>NC_138969.1:136722500-139222500 GCF_055761805.1 Camellia sinensis | reverse complement strand
TTGAACACGCAACCCAAACTTTAAATTTCTGAAATCTGAACACACAGCCCAAATTTGATTGTGAACACGTAGCCCACATTTGATTGAAAGTTGAACACACAGCCCAAACTTTAAATTTCTGAAATCTGAACACACAACCCAAATTTGATTGTGAACACGCAGCCCAAACTTTAAATTTCTGAAATCTGAACACACAGCCCAAATTTGATGGTGAACACGCAGCCCACATTTGATTGAAAGTTTGAACACGTAGCCCAAACTTTAAATTTCTGAAATCTGAACAAACAACCCAAATTTGATTGTGAACACGCAGCCCACATTTGATTGAAAGTTGAACACGCAGCCCAAACTTTAAATTTCTGAAATCTGAACACACAGCCCAAATTTGATTGTGAACTTGCAGCCCACATTTGATTGAAAGTTGAACACGCAGCCCAAACTTTAAATTTCTGAAATCTAAACACACAGCCCAAATTTGATTGTGAACACGCAGCCCACATTTGATGAAAGTTGAACACGCAGCCCAAACTTTAAATTTCTGAAATTTGAACACACAGCCCAAATTTGATTGTGAGCACGCAGCCCACATTTGATTGAAAGTTGAACACGCAGCCCAAACTTTAAATTTCTGAAATCTGAACACACAGCCCAAATTTGATTGAATTTGATTTGATTTGCACACAGCTCATATCCTTCATTTGCACACAGCTTATTCATTCCATTCTGAAACTGAATACATGTGTTCATTATGAATGCAGCTGTCCTCCCGCATTACATGGGGATACGGTTCTATTATTGCGAGAGATTGGTATGGGGAGCTCCCGGAGGCTGTCCGCGATTGGGTTGATCTGGCAAGATCCGGGACCTTTTGTACCGAGATATCTCACTATCCAGCTAGCCGGACATTTATGGGCGCCTTGGTGGAGAGATGGTGGGACACCACCAACTCTTTCCATTTCTCAGCCGCCGGGGACATGACCATGACCCCATTTGACTAGGCATGCCTGAAATCTGTCACTGAGATGCACAACCCCGGATCCCAGCAACTGGAAAGTTGCCCCTAGTCTGAATAGTACCGCAGCACTGTACAGCAACGGAAAGTTGCCCCTAGTCTGAAAAGCACTGCACCGGAGATCATAACCGAACTCTTGAATGCTGAATAGACAAAGATGGTCGAGATGATCAAATGGACAAAGTTAGTCGGGGAAAAGTTTATGGCTGAACTTCAGGATGAAGTTGCCTACGTATCCTAAAGATTGGAATCAAGCCTTACGTAGTTCAGGCTTAGGTTCACTCGAGTGTTTTCACTCTCCTTTTATGCTCTAACTTTTGCCAAGGCCGCCCTTTGCGGGTTTTCAATCTTGCGAGCTTAGTTTTTATATTTTCCAATTTTTCAATGCTCTAACTTTTGCCTAGGTCGCCTTTTCGGGTTTTCGGCCTAGCGAGCCTCTCAGGGGTAATATTTCTTCAACTTGTCCATGTTGATTGGTTACGAGAACTCCAAGCCATCTAGGTCCATTAGAACCACAGCTCCACCTAACCAGATTGACTTGATGATGTAGGGACCAGTCCAATTGGGTCTGAACTTGCCCCTTGGGTCGTGGATGGGAGCTCGGTTGTCCTTGAGCACCAAATCTCCTTTTTTTAGATTCCTGGACTTAACTTTTTTGTTGAAAGCCCGGGCAATTCTGCGCTGATAGCCTTGAACATGGTATAGTGCTTTCAGTCTACGTTCGTCAAAAAGCATGAGAGAAAATGAGAAAACTGGTTTTTTAGGGGAAAAGGTGGCCGGCCACCATCCTACCACCTTCCTAACAATGAAAATAGGGTCTCTACCAAAAATGGACCAAAACGAATGCAAAACGAAGGTTCAGGGGCCAAAACGGGCAGTTCGAGGCCCCGAAAACAGGCTGTTAGGCACCGGAAGTGGCGTATGACCACGAAGGTGGTCTCCTGGGCCACAGTGTCTGTCCAAAGGGAGGAAATAAGGTGTGCAACAAAAACCAGTGCAAACGGAGGTAGTTAAACAGTCCCAAAACGAGGCACATGGCCGACGGCTCCGAAAATCAAAAACTGGGCTCCAAACGGGAAAAATGGCCTACGACCACGAAACGTATCCTACGGCCACTGAGAAATGGTCTACGAGACCTCTCCCTCCCTTCAGGAAGAGAAAATAGAGAAAACAGGACCTGGTTCACAAACCGAGGCAAAGCACAAAAGAGCCTCGAAGTCCGGAGGCAAGGCTCTCAGCCGAGACTCTGAAACCTCAGATCGAGCACAAAATGCAACATCACCGAGCGCTCAACTGGTGATGTCTGAGTCTTAAGGTCGGTCAAAAATGGGGTGTCTACAACTACTAGCCATCTATGAGAGCTGACGCCGAGTGTTACGTCAAGAAATGTGAACAGTGCTGGAAGTTTTCCCCTTTAACCCATTTGCCCGCCGAGGAGTTAAGCTCAATGAGGGCTTGATATCATCGGGCCATTGCCATGGGCCCCAAGAAACAAGCGATTCTTGATTGTCGCAACAGATTATTTCACAAAATGCGTCGAAGCGGAGGTTCTAATACATATCTGAGATACTGATGTCAGGCATTTTGTATGGAAAAATATCTTAACACGATTTGGCATCCCCAGAGCACTCATTTCAGACAATGGAACCCAGTTTGATTGTGGCGTCTACCTGGAACTTTGCAGCACGTATGGTATTCGGCCCTATTTCTCCACGCTGGCTTATCCACAGAGCAATGGTCAAGCCGAAGCCTCCAACAAAGCCGTCTTGGACGGCATCAAGAAGAGGATAGAGAAATCTAAAGGCAGATGAGTCGAAGAATTGCTGAGTGTGTTTTGGGCTCATCGCACTACGCCGAGGCAATCCATTGGGGAAACGCCGTTTGCTTTATGCTTCGGAACCTAAGCAATCATCCCCCTGGAGATTGGCCTCCCAACCTTGAAATCGAAAGTTTTTGATATAGGCCAAAATGACATGATGTTGGCCTTAGATTTGACTATGATTGAAGAATGACGAGATCGTGCCCTTGCATCCATGGCATGGTACCAGCAATAACTTGCTAAGTCGTATAATCAACGTGTTCTGCTACGCCGCTATACACCAGGAGAATTGGTCCTCAAGAAAGTACTTCCGGCTGCCAGGAATTCGGCTGACGAAAAACTGGGTCCTAACTGGGACAGCCCCTATCAAATCGATTCAATTGTGGGAATAGGGGCATATCGACTCAAAGACATGTTTGGGAGAAGTCTGGCATGTCCTTGGAATTCCACGCATTTGAGTAAATTTTATCATTAACCCGATATGTGGGGCATGATAACTTGTTTTGAGTGTTCGTCGTGTACAACTTTCACTTTTATAATGCAAGGCTTCTTATCTCACTATATGAAATTTTAGTTCGAAGATAAAAGCCTCCGAATTCGGAGCGCCCTTCGTAGATTTCACGATTGGCCAAGTTAAAAGCCTTCGAATTCGGAGCCCCATTAGTGAATGCTACTTTTGGGCCAACTAAGCCTCCGGATTCGGAGCGCCCTTTATGGATTTCACGATTGACCAAGTTAAAAGCCTCCGAATTCGGAGCCCCATCAGTGAATGCCACTTTTGGACATACTAAGCCTCTGGATTCGGAGCACCCTTTGGTCATGTTTGTTTGGGTGGACATGAGCTTGGGATTGGACTAATAGTCCAATAAAATTATTAATCCTATGTTTGGTTAAACAATTGAAGTACGGACTAATTATTTTAAACTTGACTATTAGTTAAGATAGGATACATAATCCAATGGATTCGTAGTCCTAGGACTATTAGTCTTGGGAATGCTAATCCAGTCCGCCCAAACAAACATGGCCTTTGTGGATTTCACGATTGGCCAAGTCGAAAGCCTCCAAATTCGGAGCCCCATCAGTGAATGCCACTTCATGGATTTCACGATTGACCAAATTGAAAGCCTCTGAATTCGGAGCCCCATCAGTGAATGCCACTTTTGGTCTGAGTAAGCCTCCGGATTCAGAGCGCCCTTCGTGGATTTCACAATTGGCCAAGTTAAAGCCTCTGAATTCGGAGCCCCATCAGTGAATGCCACTTTTGGGCTGAGTAAGCGTCCGGATTCAGAGCGCCCTTCGTGGATTTCACGATTGGCCAAGTTGAAAGCCTCCGAATTCGGAGCCCCATCAGTGAATGCCACTTCGTGGATTTTACAATTGGCCAAGTTGAAAGCCTCTGAAGTTGGAGCCCCATCAGTGAATGCCACTTTTAGGCCGAGTAAGCCTCCGGATTTGGAGCGCCCTTCATGGATTTCATGATTGGCCAAGTTAAAAGCCTTCGAATTCAGAGCCCCATCAGTGAATGCCACTTTTGGGTCGAGTAAGCCTCCGGATTCGGAGCGCCCTTCGTGGACTTCATGATTGACCAAGATAAAAGCCTCTGAATTCGGCGCGCTTTTCATATATTATGATTGACAAGCATAAACGTAGTTGGCAAAAAATAAAAAATGGAAGATGATCATCACTGAATTTATAAATATAAATTGAAACAACATGCAAACATTTAAAATAATATATTTAATTGAATTAATCAATAATACATAATTCGCTCCCAATCTACATTAGAGCGATACAATATGTTCAGTTTTATTCGGCTTCCCCATCTTCATCGCTCTTCTCGGCTTCGAAAGTCGAAAAGGGAAAATGATGACTCTGAAACAGCGGCAACGTCGAATCAACGCCTGCTGTCTGGAGAGCCTCTGCGGACTGGAGAGCCTTGACCCACCCGTGCTTAAATCCACGATTCTCACATCGGCAGACCTCCTCGGCGAGGTTTTCCTTAGTCTTTTGTATCCTAACTTTTTGGCCCTCATGGAAGCCTTTTTCATAAGCCTTGGTCCTTGCGGCCTCTATTGCAAACATGCTTGCCGTCTCTTGATCAACAATTGCATGACTTATAAGCCGTTAGGTCACCCTTTCCTCCACAATCAGGTTAGCTTGGCTGGCCGATTGTGTCTCGGTAGTTTTAACCTTTCTTAGTTCGCTCTTAGCCTTCTCCGCGCGAGCTTTTAAGCTTCGAATGCATTCATCCTTCTGCTCTATCTCCCGCCGCATAGCATGAAGACGCATGCCGATTTCATAGGCGGTATACAGCCCTTTCACCGCTCCATGGATGCCCTCCTAGAACACTTCGAAATCGGGTCGACCGACCATCGACTACTGGACTTCTGGTGGAAAAATTTATCGAGCAAACTCGACTGCCACGTTTGGGTCGTGCACAACTGAATCCGCTTTCATCATCAATTTGTTCCCCACAAAAACCACAAAACTTAATGGGCGCGGTCCCGCACTGCTTTCTCCTTTCGAGTGTGGTACAAGGGAGCTGCCCCGTTACTGTTTTTCCCTTCTAGGTGACCTACTTCGACAACGCGGGGACTGGCATTTTTTACATTCCCTGGACATCCTACTCCCCATGCACGTAGACTCCCCACCTCGATTCATCTTTGCGTCCAACTTCGCGAGTGTTCTCCCTTCTTCTCTACTGTTGAAGAATAGCCTTCTAGACATCTAGTTCAAACTCACTACTCTTCTCTCTCCTGTGATCTGCCAGATTTGGACACCAATATGGACCCTAAACGAATGCAGCCCCCACCTATCTTATTAATCGCAGGTGCAGCGTTCCCAAAGCGTTCCCTTCAATGCCCTGCTCCACAAACTGACGTGGATCAGCGGTCTAGTTCATTAATTTGGCAGTCGTGTTCATCAACTTGCTGGGGCAAGGGCAGATTCATCAATCTATTCAGCCTAAATATCAGAGCTCCTAGCCGAATATCCATTATGCTCCAGCAAACACTTGAACTAGCATTTTTAGGTGGTCTTGTTCAACTTACTAGGGCAAGGGCAGATTCATCAATCTATTCAGCCTAAATATCAGAGCTCCTAGCCGAATATCCATTGTGCCCCAACAAACACCTGAACTGTCATTTTTAGGCGGTCTTGTTCAACATACTAGGGCAAGGGCAGCACCATCAATCTATTCGGCCTAAATATCAAAGCTCCTAGTCGAATTGTCATGGTGCCCCAACAGATTTTTGAATTGCCGTTTGTAGACAAACTTGTTGGGGTAAGGGCAGATCCATCAATCTATTTTGCCTAAATATCAGGGCTTCTAGCCGAATTGTCATGGTGCCCCAGCAGTTTTTTGAACTGCCGTTTGTAGACGGTCTTGTTCAACTTACTGGGGCAAGGGTAGATTTATCAATATATTCAGCCTAGATATCAGTACTATATGTTAGGTCGTTCCTATGTCCCAGCAAATCCCTGAGCTGCCGTTTTTCAGTGGTCCTGCTCATCAACTTGTTGGGGCAAGGGCATATTCACTAATATGTTCGGCTAAGTTGCAGTGCTATATAGTTATTTGTGTGTTGGATTAATTCAGTAGTTTGTTTCATTCATTTCCTGATTTTACATTTTACTTAGCCATTAACAAGCACATTCATCAGGTAGAAAGGCAAAAGTAATAAGTTGCAGTGCTATACAATTATTTTTACGCTGGATTAATTCAGTAGTTTGTTCCATTCATTTCATGATTTTACATCTTACTTAGCCGTTAACAAGCACATTCATCAGGCAGAAAGGCAAAAGTAATGAGTTGTAGTGCTATACAGTTATTTTTGCGCTGGATTAATTCAGTAGTTTGTTCCATTCATTTCATGATTTTACATCTTACTTAGCCGTTAACAAGCACATTCATCAGGCAGAAAGGCAAAAGTAATAAGTTGCAGTGCTATACAATTATTTTTGCGCTGGATTAATTCAGTAGTTTGTTCCATTCTTTTCATGATTTTGCATCTTACTTAGCCGTTAACAAGCACATTCATCAGGCAGAAAGGCAAAAGTAATTTTCATTCATAAACTGAGCACAAACAGAAGTCATTTTACAAATGAAAACTACCCTACGTCAGCTTCTCACAAAAAAGAATAGTCAAAAACCTAATAACTCTAACAAAACCTACATACACATAATACCAAAAAACAAAATGAAAAACACTTGACTCTAGGTCAGTCTTCGGGGTCAGACTCCAGCGGCTCAATGTCTACCTGCTCGTACGAAATTGGCTACTCCGATACCACATTAGCGGCAGCCAAGGCTTTGAGCCAGCCGTGTTTAAACCCCATATTTTTGAACTTCAGCACTTTTTCTATGTAGTCCGCCAAGGTCACATCCTTGCCAGCCTGGAATGACTTGGAAATCTCGGACTCGGTATTTGCCATCACCCTCTTCGACTCTTCCAAGTCAGCCTCCAGCTTGGCAATTGTCTCGTTGGCAAATTTGAGCTCTTCTTCGTTGGCATTCGCCCTTTCCTCGGCAGCCACTCTCAGTTCGTCAACAGTCTTGGCCTGCTTCAGAATCGACCTTAACTCTCTCTGCCACCGCCTTCATGGCCTCAGACTTGGCTCGGAGAGAGGCCTCTACTACCTTTCCTTTCTCGTTTTCCAACTTGGCTGTAAGAAAGTCGATCTGTTCAATAGAGTCATGTTGGCGATGGCCAATTTCAGCTATCCTTCTCGCCGCCTACAAAATAAAAGGATCAATAAGCTAATATAGAAACTTTTATTTTGGTTAGCCTTGCAAAATTATAAAGGATCACGTACCAATATCGCCGATTGAGTGGCTAATGCGATGGCTAGTAGATCGGCCTCTGCCCTAAAATTTGCTCTGTCAACCGGCAGAGAAATGGAGGAGGCCAAGCTCAAGGCCACAGTTGGGTCTCTCATAGCCGATGCATCAGAGGCAACTGACATGTTCTTTATCTTTGGTTGTATTATAAACGACACAACCAAGTCTGATTTTCCATGCGTGGCCGTTTACCCACTAGGTCTTCCGAATAATCGACTTCGTGCTTGGCCAGACGTTTTTTCCCCCTGTGCTCCGTCACTTGACCCTCCTGTTGATCGACAACAGGTTCTGTTTCGGCCACTTCAGTCTGAACCTCCTCCTCAACAGGAGTAGGTGGAGGAGTTTCTTTCCTAGCGTCGGGTGGAGGGGGTGGAGGGGGTGGAGGTTCGTTTCGCTCTGCTTCGGCTCTCCTACGGGCAGCCATCCTCTCGGTGTTTTTTCGTCTAGCCAATTGAGTAAGCGACTCACTAGCCATGTTGTCAGGATACGAGCGGGTAGGTCCTCTAAGTCGGTAAAAATATCCTCGAAGGACACGTCTGCTTGGCCGGAAGTGGATGGAGGATTGAGGTCGGCTTCTTCAAAAGCCAAATTTAGTGTCGCGTTAACCTCCTCCTCTAGTCTGTTGGATCTGTCCAAAGATGGTTGATTCGGCTGCTCAGCGACTCCTTCGGCTGCTTGTTCGTCTGTTGACTCTGAGTCTGAAGCCTCAAAACCGATTTGCCTAAGGTTCTTGAAGCTCGGAAAAACAAGCGCCATAAGGTGCTGTTCACCCCTCGGAATAGGAATATTTTCTACGGACGAGAAAGTAGTGTAGGTCGGCTTGTATCTTAGAAGAATGTGGGCCACCCTCCCTTGTTTCTGGAGATTCGGACGGCCAAAGAACTGGAGTACCGTTTTGATCTGCGCAAGTATGGCGTCGTCGGTCGAAACTAGAACTTTCTTCAAATTGTTTCCTATACAAATAAAACGGTAAACACATGGAATTTGAACCAGAAATATTTAATAAAAATTCATGGGGAGTTAAACGGCCACTTGGTTCGCCCCTTCGCCTGGGCACTGGATCTTGACGATCTTCGCCCTTGCCGAATTCTCAGTTGCCACGGACAACGACCATGACATCGTCAACACGCTTGCTAGAGCTGGCAAGCATAGTGACCAAATGATAGTCAGTGTCCTTGGCCCTGAGAAAGTAGCGCCTCTGTCGGCCAAGGTATAACAATACCGAATGGCAGGGACTCCAAGGTTAAGCCTAAGGCGCCGGTTTAGTTTTACAATTCCCATTATTATTCAATAAAAATTTACGTATGGCTGAGAAGGGATTAAACCCCAATGGTGAAGGACATGCCTTAAAAGTGAATGAAGGAGAAAACGTACTCCGCCCTCTGCAATTGACAAGAGAGAAAAGACAATTGTACTCTCATCAATCCTCTCCGTGTCAATGACATTCTCTACCAAATTGATAGATGAACGTCGTTAGGGATAGAAAAATGGCGACGGAAACCAGAGACTCACTTCGTAGAAAGAAGGGCTCTCAAATGTTTCGCCATCACAGCAGGAAAAATGGACACTCTACACAGCAAACAAACAAGGAAAAGGGAGTCAAAATGGAAGAAAGAGAAACTTACATAAAATGAGGAGGAGAATGAAGAACGAAAAGAAGTTGCAGAGGGCGAGAAGCGAGGGAGGTGAGCTGACAGGCAACGAGAAACCTTGAGCATTCAAGAAAGAACATACAGACGAAAAGACAACACGGTTTCAAATCGTATTAAATGAATGAAGTGTACGATGGGGCAGAATATTGTAATGATGCTTAAAAATAGTAGGCGTCCTGATGCTTGCATTGAAATAAGGGAAACCATCGTATTTTCTGACTCTCTAAGTCCAAGGACCAAACATGTCGACTAACTGACGTTAATAGGATGTTTGGGGGGCAATTGTGGGGGCTGAATAAAACTATTATGTAAGGAGGCCGAATAACATGAGGAAAGTAACCAAGTTATGTATTAAACGGCTCTATCCCGGAGGGACAAAGGCCGAATAACCAGATCGGCTGAAGTATCAGTTGTAGACCTGGCCGAGTACGAACAGTTAGCCGAATGAGGAATTATTCATTGGACGAAAGGTGGGCCCAACCATCAACATCAACGATGACAATAAATAAGAAGAGCATTAGCTAAGAGGGGGAATATGAGAACAAGTAAGTTTAACTTAAGATATAAGCAACCAAGAGAGTATACACTGACTTATCCGTCGGAGTGCTAATTCTGGCAACTCCGACCGGAGTGTTCATTCCTTTTCAGGTGATTAGCTGAGGATCTCGAGCATCTTATTGGATCCAAAGGGTATTTCCAAACCACTTCTCCATAGTATTTATTACCGCAAGTTGAATAGAGTTACAATTAAGAACAAGTATCCTCTTCCGAGAATAGATGATTTGTTTGACCAACTTAGAGGGACTCGTTGCTTCTCAAAAATAGATTTGAGGTCGAGGATATTATCGATGTTTTGTAAGGGACTTCTCTAGACTAGCTGCACCTTTGACTAGGTTGACTAGAAAGGGTATCAAATTTGTGTGGAGTGAGGCGTGTGAAAAGTCATTCCAAGAGCATAAGACTAGATTGACTATCGCACCGGTTTTGATAATTCCAGAAAGGGGTTTGAATTACACTGTCTATTGTGATGCGTCCGGGGATGGAGTTGGTTGTGTCTTGATGCAAGGGGTAAAAGTTGTGGCCTACGATTCACAACAATTGAAAACTCATGAAAAAAATTATCCTACTCATGATCTAGAATTAGCAGCGGTGATTTTTGCTTTGAAAATTTGGAGGCATTACTTGTATGGTGAAAAGTTTGAGGTTTTCTCTGATCATAAGAGTCTAAAGTATTTGTCTTCTCAAAAAGACTTCAATTTACAACAACGGAGGTGGATGGAATTTATGGAGGATTATGACTTTGAGTTACACTATCATCCGGGGAAGGCCAATGTGGTGGTCGATGCTTTGAGAAGAAAATTTGTGAGTAGTTTGCCAAGTGTGGCCATTCGGGAATGGGATATGCTAGATGTTATTGGCAAGTTTGATTTGCACTTGGGTGAGTCTGGAGAGAGTGCTACCTTGTTTACTTTGAATGCTCAACCTACCTTGGTTAGTAAGGTCATAGAGGCACAACGAGGAGACCGTGATGTGAAATCGATCCGTGTTAAGATTTCCAATGGGAAGGAAGAGAAAGGTTTGAATGTTCATTCGGATCTTAGTATACGTTACCTAGACCATTTGTTTGTACCATAATCTTGTAGAGAGGAAGTACTTCGGGAGTTCCATCACTTACGCCTTGCGGTACACCCGGGAGGCACTAAAATGTATCATGATCCTAGTCGTCAGTTTTGGTGGAGGGGTGTGAAATGGGATGTCGCTTTATTTGTATCGAAATGCCTTACTTGTCAACAAGTGAAGGCCAAACACCAAAGACCAGCAGGTTTGTTATAACCCTTACCGATAGCCGAGTGGAAATGGGAGTGTGTTACCATGGATTTTGTAGTTAGGCTTCCTAGAACACAATGAGGCAATGATGCCGTTTGGGTGATTATTGATAGGTTGAATAAGTCTACCCATTTTATTCCGATATGCACCAGCGACTTAGTTGAACGCTTGATAGAGTTGTACATTAGAGAGATAGTTCGATTTCATGGAGTCCCTGTGACTATTGTGTCGGATAGGGATCCTCGTTTTACTGCTCGGTTATGGAAAAGCCTTCAAGAGGGGTTGGGAACTAAGTTGACTCTTAGCACCGCTTATCATTCTCAAACCGATAAACAGTCGGAACGTACCATTTAGATTTTGGAAAACATGCTTAGAGCTTGTGTCCTTGATTTTAAGGGGCCTTGGGAAAGGCACTTACTATTGATTGAGTTTGCTTACAACAATAGTTACCAAGCTAGTATTGGGATGGCACCATTTGAGGCCTTGTATGGCCGACCTTGTAGATCACCGGTTTGTTGGACCGAAGTGGGTGATGCATCATTACTAGGTCTGGAAATTGTTAGAGAGACAATCGAGAAAGTTGTTCTCATTTGGAAGAGGTTGGCTACGGCCCAAAGCCGACAAAAGAGTTATGCCGATAAGAGGAGACAACCTTTTTCTTTTGAAGTTAGTGACCATGTATTTCTAAAAATCACACCAAGGCGGAGTTTGATGAGATTTGGTAAGAGTGGTAAATTTTCTCCAAGGTCCATTGGCCCTTTTGAAATCTTAGAGCGAATTAGGGAAGTGGCATACCGGTTAGCTTTGCCACCACAACTTTTGGGAGTTCACAATGTATTTCATGTAGTTATGCTTATGAAGTATGAACCCGACCCTTCTCATGTGCTTGATTGGGTTGACTTGGAGGTAGATGAGGATGCCTCTTATGAAGAATGACCGGTTCAAATATTAGATACCCGGGAGCAAGTGTTATGGGGCAAAACTATACTGTTGGTAAAGGCATTGTGGAGAAACTGGAGGCGGAAGTCCGCTCTAAGTATCCGGATTTGTTTGAAAATGCTTAAGTTGTTTTTCCTTGTAATATTCCTTAGTGTTTTAGGGAAATGTATTAAAATTGTTGACCACATGTTGTTATGTATGTTGTTATGTTAAGCATGAAGTAGTTACGGATTGTCATTTCTTCGCTTTATGTTTAGGCTAATGTGGACGGTTGTTGTTAGTGAGATAATCATGGTAAAAAATGGCAAAAAAAGAAAAAAAAAAGGTTGAGAGTTAATATTGTGATTTTAAAATGAAATAGCATGGTTTTGATAGCTAGAAACCCCCTTTGTTTGGGTAGTTTGATTTGAAATTTCGGGGACGAAGTACTTTATAGGGGGGGTTGTAGCGATCCCAATTTTGACCCGTCTCTTGTGGTGTTTAGAGCTTGGGTTGGTATGGTTTTGAACGGTGTTACGTATCTTAGTTTCCCTTGTATTCCCCTTATTTTTGGTTATTGGGTTATAGTGGTGTGTTTGGAATAGGTAATGTCTCCAAACCTTTAGATGCGAATCCAACCCGAATTGTGCCTTGCAGAGTTGTATCGAAAGTTAATTCTTTCATGTTTTGCCACTTCACTGAGTATGTCTGAGGTCGAGTCACCCTATACAGCTTACGGGGGTTGAGCTGCTCGATCAGCTCGTTGAAGCAAAAATGAAAAATGCATTCGAAGTTGCTTGTCTGCTCGAGCGGCCGATTATGCGCTCGAGCGGAGAATGTGAGGTTTCAGAAGTTTGACCTGTCTACAAAAGTACTGGGAAAGTGTATTTGACGCTCGAGCAGGGCTTTCCATGCTCGAGCGGACCATGTTATATTAGTTCGTGAATCTGATATTTCAGATCACTTTTGTAAATCTCTCTCTCTAAGAACATTTCCTTTCCTTTCTGTTTGCATTTTTCTACACAAACTAGATCAAAAACCTTGATTTCTCAAGATCCATTTGAGTTTTGCCATTGTTTCTTCATCAAAGTGGGTTATCATCTCGAGGGCTTCGTTGTGTGCGGTGAAGATCGAGTTTCGACACCGTTGATTTTGGGGGTTTCATCTCATTTCTTCTTCAAAACTTAAGGTAGGGATTTTCTTAGAGTTATATATATATTTTTGCAAGATCTATATGATTTTTGAAATCATCTTTCGATAGCTTTGAAAATTGATTGTTGATTCAAGAAGTTAAGCGATTTTGAAAGTGAGTTTGTCTCATGTTCTTTTAAAATGATCTTATGGGTTTTGATCTTCGTTGATTGAAGAAAAGATGATTTTGGAAAGTTTTCTTTTAAAAGATTTGAGTTGTATAGTTTTGGTGAGAAAACTTAGAATTTAGAGATTTTTTTAAAAGATACTGAAAATCCATGAATGATATTGTTATATTTATTTTGTGTGTAAAAATAAATGGATGTTTGGAAAATTTCTTATTCATATTTATATAAATGATGAATTTCAAGGAATATGAGAATTGTTGTTGACTTTGGAAATTATTGTTCAAAACGTTAAAATAGTCTTGAAATGCCTAATTGTTAAGGATACTTGAGAAGAGAGAATTTTGTTATTCCTTGGATGAGGAATTGGAATAAAAGTATTTATATTCATCTTGTGTTATTGGCATAACAATTCATTTGATTACATTAAACTTTGAAAGTTGATTTGAAAACTTGCATTGAGAAAAGAATGTTGAGAAACAAGTTTTCATGAAATGGTTTTGGGGTAAATACGTTGGTAAGTCTTGATAGGTGGTGTAGATGATATTGAATAAGTTGACCTGAGAGTCCGGGGTGAAAGATCGAAAACCCGCGCGGATAGGTGTCGAGCCTTCCGGTTAATACTGATAAAAATGACAATTTGGTAGTACTTGTATAGTCTACTTGCAGACACCGACCTAGGGATTACCAGAGTCGTATTTATTGCCCTTGAAATAAATTGTTAAGTTTTGAACAATTGAAATTGTATGACATCATTGAGTATGATGGTTTTCAAACGATGAAAAGTGATTTATCTTCAAAAAAGGCATAGCATGACATGTGCATTTCATATCTTGAGACTTGTATAAAATGTATATATTTTGTAAAGGATTTCCTACTGGGCTTTATGCTCACCCTACGAAATTTTTGTGTAGGAAAGGATATGGTGATGCCGCCTAACTAAAGGCGAGGAAATGTGTGTTGAGAGTACGAGACTCTTATTTTGCTGTGACTCTGTGTGTAAGCCAAGGGCTGTATGTGCATGGGTTTGAATAACAGTTTTATGTAATCAGTCTCAAGCCTTGGAAACTTGTAAACCCTTGGGGGTATTTATTTGTTTATTTACTTGTTGTTGGATTAATGTATTGTTGCATGAAGAACTATTGTATCATGTAATGTAAGTTTGGAGATTTATATTCGGTTTTCCTTGAAAGAACCATGATTGTTGTATTATCTTTTGGGCTAGAAATTTAGGGCATTACACCTCCTCCCCGCAAAAGACTGCTCAAGCGATGAAAACTTTTGCTCGAGCGAAGAATATAAAGTCCTAGAAGTTCAGATTGCAAAATTGGATAATGAGAGGTCGACGTTACTGCTCGAGCAACGAAAGGACCGCTCGAGCGGTCTCAACTTGAAAGTGAGATAGAACCACCTCAAAACATTTCCACTATATTCCCTAATTTGACTCCCACACCCAAAGAACAAAATGAAAGCTCGGAATACACTAAAATGTATATATTCATGAATAATCATAAGGAAGAATCGATAACAATATGGGACTCAAACGGCTTAGCAGTGACAAACAACTAAAGGAGATAGAAATTACAGATTAGTATTCTCAAATTGTTTGGAGGAGACTTGAAACGTGACAATTACTTAGTGAATCCACGCTTGAATTGAACCGATCCCGATGTGTCTCTTCCACCACTGTCTTTACATTGAAATTGTCTTGCCCAATGTTGAATCCAGAACGTCGATGTCGAATCTGCGATGATGAGCCACTCTAGAATCCACCAAAGCTTTGGGCCCAAATTTCTCGGAATCCACTGAAGAACAACTCTCTCTTTTGTGAATAAAAGAAAATAAACAAACCCTTGATAATGTTGATATGAAGTTCACGGATCCATTGATCACTCTTAAATCATCAAGGAAACATTCATAAAGCACTCTCCAATATAAAACATTTTAGCTTCGTTTGGTTTGCCTGATTCCAAAAGCACACCTTTCAAGACACTTTTCAAAATTCATAAACAAACACACAACTAAAAATTACACAAAGCTCAATTCAAAAATTAATTTCAAAACTTATAACCAAACACACAACATAAAACTCAATTCAAAACTCTTTTGATGATATAGTGTTAAAGATGGTTAGTGATGAGATTGTTAAATTATTTTTATAAAAAATCATCAAAAAATAATTTCTATATTTAAAAATATATATATATATATATATATTCAAATAATAGGTTGCAATTGAAAAAATAATAAAAAAAATAATAAAATAAAATAAAAAAATTCACTATTCCGATCAACCGGCCAGATGTTTAGGAGGATGTTCAGGCGGATGATCGGGTAAACCCAATCCACTCTTTTTAAAATTCAAAATTCAAAAACCACTTTCAAAACGCTTTTTAAAACTTTCTTCGAAACTTATAACCAAACAAATTTTCTCTTTTCAAAACTCAACTCACAATTCTACACTCAAATTACAACTCCAAAAAGAGAATCACAATTCCAAAACTAAACCAAATGCAACCTTTGTTTTTTCTTCCTCTTTGAAAATCTGGATGGCTCAAACCCTAAAATGAGTAAACAATGCACTTTATAGTAAACTGGATTGCGAGGATCGCTTGAGCGATGTGAGTAAAGGCGGTGCAAAACATATAAGTTGACTGCTAGAGCACAACATTCACCGCTCGAGTGGTAAAACTTGATTCCCAGAAGTTCAGATGCTCTGCGAAAATACTGGATAATCATTTTCTCTGCTCGAGCACACAAATGAACGCTCGAGTGATCAAACAACTTCAACTGCATTTTTTATTTTGGTTTGGGGGCATTGCCTCAGACATGCCATGGGGCACTGCCCCTTGGACCCCCGCGAGCAGATCAGGCAAGCTTAATCCCTGTACATAGTCAATGAAGTGGCAAAGATGCAAGCCTGAAGATCACAAACTTCTCTTCATAGGCACAATTGGGATTGGATTCGCATCTAAACACTCACATCCTTACTGAAACAAAATAACAAATAAAATTACAATTGAAAGGAGTTTTGTTAAATGAGATTGCTAATTACAAAAATCTAACATTTGTGTTATTACAATTGGGTCACCTTGACAACTATCAATCGTATCATAATTTAGATTTTCAAATCAAAATAAAAAAACTTTGTGTAGTAATTATAGAATAAATAATGATTTATTCACAATTATTCATCATCATAATCATCATAACGCATATTACTAAATCATAAGAATAATATTAAGACATGGCAAATATTAGCGCAATGCATATTTCATGTCATATAAAAATATATACTTTTGTATCTCATCAAATCACTTATAAAAATCAAACTTATACATAATGGTGGTCATAACATTATACAAAAATAATTTGCAGAGATTATAGTTAGATTCATAAATAGTAATATGCTTGGTACTATAAAGATTACAATAAAATTTTAATGTATTTTTCCACAATAAAATTTGACAACACAAATTTAGGAAAACATGAATAACAACAATTCATTATGTAATATCTTTACGTATTATTTAAATTTTACAAATACTAAATTAAACAATACAGTGATCATCACCCACTAAGTCTTTTCTCATAATAAAGACAATTAAAATCATGCAAAATATTCAATTATTCAAATATTAATTTATTCAATTTATCTTAAAATAATAATTTAACATAATCTTTACCACCAATATAGATGATCATGGATGTGTCATCAATCAAAAGTGTTCCACAAACCAATGGAGAACATAACTTTATCAAAATAATGGGTGTAATTATAAAGTACGCATTGTAAAGTCATAAATATTATTCAGTGAATATATATACACAATAAAATCATAATCAAACTTGACCACAATTTCGAAATCGTAATCCATTTGAATCATGTCTCACAACTAATATTAATATACAAACAATCAATGACGGACATAAATTGAATTCATTAATTTTATTTAATAAAAAATTATGATGTTTTCTAACCAATGCTCTGACACTACGTGTAAATAATTTTATGGTGTTATGCATATAATAACCTTTGTAGTCCAAAATTGTGAATTATGACGATTATCACAAATAATAACATAATGTGGAAAATAAATAACATACCTAGATCAATTATGTGAAACTTTCGAGTGATCCAAAATTGAATGAATATAAACCTAATATCAATATTATAGAAAATCAGGAGCTGGCTCGCTTGGAAGGGTAGAATCAAATCAAGAGCTTTCCTCCAAAGAATGGGGTGTCTTAGTAATGTGGCTCGATCGAACTGTGTTTTTTGCAGCTGTGAGGTGGAATCAGGGTGTCATGTTCTGGTGCAATGCCCTTTTGTTTGGAGGATATGGACAAATTTGCTGAATTGGTGGGGTTTGATTGGGTGATACCTGAAAAGCCGAAAGGGGTATTGGATTGGTAGAGAGGGTACAAATGGAGAAAGATTGAACAGAAAATCTGGGAGGCAATTAATTTGGCAGTCCTGTGGTTTGTGTGGAAGCTAAGTAATGTGTATTTTTAATGAAAAACAACCTATATTGGGCACGGTTTGTGAGCTGATTAAAACTAGAGTTGCATTATGGGTTATAACATCCTCTAGTGAGTTCCAATACTCAGTGCATGATGTGGTGGCCAATTTGGATCAGGTAAGACATACGCTACATTGAGCCTGATTTGGCTGTTGCTGTTATGGTTGCTGATGTATAGGGATGCTCTTGGTGTGTTATTGCTACTATGGTTGTTGTTGGGTGGAGTTCATAGCTAAATGGGGGTTTTATTGTCTTCATTGGTGAGCAAATTGGGGTTGCTGCTGTTATGGTTGCTGCTGGGTGGAGTTCACAGCTAAATGAGGGTTTATATTGTCTGCATTGGTGAGCAAATTGGGGTTAAGTCATATAAAGAAATTACAGATGCACATTACTCTTATTTAATATCTGCGTAAAGTTCCAATCAGGTGTTCTGGGTTGCTCCTGCTGCTGTGTTCTGCTAGTATAGAGGGGCAGCTGTTGGTGTCCTATTTTAGAATAAGGCTATGGTTGTTACTGGGGTGTTTTGCTTGGTGAAGTTCATAGCTGAATGGGGGTTTATATTGTTTACATTGTTGAGCAAATTGAGGTAAAGTCATATAAAAAATTTGAAGATGCTCATTACTTTTACCTTCTATCTGTTGAGAGTCCAAACATGTGGGTTGTTCCTGTTGCTGTGTTCTGTTGGTGTAGATGGGCTGCTGATGGTGTTCTGTTTTGGGTTGAGGATTGGATTTTGGGCTACCCCTACTGCTCTGAGGCCTGCTAATGTATGCTGTTGGTTGGCATGCTGCTATAGGAGGTTGGTCTGGTTTGTGCAGATATTAGGAGGGGAGTTGTAATGCTATTGCTGCTGGTGTCTTAGTAGTTGGCATGCTGTTGTAGGAGGCTGCTTTGGTCATTAAAGATATAAGGAGGGGAGGTGTAATGCTATTTCTACTGGTGTCTTGATTGGGGTTGACTGCTGCTGGTCTGGTATACTACTGTTGTATGGTGGTGGTGTTGCTAATCTGTTGCTGCTGCTACTGCTACTGCTACTGCATTGGTTACTTGATTGTATTTGATTGCTGCTGATGCATTGGTTGTTGTTGCTTTGATTGGTTGCATAGTTGTTCTGTTTTTCTCTTTTTCTTGCTTTGGTTGCTTCTGATTGGTTTCTCACCAATCTTGGGGCTAGTGCTAGCATATGATTGTGCTTCCTTTGCGGTGCCAACCTAGTTGGGATTGTTAAGGTTAACTTTGATGCTTAGTGCACTTCTCCACTTTGTTGATGTAAATTATGCATGTATTGTGTTTTTTTTATCAATAAATCTTTTTTGCTGATCCAAAAAAAAAATTAAAGGAAAAAAATGTTTCTCTCTCTCGACCATATTTAGAATACATTATATTCAGAATAATTGATGAGTGATCTAAATATACTTTATAGGTAGAGACAGAACCAGTTTCCTCATTCAATTTTATTCCATTTGCGCATCAAAGTAGGAAACTATTCCATTTATTGACCAATTATCTTATGGTTTAAGATATAAAATTATAATCTTATTAAATTTATAATTTATATTACCATATTATATGAATTACCATAATGACTAAATAATTAAATTTAATCTTACCTCTTGCTTTTTCTTTAGTTATGCCTTTCTTTTATAATGTTTTACAATTGTTATAAACTATTACTTTTTGCTCATAAAAAAAAAATACAATTGCCTCAACCATGAATATGAAGATTTAGAAATCATCATCTAATTCATGATCCATCAACTTCCAAGAGCCATCCGTCTATTGAACCATACCCTTGTTCTTCTCACACCACCATGGTACTGGTATACAATATTCATCCTTCAAGGCATCAATTCCTTTGTTGACAAGCGTAATGTCGTGATTAACATCCAACTTGAATCCTCCTTTTGATCCTTGTGTTCCTGCAACTCCATGTAGGTAAGCCTCCAAGTTCTGCCAATTCTCCAAATTTCCAAGGCTCTTCAAATACTCGGATTTGGTAGTGTCAATACCCAATTCTTCGCCCACATCTGAGTATCCTATCAATGGATAGTTTGGAACAATATCTAGGGCATTATGGATGCGTAGTACTCGAAGATCTTTTGACTCAGCAAAGACCTTTTTGAAGCCTGAATCTGCAACTCTAGGACTAGCAATCACAAAGGTTGTCACAGCACACGCCTTGTTTGGTTGGTCTCTAGGCTTGTTTAATCCATTAACAACTATGTCAACTGCGTTTAGTGTTGCAATAGCAGTACCCAAACTATGGCCAGCTATAGTAATGCTAATTTCTTCGTTCTTGTACTCTCCCACAAGTCTTTTAACCTCACCAAGAACCTAAAACATAATACAAGAAAAACTATGTTATCTTCATTATTGTCTCCAAAGATATTGTTAACTTTAAGATTTTTTTTTTCTTTTTGAAAAGAAGAAGAAGAAAGTATAAGCTTTACATGTGAATGGTTTTTAAATTAGGTTACCTGTTCTCTAGCACTAGCCTTATTGAATGGCGATCTTGGATCATCTGAAGTGTAGATGAAGTACCAACCCTGATGCACATTAGGATCATGTTTTTCTCCAAAATTTTTTGAAGCAGAGATCGAAACAAATTCCAAGTCATTAACCCATTCCAAGGCCTGGATTGTGCCTCTCCAAGCAATCACAATATCTCTCCTCCCTAGAGCAGCCTTCCCTTCATCTATGGCCACCGCGACATACCTCATCCAATTTGATTCCTTGCTCTATGCATCCCTCGACAAAGACTTCAATATAAATGCGTCAGGAAGCGGGATTGATGATGTTGCGTAAAAGTACTTGGTTACGCGATACTTGAATGGATTCCCTTGCTCTATGCCAACATTAGCAAAGACATCCTTCGTTGTATACCGACTGCTTCTTGCATATTTTGATAGTTTCTCAGAGATAAAGGTCTCATAAGTTACTTGAGCCATTTCTCCATAATGAATGATGTACCATCGAAGATCGATGTCTAGAGGATCTAACAAGCCCTTCCAATTATCCTCATCACTGAGAAGCCTCCATCTTTTAGCTATGCCTATGGTCCTTTTGTTATCCATCTTTTTGCTATTTTTCTTCCTAAAACTCTACCTTCTCAAAATTTTATTTGATTTTGATTATGATTTTTGATTATAGGATAAGGACAAGATAGGAAACATAATAAGGGCAAAGTTAAAGGAAAGAATAGCTTGTCCAAAGGAAAAAAAAGGGGACTTCCTTGATCATTCAGTCAAAGACTCGAACACTGACTTCTTCTTGACAGAGAATTTCATCGTATCGGTCACCATTGGAGCTTTGTTTGCTACCGTTGAGTCCATATCCACGGCCATAACACTATCTTTTAAGTTGTTTGTAGAACACCCTTGGGTGGTGGAGGATCTAGTGGTTTGTGATATTGAAATCAACCATCAACATTATTCACTCTAATATTTTTCTCTAATCTAATTTAATTACTATCTATCTATCTATCTATCTATCTACCTACCTACCTATCTATCTATCTATCTATCTATCTATCTATCTATCTATCTATCTATCTAATCTATATTTCATTCAATTCTGTGTATTATAATTAATATTGATTATTATTTTAGGCGGAGCATGACATTCTTCTCAAAAACAGAGAGAACAAGGAATCTCCACTAACATGAGATGAATATAAATCCATGACTGTTACCATGCATGTGAGTTTCACACTCTAATCCATGTATATATATAGCCTTTTTTGGAAATTAATTGGCACATTGCGTCATTATCTTGTGTTGGTATGCCAAAACTGCAGGTTATCAATGAAGTGCTGAGATTGGGAAATGTTTTTCCTGGGATACTAAGAAGAACACTGAAAGATATCAATTATAATGGTAATAAATTACTAAATAAATGTTTGCATCGAAGTAAATTCATGATCTATTTTCCATATGTTTTCAGAGTTAAGTTGGATGAGATTGTTAGTAAGGGAACTATTTGTGTGGGGGATTGTCAAGGAAGAGATTAAGAAAAATTATGTTTGTTTGTCATATATTATAGTAAGCAGATTAACTATATAAAATACCATAAACACCCTTCTTTGGTGTTTTTGATATATTTTAATATCAAAAAATAATATTTTAATAATATATTTTTGTATTATATTATTTTAATATATATAATGACGCAATACTCACAAACACACACACACAAAACCCACACAAATGCACAACACATAATATGGGCAAAATAGTATTTTTCTCAAACTAATCCCCTCACTAATTTTGAAATCCAACCCTTAGAAGTCTTTGTTAATCCCCTCCTTTAAGGCCTATCATAGTCCTAAGGAACTGTGAATCCCTTTTCCTATTTTGCAAACAAAAACCATTATAGTGGGTCCCAAATTTATCCTAATCCGATCCCCTCCTCTGTCTCTCAAAACAAACGAGCACTATTTGTTATGGGAGAGCGGCACCTCTCAAGACTTTATTTCCTTGACAACTGTCTAGGCTCTACTTTGTGGGTTTCGTGGTGGTTCACTATGATTAAGGATTTCCAAATGGCTTGCGGATAAAAAACTCGATATTACCCAACCTGACCAACCCGTCTCATGGTCCGTCCCAACTCACTTAAGTGTTCATCTTATCTCAACTCATAAAAGATGATTTAGGCTTTGGACAAAAGTTTGCAACCCGTGTCTGCTCATAAACTCAACCAGTAAGAGCCTACATGGGCAAGTCTAATATTTAGTTTGAGTTTTTTTGGTCTAATGTTTAGTTTGATTATTTATATATTATTTTTTTGTTCTCAAGTATAAAGCTTTTATTTTTTTTCCTTTCCATTTTTTCCCTTCCACTTGTAGGTATAATATGTTATTTCATTGTTTTTTTTATTATTAATATATGGGATGTAAAAAAAAAATCAAAATACTTGAATTATGTTAGAAAGTAAATAAGAAAAATAACTAATGGAAATATTAAGAATATGTGAATGAAAAATGTGTAGAAATTAATAATATAAGTGAATGTGTAGCCCGGTTTGGTTTGATTTTGGCCCATAAGATTTTGGCTTATGGGTGGGACGTGATTTTAATTTTTTAAATAGACTCAGCCCATACCAGCAAATTAATTGGTCAAAACTCGAAAAACCCATTAAAATATGGAAAATGGACACTATAGTTGCCGGCTGGGCCATTGATGACCCCTAATTAACCAAGATAATCCAAACTGCTTATCTAATAGACCTAGAAGAGAAGAATATATATGCAAAAAATTAGCTTAATCGGATATCAATAATCATACTAACTATCTTATTTTATTTTATAAAATGAACAGTTTTGGTTTAAAATAATATTTACCATCAATTTCATAAAACAAAACACAATTAGTACTTATTGATTTTCAATCAAGTTGATCTTTTGTATATATGTTTTTCTCTTCGAGACTTACGAAATAAATGGTTCGGATCACCTTCATGGAGTCCTATGAAAACCATAAAATGAATTCTTGAGAATTATGGAGAAAATGAAGTATTGAGAGGAGCTACTCCCTGTGTGGTTCCATTTGTCAAATGGTCATGTATTCCTTCGTCTCCTATTAGGAAAGAACACCACGTGTTTTATAATTCCGACCTATTAAATAATTTGTGACACGATGCTTAGGGTTGCACATCTCAAACTTAAATCATCTCCGAGTTTAATAACAATTGTCCAATTCCAATCTCCAGGTTATACAATTCCAACAGGTTGGGCCATTATGATTGTCACTTATACTCTTCAACTAAATCCCAATGTATTTAAGGATCCACTTGCATTCAATCCGAGACATTGGAAGGTTAATTTTGTTTTCTTTCTCTCTCTTAAAACAAAGAATTAATGATATAATACTGTTGGTCATAGATCTATTGTCCCAATATGCATTTTCATTCATTAGATCATGTGTTGAAATTTTAGTGTCCCAAAATTCTCACATAATCTAATATTATTGATAGTGCATTGAGACATAAAAACATTATATATATGACCCAAGCTTTGATTCATTGATGAAAATAGGACATGGACTCGCAAACTGCATCAAAGAATTTTATGCCTTTTGGTGGAGGGACGAGACAATGCGTAGGTGCAGAGTTGGCCAAGGCATTTTTTGCCACCTTTCTACATGTTTTAGTCAGTGAATACAAGTATGTACTACTACTACTACTACTACTACTACTACTACTACTAATAATAATAATAATAATAATAATAATGCCCTTTTAAAATTTGTTTCACATTTCATGGTTGTTTATGTTGTTTCAATTGTAGTGACAAATATGACCTAAAATGAAGAAAATGAAAAAAAAAAAAAAACTTCAATTGTTAGCATGCATTTAGTTAAGAGCATATATCTTCATGATGAATTTATATCAGTGGATTACTTTCACAAGGGACCAAAAAAAAAAAAAAAAAGGATGAATTTGAAAATTAAGATAACATGTTAATAAGATTTTTACAATTTTTTTCATTTAAAAAAAGTCTTAATGTGTTTTTTCATTTATGTTTTTGATTCTGATAGGTGGACGAAAATTAAGGGAGGAGATGTAGCCCAAACACCTATGTTACAATTTCAAGATGGCATGTATATCAAGGTCTCTAAGAAACATGCATGATTATGGAACACCACCAGTATTCAAATGCAGTATTTATTTTTCTTATTTGGTGTTTGTATTCGTGTCTGTGTTAAAGTTTATAAAAACTATGATGGCCATCAATGAGTTGGAGAGAACATATGTTTGTTTATGTACTATTTAAAAAATGATTAATGTCTTCGTCTTTTATCCTTTAAATAAAGAGAGAATATCCAGCCCTTCACCTTTTGTATTAGATTTTAAATTATTTAATGAATTTCACATAGTTTATGATAAAAATCAGTAGACGATGGATTTATGGGTGCGGCTGGATTCACAGAGGTGTTGGAGTAGTTGGGTGGGTCTCGAGTCTCATCTTGTGGGGCTTTGTGGACAACTCATTTTTTTATTGGTCGTAAGACTTGAGTGCTCTCTGAAAAACTCCGGATGATGAAATAAAGATTGTGTAAGATAATCTTAACAATGGCAATGGATCGAAGTTCCTATGAGAGTATTTAATCACGCAGAAGAATACAATCTAAAAGAGGAAAAACAGAGAGAGATTCAAGTGTGTTGAACCTATGTATTGTCCATATATTTATAGCATATGGTGGCTGTTAATCAATGGTTACAACTTATTGAAATCAAACTCAATGGTCACCATGTTTCCAAAGATTGTGACTCTTCATTAAAAGTTCAAACTCCCTACTTCCGATTACTTCTTCTTGCGGGAAGATTGAATCACCATACAAAGCTTTGATTTGGTGTGAGAGAGTCCACCATATTTTGGTGTGATCACCTCTCATACCTTTATCTCCCACTTGATCACATTATAATATTGGTGATAAAACTTGAGTTGAGCATGTTTACCTTGGTACCAAAATTTTTCCTCATGCCAACTTTCATCTTTGAAATTACCTCATAGATCGACGTCTGATTGTGACTTGGCCATGCGTGCGTACGTTTTTGCCACCAATCTGATCGCACCCATACGAATGTGTTCTCCCACTGACAACACACTCCAGATGACTTCAATTCACTATATTTCAAGTGAACGACATCAATTTTTAGTGATGGGTTCATAGTCCATACCTAATCACCATTGACGACTTCAGCCGCACACATTTTTCGTGTGTCGACCTGCACTGAAAGTATTGTTAAGTACTTCCTTTAAGACCCATTCCTGATGGTTTTTCTTAACACACCTTATCAACGACTTTTTGCTGATCAAGCAGACTATATCATCTAGTTAGCACGTTGCATATTATGGACTTTACATCTCATGCTAACTATGATATCTGTATTTTGTCAGTTCCTCTATCTTGTTACTTGACCAAACACATGTTTCCATGCAAGATAGAGTCGCAAGACATCGGTTATCTAGGTGTCTCCAGAGTCATCAGACTATGCTCTTATATAAGTAGCTAAACCACCTAGCTAGGCATTTTTCAATCCCATATTAACTACATGTTCTCTGAATTTTTCTAGAGACCACCCTTTGGTCATAGGGTCAGCCACCATCTCTTCTGAGGGTATATAGTTGACTTTAATTTCGCCTCTCTCCACTATGTCCTGAATATAGTGGTAACTTACATCAATATGTTTTCCCTTGGAGCTTTTTGCTCCATTTTTTATTAATGAGATGGAGGACTGATTGTCACAAAACATATTGACCGGTCTGACAGGTATACCTAATTGTAAACTGTCAACAAATCGTTTTATCCAGACCGCATTACTAAGGCTGTGCTGCAAGCTATATATTCAGCTTTCATAGTGTACTTTGCAACACAACTCTGTTTCTTACTTAACCAAGAAACTGCTGTTCCACCAAACAAGAACACATGACCACTAGTAGATTTTCTACCATCTACATCTCCTATAAAATTCGCGTCAGTGTATCCTTTTATGTCTAGATCACACAAACCAAAACATAACTTCAAATTTTTAGTGCCTTTTAAATATCTGAATATTCTTTTAACTGCTTGCCAATGTTCCTTACCTGGATTGGATTGAAACTGACTTACCAATCCGATTGCATGACAGATGTCAGGTCTTGTGCTTGTCATAGCATACATTAGGCTGCCTACTGCCTGAGCATACAGGACATTTCTCATTTCCTCAACGTCAGACTTAGTTTGAGGACTCATACTTTTACTAAGACTTTGTCCCTTGCAAACAGGCGTACTTAAAGAATTACAGTTATCCATATTAAATCTTTTGAGCACCTTGTTTAGATATTTCTCTTGATCTAGATATAATAATTTTGAATTTCTATCTCTTGAAATTCTAATTCCTAGAACATAGGTTACAAGACCCATGTCTTTCATTTCAAATATAGATGCCAAGAAAGTTTTGGTTTTTATAATCATATCTGGACAATTTCCTGCTAACAATATGTCATCCACGTATAAAGACAATATTGCTAACTTGTCATAATTTTTCCAGATATAAACACAGTGATCTAATGGACTCATAACATAGCCCATTTCTAAAATGGCTTGGTGGAATTTCAAGTACCATTGTCTTGAAGATTGTTTAAGTCCATATAGAGATTTCTTCAACTTGTAGACTTTATTCTCGTTGCCTTGGTTCTGGAAACCATCAGGTTGAATCATATAAATTTCCTCTTTTAATTCTCCATTGAGAAAAGCAATTTTAACATCTAATTGATACAATTCCAAATCCATCCTAGCTACTACTGCCATTAGAATTCTTATAGATGCAAATTTTGCAACAGGAGAATATGTATCTATGAAGTCTATTCCAAGTTGTTGAGTGAATCCCTTGGCTACTAACCTGGCTTTGTATTTCTCCAAACTTCCATCTACTTTGAATTTCTTTCTAAGAACCCATTTTCAACTAATTGCTTTTCTTCCATTTGGGAGATCAGTTAATTCCCAAACATCATTTTTCTTGATCGAGTCAAGTTCTTCATTCATTGCCTCAAGCCATTGAGTAGCATCACTGCTACTCATTGCTTCATTATAAGTAGTAGGATCATCTACTAAGTTATTAAGTTTTTCAACTTGAAAAACATAATGATGTTTCAAAAACGTGGATGGACGTCTTGCTCTCTTACTCCTACTTATCTCAGGATTCGAAGTAGGTAAAACAATGTCATGTAATTTGCGTTTGCTCCCACTATTAGATGGTTCTGGGAGAATATGTGGACTGTGTGACAAAGAAGAAAGAGAAGAATCCTGAGATACTTCAGAGAGCAATTCAATTTCTTCAATAGGAGTAACAAGATCAGTGGATTCAAGAAAATAGCATCTCTACTTTCTATTAATTTACGTTTAACGATAACCACTCCCATTTTCGACATAACTAATAACCTTGCATTCCCAAGTTTTGCTTCCCAATTTATCCCTTAAATGTTTGGGAATAAGTACATGTGCCTTACATCCCAAAACTTTGAGATTTTGAACATTAGGTTTAGTACCATGCCAGCATTTGTAAGGAGTTAAAGGTTTGACTTTTGTTTCGACTCTATTTAATATATATGTAGTAGTGGACAAAGCTTTCCCCCAAAAAAATGAATAAGAAGATCAGCATGAGCCATCATAGACCTTGTCATTTCCATGAGAGTATGATTTTGTCTTTCTGCAACCTCATTTTGTTGTGGTGTGTCTGACATTGTAAACAAATGTTTTATACCATTGTCCTTGCAGAAAGAATCCATAGCTTCATATTCGTCACCTCTATCATTATTCAAGTGTTTAATGGACCGACCAAGTTGCTTTTCTACCTCTAATTTATATTCCTTAAACTTTTCAATTGCTTCTAATTTGTGTTTAAGAAGGTTGATAAGTCCACATCTTGAATAATTATCCGTGAAAGTAATAAAGTATTCCTTGCCTTGATGAGTTTTAGTTCTTAAAGGGCCACAAATGTCCGAATGAATTATTTCGAGTAATTCCGACGATTTCCAATGTTTAAAAAATGGCTTGCTAGTCATTTTGCCTTTGATACATGGTTCACATATATCAAAATCATTGGAACATACTTCAGGCAATAAGCCGCTTTTAAACATTCGAGACATTTTATTTTTATTAATGTGACCTAACCTTAAATGCCATAAATAAGAACTATTATTTGTAGAACAGAGAAATAACCAAAAACACATACTTTATTATTATCAATAAGAAGAGAGTACATGTCATTCACTCTTACACTTTTCACTAATACACTCCATTTCTTAATCAATACTGTGTTAAACCTAAAATTAACCTCAAAACCCTTTTGGGTTAACACCGGAATTGAAATTAAATTTCGGCAAATGCTAGGTACATAAAGCACATCATGAAGCATAATGGAAGTTCCATTAATAGAGAATTGACAGTTGCCGATGCCCAAAACATCACTATATGAGTTGTTGCCCATGTAGATTCTGTGTTCACCAACCTTCTTGTTAGTATACTCCACAAACATGTCTTTATTTTGCATAATATGCCTAGTTGCAGCAGAATCAATCCACCATGAATTTGATGAAGGTTCAAGCACCATTGCTTCAGAAACTGTCATGGCAATAGGGTTATGATCCTTTTTCTGTTTCTTCTGAGGACAAGTGGCTTTGTTATGACCTTTTTGACCGCACTTGTAACATGGGCCAGTTTGATGCTCATGATGTTGTTTTTGCCATTATTGCTGTTTCTTCCATCCTTTCTGAAATCCCTTCTTTCATTTTTTCTTGAAAGAAGTCGTCTTTTTCTTGTTGAATGGTGTGTGGGTATTATTCTGTGGTTGTGGTGAAGATTGTGCCATCAACAAGTTAGAAAACAATCTTTCTTGACGTTTTTGCTTCATTCTTTCTTCTTCCAAAACTAAGAGTACAGGCAATGTTACCATTGAAATCTCTCGTCCGCTATGAGTTAGATATGTGATAACATGATCCCAAGACAATGGAAGACTATTATGTATGGTAGTTACTTGCATCTTGTTCGACAAAGAGTGACCAGCGTTGGATAATTCTTTAACAATTAATTCCATTTGATTAACATGATCACCAACACTATCATTATCACTCATATGAGTGTTATTATATTTGTCCAAGAGCAATTGAATTTGAGTATCCGATCGAACTCCATACTTACTTTCTAGTGCTTCCATTAATTGTCTTGCAGTTTCATGTTCTTCAAAAAGCGGAATAATGTTATATTTCATATTATGTAACATAGTTGCCCTTGCCATTGCATCATTTTCTATCCATTTATTTTGGAACCAATTAGAATCATCATCTGGTTTAGAAGTGGATAAAGTGTGCAATGTTTTTTCATGTGTAAGAAGATAAGAAATGTGGCGTTTCTATGCTCAGAAATTATTTCCATTAACCATCTCGATTCTTGAAGAATCCACGGTATTTTTAATAGCCATATTAAAAACAAAATGTCTTACTATGAAAATTCAAATGCGAATATTACAATACTAAAATAAAAAATAAAAATAAGCAAAATTAAAGACAACAACAGGTCTTAATAAGGATAAGCCTTGTAGTTGTTGAATCGGCCCTTATGATGAAGATATTGCTGTGAAGGAATAGAACGATTCTATTGACTTGGGTAAGAAGAATGATGAAAACCCAATGGCCTTTTAAACCCAATTCTTTGCTTATGAGTATTGTAAAAATAATTACGAGCCCAAGGTACACAATGGTGCTTATTAAAAATTGTTTATTTGAATGTTTTCCTGGGTAACACCCTTGGATAGCCTGTTCGTTGAATTTTTTCTTTTGAAAATGCAGTACTAGTACTCACAGAAAAATTCTTAGATAAATTCTGGAAATTATGGCTTTTGAATGACCGAAAACGGCCTTGAAATGAGTGAAAACGAGCCGAAAAACCCCTTGAACCAAGCTGCTGCCGGTTCAAGGTTTGGACTGAACCGGCTTGAATTGGATTGGGTGGAACCGGTTTGGACCGCTGGTTAATGCATGGATCAACGTGCAGATCAGTACGCGGGTCGTGCGGAGCAGACGGACACGGGTCCGGGCACAGAGGGTTTACGCGCGGATCTGAGCGCGAGACGTTGGGCCGTGACTTTGGGCTGCTTGGCTGTGTTGCTGGGCTCGCCGGTCCCAGTGGCTTTGGGCTGCTGGGCTCCGCCTTGCTGACTTGGGCCAATTACTGGGTTGGCCTAAAAAATTTCTTTTTAATTCTAAGGCCCAAAGGAATTGATTTCCTTGCTGTGTGCTTTATTTTGGGCCCTTTTTTAAATTTTAAATTCACCCCAAAACTCTTAGTTTGCAAAGCAAAGTCTTCGCACTGTGTATTTCGGCGGTCTTCTCCGGTGATGGGAGTCGGCGACCACACATTGAAATCTGAACTTTGGGGATCAAATTTTTGCCGTTTTTCACAACGAATATTACCGTTGTGATCAAAATTCTAATAAGAACAAGATGGTGCCAATTTGGAGACGCAATTTGCACAGTAAAATATTTTATAAAATTGCTTCCGATGGTGTAATTCGGACTCACTTTCGGCAAGGTTTGGAGCAATAGCACCACCAATAGTTATTTTCTTCGGATAGTTTTCTGGAAATACAACACGTCGGTGATGATTAAATAAACAAACCGAATTAATCAATGCTGAAGATTGACGGTCAATGATTTTCTGAATTTTCGGTAAAAAGAGTTCGAAAATTTTTTGTTCTCCCGGACTATATTTCGACATCTGCGATAACGTGTAATCTAGGCTCTGATACCATTGTAAGATAATCTTAACAATGACAATGGATCGAAGTTCCTGTGAGAGTATTTAATCACGCAGAAGAATACAATCTGGAAGAGGAAAAACAAAGAGAGATTCAAGTGTGTTTGTAACGCCCTCAAAATAAACCCATTATATGTATATCATCTACATGCATTATTTAAAGAAAACAATTTATTAATTCATTCATCAGAGTATTACTAAATAAAAACATTACATGTAACATCAAATTAAATGCCCTATGGGCTTACATCTTTCCAAGCCAACACTTGGACACAAAATATGAGTTCTAACTCAAATACAAATAAAGCCCTAGGCTTGATTATTTATCGAATAAAAACAAACAACTAAAGATAGTCTTCAAAATCCAAATCCTTCCAAGCTAAGTCCTGGGAGGTAGCTTATCACCTAGACCTGAAAATGATGTTCCCATAAAGGGTGAGCCACAGCCCAGTAGAAATATACTAAACCAAATATAAGCATTGAATAAAGCATTAGTATTTAATAGATGGTTAACCAAGATAATCAATTACATCATTATACAGTCTCATGACACTAATGTCTAAAACACGTTTTACTTTCCAACATTACCAATATGGCTCAGAACCTGGCCAAACTTACAACAGTGAACTATATATATATCATATTCACATTCTTCCAATGTCAACAAACAATTGAGACTCAGGCTCAAATCAAAACACTTCATACTTCCAGTTTGATACACATTTTAGTGCTGTATCAATAAAACACTTCAATATAAATAAGCACACATAAAAGTGATGCTAATAGAGTCCATCCCCTATCTCCTCCCAAACAAAATCCGGTTTAGAGGTCTATCCCCTATCTTCCCCTAAACCGTGGAGTACATCCCCTATCTCCTCCCACACAAAACAATGTATGCAAACACATAACATATACAACACACAATCAATACACATAATGTCTGTATTAATTCAGCAGTCAAAATTGATGACTTAATCAATGATTAGTTTCAGTTATCCCTAATCCACATGCAGTGTCTACAACAATCACGACTATCCTCCACCGATAGCCCAAAACAGTTATTTCTAGACTTGGAAATAAATATATCAACAATTCAATAGGCGAGTGATTTAAATTATCCAACTACACCATTTAATCAATAAATTCCCCAATTTCAAGAATTTAACCAAACTCCCCAATTCCCTCAAATTAATTATACAAATTAATTAATTAATACAACTAGGGTTTTTCCCAAAATTATCAAAGTAACCCCAATATATCAATATACCAAAACTTAGAACAAAACTTATAAAATGGAGTAGGAAATCCCTACCTCGAAGAAAATAACCCAAATGGAGAAGACAGAGATGAATACCCAAATTCCAATGTGCTCCAAATCACCAAATGTTCAGATTAAATGGAAGCCCTCGACTCACTCTATCTTTTTAATAAAGGATCTAAGGTAGAAACTCACTCTAAGTAGATCAATCCTAAGAGAGAAGGTGTGTAGAGGGAGAGAGAACTCGTAACTAGGGTTTTGGAATCTGAAAGTGTATGAAAAACTGATCAGAAACACGCTGCTGCCTATTTAAACCTGACAGGCTCGCTCGAGCGAAGACTTGGTCGCTCGAGCGACCAGACACACGAAAAACTCGCTCGAGCAAAGAAAAGCTCGCTCGAGCCAAGAATGCAATGCTTCAGGTCTGCAACCCTGGAGCACGCTCGAGCGACAGAATGCTCGCTCGAGCAAGAAACTCGAAAACATACACCTCGCTTGCTCGAGCGAAGAAAATCTCGCTCGAGCGAATAAGCACTGCCCTCAGGTCTATACCAGACGTAGTCGCTCGCTCGAGCGAAGCAAATCTGGATCGAGCCAGAGAACACAAAACAAACCTCGCTCGAGCGACCAACCCAAAAACTGGACAGCAACACTTGGTTTACGAACCCAACCAACCTGAAACAAACCTGCCCAACACATCCTATAACTCCAAATGAGACAATAAAGGACGACAACAACAAATATACAATGACAGAATAAACGGAACCCAAGTCCGGATACAATAATCAAATGGGAAAAGACCGGGGTCGCTATAGTGTTGAACCTATGTATTGTCCATATATTTATAGCATATGGTGGTTGTTAATCAATGGTTACAACTTATTGAAATCAAACTCAATGGTCACCTTGTTTCCAAACATTGTGACTCTTCATTCAAAGTTCAAACTCCCTACTTCCAGTTACTTTTTCTTGCGAGAAGATTGAATCACCATATAAAGCTTGGATTTGGTGTGAGAGGGTCCACCATATTATGGTGTGATCACCACTCATACTTTCAGATTGCACTATCTCAACTCAAGTAAGCCTCAGATGAGAAAGACCACTATTTACTCTCTCGTTTTTAGCCAAAAGAGTATTCTAAATTTTCAAAATGTTTTTGTAAAGGTTAGAGAGACCTTCTCAAGAATTTCATCAAGGCCAAATTACATTAATGGTTTCTATAGTTTGGGATTTGTATCACTTTAATCTCTAACTTTTTAATTGTAACACATTTGATTCTAAATTTTGAATCATATTTTAAATAAGAACAATTGAAGATATTATTACTCAATTTTAAGGGCAAAGTCGTCAATTTGATAGAATAAACTAATTCGACAAAAATAAACGTCAAAAAAATATTTTTAAATTTTTAAAAATTATTTTTACCCATAAAATTATGTAAAATTGATAAATCTCTTGCATATTTATTTATTTATGTTTTCAACCAATTAATTTTTATTATGTATTTAGATGATGATCATGTAATGGGTGGTCGCTACAGCAAATTTGAGTTTTAAAGACAAATTTTTAGGAACAAAAATAATTTGTCTAGAAAAATCATATTTTTAAGGACAAATGAAGCAATTTAAAAAAATACACAGTTAATCATATTATTATCTTTTTAAAACAAGTCTATTTGATTGAAAAAATGTCATACACTTTTCTCTACCATTTTAATAGGTCCCAAGATACTCAAATCATACTTTATTTTATTTTATTAGCTCCGCTACGTACTTCGAAAGTTTCTGGCTTAAGTGACTCGAATTTGATTTTCTATCTGCTGTGTGCGTCTGCTCCAATACAATAATGATAGAAACCCACACAAAACACAACCTCAAAAATGATCTAAACCATTCATGTTACTGTTAAACACAACTTTTAAAAAAAATTTAAACATATCAATAATTAATACATCAACAAGTGTCATGGGATCCTCTTTTATGGGTCCCAAGCATTTTTCGCTCCCATAATGCTTGGTGCCTCCTCTTTTATGGGTCCCAAACATTTTCCGCTCCCATAATGCTCGGTGCCTCGACAATTAGAGGCTTGAATGCCTCGAATCATTGTCTCTCTTCGTGGCCACACCCTCTCTCTCTCTCTCTCTCTCTCTCTCTCACGCTCCTATTCAAACCCCAAACCCAAGCAGCTCAGGCTCTCTCTTCTCTTATCCCTCTCATCCTCTCGTTCGCTCTCAACGCTCTCTCTATCGTCTTCATCAAACTGCCGGAGCCCTCATCACCACATCGTCGTCATCAAATCACTGGAGCTGTCGTTGGTGCCTTGGACTCTCATCACCTACCAGAAAAACATCTCTCTCTCTCTGGTAAGTCCCAACATCGCAGTACCTAGGGTTTGGATTTTGGGTTTGTAAATTAGAAATTGGGGCTTTTTATATCAGTTTAGATTTGAATCTATAAATCAGAAATTGGATTTGAATTTGTATCTCAGTTTATATTAGTTTGGATTTGAATTTGTGAATTAGAAATTGGGGCTTTTGAATTTGTACATCGCGAATATGTGTTAATTGAGAAAAAAAAATAGATTTAATTGTGTGAAGATTGTGTTAATTGACAAAAGCTGCATTTATTGAGATTTAATGGTCAGCTAAGTTGCTGCTATAATGGATGGATGTATTGTAACTTGGCTTAACCTGAGTTTTTTTGTCTTAATTTCCTCTTAATTTTTTTGGCTGAACCTGAACCATTTAAGGAGTGTTGAAATCTTACCTAAGAATGTTATCCTATGCCTCTCTCTCCACTTTTGGTCTTAAGATGTTCATCCCTTTACTTCGATTTGAGTTCGAAAAATGCTTAATGAATGTAGCTTCAACCCTGTCCATAAGCTTATTCACCTGTAATTAATTTCCCGAATTGAATCATCAGATTTTTCAATGTTTTCTTTTCTTTTCCAGAGCACCTAAGAAAGCTACTATGTTTTATATTATAGCTTGAAATGACTATTTCTTGAATCATATTAGTGCCCATGTATTGACCTCATCAGAGCTGCCAAGGTAAGAGTTGTCTACCATTTTCAAGTAAGCTTTTGATGCATTTCTTGAAGTTTCTGCAACAATTAGGTATAAACAAAAACTTTAGTAAAAATAATTATTCAGATTGTTGAGATAGAAAGAGAATTCAAAGTTTTGAGATAGAAAAATACCTTATCATATTTCTTCATGATCTTTGAAAATGCCAACATATTCAAGAAGCTGTTCATTTATTAGCAAAAAGATCAAACACAGTTCTATGCAAAAATCTAACTGAATTTTTCAAACCTGGAAGGCTAGGGTCACATTTCTACCTGTTGCTCTGAAACTAGGGTCACATTTCTATTAATTTCTAGGAAAATTGAATAATAAAACCTGGAAGGCTCACATTCATTAGTACCCTATGAAAGCAATTCAATCCAAACTCATCCACATACAAAACAAAATAAATAGGGTAGGTATTCATGAAATTTCCCAAAACCTAACTCAGTCATTTACATCATTAGGTACAAAAAGATACAAAATACAAAACAAATTTTTGATTACATCCATGAAACAAACAAACTCAGTCATTTACATGATAAACTGCAAAAACAAACAAAACACAATGACATAAATCATTGCCTTAAAGTTCTTCTCCATCCTTTGAAGCCTTCTACCTAACTCAGTCCTTAGATCGTTTAATTTTTCTTTTGTTCTTATAGCTTTCCGAAGTCCAACATTGGAACGAATTGTGGAGCTAGTGTCGTCATCATCCTCATCTGCGAATTTGAAGTAATTACAGTGTTCCTTATGACTCTACAATGCATCAGAATTAGTCAATCAAATCACAGAAATGACTTTGTAAATAGTAAAAGATCAATTTCTATAATAGATACTTACATATTTCGATAAGCAAACAAAGAACAAACGTCATTTGAAGTAATTTCGATGAGTAAAGTCAGGACCAAGTAAAAAAAAACCTAAAAAAAATACTATGAAAGCTTCAGGTTTGCTATAGCTTCAGGTTTGCAACAAAAGCTAAACCAAGTCAAACACCAACTACGAATACTATGAAAGCTTCACCTCAATTTGTTAGTGATTATTAGCAAGTTGATTGGAGTAAAATCAAGACCAACTACATAATCAACTTGTGGGTTAGCATGACAAACATGATCAACTTTTGCAGCTTATTACTTCGGCTGGACAATGATAAAAGGACACAACTGCAAACCAACTTCAGAAGCCAAAAATTCAAAAAGTAGGTGGTACTAAAGAACACAAATGAACCGACCACATGAAAAACAATACATAAATTTTGTTATTGCACTCAACAATGATACATGAAAAGAATAAAAAAAATTCAAAGAATTGCTTCACATCTCTATCAACAACAAACCAGACTCCTCTTAATCTATACAAATTAATTTACCCAGCAACTGCTAGTATTCTTAGTGAAAAGGGAGAGACATAATTATCAAATAATTATTTTTAACCTACCACAGATTATTTTTAAATATTAACACAATAATATTTATCAAATTTATCATTTATTTATAATTATTTGGGAAAATTAGTCTAAGGTCCCTCTCCCATTTTTAGTAATGAAAGAGATCCACAATAGTATTTTATGATGTGTAAGGTCTCTCAATCCGACACTCATATATGACAGAAATTTAAGTCTCTCAAATCAAATCTCATTTCTCTCTCACACAAAGACACTGTAAGCACTCTCTCTCTCTCTCTTGATGATCTTCGATTTTGGGTTGAGTGAGAAACAAACCTGCAAAGCTTTCAGAGACATTAGAAGAACAAAACAGAGAGAGACCCAGTATGTGATTGAAAACCAGAGTGATTGAGGCCTCGTTTGGGAACATGCTAATTTAGTAAATTTTTGGCTATTTGACTAAAAGGTAGGTAAAAAAAACTTGTATGTTTGGGATGATTTTTTGGCTAATTACGAAAAGATGTGCAAAAAGTAGAGAGAAAAGAGAATCTTTGACTTTTTGGTATGAGTTGTTGGTTTTTTGGCTAATTTAGTAACTTTTTGGCTAATTGGCTAAAAAAGTAAGTCCCCAAATGGGGATATATGAAATTTGATCGTAAATAGACATAGTCTAGACAAGAGAAGCATGTTGAAAGAAGAACCAAAAAAGTCACCGGCATGAAGAGGAGGAGAAAGAGTAAAGCTTCGATTGGGCATGTCTCTCATGGAGGACTGAGATGATTTCTTGTAGTGGAGATGGGTAAACAAAATTGGTTCTCACCTCGACTCCATGTATCACTTGAGCTGCGTAATCGTAAGTGCACGCTGCCTCCTCTGTTGTGTCAAAGGTACTGGATTTAGTCGAGCACAATTTGTTGCTATTGTGATTGTGTCAATTGGTACCTGATATAGTGATCTAGTTGACGCAAGCAGTAACTATCAACGAAGACATATTTTAAAATCCAAGGCTGAAATATTGAGTGGCCATATGAACCGCATTATGTCTATGCTACTTGTTGGGGCATTTATTCTTCAATATCCTTGCTATATTTGATGGAAGCCTTTCAACTTATCTGAATTTGTTATCTTTTTGTTGCTTCACTGCAGTATGTGAGCATGCTTATTCCTTGTCTCAAAATTTGGATCCTAATAGTGAGGAAAAGGTGTTTTACAGTTCAAGACTGGTTTGATGTCTGTTATAAAGGTAACTCTTAACTTGCTGAGATGATTGAATATGTTGCATCACGTGACAAAAAACAAGAGCAGCATACTGGCATGTGCATTTCTGTGTACGTCTTACAAGATATGTGATCTATAACACTCTTATAAACATCGACAATTGGTGCTTGAGTCATTTGTTTACAAAGGTGCTGGTGCAAATATGTGAATTTCAATTTGGAGACTTCAGACTTTTCTCATTTTTGGTATGCATTGACATTTAGCATGTGGTATGAGAGTTTTGTAATGTGGCATTATTTTTTTGAATATTGCAGTTTGGACTTCAATCCTTTTAGATATCTGGTGCACTTAAATTTTGTTATATTAATATTTACTTTTATAATTAATGTAAACTACTCCTTTGGCTTTACTGGTGTGAATTGCAATTCTACTTTTCTTCGAGATATCTGTTTGTCTATAACATATTTTTGGATGTATTCACAACAAATTTTCCAGCAAAAGCTTGTAAAGAGTGAGGGTGGAACCATAGACAGAAGCCAAGATATTGCTCGATTACAGGAGTTTTATAAGCATTATAGGGAGAAGCATAATGTAGACAAATTACAAGAAGAGGAAATGCAGTTGAGGGAGTCAGGTGTTTTCAGTGGCAACCATACAGAGAAAATTTTGATCCAGAGAAAATACTCTCAACCACATTAACAAACAACATTGAACCCAGTACCAAAACATCAGAGAAATTCTCTAGTCTTTTCAGAATTTTCTCTGGATATGGAATTTGTGTGATTTTTCTCTAGATTTCTAGTTTTGTATTACAGTTTTGTTGTGTGCTATTGTTGTTATTGAAGGAGCTTGAATTCAATTGTAGTGGTTGTATTGAAATGGATTCAATGTGGGTTTTACAGGGATTTTCTCTGGTTCGGTAAAAAATACAGAGAAAATTTTGATCTAGAGAAAATTCTCTCAACCACATTAATAAACAACATTGAACCCAGTAGCAAAACATCAGAGAAATTCTCTAGTCTTTCTAGAATTTCTTTGGATCAAAATTTTCTCTAGATGTGGAATTTGTGTGAATTTTCTATGGATTTCTAGTTTTGTATTACAGTTTTGTTGTGTGCCGTTGTTGCTATTAAAGAAGCTTGAATTGAATTACAGTGGTTGTATTGAAATGATTTAATATAGGTTTTAAAGGGATTTTCTCCGGTTCGGTAAAAAATACAAAGGAAATTCTGATCGAGAGAAACAGAAACAAGATGTTTACCATACAACAAAACTGTAATACAAAACCAAAACTAATTTCTCTGATGTTTGACAACAAGATAAACCCTAAATGCCAGAGCCACCAAAAATAATTTGATAGCTATAGGCACAATATTGTTGAACAGTCTGGAAATCCAGAGAAATTCTCTGGATCAAATTTTCTTTGGAAATCCTATTATTTGTTTTTTCCCCCTTTTGAATTATGTTAGTTATTTACCATGTGTTTGTATTTAGTATGTACATGTATTCACTTTGGAAAGACTTTGTAATTTTTGGGCTGGTGTTTATCGTCTTCCTAAGAATCTACAAATTTGGTGTAGCTTGTATTGTTTTCTTTTCCAAGACCTCCTCCCCTGTAGAGAAATTTCAATTTTCTCTACAGAGAAATTCTGGAGAGAAACAGAGAATTTCTCTGAGTTGGAGAGAATTTCTCTGGACAGGATTTCTCTGGACCAGAATTTCTCTAGATCAAATTGAGAGACCTTAGACATTATGAAAATATTAGATATCCTTTTTATTATAAAGTCTTAATACTAGGGACTCTAAAAAAAAACCCCTAATTATTTTCAAATGCTTGGATTTATAGTTTAATGCTTAAATGAAAAATATTTACAAAAATTAACTAATTTCTCAGATAGAAATGTAGATAAGATTGCAAATATTTCCAATGGTTCTGGTTACACCCTTCATCAACCGGACTAGCGATTTTCTTGCGAAGGGATTCAATGGTATAAATCGAGACATAGAACCCGTCTTCGAAATTGGTCATTGTAAGGTATTTATGGAATCGACTAATTTGTGCAACAATAGTCACAATCGACTAATTTCTACAAACATTGAAGCTAAAACATAAACCCTAGATTTGGGATTTTAGGTTTACCTTAGATTCCGAGTCTTCTCGTACGCTTACCTCAGATTCCTTGTCGTTCGTCCTCATTTGTCATCGATTAGAGAGCGATTAGAGGTGAGAGGGATGAGAGAGATGACAGAGCTCTGGGATGAGAGATTTGGGATGAGAGATCTGCTGAGCAGAGATAAGAGTGAACGGAGAGGATGAGAGTTGCTGCTGTTTCAATAGGTTTTGGCTTCGAATAGAGTTAAAAAGAAAACATAGAGATGAGAGATATTTGACTCAATTTTGACTTAGGCCTCGTTTGGAAACAGGTTAATTTAGTAATTTTTTGGCTGTTTAGCTAAAATATGAACAAAAAAAAAAATAATATGTTTAGGATAATTTTTTAATTTTTTACGAAAAGATGTATAAAAAGTAAAGAAAAAAGAAAATTTTTAATTTTTTAATATAAATTATTAATTTTTTAACTAATTTAATAATTTTTTAACTAAAAAAGAAGGTTCCAAACGAGGCCTTAGTTTCGGGCCACGAGCTAGAGACTTTCAAGCCATGAAGCTTTTCTCTTATTTTATACATCAAAAATGCTTTAGAGCTCTAATATAGGAGCTTTAATAACTCTAATGGGAATATAGGACCCTTCTGATATGATGTTTATACCTTGCCTTATTATTATTATTTTTTTATTACTTAAACACATCACTAGAGCTCAAATGAGAGCTCTAGATTTAAATCTCTATAGCATCTCCCTTTATACATTCATCATTTGAACTCAAACAGTGGGAATTTAAAATAATAAATTGCTCTCTCTCTCTCTCTCAAATCCCTAATCTGCAATAGCCTTTCTTTCTCTCTCGCGAATGCACTGGATTTCTTTCTATCTCGCAAATCGATTTGTTGATTGCTTTGGAGATTCAATCCTTTGTTGATTGCTTTCTTTCTATCTCGCGAATGCACTGGATTTGTTGATTTCTTTCTTTCTATATCGGAATGCACTGGATTTCTTTGTTGATTGCTTCTGAGATTCAATCCTTAATCTGATCTCGACGACAATTTCATCTATCGACAGCGATTTCAGTATCCAGGTTTGATCGATTTATCGATTTCAGTCTCATAGATTTGGTTTTCGATCTGTGATTTTCTTGATCTTATTGAGTGTAGTCGTTCATTTTTTTTTTGGTTCATGGATTTATTTGTTAAATAGTTATATTTTTGTCAACATCTGGAAAGGATTTCTGTAAAGTGAAGCTGCAAATTTACCTAATCCTAATGATCTAGGCTAAGTTTATTTGCTTGATGTTGATTTCTATGAAATTTAATGCAAAGTTTGAACCAAAACTATACTTATCGATGTTGACTTGGTAGTTGAGGTGGATTGTCCTCGAAAAAATGCAGCATAATGTCGTTTAGTTATGTCAACTTGTTGAGAAACTCTGTTTGCATATAAGAATAGGACCTATTCTTTTTCTGATTTGAAGGAACATTTAGAGATTTATATATAACATATTCACATGTACAGGCTTTGGTGCCAGGGTAGTGGTGGTTAAAAAATTATAGAGATTAGTGGTAGTCAGATTATATATATTTGTTTGCATTGTTTCCATGACCAACTACAGCAGGGAAATTTATGAAGCACTTGTGTGGTAGGCTAATCAACACTTCTGCTTTTAGCATATGTCCAAGTGCTTTATATATATATATATATATATTTTAAATCACACTTTATTCCATTTTGGTTTATTCATACATTTCATTCTTTCTTCTTTGACTTCTTCCTATTCTTATATATTTATATATAGTGATTGATTAGGCTTAGATTTGGTGATTGACCCTCATTTACCAGGTCTAAAAGCATCCACAGTGATTAATTACTGCATTAGAGCTGTTACCGAATAAGTTTGCAGATAAAGAAATAGACAGATTTTAAGGATTTTGTTCAAGAGTGATTTTTATTAGAGTGATAAGGTGAGACTTTGAGAGTTGGAAAATAAAATGATTATTGTACCTTCAACTTTGATAGAATTAAATATCAATCATTTAAAAAATCACAAAATAGGATAGAACCTTTATTCTACTACCGCACTAACAGAGTTTGTGCTGCTTACTATCTGCTCCCTTAGCATGATTCGTTGCCTCTCTTTAATGGCATCGTGTGACCGTAAACTTTTGGAGACATTCAACCCAAAATTAATTGACAATAGATGGAGATGTATTTAGACAACAAGAGAAACAATCGTGAGGTGGAGATTTGGTTCGTGAGACCACCTAACAATCAGCTCTCATAACATGTTAAAAAACTTGGATACATTCATCCAAAGTTTGAACTCTTCTAATGTAGGCGTGCTTCATTGGAGTGACAAAATTTCATCATAATGTCCACTTTGATAAATATCTCATTCTGATAATTACCTTTAACATGAGAGTATTTTTATATAATTATGGTTATGGGCCCTCTGTAATCAAGCTATGAAACCTTTGTTTTATTTTATTTATTTACTTTTACATCTACTAATCTCTAGTGTTTCTTGTGTGATTAGGAGTTTGTTTGGGGTGTGCTATATATGCACACTTTTTATCTTTTTATGTTTTTTGGGTCACATCACCTTTCTATTTTTCTACACATAGTTTCGTAAAAAGTTTAAAGGTGTACATATTTTGGTTGGTTTGTGTCACTAGAAAAGAGAAGTTAGGATTATGTCCTTGAATTGAGACTACATTATGAAGAATGAGGAGGGATAATTCTGAGTAAACCTTTAATTTTTGCTTATATCTTAAAACTTGTACCTCATTGATATTGGCTGTACCCTATTCTCGATCTTCCTTCATATCACAGGATACAATCTATAACAGTACTATACTGAGCAAAACTCATACCACGAAGGAGTCAAATACAAACTATATTTGCTCTTACCTCCTGCATTATGTTGAGATGCATGTCAGATTCATGTTGAACTGGAGGCCTGCACTTCTTGTGTTCTACCAAGGAGCCTAACACTCCTTTGGGTGGTGTTTTTTTTCATTTTTTTTATATGATTTATGGGGTAATCATCTGATCCTAGATCCATGGTTTTTCTTACCCGGACAGGTTTGATTAGAATTTAGATTTGCTGTTTGCAGCCAAAATGGATTGGATTCTATCCCAACATCTGTGACTGTTATTTCATCTGTTTATGCTCTCTTGTGTAGCCTGCTATATAGCCTGTTCTTGTTTTAGTTGAGTTTTCTTTGAGAGCAACCTATACTTTTGATATCTCATTGTGCTCTAAGTTCCGATATTTATAAATTATTATCAAAGATTTTTGGTTTGATCACACCATTTTCTGCACTAAACTGATTATTGTTTTATTTCAACCAACTGAGCGCATCACCATTTTGTCCGCGTACTATTATGGTGAGAATCAAATAGCCTCACTGTTTTCTAGTACTATGCAGTTTTATATTCTTATTATAGCACATCATATAGAATGAAAGAACATGACATTTGTTGTATACCTTTGGCATTAAGACATAAGACACTTTTAACACATAGCATTCTGTAAATGCATATTGCCTGTTTCATTATTGCTTAATTGCTCCATACAAATGATCTCCTTAATTTGAATCTCGGTTGTTAAATCTATCCTGTTATTTCTTAAATTGTTATATGAGTTGAGTCAGTCTTAAGAAATTGCTTTGGAACCGATTGGGTTTGGTCCTCACTCATTACAAGTGCTCTGAATTCGGTGATACTTAAATTCGTTGGTACTTAATAATGAATACACACCGAATAGACCTGAGCGCTTTTTATATTTGAAAACAAAAGGATCAATACACACCGAATGGACCTGAGCATCCTTTATATTTGGAAGCAAAGGAGATTATTATACAAAGAGACCTCTAATTTTTTGTACCAGCATGAGATTAGAGATGAACATTGTTTTGAAAAAATGGTCAATGGACATGACCCTCTTCTTAGGATGTCAACAACAATAATATAAAATGACTTGGAAAAATTATTCTGTTTTACAATCAATAGACGATTGATTATGATCTTCATTCTTCACAATTCACATGATTTTAGCTCCATCTTTCTCTGAGACCAATTTTCTTAATCGGTTTAGTAATAACTCAGTCATTTTGGCTTCTGAGGAGGCTGAGCCGAACATGGCAATTTTCGACACCGAACCTTGTACCCTTGTGGCCAATGATGTTTGCTGCTCGGAGGACTGCGTAACAATCTTTGTCTTCTTCCCTTTCACACTTCAACCATGCATAAGCTGCCACCATTACAAATTCCTAGGCATTAGAACTGGTCTTTATACTAGATAAGCTTGTTTTTTGAAAAATGTTTTTAGCCAAAACAGAGTGTCAATGTTAATTCTTTATTATCTTTCCAATTTCCGAGTACTTTTAGTCCAGTGGATATTATTAGGCACAGTGAGAAAGAAATATAAAAGTTCTCAAATGAGAAGATTCTGAATCATATAAATGAGAAAATCACCAGGAGAAGGCCCCCTGACTTGTTGGAAAAAAGTGCAGAATTGAGGTGGAATTTCCTGAATTACCTTTCTTTGTTATTTTTTTTGTTATCAATAAATATCCATATATCGTCATGAAGTAGTTAGATTTGGTGGAGAGCTATATTCATCTTGGCAATTGTGATCTTGGCTATATTCAAGGAATCCATATTTTTTATTTTATAAATCTTTATTCTTAATCTTTTAGCTTGGGGATGTTTTTCTTTTTAAATTTCTTCACTGCTCTCTTGTCTTTTTTTTGGGAGTGGGGGTTTGAGGAAGCATTATGTTTTCAATGTTTCTTGTTATCATGTCCTGCAAGTTTGGTCTAAGATCTCAGTTTTATACATGTCCTGCAAGCTTGCATCGATTTGAAGCTTGGTAGCTCTCTGCTAGATTTCGAATGCCATTTCAACGAAGTCCTTGAGAAAAAGATGCGATGAGTTGTTTTGTTATGTAGGTAGATATAATTCCAATTACAATTTGTTCATTGAATAGTTGAATGCTACAAACAATGCTTATGGCACTAGCCTTATAAATTGGAAATGATACTTTTGAAATCTCTATTAGTTTATGATATAAAATCAAGATATTACGTACTAATGAATCAAAGCATGGTATCTGTTTGTCATTGAATGCGATGAACATTTTTTTTTTTTTTTGGGTGTAGTTGTATTTTAATTTGGAGATGAGTAGATGGTCTGGTGATATGTTTGATATTTTTTATTTGGTTGTTGAGAAATCAAGAAAGGAATATAAGTTGATGTTCAAACTAGTATTTTTAGAATAATTGCTACAAAATCAAAAAGCAAAAAAAAAAAAAAAAAAAAGATTATCAAACTTTTAGAGACTAATTTTAGTTGTCTTAAATAAAATTTAACCTTTACACACCACATTCAATTGCTTGCAAAACTAAAACTTTTAACCACCACTTTCATTTGTCCTAAAGACAAACTTTTAGCCACCACTCTCATTTGTCCCAAAAACTAAAACTTTTAGATACCACTTTCATTTGTCCCAAAAATTAAAACTTTTAGACACCAATTTGTGTTGTCACTATAATTAGACTTTTAGAGACAAATTTTGGTTGTTTCAAAATCAAAACTTTTTTGCAACCACACATTTTTGTCTCTAAAAGTCTATTTATAGTGACTAATGCAAAATTGTCTCTAAAAGTCATTTTTTGGCTTTTCCGGACGGGCCATTGGGGACAAACTTCGCGACGGAAGAAATTAGTTGGCTAAAGTTTTTCCCAAAAAATATTACACTTTGAGGAACGGAATAAATTTGTCCCTAAAAAGTTAATTTCTTGTAGTGGGTTATTTTTATTTCAATTAAATTAGTTTTTATTTTTTCAAAAGTCAAATATGCCGATAATTTTGATATCATTATTAAACCAATTCATTAAATAAAAAAATTCAAAACTAAAAACATTTCATATATTAAATATATCAATTACACATTAAAAGTCCAACAATCACTCATTACATGATTATCATCCAAATACATAATAAAAATTAATTTGGTAAATAAATAAATAAATACGTAAAAGATTTATCAGTTTTACATAATTTTATCGTTGGTGGGGAAAAATAATTTTTAAAAATTTAAAAATATTTTTTTTTTGATATTTTTGTCAAATTAGTTTATATTTATCAAATTGATGATTTTGTCTTTGAAATGTAACAATAGTTTTCAATTATCCTTATTTGAAATAAGATTTAAATTCAAAGTCAAATGTGTCACAATTGAAAAGCTAGGGACTAAATTGACATGTGCCCCAAACTATAGAGACTGTTAGTGTAATTTGCCTTTTCATCAATTTGTTACTTTGTGCTTTCTAAAATGTTGATCTATTTCAAAAGAAACAAGTGCAGAAAGTTGGAATGAGTGAAAAGATGAGAAAACCTCCTAGCAATGTTGTCGTTTTATCTACTTCAAGAAAACCTTCTAGGAATGCTTTTGATTGTTTTTAGTGGTTTATTTTTTTTTTTTTTATTTTTTTTTTCATTTTTTTAGTATATTTTTTTTGTTTTTTAACTTTTTAGTTGCATCTAATCTGTTAGTGAATTTTTCTTCATATTCTTGTTTGAGGTAAGGGTTTTCTACTATTTATTTAATATGAGTTATGGGATATATGTGTGATAATTTACATAAGAAAATTGTAATTTTTTTCTTCCCGAGAGAATAGCATGTACAAGTCAAGAAAGAATAGAAAAGAATTGAACCTTGACGGTCCAATGTGGTTCAAATTGGCTAAGAATGGTTTGTTAGGGATGTTTTGATAGCCTAAAGTAAATCTTAGTGGATTTAACCTGGCAAATCAAAAGTTCCCAATCACTCGAGTTCATCATAGGGTAGCATTTTCCAAGTAGGGCCAACAATTATGGACGGTGAAAATGGGTGTTTACATCTATTTATCCTCCCCTTCCAGTGACCCTCTTCATTACAAACGTCACTCCACCATTCTCTATCTGTTGTCCTCTCTCATTCATAGTCGTGGAAGAGCTTGTTGGCCGATGTTAAGGGTTAACGAGAAGGGCTAGGAAATTATAGAGGTGAGAAGAAAAGACATTGATTGGGGGTGGTAAGAAGAACCCCCAGAAGGTGTGGTTTGAGATGGGAATGGAGTGGTTGTAATGACCTAAGGTAATGGTGATGTTTAGTAGAATGAGAATGGAGTGATGGTGGGGTTCGAGTTTAGAAAATTAGGGTTGGAGATGTTAGGGATGGGGTAAAATGAAATTTTATGTTTAAGAGTAAACTTGAAAAAAAGAAAAAGAAAAAAAAAAGGCAATTCTATTTACAAACCACAGATTACCTCAATACACAACACAATTTTGATTTTTGCTCGATGTACACCATCAATTTCAAATATCCAAAATATCCATATTTTTTCAAATTCCAACCCTAACCTTAACCCTAACTTCACCACTACTGCCATTGTCGCCATGTCAAAAATTTGTTACTGTCGCCTCTCTTAATCCCCTTTGGCCGCCGCGCCCTCTTGTCAATTCCATCTACTTCCACAACAACTTACTTCATTTCTATACTCTTCCCCGTCGTAACTGCTACAAGCTCCACCCCCGTTGCCCCTCTTCAATCCTTTGGCGCTGCTTATTTGTAACTATCTTCTCTTTCCCTCTATTTCCACCCCCAACTTTCTCTTCTTCTTCTTTGTCTCTTCAAACCTTAGATATGGGTTTTCTTCTCTTCAAACCTTATATTTGGGTTTTCTCTCTGTCTCTTTCTCTTGTACGGGTGGGTGATAGTTGGATCACACAGTAGAGGAACTGGGTCGCAATGTGAAAGGGGAGGTCTAAATGATAGGTCCAGGTTTCAATTCGAATCAACCCTTAAAACCAGACTCTTCTAATAACTGATCTTTTTTTTTAAAAAAAACCCACTTAAATGTGTGGTTGAACAAGGCACAATTCACATCAATCGGCGCTAGGTTGATACATCTCATGCTTCGCTAAAAAATGTTGTTGCCGAGGATTGAGCATGAGATTCAAACGCAGTAGATAACCTCCTACTACCAAGGCAACTAATCTTAAGTCGTAATTGGAGACATATTATTTACATCATTGTTTTTATGTTATTAACATTTTAAATCTTGAATTAAAATTAAATTGATAACACAACTATTTTTTTTAAAATTTTAATAGCTATATTTTATTTACGCATAATTATTAATATTTTTTTAACGTAATTATGACATCATAATTTAATTTCGGTTAACACTACAGCTGAACCACTGACCCTTGACCCGGTTCTTTTTCTAGTTTGCTTAATGGTAAAACATTGGTTGGTAGTCTTGGAAACGTAGCTGGTTAGGGGTTACGGGGGTTGCAGTAGGGAATTTGAGGCAAGGAAAGGGATCACTAGGGGTGGAACTGTGACCATATTGGTCATAGGTCCTTGTAGACATCCCATTTTAATCAGCGTGCTCTTTTTCGAACATCCGATGATGAAAGTAAAGATGTGCTAATCTTGCGAATTCTTCAGCAAGAAGTTCGAACTCAGGCTTTAATTCCAATCTTACACCTGTTTTGGCCAAATTATATTTTTCACAATACATTTAGTTGCGCAGTTCCAAATATTTCTATAAGTCCCAAGGCTTGCCTTTTCAATCCATAAACATTGTCTTTTTGAGTAGATCGAGCGAAAGATATAGTGGGAATGAATAGAAATTGTGAAATTTTCTGAAATACTTGTTTTTTCTTTCAAATCATGTTAGCTTTACCCTATTGATCTAATGGTATATTTTTCATCCGGCCATACAACAACTCATGATCGGATGAAAAATATAGTCGGCTGGATGAATAATAGTATGGCATGTTGAAATGTTCGGGTACAAAGCATTTTCGATAATTTTGACTCTTTTTTTGTGTGAATTTTCTACAAATATCTTAGATATTTTGACGACTCAAGTCTACAAATACATGACCAAACTTCTTTCTCAAGGGTTACAAAATTTTCAAAGGTCAAGAGACTTGTTTTTGAGAGCTCATCACCCTACCTCTCCTCTCACCTCTAGTTTTCAAACACCATTACAGCTTAACTTTAAGCTTCTTGCTGAAGATCCTAAGCCACAGTAAGAGATCTTGAGGGTGCTAAGAAAGGGGTTTGACAACCAAGAATTTTCAACGTTTTTCATCTTCTCTCTTTCTTTCCTTATCTATAAGCTCTATATTTCATTGTTAACTTGTTGTAAATCATGTGGTGAGTACTCATGAATGTGGGGAGAACTAGGATATCGCCACCCATACATTGAGTTGATTGTCTCCTTTATTTTCTTGTACTTTTGCGTGCTTGTCCTTGATTTGTAGGATTTAACCCATTGTTGTTGTATATAGATATGTAAAGTGAAACCTTGTGGATGTGGTTAGGAGTTAGAAAGTAGCCACCCATCTACAAGTTTGATTATGTAGTGTAATTTCTTTTATTTTTCACTCACTTTCTCACCATCTGCCTATTCATCCACGCATGTTGATTCATATGCTTCAATTCCAATAAGTAGTTGTGGTTGTGGCATGGAGCTAGTTGGGTGAGTCTTAGGATTTAGTGTTGGGAGAGTTGTGGACTTTCATTTTGTTGTTCTTTTGGTAGTAAAGTAAGAGGCTTTTGGTCAAAAATTCTCTTCTCAATCTATCTTGAACATGGAAAGGGATGGAAACATCCCTATTCCATGGGTAGAAGTGGAGTTTTTAACATTCTTTGATGAATCTCTTTCTTTCAAAACAAGGCTTTCACGAAGAAATAATGGACATTAATCTACTCTCCTATAAATAGCATGAATTTGGGTATTAATGTGCCCCTATTCACAAAGAGATGATTGTGGGTTTCCATTCATTTCTTGGGTTTGAATTTCTTCCAACCTCAGTTTTTTATTTCATTTGATGAATTGGTGGCTTTTTGTGTTGCTAATTATGGGTTAGGCCCCTCTACCTCATTCTTGAGTGTATTTGTAAGAGGAAGAGGTAGAAAAGATGAGAATCCTTTTAGAAGTTGTTGTTCTATTTTAGCTCTATTGCGCAAAACAAATTTTCTCTCGAATTATTTATCTGGCCGGCAGAGAAACCATTCGGCCAACAAAACTTTCATTCGGTTGACTTATATTTCTCTAAGCAGAACCAAGCAGAACAGAGCAGCTTCTGAAGGATGATCTCCTAGAGTATGAGGCTGTTGTTTATAATTTATTTGCTTTTATCCCGTGATTTGTTAGATTCAACTTAATTTGGCTGAGTCAATTCATTGTTATAATAACTTCTAATCCCATGTCTTCTATTTATTTATCTGTTGTAATAACTCCCAACTCCACGTCTTCTATTAACTTATTGTTGTAAATAACTCCCAACTCCATGTCTTTCTAGCTCTTTTATTTGTATGCTTTCCATATATGTTGTAAAGCACCGTGTTTTATTTATCATATCCAAGTGAATCCATTTTTATGCATACTAATTCAGTGCATTTACATTTGTGGAATTTATCAAATTTAAGATGTTTTTCTGCGCTACCTTATGCCATGAGATGATACACATGTCACTCGTTAGCAACCAAGTCCTTAGCTGCATTTTGTGGGTGTATTGCATTAGCTATTTTATATAGGATCATGCATGTGTATATAGCATATTACTTTGGGCTTGCCATAGATAAATGCCAAATGAGCACTTACTATTTTAGCATCCTAGTTGTATATGTTATTTTATTTTGTCTAGCATCCTACCATGTGGTTATGTGCTTCAGTGATATACCTCTTTGGCTACCAATGGATGAAAGTTGTGTTGCTTATATTGGAATGACATTGATAGATATGCATGTAAGCTCAAATTTTTTTTTTTGGAGTCGTACATTTATTCAAAATCCTTTCAAAATGCATGAAATCAAAGCATAACTAAAATGAATGACACAATCTATAATTGCGTACTTCACATAGTATTGTTAGCATTATTAAAATCGGAATATGAACATATGAAGACTACAAAACTCATATCATGACTTAGTAGAGGTTGATCTTTTGATCGAGTGAGCGAGAATGTTCAATTCATAACATTTCCCTTTCATACCTAAGTTCCCGAACTGAGACACTTTGGTTATGACGGATAGTGGCCTTTGGCACGAGTCACGAGTTTTCTAGTTTTTTTAAAAGATTAGGTGGCGACTATGAAATCTAGTGATTTAGTCTATTTTTGGCGAAGATTTTGCAATACAATGGATTTTCTTTACAAATTGCCGGATCTAGATTCTCATTTGTGTTTCACATTGCACTTGTGAGATTAGATTAGGAGATCAGGAGTCCAAATTGTTGGGCGGACTCAAGTATTGTGAGAACCCATATTTAATTATTCTTAAAAGAAAATAAATAAATAAATAAATTAATTATACCCGGATTCTATCTAAAATATATATTCATGTATAAGTTAGTTTCAAATTAACCCAATACAATCACTAACAAAGACATTATTAAGAATAATAATTTTATGGATGTTTAATATTTGTTGTTTATAAATTATTTTAATAAGGATTCAGCATGATAATTATCTTTGTTAAATAACTTAGTTAAAAATCTTAGTGTATTAATTTTAATAAAATAAAAAAAAATTGAAATTTTAGATTTTCTGTGGCAGTGAATGCCACATATTTGCATGTATGCCATATAGGGACTATAGCTACATCATGCTTCTTGGAATTGAGATATACGAAATGACTAGATAGAATGATGAGAGAGAGAGAGAGAGAGAGAGAGAGAGAGAGAGAGAGAGAGAGAGAGAGAGAGAGAGAGAGAGAGAGAGAGGCGGGCTCAGCAAGTATTGTATATATATATATATATATATGCATGCTTGCATTCGGTAAAGAAAAGAAGAAAAAGAAATCTATGAAGCAGCTAAGTTGAGTATGAGAAGAAGAAGAGTGGGAGATTAAGGAAGTTAAAATTTTCTATCATTTCATCATCTTATTATTAAGTAAGAAAACCTTCTTAACCCTCTCATTTTTTTTTTTAATTGTTGAAATTTTTAAATTTTATTCATATGATAAAATGACTAAACTTGTACATAGAATTTTATTTATAGTTGTATGTAAATTTATGATTTATATATCAAATATTTGAAGATATTGGTAGCCTTAAAATCATGATAATATTGTGGAATTTGGACTTGCATGTGTAGTTTATGTCATTAAAAAGATTATTGAAGATTTTATTTGGCCCTTAAATATGCCAGAAAGTTGTACAAATTTTTAGACAATTTTATACTCAAAATTTTGGAATGATTTCTTCTACAAAGTTGTTTAGAATGATGTCTACTTCATCCAGAAATTTTTGCAACAATTATTGAGTTTTGTACGAATTTATACAAAATTTTAACCAAACCTAGAACTATAGGCAGACTTTATTATGTGTTTGAAAAATTATTAAAATTTTTATATTAAACCAAATATGGTAATTTATAAATAAAAAATGAAATTTGAGAAGTCTAGTTTCATAATAAATTTTTATATTATGGAATTGATTTATGAATTTAAGTATGGAGTTAATTTAAGAAAATATGATAAATTTGTGTCATGAAATTTCTGGAAATTTTACAGAATTATTTTTAACTTATTTTTGCGAAATTCTTTTTGAAAAATGACCTAAACATGTTTATTGAATACTCTATAGATTTTTACGAATTTTAGAATTGCGTAAATAATTTATTTATAATTTTTATTACCAAAGGTATATCCTGAAAATTTTTGGGCAGGTTTAAAATCATTACTTCAGTTAATTATTTGGATAAAAAATTAATTATTGTGTTAGTCTAATTCATTAAATATTGTAAATTAGTAATCCATGTATGGGTGTATTATGGTTTATTTAATATTATGCTAGTCTAATCTTGTAAATTAAAAATCCATACATGTGTGTGATTATATGCATGTGTGTGATTATGGTTTATTTTCTTTGTCTAAATTATTATTTCATATCATGGTTTAAATTAATTGTTTATTTAAATTTTGTACATTGATTTATTATTATGTGACGTGTAATATTTTATGTTGGGAATTTTAATGAGTTGGTATAACATTGTTGGTGATGAAACTTTGAATTATTGTGAATTCGAAAAGTAAAGAAACACGAAATTGAACCGGTGCATTAAGTTTAAAAGTGATGGGGTAAGCCCGTTTTAGAGTCTTGCGCAAGTGAGTTGCGAACCCTAACATGGCACGAGAAGGTATTTCGGCTCTTATCGGTATAGGCGATATAAGGTTAGTGGTGTGGGTGTCACAACATAGACCGTTCCTTTGGGATAGACCGTTCCCTTAGAACAGACCGTGATATCATGACTCGGGTACGCAACCCTAGTGCGTGGGCATCATTGGTAGTTACAGCAAGTAACATTTGAATATTTGACTAAGGGGGAGTCAGAATTGCCCGTGGCCGTTGCTTAGTGGTTGAGTGGAGATAGTGCTCCACGGGGAGTTACTTAAACTTATTTAATAAACTAAATCTATGTGAATCTAAAAGAAAAGTTGGCGTTTTTCTTAGGATGAAATACTGTTTCTGCTTGCCATTGTTCTTATTATCTATTGTTATTATTTCAACTGATAGCGTTCATGTTATGCTTATTAAATGTTGTTTGTTATTCTGTTACTACACAATATTCATTAATTGTGAGTATTATTATTGTGATGGGTATTTTTGGGTTGTAGTATCTTATTGAGCTCATCGCTCATTGGCATTTCCGTTACCCTGGCGTTTTATGCTAGGTACCAAAGAAATCGAAGGAAACACCGAGGCCTTGCAAGGCGTCATCTAGCCTTGGTTAGCTTAAAGAGTACCCAAGTTTCATGAACTATTTTTCTAAGTGTTTATTTTATTTTATTTTTATTTTTATTTTTATTTTTTTATGAACTATGACTAAGTTTTAAGATTTTATTGGAGTTGTAATTAAAGAAATTTTAATTTCTGGGTTGTTAATTAATGGATGCTGGTAAAGTTGGTGGCAACATTGATGAGGAGTTCTTAATTAAGAAAGTTAGTTTTACGCTTGAAATCTTATTATGACGTCCTTAAATTTTGGGGCGTCACAAGTATCCCCCAAAGCATCCCACAGTCCTCGGGCAACAATTAGGCTGTGAAAGGGAATGAATGAATGGGTTTCAACGGTGATGGTGGCAAAGCATCATAGTAATGGCGGGGTGGTTGTGGATTAGTGTGTATTGAGAAATAGAGTGGATTTACTTGACGGACAAAAATGTAATATGATTATGGAATAAAAATGTAATTAAAAAGATTAGAGTGATAGTGTGTCCTGAGAGAAGTATTGGTGTGCAAATAGAATTTTCCAAAACACAGAGGTGGGGTAAGAAGAAAGATAGAATCAAATAGCAATATTTTTTTTTTGTTTTTTTTCTTTTTTGTTTTTAAATATGTGTAAATGTTTTAGATTCCTTCATGAAAATTTTCTTAATATAAAGGCGTTAGCGTGATTTACCTTTTGGGTATGTTTGATTGAGTAAATTATAATATAAGATTAAGATATCTATATGACTTACAGTTCTATGTTTGATTATATTATTTGAATTAGATTTTGATGAATATTCTATCTAGCAAAGATGAATTTTTTTATTTTTTTTATTTTTTGTAGCAATAATCAATTCTACACTAATTGTATGAATTAAAAATTTCCACTATTAATGCTACTAACTGACATTTGTTTTATGTTTTATGTTTTCTGGGAAAATTACACTAACACCTCTTGAATTTGTCTTAAATCATATTGTCTCCTTATTCCTTAAAATCACATGGACACCCCCTCTCTTTAGAATTTTGTGTGATAAATGAACCCATATGTGAGTCAACCATTATTTAACCTCATAAAGTTTGTTGATGTCAGCAAAATATCACCCTTTAATGCCTACTTTATTGTCACGATCCCAACTTGCCTTTAAAGGTTGGAGTGGTGACTGGTCAGTAATCATAGATTACATGGCCTTTTAACAAAAACAGAAAATATTTATTTAATAATGGGGCTGAAAGCGGAAGCAAAACAAAAATAATATTGTCCATTGAGCAGTGCATACATGATATGACAATCACATATTTATATTTTACATACACATAATAAATATATTACATGGAAAACAAACATTCATATTACAAGTTCCAATCTCAAGACTTCTCAAAAACATTCCAAAGGAGGCAACAAGGGCCTCAACTCGGGTGTCACTTCTAAAAGCTTCACAAAAGTTGATGAAAGCAAAACTCTAAACTTGATCTCCCAAATGCTCATCTACATATATATTGGGGAAGGTGGTGAATGAGTAATATCAATATAAAGGGTTTAATGAATGAAGTCCAATGTCACGCCCCATTTTTTATTACCCGGTTAACATTGCCAAGTCCATCGTTATAGTCCATTTCATTAATACAATACAGAAAGGAAATCCACTGACATCCATAAATATATAAAGGTTTCCTCAATTGCATTTACAAATTGAAATGTAACATGAATTGCAATTAAATAAATTGCCCGTAGGTTTATACTATTACATAAAAGAGAAAGGGTTCAACCCTCTTTACATCAACGGCATTCCGCCAACAAATAAGGGCCTCGTGGCCATGTAAGGAAGATCACCGATCTTGTATCACTTATAAACTTGTACCTGAAAAAGGATTAACAACATGGGATGAGTATAAAGTTCAGTAGAGATCCCAACAAGATTCTAAACAATAACAACATATCGATAGTTATGATCATGAATGCTTCATATCATGCAATATAAATAAGTGATGGTTTATAATCAAAGTATACTTTTATATATATATATATATATATATGTTTTTCCAAAATTTTGTCCAATTTGCTCAACAATACATAACGTTCTCTTTTCTTTCTCTTACATTATCCATTTAAAAAAGAACAAATATTAACAACGCATGAGAAATCAATGAAGTAAATGAGGTGGGTGGACGATTTCTAGAGAAAGATGAGAGAAAAGAGAGTGAGAGTTAATGTAGAGAGAGAGAGTGTGTGAAGTTAAAAGTGAAAGAAAAATATGTAAGGGATCAACTTTTGGGTGATAGGACACATTTTTCAGAGCAGACTGCAGACAGACCGCTCGAGCGACAAAACCTGTGCTTGAGCAAACAATTCGAACTCCTTGAATCTTTCTCATCCTCGCAAAAGACTACTCAAGCAATGAAAACCTTCGCTCGAGCGAAGAATACAAACTCCTAGAAGTTCAGATTGCAAAACTAGATAATGAGAGGTTGACGTTACTGCTCGAGCGATGAAAGGACCGCTCGAGTAGTCTCAACTTGAAAGTGAGACAAAACCACCTCAAAACATTTCCACTATTTTCCTTGATTTCACTCCCACACCCAAAGTACAAAATGACATCCCAGAATACACTGAAATGTATATATTCATGAATAATCACAAGGAAGAATAGATAACAATACGGGGACTGAAACGGCTTAACAGTGACGAAGACAACTAAAGGAGACAGAAATTACAAATTAGTATTCTCAAATTGTTTGGAAGAGACTCGAGATATCACAATTACTTAGCGAATCCACGTCAGAATTGAACTAACCCTGATGTGCCTCTTCTACCACCATCTTCACCTTGGAATTGTCTTGCCCAACGTTGAATCCAAAACGCTAATGTCAAATCCACGACAATGAGCCACTTCGGTATCCACCAAAGCTTCAGGCCCAAATTTCTCGGAATTCACTGAAGAACAACTCTCTTTTGTGAATAAAAGAAAACAAACAAACCCTTGATAATGTTGATATGAAGTTCACGAATCCATTGATCACTCTTAAATCATCAAGGAAGCACTCATAAAGCATCCTTCAATATAAAGCACTTTGACTCCATTTGGTTTGCCTTTGGAATCATGATTCCAAAGGCACACCTTTCAAAACACTTTTCAAAATTCATAACCAAACACACAACTAAAAATTACACAAAACTCAATTCACAAATTAATTTTAAAACTTATAACCAAACACAACACAAAACTCAATTCAAAACTCTTTTGATGATATAGGGAGTGTTTGGCCAAATTTTTTTTTTTTTTGGCTTTTTGGGCTAAAATTCACAAAATGACAAAATAGGCTAAAATAGCCAATAAGACAGAATGTCACATCAAACTCATAATTATTTTACTTTTTCTCTCACAAACATAACATTCAACTACACAAAAATCCAACTATCTTTCCAAACAAAAAAGTTTTGGCCTACTAAAATAATCAAAAATTAAAATAGCCTACTAAAATAGCAACTTTCCAAACACCCACAGTGTTAAAAATGGTTAGTGATGAGATTGTTAAATTATTTTTATAAAAAAATCATCAAAAAATAATTTCTATATTTAAAAAATATCTAAAACAATTTTTTTTTTCAAATAATAGGTTAAAATTGCAAATAATAATAATAATAATAATAATAATAATAATAATAATAATAATAATAATAATAATAATAATAATAAAATAAAATAAAAAATTCATTATTCTAGTCAACCTGCCGGACATCTGGGAGGATGTCCGGGCGGATGACTGGGTAAACCCAATCCGTTCTTTTCAAAATTCAAAACTCAAAAACAACTTTCAAAACACGTTTCAAAACTTTCTTCAAAACTTATAACCAAACAAATTTTCTATTTTCAAAACTCAACTCATAATTTCACACTCAATTCACAATTTCACACTCAAATCATAACTCCAAAAAGAGAATCACAATTCCAAAACTAAACCTACCACAACCTTTATTTTTTCTTCCTCTCTGAAAATCTAGATGGCTCAAACCCTAAAATGAGCAAACAACGCACTTTATAGTAAACTGGATTGCGAAGACCGCTCGAGCGGTGTGAGTAAAGGCGGTGCAAAACATACAAGCTGACTGCTCGAGCACAACATTCACCGCTCGAGCAGTAAAACTTGTTTTCCGAAAGTTCAGATGCTTTGCAAAAATACTGGAGGATCATTTTCTTCGCTTCAGCATGCAAATGACCGCTCGAGCAATCAAACAACTTCCACTGCATTTTTAATTTTGTTTCGGGGACACTACCCTAGACCTGCCATGGAGCGCTGCCCCTTAGACCCCCGTGAGTTGACCGGGTAGCTCAATCCCTGTACATAGTCAGCAAAGTGGCAAAGATGAAAGCCTCAATATCACAAACTCCTTTTCATAGGCATAATTTGGGTTGGATTCACATCTAAACACTCACATCCTTACTGAAACAAAAGAGTGAATAAAATTACAATTGAAAGGAGTTTTGTCAAACGGGATTGCGAATTACAAAAACCTAACTTATGTGTTATTTCGATTGGGTCTCTTTGACAACTACCAATCGTATCATAATTTAGATTTCGAATCAAAATTTAAAAAAACTTTGCATTGTCATTATAGAATAAATAATGACTTATTCACAATTATTCATCATCATAATCATCATAAGGCATATTACTATATCATGAGAATATTATTAAGACATAACAAATATTAGCACAATTCATATTTCATGTCATATAAAAATACATAATTTTGTATCTCATCAAATCACCCATAAAAATCAAACCTATACATAATGGTGGTCATAACATCATATTGAAATAATTTGTAGAGATTACAGTTAGATTCATAAATAGTAATATGCTTGGTACTATAAAGATTACAATAAAATTTTAGTGTATTTTTCCACAATAAAATTTGACAACACAATTTAGAAAAACATGAATAACAACAATTCATTATGTAATACTAAGGGCTCGTTTGGCATGCAACACTTTTAGCCTAAAAGTAAAAAAATTACTAAAAAAAAAAATTCAAAAAGTCTATAGCCTATGCCAAAATGTCAAAGATATTTTTTTTATCTCTACTTTTTTGCACATCTTTTCGTAAAAAATTAAAAAGTCATTTCAAACATATTAGTTTATTTTACCTCATATTAGTCAAAAAATCAAAAAATTACTAAAAAAGTTTGTTCCCAAACAAGGCCTAAATATCTTTAGGTATTATTTAAATTTTACAAACACTAAATTAAACAATAAAGTGATCATCACCCATTAAGTCTTTTCTCATAATAAAGACAATTAAATCATGCAAAATATTCAATTATTCAAATATTAGTTTATTCAATTTATCTAAAAATAATAATTTGACATAATCTTTACCACAAATATAGATGATCATAGATGTGTCATCAATCAAAAGTGTTCCACAAACTGATGGAGAGCATACCTTTATCAAAATAATGGGTGTAATTATAAAGTGTGCATTGTAGAGTCATAAATATTATTCATGGAATATATATACACAATAAAATCATAATCAAACTTGACCACAATTTCAAAATCGTAATCCATTCGAATCATGTCTCACAATTAATAATAATATACAAACAATCAATGACGGACATAAATTGAAATCATTAATTTTATTTAATAAAAAACCATGATATTTTCTAACCAATGCTTTGATACCACATGTAAATAATTTTATGGTATTATGCATATAATAACCTTCATAGTCCAAAATTGTGAATTAGCATGATTTTCACAAATAATAACATAATGCAAAAAATAAATAACATACCTGGATCAATTATATGAAACCTTCAAGTGATCCAAAATTGATTGAACATAAACCTAATATCAATACTAATGGAAAAAGGATTTCTCTCTCTTGACCCTTTTTAGAATATGTTATATTCAGAATAATTGATGAGTGATCTAAATATACTTTTATAGGTAGAGAGACAACCAGTTTCTTCATTCAATTTTATTCCATTTGCCCATCGAAGCAAGAGACTTGGAAACTACTCCATCTATTGACCAATTATCTTATGGTTTAAGATGTGAAATTATAATTTTATTAAATCTACAATTCATATTACTATATTATATAGGTCATCATAATGACTAAATAATTAAATTTAATCTTACATGTTGCTTTTTCTTAGTCATGCCTTTCTTTTATAACGTTTTACTATTATTATAAACTATTACTTTTTGCTCATAAAAAAAAGAAAATACAATTGTCTCAACCATGAATATGAAGATTTAGAAATCATCATCTAATTTATGATCCATCAACTTTCAAGAGCCATCCGTCTGTTGAACCATACCCTTGTTCTTTTTACACCACCATGATACCGGTATACAATATTCATCCTTCAAGGCATCAATTCTTTTGTTGACAAGCATAATGTATCCTCTTTTTGTATGCTTGGGAATTGGCTGATGAAGTTAGACTGTGTGCTTCGTTATCCTCTGCTCTTTCATTGAGTTTTGAGTGTGTCGACAGTCTAGCTTGGGTTGCTGCAGCTGCTGGTTCTGGTACTTTCACTATGTCTTCTTTATATTCCTTTAGCACATCTCTTCTTGGGTCTCCTCCCAGCATGAGCAAGTTTATTTAGAGTAGCACCTTACCCCCCAAAGTCCACTTCTTTGGTTGGTTGGCCTAGAAAAACAGAACTAAAATATCTGAATTCTTGCACAATCTTGGCATAGGCAACAACAATTCCACCTCTTGCATATTCTGCAACTTTGTTCCAGAATCTACTCATTATGTGTTGCTACATTGCACTTTCTCTTGGACCATTTGGTCCTCTGTGCTTCATGAATGGGGTTTTCAATGCTACATCCCAATATCTGTGGCAAGTTTGCTCAACTGGCGGATGGGGGTAAATTATAAGTGTTCACTCAGAAAATTTTGGAGAGCCATTCCCCTAGTTGTCCTTTGGTCTCTTTTGAAGCATATGAATGAGTGTGTTTTCTCTAATGTCCATCCTAACTCAGTTGACCTGTGGAAACTCATCAAGGTCAGATTAGCTTTTTAGCTCAAAGCCTCTTTCAAGGACATCCCTTTCTCTGTCAATGATGTTGTTCTCAACTGGAGGCAAATCAGGGGCTTCCATTGAGTTCTATACTTGGTAGTAGGAGTAGTGGACGAACTATCAAGCTGGGAATAGTTGGTTGTCCTGTTTTTGTGCTGATCTGTTTCGATAACTAGAGGGGTTATCCGGTTGTTCTGTTGATTTGTTTGGTTGCTTAACTATGTTATGGATTTCTGTTGCCACTCCGCTATGTTCTGTTGATCCGTTTTCCCTGTTGTAGTGTTGCTCTGCTATGTTGATAAAAAAAAATAAAAATAAAATAAAATGTAGAAGCTCTGTGACTGCTAGTTTGCTAAAAAGAGGGTCTGAGGGTTGAAGCTATTAGTCTGCTAATAGTCTGCTATTCTGCTAATAGTCTTGCTGATCTATTAGTCTATTAATAGTCTTGGTGTTAGTCTACCATTGAGTAGAAGTTGGCTGATTTTGTTGGTCTGTTTGTGCTGAGTAGTGGCTATTGGCTGTTTTGTTTGTTGGTTTTGTTGCTTTGCTTTGTCTGTTGGTTTCTCACAAACTGGAGCTTTGAGCTTGTGCTAGCTCCAAGCTCCTCTTTATTGATGTATCTTATCATACTTTGTATGTTTTCATCAATAAAGATTTCTTTTGCCGATAAAAAAAAAAAAATGTATCCTCCTTTTGTTCCTTGTGTTCCTGCAACTCCATGCATGTAAGCCTCCAAGTTATGCCAATTCTCCAAATTTCCAGGGCTCTTCAAATACTCCGATTTGGTAGTGTCAATACCCAATTCTTCGCCCGCATCTGAGTATCCTATCAATGGATAGTTTGGAACAATATCTAGGGCATTATGCATGTGTAGTACTCGAAGATCTTTTGACTCAGAAAAGACCTTTTTGAAGCCCGAATCTCCAACTCTAGGACTAGTAATCACGAAGGCTGTCACATGACACGCCTTGTTTGGTTGGTCTCTAGGCTTGTTTAATCCATTAACAACTATGTCAACTGCGTTTAGTGTTGCAATAGCAGCACCCAAACTATGGCCAGCTATAGTAATGCTAATTTGCTTCATTCTTGTACTCTTCCACAAGTCGTTTAACCTCAACAAGAACCTAAAACATAATACAAGAAAACTATGTTATCTTCATTATTGTCTCCAAAGATATTGTTATCTTCATTAATTTCTTTTTTCTTTTTAAATAAAAATTGAATAAAAAAAAATAATTTAAAAATAGGAAGGGTAAATTATGCAAATAGTCCCCGTACTTTACACGATGTGTCAATTTGGTCCCTATAGTTTCAATTTGCTCGATTTTGCTCCTTAATTTAACGGATTGTGTCATTTAGTCCAATAAATAACGGTTGTTAAATTAATTTAATGGAAGGTCAAATAATGTGTCAATTTGGCCTATGTACTTTACACAATGTGTTAATTTGGTCTCTGTAGTTTCAATTTTCTCGATTTTGACAAGGACTAAATTGACACATTGTAGAAAATATAGGGACTAAATTGACACATTGTTTGACTTTCTATTAAATTAACTTAACAATTATTATTTATTGGACTAAAATGACACAATCTGTTAAATTAAGGGGCAAAATCGAGCATATTGAAATTACAGGGACCAAATTGACACATCGTGTAAAGTATAGGGACTATTTGCATAATTTTCCCAAATAGGAATTTGGATTACATAAACCAAAGAGTATATTATTCATGAATATCTATCTCTAGATATCCGCTATATCATTTAAAATCGTCGTCTCAGTTTGGTATGGATGTAATTTTGAAATTTTGAAATTGAAATTTTGTAAGTTAGTTAAACATTAGAATTAGTCCACTCCAATATTGTGTATCTCATGACAGATTTAATAATCACTATGAGGTAATGGATTTAACCTTCCCCTCCAATGTACCAACAATATAATCTCTAATTCTCAGTTACTAAAAAAGAGTCTCATGTCCCATAAAAAATTCGGACTTTCTCATATGCAACTACATCAATACTTAGAGGTAATGGATTAGTGACTTTCGGCCGTAATTTTCATTAGGGAAAAAAATAATACATATATATATATATATATATAGATATGAATGTAGATGGGGAAAAGAAATAAAAATTTAAATGAGAAACTTGAACTAAATAGGGACAATTTGGACATTAGAAAATATGTGACGTGCTTATTCACACATAATGAATTGTGTACAAATAGATATATATATATATATATATATATATATATGTGTGATTGCTAGGAAAATAAAGAAATTGTGTGAGTTGCCCAATAATTTTTTTAATTAAATAAATTAGATGTTATCATTGTTATCCTAGGTAGGCAACCCAAGAGGGGAGGTGAATTGGGTTATTAAAAATTTTTATTTAAAATTAACACAATATTCATAATTTTAACAAAAAAAAAAAAAAAAAGCAGAATAATAATTATCAATATAAAAGTAAGAGAGATAGCGAGAGAAAATCAAACACTGAGATTTATAGTGGTTCGGTACGCCAGGCCTACGTCCACTTCCCAAGAAACCTCATTGAGAATTCTTTACTATCAACTGAATAAATACACTACCAAACTTGTGGATTTGGCACATGACTTACTCTTATCTATTGAGTCTCACTCAACAATAAATGTCTTACTCTTACAAAATCTCTCACAAAAATAATGAATAAAAATAAGTGGTACTTAAACCATCTTTTACAATAATTCTCTCATAAAGAGTAGATATGAAAGTGTAAGAACAAAGGCTATACTTAGATCTGAAAGTGAAAGAGCATAATACAATATACTTAAAATTTTGGAGCAGATAGAAATTTTTCTCTTCTAGTTCTAGATTTTTCTCCACACACAATACTTCTATTTATACATAAAAATATACCCTTTGGAGGTGGGACGCTCCTTGCTAACATCATGGATTATATGGGCACGCTTCGTGATAGACAAAAGGCATCTAAAATCATATGGCACCCTTTTCTTTTGTCAAAAATTATATTTTCTTTGTCCATTTTTTTCTCTGTCTACTTTTTCTTCGTCAAACATTATATTTTCTTTGTCCACTTTTTCTTTGTCAAACATTATAGGCAAATCATCAAGGTTTTGAATATATAATTTAATCAACATTTTTGAATATAATATCATGTATATATATATAATATTCTAATCACATATTTGCATACAAAAAAAATCTCTTTAAATAATATTTATGATAGATCTGAAAATATATGCCATCTTTAAATTATTGTATATGTTGTAGATATTTTAAACTAAATATATCCTTCCACTCCATATCAATTTTGTCAAGACAACCCATCAATACCAAATTTGTCAAAATAATACAATCAATTAATTTGTTAAAAGATGAATAGTGATCAACCTAATTTTTTTTTTCAAAAAGTGAATAGTAAAATTTTCAAAATATTTCCATTTAAATAATATTTAAATGTATCATACAATATTATTTTAAACAGATAATATTTTGTGTCAAATAATATGTATATTAAAAAATCTAAATTTTGGCAAATAATATTTTAGACATTATTAAAATTAAACAATATGATTAACAATCATATATATATATATATATATATGATGGAAAACCTCCCCACGGCAACGTCTTTTGTGCCTAGCCCTAAAAAGTATACCTTATAATGTATCTACAATTAATAATACAAGTAAACCATATGTATTGCTCCAAAAGTGGCCAATTACGATAATAACTTGTATATATATATGATGGAAAACCTCCCCACGGAAACGTCTTTTTTGCGTAACCCTAGAAAGTATACCTTATAATGTATCTTCAATTAATAATACAAGTAAACCATATGTATTGGTCCAAAAGTGGGCAATCACGATAATAACTTGTTTGCCTCAATCACAATGAGTTAGACGGAATTGAATTAAGCACATGAATTTGCTGATATTTGATAAAATTGAAAATTGAAAACTGAAAACTGAAGATTAAAAATTAAATATTGAAAATTAAATGCAAATTTTTTTAACTTGAAAAGCAATTTAATAAAAATTTAAATACTGAACTAAAAATAATTGTTTAATATATATCAATTCAAATTTAAAATTTATTATTTTGAAATTGTATATCTCAATTTTTATATTGTGATGGTGGTGGTAGCAGTAGCGTTGATGATGGTAGCGGCGGTAGTGGCATGGTGATAATGTCGGTAGCGATGATAGTAGTAGTAAAATAATGGTGTTGCTTATGACAACAATGATAATAGTGATAAAAGTGGTGGTGGTAGTGGTGGTGGCGGCATGATAGTTATAGTGATAGTGGCAGTAGTAGTTGTGGCATGGTAGTAGTAGCGGTGGTTGTGGTGGTAGTGGTGGATGTGGCATGGTGGTGGTGTGGTAACGGTAGCAGTAGTAGTAGTGGTGGTTGTGACATGGTGGTGTCAGTGGTGGCGGTATCAATGGTGGTAGTGGTGGTAGCGGTAGTAGTGGCAGTGACATGATAGTAGTGTTGTAGTGGTAGTAGTGGTAGTGAGTTTATAATAATGTATATCGATGCTTATGCATAATAGTTATAAATTCAGCCAGAATTAAGAGACACTTATCTAAAAAGTAATATTAATATGATTTAAAATTTTCTTAAATTTCAGCCTTCATTTTAAGAGACACTTATTTTTTTAAGTGATATTAATTATAGTCATCAAATGAATTTAATTAATTACCACTTAATATATTTAATTTTATGAATGAGGTTATCAAACTACCCCTTATGTGTGGTCATTATCTCATAGGGTGGAATATGTCATCTTTGCAGTTGACATTCATTTACAAGAAACTACACATTTGATTGAAAAAAATGCTATATACCTAGAATTTGTAACACAAAAATTATTTTGAAAGTGAGGTGTATAATATAGATTAAAAATTGATGAGATTTGAGTCAAATTCATAATTTTCTTTTCTAAGTAATTTTTTTGTGTAAATAAAATGTGTAAATTATAGCAATGGTCCTTACATTTTGGTCATCGTTTTATTTTGGTCTCTATAATATCAATTGACTCAATTTTTATCTTGAATTTATAATTTTGTCTTAATTTAATCCAATTGATTATAATTGCTAACATTTTTATTAATAAAAAAATGTACACATGATCAGCATTTGTTATGTTTTTTAGAAAAAAAATTGTATACTTAATCAACTCAGTAATTATTTTTTGTCAAATACCCTAACAACATTATCAATAAACCATATTGATACAAAATTGAAAATGAAGGTTTAAAATTAAACCAATTAAAATTGTAAGAATCAAAATAATACCTAAAAAGAAAAAAATATAAAGACTACCAATGAAATATGTGCAAATAAAATTATTATTTGGTTCATGCATAAGCTTATCAACTCTACGTGTGATGCTGACAGAAATGTCCCGTATACACCACAGTGGCCAAAGAAATTTTCTTGTAGGCTCATAAACATTAAAAAAGAAAAAAGAAAAATGGGAAAAAGAGTAGTTCCTCAAACAGAAAAGTCTTTGCTCTGAAGTTTCCTTTTGTCACGTGGAGAAAACAGAAAGTATGGACTAAACAAAGATATGCTTGCAAGTTTGAGGAGGCTTTTGAAACTAATTTGGGGTGTTTTGACCATCATTTTCTTCGTCTCTGGAAATGGCAATGAATTTATTTCGGGGAAACTTTGCATCAACAGCAATATTCAATCTCCTTTTGCTTCAAGTTAGTTTACTGAATTTTTGGGTGAAAGAAAATTGGGAAAATGATGTGTCACCTACTTTAGTTCCCTAATTCTTCAGTAATCGATGTGCTGTTCAAATAAGCATTTTTTCAATACTAAGACTATGTAAGAGTAACTAACAATATGTAATATTATCATAAAAATGCATGACCTCATTTACAAATCATAAATTGTAGTAACTTTATCAAAAAATTAGGAAACATTTGTTATAAAAATGCATAACATCCACCACAAAAATATGTAATAAAATACATATAACACACAAGAGTTCATGAGAGAATAAAGAATAGTGCACTACAAGAAAAGTCCCTATAAAACACGGAACTTTTTGCGATGGCGTGTATCCTGTCGCAAAATTGATCTTTGCGACGGCATTTGAAACTGTTGCAAATAAATATCTTCTGCGACGGTTGTTACCCCGTCGCTAATAAGCATACAAGAAAAAGTGTCTTAAATACGGAAGTATTCGCGATGCATTGTGTACCATCGCAAAATGAAATTTTTGAGACGGGGGAAATTTACTGTTGCAAATAGTGGACATTTTGTGATGGCAATTCTCCGTCGCAAAAAAACCCTTATTAAAACGGCGTCATTTTAATAATTGGATTTTATCATTTGTGACAGTTTATCTATACCGTCGCAAAAAGTAATGAAATATTTTCATCTCCCTCTCCTTTACCCAATTGGCGCTTGATCAAAACTCCCAAAATATTTTCATCCCCAAAATCCCTAAGAGCATTCTCTCTCAAAACCCCCAAAATCCCTAAAACTTTGACGGTAGGTTCTTGATGAGCGATGACGGCGAGTGTTCACCGACGATCTCTCTCTCGACGAGCAATGACGGCTAGCAGTCTCAATCACTCTCGATGACGGCTAGCGATGGTGCGGCGATGGCGTATTACGATCTCTCTCTCTCTCACGCGAGCTCAGTCAGTATGCTCTCTCTCTCTCTCTCTCTCTCTCTCACATACACACACAGAGTTATAATCGCAGAACTTCATTCGCAGTTATAATCACTTTAATATGTTCCAAATTCACAACAATAGCCCTCTCCCTTCGGAGAATGGCAAAGGGGTTCGAGAGCTCTGGTTCAAAACCCTCAAATCATGAGCTTGAACCATGGGGCATATGTGGTGATGATGTGGTCCTAAACCTCTTCATCTAGCTGGGTCTGTTTGCCAATGGAATGTTTTTCATGTGAACCGAAAAAGGAGAAAAATGCAAATCTCTCTATCTTTTTTTTTTTTTTTTTTTTTTTTTTTGGATAGGAAAATGAAATTCAATTGAAAACGTTTTTGGTGTTGCTGGTTTAGATGAAAAATGTTTCATGATTTTTTTTTTCTTAACGAGATATAATAATAACATTACCAATCATTAGGACCCTGCGACGCAGATCAGGAGAATTTTTTTTTTCTTTTCTAAATTCTCCTTGCAAACTGATGTTGTAGACAATAATGAAGTTTTATTGTTTGAAATAAATTTGTAAGTTACGTTTGATTTTATAACATTCCCTTTGATTGGTTGTTTTCTTTTTTTTGTTTGTTTGGTGTTTCAAGGAAAGATAAGAAAGAGGCACATCTAAGTCCCTCTAACTGTTTCCTCATTGCTCTGTACGAAAACAAATCTGATCGCAGTGGTCTGTGAAGATGATCACGAAGTCTAATATCACTAAAAGCACTTGAAATCATAAATAAAGTGAGCACTTTCTAACTGAGATGTTTAATCAATAAACACTCTAATACTTATGTGAGCAATTGCAACCAAAACCATCAGTGTTTTAATAAATTCAAGGAAAAATTATTTGTTGGTCTTGAGGTATCACGTGGTCATATCCCACACTAATCACAATTAATCATATATATATATATATTTTTTTTTATATTTCCTAATCACTCAATAGAAATTCGTCAGGTTCATTCCTTTCACCAATCGCAATACCATTAAGACATCACGTGACGATATCCTAAAACCAACCAATAACCTCTCAAATTCAAGGAATGATGCACCTATGCCCTAGGATTGTTATTTTATCATTGAGAGTTATATACAACCATTTTATCATTTTGATTTATAAATGACCAATGAATTGTTAGATGTTCAAAATGATGCGTAATAGTTTTATTTTTATTTAATTTTTAGATGTGAATGTAGAATAGCTCTATTGAAATGCTATTAAAATTGTTTTTCTTACTATATATAATCAAGTAATCATTATTTCCTAATCATTCATGGGGTTACAAAGTCAATTTTTTACAATCTTCATGGTACAAGCCCAAAAATCAAAAAACAATCTTCATAGCAAATATAAATAAGTTTAACACTTTTGTCAGCTAATGAGTAATTTGTTGTAATTATATTTTTCTCTAGGGCATATTTTTTTGTAAATTTGACTAATTTTGCCATTCTTTCTTTATCTCCCTCTCTCATAATCCTATATCATTATGACCCTTATATTTGTTGTAATTATATTTTTCTTTAGGGCATATTTGTTTTGCATGTGAGATGTATATCTCCCAGTAAGTTTTCCTGAAGCAAATTAATAGTAGGGAACACATATGCATGTGGAAAATGACTGGCATTTAAATATATTTATATATATTGTTGAGAAGATTACAAAAGAAGTGAAGTGTGCATTTGAGGGAAGTACAGATGATGGATAAGAGTTGGATTGATTTTCCAAATAGGATGCCAAGGGAATACATTAATGGGATTGATCAATTCCTTGTGTTTGCCTACACCAATAGGGTTGAAGGTTCGATGATTAGTTGTCTGTGTAAGAAATGTAAGAATCGATACCATCTTGTACGAAAGGGTGTACAGGAGTATTTGATTTTGAATGTTTTTTTAAAAAAAGTACAAACATTGGATTAATCATGGGGAATCTTACGTATCTCTGCATGGTAATCGAGAGAATGAAACATTGGCTAATTTAGACATTGGGGATGATATGGTTGGAATGATACAAGGGGCTTTGGGAAATCCACATGCCAGTACAAGTGTTGAGGGTGATGAACCATAGGGGCCTGATCCCCATGCATTTGAACCCCAGCTCGGTCCAAATGCAGAGATTGCAAAGTATTTTAAACTTCTTCAAGATGCACAAAGTGAATTGTATTCGAGTTATCAGAAGTTCACATATTTGTTATTCATTGTTCGACTTGTACATCTGAAGATGCTTAATCAGTGGATAGACAAGTCTGTTGACATCTTGTATGAGTTATTGAATGAGGTGTTCTAGTTGGGTGTGAAACTCCAGGACTCATATTATAAAGCTCAAAAGGTCACAACAGATTTGGGCTTCACGTATGAGACGTGGGATGCATGTCCCAACAGTTGCATGTTGTTTCGAAATGAGGATGCCAATCTTGATAAATGTGTCATATGCAACAGTTCTAGATGGAAATCAAATAGTGATGGTGGTTCAAATGGTTCTAACAAAGGTGGCAAACGAATAGCTACAAAACAAGTGAGGTATTTTCCTTTAAAGCCAAGGTTGCAGACGTTGTTTATGTCATCCAAGATGGCCAAATTAATAAGATGGCATGTAGAGGAACGAACTGATGACGGTGTCTTTAGGCATCCTGCAGACTCCCTTACATAGAAAGATTTTGACCGTCAGAATATTGACTTTAGTAATGATTGCCAAAGTGTAAGGCTTAGCATAGCATTTGATGGTTTTAACCCATTCAGGACGATGAACATAGTTCATAGCACTTGGCCTGTTGTACTCATTCCATACAACTTGCCACCATAGATGTGCATGAAACAACCATTTCTAATTTTATCTGTGCTTATTGACGGCCCGAAAGGACTTGGTGACAAGATTGATGTGTATATGCAACCGTTGATTGAGGAGTTGAAAGAACTATGGAATGACGGTGCCTCCACATTTGATGCATCAACAAATCAAATGTTTCAAATGCATGCAGCTTTACTGTGGACAATTAGTGATTTTCCTACATATGCAAACTTGTCAGAATGGAGCACTAAAGGTGAATATGCATGTCCTTGTTGCAATAAGGAAACTACATCGTGTTGGTTGAAGCTTAGTAGGAAACAATCATACTTGGGTCATCACAGATTTTTACTTAGTGGCCATAAATTCCGAAAGGATAAAGTATCATTTGATGGTAGTTGGGAAGTCAGACTCCAACCAAAATTGTTGTGTGGAACTAAGATGCTGCTACAATTAGAGTCTGAGAGTATTTTAATCCAATACAGGAGGGATGACCTTAAGGAGAGGCATAAGAGACAAGTAGAGAAGGAGAAAGCTGGACATCGCACCCATAGCTGCAAGTAAAAGAGTATCTTTTATGAACTGCCATATTGGGAGCACAATCTAATAAGACACAACCTCGATGTGATGCATATAGAGAAGAATGTTTGTGACAATGTGTTGTGGACAATATTAGGGGTTGCAGGAAAATTGAAGGATGGTGTTAATGCTCGTTTAGAAAACCCCTACATTTGCAGTTAAGAGGGTCGAATAAAGCTTATTTACCACCAGCACAATTCACGATGGCCAAGGATGAGAAAGATTATTTCTTGAAAGTGTTGAAGGAAGTTAGAGTTCTCGACGGTATTCATCCAATATATCACGTCACGTGCGCTCACATGATAGAAGTATTAGGGGTCTTAAGAGCCACAATAGTCATATTCTAATGCAATAACTTATTCCATTGGCTATTCGAAGATCATTACCGAAGAATGTAATTGAACCCTTGATTGGATTGAGCAATTTCTTTAGACAATTGTGTTCCAAAGTGAATCGTGCGACGAATTTGCAATATATTCAAGATCGTATCGCCGTAACACTTAGTCATCTAGAGAAAATATTTCCTTCGACTTTTTTTGATATAATAGAGCACTTGCCTATACATCTAGTTGACGAAGCATTATTGGTTGTAGCGATTCAGTTTCGATGGATGTACCCAATTGAGAGGTATCTTCTTACTTTGAAGCAATATGTGCGTAATAGAGCTCATCCAGAAGCTTCAATTGCTAAAGGATATCTTATGGAAGAATGCATGAATTTTTGTGCACAATATCTCAATAATGTGGAAACCAAATCTAGTCGACCTGTGAGGAACTACAGTGGTGATGATAATCTGGGTCATGTTGTTGGTGAAAACACAAGCTTTTATCTTGATAATACTTCTTGGGTACAAGCTCATCGGTATGTCTTATTCAATACAAGCGCGGTTCAACCATTCATAAAGTAGGTTATGTCACTCACTCAATATTTTATTATGTTTTATTGAATTTTGAACCAAATTTTTTGTATTGATAAATTTTCAATCTACACAGCAAACACCTTGAAGTACTTAAGCTCAAAATGCCTTGTGTCGGCAATCATTAGCTTCGGCATAAATATTTTGAAAATTTTCACATTTGGTGTAAGAAACATGCATGTATTTAAATCTATAGATTCTAGTTACCTAAATCGAACTACATTTTAAATTTTACAATTTTGTTTTAAATAGGTCCAAACTTTGCGAAGGACTACTGATGTCACATTTTCTGAAGAGATTATTCTATTGGCAAATGGTCCTTATAACCTAGCAAGGAGGTTCAATGGGTATATAATGAATGGGTTTTAGTATTGAGTAAAGGCCACGGATGACCATCGAGCCACACAAAATTGTGGTGTAACTTTGAAGGCAGATACCATAAGTCATGCTAGTCGGAAAGACAAGAATCCTTGTGTGGGGTCTGTGTACTATTATTGACAATTGACAGATATTGTTGAGATTCAATATTCCAATGAGAATAAACATGTGTTGTTTAAGTGTGATTGGATTGACAACATTCACGAGAAGAAAGAAGATGTCTTTAATTTCATGTTGGTCAACTTCAATCATTTATTGTACCGAGATGATCGAATTACCAATGAACCTTTCATCTTGGCATCCCAAGCAGAGCAAGATTGGTATGCTGTAGACTTGTTAGAACCAGACTGGCAAGTGGTGGTGAAGATGTCTCAAAGAGGTTTATTTGATATGAATTCGACTGATCCAGAAATCTAGCCATATATGAGCCAACAGTTAGAAGAAAATATAATGCTCCGTGATGAAGAAGTTGGTTGGGTGAGGGAAGCCGCTGAAGGAGAAACAGTTGATGTTGAAATAGATTGATATTTAATCAACATTAATAATTGAATTAAGGCCAAGGTTGTAGTTAATCATCAGTTTCTTAATTTACTTTGTGTTTGTAATTGTATTAGTTCAATTAATGTCATATTATAGTTGATTCAAAACCATTCTATGTTTCTAATGCCAATTAATGTTATATTGCTTGCAGATTATTATGAGAAGGAAGAGGAAGCCTGATCATCCCCTGTGCATGATGTCCGATGTGGTACATAAGAGGACATCAATAGCACCACCACCAGAGGAGGCATCACATCGACCACCATTGGAGGGGCCATTAGTGCCACCACCATCTGACCAGCCACCGCAGCGACCACTATTAGTGGCACCACCATTAGAGGAGGCATCCCAGCGACCACTATCAGAGGGGCCATTAGTGCCACTGCATCGACCACCATTAGTGGCACCACAGCAGCTATCATCTACTCAGCCTCCACGCCTACCATCAGTGCGTCCACCATCAGTGGCACCACAACAGCTATCATCTCGACTAGAGTCATCATCTTCACAGCCAACTGCAGGTATATAAATTTGCTTTGATTTGTATGAAAATTATTTAAATATACATTTATTTATTCTCATTATATATAACTTGTTTATTGTCATTGTATTTTTCAGACCCTTCGACTTCTTTACAGCCCACCTCAGGTATAAGAATTTGATTTGTATTAACATTTTTTAAATTTGCATTTGTTTATTATCATTGTATATTGTTTATTCTTATAGTATATCACAGGTCATGTTAGTTCTTCATCAACCTCGATTAGGCGTGGTAGAGGCTGTGCCAATGGCATTAAGGAGTGGGGTACTGGTACAAAGTTGGGCATACAATTTGACGAAAATCACTGCCCAATAGGGGATAATGTGTCTAAGTTAACTACTCAACTTGGCATTATTGTGCGGAATAGTAACATTGTTCCTCTTACTTTTCTTGACTGGATCACTATGCTTGACGATATTATTGATGCTTTTTGGAAGGATGTAAAGGTAAAAGTATATTTTGTCCAAAAATTCAAATTTCAAAATTGTGTTATTATTATTTAAACCTTCAAATTGTGTTTTGTAGGACAATTTGAATGTATGTCCAGAGGAGTATAAGCCAATCTATATGAAAACCTGCAACAAAATATAGAAGGATCACAAGAATAAGATTAAGACCAAGTATTTCAAGCCTAGAAATTCTGATCCCAATCTAAGGATAATGTTCCTTTGCACATTGTGCCAAGCTAGTGTGAAGAACTTGTGGAGTATTGGCATACTTCCAATGCTGAGATATACAAATAAGTTATATGTATGATATGTAAACATACAAATCGTATTTATTAACTGCCATTTGTTGAATCTGTTATAGAAAATTGCAACTAGGAAAGCTAAAAATTGGCGAGCTCGCGGCATACCTCATACCATAGGGCGTACTACTTTCACTCAGATTCGGCATGAGGTTTATATTTTATTGTTTTTATTTTTTTATATATTTGAAAATTATTTGGATTCTAATTTTCATATTTCTAGAAAAATCTAGATGACTAGCAAAGGGGGGTCTACTGATAAGATGAATGTTTGGTTATGACACGTAGAGCAGATGACCCTGAGGTTATCCAGACCTTTGAAGTTTCCAAACACCTAACATTGAATTTAAATTTTATTTTTTATTTTTTGTGTCAACCATTTTAATTTGACATATACTTGTATGTCTTATTCAACACATGATGGGTTTAATTGTCAACTTTTCATGCTACCTGAGGATTGCCGGACTTTAGAGGCTAGGAATGCCATTTTCCATGAGTTGATAGGTTATGACAGACATGGATATTGTCGCACTTATAGGAGAACTGTGCCTCGGAGCACGGTGTATAAAGATGATGCTGGGCTATCACAGTCAACACCCCAGCTATCGACCATTGTTCAGATCACCCAGCAGGTTCGTGCGGAGCTAAAGGATGAGTTGAGGGAGGAGCTGAGGGAGGAGATGCGAGCAGAGTTTTCTACATACACTACAAGAAATTTCATTTTTCGTAACGCAACAAAATATGTTGCTAAAAGGGAAAATTCGTCGGCAAAGAGTTTTGCCGACACACAAAGCTACGTTGGCAACCCGTAGGTAAAAGTGAGTCGGCAAAAGTTTTTGCCGACGAAATAATCATTGCGTTGGTAAAAGTAATGCCTTTAGCGACAAACAGAGTCGTCGATAAAAGCCTTCATCTATCGTCGGCAATTTACCTTGTGTCGGTAAAAGTCATTCAAATATGATGACTGTGTGGCACTTTTCGCGACACAAATTTGCATGGGCAAAAACTATACTTTTAGCAACAAAATATGCATCGGAAAAAGTAAACTTTTGGCGACACATTTAGGTCAGTAAATGTTGTCATTTGCCTACGATTTATTTGTCAATAAAATTTCACTTTTGGCAACGACAAATTAGCATTGGCAAAAAATACATTTTTAGCAACACAATATGAGTGGGCAAAAATAAACTTTTGGCAACACATTTATGTTGTAAATATTTCCATTTGCCGACGATTTGTTTGTCGATAAAGCTTTACTTTTGGCAACGACAAATTGGCATTGGCAAAAAATACACTTCTAACAACATAATATGAGTGGGCAAAAATAAATTTTTGACAACACATTTACCGACAAAAATAATTGAAAATAATTTATATATTTTATAAGATTTACAAGTGGCATCCCTTAGGCACCACTATTACAAACTAATAACATTGATAGGAAATCATCGAAAGTTGATGTACAGGCAAAAAAACACCACTGATACTGCTTTTAGAAGCAGTGTATAAAACCTAAAAGAGTATACTCACTAAAATACCCAAATACATCCAAATTGTGAACCCATAGTAGAAACATCAGATAACAAAATGAAAACATGAAACTAACAAAGATAGGCAAAACGGCACGACAAATCACCCACAAACTTATGCAGCAAACCAGCATCCACTAGTAGCCGCCTCACAGTAACATTGCAGCAGCAACGGCCCAGCAAGCATCAGCCACCAGGGCAGCGGCGGCAGCAGACCAACAGTTGCAGCAGACTAGCAAGCAGCAACATCAGCCACCAGTAAAAAAGAGGATCTGGTAGCAGCCTCTGTTGATCAATGACAACTTTAAAATAAAGCCCAATTAGCTTTTTTGCCCTCTCTCATATTCTTGTGTTGTTTGATCCCAAACTTGCAAAAAAAACCTGTACAACACCCTCTGAAAACACTTAGCAAAGCAAAACTAAAAAGGATATCCCAAAAAATCTAAATCTTTAAACAAACAAACTCATATATTTGTCCATATTAAAACTATTCCCAGAAAGTTGACAATAAAATTAGTTGATTGTTCATGTAAGCATAATTTCCCAATTTCAAAAAGTGCACATCCCTAACCTATATCACAAATGCATTATGAATTGGCAACCGATAGCAACCCACTGCATCGATATGTACTAAGATATATCACATTTACAAAGTAACTGAAAAACTCTAGGGCTGAAGTTAAAGTAACCCAACAGGGATTTGATTAAAATCCATTACAATTCAAGGACATACCTCCAGCCATGATTTTAAGATTTCACAAGGACAATCACTCCGGGCCTAGCAGAACTCATGTGGTACCTAATGTTTTTTTTAATATTATTTCCCAGTTGCTACCCAGAGTTCAAAATCTCGTTTCCACTACTATTGCATTCATCTTAACTATATCACACTATAAACCACTAATATCGAATCCTGGCTTGCACTTTTTTTTTCTTTTGAAAAGTATTGCACACAACAATTTATTGTATGTGTTTGACAACCCCCACAGGGAACCTACTAGTTCTGGTAGTTAGTGCCTTGCCAATTACTATTTTTTTTTTTTGAGCCTAGGTCTTACATTTGATTGGTTGAGATCATGTGCTAACCTACTTGAGACATGTTCTTAAACATTCATGCATTTCTCCTAGGCCTTCTTTACTTTTTATTTTTATTGATGTATGTTTGACATACTAAGTAGTACTCAATTAATTTACATCAATAAACTATTTTTACTGATAAATAAAAAAAGGCTTGTAACAGGGGACTAAATTACCAATCCAATAAGTGTAAAGACTACCAAACTAAGAACGGATAGATGGAATTACCAATAAGTGTTTGCGCAAGGCTGTTATTCTCAAGGTAGTTGTAGACCATAATTTTATGATCTTCATCCACGCAACAGCCATAGAGCTTGACTAAATTTTGGTGCTCTATATCTGAAATCACTCTAGTCTCTACCAAGAACTCCTTTACTCATTGTCTTGATTCAGGTGAAAGAACCTTCATAGCAGCAATATTCCCATTTTTAAGCCGTCTCTAACCATCAATAAGCAAATTTTATTTGAAAACAAGGTGTTAGTCTACAGAAGCAAGACCATAAATTAGTATTTTATTATATGATGATAAAGTAAGCATTCTTGTGGAAATATGTCAACCAAATATATGCCTATTACCTTATGATCCATGCTTTCTAGAGCTAGCAAGGCATCGTCTTGATTAGTGTACTGAATAAAAGCATACTCCTTTGACCTCTTCACATTTTCATCCATAACAAGCTTAACTGTCAATGCAACTAGATAGAATTAGCAAACTTGAAGCATGTAATGGAACAAATAGGTAGATAGGACACTTTCTTTTTCTTCTTTTCATGAACCAAGGAAAAAAATACATGATTAAGAAGTGCATCTTTATCCAACTCAGCATAGAAAACTACTGCAAAATGAACTTCCAATCCTAATACAATACCGGACCAGTAGTGCAGCAGAACATCAAAACCAGACTCTCTCAGCACTGCCTCACTCCATTTTGTAATCCAAGAGCATAACAAAACAGATCAGCAATGATGCACAGAACAGATCAGCACATGTAGTACAGATTAACAATAACAAGCTCTAGTATAAGCAGAAGAACAGCATAACAAAAGCAAGGCCAATTTGTCACCATTCAAGAATAAAAAAAATCAACAATACCCCAATCCATTGTTTAGCCCAGATAAGCACAGAAACAGAACCAAACCATGCCAACCACCCAAAAAATTGCACTTTGGGAGGAGCAAATTTATTCCATATAGAGCCAAAGGATCACCATTCCAGAAGAGTAGATAAGCACTACACGACTCTAGTAGCAATGCCTTAATCCATTTTTTATACTAGATAATCACAGGAACAAAATCCCAGATCACACAACAAAGAGACAAAGCAATAAAAGACAGACCAATCCATAACAAATCAACAATGCATCACAGGACAGATCAACACAGAACAACAGATCAACACAGATCAACAGATCAGCAATACCACAATGTGCCAATGTGTAGCCAAGATATTCACAGATCATTACCATTCAAACAGACAGAACCAACAGAAAACACTGCACTTACAGAAGTAGAACAGATCAAACTCACCCCAAACCAGGTAAACTCTCAAGGCATAGACACACTAAAAAGTCCTTTGTTTCAAAATAAGGCATCTAGACTTGGATTTTTCTTCACCAACTAACAGAGCAAGCAGCCAAAACAAGCAGCAGTAGCAGCAACCAAATCAAGCATCAGCAGTAGCAACCAAATCAAGCAGCAGCAGTAGGAACACACCAAGTAGCAAATTAAATAGGAATAGAAGCAACCAAATCCACTAGCAGCAGCATGATTATTCCAAGTGAAGAATTGTGTCTTTGGAGGGGCATGATTATTCCAGATCAAGGAAGGTAAGGCTAAATCTGGACCCCAAAGTGATTCACACCAGTTGAACACTGATTTGACTTTAAAAGTCCCAGAGTTATCAGCTTTACAAACCAGTGAGTCCTCTGCTCCTGGAAGCAACAATTGATGTCAACTTGAAGAGAAATAGAGAATTTGGGCATTCAACAGATACTTAAATAGTCCATTGTCTTTCACTTAGAAGTTGAGATAAGTGCATTGCATTTGAAAGCATTTGAAAGCATTTGAATATATGTACAACTACTTTTTTGCAAGTGTTAAGCAAAACTACATGAATACAATTTCACAATGTCAGCTTTAATTTATAGGATAGAAAGATTACATACGTATCTACAGGATACTAGATTTCTCCTAATTCTACTAGAAAGAACACTCAGAAATAGAGAAATTTGGCTCTTTGACCATTAAGACTTTTCTATACCTAATAAAATCACAAATAACAATCCAATAATACAGCTTGATAAAATAAAATAAAAAAATGAAAAAAAAATCCCTGGATGGATCCATACTTATACAAACCAAATCTAGCAAAATTGAAAGTAACAAAGCCACCCTTAACTACTAAACCAAATAAAGCCTAAATAAGCATGTCATGTAGTCATGAACTAATGAGAAACATGAAATGAACACTCATGTTGATCCTACACTTTATTACAGAAGTCCAAGTGCAGTCCATGTAAAATTGGAGCCTTGCCCCTTTTTAGAATATTATGAACTAGACATCCACGTCCTATTGCATTTAGCTAAGCTAATGTACCACATTATGCATTACAATGCAACTTCTCAATCATGAACATCTAACATGGAAATATATCAGTCATATATTGTAGGAAATTAATCTTGCCACATCGATGTTAGATGAACGATAAAGTGAAAAAAAGAAAATATTGGCACCTAGGTGTTGAATCGACTGTCAACTAACCACTTGGGTCCTTTGCCATGGGAATCTTGAGTGATTTGAAGATTTTAACGTCTTTGTGAATGGAGTTAGATTTGAGTCCAACATTCTTTTGAATCTTTCTCCATTTTATTAAATACAAAACCATACCTTCTTAGGCATTCTCTCTCTTCCATCTAATCCACACAACCTAATGCAAATACATTAGGAAAATAATAATAATAATAATCCACCCAACTACTCAACACTACATCCAAATGTATCAATCCAAGTCGCTGAAGCAGGACATGACAATCATGGCTTTTCATGCTCAATAATCTGCTATTTTTAGAAGTCACACATCTTGAGATGTTTGCTGCATAGCCATCTGGATAACTAATAGACTTCAAGAATTCACAAAAACCATCTATTTGTCGAGAATCCAATGTGTAGGCTGCCCGAGGCTTTACAATGGATCCGTTATCTTTCCTCTGTAGATGCAATTCTTGCCTTATGCCTATTTCTTGCAAATTATCACGTGCTTTGTACGTATCCTTGTTTTTCCCATCTATGGCCAACATCGTCCCGTAAAAGTTTTCACAAATGTTCTTCTCAATGTGCATGGCATCAAGATTGTGTCAGAGCTTTAGTTTCTTCCAATACGGTAGCTCCCACATTATGCTTTTCTTTGTCCAATTCAATTCTTTAGACTCTCGTGGTCTTTTCTTGTTGGTAGGATTCTTTCCAAACTTGACTTCCTGCAATTGATCCAATTGAGCCATTACTTTTTCCACCAGTAAATCCAGGGATTTCTTCCTAAGCTCAGTTAAACCATCGAACTTCTTGTCCTTCCTCCAACGGTGGTTATTAGGCAAGTATGCTCGATGACCCATCCACTCGATCTTACTGACCAACCCACGTGATAACGAATTATCATTACAAGGAGGGCAAGCCAAATAACCTTTTGTTCTCCATCCGGATAAGTCACTATATGCAGGTGTAGACGTCCCCGAACGTCCCGGGAGGGAAATCCCATTTTGTTCATATGGGCTCACTACAGTTCGGACTCAAAAGTCACGGTCCTGTATCTAATCTCGTAGAGTGCAATGCAAGACCAATAAATCATCAAAGAGTCCAAATCTGGCAAATCGTTTTTGAAAACAGATTTTTTGAAAGAAGTGCCAAACATGGACTACTTTGCCAAATACAGAGTCGCTACCTAAATGTTTTGTTTTGGGAAATTTAGGAAACCCTGACTCGTTTGCCTAAGGCCATGTGTCCGTCATCACAAAAGTTGCCTTGGCTCGGGAACTTGGGTACGATTGGGGAAGGTCACTTCGTGAGCACCCCCGCTCGCCCGATCAAAGGTCGCCCTCTACTAACCATGATATCTAGTTTTGAAAATATTATGCGTTCTTATTCCGGTTATTAGCCTAGATTTACTATGTGATGCGCACAACATATAAGTATAGACTGGATCGCCTGAATTGGAACAAAACATTTCATGTTTGTTTCGAAAAACGGTTTGCTACTCGCAAGTAGGCTAAAATGTGGATTTGTCACCCTCAGGTGGGCTTAGAAAACAAGATGATTTGCCACTCTCAAGTGGGCTTAAAACTCACAATTGATGAATTGTTCCAATCTAAATAACCCAACCTTCACCCATAGGCATTCAGACAGTTATATCACATAAGCAGTTAGCCTCATGGTGAGCATGCTATCATGGCAGTCACTCATACGCATGCAAGGATGCTAAAGCATAAGTACTTACCGAGTACTCCAAGCTAAAACAGAAGCTATGTTAGAAATCCATGCATGATCCTAAATATACAGAAATGCTTAATGCAACACATGCAAAATGCAACTATAGTAGGCTCGGCTATTCTAAAGATGGCATGTGAAATGCTACAACTAACAAGTATTCTACTCGAAATTGAAATACAATGCAGTTAGTATGATGCGCCGAGCCCGGTGCATGCAAGACAGATGAATGGATGCAAACATGCGAGCATAAGTATGCTAATTGAAACATGACCTAATCTAACCATCATAAGCTGGTAAATAAAAGGGAGAAAGACGTGGGGTTGGAAGACATACATCACACACACACACTCTTATTACAATTGTGCCCTCACTCGGAGGGTCCGAATAAATAATACAGTCCGAATGAATAATACAGTCCGAATAAGTACAAAATCCTAATTAATTAACAACTTAACTAGGAAAGCGGATAAATTAGCATGCAAGCTATGGACCGCCTCAGCTCTATTCCGAATGATGAATGATGCATGTTCGAGTTGCCTTGCGCGGAAATCCATTGCGATGCCCCGATTCGCCTCTGTTTACACTTAATCCCAAAATGTTGTGCGAAGCTCCAGAAGGTTGTTGATTTTTGATTTGCTGCAACAGAGAGCAAGAAAAGGGCATGGCAAAGTATTTTCACATATGTATGCATGACTACTCTTCAGGGAATGTAGTCCCCGATCCTCGTGCCACCAATCACGCATCTCGATGCATGATGGCCGAGGAGTCGAATTGCACGACTCGATGTGAAATGAATGCACATGAAAACACAACAAGACCTAAACTCCATCATGGGTAATCCGGAGCGTCGGCGACCGGGAATTGAGACACGTTCCGTCACTCGGAGTATGAAACGTCCCTCGTTTCCTGTGCTTGGGCTAACTCCTATCCCAAACACGATGCAAATGAGATGGCATACACAATGCGACTAACATACAACCTAACATACTCAATACTATGAAATGGCATACACAATGCTCGAAGTAACATGGCATACACAATGCTCTAACATGCAACTCAGCATACACAATGCTATGGACCGAAATGGCATACACAATGCACGATGAACTTACACCAACATGAGTGGACCTCAGCCACACTCACATCAGTGGCCATTAGATGAAAATGAGACAACCGAAATGCGTGCACACATGCACAAATGCAAAGGACCGATCCTAAGGCATAACATGCAGCTCTAACTAAGCATGGCAAAGGATGAAACATGGCATAAAATGACACATGATACAGCTCTGAAATGTGATAAAAGATGGTCCCGAAACATGCAAACATGTCACACAATGCAAGCTAGGGGGCCTGGGTACCGAAACTAGTGAAGTGCGTTACACTAGAGGTACTCAAAGCAATGCACCAGTGGCAAAACCAATCCCAAAAAGACCCTAGGCAGGTCTGAAATAGTGGGAAATTGGCCTAAAATGATGGCTCAACAAGCATGAAAATGAAGCTCATTCAATGGTCGGTAAATGAGGCATACAAGCCCGACTCTCAAGCACACTTAAAGAGATGAAAACATGGCAATATGGCATTCATATAGGCTCTGAAATGTGATGTAAAATGGCCTCAAAACATGAACACACCTCAGCACATGCATGCAATGGACCTCAAATCTCAAAGTTAAGCATGGGTATTGAACTACAAGCAAGAAAAACAAACATCATTCAATCATGAGACCCAAAAAAGAGCTAGGGCAGTCCAAAATAAGCACATTATCAGTTTAAGACATGGCCAAAAAGTGCTAAAATCAAGGGCCCACAAAGCATGCAATGAAAACTAGTGAACCATGAGTTGTTCTACAACTATATGAAGCATATGAAAGCTCATTAAACCAGCCAAGAAAAGATGTATACCATGACAAAATATGTCTAAATAACCACTGAAACTTAGTCAATGCATGCAAAAATGATGAGCTCCTTCGGAAGGCCATGCAAGGGTTTACTCTACACCTATATGATGGAAAAATAAAAGGTCAAAACCACCTCTGGAAATGAGTTATGACAACCTTAAAACTCACCAAATAGGCCCTAGAATTGGTCTAGGAAGCATGCAATGAAAGGTCCCTTTGAAAGGCCTTGAACAAGATTGCTCTACACATGCATCATAGACATAAAATATGGCCAAAGGGGCTCCGGACAGAGTCAAGGAAAACCATAAAACTCACAAAATAAGGCCTGAAATGTGACTTCACATGCAAAATGGAGCTCCTTTGGAAGGCCAACAAAGTAAAGAGAATGAGGGGTGAGAGGGTCACCCCTCTATGATTTTGAAGTTCAAAGACACATCAAAGCCACTAAAAATCCACTAGATTTCAGTGGCTAAGAGGCCAAAACAAGGCCAATGCAAATGCTTAAATGCATGGCTCAAAGCATGAGGAAATGAAGCATGCAAGGAAGAAGATGACCCCAAACAGAAAAGAGTCCTGAAACAGACATGTTTAGAAGGTCAAAAAAAAAACTTTTTCTAGTTTATGGAAAATCTCAAAAATGCCCACAAGTAGGGCTAAGATATGATGCAGAATAAGCCTACAAAGAGGGATAGAGCATACAAGGAGGTAGATGGCCTCAAACAAAAAAGTGTCCTTAATAAAACTCCAAGAGGAGCTCAAAAGAAGACACTTTTCAGTTTATGACAAAGTTCAGAAATGCTTGCAAATAAGGCTAATCAATGGAGCAAAACAATGCAAAAAAGGGAGAAATAGAGACTCACCCTTGTAGACAATGACTCCAGCAGCTTCTGGACCAAGTTGGTGAACCTTCAACCCTTGCAAATCAGCCCCAAGATTATTGGATGGATGGTGGAGGTGTTGTGCTAAGGGTTGGTGTGCAAATGGTGCAAGAATATTAGGGTTTTGGAGCTCAAGTGTAGAGATATAGAGAGAGAGGTGTATAAGCTCTAACCAAAAGGTTCAACCCTTGCAATGGAAGCTCAGCCCGTCCTTTATAGAGGAGAGGTTGTAAATTTTCTCCAAGAAGCTTAAAACCAAGCTCAAAGATCCTCCATATGTATGGAGGATCACTTCTGAGGCTTCCAGTTGGCACAGCTGGCTTACACTCAAAGAGACCAAAAAGTAGGAAGCAAGCCGACCAGTTAAGGTGGTCGGCCGACCAGGGGTCAAAAGGTTCAAGGAGAAATGCTGGCCGGCCATCCCAGAAAGGTGGCCTCCTAGATGAGTGCAACACAGCTGTATGGTGGAAAACCAGAGAATGTGACCCAAGAGAGAGAAAAACCAGCTTTTTAGCAAGGTTCTAAAGGGTCAAGAAGAATTACTGGTCGGCCTACCCATATTGGTGGCCTCCTAGATGAGCACAACACAATGGTGGTATGAAAAGCCAGAAATTGTGGCTCAAAAGTGAGAAAAACCAACTTTTTGTCAGAAAAATCGACTTTAGGAGAGAGAAAAAGAGAAAACTGGTTTTCAAGGGGAAAAGGTGGCCTCCCACCATACTACCACCTCCCTAACAATGAAAATAGGGTCCCTACCAAAAATGGGCCAAGATGGATGCAAAATGAAGGTTCGGGGGCCAAAAGGCGCGGTCCGAGGCCCCGAAAACAGGCTGCTAGGCACCGGAAGTGGCGTATGACCACGAAGGTGGTCTCCCAGGCCACAGTGTCCCTCTAAAGAGAGGAAACAAGGTGTGTGCCAAAAACCGGAGCAAACAGAGGTAGTTAAGCGGTCCCGAATCGAGGCACACGACCGACGGCTCCGAAAATCAGAAATTAGGCTCCAAACGGGAAAAATGGCCTACGACCACGAAGCGTAGCCTACGGCCACTGAGAGATGGTCTACGAGACCTCTCCCTCCCTTCAGGAAGAGAAAACAAAGAAAACAAGACCCGATTCGTAAACCGAGATAAAGCACAAAAGAGCCCCGAAGTCCGGAGGCAAGACTCGCAGCCGAGACTCCGTAACCTCAGAACGAGCACAATATGCAACATCACCGAGCGCTCAATTGGTGACGTCTGAGTCTTAAGGTCCGTCAAAAATGGGGTGTCTACAGCAGGGAAGTCATTTAGGGTCCACATTACAGCTGCATGCATCCGAAAGGTCTGTTTAGTGGAGGCATCATAAGTCATCACGCCATTCTCCCACAACTCGTTCAACTCATCAATCAATGGCCTTAGGTAGACATCGATATCAGTCCCTGATTGATTACGTCCAAGAATAAGTAAGGACATCATGAAAAATGGGGCCTTCATGCATCTCCAAGGTGGGAGGTTATATGGCATGAGTATGACAGGCCACATGCTGTAGGAAGTGCTCGTGTTTCTAAAATGGTTGAACCCATCAGTGGCTAGGCCCAACCTAACATTGCGAGTCTCTAGGGCAAACTCTGGATAATGCAAATCAAATTCCTTCCACTCTTTACAATCAGCCAGATGACTCCCTACACCATCGTCAACACGCTTATCAATATGCCATCTTATGTCTTTAGCCGTCTTCCTAGACATGTACAATCTTCTCAACCTAGGTATCAATGGGAAGTAACGCAATATCTTGTGAGGGATCTTCTTACCCTTGCTATCATTTACTCTGTACCTAGATGCTCGACATGTGGGACATTTTTCAAGGCAAGCATTCTCCTTCCAGAGTAGTACACAATCATGTTTACATGCATCGATGAGCTCGTATCCCAAGCCCAAGTCATGTAGTAACTTCTTGCACTCATAAATTGACCCTGGCACTACATGGCCCTCTGGTAGGAATCGCCTTTGTATCTCCAAAACCTTGTCAAAAGAATTATTGCTCCACCTATTTTCTACCTTCACATGTAGCATCTGAATAACGAATGCTAACAGAGTATCTGAGTTTTTGCAACCTGGGTACAAGCGACATTGGGAAGCAGCTAACAAGTTATCAAAATTTCGTACATCCTCTCTTTCTAGAGTATCACCCTCCATAAAATTCCCCCTCTGATAGTCCTCTATCAATTCATCATATTCATCTTGATATTCGTCATTGTAGACGTCCCCGAACGCCCCGGGAGGGTGAGTCTCGTTCTGTTCATTTGGGCTCTCTACAAGTTCGGACTCTCAAATTGTCACGGTTCTTAATCTGAACCAAAGAGTCCAAATCCTGCAAATCGTTTTGAGAAAACAGATTTTTTGAAAGAAGTGCCAAACATGGACTGCTTTGCCAGATACAGAGTCGCCACCTAAATGTTTTATTTTGGAGAAATTTAGGAAACCCTAACTCGTTTGCCTAAGGCCACGTGTCCGTCATCACCAAAGTTGCCTCGGCTCGGAAATTTGGGTACGATTGGGGAAGGTCACTTCGTGAGCACTCCCGCTCGCCCGATCAAAGATCGGCCTCTACTAAATATGATATCTATTTTTGGAAACATTACGCGTTCTTATTCCGGTTATCAGCCTAGATTTACTATGTGATGCGCACAGCATACAAGTATAGACTGGGTCGCCTGAATTGGAATGAAACATCTCATGTTTGTTTTGAAAACGGTTTGCTACTCGCAAGAAGGCTAAAATGTGGATTTGCCACCCTCAGGTGGGCTTAGAAAATAAGATGATTTGCCACTATCTAGTGGGCTTAAAACTCACAATTGATGAATTGTTCCAATCCAAATAACCCAACCTTCATCCACAGGCATTCAGGCAGTTATATCACATAAGCAGTTAGCCTCATGGTAAGCATGCTATCATGGCAGTCACTCACACACATGCAAGGATGCTAAAACATAAACACTTATCGAGTACTCCAAGCCAAAAAAAAAGCTATGTTAGAAATCCATGCATGATCCTAACTATACAGAAATGCCTAATGCAACACATGCAAAATGCAACTAAGATAGGCTCGGCTATTCTAAAGATGGCATGCGAAATGCTACAACTAACAAGTATTCAACTTGGAATTGAAATACAATGCAGTTAGTATGATGCGCCGAGCCCGGTGCATGCAAGACAGATGAATGAATGCAAACATGCTATCATACTGTATGCTAATTGAAACATGCCCTAATCTAACCATCATAAGCTGATAAATAAAAGGGAGAAAGACGTGGGGTTGGAAGACATACATCACACACACACACACTTATTACAACATTGCCCTCGCACAGAGGGTCCGAAAGAATAATACAGTCCCAAATGAATAAATAATACAGTCCGAATAAATACAAAATCCTAATTAATTAACAAATTAAACTAGGAAAGTAGTAAACTAGCATGCAAGCTAGGGACTGCCTCGACTCTGCTCTGGATGATGAATGATGCATGTTCGGGTTGCTTGGCACGGAAATCCATTGCGATGCTCCAATTAGCCTCTGTTTGCAATTGATGCCGGAATGCTGTGCAAGGCTTTTGAAAGCTGCTGATTTTTGATTTGCTGCAACAGAGAGCAGGAAAGGGGCATGGCAATGTATTTTCATGTATGCTTGACTACTCTTCAGGGAGTGTAGTCCTCGATCCTCGTGCCACAAATCACGCATATCGATGCATGATGGCCGAGGAGTCGATTTGCACGACTTAATATGAAATGAATGCACACATAAACACAACAAGGCCGAGACTCCATCATGGATAATCCGGAGTGTCGGTGACTGGGAATTGAGACACGTTCCGTCACTCGAAGTACGAAACGTCCCTCATTTCCCGTGCTCGGGCTAACTCCTATCCCAAACACAATGCAATACGCATGACATGCATGAATGCAATTCTAACATGCAACCTAGCATACACAATGCTATGAAATGGCATACACAATGCGCGATGTAACATGGCATACACGATGCTCTAACATACAACCTAGCATACACAATGCTATGAATTGAAATGGCATACACAATGCATAATGGACTTACACCAACATGAGTGGACCTCAGCCACACTCACATCAGTAGCCATTAGGTGCAAATGAGACTATTGAAATGCGTGCACACATGCACGCAAATCGAGGACCGATCCTAGGCATAACATGCAACTCTAACAAGGCATGGCAAGGCATGGAATATGGCATACAAGCATGTAGATTCCAGCACTGAAATATGATGCAAAATGGTCCCGAATTATGGAAATACGGCACCCGATGCATGAGATAAACCCCGAAACTCGAAACTAGACACATAGAATGACTTGTAGCTATACAAAGCATGCATTATTTGATCATGAAGCATGAAGACAGAGCCAAGGCAGTCCCAAAACATGGGCATTTTCAGTTCAAAGCATGGCCAAAAGGTGCTAGCAAGATGGACTAAAATAGCATGCAATTTTGATTAGCAAACATGGTTTACGTGGCAAGTATAGGATGCACATGGAATCTCACCAAACCAGCAAAAATCAGTGAATAAAACATGTGAAAATAGGCTCAAATAACCACTGATATGCAACCATGGCATGCAAAAATGATGAGTTACTTTAGAGGGCCATGCAAGGAGTCATTAAGCACATGAAAGATGGACATTCGGCATGGGATAAAAAACTATGAAAATCAAATATGGTAGTCCCAAAATTCACCAAATTGACCCTAGAAAGTGACTCCAAAGCATGCAAGATAGGGCCTCTTTGGAAGGCCAAAATGACCACCAAACAAGTCAAGGTGAGAGGGGGTCACCCCCCTCTGATTTGGAAGCTCAAAATAGTGTCTTAGCCACTGAAAATCCACTGGATTTCAGTGGTTGGAAGGCCAAACAAAGCATGCAACAAGGGCTTAGGCGTAAGGCTCAAGATAGGAGACAATCAAGCATACAAGGAAGCATATGACCTCAAAAAAAAATCGAACCTTAAACAAACTTGAATATGAGATTAAAACAAGATATTTTTCAGTTTATGACAACTCTCAAAAACAAACACAAGTAGGGCTAATCTATCATGCAAAAATGGCCCTAAAAGAGAGAATAGAGACAAGGGACAGCAGCTGGCCTCAAACAGTGAAGATCCCTTCAACAAAGTTTAAGAGGGGCTCAAAAAAAGGCACTTTACAGTTTATGTCAAGCTTCAAAAATAATCACAAGTAGGCCTAAAATATCATGCAAGAAAAAGGCCTAAAAGAAGGATAAAGAGGCAAGTGATAGCTGCTGGCCTCAAATAGAGGAGAGCCCTTCAACAAAGTTGAAGAGGGGCTCAAAAAAAGACATTTCACAGTTTATGACCAGGCCCAAAACAGCACAGAAATAAGCCTAAAATATCATGCAAAAATAGGCCTAAAAGAGAGTTTAAACACAAAGGGTGAGGAGGAGACCTCAAACAGAGAAACACCCTTAATCAAACATGGAGATGAGCACAAAATATGACTATTTACAGTTTGGGTCGGAGCCCAAAAATGCTTTCAAGCAAGGCTTATAAATGAAGCAAGAAAAGACTAGTTTTAGGGGAAAAGTGTGCTTACCCTTGAAGAGCAATGAACCAGCAGCTTTTGGACCAAATTTCTGAGCTTCCAACCTCTGCAAATGGCTTCCAAGTTTCTGGAATGGAGTATGGAGGTGTGGTGCTATGGGTTGGTGTGTAAATGGTGCAAGAATCTTAGGGTTTTGAGGTTTGGAGTAGAGAGAGAGGGAGATTTAATGCAAAGCTCTCAAATGATTTTTTCTAACCCTTCCAAATGGAGCTCAAGTGCTGGTTTTATAGAGGAAAAGAGGGGGGGGGGGGAAAAGGAGGAAAACCAATTTGAATTGGAGCCAAAAAAAAGGGGGAAAACCAATTTGAATGGACCAAAACAAAGCGGGGGAAAACCAATTTGAATGGACCAAAACAAGAGGGAAAATTTTGGACATAGGGCTTGGTGGAATACAGCTGGTGTAGCTGGAATACATTTAGAGGGACAAAAAGGGCCGGCCTGGTCAAAAGGGCCAAAACCAGTTCAAAAGGTTCAGGTGGCCGGCCGACCACCTTACCTGGTTGGCCTGCTAGGGGTCAAAAGGTTCAAGCCCCAAATCTGTTCAGTCATGTAGCCCTTGAAGTTATCTTTCCAATGCCACAAACCTTGCATTAAAATTCCTCCTGTGGAAAAAGGTATGCCAATTTCCGTGAAGCCGCGCAGATTCGGCCCAAACGGAGTGATGCCCCACTTCAATCAACCATATCTCCTCTGTCCGGAATTTTCTTTAGGAGATTCTTGAGTCAAAAATGAAGCCCCGAAAGTAATATTTCCAACGGTGGTAGCCTAATATCTTAATTCCCCTTGTGCAAAGAGTTATGCCCATTTCGGTAAATCCGCGCAGATGTTTTCCTTCTTCCCGGATTCATGCTGAATCACTCTTGACCACAAAAGCTGGTTTTTTTTTTTTTTTTTTTTAGAAAAATTACTGGTCTACCACCATACCACCATCTTTCTAACAATGAAGATGAGGCCCCTGCCAAAAAATGGACCAAAATGGATGCAAAACGAAGGTTCGGGGGGCCGAAATGCGCGGCCCGGTACCCCGAAAATGGGCTGTTAGGCATCGGAAGTGGCGTTCGACCACGAAGGTGGTCTCTCGGGCCACAGTGTCCCTCAAAAGGGAGGAAATAAGGTGTGCGCCAAAAATCAGAGAAAACGGAGGTGGTTAAGCGGTCCTGAACCAAGGCACACGGCCGACGGCTCCGAAAATCAAAAACTGGGCTCTAAACGGGAAAAATGGCCTACGACCACAAAACGTAGCCTAAGGCCACTGAGAGATGGTCTACGAGACCTCTCCCTCCCTTCAGGAAGAGAAGACAGAACCTGGTTCGCAAACTGAGACAAAGCACACAGAATCCAGAAGTCCGGAGGCAAGGCTCTCAGCTGAGACTCTGAAACCTCAGAACGAGCACAATATGCGTCATCACTGAGCGCTCAACCAGTGACGTCTGAGTCTTAAGGTCGGTCAAAAATGGGGTGTCTACAGTTTCCTCTCTTTGACAGAACTCGGAAGTCATAAGTGACGGGAGTGAATGTCAAAGCCCAGAGACGACCCATTTTTGACAAGGCCGAAGACTTAGACAAACAGATGAGATAAACAAAGATGAGTAAATGGTTGTGCCCGCAGGCTGCCTACGTATCCCTTTGCAAGGAATCAAACCAGCGTAGTTCAGGGGCATGATGCAAAAATGTTATGCAGGAAGATTTTTGATAATTGGACTTATACGCTATGCGAAGTTGGTTTGAAAATTGGACTGATACGCTACGCGAAGCCGGTTTGAAAGTTGGACTTATACGCTACGCGAAGCCGGCTTGAAAGTTGGACTTATACGCTACGCGAAGCTGGCTTGAAAGTTTAGGATTTATGCAATGCAATGCAATGTAAAAATGCAATGTAATAACTAGAAAGCGAAGGTACCTTACAGCGGCAATTGGCAATGACCTACCTCATGCTGCTGGGGACCTTCCCCTTTTTCCTGGTTAGACTGCAGGTGCAACTTTTCTCCCTGGCTGTGGCCGCAGCTTTCCCTATTTTCCAACAGGGTGACAGACTAGGTTGGATCAATATCCAAAAATGAGGTGCATACAGATGCTATCTCAATCTATGGGGCTGCCATACAGATTTCAAGCTGAGGATATACCCCTGGGTATTTAAACCAGACTTTAGTCTCGGAAATCCCAAACCTTTGTCTCTAGGCATGAGCCATTCGAACTCTAGTTTCCACCGTCTCAGTTGGTCTCCAAGGAACTCACCGCAAACACAGGCAGGTGGCTATACCAGACCACTGGAAGTCGTTCGGGCACGAGAAACACCAAAGGAATTGCACCTTTAGAGGATTTAAGGTCTCCTAGACCAGCGTAGGTGCGCAAAATAACGCGATGAACTGCATGCACAATGCAAGACTTGGTACATAACTTACGACACAACATTCCATTCATTTGGCACACAGCTCATTTTCCGGGCAGGCAGCTCGTTTTCGGGCACACAGCTTATAACACTGCTCAATCTGAACACTCGGTCCATAACTCAGCATTTGGTTTGCATTTTGAACACACAACTCAAGCACTTGAATTTCTGAACACGCAGCTCACACTTTTTGTCTTGAACACGCAGCCCATTTTTCTGACATCTGAACACGCAGCTCAAACTTTTTGTCGTGAACACGTAGTTCATACTTTTTGAAAGTTGAACACGCAGCCCAAACTTTTGAATTTCTAAACACGTAACCCATTTTGATTATGAACACGCAGCACACACTTGTTGAAAGAAGTTAAACACGCAGCCCAAACTTTGATGATGAACACGCAGCCCATTTTGAAGGTGAACACGCAGCACACACTTGTTGAAAGTTGAACACGCAGCCCAAACTTTGATGATGAACACACAGCCCATTTTGAAGGTGAACACGCGGCACACACTTGTTGAAAGTTGAACAAGCAGCCCAAACTTTGATGATGAACACGCAGCCCATTTTGAGGGTGAACACGCAGCACACACTTGTTGAAAGTTGAACATGCAGCCCAAACTTTGATGATGAACACGCAGCCCATTTTGAAGGTGAACACGCAGCACACACTTGTTGAAAGTTGAACACACAGCCCAAACTTTGATGATGAACACGCAGCCTATTTTGAAGGTGAACACGCAGCACACACTTGTTGAAAGTTGAACACGCAGCCCAAACTTTGATCATGAACACGCAGCCCATTTTGAAGGTGAACACGCGGCACACACTTGTTGAAAGTTGAACACACAGCCCAAAATTTGATGATGAAGATGGTGATGATGGTGTAGAGGCTGTTCCGCAGAAGAGGACGGAGAAGGGCCTTTTACTCCTGCAGTTGATAGCACTGATGCAGCTGTGTCCTGCTTTATTTTCCTCTTTTTTTTTTTTTTTTATATTTAAAAAAAGTGGTTTAAGCACATTGCACTGCCTCAGGCAGGTTTTACTTTTTTCAAAAGTGTGTATTTTTGCAAAACACATGAGGGAAATGAAACAGCTATTTTGTTCAAAAGGTGTTACATTTGCACGTTCTATGCATCGCATCGCATGGCATCACATAACAATGTGAATGAAATTGAAATTCATTTGAAAATTGAGCACTTGCATCGTAATAATCAGGTAGTGAACCGACTTACAACTCGATAAACAAAACAAGGAAACTCGATAAGCCAAATAAGTGCGAGTACAACTCGATAAGCAAATCAATGACTTAAGGAGAGAGAAATACAACTCGATAAGCAAATTTACAAGAACTCGATAAGCAAATAGGCGTGACACCGCAAAAATCATCATTGGAGGGCATTGGAAATTATGGCATTCCCCAAATTCTCAGCATGTTCAACTTCTAAAAAGCTAATGGAGCAAGAGGGGAGACCCTCGGCCATAAGGAAAGGACACCGGCCTCGAGAAATGGCCATCAGCCAACAGATTCGACCAATCGACCAAAAGTTGACATCTGTCCTCCACTCAAACCTTATCCCCTACAAAAACCACCAGAATGTTGACATCTGTCCTCCACTCACACCTTATCCCCTACAAAAACCACCAGAATGTTGACATTTGTCCTCCACTCACACCTTATCCCCTACAAAAGCCTCAGCTTTGTAGTTTTTCTCAATCCAACACTGATTTGCTCCAAATGGAAGAGTTTCTTACCCAGAATCTCATAGCTTGGGTTGCCAACTTGGACGGCTCAGAAAAGTTGAATTTTCGAGGCTTCGGCTTGAATGCACTATTCACGCTGGGCCGTACTCCGCTACACCTTCCGTTTCTCCACGCTGTGGCAAGGTTTTGGTATCCGGTAACACATGTCTTTAGCTTTGGCAGGCAAGAGGTGTGTCCTACCTTCGAAGATTTCCAAGCTTTGATGGAATCCGAGCATAACGAAGAAGTCTTGCCTCAGCTTCGCTTTGGCCATGCCCAAGCCTTAGGGCGAATGTGTCGGCTCACAATGCACGATGCTCGATCTTTGATTTGTGACGGAATGCTGGATGTTCCGAGTTTGATTTGCCATTTTTCTGATGCCGGTGACCGTGGCGATCATCGTTGGCAGGGTTTTCGGCGACATGCCCTCTGTTTGTGCATGCTATCTCATTTCTTGTTTGCCTCAGGCTCCGGAGGATCCAGTGTCGGGTTGATCGAGGTTGTCCAAGGCTTGAAGGAGGGCAAGAGCTGCATTGCCATGATATTGGCTGAAACATTGATGGGCTTGGACACTTTTCATCGCTGAGAAACGACCAGATTTGCGGGGAGTCCACTACTGCTGCAGGTAATGTTTCCCACCCAATCTCACATATGTATTGCTCACAGCACTTGGCCCTCAGGCTCGATTTTTCTCACAAAATCCTTTGCTCACTTTTCTCTCATCGTACATCTCTCTATTCTTTATTCTCTCATTTTTCGTCCCTTCCCAGGTGTGGTTGATGGATTCGTTACAGGTTATGGACTCTTGCCCAGCATACTCAGCTCGCGGCTACTTCTTCCGGCAACGCCTAGTCGATGCCCTTGATGAGGGATGGTGGTTCGACTGGATGTGCAACTTGTCTGCAAATCGCATTGCTTGGCGGTGCCCTTGGCTCAACCTACCGGCAATGAGTTACAGCATGTCCCGACAGACTGGGATTCAGTTGATTGGCTTGACTCACTGTGTATTCTATTTCCCATTCCGGTTCCAGCGCCAGTTCGGCCATGATCAGGTTTGCCCGCCAGAGGGGATAGAGTATCCGGCTGCCTTCCCGGTTCGAGGCGCACAGCTTGCCCGATATGCCACAGCCTGGAGGACTAGAGAGCTCCTGGCCCCCACTCCCACTTTCAGTTGCACTTTGTCTGACGAGTGCTTGGATTGGCTCAATGAAGAGGCACATATTGGGCCTAGCTTGGCATCAGAGGCTTCGACCGGCTCTGGGAGGGGGCGCAGGGATACTTGACTTGACTATGCCTCGGATTTATTGCTTTATTAGTACTTTCAAGTTTCTTTATGAATGTAATAAAAAGCAACTTCGATTGTATGCAAGAGCAGGAGAACTCTATTTTGAAATCAATGAAATTGAAGGTTATGGTACTGAAAATTTTCTGCTTTGGTCCAAAAATGGTCTTAGTTGTAAAGAGATTAATTTGAACAAGGTCAACTTTTATTAAAACTTTTCAAAACCATTTTCGATATGGATCAGAACTGGACACGCCTAAGATCAGTCACTGAGATGCACAACCCCAGATCCCTGCAACTGGAAAGTTGCCCCTAGTTTGAATAGCACTGCACCGGAGATTCCAATGGATACTGATAGACAAAGATGACTGAGATGATCGAATGGACAAAGTTGATCAGGGAAAAGTTTATGGCTGAACTTCAGGATGAAGTTGCCTACGTATCCCAAAGATGGGAATCAAGCCTTACGTAGTTCAGGCTTAGGTTCACTCGAGTATTTTCACTCTCCTTTTACGCTCTAACTTTTCCCAAGGTCGCCCTTTGCGGGTTTTCAACCTTGCGAGCTCAGTTTTTATATTTTCCAATTTTTTGTGCTCTAACTTTTGCCTAGGTCGCCCTTTCTGGTTTTTGGCCTAGCGAGCCTCTCAGGGGTAATATTTCTTCAACTTGTCCATGTTGATCGGTTGGGAAAATTCCAGGCCATCTAGGTCCATCAGAACCACAGCTCCATCTGACCAGATAGCTTTGATGATGTAGGGACCAGTCCAATTAGGTTTGAACATGCCCCTTGGGTCGTGGATGGGAGCTCGGTTGTCCTTGAGCACCAAATCTCCTTCCTTTAGATTCCTGGACTTAACTTTGTTGTTGAAAGCCCGGGCAATTCTGCGCTGATAACCTTGAACATGGTACAGTGCTTTCAGTCTTCTCTCATCAAAGAGCATGAGTTCCTCAAACCTGCTCTGCTGCCAATCTGCTTCGGCTATTTGACACTCAGCCAATACTCGCAATGACGGAACCTCAATCTCAATAGGTAGAACGGCCTCCATCCCATAAACCAATGAATACGGAGTCGCTCCGGTAGAAGTTCTGATTGACGTCCGGTAGCCCCACAGAGCAAATGGCAGCTTATCTGGCCAATCTCGGTAGGTTTCCCCCATCTTCTGCAGTATGTGTTTGATATTCTTGTTGGCGGCCTCGACCGCTCCGTTGGTTTTCGGCCGGTATGTGGATGACTTATGAAAATCTACGTTGTATTTTTCCAACAAGCTAATCACTTCCTTCTTGAAGTGGGAACCATTATCTGAAATGACCTCGTTCGGGACCCCATAGCGACAGATGATGTTATTTCTGATAAACTTCGCAACGTGCGACGCCTTTAACACCGCATAAGACTGGGCCTCAACCCACTTTGTGGAATAATCTATCGCGACCAGGATGAACTCATGCCCATTCGACCCCTTCGGAGTGACAGCCCCGATCACGTCAATTCCCCAAACTAAAAACGGCCATGGCGAAGTCATGTTGTACAGTTTCGACGGCGGGATATTCATGCGATTTGCATGGGTCTGACATTTGTGGCATCGCCGAACAAAACTAACACAATCCTCCTCCATGGTGGACCAATAGTAACCCTGTCTGAGGATCTTCCGTGCTAACATTACTCCGTTCATGTGTGCACCGCATTCTCCTCCATGGACGGCCTCCATCAGGCGCTTTGATTCCTCGGCTTCGACACACAACTTATGCATTCTCAGATGACCTCTCTTATACATTTTACCCCCACAGATGATGAACTGAACGGCCATTCTTCTGATTACCCTTTTATCCTTGGCATTTACCCCTAGCGGATATGCTTCCTTCTCCAAGAAGTTCTAAATGTCGTAATACCAGTGGTTTTCGTCCTGAACCTCATCTATAGCAGTAATTGACTCATAGGCTGGCGCAAATTTATGGTCAATGATGACTGGACGCATCCGGACTCCAAACGGGATGTCTATCATGGAAGATAGAGTTGCTAAAGAATCTGCGAACCTGTTGTTCTCTCTTGGAAGATGAGCAAAGTTTAGCTTCTCAAACCTAGGAATTAACAAGTCCAAGGTCTGGTGATACATCATCATTTTTTCTTCTTTGACTTTCCAGTCTCCTTTTGCTTGAGACACAACAAGGTTCAAGTCCCCGATGACGTCCAACCATCTTGCTCCTAGTTCCAGGGCTGCTTCTAGACCGGCAATGCATGCCTTATATTCTGCTTCGTTGTTCGAGACTTTGAACTCGAGTTTGAAGGCTAGAGGGATACGAGAATTGTCGGGTGCTATCAGCAACACTCCTATCCCATACCCGTACTGATTTGACGCTTCGTCAAAGTACATTGTCCAATACTCGTCGTCGATGTGCAAAATGGCTTCTTCTGGAAATAAGTATTCAACTGCTTCACCCCCTTCCACTGGATGATCGGCTAAGAATTCTACCACTGTTCTTCCCTTGACTGACTTGCGTGTTACATATTTCAGGTCGAATTCGGAGAGCAACAGCAACCAACGAGCCAGCCTACCCGTAAGTGTCGGTTTCTCGAAAAGATATTTGATGGGATCGAGTTATGAAACCAACATTACGGAGTGAGCTAACAGGTAGTGCCGCAGCTTCCTGGTAGCCCATACCAAAGCTAAGCAAGCCTTCTCCAATGGTGTGTAGCGAGTCTTATACTCTAGCATCTTCTTGCTCAGATAGTAGATAGCCCTCTCCACCTCGTCATCGGATTCTTGTGCGAGCATACAGCCCATTATGGTCTCAGTCACTGAAAGATATAATATCAACGGTTTTCCCGGCTCTGGCGGTGACAACACGGGCGGGTTCTGCAGATATTCCTTGATTTGTTCAAAAGCAGCTTGGCATCGGCCGTTCCATTAGAATTTCTTGCCTTTCTTCAGGAGACCAAAAAGTAGTTCACAAGTCAAGGTTAATTTTGAGATAAACCGTCTTATGAATTGCACTTTACCCAGAAAGCCTCGCACCTCCTTTTCAGTCCTTGGTGGTGGCATTTCTAAGATGGCCTTGATCTTTGAAGGGTCGACCTCGATACCCCTTTGTGTAATCAGAAACCCTAGCATTTTTCCCGCTGTAACACCGAACGTACACTTCTGAGGATTTAGCTGCAACCGAAATTCTCTGATCCTTTGAAAGAACTTTTGCAAGGCGGTGTAGTGGCCCTCTCTTTCTTTGGACTTGACAATCATGTCATCCACGTACACCTCAACCTCTTTGTGGATCATATCATGCAATATTGTAGTCGCGGCCTGTTGATATGTAGCTCCAGCATTCTTTAACCCAAACGGCATCACTCTGTAGCAGTAGGTCCCCCACGGGGTGGTGAAAGCAGTCTTTTCCCTGTCTTCAAGTGCCATCACTATCTGATTGTAACCTGAGAAGCCATCCATGAATGAAAGCAAAGCATGCCCCGCTGTGAAATCCACCAACTCGTCAATATGCGGCAAGGGAAAGTCGTCCTTTGGACTAGCTCTGTTCAAATCCCTGAAATCCACGCACACTCAGATCCTGCCATCCTTCTGCGGCACTGGGACGATGTTGGCCAACCAAGTCGGGTATTCGGACACCAGCAGGAAGCCTGCATCGATTTTCTTGGTGACCTCTTCCTTAATCTTGAGAGCCCAGTCGGGGCGGATCCTCCTAAGTTTCTGCTTAACGGGTTGGGCCTCGGGGTCAAGAGGGATCCAGTGCTGTACTATCTCAGGATCGATTCCAGGCATGTCTTCGTAGGACCACGCGAAAACATCTTTGAAATCTTTTAATAAAGCGACTAAGCGCTCGCGTTCCTCAGAAGACAACGTGGACCCGATCTGGACCAGCCGCGGGTCCTCCTCAGTACCAATATTCACTGTAGTGATTTCATCAACTAGGGGTTTAACAAATCTTTCCTGCTCTTGTTCAATTAAACGTTGCAAAACCGGAGGAATTTCATCCTCGTTGTTTTCATCAAAATTTTGAAAGTCTGAGTTAATGCAATAAATCAAGGGCACAGAAAAGTACTCAGAAACCACAGCTACTTGATTCTCATCAAGCACATCCAAATCGTCCGATTCTTCGGTTACAACAGACTTTAAAGAGAAAGAAAAAGACGACCTGGACAAGACTGTGGCATCCGGGTTATCATCCCCAGGAATACCAGACTCAGACTCAGACGAGCTGGAACCTGATTCCGACTCACAAGACTCGGTGGAATCAGATTCCGGCTCACTACCTGACCCCGTGCTGCTGGACAAAAATCCCTCTTCATACTGCTAAATGAGAGAGGGTGCGATAGATGCATCCAAAATAGTTGCTGGTGGGCCCGTAGCCGTTCCATTCCCGATCACGCATACCAAGAAGTTATCCGCCAAGCACTCCTGGTCGATCGGAGGATCTGAAAGTAGACATGCCAGCGCTACCCCCATTTCAAGTTCGGTGTCCTTAGACTACACTTTCTTACTCTGTCCAACCTCAGCTGATGGGTCTGTCTGCTCTTCGGCAACGTCATCCCCGGATAGTTGCAGGTCGAAGAAGATCTCGAAACCAGGCACGCGCTTCCTCTCCGCATTCAGCCATGGCTCTGGGAAGCCATAAAATGGAAAGTCTTCCCCCTCCCGGACGAAGCGTCCCTCCCGGACGAAGCGTCCGTTTAGGGTACCCTGAATGGGCCTATGCATCAACTCAAAAGGCTTCCCCGCCTTCTTGGCTCTGGCTCTCCCAGCCATCTTTTTACCCTTCCTCACCCAATCCTCTTTGGTGGGCAAATAACCCAAGCCAAAGGTATGCGGATTGTACGGCACTTCGGCCAATGCTGCGACGCCCTTCCGGCCGCTCTTTCCCAATCCCATCCCGGGGATGTGTTGAAGCTTGTTCATGAGGTATACAGATTGAGCACCGACATACACTTCCTCATTAATAGCCATGATGTTCTGCACAATTCGGGCCTCAGCCAAAGTAAACCCTGATAAGAACAAATCCTCCGTGCCATGCTCGATTTCCAAGACTGGTGTAGACACTTCCGGCGGCGGATGGATTGACGAATTCCCAAAAACAATAGCTACCCCTTTCCCGTGAGGGTACTTCAACATCTGATGCAAGGTGGAAGAGACTGCCTTGACCTGGTGCAACCACGGTCGCCCCAAAAGTAGGTTAAAGGTTGCGGGAACGTCTAAGACATGGAATTCAATGTTATGTTGTCCTGGACCAACCTGGGTCTGAATTTTGACAGTCCCCATCACCTCCCTGCTTGTATTATCATAGGCTCTGATCACTTGAGTAGTTAGTACGAAGTCCGCGGGCTTCAACTCGATTGCATATGCCGTCCTTGATGGGCACACGTTAATAGCGGATCCCGTGTCGACATGAACCACCGGTACCCATTTGCCTCTACATTCCACCGAGATGTAAAGAGGTTTGTTGTGATTTGCGCCTTCAGGCGGTAGTTCTTTGTCAGAAAAGGTCAGCGTCGGGGAACCTCCTCCCTGAAAAACCAATCCAACTAGCTACTCTGGTGTGGTGTTTATAGAAAGCTTGGCCTTGTCCATGGCTGAAAGGACAACCTGCCTGTGTACTCGTGATGCCATAAGCAGTCCCCAGATGGAGATGTCTGCTTGTATCTTCTTTAACTGCTTCAGTACAGCCTCTTCTTCGATTTGCTTTTCTTTTTGTCTCTCAGGTTCCTTATCCTTTCCGGATGCTTCTGGCTGGTCTAGGTGCGGGGGTTTGAAATACCGCCCACTTCTTGTCATATGATCGACCTCGCCGATATACCAGGTGTCGTCTGGCTGATTGCTCCCCCAATCCTCGTCTGTATGGGCAAGACATAAATCATCGTCTTCCCACCACATTCCGTCGGCGGCTGACAGACACCTGTCTAGCCCCGGTATGATCGTACTCGCAGTACCTTCAGCCCACATGTCTGCAGCATTTTCTGTCATTGTGCCCACAGCACTTTCGGTCCCCTCCTGGACTTTAGCTTTCCTGATTCTCTCGGAATCCCAAAACTTTTCTTGTTCCGCCTGTGTCGGTGTAGTTTGTTGTTCAACTTTCTCTGCATCCACAATGCTTAAGTCTTGAGCGAAATTCTTCAAACCGGCGCTCTCCGGTAATGTATTCTGACTTTCGGCCCTTCCGGCCACAATTGATACTCTCGCCCCTACCGAGCCCTGTTCTGGCTGGAACTCTTCCACAATATCCAGTTGATCATCCAGCCATCCGGTAACCTCTGCCGATTCCTCATAATCAAACCAGTTGACTGCCGCGCCCCCTGATTCTTAGTCATTGAAAAACTGTAGGTTGGCAAAGTCCTCTTCTACAGCCGCCACGTCATCTGTTCCCTGCTCAAATCTATCCCCCTGGATCACACACAGCTCTGCCCTCTCTGTCAATTCAATACTTGGCTCAAACTGGCCTGCTGGTAGAATGTAATCACACGGATCATAGGCTTTCCCGGGCGACACTCCTAGACTGCTCAAACCCTGATTCAGTAATTCCATCCTCCTCTGCAATCTCTCCCGTACCGTCTTCAACAGTCGCCACCATTGGCTCGGGTTGGGTTGTGGAGGTGTCTAACATGCACAAAAAGTCAGTGCAGTCAGGAAGGAGCACCTCCGGCTTAGGTAGATGGGAAGGAGTGATATAGATACTAGGATCGTAAGACACGACCCCAGTTTGGATAAAATTGACTCTTTTGGGAGGTGGAGCTTGGTTGTGTGTAGGGAGTGGGTTAGTTGTGACATTGGGTTTTTCTGGAGGTAGGATCACCTGTTTGTCAATGAGATCTTGAATCTCATGATGCAGTCGGAAACATTGGTCAGTGTCGTGACCATGTTGTTGGTGATACGTGCAGTATTTGGCTGGGTTGTGAGAGGGGGGAAGTGGGTTTGGTAGTGGCCTCGGCTCTAGGGGTTTTAGATGCCCTTTTCTGATTAATACCCCTAGAGCCTTGGACAGGGGCATATACAATGGGGTGAAGTTCCTTTGGCCTCTGGGTAGGTACTTGGTGGTTTGGGTGTTACTTCCGGATGCACCGGAGAAAGGTGTGGCTGCCATGGGTCTTGGAAGGGGAGAGGGAATGGTGGTGACCATGCTAACTTCCGAAGTCCTTGTAGTTGCAACGCCACTCGGGCCTGCATTGTTGTTGCGGTTAAAGGTTCTTCTGGGCTGTTCCCTATCCTGGTCAATCAGACCCTGCTTCATTGCATCTTCAATTTGTACCCCCATCTCATGCAGATCAGAAAAGGTGGGGAAGGGGAGTACAATCATCTTTTGCATCAGTTTTGGCTGGAGATTGCGCACAATCATCCTGATATGGTCCTTGTCAGTAGGCCTTAGGGTCATCATCGAAGCCTTCGCCCTCCATCGGGTTACAAAATCCGAAAAACTCTCTTTGTGCTCCTGCCTTGTTGTTTCGAGATCACGAGTTGTAATCTCAATTTGGGTGTTGTAAGAGTATTGCGCAACAAAGGCCTCGGCCATTTCATCCCAACTCCGCTTGACATAATCCTCCAACTTCGCATACCAGATAGCGGCCACGGCTGACAGGGTCCGGCCGAATAGCCAAAGCTTCTGGGGTCTAGTGAGGCCCATTGGTCGTAATATATCTGAGAATAGCCGGAGGTGGACCATGGGATCACCAGATCCGTCGAAGCGATCGATCTGCGGCATTTTGAATCTATCCGGCAACGTTACAGCCACGTCGGTATATCCGTCCTCGATATCCGGGATAGCCTTTACCCCCTGGGATTTTTTGAATAGCTTTTCGAGCTTGCTCAATTTCAGTGTTGTATGGTCTACCTCGAACTCGAAGGGAGAGTCCGGTTGATTGACAGGCGTAGGTGCCTTAGATAGTTGGGGCAGAATTGGGGGCGGAGCTGGCCCCGTTGGTATGTTCGTATCTACCTGGACATTTGGTGCCTCCTCGGGTGCTGGGGTTCCTGGTGGGGGAGAAACCGGGTGTGAAGCAGATGCTCCGGTTTGTTGTTGTAGTCTGGCAATTAATTCTGCTTGCTGGGCCATGATCTCGGCCTGTTGTTTGGCAAACTCATCCCGGCGAACAGCGTCCTGCTGCATGGCTCTCATGGTCTCTTGCATCTGACGCATCATTTCCTCAACTCCTGTCGGTGCCGCCATACTGCCCTGATTTGTCTGAACTATTGGCAGGTCTATTTCTATAGCAACAATTGGGATCTCAATCTGACTATCCATTGATGCGGTAATCAACTGCTCTGGCAACCCCTGCTCGGATACACTGCGTTTCCTTGGTCTTTGCCTGATAATCGGGGGTAGAGAGTGGAACACTGGTTGTCCGTCAACTAGATCCTCAGATCGATTGAGTTGGCGACCTCTTGTCCAGGGTGCTTGGGGAATATCTACTTGGTCGGAAGCAATTGTGCTAAAACTGCCCTAGTAAAAAGATAAATAAAGCAATAAGGAAATAAATAAACAGATAAACGGACAGCATATCAACTTAAAGTAAATGCACAACACACAGCTGGGCATAATCAACACACGGTCGATAAGCTGAACACACACTGTCCTCAATCACTGATCATTATCCCTGAATCACTGTCTCCAAAGATTGAATCAGATACCCGCAGATAATTGATTCTCAAACACTGAATGATGCCCGCAGGCCTGATGCCCCAAACTCGTAAACTGATACATGCAACCCCTGTAGAGACATATTCTGACAGCACATAACAGATAATTGAAAGCCAAAACACCGCTATGTTGAGGGAGGGTTTCCCTGTCCTATTTTGTCAGGAGCTAGGGTTTCACTATGCACGCAGCGGTTTCAAGCAACCTATATCGGGTAAGTAACCTGTCCTAGTTTGGAATGGTCACTATGGTTCCGAATATGCACTAGGTCGAATGGTCGAAAAGGGTGCCCCGGTAAAATCGGGGTTTGTGTTCCCATACTGGCAGAGCCCATAACCGGTCAGCCTTATGGTCATGCCTTGACAAGACAAGCCTCCGGCAAATCGTTCAGGAATAACAGATGGCAAACACAGAGTCCTAGGCGCACCAATGCAAATGCAATGCAAAGAAACACATAAGTGTAGTCAAAACAAGATATCATGAGTTCGAGTCAAGTTCTCTAATTCCCCAGCAGAGTCGCTAAAAACTATAGACGTCCCCGAACGCCCCGGGAGGGTGAGTCCCGTTCTATTCGTTTGGGCTCACTACAAGTTCGGACTCTTAAATTGTCACGGTTCTTAATCTGAACCAAAGAGTCCAAATCTGGCAAATCGTTTTGAGAAAACAGATTTTTTGAAAGAAGTGCCAAACATGGACTGCTTTGCCAGATACAGAGTCGCCACCTAAATGTTTTATTTTGGAGAAATTTAGGAAACCCTGACTCGTTTGCCTAAGGCCACGTGTCCGTCATCACCAAAATTGCCTCGGCTCGGGAACTTGGGTACGATTGGGGAAGGTCACTTCGTGAGCACCCCCGCTCGCCTGATCAAATATCGGCCTCTACTAACCATGATATCTATTTTTGGAAACATTACGCGTTCTTATTCCGGTTATCAGCCTAGATTTACTATGTGATGCACACAACATACAAGTATAGACTGGGTCGCCTGAATTGGAATGAAACATCTCATCTTTGTTTTGAAAACGGTTTGCTACTCGCAAGAAGGCTAAAATGTGGATTTGCCACCCTCAGGTGGGCTTAGAAAATAAGATGATTTGCCACTATCTAGTGGGCTTAAAACTCACAATTGATGAATTGTTCCAATCCAAATAACCCAACCTTCATCCACAGGCATTCAGGCAGTTATATCACATAAGCAGTTAGCCTCACGGTAAGCATGCTATCATGGCAGTCACTCACACACATGCAAGGATGCTAAAACATAAACACTTATCGAGTACTCCAAGCCAAAAAAAAAAAGCTATGTTAGAAATCCATGCATGATCCTAACTATACAGAAATGCCTAATGCAACACATGCAAAATGCAATTAAGATAGGCTCGGCTATTCTAAAGATGGCATGCGAAATGCTACAACTAACAAGTATTCAACTTGGAATTGAAATACAATGCAGTTAGTATGATGCGCCGAGCCCGGTGCATACAAGACAGATGAATGAATGCAAACATGCTATCATACTGTATGCTAATTGAAACATGCCCTAATCTATCCATCATAAGCTGATAAATAAAAGGGAGAAAGACGTGGGGTTGGAAGACATACATCACACACACGCACACTTATTACAACATTGCCCTCGCACAGAGGGTCCGAAAGAATAATACAGTCCCAAATGAATAAATAATACAGTCCGAATAAATACAAAATCCTAATTAACTAACAAATTAAACTAGGAAAGTAGTAAACTAGCATGCAAGCTAGGGACTGCCTCGACTCTGCTCTGGATGATGAATGATGCATGTTCGGGTTGCTTGGCACGGAAATCCATTGCGATGCTCCAATTAGCCTCTGTTTGCAATTGATGCCGGAATGCTGTGCAAGGCTTTTGAAAGCTGCTGATTTCTGATTTGCTGCAACAGAGAGTAGGAAAGGGGTATGTAAATGTATTTTCACATATGTATGCTTGACTACTTTTCAGAGTGTAGTCCTCGATCCTCGTGCCACCAATCACGCATATCGATGCATGATGGCCGAGGAGTCGATTTGCATGACTTAATATGAAATGAATGCACATAAAAACACAACAAGACCGAGGCTCCGTCATAGATAATCCGGAGTGTCCGTGACTGGGAATTGAGACACGTTCCGTCACTCGAAGTACGAAACGTCCCTCATTTCCCCTGGTCGGGCTAACTCCTATCCCAAACACAATGCAATATGCATGACATGCATGAATGCAATTCTAACATGCAATCTAGCATACACAATGCTATGAAATGGCATACACAATGCGCGATGTAACATGGCATACACGATGCTCTAACATACAACCTAGCATACGCAATGCTATGAATTGAAATGGCATACACAATGCATAATGGACTTACACCAACATGAGTGGACCTCAGCCACACTCACATCAGTAGCCATTAGGTGCAAATGAGACTATTGAAATGCGTGCACACATGCACGCAAATCGAGGACCGATCCTAGGCATAACATGCAACTCTAACAAGGCATGGCAAGGCATGGAATATGGCATACAAGCATGTAGATTCCAGCACTGAAATATGATGCAAAATGGTCCCGAATTATGGAAATACGGCACCCGATGCATGAGATAAACCCCGAAACTCGAAACTAGACACATAGAATGACTTGTAGCTATACAAAGCATGCATTATTTGATCATGAAGCATGAAGACAGAGCCAAGGCAGTCCCAAAACATGGGCATTTTCAGTTCAAAGCATGGCCAAAAGGTGCTAGCAAGATGGACTAAAATAGCATGCAATTTTGATTAGCAAACATGGTTTACGTGGCAAGTATAGGATGCACATGGAATCTCACTAAACCAGCAAAAATCAATGAATAAAACATGTGAAAATAGGCCCAAATAACCACTGACATGCAACCATGGCATGCAAAAATGATGAGTTACTTTAGAGGGCCATGCAAGGAGTCATTAAGCACATGCAAGATGGACATTCGGCATGGCATAAAAAACTATGAAAATCAAATATGGTAGTCCCAAAATTCACCAAATTGACCCTAGAAAGTGACTCCAAAGCATGCAAGATAGGGCCTCTTTGGAAGGCCAAAATGACCACCAAACAAGTCAAGGTGAGAGGGGGTCACCCCCCTCTGATTTGGCAGCTCAAAATAGTGTCTTGGCCACTAAAAATCCACTAGATTTAATTGGCTAGAAGGCCAAACAAAGCATGCAACAAGGGCTTAGGTGTAAGGCTCAAAATAGGAGACAATCAAGCATACAAGGAAGCATATGACCTCAAAAAAAAATTGAACCTTAAACAAACTTGAAGATGAGATTAAAACAAGATATTTTTCAGTTTATGACAACTCTCAAAAACAAACACAAGTAGCGCTAATCTATCATGCAAAAATGGCCCTAAAAGAGAGAATAGAGACAAGGGACAGAAGCTGGCCTCAAATAGTGAAGAGCCCTTCAACAAAGTTTAAGAGGGGCTCAAAACAAGGCACTTTAAAGTTTATGTCAAGCTTAAAAAATAATCACAAGTAGGCCTAAAATATCATGCAAGAAAAAGGCCTAAAAGAAGGATAAAGAGGCAAGTGATAGCTGCTGGCCTCAAACAGAGAAGAGCCCTTCAACAAAGTTGAAGAGAGGATTAAAAAAAGATATTTCACAGTTTATGACCAGGTCCGAAACAGCTCACAAATAAGTCTAAAATATCATGCAAAAATAGGCCTAAAAGAGAGTTTAAACACAAAGGGTGAGGAGGAGACCTCAAACAGAGAAATACCCTTAATAAAACATGGAGATGAACACAAAATATGACTATTTACAGTTCAGGTCGGAGCCCAAAAATGCTTTCAAGAAAGGCTTATAAATGAAGCAAGAAAAGACTAGTTTTAGGGGAAAAGTGTGCGTACCCTTGAAGAGCAATGAACCGGAAGATTTTGGACCAAATTTTTGAGCTTCCAAACTCTGAAAATTGCCTCCAAGTTTCTGGAATGGAGTACGAAGGTGTGGTGCTATGGGTTGGTGTGTAAATGGTGCAAGAATCTTAGGGTTTTAAGGTTTGGAGTAGAGAGAGAGGGAGATTTAATGCAAAGCTCTCAAATGATTTTTTCTAACCCTTCCAAATGGAGCTCAAGTTCTGGTTTTATAGAGGAAAAGAGGGGGGGGGGGGAAAGGGGGAAAACCAATTTGAATTGGAGCAAAAAAAAGGGGGGAAAACCAATTTGAATGGACCAAAACAAAGAGGGGGAAAACCAATTTGAATGGACTAAAACAAGAGGAAAAATTTTGGACATAGGGCCTGGTGGAATACAACTGGCGTAGCTGGAACACATTTAGAGGGACAAAAAGGGCCGGCCAGGTCAAAAGGACCAAAACCAGTTCAAAAGGTTCAGGTGGCCGGCCGACCACCTTACCTGGTTGGCCTACTAGGGGTCAAAAGGTTCAAGCCCCAAATCTGGTCAGCCATGTATCCCTTGAAGTTAGATTTCCAATGCCACAAACCTTGCATTAAAATTCCTCCTGTGGAAAAAGTTATGCTAGTTTCCGTGAAGCCGCGCAGATTCGGCCCAAACGGAGTGATTCCCCACTTCAATCAACCATATCTCCTCTGTCCGGAATTGTCTTTAGGAGATTCTTGAGTCAAAAATGAAGCCCCAGAAGTAATCTTTCCAATGGTGGTAGCCTCATATATTAATTCCCCTTGTGCAAAGAGTTATGTCCATTTCGGTAAATCCGCGCGGATGTTTTTTTTTTTTTTTTAGAAAAATTGCTAGTCTCCCACCATACCACCATCTTTCTAACAATGAAGACGAGGCCCCTGCCAAAAAATGGACCAAAATGGATGCAAAACGAAGGTTCGGGGGGCCGAAATGCGCGGCCCGGTACCCCGAAAATGGGCTGTTAGGCACCGAAAGTGGCGTTCGACCACGAAGGTGGTCTCTCGGGCCATAGTGTCCCTCAAAAGGGAGGAAATAAGGTGTGCGCCAAAAGTTAGAGAAAACAGAGGTGGTTAAGCAGTCCCGAACCGAGGCACACGGCCGACGGCTCCGAAAACCGAAAACTGGGCTCTAAACGGGAAAAATGGCCTACGACCACAAAATGTAACCTACGGCCACTGAGAGATGGTCTACGAGACCTCTCCCTCCCTTCGGGAAGAGAAGACAGAACCTGGTTGGCAAACCGAGATAAAGCACACAGAATCCCAAAGTCCGGAGGCAAGGCTCTCAGCCGAGACTCTGAAACCTCAGAATGAGCACAATATGCGTCATCGCCAAGCGCTCAACCGGTGACGTCTGAGTCTTAAGGTCGGTCAAAAATGGGGTGTCTACAGTCATTTTCACCATTGCTTTCATTAAGGCTATTGTGTTCTTGAAGTTCACCGTGTTCTAACCAAGTGGTGTATGATACTATCATCCCACTTATGAGCAAATGAGCCTTCACAATATCATACTCCTACTTATAAAAGTTATAACAATTGATGCATGGGCACTTAATCTCCCTAGCCTCACCCAAATGAACCTTTGCAAATTCAATAAATGAGTTCACCCCATCTACATATGGCTAACTGAATCTATCAGAAATTAACATCCAACTCCTGTCCATATCTGATCATAAGATAGTAGTTAATATCAATAGGACACAGCCTTAAATTATTATTATTATTATTATTATTATTATTATTATTATTATTATTATTATTATTATTATTATTATTAGCATTTATTTATTTATTTATTTTTTAAACATGAAGACAAAGTAGTTAATATAAGTGTAGAGTGACACATCATCGTCAATAAAGGTGCATCTACCTATTGGCTTTTTAATTTTGTATCAAGGTTTCAACCAACACATCCTTTAAAATTCTTTTATATCTACATATATTATGTATTAAGTTAAGTGTTTTTTTACATTTATCAACAAAAAATATATATATATATATATATTTTTTTAATGTCTGTTAAATGGTAAAAGGCAGTTGGCATGGCAATGTACTATTCCAATTCATTCCAATATCATCCTTAAAGGACATTACCTAATAGGCTCCTACAAATTAAGGGCATAGGGAAGGACTAGGGGGTTGTTTGGGATGTTCTAAATAAGTGCACTTTTTGACTTTTTGTGAAATATGAGTTGGGTTTGAAGTGATATGGTAGAGAGGTGATGTGACTTAAATAGGATAGTGACTTTTTGACTTTTTGAGAGGATGCCAAACCTAGCCTAAGAGTGGCTACAGGCCTAACCTCTGTAATATTTGTGGGAAGGGACTACATTTTTCAATTCAAACCCATATTTTCATACACGGGAACTCAAGCATTTACCACTACATCAATCAATATCCCCTCTTTGATGAAACTTCTATGTTTATCTAAAAGGGGTTTTCAGCTCTCCTAAAAAGCCCTAGCACAAATTACATCCAGCCACTGCATCTAAATTTTCTACTAATGAACCTATGCATTTACTTCCTGTCATGCAACTTGATCATGAGATTTACTCTCTTAGTCATAGACTCATAGGCCTCCTAACAATAGATGCAAAGATTTGTCATTTATGTACTTACCATAATGAGTTACTCAAGCAGATGCTCAAGTTGGGGTGGAACCACAAATAGCTTTGATTTGACACTAGTTGAAACAGAACAAATTTAAGGTATATGAGTAGTCAGAAAATAAAAAGCCATCTCCCACATTTTATGCACCATTATCATTAAATTCATATTCTTGGACAGAAGTTTCATCCATTTCTTCAATAATTTAATCTGTTTGGGAGGAGCATGTTTCTAGGCTCATTATATGGATAAATGGTACAACTAGGTCCGTAGTTTCGGATTCAATGTCAGTGTTTAGGTGAAGCAGTGCAAAAATTGTAGAAGGGTCAGGGAGTGTAGCCATGGTGTACATAAAGGTAGAAATAGAACTTTGATGAGGGGTGGCTTGTGTTTGAGGTGGAACAGATTCAACCGGTACTATTTCTACCATTTAACAAACATTAAAAAAAGTGAAATCGTGAAAATTACCCAGCAACTATTACCAGTAACTATTACCAACAACTGGTAATCGTGAAAATTACCAGTACTATTTCTACTATTTCATAGACTCATAGGTCTCAATCGTTACAAGAAAGAACAATAACCCAGCAACTTATCTAACAAGCTTGACAGAACGAGCATTTATAGAATGCATAGATAGAGGCAGTAGTGGAAGAAGTGAAAATAGACAAATATAGATTCAGTTAAGAAATTGAGAGAGAGAAGCAGGGGCATTGAGATATAAAGCAAAAGGGAACAAACTTGTAAGGGCAGACTGAAGCACCGATCATCTCATACAGCTGCAGCAAACGGCACAAACCCTACGTTCAAGAGTGAAATTGTGAGGGAGAGAGAACTACGAATTCTGAGATAAGGGTGTGCAAGAGTGAAATCGTGGAGATTGGTGAGGGGAGATTTGATGAGGGAAAAAAAAGGAGGGAATTCTAAGAGAGAAGTGTCCACCGCCCGATCAGCAGATCACCCCCCCCCCCCAAAAAAAATTCAAAACAATTTTTAGATTTGTTTTTTTGAAAAAATTAAAAATAATTTCAGAGCAATAAAAATCAAAATTATATTTTTAAAATTTTAAAAAGTATTTATGACCTAAAAGATAAAAATATACAAAAATAATAAGTTTTTTTTTTTTCACCCAATATTTTTTAGTTTTTTAGGGAAAAAAATTTGAAACTAGTTTCTGAAAATAAAACCAAAAATATTGAAATTGATATCTAACCATATTCTTTGAAAAAGTTTAAATTATCTCAAAATAGTCATCTCAACTGAAGAGTGTGTTTGGGCTCAATGGGTTCATTTTGTGAACTAATTCAATGATCATTTTAATTTTACAATTTAGTAACTAGAATATTTAAAACTCTTTGAAAAATTATAATAAAAAACACAAATCACTAAATCACATCATTCCACTAGCAAAACTTTTACCGACGAATAGTGTTATCGTCGCTAAATGGTTAACTCTTTGCCCATGCCAACTTGTCATCGCCAAAAGTAAGCACACTAATAGTAATGCTCATTATGTTGCTAAAACATAATCCTCGTAGCTAAAAGTTTTGATATTTTGGCGCCAACCAAAAAATTTGGCGCTAAAAGAATGTTATGTTTTTTTAGCGATGGTAGCAAATTGCATCGGTAAAGGTATACTTTTACCAACAAAATTGATCACTGTGTCGCCAAAACTATACTTTTGGCGATGAAAATTGACGTCGTCGCCAAAAGTAGTCGCCAAAAGTGCAATTTCTTGTAGTGACATTTACAACAGATGAGAACTGAGATGATGGCCTTTGTGTCACAGGGGGCGAGTGTGGATCCCAACAGACAGGTTCGATATAAATTAAATTGTTTGATAGTTAAATTTTCATACAACATATATATATATATATGTATATATAATAAAATTTGAATATGATTAACAGATTATGTATGGACTATCATAGGCTCCGAATGCATCAAGTGGCCATCGGGTATTTAGAGAATTTGTAGGAGATGAGACTCCATATACACCACCACCAGAAGATCAGGTATAAAATGTATCTTTACATTCTAAGCTAAGAATAACCATACATTAATTGTACACAGCCCAAAATGATAAAGGCTAATTCAATAATTAGAAAGAAAGACAAAGGATTTTCCACACGAAACTTGGCACACACGACCGCCTAGGCACGAGAGACTTGTGGGAGAAGATGGGACTCGAATCGGGTTCCCGGTTTGGGAGTTAGGGCCGATTTCATTCTAGGCAAACTAGTTTCTTAAGAAACTTAGAATTCGAGGTGTTAATGCCCCAAAATCACCAAACTGTGTTGGAATAGCATGAAACTTGCCACACACGACCACCTAGGAATGAGAGACTTGTGGGAGAAGACAGGACTCGAATCGGGTTCCCGGTTTGAGAGTTAGGGCTGGATTTCAATTTAGGCAAACTAGTTTCTCAAGAAACTTAGAATTCAAGGTGTTAACATGCCAAAATCACCAAACAACGTCAAAGTAGCACGAAACTGGGCACACACGACCGCCTAGGCAAGAGAGACTTGTGGGAGAAGACATTACTCGAATCGGGTTCTCGGTTTTTGAATTAGGGCCGGATTTCACTCCAGGCAAACTAGTTTCTCAAGAAACTTAGAATTCAAGGTGTTAACGTCCCAAAATCACCAAACGGCGTCAGAGTAGCATGAAACTTGACACACACGACCGCCTAGGCACGAGAGACTTGTAGGAGAAGACATGACTCGAATCGGGTTCCGGTTTGGGAGTTAGAGTCGGATTTCACTCTTAAGAAACAAACTAATTTCTTAAGAAACTTAGAATTTGAGGTGTTAATGCCCCAAAATCACCAAACAGCGTCGGAGTAGCATGAAATTTGGCACACATGACCACCTAGGCACGAGAGACTTGTGGGAGAAGCCGGGACTTGAATCGGATTCCCAGTTTGGGAGTTGGAGCCGGATTTCACTCTTAAGAAACAAACTAGTTTCTTAAGAAACTTAGAATTTGAGGTGCTAATGCCCCAAAATCACCAAACAAAGTCGGAGTAGCACGAAACTTGGCACACACGACCGCCTAGGCACAAGAGACTTGTGAGAGAAGATGGGGCTCGAATCGGATTCCCGGTATGGGAGTTAGAGCCAGATTTCACTCTTAAGAAACAAACTAGTTTCTTAAGAAACTTAGAATTTGAGGTGTTAATGCCCCAAAATCACCAAACGGCGTCGGAGTAGCACAAAACTTGGCACAAACGATCGTCTAGGCACGAGAGACTTGTGGGAGAAGATGAGACTTGAATCGGATTCCCGATTTGGGAGTTAGAGCTGTATTTTACGCTTAAGAAACAAACTAGTTTCTTAAGAAACTTAGAATTTGAGGTATTAATGCCCCAAAATACCAAACAGTGTTGGAGTAGCACCAAACTTGACACACACGACAACCTAGGCATGAGAGACTTGTGGGAGAAGATGGGACTCCAATCGAATTCCCGGTTTGGGAGTTAGAGCTAGATTTCACTCTTTAGAAACAGACTAGTTTCTTAAGAAACTTAGAATTTGAGGTGTTAATGCCCCAAAATCACCAAACAACGTCGGAGTAGCACAAAACTTGGCACACACAACCGCCTAGGCATGAGAGACTTGTGAGAGAAGATGAGACTCGAATTGGATTCTCGGTTTAGGAGTTAGAGCCGTATTTTACTCTTAAGAAACAAACTAGTTTCTTAAGAAACTTAAAATTTGAGGTGTTAATGCCCCAAAATCACCAAACGACATCACAGTAGCATGAAACTTAGCACACATGACTGCCTAGGCGTGAGAGACTTGTGGGAGAAGATGGGACTCGAATCGGATTCCCGGTTTGGGAGTTAAGCCGGATTTCACTCTTAAGAAACAAACTAGTTTCTTAAGAAATTTAGAATTTGAGGTGTTAATGTCGCAAAATCACCAAACGGCGTTGGAGTAGCATGAAACTTGGCACACATGACCGCCTAGGCACAAGAGACTTGTGAGAGAAGAGGGGACTCGAATCGGGTTCCCAGTTTAGGAGTTAGAGCCGAATTTCACTCTACGCAAACGAGTTTCTTAAGAAACTTAGAATTCGAGGTGTCAACGCCCCAAAATCACCAAACGGCATCGGAGTAGCACGAAACTTGGCACACACGACCGCCTAGGCACGAGAGACTTGTGAGAGAAAACAGGATTCAAATCAGGTTCCCGGTTTGAGAGTTAAAGCTGGATTTCACTCTTAAGAAACAAACTAGTTTATTAAGAAACTTAGAATTTGAGGTGTTAATGCCCCAAAATCACCAAACGGCATCAGAGTAGCACGAAACTTGGCACACACGTCCGCCTTGGCACGAGAGACTTGTGGGAGAAGACGAGACTCGAATCGGGTTCCCGATTTGGGAGTTAGGGCCGGATTTTAGTCTAGGCGAACTAGTTTCTTAAGAAACTTAGAATTCGAGATGTTAATGTCCCCAAATCACCAAATGGTGCCAAAGTAGCACGAATATTGACACACACGATCGCCTAGGCACGAGAGACTTGTGAGAGAAAACGGGACTCGAATCGGGTTCCTGGTTTAGAAGGTCGAGCCGGATTTCGGTCTAGGCAAAATTATTTTCTTAATTATATTTGTAATTGTATAGTAGTTACATTTTTATGTTTTTTTGTAATTAACATATTAACACATAATTATATGGTCATTAATTATATTTATTTTTTGTTTTCAGATATTTCTCGAGTAGGAGTTTTGCTTCTTGTGGAATGCATGTTGTAAAGAATGCGACTAATTTTTGTTTTTGTTACCCATGGAGAATGATGAGCAAAACTTGTAATTTTGGTTTATGTTATTTTGAATTATGAAGAACATTATGTATTTAAACATTATGTATGTATGATCGAACATTATGTATTGGGATAATTTTGTTGATGTGTAGTTATGAATGGAAGAATATTTTTGTTATGAAGAAATTATTTTTTCTATACAGGAATTTTTATATTATTATACAATTATTGGTTTCTTTTTTAATTGTTTTTCATTTAATACAAGTAATTTTAATATTTTTAATAAATTTATTTATTTATTTATTTTTTTTTTTGCGATGGCACGACACCGTCGCAAAAAAAAGGTAATTTTAATATTTTTAATAATTATATTGCAGTTTTTTATTTATTTATTGCGACGTCACCACTCCATCGCAAAAAAACAGGTAATTTTAATAATTATATTGCAGTTTTTTTTTTGTTTTTTTGTTTTTTTTTTTTTTGCGTCGACACCATACCGTCGCAAAAAATATTAGGACCATTGGCGACAGTGGTCATGCCTTCGCAAAAAAAAGAACCATTCGCGACAGCAGTTTTTTCCGTTCCAAATAAAATTTTTAGCGATAGTAAAATGGTGCCGTCGCAAAAAGTCTAACTTTTTTACATATTATAGTTGATAGCAAATTGCCATCGCAAAAGGTAACAATTGTCGTCACTAAAAAAAGTCGACGGCAGGTTTTTGCAGCGCCCTCTGTTATGACACCCCATTCGTCGTCGCTAAAAGTCATTTGCCGTCGCTAACACTTTTTTGAGACGGCATGAAGAGTTTTAACAACGGCAGGTGCCGTCGCAAAAACCCCAAATTTTTGTAGTGGTGTGTGGCTTTTTATTATCATTTTATTCCATTTCATATCTTACATAATTATTTATTTATTTTTTTTTGAAATATGGTAACAAAACTATCGTAAACATCTAATTAGATGGTGATATAAAAAAATAAAATACACTTATAAGTATAATTTTTAAAATATGTGTGTAATTTTGGTCTTTTAAATTTTAATTTTAATTAGATCCAATTTTAAATGGACCTTCTAAATTGTTGGTGGGAGTGGGGTGTAAATCACTTGTTGTGATTCACAGAGACATAATTAAAACTGAACCAAACTCAATTTAAATTGGCTAAATTTTTTTTAAAAAAACAAATAGAGTATATATTGCAAATCACTCTCTCTCTCTCTTATTTATTTTCGGGTAAATAACATTGACACCCCCTGAGGTTTATGTTTATTACAGTTCCTCCCGTCACCTTTTGGAAATTACATCCCTCTCCCTGAGATTTAAAGTTTCATTACAAATTGTTCCCTCCAGCAATTTAATTGTTTTAGATACCAATTTTGCCCTCACTGGGTTAATTACATTGACACCCCTCACATTTTAGAGATTGCAATCCCCTCTCCAAGGTTTAAAGTAGCATTACCAATTGCCCTCTAGGTTAGTATTAGTTGAAAAAAAAATTCATTGAAGAAAAAATTAATTGGAAAAAAATTATTTGAAAAAAAAATTAATTGAAAAAAATTTTGTTAGTCAAAATTTTAAATTTCTGTTCAAAAACCAAAGTAAACTCATTTTTTGAATTTACGTTGTTTCCTCAAATTTACAAACTGAAATAACCATTTATAAACTAAAAAAATTATCAAACAAGTTTTTATGACAGTTTTTAAAATTTTTGTAAATATAAATTGAAAATTAAAAACGAAATGGTTACCAAACAGGCCTCAAATGGTAAAAATGCTGTAAAATTAACAAAAAATTAAATAAGTTACCAACATAAGAAATGACTTATCAAAAGATTTTTAGGATATGTATGATTTGATTTTTAGAAATTTTTTTAAATTAAAAATTAATTTGGTGATGAAATAAAAAATAAAAAATAATTATCATTTTTATATAATTTTTATCTTTTGAGTGTAATAAACATAAACCTCAGGGGCGTCAGTGTAATTTTTATCTTACGTTGGAGTGCAACACAGTGTAATTTGGATAATTTTTGGTTTGTAAATGGTTGTCTCAGTTTGTAAATTTGAGAAAACAACGTAAATTCAAAAAATGAGTTTATGTTGGTTTTTAAACAGAAATTTAAAAATTTGACTGAAAATTTTTTTTTTCAAATAATTTTTTTTCCAATGAATTTTTTTTTCAACTAATACTAACCGACGGGCCTATTGGTAATGCTAATTCAAACCTTGGAGAGGGGATTGTAATTTCTAAAATGTGAGGGGTGTCAATGTAATTTACCCAGTGAGGGCAAAATTGGTATTTAAAAAAATTAAATTGCTGGAGGAAGCAATCTGTAATGAAACTTTAAACCTTAGGGAGGGGGATGTAATTTCCAAAAGGTGAGGAAGGGAACTGTAATAAACATAAACCTCAGGAGGTGTCAATGTAATTTACCCTTTCTTTTTTCTCCCACACTCTTATAAAACAACTAACAAGTCAATCTATTTAGAGGCTAATCTCACTATGTAAACAAACAATTTGAACAAACGAAAAAAAAAAAAAAGCAGCAGCTAATCAAATTCAAATTGAACTCTTCAGTCTAGGAGTTTCTTCTATCTTCATTCCTGAGATTCCTCTTCAACTTTGTATTTTTCAACCTCCATTCAAACTGTAATGAAGGTTCATGAATTCTCCTAATCTCTTTAGATGGTGAGAGATGATTGGTGGTGAATCGAGCTTACTATTTTCAACATCCCCCTTTAAGCTTGATTCTCCACGTTGGTTTATTCCAAGCACTGCTTTCAATCTGGCAAACAAATCTTGTTTATAAAGATGTCCGCAATCTGGTCATATGTTTTGCAAGAAATAAGCTCCACTTCATTGTTCTTGACATGTTCTCTGATGAAATGATATCAAATATCAATATGCTTACTTCTTTCATGATATACTGGATTCTTTGCTAGAGCAATTGCTGACCGATTGTCGATGTAGATTTCTGTGGGATCAGTTTGTGGAAATCCCAAATGCTTCAACACATTCCTAATCTATATACAATGGTAGACAGTTGAATTGACAGCAACATACTCAGCTTCACAAGATGACAATATCACAATAGCTTGTTTCTTTGATGACCATGTAAAAGCTGTATCTCCCATAAAAAATGTAAATCCAGTTATGCTCTTTCTTTCATTCAAATCTCTTCCTCAGTCGTTATCTGAATAGCCAATAAGTTTGAAATATTCAATCTTTGTATAGAATAGACCATCATTGATGGTACCCTTGATGTACCGAAGTATTCTTTTTGCTGCACTTAGATGAGACTGGTCAAGGGTCTCCATATACCTGCTGACAAGTCCAACTCTGTAGAGTATATCTAGCTTAGTACAAGTTAGGTGTCTCAAGCTTCCAATCAAACTCTTGAAATATGTAGGATCAACATCTCTTTGCTCATTCTTCCTTAACTCCAATCCTGTTTCAACAGGTGTTGAGACAGAGTTACAATTATGCATATCAAATCTCTTAAGAATATCCTTTGCATAATTACTCTGTGAGATGAAGATTCTATCATTGCTTTGAACTACTTCGATGCCAAGGAAATGACACATCAATCCAATATTTTTCTATTTCAAACTCTCAGACCATACACTTCTTGAAGGATTCAGAAATTGTTGGATTGTTCCCAGTGAATATCAAATCATCAACGTAGAGGCATGCATACAACAAGCTTCCATCAGTTTCCTTCTTCAAATAATGTGCTTGCTTATAGGGACACTTCTTGAATCCATTCTCTTGGAAATAATCATCAATCCTCGTGTTCCATGCACGAGGACCTTGCTTTAATCCATACAAGGCCTTCTTGAGCCTACACACCTTGTTTTCCTAGTCTTTCTTCACATATCCAGGTGGCTAGTCTACATAGATTTCTTCTTCAAGAAATCCATTTAGAAATGCTGACTTGACATCCAGTTGGTAAATCTTCCAACTCTCTTGTACTGCTAATAATATTAGCAACCTAATGGTCTTTAATCTGGCAACAGGGGCAAAGACTTTTCCATTGTCAATTCCTTTTTTATTCTTGTAGCCTTTTGCAACAAGTCTTGCCTTGTATTGTTGAACTTCTCCTTGAGCATTTCTTTTGGTTTTGTAGACCTATTTAACTCCTATACTTTTGCGGCCCTTCGGGAGAGTAGTTAACTCCCAAGTCTTTTTCTTCTCAATGGACTTGATTTCTTCATCCATCGCAATCTTCCATTTATCTTCATTGTTATTTTCCTCAAAGCTAACTGGGTCGCTGCTTATCAGTAGACAAAATAGATTGGTTTCTTCATCCATGATTTCTATATTTTCATATAGATCTTGAAGATTGTGAATCCTTCTAGGCCTTATGTTTGAAATTTCTTGTTCTATTGGTGATTAAGTTTCATTTGTCAACATATCCGACAAAGATACACTTCTCTCTTTTATCTTCAAGCTTTGTTCTTCTTGCTTATGGGTTCTTGGCGTAGGCAATACTGCCAAAGATTCTGCGATGACTTACACTCAGCTTGTGAGTGCTCCATGCTTCATGCGGTGTCTTCATTGTCAAGGATTTTGTGGGACATCTATTCAACAAATAGATTGCACACGAAACTGCTTCAGCCCCAAAACTCTTGGGCATATTCTTGTCTTCTAACATACTTTTGATCATGTTTAGGATCATGTGATTCTTTCGTTCAGCTACTCCGTTCAATTGGGAAGTATAAGATGGTATAAACTATCGCTTGATTCCTTGCCGTATAAGGAATTCTTCAAACTCATCCATCTTGTATTCTCCATTTTGATCTGATCGTAGTGTCTGGATATAATAACCGCTTTGTTTCTCCACAAGTGTTTTGAACTCTTTGAACTTTTGATACACTTCTGACTTCCTCTTGAGGAAATACACCCAAGTCTTCCTGTTGTAATCAACAATGAAAGTGAGGTAGTATCTATTCTATCCATTTGATATTGGTTTCAACTGACCACACACATCTATGTGAACTAGTTCAAGTGGCTTGGTTGTTCTCCAATTTGCTTATTTTTTGAAGTTGTTCATGTATTGCTTGCTAATAATACAGGTTTCACACATCTCAGTTGGTTGGTGAATGTTGGGAATACCTTTTTCCATGTTTTTGTTTCCCAACTGTTTCAAGCTTTCAAAACTGAGATGTCCGAATCTGAGATGCCACATCCAATCTTTGTCATTGATTGTCGCACTTAGACACTTTGGTGTGTCATGATGAATGGTGAGAGGAAATATTTTGTTCTTTGCCATCTTTACTCGAGTGACCACCTTCCCTGAAGTGTCTAGAATTATGAGCAACATATCTTTTAGGCTAATTTGATAGCCTCTTTCTAGGAGTTGTCTAAGACTCAATATATTGGTCTTTATGTCTGGAACATAATAGACATTGGAGATGAAAGCATGATCTCCATTCTTTCTCTTGATCAAAATATCAACTCTTCCTCGAATTAGGACTTTGTGTAGGAATCCTCAAATCCTCTGGTGAGTTAAGTTTGGGAAACTCGTCAACTAGTGGAGGTGGAGATGGAACTAGATGAGTCACCAGAGCGGTTGAGTAATGGACATCGTAGATGAGCATTGCAGTTCAGCAAGAGTATTGCCTTGAGCGGCGAGAGTAGTACCTCGGGCAGCAACCGTAGTGGCAATGGTATCCATGCTTCGTTGAAGGGCCAATAGTATGTCTGCTATATTTTCTGGAATATGAGCCATCATTGATTCTGGTGAGTTGAGTGGTGATGATCTAGTAGGTGAAGAAGGGGTATTTTGGACAGTTGATGAAGCTTTTTTCTTTTCTTCGTGTAACCGGTGGCAAAGAAACAACACTGGCTGACCCTGGACCAAATCTGTACTTTTGCAAAATCTACCAACGCGAGTCCACAGAACTTGGGAGATATTAGACCTTTCGGAAGCTATAGTGCTTGACTATCTTGCTGAAACAAAACAGGACCCCCAATCAGAATTTCATTAGCATCCCAGCTCAACTGATTACAACTAACTCATGTTGAAAAACTGAACTCAACCCCACAAACTGAAATGACTGAATCACTCATCTGAATCTAAGAATTTCCATACATTGCACATAACACATAGTGGGAAAGAGAACAAACACCCCTTTGGGGGCTAGGGTTACCCTGTCCTAACTTTGAAATGATCTAGGGTTTTACTATTCAAACAAGCGGCATCATACATCCTAGAAATGGGAGAGCATCATGTCCTAATTTTGGAAGGTACTATAGCTCATTATATGCACAAGGTTAGCTCTACTCTAAGGGTTGAAGTCAAGGTGATATTACCAAAGAGTCCTTTGGGTCATAACCAATGAAGAGCTTAGGAAATCAGAAGAGTCAAAATAGCCTCTCTTCAAAGTCTGAGAACCTTCAGATCTCAAAAGATTATAACACAAGGCTTCCAAAGTAACGTAGAGATAGGTGTAGTGTCATAAAAAGTGTGCCTGTGCTCCCACCAATATGTGGGCAACACAAGAACTTTAAGTACACCAATGAATGCAATGCAATAAACATATAATTGAAAATAAAAGTCATATCATGGAATTCGAGTAAAGGTTTCATAAAATCCCCAGTAGAGTTACCAGAAACTGTAACATGCCCGGAGTGTACCCATGCGCGTTAAACAGTTCGAACCCTCGGTCTCTTTTATCTAGTCTCACTAGTGCAATGTGAAACATAGATGAGAGTCCAGATTTGGCAACTTTTAGAAAATCCATTTTATTGCAAAACCTTTTGCCATAAATGGACTGCGTCATCAGATCTCAGAGCCGCCACCTAATATTTTTGGAAAATTAAGAAACCCATGACTCGTGCCAAGGCCACTGTTCATCATAACCAAAGTTGTCTCGGTTCGGAACCTTAGGTATAAGAGGGGAAGGTCATTAATTGAGCACCCCCACTCACCCGATCAAAAGATCGGCCTTTACTAAACCATGATATGAATTTTATTTATTTTATATGTTCATATTTCAATTATTTAATAAATCCTAAATATTACTATGTGAAGCATACAAGTATAGACTATGTCATTTATTTTGGAATAATTTGATTTCATGTAGTTTTGAAAGAGTTTTGGAGATGTACAACCAAAATAAATTGAGTTTACAAACATGAAAATCAACACTATTCCAAATTAAGCAACACAACCTCCATCCACTAGCATTCATATAGTTATATCAAGTAAGCAAGTAGTCACATGGTAGGATGCTTAAACATAATAAGAAAAACGCACACAAACGGAATGCTAAAGCATAAAAACTTACATATTTACCGACGTCCCTCGAACAGCTACAAAACAAAGTTAGTAAAACATGCATGATCTTATACACAAAATTCTAATGCAATTCACTCATGAGATGCAACTAAAGATTCGGCTTCTAAGCTATGACATGTGAATCATCTCAAGAGCATAAGGTAGCACACATAATCACATAGGAATTGATTAAATCCACAAATGCAAACTTAGCCGAATCAAGATGCATGAAACATAGATGCAAAGCATGGATATAATGAAAATAAAATAAAATAAAATAAACATGATGCTTATTTACAAATAAGGAAAGCAAGTAAACGAACGGGATAGAAAGAAGTGGGGTGGGAAATTATTACAATACTTTGAATAAATTATTACAAAACAAATTAGAGGGGGGAGCAGAATATTCCAACAAAATAAAAATCTTACAATACACTCAAAATAAAATAAACAAATGAAAAAAAAAAGAGTTTCATGTGCCTTGGAAACCACCGGAAGTTGGTTAACATCGGAAGACAACACTGTCTTGTCCAAAAGAAGCAAATCGGCTAGGCAAATAGGCCGGCCGGCCAACTAGGCCTAGCAAAACTTGTTTTATTGCGAAACCAAAAAACGGAACAAACAAGAAATATGTAGGTGGCTCAACTAACCGCTACCGGTTAGATTAAAAACAAGAAAACAAATATAAAATTAAAAAAAATGCAAACTTATAACAAAACTAATATGAACTTAAAACAAGAAAACAATTATAAGGTAGAATATGCAAGATTACAATATAATTACTATGAAACTAAAAGAAGAAAACAAATATAAGATAGAACATGCAAGATTATAACAAAACTAACATGAACCTAAAACAAAAAAAAAAAAAAAATATGAGGTAGAACATGCAAGATTACAACAAAACTAATATGAGACCAATAGAAGAAAAATATAAGTTAGGAAATGTAAGAGTACAACATAATTACTATGAAACTAAAACAAGAAAACAAATATAAGATAGAACATACAAGATTACAACAAAAATAACATGAACCTAAAATAAAAAAAAAAAAAGAGAAGCAAATATGAGGTAGAACATGCAAGATTACAACAAAACTAATAAGAGACTTAATACAAAAAAAATATAAGGTAGGAAATGCAAGATTACAACATAATTACTATAAAACTAAAACAAGAAAACAAATATAAGATAAAACATGCAAGATTACAACAAAACTAATATGAACCTAAAAAAAATATAAAAATAAATAAATAAATATGAGATAGAACATGTAAGATTACAACAAAACCAATAAGAGACTTAATACAAGAAAAATATAAGCTAGAAAATGCAAGATTACAACACAATTACTATGAAACTAAAATAAGAAAGTAAATATAAGATAGAACATGCAAGATTACAATATGAACATAAAACAAGAAAGCAAATATGAGGTAGAACATGAAAGATTACAACAAAACTAATATGAAATTAAAGCAAGTGAATAAATACAAATAAATAAATAAAAAATTATGAGCTAAACAAACCACTTAGATTACAACAATGCACTATGAAATATAAAGTAAGAAAATAAATATGAGATAAACAAACCACTTGGATTATAACAAAACACTATGAAATAAGAAGTAAGAAAATAAATATGAGATAGAAAATATCAGAAAATGAAAGACTAGAAATTCACCTTTCAAAGAAAGATTGAACTTCTTGATTTCCAAACTTCCTCTTGATCACCCTCAAGTTGTGGAGTATGTTGTTGAAATCTCAGCAAGAAAGTTCAAGTTTTAGCTTTGGTGAAGTTTTGGGTGGTAACAAAATAAACTCTTTATTTGATCAAAGTTTAGACCTCTCTCTAAAAATATTTTCACTCAATTGGAATAAAATAAACTCTTTCTTTGATCAAAGTTTAGACTTCTCTCTTATCAAAAATTTTCACCACCTCTCATAGTTCTAATGGTCTTCTATATGTACGCCAAAAACCAAGACCCTTTCATGTTTTGAAGGGCCAATTTTGAAGAGCCAAAACCTATTCATGTTTTGAAAGGCCAATTGTGAATAGTCAAAATCCATCCATTTGTTTGAAAGGTCAATTGTGAATAGTCAAAACCCATTCATTTGTTTGAAAAGCTAATTATGAATAGTCAAAATCCATTTAGTTTTTTGAAAGGCCAATTGTGAATAGTCAAAACCCATTTTATTTGTTTGAAAGGCCAATTTTGAATAGTCAAAATCCATTTAGTTTTTTGAAAGGCCTATTGTTTCAAACTGCTAAATTCTCTGGACAAGAGAAAAAAATGCAGAAAAAGATTTTTGAATAGGTCTCAACTAATTTGGCCAAAACAGGTGTAAAATTGGGATTAAAGCTTAAATCTGATTTTTTTGCTAAGAAATTCATAAAATAACACATTATAATTTTCATCATTAGGTATTCAGAAGAAAGTGCCCAAATATTAGGGCTGGTCAAAATTGTGGAAAGTTATGAAATCATAGAATAAAAGAAACAGAGTCTTCTATTGATAGCTCTTTTTCATACATTTATTTACACAAGATAGTATCTATATATATATATATATATAGATCTAATACAATATTCTAGAATCTCTAACAGTCTAACAGAATTAGAGAGTTAGTTACAACTGCAACACATGGACTGCATAACTACTTTTGTAACGACTGCTTCTGCTTAGCTTGTGGCTGAACTGTGGTTTGAGCTGAAGAGGTGTGCATCTGTAACTGTGGCTGAGGCATCTGTAACTGTGGCTGAGTTGATTCAGTAGGCTTAACAGTCCCCTGCAAGCTGATGGGCGACTCAAAGACCATGAGCTTGTCCTTGAGATACTGAAATCGGGAAACAGACAAAGGCTTGGTAAACAAATCAACAAGTTGATCAATCGTAGGGATGTATTGAACAACAAATTGTTTAGCCAAAATTTTTTCCCGGACAAAATGACAATCGATGTCGATATGTTTCGAGCGAGAATGAAATACGGGATTAGATGCCAAAGCCATGGCAGACAGATTATCACACCAAAGCACAGGTGTGGTAGATGAAGAGATACCCATTTCAGTGAGCAACATTGTAAGCCAACTAAGCTCAGCCACAGTATGTGCTAAAGCACGATATTCTGCTTCAGTGGACGAACGGGAGACAGTGGCCTGTTTCTTGGCAGACCAAGACACCAAATTATTTCCCAAAAACACACAATAACCGGATATAGACTTTCTATCATGGATATCACCAACCCAATTAGCATCGGAAAAACCATGAAGATCAAAAGTACTTGGAGTGTAGTGCAACCCATGAGGGAGAGTACCCTGCACAAACCGTAGAATTCTTTGAACAGCAGCAAAGTGACCCACGGTAGGAGCATGCATGTGCTGACATGCTTGATTAACAGCCAAAGAGAGATCAGGTCGAGTAATTGTAAGATATTGTAAGGCTCCAACAAGACTCCTATAAAGAGCAGGGTTATCAAATAGAAGGGAAGCATTTGGAGGCGTGCTGGGCTTGACAGATATAGGAGAGGAACAAGGTTTGCAAGCAGAAAGACCGGCTTTCAAAAGGATGTCTTTGGCATATTTTTGCTGAGACAGAAAGTACCCTGTAGTGGTAGATTGAACAGATATGCCAAGGAAGTAGGAAAGATTCCCTAATTCCTTCATAGAAAAGGCAGTATGCATGTGAGTGATAAGATGCTGAATATCGACCAAATTATTTCCAGTAAGCAAGATATCATCAACATAGATGAGTAAGTAAGTAACAGAGGTAGAAGTTCTTTGAATGAAGAGGGAGGAATCACATTTACTATTGACAAAACCTTGAGAAAGTAAGAAGGTAGAAAAGGAGGAATACCAGGCCCGGGGAGCTTGTTTGAGACCATATAAGGCTTTGTGAAGTTTTCAAACATGAGAAGGACAGGAAGAGTCTACAAAGCCTGGAGGTTGAAGCATGAATACGTCCTCATCAAGAATGGCATGAAGAAAGGCATTGGAAATATCCAACTGCTTAAGAGGCCAGTTATGATGAAGAGCAAGACAAAGCAAAATGCGAATAGTAGGTTGCTTAGCAACAGGGCTAAAGGTTTCATGAAAATCAAGCCCTTCCTGTTGTAAGTACCCTTTGGCTACTAAACGAGCTTTATATCGGGCAATAGATCCATCGGAGTTGCGTTTCACTTTGAAGACCCATTTACACCCAATAGCAGTTTTAGTAGGTGGAAGAGGCATTAAGGACCAAGTGCGTTGTTTTTGCAAGGCATGAAATTCCTCAAGCATAGCCTTATGCCAGATGGGTGATAGTAAGGCTTCCTTGTAGGAAGGTGGTTCTGAATCTGAAAACAGAGGTGTAGTGGAGGCTAAACAATGAGGGGATACAACAGATTTGGATCGAGTGATCATAGGATGGATATTAGAGGAAGTAAATGGGACAGGAGGGAGTTGGATAGCAATGGATTGAATGGGAATGGAAGATAGGTGAGGAGAAGCAGACTGTGAGAAATTTTGATGCTGATGCTGTGATGGAGAGGAATGAGAAGCAGACTGGGAAATCTGCTGAGGCTGTGTCTGAATATGTAGCTGCGGATTCTGTGCATGTTGCTGTGTTGGAAAGTGTGGCTGAAGATTCTGAATAGGTGCCTGCTGAGGATGCGATGCAAGAAGCTGAAACTGGGCTGACTGATTCTGAAACTGTTTCTGAAACTGTGCTGGTTGATTCTGTGCCTGTTGAGGTTGTGCCTGTAGATTAGGTGCTGGATTTTGAGATAAAGGTGGCAGATTCTGTGAAGCAGAGTGGGACTGCTGGATCTGTGAAGTAGACTGTGGAATGTGGACCTTGGACTGCACTGGAGAAATATGAGAAGAAGAATGGGATGGGAATGATGAAGGCTAGAAGAAGGAATGTAAATGAGGAAGAGAAGGAGCTGGGGAAGAGGAGGAAGCAAAAGGAAAAATATGTTCATGAAAAACAACATGGCGAGAAAGATAAACTTTGCCTGATTTAGGATCAAGACACCTGTAGCCCTTAGCAAAAGGATGGTAACCAAGAAAGACACAAGCCATAGATTTGGGTTGAAGTTTAGTAGATTGATAAGGTTTGAGCCAAGGAAAGCATTGGCAACCAAAAGTTTTAAAATAGGAAAAATCTGGGATGGAGTTAAAAAGCACTTCAAATGGAGACTTGTGATTAAGATTGGAGGATGGTAATCTGTTAATAAGAAAAGTAGCAATAGCTATGGCATCAAACCAATAGTGCAAAGGGACAGAAGAGTGATGAAGAAGAGCTGTAGCAGTCTCAGTGATATGACGGTGCTTCCACTCAGCAATACCATTCTGAGAGGGAGTATAGGGACAAGAATGCTGATGCAGAATTCCATGAGTAGTCAAATATGTTTGCATATTGGATGAAAAATATTCTGAGCCTCCATCAGTCCGTAAAATATGCAAAGGAGTGGCAAATTGATTTTCAACATAAGCTTTAAACTCCATGAATTTAGCACAAACTTCACTCTTATAAGCCAAAGGATAAAGCCAAGTAAATCTACTAAAATCATCAACAAACAGAACATAATACTTGTAACCAGAACTAGAAGCAAATGGACCCCAAACATCGCTATGGATGAGGGAAAGTGGTGCATTTACAGTGGAATTAGACAAATGAAAAGGGAGCTTATGACTCTTAGCTACACAGCAGTCAGTACAATCAGAAGGAGTAGACTTATTATCAAACTTAGTAACAGACAAGTAAGGTATGAGATGATGCATCTTTATAGCAGATGGATGGCCTAATCTATTATGCCAAATAGAAGTAGAAACAGGTGCAGCAGCATGATAAGAGCTGAGATGTGCATGCAACATAAGTGATGAGATTGCAGCAGGAGAAAGAGATGGATGAAAATGGTATAGTCCATTTATATTAGAACCTTGATGAAGAACTTTCTTCGAAGCCTTGTCCTGAATCATAAATGTAGAATCATCAAAAGTAATGGAACAATTATTATCTCTGGCTAATTTGTGAACAGAGACAAGATTAGACAAAATAGAAGGAGTATGTAAAACATTGTGCAATTTGAAAGAAAAGTGAGGTGTAGGAAGTAATCCATTACCAGTGTGATGAATAGGCACTGTATTACCATCACCAATGGTTATGTGATCAGATCCATGATAAGGAAGAGAAGAACTAAGATTATTCAAATCAGGTGTGATGTGTTCAGTAGCTGCAGAATCGAGATACCAAGGAGCTGTGGAGGAAGAAGTAGTATGAGATGAAGCAACATAGGCCTTTGCATTGTTCTGTGTGGTATTGTGTTGTGTAGAAGTGGTAGACTGAAACTGTGGATCCATCCGATACCAGCAATCTAAAGCTGCGTGACTGTGGCCACCACAAATTTGACAGGTCAGAAAAGAACCAGATCGATCGCGGCCGCGAAAATTACCACGTCCAGGATGCTTAGGATAACTGGATGAATAGAAAGAACCAGAGGAATTCGGATTCTGATTCTGATGTGTATGAGATCCAATTGATGTATATGAACAGCCTCCTCGTCCTCCTCTAGTATATCTGCCGCGAGATCCAGAGCCTCGATAGGTACCTCGAACAGAAGAGAAGGCCACAGTAGGCTCAGTGTGATCCTTGTGGTGTTTAGACTCAATATGTATGGCTTCAGAAAGAAGCAAAGAACTCAGTTCATCCATTGAAATAGATTCTGAACGAGCTCTAATTGTGGTCTTAAATGCATCATATTCTTCCGGAAGACCATTCAAGACTAGAAGTACAAGATCTTCATCATCAATGAACGCAGAGGCAAGAGCTAACTGACTAACTAACTCTTTGATTTTTGTGAGATAGATCTCCATGGAATCAGTGTTCTTGGTAACATTGTTCAGTTTGTTCTTGAGTTGATGCACATGAGATCGAGATAGTGCAGTAAACCTTTTATGCAGCGCACTCCAAACCTCAGAACAATTATGAAGATGAAGCACGGTGGAATAAATTGCAGGTGATAGTGTTGCAGTTATGCAACTAAGAAGATGTACATCTACAAGTTTCCATTGGACATAGGCAGGATTATCAACCTCTGATCCAGAAACATCTTTGATTGTGACAGATGGACAGGGAGAAGTACCATCAACAAATCCAAGTAAATCAGTAGCTTTCAGAATATTCTGTGTTTGATTTTTCCAAATCAGAAAATTTGAAGCATCAAGTTTAACAGTGATAAAGGAAGACAGATTGGAAATTAGAAGAGAAAGATAGAATTGAAGCCATTGAAGAAAATGCGGAAGATGAACACAAGTGAGGATTTAACTCGCAAGAGATTCAAGCTCTGATACCATGTGGAAAGTTATGAAATCATAGAATAAAAGAAACAGAGTCTTCTATTGATAGCTCTTTTTCATACATTTATTTACACAAGATAGTATCTATATATATATATAGATCTAATACAATATTCTAGAATCTCTAACAGTCTAACAGAATTAGAGAGTTAGTTACAACTGCAACACATGGACTGCATAACTACTTTTGTAACAACTGCTTCTGCTTAGCTTGTGGCTGATGTGTGGTTTGAGCTGAAGAGGTGTGCATCTGTAACTGTGGCTGAGGCATCTGTAACTGTGGCTGAGTTGATTTAGTAGGCTTAACAAAAATGGGGTGTCTACACCGCCTTGCTCGGATCTCTCTCCGGTGAGGGACAACTTTGACTGTAAGGCTTGTTCCAATCCTTTGTCTTCATTTCTTCTCATCACTTTCTGCTCATGGGCTTGTAGTGAATCCACAAGTTCTTTTACGGACACAATCTTAAGAGCTTTGGTTTATTCGAGAGCAACAACAATATAATCAAATTTTGGATCTGAGGATCACAAAATTTTCTTGGATATTCTCATATCAGTAAGGGCTTCTCCATTAAGCTTTAATTGGTTTGCAACCACCATTACTCTTGAATAGTATTCAGAAATAGATTCTAAAGACTTCATGCATAGATATTCAAATTCACCTCATAAAGTTTGGAGGCAAATCCTTTTAACTTTATCAGTACCTTTATGAGTCATATGGAGAGTTTCCCAAATTTTTTTCGCTATTTTGGAGGAGGCGATGATCTCGAATATGGATGCATCAAGACCTCGATACATGATGGATTTTTTTTTGCAATCCTTCTTTCGTTCGGCTCGAAAAGTTGTTTTTTCTGCTTCGGGCAAGACACATTTTTCTTCTTTTGAGGTGGGTTCTACATATCCATCTTCCACAATCTCCATGACGTCTCGAGCACCTAGTAGTGCTCTCATTTGAATGCACCAATTGTCATAGTTATCCTCCGTAAGCTTTGGAATGAGCGCTTGTGCGCTTTCTTCGGCCATTGGTTGACTTCAATCTTCAAAAAAAATATCCTCAAATTTTGATAACTAATTTGCAAAATTTGACCATACAGATGCGTCTGGAATGTTCAAAATAGTTGGAAAACACTATTGGATCATTGTAGTTGGACTCCCGATGGCTTAGTTTTAGCCAAAATAGATTTGACAGTTCAAGTCTGCTGAAAAATGTGTGCCGTGAAGTACCAGATAGAATCTTCAGTTTGCGTACGTCAAGCTGACGTTAGCATGATGTCAGCAGCTCGGTTTAGCTTGTGGTTCGGCTTAGTTGCTTTGACGATGATGACGTTAGCAATCGACAATGATGTCGTCAGCAACGGTTGTCTTCTCCGACAAAGTTGACTTTTCTAGGAAACTTTGACAGGCTTGTATAGCTCCATTTCTTACGTGGGGTTTTTTTTTTTTTTTTTGTTTTGTTTTGTTTTGTTTTTTTCCCCAGAATGATCGTCTCGATGAGACCTACACACTAGTATGATCAAAAGTCGATTTCGACAACTTTGATTTCTAGGCAATTTTGAAAAATTGCTCTATTCTTCCTCTATTTTGTAGAAATTCTGTAATTCTTGACCTTCTTAGCTCTGATACCACTTGTTAGTGAGAGTGGGGTGTACATCACTTGTTGTGATTCACAAAGAGAGAATTAACACTAAACCAAACTCAATTTAAATTCACTCAATTTTTAATTTTTTTTGTTAAAAAAAAGTGCATATATTACAAATCTCTCTCTCTCTCTCTCTCTCTCTCTCTCTCTCTCTCTCTCTCTTATTTTCTTTATTCTTCCACAATCTTATCAAATAACTAACCACTTAATCCATATATAGACTAATCTCACAATGTAAACAAACAATCTGAACAAACGAAAAAAAAATAAAATAAAAAAATCAAGCAGCAACTAATCAAATTGAAATTGAACTCCTTAGTCCAAGAGTTTCTTCAATCTTCATTCCAGAGACTGCTCTTCAACTTTGTTTTTTTCAACCTCCATTCGAATAGTAATGAAGGTTCATGAATTCTCCTGATCTCTCTAGATGGTAAGAGATGATCGGTGGTGAATCGAGCTTACTATTTTGAACATAATAAAAAAAACACTTCCTAGAATATGTGTTTCATTTCATATTAGTTTGGTGCTCAAGATTTTAATTATGTCAAGTTAGTCCTAAAACATTGATGATAAAGATGAAATATAAGGGAGAGGTTACAATGTGTACTTGCACATTGTAGGAAAAATTAAACTTTTGGTGAGAGAAGTTATGCTTTTTGCATAAACTGCATATGATGTGCACTTGCACATCCGAAATATAATACAACGCTAATGGATGAAATTGACAAATTAAAACTTGAGGGACCAAATTGTACAAAACATATAGTTTAGGAACAATAATTAAAATTTATCATTGTTTCGTTAATGATCTAAATGGTTGTTTAAAATTGGACCAATTTGACTTACATTCAAAATTTTAGGGATGAAATTGATAAAATTGAAATTTGAAGGGCTAATGTTGGTTCGTTTGGCAAGTGGGTTGGCTTTTTGATTTTTTAGTTTTTTTACTATTTTAGCATGGGGCTAAAAAGTCTTGTTTGGAAAGGATTTTTTTGGCTTGTTTGACTTTTTGTGAGAGAAACAATGTAATGATTATGGGTTGGATGTGATGTTTTGTCTTTTCTTTTTTTTTTTATCAGCAAATATTAGTTATTAATTGTTAGATTAGCACCTATGAGAGAAAATCTCCTCACCCTTGGCAAAGCACCAAAGTGTTTGCACTCCTTAATTCAACCCGCTAAGGGGAATTGAACCCATGACCTCCTTGGGACTAAGCCCAAAGGACGGCATTGTGGCCAACTAGGTTAGGCCTAGTTGGTTGGATGTGATGTTTTGTTTTATTCAACTAAAAAGCCTATTTTATCTTTTTGTGGCTAAAATAGCCCAACTCTGCTGCCAAAACGAAGCCTAAAGGTGATATTCTATGTCATTGTATATTTGAAAATATATATTTATAAATTAATAATAAAATTCACGATTATGAAAGTGTGATATGAAGTGATAAACTTTTTTAATCAATTAGTAATTTAAGAAAAATCACTCAGAAGTATAGTTTCCCCTTCATTAAAGTATCCATTCATGTATTTTTGGATGAACTTTAAAAATATGGGAAAATTACAAATTAATGGAATATTAATAAAATATTTATATTTTCATAGTGGTGTAAATTTTATGTATAGTACAAGTCTTTTTTTGTGCTTAATACAAGTTCTTCGTATGTGTTAGAATTACACAAAAAATATTATATCTATTGTTTAGAAAAATATATGGTATACATACACACCTTTACTTATAACTTTTGTATTTTTGATTATAATAGTTATAACTTATTGAGATGTTTAGTTATGATATTATTTTGGTTATGATTCATAAGTACAATGTTATACCTTATGCGATGTTTGTTTATAACTCAATATTTAAAAAAAAAAAAAATTATGACTCCTCCAATATTGAATGGTGTCGTTTGTACAGTACACACTCATAACATTACCTCTACAGTGTTTTTTTTTTTTTTTTGGGAGATGTTCTCTCTAGTTGGGATAGCCAATTAGAGGGTGCTGTTGGGCCTTCGGGGGCCTACCACAAAGTCCGTATCGATAATCTGAATCGTTCAATGTGTAGAATTCGTCGAGGATTTCATCCATGCAAAAAATCATATTGATCGGATATCGATAGCCACTTGATCAGATCAAATTTGTATAATTTATTTTCCAAATCATACATTCTATTGACACAAATGTGATCTGATCAAATGACTATCGATATTCGATCAATGTGATTTTTTGTAGGAATGAAATGCTTAACGACACCTACACATTGAACAGTTCAGATTATCGATACGAATTCCGTAATAGGCATACAAAAACCTAGCTGTACCCTTCAATCTAATTTGGACTGAAGAGAAGTTTATTTTTTTCCCCTCATTTTATCACTGACTTGCAAATCATCATGCCACATGAAAAGATACATAGGAATGAAAACTTTTGATAAAATATTTAAATGGTATTAAACAATAATTTATCAGCTTTTCCACTTATCTTTAAAGTATGTAAATAATTATTTTTGTTTGATTCTCTCACTGATCTATATGTCACATCATGAGTGGTGTGATCATTTTGAGATCGTAGAGGTCCTCAAAAAAAAAAAAAGGGGCACTTTTTTCTCTATATATATCTGACCAAGCTTCCCCAGTATGTAAACAATTATTTATCTGCACCGAGAAAGGCATACTGGCTATTCGAGTTCTTCACAGAAACACACACACACACACACTCTCTCTCAGCAAACAGTGAGTGTAAGAAATGTGGCAAGTTGGGTTGTGTGTAGTAGCTGTGGTTACCATATTGATAAGTCAGTGGCTTTACAAGTGGAGGAACCCAAAGTCCAATGGAGTTCTGCCTCCAGGATCTATGGGTCTCCCATTCATTGGAGAGACACTTCAACTTCTTATTCCCAACCACTCCTTAGATATCCATCCCTTCATTAAGAAGAGAATTGAAAAGTACAATACAGTAATAAATAAGCTTTTATGTGTACTAAATACTAATTTGTTTTGTTGTTTTATTTATTTAGTAGTATTTTGTTTGAATATATTATTATTTATGATGGTTGTTGTAAATTTGTACTTGGACACAAACAAACAAAACAGGTATGGGAGAGTGTTTTCAACAAACTTGGTGGGAAGGCCAATGGTGATAACAGCAGATCCGAAGCTGAACAATTACTTGTTTCAACAAGAAGGGAAGGAAGTAGAGCTGTGGTATTTGGACACATTCCAGAAGGTATTCCGGCTAGAAGGTGAAGCCAGGCCTAACGCTGTTGGTTGCATTCACAAGTATATCAGAGGCACCTTCTTGACTCTCTTTGGTGTTGACAGCCTCCGGACTAAGTTGCTTTCTGAAATTGAAACCACCGTTCGCACTAACATCCACCGCTGGTCTACCCAAGGAACCATTGATGCCAAAAAAGAAGTTGCTAATGTATGTATCTCTTCATACTATTATTATATATAGATTGTATATAAAGTAAAGGTCGTATTTCTATATACACAAGGCTGGACTTGGTGTATTGAAATTTTTACTTCTCTTTATGTGTCAAGTTAATTTCTGGACTTTGGTGTTGTTCTGCTGTTTTGTGTTTGTGTTTGTGTTGTTGTCTTCAAGTTTGATTACCTGTTAGTCTCTGCTGCTAATCTCCGGTTTTTTTGTGTATTTTTCATCTAAGTTTGATGTTGTGGTAGCATCTTTTGCTCTTTGGTTTGTTGGTTCCTCACCAACTGGCGTTTGGAGCTTTGTGATAGCTCCAAACTCATTTTTATTGATATTATTTATCATGTCTTGTATGTTTTCATCAATAAAAATTTCCTTTACCGAAAAAAAGAAGAAGTTAATTTCTCATTTTTTTAAATCTAAAATAAAAAATTATATAGGAAAGTGCATAGAACTATATTGGTCTCTTTTGGCAAAGAGATAAAGAATTTTTTTTGACTTTTTGACTTTTTTGAGTTACATTATTTCTCTATTTTTTATATGTTTTTTCAAAAAATAAAAAAAAAATAAAAAAATAATTTTTAACTTATTTCTCAAAATAAGCAACTATCTACAAAACGAAAGTTGAATTTGGTATGCTGAAGGGATTTCTCAACTTTGGTATGCTGAAGCTTTTACTTTTCTTAAGTCGCATGGATTTCTCATTTAAAAATTGGAGAAGAAAAACGTAACAAAACTACTCATGGGTGACAATGTAGTGTTCTGTGACTAAGTTCCCATAAATTGTTTCCCATAAACTAAGTTCTGTACTTTACTAATTAAGAATTGAGGTAAAGGTGATGGTGATGATGGTCGTAAACCGTATACATATTTTTATTGAATATTTGTTCAGTATATATTTTTGTCTATAAAAACTGAAATAATTAGTGAATCTTGACTACAATATAAAATTTTCTTGTTTTATAACTCGTTATGTACTTGCAAATTTAGGTTCATTTTCTTTAATTGTCTTAAACGAACTCTTCAAAATACAAAATATATCAACAAAGTGTGTACACTACATAACAAACCCCTAACCAGTGAACAAGAAGAAATTTTTATTTTTTATTTTTAAAATGGATAGATTAATGTTAGAACACTGAAAATAAAGAGACCAACATTTGAATAATAGTTGGTTATATGATATAAAGTAGAATATAGGGATTTTTTTTTTTGAGGGGGGGGGGGGGTGTTGGGCAAGTACAAATAATATACATAAACACTGTAGACCTTGTATATATTTACATGGATCTTGAAACTTTTTGCTAGGCAGGACACCCCCTCCCGTGCTTGGTGGTAAAGGGGGTTTGAAGTGGGTGGTGGTGGTGTTGGAGTGGTAAAAGTGATGGCTATGGCGATGGTGGTCGGGAGGTGGAGGTGATGGTGGTGTTCATAGTAGTAACGGTGGTCACTGTTGTGGTAGTTGTGGGATTGTAAAACTTTGGTTTGAAAGCTTGTTTTTAGAACAAAAAAATGTTTCTCATTTTCATTTTTCATTGTATGAAATATTAAAAAAATGGGAAAACATTTTTTTATCGAAACATTTTTTTATCGAAACAAATGGAGTGATAGTCACCACTTGGCTTTTCTTTCTTTCTTTTTCTGAAGTATGTGAATCTCACTGAAACAAACAGAGTGTTAGTTTTTACTCCTTTTTTTTTTTTTTTTTTTTTCCGCGGTAGGGCTCATGAGGGATTAGATCTACCCACTATAAAAAAATTAAGTTTTTAGAGATAAAAATTTAGAAACAAAATTACTTCTTAAATTGGACATTAATAACGCATTATTATCCCTTTGGAATCAAAATTTTTGCCTAAAAAAGAAAACTCTTTTGAGACCAAATTATTGTCTCCAAAAGTGCATTTATTAGTGACGTTTTTTAAATTTTGTCATTAAAAGCCATTTTCAAACTTTTCGGAATGACTTTTTACTGACTATACAATAGAATTGGTTCTTAAATATTTTTTGCAACAAAATAAAGTTTCAAAAACTTCTTTTAATAATTATGTTTGTAAAGATTATTTTCAAATTGTAGTTTGCCTTTTTTGTGATGTTAAACAATTTTTGTAAAATGTAGATAGGGTCCTAATATACAGGTTTTTAAAATTCATGATCATGTCTCTATTTTGGATGGTAACATATTTATTGAAGAAAAAATAGGAAAGAAAAATCAGAATTTAACTTTTGTAACAAAATAATTTTAAGTTTTTAATTTAATAAATTTAAGCCTTAAATTTTTTTTTTATATTTATTTTCAATTTAAACTATTAGACTATTTTCGTTAAGTAAACGGATAGTTTAAAAAATATTGTAGTGTTTTTTTCTTTTTCTTTTTTCACCAAAAAAAAAAAAAGGTATTTATTAAACTCAATGTAGGTGTACATTAATTGTCTAAAATATTATTTTTCATTGAATTTAATGACTAAAATGTCATTTTCCTTGTCAATTTTAATTCACATAAATACACTGATTTTTTAAGTTGAAACCAAATCAAAAAATCAAAGTATAAATTGACAAAATTAAAAATTTAGAGTTTATTTTATTATAAGTGTTAAACCCTGACTTTTATTTTCTTTTTTTTACTTTCTTTTTTTTTTAATTTGTCTCCTTATTATTATTATTATTATTATTATTATTATTATTATTATTATTATTATTATTAGGATCAAGCTAATTCACATATAAATTCTGAAGCTATTGGCATGTTAGTTAATGAATAAATTTGTTGTCATGGATTTTGTAGATGGTTGCAGTTTTTGCTGCAAAAAATCTGTTTGGTCATGATTTTGAAAAGTCATCTGATGTTATGACGGACACCATTGCTGGATTCGTGCAAGGTCTTATGTCCTTTCCATTGAACATCCCTGGTACTAGATTCTACAAATGTATGAAGGTAATAATAACACTAGAAAACAGAAAGGGAAACTCTACCTTCTCAAAAATTTATTTGATTTTGATTATGATTTTTGATTGTAGGATAAGGACAAGTTAGAAAGCATAATAAGGGCAAAGTTAAAGGAGAGAATAGCTTGTCCAGAGGAAAAGAAAGGGGACTTCCTTGATCATGCAGTCAAAGACTTGAACACTGACTTCTTCTTGACAGAGAATTTCATCTTATCGATCACCGTTGCAACTTTGTTTGCTACCGTTGTGTCCATATCCCCGGCCATAACACTGTCTTTTAAGTTATTTGCAGAACACCCTTGGGTGGTGGAGGATCTAGTGGTATGTAATATTGAAATCAACAATCAACATTGTTCACTCTAATATTTTTCTCTAATCTAATTTAATTACTATCTATCTATCTATATATATTTCATTCAATTCTTTGTATTATAATTAATATTGATTATTATTTTAGGCGGAGCATGACATTCTTCTCAAAAACAGAGAGAACAAGGAATCTCCACTGACATGGGATGAATATAAATCCATGACGGTTACCATGCATGTGAGTTTCACACTCTAAACCATGTATATATGTATATTCTCTTTTGGAAATTAATTGGCACATTGCGTCATTATTTTGTGTTGGTATGCCAAAATTGCAGGTTATCAATGAAGTGCTGAGATTGGGAAATGTTTCTCCTGGGATACTAAGAAGAACACTGAAAGATATCAATTATAATGGTAATAAATTACTAAATAAATGTTTGCATCTAAGTAAATTCATGATCTATGGGCTCCTATGTTTTCAGAATTAGGTTGGATGAGATTGTTAGAGATGACACTATTAGTGTGGGGGATTGTTAGTGAGGGAATTAAAAAAAATTGTATTTGTTTGTCATATATTTTAGTAAGAGGATTAACTATATAAAATACCATAAACACTCTTCTTGGGTGTTTTTGATATATTTTAATATCAAAAAATCATATTTTAAAAATATTTTTTTGTCTAATATTATTTTAGTATATATATATATAATGACATAATACCCCCCCACACACAAACAAAAAAGGCCCACACAAATAAACAACACATAATATGGGCAAAATAGGCTTTTTTTGTTTTTTTGTCAGACTAATCCCCTCACTAGTTTTGAAATCCAACCCTTAGAGGTCTTTGTTAATCCCTTCCTCTAAGACCTCTCATAGTCCTAAGGGATTGTGAATCCTCTTTCCTATTTTGCAAACAAACACCTTTATAATGGGTTCCACATTTATCCTAATTCAATCCCCTCCTCTATCTCTCAAAATAAACGGGCTTTGTGTTGTGGAAGAGTAGCTCCTCTCAAGACTTCATTTCCTCGACAACTTTCTAGACTCTACTTTGTGGGTTTGGTGGTGTTCCACCACGTTTAAGGGTTTCCAAATGGCTTGTGATTAAAAAAATTCGATATTACCCAACCTGACCAACCCGTCCCATGGTCTGTCCCAGCTCACTTGAGTGTTCATCCCATCCCAACTCATAAAAGATGATTTCGGATTTTAGACAAAAGTTTGTAACGTAAGTTTGCTCATAAACTTAGCCTGTAAGAGCCCGCATGGATAAGTCTAATATTTAGTTTGAGTTTTTTTGGTCTAATGTTTAGTTTGATTATTTATATATTTATTTTTTTGTTCTCATGTTTTTTTTTTTTTTTTTCCTTTCTCTCTCTCTCTCTCTCTCTCTCTCTCGATTTTGCCCCTCCACTTGTAGGTATAATATGTTACTTGATTTTTAAATTTTTTTTTTATTACTATATGGGATGTTAAAAAAAAAAAGAAAAAAAAAAAGAAATCAAAATACTTGAATTATGTTGGAAAGTAAATAAGAAAAATAACTAATGAAAATATTAAGGATATGTGAATGAAAAATGTGTAGAAATTAATAGTATAAGTGAATGAGTAGCCCGGCTTGGTTTGGTTTTGGCCCGTAAGATTTTGGCTTATGGGTGGGACGTGATTTTAATTTTTTAAATAGACTCGGCCCATACCAGCCCATTGATTGGTCAAAACTCGAAAAATCCATTAAAATATGGAATTTGGACACTATAGTTGCGGGTTAGGTAAGTCCGGCCAGGCCCATTGATGACTCCTAACCACGATAATCTAAAGTGTTTATCTCATAGACCTAGAAGAGAAGAATATATATGTAAAAAATTAGCTTAATTGAATATCGATAATCATACAAACTATCATATTTTATTTTATAAAATAAACCGTTTTGGTTTAAAATAATATTTACTATCAATTTCATAAAACAAAACACAATTAGTTAGTGTATATATTGATTTTCAATCAAGTTGATCTTTTGTATATATGTTTTTCTCTTCGAGACTTATGAAATAAATGGTTCGGATCACCATCGTGAGGCCCTACAAAAACCATAAAATGAATCCTTGAGAATTGTGGAGAAAATGAACTATTGAGAGGAGCTACTCGCTGTGTGGTTCCCTTTGTCAAATGGTCATGTATTCCTTCGTCTCCTATTAGGAAAGAACACCACATGTTTTATAATTCCGACCTATTAAATAATTTGTGACACGATGCTTGGGGCTGCACATCTCAAACTTAAATCATCTCAGAGTTTAATAACAATTGTCTAATTCCAATCTCCAGGTTATACAATTCCAGCAGGTTGGGCCATTATGATTGTCACTTGTGCTCTTCAACTAAATCCCAACGTATTTAAGGATCCACTTGCATTCAATCCGAGACGTTGGAAGGTTAATTTTATTTTCTTTCTCTCTCTCATAAAACAAATAATTAATGATATAATACTGTTGGTCATAGATCTATTGTCCCAATATGCATTTTCATTCATTAGATCATGTGTTGAAATTTTAGTGTCCTAAAATTCTCACATAATCTAATATTATTGATAGTGCATTGAGACATAAAAACATTATATATATGACCCAATCTTTGATTCATTGATGAAAATAGGACATTGATCCGCAAACCGCATCAAAGAATTTTATGCCTTTTGGTGGCGGGATAAGACAATGCGCAGGTGCAGAGTTGGCCAAGGCATTTTTTGCCACCTTCCTACATGTTTTAGTCAGTGAATACAAGTATGTGCTACTACTACTACTACTACTAATGTCCTTTTAAAATTTGTTTCACATTTCATGGTTGATGTTGTTTCAATTATAGTGACAAATATGACCCAAAATGAAGAAAATGAAAAAAAATAATAAAATTCAATTCTTAGCATGCATTTAGTTAAGAGCATATGTCTTCATGATGAATTTATATCAGTGGATTACTTTCACAAGGAAAAAAGGAAGGATGAATCTGAAAATTAAGATAACATCTTAATAAGAGTTTTACAATTATTTTTATTTTTTTATTTTTTCATTTAAAAAAAGTCTTAATGTTTTTTTCATTTCTATTTTTTATTCTGATAGGTGGACGAAAATTAAGGGAGGAGATGTAGCCCGAACACCTATGTTACAATTTCAAGATGGCATGTATATCAAGGTCTCTAAGAGACATGCATGATTATGGAGCACCACCAGTATTCAAATGCAGTATTTATTTTTCTTATATGGTGTTTGTATCCGTGTCTGTGTAAAAGTTTATAAAAACTATGATGGCTAGCAACGAGCTGGAGAGAACTTATGTTTGTTTATGTACTAGTAGTAACCCGTGCTATGCACGTGACTTTATAAATTTAAAAAAAAATAATAATTAGAATTATCTTGGAATAATTTAATATTTTGTCTTGTGATATATATGAAATTTATAAGTTAAAACTTTTATATTTATGACTTTTTAAATTATTACTTTAAAAAATTAAAAAAGATATATATAAATCTATTTAGTGCAATTTTGATAATTTGTATTAAAAAAAGTAAAACTGGATTAAATGAGTTATGACATACCTCTTCTTATTATGATTAAATGAGATTAAATGTATACACTAATTGGTGTATGTAGCACAATCATTATGACAATACACAAATTTAGAAGTTATAATTAAGACAAATATACAATTTTATTATTAAATGTGAAGTGAAGTGATATTTAACAATAAATGATATGATGTTTCTATTATTAATCTAATAATTTAAGTTACATATTTTTTTTATATTTCAATTTCACAACTAAAAATACAATACGAATATAATACACATGGATTTCTAGTCTTTAAGAATAAGAAGGTTTTCATCATTTTCTTTTAATTTTTTTTTATGTAATTTGATTTTAATATTGAATGAAAATTTTGATTTAATATGAATTACTTTAACTTTTTTATTAAAGTTTTACCAATTTTTAAAAAAACTTTCATTCTTATCCCAATTTTTTTTTTCTTTTCACCAATTTTGATGGAAAAAACAATAATTTTCAAGGTTTCAACTTTTTAAATTTTTATCAAATTATAATTTGATAAAAAAAATATTAAGGGTTAAAAATTCTTTTAATTGGAATTATAATGAAATAACATCTTAAAATAGTCAAAGTTTGAGTATGTGGTTGGTTGAAATGTATAATTGAATTAATTCTCTTCGATTACAACCATAATCACCAATAATTCTTCTCCACCATGCAAACTTGTAAACAAACACATAAATTTCACTAAAACCGAAACCAACAACAGAAAAAGAGAGCCACACCGGAAAAAAAAGTAAAATTAAAAAATAAATAAATTTATGGAGTGAGAAAATGTTACCTCCAACAACTTAGACCTCACCTAACCCAATCTGTTAGCTATTCTGCCAGTGTCTGCGAAGTCTAGGAGTTGGAAAGACTAATCAAATTATTCTTTAAATAAGACTTGAAAATTGATTAATTTATCCCATTAAGTGATTTAAATTTTTTTATAGACATATATCAAAAAAATAGATAATTATATCACTAAATTATAATTCAAATTTAGATATTGTCATATTTTTTTGAGATCCATATCTAAATTCTTATCTTTTTTTATTTTTGTATGGTTTTTATTTTATTTTATTTTATTTTTTTCAATTTATTTAAGATGGAGTTGTGGGTTTCTACTCTTTTTTTTTTTATTTAAAAAAATTGATTTATTTGTGGTTTCTATTTGTTTTGAATTATTATTATTTAGGTAAGTTATTGTTGCGACCCAAACCCGCCCCTATACGTTTGGCGTCGTAACCGGCCAGTAATCTGAGATTACCAAAGGCCTTCCTGTACAATCATAAATAATCGGGACTAGCGGAAGCAATATACAAAAACACCAATAGTCCAATGATCTGTGCATCTATATGAACACATATTTACATGCAAAAACGTTAATTTACCCTCATTTAATACATAACTTATAACTTATCATCTTATATGTAACATATTTTTTTTTGATCGGCAAAGAAAATCTTTATTGATGTAAGTATGTAAAAGAGATACAGAACATCAATAAAGAGGAGGTTAGAGCTAATTGAAGCTCCAACCTCCAGTTGGTGAGAAACCAACAAAAAAAACAAGAAGAAAACAATCCTGCAGCATACAGCACTTAAGCAAAATAACTTCAATCAGCATAGCAGCCAGAGGCATGCCACAGATGAGCATGACTGTCCAGATATGCAAAACAGTTCTGCTAGCAGATATGCAATACAATTCTGCAAAACAATTCTCCATGCCACAGATATGCAAAATAACTTCCCCACATAGCAGACCCCATATATGCTCCTGGCCAAAACAGTCCAAACCAGAACAAAAACAAAACAACAGAGCTGAAGAACTAAGCAACCCTGCAACCTGCAACTTAATTCTGACTGAGCCATCTGAGCTGAAGCTCTACAACCCTGCAACCTCCATGCCACTGTACCATTACTGAGAAGCTCTACAACCTGCAGCTTAACAGTCCAGAACCAGTCCAAAACAGTCCATACCAGAGCAAGACAGCACCCTGCAACTTGCAGCTTAATTCTGACTGAGCCAACAGAGCTGAAGAACTACCCCCTGCAGCCTAAAGTCAAGGCAGTACTGAAGTAAAGCACACACTACCAGTTGGAATTTAAACTCAGAATCTGCAGAAATCACCACTGCTGGAGCTTTGAAAGCTGAATGTAACAGTTGAAAAGCCTATTATTCAGGTGAAGCTCCTGATGTTCCTCCAGTTGCAGACAAAATCTGAGACTGAAAGGGGGAAATCTTTGATAGAGGCCTTTAGCCAATAAGCCAACCTGACTTTGATTAGGTCCCACAGTTCCACTGGATTAGGGTGAGCATTAGAAAATACACACTCGTTTCTATGCTTCCAAAGAGACCAAAGAACAACCAATGGGATGGACCTCCAAACTTTGGAAGTAAAGCCCCTAAACTTCCTACTCATCCACCAGGTAAGTAATTCGGCTACAGAGTATGGGATGCACCAAAGGATTCCCCAATCAGATAGCACAGCAGACCAAATGGACCAAGAGAAAGGACAATGTAGCAAAACATGGCTGGCAGATTCAACAGCAGAATTACAAAAAGTGCAGGAGGTTGATACGTTGGAACCATTATATGTAACATATGCACATAATAAAAGTTTATTTCACGATCAAAAGCTTGACAACGGCCTTCCAGGCCTAGCCCCAGCTCGGAGGCACTCAAAACAACACGGTAGGCTTCAAAAGGGTAGCTCGGCTAGAGACCCCTTCTAGACTTGACCCCAGAATGTTCGCCTATATATATATAAACAGTGAGCTAAAATCCAGTAAATAACATTAAAGTAAAATGGTTACTGAACGAATTCCAAATATATTATATTCGTAAAACAAATCAAGACATGATCATTCATATCAGTCTCATATTAGAACATAACATAACATAATAGTACATCTCACAAAACATATCACATATCGTCTTCCGACTAGAGTAATTAGTTTCGGATTCCGATTAAACACATATCACCGTAATGAAGTGGCTAACGAGATCTCGTAATCACATATATGTCATAGACTTGTATTAACATGCCGTCCCCCATGACTTGGGACTATCTATAGATGTCATAATAGATTTCAAACATAGGACATTCGTTTACGTAAACAAATATCATTTCAGAAATCATATCTTATCAAATCACATTTGGAACATAATTCATATGAACATATCTTTACAATAACGTTACTCACAGTGGGCTTTCAAAATGGTTGGTCAAGCAGTCCTCGACTCGTGACCTACAATCACAAATATGCATAGCACGATACACAATCATCTTAAAAATATTTAGTTCACTTAAGCTTTTAAAAATGGATGACTAGAATTAAGAATTAATTAGATTATTAATTTCCTTTAATCTCTAATTAAAACATGTTTAGCCATGTATTAACCAAACTAATTAAATATAAATAATCTAATCATAAACCAATCCTTATTAAGTTCACTAATTACACAATTAAGCCTAAATTAGGCTCATGCACATTAAATTACAATTATTCAGTCATGTTTAAATTACTAAATCAGAAACTCATAAATATGCTCATTTTGCAATTTCAACTCCATTTTCAAGCAAATCAAGGCCCAAATAATTAATCTTCACATTTATTTCCATAATCTTGAGCCTAACTCAATTTCAATTGAATTTAATTAATTCTCAATTGAGGCTTAATTTGACTACATCTAATTTTATGAACCTAAATCAAAATTTTAATTGAATTCTTATAAAGCACTAAATATCAAATTAAACCCATTTTTCTATTTTTGAAACTCAATTTCATGAAACATCCATTTTCTTGAACCCAAGCTCTAATCCATGCTTAATTTCTCCTTAAACTCCATGAATCATGTAGGAGACCAAGTATAGAATCAAAAATATGACATGCATGTAAAGATTAGGAGTTAATTTGAACAATTCTACCCATTTGCAAACATGCATGTCCTAAGCTCTTAATTACATGAGCAAATCTCTTATTTAAGGACAAATTCAATTCATTTAAACTCATATCTTGGAAGATGATGTGTAATAGAGCTTCAATATCAAGAATTTGGAATAATTTCTTACCTTAATTGATGCTTCAAGACCGAAATTTTCAGCTTTCTTAAGGTTCCTCTTCTTCTTTCTTTCCAATTTCTCTTCTATGAGCACAACTCACTCTTCCTCTCATTCTCTCTCTCTCTACGCGGGTATGTGAGTATGTGAAAAAAAGATGACTAAGGCAACCAAGCACTCTCTCTCTTAGTCTATATTTAATTTATGGCAACACACTAGTTCTTTTGATTATACATAGTTTAGGCTTTAATATTATATTACCTAATTGGAATTAAATTCACTCAAATTAAATTCATCTCATCGTCTTATAATCTTAATTACATAAAATTAAATTATACTAATGTGTATTAAGCTCTAATTCCTATTCAATTATTTAATTCTAACATATTAAAATTAGTGAATCAGACGAAATCAGTTTTCAATTAAACGTCCCAAATGACTCTAAAAATTCCCGTTAGCATATCCATGTATCCAATTTCGGTTTCTGCACCCATTATGGTTGTCAATTTCAGTCCCGAAGTTGTAGCCTCATCTGATATTTTCAAATTTATTCGTATTATCGCATAATTAAATAAAGATAATTGTGACATGCATTTTGGTGCCGTTACATTCTTCCCACCTTAGGAAGTTTGGTCCTCCAAACTTATTGCCCTGGCATAAGTCGGAATTAGAAATCTTAGTCGCATATCCTTATTCGTTTCCTCATAGACATTCAATTCATTGCTCAGCCATTTAACTGTTCACAGGTCAATCCGATATGCGATGCAACAATTCATTACAGTTACCCAGAAGTATCATCATAAAAGGAAAACAACCCTACGGTTTTCGATTATTCATTTCAATGTTTCGATTCAGTTATGCAAAAGTTTAAAACAAATCAAGTATCAATTAAGATCATACCGTAGCAACAATAGTTTCCTGACAACAAGTTCCATGACAACAATTCCCAAGTATAGTAACACGGTAGCAATCATTTTCATTAAACACATACTTCATTTATTCCCATAGCGTAGGCCAATATCCGAAGCAGCATAACCTGATCACAAATCCCCTATCACAATCAATCATAGTATGTTCTCATATCTCATGTCCATTCATTCTCAGTTCAAATTATCATACATAACAGTTCATATTCGATTGTCGAAGTTCGGTACGAAGGATCAACCCCGCCAATGCACAAAAGTCACCCCAAATTTTCCATATCATGGGTAATTTGGCACATTCATATAAGTCTCAGGGGCATTCATTAGCTACTATTATGTTCACAATAACTAAGTCCAATGTCATTTGTCAATTCTACCATTAGTTCACATATCAATAGGAATCGAGTAGAAGCATGAATTCATAATTTCAACAATTCAGTGAGTTGAATCCACATGTGCACTGTGTACAGGCTTTGGTGCCAGGTTAGTGGCGGTTAAAATATTGCAGAGATTAGTGGTAGTCAGATTATATATTTGTTTGCATTGTTTCCATGACCAACTACAGCAGGGAAATTTATGAAGCAATTGTGTGGTAGGCTAATCAACCCTTGTTCTGCTTTTAGCATATGTCCAAGTGCTTTATATATATATATATATATATTTTAAATCGCACTTTACTCCATTTTGGTTTATTCATACATTTCATTCTTTCTTCTTTGACTTCTTCCTGTTCTTATATATTTATATATAGTGATTGATTAGGCTTAGATTTGGCGATTGAGCCTCATTTACCAGGTGTAAAAGCATACACAGTGATTAATTACTGCATTAGAGCTGTTACCAAATAAGTTTGCAGATAAAGAAATAGACAGATTTTAAGGATTTTGTTCAAGAGTGATTTTTATTAGAGTGATAAGGTGAGACTTTGAGAGTTGGAAAATAAAATGATTATCATACCTTCAACTTTGATAGAATTAAATATCAATCATTTAAAAAATCACAAAATAGGATAGAACCTTTATTCTACTACCATACTAACAGAGTTTGTGCTGCTTACTATCTGCTCCCTTAGCATGATTCGTTGCCTCTCTCTAATGGCATCGTGTGACCGTAAACTTTTGGAGACATTCAACCCAAAATCAATTGACAATAGATGGATATGTATTTAGACAACAAGAGAAACAATCGTGAGGTGGAGATTTGGTTCGCGAGACCACCTAACAATCAGCTCTCATAACATGTTCAAAAATTTGGTTACATTCATCCAAAGTTTGAACTCTTCTAATGTAGGTGTGCTTCATCGGAGTGACAAAATTTCATCATAATGTCCACTTGGATAAATATCTCATTCTGACAATTACCTTTAATGTGAGAGTATTTTTATATAATTATGGTTACGGGCCCTCCTCTGTAATCAAGCTATGAAACCTTTGTTTTATTTTATTTATTTACTTTTACATCTACTAATCTCTAGTGTTTCTTGTGTGATTAGGAGTTTGTTTGGGGTGTGCTATATAAGCACACTTTTTTTTATCTTTTTATATTTTTTTGGGTCACATAACCTTTCTATTTTTCTACATATATTTTCGTAAAAAGTTAAAAGGTGTACAGATTTTGGTTGGTTTGTGTCACTGGAAAAGAGAAGTTAGGATTATGTCCTTGAATTGAGACTACATTATGAAGAATGAGAAGGGATAATTCTGAGTAATCCTTTCATTTTTGCTTATATCTTCAAACTTGTACCTCATTGATATTGGCTGTACTCTATTCTTGATCTTCCTTCATATCACAGGATACAATCTATAACAGTACTATACTGAGCAAAACTCATACCACGAAGGAGTCAAAAACAAACTATATAAAGGAGTCAAAAACAAACTATATTTGCTCTTACCTCCTGCGTTATGTTGAGATGCATGTCCGATTCATGTGGAACTGGAGGCCTGCACTTCTTGTGTTCTACCAAGGAGCCTAACACTCCTTTGGGTGGTGTTTTTTTTTCATTTTTTTATATAATTTACGGTGTAATCATCTGATCCTATAGATCCATGGTTTTTCTTACCTGGACAGGTTTGATTAGAATTTAGATTTGCTGCTTGCAGCAAAATGGATTGGCTTCTAACCCAACATCTGTGACTGTTATTTCATCTGTTCATGCTCTCTTGTGTAGCCTACTATATAGCCTGTTCTTGTTTTAGTTGAGTTTTCTTTGAGAGCAACCTATACTTTTGATATCTCATTGTGCTCTAAGTTCCTATATTTATAAATTATTATCTAGGATTTTTTGATTTGATCACACCATTTTCTGCACTAAACTGATTATTGTTTTATTTCAACCAACTGAGTGCATCACCATTTTGTCCACGTACTATTATGGTGAGAATCGAATAGCCTCACTGTTTTCTACTACTATACAGTTTTATATACTTATTATAGCACATCATATAGAATGAAAGAACATGACATTAGTTGTATACCTTTGGCATTAAGACATAAGACACTTTTAACACATAGCATTCTGTAAATGCATATTGCCTGTTTCATTATTGCTTAATTGCTCCATACAAATGATCTCCTTAATTTGAAAATGATTTGATCAGATTATCATCTCGGTTGTTAAATCTATCCTGTTATTTCTTAAATTGTTATATGAGTTGAATCAGTCTTAAGAAATTGCTTTGGAACCGTTTGGGTTTGGTCCTCACTCATTACAAGTGCTCCGAATTCGTTGGTACTTAAATTCGTTGGTACTTAAGAATGAATACACACGAAATAGGCCTGAGCGCTTTTTATATTTGAAAGCAAAAGGATGAATACACACCGAATAGACCTGAGCATCCTTTATATTTGGAAGCAAAGGAGATTATTATACAAAGAGACCTCTAATTTTTGGTACCAGCATGAGATTAGAGATGAACATTGTTTTGAAAAAATGGTCAATAGACATGACCCTTTTCTTAGGCTGTCAACAACAATAATATAAAATGACTTGAAAAAATTATTTTGTTTTACAATCAACAGATGATTGATCATGATCTTAATTCTTCACAATTCACATGATTTTAGCTCCATCTTTCTTGGAGACCAATTTTCTTAATCGGTTCAGTAATAACTCAAAGTCATTTTGGCTTGTGAGGAGGCTGAGCCGAACATGGCGATTTTCGACACCGAACCTTGTACCCTTGCGGCCAATGATGTTTGCTACTCAGAGGACTGCATAACAATCTTCGTTTTCTTCCCTTTCACACTTCAACCATGCATAAGCTACCACCAGTACAAATTCCTAGGCATTAGAACTGGTCTTTATACAAGATAAGCTTGTTTTTTGAAAAATGTTTTTAGCCGAAACAACAGAGTGTCAATGTTAATTCTTTATTATCCATTTGCATTCCAATTTCCAAGTACTTTTAGTCCAGTGGATATTATTAGACACAGTGAGAAAGAAATATAAAAGTTCTCAAATGAGAAGATTCTGAATCATATAAATGAGAAAATCACCTGGAGAAGGTCCCCTGACTCGGTGGAAAAAAGTGTAGAATTGAGGTGGAATTTCCTGAATTACCTTTCTTGGTTATTTTTTTTGTTATAAATAAATATCCATATATGTGTGAGTCGATTTCTGACCAAATTGCCAAATTAGTACTTAGCTGGAGAACACTAGCAGAATAGATTGTGCCCGAATGACCTGCAACAGAAAGAAGAGTTTCCGGCGGTGGTTCGTCCATTCGGGGGCACTCCGACGATCAAGTTAGTTATCTCTCAAAGATAGCAAAAGTGCTTAAATCACTAGACAGAGCATAAAAAGCATACCTTAGACCCATAGGGGTGTCTCTCTTTTATAATCATCACAAACCTAATCCCAATAGAAGCCTAGCTTTAATGGACTTTGGATTACTGCTAATATTGGATTCCCAGTAGGGTTGGAATAAACTCTCTAAGAGTCTTATCTTTATCCAAACTGAAGCCTTCCCTCATTTCTAGGACTCTTGTCCCTTATCCGCTTATCGCGGACTCTGGTATCTTCGGAGATAACCTCGGCCTAACCGAGATTACCTCGGCGTCATGATCAGGACACGTGGCACCTCGGCTATTACTTCGATGTTACCTTGGCCACGTGTCGCTATTCAAAAATTATATCCCCATAACTGACCCCTAGGTTCTATTACCCCGGCATCTTGAGGTGATGGAACCTATATCATTCCTTCCTTTTAGAACATCGGCTAAGCTTGCCTTACCTTTCATTCCCGATGTCACCACCTGGGGCCCCATATGACTAAGACTTGTAATTTGTTTTGTCCAATGCCTTGGAACAAATAATCAAGTTGGTTCAAATTATTTAGCCAAGATAATCCTCATAGCCGAGGTCTTTGCTTCATTAATCCATCCACTTCAAGAGACTCATCATGCGGGTGAGCTGTTACGCACAACAACCCAACCGTTTTAGCCATGCATCTTCCCCTCACTGGATCGTACTTGATACACGCCTTTAAGTCATCTTGAGTTTGGGTGCACCGTCTGACAAGCACGTCGCCCTAGGCGTATTGATGGTATTTTGCAGTCATTCTCCGCGTTTGACCAAAATCAACTCTCTCTCTCTCTCCGTCTTTTCACTTTTTCACCATCATCTTCGTGCAAAGTCTTTCTCTCTACTCTCCCAAATCCGCCATTGCTTCAAACCTTCAAGCTCTGCAACTACTTTCATTCCTTCCCTCCGGTGAACCTTTCGCTGACCTTTTCCAATTGCTACCATTATCTGACTCCGGCGTACTAAACACCGGCTTCGCTCCTCTGGTAAGCCACTGTTCCTTCTTATTTAAATTTCTTGTTTTACTTCAAAGAACTCCACTGCTGTACACGCTGCCCTTGCGTGTTTGCTCATGTCTTTGATCGTTAATTTGTGTCTTGGATTCCATCATGTACTTGAGCATGTTCATTTTATGGCTCTATTTTTGCCCAATGCATTCTTTGAATATACACACACTGCTTGTATATCTATTGATTTTTGCTACTATTCTTGGCCTTGCATCCTTACACACACTCTGTTGCAGTGTTCTTGATGGAGCATCACCATTCTTGATTCTGAATCTTTGTTTTTGTCTTTTTCTTCTATGTTTTCTCCAGATTCTTGCCTTCAATCCTCTTTTTTCATAGACCTAGGTTTGGGTTTTGTCGTAGAACTCACAAACCTTAGGGAATACTGAAACAAATTTCACTTTAGATCCCAAAAAATCTTTACCCCAGCATTTGTCTAGGTTTTGCCGAGGTCATCTGAACCTTCGCAGAACACTTTTCTGAAATCATCAACCCTTCCCTTAAGCCGACTTTATGGGTATGTGGAGGCATATGGTAGACACCCCAACTAAGTTAGAGTACTTTAGGCAAGAGTTTGAAATCCCGGCTGACGTTCACCTTAGGTTGGCTGGGGATGACAATTCTATCATGCCCACAGTTGGCTCTATGCCCTTCCCGATCGTCGCCTTCATTGATTGTGGACTTAGGCTTCCACTAGACATCCTTTTCCGAGAAGTCCTCCATTATTACAAATTGAACCCGATGCAGCTTGCCATTAACTCTTACCGAGTTATCAATGGTATAATTGCCTTAGCACGTCGAGAAAAAGGTAGGGTAACTTTAGCTGACCTTCAATATTGCTATACCATGTGTGGCCTCAAGTTAGAAAAAGGCTACGTCTACTACCTTAAACCGAGGTCCATTGAAAACAAACTTGTTGCTGACCTCCCAGACTCCAACAAGGGGGCCGGGGATGATTACCTCATTGTCTTGGGCAACTGGGAGTTCGCTCCAGATGAGGACCTTCACCTATACCCTCTTAGCCGAACAATATTTGTAGTGGGTAATGGTAAGAACCAAGTATCACACAAATTTATTTTTCAAGTTATTAAAATTTTATTCTTTCTGTATGTTCTAATGTCTGTGTTCTTTCGTGCAGCTCTTCCACAGCCACCAAAGGATTTTCGCAAGTCTTTCTTCCCCAGTAAGGATCTTAAGAAGTTGTTGGATCTGCTAGTTCATAGGCGGAGAGCTCCTCTACTGCTCAACTTCATCCCGACTTACAAGTCAGTACTTCCTGACGTCCCAAAGAAGCAGAAAAGCAAGTCTCCACCTTCCGCCACAACTCCACTAGCAACTTCATCATCTCAGCCAGATCAGGGGTCAACCTCTGATCCAGCAGAGCAGCCATCTACCTCGGCTCCACAGCAGATCCCACCATCTCAACGCTGACGCCGACGCTGAACTACAATTGCTGCGGAGATGGACCGCAAGAAAGCAGTCGCAGAAGATCTTCTAGCTGACATCCTTGACACCGTCTACGCTTAACCAGCCCAATCCCAGCCTCAACCAAAGCCTAAGCCTAAAAGGCTGAAGAAGGCTCAGCCTAAGGCAATGGTGACTTAGATTGACACTGAGGACACCTTGCATATTTCAAAGTTGGCTGAGAGTGAGAAGACCCCCTCTATCGCCGAGAAGAGGCCCGCCAAGGCTGAACCATCTTAATCAACTCGATCAAAAAGGCCGAGGTCTGAGTTGGCCACAACCTCGGGGCCCATGAAACCAAATGCCCCCTGGGCTCCCCAATCATCATCGAGGACAAGCCGGTAAGAGTTGGCGACAGCGCCGATGATATTGATGTCGGCGTTGCCCTCTCTACCACCTTGCTCCTTCCTAACGATCTCAAGCGCAACGCTGGGATGAGCGAGTATGAGAACTTTGCTCTGATGTTGCAACGCTCTGTCCAAGTTAGCCCTTAACACTTTGTAATTTTTCATTTTCTTTCCGTTACCTCATACTTAGAGAGTTTTATTAACTCATTTTTCTCCATTTCACCTAGGCGATCCAGTATGGCCACTCTTTTGCGATGCAAGCCTTTTCCATCAAGAAGGAGTTGGCGAATAAAACAAAAGAGGCTGCTAGCTTGCAGAAGGCTTTGAAGAAGGCTGAGGGCAAAATGAAAACCTTGTCAGATTAGGCCGAGGCTGCCATAAAAGCTCAGGATGTGGCCGAGGAAAAAGTAGACGCTGCAGAAGCCATTAAGAAGGTCCTTGAAGCCGAGAAGAATGAGGACCAGATAAAAACTACTAAGGCTCAAGCCGAGCTCCGGGCTACCTTGGCCACAAAAGTAGCCAAGATCAAAGCGGCCGATGAGAACGCGTATGCTGAGGGGGTGGCCGACGTCAAGGAGGACTACAAAAAGCAAGTGAGGTAGGCATGCAATAAGGGTTTTACCCTTGGTTGGATGGCTACCCTCAAAAAGCTTGATGTCCCCGAGGACTCCCCACTCAAGAATGCTGGTGACCTTTCCTTGCCATTTTTCCCTACTCCAAGCCAATCCGAAGACGATTCCGAGTTCGAGGAGGAAGCTTTGGTTAGGAAGATGAAGGACGCTGCTGGGGCCAAGTCCCCTGCTCTAAATGAGCAAGTAGTAGACTTGTCTCCGGATGAGGAGGGCGAGGTCTCCAAAGATGACAGTCTTGAGACAACATCGGACATGCCTATCGCCGATAAGAGCATTGACCAAACTCTTCAAGAAATCGATGTTGAGCTCGCGACTGAGAAGGCTGCCGAGAAGTCTTCCTAGATGCCCTTTGAGCCCCAAACCCAACCGGTTAACGACGCCGAGTAGTTTAGTTTTGATGCTTCTCTTTTACTTTTGTACCTTGTATTTTTTCTTTTCTTTTTGAAACAGTGTAAGCTTTAATTTAGCTGACATTCCACCTTTGCAATTTGAATTAATGTCAGGCCGAAGTGCCTTTTGCATTTTAACTTCCTTATCTGAATGCAAATATAACTTTCTTTTTTCAATGTGGTTGTATGTTTGTCTTCCTTTACTCTTGTATGACTCTTTATACTTAGAATAATTTTCATGTCTTCGACATACACCTTGACTGTGCAATCTTCTCGGTGTGGAATACTTCGGCTATTCGCACTGACAGTTTTCCTCGGCTTTGTCCTAACACTTGAAAATATTTATACTATTTTCACAACTGTTATTTACAACTTGCCATTTCGCTCAAGACATCTGTCTTCATTTATTGAAGTATAATCTTGGTTTAACTTTAACTTGTAAATTTTTTCTCAAAATTTCAACAAGAGTTTAAACCATCTTCCTTTAACATAACCTTGACTTAACTTCAAATTGTAAATTTTTCTTCAAAATTTCAACAAGTGTTAAGCCATCTTCCCTTAACATAACCGCGGCTTAACTTCAACTTGTAAATTTTTCTCAAAATTTCAACAAGTGTTAAACCATCGTTCTTGTAAATTCCAACTCCGAAGCATTATTCTCCAGCCCTCTGCCCCTTAATGTGATCTTAAGTTCCACTTGGGTTCTCATTAAGCATATGGCTTTCGATCTTGTCGCCGAGGTCAGATTCAAACCAAGACTGGCCGAGGTTACCAACCTCAGTCTCTTTCTTAATCTGACTGGCATGCACTTGGCTCCAATTTGTGTCTGATTTTGCCGATATTAGAAGTCCAGGTTAACCAAACTTAGTTCAACTCTATTATATGGAAGTAAAGTTTCTACTCTGCCATATAATAAGTCTAAGTTATTCGTCATGTTTCGCTTAGAAACATCGCTAACTTAGTTCAACTCTATTATATGCAAGTAAAATTTCTACTCTGCCATATAATAAGTCTAACTTATTCATCATGTTTCACCTATAAACATCGCCAACTTAGTTCAACTCTATTATATACAAGTAAAGTTTCTACTCTGCCATATAATAAGTCTAAGTTATTCATCATATTTCGCTTAGAAACATCATCGAGTACCTGTTTAGTCACCATACACAAGTTTAAAAATCGATCTAAAAACTTTTATTAATACTTCGGCTAATAACAAGAGAAAGCCTGAAAAATAATAAGATCTAGTGATAGAAAAACTTCAAATTGCAAGTATTCCAGGGTCTTGGCAGCTCTTTGCCTTCACAATACTCGAGCCGATATACCCCGTTGCCCAAGACCGAGATGATTCTATAGGGTCCTTCCCAATTCGAGCCAAGCTTGCCTTCTCTGGGATCCTTCTTGTTGCCGATGACCTTTCTCAGGACGAGGTCACCAACTTGGAACTCTCCCGGGTTCACCTTCTTATTATAAGCCCTAGCAAGCTCCTGCTGGTATGCCCCCAGCTGAATTGTTTCTTTTTCCCTTCGTTCCTCTAGCAGATCCAGATCTCGGGCTAGGAATGCCTCATTGGTCCCATTTTCTACTCCCTGGGTTCTGATCCCTGGGATGCTGACCTCTAATGGGATTATTGCCTCCGTGCCATAGGCCATGGCGAATGGGGATTCCCCCGTTGATCTTCTCAATGTAGTCCGATTTACCCAGAGTACACTGGGCAACGAGTCCACCCACTTTCCCTTTGCTGCTTGCAGCCTTTTCTTAATCCCATCCAAGATGACTTTGTTGGATGCTTCTGCTTGTCCGTTGCTTTGAGAAAAACTTGGGGTGGAAAAATAATTCTTAGTTTTGAACTTTGCACAGAAGCTCTTGATTAGCTTACTGTCAAACTGCGTCCCATTGTCAGCTATTATTCCTCGTGGGATCCCAAACCTGGTGATGATGTTCTTCCAGATGAGGTTCTTCACATCAATGTCCCGAATCTTGGCGAGGGGTTCAACTTCTACCCATTTGGTGAAGTAATCTGTTGCCACAAGTAGGTACTTCCTTTGTCCAGTTGCTTGCGGCAGTTTTCCAACAAGATCCATGCCTCATTAGGCAAATGGCCAAGGACTGGACACCGGGTTCAGGTCTGCTGCTGGTTGATGTATCAAAGGTGCAAACCTTTGGCACTTCTCACACTTCTTGACATAGGCTTCAGCATCTTTCTGCGTGTAGGGCCACCAGTACCCTTGAGTAATGGTCCTATGAGCAAGTGACCTGCCCCCGGCGTGGCTTCTACATACTCCTTCATGTATTTCGTACAGAAAGTCTTCAACCTGTGCAAGATGCACACACCTCAGAAGGGGTCTAGTAAAAAATCTTCTGTAGAGATGTCCTTCTACTGTCATATAGAACCTTGCCGACTTCAGTCTGATCTTGTGCGCTTCTTTTCGGTCATCTGGTAGCTTCCCATCTCGAAGGAATACTATTATTGCATCCATCCAGCTTGGTCCCATCTCCACACACATTGCTTCATGCTCTGTGCTCAGTGTTTCTATACTTGGTCCTGGCAAGTAATCAACCATTATTGTTCTTGCTTCTCCTGGTTTCACTGCACTAGCCAGGTTAGCCAAGGCATCGGCATGGCCATTGTCATCTTGGCCGACTTGCTATAGCCGGCAATTTTGGAACAATGCTATCAGTTTGCCCACTTCCTTTACATAGGCCGACATCCTTTTATCTTGGGTTGCATACTCACCTGCTGCTTGGTTGACTATAAGCTGGGAGGCACGGAAGACTATTACCTCGTCAGCTTCCATGGCTGCTGCCAGCTTTAATCTTGCTATTAGTTCTTTATACTCTGCTTCATTGTTTGAGGCCTTAAACCCTAGACGAATGGATTGCTCCAGTACCTGCCCATCTAGAGATACTAGCACTACTCCTGCCTCCGCTCCTTGTCGGTTTGAACTTCCATCAACAAACAACTAGAAGGAGACTACAGGGCCTGAGTTTCTCTTTGTTCCTTTGTTCTGTTTTCCCCTGCTGGGATTTTTCTTGCTCGTTTGGACGTTGTATACCTCGGTTTAACAGAGTCCGATGTATGATGGTGTCTGGTGTGAACTCGGCCACGAAGTCGGCTAAGACTTGTCCTTTGATTGCTGTCTTGGGTCGGAATTCCAGGTCATATTGGCCCAAGGCCATTGCCAATCTAGCTATTTTGCCTGTCAGATCTCCTTGTTGTAACAGGGACCTTAACGGATGTTTAGTTAACACCACAATTTTATGGGCTTCAAAGTAATGATTCAGCTTCTTGGAAGCCATTACTAAAGCCAGTGTTAACTTCTCCAAGGGTAAGTATCTGGTCTCTGCATCTGCTAGGGTTTTACTCACGTAGTAAATTGCCTTTTCTCTCATTTTTCTTCTCTGACTATTACTGCACTTGCTGCATGCTCTGACACTACCAAGTATAAAAACAGCTCCTCTCCAGGTACTGGATTTGAGAGGACTAGAGCTGTGGTCAAATACTTCTTCAAGTCAGCCAAGGCCGCTTCGCACTCTTCTGTCCATAAGAAGTCTGCGGCTTTCTTTACTGAGCTGAAGAAAGGTTTAGACTTGTCAGAGCTTCTACTTATAAATCTGTTTAGGGCTGCAGCCCTTCCAGTCAACATCTGCACTTGTTTTGCCGATGTTGGGCTCTTCAATTCTAAAATGGCTTTAATCTGATCCGGGCTAGCCTCAATGTCCCTTCTGGTAACCAAATATCCTAAGAACTTACCAAACCCTACTCCAAATGCACACTTCGATGCATTGAGTCAGAGCTGATATGTCCTAAGGATGTCAAAGACTGCCTTCAAGTCTTCCAGATGACCTTCAGGTGCCTTGGTCTTCACGACCCTGTCATCTATGTATACCTTCACAGTTTTACCAATTAGATGTCTGAACATCTTTGTCACCCACCTCTGGTAAGTTGCTCCTACGTTTTTTAACCCGAAAGGCATTATTCTGTAGCAATATAGCCCTTTTGGGGTGATGAATGCAGTCTTTTCCTCATCTGGGGGGTACATAGCTATCTGATGTTACCCCCTGTAGGCATCTAGGAAGCTCATCCTTCCATGCCCTGAAGTGGCATCCACCAATTGGTCAATCTTGGGTAATGGGAAACTATCTTTGGGACAAGCCTTATTCAGGCTAGTGAAGTCCATGCAGACTCTCCACTTACCATTCTTTTTCTTCACAACCACTGTGTTTGATAGCCATGCCGGGTAATTTACCTCTCGAATGGCTCTGGCCTCTAGAAGTCTATCTACTTTCTCTTCTACTGCCTCAACATGTATTAGTGTCGGCCTCTTTACCCGCTGGATGACAGGTTTGGCCGACTTGTCTACATTCAGTCTGTGGCAAGTGACCTCGGGGTCAATGCCTGGCATCTCGTACGGTGTCCATGCAAACACCTCAAGGTTTTCTCTCAGGAATACCTCTAACTCTTTTTCCTCTTCCTTGGCAAAGCCCCAACCGAGAAGGAAGAAGCGTTTTTCATCCCCTTGCTGGACAAGGATTTTCTTCAGTGCTTCTTCACTCTGCTCGGCTGGCACTTTGCCGACGTCATCTAGGACTTCCACATTCTCCTCCTCGATCTCCGTTGTTTCTGCTTCTCGTATATTACAGGTTGACTTCATCGTTGCCATAGTGCAATTCTTTGCCTGTAACTGATCCCCTCTGACCTTCTCTATTCCATGCTCTGTTGGGAATGGCAATAACTGATGCAATGTTGAGGGAACAGCCCCCATTGCATGTAACCATGGCCTTCCCAGGATAGCATTGTAAGCGGAAGGGGTGTCAATTATGGTGAACTCTGTTTTTAGTTTCTTGGTGCCAGCCTGCACCTCTAAACTTGCCGCTTCCAGGGGCCACGTCGGCGTTCCATTGAACCTAATCATTGGGACATTGGATTGTTCTAAGTCATCTTGGTGAAGGCCAAGCTCCTTGTAACACCTGACATACATGATGTCACAAGAGCTGCCTTCGTCAACTAAGATGCGCTTCACTTGGCACTCTCCAATCTGGAGGGATATTGCCAAGGCATCGTTGTGCAGATACTGCACCATCTCCAGGTCTTCTTCAGTAAAGGACACCACTGGTCCCTGGCTCTTGTCTGCCCTAGGTCTCTTCTTCCCGACCTGATACACATGCTATAGGTGTTTCACTTCCTGGGTTTCCCCCCTTATCTCATTCTCATTTACCTTTGAGTGAATCACATTGATCACTCGAGGTCCGCCTTCCTATGGTTGTGGTGCTGGTAGGGGTGGTCCTGTTGGTGCCTGGGATAGTCTTGCCTGTTCTTCCCTTGTCCTGGCCTCGTCCACCAGGTCCCTTAAATGGCCCTGTCTTACCAGGTCTTCCAGATGTGTCTTCAGGGCTCTACACCCCTAAGTCAGATGTCCAGCCTCATTGTGGTAAGCATAGTGCTTGCCAAGGCTCTTCCAATAAATTCGCCCGGTACCCTTGCTGGTGCTCTATAATAGGGCTGATTTCAGATTTTTTCCAAGACTTTGTAGATAGGGATTCGAAATATGGTTGTGACTGCCTATGTAGCCCTTAGTCCTCCCTCTGGTTTGTTGTATCCACTATCACCTCGGCCTCGCTTCGGCGAGCCATTTTTCTTCTCTGGTTTCGACGCCTTTGTCCCCGACGTGTCCTCCTCGACCCTGGCATACTTCTCTATCCTGGCCATAAGCTCCTCCATGCTTTTTCGCAATGTCTTTGCTAATGAATTTCGAAGCAGGCAATCATCCTTCAGGCCATTCTTAAAAGATATGACTGCCACCTCCTAGTTGCATCCGGGGATATGGTTGAACACCTCATAATACCTTTTGGCATAGGCCCTAAGGCTTTTGTCTTCACTGATTCTCAAGGCCATCAGGACGTCCACCCTCAATGGTTGTAACTTGTTTGTCACGAACCTGGCCACAAACATCTCGGCCAAGCCTTCTCAAGTTTTCACAGTTCTTTTTGGCAACTTGTGAAACCAATCTAATGCAATTTCCCTGAAGGAAGAGGGAAACACCTTCCAGAGCAACGACTCGTTCCCAGTGTGCAATGCCATTGAGTTTAGGTACAAGCCGACGTGAAAGTTGGGGTCTGACTTACCGTCGTATAGCTGTAACCTCGGCATACTGAACCTTTTCGGGGCATTAAATTTTTCCAACTCCACCGAGAACGGTGTTCTCGGTTTGACCGGGGAGGTTACCTTGGCATCTTGTTGCTTCCTCTAGTAGTAACCCCTCAAATCCTCCTTGGTCCGTCCGGGAGCTCGGCTATCAACGGATTTCAACCTTTTTGGTGTACTACTTCCAGTATCGTTGTGAGTCCTTTTGGACCTCTCTCAATTGGTTGCGTCGAAACATAGCTCCTTCCCCTGAACATGCCGATGTTCTTTGGGGTCAGTTTCCTTGGTGAGGTGCGTCCTCCGTGAATCTCCTCTTCGTGATTCTCCTCGCCCGACCTTCCTTGAAGGCTGGTGAGATTGTTTCTCGGTTCCATCGTGCAGAGGAGTCATAGGAATTGTCCTCTGCCCCCTTAGATGGGCATCTTTTTTTGCCGCTGGAATTGGCGTATCTTGCAACGGGAATAGTTGTTGCAAAACGTTGTTCTGCATCATGAAATTTATGACCGATTGCAGGTCCGTCAATTTGTTTACCAGTTCCTTCATCTCGTCGTCCCTCCGTAGGCATCTATCTTTCCATACCTGGAGGTCGTCCTCATTGTAATACCCACCTCGGTCTGATTTCTTTGGTACGTTGCCCTCCTGGCCGACGTCCTTCTCTCTGTGACTCTTATCACAAGTCTCTTTGTTGCAGTTGTCTTCTTCGACGTCAAGGTCAATAGGTTTCCCACTCCCAGTAGGAGTGTCGTCCCCAATCTTCTTTTTCTGTCCATTATTGGCCATCTATTCTCCTTTCTTTCCCACAGATGACGCCAAATTGTGTGAGTCGATTTCTGACCACACTGTCAAATTAGTACTTAGCTGGAGAACACTAGCAGAATAGATTGCGCCCGAACGACTTGCAACAAAAAGAAGAGTTTTCGGCGGTGGTTCGTCCACCCGGGGGCACTCCGACGATCAAGTCAGTTATCTCTCAAAGATAGCAAAAGTGCTTAACTCACTACACATAGCATAAAAAGCATACCTTAGACCCATGGGGGTGTCTCTCTTTTATAATCATCACAAACCTAATCCCAATAGAAGCCTAGCTTCAATGGACTTTGGATTACTGCTAATCTTAGATTCCCAGTAGGATTGGGATAAACTCTCTAAGAGTCTTATCTTTATCCAAACTGAAGCCTTCTCTCGTTTCTAGGACTCTTATCCCTTATCCGCTTATCCCGAACTCCGGTATCTTCGGAGATAACCTCGGCCTAACCGAGATTACCTCGGCGTCTTGATCAGGACACGTGGCACCTCGGCTGTTACTTCGGTGTTACCTTGGCCACATGTCGCTATTCAAAAATTATATCCCCACAATCATCATGAAGTAGTTAGATTTGGTGGAGAGATATATTCATCTTGGCAATTGCGATTAAATGTTCAAGGAATCCATATTTTTTATTTTATAAATCTTTATTCTTAATCTTTTGGCTTGGGGATGTTTTTCTTTTTAAATTTCTTCATTGCTCCCTTCTGTCTTTTTTTGGGAGTGGGGGTTTGAGGAAGCATTATGTTTTCAATGTTTCTTGTTATCATGTCCTGCAAGTTTGGTCTAAGATCTCAGTTCTATACAGGTCCTGCAAGCTTGCGTCGATTTGAAGCTTGGGAGCTCTCTGCTAGTGTAGACACCCCATTTTTGACTACCTTTAAGACTTGGACGTGACTGATGGTTTACTTGGTGGAGAAAGGTGTGCAGGGGAAAGGTGCAATTTCTTCGGCAAAGAGAGAGTCAAATCTCAACTTCATACCCCTGTTCTGGACCAAAACAATCTTAATCAAAAGATTTTAGTCTTAAAACCCTCTCTCTCAAAAAACGTTTTTGAAATAAAGTTCCTACGATGTTCTGACGCTCGCATTTTGTTAAAAGTTGCGCTTTTTGGTAAACCGAGCAAGGACAAAGTGGAAATGAATGAAGGAGAGATGAAATCTTTGAAAAATCTTTCACAATACCTTACTTAGGGGTTTGAATTGAAGAAAAGAGGAGAAGAGGGAAGAAGTCCAGTTGGGGAAGAAAATGGGCATGAATCGTTAAGAGAGAATTGAACAGCCCTCGCCGAATCGGGCCTATTCATTCACATACTTGGAATCAAGCTATGAGGCCACCACCGTTGGAAAGCTTACTCCCGGGGCCTCATTTTTCACTCAAGAACCTCCTAAATCCAATTCCGGATAAGGGAGATATGGTTGATTGAAGTAGGGCATCATTTCGGCTAGGACCGAATCTGCGCGGCTTCACGGAAATGGGCATAACTTTTTCCACAGGAAGAAGTTTAATGAAAAGGTTTGGGCCATTGGAAAGGTAACTTCCGGGGATTCAATTTGGACACTTGAATGGCCACCATTGGACTTCCCAATCACCCACCGGCCACATTTCTTCCCGGCAGCCCATTTTTTTTTCCTGAAAAGTAGCAGGCCGGCCAGAAATTCCAGAAAATGTAGCAGGCCGGCCAGAAAAGTCAGAAAAAGTAGCCGGCCGGCCACATTTTTCTGGTGGATGATTTTTTTTGCCCATTTAAACTAGCCGGCCATGATCCTTGTCCCAAGTACATTCTAGCCATGTATTTTGTTTTACACTTCACCCATGTCCGAGGGTTTGGCCCTTTTGGGGGGAAACTTGATTCATTTCCCTCCATTTCCCCCCCCCTTTTTTTCCCTTCTTTTGTCTATATAATAGCAGCTCCAGCTGCTGGTTTGAGGGTTACAAAAAAATTGCTTTGAGCCTCCTATATTGATCCTCCATCTCCTTCTCTTGCAAGCACCAAAATCCTTCAAATCCTACACCATTTTACACTACACCTCATAGCACAAGGCCTCCATACTCCATACCAGAAGCTTGAGGCTGTTTTTCAGAGCTAAGGAGCCACCAAACTCAAGCCAAGAGTTGTTGAAGACATAGGCTACAAGGGTAAGTCTTCCTCTCCATCTTTCTTGCCTATTTTTGCTCAATATATTAGCCATACTTTCTTGCTGTTTTGGGCTTCGACCCTAGCTAAAAATAGCATTATTTTGAGGTATTTTTCATATTTTTTTAAGGGCCTCTCACTTTTTGAGGCCTCCTTGTTGCACTTGTTTCATTACCTCCCTTGTATGCCATTATCTTGTATAGTATTTTTGGTCTATGTATAAATTGTTTTGAGGCATGTCATAAACTGTAAAGTAGCTTATTTTGAGCCCTTCTTCAACATTGTTGAAGGGCTTATTGCTTTTTGAGGCTTCTATCTTCCACTTCCCTTTATATCCCTCTTTTGGCCATATTTTTGCATGATTTGTTAGCCTCTTGTGCTTCTGTTTTTAGGCCCTAGTCCGAACTTTAGATGGCCTTATTTTGACCCCCTCTTCATGTTTCATTAAGGGTCTTTCACTGTTTGAAGCATCTTTTTTGTACTTTGTGTTATAGCTCTCTTTTTGGCCTTATTTTGCATAGCATTTTGAGCAAGCTTGTGCACTGTTTTGGGTCTGGTTATAAACTGTAAAATACCATATTTTGGGCCCCTCTTTGACATTGTAGAAGGGCCCTTCTCTGTTTGGCGTCAGCAGCTGTCACTTGCTTCATTAGCTTGCTTTTGGGGCCATTTTCGCATGCTAGTTTAGCCCCATTTTCATTCGCTGTTTGACCTTGATTGGAACTGTAAATGTGCTTATTTTTGGGCTGTATTGACTCTGTCTTTACATTCCATTTTCAAATAATGCATGTTTTGTATAGCTATAGGCCAATGCATAGGCCTAGTTTTGCATATTCGGTTTCATTTCATGCATCGGGTACTATATCGCCATGATTCGGGACTGTTTTGGGTCATATTTTAGCGCTGAAATTTTCATGCTTGTATCCCATATTCCATGCCTTGCTATATCTTGTTAGAGTGGCATTTCGTGCTTTAGGGTTCGGTCCTCGGTTTGCGTGCATGTGTGCACGCATTTCGAGTGTCTCATTTTCATCTTATGGTCTCCTATGTGAGTGTGGCTGAGGTCCACTCATGTTGGTGTAAGTCCATTGTGCATTGTGCATGCCATTTCATTTCATAGCATTGTGTATGCTAGGTTGTATGTTAGCGCATTGTGTATGCCATGTTACCTCGTGCATCGTGTATGTCATCTCATAGCATTGTGCATGCTAGGTTGTATATTAGTCGCATTCATGCATGTCATGCATATCACATTGTGCTTGGGTTAGGAGTTAGCCCGAGCACGGGAAACGAGGGACGTTTCGTACTCCGAGTGACGGAACGTGTCTCAATTCCTAGTCACCGACACTCCGGATTATCCATGATGGAGTCTAGGTTTTGTTGTGTTTACATGTGCATTCATTTCATATTGAGTCGTGCAATTCGACTCCTCGGCCATCATGCATTGATATGCGTGTTTGGTGGCACGAGGATCGAGACATGCATACATATGTGAAAATACATTGCTATGCCCTTTTCCTGCTCTCTGTTGCAGCAAATCAAGAATTAGCAACCTTCCGGAGCTTGGCGCGCTTTCCAACAATAATTACAAAACAGAGGCTAATTGGGGCATCCCAGTGGATTTCCGCGCAAGGCAGCCCAAACATACCTCATTCATCAGAGTCAAGGCAGTCCCTGGCTTGCATGCTAGTTTATAGCTTTCCTAGATTAATTTGTAAATTAATTAAGATCTTAGTATTTATTCGGGACTGTATTATTTATTCATTTGGGACTGTATATTATTCGGACCCTCTGCGCGAGGGCAATGTTGTAATAAGTGTGCGTGTGTGTGATGTATGTCTTCCAACCCCACGTCTTTCTCCCTTTTATTTACCTGCTTATGATGGTTAGATTAGGGCATATTTCCATTAGCATACAGTATGATAGCATGTTTGCATTCATTCATATGTTTTGCATGCACTGGGCTCGGCGCATCATACTAACTGCATTGTATTTTCAATTCCAAAGTGAATACATGTTAGCTGTAGCATTTCATATGCCATGTTTAGAATAGCCGAGCCTGCTATAGTTGCATTTTTGCATGTGTTGCATTAGGCATTTCTGTATAATTAGGATCATGCATGGATTTCTAATTAGCTTCTTTTTTGGCTTGGAGTACTCGGTAAGTTTTATGCTTTAGCATCCTTGCATGTGTGTGAGTGACTGCCATGATAGCATGCTTACCATGAGGCTATGTGCTTATGTGATATAACTGCCTGAATGCCTGTGGGTGAAGGTTGGGTTATTTGAATTGGAACAATTCATCAAATGTGTGTTTTAAGCCCACCAGATAGTGGCAAAATCATGTTTTCTAAGCCCACCCGAGGGTAGCAAATCCACGTCTTAGCCTACTTACGAGTAGCACCATCAAACCATTTTCAAAATAAACAAACATGAAATGTTTTGTTCCAATTCAGACGACCCAGTCTATACTTGTATGCTGTGCGCATCACATAGTAAATCTAGGCTAATAACCGGAATAAGAACACACAATGTTTTTCAAAAATAGATATCATGGTTAGTAGAGGCCGATCTTTGATCGGGCGAGCGGGGGTGCTCACGAAGTGACCTTCCCTAATCGTACCCAAGTTCCCGAGCCGAGGCAACTTTGGTGATGACGGACACGTGGCCTTAGGCAAACGAGTCAGGGTTTCCTAAATTTCCCCAAAATAAAATATTTAGGTGGCGACTCTATATCTGGCAAAGCAGTCCATGTTTGGCACTTTTTTCAAAAAATCTGTTTTCTCAAAACGATTTGCTGGATTTGGACTCTTTGGTTCAGACTTAGAACCGTGACATTTGAGAGTCCTGAGGTGTAGTAACCCCAAATGAACGGAACGGGAGCTCATCCTCCCGGGGCGTTCGGACTCTTTGTCTCAAATCAAAATTTTTTTTTGCAACCACAGATTTTTGTCTCTAAAAGTCTATTTATAGTGACAAATGCAAAATTTTGCCTCTAAAAGTCATTTTTGGCTTTTTTGGACGGGCCATTTGGGACAAACTTCGCGATGGAAGAAATTAGTTGGCTAAAGTGTTTCCCAACAAATATTACACTTTTAGGAACAAAATAAATTTGTCCCTAAAAAGTTAATTTCTTGTAGTGGGTTATTTTTATTTCAATTAAATTGGTTTTTATTTTTTTAAAAAGTCAAATATAGCGATAATTTTGATATCATTATTAAACCAATCCATTAAATCAAAAAATTCAAAACTAAAAATATTTCATATATTAAATATATCAATTACACATTAAAAGTCTAACAACCACCCATTACATGACCATCATCCAAACACATAATAAAAATTAATTTGGTAAAATAAATAAATAAATGCGTAAAAGATTTATCAATTTTACATAATTTTATCTTTGGTGGGTAAAAATAATTTTTAAAAATTCAAAAATATTTTTTTTGATATTTGTTTTTGTCAAATTAGTTTATATTTTATCAAATTGATGATTTTGCCTTTGAAATTTAGCAATAGTCTTCAATTATCCTTATTTGGAATAAGATTCAAATTCAAAGTCAAATGTGTCATAATTGAAAAGTCAGGGACCAAAGTGACATGTGCCCCAAACTATAGAGACTGTTAATATAATTTGCCCTTTCATCAATTTCTTACTTTGTGCTTTCTAAAATGTTGATCTATTTCAAAAGAAACAAGTGCAGAAAGTTAGAATGAGTGAAAAATGAGAAAACCTTCTAGAAATGTTGTCATTTTATCCACTTCAAGAAAACCTTCTAGGAATGTTTTCGTTTGTTTTTAGTGGTTTTTTTTTTCGTAATTTAGTTTATTTATTTTTTGTTTTTATTTTATTTTTTTTTAAACTTTTTAGTTGCATCTAATCTTTTAGTGAATTTTTCTTCATATTCTTGTTTGAGGTAAGGGTTTTCAACTGTTTATTTAATATGAGTTATGGGATGTATGTGTGACAATTTACGTAAGAAAATTGTAATTTTTTTTTTCCCTCGAGAGAATAGCATGTACAAGTCAAGAAAGAATAGAAAAGAATTGAATCTTGACAGTCCAATATGGTTCAAATTGGCTAAGAATGGTTTGTTAGGGATGTTTTGATAGGCTAAAGTCAATCTTAGTGGATTTAATCTTGGATTTAAACTTGCAAATCAAAAGTTCCCAATCACTCTTTAGTTCATCATAGGGTAGCATTTTCCAAGGAGGGCCAACAATTATAGATAGTGAAAATGGGTGTTTACATCTATTTACCCTCCCCCTCTAGTGACCCTCTTCATTGCAAACGTCATTTCACTATTCTCTATCTGTTTGTAACAGCGCCCGCGTGGGACTCGCGCTACAGTTCGGACTCGATTTGTGTCACGGTTCTTAATCTGAACCAAAGAGTCCAAATCTGGCAAATCGTTTTGAGAAAACAGATTTTTGAAAAAGTAGTGCCAAACATGGACTGCTTTGCCAGATACAGAGTCGCCACCTAAATATTTTAAAATGGGGAAATTTAGGAAACCCTGACTCGGTGCCGAAGGCCACATGTCCGTCATCACCGGAGTTGTCTCGGCTCGGGAGCTTGGGTACGATCGGGGAAGGTCAGCTATGAGCACCCCCTTTCGCCCGGTCCGAAGACCGGCCTCTACTAACCGTGATATCCATTTTTGAAAACTTTATGTGTTCTTATTCCAATTATTAGCCTAGAATTACTATGTTATGCGCGCAGCAAACAAGTATAGACTAGATTGCCTAATTTGGAAATAAACATTGCATATCCGTTCGGTTTGAAAATGCTTTGGAATTTGCTACTCGCAAGTAGGCTAAATTACGGATTTCAACGAGTTTTTCCAACTCAAACAACCCAACCTTCACCCACAGGCATTCAAAGCAGTTTAACACATAAGCATCTAACCACATGTTAAGCATGCTGTTATGGCAACATTCACACTCATGCGATATGCTAAAGCAGAAATACTTACATAGTACTCCGTGCCAAAACAAAGAACTTGTTAGCAAACATGCATGATCCAAGTCCATGTGAAGTGCCTAATGCATCGCATACAAAATGTTGCTAGAATAGGCTCGGCTATCCTAAACATGTCATGTGAAAATGCACAATTATCACGTATTCAGTTTTGAAAATTGAAGTATTGATGCAATTAGCGTGATGTACCGAGCCTAATGCATGTAATACAAATGCATGGATGCACGCATGCATAGCATAAGGTATGCTAAAATAAATGTGACCTAATACTAACCATCAAAGCAGGTAAGTAAAAGGGAAGAAAGAAGTGGGGATTGGAAGACATTCACACACCCACACACACTTATTACAGATTTGCCCTCGCTTGGAGGGACCGAATAAATATTACAAATTAACTAACTACGCAAGCTAATTAATATTACAAATTAACTAATTTAATTAACAAATTAAATTAAATTAATTAAAGCAGGAAAGCGTCTCGGGAAACGCGCCATCATGCACAAACTGCCTCTGTTTTCCTTCCTTTCCTCCTCTGGAGGCTGTCAAAGCCTCAGGACTACATCCTTGGACAGAGGGGATCACCACCGGCTAGATGAAACTTCCACCGGCAGTGTAGTATGGCCATCGGCACAAAATAGGGTCTGTCGGCAGAGAAAATTGTGCCGGTCGGCACATTACACTGCCGGTTGGCAGAGTATTCCTGCAGAACCTGCAACTCACAGCAACAGAGGGCAAAACAAGGCATGACAGCACAATTCAAGGCATGTATGCACCAAACATGTCTCTTATCATTGTAATGACTCAAAGGGACATGTGCCTCGATTCTCGGGCCACCAATCACGCATTTCCATGCATGATGGCCCAAAGAACCAAGTATGCAACTTTGGTTTCAAATGCAATGCACACCAATCAAACAAATTAGGCCCAATTCCTATCACCAATTCAAGGAACAAGGCATGCATGCAAGATGCAATGCAACCTAGGCATACAAGCTAAGGATGCAACATGGCATGGCAAAACACTTATGCAAGCATACAAGCGTGCATAGGGCAATGCAAATGGATGGCCAGATGGACTTATACATGAATTAGGCAGCTCTAATAAGGCCTAAAACAGTAGCCATAATGACCAAAACAAGAAGCCAAAACACATGCACACATACACATGATGGAAGGCCTACACTTGGGCACAATTTAAACAACCCTCAAGCACACTTAAAAGGGACAAACGAGAGCAACTAGCATGCAACCTAAGCATTGAAATCATGTCATAAAATGATGTCAAATCATATTAAGCAAGACAAGCAAATGCATGTAAGCATAGTCTAAGCACTTGAAGCAAGTCATGAAGCTTTGAAGCATGTTTATCATAACAAACATGGCATGCATTGAACAACCTAAAACAGGTTTTTAGCTCATAACATGAGGCCCAAAAGACCACTTAGATGGCGTCTAGATGGCTCAAAGACAAAAGCATGCAAAGGCACCAAGACATGGAGCATTGCAACATATGCTTTCAAAGCATTAAAGAGGCATGCAAGGCAATCAAACAAGCATGGAAATGGGACTGAAATGACATATAGAATGATCCCAAATCACCAAAACAATGCAAAGATGGCATGCTACACATGCACATACTCAAGGCCAACAAGCCCAAATGCAAAGGAGCTATATAATGCATGCTAAAATCGACCCAAACGACTATGGACAGATCTAAAACATGGCAAAATAAGCATATAATCTTCACAAATACAAGCCTAAAACATGCTCCAACAAAGGCTAACAACCTAGACATGTTAAGGCACAAATATGGCATTACAAGGCAACTATGCTAAACATGCATAAGGTTCCAAAACCAACTTGAAATCATGTTATATCATGGATATATAATCATGAAAAACAAACCAAACATGCTCAACACACACTCAAGCATAGGCTTCCTTAAGAGGCCAAAATGTGCCCTTTTCAAGGACAACAAGGAGAGGGGGTGGCCCTCTCCTTCTTGGGACTTCAAAGCATCATCTTCACCACTGAAATCCCTCAAGATTTCAGTGGTGAAGAGACCTCAACACCAAAATCCCGGAGTTAACACAAAATGGCTTAAAATGAGGCCTTTTGAGGCCTAAGGGTGGTCAACACCCCTCAAACAACAAAACACTCTTAATAAACAATAAAGAGGGCTTAAAAATAGAACTTTTTTATGTTATACAATAATCACAAAAACAGCTCTAAGATAGGTATAAAATTGATGCAAGAATGGGGAATAAAGGTGTAAGTTTCTTACCCTTGTAGTCCTCTTCAACAAGGATGCTCCAATGGCCTCCTTTGGCTCCAAATCAGTCAAGAAACTCAAGAACAACCCCTTAGAACTCTAATCTCAAGAGGAAGGTGAAACACTAGGTGTTTGTGTGCAATAGTAAGGCACAAAACACCTAGTGTGCAAAAATGGGAGGGAAAGAGAGATAGATTGTGTATGTCTAACCCTAACCCTAGAAAACCAGAGCTCTCCTCTGTCTTTTCTCTCTCAAAAATGTCTGAGCCTCTCTCCTCTTGCCTTTTTGAGAGCCTCTCTCTATAAGCCTCTTGTAAAGCTTACCAAACAAGCTTTGCAAGAGGGAGATCCCTCCATACACGTGTATGGAGGGGAGCAAAAGTTATACAGCTGTCCAAAAATATCTGCAAAAGCAGATGAACAGCAATCGGCCGGCAAAAAATGCCATCTTGGCCAAACAAAGTGCCGACCGGCACAAAAAAGTGCTGACCGGCAACAAATAGTGCCGACCGGCAAACTAAATTGCCGGTGGCAGCAAAAACTAGCCGGTGGCATCTAGCCACTGCCGGTGAAGGGTGGGGATGGTCTACAAGCCCCACTCTGCCTCTCAAAGGCAAGATGCAAGTGTTTGGTGCAAAACCAGACACTAAACGGTCGAGTTCGGGGATCCTGAGGCGGGGCGCGCGAGCCGAGACCTCCGGGAACTCCAAACGAACACAAACATGGAAGATCACCGTGTGTTCAAACAGTGACGTCCAAGTCTTGAGGACGGTCAAAAATGGGGTGTCTACAGTTGCCCCTCTTTGACAGAACTCGAAAGTCATAACAATGACGGGAGTGAATGTCAAAGCCCAGAGACGACCCATTTTTGACAAGGCCGAAGACTCAGACAAACATGCAAGACAAATAAGGTATGCGCCCGGAGGCAGGGGCAAAATGCAAGACAATGCACAGAGCCGAGCATAACTTATGATCATGCAAAGAAAGCTGTAATGAAGCAAACATGCAACAATTTTAAGCTATCATACCAAACTACACTACAATGCAGAAAGGATGTAAGAGAATTATGGAATTCTCAAAATGTCTCACTCGGGAGATACAATACCTGTCCGGTTCGTCTGGTCGCACCAGCTTCAAATGAACCGTACATACAATATCGTGCCTGAAAAGAAAACAAACTTAACAGGTACAATATGGTTAGCAACATGCATGACAATGCAAATGTGGATGCAAAACGAAATGCAATATATACAAAACAATGTATAAACAATGCAAATGAAGATGCAATGTATTCGAAACAATGCAAGCTACATGCAAAGCATTTGGATCGTGATCCAATCACGAACGGTTCGAAACCACACCTATGTCAAATAGATTGATGGAGGTAACAAGTCTGTCTACCATAGAACGGTCAACTGAACTATGAGTATTGTAGACAGACGCAAGGACAAGCATTGGGTGGAATTGACATAAGTGGGGAAACAACCCGCTGGAGGAAGGACTACGATCCTAATGCCGGATGCAAAAATTACACTACAATGTAATGGATAGATATGGCACGCAGGCCAAACCAAATCTTGCCTAGGAAAGGCATGCATACATACAAGCCATGTGTAACACAGAAAAGGTGCCGCAACCCTTAACCAACATATCAACGTGGAATCGGCGCGATACACATACAGAACTGTGTTCTAACATGAAAAGTAAGGGCACATACCAGACCAAGCTCAACATGGAAAGGCGCAAGCCAAAGGCGGAAGGTGATGCAATGAATGCATGCAATCTACAATGCAATATTTACAAATATGCAATAGAGTGGATATTTACAACATGCAGTGACAATGCAGTGCAATGCGACCTACTGGGGAAAATGTAATGGATGCATGCAAGCTACAATGGAAATGCATGACAATGCACTATGATGCAATGACTATGATTGCAACTTTCCCTATCTTACCAACAGGGTGATATACTAGGTTGGTTCAGTATCCAGAACTGAGGCGTAGACATGCCGCCTCAACCTATGGGGCTTCCATACAGATTTCAAGCCGAGGGTAAACCTCTGGGTATTTAAACCAGACTTTAGTCTCGGAACTCCTGAACCTTTGCGTTCTAGGCATAAGCCTTTCGAACTCTAGTTTCCACCGTCCCAGTTGGTCTTCTAGGAACTCATCGCAAGCACAGACAGGTGGCTTTACCAGACCACCGAAAAGTCGTTCGGGCACGACAAACACCGAAGGAATTGCACCTTCAAAGGATTTAAGGTCTCCTAGACCGGAATGCAAAATGTATGCATGACAATGCATGTTTTTGGTTTTTTTTTTGAAATGCAAATGATGCATGAAATGCATGTTGCATGGAATGCGCGACAACACGCGGCTCTCGAAGTGTACGACAATGCGAACACTAAAGGTCTTACGCCTTCCAAGGATTTAAGGTCTCCTAGACCGTACGTGTTTAAGGTCTCGCCAGACCGCGCGTGTTTAAGGTCTCGCCAGACCGCCGATTGCACGATGGTATGATGCGCAAAATAGCGCAATGCGTTAGGCAACGCGAGTGCACAAGACAGTGCGATGGAATGCATGCAAAATGCAATGAGATGCGCAAAACAACGCGAAATTAAAATGCACAAAACAGTGCAATGCGCAGAACAGCGCGAAATTTGATGCACAAAACAGTGCGATGCGCAGAACAGCGCGAACAAAATACAATGCACAAAACAGTGCGATGCGCAGAACAGCGCGAACAATACAATGCACAAAACAGTGCGATGCGCAGAACAGCGCGAAATTTGATGCACAAAACAGTGCGATGCGCAGAACAGCGCGAACAAAATACAATGCACAAAACAGTGCGATGCGCAGAACAGCGCGAACAATACAATGCACAAAACAGTGCGATGCGCAGAACAGCGCGAACAAAATACAATGCACTAACAAGTGCAAGTAAGGTGCGCAAGATAGCGCGAACAAATGCAATGCACTAACAAGTGCAATTGAGGTGCGCAAGATAGCGCGAACAAATGCAATGCACAAAACAGTGCGATGCCAAGTGTGACGTGCATGCCACACGGAGTGTAAATGGGCTTAAATGCGCAACAACGCACGTATTCCGGAATGCATGACAATGCATGGAATGGAAATGCAATGATGATGCATGAGAAATGTGCACGACAATGCAAAGGGGTGCGTGTTGCAACGCATGTAACACGTGCATAACAATGCAAATGTGTGGCGCGTGATAGCGCGATGTAATGCACCGAAGTAGTGTGATGAGTTCGTGCAACACACATGGGGCAACTTTTGAATTCAAAAGGATACAAAAAGGATACACCTTGCATGAATTCGAGTGCCACGCACTGGAGACACGGCCTGCGGTCAAAACGGAGGTCGGTTGAGCGTCGGAGATGCACTTTCTTGCACTTTCTTGAGCTATGAAGACCAAAAACAACTCAAATGGCCTAAACAAGGCTGTGGGAACCCCACCGGCCGAAAGATGAGGCCACCGGCTGGCCATCGGCACAAAAACAATTCCATCGGCACAAAAAAGTGCCGGCCGGCACAAAACATTGCCGACCGGCCAACAGTTGCTGAATCGGGGCAGTTTTGTCTTTTCACTTCGGGCCTTATAAAATAGGGCTTGAAAACCCTATTCTTCACTTTTCCACCGCCGAAAATTCTTGCCCTCTCTCTCTAGAGTGCTTCTCTCTTATTTTTCGCCCGTTTCTTCGCGTTCTACGCCCGTTTCGTCGTCGGATTCGCGATCCTCTTCGCGTTTCGGACATTTTCCACCGATCACATTCTCGTTTCGGTGCCTCGTTCGGCGTTCTCGCCTTCTCGGGGTTTGTTCCCCTCACTTTCCTCTTCATTTCCGTGCCTCTTCACATTCCGGCCTTCCCGGCCATTTTCGACCCTCTCGGGAGTTGACTTTTCAGTTGACTCTTCATATTCCGGCTCGGTTTTCCTTTTCCGGCCATTTTCACACCACTCTCTACATGGCGGACGACATTCCACGTGGCGGGACTCCCCCGGACCACGAGATGGACCCCGGGGTCGAGCTCTTACCACTGAGCGAGCGCCCGTTCGACCCGGCGACCTACCGGCCGGCGATCCACGTTCTGCCCCCAGACGGCCTGCGTCAGTTCCAGAGCTTCGAGAGGTACGCGCCCCCTGAGTTACTGCTACGCGAGCCTACCTCCCACCTTTCATTCGGCACTCCCGAGGTAACTCTTCATCTTCTGCTTTACTTTCTGCAATGTAGGATACAAAACTGCCATAGTTAGCTGTATTCTTTAATTGCTGAAATCTGATATTGCCGTAGACCGTAGTTGACTGTAAACATACATACAACTGATATCTGCTTGAGACTGACACCTGCACACACACTGCACTAGCCCTGAATCACTCAAACACACGGCACTCACTGTATTCTACTGCACACACACTGGTACCCAGTATTTGTCTGAATCTGTCAAGCTTGCATACATGCCACATCTATTCTGAAACACTCAAACACGCTGACACAGCACACGTATTTTACTGTAAGCACGCCGACACCCGGTATTTGCCTGAATCTGACAAACTTGCACACATGCTATATCTGTCTTTTCAAAACTGCATTTTGAATGTTGTCCTGCGATTGTTGTTTTCTGTTTACAGGAGGGTTCCCATACCATTCGCGGGTATGGGAATACTGGTGCGCGGGAGTGGTATGACGAGCTCCCTGATGCGGTCCAGCGCATCGTGGACCGAGCGGGCTTCGGCACCTTCTGTCGAGGGCTCTCTAGGCTCTCCACATGCAGACCTCTTCTTGCCGCTCTGGCGGAGAGGTGGTGGGACACCACCGATTCTTTCCATTTCTCTGCTACAGGGGATATGACGATGACCCCTCATGACTTCTCGATGCTCACAGGCATCGGGGTAGGGGGTGATCCGATCCCCTTCGACATAGCGATGGATGAGTGGACCGCCGCTCAGGTTCATTTACTGGGGGAGGCCCCTCCGCTAGCTCGCCCAGGCTTCGTCCGCTATTCCTGGTTCGAGGCACAGTTCAGGGTCCTGCCCGCATTGGGGGAGGAGACTCAGATGACCGAGGAGGACGTGGAGAGTTATGCTCGGGGCTTCCTCATGTTCCTGTTCGGGACTACTATCTTCGCCGACCGGGCGAACACCGTGCCTCTCTGCCTTCTCAGCGCACTGGTGGACGTTCGAGATATTCTGCACTTCGATTGGGGCGGCGCTGCTCTGGCCACCTTGTACGGATATATGAGCTCGGCTTCTCGCGGCAGCGGCCAGCTGCTCGGAGGTTACTGGCGAGCTTGGGAGGTACATTCCTTCTCCGCTTTTTCATTCCTGTCCGATATTCTCTGTACTCTGTACACTGCACACACTGCGGTCTGCTTTACACTCACTGTATACTGTACACACGGCACACACATACATTCTGCTTTGCACTGATTGTACACTGCTCACACTGTACACTGCACACAATACACGGCTCAACACACGGCTCTGCCATTTCTGCTTTATTCTGTATACCCCGCTTTATCTGATGGTCATACTGACATCTGTTTTGCAGTTGTGGGTTTATGCCTACTTCCCTAGGCTTGCACCTGTGCCAGTTGCGGAGCCTCCTCCGGCTGTTCCTTTCTCGAGTCGCTTTGACGGGGGATGCACCCGGCGACCACGGGAGACGTTCGGCTTCTTCCGCCGATATTTCGACACCATCACCCCGGCCGAGGTATGCTTTACTTTCAGTTCGTTTAGGCTTCGCTTTCCCACTGCATATTTCAATAACAGTAGATGACAAACTGTCTGTTACTTTCAGATCACATGGCGGCCATGGGCTTCCTTGCCGTCGGCGATGCGGGGTCGGTTCCCTGGTGCTGAGGAGACCTCGCGTTTCCGGATTCTGCTAGAGGGCCCGGTCTGTCGGGCTTGGTACCTGGGGGAGCGTTTTCTACGCCAGACCCGCGGGTTACCTGAGCAGATAGTCCCGGTTCACCCTCCTGTAGAGATGAGGGAGACCGAGGGGCTGACCCCTGAGCAGTTGGATGATTACTCCATCGGCTGGGAGGAGGCCGGCTTCCGAGGCACCGGCGACTATCAGGAGTACGTGCGGACGTACCTGATGCGACCTTTGAGCGGCCGTCGAGCAGAGGGGGCCAGGCCTGTAGCATCGGCGGCTGGGGCCGGAGCAGGAGCAGGGGCCGGATCTTCGAGGAGGGCCCGGGTCCGTGGCAGGGGCGGAGTGCGGGGTGGACGAGGAGCTGGGTGGCCTGCCCTTCCTGCTGTACTGACTTTTCAGGGGCAGGGTGGGGCGACCTATCAGATCCCCTTCGCCCCTCCACCGGCTGGGCATGAGTTCATTGACATCCCCGACCTTCCGCCGGTATGTATCACTGCACTTCGTACAGTTATTTCATTTCAGTTTACTTGATATTCCACAGAATATTGATGCATATGATACCTTTGCAGGCTTCTTCTGAGTACACCCGTCAGTCGTTGGCGATGAATGCCTCGATGATGGGGATGCTCCAGCGGACATTTGACCTTCTAGCCGTCTACAGCATACCAGTATGTCCTTCTGACACTGGCCTCAAACCATTCATACACTGCTTCGCATAATCTGATGCACGGCACAACACCTGATACACTGATCTCACAGTATCTGAACACTGCATACACTGCATTCTGCACTAAACTCTGTACTGACAAACTGCTCACGGCATTCATACACGGTACTCACACACTGCATTCTGCATTGCTAAACTGCTCACGACATTCATACACTGTATTCAACATTGCATTCTGCATTGCTAAACTGCTCACGGCATTCATACACTGTACTCGACGTTGCATTCTGCACTGATAAACTGTCTACAGTATACTGATGCATTTCACTTTTGTGTACTTTTTCAGCCTCCTTTCCAAATTCCTATGGCAGGAGGTGCTCCAGCTAGACCTTCTGTCCCTACTCGGCGGAGAGACGAGGAGGGCAGGATATTTCCCCGCACTAGGGGAGGGCGGACTCACGTCGGGAGTAGCTCGCGAGCTCCAGTTCCGGACGACGACGACGACGACGACGAGGAGTCAGAGGCGGAGACAGGGTCATCGGAGGAGGAGACCAGAGACGGTTCTAGCTCGGGCTCTGACGACGACGCTGACGATGCTCCTGGACCTTCGTCCAGGAAGAGGACCAGGACGGACTGACGGCCCTTGGAGTGATCGACACAGATGCAGATTTTTGTTATCTTTTCTTCTTTCTTGTGCTTTTCTTTTTGTTGGTAGATAGATTACCTTGTACTGCCACAGGCAGATTTTGTTTTCAAAGCTTGTACATTTGAAAAGATAGTGAAATGAAACAGACTTTTTATCTGAAAAAGTGTTTACATTTACACATTTCATGCATTGCATCGCGTCTCGTCATGTTACACCTCAATGTAAATGGAATTGATTGGTTGTCTGAAAATTGAACACTTGCACTGTAATAATCAGATAACTTAAACAGCCAACAGCAAAATAACCCAAGCAACCCACTGCCTGATTCTTGACACACGACCCTTACTCTGTTGGGGATTAATCTGTATACAGCCCAATAACACAGCATTCGATTCATTCTGCACACGGCGAATTCTCAAACAAACAGCCCAGTCTTAACAGGACGGACCTCAAAGATGGAACCGGTTGGAGTCGAAATGCGTTCAAATGTAGAGAATGGCACAGCATTCTGAGCATAAGCGATTTTTGAAATCGAATGAGGGTTTTTCAAACCGGGATGTCGAGCCTACAACCGAACACAGCGGGGAGGACTCAAATATAAAGGTACACGACCTAAACACAACGAGACACGCTTGGGAGAGACTCAAAACAAAAGACGAGACCGTCAAATGAAAGAGACACGACACACAGACGCGTAAACGAAGATGGGGGACCTCGGACCGCGAGGAGCCAGTTCAATCTGGGTATTGTTTCCCACCCCTTCTTATTTGTAATTCTCACATCACTCAACTCTCAAGCTCGGATTTTCTCTCGAAACCCTTTTCCTCGCTTTTCTCTCAACTTACACCTCTCTATTCTTCATTCTCTCATTTTCCATCCCTCCCCGGGGTGATTGATGGATAAATAGAAAGGTGTGGGTTCATGCTCAACACCGTTAGCTCACGGCTATTTCTTCCGGCGGGCAGCGTGCTCTTCTGGCAAGTACGTCGATGACGGGGGAAAGACAGAACGCCTGGCTCAACTGTGCCCCTAGTTCATCATTTTAACCATTCTTTCGTTTTTGCTTTCTACTAAAACGGTTTTGATCAAAATGAGAGTCGGATTAACGTACTTGTTCGATTTTTTATTTGAAAAGCATGCAAGTTAGGCCGCAAGCACTGAAAATTTTCCTTTTAGGTCCAAGACAAAGGTCCGGTTTTGGAAAATGAAATAGTTTTCGAGAAAATAGTCAACCTCAGTAAAAATTTTCAAAAACTATTTTTCAAACAGCTGATGCTCGACAAGCATGGAACTTACTCTTCGAGATGCGCAACCTCGGATCGGAGGCAATGGAAAATTGCCCCTGGTTTGAAGGAGAGTGGGAGGCAACGGAAAGTTGCCCCTAGTTTGAATGGCGTCTCACGACGGCTTGTGGCAACGGAAAGTTGCCCCTTATTTGGGATGGTGCCGCAGCAATCCGCAGACAGTCTTCATTGGCGGTGGTCGAGCTCTTGGACACTGCGATGACGAAGACGGTCACAACAAATATATGGACACAGTCACCTTGGAAGGTGTTGGCAACTGGACCTTGGGATGAAATCGAAACCATTGCATGGACTGAGATGCTTATGAAAGCGTTGGGGGCTGGACTTCATGATGAAGTTGCCTACGTATCCCAAACATGGGAATCAAGCCTTACGTAGTTCCGGTTAAGGTCCACTCGGGTATTTTAACCTTCACTTTGTTTGGCTCTCACTTTTGCCAAGGCGCCCAATGCGGGTTTTCGACCTTGCGAGCTTCTTTTCATTTTCTTTTGTTCATTTCTTTTTCTTTTCTTTTTGCATTTTTTGTCTTTTTCTCTTCTTTTCTTCTTTTTTGTATTTTTTTACTTTTTTTTGTATTTTTCTCTTGCTCTAACTTTTGCCTGGGCCGCCCTTCCGGGTTTTCGGCCCAGCGAGCCTCTCAAAGGGTAAAAGTGTAGCAAGTCCATGCCAAATGGTTTTTTTTGAAATTGAAGCCTCTCTGTATCTAGGAGAACGGCTGTTGCACTGATTCGCGGAGAATCCATCCCGGTTGCTCTACGAGCTTCTTCCTACGAGATCTACTCCTTCTGATTCGGCTTTGGTGCCTCCTGCTCGAGGGCTGTTTCGAAACTGGCCACACGGGCCTCCATGACGTTTGTCCGTTGAACTTTCTGAACATTCTGAACGGGTTCAAACTCGGAAAACAAATAGGTTGAATCTTGAGACTGAGAGCGATCCTAGGCTGCGCAAACTCAAGAGTGATTCCACACAGGTCTTCGCAGGGCCGCGTAAAACATTTGCTTTTGAAAGTTTTTAAGAAGGCGACGAATCGCTCGCGCCGAAGATAGTGTGGAACCAATCTGGATCAGGCCAGGGTCCTTCTCAGTACTCACGCCGACAAGCATGATTTCATTCATAAAAAGGCTCAGCACGCCTCTCTTTCTCTCAAAATGATTAAAATTTTGCAAAACCCGAGGAATTCCTTCCCCTTCGTTTTCATCACCGCAGTGTTCAAAAGTTTTTTTTTTGAAAAACTTAGGTTAATGCTATGAATTTGGTGCGCAGGAGAGCAGGCGAGATGTACTGTCAGCCCATTCAAATTCTCTGGTCCTTATGCTGAAAGCAAGCATGAAGGTTGAGATAGCAACAGCTGTTTCAATCGGCTTTGTTGGTGTAACTGGCCCCTCGGTAGAGACAGACTCAAAACAAAAACAGATAATAATTACAAAACAAAACGGTGTTCGAGGCAACAACCCCAGAATCACCTGGTATTATATACAACGGGGACTGACTCGATACAACAAGACAGACCCTTAAGCAAAAAAAGACTGACTCAAGACAAAGAGACAGACTCAAAACACAAGACTGACTCGGCATCCAAGCCGGGATTTACAAAACTCGGTTTCACCGATGCTCAAAAATGCGTGCCAGACGCTTCATCCAAAAATATACCAAATGTTGCCCGCAGGCGGTTCACTTCACATACTCGCAGTATCTGAGCCCTCGAAATCCAACAACTGAGTGGTGACGAGCTTGCCTGAGGTGGGTGGTAGGATAACCTTGTTATCAATCAAATCCTGCACTTCATGACGAAGGCGGGAACATCCATCGGTACTGTGACCGGACTGTTGATGGTACGCGCAGTACAAGGTAGCATCATGGGTGGTGGGGAGATTCTTTGGGAGTGGCCGGGATTCCAAAGGCTTAAGATGCCCATTCTTCGCCAATATCAGCAATGCCCTAGACAAAGGCATGTGGAGGTCGTGAAAGACCCTGCGCCCTCGGGGCAGGTACTTTGCAGTTTGAGGATTCTTGCCAGATGCGCTGGCGAAAGGATCGGCTGGCGCTGCCTTGGCTTTTTGAACCTTTCCCGGTGCAGGGTTGGGAACAACAGGAACTATCTGGGCATGACGGGGCCCATCCCGGTTTTCTGCCTGGCTTGAACTGCCTTTGGTTGGAGCGGGGAAAGCATCATCTATAGCTTTGGTCACTATTGCAGATGTTTGTTGCTTGTTCATCCCTCTGGTCTTCAGAGCCTCGACTGCCCACAGTAGTTGTTCAATGGGGTCGGCGTCTATCTTTGCCTTGTCCTTTCCCCTGGCCTCAGCCTGATCGAGGGTCTGGGTTGGTGCTGGCATGTCGTGGCTATAGCCGGAAGTCACCTCTGGCTGGCTGAGCTCTATCACAATCCGCCCCAGTAGCGGGGGCTCCTGTGGTACAAAATTCCCGGCATACGGTGCCGCTGGCGGTGAAGCCGACATTCCAAAGGCGAGGTCTGCCACAGACCTTTGGAGATCGCCTATCATCCCCATTAATTCAAAGGTAGTGGGCTCACGAGCCTGGTATAACTGGGGAGCCCAAACCGGGTGCACAACGGGCGACCTGGGCGGATATGACATACTGATGCTGGCCTCATTCTGCGGAGTGGTTCCCTGCTCCGGTGCGGCTGTCATAACCACAATTTCTTCTGAACTTTGTGCCGCCATAAATCCTGCCTCCGCAAAGGGGGGATACTGGTTGTTCTGTATCAACTCTGCAACTCTCTGAACTGAAAGAAAAACAGACAGCACTTCAGCCCAAACTGATCAAACACGGGTGTAGCCGAACAACTGTTCCCTACTGCTGATCACTGTTCCCAGATTTTTGTTCCCCAAAATACTGAATCTGATACCCGCGGATAACTGATTCTCACAACTGATACTGATACTGGTGTTCCCAGGTTAGATACTCTGGCTTGCGAACCGACATGTGCGTTCCTATAGAGGGACACTCTAAAAGCACATAGCAAGTAAGAGAGAGCCAAAACACCCCTATATTGGGGTAGGGTTTCCCTGTCCTATTTTGTCAGGAGCCAGGGTTTCACTACGCACACAGCGGTTTCAAACAACTTAGCATCGGGTAAGCAACCTGTCCTAGCTTGGAATGGTCACTATGGATCCGAATATGCACTAGGTCGAATGGTCGAAAAGGGGTGCCCCGGTAAAACCGAGGTTTGTGTTCCCATACTGTCAGAGCCCATAGCCGGTCAGCCTTATGGACATGCCTTGACAAGGCAAGCCTCCGGCAAACCGTTCAGGAATGGCAGGTGGCAAACACTGTGTTCCTAGGCGCACCAATGTACATGCAATGCAAAGAGACACATAAATGAAATCAAAATAGGATATCACGAGTTCGAGTCAAACTCTCTAAAACTCCCCAGCAGAGTCGCCAGAAACTGTAACAGCGCCCGCGTGGGACTCGCGCTACAGTTCGGACTCGATTTGTGTCACGGTTCTTAATCTGAACCAAAGAGTCCAAATCTGGCAAATCGTTTTGAGAAAACAGATTTTTGAAAAAGTAGTGCCAAACATGGACTGCTTTGCCAGATACAGAGTTGCCACCTAAATATTTTAAAATGGGGAAATTTAGGAAACCCTGACTCGGTGCCGAAGGCCACATGTCCGTCATCACCGGAGTTGTCTCGGCTCGGGAGCTTGGGTACGATCGGGGAAGGTCAGCTATGAGCACCCCCTTTCGCCCGGTCCGAAGACCGGCCTCTACTAACCGTGATATCCATTTTTGAAAACTTTATGTGTTCTTATTCCAATTATTAGCCTAGAATTACTATGTTATGCGCGCAGCAAACAAGTATAGACTAGATTGCCTAATTTGGAAATAAACATTGCATATCCGTTCGGTTTGAAAATGCTTTGGAATTTGCTACTCGCAAGTAGGCTAAATTACAGATTTCAACGAGTTTTTCCAACTCAAACAACCCAACCTTCACCCACAGGCATTCAAAGCAGTTTAACACATAAGCATCTAACCACATGTTAAGCATGCTGTTATGGCAACATTCACACTCATGCGATATGCTAAAGCAGAAATACTTACATAGTACTCCGTGCCAAAACAAAGAACTTGTTAGCAAACATGCATGATCCAAGTCCATGTGAAGTGCCTAATGCATCGCATACAAAATGTTGCTAGAATAGGCTCGGCTATCCTAAACATGTCATGTGAAAATGCACAATTATCACGTATTCAGTTTTGAAAATTGAAGTATTGATGCAATTAGCGTGATGTACCGAGCCTAATGCATGTAATACAAATGCATGGATTCACGCATGCATAGCATAAGGTATGCTAAAATAAATGTGACCTAATACTAACCATCAAAGCAGGTAAGTAAAAGGGAAGAAAGAAGTGGGGATTGGAAGACATTCACACACCCACACACACTTATTACAGATTTGCCCTCGCTTGGAGGGACCGAATAAATATTACAAATTAACTAACTACGCAAGCTAATTAATATTACAAATTAACTAATTTAATTAACAAATTAAATTAAATTAATTAAAGCAGGAAAGCGTCTCGGGAAACGCGCCATCATGCACAAACTGCCTCTGTTTTCCTTCCTTTCCTCCTCTGGAGGCTGTCAAAGCCTCAGGACTACATCCTTGGACAGAGGGGATCACCACCGGCTAGATGAAACTTCCACCGGCAGTGTAGTATGGCCATCGACACAAAATAGGGTCTGTCGGCAGAGAAAATTGTGCAGGTCGGCACATTACACTGCCGGTCGGCAGAGTATTCCTGCAGAACCTGCAACTCACAGCAACAGAGGGCAAAACAAGGCATGACAGCACAATTCAAGGCATGTATGCACCAAACATGTCTCTTATCATTGTAATGACTCAAAGGGACATGTGCCTCAATTCTCGGGCCACCAATCACGCATTTCCATGCATGATGGCCCAAAGAACCAAGTATGCAACTTTGGTTTCAAATGCAATGCACACCAATCAAACAAATTAGGCCCAATTCCTATCACCAATTCAAGGAACAAGGCATGCATGCAAGATGCAATGCAACCTAGGCATACAAGCTAAGGATGCAACATGGCATGGCAAAACACTTATGCAAGCATACAAGCGGGCATAGGGCAATGCAAATGGATGGCCAGATGGACTTATACATGAATTAGGCAGCTCTAATAAGGCCTAAAACAGTAGCCATAATGACCAAAACAAGAAGCCAAAACACATGCACACATACACATGATGGAAGGCCTACACTTGGGCACAATTTAAACAACCCTCAAGCACACTTAAAAGGGACAAACGAGAGCAACTAGCATGCAACCTAAGCATTGAAATCATGTCATAAAATGATGTCAAATCATATTAAGCAAGACAAGCAAATGCATGTAAGCATAGTCTAAGCACTTGAAGCAAGTCATGAAGCTTTGAAGCATGTTTATCATAACAAACATGGCATGCATTGAACAACCTAAAACAGGTTTTTAGCTCATAACATGAGGCCCAAAAGACCACTTAGATGGCGTCTAGATGGCTCAAAGACAAAAGCATGCAAAGGCACCAAGACATGGAGCATTGCAACATATGCTTTCAAAGCATTAAAGAGGCATGCAAGGCAATCAAACAAGCATGGAAATGGGACTGAAATAACATATAGAATGATCCCAAATCACCAAAACAATGCAAAGATGGCATGCTACACATGCACATACTCAAGGCCAACAAGCCCAAATGCAAAGGAGCTATATAATGCATGCTAAAATCGACCCAAATGACTATGGAGAGATCTAAAACATGGCAAAATAAGCATATAATCTTCACAAATACAAGCCTAAAACATGCTCCAACAAAGGCTAACAACCTAGACATGTTAAGGCACAAATATGGCATTACAAGGCAACTATGCTAAACATGCATAAGGTTCCAAAACCAACTTGAAATCATGTTATATCATGGATATATAAGCATGAAAAACAAACCAAACATGCTCAACACACACTCAAGCATAGGCTTCCTTAAGAGGCCAAAATGTGCCCTTTTCAAGGACAACAAGGAGAGGGGGTGGCCCTCTCCTTCTTGGGACTTCAAAGCATCATCTTCACCACTGAAATCCCTCAAGATTTCAGTGGTGAAGAGACCTCAACACCAAAATCCCGGAGTTAACACAAAATGGCTTAAAATGAGGCCTTTTGAGGCCTAAGGGTGGTCAACACCCCTCAAACAACAAAACACTCTTAATAAACAATAAAGAGGGCTTAAAAATAGAACTTTTTTATGTTATACAATAATCACAAAAACAGCTCTAAGATAGGTATAAAATTGATGCAAGAATGGGGAATAAAGGTGTAAGTTTCTTACCCTTGTAGTCCTCTTCAACAAGGATGCTCCAATGGCCTCCTTTGGCTCCAAATCAGTCAAGAAACTCAAGAACAACCCCTTAGAACTCTAATCTCAAGAGGAAGGTGAAACACTAGGTGTTTGTGTGCAATAGTAAGGCACAAAACACCTAGTGTGCAAAAATGGGAGGGAAAGAGAGATAGATTGTGTATGTCTAACCCTAACCCTAGAAAACCAGAGCTCTCCTCTGTCTTTTCTCTCTCAAAAATGTCTGAGCCTCTCTCCTCTTGCCTTTTTGAGAGCCTCTCTCTATAAGCCTCTTGTAAAGCTTACCAAACAAGCTTTGCAAGAGGGAGATCCCTCCATACACGTGTATGGAGGGGAGCAAAAGTTATACAGCTGTCCAAAAATATCTGCAAAAGCAGATGAACAGCAATCGGCCGGCAAAAAATGCCATCTTGGCCAAACAAAGTGCCGACCGGCACAAAAAAGTGCTGACCGGCAACAAATAGTGCCGACCGGCAAACTAAATTGCCGGTGGCAGCAAAAACTAGCCGGTGGCATCTAGCCACTGCCGGTGAAGGGTGGGGATGGTCTACAAGCCCCACTCTGCCTCTCAAAGGCAAGATGCAAGTGTTTGGTGCAAAACCAGACACTAAACGGTCGAGTTCGGGGATCCTGAGGCGGGGCGCGCGAGCCGAGACCTCCGGGAACTCCAAACGAACACAAACATGGAAGATCACCGTGTGTTCAAACAGTGACGTCCAAGTCTTGAGGACGGTCAAAAATGGGGTGTCTACACTGTTGTTCTCTCTCATTCATCATCGTGGAAGAGCTTGTTGGCCGATGTTGGGGGTTAACAAGAAGGGCTAGGAAATTATTGAGGTGAGAAGAAAAGATATTGATTGGGGGTGGTAGGAAGAACCTCGAGAAGGTGTGGTTTGAGATTGGAATGGAGTGGTTATAATGACCTTAGGTAATGGTGATGGTTAGTAGAATGAGAATGGAGTGATGGTGGGGTTCGAGTTTAGAAAATTAGGGTTAGAGAGGTTAGGGATTGGGGTAAAATGAAATTTTATGTTAAGTAAACTTGAAAAAGAAAAAAGAAAAAAGGCAATTCTATTTACAAACCATAAATTACCTCAATACACACCACACAATTTTGATTATTGCTCAATGCACACCATCAATTTCAAATATCCAAAACATCCATATTTTTTCCAATTCCAACCCTAACCTTAACCCTAACTTCACCATTACTGCCACTAATGCCACGTTAGAAATTGCTACTATCACCTCTCTTAATCCCCTCCCACCGCCGCGCCCTCTTGTCAATGCCATCTACTTCCACAACAACTTACTTCATTTCTATACTCTTCCCTGTTGTAACTGCTACAAGCTTCACCCTCGTTGCCCCTCTTCAATCCTTTGGCGCTATTTATCTATAACTATCTTCTCTTCCCCTCTATTTCCACCCCCAACTTTCTCTTCTTTTTCTTTGTCTCTTCAAACCTTAGATATGGGTTTTCTTCTCTTCAAACCTTATATTTGGGTTTTCTCTCTGCCTCTTTCTCTCGTATGGATGGGCGATAGTTGGATCACATAGTAGAGGAACCGGGTCACAATGTGAAAGGAGAGGTCTAAATGATGGGTTCAGGTTTCAATCCGAATCAACCCTCAAAACCAGACTCTCCTAATAACTGATCTTTTTAAAAAAAAAAAAACACTTAAATGTGTGGTTGAACAAGGCACAATTCACATCAATAGGCGCTAGGTTGATACATCTCATGCTTTGCTAAAAAAATGTTGTTGCCGAGGATTGAACATGAGATTCAAACACATTAGATAACCTCATACTACCAAGGCAACTAATCTTGAGTCGTAATTGGAGACATATATTATTTACATCATTGTTTTTATGTTATTAACATTTTAAATCTTGAATTAAAATTAAATTGGCAACACAAGTATTTTTTTTTAAAATTTTAATAGCTATATTTTATTTACGCATAATTATTAATATTTTTTTAACGTAATTATGACATCATAATTTAATTTCGGTTAACACAACAGTTGAACCACTGGCCCTTGGCCTAGTTCTTTTTCCAGTTTGCTCGATGGTAAAACATTGGTTGGCAATCTTGGAAACGTAGCTGGTTAGGTGTTACGGGGCTTGCGGTAGGGAATTTGAGGCAAGGAAAGGGATCACTAGGGGTGGAACTGTGACCATATTGGTCACAGGTCCTTGTAGACATCCCATTCTAACCGGCGTGCTCTTTTCCGAACATCCGATGACGAAAGTCAAGATGTGCTAATCTTGCGAATTCTTCAGCAAGAAGTTCGAACTCAGGCTTTAATTGCAACCTTACACCCGTTTTGGCAAAAACATTTTATGTCAAATTGCATTTTTCAAAATACATTTAGTTGTGCAGCTCCAAATATTTCTATAATGTCCTGAGACTTGCCTTTTCAAACTATAAACATTGTCTTTTTGAGTAGATCGCGCGAAGGATATAGTGGAAATGAAATGGTGAAATCCTCTGAAATACTTATTTCTTCTTTCAAATCATGTTAGCTTTACCCTATTGATCTAACGGTATATTTTGATCTGGCCATACAACAACTCAAGATTGGATGAAAAATATAGTCGGCTAGATGAATAATAGTATGGCTGACTGAAATGTTCGGGTACAGAGCATTTTCGATAATTTTGACTTTTTTTTTGTGAATTTTCTACAAATATCTTAGATATTTTGACTCATAAAGTCTACAAATACATGACCAAACTTCTTTCTCAAGGGTACAAAATTTTGAAAGGTCAAGAGACCAGCTCATCACCCTACCTCTCCTCCAACCTCCAATTTTCAAGCACCATTATAGCTTAACTTTAAGCTTCTTGCTGAATATCCTAAGCCATATTAAGAGATCTTGAGGGTGCTAAGAAAAGGGTTTGACAACCAAGAAGCCCACTCTCTTCCAAGAGGTGAAGTTCTGAACATTTTTCATTTTCTCTCTTTCTTTCCTCATCTATAAGCTCTATATTTCATTGTTAACTTGTTGTAAATCATGTGATGAGTACTCATGAATGTGGGGAGAACCAGGATATAGCCACCCATACATTGAGTTGATTGTCTCCTTTATTTTCTTGTACTTTTGCATGCTTGTCCTTGATTTGTAGGATTTAACCCATTGTTGTTGTATATAGATATGTAAAATGAAACCTTGTGGATGTGGTTGGGAGTTAGAAAGTAGCTACCCATCCACAAGTTTGATTATGTAGTATAATTTCTTTCTTTTTCACTCAATTTCTTACCATCTATCTATTCATCCATGCATGTTGATTCATATGCTTCAATTCCAGTAAGTAGTTGTGGTTATGGCATGGAGCTAGTTAGGTGAGTGTTAGGATTTGGTGTTGGGAGAGTTGTGGACTTTCATTTTGTTGTTCTTTTGGAAGTAAAGTAAGAGGTTTTAGGTCAAAAATGTTAAGAACTCTCTTCTCAATCTATCTTGAACATGGAAAGGGATGGAAACATCCTTATTCCATGGGTAGAAGTGGAGTTTTTAACATTCTTTGATGAATCTCTTACTTTCAAAACAAGGCTTTCACCAAGAAAAAAAAGACATTAATCTACTCTCTCCTATAAATAGCATGAATTTGGGTATTAATTTGCCCCTATTCACAAAGAGATTATTGTAGGTTTCCATTCATTTATTGAGTTTGAATTTCTTCCAACCTCAATTTTTATTTCATTTGATTAATTGTTATAAATATCATGTTATTAGTGGTTTTTTGTGTTGCTAATTATGGGTTAGGCCCCTCTACCTCTTTCTTGAGTGTATTTGTAAGAGGAATAGGTAGAAAGGATGAGAATCCTTTTAGAAGTTGCCATTGTTCTGTTTTAGCTCTATTGCACAAAACAAATTTTCCCTCGAATTATTTATCTAGTGTAGACACCCCATTTCTGACCGCCCTTAAGACTTGGGCACTACTGATGGTTTACTTGGTGGAGAAAGGTGTGCAAGGCAAAGATTCAGTTTCTTCGGCAAGGAGAGAGTCAAATCTCAACTTCACACCCCTTTTGGACCGAAACAATCTTGATCAAAATATTTTGGACCTTGAAACCCTCTCTTTCAAAATGTTTTGAAAATAAAGTTCCTACGATGTTCTGACGCTCGCATTTCGTTAAATGTTGCGCTTTTCAGTAAACCGACCAAGGACAAAGTGGAAATGAATGAAAGAGAGATGAGATCTTTGAAAAATCTTTCAAAACACCTTACTTAGGGGTTTGGAGTTGAAGAAAGAAGAGAAGGGGGAAGAAACCCAGTTGGGGGAGAAAATGGGCATGAACCGTTAAGAGAGGGACGAGCAGTCCTCGCTGAATCAGGCCTATTCATTTGCATACTTGGATTTCAGCTATGAGACCACCACCATTGGAAATCTTACTTCTGGGGCTTCATTTTGCACTCAATAATTTCCTAAAGCCAAGTCCGGACGAGGGAGATATGGTTGATTGAAGTAGGGCATCACTCCGGTTGGACCGAATCTACGTGGCTTCACCAAAACAGGCATAACCATTTTCACAGGAGGAATTTTGATGCAAGGCTGGTGCCATTGGAAAGCTAACTTATGGGGCTTCAATTTGGACACATGGCTGACTACTTTTGGACTTCCCAACCACTGGCCGACCACCTTTCTTTCCGGCAGACCAATTTTTTTGTCCTGAAAAACCAGAAAAAGTAGCAGGCCGACCAGAAAAGGTGGTCGGCCGACCACCTAAACCTTTTGACCTGGTCGGCTGACCAGGAAAAGTGGTCGGCCGACCACTTGAACTGGTCAGCCAGCTTTCTCATTTTTTGTCTCAATGAGTTGAAGCCATCTGTGCCAGCTGGAAGCCTCAGAATGCATCCTCCATACACGTGTATGGAGGGTGTTTAAGCTAGCTTTTAAGCTTCTTGGAGAAGCTTTAAACCTTCTCCTCTATAAAGGAAAGGGCCCTCTTCCATTGCTAGGGTTCAGAACTTGTTTTGAGCATACATACACTTTCCCTCCATATCTCTATATTCCAAGCTCCAAAAACCCTTGTTCTTGGTCCCATTGCACTACACCTCCAAGCACAACACCTCCATTATCAACCTAAGCACCTAGGAGCTCATTTTCAGAGGTTAGAGAGTTCCTATTTTGGTCCAGAAGCTGCTGGCCCTTTGCTCTACAAGGGTAAGACACTAGTTCCCTATTTTGGCCCTTATTTTGCTTCATTGTTTAGCCTTACTTGCAAGCATTTTTGGGTTTTATCATAAACTTAATTTTTTTTTTGAGCTTGTAAACATGTTTGTTTAAGGTCATTTTTCTGTCGGGGGTCATCTACCCCCTTGCATGCTTCATTTCCTCTTGTTTTGAGCTATGCATTAGAGCATTTGTGTTGGCGTTGGTTTGGCCTTTTAGCCACTGAAATCCAGCAGATTTTCAGTGGCTAATATGCATTTTTGAGCCTTAAAATCAGAGAGGGGTGACGCTCTCACACCTTGTTTTGTTTACTAGCTTTCTTGGCCTTACAAAGGAGCCCCTACTTGCATGTTGTGAAGTCATATTTCAGGCCCTGTTTGGTGAGTTTTAGGGTCTGCCTTAGCTCTTTCGGGAGCCCTTTTGGCCATATTTTGTGTCCCTCACGCATGTGTGGAACAATCCTCTTCAAGGCCTTTCAAAGGGACCTTTCATTGCATGCTTCATTGACCCATTTCAGGGCCTTTTTATTGAGTTTTAGGACCCTCATAATTGATTTCCAGTGGTGGTTTTGCCATGTTGCATGTCTATCTTGTATGTGTTGAACAACCCTATTATTGGCCTCTCAAAGCAGCACCTCATTCTAGCATGTGTTGACTGAGTTTACACAGGTTTTTGGGGTTTATTTGACATGCCATGTTTCTATTTTTGGCTGGTTTGGTGACCTCTCTTGTGCTTCATATACATGTAGTGAAAACCATGCTCACTAGCCTATGTTGCATGTTGTTTTGGCCCTTCATGTTAGCACTTTTTGGCCATGCCTTAAACTGATCTTAGGCATATTTTAGACTGCGTTAGCTCTGTTTTTGGGTCTCATGGTCGAATGATGTTTGTTTTGCATGCTTGTAGTTCAATACCCATGCTTAACTTTGAGTTTTGAGGCTCATTACATGCATATACTGAGGTGTGTTCATGTTTTGGGTCCATTTTACATCATATTTCAGAACTTGTATCAATGCCATATTGCCATGTTTAATACTCCTTAAGTGTGCTTGAGAGTTGTCCATGAATGCCTTATTTTCGGGCCATTGAATGAGCTCCATTTCTTTGCATTCCGAGCCATCATTTTAGGCCATTTCCCCACTGTTTCAGACCTGCTTGGGGTCTGTTTGGGGTTGGTTTTGCCATTGGTGCACTGCTTTGGGTACCTCTAGTGTAACGCACTTCACTAGTTTCGGTACCCGGGCCCCCTAGCTTGTATTGTGTGCCATGTTTGCATGTTTCAGGACCATTTTATATCATGTTTTAGAGCTGGAATTTGTGTGCTTGTATGCCATATTGCATTCTTTTCCATGCTTTTGTAGAGTGGCATTTGATGCCTTAGGTTCGATCCCTTGCATCGTGCATGTTTGTATGTGTTTCGGTTGTCTCATTTCCATCATATGGCCACTGATGTGAGTGTGGACGAGGTCCACCCATATTGGTTTAAGTCCACCTTGAATTGTGTATGCCATTTGGTTCATGTTGTTGCATGTTTGGCCATCGCATTGTGTATGTTTTGATTATGCCTTTGTGTATGTCCATCTTCGTGTGTGCATTGCGTATGGTAGGTTGTTAGTCGCATTGTGTATGCCATATAGTTTGTAGCATTGTGTATGCTAGTAGCATGTTTGCATCTCATCCTTGCATGTTTGCGTGTTTAGGTCGCATTGCATTAGGATTGCATGCTAGTTGCATTTGTGCATGTCATGCATATTGCATTGTGTTTGGAGTAGGAGTTAGTCCAAACACGGGAAACAAGGGGCGTTTCGTAATCAATGTGACGAAACGTGTCTCAATTTCCGGTCGGCGACACTCTTGACTATCTATGATAGAGTTGTTGGCTTTACTTGCTTATATGTGCATTCACGTCCCATTGAGTCGTGTAATTCGACTTCTCAGCCATCATGCATCGAGATGCGTGATTGGTGGCACGAGGATCGAGGTCTACACTCCCTTGAGCTTGTGCAAGGACGGGGAGAGTGGTCTTGCACACATATGTTGAAAATATCTTGCTTTCTCTCCCTCTTGCCTTTGTTGCAGAAAAACTAGAATCCAGGGGTAGAAAGTGGTCGGCCGACCAGGTTTTCTGGCAGGCCGACCACCTTTTTAGGTTTCCACCACAAAGGGTGGTCGGCAGGTGTTTCCCAAGCCAATATCTGGTCAGCAGCCTTCCCAGGGTGGAGTTTCAGCCTCTTGGAGCCTTGTGTAAATTTCTAAAATCAGTTGCAAACAAAGGCGAGGCGAGGCATCGTGATGGAATTTCCCGACGAGGCGACTCGAGCATGCATCTTTCATCATTCGGAACAGAGCTGAGGCGGTCCATGAATTTGTATGCTAGTTTATTTGCTTTCCTAGTTAATTTGTTAATTAATTAGGGTTTTGTAATATTTAATCATTCATTCAGACTGTAATTATTTATTCGGACTGCATTATTTATTCGGACCCTCCGAGCGAGGGCAATGTTGTAATAAGTGTGCGTGAGTGTGATATATGTCTTCCAACCCCACTTGTTTCTCCCTTTTATTTACCAGCTTATGATGGTTAGATTAGGGCATGTTTCAATTAGCATACTTATGCTCACATGTTTGCATCTATTCATCTGTTTTGCATGCACCGGGCTCGGCGTATCATACTAACTGCATTGTATTTCAATTCCGAGTTGAATACTTGTTAGTTGTAGCATTTCACATGCCATCTTTAGAATAGCCGAGCCTATTGTAGTCGCATTCCAGCATGTGTTGCATTAGGCATCTCAGCATAGTTAGGATCATGCATAGATTTCTAACATAGTTTCTGTTTTGGCTTGGAGTACTTGGTAAGTGTTTATGCTTTAGCACCCTTGCATGTGTATGAGTGACTGCCATGATAGCATGCTTACCATGAGGCTATGTGCTTATGTGATATACCTGCCTAAATGGCTGTGGGTGAAGGTTGGATTATTTGAATTGGAATAATGCATTGACTGTGAGTTTTAAGCCCACTTGAGAGTGGCAAATCATCTTGTTTTCTAAGCCCACCTGAGAGTGGCAAATCCACGTCTTAGCCTACTTGCGGGTAGCACCATCAAACCATTTTCAAAGTAAACAAACATGAGATCTATTGTTCCAATTCAGGCGATCCAGTCTATACTTATATGCTGTGCGCATCATGTAGTAAATCTAGGCTAATAACCGGAATAAGAATGCGTAATGTTTTCAAAACTCGATATCATGGTTAGTAGAGGCCGATCTTTGTTCGGGCGAGCGGGGGTGCTCACGAAGTGACCTTCCCCAATCGTACCCAAGTTCCTGAGTCGAGGTAACTTTGGTGGTGACGGACACGTGCCCTTCGGCACGAGTCAGGGTTTCCTAAATTCCCCTAAAATAAAATATTTAGGTGGCGACTCTGTATCTGGCAAAGCAGTCCATGTTTGGTACTTCTTTCTAAAAATTTGTTTTCCAAAACGATTTGCCAGATTTGGACTCTTTGATGATTCATCGGTCTTGCATTGCACTTTGTGAGATTAGATACAAGACTGTGACTTTTGAGTCCAAACTGTAGTTAGCCCATATGAACAAAATGGGGGGATTTCCCTCTTGAGACGTTCGGGGACGTCTACAGTTTCTGGCGACTCTGCTGGGGAGTTACAGAACTTGACTCGAACTCATGATATCTGGTTTTGACTACACTTATGTGTTTCTTTGCATTGCATTTGCATTGGTGCGCCTAGGACACCGTGTTTTCCGTATGCTATTCCTGAACGGTTTACCGGAGGCTCGCTTTGCGAAGCGTGCCATAAGGCTGACCGGTTGCGGGCTCTGCCACGACGGGAACTCAAATCCTAATTTTACCGGGGCACCCTTTTGACCATTTGACTTAGTGCATATTCGGAATCCATAGTGACCATTCCAAACTAGGACAGGTTGCTTACCCGATTATAGCTTGTTTGAAACAACTGCGTGCGTAGTGAAATCCTAGCTCTTGACAAAATAGGACAGGGAAACCCTACTCCCAACATAGGGGTGTTTTGGCTCTCATTTGCTTGCTATGTGCTTTTAGAGTGTGTCCCTACAGGAATGCATGTAACAGTTTGCAAGTCTGGGTATCAGGCCTGCGGGCATCAATATTTGGGAGAATCAGTTTTACCTGAGGGTATCAGTTCACAAACAGAATTTGGGGCAGAAATCAGTAACGAGTGCAGTCATTTAGCTATGCTCGTATCTGTTCTAGTGAAATCAGGCTGAGATGCTGTCTATTTTCTCTTTTGCTAGGGTAGTCTTGGAACCATAGCTTCAGAAGGCTCCAATATCCCCCGAGTGCACTGGACTTATATTGATAGACATTGTCAGGTCAGAATCGGTTTAGAAGCAACCTGTGTTTGCCTCACCTCCACCGGTTACAAGACGAAAGAGGTTTAGGCAGAATTCACCAGCATAGTTTCTACAGCAGTCACACCTCAGTTCACCCGGGTCTAGTCTGGTTTGGGAACAGTTGTCTGCATTCAACTCAGCACGAGATCAATCACCCGTTCCCATGGCTCAGTATCCCTCAGCCAGTATGGAAGAACAGATACGGTACCTGCAACAAACAATCGAGGCATTGCAGCAAGACGCAGTCTGCCAGGCTGAAGTCACGGCTCATCAGGCTGAAGTCATGGCTCGTCAGGGCGAAGTGATAACCCAGCTACAACAATAACAGCCACAGCAGGCTGCGGCTTCTACATCTCATGCACCTCCCACAGGTAACCCGACACCCGGAGCCATTGCCCATACTGCTAATGTCCGAGAGACTCAGGGCAATCCGGCGGAGCCAATCCTAGTACAGACCTCTAAAGCTCTTGTCCATCAAAGCGAGGCTCCATTTGAATTTAAGGTTGACTCAACTGCACTTAAGGTCAATAAACTGGAGGAGTTATTCAAGCAGGCACAGGGAGTGAACTCCATCCCGGATTTAGAGGATGGGTTATTGAATCTGCAGTTACCTTGCCGGAGCGGTTTAAAATGCCGCATATCGATTCTTTTGACGGCTCTGGAGACCCAAGGGTCACCTCCACCTGTTTTCTGATATCTTGAGGCCAATGGGTTTGACCACAGCTCAGAAGTTGTCTCTCTTTGGCCGAACCATGTCTGGGATAGCCGCAATAGGTATGCGAAATTGGAGGACTCTGTGAAATGGAATTGGGAAGAGCTGGCTGAGGCCTTTATTGCTTAATACTCCTACAACACACAGATCGAGGTCATAACTCATGATCTCGAAGTCACCCGCCAAGAACCAAAGGAGGGTTTCTCAGAGTTCATGACGAGATAGAGAGCAAAGGCCTCAATGATGACTACAAGGCCTTCTGACAAAGATCAAATCAGGATGATTGTTCGGAATTTACACGGGATGTTGTTGCAGAAAATGATCGTACTACCACTGTTTACTTTTCCAGACCTTCATGGAATGGGGGTTCAAATCGAGGATGCCATCCAACAAGGGATCTTTGCAGAAGATAATGAGCCGTTGAAGGGAAATGTTGCTCGCAGTTCCAATGCTACTACTGATGGTAGCGCAGCTATGAAATGCTCAGAAGTAGACTCTATCACCACTTCCCTCAATGGCCAAAAACCCGCCACTTCAAATCGGCCCCAAGCCCGAAAGTTCAACCCTCTTTACATGAGTCTCTCCCAAGCTTTGAAAAAGCTATAAGAAGAAGGGCACCAAGAATTCCTAAAACCCCAATCCCTTCCAAATCCTCTTCTACCAAGATATGACCCAGCTAAATACTGTGCCTATCATCAACAACACGGTCATGATACGAACCGTTGCATCCGTCTCCGTCATAAGATTCAGGATCTTATTGATGAAGACCCTAGCTCCACCCAAAGCACCTCAGGTTAGTATTGACTTGTCACCTCCCCACCTCAACCTCATCCATACACTACCATCCACCTTCGACCCCAGCATATATATCACCCCAGCCCATCTACCCAAGCCTGAGGTGTTCATTCCAGAAAGCATGGACTTATGCATGATGGATGCACCTAGACCCCAATCATCTCAAACCCGTGAGCCCACTACTTCTGAGCTGAAAAGAATGATTGAAGATCTTCAGAGAACTGTGACAAATCTGGCTCCGAGACATTGGCTCCCTCATCGACCACATCACATACCGGAAATTCCATGACAAAAGGCTCCCTAATTTGGGACTGGCTGCATTTGAAGAAAGCCAAACCCTTGGCAAAGTGGAGGCAGGTGGTAAGAACAAGGTAGGGGCAGGCATTGGTCCCCATGAACACCTTCAATGGGCTGTGGAGGCGGCTGTGGAGGCTTTGAAAGTCGAAGGGCTGAATAAACAGCAAGTAATTGCAGTTGTTGCAAAGATTATGGATGGCGCTTTTGCCACTCAGAATGAGAGCAGTTTGAATCAAGGGCCAAGCCGGGAGAAGGGTCGTTGTATCAGAAATGTTCCTTTCAGCTATAATCCTGCACTCAGAAGAGATCAGCAAACCCAATCAGCGCCCATCAATCCCGTTGCTGGTGTATCCAGTAAAAATCCACAAACTTTGAAGTACCAACCCCGAGGTCAGAGGGTCTTCCATGCCCTCCACATGCCTTTGTCCAAAGCTTTCCAAATCCTTATAAGACAAGGCCATCTCAAGCCCCTGGAGCCTCGACCTCTCCCGAATAAACTTCGTCCCTCCCATGATCCAGCCAAATACTGTGCCTTCCATCAACAAGCCGGCCATGGCCCTGACATGCGTTTTCGTCTTAGCCACGAAATACAAGATCTGATTGACGACGGGGTCATTACCGCGCCAAGCTCTGCAAAGTCTATCGGCACTGGATCGGTGAACTTGGGGGATAATTTGACCATGTGATCAGGGGATGAACCACCTGCAGATGGCGCTTAGTTTACTCCAGATATGGTGGATGGCATGCACTGTTTTGAGTACATTCATGAATGGTGTTAATTTGTACTTTCTGACTTGGGTATTGGGTCAGTCTTGTTGTTTTGTATAGAGTCAGTCGGGTCTGTCTTGTTGTATCAAGTCAGTCCTGTTGCGTTGGAGTCCGGTGATTCTGGGGATGTTACCTCGGATATCACTATCTTGTTTTGTGTTTGCCCTTTTGCTTTCTTTTGATTCTACTTCTATCTTGGAGCCAGTTGTGCCAACAGATTCGAATGAAACAGCAGTGATTTTTACATTCTTGTGTTTGCTTCTGCCTTATGCCAGTTGTGCCAGAAGTTCTGAATGAAATGACAGTGCTTTTCGCCTACTTTTTTTTTGTGCCTTGAAATCATTGCATTGACCTAAGTTTTTCAAAACTTTTTTAACAATGTGGTGAAAACGAAGAGGAAGGAATTCCTCGGGTTTTGCAAAATTTGATCATTTGAGAGAAAGAGAGGCATGCTAAGCCCTTAATGAATGAAATCATGCTTGTTAATGTGAGTACTGAGAAGGATCCTGGCTTGATCTAGATTGGTTTCACATTGTCTTCCGCACGAGCGATTAGTAGCTTTCTTAAAAGATTTCAAAAAATATTTTGCGTAGTCCTGTGAACACCTGTGTGGAATCGCTCTTGAGATTGTGCAGCTTAGGATCGCTCTCAGCCTCGAGACTCGATCCATTTACTTTCAAACCTTGAACTTGGATTCTGAATGTTCAATGGTCAACCACAATGCAAGGCCTGTGTGGCTAGATTTGAAGCAGCCCACGAACCAGGGGCAAGAAAGTCAAAGAAAGCTTGCGAAGCTAGATCAAAAGCCCTCAAACTAGGGGCAAAAATGTCAGATGTGCTCGAAGAGTCAAAAAATTGGGATGTTTCTCAAGCTAATGAAGATCGGCAAGAATGCCAAATCCTAGAAAGGAGGAAAGAAGAAAGTATTGCTGAAGGATAACCGAGTTCCTATCCATAACACTAGGAGCAAATTCAACCCACCATCAGATGGACTCCTACATCGTCAGCGAACAACAGCCATTCTCCTGGATTCAGATGACTTCAGGATCTCAAAACTATTTGACATGGACAAAGCTACACTTTTACCCTTGAGAGGCTCACTGGGCCAAAAACCCAGAAGGGCGACCCAGGCAAAAGTTAGAGCAAAGAAAAGAACAAAAAAAAAAAAGAAAAGAAAAGAAAAAAAAAAGAAAAAAGAAAAAAGAAAGAAAAAAAAGAAGAAAAAATTGAAAAGAAAAGAAGAACAAAGCTCGCAAGGTTGAAAACCCAGAAAGGGCGGCCTTGGCAAAAGTTAGAGCGCAAAAGGAGAGGTTAATACCCGAGTGTTCCTCAACCCCGAACTACGTAAGGCTTGATTCCCATCTTTGGGATACGTAGGCAACTTCATTTTGAAGTCCAGCTGTAAAACACTTCAAATTTGACTGTGTCCATGTGATGGTTCTGGTCATCTTTGTCTTCCCTGTATCCGAGAATTTGGTTGTAATTGTCATTGTGAGGACTGGTTGCCACGTGCTGTGGTGCTATTCAGACTAGGGGCAACTTTCCGTTGCCGTCCAGTGTGTTGCGGTACTATTCAAACAAGGGGCAACTTTCCGTTGCCGTTCAGAGTACTGCGGTGCTATTCAACAAGGGGCAACTTTCCATTGCCGTGCAGTGTCTTTCAGACAAGGGGCAATTTTCTATTTGTTTTGGATCTGAGGTTGTGCATCTCAAGAGTAGGTTCCGTGCTCATTGAGCAGTGGTCGTTTGCAAAAATAGTTTTTGAGAATTTTTACTGAGGTTGACTAATTCTCTCGAAAATTATTCCATTTTTCTAAAACTGGACCATTTCTTGGACCCAAAAAAGGAAAATTTTCAATGCTCATAGCCTGACTCGCATGATTTTGAAAATCAAAAAGTTGAACAAGCATGTTAATCTAACTTTCATGTTGGTCAAAATTGTTTTAAAACCAAAACAAAAAAATGGTCAAAATGGTGAACTGGGGGCACAGTTGTGTCAGGTGTTCTGTCTTTCCCCCATTGTCAACATACTTGCCAGAAAGGGCACCCTATTCGCCAAGAAGGGCACATCGGAAGTTAATAGCGACAGGGCCAAAAAGCTCTCTCATCCTCCAAGTAACGAGGTATCAAGCCAAGTGCGAAGCACGAATTGGAATGGGCTAAGATATTCCACTTCCTTGTTTGGGCAGATCTGATTGCATCTAAACTCCCCAGCAGAGCATCGTCAACCGATGTCAGCTGCAGATTTGCTACACACACAATTGTAGCGCAGTCCCTCTATGGGAGAAACTCACTGTTGTGAATAAGAAGAAGAATCTAGCAGAATGCTAGGGGCAAGAGCCCGCAACTTTTTGTTTATCTGTCAACCACTCAGGGGAGGGATAAAAAAAATGAGAGATTGAAGAATAGAGAGATGTGCCCTGAGAGAAAAAGTGAAAAAAGGGCTTTTTCAGAAAAACAGAGCTTGAGGGCCGAGTGATGTGAGAATCACAAATGAGAAAATGATGGGAAACAATACCTGAAGAAACTGGCTCCTCGTGCACCGAGAGGTGTCTTGCCTTTGTAACACAGCTGAGTGTGGTGTTTGTGTGTTTTTTGTTTGTCTCGATTCTTGTTTTGAGTCGTTTGAGTGTCAATAGATGTGTTGAGGTTGTTTTTCCTTTGTTGAGTGGTGTTTAAGTTGTTCCACCTTTGTTTTCCGTTGTTGAGTCATTGTGGCTGTAGTCAGTTGTAGGCTCAATACCCAGTTGAGAACCCTTTTCTCATTTTAATTTCAAAAATGAATTGTTTTGTGCTCAGAGTGCTGTGCCGTTCTCCACATTTGTGCAAAACAAGATTTTGTTCTTTCAAGAACCGCAGGGTTTAACCCGGGTCATGTGGGAATAGTAAAACCAGGACCTATCTGAAGCTATGAAAGTTCCGGGCTGCAAAGCAAAAGAAAATAGGGAAAATGTCAGGCATTTGAGTTTGTTTCAGCTTCTGCAAGTTCCGTCATTGCACCCCGTGTACTCAGAATGAGCAGTGTCTTGTATAAGCCGTGTGTTCAGAATAAACAGAATGCTGTGTTATGAGCTACGTGTTCAGAATGAGCAGTGTGCTGATACGAGCTGTGTGTTCAAAGTGAACATAATACTGTGTTAACTGTTTCACAGTTGCAAGCCAGAATGGCGATTAGAAGTGCTCTCCCTGAGTACGATTCCCCGTTAGAGTAAGGCGGTTTACCGCCACTCACTCCATGAGGTGCTTTCTAGAGTGCCGCTTTGTCTGTTTATTGCATTCCCTTAACATCATGCTCTACATTGCTTGTAACATGTAGTGTATCATCGCACTTATTGCGTTTATTTGCATCTTGTGTTATCTTGTACCATTTATCCTTTTACGTCGAGCTGCGTTTAGGATCGTTGTCCTCCGGGACTTTCTCAGGTTGCGTTGTGGACGCACCTGGGCGGTTTGGTTTCGGACCTCTTCTCATGATTTCAGCGTGGTTTGAGTGTCTTGTTCCTTATGTGATTTCAGCGTGATTGGAATTTATCTCAGGTTGCGTTGTAAACGCGCTGGGTGGTTTGTTTCGGACCTCCTCTCACAATTTCAGCGTGGTTTGAGTGTCCCGTTCCTTACGTGATTTAAGCGTGTTTGGAATTTATCTCAGGTTGCGTTGTGTACGCACCTAGGCGGTTGTTGTTGGACCTCCTCTCACGATTTCAGCGTGGTTTGAGTGTCTCGTTTCTTACACGATTTCAGCATCTTTGGAATTCATCTCAGGTTGTGTTGTGTACGCACCTGGGCTATTTGTTTCGGACTTCCTGTCACGATTTCAGCGTGGTTTGAGTGTCCCTTTCCTCACACGATTTCAGCATGTTTGGAATTTATCCCAGGTTGCATTGTGTACGCACCTGGGCGGTTGTTTTCAGACCTCCTCTCACGATTTCAGCGTGGTTTGAGTGTCCCGTTCCTCACATGATTTCATCGTGTTTGGAATTTATCCCAGGTTGCGTTGTGGACACGCTGGGCGGATTGTTGGACCTCCTCTCACGATTTCAGCGTGGTTTGAGTGTCCCGTTCCTTACGCGATTTCAGCGTGTTTGGAATTTATCCCAGGTTGCGTTGTATACGCGTTGGGCGGATTGTTGGACCTCCTCTCACGATTTTTAGCATGGTTTGAGTGTCCCGTTCCTCACACGATTTCAGCATGTTTGGAATTCATCTCAGGTTGTGTTGTGTACGCACCTAGGCGGTTGTTGTTTGACCTCCTCTCACGATTTCAGCGTGGTTTGAGTGTCCCGTTCCTCACACGATTTCAACATGTTTGAAATTCATCTCAGGTTGTGTTGTGTACACTCCTGGACGGTTGTTTTCGGACCTCCTCTCACGATTTCAGCGTGGTTTGAGTGTCCCTTTCCTCACACGATTTCAGCATGTTTGGAATTCATCTCAGGTTGTGTTGTGTACGCACCTGGGCGGTTGTTTTCAGACCTCCTCTCACGATTTTAGCGTGGTTTGAGTGTCCCTTTCCTCACACGATTTTAGCGTGTTTGGAATTTATCTCCGGTTGCGTGGAATGCGCTCCTGATTGGTTTTCTTTGATCTCCCTCCTCTCACGATTCCAGCGTGGTTGGAGTGTGTTACCCCTTTTGCATCTATTGCTCTATCTGTTACATCCATTGCATCATATCTGTTTTATTCTGGTCTGGGAGACCTTAAATCCTCTGTTTCAGGAGACCTTAAATCCTGCATCTTTATTCGCACTGTCTTGTGCACTCTCCGGTCTAGGAGACCTTAAATCCTTTAAAGGTGCAATTCCTTTGGTGTTTGTCATGCCCGAACGACTTTTGATGGTCTGGTACAGCCACCTGCCTATGTTTGCGGTGAGTTCCTAGGAGACCAATTGAGACGGTGAAAACTAGAGTTCGAATGGCTCATGCCTAGAATGCAAAGGTTCGGGATTTTCGAGACTAAAGTCTGGTTTAAATACCCAGGGGTATATCCTCGGCTTGAAATCTGTATTGCAGCCCCATAGATTGAGATAGCATATGTATGCGCCTCAATTCTGGATATTGAATCAACCTAGTCTGTCACCCTGTTGGAGAATAGGGAAAGCTGCGACCACAGTCAGGGAGAAAAGTAGTACCTACGGTTCAACTAAGAAGAAGGAGAAGGTCCCCAGCAGCATGAGGCAGGTCATTGCCAATTGCCACTGTAAGGTACCTTCACTTCCTATCTGTTGCATCACATTATGTTTATTACATTGCATATCTTTTGTATTGCTTCATTACATTGCATTACATAAACCCTAAATTTTAAGACCGGCTTCGCTAAGCGTATAAGTCCAATTATCAAATCGGCTTCGCGAAAGCGTATAAGTCTAATTATCAGACCGGCCTCGCGTAGCGTATAAGTCCAATATTCAAACCGGCTTCGCGTAGCGTATATGTCCAATTATCAAAATCTTCTCGCATATCATTTTGCATCCTGCCCCTGAACTACGCTGGTTTAATTCCTTGCAAAGGGATACGTAGGCAGCCTGCAGGCACAACCATTTATTTATCTATATTTTGTTTGTTTGTCCAAGTCTTTGGCCTTGTCAAAAATGGATCGTCTCTGGGCTTTGACACTCACTCCCGTCACTTCTTGACTTCCTAGTTCGGTCAAAGAGGGGCAACTGTAGACACCCCATTTTTGACCGCCCTTAAGACTTGGGCATTACTGATGGTTTACTTGGTGGAGAAAGGTGTGCAAGGCAAAGATTCAGTTTGTTCGGCAAGGAGAGAGTCAAATCTCAACTTCACACCCCTTTTGGACCGAAATAATCTTGATCAAAAGATTTTGGACCTTGAAACCCTCTCTTTCAAAATGTTTTAAAAATGAAGTTCCTACGATGTTCTGATGCTCGTATTTCGTTAAATGTTATGCTTTTCAGTAAACCGAGCAAGGACAAAGTGGAAATGAATGAAAGAGAGATGAAATCTTTGAAAAATCTTTCACAACACCTTACTTAGGGGTTTGGAGTTGAAGAAAAGGAGAGAAGGGGGAAGAAACCCAGTTGGGGAAAAAAATGGGCATGAACCGTTAGGAGAGGGACGAGCAGTCCTCGCTGAATCAGGCCTATTCATTTGTATACTTTGATTACAGCTATAAGGCCATCACCATTGGAAAGCTTACTTCTGAGGCTTCATTTTTCACTCAAGAATCTCCTAAAGCCAAGTCCGGACGGGGGAGATATGGTTGATTGAAGTAGGACATCACTCCGATTGGATCGAATCTGCGCGGCTTCACAAAAACAGGCATAACCTTTTTCATAGGAGGAATTTTGATGCAAGGCTGGTGCCATTGGAAAGCTAACTTCTGGGGCTTCAATTTGGACACATGGCTGACCACTTTTGGACTTCCTAATCACTGGCCGACCACCTTTCTTTCCGGAAGACCAATTTTTTTGTCCTGAAAAACCAGAAAAAGTAGCAGGATGACCAGAGAAGGTGGTCGGCCGACCACCTGAACCTTTTGACCTGGTCGGCCGACCAGGAAAAGTGGTCGGCCGACCACCTGAACTGGTCAGCTAGCTTTCTTCTTTTTTGTCTCAATGAGTTGAAGCCAGCTGTGCCAACTAGAAGCCGCAGAATGCATCCTCCATACACGTGTATGGAGGATGTTTAAGCTAGCTTTTAAGCTTCTTGCAGAAGCTTAAGACCTTCTCCTCTATAAAGGAAAGGGCCCTCTTCCATTGCTAGGGTTCAGAACCTGTTTTGAGCATACATACACTTTCCGTCCATATCTCTATATTCTAAGCTCCAAAAACCCTTGTTCATGGTCCCATTGCACTACACCTCCAAGCATAACACCTCCATTATCAACCTAAACAGCTAGGAGCTCATTTTCATAGGTTGGAGAGCTCCTATTTTGGTCCAGAAGCTGCTGGCCCTCTGCTCTACAAGGGTAAGACACCAGTTCCCTCTTTTGGCCCTTATTTTGCTTCATTGTTTAGCCTTACTTGCAAGCATTTTTGGGTTTCATCATAAACTTAAAAAAGTTTTTTTTTTGAGCTTATAAACATGTTTGTTTGAGGTCATTTTTCCGTCGGGGGTCATCTACCCCCTTGCATGCTTCATTTCCTCTTGTTTTGAGCTATGCATTAGAGCATTTGTGTTGGCCTTGATTTGGCCTTTTAGTCACTGAAATTCGGCCGATTTTCAGTGGCTAACATGCATTTTTGAGCCTTAAAATCAGAGAGGGGTGACCCTCTCACCCCTTGTTTTGTTTACTAGCTTTCTTGGCCTTACAAAGGAGCCCCTACTTGCATGTTGTGAAGTCACATTTCAGGCCCTGTTTGGTGAGTTTTAGGGTCTGCCTTAACTCTGTCCAGAGCCCTTTTGGCCATATTTTGTGTCCCTCATGCATGTGTGGAACAATTCTCTTCAAGGCCTTTCAAAGGGACCTTTCATTACATGCTTCATTGACCCATTCCAGGGTCTTTTTAGTGAGTTTTTGGACCCTCATAACTGATTTCCAGAGGTGGTTTTGCCATGTTGCATGTCTATCTTTTATGTGTTGAACAACCCTATTATTGGCCTCTCAAAGGAGCACCTCATTCTAGCATGTGTTGACTGAGTTTACATGGGTTTTTGGGGTTTATTTGACATGCCATGTTTCTCTTTTTGGCTGGTTTGGTGGCCTCTCTTGCGCTTCATATACATGTAGTGAAAACCATGCTCACTAGCCTGTGTTGCATGTTGTTTTGGCCCTTCATGTTAGCACTTTTTGGCCATGCCTTAAACTGATCTTAGGCATATTTTGGACTGCTTTAGCTCTGTTTTTGGGTCTCATGGTCGAATCATGTTTGTTTTGCATGCTTGTAGTTCAATACCCATGCTTAACTTTGAGTTTTGAGGCTCATTACATGCATATACTGAGGTGTGTTCAGAGCTTGTATCAATGCCATATTGCCATGTTTTATACTCCTTAAGTGTGCTTAAGAGTTGTCCATGAATGCCTTGTTTTCGGGTCATTGAATGAGCTCCATTTCTTTGCATTCTGAGCCATCATTTTAGGCCATTTCCCCACTATTTCAGACCTGCCTAGGGTCTGTTTGGGGTTGGTTTTTCCATTGGTGCATTTCTTTGGGTACCTCTAGTGTAACGCACTTCACTAGTTTCGGTACCCGAGCCCCCTAGATTGCATTGTGTGCCATGTTTGCATGTTTCGAGACCATTTTGTATCATGTTTCAAAGCTGGAATTTGTGTGCTTGTATGCCATATTGCATCCATTTCCATGCTTTGGTAGAGTGGCATTTGATGCCTTAGGATTGATCCCTTGCATCGTGCATGTTTGTATGTGTTTTGGTTGTCTCATTTCCATCATATGGCCACTGATGTGAGTGTGGCTGAGGTCCACTCATATTGGTTTAAGTCCACCTTGGATTGTGTATGCCATTTGGTTCATGTTGTTGCATGTTTGACCATCGCATTGTGTATGCTTTGATTATGCCTTTGTGTATGTCCATCTTCATGTGTGCATTGCGTATGCTAGGTTGTTAGTCGCATTGTGTATGCCATATAGTTTGTAGCATTGTGTATGCTAGTGGCATGTTTGCATCTCATCCTCGCATGTTTGCATGGTTACGTCGCATTGCATTAGGATTGCATGCTAGTTGCATTTGTGTAGGTCATGCATATTGCATTGTGTTTGGAGTAGGAGTTAGTCCAAACACGGGAAACGAGGGGCGTTTCATAATCAAAGTGACGAAACGTATCTCAATTTCCGGTCACCTACACTCTTGACTATCCATGATAGAGTTGTTGGCTTTACTTGCTTATATGTGCATTCACGTCCCATTGAGTCGTGCAATTCGACTTCTCGGCCATCATCTATCGAGATGCGTGATTGGTGGCATGAGGATCGAGGTCTACACTCCCTTGAGCTTGTGCAAGGACGGGGAGAGTGGTCTTGCACACATATGTTGAAAATACCTTGCTTTCTCTCCCTCTTGCCTTTGTTTCAGAAAAACCAGAATCCAGGGGCAGAAATTGGTCGGCCGACCAAGTTTTCTACCAGGCCGACCACCTTTTTTGGTTTCCACCACAAAGGGTGGTCGGCAGGTGTTTCCCAAGCCAACATCTGGTCGGCAGCCTTTCCAGGGTGGAGTTTCAGCCTCTTGGAGCCTTGTGCAAATTTCTAAAATCAGTTTCAAACAAAGGCGAGACGAGACATCGCGATGGAATTTCCCGACGAGACGACTCGAGCATGCATCTTTCATCATTCGGAATAGAGCTGAGGCGGTCCATGAATTTTCATGCTAGTTTATTTGCTTTCCTAGTTGATTTGTTAATTAATTAGGGTTTTGTAATATTTAATCATTCATTCGGACTGTAATTATTTATTCGGACTGTATTATTTATTCGGACCCTCCGAGCGAGGGCAATGTTGTAATAAGTGTGCGTGAGTGTGATGTATGTCTTCCAACCCCACTTTTTTCTCCCTTTTATTTACCAGCTTATGATGGTTAGATTAGGGCATGTTTCAATTAGCGTACTTATGCTCGCATGTTTGCATCCATTCATCTGTTTTGCATGCACCGGGCTCGGCGCATCATACTAGCTGCATTGTATTTCAATTCCGAGTTGAATACTTGTTAGTTGTAGCATTTCACATGCCATCTTTAGAATAGCCGAGCCTATTGCATGTGTTGCATTAGGCCTCTCAGCATAGTTAGGATCATGCATAGATTTCTAACATAGTGTCTGTTTGGCTTGGAGTACTCGGTAAGTGTTTATGCTTTAGCATCCTTGCATGTGTGTGAGTGACTGCCATGATAGCATGCTTACCATGAGGCTATGTGCTTATGTGATATACCTGCCTAAATGCCTGTGGGTGAAGGTTGGATTATCTGAATTGGAATAATGCATTGACTGTGAGTTTTAAGCCCACTTGAGAGTGGCAAATCATCTTGTTTTCTAAGCCCACCCGAGGGTGGCAAATCCACATCTTAGCCTACTTGCGGGTAGCACCATCAAACCATTTTCAAAATAAACAAACATGAGATGTGTTGTTCCAATTCAGGCGATCCAGTCTATACTTATATGCTGTGTGCATCACGTAGTAAATCTAGGCTAATAATCGGAATAAGAATGCATAATGTTTTCAAAACTCGATATCATGGTTAGTAGAGGTCGATCTTTGATCGAGCGAGCGGGGGTGCTCACGAAGTGACCTTCCCCAATCGTACCCAAGTTCCTGAGCCGAGACAACTTTGGTGATGATGAACACGTGGCCTTCGGCACGAGTCAGGGTTTCCTAAATTCTCCCAAAATAAAATATTTAGGTGGCGACTCTATATCTAGCAAAACAGTCCATGTTTGGCACTTTTTTCTAAAAATTTGTTTTCCAAAACGATTTGCCAAATTTGGACTCTTTGATGATTCATAGGTCTTGCATTGCACTCTGCAAGATTAGATACAGGACCGTGACTTTTGAGTCCGAACTGTAGTGAGCCCATATGAACAAAACGGGGGGATTTCCCTCTCGGGGCGTTCGGGGACGTCTACATCTGGTCGGCAGAGAAACCATTCGGCGAACAAAACTTTCATTCGGTCGGCTTATATTTCTCCAAGTAGAATAAAGCAGAACAGAGCAGCTTCTGAAGGATGATCTCCTAGAGTCTGAGGCAGTTGTTTATAATTTATTCGCTTTTATCCCATGATTTGTTAGATTCAACTTAATTTAGCTGAGTCAATTCATTGTTATAATAGCTTCCAATCCCATGTCTTCTATTTATTTATCTGTTGTAATAACTCCCAGCTCCACGTCTTCTATTAATTCATTGTTGTAAATAACTCCCAACCCCATGTCTTTCTAGCTCTTTTATTTCTATGATTTCCATATATGTTGTAAAGCACTGTGTTTTATTTATCATATCCATGTGTGCATTCATTTTTATGCATACAAATTCGGTGCATTTACATTTGTGGAATTCATCAAATTTAAGATGTTTCTGTGCGTTACCTTGCCATGAGATGACACACATGTCACTCGTTAACAACCAAGTCCTTAGTTGCATTTTGTGGGTGTATTGCATTAGCAATTTTATATAGGATCATGCATGTGTATATAGCATATTACTTTGGGCTTGCCATAGATAAATGCCAAGTGAGCACTTACTATTTTAGCATCCTAGTTGTATATGTTATTTTATTATGTCTAGCATCTTACCATGTGGCTATGTGCTTCAGTGATATACCTCTTTGACTGCCAATGGATGAAAGTTGTGTTGCTTATATTGGAATGACGTTGATAGATATGCATGTATGCTCAAATTTATTTATTTATTTAATTTTTATATTCAAAATCCTTTCAAAATGCATGAAATCAAAGCATCCAAAATGAATGACACAATATATAATTATATACTTCACATAGTATTGTTAGTATTATTAAAATTGGAATATGAACATATGAAGACTACAAAACTCACATCATGACTTAGTAGAGGTTGATCTTTTGATCGGGTGAGCGAGAATGCTCAATTCATAACATTTCCCTTTCATACCTAAGTTCTCGAACTGAGACACTTTGGTTATGACGGATAGTGGCCTTTGGCACGAGTCACTAGTTTTCTAGTTTTTCTAAAAGATTAGGTGGCGACTTTGAAATCTGGTGACGTAGTCTATTTTTGGCAAAGGTTTTGGAATAAAATATATTTTCTTTGCAAATTGTAGGATCTAGACTCACATTTATGTTTCACATTGCACTTGTGAGACTGGATCAGGAGATCAGGAGTCCAAACTGCTGGGCGGACTCAAGTATTGTGAGAACCTGTATTTAATTATTCTAAAAAGAAAATGAAAAAATAAATAAATTAATTTTACCCGAATTCTATCTAATATATATATATATATATATTAGTGTATAAGTTAGTTTCAAATTAACCCAATTCAATCACTAACAAAAATATTATTAAGAATAACAATTTTATGAATGTTTAATATTTGTTGTTCATAAATTGTTTTTATAAGGATTTAACATGATAATTATCTTTGTTAAATAACTTAGTTAAAAACCTTAATGTATTAATTTTGATAAAATAAAAAAATAAAAAAGAAAATAAAATCCGAAATTTCAAATTTTCTGTGGCAGTGAATGCCACATGTCTGCATGCATGCCATATAGGGACTATAACTCCATCATGCTTCTTGGAATTGAGATATACGAAATGGCTAGATAGAATGATGAGAAGAAAAAGAAAGGGGGGAGGGGGGCTCAGCAAGCATTGTATATATATATATATATATGCATGCTTGCATTCGGTAAAGAAAAGAATAAAAAGAAATATGTGAAGTAGCTAAGTTGAGTAGGAGAAGAAGAAGAGTGGAAGATTAAGGAAGACAATTTTCTGCCATTTCATCATCATATTATTATGTAAAAAAACTCTCTCAACCCTCTCATTTTTTTTTAATTGTTGAAATTTTCATATTATATTTATATGATAAAATGACTAAACTTGTACATAGAATTTTATTTATAGTTGTATGTAAATTTTTGATTTGTATATCAAATATTTGAAGATATTGGCAGTCTTAAAATCATGATAATATTGTGGAATTTGGACTTGCATGTGTAGTTTATGCCATTAAAAAGATTATTGAAGATTTTATTTGGCCCTTAAATTTGCCAGAAAGTTGTACGAATTTTTAGACAATTTTATACTCAAAATTTTGAGATGATTTATTCTAGAAAGTTGTTCATAATGATGTCTACTTCATCCAGGAATTTTTTCAACAATTATTGAGTTTTTTACGAATTTATACAAAATTTTAACCAAACTTGGAACTATAGGCAGATTTTACTGTGTTTGAAAAATTATTAAACCTTTTATATTAAACCAAATCTGGCAATTTATAAATAAAAAATGAAATTTGAGAAGTCTAGTTTCGTAATAAATTTTTATATTATGGAATTGATTTATGAATTTAAGTATGAAATTAATTTAAGAAAATGTGATAAATCTGTGTCATGAAATTTCTAGGAATTTTACAGAATTATTTATAACTTATTTTTGTGAAATTATTTCTGAAAAATGACCTAAACATGTTTATTGAATATTCTGTATATTTTCACGAATTTTAGAATTGCATAAATAATTTATTTATAATTTGTTTTACCAAAGGTATATCCTGAAAATTTCTTGGCAGGCTTAAAATCATTACTTCAATTAATTATTTGGAGAAAAATTAATTATTGTGTTGGTCTAATTCATTAAATATTATAAATTAGTAATCCATGTATGGGTGTATTGTGGTTTATTTAATATTGTGCTAGTCTAATCTTGTAAATTAAAAATCCATGCATGTGTGTGATTATATGCATGTGTGTGGTTATGGTTTATTTTCTTTGTATCTAAATTATTATTTCATACCATGGTTTAAATAAATTGTTTGTTCAAGATTTGTACATTGATTTATTATTGTGTGACATGTGTAATATTTTATGTTGGAAATTTTAATGAGTTGGTATAACATTATTGGTGATGAAAATTTGAATTATTGTGAATTTAAAAAGTAAAGAAGCACGAAATTGAATCGGTGCATTAAAGTTTAAAAGTGATGGGGTAAGCCTGGTATAGAGTCTTGTGCAAGTGAGTTGCAAACTCTAACATGGCACGGGAAGGCATTTCAGCTCTTATCTGTAGAGCCGATATAAAGTTGGTGGTGCGGGTGTCACAACATAGACTGATCCCTTGGGGTAGATCGTGATGTCACGACTCGGGTACGTAACGCTGGTGCGTGGGCATCATTGGTAGTTACAACAAGTAACATTTGAATATTTTACCAATGGGGAGTCAGAATTGCCCATGGCCATTGCTTAGATAAACTAAATCTATGTGAATCTAAAAGAAAAGTTGGCATTTTTCTTAGGATGAAATACTGTTTCTGCTTGCCACTGTTCTTATTATCGATTATTATTATTTCAACTGATAACATTCATGTTATGCTTATTAAATGTTGCTTGTTATTCTGATACTACACAGTATTCATTAATTGTGAGCATCATTATTGGGATGGGTATTTTCGGGTTGTAGTATCTTATTGAGCTCATCGCTCATTGGCATTCTCGTTGCCCTAGCATTTTATGCCAGATACCGAAGAAACCGAAGGAAACACCGAGGCCTTGCAAGGCGACATCCAGCCTTGGTTAGCTTAAAAAGTGCCCAAGTTCCATGAAGCATTTTTCTAAGTTGTTCTTGTTGTTGTTTTTTTTTTTCTCTCTCTCTCTGTCTCTGTCTCTGTCTCTGTCTCTGTCTCTTTCTATCTCTCTCTCTCTCTCTCTCTCTCTCTTTCTATCTCTCGCTAGTTCTCTTTTTATATTGTTTTATTTTATTTTATTTATGGACTACGACTAAGTTTTAGGATTTTATTGGAGCTGTAATTAAAGAACTTTTAATTTCTGGGTTGTTAATTAATGGATGCTGGTAAAATCGGTGGCAACATTGATGAGTTCTTAATCAAGAAAGTTGGTTTTAAAATCTAAATCTTATTATGATGTCCTTAAATTTTGGGGCGTCACAAGTACTGTGACGACCCAGACTTGCTAATCGTGATTCAATTAATTAAATAATTACATGTTAATTCTAATTGAATTAAGTGCCAAGTAATTTAATTTGTGCACATCTGTCCAAATTGAAAAATTGCCTGTTAAGGTTACAACTTTGAAACTAAAATCAACAATCTTATTAGGGGCACAAATTGAAATTGAGTACATGGATGGGCTCATAGGAATTTTTAGAGCCATTTGGGAAGTTTAATTGAAAATTGATTCAGTTTACTGAAATCGTCTGTGATTGAATTGAGCCTTAATTGGAACTACTAATTATGTTCCTACAGGTCAATTATGTGATTAAGTGTTATTGATTGTTATGAGATTTATTGACTTGTATCCTTTGAACAGATAGGTTAGAATGGAAATTGAACCTGTCTGACTCGCTAATTTTAACAAGTTCAAATTAAATAATTGGATAGGAATTAGTGCCTAATTTATATTAGTATAATTTAATATAGTGTAATTTAGATTATAAGATGATGAGAAGTAATTTAATTTGAGTGAATTTGATTTAAATTAATTTATTAGCCTATTAAATTTAACCCTAATATATGTGCAAGGCTATGAATAAGAGCCTAAATCAACAATAGAAAAAGAGAGAGTTGGTGGCCTTGGTGAACTATACACGTAGAAATAGAAGGGGAGAGATTCTGAGAACTCAACAAAAACAAGGAAAAGAAGAAAAGAAAAGAGAGAGAAAGAACATTGAAGAAAACTAATTAACTCTTCACAATTCATCAAGTTAAGGTAAGATTTTCATTCAATTTATTGAAATTTAACTTCCGACACTCATCATCTTCTAAGACAAAGGGTCAATTAGGATGACAAAGTAGAACATACAAGCTAAGTTAGGAAAGAATTGAAGGAAATTGGACTTAAATTCAACATGTACGGCATGAATTCATGATATCTTTGTTTACATATACATTTTCTTGCATGAACTTCATGAATTCTCTAAGTTTTAAAGAGCTTTCATCATAAAGTTTAAACCACATGGTTCATAGTTTATGATAGTTTTGGAGTCTTTGATTAACCAATTGGAAGAACTAAGTCTAGTTTTGAGCATGCATGATTTTATTGTGTTCATACTCATTTGTTCTTGCGTGGGTATTTAATTTGCAAGGAAATTCCATGGGATGTAAAGTTTTAAAGTTCAAATATGTATATTTATGTTTATACATTTTATTTCAAAAGTTTATTTGATTTTTATTAGAAAACTTGAGTTGAATTAAAGTCACACTTGTGTTTGAGGATAGAGCTTGTAATGTCAGGGTCATCTTCATAGTTTTTGGGAGTGAAATACTTGGAATTGAGGTTAAATTTGCTTAGAATTGCACGGCCTGGACAGTGCAATTTTCGACCAACATTTCAACCCAGACCGCTCGAGCGGCCAACCTTCATGAGCTTAGGGGTGCATTTTGCTGGATCACCGCTCGTAGGGACAAGGCCACCGCACGACCAGCCAAGCCACCGCCTGTGCGACCAAGCCACCTTCCGGGCCTCCGTTTGCATGGTTTTGAAGTGTTTTCATGATCATTTGCATCTCACGAGTGCATTAAAGTGGATAAATGAAAAGTTAGAACCGAATTAGTAAAGACGAGTAATTATTGAATAAGTAACAACCGAATCAAATAGAATTAACTAGCGATATGAATGTCATTGAATTGTTGTGCTTGAAATTTGTTTGTTAGGTTGGACGCCACATCTTTAATGCCTTATCGTACGTGTTCAAGGAGTCCACTGTGAGTAACACTGTTGTAAAGATATGTTCAATCATATTTGTTTTCTGATTGATAAATTATATTGTTTTCTGAAATGATACTTTTCTATCGATTGAATGATGATCGTCTTTTGAATAGTATTCATGGCATCCATTGCGTATTGTTATTGTTATTGCCATTGATATCGTTATTGTTATAGAGATCTCTGTCAATTCCAAATCTTTGAACTATTATTATTGTATGATGGCCATCAATTGATTGTTCGGTCTTTAAGACCTATTGTATTGTATTGTTGCTATTGGATATACCACATATGACCTATATGACTATGAACATGATTGAAAGTGATTGATTGAATCAAATGATTGAACGATTGATTGACAAAGATATTGATTGAAATTGATTGTTTCAAAGACCGTAAGGACATTATTCTTAACCTCTTTACACAGATATTATTCACTGGGCTCTAGCTCACTATTTATTATATATATGTAGGTGATCGAGTATCGGATCAAAGCTAGTGGCATCGACCCGAACCCTTGGTTTGTCAAGCTAGCTATTGTGCCTCACCGTGAGGCTCCAAACCAACATGTATCAAGGCTTTTAGGGTGGTTCAAATTCACCGCTTTGATATTGGTCAAGTGAAATGAATGTTTTATGACTTTTGTTAATACTATTTTCAATAATGGGATTTAATTCCCTACATTGTGTTTTGTCTTGTATATGTGAGCCTTATGGACATAAGTGTTTGTGTATATAACTATGCATATAAAAGTTTATTTCCATTCAGGTCCTCACAGCTCATTGGACGATGTATATTATTATTGATTGACTTCCACCAGCCCCTTTATATTATATTATTGTCATTTTTGTTAAACAAGCGTTCAGTAATCACGGATTATTGGCCGATTACGACGCTAACCTATAGGGGGCGGGTTTGGGCCGTGACAGAGTGGTATCAGAGAACAAGTATTACTGCACACACACGTCCAAATGAGCTATAGGATGTCCTACAAAAGAAATAGGGACATTGTATTGACATGTTATGTGCATAGGTGATAAATATATATATATATATATATATATATGAATATGTGAATTTTTGTGAACATATCTGAAAATGAAAAATGAAATCCATGAGACCCATCTTCCTATGTTTATATATAGACAACGGAAATAACAAGAACTATAAAATAAATAAATAAATAAAAATGAATCTAAATTGTCTAATGCTCGAATTGACCAACTAGAAAGATTGAGAAAGATTGAACGTAGGAAGTTTTAACCAAAATAGTAAGACAATTGACGTAAATTATGTGCAAAATTGCTATGTGATAATTAATGTGGGAATCATACACTCCTTGACTTGTAATGACTAGTGAACATGCCGACTGAACTTGGTGAATTATACGAATTATGAATTTGTATTGTATACCTTGGAACACTTAATATTGAGAACTTTTGGATTTGGAAACCTATGTCAATTATCGGCGAATGAAATTTTGTTGTTAAGCATTACTAGAGGGCTAATGATAGACTTATGAATTTGTGAACATACTGGACTTGAAGGAATTGACTCTGATCTTGAACACTCTTGAACACTATCACTGGACTCTAGAATTTGAGAACTTATTGACTTGAATCTGCTCTGAACTATTATATGTGACGTTGATTTTGGGAAGAACAAATGGAAGTGGGATTGTCTTGTCATCATAGTGCGTTTCTTAGAATATGAATTTCAAATGGGTATTGTTATTGTTCGACTGATGAGTGCCTATGAGAACCTGTAATAACGTGAATGTGTTTGTTGTCATCTGCTTATATGAAATGGTTAAACTTCCTGACTTACTCACTTGTGTAATGTATTCTGAACCATGTGTGAAAGAATCGAATGGCAGATAATCTGTCACTCTATTGTGCTACATTACCAAATCGGGGTTGAAGACCTCTTCTGTGGCAATTGAATGCTTGATTTTATTATATCCGAAAGAATTATGCAAGCATTGATGATCTTAAATTTTGAGAAATTGCTGGGTTAGTCCTTTACACTGTACTTAGACAATTGAATATGAATTGTTATGAATGACATTTTGAACTCTACTGAAAATGAATGGACATGGGAACATACTATAATTGACTGTGTTATGAAAATGCTGCGTATGATTTGAACAATGACCTCCTTGACATATTGTGATGAAGTAATGATGGATTAATGACACATGCTCCAATTTGTTTGTGAAATATTCCCTATTATTTGCTTATATGGAATAACAAAACTATAAGAACACATGCTTTTAAGATATGCTATAGACCGATAAGAACTGTTCAGAATGTAAAGTACGGTTGGAAATTTGTTTTCTACAGTATTGAATTGACTAGCTTGCCGAGACATTTCTTTGTCACACCACGAAAAATCTCCTGGAATTATGAAATTCGGATGGATATTATTCCTATTAATTGATATTTACCTAATGGAAATTATGATATTGTGAATGAAATTATTGTGATCTACTTATGCTAAATGACTGAACTACATAAATAATTTGTGCGTATGATATTCGGGACTTATATGAAATTTTGTTGAACTGTACCACTTCATGATATCAAAATTTTGGGAAAGATCAAGAAACTTCGCTTATTTCTTTTCCGGATTATTGTGATCATGGGTGTTGAATATGGGAAAATTTGGTCAATCTTGTGTACTACGGTATAAAGAAAGAAATTATTTGAGCAACGAAAAATGAAATGAGAAATAGGACCCGAATTTGAGTTGTGATATGGTAAGAGGAAATGCTAATCAAGGGAGAACATTTGCACTCACCCTAGAAAACACCCAGAATATTAGGACGATGACCTCAAGAACCTTTACTGTTGTGACTGAATATCCATGTGTTAATTGACTATGGACTTATATGCACTTTTACTAGGAATGATTGACATATGACTAGCTTCTATCGATTGAACTATCAAGACCATGATTTTGTGAGCATGTGATCTGCAAGGAAAACTCGAATAGTGAACATTATATCATGTATAATTGTGAATCTTTACGCCTACATGTGAGGTATATTTGAGAATTGCTATTTTGAATATGACATGGTATCTATTGATGCGACGTGATATGAACCATTATGACATGACTTAAAATTGTTGTGAAATTGTCAACTGTCTATTCAAGCAAATTGATTGTGACGTCTAAATGAAACTGTGATTAAGATTGATGGGATAGAATTGTCATCTGATTTGATTGTTTATAACAAATGTCTAGAATATATAGTGAAGAAAGGTTGAATTGTCTGACTCCTTGCCTTGACCTTTGAACTGTTAATTGATTTAGTTTCATTTATAAGAGGCTATGAATTGAATACGAACAAATGATCGGATTATGTATGCTAAGGGAATTGTTAGAACTTGAATTTGAGACATCACCTCCTTTTTAAGTTGTATGTAGATTATGAAGAACGAATTATCTTGCTTCTGATTGCTTGTCTCTATTCGGACTCGATGTTACAAGAATTATTAACCCTGAATTTTGTTGATTATGGATACTACTTGAGAGTAAAAACTTTGAACATCTGAAAGTATATGAATTCAATACGTTTTGTGATTGATCGCCTCAGTAGCACATTTGTTGTTAAGGGGATAATCTTTGAATTTACTAGATATTCTTGATGACTATCGGAGAATGTTGAAAGGCTATAATGAAGCATGTAATTGAATATTAATGTGGACTGTGACCTATTGATTGGTTAAGAGCATATGTGTGATGTTAGAGATTGAGTGTTTCAGGAATATCAAATTCTATAACTGGTATCATGGCGGAGATATGAAGTATGTACGTGAAGTGACTAATTGTTTCAATGTTATACTACCATGGATGTATACGAGAATTTGATCTATAAATGTGATAACTTCTGAGTAACTACGAATGGGCAACTTAGCAAATTTTTACGTTTGTTTCCTACAGTTACTGCTGATTTTAAGGAAGTATGCAAATTACCTATATCATGTATGAAATTGCTTTGATATTACCGTGACAATTTGATTCAAAGCCTGGTTACCTTCGTGTTACTGTACTGTAAATGTGATGTTATAATTATTTGGAATTATACGAATTGAGTATGTCCTACGATTGACTGCGTTAAGACAGTAGTATGTAGTTAAACCTGTGGAAAATGAGATTTATGGACATCATGTGGTTGCGCACGTCAGTATTATATTGATTGCCATGGGATTACTGTATGGATCTACTTTGAATGTTTGATAACTTCTGAATGATTTGACTAATTGTGATGGATCGTGGAACTGATAATTGATTTGGCTAGTGAATTGTTGAATGTCGTATAATGTAGACCTAAGACATTTGATTTACATATGAAATATATGTATAATGTAAGTTTGGAGGACCAAACTTCTTAAGGTGGGGAGGCTGTGACAACCCAGACTTGCTAATCGTGATTTTAATGAATTAATTATGTGTTAATTCTAATTGAACTAAGTGCCAAATAATTTAATTTGACCACATCTGTGCAAATTGAAAAATTGCCTGTTAAGGTTACAACTTTGAAATTGAAATCAACAATCTTATTAGGTGCACAAATTGAAATTAAGTACATGGATGGGCTCACGGGAATTTTTAGAGCCATTTTGCAAGTTTAATTGAAAATTGATTCAGTTTACTGAAATTGTCTGTGATTGAATTGAGCCTTAATTGGAACTATTAATTATGTTCCTACATGTTAATTATGTGATTAAGTGTTATTGGTTGTTATGAGATTTATTGAATTGTATCGTTTGAACAGATAGGTTAGAATGGAAATTAAACATGTCTGACACGCTAATTTTAACAAGTTCAAATTAAATAATTTGATAGGAATTAGTGCCTAATTTATATTAGTATAATTTAATATAGTGTAACTGAGATTATAAGATGATGAGAAGTAATTTAATTTGAGTGAATTTGATTTAAATTAATTTATTAGCCAATTAAATTTAAGCCTAATATATGTGTAAGGCTATGAATAAGAGCCTAAATCAACAATAGAAAGAGAGAGAGTTGGTGGCCTTGGTGAGTTATACACATAGAAAGAGAAAGGGAGAGATTTTGAGAACTCAACAAAAACAAGGAAAAGAAGAAAAAAAAATAGAGAGAAAGAACATTGAAGAATAACTCTTCACAATTCATCAAGTTCAGGTAAGATTTTCATTCAATTTTGTGAAATTTAACTTCCCACTCCCATCATCTTCTAAGACAAAGGGTCAATTAGGATGACAAAGTAGAACATACAAGCTAAGTTAGGAAAGAATTGAAGGAAATTGGACTTAAATTCAACATGCACGGCATGAATTCATGATATCTTTGTTTGCATATACATTTTCTTGCATGAACTTCATGAATTCTCTAAGTTTTAAAGAGCTTTCATCACAAAGTTTGGACCACATGGTTCATAGTTTATGATAGTTTTGGAGTCTTTGATTAACCAATTGGAAGAATTAATTCTAGTTTTGAGCATGCATGATTTTATTTGGTTTATACTCATTTCTTCTTGCATGGGTTTTTAACTTGTAAGGAAATTCCATGGGATGTAAAGTTTTAAAGTTCAAATATGTATATCTATGTCTATACATTTTATTTCAAAAGTTGATTTTTATTGGAAAACTTGAGTTGAATTAAAGTCACAGTTGTGTTTGAGGATGGAGTTTGTAATGTCAGGGTCATCTTCATAGTTTTTGGGAGTGAAATACTTGGAATTGTGGTTAAATTTGCTTAGAATTGCACGGCCTAGACAGAGCAGTTTTCGACCAACATTTCAACCTAGACCGCTCAAGCGGCTTGGGCCCCCGCTCGAGCGGCCAACCTTCATGAGCTTGGGGGTGCATTCTGTTGGATCACCGCTCGTGCGGCCAAGGCCACTGCATGAGTGGCCAAGCCACTCCGCGTGCGACCAACAAGGCAATCCCGGTTTTGTTCTTCACTTCACTTTTCCCCATTCCGGGCCTCCGTTTTCATGGTTTTAAAGTGTTTTCATGATCATTTATATCTCACGAGTGCATTAGAGTGCATAAATGAAAAGTTAGAACCGAATTAGTAAAGACGAGTAATTATCGAATAAGTAACAACCGAATCAAATAGAATTAACTAGCGATATGAATGTCATTGAATTGTTGTGCTTGAAATTTGTTTGTTAGGTCGGAGGCCCCATCTTTAGTGCCTTATTGTAGGTGGTCAAGGAGCCCACTGTGAGTAACACTGTTATAAAGATATGTTCAATCGTATTTATATTTTGATTGATAAATTATATTGTTTTTTGAAACGATACTTTTCTATCGATTGAATGATGATCCTCTTTTGAATAGTATTCGTGTCATCCATAGCATATTGTTATTGTTATTGTTATTGTTATTGCCATTGATATCGTTATTGTTACAAAGATCTCTGTCAGTTCCAAATCTTGGAACTATTGTTATTGTGTGATGGCCATTAATTGATTGTTCGGTCTTTAAGACCTATTGTATTGTATTGTTGCTATTGGATGTACCATGTATGACCTATATGAATATGAACATGATTGAAAGTGATTGATTGAATCGAATGATTGATAGATTGATTGACAAAGATATTGATTGAAATCGATTGTTTCAAAGACCGTAAGGACATCATTCTTAACCTCTTTACACATATGTTATTCACTGGGCTATGGCTCGCTGTTTATTATATATATGTAGGTGATCGAGTATCGGATCAAAGCTAGTGGTGTCGACCCAAACCCTTGTTTTGTCAAGCAAGCTACTGTGCCTCACCCCGGGGTTTCGAACCAACATGTAGCAAGGCTTTTGGGGTGGTTCAAATTCACCCCTTTGATATTGGTCAAGTGAAATGAATGTTTTATGACTTTTGTTAATACTGTTTTCGATAATGGGATTTAATGCCCTACATTGTGTTTTGTCTTTTATATGTGAGCCTTATGGACATAAGTGTTTGTGTATATAACTATGTATATAAAAGTTTATTTCCATTCAGGTCCTCACAGCTCATTGGACGATGTATATTATTATTGATTGGTTTCTACCGGCCACTTTATAATTTATTATTGTCATTTTTGTTAGACAGGCCTTCGGTAATCACAGATTACTGGCCAGTTACGACGCTAACCTATAGAGACTAGTTTGGGTCATGACAAGTATCCTCCAAAAGCATCCCACAGTCCTCGGGCAACAATTTGGCTGTGAAAGGGAATGAATGAATGGGTTTCAACGGTGATGGTGGCAAAGCATCATAGTAATGGTGGGGTGGTTGTGATAAGTAGTGTGTATTGAGAAATATAGTGGATTTACTTGAGGGAAAAAAATGCAATTTGATTATGGAATAAAAATGTAATTAAAAAGATTAGAGTGATAGTGTGTCCTGAGAAAAGTATTGGTCTGCAAATTGAATTTTTCGAAAACCCAGAGATGGGGTAAGAAGAAAGATAGAACCAAATAGCAACACTTTTTTTGTTTTTTTTTTCTTTTTTTCTTTTAAATTTCAAGTGTAAATGTTTTAGATTCCTTTGTGAAAATTTTCTTAATATAAAGGTGTTAGCGTGATTTACCTTTTGGGCATGTTTGATTGAGTAAATTATAATATAAGATTAAGATATCTATATAACTTACAGTCCGATGTTTGATTATATTATTTGAATTAGATTTTGATGAATATTCTATCTAGCAAAGTTGACATTTTTTATTTATTTTTTATTTTTTATAACAATAATCAATTCTACACTAATTGTATGAATTAAAAATTTCCACTATTAATGCTACTAACTGACATTTGTTTTATGTTTTATGTTTTTTGGGAAAATTACTCTAACACCTCTTGAATTTGTCTTTAATCATATTGTCACCTTCTTATTCCTTAGAATCACATGGACGCCACCTTCCTTTAGAATTTTGTGTGATAAATGAACCCATATGTGAGTCAACCATTATTTAACCTCATAAAATTGGTTGATGTCAGCAAAATATCACCCTTTAATGCCTAATTTATTGTCACGATCCCAACTTGCCTATAAAGGTTGGAGTGGTGACCGGTCAAAAATCATAGATTACATGGCCTCTTAACAAAAACAGAAAATATTTATTTAATAATGGGGCCGAAAGCAGAAGCAAAACAAAAATAATATTGTCCATTGAGCAGTGCATACATGATATGACAATCACATATTTATATTTTACAGACACATAATAAATATATTACATGAAAAACAAACATTCATATTACAAGTTCCAAACTCAAGACTTCTCAAAAACATTCCAAAGGAGGCAACAAGGGCCTCGGCTCGGTTGTCACTTCTAAAACCTTCACAAAAGTTGACAAAAGCAAAACTTTAAACTTGATCTCCCAAATGCTCACCTACATAAATATAGGGGAAGGTGGTGAGCTAAAACCCAATGAGTAACATCAATATAAAGGGTTTAATGAATGAAGTCCAATGTCACACCCCACTTTTTGTTACCCGGTTAACATTACCAAGTCCATCATTATAGTCCGTTTCATTAATACAATACAAAAAGGAAATCCACTGACATCCATAAATATATAAAGGTTCCGGCAATTGCGTTTACAAATTGAAATGTAACAAGAATTACAATTAAATAAATTGCCCGTAGACTTACACTATTACATAAAAGAGAAAGGGTTCAATCCTCTTTACATCAACAACATTCCGCCAACAAATAAGGGCCCCGTGGCCAACATGTAAGGAAGATCACCAATCTTGTATCACTTAAAAACTTGTACCTGAAAAAGGATTAACAACATGGGATGAGTATAAAGTTCAGCAAGGATCCGAACAAGATTCTAAACAATAACAACATATTGATAGCTATGATCATGAATGCTTCATATCGTGCAATATAAATTAGTGACGGTTTATAATCAAAGTATACTTATATATATATATATATATATGTTTCTCCAAGAATTTGTCCAATTAGCTCAACAATACATAACGTTCTCTTTTCCTTCTCTTACATTATCCATTTAAAAAAGAACATATATTAACAACGCATAAGAAATCAATGAAGTAAATCAAGTGGGTGGACGATTTCTAGAGAAAGATGAGAGAAAAGAGAGTGAGAGTTAATGTAGAGAGAGAGAGAGTGTGTGTGAAGTGAAAAGTGAAATAAAAATGTGTAATGTAACGCCCTCAAAATAATAACATTAAACCCAACAAATAAGACAAGCGTTGATAGATAAACTAACCACCTTCTATCATTCATTAGAATTCCATTACATAAGTATTACATGTTAATCTCATAACAAAATGCCCTACGGGCTTACAGCTTTCCAAGTTAACACTTGGTTACAACAAAGAGGTCTAACTCGTTTACACTTTAAGCCCTTGGCTTGAAATTACATGTAATACATCAAAAGAAAAACGACAAAACTATGCCCGCCACTAGCCTCCCAGCTATGTCCTTGGAGGTGGCATGCTTCCTGCACCTGAAAATGATGTTCCCATATAGGGTGAGCCACAGCCCAGTAGAAATACACTAAACCAGCCATGGACAATGACTAAAACATTAGCAATTGATAGTTGGTCACCACTGATTCAATCACATAAATTACATATTTATGTCAACGACTTACAAGTCCTAATTACTTTTCATTTTCCCTTTTTCAACAGATAAGCATGCTAGCTCTATCATCATTTCCACAGATATGTATAAAAACTATATCTCACATTCAGATAAGCATAAAAGCTACATCCACATTCTCAACAGATATGTATATCAACAATATCCACAGATAAGCATACAAGCTGTATCCACACTCTACAACAGATATGTATATCAACAATATCCACAGATAAGCATACAAGCTGTATCCACACTTCACTTCACAAAGATAAGCATATGAGCTCTATCTTCACTTCTCTAGACAAGCATATGAGCTCTGTCTACGGAGTACATCCCCTATCTCCTCCAAATACCTATCCGGTTTAGAGGTCCATCCCCTATCTTCCCCTAAACCGCGGAGTACATCCCCTATCTCCTCCTCTACACATAACGTATAAAAACACATTGGTTCTATATACAATCACACAATACAAACAATTAATGTATTCTAGCAACTGTCAAGTTCCATAACACATTCCAGTGATTAGTTTCAGTTTGCCTAATCAACATACATTGTCTACAACAATCACGACTATCCTCCACCGATAGCCCAAAGCAGTTATTTCTAAAACAGAAAATAAATGCACAATTGGATATTCAATCAACATTTCATTTCCTCATTTCTCATCAATTAATTATCCCAATTAATTAAACAATGCAATTAAACCATTTTCCATAATTACCATTTCAACCCTTAGGTGCCATTTTCTTCAATGATTCAGCAATCATTCCATTTTTTCATGCTAAACATGCATCTAGGTTTATTATGAATAAAACCTCAACTTTTGTATAATTGCACAAAAGCCCCAAACTTTCACAAAATTACCAAACCAAGCCCAACATCTCAAAATACCAAAATTTAAAGACAAAACCCATAGAGAGGAGTAGGTTATCCCTACCTCGAAGTTTAAGCCAAAAAGGAGATGAAGACTCCAAGATCAACTTGCTCCAAATCCAAACTTTTTCTGATTAAATCGAAGCTCTCAACGCCCTCTATCTTTTTAACAAAGGCCCTAGGCTAGATTCACACTCTAGGGAGATGAAATCTTAGAGAGAGTGTAAGTTTAGAGTGAGAGAGTCTCGGATTTAGGTTTTGGATGCAAAAGAAAGTGAAAGAGTTAAGTTTAAAATCGCTGCTGTCCGCTGATATAAAACACGCTCGCTCGAGCGAAGGATTGGTCGCTCGAGCGACCAGACACAGAAAACTCTCGCTCGAGCCAAGAAGTTCTCGATCGAGCGAAGAAAAACCCAGACCGCTCGAGCCACGAAAAGCTCGCTCGAGCCAGAAACTACAACTCTCAGGTCCAGAACCGGGGCAACACTACTCTCGCTCGAGCGACAAACTCCTCGCTCGAGCGAAGGACCAAAAATCTGGGCAGCAACACTAGGCTCCCAAGCACAACCAACCTGTAACAAACCTGCCCAACACATCCCATAACCCAATATACAAAGTAAAGAGGATGCAAACTAGAAAATAAACAACTACCAACATTCACGGACACATGTCCGGATCACTGTACAACAAGGGTAAACCCGGGATCGCTATAACCTCCCCCCCTTAAAGAATTTCGCCCCCGAAATTAAGCACAAGTTTTCAAAACAAGTTTTCCTTCATTTTAGACAATGTTACAATTTAACATTCAACAATTCGACCCATTACCGGTCATCCCATCCCTTTAACAAGAGATATATCACAATATGTAAACAACATATGTATTATTAACATGCATCAACATTATGCACAACTTTCCAATGTCAACAATATACTCAACACATATAATGTCACATTCAACTTCCATATGAGGCAAGTTCCAAACATACTTCCAATTTTCACAACTTAAGACATATATAAAAGCTCTTAAGTTCAACAACATGCAAAATTTAAATACAAGATTACATATCAACAAACAAGTCCGGATATTTCTCTCGGACTTCCAACTCACGTTCCCAAGTGGCTTCCTCCACTCCGTGATGTTTCCACAAGACTTTCACCAAAGGAATGGTCTTGCCACGCAGGACCTGATCCCGCCTATCCAAGACCCGAACCGGTCTCTCCTCATACGAGGCATCCTCATCTACCTCTAAATCGCTCCAATCCAGCACATGTGATGGATCTGGTTCATACTTCCGAAGCATACTCACATGAAACACGTCATGCACTCCGGACAACTGCGGTGGTAAGGCTAACCGATAAGCAACCTCACCTATCCTCTCAAGGATCTCAAAAGGACCAATAAACCGAGGGGATAACTTCCCACTCTTTCCAAACCTCATCAGACCTCGCCTAGGTGATATCTTCAGAAAGACATGATCACCTACCTCAAACGCCAAAGGCCTCCTCCTACGGTCGGCATAACTCTTTTGTCGACTCTGGGCTGTAACAAGCCTCCTACGGATAAGTTCAACCTTCTCCGTCGTCTCCCTAACCAACTCCGGACCCAACAAAGGTGCATCACCCACCTCGGCCCAACAAACTGGAGACCTACACGGTCGGCCATACAAGGCCTCAAACGGTGCCATACCGATGCTAGACTGAAAACTGTTGTTGTAGGCAAACTCTACCAATGGCAAGTGCCTCTCCCACGTCCCACTGAAGTCCAGGACACAACCCCGAAGCATATCCTCGAGGATCTGAATAGTACGCTCGGACTGCCCGTCAGTCTGAGGATGATAGGCCGTACTAAAGGTCAACTTAGTGCCCAGTGCACTCTGCAAACTCTGCCACAACCTAGCAGTAAAACGAGGATCTCTATCTGAGACAATCGTCACTGGGACCCCGTGCAATCTCACTACATCCCGAATATACAAATCGGCAAGATGATCTACCGAATCTCTCACGCGCAAAGGAATAAAGTGCGCCGACTTAGTCAACCGGTCTACAACCACCCAAATAGCATCACTACCCCGCTGAGTCCTCGGAAGACCCACAACGAAGTCCATAGTGACATGCTCCCACTTCCACTCGGCAATAGGCAAGGGTTGCAACAAACCCGCTGGCCTCTGATGCTCGGCCTTCACTTGCTGGCAAGTAAGGCATTTCGATACGAAAACAGCCACATCTCTTTTCATACCCCGCCACCAAAACTGGCGACCCAAATCCTGATACATCTTAGTACCTCCCGGATGCACTGCAAGGCGCGAATGGTGAAACTCTCGGAGTACTTCCTCACGGCAAGCCTCCGGTACAAACAAACGGTCTCGGTATCTCACACTCAGGTCGGGATACACCGCCAAACCCTTCTCAACTTTCCCACTGGAGATCTTCTCTCGGAGGGATTCTACCTCAAGGTCACCTCTCTGTGCCTCTAACACTCTAATCACAAGTGTAGGTTGCGCAACAACAGAAAACAAGGCCGCAGCCTCAATAGATTCGCCCAGTAGCAAATCAAACTCGCCAAGTGCTCCCAACATCTCCCATTCCCGGATGGCTATACAAGCTACATCACTAATGGTCTTCCTACTAAGGGCATCGGCCACAACATTGGCCTTTCCCGGATGATAATGCAACTCAAAATCATAATCCTCGATGAATTCCATCCATCTCCTTTGCCTCAGATTCAAGTCTCTCTGTGTAAACAGATACTTCAAACTCTTATGATCCGAGAATACCTCGAACCTCTCACCATAAAGGTAGTGCCTCCAGATTTTCAAGGCAAAGATCACAGCTGCTAATTCTAGGTCGTGTGTGGGGTAATTCTTCTCGTGTATTTTCAACTGACGTGAGCCATAAGCTACCACTTTCCCTTCTTGCATCAACACACAACCCAAACCCTCTCGTGAGGCATCACAATAAACCGCATAACCCAACCCTCTCTCCGGAATAATCAACACCGGAGCGGTGGTCAATCTAACTTTCAGTTCTTGAAACGACTTTTCACAAGTCTCATTCCACACAAACTTGACTCCTTTCCGAGTCAGTCTAGTCAACGGTGACGCTAACCTGGAGAAATCTTTCACAAACCGACGGTAATACCCAGCTAATCCCAGAAAACTGCGGATCTCAAACACACTCTTAGGCTGTGCCCAATCTTGCACTGCCTCAACCTTGGATGTATCAACAGACACCCCTTCCCCGGATACCACATGGCCTAAGAACTTGACTTCCCCCAGCCAGAATTCACACTTCCCAAACTTGGCATACAGCCTATGAGCTCTAAGTAACTCAAGCACCACTCTCAAGTGTTCCTCGTGCTCCTCCTTAGATGACGAATAGATAAGGATATCGTCCACAAAAACAACCACAAAGCGGTCTAAGAACTCCCGGAAAATCCGGTTCATCAAGTCCATAAAGACTGCCGGTGCATTGGTAAGCCCAAATGGCATCACCAGAAACTCATAATGGCCATACCGCGTACGGAATGCCGTCTTCGGAATATCTTCCTCCCTGACCCTCAACTGATGGTAACCCGATCTCAAGTCTATCTTAGAGAAACAACGGGAACCCTTCAACTGGTCAAACAAATCATCTATACGGGGCATAGGATACTTATTCTTAACCGTAGCCTGATTCAACTTTCGATAGTCAATACACAATCTCAAGGCACCATCTTTCTTTTTAACAAAGAGGGCCGGCGCTCCCCACGGCGAAACACTAGGGCGAACAAAGCCCTTATCGAGCAATTCCTGGAGCTGAACTTTCAACTCAACCAACTCTGCTGGAGCAAAACGGTAAGGTGCCATAGAAATCGGCGCCGTACCAGGCACTAAATCAATAGAGAACTCTATCTCTCGGTGAGGTGGCAAACTAACAAGATCTTCGGGAAAAACATCCGAATACTCACAAACCACCCTCGGCAATACAATCAGTGTCTCATCACACTTACTACTCTCAAAGCTAGCAAGTAGACTACTAAGTTCACTCCGCCCTCGCGAATCATACCCCGGTGGCAAAACACTACCAACCCGGTCTCCCAAGAAATGGAACCACTTCCCGCTCAAGGTACATAACGTGACCCTCTGGCGGTAGCAATCAATAACAGCCCGGTATGACGATAACCAGTCCATACCCAAAATAACATCAAAACCCTTCATGGGCATGACAACAAACGGAAAAGGAAGCCTATAGTCGGCGACCTCTATATCACATCCTCTAACACCCTGTTTCAGGATCAACTCACCACCCAAAGGCGATACCACACAAATAGGAGATGCTAACTGTGCTAACTCCAATTCCAAAACAGATGCAAATGCAGCAGATACAAAAGAATGAGATGCACCCGTGTCTATCAACACATTAGCAACTGAGTTGCAAAACAAAAAAGTACCTCTCACTACTGATGGAGCTGGTACTAAATCCTGCGCGGTAACAGCATACACGCGCCCCGTAGGCCCCTGGTCTACCTGCTCACCTCTCGGAGCAAAAGGCTGCTGCACAGACTGGGATGACGAAACTCCCGGATTGGCCCTCGAGGCCTGCACAGACTGAGCTGGCTGAAAACCCTGCGTCTGCCTAGAACCAGACGCTCCCGAAGCAGCACTCAACTGTGGGCAAAACCTCTTCATGTGCCCAGGTTGTCCACACTGATAACAAATCAAGCGCTGCCCCCTGCCCAAACTCTGACTCGGCGGTCTAGCTGAAGAAGAAGCAGCTTTCTGACCCCCACCCTTCTGCGGGCAAACAGAAACCTTGTGACCCAGCTGGCCACACTTGTAACAAGTGAATTCTCCCTGACTGCCTCTCCCCGAGCCTACACTAGGCACTGGAAAGGTCGATCTAGAGACTGCACCCTGAGACTGCTGAGGGTTAGAACCCCTCTGCCTCCTGCCATCACTCTGACTATCCTGGCTCCTCTTGGAGCCTCTCTGACCCTCATCCTCCTCCTGCATCATAAGCTCCATATGAGCTGCAGCATCCACTAGGTGTCTATACTCTCGAATATAAGACCCACCAACTCTCAACTTGAGGCCCCGCCTCAACTTCCGCTCAAACTCATAGCAACGGCGTTCCTCGGACGCCACCAGTTCAGGTGCAAACCTAGACAGACTGGTAAAAGTAGCCTCAAACTCGGCCACTGACAAGCCCTGCTGATTAAGCCGGCTAAACTGATCTCTCAGCTTCTCCCTAGCTACTGCAGACAAAAACCTCTCCTGAAAAGCATTCACAAACGCCTCCCAAGTACCCCCAACACGAGCTTTCTCGTACTTCCACCATTGACCCGCATCTCCCTTCAGTTGGAAGGATGCCAAGGTCACTTTCAGTGCTCCGTCCTCGATGCCAAGCATCTCAAACGTCTTCGTTGTCTGTTCGAGCCATTCATCTGCCTTAAGCGGCTCTTTAGGATCCCCAATAAACTCGTCCGGATTACACCGAAAGAACTCCCTCTTCAAGAAGGAAGGCCCTGTCTCAGCTGCCTGATTCCCAGCTCTAAGAATACCCAAAGCTCCTGCTATCTCTCTGGCCAAGGCACCCATAGCCTGCTGACCCACTGGCTCAGCCACATTGGCCTGACCAACTCCCTCCTGCACTGCCGGAATCTCACCCTGTAACGGTACTTCCTGCCTCGCAGGTCTACCACGCCTAGCACCTCTTCCTCGTCCTGACATCCTAATAAAGGCAACACAGAACATTAGCACATTCACGAATGTGCCGAAACTAAACACTCACGTCCTAATGCATGGACAAGTGTAATTCACTCCACATAAGCACATAAACACATAAGCACTTACGAATTTCATTTCCGGATAATGATAGTCCCAAGGCGTTACTAGAGTTCCGGTTAGAAACAGCATTGATCAAGTGCCTTTCCAACAAGACTCCCAGAAACTCAAGGATCCAATCAACATCCCAGAAATTAAATCCCATACCCACATAGTCACATAAGCATGTTATCAAGTAAACACATAGCATGTGATACTACATCTAAGTCTCTATCAAGCGAGACAAACCCATTGTGATACTAATCACTTCCCACGTACCCAAAGTATTCGAACCCGGTACGCTCTGATACCAAGTTGTAACGCCCTCAAAATAATAACATTAAACCCAACAAATAAGACAAGCGTTGATAGATAAACTGACCACCTTCTATCATTCATTAGAATTCCATTACATAAGTATTACATGTTAATCTCATAACAAAATGCCCTACGGGCTTACAGCTTTCCAAGTTAACACTTGGTTACAACAAAGAGGTCTAACTCGTTTACACTTTAAGCCCTTGGCTTGAAATTACATGTAATACATCAAAAGAAAAACGACAAAACTATGCCCGCCACTAGCCTCCCAGCTATGTCCTTGGAGGTGGCATGCTTCCTGCACCTGAAAATGATGTTCCCATATAGGGTGAGCCACAGCCCAGTAGAAATACACTAAACCAGCCATGGACAATGACTAAAACATTAGCAATTGATAGTTGGTCACCACTGATTCAATCACATAAATTACATATTTATGTCAACGACTTACAAGTCCTAATTACTTTTCATTTTCCCTTTTTCAACAGATAAGCATGCTAGCTCTATCATCATTTCCACAGATATGTATAAAAACTATATCTCACATTCAGATAAGCATAAAAGCTACATCCACATTCTCAACAGATATGTATATCAACAATATCCACAGATAAGCATACAAGCTGTATCCACACTCTACAACAGATATGTATATCAACAATATCCACAGATAAGCATACAAGCTGTATCCACACTTCACTTCACAAAGATAAGCATATGAGCTCTATCTTCACTTCTCTAGACAAGCATATGAGCTCTGTCTACGGAGTACATCCCCTATCTCCTCCAAATACCTATCCGGTTTAGAGGTCCATCCCCTATCTTCCCCTAAACCGCGGAGTACATCCCCTATCTCCTCCTCTACACATAACGTATAAAAACACATTGGTTCTATATACAATCACACAATACAAACAATTAATGTATTCTAGCAACTGTCAAGTTCCATAACACATTCCAGTGATTAGTTTCAGTTTGCCTAATCAACATACATTGTCTACAACAATCACGACTATCCTCCACCGATAGCCCAAAGCAGTTATTTCTAAAACAGAAAATAAATGCACAATTGGATATTCAATCAACATTTCATTTCCTCATTTCTCATCAATTAATTATCCCAATTAATTAAACAATGCAATTAAACCATTTTCCATAATTACCATTTCAACCCTTAGGTGCCATTTTCTTCAATGATTCAGCAATCATTCCATTTTTTCATGCTAAACATGCATCTAGGTTTATTATGAATAAAACCTCAACTTTTGTATAATTGCACAAAAGCCCCAAACTTTCACAAAATTACCAAACCAAGCCCAACATCTCAAAATACCAAAATTTAAAGACAAAACCCATAGAGAGGAGTAGGTTATCCCTACCTCGAAGTTTAAGCCAAAAAGGAGATGAAGACTCCAAGATCAACTTGCTCCAAATCCAAACTTTTTCTGATTAAATCGAAGCTCTCAACGCCCTCTATCTTTTTAACAAAGGCCCTAGGCTAGATTCACACTCTAGGGAGATGAAATCTTAGAGAGAGTGTAAGTTTAGAGTGAGAGAGTCTCGGATTTAGGTTTTGGATGCAAAAGAAAGTGAAAGAGTTAAGTTTAAAATCGCTGCTGTCCGCTGATATAAAACACGCTCGCTCGAGCGAAGGATTGGTCGCTCGAGCGACCAGACACAGAAAACTCTCGCTCGAGCCAAGAAGTTCTCGATCGAGCGAAGAAAAACCCAGACCGCTCGAGCCACGAAAAGCTCGCTCGAGCCAGAAACTACAACTCTCAGGTCCAGAACCGGGGCAACACTACTCTCGCTCGAGCGACAAACTCCTCGCTCGAGCGAAGGACCAAAAATCTGGGCAGCAACACTAGGCTCCCAAGCACAACCAACCTGTAACAAACCTGCCCAACACATCCCATAACCCAATATACAAAGTAAAGAGGATGCAAACTAGAAAATAAACAACTACCAACATTCACGGACACATGTCCGGATCACTGTACAACAAGGGTAAACCCGGGATCGCTATATGTAAGGGCTCAACTTTTGAGTGATTGGACACATTTTTCAGAACAAACTACAGACAGATCGCTCGAGCGACCAAACCTGTGCTCGAGCAAACAATTCAAACTCCCCGAATCTCCCTCCTCTCTGCAATAGACTGCTCAAGCGATGAAAACCTTCGCTCGAGTGAAGAATACAAACTCCTAGAAGTTTAGACTGCAAAACTAGATAATGGGAGGTTGGCATTACTGCTGAAGCGACGAAAGGACTGCTCAAGCAGTCTCAACTTGAAAGTGAGATAGAACCACCTCAAAACATTTCCACTATTTTCCTTGATTTCACTCCCACACCCAAAGTACAAAATGACATCCCAGAACACACTGAAATGTATATATTCATGAATAATCACAAGGAATAATAGATAACAATACGGGACTCAAATGGCTTAACAGTGACGAAGACAACTAAAGGAGACAGAAATTACAGAGTAGTATTCTCAAATTGTTTGGAAGAGACTCGAGACATCACAATTACTTAGTGAATCCACCCCAGAATTGAACTGACCCGATGTGCTTCTTCCACCACCATCTTCACCTCGGAATTGTGTTGCCCAACGTTGAATCCAGAACGCTGATGTCAAATCCACGACGATGAGCCGCTTCGGAATCCACCAAAGCTTCAAGCCCAAATTTCTCAGAATTCACCGAAGAACAACTCTATCTTTTTGAATAAAAGAAAACAAACAAACCCTTGATAATGTTGATATGAAGTTCACGGATCCATTGATCACTCTTAAATCATCAAGGAAACACTCATAAAGCACCCTCCAATATAAAACACTTTGGCTCCATTTGGTTTGCCTTTGGAATCATGATTCCAAAGGCACACCTTTCAAAACACTTTTCAAAATTCATAACCAAACACACAACTAAAAATTACACAAAACTCAATTGAAAAATTAATTTTAAAACTTATAACCATACACACAACACAAATCTCAATTCAAAACTCTTTTCAAAACTCTTTTGATGATATAGGGAGTGTTTGGCAAAGGTTTTTTTTAGCAACTTTCCAAATACCCACATAGTGTTAAAAATGGTTAGTGATAGGATTGTTAAATTATTTTTGTAAAAAAATCATCAAAAAATAATTTCTACGTTTAAAAAATATCTAAAACATTTTTTTTAAAAAAAATAATAGGTTAAAATTGCAAATAATAATAAAAATAATAAAATAAAATAAAAAATTCACTATTCCAGTCAACTGGGCGGACGTTCGAGAGGATGTCCGAGCGGATGACTGGGTAAACCCAATCCGCTCTTTTCAAAATTCAAAATTCAAAAACAACTTTCAAAACACGTTTCAAAACTTTCTTCAAAACTTATAACCAAACAAATTTTCTATTTTCAAAACTCAACTCACAATTTCACACTCAAATCACAACTCCAAAAAGAGAATCACAATTCCAAAACTAAACCTAACACAACCTTTATTTTTTCTTCCTCTCTGAAAATCTGGACGACTCAAACCCTAAAATGAGCAAACAACGCACTTTATAGTAAACTGGATTGCGAAGACCGCTCGAGCGGTGTGAGTAAAGGTGGTGCAAAACATATAAGCTGACTGCTTGAGCACAACATTCACCGCTTAAGTGGTAAAACTTATTTTCCAGAAGTTCAGATGCTTTGCAAAAAAAACTAGGGGATTATTTTCTCCGCTTGAGCACACAAATGACCGCTCGAGCAATCAAACAACTTTGACTGCAATTTTAATTTTGTTTTGGGGATGCTACCCCAGACTTGCCATGGAGCGCTGCGCCTTGGACCCCCATGAGCTGACCGGGTAGCTCAATCCTTGTACCTAGTCAGTGAAGTGGCAAAGATGAAAGCCTCAATATCATAAACTCCTCTTCATAGGCATAATTTGGGTTGGATTCACATCTAAACACCCACATCCTTACTGAAACAAAAGAGCGAATAAAATTACAATTGAAAAGAGTTTTGTCAAACGGGATTGCAAATTACAAAAACCTAACATATGTGTGATTTCAATTGGGTCGCTTTGACAACTACCAATCGTATCATAATTTCAAGTTCGAATCAAAATAAAAAAAAAAACTTTGCATAGTCATTATAGAATAAATAATGATTTACTCACAATTATTCATCATCATAATCATCATAAGGCATATTACTAAATCATAAGAATATTATTAAGACATAACAAATATTAGCGCAATTCATGTTTGATGTCATATAAAAATACATACTTTTGTATCTCATCAAATCACCCATAAAAATCAAACCTATACATAATGGTGGTCATAACATCATATTGAAATAATTTGTAGAGATTATAGTCAGATTCATAAATAGTAATATGCTTGGTACTATAAAGATTACAATAAAATTTTAATGTATTTTTCCACAATAAAATTTGACAACACAATTTCGACAAACATGAATAACAACCATTCATTATGTAATACTAAGGGCTCATTTGGCATGCAACAATTTTAGTCTAAAAGTCAAAAAATTACTAAAAAAAAAAAAAAATCAAAAAGCCTATAGCCAATATCAAAATGTCAAACATTCTCTTTTATCTCTACTTTTTTGCACATATTTTCGTAAAAAATTAAAAAGTCATTTCAAACATACTAGTTTATTTTACCTCATATATTAGTCAAAAAACCAAAAAATTACTAAAATAGTTTGTTCCCAAACAAGGCCTAAATATCTTTAGGTATTATTTAAATTTTACAAACACTAAATTAAACAATACAGTGATCATCACCCACTAAGTCTTTTCTCATAATAAAGACAATTAAATCTTGCAAAATATTCAATTATTCAAATATTAATTTATTTAATTTATCTAAAAATAATAATTTAACATAATCTTTTCCACCAATATAGATGATCATGGATGTGTCATCAATCAAAAGTGTTCCACAAATCGATGCAGAGCATAACTTTATCATAATAATGAGTGTAATTATAAAGTGTGCATTGTAGAGTCATAAACATTATTCATGGAATATATATACACAATAAAATCATAATCAAACTTGACCACAATTTCGAAATCGAAATCAATACGAATCATGTCTCATAATTAATAATAATATACAAACAATCAATGACGGGCATAAATTGAAAACATTAATTTTATTTAATAAAAAACCATGATATTTTCTAACCAATGCTCTGACACCACATGTAAATAATTTTATGGTGTTATGCATATAATAACCTTCATAGTCCTACCCACCCAAAAAAAACCTTCATAGTCCAAAATCGTGAATTGTCATGATTTTCACAAATAATAACATAGTGCAAAAAATAAATAACATACCTGGATCAACTATGTGAAACATTCGAGTGATCCAAAATTGGTTAAACATAAACCTAATATCAATATTAATGGAAAAAGGGTTTCTCTCTCTTGACCCTCTTTAGAATACGTTATATTCAGAATAATTGATGGGTGATCTAAATATACTTTTATAGGTAGAGAGACAACCAGTTTCTTCATTCAATTTTATTCCATTTGCCCATTAAAGCAGGAGGCTTGGAAACTACTCCATCTATTGACAAATTATCTTATGGTTTAAGACATGAAATTATAATTTTATTAAATCTACAATTCATATTACTATATTATATTGGTCACTATAATGACTAAATAATTAAATTTAATCTTACATGTTGCTTTTTCTTCAGTCATGCCTTTCTTTTATAATGTTTTACTATTATTATAAACTATTACTTTTTGCTCATAAAAAAAAAGAAAATACAATTGTCTCAACCATGAATATGAAGATTTAGAAATCATCGTCTAATTTGTGGTCCAATAACTTTCAAGAGCGATCCATCTGTTGAACCATACCCTTGTTCTTTTTACACCACCATGATACAGGTATACAATATTCATCCTTCAAGGCATCAATTCTTTTGTTGACAAGCATAATGTATCCTCCTTTTGTATGCTTGGAAATTGGCTGATGAAGTTAGACTGTGTGCTTTGTTATCCTCTGCTCCTTCATTGAGTCTTGAGTGTATCGACAGTCTGGCTTGGGTTGCTGTAGACGCGCCCCGGGGGGGCCTCACTCTACAGTTCGGAGTCGATTTGTTGTCGGTTCTTAATCTGAACCAAAGAGTCGAAATCCGACAAATCGTTTTGAGAAAACAGATTTTTAGAAAAGATGTGCCAAACATTGACTGCTTTGCCAGATACAGAGTCGCCACCTAAATATTTTATTTTGGGAAAATTTAGGAAACCCTGACTCGTTTGCCTAAGGCCACGTGTCTGTCATCACCAAAGTTGCCTCGGCTCGGGAACTTGGGTACGATTGGGGAAGGTCAGCTATGAGCACCCCCGCTCGCCGATCAAAGATCGGCCTCTACTATCCATGATACCTTATTTTGAAAGCATTATGTGTTCTTATTCCAGTTATTAGCATAGAATTACTATGTTATGCGCACAGCAAACAAGTATAGACCAAATCGCCTAAATTGGAACAAAACATCGCATGTTTGTTTTGAAAATGGTTTGCTACTCGCAAGTAAGCTAAAATGCAGGTTTTGCCATCCTCAAGTGGGCTTTAGAAAAGATGGTTTTGCCACTATCTAGTGGGCTTAAAACTCACAGTTTTAATGTATTATTCCAATTTAGGTAATTCAACCTCCATCCACAGGCATTCAAGCAGTTATATCACATAAGCAAATAGCCTCATGGCAAGCATGCTGTCATGGCAACACTCACACGCAGGCAAGGATGTTAAAGCATAAGAACTTATCGAGTACTCCGAGCCAAAACAGAAACTAGTTAGTAATCATATGCATGATCCTAGTTCATGTTAAGATGGCTAATGCAACACATGCAAAATGTAACTAAGATAGGCTCGGCTAATCTACAATGATATGTGAGATGCTACAACTAGCACGTATTCAATTTGGAATTGAAGTACAAATGCAGTTAGAATGATGCGCCAAGCCCGGTGCATGCAAAACGAATGAATGGATGCAAACATGCTATCATACTGTATGCTAATTGAAACATGCCCTAGACTAACCATCGAAAGCTAGTAAATAAAAGGGAAGAAAGACGTGGGGGTGGAAGACATGCACACACTCACGCACACTTATTACAAATTCGCCCTCGCTCGGAGGGACCAAAAGAATATACAAATTAATTAACCTACAAGCTAATTAATCATTACCGACCACTTAATTAATTAACAAATTAACTAAGCTAAGGAAAGCAGTAAAATGGCCTCGGGAAGAGGGATGCATGCAAGCTTGGATTGGCTTCGCCCGGAAATCCATTGCCATGCACAAGCTGCCTCTGTTTACCATGCTCTGCTCCTCTGAAGACTGCACAAGTCCCAAGGTATGCTCTCTGCACACTGTGGAGTGCCACCGGCCAAGGTAGATGATCACCGGCTAAGGGGATGTGGTCATCGACCACTGGTGTGGCTCTCGGCCAGCAATACATGGTCGGTCGGCACTGTATGTAGTCGACCGGCCAATTCTTCCTGCAGAACCTGTTTTGACAGCAGCAGAGGGCAAAACAAGGCAGGGCAAAACAAGGCATGGCAATGCATTTCAAGCAAATGTGTGCACCACCACACCGCTTATCATGTTTATGACTCAAAGGGGCATGGTATTCGATTCTCGGACCACCAATCGCGCATTTCAATGCGTGATGGCCCAAAGAGTCAAAGTGTGCAATTTCAATATGGAATGAAATACACAAAAGAAACAATGGGCCCCAACCTCCATCATAATCAATTCAAGAGGCAAGAGATGCATGCTTAATGTTATGCAACCTAGGCATGGAAGCTAAGCATGCAATATGTGCATGTGAACAAGCAATGTAAACATGCAAACATCCAAGTTATGCAAACTAACAAGCATGCAAGATGGATGAGCATGCAACGACATGTGGGAATGGTCTTAAACCAAAATGGGCAGCTCTCAAATAGGCCCAAATCAGTGGCCAAATGCCATGGAAATGAGGGCCAAAACACATACAAGCATGCATGCACACAAGGTCCAACACTTAGGCACCGAAGAGCAACATTTAAGCACACTTAAGAGAGGATAAACATGGATACATGGCATGCATAGAAAACTCTGAAATCATATTATAGAAGGTGCAAAACCAAGTAAACAAGACAACCTAAGCATGCAGCAATGGTCTAAAACTCAAGGCAAGCCAAGGGGGGGTTACATGGTAGCTATACAAAGGAAGCCATGGATGGCCTAAGAAACCAAAAACAGACCTTAAGCATGCTAAAACAAGCATAAACTCTTCACAAAGCTAGGCCAAAACAAGTAAGCATAGTGGTCTAAATGCTAGGCACATGTTAAGGCAATTCATGGCATTACAAGACAAGTATGTAAGGCAAGCATGGTGTGTCTAAACAAAGTAAAAATAGTACTATATCATGGAAAAATAAGCACAAATAACACTTAAGACATAACCAACATGAACTTAAAAAGTGGTGCTCACACATGAGGCTAAAATGACACTTTTTGAAGACAACAAGGAGAGAGGATGACCCTCTCTTTCTTAGGACCTTAAGACACCATCCTCACCACTGAAATCCCTCAAGATCTCAGTGGTGAGGAGGCCCAAACAAGGTGGTCCCAAAGCTCACCAAAAATAGCACAAAATGGGGCCAAACAAGGCCTAAGAGGGGGTAAACGACCCCAAACACAAAAGTGATCTGAAACAAACTTCAAAAGGAGCTCAAAATAAGACTTTTTTCATTTTATGGAAAAGCCCAAATATACTTTCAAGTAAGGCTAAAAGTGTGTGCAAAAACGGAGAATAAAGAGGGAAAAGGAGTTACCTTTGTAGCCAAAAGGGGAAAGCAGCCTCTTGGTCCAAAAAATCAGTCCCTTAGCCTCTGTAAATGGCCTCCAAGCTCCTTAGGTTGACGATGGAGGTGTTGTGCTAGGAGTTGTAGTTCAAATGGCCAAGAATTAGACCCTTTTGCACCCTCTAACCCACACAAATGTAGAGAGAGAGGGAGATACATTGAGAGAGAGAGTGATATATATAAGATATATATTAGATTTTCTTACCCTTGAAATGGGAGGAGAGGCCCTCTATTTATAGTGCAAGGCAAAAGGCCTAAGCTTCTTGGAGAAGCTAAGGCAAAAGGGTCAAAGGGGGCAAGCTTCTAAGGGAAGCTAAGGTAAAGGGGCCAAGCTTCTTCAAGAAGCTTAGAACAAAAGGGTTAAGCTTCTTGGAGAAGCTAGTCAAGGGTTCAAGCTTCTTGGAGAAGCTAAAACAAAGGTGCAAAAGGTGCAAGCTTCTCTTGGAAGCTTAGAAGGGTTCAAGCTTCTTGGAGAAGCTTGGGGAAAAGGTGCAAAAGGTGCAAGCTTCTCTTGGAAGCTTAGAAGGGTTCAAGCTTCTTGGAGAAGCTAGAACAAAAGTTCAAAAGGTTCAAGCTTCCCCAAGAAGCTAAAACCAAGGGTTCGAAAGGTTCAAGCTTCCTCAAGAAGCTAAAACCATGGGTTCAAAGATTCTAGCTCTAGAAGCTAAAACCAAGGGTTCGAAAGGTTCAAGCTTCCTCAAGAAGCTAAAACCAAGGATTCAAAAGGTTCAAACCCCCCTTAAGAAAAGGTCTTGGCTAGAAAAAGTGGCCAATTGACCAAAATCAGTGGTCGGCCGACCAAACACAATGCCGACCGACCATCAATAGTGCCGACCGGCCATCACCAATGGCCGGTGGCTAGGAAACAAGGCCGGTGGCCTCAACCCATGGCCGGTGAGGTGTGAGGATGGCCTACAAGCTATTTCCCACCCACAGAAGCAAAACAACAAGTGTTTGATGCAAAACCAAACACAAAACAAACAAGTCGAGAGGTCTTGAGGTAAGGCGCATAGCCGAAACCTCCGAGAACTCGAGACGAACACAAACAAGGGTAATCATCGAGTGTTCAAATGATGACGTCCAAGTCTTAAGGACGATCAAAAATGGGATGTCTACAGTTGCCCCACTTTGACAGAACTCGAAAGTCATAAAAATGACGGGAGTGAGTATCAAAGCCCAGAGACGACCCATTTTTGACAAGGCCGAAGACTTAGACAAAGCATACAAGCTACCGATAAATAAATGGTTGTGCCCGCAAGCTGCCTACATATCCCTTTGCAAGGAATCAAACTAGTGTAGTTTAGGGACATGATGCAAATGATATGCAAGAAGACTTTGAGAATTAGCCTTATACGCTACACGAAGTCGGTTTGAAAATTGGACTTATACGCTACGCGAAGCCTGTTTGAAAATTGGACTTATACGCTACACGAAGCCAGTTTGAAAATTGGACTTATACGCTACGCGAAGCCGGTTTGTAATTGGACTTATATGCTTGCACGAAGCCAGCTTGTAATTGGACTTATACGCTTTCGCGAAGCCAGTTTGTATTCAAAAGAATGCAATGTACTAACAACTACAGGTGAGGTGCGCAAGATTGCGCGAATGAAATGCTATGATAGTAAAGATGCAAAGGGTGACAAACTCCAACCATGCCGGAATCATGAGAGGAGGTCCAAAACAAACAATTAGGAGTGCATACAACGCAACCTAAGTCAGATTTCAAACACGCCGAAATTGTGTGAGGAAGGAACAAAGAGAGAAACACAGAGACATATCCCAGTGTTTCGGAAAAGGAGAAGAAATATAGGGACGTATCCTGGTGCTTCGGAAAAGGAGAAACATAGGGACGTATCCCGGTATTTCAGAGTGGTTCAAGCATTGGAATGTATTCCAAATGCTCTTAACCAAAAAGGGAGAAACATAGGGACATATCCCGGTGTTTCAAAAAGGTATAAGCATTGGAACGTATTCCAAATGCTCGTAACCAAAGAAGGCGAAACATTAGGACATATCCCGCTATTTCGGAATGGTGTGAGCATTGGAACGTATTCCAAATGCTCTTAACCAAGGGGGGAGAAACATAGGGACATATCCCAGTGTTTCAAATTGAGTGAGAAACATAGGGATGTATCCCGGTGTTTCGGAATGGTGTGAGCATTGGAACGTATTTCGAACGCTTTTAACCAAAGAGGGAGAAACATAGGGACGTATCCCGGTGTTTCGGAATGGTGTGAGCATTGGAACGTATTTCGAACACTTTTAACCAAAGAGGGAGAAACATAGGGACGTATCCTGGTGTTTCAGAATGGTGTGAGCATTGGAACGTATTCCGAACGCTTTTAACCGAAGAGGGAGAAACATAGGGACGTATCCTGATGTTTCAGAATGATAGGAGAAACATAGGGACGTATCCCGGTGTTTCGGAAAAGAAGAAGAAACATGGGGACGTATCCCGGTGTTTCAAAAAAGAAGAAGAAACATAGGGACGTATCCCGGTGTAGACGTCCCCGAACGCCCCGGGAGGATGAGTCCCGTTCTGTTCATTTGGGGTTACTACAGTTCGGACTCGACTTGTGTCACGGTTCTTAATCTGAACCAAAGAGTCCAAATCTGGCAAATCGTTTTGAGAAACAGATTTTTGAAAAAGTAGTGCCAAACATGGACTGCTTTGCCAGATACAGAGTCGCCACCTAAATATTTTTAAAATGGGAAAATTTAGGAAACCCTGACTCGGTGCCGAAGGCCACATGTCCGTCATCACCGGAGTTGTCTCGGCTCGGGAGCTTGGGTACGATCGGGGAAGGTCAGCTATGAGCACCCCCTTTCGCCCGGTCCGAAGACCGGCCTCTACTAACCGTGATATCCGTTTTTGAAAACGTTATGTATTCTTATTCCATTTATTAGCCTAGAATTACTATGTTATGCGCGCAGCAAACAAGTATAGACTAGATTGCCTAATTTGGAAAGAAACATTGCATATCCGTTTGTTTTGAAAATGCTTTGGAATTTGCTACTCGCAAGTAGGCTAAAACACGGATTTCAATGAGTTTTTCCAACTCAAACAATCCAACCTCCACCCACAGGCATCCGAGCAGTTTATAACACATAAGCATCTAGCCACATGTTAAGTATGCTGTCATGGCAATATTCACACTCATGCGATATGCTAAAGCGGAAATACTTACATCGTACTCCGTGCCAAAATAGAGAACTTGTTAGCAAAACATGCACGATCCAAGTCCATGTTAAGTGCCTAATTTATCGCATACAAAGTGTTGCTAGAATAGGCTCGGCTATCCTAAACATGGCATGTGAGAATGCACAACTATCACATATTCAGTTTAGAATTTGAAGTACAAATGCAATTAGCGTGATGTACCGAGCCTAATGCATGCAATACAAATGCATGGATGCACGCATGCATAGCATAAGGTATGCTAAATTAAACGTGCCCTAATACTAACCATCCAAGCAGGTACGTAAAAGGGAAGAAAGAAGTGGGGATTGGAAGACATACACACCACCCACGCACACTTATTACAGATTTGCCCTCGCTCGGAGGGACCAAATAAATATTAGAAATTAATTAACTACGCAAGCTAATTATTATTAAAAATTAATTAATTTAATTAACAATTTAAATAAATTAATTAAAACAGGAAAATTGCCTCGGGAAACGCGCCGCCATGCGCAAGCTACCTCTGTTTTCTTTCCTCTGCTCCTCTGGAGGCTGTCTAAACCTCAGGACTGCATTCCTGGACACTGGGGAGCGCCACCGGCTGAGTGGAATTACCACCGGCACTGGTGTGTGGCCATCGGCACAAAATGGAGTTGTCGGCAGAGGAAAGATTGCCGGCCGGCACCTTACACTGCCGGTCGGCAAAGAAAGCCTGCAGAACCTGCAACTCACAGCAACAGAGGGCAAAACAAAGCATGGCAGCACAATTCAAGGCATGTATGCACCAACCGTGTCCCTTATCATGATAATGACTCAAAGGGGCATGTGCCTCGATTCTCGGACCACCAATTACGCATTTCCATGCATGATGGCCCAAAGAACCAAGTATGCAAATTTGATTTCAAATGCATGCAAACCAAATCAAACCAAACAAGGCCCAATTCATATCATCAAGTCAAGGAACAAGGCATGCATGCAAGATGCAATGTAACCTAGGCATACAAGCTAAGGATGCCACATGGCATAGCAAGGCACTTATGCAAGCATACAAGCATACATATGGCAATGCAAATAGATAGAAAGATGGACTTAAACATGAATTAGGCAACTCTAAATAGGCCTAAAACAGTAGCCATAATGCCCAACAATGAAGGCTAAACATACACGCACACATACACATGTTAAGGCCCAACACTTAGGCACAAAGCAAGCAACATTCAAGCACACTTGAAAGAGGCAATCATGAACAATTGGCATGCAACGCGAGCTCTAAAATCATGTTATAAAATGATGCCAAATCACATTAAACAAGACAAGCAAGTGCATGCAAGCATGGTCCAAGTACTTGAAGCAAGTCATGAAGCTTTGAAGCATGTTTATCACAACAAACATGGCATGCATTAAACTACTAAAACAGATTTTTAGCATGTCAAAACAAGGCCAAAGGACTTCTTAGATGGCATCTAAGTGGCTCAAATGCAAAGGCATACATAGATACCAAAACATGGAGCATTGCTACGCAAGCTTCCAAAGCATTAAAGAGGCATGCAAGGCAATCAAACAAGCATGGAAATGGGACTGAAATAACATATAAAGTGACTCCAAATCACCAAATCGATGCAAAGATGTCATGCTACACATGCACATACTCAAGGCTAACAAGCCCAAATACAAAGGAGCTATATGATGCATGCCAAAATCGACCCAAACACTTATGGACAGACCTAAAGCATGACAAAATAAGCACATAATCTTCACAAGACTAAGCCTAAAACATGCTCCAACAAAGGCTAACAACCTAAGACATGTTAAGGCATAAACAAGGCATTACAAGGCAACTATGCTAAGCATGCATGGAGTACCAAAACCAATTTAAAATCATGTTATATTATGGATATATAAGTATGAAAAACAGCCCAAACATGCTCAACACACACTCAAGCATAATGCTCTCTCAAGAGGCCAAAACATGCCCTTTTCAAGGACAACAAGGAGAGGGGGTGGCCCTCTCCTTCTTGGGACTTCAAGGCATCATCTTCACCACTGAAATCCCTCAAGATTTCAGTGGTGAAGAGATCCCAACACCAAAATCCCGGAGCTAGCACAAAATGGCCCAAAATGAGGCCTTTCAAGGCCTAAGGGTGGTCAACAACCCTCAAACAACAAAACACTCTTAATAAACAATAAAGAGGGCCTAAAAATAGAACTTTTTTATGTTATACAATAAGCACAAAAACAGCTGTAAGATAGGTAGAAAATCAATGCAAAAATGGGGGAAAATGGGATTAGATTCTCACCCTTGATGACCCCTTCACAAATGGCGCTCCAATGGCCTTCTTTTGCTTGAATGCAACTCCAAAACTTCAAAACCAGTCCCTTAGAACCTCAAGAGCTAAAGGAAGGTGAAACACTATGTGTTTGTGTGCAATAATAAGACACAAGTGCACTAAAACACACACAAGAGGGAAAAAGAGAGAGATAAGGTGTAACAAACCCTAACCCTAGAACTCAAACCCTAACAATGGCTGTCTAAGCTCTCAAAATATCCTAAAATGTCCAACCTCTCCAGCCAAGAGACCCCTCTCTCTCTATATGGCACTTCTTGTCTTGTAAAGCTTACAAGACAAGCTTCATAAGAGGGAGATCCCTCCATACACGTGTATGGAGGGGAGAAAAAGAAAGACAGCTGTCTAAAAATATCTGCAAAAGCAGATGAACAGCAATCGGCCGGCCAAAAATGCCATCTTGGCCAAAAAGAGTGCCGGCCGGCACTAAATAGTGCTGACCGGCAACAAATAGTGCCGGCCGGCAATAAACAATTGCCGGTGGCAGCAAACACCAGCCGGTGGCCTCTAGCCACTGCCGGTGGTGGGTGGGGATGGTCTACAAGCCCTACCCTGCCTCTCCAAGGCAAAACACAAGTGTTCGGTGTGAAACCGGACACTAAACGGTCGAGTTCGGGGATCCTGAGGCAAGGCGCGCGAGCCAAGACCTCCGGGAACTCCAAACGAACAAAAACATGGAAGATCACCGTGTGTTCAAACGGTGATGTCCAAGTCTTGAGGACGGTCAAAAATGGGGTGTCTACAGTTGCCCCTCTTTGACAGAACTCGAAAGTCATAACAATGACGGGAGTGAATGTCAAAGCCCAGAAACGACCCATTTTTGACAAGGCCGAAGGCTTAGACAAACATGAAAGACAAACAAGATATGCGCCCGAAGGCAGGGGCAAAATGCAAGACAATGCACGAGCCAAGCATAACCTATGATCATGCAAAGAAAGCTGTAACGAAGCAAACATGGGACAGTTTTAAGCTAGCATACCAAACTACACTACAATGTAGAAAGGATGTAAGAGAATTATGGAATTCTCAATACGTCTCACTCGGGAGATACAATACCTGTGCGGCTCGTCTGGTTGCACCAGCTTCAAATGAACCGTACATACAATATCGTGCCTGCAAAGGAAACAAACTTAACAGGTACAATATGGTTAGCAACATGCATGACAATGCAAATGTGGATGCAAAACGAAATGCAATATATACAAAACAATGTATAAACAATGCAAATGAAGATGCAAAGCATTGAAACAATGCAAGCTATATGCAAAGCAATTGAATCGTGATCCAATCACGAGTGGTTCGAAACCACACCTATGTCAAATAGATTGATGGAGGTAACAAGTCTGTCTACCATAGAACGGTCAACTGAACTATGAGTATTGTAGACAGACGCAAGAACAAGTATTGGGTGGAATCGACATAAGTGGGGAAACGACCTGCTGGAGAAAGGGCTACGATCCTAACGCCGGATGCAAAAAATTACACTACAATGTAATATGTATGGATATGCTAGGAAGATGGCAATGGATATGGCACGCAGGCCAAACTAAATCTTGCCTAGGAAAGGTATGTACGCATACAGGCCATGTGTAACACAGAAAAGGTGCCGCAACCCTCAACCAACATATCAGCGTGGAATCGGCGCGATACACATGCAGAACTGTGTTTTAACATGAAAAGTAAGGGCACATACCAGACCAAGCTCAACATGGAAAGGCGCAAGCCATAGATGGAAGGTGATGCAATGAATGCATGTAATCTACAATGCAATATCTACAAATATGCAATGGAATGGATATGGATACAATGGATATGGCATACAAGCCAAACCAAATTTTGCCTAGGAAAGGCATGTACACATACGAGTCATGTGTAACACAGAAAAGGTGTCGCAACCCTTAACCAACATATCAGCGTGGAATCGGCGCGATACACATGCAGAACTGTGTTTTAACATGAAAAGTAAGGCCACATACCAGACCAAGCTCAACCTGGAAAGGCGCAAGCCATGGATGGAAGGCGATGCAATGAATGCATGCAGGCTATAATGCAATATTTACAAATATGCAATGGAATGGATATTTACAAAATGCATGACAATGCAGTATGATGCGATCTACGGGGAAGATGCAATGAATGCAAGCTACAATGGAAATGCATGACAATGCACTATGATGCAATGACTATGATTGTAACTTTCCCTATCTTACCAACAGGGTGATATACTAGGTTGGTTCAGTATCCAGAACTGAGGCATAGACATGCCGCCTCAACCTATGGGGCTTCCATACAGATTTCAAGCCGAGGGTAAACCCCTGGGTATTTAAACCAGACTTTAGTTTCGGAACTCCCGAACCTTTGCGTTCTAGGCATAAGCCGTTCGAACTCTAGTTTCCACCGTCCCAGTTGTTCTTCTAGGAACTCATCGTAAACATAGGCAGGAGGCTTTACCAGACCACCGAAAGTCGTTCGGGCACGACAAACACCAAAGGAATTGCACCTTCAGAGGATTTAGGGTCTCCTGGACCGTGCGTGTTTAAGGTCTCGCCAGACCGCAAAATACCTGTCCGGTTCGTCTGGTCGCTCCAGCCTCAAATGAACCGTACATACAATACCGTTCCTGAAAAGAAAACAAACTTAACAAGTACAATATTGTTAGCAATATGCATGACAATGCAAGAATGAGGCACGCATCAAGTTGATGCAAATGGACTTATATGCCAAATAAAAAAAAAAACGTGCACGTCAATGCACCGGAGGTTTCGCACCTCCCAAGGATTTAAGGTCTCCTAGACCGTACGTGTTTAAGGTCTCACCAGACCATGAGCAAAATGTAAGTGTGGTGCACAAAACAGTGCGATGTGCAAAACTGCGCGATTGAAATACAATGCACAAAACAGTGCGACAATTTGCAATGCACAAAACAGTGCGATGGTTTGAAATGCACAAAACAGTGCGATGGTTTGAAATGCACAAAACAGTGCGACAGTTTGAAATGCACAAAACAGTGCGATTGATATGCTATACACATGGGGCAACTTTTGAATTTAAAAGGATACAAAAAGGATACACCTTGCATGGGTTGGAGTGCTACGCACGGCAGATGCAGTCCGAAGTCAGAACGGAGGCCGGTTGAGCGTCGGGAATGCACTTTCTTGCACTTTCTTGAGCCATGAAGACCAAAAACAACTCAAATGGCCTAAACAAGGCTGTGGGAATATCACCGGCTGGGAGGGGAGGCCACCGGCTGGCCGCCGGCATCAAAATAAGTCCATCGGCACAAAAAAGTGCCGGCCGGCACAAAACATTGCCGACCGGCAAACAGTTGCTGATGCGGGGCAGTTTTGACTTTTCACCTTGGGTGTTATAAAATAGGGCTTCAAGCCCTATTTCCTCACTTCCCTACCGCTGAAATCCCTTGCTCTCTCTCTCTCTAGAGTGTTTCTCTCTCCCTTTTCGCTCGTTTCTTCGCGTTCTACGCTCGTTTCGTCGTCGGATTCGCGATTTCCTTCTTGTTTCGGACATTTTCCACCGATTACATTTTTGTTTCGGCGCCTCGTTTGGCGTTCTCGCCTTTTCGGGGTTTGTTCCCCTCACTTTCCTCTTCATTCTTGTGCCTTTTCACATTCCGGCCTTCCCGGTCATTTCCGACCCTCTCAGGAGTTGACTTTCCGGTTGACTCTTTGTATTCCGGTCCGGTTTTCCTTTTTCCGGCCATTTTCACACTATTCTCTACATGGCAGACGACATTCCACGTGGCGGGACTCCCCCGGACCATGAGATGGATCCCGGGGTCGAGCTCTTACCACTGAGCGAGCGCCCGTTCGACCCGGCGACCTACCGGCCGGCGATCCATGTTCTACCCCCCGACGGCCTGCGTCAGTTCCGGAGCTTCGAGAGGCATGTAGCGCCTGAGCTACTGCTGCGTGAGCCTACCTCCCACCTTTCATTCGGCACTTCCGAGGTAACTCCCTGTCTTCTGCTTTACTTTCCGCAATGTAGGATACAAAAACTGTCATAGTTAGTTGTATTCTTTAACTGCTAAAAACTGATATGCTGTAAACCGTAGTTGACTGTAAACATACATACAACTGATATCTGTTTGAGACTGACACATGCACACACACTGCACTAGCCCTGAATCACTCAAACACACTGCACTCACTGTTTTTTTCACTGCATACACACTGGCACCCAGTATTTGTCTGAATCTGTCAAACCTGCATGCATGCTATATCTGTTCTGAAACACCCAAACACGCTGACACATCACACGTATTTCACTGTAAGCACACCGACACCCGGTATTTGCCTGAATCCGACAAACTTGCATACATGCTATATCTGTCCTTTCAAAACTGCATTTTGAATGTTGTCTTGCCACCGTTATTTTCTGTTTACAGGAGGGTTCCCATACCATTCGCGGGTATGGGAATACTGGTGCACGAGAGTGGTATGATGAGCTCCCCGACGCAGTCCGACGCATCGTGGATCGAGCGGGTTTCGGCGCCTTCTGCCGAGGACTCTCCAGGTTGTCCACAGGCAGACCTCTCCTCGCTGCTCTGGCGGAGAGGTGGTGGGACACCACCGATTCTTTTCATTTCTCTGCTGCGGGGGATATGACGATGACCCCTCATGATTTCTCGATGCTCACTGGCATCGGGGTAGGGGGGGATCCGATCCCTTTTGACATAGACATGGATGAGTGGACCGCCGCTCAGGTCCATCTACTGGGGGAGGCGCCACCCCTAGCTCGCCCAGGTTTCGTTCGATATTCCTGGTTTGAGGTCCAGTTTCGGGTCCAGCCCCCGTTGGAGGAGGAGGCGGAGATGACCTCGGAGGACGTGGAGTGGTATGCTCGCGGCTTCCTCATGTTCCTGTTTGGGACTACCATCTTCGCCGACCGGGCGAACACCGTGCCTCTCTGTCTTCTCAGCGCACTGGTGGACGTCCGGGACATTCTGCACTATGACTAGGGCGGCGCTGCTCTGGCCACCCTTTACGGGTACACGAGCTCGGCTTCGCGCGGCAGCGGCCAGCTACTCGGAGGCTACTGGCGGGCTTGGGAGGTACATTTCCTTTCCGCTTTTCATTTCTGTCTCGTACTTTCTGTACTCTGTACACTGCACACACTGTAGTCTGCTCTATACTTGCTGCATACTGTACACACGGCACACACATACATTCTGCTTTACACTGACTGTACACTGCTCACACTGTACACTGCACACAATACACTGCACAACACACGGCTCTGCCATTTCTGCTTTATTCTGCATTCTGCTTCAACTGATAAATACACTAGTATTTATCCTGCAGTTGTGGGTTTACGCCTATTTCCCTAGGCTCGCCCCCGTGCCAGTTGTGGAGACTCCCCTGGCCGTCCCCTTTTCGAGTCGCTTCGACGGGAGGTGCACCCGGTGACCACGGGAGACATTCGGCTTCTTCCGCCGATATTTCGACACCATCACCCCCGCGGAGGTATGCTTTACTTTTAGTTCATTTAAGCTTCGCTTTTCAACTGTATATTTCAATAACAGTAGATAACAAACTGTCTGTCATTTTCAGATCACATGGCGGCCGTGGGCTCCTATGCCGGCGGCGATGCGGGGTCGGTTCCCTGGTGCGGAGGAGACCTCGCGTTTCCGGATTTTGCTTGAGGGCTCGGTCTGTCAGGCTTGGTACCTGGGGGAGCGTTTTCTACGCCAGACCCTAGGGTTACCTGAGCAGATAGTCCCGGTTCCCCCTCCTGCAGACATGAGGGAGACCGAGGGGCTCACCACTGAGCAGTTGGATGATTACTCCATCGGCTGGGAGGAGGCCGGCTTCCGAGGCACCGGCGACTATCAGGAGTACGTGCGGACGTACCTGATGCGCCCCCTGAGCGGCCGTCGAGCAGAGGGGGCCAGGCCTGTGGCATCGGCGGCTGGGGCCGGAGCAGGAGTTGGAGTAGGGGCTGCGAGGAGGGCCCGGGTCCGTGGCAGGGGCGGAGTGCAGGGAGGACGGGGAGCTGGCTGGCCTGCCCTGCCTGCTGTACTGACTTTCCAGGGGCAGGGTGGGGCGACCTATCAGATCCCCTTCGCCCCTCCACCAGCTGGTCATGAGTTCATCGACGTCCCCGACTTACCACCGGTACGTATCACTGCACTTCGTACAGTCATTTCATTTTCAGTCCATTATATATTCCACAGAATATTGATGCATTTGATACTTTTGCAGGCTTCTTCTGGGTATACCCGTCAGTCGTTGGCGATGAATGCCTCGATGATGGGGATGCTTCAGCGGACATTTGATCTCCTGGCCCTCTACAGCATACCGGTATGTCCTTCTGACACTGGCCTCAAACCATTCATACACTGATTTGCATAATCTGATGCACGGCACAACACCCGATACACTGATCTCACAGCATCTGACACACTGCATACACCGTATTCTGTACCGTACTCTGTACTGATAAACTGCTCACGGCATCTACACACTGTACTCATACACTGCATTCTGCACTAATAAACTGCTCACGGCATTCTTACACTGTACTCATACACTACATTCTGCACCTTTAAACTGTTCATAGTATACTGATGCGTTTCCCTTTTGTGTACCTTTTCAGTCTCCTTTCCAGATTCCCATGGCGGGAGGTACTCCGGCCGGACCTTCCGTCCCTGCTCGGGGGAGAGATGAGGAGGTCAGGATATTTCCCCGTACTAGGGGAGGGCGTACTCACGTCGGGAGCAGCTCGCGAGCTCCAGTCCCGGATGATGACGACGACGAGGAGTCAGAGGCGGAGGCAGAGGCGGAGTCCGAGTCATCGGAGGAGGAGACCGGAGACGGTTCTAGCTCGGGCTCTGACGACGACGTTGATGATGCTCCTGGACCCTCGTCCAGGAAGAGGACCAGGACGGACTGACAGCCCTTGGAGTGCTCGACAGAGATGCGGATTTTTGTTATCTTTCTTCTTTCTTGTACTTTTCTTATTGTTGGTAGATAGATTACCTTGTACTGCCGCAGGCAGATTTTTGTTTCCAAAACTTGTACATTTGAAAAGATAGTTAAATGAACAGATTTTTGCTTAAAAAGTGTTACATTCACATATCTCATGTATTGCATTGCATTTCATCATGTTACACCTCAATGTAATTGAAATTGATTAGCTGTCTGAAAATTGAACACTTGCACTGCAATAATCAGATAACTTAAACAACCAACAGCAAAATAACCCAAGCAGCCCACTGCCTGATTCTGGACACACAGCCCTTGCTCTACTGGGGATTAATCTGTATACAGCCCTTAGCACAGCATTCGGTTCATCCTGCACACAGCAAATTCTAAACAAAACAGCCCAATCTGACAAGACGGCCTACAGCGGTGAAACCAGCTAGGGTTGAAACATGCTCAAATGTAGAGAATGGCACAGCATTCCGAGTGTAAGTGATTTTTGAAATCGAATGAGGGTTTTTCAAACCGGGGTATCGAGCCTACAACTGAACATAGCGGGGAGGACTCAAATATAGGTGCAGGACCTAAACACAACGAGACACGCTCGGGAAAGACTAAAAACAAAAGACGAGACCGTCAAATCAAAGAGACACGACACACAGACGCGTAAACGAAGATGGGGGACCTCGGACCACAAGGAGCCAGTTCAAACTGGGTATTGTTTCCCACCCTGTCTGATTTGTGATTCTCGCATCACTCGACTCTCAAGCTCGGATTTTCTCTCAAAAACCTTTTCTTCACTTTTCTCTCAACTTACACCTCTCTATTCTTCATTCTCTCATTTTTCATCCCTCCCCGGGGTGATTGATGAATGAATAGGGAGTTGCGGGTTCATGCCCAATGCCGTTAGCTCACGGCTATTTCTTCCGGCGGGTAGAGCGCCCTTCTGGCAAGTACGTCGATGACGGGGGAAAGACAGAACGCCTGACTCAACTGTGCCCCTAGTTCATCATTTTAACCATTTTTGTTTTTGCTTTCTACTAAAACAGTTTTAATCAAAATGAGAGTTGGATTAACGTACTTGTTCGATTTTTGATTTGAAAACCGTGCAAGTCAGGCAGTAAGCACTGAAAATTTTCCTTTTTTGGATCCATGACAACGGTCCAGTTTTGGAAAATGGAATAGTTTTCGAGAAAATAGTCAACCTCAGTAAAAATTTTCAAAAACTATTTTTCAAACAGCTGATGCTCAACAAGCATGGAGCTTACTCTTTGAGACGCGCAACCTCGGATCGGAGGCAATGGAAAATTGCCCCTGGTTTGAAGGGGGGTGGAAGGCAACGGAAAGTTGCCCCTAGTTTGATTGGCGTCTCACGACGGCTTGTGGCAACGGAAAGTTGCCCCTTGTTTGGGATGGTGCCGCAGTAATCCGCAGACAGTCTTCATTTGGCGATGGTCGAACTCTCAGACACAGAGATGACGAAGACGGTCACAACACATATATGGACACAATCACCTTGAAGGGTGTTGGCCACTGGACTTTGGGATGAAATCAAAACCATTGCATGGACTGAGACGCTATGAAAGCGTTGGGGGCTGGACTTCGTGATGAAGTTGCCTACGTATCCCAAACATGGGAATCAAGCCTCACGTAGTTCCGGCTAAGGTACACTCGGGTATTTTAACCTTCACTTTTTTTTTTTTGGCTCTCACTTTTGCCAAGGCGCCCAATGCGGGTTTTCGACCTTGCGAGCTTCTTTTCATTTTCTATTTCTTTTTTTGTCTTTGCATTTTTTTTTGTATTTTTTGCTTTTTTGTATTTTCTCTTGCTCTAACTTTTGCCTGGACCGCCCTTCCGGGTTTTCGACCCAGCGAGCCTCTCAAAGGGTAAAAAGTGTAGCAAGTCCATGTCAAATGGTTTTTTGAAGTTGAAGCCTCTCTGTGTCCAGGAGAACGGCTGTTGCGCTGATTTGCGGAGAATCCATCCCGGTTGCTCCACGAGCTTCTTCCGGCGAGATCCACTCCTTCTGATTCAATTTCTGCGCCTCTTGGTCGAGGGCTGCTTCAAAATTGCCACATAGGCCTCACGTTGTGGTTGACCGTTGAACGTTCTGAACTCAGGTTCAAGGTTTGAAAGTGAGGGGTCGAATCTCGAGGCTGAGAGCGATCCTAAGCTGCACAATCTCAAGAGTGATCCCACACAGGTCTTCACAGGGCCGCGTAAAACATTTGTTTTTGAAGGTTTTTAAGAAAGTGACGAATCGCTCGCGCCGAAGATAGTGTGGAACCAATCTGGATCAGGCCAGGATCCTTCTCAGTACTCACGCCGACAAGCATGGTTTCATCATTAAAAGGCTTAGCACGCCTTTCTCTCTCTCAAAATGAGCAAAATTTTGCAAAACCCGAGGAATTCCTTCCTCTTCGTTTTCATCACCGCAGTGTTCAAAAAGTTTGTTTTTGGAAAACTTAGGTTAATGCAATGAGTTTGGCACGCAGGAGAGCAGGCGAGATGTACTGTTAGCCCAATCAAATTCTCTGGCACTTATGCTGAAAGCAAGCATGAAGTTTGAGATAGCAACAGCTGTTTCAATCGGCTTTGTTGGTGCAACTGGCCCCTCGGCAGAAACAGACTCAAAACAAAAACAAATAATAACAAAATGGCGTTCGGGACAACAACCCCAGAATCACCTAGTATTATATACAACGGGGACTGACTCGATACAACCAGACAGACCCTTAAGCAAAAAAAAAAAAGACTGACTCAAGACAAAGAGACAGACCCAAAACAAAAGACTGACTCGACATCCAAGCCAGGATTTACAAAACTCGGTTTCACCGATGCTCAAAAATGCGTGCCAGACGCTACAAAAAAATACACCAAATGTTGCCCGCAGGCGGTCCACTTCACATACTCGCAGTATCTGAGCCCTCGAAATCCAACAACTGGGTGGTGACGGACTTGGCCGGGGTGGGTGGAAGGATAACCTTGTTATCGATCAAATCTTGCACTTCATGACGAAGGCGGGAACATCCATCGGTACTGTGACCGGACTGTTGATGGTACGTGCAGTACAAGGTAGCATCATGAGTGGCGGGGAGATTCTTCGGGAGTGGCCGAGGCTCCAAAGGCTTAAGATGCCCATTCTTCGCCAATATTATCAATGTCCTAGACAAAGGCATGTGGAGGTCGTGAAAGACCCTGCGCCCTCGGGGCAGGTACTTTGCAGTTTGAGGATTCTTGCTAGATGCGCTGGCGAAAGGGTCGGCTGGCATTGCCTTGGCTTTTTGAACCTTTCCCGGTGCAGGGTTGGGAACTACAGGAATTGTCTGGGCATGGCGGGGCCCATCCCGATTTTCTACCTGGCTTGAACTGCCTTTGATTGGAGTGGGGAAAGCATCATCCACAGCTTTGATCACGATTGCGGATGTTTGTTGCTTGTTCATCCCTTTGACTTTCAGAGCCTCGACTGCCCACAGCAGCTGTTCAATAGGGTCGGCGTCTACCTTTGCCTTATCTTTTCCTTTGGCCTCAGCCTGATCAAGGGTCTGGGTTGGTGCTGGCATGTCATGGCTGTAGCTGGAAGCCACCTCTGGCTGGCTGAGCTCTATCACAATCCGCCCCAGTAGCGGGGGCTCCTGTGGTACGAAATTCCCGGCATATGGCGCCGCTGGCGGTGAAGCCGACATTCCATAAGCTAGATCGGCCACGGTCCTCTGGAGGTCCCCTATCATTCCCATCAATTCGAAGGTGGTGGGCTCACGAGCCTGATATAACTGGGGAGCCCAAACCGGGTGCACAACGGGCGACCTGGGCGGGTATGACATACTGATGCTGGCCTCACTCTGCGGAGCAGTCCCCTGCTCCAATGCAGCCGTCATAACCACAATTTCTTCTGAATTTTGTGCCGCCATAAATCCTGCCTCAGCAAAAGGGGAGACACAGGCTATTCTGTATCAACTCTGCAACTTTCCGAACTGAAAGGAAAAACAGACAGCATTTCAGCCCAAACGGATCAAACACGGGTGTAGCCAGACAACTGTACCCTACTGCTAATCACTGTTCCCAGATTTCTGTTCCCACGAACTGAACCCGATACCAGCAGATAACTGATTCCTGGTAACTGATTCTCAACAATACTGATTCTGGTGCCCGCGGGCCCGATACTCAAACTCGTAAACTGGTATATGCGTTCCTGTAGAGACACACTCTAAAAGCACATAGCAAGTAAGTGAGAGCCAAAACACCCCTATGTTGGGGTAGGGTTGCCCTGTCCTATTTTGTCAGGAACTAGGGTTTCAATATGCACACAGCGGTTTTCAAACAACCTAACATCGGGTGAGCAACCTGTCCTAATTTGGAATGGTCACTATGGATCCGAATATGAACTAGGTCGAATGGTCAAAAAGGGTGCCCCGGTAAACCGGGGTTTGTGTTCCCATGCTGTCAGAGCCCATAGCCGGTCAGCCTTATGGACATGCCTTGACAAGACAAGCCTCCGGCAAACCGTTCAGGAATGGCAGATGGCAAACACTGTGTTCCTAGAATCACCGGAGTTGTCTCGGCTCGGGAGCTTGGGTACGATCGGGGAAGGTCAGCTATGAGCACCCCCTTTCGCCCGGTCCGAAGACCGGCCTCTACTAACTGTGATATCCGTTTTTGAAAACGTTATGTATTCTTATTCCATTTATTAGCCTAGAATTACTATGTTATGCGCGCAGCAAACAAGTATAGACTAGATTGCCTAATTTGGAAAGAAACATTGCATATCCGTTTGTTTTGAAAATGCTTTGGAATTTGCTACTCGCAAGTAGGCTAAAACACGGATTTCAATGAGTTTTTCCAACTCAAACAATCCAACCTCCACTCACAGGCATCCGAGCAGTTTATAACACATAAGCATCTAGCCACATGTTAAGCATGCTGTCATGGCAATATTCACACTAATGCGATATGCTAAAGCGGAAATACTTACATCGTACTCTGTGCCAAAATAGAGAACTTGTTAGCAAAACATGCACGATCCAAGTCCATGTTAAGTGCCTAATTTATCGCATACAAAGTGTTGCTAGAATAGGCTCGGCTATCCTAAACATGGCATGTGAGAATGCACAACTATCACATATTCAGTTTAGAATTTGAAGTACAAATGCAATTAGCGTGATGTACCGAGCCTAATGCATGCAATACAAATGCATGGATGCACGCATGCATAGCATAAGGTATGCTAAATTAAACGTGCCCTAATACTAACCATCAAAGCAGGTAAGTAAAAGGGAAGAAAGAAGTGGGGATTGGAAGACATACACACCACCCACGCACACTTATTACAGATTTGCCCTCGCTCGGAGGGACCAAATAAATATTACAAATTAATTAACTACGCAAGCTAATTAATATTAAAAATTAATTAATTTAATTAACAATTTAAATAAATTAATTAAAACAGGAAAATTGCCTCGGGAAACGCGCCGCCATGCGCAAGCTGCCTCTGTTTTCTTTCCTCTGCTCCACTGGAGGCTGTCTAAACCTCTGGACTGCATTCCTGGACACTAGGGAGTGCCACCGGCTGAGTGGAATTACCACCGGCACTGGTGTGTGGCCATCGGCACAAAATGGAGTTGTCGGCAGAGGAAAGATTGCCGGCCGGCACCTTACACTGTCGGTCGGCAAAGAAAGCCTGCAGAACCTGCAACTCACAGCAACAGGGGGCAAAACAAAGCATGGCAGCACAATTCAAGGCATGTATGCACCAACCGTGTCCCTTATCATGATAATGACTCAAAGGGGCATGTGCCTCGATTCTCGGACCACCAATTACGCATTTCCATGCATGATGGCCCAAAGAACCAAGTATGCAAATTTGATTTCAAATGCATGCAAACCAAATCAAACCAAACAAGGCCCAATTCCTATCATCAAGTCAAGGAACAAGGCATGCATGCAAGATGCAATGTAACCTAGGCATACAAGCTAAGGATGCCACATGGCATGGCAAGGCACTTATGCAAGCATACAAGCATACATATGGCAATGCAAATAGATAGAAAGATGGACTTAAACATGAATTAGGCAACTCTAAATAGGCCTAAAACAGTAGCCATAATGCCCAACAATGAAGGCTAAACATACATGCACACATACACATGTTAAGGCCCAACACTTAGGCACAAAGCAAGCAACATTCAAGCACACTTGAAAGAGGCAATCATGAACAATTGGCATGCAACGCGAGCTCTAAAATCATGTTATAAAATGATGCCAAATCACATTAAACAAGACAAGCAAGTGCATGCAAGCATGGTCCAAGTACTTGAAGCAAGTCATGAAGCTTTGAAGCATGTTTATCACAACAAACATGGCATGCATTAAACTACTAATACAGATTTTTAGCATGTCAAAACAAGGCCAAAGGACTTCTTAGATGGCATCTAAGTGGCTCAAATGCAAAGGCATACATAGATACCAAAACATGGAGCATTGCTACGCAAGCTTCCAAAGCATTAAAGAGGCATGCAAGGCAATCAAACAAGCATGGAAATGGGACTGAAATAACATATAAAGTGACTCCAAATCACCAAATCGATGCAAAGATGTCATGCTACACATGCACATACTCAAGGCTAACAAGCCCAAATACAAAGGAGCTATATGATGCATGCCAAAATCGACCCAAACACTTATGGACAGACCTAAAGCATGACAAAATAAGCACATAATCTTCACAAGATTAAGCCTAAAACATGCTCCAACAAAGGCTAACAACCTAAGACATGTTAAGGCATAAACAAGGCATTACAAGGAAACTATGCTAAGCATGCATGGAGTACCAAAACCAATTTAAAATCATGTTATATTATGGATATATAAGCATGAAAAACAGCCCAAACATGCTCAACACACACTCAAGCATAATGCTCTCTCAAAAGGCCAAAACATGCCCTTTTCAAGGACAACAAGGAGAGGGGGTGGCCCTCTCCTTCTTGGGACTTCAAGGCATCATCTTCACCACTGAAATCCCTCAAGATTTCAGTGGTGAAGAGACCCCAACACCAAAATCCCGGAGCTAGCACAAAATGGCCCAAAATGAGGCCTTTCAAGGCCTAAGGGTGGTCAACAACCCTCAAACAACAAAACACTCTTAATAAACAATAAAGAGGGCCTAAAAAAAGAACTTTTTTATGTTATACAATAAGCACAAAAACACCTCTAAGATAGGTAGAAAATCAATGCAAAAATGGGGGAAAATGGGATTGAATTCTCACCCTTGATGACCCCTTCACAAATGGCGCTCCAATGGCCTTCTTTTGCTTGAATCCAACTCCAAAACTTCAAAACCAGTCCCTTAGAACCTCAAGAGCTAAAGGAAGGTGAAACACTATGTGTTTGTGTGCAATAATAAGACACAAGTGCACTAAAACACACACAAGAGGGAAAAAGAGAGAGAGATAAGGTGTAACAAACCCTAACCCTAGAACTCAAACCCTAACAATGGCTGTCTAAGCTCTCAAAATATCCTAAAATGTCCAACCTCTCCAGCCAAGAGACCCCTCTCTCTCTATATGGCACTTCTTGTCTTGTAAAGCTTACAAGACAAGCTTCATAAGAGGGAGATCCCTCCATACACGTGTATGGAGGGGAGCAAAAGCAAGACAGCTGTCTAAAAATATCTGCAAAAGCAGATGAACAGCAATCGGCCGGCCAAAAATGCCATCTTGGCCAAAAAGAGTGCCGGCCGGCACTAAATAGTGCTGACCGGCAACAAATAGTGCCGGCTAGCAATAAACATTGCCGGTGGCAGCAAACACCAGCCGGTGGCCTCTAGCCACTGCCGGTGGTGGGTGGGGATGGTCTACAAGCCCTACCTTGCCTCTCCAAGGCAAAACACAAGTGTTCGGTGTGAAACCGGACACTAAACGGTCGAGTTCGGGGATCCTGAGGCAAGGCGCGCGAGCCAAGACCTCCGGGAACTCCAAACGAACACAAACATGGAAGATCACCGTGTGTTCAAACGGTGACGTCCAAGTCTTGAGGACGGTCAAAAATGGGGTGTCTACACCCGGTGTTTCGAAAAAGGAGAAGAAACATAGGGACGCATCCCGGTGTTTCGGAAAGAAAAAGAAACATAGGGACGTATCTCGGTGTTTCGGACAAGAAGAAGAAGCATAGGGAAGTATCCCAGTGTTTCAGAATGTGAAGGGAAAACATAAGGACGTATCCCACTGTTTCCGAATAAGAGAGCGTGCATAACAATGCAAGTGGAAAGTGCGTGACAATACAAGTAAAGAGGTGCACGACAATGCAAGATAGATGTGCATAAAAGGGAAAGTAACGAGCATAACAATGCTAGATAGATGTGCATAACAATGCAACGAATGGTGTGCATAACAATGCGAGAAATGGTGTGCATAACAATGCGATGAATGTGCAACTTGAAAAACGTGTTTGAAACAAAATGCCAAATAAGGAAATACAAGTGTCACGACCCGAACCCGCCCCTATGGGTTAAGGACATGACCGGCCAGTAACCCTGTGATTACCTACGGCCTCAGACCGAAACAAGAAGAAGACTTGTCAGAGTAGAGGGGCCAAACGGAAGCAAAAATTTAAAACTTTGTCCATAGAGCCGTGCTTATATGCACATCAAACAAACCATATTCAGTTACGTTAATAACCCACATCAAAAGTACAGTTCCACAAAATTCATTACAGACAGGATCATCCAAAACGAGTCAACCTATGACAGACTATTTGCAGATATACATAAAGTCCTTGCCGGCAAGGCAAAATATAATTACATAGCAAAAAGGCAAGGGTAGGTCTCAAGAGTGAGACGCAAGGCTGACTTCCGCAAAACTCTGATGTTTTCCTAGCAGACTTCACTGGGGCTGGGTTTGGACTTCCCTTGGCTCACCTACAAACACATGAATGAGCATGAGCTATAGCCCAGTGAATAATATCAAACATGTCAGCTATATGACAATATGTAGAACAACATGCTCCAAACGGCCTTGGGCCCAATTCATACTTCTAGTTAGCAAATATATATGACTATACGAAATGCAAATCAAGTAACTGTAGTTCCAACATTCTGGCCTTTGGCCCATTTGGGTTTCCATTTATGGCAAAACGGCCTTCGGCCCATTCACTTAAGTCGAAACGGCCTTCGGCCCATTCATTCATGTCAAAACGGCCTGTGGCCCACTCGTTCATGTCAAAACGGCTTTCGGCCTACTCATTCATGTCAAAACGGCCTTCGGCCCACTCACATGTGTCAAAACGACCTTTGGTCCATTCATTTACATCAGGACGACCTTTGGTCCATTCATTTATATCTAAACGACCTTTGGTCCATTCATTCACATCAAAACGACCTTCGGTCCATTCATTCACATCAAAACGACCTTCGGTTCATTCATTTATATCTAAATGACCTTTGGTCCATTCATTTATATCTAAACGACCTTTGGTCCATTCATTCATTCCTGTCAGACTTTTGTCCACGATCCCAATTAACAACTCATAAAGTTTATAAGGGAATAAACAATTGGACATTGACAAGCTTTCAAATATTGATATTACTCACAGTGATCGGCTTGTGGATTCGCCCTGGAGCTTGACCCTACACATTCCATGCACACAAAAGGGTCATTAACAATTCAATCCGTCCCTTAATTCACATATTCCTCTTTAGGCTTTATTCTTATCTCATTAACTCATTTATAATGTTTAACACACGCCTAAGAGTGATTACAAGTGAAAGAGAACGGAAAACGAAACACAGAACGCATGAACAAAATTCCATAAATTAGGGTCCCCGCTCGAGCGTGTACTTACCCGCTCGAGCGGACCCTTAAGGCCTGCAAAAGTACTGGTTGCATGAAAAATGCACTCGAGCGTGGAATAGAGCGCTCGAGCTGAAGGCCCGTCTTACAAACTCCACGCTCGAGCGTAAGGTATCCCGCTCGAGCGGACATCCAACTCTGCAAAAGTGCTGGGAGCACGATTTTCCCGCTCGAGCGTCAATTACCCCGCTCGAGCGGACATCAAAATTCTGGGTTTCCCAGATTGTGTTCTTGAGCTCCAAATCGGTTTTCCAGCTACAATACTTGCATGCAATGGCTCAAATTACACATTTACACATGCTAACATGCTACTAATACAAGATTACAACACCAGGAAGCTCAATTTCACGATTTATCTACATGCATGTCCCAAAATATCTCAAACCCATCAACAACATGCTCAAATTCAAACATTCAAGACTTATACTCCCATGATTTGTACATGCATGTGGGAGATGCTCATCATTCTCAACTTAGACGGTACAAATGGCGATTACAACATGAGTTTCAACCAAAACTCTACATGAATCATGTGTTTCAAGCTCAAACATGCAGATTCAAAGTAATTTCTTACATGCATGAGTTCCAAGACTTCAAACTCAACAAAAATCAACTTATTACATGCTCTTTAACATTCTATCAACTTTGAACTTACAAATTACAAACAAGAGTCCATGAATTCACTTACTTAAGAGCTTCAACCCTCAAGCTCTAGCCAAATCTTAAGCTAGATCTTCAAATTCCCAAGTCTTGAGCCCAAATTACACAAATCTCTCCCTTTCTCTCTCTACAACCGGCCCTCTCTTCTCTTCTTTGAGTTTAATATCAGTCCAAATGAGGCTAGGGAGGGAGAGATTGAGTGTTTAAAGCTTGACAACAAAATCCACTAAAGCCAAGATTATAATAATAAAGTAGTTGGGCTCTAATTCATCAATTTAATCGGTTTAATCTAACCCGAATCAATTTTTCAATTAAATTTCACCGTAGGCTCTAAAAATTATGCCAATCACAACGGCGTAATCAATTTCGGGTTCTGTGGCCGATAAGGCCTCCAATTTAATTTCCGAAGCGGTAAAATCAAACAGATATTCCTACGGTGAACAGATAGAAATTCAAAACCACATATTTTCACATAATGGCATACAAAACCATGCTAAACACATAACCATAAACAACTTAAGGACCAATTAGCATAATACAGAACAGGGATGTCACAACAAGCCTTAACGAGACCAAATCCAAACGCGACCTCCGATTTACCTCTCGGAGGGGTTTGTAACACACTCCGCTTGAAAAGGGTACTCCCTGTTTATATTGGCGAGAGATAACATCTGCAGTTGCTTTTAATTGCTATTCTGACTTGAAGCAGGCTTAAGCTTGGGGTTGAGATACACTCATACTCCAGAGAAACGGCGAGGCTTGAAAAGGTGCACCCGGAATGCAGTCTCGAAATTTGCTGAAGTCGAAACACACTAAGATGCTCCAAATTTTCCTTCTTTTCTTTTGCTTTGCAGTCTGGAACCTATATAGCTCCAGATAGGTCCTTGTTCTACTGTTCTCACATGACCTGGGTTGAACCCTGCGGTTTATGAAAGAGAAAATCTTGTTTTGCACAAATGTGGAGAATGGCACGGCAATCGGAGTGCAAAACGATTTTTTTTTTTTTAAATTGAGAAATAAGTTCTTAACCGGGTATTGAGCCTACAACTGGATACAGCGAAAAAGACTCAATAACAGAAAACAAAAAGGTAAACAACCTAAACACATCGAGACACACTCGGAACGACTCAAAGCAAGAATCGAGACAATCAAAACAAAAGACACGAGATACAGACATGTTACAAAGACGAGAGACTTCTCAGTTTGCGAGGAGACAATTTCTCCAGGTAGTGTTCCCCACCCTTTTCTCATTTGTGATTCTCACATCACTCGGCCCTCAGACTCTTTTTTCTCTCAAAACCTTTTTCTCGCTTTTTCTCTCAGCGCACGTCTCTCTATTCTTCAATCTCTCATTTTTTATCCCTCCCCTGGGTGGTTGATGGATAAATAGAAAGTTGTGGGCTCTTGCCCCTAGCATTCTACCAGATTCTTCTTCTTGTTCACAACAGTGGGTTTCTTCCACAGAGGGGCTGCGCTACAATTAGGTGTGTAGTAAATCTGCAGCTGACATCGGTTGATGATGCTCTGCTGGGGAGTTTGGACGTAATTAGATTTGTCCAGATAAGGGAGTGGAATATCTTGTCCCATTCCGGTTCGTGCTTCGCACTTGGCTTGATACCTCATTGCTTGGAGGATGAGAGAGCTTTCAGCCCTTTTGTTGTTAACCTCAGTTGTGCCCTTCTTGGCAGGTAGAGTGCCCTTTCTGGCAAGTATGGTGCCCATTCTGGCAAATGTATTGTCAACGGGGAAAAGATAGAACACCAAACTCAACTGTGCCCCTAGTTCATCATTTTGACCAATTTTTTTGTTTTGGCTTTCTACTAAAACAATTTTGACCAACATGAAAGTTAGATTAACATGCTTGTTCAATTTTTGATTTGAAAATCATGCAAGTCAGGTTATGAGCACTGAAAATTTTCCCGTTTTGGGTCCAAGAAATGGTCCAGTTTTGGAAAAGATGAAATATTTTTTGAGAAAATAGTCAACCTCAGTAAAAATTCTCAAAAACTATTTTTGTAAATGGCCACTGCTCGACCAATACGGAACTTACTCTTGAGATGCACAACCTCAGATCCGAAGGAAACTTGCGCCTCGTCTAAATGGCACCGCATGGCAACGGAAAGTTGCCTCTTGTTTGAATGGCACCGCAGCGCACTGTATGGCAACGGGAAGTTGCCCCTTGTTTGAATGGCACCACAGCGCACTGTAACCAGTTCTCATAGTGACGATCACAACCGAACTCTTGGATATAGAGAAGGCGAGGACCACCAAAACCAATACATGGACACACTTGATTTGGAAGTGTTTGCGGCTGGACTTCAGAATGAAGTTGCCTACGTATCCCAAACATGGGAATCAAGCCTTACATAGTTCGGGGTTAAGGTACACTCGGGTATTAACCTCTCCTTTTACGCTCTAACTTTTGCCAAGGCCGCCCTTTTTGGGTTTTCAACCCTGCGAGCTTTGTTCTTCTTTTCTTTTTAGTTCTTTTCTTCTTTTTTCTTTTTCATCTTTTCTTTTCATTTTCTTTATTTTCATTTTTTTCTTTTTTTGTTTGTTTGTTGTTTTTTTTTTCTTTTTGTTCTTTTCTTCATTCTTTTTCTTGCTCTAACTTTTGCCTGGGTCGCCCTTTCGGGTTTTCGGCCCAGCGAGCCTCTTAAGGGTAAAAGTGTAGCTTTGTCCATGTCAAATGGTTTTGAGATCCCGAAGTCATCTGAATCCAGGAGAATGGCTGTTGTTCGCTGACGATGCAGGAGTCCATCCAATAGGGGGTTGAATTTGCCCCTAGTGTTGCAGATAGGAACATAGTTGTCCTTCAGTAATGTCTTCTTCTTTCCTCTATTCTGGGATTTGGCATTCTTGCCGACCTCCTTTGATTTGTGGAATGATCCATCTTCGGCTTTTCGAGCACATTTGAAATTCTTTGCCCCTAGTTCCAAGGGTGCTTTTGATCTAGCTTTACAAGTTTCTTTTGATGACATCTGATCTTCTTGATCTGACTTTATTGCCGTTGATTCATGGGCTGCTTCGAATCTGGCCACACAGGCCTCACATTGTAGTTGACCTTTGAACTTTTTGAGTTCTAGTCCAAGGTTTGAAAATGAGGGGTCGAGTCTTGAGGCTGAGAGTGATCCTAGGCTGCACAATCTCAAGAGCGATTCCACATAGGTTTTCGCAGGATCGCGCAAAACACATTTTTTTTGAAATCTTTTAAGAAAGCGACAAATCGCTCGCGCTGAAGACAGTGCAGAACCAATTTGGTTCAAGTCAGGATCCTTCTCTGTACTCACATTAACAATCATGATCTCGATCATTAAGGGCTTAGCATGCCTCTCTTTCTCTCAATTGATCAAATTTTGCAAAACCTGAGGAATTCCTTCATCTTCATTTTTATCACAATGTTTTGAAAAAAGTTTTGGAAAACTTAGGTCGATGCAATGAATTCAAGGCACAGAAAAGACAGAGCTTCTAGTCAAATACTGCCATCTCATTTAGAATTTCTGGCACAATTGGCACACAGCAGAAGGAAACACAAGAGTGTGAAAATCACTGCTGTTCCATTCAGATCTGTTGGCATAACTGGCTCCTCGGCAGACACAGACTCAAAAGAAAAACGAAAAGACAAACACAAAACAAGTAAGTGATGTCCGAGGTAACACCCCCAAAATCACCAGACTCCAATAAAACAGGATTGACTCGGTACAACAAGACAGACCCAACTGACTCAGTAAGAAAAGACTGACTCCATACAAAACAACAAGACTGACCCAATACCCATGTCAGAAAGCACAAAAACTAGCATTCACAAAATGCTCAAAATAGTGCGTGCCATACGCCACATCCGGAGTAAACTGAGCGCCGCTCGTAGGTGGTTCATCCCTCGATCACATCACATTATCCCCCACAAGTTCACTGATCACGTGCCGATAGACTTTGCAGGACCTGGTGCGGAGATGACCCTGTTGTCAATCAAATTTTATATCTCATGGCGGAGACGGACGCAACTGTCAGTGTCATGACCGGTTTGTTGATGAAAAGCATAGTACTTAGTCGGGTCATGCTTTGGAGGGAGAGGATCGGGTAGAGGCTGTTATTCCAACGGTTTCAGATGTCCTTTCCTAAGTAGGACCCCTAGGGCTTTAGACAAAGGCATATGGAGTGGGGTGAAAACCCTCTTGCCTCGGGGTAGATAGTCTGAAGTTCGGGGGTTTGAAGTGGATGTACCAACAAAGTGTACCAACAAAGGGGGTGGCTACTCTTGATGTGGTGGTGGTGACCATGCCCACTTCAGAAGATCTCGCAGCTGCATCACCACTGGTGGTTGCACTTGAATTGCGGGAAAACGCCCTCCTAGGCTGCTCCTTCTCCTGGTCAATGTGGCCCTGCTTCATAGCGTCCTCGATCTGTACTCCCATCTCATGCAAATTTGAAAAGGTAGGGAAGGGGAGCACGATCATTTTCTGCATTAGTTTGGGCTGGAGGTTGCGCACAACCATCCGTATTTGATCCTTATTCGTTGGCCTAATGGTCATCATTGAGGCCTTAGCCCTCCAACGGGCCACGAATTCTGAGAAGCTCTCCTTTGGCTCTTGGCGGGTTACTTCAAGATCACGAGTTGTGACCTCAATCTGTGCGTTGCAGGAGTATTGATCACTGAAGGCCTCAGCCATCTCTTCTCAATTCTGTTTCACAGAGTTCTCCAATTTTGCATACCAGATTGCGGCTATCCCAGACAGGGTCCGGCCCAACAATGATAGCTTCTGTAATCTGGTGAGGCCCATCGGCCTTAGTATGTCCGAAAACAGCCGCAAATGTACCATAGGATCCCTAGATCCATCAAAGCGGTTGATGTGCGGCATCTTAAATCTGTCTGGCAACGTCACAACCGAGTCTGTATACCCATCTTCAATGTCAGGAATGGAGTGGGCCCCTTGAGACTTCTTGAACAATTTCTCAAGCTTGCTCACTTTCAATGCTGTGGGGTCCGTCTCGACATCAAAGGGGGGGTCTGGTAGGTTGGTGGGTGTTTTAGATAGCTAGGGTAGAACCGGGGACGGAGCTGACCCTATCGGAATGTCCGTATCTTCCTGGACATTAGTTGTCTCCCCGAGTGTTGGAACTCTTGGTGGGGGAGGAGCCTGGTGTGAAGTAGATACTCCAGTTTGCTACTCTAACCTGGCAATTGTCTCTGCCTGTTGGGCTATGATCACAGCCTGTTACTTGGCGAATTCTGCTTGATGGACAACGTCTTGCTGTATGGCTTTCATACTATCCTGGAGTTCGCGCACCATCTCTTCCATTCCCGCCATACTGCCCTGATCTAACTGATCTATCGGTATATCTGTCTCTGTGGTAAAAGCAGATATCTCAACCCAACCGCACACAGGTGAGATGGATAATGACTGCTGACCCGAAGACTGTTGAACTGATGATCTGTGCCTGACTGGCCTTTTTACCCTGCCTCTGGCAAAGGAACACTGATTGCCCTTGAACTGAATCTCCGACCTGACAAAGTCTATCAGCACAAGTCCGATGAACGTCGGGGGATATCGGAGCCTTCTGAAGCTATGGTTCCAGGACTACCTAGCAAAAGGGAAAACAGAGAGCATCTCAGCCTGATTTCACCATAACCCATATGAGCAAAGCTGAATGACTGTGCCCCCTTACAGAATTCTGCTCAAAATTTTGCCTGTAAACTGATACCATCAGGTAAAACTGATTCCCCAAATACTGATAGTGATGCCCACAGGCCTGTTACTCAGACTTGCAAACTTTTATATGCATTTCCTGTAGAGGCCAACTCCAAAAAGCACATAGCAAGCAAATGAGAGCCAAAACACCCCTATGTTGGGGTAGGGTTTCCCTGTCCTATTTTTTCAGGAGCTAGGGTTTCACTACGCACACAACGTTTCAAACAACCTAATATCGGGTAAGCAGCCTGTCCTAGTTTGGAATGGTCACTATGGATTCCGAATATGCACTAGGTTGAATGGTCGAAAAGGGTGCCCCGGTAAAACCGGGGTTTGTGTTCCCATACTGGCAGAGCCCGTAACCGGTCAGCCTTCTGGCCATGCCTTGACAAGGTAAGGCTCCAGCAAACCGCTCAGGAATAGCAGATGGCAAACACGGTGTCCTAGGTGCACCGATGCACATGCAATGCAAAGAAACACATAAGTGTAGTCAAAACAAGATATCATGAATTCAAGTCAAGTTCTCTATGCTCCCCAGCGGAGTCGCCAGAAACTATAAACGCGCCCCGGGAGGGCCTCACTCTACAGTTCAGACTTGATTTGTTGCCGGTTCTTAATCTGAAGCAAAGAGTCCAATTCCGGCAAATCGTTTTGAGGAAACAGATTTTTAGAAAAGAAGTGCCAAACATGGACTGCTTTGCCAGATACAGAGTCGCCACCTAAATATTTTATTTTGAGGGAATTTAGGAAACCCTGACTCGTTTGCCTAAGGCCACGTGTCCGTCATCACCAAAGTTGCCTCGGCTCGGGAACTTGGGTACGATTGGGGAACGTCAGCTATGAGCACCCCCGCTCGCTCGATCAAAGATCAGCCTCTACTAACCATGATATCTTGTTTTGAAAGCATAATGTGTTCTTTTTCCGGTTATTAGCCTAGAATTACTATGTTATGCGCACAGCAAACAAGTATAGACCAAATCGCCTAAATTGGAACAAAACATCGCATGTTTGTTTTGAAAATGGTTTGCTACTCACAAGTAGGCTAAAATGCAGGTTTTGCCACCCTCAAGTGGGCTTTAGAAAAGATGGTTTTGCCACTATCTAGTGGGCTTAAAACTCACAGTTTTAATGCATTATCCCAATTTAGGTAATTCAACCTCCATCCACAGGCATTCAAACAGTTATATCACATAAGCAAATAGCCTCATGGCAAGCATGCTGTCATGGCAACACTCACACGCAGGCAAGGATGTTAAAGCATAAGAACTTACCGTGTACTCCGAGCCAAAACAGAAACTAGTTAGTAATCATATGCATGATCCTAGTTCAAGTTAAGATGGCTAATGCAACACATGCAAAATGTAACTAAGATAGGTTCGGCTAATCTACAATGACATGTGAGATGCTACAACTAGCACGTATTCAATTTGGAATTGAAGTACAAATGCAGTTAGAATGATGCGCTGAGCCCGGTGCATGCAAAACGAATGAATGGATGCAAACATGCTATCATACTGTATGCTAATTGAAACATGCCCTAGACTAACCATCGAAAGCTAGTAAGTAAAAGGGAAGAAATACGTGGGGTTGGAAGACATGCACACACTCACGCACACTTATTACAAATTCGCCCTCGCTTAGAGGGACCAAAAGAATATACAAATTAATTAACCTACAAGCTAATTAGTCATTACAGACCACTTAATTAATTAACAAATTAACTAAGCTAAGGAAAGAAGTAAAATGGCCTTGGGAAGAGGGATGCATGCAAGCTTGGATTGGCTTCGCCTGGAAATCCATTGCCATGCACAAGCTGCCTCTGTTTACCATGCTCTGCTCCTCTAAAGACTGCACAAGTCCCAAGGTATGCTCTCTGCACACTGTGGAGTGCCACCGGCCAAGGTAGATGATCACCGGCTAAGGGGATGTGGTCATCGACCACTGGTGTGGCTCTCGGCCAGCAATACATGGTCGGTCAGCACTGTATGTAGTCGACTGGCCAATTCTTCCTGCAGAACCTATTTTGACAGCAGCAGAGGGCAAAACAAGGCATAGCAATGCATTTCAAGCAAATGTGTGCACCACCACACCCCTTATCATGTTTATGACTCAAAGGGGCATGGTATTCGATTCTTGGACCACCAATCACGGACTTGTGCTGGCCCAAAGAGTCAAAGTGTGCAATTTCAATATGGAATGAAATGCACAAAACAAACAATGGGCCCCAACCTCCATCATAATCAATTCAAGAGGCAAGAGATGCATGCTTAATGTTATGCAACCTAGGCATGGAAGCTAAGCATGCAATATGAGCATGTGAACAAGCAATGTAAACATGCAAGCATGCAAGTTATGCAAACTAACAAGCATGCAAGATGGATGAGCATGCAACGACATGTGGGAATGGTCTTAAACCAAAATGGGCAGCTCTCAAATAGGCCCAAATCAGTGGCCAAATGCCATGGAAATGAGGGCCAAAACACATAGAAGCATGCATGCACACAAGGTCCAACACTTAGGCACCAAAGAGCAACTTTTAAGCACACTTAAGAGAGGATAAACATGGATGCATGGCATGCATAGAAAGCTCTGAAATCATATTATAAAAGGTGCAAAACCAAGTAAACAAGACAACCTAAGCATGCAACAATGGTTTAAAACTCAAGGCAAGCCAAGGGGGGGTTACATGGTAGTTATACAAAGCAAGCCATGGATGGCCTAAGCAACCAAAAACAGACCATAAGCATGCTAAAACAAGCAAAAAAATCTTCACAAAGCTAGGCCAAAACAAGTAAGCATAGTGGTCTAAATGCTAGGCACATGTTAAGGCAATTCATGGCATTACACGACAAGTATGCAAGGCAAGCATGGTGTATCTAAACCAAGTAAAAACAGTGCTATATCATGGCAAAATAAGCACAAATAACACTTAAGACATGGCCAACATGAACTTAAAAATGGTGCTCACACATGAGGCTAAAATGGCACTTTTTGAAGACAACAAGGAGAGGGGATGGCCCTCTCTTTCTTAGGACCTTAAGACGCCATCCTCACCCCTGAAATCCCTCAAGATTTCAGTAGTGAGGAGGCCCAAACAAGGTGGTCCCGGAGCTCACCAAAAATAGCACAAAATGGGGCCAAACAAGGCCTAAGAGGGGGTAAACGACCCCAAACACAAAAGTGATCTTAAAAAAACTTCAAAAGGAGCTCAAAATAAGACTTTTTTAAGTTTATGGCAAAGCCCAAATATGCTTTCAAGTAAGGCTAAAAGTGTGTGTAAAAACAGGAAATAAAGAGGAAAAAGGAGTTACCTTTGTAGCCAAAAGGGGACAACAGTCTCTTGGTCCAAAAAAACAGTCCCTTAGCCTCTGTAAATGGCCTCCAAGCTCCTTAGGTTGACGATGGAGATGTTGTGCTAGGAGTTGTAGTTCAAATGGCCAAGAACTAGACCCTTTTGCACCCTCTAACCCACACAAATGTAGAGAGAGAGGGAGATACATTGAGAGAGAGACTGATATATATAAGATATATATCATATTTTCTTACCCTTGAAATGGGAGGAGAGGCCCTCTATTTATAGAGCAAGGCAAAAGGCCTAAGCTTCTTGGAGAAGCTAAGGCAAAAGGGTCAATGGGGGCAAGCTTCTAAGGGAAGCTAAGGTAAAGGGGCCAAGCTTCTTCAAGAAGCTTAGAACAAAAGGGTTAAGCTTCTTGGAGAAGCTAGACAAGGGTTCAAGCTTCTTGGAGAAGCTAAAACAAAGGTGCAAAAGGTGCAAGCTTCTCTTGGAAGCTTAGAAGGGTTCAAGCTTCTTGGAGAAGCGTGGAGCAAAGGGTTCAAGCCTCTTGGAGAGGCTAGGACAAAGGTTCAAAAGGTTCAAGCTTTCCCAAGTAGCTAAAACCAAGGGTTCAAAAGGTTCAAGCTTCCTCAAGAAGCCAAAACCAAGGGTTCAAAAGGTTCAAGCTTCCTCAAGAAGCTAAAACTAAGGGTTCAAAAGGTTCAAACCCCCCTTAAGAAAAGGTCTCGGCCAGAAAAAGTGGCCGATTGACCAAAATCAGTGGCCGGCCGACCAAACACAATGCCGACCGACCATCAATAGTGCCGACCGGCCATCACCAATGGCCGGTGGCAAGGAAACAAGGCCGGTGGCCTCAAGCCATGGCCGATGAGGTGTGGGGATGGCCTACAAGCTATTTCCCACCCACAGAAGCAAAACAACAAGTGTTTGATGCAAAACCAAACACAAAACAAACAAGTTGAGAGGTCTTAAGGTAAGGCGCATAGCCGAAACCTCCGAGAACTCGAGACGAACACAAACAAGGGTAATCATCGAGTGTTCAAACGATGACGTCCAAGTCTGAAGGATGGTCAAAAATGGGGTGTCTACAGTTGCCCCTCTTTGACAGAACTCGAAAGTCATAAAAATGACGGGAGTGAGTGTCAAAGCCCAGAGACCACCCATTTTTGAGAAGGCCGAAGACTTAGACAAAGCATACAAGCTACCGATAAATAAATGGTTGTGCCCGCAGGCTACCTACGTATCCCTTTGCAAGGAATCAAACTAGCGTAGTTCAGGGGCAGGATGCAAATGATAGGCAAGAAGACTTTGAGAATTGGCCTTATACGCTACGCGAAGCCGGTTTGAAAATTGGACTTATACGCTACGCGAACAAGGGTAATCATCGAGTTTTCAAACGATGACGTCCAAGTCTTAAGGACAATAAAAAATGGGGTGTCTACAGCTGCTGCAGCTGCTGGTTCTGGTATTTTCACTGTGTTTTCTTTATATTCCTTTAGCACATCTCTTCTTGGGCCTCCTCTCAACATGAGCAAGTTTATTTGGAGTAGCACCTTACCTTCCAAAGTCCACTTCTTTGGTTGGTTGACCTGGAAAAACAAAATTAAAACATCTGAATTCTTGCACAATCTTGGCATATGCAACAACTATTCTACCTCTTGCATATTTTGCAACTCTGTTCCAGAATCTGCTCATCATGTGTTACTACATTGCACTTTTTCTTGGACCATTTGGTCCTTTGTGCTTCATGAATACGGTCTTCAATGGTGCATCCCAATATCTGTGGCAAGTTTTCTCAACTGGTGGATGGAGGTAAATTATAAGTGTTCACTCAGAAAAATTTGGATAGCCATTCCCCTAGTTGTCCTTTGGTCTCTTTGGAAGCATAGGAATGAATGTGCTTTCTTTAATGTCCGTCCTAACTCGATTGACCTGTGGGAACTTATCAAGGTCAGATTAGCTTTTTGGCTCAAAGCCTCTCTCAAGGACTTCCCCTTCTCTGTCAATGATGTTGTTCTTAACTGGAGGCAAATCAAGGGCTGCCATTGAGTTCTGTACTTGGTAATAGGAGTAGTGGACGAACTATCAAGCTAGGTATAGTTGGTTGTCCTATTTTTGTGCTGATCTGTTTCAATAACTAGAGGGGTTAACTTGCTTTTCTGTTGATTTGTTTGGTTGCTTAACTGTGTTATGGATTTCTGTTGCCACTTAGCTCTGTTCTGCTGATCTGTTTGCCCTATTGTAGTGTTGCTTGCTATGTTGATCAAAAAAAAAAAAATGTAGAAGTTTTGTGACTGCTAGTCTGCTAAAAAGAGGGTCTGAGGGTTGAAGCTATTAGTCTACTAATAGTCTTCTAGTCTGCTAATAGTCTTGGTGTTAGTCTACCATTGAGTAGAAGTTGGAAGCTTTCGTTGGTCTGTTTGTGCTCAGCAGTGGCTATTGGCTATTTTGTTTGTTGCTTTTGTTTCTTTGCTTTGTCTGTTGGTTTCTCACCAACTAGAGCTTGGAGCTTGTGCTAGCTCCAAGCTCCTCTTTATTGATGTATCTTATCATATTTTGTATGTTTTCATCAATAAAGATTTCTTTATCATATATATATATGATGGAAAACCTCTCCACGACAATGTCTTTTGTGCCTAACCCTGGAACGTATACCTTATAATGTATCTACAATTAGTAATAGAAGTAAACCATATGTATTGGTCCAAAAGTGGCCAATTACGATAATAACTTGTTTGCCCCAATCACAATGAGTCAAACTGAATTGAATTAAGCACATGAATTTGGTGGTATTTGATAAAATTGAAAATTGAAAACTGAAGACTAAAAATTAAGTATTGAAAATTAAATGCAAAATTTTTTCAGTTGAAAAGCAATTTAATAAAAATTTAAATGCTGAACTAAAAATATATTGTTTAGTATATATCAGTTCAAATTTAAAATTTATTATTTTGAAATTGTATATCTCAATTTTTATATTGTGATGGTGGTGATAGCACTAGTGGTGGTGGTAGCGGTAGAATTGATGATGGTAGTAGCGGTAGTAGCATGGTGATAATGTCGATAGAAGATGATAGTAGTAGTAAAATAACGGTGTTGCTTATGACAACAATGATAATGGTGATAAAAGTGGTGGTGGTAGTGGTGGTGGTGGCATGATAGTGATCGTGATAGTGGTAGTAGTAGTTGTGGCATGGTAGTAGTAGCTGTGGTGGTGGTGGTAGTGGTGGATGTGGCATTGTGGTGGTGTGGTAACGGAAGCATTAGTAGTAGTGGTGGTTGTGACATGGTGGCGGCGCGCGGCGGCGGGGATATCAATGGTTGTAGTGGCGGTAGCGGTTGTAGTGGTAGTGACATGATAGTGATGTTGTAGTGGTAGTAGTGGTAATGAGTTTATAATAATGTATATCGATACTTATGCATAATAGTTATAAATTCAGTCAGAATTAAGTGAGTTTTATATGAATTAAAATTTTCTTAAATTTCAGCCTTCATTTTAAGAGACACTTATTTTTTTAAGTGATATCAATTATAGTTATCAAATGAATTTAATTAATTACCACTTAATATATTTAATTTTATGAATAAGGTTATCAAACTACCCCTTATGTTTGGTCACTATCTCATAGGGTGGAATATGTCATCTTTGCAGTTGACATTCATTTACAAGAAACTACACATTTGATTGAAAAAATGCTATATTCCTAGAATTTGTAACACACAAATTATTTTGAAAGTGGGGTGTATAATATAGATTCAAAATTGATGAGATTTGAGTCAAACTCATTTTTTTTTTCTAAGTAATTTTTTTGTGTAAATAAAATGTGTAAATTATAGCAATAGTCCTTACATTTTGGTCATTGTTACATTTTGGTCATCGTTTTATTTTGGTCCCTATAATATCAATTGACTTAATTTTTATCTTAAATCTATAATTTTGTCTCAATTAGTCCAATTGATTATAATTGTTAACATTTTTATTAATAAAAAATTGTAGAGATGATCAACATTTGTTATGTGTTTTAGAAAAAAAATTGTAAACTTAATCAACTCAGTGATTATTTTTTGTCAAATACCCTAACAACATTATCAATAAACCATATTGATACAAAATTGAAAATGAAGGTTTAAAATTAAACCAATTAAAATTGTAAGAATCAAAATAATACCAAAAAAGAAAAAAAATATAAAGACTACCAACGAAATTTTTGCAAATAAAATTATTATTTGGTTCATGCATGAGCTTATCAACTCTACGTGTGATGCTGACAGAAATGTCCCATATACACCACAGTGGCCAAAGAATTTTTCTTGTAGGCTCATAAACATTAAAAAAGAAAAAAAGAAAAATGGGAAAAAGAGTAGTTCCTCGAACAGAAAAGTCTTTGCTTTGAAGTTTCCTTTTGTCATGTGGAGAAAACAGAAAGTATGGACTAAACAAAGATATGCTTGCAAGTTTGAGGAGGCTTTTGAAACTAACTTGGGGTGTTTTGACCATCATTTTCTTCGTCTCTGGAAATGGCAATGAATTTATTTCGTGGAAACTTTTCATCAACAGCAATATTCAATCTCCATTTGCTTCAAGTTAGTTTACTGGGTTTTTGGGTGAAAGAAAATTGGGAAAATGATGTGTCACCTACTTTAGTTCCCTAATTCTTATGTAATCAATGTGTTGTTCAAAGAAGCATTTTTTCAATACTAAGACTATGTAAGAGTAACTAACAATATGTAATATTATCATAAAAATGCATAACCTCATTTACAAATCATAAATTGTAGTAACTTTATCAAAAAATTAGGAAACATTTGTTATAAAAATGCATAACATCCACCACAAAAATATGTAATAAAATACATATAATACACAAGAGTTCGTGAGAGAATAAAGAATAGTGCACTACAAGAAAAGTCCCTACAAAACACGAAACTTTTTGCGACGGCATGTATCTCATCGCAAAAAGTGATCTTTTGCGACGACATTTGAAACCGTCGCAAATTAATATCTTCTGCGACGGTAGTTGCCTCGTCGCTAATAAGCATACAAGAAAAAGTGTCTTAAATATGGAAGTATTCGCGACGCATTGTGTACCGTCCCAAAAAGAAATTTTTTGAGTCAAGGGAAATTTACTGTCGCAAATAGTGGACATTTTATGATGGCAATTCTCCGTCGCAAAAAACCCTTATTAAAACGGCATCGTTTTAATAATTGGATTGCATCATTTGTGACGGTTTAACTATACCATTGCAAAAAGTAATGAAATATATTCATCTCCTTCTCCTTTAGCCCAATTGGCGCTCGATCAAAACCCCCCAAAATATTTTCATCCCCAAAATCGCTAAGAACATTCTCCCTCAAAACCCTCAAAATCCTTAAAACTTTGACGATAGATTCTTGATGAGCGACGACGACGAGTGTTCACCGACGATCTCTCTATTGATGAGCGACGATGGCTAGCAGTCTCAATCGCTCTCGACGACGACTAGCGGTGGTGCGGCTACATCATATTACGATCTCTCTCTCTCACTCGCGTGAGCTCAGTCAGTATGCTCTCTCTTTCTCTCTCTCTCACACACACACACATAGTTATAATCACAGAACTTCATTTTCAGTTATAATCGCTTTAATATGTTCCAAATTCACAACAATAGCCCTCTCCCTTCGGAGAATGACAGCGGGGTTCGAGAGCTCTGGTTCAAAAACCCTCAAATCATGAGCCTGAACCATGGGGCATATGTGGTGATGATGTGGTCCTAAACCTCTTCTTCTAGCTGTGTCTGTTTGCCAATGGAATGTTTTTCATGTGACCCGAAAAAGGAGAAAAATGCAAATCCCTCTATTTTTTTTTTTTTTTGGGATAGGAAAATGAAATTCAATTGAAAACGTTTTTGGTGTTGCTGGTTTAGATGAAAAATGTTTCATAACATTACCAATCATTAGGACCTTGTGACGCAGATCAAGAGATTTTTTTTCTTCTAAATTCTCTTTGCAAACTGATGTTGTAGACAATAATGAAGTTTTATTGTTTGAAATAAATTTATAAGTTACGTTTGATTTTATAACATTCCCTTTGATTGGTTGTTTCCTTCTTTTGTTTGTTTGTTTGTTTGTTTGGTGTTTCAAGGAAAGATAAGAAAGAAACGCATCTAAGTCCCTCTAGTTGTCTCCTCATTACTCTGTGTGAAAACAAATTTGATCGCAGTGGTCTGTGAAGATGATCACGAAGTCTAATATCACTATAAGCACTTGTAATCATAAACAAAGTGAGCACTTTCTAACTGAGATGCTTTATCAATAAACACTCTAATACTTATGTGAGCAATTGCAACCAATACCATCAGTGTTTTAATAAATTCAAGGAAAAATTATTTGTTGGTCTTGAGGTATCACGTGGTCATATCCCACACCAATCACAATTAATCATATTTTTTTATATTTTCTAATCACTCAATACAAATTTGTTAGCTTCATTCCTTCCACCAATCGCAATACCATTAAGACATCATGTGACGATATCCTAAAACCAACCAATAACCTCTCAAATTCAAGGAATCGTGCACCTATGCCCTAGAATTGTTATTTTATCATTGAGAGTTATATACAACCATTTTATCATTTTGATTTATAAATGACCAACGAATTATTAGATGTTCAAAATGATGCATAATAGTTTTATTTTTATTTAATTTTTAGATGGGAATGCAGAATAATTTTATTGAAATGCTATTAAATTTTTTTTTCTTACTATATATAATCAAGTAATCATTTATTTCCTAATCCTTCATGGGGTTACTAAGTCAATTATTTACAATCTTCATGGTACAAGCCCAAAAAAAAAAAAAAAAAAAAGAAAATAACAATCTTCATAGCAAATATAAATATGTTTAACACTTTTGTCAGCTTGGATGATCGGCCAAGAACTCTGCCACTGCTCTCCCTTTAACTGACTTGCGTGTCACATATTTTAGATCGAATTTGGAGAGCAACAGCAGCCAACGAGCTAGCCTACCTGTAAGAGCCGGTTTCTCGAAAAGGTATTTGATGGGATCGAGTCGTGAAACCAACATTACGGAGTGAGCTAACAGGTAGTGCCGCAGCTTCCTGGTAGCCCATACCAAAGCTAAGCAAGCTTTCTCAAGCGGAGTGTAGCGGGTCTCATAATCCAAGATCTTCTTGCTCAGATAGTAGATGGCTCTTTCCACCTTACCCATCGATTCTTGTTCGAGCATGCAGCCCATTGTAGTCTCAGTCACTGAGAGGTACAATATCAACGGTTTCCTCGGCTCTGGCGGCGACAACACAGGCGGATTCTGCAAGTATTCTTTAATCTGTTCAAAAGCAGCTTAGCATCGGCCGTCCCATTGGAATTTTTTGCCTTTCTCCCTCATAATCCTATATCATTATGACCTTTACATTTGTTGTAATTATATTTTTCTTTAGGGCATATTTGTTTTGCATGTGGGATGTATATCTCTCAGTAAGTTTTCCTAAAGAAAATTAATGATGGGAAACACATATGCTTGTGGAAAATGACTGGCATTTAAATATATTTATATATATATATATTGTTGAGAAGATTGCAAAAGAAGTGAAGTGTGCATTTGAGGAAAGTACAGATTATGGATAAGAGTTGGATTGATTTTCCAAATAGGATGTCAGGGGAATACATTAATGGGATTGATCAATTCCTTGTATTTGCCTACACCAATAGGGTTGAAGGTTCGATGATTAGTTGTCCGTGTAGGAAATGTGAGAATCGATACCATCTTGTACGAGAGGGTGTAGGGGAGTATCTGATTTTGAATAGTTTTTTTTAAAAAAAGTAAAAAAATTGGATTAATCATGGGAAATCTTACACATCTCTGCATGGTAATCGAGAGAATGAAACATTGGCTAATTTAGACATTGGAGATGATATGATTGGAATGATACAAGGGGCCATGGGAAATCCACATGTCGGTACAAGTGTTGAGGGTAATGAACCACAGGGGCCAGATCCACATGCCTCTAAACCCCGGCTCAGTCCAAATGCCCAGACTGCAAAGTATTTCAAACTTCTTCAAGATGCACAAAGTGAATTGTATCCGGGTTGTCTGAAGTTCACATCTTTGTCATTCATTGTTCAACTTCTACATCTGACGGTGCTTAATCAGTGGACAGACAAGTCTGTTGACATCTTGCTTGAGTTATTGAATGAGGCGTTCCCGTTGGGTGTGAAACTCCCGGACTCATATTATAAAGCTCAAAAGGTCACGACAGATTTGGGCTTCATGTATGAGACGTGGGATGCATGTCCCAACAGTTGCATGTTGTTTTGAAACGAGGACGCTAATCTTGATAAATGTGTCATATGCAACAGTTCTAGATGAAAATCAAATAGTGATGGTGGTTCAAATGGTCCTAACAAAGGTGGCAAACGAATAGCTGCAAAACAAATGAGGTATTTTCCTTTAAAGCCAAGGTTGTAGAGGTTGTTTATGTCATCCGAGATGGCCAAGTTAATGAGATGGCATGTAGAGGAATGAACTCATGACGGTGTCTTTAGGCATCCTGTAGACTCCCTTGCATGGACAGGTTTTGACCGTTGAAATATTGACTTTAGTAATGATTGCCGAAGTGTAAGGCTTAGCTTAGCATCTGATGGTTTTAACCCATTCAGGACGATGAACATAGTTCATAGCACTTGGCCTGTTGTACTCATTCCATACAACTTGATGCCATGGATGTGCATGAAGAAACCATTTCTAATTTTATCTGTGCTTATTAATGGCGCGAAAGGACCTGGTGACAAGATTGATGTGTATATGCAACTGTTGATTGAGGAGTGAAAAGGACTATGGAATGCCGGTGTCTCCACATTTGACGGATCAACAAATCAAATGTTTCAAATGCGTGCAGCTTTACTATGGACAATTAATGATTTTCCTGCATATGCAAACTTGTTAGGATGGAGCACTAAAGGCGAATATGCATGTCCTTGTTGCAATAAGGAAACTACATCGTGTTGGTTGAAGCATAATAGGAAACAATCATACTTGGGTCATCGTAGATTTTTACCTAGTGGCCATAAATTCCGAAAGGATAAAGTATCATTTGATGGTAGTTGAGAAGTCAAACTCAAACCAAAATTGTTATCTGGAACTGAGATGCTGCTACAATTAGAATCTGAGGGTATTTTAACCCAATACAAGAGGGATGACCTTAAGGAGAGGTATAGGAGACAAGTAGAGAAGGAGAAAGCTGGACATCGCATTTATAGTTGGAAGAAAAAGAGTATCTTTTATGAACTGCCATATTGGGAGCACAATCTAATAAGACACAACCGCGATGTGATGCATATACAGAAGAATGTTTGCGACAATGTGTTGTGGACAATATTAGGGGTTGTAGGAAAATTGAAGGATTGTGTTAATGCTCGCTTAGAAAACCCCTACATTTGCTGTTAAGAGGGTCGAATAAAGCTTATTTACCAGCAACACAATTCATGATGACCAAGGATGAGAAAGATTTGTTCTTGAAAGTGTTGAAGGAAGTTAGAGTTCTCGACGGGTATTCATCAAATATATCGTGCCGTGTGCGCTCACATGATAGAAGCATTAAGAGCCACGATAGTCATATTCTGATGCAACAACTTATTTCATTGGCTATTCGAAGATCGTTACCGAAGAATGTAATTGAACCCTTGATTCAATTGAGCAATTTCTTTAGACAATTGTGTTCCAAAGTGAATCGTGCGACTGATTTGCAATATATTCAAGATCTTATTGCCATAACACTTTGTGATCTAGAGAAAATATTTCCTCTGCCTTCTTTTGATATAATGGTGCACTTGCCTATATATCTAGCTGACGAGTCATTATTAGCTGGAGCGATTAAGTTTCGATGGATGTATCCAATTGAGAGGTACCTTCTTACTTTGAAGCTATATGTGCGTAATAGAGCTCATCCAGAAGGTTCAATTGCTAAAGGATATCTTATGGAAGAATGCATGAATTTTTGTGCACAATATCTCAATGATGTGGAAACCAAATCTAGTCGACGCGTGAGGAACTACAGTGGTGATGATAATCTGGGTCATGCTGTTGGTGAAAACACAAGCTTTTATCTTGATAATACTTCTTGGGTACAAGCTCATTGGTATGTCTTATTCAATACAAGCGCGGTTCAATCATTCAGAAAGTAGGTTATGTCACTCACTTAATATTTTATTATGTTTTATTGAATTTTGAACTAAATTTTTTGTATTGATAAATTTTCAATCTACACAACAAACACCTTGAAGTACTTAAGCTCAAAATGCCTCGTGTCAATGATCATAAGCTTCGGCGTGAACATTTTGAAGCTTTTCACATTTGGTTCAAGGAACATGTATGTATTTAAATCTACAGATTCTAGTTACCTAAGTCGAACTACATTTTAAATTTTACATTTTTGTTTTAAATAGGTCCAAACTTTGCGAAGGACTACTGATGTCACATTTTCTGAACAGATTATTCTATTGGCAAATGGTCCTTATAACCTGGCAAGGTGGTTTAACGGATATATAATGAATGGGTTTTGGTATCGAGTAAAGGCCATGGATGACCATCGAGCCACACAAAATTGTGGTGTAACTTTGAAGGCAGATACCATAAGTTATGCTAGTCAGAAAGACAAGAATCCTCATGTGGGGTCTGTGTACTATTATGGACAATTGACAGCTATTGTTGAGGTTCGATATTCCAATGAGAAGAAACATGTGTTGTTTAAGTGTGATTGGATTGACAGCATTCACGGGAAGAAAGAAGATGTCTTCAATTTCACGTTGGTCAACTTCAATCATTTATTGTACCGAGATGATCGAATTACCAATGAACCATTCATCTTGGCATCCCAATCAGAGCAAGTTTGGTATGTTGTAAACCCATTAGAACCAGACTGGCAAGTGGTAGTGAAGATGTCTCAAAGAGGTTTATTTGATATGAATTCGACTAATCCAGAAATCGAGCAATATATGAGCCAACAATTGGAAGAAAAATATAATGCTCCGTGATGAAGAAGTTGGTTGGGTGAGGGAAGCCGCAGAAGGAGAAACAGTTGACGTTGAAATAGATTCATATTTAATCAACATCAGTAATTGAATTAAGGCCAAGGTTGTAGTTAATCATCAGTTTCTTAATTTACTTTCTCTTTGTAATTGTATTAGTTCAATTAATGTCATATTATAGTTGATTCAAAACCATTCTCTATGTTTCTAATGTCAATTAATGTTATATTGCTTGTAGATTATTATGAGAAGGAAGAGTAAGCCTGATCATCCCCTGCGCATGACGTCCGATGTGGTACATAAGAGGACATCAGTAACACCACCATCAGAGGAGGCATCACATCAACCACCATTGGAGGGGCCATTAGTGCCATCACCATCTGACCAGCCACCGCAATGACCACTATTAGTGGCACCACCATTAGAGGAGGGATCCCAATGACCACCATCAGAGGGGCCATTAGTGCCACTGCATCGACCACCATCAGTGGCACCACAACAGCTATCATCTACTCGGCCTCCACGTCTACCATCGGTGCGTCCACCATCAGTGGCACCGCAATAGCTATCATCCCGAATAGAGTAATCATCTTCACAGCCAACTGCAGGTATATAAATTTTCTTTGATTTGTATGAAAATGATTTAAATACACATTTATTTATTCTCATTATTTATAACTTGTTTATTGTCATTGTATTTTCTAGACCCTTCGACTTCTTTACAACCCACCTCAGGTATAAGAATTCGATTTGTATTAACATTTTTTAAATTTGCATTTGTTTATTATCATTGTATATTGTTTATTCTTATTGTATATCGCAGGTCATGTTAGTTCTTCATTAACCTTGATTAGGCATGGTAGAGGATGTGCCAAGGGCATTAAGGAGTGGGGTACTGGTACAAAGTTGGACATACAATTTGACGAAAATCACTGCCTAATAGGGGATAATGTGTCTAAGTTAACTACTTCACTTGGCATTATTGTGCGCAATGGTAACATTGTTCCTTTTACTTTTCTTGACTAGATCACTGTGCCTAACGATATTATTGATGCTATTTGGAAGGATGTAAAGGTAAAAGCATATTTTTGTCCAAAAATTCAAATTTCAAAATTGTGTTATTATTATTTAAACCTTCAAATTGTGTTTTGTAGGACAATTTGAATGTATGTCCAGAGGAGTATAAGCCAATCTACATGAAAACCGGCAACAACATATGGAAGGATCACAAGAATAAGATTAAGACCAAGTATTTCAAACCTAAAAGTTCTGATCCCAATCTGAAGGATGTTGTTCCTTTGCACATTGTGCCAAGCCAGTGGGAAGAACTTGTGGAGTATTGGCGTACTTCCGATGCTGAGGTATACAAATAAGCTATATGTATGATATGTAAACATAAAAATCATATTTATAAACTATTATTTGTTGAATCTGTTACAGAAAATTGCAACTAGGAACGCTAAAAATCGGCGAGCTCACGACATACCTCATACCACAGGGCGTATTACTTTCGCTTAGATCCGGCATGAGGTTTATATTTTATTGCTTTTATTTTTTTATATATATTTGAAAATTATTTGGATTCTAATTTTCGTAGTTCAAAAAAAATCTAGATGACCAGCAAGGGGGAGTCTACTGATAAGATGAATGTTTGGCTTACGACACGTAGAGCAAATGACCCTGAGGTTATCTAGAGCATGGTAGTTTCCAAACACCTAACATTAAATTTAAATTTTTTTTTTTATTTTTTGTGTCAACCATCTTAATTTGACATATACTTGTATGTCTTATTCAATACAGGATGAGTTTAATCGTCAATTTTTCATGCTACTTGAGGATTGCCAGACTTTAGAGGCTATGAATGCCATTTTCAATGAGTTGATAGGTCATGATGGACATGGATATTGTCGCACTTATGGGAGAACTGTACCTCGGAGCGCGGTGTATAAAGACGGTGCTGGGCCATAATAGTCAACACCCCAGTCATCGACTACTTTTCAGATCACCCAGCAGGTTCGTGCAGAGCTAAAGGATGAGTTAAGGAAGCAGATGCGAGCAAAGTTTTCTACACATTTACAGCAGATGAGAGCTGAGATGATGGCATTTGTGTCACAGGGGGTAAGTGTGGATCCCAACAGACAGGTTCAATATAAATTAAATTGTTTGATAGTTAAATTTTCACACAACATATATATACATATATATCATAAAATTCAAATATGATTAGCACATTATGTATGGACTATCACAGGCTCCTGATGCATCGAGTGGCCACCATATACAGCCTAATTCCACAATTAGATGAGACTCCATATACACCACCACCAGAAGATCAGGTATAAAATGTATCTTTGCATTCTAAGCTAAGAATAACCATACATTAACTGTACACAGCCTAATTCCACAATTAGAAAGAAAGACAAAGGATTTTCCACATGAAACTTGGCACACACGACCACCTAGACACGAGAGACTTGTGGGAGAAAACGAGACTCGAATTGGGTTCCCTTTTTTTGAGTTAGGGCCGAATTTCACTCTAGGCAAACTAGTTTCTCAAGAAACTTAGAATTCGAGGTGTTAACGTCCCAAAATCACCAAACGGCGTCGGAGTAGGATGGAATTTGGCAAACATGACCGCCTAGGCACGAGAGACTTGTGGGAGAAGAGGAGACTCGAATCGGATTCCCGGTTTGGGAGTTAGAGCCGGATTTCACTCTTAAGAAACAAACTAGTTTCTCAAGAAACTTAGAATTTGAGGTGTTAAAGCCCTAAAATCACCAAACAGCATCGGAGTAGCACAAAACTTAGCACACACTACCACCTAGGCACAAGAGACTTGTGGGAGAAGACGGGACTCAAATCGGATTCCCGGTATGGGAGTTAGAGACAAATTTCAGTCTTAAGAAACAAACTAGTTTCTTAAGAAACTTATAATTTGAGGTGTTAATGCCCCAAAATCTCCAAATGGCGTTGAAGTAGCATGAAACTTAGCACACACGACCACCTAGGTATGAGAGACTTGTGGGAGAAGACGGGACTCGAATCTAATTCCCAGTTTGGGAGTTAGAGCCGTATTTCTTTAGAAAACACATAGAATTTGAGGTGTTAATGCCCCAAAATCACCAAACGGCGTCAGAGTAACACGAAACCTGGCACACACAACCGCCTAGGCATGAGAAACTTGTGGGAGAAGATGAGACTTGAATCGAATTCCCGATTTGGGAGTTGGAGCCGGATTTCACTCTTAAGAAACTAGGTTGTTTCTTAAGAAACTTAGAATTTGAGGTGTTAATGTCCCAAAATCACCAAACGGCGTTGGAGTAGCATAAAACATGGCACACATGACCGCCTAGGCACGATAGACTTGTGGGAGAAGACAAGACTCAAATCGGAATCTCGGTTTGGGAGTTAGAGCCATATTTCACTCTTAAGAAACAAACTAGTTTCTTAAGAAACTTAGAATTTGAGGTGTTAATGCCCGAAAATCACCAAACGGCATCGGAGTAACACGAAACTTGGCACACATGACCCCCTAGGCGTGAGAGACTTGTGGGAGAAGCCGGGAGTCGAATCGGATTCCCAGTTTGGGAGTGAGAGCCGGATTTTTCACTCTTAAGAAACAAACTAGTTTCTTAAGATACTTAGAATTTGAGGTGTTAATGCCCCAAAATCACCAAACGGCATTGGAGTAGCACGAAACTTGGCACACAAGACCGTCTAGGCACAAGAGACTTGTGGGAGAAGATGAGACTCGAATCGGGTTCCCGGTTTGGGAGTTAGGGCCGGATTTCACTCTAGGCAAACTATTTTCTTAAGAAACATAGAATTCGTGGGGTTAACGCCCCAAAATCACCAAACAGTGTCGGAGTAGCATGGAACTTGGCACACATGACCGCCTACGCACGAGAGACTTCTGGGAGAAGACGAGACTCAAATTAGGTTCTTGGTTTGAGAGTTAGAGCCGAATTTCACTCTTAAGAAACAAACTAGTTTATTAAGAAACTTAGAATTTGAGGTGTTAATGCCTAAAAATCACCAAACAACGTCGGAGTAGCATGAAACTTGGCACACACGGCCGCCTAGGCACAAGATACTTGTGTGAGAAGGCGAGACTCGAATCTGGTTCCCGGTTTGGGAGTTACGGTCAAATTTCACTATAGGCAAACTAGTTTCTTAAGAAACTTAGAATTCGAGGTGTTAATGTTCCAAAATCATCAAATGGCGTCGGTGTAGCACAAAACTTGGCACACACGACCGCCTAGGCATGAGGGACTTGTGGGAGAAAACGGAACTCGAATCAGGTTCCCGATTTGGGAGTAGAGCCAAATTTCGGTTTAGGCAAAATTATGTACTTAATTATCTTTATAATTGTCTAGTAGTTACATTTTTATGCTTTTTGTAATTAACATATAACACATAATTATATTGTCATTAATTATATTTATTTTTTGTTTTCAGATATTTCCCGGGTAGGGGTTTTGCTTCTTTTGGAATGCATGTCTATGAAGAATGTGACTAATTTTTTGTTTTTGTTACCCACGAAAAATGATGAGCAAAACTTGTAATTTTGGTTTATGTGATTTTGAATTATGAAGAACATTATGTATTTAAACATTATATATGTATTATGGAACATTATGTAGTGGGGTAATTTTGTTGATGTGTAGTTATGAATGCAAAAATATTTTTATTATGGAGAAATTGTTTTTTCCGTACAAGAATTTTTCTATTATTATGCAATTATTGGTTTCTTTTTCAATTGTTTTTCATTTAATACAAGTAATTTTAATATTTTTAATTTTTTTGTTTTGATTTGTTTTGTTTTGTTTTGTTTTTGTTTTTGTTTTTTGCGATGGCATGACACCATCACAAAAAACAGGTAATTTTAATATTTTTAATAACTGTATTGCAGTTATTTATTTATTTATTTATTGCGACGGCACCACACCGTCGCAAAAAATAGATAATTTTAATAATTATATTGCAACTTTTTTTTTTGGCGACGGCACCATATCGTTGCAAAAAATGTTAGGACTATTGGCGACAGTGGTCATGCCGTAACAAAAAAACAAAACCATTCGCGACAATATTTTTTTCCGTCTCAAATAAAACTTTTAGCGATGGTAAAATGGTGCCGTTGCAAAAAGTCTAACATTTTTACATATTATAGTCGACAGCAAATTGCCGTCGCTAAAAAAAGGCGATGACATGATGCCATTGCTAAAAGGTTTTTGCAATGCCCTCTGTTGTGATCCCCCCATTTGCGGTCGCTAAAAGTCATTTGCCATCACTAAAACGTTTTTGAGACGGCATGAAGAGTATTAGCGACAGCAGGTGCCATCGCAAAAAATCGAAATTTTTGTAGTGGTGTGTGGATTTGTATTATCATTTTATTCCATTACATATCTTATATAATTTTTTATATTTTTTTGAAATATTGTAACAAAACTATGGTAAACATCTAATTAGATGGTGATATAAAAAAAATTAAAATACACTTATAAGTATAATTTTTAAAATATGTGTGTAATTTTGGTCTTTTAAATTTTAATTTTGTTAAGTTTGTTCTTGAAATTTTAATTAGATCCAATTTTAAAGCGGACCGTCTAAATTGTTGGTGGGAGTGGGGTGTAAATCACTTGTTGTGATTTACAGAGAGATAAATTAAAACTGAACCAAACTCAATTTAAATTGACTAATTTTTTTTTTAAAAACAATCAGAGTATATATTGCAAATCACTCTCTCTCTCTCTCTCTCTTATTTCCTTTTGGGTAAATTACATTGACACCCCTTGAGGTTTATGTTCATTACTGTTCCTTCCCTCACCTTTTGGAAATTATATCCCCCTCCCTTAGGTTTAAAGTTTCGTTATAGATTGCTCCTTCTAGCAATTTAATTTTTTTAAATACCAATTTTCCCCTCATTGGGTAAATTACATTGACACTCCTCACATTTTAGAAAATACAATCCCCTCCCCAAGGTTTAAAGTAGCATTACCAATTGCCCCCTCGGTTAGTATTAGTTGAAAAAAAAATTAATTGGAAAAAAAATTATTTGAAAACTAACGTAAACTCATTTGAAAACCAACGTAAATTTTTTAAAAATTATTTGTTAGTCAAATTTTTAAATTTCAGTTCAAAAACCAACGTAAACTCATTTTTTGAATTTACGTTGTTTCCTCAAATTTACAAACTGAGATAACCATTTATAAACTAAAAAAATTATCAAACAAGTTTCTATGACAGTTTTTAAAATGTTTGTAAATATAAATTGAAAACTAAAACGAAATGGTTACCAAACAGGCCTCAGATGGTAAAAATGTTGTAAAATTAATAAATAATTAAATAAGTTACCAACATAAAAAATGACTTATCAAAAGATTCTTAAACTATGTATGGTTTGATTTTTAGAATTTTTTTTAAAAAATAAAAAATTAATTTGGTTAAGAAATAAAAAATAAAAAATAATTACCATTTTTATATAATTTTTATCTTTCGAATGTAATAAACATAAACCTTAGGGCGTGTCAGTGTAATTTTTATCTTACGTTGGAGTACAACACAGTTGAAGTGCAACACAGTGTAATTTTGATAATTTTTTTGGTTTATAAATGGTTGTCTCAGTTTGTAAATTTGAGGAAACAACGTAAATTCAATAAATGGTTGTCTTAGTTTGTAAATTTGAGGAAACAACGTAAATTCAAAAAATGAGTTTACGTTGGTTTCTAAACAGAAATTTTAAAATTTGAGTAACAATTTTTTTTTTCAAATAATTTTTTTTCCAATTAATTTTTTTTCAATGATTTTTTGTTTTCAACTAATACTAACCGAGGGGGCAATTGGTGATGCTAATTAAAACGTTGGGGAGGGGATTGTAATTTCTAAAACCTGAGGGGTGTCAATGTAATTTACCCAGTGAGAGCAAAATTTGTATGTAAAAAAATTAAATTGCTGGAGGGAGCAATTTGTAATGAAACTTTAAACCTCAGGGAGGGGGATGTAATTTCCAAAAGGTGAGGGAGGGAACTGTAACAAACATAAACCTCAGGAGGTGTCAATGTAATTTACCCTTTCTTTTTTCTTCCACACTCTTAAAAAACAACTAACCAGTCAATCTATTTATAGGCTTATCTCACTATGTAAACAAACAATCTGAACAAATGAAAAAAGAAGAAGAAGAAGAAGAAGAAGAAGAAGAAGCAGCTAATCAAATTCAAATTGAACTCTTCAGTCTAGGAGTTTCTTTAATCATCATTCTAGAGATTCCTCTTTAACTTTGTTTTTTTCAACATCTATTCAAATTGTAATGAAGGTTCAAGAATCTCCTAATCTCTTTAGGTGGTGAGAGATGATTGGTGGTGAATCGAGCTTACTATTTTCAACATCCCCCTTTAAGCTTGATTCTCCACGTTTCTTCATTCCAAACACTGCTTTCAATCTGGCAAACAAATCTTGTTTATAAAGATGTCGGCAATCTGGTCATATGTTTTGCAAGAAATAAGCTCCACTTCGTTGTTCTTCACATGTTCTCTGATGAAATGATATCAAATATCAATATGCTTACTTCTTTCATGATATACTGGATTCTTTGCTAGAGCAATTGCTAACCGATTGTCGATATAGATTTTTGTGGGATCAGTTTGTGGAAATCCCAAATATTTCAACACATTCCTAATCTATATACAATGGTGGACAACTAAACTAACAACAACATACTCAGCTTCACAAGATGACAATATCACAATAACTTGCTTCTTTGATGACGGTGTAAAAGCTGTATCTCCCATAAAGCATGTAAATCCAGTTGTGCTCTTTCTTTCATTCAAGTCTCTTCCTCACTCGTTATCTGAATAGCCAATAAGTTTGAAATCTTCAATCTTTGTATAGAATAGACCATCATTGACGGTACCCTTGATGTACCAAAGTATTCTTTTTGCTGCATTTAGATGAGACTGGTCAAGGGTCTCCATGTACCTGCTGACAAGTCCAACTCCGTAAGAGTATATCTAGCCTAGTATAGGTTAGGTATCTCAAGCGCCCAATCAAACTCTTGAAATATGTAGGATCAACATCTCTTTGCTCATTCTTCCTTAACTCCAATCCTGTTTCAACAGGTGTTGAGACAGAGTTACAATTATGCATGCCAAATCTCTTGAGAATATCCTTTGCATAATTACTCTGTGAGATGAAGATTCTATCCTTGCTTTGAACTACTTCTATGCCAAGGAAATGACACATCAATCCAATATTTGTTATTTCAAACTCTCAAACCATACAGTTCTTGAAGGATTCAAACATTGTTGGATTGTTCCCAGTGAATATCAAATCATCAACGTAGAGGCATGCATACAACAAGCTTCCATCAGTTTCCTTCTTCAAATAAAGTACTTGCTCGTAGGGACACTTCTCGAATCCATTCTCTTGGAAATAATCATCAATCCTCATGTTCCATGCATGAGGACCTTGCTTAATCTATACAAGGCCTTCTTGAGCCTGCACACCTTGTTTTCCTAGTCTTTCTTCACATATTCAGGAGGCTAATCTACATAGATTTCTTCTTCAAGAAATCCATTTAGAAATGCTGACTTGATATCTGGTTGGTAAATTTTCCAACTCTCTTGTTAGCAACCTGATGGTCTTTAATCTGGCAATAGGGGCAAAGGCTTCTCTATAGTCAATTTTTTCTTATGCTTGTAGCCTTTTGCAACAAGTCTTGCATTGCATCGTTGAACTTCTCCTTGAGCATTTCTTTTGGTTTTGTAGACGTATTTAACTCCAATACTTTTGCGGCCTTTCGGGAGAGTAGTTAACTCCCAAGTCTTTTTCTTCTCAATGGACTTGATTTCTTTTTCCATCACAATCTTCCATTTATCTTCATTATTTTTTTCCTCAAAGCTAACTGGATCACTGCTTATCAGTAGACAAAATACATTGGTTTCTTCATCCATGATTTCTGTATTTTCATATAGATCTTGAAGATTGTGAATCCTTCTAGGCCTTATGTTTGAAATTTCTCATTCTATTGGTGATTGAGTTTCATTTTTCTGTGGTGAAGGGAAAAAAAATGAGAAGATAGCTATTGCTCTGTAGATGATGGTGGCTCCTTAGCCACTTCTCTTGGTTGATTTGATTCTTCATCTTCAATTCTCAGCTCTGTATTTGTGATGGATTTAGTGTCATCCCATTTCCAGGACTCATTTTCTTCAAAGATGACATCTCAGTTGAAAAACATTTTCTTTGTGATGAGGTTGAATAGTTTGTACCCCATTGTTCGGTCAACATATCCAACAAAGATACACTTCTCTCTTTTATATTCAAGCTTTGTTCTTCTTGCTAATGGGTTCTTGGCGTAGGCAATGTTGCCAAAGATTCTAAGATGACTTACACTCAGCTTGTGAGTGCTCCATGCTTCATGCAGTGTCTTCATTGTGAAGGATTTTGTAGGACATATATTCAACAAATAGATTGCACACGACACTACTTCAACCACAAAACTCTTGGGCATATTCTTGTCATGTAACATGCTTCTGATCATGTTTAGGATCGTGTGATTCTTTCGTTCAGCTGCTCCATTCAATTGGGGAGTACAAGCTGGTATAAACTTTCACTTGATTGCTTGCCGCATAAGGAACTCTTCAAACTCATCCATCTTGTATTCTCCACTTTGATCTGATCGTAATGTCTGGATATAATAACCGCTTTTCTTCTCGACAAGTGTTTTGAACTCTTTGAACTTTTCATACGCTTCTGATTTCCTTTTGAGGAAATACACCCAAGTCTTCCTATTGTAATCAACAATGAAAGTGAGGAAGTATCTATTCTATCCATTTGATATTGGTTTCTACTGACCACACACATCTATGTGAATTAGTTCAAGTGGCTTGGTTGTTCTCCAATTTGCTTATTTTTTGAAGTTGTTCCTGTATTGCTTGCTAATAATACAGGTTTCACACATCTCAGCTGGTTGGTGAATGTTGGGCATAACTTTTGCCATGTTTTTGTTTCCCAACTGTTTCAAGCTTTCAAAATTGAGATGTCCGAATTTGAGATGCCACATCCAATCTTTGCCATTGATCATCGCACTTAGACACTTTGGGGTGTCATGATGAATGGTGAGAGGAAACATTATGTTCTTTTCCATCTTTACTCGAGTGACCACCTTCCCTCGAGTGTCTAGAATTATGAGCAACATATCTTTCAGGCTAATTTGATAGCCACTTTCCAGGAGTCGTCTAAGACTCAATATATTGGTCTTTATGTCTGGAACATAATAGACATTTTAGATGAAAGCATGATCTCCATTCTTTCTCTTGATCAAAATATCAACTCTTCCTCGAATTGAGACTTTGTGTAGGAACCCGCAGATTTTCTAGTGAGTTCAGTTTGGAAAACTCGTCAGCTGGTGGATGTGGAGGTGGAATTGGATGAGTCATTGGAGGTGGTTGAGTAATGGACGTTGTAGATGAGCGTTGCTGTTTGGCAAGAGTATTGCCTTGAGCGACAAGAGTAGTGCCTTGGGCAGCAACCGTAGTGGCAATAGTATCTATGCTCCGTTGAAGGGCCAATAGTATGTTTGCTATATTTTCTGGAATCTGAGCCATCACTGATTCTAGTGAGTTGAGTGGTGATGATCTAGTAGGTGAAGAAGGGGTATTTTGGACAGTTGATGAAGCTTTTGCTTTTCCTCGTCTAATCGATGACAAAGAAACTAACACTGGCTGACCCTGAACCAAATATGCACTTTTGCAAAGTCTACCAATGCGAGTCCACAGAACTTGGGTGATATCAGACCTTTCGGAAGCTATAGTGCTCGACTACCTTGCTGAAACAAAACAGGACCTCCAATCAGAATTTCATTAGCATCACAGCTCAACTGATTATTGCTGACTCATGTTGAAAAACTGAACTCAACCCCACAAACTGAAATGACTGAACCACTTATCTGAATATGAGAATTCCCATACATTGCACATAACACATAGTGGGAAAGAGAACAAACACCCCTATGGGGGCTAGGGCTACCCTGTCCTAACTTTGAAATGATTTAGGGTTTCACTATTCAAACAAGCGGCATCACACATCCTAGAAATGGAAGAGCATCTTGTCCTGAATTTGGATGGTACTATAGCTCATTATATGCACAAGGTTAGCTCTACTGTAAGGGTTGAAGTCAAGGTGACGTTACCAAAGAGTCCATTGGGTCATAACCAATGAAGATCTTAGGAAATCAAAAGAGTCAAAATAGCCTCTCTTCAAAGTCTGAGAACCTTCAAATCTCAAAAGATTATAACACAAGGCCTCCAAAGTACCGTAAAGATAGTTGTAATGTCACAAAAAGTGTGCCGATGCTCTCACCAGTACCTGGGCAACACAAGAACTTTAAGTGCACCAATGTATGTAATGCAATAAACATATAATTGAAAATAAAAGTCATATCATGGAATTCGAGTCAAGGTTTCATAAAATCCGCAGCAGAGTCGCCAGAAACTGTAACATTGTAGACACCTCATTTTTGACCGTCCTCGAGACTTGGACGTCACCGCTTGTAACACTCGGTGATTATTCATGTATGTGTTCGTTTAGAGTTCCCGGAGGTTTCGGCTTGCGCGCCCTACCTCAGGATCTCCGAACTTGATCGTTTAGTGTCTGGTTTCATACCAAACACTTGTGTTTTGCCTTGGAAGGGCAGGGAATGCCTTGTGAGGCATCCCCACACATAGCCGGCAGTGGCTAAAGGCCACCGGCTGGTCTTTTTCTTCCATCGGCACCATTTGTTGCCGGTCGGCACATTTTGTTGCCGGTCGGCATAGTTTGTTGCCGGTCGGCACCTTTTTTTGTCGAAACAACTTTTTTGGGCAGCCGACCACTGTTCATCCACTTTATGGAGATATTTTGTGCCAGCTGTGATAGCTGGCACCAACTCTGCCTCCCTCCATACACGTGTATGAAGGGATCTCCCTCTAAGCAAGCTTGTTGTATAAGCTTTGCAAGAGGGAGTCTTATAAGAGGAAGGGCCTTCCTCTTTGATCTAGCTTAGAAAGTTAGGAGCAAAAACCAGAGCTTAGAGATATAGATACACTCTATCTCTATATCTCCCTCTCTCCCTCCTTTTGTGTGTGTTTTCTTGGCCTAAAGGTGGATTTTACCTTACTTTTGCACCATTACACACACTATTACACCTTACTCCGAGATTGAGGGACTTGGAGGGTTGATTCTTGAGTTTTTGGACTGGTTTTGATCAAAAGAAGAGGGCTAGACCATTTGTTCTTCAAGGGTTCTTCAAGGGTGAGCATCTTGCTTTATATTCCCCAAACTTGCAATAGTTTTTTTACCTATCTTGCTTGCTGTTTTAGCTTTTGTGTATAACATAAAAAGGGCTTGTATTTTCATGCTTTAGAACTTTCATTAAGGTCGTTTTGTGGTTTGAGTGCAAACTCACCCTTCTAGGCCTTGTTTGGTCCATTTTGGTGCCTCTTTGGTAAGGCTTTGTTCACTTCAGTGTTTTGGTCCTTTCACCACTAAAAACCAGTTGCTTTTCAGTGTTAAAAAAGGTGGTTTGAAGTCTTGTATAGGGGAGGGACACCCCTCTCCCTTCATTGTTTTGTTTCCTTGCTTTTTGGCTTAAAAGGGTAGCATGTGTGCTTGATCATTCTTGGCCTCATTTCAGAAGTTTTTTTAGGTGTTTTAGGTCTTATGTAACCTCTGTTTTGGGCCGAATTTGTGCCTCCTTGTATGCTTGTAGTACTTGCTTTGTATTGGTCCATTTTGCTTAGAAGTGCATCTCATGATTAGGCCATGATTCTTGCGTGTGTTGGCTTAGTTCCATGAAGCTTTTAGTATTGTTTTTCCATGCTTAAAGTCTGTTGGTTATCCATTTGGTCATGCTTGACATGTTTGTTATGGGTGCTATGTATTTTGGCTTGAAGGCTTTGAGCATGTTGACCTCTAGCATGCATGGTTGTGATCACCCTCAGGATTTAACATCATTTAGGACCACATTTTAGTCCAAGAATCATGTTTGTATGTGTGCATGCATGACCTCTTTTATGCCTTCAGGGTGTACCCTCTTATGCCTAGGAATGAGCCTTGGTGCATATGCCTCTTGGGAGTCACCTTAGCTGCCATATTAGGAGGGTTTGGAGTCCTATCTTGGTCTGTAAAATTCTGTTTTTACTTGTTTTAATCATGCCATGAGAGGTCATGTTGGTGGGGGTAAATTGTCTCCTTTTTGTGCCTTAACCTTGGGACCATTAGTTTGCTTGTTAACATGAGTATTGGTCCACCTTTTAGACATCTTTTGGCCACTGTTTTGGGGCGGATCAAGGTCTGTCCCTTTATGGCTTAAGGCCCCATTGCATGCTTGTTCCATGTTTGTCGCATGGTTGTTTCATTAAGCCTCGTAGCATGTTAATCCCATTCCCAAATTGGTCCATGTTTGCATCATATTTGCACCTTGTATGCTTGGCATTACACATTTGTCATGTTGGTTGCATAATGCTTGTTGTGCCTTACATCTTGGTATCATGTTGCATTTTACGCCATGTTTGCATAACATGCATTGCATTTACTTGGTTTGGGGTGTCAAACCAAGTGTGGGAATCAAGGAACATTCATACTTCAAGTGATGTAATGTGCCTCGATTCCCGGTCATCGGGGCCTTTGACTCCAACTTGATAAGGCTTCGGTTTTCATTTTGTTTGTTGCATGCATCTTTATATCAAATGGCAAATTTGATTCTTTGAGCCACCATGCACCATTGATGGTTCGAGGATCGAGGGACATGCTTCCTTGAGTTCAAAACATGATAGAAAGTATGACCATGCTTACATGTGCTTGAAAACCCCATGCCATGCACTGTCTATTCTCTGTTTGCTGTCAAAACTGTCTCTGCAGGAAGTTTCTGCCGACCGGCAGAATTCAGTGCTGGCCGGCAATATTTTAAGTGCCGATTATCAATTCAACAGCCGATGGAAATTCTGGAGTGCCGGTAGGAATTCTGTCTGGCCGGTGGTGCTCTGCAGTGTGTAAAGAACCTGCTCCAGGACTTTGGCAATTTTCAGAGAGATAAGGCAGTACAAACAGAAGTGGCAGGGGTACGGTACGGGTTTTTCGGCCGAGCCGAGTTCCGAGCATGCATCATCTGCGCACCCCGAGGCAGAGGCTGTGGCCACCCTCCTTTTTCTTTTGCATCCTTTCTTTTAATTAATTAGAAATTCTGTAATAATTTTATTTGTTTATTATTTGGGACTGTAATATTTATTTGAGCCCTCCGAGTGAGGGCAAATCTGTAATAAGTGTGTGTGAGTGTGTGTATGTCTTCCAACCTCACGTCTTTCTTCCCTTTTATTTACCTGCTTATGATGGTAGGTTAGGGCATGTTTAATTTAGCATACCTTATGCTATGCATGCGTGCATTCATGCATTTGTACTGCATGCATTAGGCTTGGTATATCACGCTAACTGCATTCGTACTTCAAACTACAAATCGAATATGTGGTAATTGATCGCATTACATATACCATGCTTAAGTTAACCGAGCCTATCTAAATTGCATCTTGTATGTGTTGCATTAGGCAATTTAACATGAACTAGGACATGCATGTTTGCTAAATAGTTTACTGTTTTGGCACGGAGTACGATGTAAGTATTTATGCTTTAGCATCTCGCATGTGTGTGAATGTTAACATGACAGTATGCTTGCCATGCGGCTAAATGCTTATGTGTTAAACTATTTGAATGCCTGTGGGTGAAGGTTGGATTGTTTGAGTTGGAAAAACTCATTGAAATCCGTGTTTTAGCCTACTTGCGAGTAGAAAATTTCAAAGCATTTTCAAAACAAACGGATATGCAATGTTTCTTTCCAAATTAGGCAATCTAGTCTATACTTGTTTGCTGCGCGCATAATATAGTAATTCTAGGCTAATAAATGGATTAAGAACACATAACGTTTTCAAAATTGGATATCACGGTTAGTAGAGGCCGGTCTTCGGACCGGGCGAAAGGGGGTGCTCATAGCTGACCTTCCCTGATCGTACCCAAGCTCCCGAGCCGAGACAACTCCGGTGATGACGGACTTGTGGCCTTCGGCACCGAGTCAGGGTTTCCTAAATTTCCCCATTTTAAAAAAATATTTAGGTGGCGACTCTGTATCTGGCAAAGCAGTCCATGTTTGGCACTACTTTTTCAAAAATCTGTTTCCCAAAACGATTTGCCAGATTTGGACTCTTCGGTTCAGATTAAGAACCGCGACAACAAAATCGCGAGTCCGAACTATAGTAGCGAGGTCCCCCTCCGCGGGCGCGTCTACAGTTTCTGGCGACTCTGCTAGGGATTTTTAGAGAGCTTGACTCAAACTCATGATATCCTGTTTTGATCTCATTTATGTGTTTCTTTGCATTGCATGTGCATTGGTGCGCCTAGGAACACAGTGTTTGCCATCTGCCATTCCTGAACGGTTTGCAGGAGGCTTGTCTTGTCAAGACATGTCCATAAGGCTGACCAGTTATGGGCTCTGACAGTATGGGAACACAAACCCCGGTTTTACCGGGGCACCCTTTTTGACCATTCGACCTAGTGCATATTCGGAATCCATAGTGACCATTCCAAGCTAGGACAGGCTGCTTACCCAATGTTAGGTTGTTTGAAAACTGCTGCGTGCATAGTGAAACCCTAGCTCCTGACAAAATAGGACAGGGAAACCCTACCCCAACATAGGGGTGTTTTTGGCTCTCTTTACCTGCTATGTGCTTTTAGAGTGTTGCTCTACAGGAACGTGCATATCAGTTTGCAAGATTGAGTATTAGGCCTGAGGGTATCAGCATCAGTTTATGAGAATCAGTTATCCGCGGATATCAGGGTTCAGTTTTGGGAACAGAGATTTCGGGAAACAGTGATCAGTATCGGGGAACAGTGTGTTCGGCTTATCGAACTGTGCATTGTGAATGCCCAACTGCATGTTGTATGTGTTTATTTTAAAGCAGTTATGCCGTCTGATTGCTTGTTTATTTACTGCTTTATTTATCTTTTTGCTAGGTAGTTTAGCGTCATTGCTTCCAACCCAGTAGACATCCCCTAAGCACTCTGGGTCAGAGGTCGCCGACTCCATCGATCTGAGGATCTGATAGCAGGACAACCGGTGTACCACTCTCTACCCCCGGTTACTAAACGGAAGGCAACTAGGCAGAGGGCATCGGTTCAGCAGTCAGTTCAGAGGGCCTTATATACCCCACCTGAGTTCAGTAGGGATCAGGGTCCAGTTTCACCTACAAAAAGAGAACATATACCAGTAATTCAACCAGAGCAGAATAGTATGGCTAGCTTAGAGGAGATGGTGCGCCAACTTCAGGAAAGCATGAAAATGATGCAGCGGGATGCTGTCCGACAGGCAGAATTCATGAAACAACAAGCCACAGTTATGGGTGAGCAAGCGGAGTTAATTGTGAGATTGCAGCAGCAAACTGGGACGTCAGCTTCACAGCAAGTCCCTCCCCCACTAAGGGTTCCGATACCCGAAGAGACTCCAAATGCCCGGAACGTCCAAGAAGATACGGACATCCCAACGGGGCCAACTCCACCCCTGATCCTGCCTCAGCAATCCAAAGCACCCACTCCTATCAATCTATCGGATTCTCCCTTCGAGTCCGAGGTGGACCCCGTGGCATTGAAAATGCACAAGCTTGAAAAGCTGTTCAAAAAGTCTCAGGGTGCGAAGTCCATTCCGGACATTGGAGACGGATACACTGATACAGCCATGACGCTGCCAGATCGGTTTAAGATGCCACAAATTGATCGTTTTGACGGATCTAAGGATCCCATGGTACACCTGCGACTATTTTCAGACGTCCTAAGGCCAATGGGCCTCACTAGATTGCAGAAGCTGTCTTTATTCGGCCGGACCCTGTCGGGTGTAGCGGCCGCCTGGTATGCAAAATTGGAAGATGACGTCAAGAGAATTTGGGACGAGATGGCTGAGGCCTTCATCCTGCAGTACTCGTATAACACACAAATCGAGATCACGACCCGGGATCTTGAGACAACGAGACAAGAAACCAAGGAGAGTTTCTCAGAATTTGTAACCAGATGGCGGGCTAAGGCTTCGATGATGACCTTAAGACCCACGGACAAGGACCAGATTCGGATGATTGTGCGCAATCTTCAGCCGAAGCTAATGCAGAAGATGATTGTAATCCCCTTCCCTACTTTTGCTGATCTACATGAAATGGGGGTGCAGATCGAGGATGCCTTAAAACAAGGCCTGATTGATAATGACCGGGAACAACCCCGCAGAACTTTCAATCGAAATACTACTGCAGGCCCGAGTGGTGCTACAACTGCCAGGACCTCTGAAGTGAGTATGGTCACCACCAACCCTTCCCCAAGAACTGCAGCAGCCGCACTATTCTCCGGTGCGTCTGGAAGCAACCCTCAAACAACCAAATACCCTCCCAGAAATACCAGAACCTTCGCTCCACTTTATATGCCCCTATCCAAAGCTTTGGGGGTTTTGATCAGAAAAGGGCATCTGAAGCCCCTAGAGCCGCGGCCCTTACCCGAAAGACTCCCCGCCACCTACAATCCAGCCAAGTATTATGCATTCCACCAGCAGCACGGTCACGACACCGACCTGTGCTTTCGATTGCGTCATGAAATCCAAGATCTCATTGATAATGGGGTGATTTTACCCCCTGAAAAACCCAATGTTACTACAAATCCTCTCCCCACACATAACCAAGTTCCACCACCTAAAAGAGTCAATTTCACCCACACTGGGGTCACATCCTACGATCCTAGTATTTGTATCACACCTTCCTACCTGCCTAAGCCGGAGGTTTTCCTTCTTGATAGCACCGATTTGTGCATGATGGACGTCTCCATAACCCAACCTAAGCCAGTGGTGGTGACCATCGAGAACAAGAAAGAGATTGTCGAGCCAGAGTCTGCAGAATCTGGAAGTGATGTTGGGAACGCTTATAGTCCAAGTGACTACATTTCACCAATGGGCCAGAATAGACCAGATGTTGAATTTCCAGTCGGGGGAGAGCTGTGTGCAATCCAAAGGGACAGTCCAGGACAGGGGACGAATGATTTGACAGCTGTGGAAGAGGATCTTGCCAAGTTCCAGTTTCAAGATAACCAAGACCCAGAAGACCCAACCGTCAACTGGTTCGATTATGAGGAATCGGCTGAGGCCACGAGATGGTTGGACGATCAGCCAGATGTGGTAGGAGGATTTCAGTCAGAACAAGGCCCGGCAGGGGCAGAAGTGTCAATAACAGCCGGGAAGGTCGAAGAACAGAATACATCGCCAGAGAGCGCCGGTGTCGAGAGTTTCGCTCGGGAATGGAGCATTTTGAGTACAGGGATCATTGAGCAATCTACTGCGTTGGCACAGTCAGAACAGGGAAGATTCGAAGATTCTGAGAGGATCGGGAAGGCAAAAGGCCATATGGGGGTTGAGATTGCCACAAATACAGAAATGGAGAATGCTGCGAGCATAGGGATAAAAGGGACTGCAAGTATCGGGACAGTTATGCCAGAACCAGACAGATGCCTGTCGGCTGCAGATGGTATGTGGTGGGAAGACGACGATCTATGTCTGGCCCACACGGACGAAGATTGGGAAGATAACCAACCAGATGATACCTGGTATATCGGCGAAGTCGGTCACATGACCAGGAGTGGACGGTACTTCAAGCCTCCACACCTAGATCAACCAGAAGCGTTGGGAAAAGATAAGGAGGCAGAGAAGCAAAAGGAAAAGCAACTCGAAGATGAGGCCGTATTGAGACAATTGAAAAAGATACAAGCAGACATCTCCATCTGGGGACTGCTTATGGCTTCTCGAGTACATAGACAAGCCGTTCTTACAGCCATGGACAAAGCCAAGCTTTCCATAGACACCACGCCCGAACAGCTGGTGGGCTTAGTCTTTTCGGGAGGAAGTTCCCCAGCATTGAGTTTTTCTGACAAAGAACTGCCACCCGAGGGTGCGAACCATAACAAGCCACTCTACATCTCTGTGGAGTGCAGGGATAAATGGATACCTGTGGTGCTTGTCGACACGGGGTCCGCCATCAACGTCTGCCCGGCAAGGACAGCTTATGCGATTGGTTTGAAAGTCGTGGATTTCGTGCCAACGGCCCAGGTAATTCGGGCGTATGACAACACAAGCCGGGAAGTAATGGGAACAGCTAAGATTCAAACAATGGTTGGGCCGGGACAGCACGAGATAGATTTCCATGTCTTGGAGGTTCCTGCAACGTTCAACCTGCATTTGGGGCGGCCGTGGCTGCATCAGGTAAAGGCGGTCTCCTCTACCCTACATCAAGTGGTGAAATACCCCTATGGGAAGGGAGTAGCCATTGTCTTCGGAAATTCATCAATTCATCCGCCACCAGAAGTATCCACGCCTGTCCTAGAAATTGAACACGGTATGGAAGATGTGTTCATATCAGGCTTTACCTTGGCTGAGGCTCGGGTTGTACAGGACATCATGGCAGCTAATGAAGGGGTATATGTCAGTGCCCAAGTAGTCTACCTCATGAACAAACTCCAGCACATCCCCGGGATGGGACTAGGCAAGAGCGGCTGAAAAGGTGTCGCAACATTGGCCGAAGTGCCGCATAACCCTCATACCTTTGGTTTGGGCTACCTTCCCACCAAAGAGGATTGGATAAGGAAAGGAAAGGAAATGGCCAGCAGGGCCAGGGCGAAACAGATGGGGAAGCCCTTTGACTTGATGCACCAGCCCATTCGGGGGACCCTAAACGGACGCTTCGTCTGGGAGGGGGAGGACTTTCCGTTCTGTGGCTTCCCAGAGCCGTGGCTCAACGTGGAAAAGAAGCGCGTACCGGGGTTTGAGATCTTCTTTGATTTACAGTTACCTGAGGATGACATCGCCGAAGGGCAGGCAGATCTATCGGCTGAGGCTGAGCAAAGTAAGGAAGTGCAGTCTGAGGACGATGAAAACGAAATGGGGGCAGCGCTGGCGTGTCTGCTTTCAGATCCTCCGATCGAACAGAGGTGCTTGGGGGATAGCTCCTCGGTATGTGTGATTGGGAATGAAGCGGCTGCGGGCCTACCATCAGCTATTTTGGATGCATCCATCGCACCTTCTCTCATCTGGCAATATGAAGAAGGCTTTTTATCTAGCAGCACCGGGTCAGGTAGTGAGCCGGAATCTGATTCCACCGAATCTTGTGTGTCGGAATCAGGTTCCAGCTCAACTGAGTCTGAGTCCGGTATTCCTGGGGGTGATAACCCGGATGCCACGGTCCTGTCTAGGTCGTCATTTTCATTTTCTTTTGAGTCTGTTGTAACAGAGGAATCCGACAGCTCGGAAGTATTTAATGAGAACGACGTGGATGTGGTTTCGGAGTATTTTTCTATGCCTTTGATTTATTGCTTAAATCAGGATTTTCAAAATTTTGATGAAAACGACGAGGAAGAAATTCCTCCGATTTTGCAACGGTTAATTGATCAAGAGTAGGAAAGATTTATTAAACCTTTAATGGATGAAATCACTACTGTGAATATTGGTACTGAGAAGGACCCGCGGCTGGTCCAGATCGGGTCCACATTGTCTTCTGAGGAACGCGAGCGTTTAGTCGCTTTGTTAAAAGATTTCAAAGATGTTTTCGCGTGGTCCTACGAAGACATGCCTGGAATCGATCCTGAGATTGTACAGCACCGGATCCCTCTTGATCCCGAGACCCGACCTGTCAAACAGAAGCTCAAAAGGATCCGCCCTGATTGGGCCCTTAAGATCAAGGAAGAGGTCACCAAGCAAATTGATGCAGGCTTCCTGCTGGTATCTGAATACCCGACTTGGTTGGCCAACATTGTTCCGGTGCCGAAGAAGGACGGCAGAATTCGGGTCTGTGTAGACTTCAGAGATTTGAACAGGGCCAGTCCAAAGGACGACTTTCCCTTGCCGCACATTGATGAATTGGTAGATTTCATGGCAGGACACGCCTTGCTTTCATTTATGGATGGCTTCTCAGGCTATAATCAGATAGTAATGGCACCCGAAGACCGGGAGAAGACTGCATTCACTACCCCGTGGGGTACATATTGTTATAGAGTGATGTCATTTGGGCTGATAAACGCTGGAGCTACCTATCAACGGGCAGCAACTACAATATTGCATGATATGATCCATAAAGAGGTCGAGGTGTATGTGGACGACATGATTGTCAAGTCCAAAGAAAGAGAAGGCCACTACACCGCCTTACAAAAATTCTTCCAAAGGATCAGAGAGTTTCGGCTGCGGTTGAATCCCCAGAAGTGTACTTTTGGTGTTACAGCAGGGAAGATGCTAGGGTTTCTGATTACACAAAGGGGCATCGAGGTCGACCCTTCCAAAATCAAGGCCATCTTAGAAATGCCACCACCAAGGACTGAAAAGGAGGTGCGAGGCTTTCTAGGTAAAATGCAATTCATAAGACGGTTTATCTCTAAATTAACCTTGACTTGTGAACCACTTTTTGGTCTCCTGAAGAAAGGAAAGAAGTTCCAATGGGATGGCCGATGTCAGGCAGCTTTTGAACAGATCAAAGAGTATCTACAGAACCCGCCCGTGTTGTCACCGTCAGAGCCGGGGAGACCGTTGATATTGTATCTTTCGGTAACTGAGACCACCATGGGCTGTATGCTCGCGCAAGAGTCAGCGGACAGAGTGGAAAGGGCCATTTACTATCTGAGCAAGAAGATGCTGGATTACGAGACCCGCTATACACCACTGGAGAAGGCTTGTTTGGCCTTGGTATGGGCTACCAGGAAGCTGCGGCACTACCTGTTAGCTCACTCTGTAATGTTGGTTTCACGTTTGGACCCCATCAAATATCTTTTCGAGAAACCAGCACTTACGGGTAGGCTAGCCCGTTGGCTCCTATTGCTTTCTGAATTTGACTTGAAGTATGTAACACGCAAGTCAGTGAAAGGAAGAGCGGTAGTGGAGTTCCTTGCCGACCACCCGGTCGAGGGGGATGAAGCGGTTGAGTACCTATTCCCAGATGAAGCCATTCTGCACATTGAGGATGAAACTTGGACGATGTACTTTGACGGAGCGTCAAACCAGTATGGGTATGGGATAGGGGTGTTGCTGATAGCGCCCGACGATTCCCGTATCCCTTTAGCATTCAAGCTCCAGTTCAAAGTCTCGAACAATGAGGCAGAGTATGAGGCATGTATTGCTGGCCTAGAAGCAGCCCTAGAAGTAGGGGCAAGACGGTTGGACGTCATTGGGGACTCGAACCTTGTTGTGTCTCAAGCAAAAGGAGACTGGAAAGTCAAAGAGGAAAGAATGATAATTTACCACCAAACCTTGGATTTGTTAATTCCTCGGTTTGAAAAGTTAAATTTCACCCACCTAGTAAGAGAGAACAACAGGTTCGCCGATTCATTAGCAACTCTATCTTCCATAATAGACATCCCGTCCGGAGTCCGGATGCGTCCAGTCATCATCGACCAGAAGTTTGCACCGGCATACGAGTCGATTTCCGCCATAGATGAGGCTCAAGACGACAACCCCTGGTATTACGACATTTGGAACTTCTTAGAAAAGGAGACGTATCCGCCAGGGGCAAGTGCCAAGGATAAGAGGGCCGTTAGAAGAATGGCTGTTCAGTTCATCATCTGCGGGGGTAAGCTGTACAAAAGGGGTCATCTGGGAATGCATAAGCTCTGTGTAGAGGTTGAAGAGTCGAAGCGCCTAATGGAGGCCATCCATGGAGGGGAGTGCGGTGCACACATGAATGAAGTAATGTTGGCCAGAAAGATCCTTAGATAGGGCTACTACTGGTCAACCATGGAGGAAGATTGTATCGTCTTTGTTCGGCGATGCCACAAATGCTAGATCCATGCAATCCGTATGAACATCCCACCGTCCATGCTATACAACATGACGTCCCCGTGGCTATTTTCTGTTTGGGGAATTGATGTGATCGGAGCTGTTACCTCGAAGGGGTCGAACGGACATGAGTATATCCGGGTAGCGATAGATTATTTCACAAAGTGGGTCGAGGCCCAATCATACGCGGTGTTGAAGGCGTCGCACGTCGCCAAGTTCATCAGAAACAACATCATTTGTCGCTACGGGGTGCCAAACGAGATCATTTCGGATAATGGATCCCACTTTAAGAAAGAAGTGGTCGACTTGTTGGAAAAGTATAACGTGGCTTTTCATAAGTCATCTACGTACCGGCCGCAAACCAATGGAGCAGTTGAGGCCGCCAACAAGAACATCAAGCATATACTGCGGAAAATGGTGGAGACTTATCGAGATTGGCCAGATAAGTTGCCGTTTGCTCTGTGGGGCTACAGGACTTCAATTAGAGCTTCTACCGGAGTAACTCCGTATTCGTTAGTTTATGGAATGGAGGTTGTTCTACCTATTGAAATTGAAGTTCCGTCTTTACGGGTATTGGCTGAGTGTCAGATAGCTGAGGTAGATTGGCAGCAGAGCAGGTTTGAGGAACTCATGCTCTTTGACGAGAGAAGGCTGAAAGCACTGTACCACGTCCAAAGTTATCAACGCAGAATTACGCGGGCTTTTAACAAGAAGGTTAAGTCCAGAAATCTAAAAGAAGGGGATTTGGTGCTCAAGGACAACCGAGCTCCCATCCACGACCCGAGGGGCAAGTTCAGACCCAATTGGACTGGTCCCTACATCATCAAAGCTATCTGGTCAGGTGGAGCTGTGGTTCTGATGGACTTAGATGGCTTGGAATTCTCCCAACCGATCAACATGGACAAGTTGAAGAAATACTACCCTTGAGAGGCTCGCTAGGCCGAAAACCCGAAAGGGCGACCTAGGCAAAAGTCAGAGCACAAAAAATTAGAAAATATAAAAACTGAGCTCGCAAGGCTGAAAACCCGCAAAGGGCGGCCTTGGCAAAAGTTAGAGCGCAAAAGGAGAGTGAAAATACTCGAGCGAACCTAAGCCGGAACTACGTAAGGCTTGATTCCCATCCTTGGGATACGTAGGCAGCTTCATCCTGAAGTTCAGCCATAACACTTCCCCGATCAACTTTGTCCATTTGATCATCTCAGTCATCTTTGTCTATCAGCATTCGTTGGAATCCCCAGTACAGTGCTACTCAGACTAGGGGTAACTTTCTGTTGCTGTGCAGTGCTGCGGCGCTCTTCAGACTAGGGGCAACTTTCCAGTTGCGGGGATCTGGGGTTGTGCGTCTCAGTGACAAATCTCAAGCGTGTCCAGTTCTGATCCACATCAAAAATGTTTTTGAGAAGTTTTAATAAAGTTGATTTCGTTCAAATAATCTTTTACAACTTTGACCATTTTTGGACCAAACGAAAAATTTTCAGTACCACAACTTTCAATTTCATTGATTTCAAAACAGAGTTCTCCTGCTCATGCATACAATTGAAGTTGCTTTTTATTACATTCATAAAGAAAACTTGGAAGTACTAATAAAGCAATAAATCTGGGGCATAGTCAAGTCAGGTGTTCCTGCGCCCCCTCCCAGAGCTGGTCGAAGCCTTCGATGCCAAGCTGGGCCCAATCTGTGCTTCTTCGTTGAGCCAATCCATGCACTCGTCAGACAAAGTGCAACTGAAAGTAAGAGCGGGGGCCAGGAGTTCTCTCATCCTCCACGCGGTGGCCTGCCAAGCAAGCTGTGCGCCTCGGGCTGGGAATGCAGCAGGATACTCTATCCCCTCTGGCGGGCAGGTCTGATCATGGCCAAATTGGCGTCGAATCCGAAATGGGAAATAGAATACACAGTGAGTGAGACCAACCAATTGAATCCCAGTCTGCCGGGGCATGTTGCAACTCTTTGCCGGGAGGTTCAGCCAAGGGCACCGCCAAGCAATACGGTCTGCGGACAAATGGCACATCCAAGCGAACCACCATCCCTCATCCAAGGCATTGACTAGACGATGCCGGAAGAAGTAGCCGCGAGCTGAATACGCTGGGCAAGAGTCCACAACCTGCAGTTTGTCCATCAACCATACCTGGGAAGGGATGAAAAATGAGAGAGTAAAGAATAGAGAGATGTACGATGAGAGAAAAGTAAGGATGGGGTTTTGTGAGAAAAGACCGAGCTTGAGGGCCGAGTGATGTAAGCAAAACATAAATGCGAGATTGGGTGGGAAACATTACCTGTAGTAGTAGTGGACTTCCTGCTAATCTGGTCGTCTCATGGCGATAAAAAGCGTCTAAGCCCATTAACGTTTCGGCCAGAGTCATAGCAATACAGCTCTTGCCCTCCCTCAAGCCTTGGGCAACCTCGATCAGCCAGACACTAGCCCCTCCAGAGCCTGAGACAAATAGAAAATGGGATAGCATGCACAAACAGAGGACGTGTCGCCGGAAGCCTTGCCAGTGATGGTTGTTGCGATCACCAGCATCAGAAAATCGATTGGCCAAACTCGGAATGTCCAGCATCTCGTCGCAAATTAGGGACTGAGCATCACGCATGCTGAATCCGCACATGCGCCCTAAGTATTGGGCATGACCAAAATTAAGTTGGGGCAGGAGCTCCTCTTCGCGCTCGGACTCCACTAAGGCTCGGAAATCTTCAAAGGTAGGACATATTTCTTACCCGGCGAAGCTAAAGACATGCGTCACCGGATTCCAGAACCATGCCGCGGCATGAAGGAACGGGAGGTGCAATGGGGTGCGGCCCAGAGTGAATAGTGCATTTATGCCAAAACCCCGAAAATTCACTTTTTCCGAGCCATCCAAGCTAGCAATCCAAGCTGTGAGATTTTGAGCAAGAAACTCTTCCATTGGAGCAAATCAGTGTGAAAATGAGAAAAACTACGAAGTTGGGGTCTTTTATAGGAGATAAGGTTGAGTGGGGGACAGGTGTCAACATTCTGGTGATCTCCTCATTAAGTGCCGGCCGGCCAATTTTTTGCCGACCGGCCATAATAGTTTGCCGACAAGGCAATTTTATGGCCGGTAGCCATTCCTTGTAGCCGGTGGTCTCTGCTCCAAGCCGATGAGCTTCCTTCTGGTTTCCTAAGCTGTTTATGCTAGGCATTGGGGAACTTCACCACCTCCAACCCCTCCCTGACGATCGATTCTTGCGAGGGCACGCCTGTCCGATTGACAAGTTATTATGCATTTGCTTATCGAGTTGTATTTCACCCTCTTTGAACTTTCGATTTGTTTATCGAGTTGTACTCACGCTTATTTGGTCCTATTATGCCTTTGTACATTTGCTTATCGAGTTGTAAGTCGGTTCACTACCTGATTATTACGATGCAAATTTCCAAAGTAAAATTGGTTCACATTGTGGTGTGATACCTTGCGATGCGATGCACAGAAAGTCCACAAATGCAACATCTTTTGAACAAAATGGATTGTTTCATTCCCATCACGTGTTTTGCAAAATGTGTAACTTTGAAAAAGAAAAAAACCTGCCCGAGGCAGTGCAATGTGCTTAAATTACTAGTAAAAAGGAAAGTAAAGCATAAAGTGACAAGGAAGCAAAGTATCAGAATTGATGCCAGTAAAACTCCCCTTGCGGTCAACGCACCTTCCGTACCTTTGTTCGGGTCAACGACGCATTTGCGCACCTTCGTTACTTTAAACCATGTGAGGACGCGCACTTTTGAAATGTGAACCTTCGAGTTGACCTCAGGCCACAACTTCTGCGAACAATGCTCGATGCGTGCGAAGAATGTCCCGCCCTGTATCCTTTTCATGCCTTGTGAATTCCTCAAATTGTTTCAATCATGTTATGTAACAATACCTTTCATTACTTGCGTAGACCGCATATTTATTAAATTCATTACCTGCGTAGACCGCATGTTTTGATTGCGTAGACCGCATCCTTATTAATTTCATTACCTGCGTAGACCGCATGTTTTGATTGCGTAGACCGCATATTAATTTCATTACCTGCGTAGACCGCATGCTTTGATTGGGTAGACCGCATCTTAATTTCATTACCTGCGTAGATCGCATGCTTTGATTGCGTAAACCACATCTTAATTTCATTACCTGCGTAGACCGCATGTTTTGATTGCGTAAACCGCATCTTAATTTCTTTACCTGCGTAGACCGCATGTTTTGATTGCGTAAACCGCATCTTTCTTAATTTCATTACCTGCGTAGACCGCATGTTTTGATTGCGTAGACCGCATATTTATTAACTTCATTACCTGCGTAGACCGCATGTTTTGATTGCGTAGACCGCATGATTATTTTAATTTCATTACCTGCGTAGACCGCATGTTTTGATTGCATAGACCGCATTCTCGTTAATCTTATTACTTGCGTAGACCGCCTGCTTATGGTCAATTCGTTGCCCGCGTAGACCGCATGCTCCGCCTACATGTTTTTATTTTCACAGCATTGTTATGCTCCCCACTTGCTTTGCGCTGTCACGCATTTCAAGTACGCTATTTATGCATGTTGTTAACAATATTGTACCTATTAAGTTTGTTTTCTTTGCAGGCACGATATTGTATGTACGATTCATTTGAGGCTGGTGCAACCAGACGAACCGCACAGGTATTGTATCCTCCGAGCGAGAAGTATTGAGAATTGCATAATTCTCTTACATCCTTTCTACATTGTAGCGTAGTTTGGTGTATGCTAGCTTAAAATTGTCGCATGTATGCTTCGTTACAGCTTTCTTTCAATGATCATAAGTTATGTCCGGCTCTCTGCATTGTCTTGCATTTTGCCCCTGCCTTCGGGCGCATATCTTGTTTGTCTTGCATGTTTGTCTAAGTCTTCGGCCTTGTCAAAAATGGGTCGTCTCTGGGCTTTGACATTCACTCCCGTCATTGTTATGACTTTCGAGTTCTGTCAAAGAGGGGCAACTGTAGACACCCCATTTTTGACCGTCCTCGAGACTTGGACGTCACCGCTTGGAACACTCGGTGATTATTCATGTATGTGTTCGTTTAGAGTTCCTGGATGTTTCGGCTCGCGCGCCCTACCTCAGGATCTCCGAACTTGACCGTTTAGTGTCTGGTTTCATACCAAACACTTGTGTTTTGCCTTGGAAGGGCAGGGAATGCCTTGTGAGGCATCCCCACACACCACTGGCAGTGGCTAAAGGCCACAGGCTGGTCTTTTGCTTCCATCGGCACCATTTGTTGCCGGTCGGCACATTTTATTGCCGGTTGGCATAGTTTGTTGCCGGTCGGCTCCTTTTTTGGTCGAAACAACTTTTTTGGGCAGCCGACCACTGTTCATCCACTTTATGGAGATATTTTGTGCCAGCTGTGATAGCTGGCACCAACTCTGCCTCCCTCCATACGTGTATGAAGGGATCTCCCTCTAAGCAAGCTTGTTGTATAAGCTTTGCAAGAGGGAGTCTTATAAGAGGAAGGGCCTTCCTCTTTGATCTAGGTTAGAAAGTTCGGAGCAAAAACCAGAGCTTAGAGATATAGATACACTCTATCTCTATATCTCCCTCTCTCCCTCCTTTTGTGTGTGTTTTCTTGGCCTAAAGGTGGATTTTACCTTACTTTTGCACCATTACACACACTATTACACCTTACTCCGAGATTGAGGGACTTGGAGGGTTGATTCTTGAGTTTTTGGACTGGTTTTGATCAAAAGAAGAGGGCTAGACCATTTGTTCTTCAAGGGTTCTTCAAGGGTGAGCATCTTGTTTTATATTCCCCAAACTTGCAATAGTTTTTTTTACCTATCTTGCTTGCTGTTTTAGCTTTTGTGTATAACATAAAAAGGGCTTGTATTTTCATGCTTTAGAACTTTCATTAAGGTCGTTTTTTGGTTTGAGTGCAAACTCACCCTTCTAGGCCTTGTTTGGTCCATTTTGGTGCCTCTTTGGTAAGGCTTTGTTCACTTCAGTGTTTTGGTCCTTTCACCACTAAGAACCAGTTGATTTTCAGTGTTAAAAAAGGTGGTTTGAAGTCTTGTATTGGGGAGGGACACCCCTCTCCCTTCATTGTTTTGTTTCCTTGCTTTTTGGCTTAAAAGGGTAACATGTGTGCTTGATCATTCTTGGCCTCATTTCAGAAGTTTTTTTAGGTGTTTTAGGTCGTATGTAACCCCTGTTTTGGGCCGGATTTGTGCCTCCTTGTATGCTTGTAGTACTTGCTTTGTATTGCTCCATTTTGCTTAGAAGTGCATCTCATGATTAGGCCATGATTCTTGCGTGTGTTGGCTTAGTTCCATGAAGCTTTTAGTATTGTTTTTCCATGCTTAAAGTCTGTTGGTTATCCATTTGGTCATGCTTGACATGTTTGTTATGGGTGCTATGTATTTTGGCTTGAAGGCTTTGAGCATGTTGACCTCTAGCATGCATGGTTGTGATCACCCTCAGGATTTAACATCATTTAGGACCACATTTTAGTCCAAGAATCATGTTTGTATGTGTGCATGCATGACCTCTTTTATGCCTTGAGGGTGTACCCTCTTATGCCTAGGAATGAGCCTTGGTGCATATGCCTCTTGGGAGTCACCTTAGCTGCCATATTAGGAGGGTTTGGAGTCCTATCTTGGTCTGTAAAATTTTGTTTTTACTTGTTTTAATCATGCCATGAGAGGTCATGTTGGTGGGGGTAAATTGTCTACTTTTTGTCCCTTAACCTTGGGACCATTAGTTTGCTTGTTAACATGAGTATTGGTCCACCTTTTAGACATCTTTTGGCCACTGTTTTGGGGTGGATCAAGGTCTGTCCCTTTATGGCTTAAGGCCCCATTGCATGCTTGTTCCATGTTTGTCGCATGGTTGCTTCATTAAGCCTCGTAGCATGTTAATCCCATTCCCAAATTGGTCCATGTTTGCATCATATTTGCACCTTGTATGCTTGGCATTACACATTTGTCATGTTGGTTGCATAATGCTTGTTGTGCCTTACATCTTGGTATCATGTTGCATTTTAAGCCATGTTTGCATAACATGCATTGCATTTACTTGGTTTGGGGTGTCAAACCAAGTGTGGGAATCAAGGAACATTCATACTTCAAGTGATGTAATGTGCCTCGATTCCCGGTCACCGGGGCCTTTGACTCCAACTTGATAAGGCTTCGGTTTTCATTTTGTTTGTTGCATGCCTCTTTATATCAAATGGCAAATTTGATTCTTTGAGCCACCATGCACCATTGATGGTTCGATGATCGAGGGACATGCTTCCTTGAATTCAAAACATGATAGGAAGTATGACCATGCTTACATGTGCCTGAAAACCCCATGCCATGCACTGTCTATTCTCTGTTTGCTGTCAAAACTGTCTCTGCAGGAAGTTTCTGCCGACCGGCAGAATTCAGTGCCGGCCGGCAATATTTTAAGTGCCGATTATCAATTCAACAGCTGATGGAAATTCTGGAGTGCCGGTAGGAATTCTGTCTGGCCGGTGGTGCTCTGCAGTGTGTAAGGAACCTGCTCCAGGACTTTGGCAATTTTCAGAGAGATAAGGCAGTAGAAACAGAAGTGGCAGGGGTACGGTACGGGTTTTTCGGGCGAGTCGAGTTCCGAGCATGCATCATCTGCGCACCCCGAGGCAGAGGCTGTGGCCACCCTCCTTTTTCTTTTGCATCCTTTCTTTAATTAATTAGAAATTCTGTAATAATTTTATTTGTTTATTATTTGGGACTGTAATATTTATTTGAGCCCTCCGAGTGAGGGCAAATCTGTAATAAGTATGTGTGAGTGTGTGTATGTCTTCCAACCTCACGTTTTTCTTCCCTTTTATTTACCTGCTTATGATGGTAGGTTAGGGCATGTTTAATTTAGCATACCTTATGCTATGCATGCGTGCATTCATGCATTTGTACTGCATGCATTAGGCTTGGTATATCACGCTAACTGCATTCGTACTTCAAACTACAAATTGAATATGTGGTAATTGATCGCATTACATATACCATGCTTAGGTTAACCGAGCCTATCTAAATTACATCTTGTATGTGTTGCATTAGGCAATTTAACATGAACTAGGACACGCATGTTTGCTAACTAGTTTACTGTTTTGGCACGGAGTACGATGTAAGTATTTATGCTTTAGCATCTCGCATGTGTGTGAATGTTAACATGACAGTATGCTTGCCATGCGGCTAAATGCTTATGTGTTAAACTGTTTGAATGCCTGTGGGTGAAGGTTGGATTGTTTGAGTTGGAAAAACTCATTGAAATCCGTGTTTTAGCCTACTTGCGAGTAGCAAATTTCAAGGCATTTTCAAAACAAACGGATATGCAATGTTTCTTTCCAAATTAGGCAATCTAGTCTATACTTGTTTGCTGCGCGCATAATATAGTAGTTCTAGGCTAATAATTGGATTAAGAACACATAACGTTTTCAAAATTGGATATCACGGTTAGTAGAGGCCGGTCTTCGGACCGGGCGAAAGGGGGTGCTCATAGCTGACCTTCCCCGATTGTACCCAAGCTCCCGAGCCGAGACAACTCCGGTGATGACGGACTTGTGGCCTTCGGCACCGAGTCAGGGTTTCCTAAATTTCCCCATTTTAAAAAAATATTTAGGTGGCGACTCTGTATCTGGCAAAGCAGTCCATGTTTGGCACTACTTTTTCAAAAATCTGTTTCTCAAAACGATTTGCCAGATTTGGACTCTTTGGTTCAGATTAAGAACCGCGACAACAAAATCGCGAGTCCGAACTGTAGTAGCGAGGTCCCCCTCCGCGGGCGCGTCTACAAACATGCCCGGAGGGTACCCGTGCACGTTAAACAGTTCAGACCTTCGGTCTCTTTTGTCTAGTCTCACTAGTGCAATATGAAACATAGATGAGAGTCCAGATTTGGCAACTTTTAGAAAATCCATTTTATTGGAAAACCTTTTGCCAGAAATGGACTGCGTTGTCAGATTTCAGAGTCGCCACCTAATATTTTTGGAAAATTAGGAAACCTATGACTCGTACCACGGCCACTGTTCGTCATAACCAAAGTTCTCTCTGTTTGGAACCTTAGGTATGAGAGGGGAATGTCATTAATTCAACACCCCACTCATCCGATCGAAAGATTGGCATGTACTAAACCACAATATGAATTTTATTTATTTTATATGTTCATATTTTGATTATTTAATAAATCCTAAATGTTACTATGTGAAGCATACAAATATAGACTATGTCATTTATTTTGGAATAATTTGAATTCATGTAGTTTTGAAAGAGTTTTGGAGATGTACAACCCAAATAAATTGAGTTTACAAATACGAAAATCAACACTATTCCAAATTAAGCGACACAACCTCCATCCACTGACATTCATACAGTTATATCAAGTAAGCAAGTAGCCACATGGTAGGATGCTTGAACATAATAAGAAAAACACACACAAACGAGATGCTAAAGCATAAAAACTTACATATTTACCAACGTCCCTTGAACAACTACAAAACAAAGTTAGTAAAACATGCATGATCTTATATACAAAATCATAATGCAATTCACTCATAAGATGCAACTAAAAATTCGGCTTCTAAGATATGACATGTGAATCATCTCAAGAACATGAGGTAGCACACATAATCACATAGGAATTGATTAAATCCATAAATGCAAACTTAGCCGAATCAAGATGCATGAAACATAGATGCAAAGCATGGATATAATGACAAAAAAATAAAATAAAATAAACATGATGCATATTTACAAATAAGGAAAACAAGTCAAAGAATGGAATAGAAAGAAGTGGGGCAAAAAATTATTATAACATTTTGAACAAATTATTACAAAAAGTAATTAGAGGGGGGAGGAGAATATTACAACAAAATAAAATCTCACAATACACTCAAAATAAAATAAACAAAAGAAAAGAAAAAAAAAAAAGAGACTTTCATATGCCTTGGAAACCATCGGAAGTAGGTTAACATCGGAAGACAACACTGTCTTGTCCAAAAGAAGCTAACCGGCCGACCAACTAGGCCTAGCAAAACCTGGCTTATTGCAAAACCAAGAAAAGGAACAAACATGAAATATGTAGGTGGCTCAACTAACTACTTCCAGTTAGATTAAACAGAAGAAAACAAATATAAAATAAAAAAAATGCAAACTTACAACAAAACTAACATGAACTTAAAACAATAAAACAAATATGAGGTAGAACATGCAAGATTACAACATAATTACTATGAAACTAAAACAAAAAAAAAAAACAAATATAAGATAGAACACGTAAGATTACAACAAAACTTACATGAAGCTAAAACAAAATAAAAATAAAAAATCAAATATGAGATAGAACATGCAAGATTTCAACAAAATTAATATGAGACCAATACAAGAAAAACATAAGTTAGGAAATGTAAGAGTACAACATAATTATTATGAAACTAAAACAAGAAAACAAATATAAGATAGAACATGCAAGATTACAACAAAACTAACATGAACCTACAGTTAAAAAAAGAAGAAGCAAATATGAGGCAGAACATGCAAGATTACAACAAAACTAATAAGAGACTTAACACAAGAAAAATATAAGTTAGGAAATGCAAGATTACAACACAATTACTATGAAACTAAAATAAGAAAGCAAATATAAGATAGAACATGTAAGATTACAACATGAACTTAAAACAAGAAAGCAAATATGAGGTAGAACATACAAGATTACAATAAAACTAATATGAAACTAAAGCAAGTGAATAAATACAAATAAATAAATAAATAATTATGAGCTAAACAAACTAGTTAGATTACAACAACACACTATGAAATATAAAGTAAGAAAATAAATATGAGATAAATAAACCAGTTGGATTATAACAAAACACTATGAAATAAGAAACAAGAAAATAAATATGAGATAGAAAGTATAAGAAAATGAATGACAAGAAATTCACCTTCCAAAGAAAGATTCAACTTCTTAATTTCCAAACTTCCTATTGATCACTCTCAAGTTCTGGAGTACGTTGTTGAAATCTCAGCAAGAAGGTTCAAGTTTTAGCTTTGGTGAAGTTTTGGGTGGTAACAAAATAAACTTTTTATTTGATCAAAGTTTAGACCTCTCTCTAAAAATATTTTCACTCAATTGGAATAAAATAAACTCTTTCTTTGATCAAAGTTTAGGCTTCTCTCTCATCAAAAAATTTCACCACCTCTCATACTTCTAATGGTCTTTTATATATAGGCCAAAAACCAAGACCCTTTCATGTTCTGAATGGCCAATTTTTGAAAGGCCAATTTTGAGGAGCCAAAACCTATTCATGTTTTGAAAGGCCAATTGTGAATAGTCAAAACCCATCCATTTGTTTGAAAGGCTAATTGTGAATAGTCAAAACCCATTCATTTGTTTGAAAGGCCAATTGTGAAAAGTCAAAATCCATTTACTTTTTTGAAAGGCCAATTGTGAATAGTCAAAATCCATTTAGTTTTTTAAAAAGCCTATTGTTTCAAACTGCTAAATTTTCTGGACAAGAGAAAAAAATGCAGAAAAAGATTTTTGAATAGGGGTCAACTAATTAGACCAAAACGGGTTTAAAATTGGGATTGAAGCTTAAATCTGATTTTTTTTTGTTGAGAAATTTATAAAATAGCACATTATAATTTTCATCATTGGGTGTTCAGAAGAAAGCGCCCAAGTCTTAGGGCTGGTCAAAATGCGGTGTCTACAGTTGCCTCTCTTTGATAGAGCTCAAAGTCATTTCATGACATGAGTGAATGTCAAAGCCCGAATATGACTCTTTTGACAAGGTGGTAAGACTTGGGCAAACAAAGAATATGCAATGCAAGTGGTTGAAACCGAAGGTTGCCTACGTATCCCTTTGTGAGGAATCAAACCTGCATAGTTCAGGGGCATCATGCAAAATGACATGCTCAAAATGCAGTTTGAAAGTTGGACTTACACACTTCGCGAAGCTAGTTGTTTTAAAATTCATGATTATGCAATGCAATGCAATGTCATGGAGTGATGATAAAGATATGAAGACGACAACAGGAGAGGAATGATGTGAAACATAACAGGGGGGCATCACCCTAAATGTACCACAAGATCACATACAAATGTGCCATAACACAAACGACAGGTGAACTCGAAATCCAAACATGTCTTACGTGAGAAGAGAAAATAATGAACTTGAAATCCAAGCACGTTTCACGCGGAAGGAGGTTTAGCGGTGTAACCAGAAAATGTTCCTAGCCATATTTCGTACAGAGAGAAAGAAAGTAAACATCAACTCCTAGCACGTTTCACGTGAAAGGAATAAAGGTGGTGAAACCAACTGCGTACCTAACCGTATCTCATAAGGAGATGGGGAAGGTTTTAATCGGGTAAACATCAAACCCTAATAGGTTTCACATGAAAGGAACAAAGGTGGTATAACCAACAGACGTACCTAACCGTATCTCATACAGAAATGGGGAAGGTTTTATCCAAGTAAACATCAAATCCTAACACGTTCCATGTGAAAGATGCAAAGGTGGTGTAACCAACAGACATACCTAACCATATCTCATACGGAAAGGGGAAAGGTTTTAACCAGGTAAACATCAAATCCTAACATATTTCATATGAAGGATACAAATGTGGTGTAACCAATAGACGTATCTAACCGTATCTCATATGGAAAAGGGGGAAGGTTTTAACCAGGTAAACATCAAATCCTAACACGTTTTACGTGAAAGGAACAAAGGTGGTGTAACCAATAGACGTACCTAACTGTATCTCATACGGAAAGGGGGAAGGATTTAACCAGGTAAACATCAAATCGTAACATGTTTCACGTGAAAGGTGTAAAGGTGGTGTAACCAACAAACGTACCTAACCATATCTCATACGGAAAGGGAGAAGGTTTTAACCAGGTAAACATCTAATCCTAACACGTTTTACGTCAAAGAAGAAAAAATGGTGTAACCGATAGACGTACCTAATTGTATCTCATGAGGAAAGGGGGAAGGTTTTAACTAGGTAAATTTCAAATCCCAACACGTTTCACGTGAAAGGAACAAAAATGGGATGTGATGATATGCAAAATACGTATTTCATGCGTATACGTATACACACAGGTAAACTATATACATATACAGATACAAACATATACATATATAGACAAAATATATTAATATTTACATGTACACAGACATATACATACATAATATATATACACACACATATACATGTACACATACATATACATATACATATCTCTCTCTCCTTCCCTGTTTTTGTCTATCTCTCTCTTCTTTCATCTTCTTCGAGCGTCGTGTCTGGCACACGATTTCAACAATCGCGACGCCTGACCGACAGGTTGCCCTAATTCTTCAACGCCTTGTCCCAATGTTTTTCCCCTTTGTCTTCTTCTTCTTCTTCGTCTTCTTCTTCTTCTTCGCTCTCTTCTTAAGTTAAGGCCTGCGAGAGAGAGGCAGAGCAAAAGCCTGCAAAATTTCTCTGCGACCACTCTGCAACTTCTTTCTTTTGTATTACTCTCCTCTGCCATGGCCTCTTCACGTCGTTCTCTCACTCTTTTTCCGAACCTGAACGAGTGTACAATAGAGATGACCGACTCAGACTCCCCTGAACCTCAACCGTGGACTCCTCCTTCTTCCCATGTTTTTAGCTTTCCAGGAATGTTTCTTGAGCAAATAATGGTGGCATAGTCTGACATCGAAGCAAACTCGTATATGTTGAGGCCATGTGTGGAGACCGTGACTGTGGTCTCCAACTTGTCCCGTCGACTGCAGAACAAGATGTTTAATGTACATCAGTTAACTGCACAACTCTCCTTACTACAATGTATGTACAAGGACTCTCGAGTAGAAATTAGTGCACTGAAAAAATAAAACAAAGAACTGAAATGACAGGCCACCTCCGTGGCTCGATTCGGAGTTCGTTTGCGTAAACAATTTGATGGTCGGTGAGGAATAATCTCCTTTTGAAGCTCTGCCAAGGTTGAAGCAGAGTCTTCAAGAGCTTCGAAGGAGTAAAGATGAAGCGAAGCAATTGATGGTAAAGTTGGGCAACGAAGCTATGTGCAAATGAAGCCGGTTGTAATCTTCGCCAACAAGCTACTGCCGGAAAATTGAGAAAATGCTGCTCTCTCTTTTATTTTATTTTTTTTGTTTTTTTTTTTGTTGTTTTTGTTGTTTTATTTTGTTTGGTTTTTTTGTTTGGGGTGGGCACCTATAGTTTCAACTCCTTTTTGTAGAACTTTTATTGGGGTTGATCCCTGGCATTAATAAAACGAGTTTGTTCTGCAAATCTGGATGCCATGAATGCCACAATACTAAACATAAAAATTATTTTGTTTTGAATTTTGAACTTGAAAATGGTTGCATTTTAGTGAATTTTGAACAAAATATTGAGCCTATCACTCACCAAAACACAAAAAACAACTTAATGAAATGAAAATGAAGCAAAAACCATCCCAAAACACACCCCTTTGTGCTTGTCGGAGCAAAATGAACGTGAAACAGAGCAACACCAGTAGACTGCCCGACGAAAAAGCATCGCCGACGACAACTACTGTGCATTTTTTGGCGATTGCTTGATTAAGGTGATGAGAACTCGATAGTGTGGGTAAAAGATAGAAAAACTGACTCAACTGTGCCCCTAGTTCATCACTTTGCCCTTTTTTGTTTTTCCTTTCTGCTAAAGCGATTTTGATCAACATGAGAAGTAAATTCGCACACTTGTTCCATTTTCTATCTTGAAATCATATGAGCCAAATTACGAGCACTGAAAATTCTCTCTTTTTCGCCCAAAGAGTGGTATGAGTTTTGCAAAAATGTAATAATTTTTGAGAAAATCAGTCAACTTTATTAAAAGTCCTCAAAATATATTTTCGTAAATGATCACTACTCGATCAACATGAAATCAGACCTTGAGATGTACAACAGAATTCGTCTTGTAACTGAATCCGTCTTGTAATTGAATCTGTCATGAAGGAAAAATAGGACAACTGAATCAAAAATGGGCGAGTCAATCACATATGGATAGTTGAGTCTAATAAAGATACACCAATCAAACATGGACGAGATGAGTGAGTTGAAAAATGATTAAGGCCGAACTTCAAGATGAAGCTGCCTACGTATCCCAAAGATAGGAATCAGGCCATATGCAGTTCCGGTTGAGGTTCACTCGGGTATTAACACTCTCCTTTTGTGCTCTAACTTTTGCCAAAGCCGCCCTATCGGGTTTTCAACCTTGCGAGCTTTTCATTTTTTCATTTTTCATTTTTTTTGTCATCATGTTTTTACTTTCTATTATTTATTTATTTTGCTCTAACTTTTGCCTGGGTCGCCCTTTCAGGTGTTCGGCCCAGCGATCCTCTCAAGGGTAGTATTTCTTCAGCTTGTCCATGTTGATTGGTTGTGAGAGCTCCAAACCATCCAAATCCATGAGAATGACTGCTCCTACTGACCAAATTGATTTAATGTTGTAGGGCCTCATCCAATTGGGTCTAAACTTGCCCCTAAGGTCGTGAATAGGAGCTCGGTTGTCTTTCAACACTAAGTTCCCTTCCCTTGAATTCTTGGATCTAACCTTTTTGTTGAATGCTCCGGCAATCCTGCGTTGATACCTATGAATGTGGTATAACGCCTTCAATCTTCGCTCATCACATAGCATCAGCTCCTCAAATCGATTCTATTGCCAATCAGCTTCTGTTATCTGACATTCACCCATAATCCTCAACAAAGGAATTTCCAACTCAATCGGCAAAACGACCTCCATTCCATATACCAAAGAGTAAAGGGTTAACCCTGTAGACGTTCGGATTGATATCTTGTATCCCCAAAGTGCAACAGGCAACTTATCTAGCCAATCTCAATAAGTTTATACCGTTTCTCACAGGATGTTATTGATGTTCTTATTTGCAGCTTCAACGGCTCCATTGGTTTATGGCCTGTAGGTTGATGACTTGTGAAAAGCCACGTTATACTTCTCAAGCAGAATTGCTACTCTCCTTTGAAATGTTAACCATTGTCTGAAATTAATTCGTTTGGCACCTCGTATTTGTAGAAAATGTTATTCTTGATAAATTTGGCCACGTGTGATGCTTTTAATACTGAGCAAACTGTGCTTTAACCCACTTGGTAAAATAGTCAATGGCAACCAAGATGAACTGATGCCCATTTGAACCTTTCGGTGTGACTGCCCTGATGACATCTATGCCCCAAACTGAAAAAGGCCAAGGCGAAGTCATGTTGTAGAGTTTTGATGGCGGGATGTTCATGCGATTGGCATGGATTTGACATTTGTGGCATCGCCTAACAAAGTTGATACAATCACTCTCCATGGTTAACCAGTAGTATCCTTGTCTAAGGATTTTTCTAGCTAGTATTATACCATTTACATGGGCTCCGTACTCTCCTCCATGGATGGCTTCCATGATACGCTTTGCCTCTTCTTCCTCTACACACAGCTTGTGCATTCCTAGATGCCCTCTCTTGTATAGCTTATCTTCACAACTAGCGAACTGAGTGGCCAGACGTCATATCGCACTTTTGTCTTTGGTGTTTGCCCCTTGCGGGTATGTACCACTTTCCAGAAAATTCCAAATATCAAAGTACCAAGGGTTTTCATCTTGAACTTCTTCTATTGTGGCAATCATTTGATACGCAGGGGCGTACCTTTGTTCAATAAGGATCTGGTACATCTTGATCCCGATCGGTATATCTATCATTGATGCCAAGGTTGCCAACGCATCAGCAAATCGGTTGTTCTCTCTTACCAAGTGTGTAAAAGTCAGTTTTTTGAACCTCAGGATCATCATGTCCAAGGTCTGATGGTAGACTTTCATTTTTTCCTCTTTAACTTTCCAATCTCCGTTGGCCTAAGAGACGACCAAGTTCGAGTCCCCAATCACATCCAACCTTATTGCCCTTAGTTCCAGGGCTGCTTTCAATCTGGCAATGCACGCTTCTTACTCTGCATGGTTGTTGGATACCCTGAATTGGCGTTTAAAAGCTAAGGGAATACGGGAATCATCCGGCGCTATGAGCAACACGCCTATCCTATAGCCAAATTGATTGGACGCTCCATCAAAGTATAACTTCCAAGTGTCTTCTTCCATCTGCATGACCTCTTCATCTGGGAATGAGTACTCCACATCTTCTCCACCTTCAATTGGGTGATCAGCCAAAAATTCTGCTACGGCCCTTCCTTTGACAGATTTACAAGTGACATACTTAATGTCAAATTCAAAAAGCCAAAGCAACCAACGAGCTAGCCTACCGGTAAGTTCTAATTTCTCAAAGAGATATTTGATTGGGTCTAATCTTGAAACCATAATTACCGAGTGAGCTAACATGTATTGTCTCAACTTCCCGGTGGCCCATACCAAAGCCAGGCATGCCTTTTCCAAAGGAGTGTAGCGGGTCTCATATTCAAGCATCTTTTTACTTAAGTGGTAGATGGCCTTCTCCACTTTCTCATCCGACTCTTGTGCAAGCATACATCCCATAGTTGATTCGGTCACTGATAAGTACAAGATTAGCGGTTTCCTGAGTGCAGGCGGTGATAACAAAAGTGGATTCCGCAAATACTGCTTGACTTGCTAGAATGCAAACTGACTTCGATTATCCCATTAGAACTTCTTCCCTTTCTTTAGGGGACCAAACAGTGGTTCACAAGTCAATGTTAGTTTTGAAATAAACCTCCTTACGAATTGCACCATTCCCAGAAAACCTCGCACCTCCTTTTCAGTCATTGGTAGCGGCATTTCTAAGATGGCCTTAATTTTAGATGGATCAACTTCGATTCCTTATTGTGTGATCAGAAATCCCAACCTCTTGCCCTCAGTTACCCCAAAGGTGCATTTCTGTGGATTTAGCCTTAGCCTGTATTCCCTAATTCTCTCAAAGAATTTCTTCACTACAGTGTAATGGCTTTCTCGATCTTTGGACTCGACAATCATGTCGTCTATATACACCTCAACTTCCATGTGGATCATATCATGCAAAAGAGTGGTAGCAAGTCTTTGATAGTGGCCCCGACATTCTTCAAGTCGAATGGCATAACTCTGTAGCAGTATGTCCCCTATGGTGTGGTAAATGCAGTCTTTTCTCTGTCCTCTGGAGCTATAAGGATCTGGTTATATCCCGAAAAACCATCCATGAATGACAATAAGGCATGCCCTACAGTGAAGTCTACCAATTCGTCAATATGTGGCAATGGGAAATCATCCTTCGGACTAGCCTTGTTCAAATCCCGGAAATCAACACAAACTCGGATTCTACCATCTTTCTTCAGAACTAGCACAATATTGGCTAACCAAGTAGGATATTCTGATACGAGGAAAAACCCAGCATTGATTTGGATGGTAAATTTTTGTTTAATTTTCGTGGCCCAATCAGGACGAATTCTGCGAAGCTTCTGTTTGACAGGTCAGGCCTCAGGTTCGAGATGGATCCTATGCTGTACAATCTCAAGGTCAATTCTTGGCATGTTTTCGTAGAACCATGCAAAAACATCTTTATATTTTGTTAATAAAGCAACTAATTGTTCACGTTCCTATAAAGACAATGTAGTACCAATTTGGATCAAGCGAGGATCTTTTTCAGTACCCACATTTACCGAAACAATTTCATCCACTAATAGCTTAGCACGCCTTTCTTCCTCCTAGTCGATTAAATTTTTCAAAGCCCGAGAAATTTCTTCCTCTTCATTTTTATCATAATCTTGAAAATTTTGGTCAATGTTATGAACTATGGCCACAGAAAAGTAAGCGGAAATCACATCTTCATTCAAAGCCTCGGGCTCACAAGTTGCAATAGACTAAAAAGAGAAAGAAAAAGAAGACTCAGATATTTTAGACAAAATTAAATCTGCCTCCAACCCCACAGGCCCACCAGACTCTGACTTAACAGCCAATTTAGAACTCTCAATACAACTCTTTTCAAAATGCCAATATATTTGTGAGCCTTTCACTGCATCCATGATGAAGCTTGGGTATTCATCAGGTACCTCTTCCCCTATCACGACAATGGTCGTATCCCCCAAATTCATCAGTTCAGTGCTAGCACACGATTCTATCAGTGAATCAGCCAGTGTTAGACCCAGGACTTCCTCTGTGCTGCTTTCTGAGCTGACTTCTCTATCTTGTCCAATGTCGAAACTAGGATCTACCCACTCATCGTCACTGTCAGAGAGATGATGATCGAAAAAGATCTCAAACCCAGGGTGTCTCTTCCTCTCCACTTGATCAATCCAGGGCTTAGGAAAACCACAAAAAGGGAAGTCTTCTCCTTGGCGGACAAAGCGTCCGTTCAAGGTCCCATGGATTAGCCTATAAACCAACTCATACTTCTTTCCCGTATTCTTTGCATTGATTCTCCCTCTTATTTCCTTTCCTTTTTTCTACTGTTGGTTCATATCCCAACCCAAATGCGTGTGGGTTGTGGATTACCTTAGTTGTCTTTGTGGTGCCTTGTCGGCCACTTCTTCCCAATCCAGATCCTGGGATGTATCCTAGCTTGTTCATCATATAGGCTGACTGAGCACTCAGATATGTACCCTCCTCTTTCGCCATGATTGTCTACACTAGTCGTGCTTCTGCCAAGGTAAAACCTAAGAGAAAAACGTTTTGTCTGCACTAGTCGTGCTTCTGCCAAGGTAAAACTTGAGAGAAAAACGTTTTCACTCCCATGTTGTACTCCCAGTACTGGCGTTGTGACTTATGGAGGAGGGTGGATCGTAGAATTGCCAAAACTGTGGTAATCCCTCTATTGTGCGGATACTTCACCAACTGGTGTACGGTTGAAAACATTGCTCTCATCTTATGCAACCAAGGCCTGCCGAACAATAGGTTAAAAGTTGTCAGGACATCCATGACATGGAATTTTGCCTCATGCTCAGAGGGACCAACTAATATCTAGACCTTGAAAGTCCCCATAACATTCCTGCCGGTGTTGTCATATGCCTGAATAACTTGGCTTGTTGGCATGAAGTCAGCCAACTTTACCCGATCGCATAAGCAGTCCTTGCTGGGCAAACATTAACGGCTAAACTAGTATCAACCAAACCTACTGGAATCCACTTGTTTCTACACTCCAAGGCCACATACAAAGGCCTGTTGTGGTCAATCCCCTCAGGTGGTAACTCATTGTCTGTAAATGATAACATTGGGGTTGTGTCTCCAAGTGTGATGAAAGATACTAATTGATCTGGCATTATCTCAATGGATAGCTTGGCCTTGTTTAAGGCTAACAACATTGCTTGTCGGTGTTCACAGGAAGCCATAAGAAGACCCCAAATGGAAATGTTTGCCTGGATCTTTTTCAGTTGTTTTAGAACCAAGACTTGTTCTACCTCTTTCTCTTTCTCTTTCTATACCTCTTTATCTTTGCCAGAGGGCTCTCCATGGTCTAGATGTTGAGGCTTGAAGTAGCGTCCACTCTTGGTAAAATGATCAATTTGATATGTATACCAAGTCTCATTCAGCACATTCATCATCAGTGTGGGCGAGCTGTAGGTCATTATCACCCCACCATTCGCCTTCATTGATCGAAAGGCAATTTTCTAGCACTGCTTGAATCATTTCCACAGTATGCTCGGAATGGCTTTCTAGTTCTTCTTCTTTTTCTTTGGAACTCTTTCCTTTACCACATTCAACAGGTTTTCCAAAATCAAGTCACAATTCATCCCCTTTTCTTTCAGTTTCCACATTTGGGAGCTTCATCACCACTTGACCAGCTGTGACTACAATTCTTCGGTTCCCACCATCCCATCTGTACATTCCTAAGGTCTAATTCTCCAAAGAAATGGAGATTATCCAAGTCCTCTTCTAGGTTAGCTAAGTCATCCAATGGAGATTAGCCACTGGGAACAATATATCAGCTAGGATCATACTTTTTCTCTGATAATTTGTCTGCTACCACCATAGGGATTTTGGGTTTTGGCTGGGTTGGAGGTGCATCCATCATACACAACTCAGTGCCTTCAGGAATATGTACCTCAGGTTTTGGTAAATGGGTGGGTGTGATATAGATACTGGTGGTTAATGGTGGATAAAAGTGTATGGATGAGGTCAAGATGAGGAGGTGGTGGAACTCTGTTATGGGGCGGCAACGGGTTGCTAGTGACGTTGGGTTTTGGTGGTTGTGGGGGAGCTATGACTTTATTGTCTATGAGATCTTGGATCTCATGACGAAGACGAAAGCAACGGTCTGTGTCATGTCTGGGTTAGTGGTGGAAAGCATAGTGTTTAGTGGGGTCATGTTTGGCTAGGAGAGGTTTGGGAAGAGGTCGGGGGTCCAAACGCTTTAAATATCCTCTTTTTTTCAAGATCTTCATCGCATTAGATAGTGACATATGAAGAGGGATGAATAATCTGCTTAGGGCTTGGGTTGTGTTTTGCGGGCCAGCGTGAGCAAATGGGTCGGCTATTTTAGTAGTTGTGGCAACTAAGTTGATTTCAGAGGGCTTCACAGCCTTGCTACCACTGGTGGTATCATTAGAACTGCGACCAAAAGGCTTCAGAAGAGGTTCCTTATCCTCCACAATGATTCCCTGTTTGATGGCAACCTCTATTTGGACCCCTATCTCATTTAAGTCATTAAAAGTGAAGCACATGAGGACTATCATTTTTTGTAACATCTTTCCATGCAGATTTCTGACTATCATACGGATTTGATCTTTTTCAAGTGACCTGTTTGTCATCGTTGTTGCTTTTGCATTCCATTATTGGTCTTTACGTCTTGAACATAATAGTCATTGGAGATGAAAGCATGATCTCCTTTCTTTCTCTTCATCAAAATATCAACTCTTCCTTGAATTGGGATTTTGTGTAGGAACCCTCAGATCTTCTAGTGAGTTAAGTTCGAGAAACTCGTCAACTGGTGGAGGTGGAGGTGGAACTGGATGAGTCACCAGAGGTGGTTGAGTAATGGACACCGCAGATGATCGTTGCAGTTCAGCAAGAGTATTGCCTTGAGTGGCAAGAGTAGTGCCTTGGGCAGCAATCGTAGTGGCAACAGTATCCATGCTCCGTGGAAGGGCCAATAGTATATCGGCTAAATTTTCTAGCATCTGAGTCATCATTGATTCTGGTGAGTTGAGTGGTAACGATCTAGTAGGTGAAGAAGGGTTATTTTGGACAGTTGATGAAACTTTTGCTTTTCTTCGTGTAACAGGTGGTAAAGAAACTAACACTGGCTGACCCTGAACCAAATCTGCACTTTTGCAAAGTCTACCAATGCGAGTCCATAGAACTTGGGGGATATCAGACCTTTTGGAAGCTATAGTGCTTGACTACCTTGCTAAAACAAAACAGGACCTCCAATCAGAATTTCATTAGCATGCCAGCACAACTGATTACTGCTAACTCATGTTGAAAAATTGAACTCAACCCCACAAACTGAAATGACTACACCACTTATCCGAATCTAAGAATTCCCATACATTGCACATAACACATAGCGGGAAAGAGAACAAACACCCCTATGGGGGCTAGCGCTACCCCTGCCCTAACTTTGAAATGATCTAGGGTTTCACTATTCAAACAAGTGGCATCACACATCCTAGAAATGGAAGAGCATCTTGTCTTGAATTTGGATGGTACTATAGCTCATTATATGCACAAGGTTAGCTCTACTGTAAGGGTTGAAGTCAAGGTGACGTTACCAAAGAGTCCTTTGGGTCATAACCAATGAAGATCTTAGGAAATCAAAAGAGTCAAAATAGCCTCTCTTCAAAGTCTGAGAACCTTTAGATCTCAAAAGATTATAACACAAGGCCTCCAAAGTAACGTGGAGATAGGTGTAGTGTCACAAAAAGTGTGTCTGTGCTCCCACTAGTATTTGGGCAACACAAGAACTTTAAGTGCACCAATGTATGCAATGCAATAAACATATAATTGAAAGTAAAAGTCATATCATGGAATTCTTGTCAAGGTTTCATAAAATCCTCAGCAGAGTCACCAAAAACTATAACATGCCCAGAGGGTACTCGTGCTCGTTAAACAGTTCGGACCCTCGGTCACATTGATCTAGTCTCTTTAGGGCAATGTGAAACATAGATGAGAGTCCAGATTTGGTGACTTTTAGAAAATCCATGTTATTGTAAAACCTTTTGCCAGAAATGGACTACGTCATCAGATCTCAGAGTCACCACCTAATATTTTTGGAAAATTAGGAAACCCATGACTCATGCCAAGGCCATTGTTCGTTATAACCAAAGTTGTCTCGGTTCGAAACCTTAGGTATGAAAGGGGAAGGTCATTAATTGATCACCCCACTCATCCGATCAAAAGATCGGCCTTTACTAAACCATGATATGAATTTTATTTATTTTATGTGTTCATATTTCGATTATTTAATAAACCCTAAATATTACTATGTGAAGCATACAAATATAGACTATGCCATTTATACTGGAATAATTTGATTTCATGTAGTTTTGAAAGAGTTTTCGAGATGTACAACCCAAATAAATTGAGTTTACAAATATGAAAACCAACACTATTCCAAATTAAGCGACATAACCTCCATCCACTGGCATTCATACAGTTATATCAAGTAAGCAAATAGCCACATGGTAGAATGCTTAATCATAATATGAAAAACGCACACAAACGGGATGCTTAAGCATAAAAACTTACATATTTACCGACATCTCTTGAACAGCTACAAAACAAAGTTAGTAAAACATGCATGATCTTATATACAAAATTGTAATGCAATTCACTCATGAGATGCAAATAAAGATTCGGCTTCTAAGATATGGCATGTGAATCATCTCAAGAACATGAGGTAGCACACATAATCACATAGGAATTGATTAAATCCATAAATGCAAACTTAGTCAAATCAAGATGCATGAAACATAAATGCAAAGCATGGATATAACGGCAAAAAAATTAAATAAAATAAACATGATGCATATTTACAAATAAGGAAAGCAAGTAAAAGAACGTGATAGAAAAAGTGGGGCGGGAAATTATTACAACACTTTGAATAAATTATTACAAAACAAATTAGTGGGGAGGAGGAGAATATTACAACAAAATAAAAACCTCACAATACACTCAAAATAAAATAAACAAAAGAAAAAAAAAAGAAAAAAAGAAAAGTTTCACGTGCCTTGGAAATTACAGGAAATTGGTTAACATCGGAAGACAACACTGTCTTGTCTAAAAGAAGCTAACCAGCAAGTGAAATAGGTCGGCCGACCAACTATGCCGAGCAAAACCTGTCTTATTGCGAAACCAAGAAAAGGAAAAAACAAGAAATATGTAGGTGGCACAACTAACCACTACCGGTTAGACTAAAAACAAGAAAACAAATTTTTAAGAAAAAAAATGCAAACTTAAAACAAAACTAACATGAACTTAAAATAAGAAAACAAATATGAGGTAGAACAAGCAAGATTACAACATAATTACTATGAAACTAAAACGAGAAAACAAATATAAGATAGAACATGCAAGATTAAAAAAAAACAAACATGAGCCTAAAACAAGAAAAAACGAATATGTGGTAGAACATGCAAGATTACAACAAAACAAATATGAGACCAATACAAGAAAAATATAAGTTAGGAAATGTAAGAGTACAACATAATTACTATGAAACTAAAACGGGAAAACAAATATAAGATAGAACATGTAAGATTACAACAAAACTAACATGAACCTAAAAATTAAAAAAAGCAAATATGAGGTAGAACATGCAAAATTGCAACAAAACTAAAAAGAGACTTAATACAAGAAAAATATAAGCTAGGAAATGCAAGATTACAACATAATTACTATGAAACTAAAACAAGAAAACAAATATAAAATAGAACATGCAAGATTACAACAAAACTAACATGAACCTAAAATTAAAAAAAAAAAAAGAAAAAAGAAAAAGCAAATATGATGCAGAATATGCAAGATTACAACGAAAGCAATAAGAGACTTAATACAAGAAAAATATAAGCTAGGAAATGCAAGATTACAACACAATTACTATGAAACTAAAACAAGAAAGCAAATACAAGATAGAAGATGCAATATTACAATATGAACTTAAAACAAGAAAGCAAATATGAGGTAGAACGTGCAAGATTACAACAAAACTAATATGAAATTAAAGCAAGCGAGTAAATACAAATAAATAAATAAATAATTTTGAGCCAAACAAACCACTTAGTTTACAACAACACAATGAAATATAAAGTAAGAAAATAAATATGAGATAAACAAACCACTTGGATTATAACAAAATACTATGAAATAAGAAGCAAGAAAATAAATATGAGATAGAAAATATAAGAAAATGAAAGACTAGAAATTCACCTTCAAAAGAAAGATTGAACTTCTTGATTTCCAAGCTTCCTCTTGATCACCCTCAAGTTGTGGAGTATGTTGTTGAAATCTCAGCAAGAAAGTTCAAGTTTTAGCTTTGGTGAAGTTTTGGGTGGTAACAAAATAAACTATTTATTTGATCAAAGTTTAGACCTCTCTCTAAAAGTATTTTCACACAATTGGAATAAAATAAACTCTTTCTTTGATCAAAGTTTAGACCTCTCTCTCATCAAAAAATTTCACCACCTCTCATACTTCTAATGGTCTTCTATGTATAGGCCAAAAACCAAGACCTTTTCATGTTCTGAAGGACCAATTTTGAAAGGCCAATTTTGAAGAGCCAAAACCTATTCATGTTTTGAATGACCAATTGTGAATAGTCAAAACCCATCCATTTGTTTGAAAGGCCAATTGTGAATAGTCAAAACCTATTCATTTGTTTAAAAGGCCAGTTGTGAATAGTCAAAATTCATTTAGTTTTTTGAAAGGCCAATTGTGAATAATCAAAACTCATTTTATTTACTTGAAAGGCTAATTGTGAATAGTCAAAATCTATTTAGTTTTTTGAAAGGCCTATTGTTTGAAACTACTAAATTTTCTGGACAAGAGAAAAAAATGCAGAAAAAGATTTTTGAGTAGGTCTCAACTAATTTGGCCAAAACCAGTGTAAAATTGGGATTGAAGCTTAAATTTGATTTTTTTTGTTGAGAAATTCATAAAATGGCACATTATAATTTTCATCATTGGGTGCTTAGAAGAAGGCACCCAAGTCTTAGGGCTGTTTAAAATGGGGTGTCTACAGTTGCCCCTCTTTGACAGAGCTCGAAGTCATTTCATGACGTGAGTGAATGTCAAAGCCCGAAGGCGACCCTTTTGAGAAGGCAGTAAGACTTGGGCAAACAAACAATATGCAATGCAGGTGGTTGAACTAGAAGGTTGCCTATATATCCCTTTGTGAGGAATCAAACCTGCGTAGTTCAGGGAAAACATGCAAAATGTTCAAAATGCAGTTTGAAAGTTAGACTTACACGCTTCGCGAAGCTAGTTGTTTGAAAATTCATGATTATGCAATGCAATGCAATGTCATGGAGTGATGATAAAGATATGAAGATGACAACATGAGAGGAATGATATGAAACATAACAGGGGGTGCATCACATTAAATTGCGACAAGATCACATACAAATGTGCCACAACAAAAATGTTAGGTGAACTTGAAATCCAAACGTGTCTTACGCGAGAAAAGAAAATAATGAACCTAAAATCCAAACGCATTTCACGCGGAAGGAGGTATAGTGGTGTAACCAACAGATGTTCCTAGCCGTATTTCATACAGAGAGGAGGAAGGTAAACATCAAATCCTTGGACATTTCACGTGAAAGGAACAAAGGTGGTGAAACCAACAGTGTACCTAACCGTATCTCATAAGGAGACAGGGAAGGTTTTAATCAGCTAAACATCAAATCCTAACACATTTCACGTGAAAGGAACAAAGGTGATATAACCAACAGATGTACCTATCCATATCTCATACGGAAAGGGGAAGGTTCTAACCAGGTAAACATCAAATCCTAACACGTTTCACGTGAAAGATGCAAAGGTGGTGTAACCAACAGACATACCTAACCGTATCTCATACGGAAAGGGGGAAGGTTTTAACCAGGTAAACATCAAATCCTAACTCGTTTCACATGAAAGATACAAACGTGGTGCAACCAACAGACGTACCTAACCGTATCTCATACGGAAAGGTTAAAGGTTTTAACCAGGTAAACATCAAATCCTAACATGTTTCACATGAAAGGAACAAAGGTGGTGTAGCCAAGAGACATACCTAACTGTATCTCATACGAAAATGGGGGAGGATTTAACCAGGTAAGCATCAAATCCTAAAACGTTTCACGCAAAAGGTGCAAAGGTGGTGTAACAGACGTACCTAACCGTATCTCATATGGAAAGGTGGACGGTTTTAACCATGTAAACATCAAATCCTAACACGTTTCAGGTGAAAGATGCAAAGGTGGTGTAACCAACAGACGTACCTAACCGTATCTCAAATGGAAAGGGGGAAGGTTTTAACTAGGTAAACATCAAGTCCGAACACGTTTCACGTGAAAGATGCAAAGGTGGTGTAACCAACAGACATACCTAATCGTATCTCATTTGGAAAGAGGGAAGGTTTTAACTAGGTAAACATCAAATCCTAACATGTTTCACGTGAAAGATGCAAAGGTGGTGTAACCAACATACGTACGTAACCATATCTCATGCGAAAATGGGGAAGGTTTTGACTAGGTAACAATCAAATCTTAACACATTTCACGTGAAAGCTGCGAAGGTGGTGTAACCAACGGACGTACCTAATCGTATCTCATATGGAAGGGGGGAAGGTTTTGACCAAGTAAACTTCAAATCCTAACACGTTTCACGTGAAAGGAACAAAGGTGGGATGCGATGATATGCTAAATATGTATTACATGCGTATATGTATACAGACAGGCAAACTATATACATATACAGATATCGACATATACATATACAGAAAAAATATATAAATATTTACATATACACAAACATATAGATACATAATATATACACACGCATATACACGTACACATACATATACATATACATATACATATACATATACATATACATATCTCTCTCTTCTCCCCTGTTTTTGTCTCACTCTCGCTTTCATCATCTTCTTTGAGCGTCGTGTCTGGCGCGCGATTTCAACAATCGCGATGCCTAACCGACGGGCTGCCTCAATTCTTCAACGCCTTATCCCAATGTTTCTTCTTTTTGTCTTCTTCTTCTTCTTCTTCTTCTTCTTCTTCTTCTTCTTCTTCTTCTTCTTCGCTCTCTTCTTAAGTTGAGGCCTGTGAGGGAGAGGTATAGCAAAACCCTGTAAACTTTCTCTGCGACCACTCGGTAACCTCTTTCTTTTGTATTACTCTCCTCTGCCATGGCCTCTTCACATGGTTCTCTCACTCTTTTTCTAGACCTGAACGAATCTACAATAGAGATGACTGACTCTAACTCCCCTGAACCTCAACTGCAGGATCCTCCTCCTTCCCCTGTTTTAAGCTTTCCAGCGATGTCAGTTGAGCAAATAATGGCGGAACAGTCTGACATCAAAGCAAACTCGTATACACTGAGGTCATTTGTGGAGGCCGTGACTACGGTCTCCAACTTGTTTCGTCGACTGCAGAATAGGATGTTTAATGTACATTAGTTAACTACACAACTCTCCCTACTCCAACGTATGTACAAGGACTCTCGAGTAAAGATTAGTGCACTGAAAAAATAGAACAAAGAACTAAAATGACAGGCCACCTCCGCGGCTTGATTTGGAGTCCTTTCGCATAACCAATTTGATGGCCGGCAAGGAATAATCTCCTTCAGAAGCTCTGCCGAGGTTGAGGCAGAGTCTTCAAGAGCATCGAAGGAGTAAAGATGAAACGTGGTAGCTGATGGTAAAGTCGGACAACGAAGCTGTGTGCAAATGAAGCCGGTTGTAATCTTCGCCAACAAGCTGCTGTTGAAAAATTGAGACAATGCTACTCACTCTTTTATTTTTATTTTTTTGTTTTTATTTTTGTTGTTTTTTTGTTGTTTTGTTTTGTTTTGTTTTGTTTTGTTTTTTTTTTCTTTTTTGTTTGGAGTGGGCATCTATAGCTTTAACTCCTTTTTGTACAACTTTGATTGGGGTTGATCCCTGACATTAATGAAACGAGTTTGTTCTGCGAATCTGGATGGCATGAATGGCACAATACTGAACATAAAAATTATTTTGTTTTGAATTTTGAACTTGAAAATGGTTGCATTTTAGTGAATTCTGAACTGAATATTGAGCCTATCACTCACCAAAACAAAAAACACAACTTATTGAAATGAAAATGAAGCAAAAACCATCCCAAAACACACCCCTTTGCGCTTGTCGGAGCAAAATGAACGCAAAACAGAGCAACACCGATTGACCACCCGACAGAAAAGCATTGTCGGCAACAAATACTGTGCATTTTCGGGCGATTTCTTGATTAAGGTGATGAGAACTCGATAGTGTGGGTAAAAGATAGAAAACCTGACTCAACTGTGCCCCTAGTTCATCACTTTGCCCTTTTTTGTTTTCCTTTCCGCTAAAGCGATTTTGATCAACATGAGAGGTAAATTAGCACACTTGTTCCATTTTCTATCTTTAATTCATATGAGCCAAATTATGAGCATTGAAAATTTTCTCTTTTTGGTCCAAAGAATGGTCTGAGTTTTGCAAAAATGGAATAATTTTTGAGAAAATCAGTCAACTACATTAAAAGTAATCAAAATCTATTTTCGCAAATGATCATTACTCGATCAACATGAAATTAACCCTTGAGATATACAACTAAATTTGTCTTGTAACTGAATCCGTCATGAAGGAGAAATAGGAGAACTGAATTAAATAGGGACGAGTCAATCAAATATGGATAGTTGAGTCGAATAAAGAAACACCAATCAAACATGGACGAGATGAGTGAGTTGAAAAATGATTAAGGTCGAACTTCAAGATGAAACTACCTACGTATCCCAAAGATAGGAATCAGGCCATACGTAGTTCCGGTTAAGGTTCACTCGGGTATTGACACTCTCCTTTTGTGCTCTAACTTTTGCCAAAGCCGCCCTTTCGAGTTTTCAACCTTGCGAGCTTTTCATTTTTCATTTTTTTTTGTCATCATTTTTTTATTTTTTTATTTTTTATTTATGCTCTAACTTTTGCCTGGTCGCCCTTTCGGGTTTTCGGCCCAGTGAACCTTTCAAGGGTAATACTTCTTCAGCTTGTCCATGTTGATTGGTTGTGAGAACTCCAAACCATCCTAATCCATGAGAATGACTGCTCCTCCTAACTAGATTGATTTAATGATGTACGGCCTCGTCCAATTGGGTCTAAACTTGCCCCTAAGGTCGTGAATAAGAGCTCGGTTGTCTTTCAACACTAAGTCCCCTTTCCTCAAATTCTTGGATCTAACCTTTTTTTTTGAATGCTCTGGCAATCCTGCGTTGACACCCTTGAATGTGGTATAACGCCTTCAATCTTCGCTCGGCAAATAGCATCAGCTCCTCAAATCGATTCTATTGCCAATCAGCTTCTGTTATCTGACATTCAGCCATAATCCTCAATGAAGGCATTTCCAACTCAATCGGCTAAACAGCCTCCATTCCATATACCAAAGAGTAAGGGGTTGCCCCTGTAGATGTTCGGATTAATATCATGTATCCCCAAAGTGCAAAAGGCAACTTATCTGGCCAATCTCTATAAGTTTTTACCATCTTACACAGGATGTTTTTGATGTTCTTATTTGCAGCTTGAACGACTCCATTGGTTTGTGGCCCGTAGGTTGATAACTTGTGAAAAGCCATGTTACACTTCTCAAGTAGAACAACCACTTCTCCTTTGAAATATGAGCCATTGTCAGAAATTAATTCGTTTAGCACCTCGTATCTGCAGATAATGTTGTTCCTGATAAATTTGGCCACGTGTGATGCTTTCAATACTGTATACGATTGTGCTTCAACCCACTTGGTAAAATCGTCAATGGCAACCAAGATGAACTGATGACTATTTGAACCTTTCAGTGTGACTGCCTCGATGACATCTATGTCCCAAACTGAGAAAGGCAAAAGCGAAATCATGTTGTAGAGTTTTGATGGCGGGATGTTCATGCGATTGGCATGGATTTGACATTTGTGGCATCGCCTAACAAAGTTGATACAATCATTCTCCATGGTTAACTAGTAGTATCCTTGTCTAAGGATTTTTCTGCCTAGCATTATACCGTTCATATGGGCTCCGCACTCTCCTCCATGGATGGCTTCCAGGATACGCTTTGCCTCTTCTTTCTCTACACACAGTTTGTGCATTCCTAGATGCCCTCTCTTGTATAGCTTATCTCCACAAATGACGAACTGAGTAGCCAGACGTCGTATCCCCCTTTTGTCTTTGGTGTTTGCCCCTTGTGGGTATGTACCAGTTTCCAAAAACTTCCAAATATCAAAGTACCAAGGGTTTTCATCTTGAACTTCTTCTGTTGCGGCTATCATTTCATACGCGGGGGCGTAGCTTTGTTCTATAAGGATCGGGCGCATCTTGATCCCGACAGATATGTCTATCATTGATGCCAGGGTTGCCAATGCATCAACAAATCGGTTGTTCTCTCTTACTAGGTGTGTAAATGTCAACATGTCCAAAGTCTGATGGTAGACTTTCATTTTTTCCTCTTTAACTTTCCAATCTCCGTTGGCTTGAGAGATGACCAAGTTCGAGTTACCAATCACATCCAATCTTATTGCCCCTAGTTCCAAGGCTGCTTTCAATTCAGCAATGCATGCCTCATACTCTACTTGGTTGTTGGATACCCTAAATCAGAGTTTGAAAGCTAAGGGAATATGGGAATCAGCTGGCGCTATCAGCAACACGCCTATCCCATAGCCAAATTGATTAGACGCTCCATTAAAGTACAACTTCCAAGTGTCTTCTTCCATCTACATGACCTCGTCATCTGGGAATGAGTACTCTACATCTTCTTCTCCTTCAATTGGGTGATTAGCCAAAAATTCTGCTACGGCCCTTCCTTTGATAGATTTACGAATGACATAGTTAATGTCAAATTCGGAAAGCAAAAGCAACCAACGAGCTAGCCTATCGGTAAGTGCTGGTTTCTCAAAAAGATATTTGATTGGGTCTAATCTTGAAACCATAATTACCGAGTAAGCTAACAGGTAGTGTCTCAACTTCCTAGTGGCCCACACCAAAGCTAAGCAAGCTTTTTCCAAAAGAGTGTAGCGGGTCTCACATTCAAGCATCCTTTTACTTATGTAGTAGATGGCCTTCTCCGCTTTCTCATCCGACTCTTCTATAAGCATACATCCCATAGTTGATTCGGTCACTGATAAGTACAAGATCAGTGATTTTCCTGGTTCAGGCGGTGATAACATAGGTGGATTCCACAAATGCTGCTTCACTTCCTCGAATGCAAACTGACATCGATTATCCCATTGGAACTTCTTTCCTTTCTTTAGGAGACCAGACAGTGCTTCACAAGTCAAGGTTAGCTTTGAAATAAACCTCCTTATGAATCGCACCTTTCCTAGAAAGCCATGCACCTCTTTTTCAGTCATTGGTGGCGGCATTTCTAAGATGGCCTTAATTTAAGATGGACCAACTTCGATTCCCTGTTATGTGATTAGAAATCCCAATATCTTGCCCGCAGTTACCCCAAAGGTGCATTTCTGTGGATTTAGCCGTAACCTGTATTCCCTAATTCTCTCAAAGAATTTCTTCAATGTAGTGTAATGGCTTTCTCGATCTTTGGACTTGAGAATCTTGTCGTCTACATACACCTCAACTTCCTTGTGGATCATATCATGCAAAAGAGTGGTAGCGGCACTCTGATAAGTGGCCCCGACATTCTTCAAACCGAATGGCATAACTCTGTAGCAGTATGTCCTCCATGGGTGGTAAATGCAGTCTTTTCTCTGTCCTCTAGAGCTATAAGGATGTGGTTATATCCCAAAAAACCATCCATGAGTGACAGTAACGCATGCCCTGTAGTGAAGTCTACCAATTCGTCAATATATGGCAAAGGGAAATCATCCTTCGAACAAGCCTAGTTCAAATCCTGGGAATCAACACAAACTCGGATTCTACCATCTTTCTTTGGAACTGTCACAATATTGGCTAACTAAGTAGGATATTCTGATACGAGCAAAAATCCAGCATTAATTTGCTTGGTAACCTTTTTTGTAATTTTTATGGTCCAATCAGGACGAATTCTGTGAAGCTTCTGTTTGACAGGTCGGGCCTCAAGGTCGAGAGGGATCCTATGCTGTACAATATCAGGGTCAATTCCTGGCATATCTTCATAGGACCATGCAAAAACATCTTTAAATTCTATTAATGAAGCAACTGATTGTTCATGTTCCTCTAAAGACAATGTAAACAATTTTCATCCACTAATGGCTTAGCACGCCTTTCTTCCTCCCAGTCGATTAAATTTTTCAAAGCCCGAGGAATTTATTTCTCTTCATTTTTATCAAAATCTTGAAAATTTTGGTCAATGTTATGAACTATGGGCACAAAAAAGTAAGCGGAAATCACATCTTCGTTCAAAGCCTTAGGCTCACAAGTTGCAATAAACTCAAAAGAGAAAGAAAAAGAAAAAGAAGACTCAGACATTTTAGATAGACTTAAATCTGCCTCCAACCCCACAGGACCACCAGACTCAGACTCAACAACCAATTCAGAACCCCCAATACAACTCTTTTCAACATGGCAATTTATTTGTGGGCCATTCACTACATCTATGATGAAGCTTGAGCAGTCAATAGGTACCTCTTCCCTGATCACAACAATGGTCGTATCCCCCAAATTCATTGGTTCAGTGCTAGTATGCAATTCTGTTAGTAAATCAGCCAGTGTTAGACCGATGACTTCCTTTGTGCTGCTTTCCGAGCTGACTTCTTTGTCTTGTTCGATGTCGATACTGGATTTATCCACTCCTCGTCACTGTCGGAGAACTAATGATCGAAGAAGATCTCAAACCCAGGGTATCTCTTCCTCTCCACTTGATCTATCCAGGGCTTAGGAAAACCACAAAAAGGGAAGCCTTCTCCTTGGCGGACAAAGTGTCCGTTCAAGGTCCCATGGGTTGGCCTATAAACCAGCTCATACATCTTTCTCGTCTTCTTTGCATTGATTCTATCTCTTATTTCCTTCCATTTCTTCTCCCAGTCTTCTACTGTTGGTTCATATCCCAACCCAAACACATGTGGGTTATGGATTACCTTAGTTGTCTCTGTGGTGCCTTGCCGGCCACTTCTTCCCAATCCAGATCCTGGGATGTGTCCTAGCTTGTTCATCATATAGATTGACTGAGCACTCAAATGTGCACCCTCATCTTTCGCCATGATTGTCTACACCAGCCGTGCTTCTGCCAAGGTAAAACCTGAGAGAAAAGCATTCACCGCCATGTTGTACTTCCAGTACTACGTTCTGACTTCTGGAGGAGTGTGGACCGTAGAATTGCAAAAAACTGTGCCAATCCCTCTATTATGCAGATACTTCACCAACTAGTGTACGGTTGAAGACACTGCTCTCATCTTATGCAACCAAGGCCTGCCCAACAATAGGTTGAAAGTTGTTGGGACATCCATGACATGGAATTCTGCCTCATGCTCAGAGGGACCAACTAATATCTGGACCTTGAAAGTCCCCAAAACATTCCTACTAGTGTTGTCATATGCCTGAATAACTAGGGTTTTTGGCGTGAAGTCAGATGGCTTTAACCCGATCGCATAAGCAGCCCTTGTTGGGCACACATTAATGGCTGAACTGGTATCAACCAAAACTAGTGAAATCCACTTCTTTATTCACTCCAAGGCCACATACAAAGGCTTGTTGTGGTCAACCCCCTCAGGTGGTAACTTTTTCTCTGTAAATGATAACATAGGGGTCCTGTCTTTAGGTGTGATGAAAGATACTAACCGATCCGACAGTGTCTCAATGGATAGCTTTGCCTTATTTAAGGCTAACAACATTGCTTGTCGGTGTTCTCGGGAAGCCATGAGAAGACCCCAAATGGAAATGTTTGCTTGGATCTTTTTCAGTTGTTTTAGAACCAGGTCTTCTTCTACCTCTTTCTCTTTCTCTTGCTCTACCTCTTTATCTTTTCCAGAGGGCACTCCTTGGTCTAGATGTGGAGGCTTGAAGTAGCATTCACTCTAGGTCAAATGATCAATTTCATCTGTATACCAAGTCTCATCTGGCACATTGCTTACCCATTTATCATCAGTGTGGTCGAGTTGTAGGTCATTATCATTCCACCATTCGCCTTCGTTGACCGAAAGGCAATTTTCTAGCGCTTGAATCATTCCCACAGTATGCTCTGAATGACTTTTTGGTTCTTCTTCTTTTTCTCTAGAACTCTTTCCTTTACCACATTCAACTGGTTTTTTGAAATCAAGTTGCAATTCATCCCCTTTTCTTTCAATTTCCTCATTTGGGAGCTTCGTCACCACTTGACCAGCCGTGACTGCAATTCTTCGGTTCCGACCATCCCATCTGTACATTCCCAAGGTCTAATTCTTCAAAGAAATGGAGATTAGCCAAGTCCTCCTCTAGGTCAGCCAAGTCATCCAACCCTTGTTCAAGTACATCCTCTCTGACTACATTAATAGAAAATGAGTCAGGCGGATCAACCTCAAGGTTTAGTTGACCACTGGGAACAATATACCGGCTAGGATCATACTTTTTCTCTGATAGTTTGTCTGGTACCACCATGGGGATTTTGCGCTTTGGCTGCGTTGGAGGTGCATCCATCATACAGAACTCGGTGCCTTCAGGAATATGTACCTCAGGTTTTGGTTAATGGGTCGGTGTGATATAGATACTGGGGGGTTAAAGGTGGATAAAAGTGTATGGATGAGGTTAAGATGAGGAGGTGGTGGAACTCTGTCATGGGGTGGCAACGGGTTGGTAGTGACATTAGGTTTTGGTGGTTGTGCAGGAGCTATGACTTTATTGTCTATGAGATCTCGGATCTCATGACAGAGATGAAATCAACGATCTGTGTCATGTCCGGGTTGTTGGTGGAAACAACAGTGTTTGGTGGGGTCATGTTTGGTTGGGAGAGGTTCGGGAAGAGGTCAGGGGTACAAAGGCTTTAAATACCCTCTTTTTTTCAAGATTTTCATTACATTGGAGAGTGACATATGGAGAGCGGTGAATAATCTACTTGGGGCTCGGGTTGTGTTTTGCGGGCCAGCATGAGCAAAAGGCTCGGCTATTTTAGTGGTGGTGGCAACCAAGTTGATTTCAGAGGGCTTCACAGTTGTGCTACCACTGGTGATGGCATTGGAACGTCGACCAAAAGGCTTCCGAACAGGTTCCTTATCCTCCACAATGATTCCCTATTTGATGGCATCCTCTATCTGAACCCCTATCTCATTTAAGTCATTAAAAGTGAAGAACAGGAGGACTATCATTTTTTGTAATATCCTTCCATGCAGATTTCTGACTATCATACGGATTTGGCCTTCTTCAAGTGGTCTGTTGGTCATCATTGTTGCTTTTGCCTTCCATCATTGGTCTTTATGTCTGGAAGATAATAGACATTGGAGATGAAAGCATGATCTCCATTCTTTCTCTTGCTCAAAATATCAACTCTTTCTCGAATTGGGACTTTGTGTAGGAACCCTCAGATCTTCTGGTGAGTTAAGTTCGGGAAACTCGTCAGCTGGTGGAGGTGGAGGTAGAACTGGATGAGTCACCGAAGGTGGTTGAGTAATGGATGCTGCAGATGAGCATTGCAGTTCAACAAGAGTATTGCCTTGAGTGACAAGAGTAGTGCCTTGGGCAGCCATCGTAGTGGCAACGATATCCATGCTCCGTTGAACGACTAATAGTATATTTGGTATATTTTCTGGAATCGGAGTCATCACTAATGTCGATGAGTTGAGTGGTAATGATCTAGTAGGTGAAAAAAGGGTATGTTGGACAGTTGATGAAGCGTTTGCTTTTTTTCGTGTAACCAGTGGCAAAGAAACTAACACTGGCTGACCCTGAATCAAATCTGCACTTTTGCAAAGTCTACCAACGCGAGTCCACAAAACTTAGGGGACATCAGACCTTTCGGAAGCTATAGTGCTCGACTACCTTGCTGAAACAAAACAGGACCCCCCATCAGAATTTCATTAGCATCCCAGCTCAACTGATTACTGCTAACTCATGTTGAAAAACTGAACTCAACCCCATAAACTAAAATGACTGAACCACTTATCTGAATCTGAGAATTCCCATACATTGCACATAGCACATAGCAAGAAAGAGAACAAACACCCCGATGGGGGTTGGGGTTACCTTGTCCTAACTTTGAAATGATCTAGGGTTTCACTATTCAAACAGGCGGCATCATATATCCTAGAAATGAAAGAGCATCATGTCCTAATTTTGGAAGGTACTATAGCTCATTATATGCACAAGGTTAGCTCTACTCTGAGGGTTGAAGTCAAGGTGACGTTACCAAAGAGTCCTTTGGGTCATAACCAATGAAGATCTTAGGAAATCAGAAGAGTCAAAATAGCCTCTCTTCAAAGTCTGAGAACCTCCAAATCTCAAAAGATTATAACACAAGGCATCCAAAGTAATGTAGAGATAGGTGTAATGTCACAGAAAGTGTGCCTGTGTTCCCACCAGTATCTGGGCAACATAAGAATTTTAAGTGCACCAATGCATGCAATGCAATAAACATATAATTGAAAATAAAAGTCATATCATGGAATTCGAGTCAAGGTTTGTAGCAGAGTCGCCAGAAACTGTAACATGCCCAGAGGATACCCGTGCGTGTTAAATAGTTCGGACCCTCAGTCTCTTTGATCTAGTCTCACAAGTACAATGTGAAACATAGATGTGAGTCCAGATTTGGCAACTTTTAGAAAATCCATTTTATTGTAAAACCTTTTGTCAGAAATAGACTGCGTCATCAGATCTCAAAGTCGCCACCTAATATTTTTGGAAAATTAGGAAACCCATGACTCGTGCCAAGGCCGTTGTTCGTCATAACCAAAGTCGTCTTGGTTCGAAATCTTAGGTATGAGAGGGGAAGGTCATTAATTGAGCATCCCCACTCACCTGATCAAAAGATTGGCCTTTACTAAACCATGATATGAATTCTATTTATTTTATGTGTTCATATTTCGATTATTTAATAAATCCTAAACATTACTGTGTGAAGCATACAAATATAGGCTATGTCATTTATTTTGGAATAATTTGATTTTATGTTGTTTTGAAAGAGTTTTGGAGATGTACAACCCAAATAAATTGAGTTTACAAATATAAAAATCAACACTATTTCAAATTAAGCGACACAACCTCCATCCACTGACATTCATATAGTTATATCAAGTAAGCAAGTAGCCACATAGTAGGATGCTTAAACATAATAAGAAAAACGCACACAAACGGGATGCTAAAGCATAAAAACTTACGTATTTACCGATGTCCCTCGAACAGCTAGAAAACAAAATTAGTAAAATATGCGTGATCTTATATACAAAATCTTAATGCAATTCACTCATGAGATGAAACTAAAGATTCGGCTTCTAAGATATGACATGTGAATCATCTCAACGACTTGAGGTAGCACACATAATCACATAGCAATTGATTAAATTCACAAATACAAATTTAGCCGAATCAATATGCATGATGCAAAGCATGGATATAACGACAAAAATAAAATAAAATAAAATAAACACGATGCATATTTAAAAATATGGAAAGCAAGTAAAAGAACGGGATAGAAAGAAGTGGGGAGGGAAATTATTACAACACTTTGAATAAATTATTACAAAACAAATTAGAGGGCGTAGGAGAATATTATAACAAAATAAAAATCTCACAAAAAACTCAAAATAAAATAAACAAAAGAAAAAAAAAAGAGAAAGAAAGAGTTTCATGTGCCTTGAAAACAATCGGAAGTTGGTTAACATCAAAAGACAACCCTGTCTTGTCCAAAAGAAGCTAACCGGCCGGCCCACTAGGCCTAGCAAAACCTATCTTATTGCGAAACAAGAAATGGAACAAACAAGAAATATTTAGGTGGCTCAACTAACCACTACCAGTTAGATTAAAAATAACAAAACAAATATAAAATAAAATAAAAATGCAAACCTACAACAAAACTAACACGAACTTAAAATAAGAAAACAAATATGAGGTAGAACATGCAAGATTATAACATAATTACTATGAAACTAAAACAAGAAAACAAATATAAGACAGAACATGCAAGATTACAACAAAACTAACATGAATCTAAAACCAAAAAAAAAAGAAGGAAAAATGAAGCAAATATGAGGTAGAACATGCAAGATTACAACAAAACTAATATGAGACCAATACAAGAAAAATATAATGTAGGAAATGTAAGAGTACAACATAATTGCTATGAAACTAAAATAAGAAAACAAATAGAAGATAGAACATGCAAGATTACAACAAAACTAACATGAACCTAAAATTAAAAAAAAAAAAGAAGAAAAAAAAGAAGCAAATATGAGGTAGAACATGCAAGATTGCAACAAAACTAATAAGAGACTTAATACAAGAAAAATATAAGCTAGGAAATGCATAATTACAACATAATTACGATGAAACTAAAACAAGAAAACAAATGTAAGATAGAATATGCAAGATTACAACAAAACTAACATGAACCTAAAATATAAAAAATAGCAAATATGAGGTAGAACATGCAGATTACAACAAAACTAATATGAGACCAATACAAGAAAAATATAAGGTAGGAAATGTAAGAGTACAACATAATTACTATGAAACTAAAATAAGAAAACAAATATAAGATAGAACATGCAAGATTACAACAAAACTAACATGAACCTAAAATTAAAAAAAAAAAAAGAGTAAATATGAGGTAGAACATGCAAGATTGCAACAAAACTAATAAGAGACTTAATACAAGAAAAATATAAGCTAGGAACTGCATAATTACAACATAATTATTATGAAACTAAAAGAAGAAAACAAATATAAGATAGAATATGCAAGATTACAACAAAACTAACATGAACCTAAAATATAAAAAAAAGCAAATATGAGGTAGAACCTGCAAGATTACAACAAAACTAATAAGAGACTTAATACAAGAAAAATATAAGCTAGGAAATGCAAGATTACAACACAATTACTATGAAACTAAAACAAGAAAGTAAATACAAGATAGAACATGCAAGATTACAACATGAACTTAAAACAAAAAAGCAAATATGAGGTAGAACATGTAAGATTACAACAAAACTAATATAAAATTAAAGCAAGTGAATAAATAGAAATAAATAAAATAGTAATTATGAGCTAAACAAACCACTTAGATTACAACGACACAATATGAAATATAAAGTAAGAAAATAAATATGGGATAAAAAAACCACTTAGATTATAACAAAACACTATGAAATAAGAAGCAAGAAAATAAATATGAGATAGAAAATATAAGAAAATGAAAGACTAGAAATTCACCCTCTGAAGAAAGATTGAACTTCTTAATTTCCAAACTTCCTCTTGATCACCCTCAAGTTGTGGAGTATGTTGTTGAAATCTCTGCAAAAAGTTCAAGTTTTAGCTTTGGTGAAGTTTTGGGTGGTAACAAAATAAACTCTTTATTTGATCAAAGTTTAGACCTCTCTCTAAAAATATTTTCACTCAGTTGGAATAAAATAAACTCTTTCTTTGATCAAAGTTTAGACCCCTCCCTCATCAAAAATTTTCACCACCTCTCATAGTTCTAATGGTCTTCCATATATAGGCCAAAACCAAGACCCTTTCATGTTCTGAAGGGCCAATTTTGAAAGGCCAATTTTGAAGAGCCAAAACCTATTCATGTTTTGAAAGGCCAATTGTGAATAGTCAAAACCCATCCATTTGTTTGGAAGGCCAATTGTGAATAGTCAAAATCCATTCATTTGTTTGAAATGCCAATTGTGAATAGTCAAAATTCATTTAGTTTTTTGAAAGGCCAATTGTGAATAGTCAAAACTCATTTTATTTGTTTGAAAGGCTGTAGACACCCCATTTTTGATCGTCCTCAAGACTTGGATATGCTTGGAGGTACATCCGATTACAAGTTTGATTGCTCGTTGAGCGCTCAACTTTCGTGACAGAATGCCTGGTTTGCTCTTTCCAATCCCTATTCCATTCTGACTCATTTTGGACCATGCCTTGGTCCCTCCATATTGTTGTTTGTGATGGCCTGCCGGCCACGGGGAAAGGGCTGCCGACCATGGATTTGGCCCTACCGGCCATCAATAAGGCACTGCCGGCCACCATTGATGCCCGCCAAGACACCTTGTTTCAACAGATATTATGTTAGATCTTTTGAGCCAGCTGTTTTTCACTGAGCCATCCTCCATACATGTGCATGGAGGGGTGGAGGCCATTTCAAGCTTTCCAAGCAAGCATTGCATGGCATTGCTCTATATAAGGGGAGGCTCCTCCCCCTTTCTAGAGGTTCAGCATTTTTAGAGACAAGATATCTCTCTCTCTCTGGAATTCTCACTCTCTCTCTATATTGTGCTTAATAGTGTCTCAAAGTGTTTTTTCTCTTCACATTTGCACTACAACACCTAGTAAAGCACCATCACTTTGTTGTTGAGGTATTTGAGGGTCTTGTTTGGACTCAAAAGGCTGGTTTTGGCTCAAAAGAAAGCCTACTTTGCTGCTGTCCTTCACGGGTGAGTGTATTCTCCTTTTAAGCTTTTTTTTATGCCATCTTAGCCACATTTGCATGCTATTTTAGGCCTAGCTTTCAACTACAAAAAGCTTTGTTTTTAAGTGTTTAAAATGGTTGTTTGAGGCCTTGTTTGAGTTAGGGGTGGTCTACCCCCTTTGGTGGCTTGTTTTGCTTTGCTTTGTACCATCTCTTAAGGCCTTTGAGATCATCTTTGTTTGGCCCTTTAGCCACTGAAACCCAGTGGATTTTCAGTGGTAGAAATGTGGTTTTGAGGTCCAAAATGAGAGGGGGTGGTCCCCTCTCCTCTTGTCTTGTTTGCTTGCCTTGTTGGCCTAATTATTGAGCATTTGTTTCTAGCATGTGTTGGCTTGTTCTCAGCCTATTTTTGGCCTTATTTCAGCATGGTATAACTCCGTTTTGGCTTGGTTGAGTCACCTCATGCATGCTTTTTACACTTGTAATGTAATCTTGCCATTTAGCCTTGTGTGCTAAATGCTTTGATCTATCATGCTAGCCTACTTTGGTTCTATCTCAGCATGTTTTTAGTGTTATTTTAGCCTGTCTTAGCTCTATTCTGGTTGGTCTTGGCCATGTGAGGCTTGCCTTGTATGGTTATAGTGTAAGTGGCTTGGACTAGCTTTGAGTGTCAAGTCTCTAGCATGCATTACTTGGGTTGTTTGCATGCTTTGGCCTCATTTCTAACATGATTTCAGTACATATGGTGTAGCCATACTCTCACATGTTTCACTTTTTCAACGCTTTTGGAGAGTTGTGTCTTGTGCCTTAATCTTGGGCTAATATGTATGCATGCTTGTCTAAGCTTTTGGGTTACCATCTCAGCATGTTTTGGGTCTTATTTTGCCATGTTACAACTCTGATTTCAGTTTGTGGAGTCACCTCTTGCTTGGTTTTGATACTTGTAGTGTAATCCTACTCATTGGCCTTGTATGCTTAGTGTTTTGGCTTACCATTCTAGCTTGTTTTGGCTACACTTCATCACGTTTCTAGCATTGTTTTGGCCTGCCTTAGGACTGTTTCGAGTGATCTTGGTCCTTTGAGGCTTGCTTGATATGGCTACGTGTAAACGCGCCCTTGGGCTTCATGCTACAGTTCAGACTCAATGTCACGGTTCTTAAGCTGATCTCGCAAAGTGAAATGCAAGACTGATAAATCACCAAAGAGTCCAAATCTGGCAAATCGTTTTGGAAAACTGATTTTTAAGAAAGAAGTGCCAAACATGGACTGTTTTGCCTGATACAGAGTCGCCACCTAAATATTTTATTTTGGGAGAATTTAGGAAACCTTGACTCATGCCTAAGGCCACGTGTTCGTCATCACCAAAGTTGCCTCGGCTCGGGAACTTGGGTACGATTGGGGAAGGTCATGCAATGAGCACCCCCGTTCGCCCGATCAAAGATTGGCCTGTACTAAGCATGATATCTTGTTTTTGAAAACATATGCGTTCTTATTCCGATTATTAGCTAGAATTTACTATGTGATGCGCACAACACACAAGTATAGACTAGATCGCCTAATTTGGAACAAAGCATTGCATTTTCAATTGTTTGAAAATGGTTTGAAGTTTGCTACTCGCGAGTAGGCTAAAATGCAGATTTCAATGAATTGTCCCAATTCAAGTAATCCAACCTTCACCGACAGGCATTTAGGCAGTTATATCATATAAGCGATTAGTCTCCTGGCAAGCATGCTGTCATGGCAAAACTCACACTCATGCAAAATGCTAAAGCATAAACACTCACAATGTACTCCTAGTCAAAACAAGAAACCAGTTAGAAATCATGCATGATCCTAGTTCATGTTAAAATGGCTAATGCATCACATGCAAAGTGCAACTAGAATAGGCTCGGCTAATCTAAAATGGCATATGAGATGCAACAGTTCGATGCATGTATTCAACTTGGAATTGAAATACAATGTAGTTAGTATGATGAGCCGAGCCCGGTGCATGCAATACAGATGAATGGTGCAAACATGCATAGCATAAGGATGCTAAATCAAATATGCCCTAAAACTAACCATCGTAAGCGGTTAAGTAAAAGGGAGAAAGAAGTGGGGGTTAGAAGACATGCGTCACACACACGCACGCTTATTACATAATTGCGCCCTCTCGACGGAGGGACTAAAAGAATAATACAAATCATCTAATTAATTAACTAACAAGCTAATTAATTAATTACACAACCAAATCGAAATAAATAACTATTCTAAGTTATTAAAACACTGAAATGGCCTCGAGATGAGGGATGAATGCATGCTTCGACGGCTTCGCTCGGAAATCCATCGCCATGCCTCATGTTGCCTCTGTTTGTACTGCTCTGTACCTCTGAAAATTGTGCCAACTTTTGTGACACTTCTAAACCATCTTGTGTACACTGTGGGAGGTCATCGACCAAGAGATGATGCCATCGACCAAGATAGGAAGGTCATCGACCAAATATAAGGCTCTCGGCCAAATGTTTGTTGCCGATCGGCACTAAATATGGTCGATCGACCATCTCTTCCTGTGAAAAGCTCCTGTTGCTGCAGCAGAGGGCAAACAGAGCATGTCAATATATTTACAAGGCAATATCTGCACAACTACACCCCTTATCATGCTTAAGACTCAAAGGTGTGTAGTTCTCGACCCTGGGACCACCAATCACGCATTTCAATGCATGATGGCCAAAGGAGCCAAGTGTGCAATTCAATATCAAATGAAATGCACACACACAAAAAAAAAAAAAAAAAACACATAAGGGGTCCCAACCTCTATCATGCTTGATCAAGAGGCAAGGAAATACACACACAATGCAATGCAACCTAAGCATGCAAGCAAGCGATATGCAACCTAAGCATGCAAACATGCATGCATACAATGTAATAGGCATGCAACAACAATACTAATAACAAATATGCAACAACATGTAATCTAACAAGTATGCAAGATGGATGAGCATGCAACAAGCATGTAAGCATAATGTAATAGGACTAGCATGCCACAACATGGAAGGGAACTAATATGCAACATAATATAATGTACCAAGTATGCAATAAGCATGCGACAACATGCGAGGTATACATGCAACAACATGCAAAAGGGTGGACTTAAACTAAAGTGGACAGCTCTTAAACATGCCCAAATCAGTGGCCGAAATGCTATGGAAATGAAGACAAAGGTACATACAAACATCCATGCCAATTAGCCTATCACCTAAGCATAGGAGAGCAACTTTCAAGAACACTTAAAAGGGAAAAAATATGGACATGTGACAGACATTGTAAGCTCTGAAATCATGTTAGGAAAGGCGCCAAACCCACCAAACAAAGCAAGCAAGTCATGCAAAAAGGCTTAAAGTTGAAACTAGCCAAGGGACTCAAACCAAGGCTATGTAAAATCTGAAGCAAATGACAAGTATAATCCAAAACAGTCCTAGATCATGCCAAAATGAGCCTAAAACATGCAACGACCAAAGCCAAAATAAGCTAGAACAAAAGGCCGAAAGCATGAGGCATGCACGGCTACAAAAGAGGTGTTACACTACACCTATCAAAACCAAATATGGCATGACTTAAGCAATGAAAAACAGAGTTATGGCATCGTAAAACAAGACCAGAAACCCACTTAGATGGCATCCCAAAGACCTAAACATGATGGCACACACAATGACCCATTCATGAGGCATAAAACATCAAATCTTTAAAGCATTAAAGGAGTGACAAGTGCAAGTGTTTAAGCATGAAACATGGACTGAAATAGTATAACAAATGATGCCAAATCATTGAAATGGTCCAACTAAAGCATGCTAGTGACTTGGACACTTAAGGCTAACAAGTTAGAATGCCTTATGGCTATACAAAGCATGGCATATATGGTCAAAACAGCTCAAATAAGAGCTTAAGCATGTTACAACAAGGCTCAAAGCTTCATGGAGTCGAGCCAAAATGATGCTAGAAACATGGCTTAAAGCATGATGCATGTTAGGGCAAATGAAAGGATTGCAAGGCAAGTACATGAAGCATACATGGCATGACCACACCAAGTCAAAACAATGTTATATCATGGCAAAACAAAGCCTAATACATACTGAAATGAAGCTAAAAAAAGCCAAGCAAACATGCTACCAATATGAGCCATTTATACTAGCATTCAAGACAATAAGGAGAGGGGATGACCCTCTCCTATTTAGGACTCCAAAACCACCTCCCACCACTGAAAATCCTTTAGATTTCAGTGGTAGGAAGGTCATGCAAAGCCAAGAACAAGGGCCAAAAGGGATGGCGTAAAACCGGCCTAACAAGGCCTAAGAGGGGGGAAACAACCCCAAACCAAAAAGTGATCTTAAACAAAGATCTAAAGCATAAAAAATTAGAACTTATTGTAGTTTAGAGTTAAGCTTAAAACAATAAGCAAGAAGGTCTAAAAGCTTAAGCAAGAAAGGGGTATTAAAAAGCAAGAATGGTCACCCTTGAAGAACACTTTGAAGAACAAGGCTCCAGCAACTTTTCCAAGCTTAAACCACTCCAAGAACTCTGAAATCAACCTCAAGGGACCACAACTCCAAGAGGATGGGGTTCTAGTGTGTGTTTGTGTACAATAGTAAGACAATACTACACTTTTGAGTACAAAACAAAGCTAAACAAAGAAGAATAGATACAAAACTATATCCATCCCTCAAGACTCAATTTTCTGAACCCTTGAGGAGGGAGGAGATGGTTCTCTCTTATAGAGAACCAAAAACAAAGCTTCTTGAGGAAGCTAAGAAAAGGGGCAAATCCCCCCACACACGTGTATGGAGGGGGTGAATTGTGCATGCTAGCTGTGACAGCTGGCATAAAATATCTGCATAAAACAGATGAACCGGGTTCGACCAGAAAACATGCCCGATCGACCAACATAAGTGCCGATCGACCAAAATGAGTGCCGATCGGCCAAAACTTTTGGCCAATGGCAAGAAAACAAGGCCGACGGCTTCAAGCCTTGGTTGATGGGTTCAGGAGATGGCAAACAAGTCACCCTCTTCCCTCATAAGCAAAAACACAAGTGCTTGGGCCACAACCAAGCACAAAACAGACAAGTTGAGAGATCTTGAGGCAAGGCGCATGACCGAGACCTCCGGGACTCAAAACGAACACGAGCATGGATGATCATCAAGTGTTCAAACGATGATGTCCAAGTCTTGAGGACGGTCAAAAATGAGGTGTCTACAGTTGCCGCTCTTTGACAGAAATCGAAAGTCATAAAAATGATGGGAGTGAATGTCAAAGCCCAGAGACGACCCATTTTCGACGAGGCTGAAGACTTAGACAAGCATACAAGAAGCAAAGATATGTGCCCGAAGGCAGGTGCAAGATGCAAGGAACATGCACGATGCCGAACATAACTTATGATCATGCAAAGAAAACTGTAACGAAGCAAAACGTGCAACAGTTTTAAGCAGGCGAGCACAAATCTAACTACATTACATGCAGAGAGGATGTAAGAGAATTAGACAATTCTCGCTACGTCTCACGTGGAGAATACAATACCGTCCGGTTCGTTTGGTCGCGCCAGCTTCAAATGAATCGTACATACAATATCGTGCTTGCAAAAGAAAGAAACTTAACAAGTATAATATCGTTAGAAACATGCATGGCAATGCAAGTGAGAAGTGCGTGACAACGCAAGTGAAGCGTGAAGTGCATGACAATGCAGGTAGAACGTGCGAAACAACGCAAGTTAGAGAGGGTGCGAAACAACGCAAGTAGAACATGTGAAACAACGCAAGTAGAACGTGCGAAACAACGCAAGTTCGAGAAAGTGTGAAACAACGCAAGTTAGAGAAGTTGCGAGACAATGCAAGTTAGATGGGTTTGCAAAAGAATGAAAGTTAGATGGGTTTGCAAAACAATGCAAGTTAGATAAGTTTGCAAAATAATGCAAGTTAGATAAGTTTGCAAAACAATGCAAGTTAGATGAGTTTACAAAACAATGCAAGTTTGTGAGTGCAAAACAATGCACAAGTTAGTAGGGACGCAAAACAATGCACGAGTTAGTAGGGGTGCAAAACAATGCACGAGTTAGTAGGGTGCAAGACAATGCACGAGTTAGTGGGATGCAAGACAATGCACAAGTTAGAGGCGGTGCAAGACAATGCACATAACGAGCAAGACAATGCACAAGTTAGAGGGGGTGCAAGACAATGCACACAACGAGCAAGACAATGCAAGTTATAGGGGGTGCAAAATAACACACATAACGAGTAAGACAATGCTAGTTATAAGGGCATGCAAAACAATACAAATAACGAGCAAGACAATGCCAGTTATATGAAAATGCAAGACAACGCGAATAACGAGCAAGACAATGCCAGTTATATGAAAATGCAAGACAATGCGAAATAGGCGTGCATGACAATGCGGGGTAAGGAAATGCATGACAATGCAAATAACGTGCGAGACAACGCATGTATGACAATGCAAATGAGATGTGCATGCCAATGCAAATAAGGAAATGCATGACAATGCCAAATGAGATGTGCATGACAACGCAGATGGGGAAATGCATGACAATGCAAATGAGATGTGCATGACAATGCAGATAAGGAAATGCATGACAATGCAAATAAGATGTGCATGACAATGCATGTAGTGAAATGCATGTCAAGGCAAATGAGATGTGCATGACAATGCAGATGAGGAAATGTATGACAATGGAAATGAGATGTGCATGACAATGCATGTACTGAAATGCATGATAATGCATGAAACATAATAAGATGCATGATGATGCAAATGAGATATGCGAAACAACGCGGATGGAGGGGCGCAAGACAGTGCGACCTAAGGGATGACGCATAACAACGCGGAAAGGGATGCAAAACAATGTAACCTAAGTATAACGCATAACAATGTGGAAAGGGATGCAAAACAATGCAACCTAAGTGTAACGCATAACAATGCGGTGAAAACCAGCATAACAATGCAAGTGGAGTATACACAACAATGCAATGCACTAAAAAGTGCAGGTAAGGTACGCCAAATAGCGCGAGCAATGCACTAACAGATGCATATGATGTGCGCAAAACAGCGCGATGCGCAAAACAACGTGAATGCAATGCAATGCACTAACAGGTGCATATGATGTGCGCAAAATAGCGGCAATGAAATGCAATGCACTAACAGGTGCATATGATGTGCGCAAAATAGCGCGAATGAAATGTAATGCACTAACAGGTGCATATGATGTGCGCAAAATAGCGCGAATGAAATGCAATGCACTAATAGGTGCATATGATGCGCGCAAAATAGCGCGATGCGCAAAACAGCGCGAATGAAATGCAATGCACTGTAGACGCGCCCGCGTGGGGCCCTCGCCACAGTTCGCACTCGATTTGTGTCACGGTTCTTCATCTTGAACCCAAGAGTCCGAATCTGGCAAATCGTTTTGAGAAACAGATTTTTTTGAAAAGAAGTGCCAAACATGGACTGTTTTGCCAGATACAGAGTCGCCACCTAAATGTTTTTTTTTTTAATGGGAAATTAAGGAAACCCTGACTCGGTGCCGAAGGCCACATGTCCGTCATCACCGGAGTTGTCTCGGCTCGGGAGCTTGGGTACGATCGGGGAAGGTCAGCTATGAGCACCCCCTTTCGCCTGGTCCGAAGACCGGCCTCTACTAACCATGATATCCGATTTTGCTCGGATCTTGCTCGGAATCACACCGCCATGCATAGTCTGCCTCTGTTTTCCCTGCTCTACTCCTCTGGAGGCCACCAAAACCTCAGGGTTGCCTCTCTGGATACTGGAGATCACCATCGGCTGAATCAAATTACCACCGGCAGTGGTATGCGGTCACCGGTACAAAATGAAGCTATCGGCAGGAGAATGACTGCCGGTCGGCAATGTACACTGCCGGCCGGCAAAGAATGCCTGCAGAACCTGCAACTCACAGCAGCAGAGGACAGAACTTGCATGGCAATACAATTTTAGCAATGTATGCACTAATCATGCCCCCTGTCATGTTTGTAACTCAAAGGGACATACTCCTTGGTTCTCGGACCATCAATCGCGCATTTCCATGCGTGATGGCCCAAGGAGTCAAGTGTGCAACTCTCATGTCAAATGAAATGCAAACCATACAAACAAACCAAGGCCCAATTCCCGTCACCAATTCAAGGAACAAGGCATGTATGCAAGATGCAATGCAACCTAGACATACAAGCTAAGGATGCAACATGGCATGGCAAGACATTTATGCAAGCATACAAGCAAACATGAGGCAATACCAACCAATGAAAAGGTGGTCTAAAACATGATTTGGGCAGCTCTAAATAGGCCCAAAACAGTAGCCAAAGTGCCAAAACAAGGGACCGAAATACACATACACGCATGCACATGTTAAGGCCCAAATGCTTAAGCATCAAAGGGCTATTTCTGAGCACATTTGAATGAGGCAATCATGGACAAATAGCATGCAAGGTAAGCATTGCAAATCATGTTAGGATGATGTCAAACCAAGTAACAAGATAGGGTAAACATTAGCATGCAAATAGTCCAAGTACTTGAAGCAAGTCAAGGGGGGTTGAACCATGGCTAAGCCAACCAAGCCTCACAAGGCTAAGAGGACTTAAAATAGGTTCAAGGCAGACCTAGACCACGCAAAGGGGACTCCCTAGATGGCATCTAAGTGGCTCAAATTCAAAGGCATATGCAATGGCCAAAACATGGAGCATACTACACAAGCTTTCAAAGCATTAAAGATGCGTCCAAGGCAAACGTATAGGCATGCAAATGGAACTGAAATGACATAGTAGATGGTTCCAAATCACCCAATCAATACAAAAATGTCATGCTATACATTCACACGCTTAAGGCCAACAAGCCGGAATGCAAAGGGGCTATACTAAGCATGCCAAATCCGACCCAAACAACCATGGACAGACCTAAAACATGGCAAAATATGCACAAAACCTTCACAAGACTAAGCCTAAAACATGCTCTAACGAAGGCTAACAACCTAAGGCATATTAAGGCAATAACATGGCATTACATGGTAGGTATGCTAAGCATGCATTGTGTACCAAAACCAACACACAACAAGGTTATATCATGGCATAATAAGCATGGAAAACAGCCAAGACATGACCAATACACACTCTAACATGATGCTCTCTCAAGAGGCCAAAAGTGGTCTATTTTAAGGACAACAAGGAGAGGGGGTGGCCCTCTCCTTTTGGAGACTTCAAGGCACCATCTCCACCACTGAAATCCCTCAAGATTTCAGTGGTGAAGAGGCCCAAACACCAAAGTCTCGAAACTTTGCTTAAAATGGCTCAAAATGGGTCCTTTCAAGGCCTAAGAGGGGTCAAACACCCTCAAACCACAAAACACTCTTAATAAACAATCAAGAGGGCTAAAAAATAGAACTTTTTTGTATTATACACTAAGCACAAAAATAGTTCAAAGATAGGTAAAAACAAGATGCAAAAATGGGGTAAAAAGGGGTAAGATTCTTACCCTTGAAGACCTCTTCAACAATGATGCTCCAATGGCCCTCCTTGGCTTGAATCCAACACCAAAACACCAAAATCAGTCCCTTAGAACCTCAGGAGCCAAAGAAAGGTGAAACACTAGGTGTTTGTGTGCAATAGTATGAACTAAAACACCTAGAGCACAAAGAGAGAAAAAAGAGAGATAGGAGATATGTATGAACCCTAGCCCTAAAACCAGAGCTTCTCTCTGTCCTTTCTATCTCTAAAATGTCTCAGGTGTCTAACCTTAAATCCAAGAGACAAGGCTTCTCTTTATGGAGCTTATTGTCTTGTAAAGCTTACAAGACAAGCTTCTAAAGAGAGAAATCCCTCCATACACGTGTATGGAGGGGAGCAAAAAGCAAGACAGCTGTCTTAAAATATTTGCAAAAGCAGATGCACAGTAGTCGGCCGGCCAAAAATGTTATTTTGACAAAATTTAGTGCCGGCCGGCAACAAACAGTGCCGACCGGCAACAAAAAGTGCCGATGGCAGCAAAAACCAGCCGGTGACCTCTAGCCACTGCCGGTGGTGTGTGGGGATGCCTCACAAAGCATTCCCTGTCCCTCCATGGAAAAACACAAGTGTTTGGTGCAAAACCAGACACTAAACAGTCAAGTTCGGAGATCCTAAGGTAGGGCGCGTGGCCGAGACCTCCGGGAACTCCAAACGAACACAAACATGGATAATCACCGAGTGTTCAAACGGTGACGTCCAAGTCTTGAGGACAGTTAAAAATGGGGTGTCTACAGTTGTCCCTCTTTGACAGAACTCGAAAGTCATAACAATGACGGGAGTCAATGTCAAAGCCCAGAGACGACCCATTTTTGACAAGGCCGAAGACTCAGACAAACATGCAAAATAGACAAGATATGCGCCCGAAGGCAGGGGCAAAATGCAAGACAATGCACAGAGCCGAGCATAACTTATGATCATGCAAAGAAAGCTGTAATGAAACATACATGCGACAATTTTAAGCTGGCATACACCAAACTACACTACAATGCAGAAAGGATGTAAGAGAATTATGCAATTCTCAATACGTCTCACTCGGAGGATACAATACCTGTGCGTCTCGTCTGGTTGCACCAGCCTCAAATGAATTGTACATACAATATTGTGCCTGAAAAGAAAACAAACTTAACAGGTACAATATTGTTAGCAACATGCATAACAATGCAGAAATGGATGCAAAATGATATGCAATATATACAAAACAATGTATAAATAATGCAAACGAAGATGCAATGCAATTGAAACAATGCAAACTATATACAAAGCAATTGAATCATGATCCAATCACGAGTGGTTCAAAACCACACCTATGTCAAATAGATTGATGGAGGTAACAAGTCTGTCTACCATAGAACGGTCAACTGAACTATGAGCATCGTAGACAGACCCAAGAACAAGTATTTGGGGGGGATTGAAATAAGTGGGTAAACGACCCGCTGGAGAAAGGACAATGATCCTAATGCCGGATGCAAAAATTACACTACAATGTAATATATATATATATATATGGATATGCTGCGGAGATGAAATGGATATGGCACGCGGGCCAAACCAAATCTTGCCTAGGTAGGGCATGTACGCATACAAGCCACGTCTAACATAGAACGGTCCACTGAACTATGCTTCGACACGAGAAGTATGGGCACATACCAGACCAAGCTCAACATGGAAAGGCACAAGCCATAGATGGAAGGTGATGCGATGAATGCATGCGATCTACGATGCAATGGATATGGCACGCAGGACAAACCAAATTTTGCCTAGGAAAGGCATATACGCATACGAGCCATGTCTAACACAGAAAAGGTGCAGCAACCCTCAAACCAACATACCAGCGTGGAATAGGCGGGTACACATGCAGAACTGTGCTTTAACGTGAAAAGTAAGGGCACATACCAGACCAAGCTCAACATGGAAAGGCGCAAGCCATAGATGGAAGGTGATGCAATGAATGCATGCAAACTACAATGCAATGGATATGGCACGCGGGCCAAACCAAATCTTGCCTAGGAAAGGCATGTACGCATACGAGCCATGTCTAACATAGAACGGTCCACTGAACTATGCTTTGACACGAGAAGTATGGGCACATACCAAACCAAGCTCAATCATGGAAAGACGCGAGCCATAGGTGGATGTGATGCAATGAATGCATGCAAACTATAATGCAATATTTACAAATATGCAATGGAATGGATATTTACAAAATGCATGACAATGCAGTATGATGCGATCTACGGGGGAAAATGCAATGAATGCATGCAAGCTACAATGGAAATGCATGACAATGCACTATGATGCAACGACTATGATTACGACTTTCCCTATCTTACCAACAGGGCGATATACTAGGTTGGTTCAGTATCCAAAAATGAGACGTAGCCATGCCGCCTCAATCTATGGGGCTTCCATACAGATTTCAAGCCGAGGATACACCCCTGGGTATTTAAACCAGACTTTAGTCTCGGAACTCCCGAACCTTTGCGTTCTAGGCATAAGCCGTTCGAACTCTAGTTTCCACCGTCCCAGTTGGTCTTCTAGGAACTCACCGCAAACATAGGCAGGTGGCTTTACCAGACCACCAAAAGTCATTCGGGCACGACAAACACCAAAGGAATTGCACCTTCAGAGGATTTAGGGTCTCCTAGGCTGGGATGCAAAATGTATGCAAACTGCACACGTCAATGTGCTGAAGGTTTCGCACCTTCCAAGGATTTAAGGTCTTCTAGACCGTGCGTGTTTAAGGTCTCGCCAGACTACGTAGCAACATGCATGACAATGCAAGAATGAGGTACACATGCCACATGGAATGTAAACTGATACAATTGGACTTATATGCCACGAAAAACTATGCACATCAATGCACCGGAGGTTTTGCACCTCCCAAGGATTTAAGGTCTCCTAGACCGTGTGTGTTTAAGGTCTCGCCAGACCGGAGCAATATGCATGACAATGCAAGAATGAGGCACGCATGCTAATGCTAACGTCGACACACAAGCCAACGAAAATGTGACACGCATGCCGATGCAAATGAAGCATGATGCAAGATGATACAAATGAGACACGCGTGCCTCATAAGATGCAAAATGATACAAGTGTGACACGCATGCCACACAGAATGCAAAATTTTGAAAATTGGACTTATACGCTACGCGAAGTCGGTTTATATTCAAAACAATGCAATGTACTAACAAGTACAAGTAAGGTGCGCAAGATAGCGCGATAGGATACATGCAAGATGCAAGTAAAGTGCACAAAACAGTGCGATGCGGTGCGCCAAATAGCGCGAGTGATTTTGAAATGCACAAGACAGTGCGATGCGCTAAACAGCGCGATTGATTTGCAATGCACAAAACAGTGCGATGCGCTAAACAACGCAAGGGATTTCGAAATGCACAAAACAGTGCGATTGATTTGCAATGCACAAAACAGTGCGATGCGCTAAACAGCGCGAGTGATTTTGAAATGCACAAAACAGTGCGATTGATTTGAAATGCACAAAACAGTGCGATGAAGATGCGATGCACGTGGGGCAACTTCTGAATTTAAAAGGATACACCTTGCACGAATTCGAGTGCCACGCACAGAAGACACGACCCGAGGTCAAAACGGAGGCCGGTTGAGCGTCGGAGATGCACTTTCTTGCACTTTCATGAGCTATGAAGACCAGAAACTAGTCATATGGCCTAAACAAGATTGTGGAAACGCCACCGGCTGCAGAATAACTCCATCGGCACAATATACTGCCGGCCGGCACAAAATATTGCCGACCGGCAAAAAGTTGCTGAGTCGGGGCAGATTCGACATTTCACCTCGGGTGTTTTAAAATGGGGCTTTCAAACCCTATTTTTCATTTCCTCTTTCGCCGAAAACTCACACACTCTCTCTCTAGAGCGTTTTTCTCTCCTCTTTCGCCCGTTTCTTCGCTAACTATGCCCGTTTCGTCGTCGGATTCGCGATTTCCTTCGCGTTTCGGACATTTTCAACCGAACAAAACTTTGTTTCGGTGCCTCGTTTTCCATTCCCACCTTTTTGGGGTTTGTTCCCCTCGCTTTCCTCTTGATTTCCGTACCATTTCCACATCCCGGCCTTTTCGGCCATTGTTGACCTTCTCGGGAGTTGACTTTTTGGTTGACTCTTCGTATTCTAGCCCGGTTTTCCTTCCTCCGGCTATTTTCTCATCATTTTGATATGGCGGATGACATTCCACGTGGTGGGACTCCCCCGGATCACGAGATGGATCCCGGGGTCGAGCTTCTACCATTGAGCGAGCGCCCGTTCGACCCGGCGACCTACCGGCCAGCGATCCATGTTCTGCCCCCCGACGGACTCCGCCAGTTTCGGAGCTTCGAGAGGCACGTGCCACCCGAGCTATTGCTGCGCGAGCCTACCTCCCACCTGTCCTTCGGTGTTTCCGAGGTAACTCTCTTTCCTCTACTTTACTTTCTGCAATGTAGGGCACAAAACTGTCGTAGCTTATTTGTACTCTTTAACTGCTTTAGTTTGATATGCTATACACCATAGTTGATTGTAAACATACGTACAACTGATATCTGCTTGAAAATGACACATGCACACACACTGCACTAGCCCTAAATCACCCAAACACACTGTATTTCACTGCATACATACTGGTACCCAGCATTTGCTTGAATCTGTCAAACTATGCACACATGCTATACTGTACTGAACCACCCGAACACGCTGACGCATCACATGTATTTCACTGTAACCACACCGGCACCCGGTATATGTCAAAATCTCTTAAACTTGCACGCATGCTATACTTGTATGCTTCTTAGAACTTCATTTTGAATGTTGTCTTGCCATTGTTATTTTCTGTTTACAGGAGGATTCGCATACCATCCGCGGGTATGGGAACACTGGCGCTCGGGAGTGGTACGACGAGCTTCCTGACGCGGTCCGTCGCATAGTGGACCAGGCAGGCTTCGGCGCCTTCTGCCGAGGACTCTCCCGGCTTACCACATGCAGACCTCTCCTCGTCGCTCTGGCAGAGAGGTGGTGGGACACCACCGATTCATTTCACTTCTCCACAGCAGGGGACATGACGATGACCCTTTACGATTTCTCGATGCTCACAGGCATCGGGGTAGGGGGTGATCCGATCCCCTTTCATATCGACATGGATGAGTGGACTGTCGCTCAGGTCCATCTGCTGGGTGAGGCGCCACCTCTTGCTCGTCCAAGCTTTGTCCGGTATTCCTGGTTTGAGGTGCAGTTTAGGGTCCAGCCCACTCTCGTTGATGCTGATCCGATGACCCCGGAGGCCGTGGAGAGGTACGCTTGCGGCATCCTCATGTTCTTATTCGGGACGAGCATCTTCGCCGACCGGGCGAACACCGTGCCTCTCTGCCTTCTTAGCGCACTGGTGGACGTCCGAGACATCCTGCATTATGATTGGGGTGGCGCCGCTCTGGCCACCCTCTATGGATACATGAGCTCAGCTTCCCGCGGCAGCGACCAGTTGCTCGGAGGCTATTGGCGGGCTTGGGAGGTACATTTCTTCTCCGCTTTTCATTTCTGCTTTTCTATCTTTTCTGTACTCTGTACACTGCACACACTGTAGTCTGCTTTATACTTGTTGTATACTGTACACACGGCACACACATGCATTCTGCTTTACACTGACTGTACACTGCTCACACTGTACACTATACATAATACACTACACAACACGTGGCTTTGTCATTTCTGCTTTATTCTGTATTTTGCTTTATCTGATAAATGCACTGGTATTTACCTTGCAGTTGTGGGTTTACGCCTACTTTCCTAGGCTCGCTCCCATACCAGTCACAGAGACTCCTCTGGTCGTCCCCTTTTCACGTCGCTTCGACGGGAGATGCACCCGGAGGCCGCGAGAGACTTTCAGCTTCTTCCGCCGATACTTCGACACCATTACTCCTGCCGAGGTATGCACTACTTGCAGTTTATTTAAGCTTTGCCTTTCCACTGCATATTTCAAAAACAGTAGATAACAAACTGTATGTCACTTTCAGATCACTTGGCAGCCGTGGGCTCCGTTGCCAGCTGTGACGCGGGATCGGTTTGCCGGTGCCGATGAGACCTCATGTTTTCGGATCTTGTTGGAGGGCCCGGTCTGTCGGGCTTGGTACCTAGGTGAGCGTTTCCTACGCCAGACCCTAGGGTTACCTGAGCAGATAGTCCCGGTTCACCCTCCTGCGGACATGAGGGAGACCGAGAGGCTCACCACCGAGCAGATGGACGATTACACTATCGACTAGGAGGAGGCCTGCTTCAGAGGCATCGGCGACTACCGAGAGTACGTGCAGACGTACCTGATGCGACCTCTGAGCGGCGGCCGTCGAGCGGAGGGAGCTAGGCCCGTGGCGCCAGCGGCTGGGGCAGGAGCGGGAGCTTCGAGGACGGCCCGAGTCCGTGGCAGGGGCAGAGCTCAGGGAGGACGGGGGGCTGGTTGGCCCGCCCTTCCTGCTGTACTGACTTTCCGGGGGCAGGGTGGGGCGACCTATCAGATCCTCTTCGCCCCTCCGCCAGCTGATCACGAGTTCATCGGTGTCCCCGACTTGCCTCCGGTATGTATTACTGCATTTTTGTACAGTCATTTCATTCAGTTTATCTGATATTCCACAGAATATTGATGCATCTGATATTTTTGCAGGCTTCTTCTGCGTACACCCAACAGTCATTGGAGATGAATGCCTCCATGATGGGGATGCTTCGGCGGACTTTTGATCTCTTGGCCCTCTACAGCATTCCGGTATGTTCTTCTGACACTGGCCTCAAACCATTCATATACTACTTCACGTAATCTGATGCACGGCATAACACCTGATACACTGATCTCACAGCATCTGATACACTGCACACACTGCATTCTGCACTGTACTCTGCACTGGTAAACTGCTCACGGCATTCATACACTGTACTCTGCATTCTGCACTGATAAACTGCTCACGGCATTCTCACACTGTACTCATACACTGTATTCTACACTGTTAAACTGTCCACAGTATACACACACTGTACTCATACACTGCATTCTGCACTGTTAAACTGTCCACAGTATACACACATTGTACTCATACACTGCATTCTGCACCGTTAAACTGTCCACAGTATACTGATGCATTTCCCTTTTTATGTACTTTTTCAGCCTCCTTTCCAGATTCCTATGGCAGGAGGTGCTCCAGCTGGACCTTCCGTCCCTGCCCGAGGGAGAGATGAGGAGGGCCGAGTATTCTCCCACACCAAGGAGGGGCGCACTCATGTCGGGAGTAGCTCGCGAGCTCCAGTCCCGGATGATGATGATGATGAGGATGACGAGTCAGAGGCGGAGGCAGAGTCGGAGGCAGAGTCGGAGGCGGAGTCATCGGAGGACGAGACCGGAGGCGGTACTAGCTCAGGCTCTGACGACGATGCCGATGATGTTCTTGGACCTTCGTCCAGGAAGAGGACCAGGACCGACTGATGGCCTCTAGAGTCGCTTGACATGGATTTTTGTTGTTTTTCTTCTTTCTTGTACTTTTCCTTTGTGTTGGTAGTTAGATTACCTTGTACTGCCGCAGGCAGATTTTGTTTTCCTCAAAACTTTGTACTTTGAAGGAGATTATGAAATGAACAAAATTTTTGCTTAAAAAGTGTTACATTTACATATCTCATGTATTGCATCGTATTCCATCATGTTACACCTCAATGTAAATGAAATTGATTGGTTGTCTGAAAATTGAACGCTTGCACTGTGGTAATCAGATAATTAAATAGCCAACAGCAAAATAAACCCAAGCAACCCACTGCCTGATTCTGGATACACAGCCCTTGCTCTACTGGGGATTAATCTGCATACAGCCCATAACACAGCATTCGGTTCATTCTGCACACAGCAAACTTTAAACAAAATAGCCCTACCTGACAAGACGGAGCTCAAAGACGGAACCGATTGGAGTTGAAGCATGCTCCAATGTAGAGAATGGCACAGCATTCTGGGTATAAACGATTCTGAAATTAAATGAGGGTTTTTCAAACTGGGGTATCGAGCCTACAACTGAACACAGCGGGGAGGACTCGAACAAAAAGGTACACGACCTAAACATAACGAGACACGCTCGAAAAAGACCTAAAATAAAGGTTGAGATAAACAAAACAAAAGACACGACATACAGACGCGTTAACGAAGACGGGGGACCTCGGATCACGAGGAGCCAGTTCAATCTGGGTATTGTTTCCCACCCTTTCTGATTTGTGATTCTCACATCACTCTGGCACTCAAGCTCGGATTTTCTCTCAAAACCCTTTTCCTCACTTTTCTCTCAACTCACACCTCTCTATTCTTCATTCTCTCATTTTTATCCCTCCCCGGGGTGTTTAATGAATGAATAGGAAGTTGCGGGTTCATGCCCAATGCCGTTAGCTCACGGCTATTTCTTCTGGCGGGTAGAGTGCCCTTCTGGCAAGTATGTTGATGATGGGGGGAGGGGAAGGCAGAGCACCTGGCTCAACTGTGCCATTAGTTCATCACTTTAACCATTCTTTTCGTTTTGGTTTTCTACTAAAACAAGTTTGATCAAAATGAGAGTCGGATTAACGTACTTGTTCGATTTTTGATTTGAAAAGCATGCAAGTCAGGCTGTAAGCACTAAAAAATTTCCTTTTTGGGTCCAAGACAATGGTCCAGTTTTGGAAAATGAAATAGTTTTCGAGAAAATAGTCAACCTCAGTAAAAATTTTCAAAAACTATTTTTCAAACAGTCAATGCTCAATGAGCATGGAACTTACTCTTTGAGATGCGCAACCTCGGATCGGAGGCAATGGAAAATTGCCCCTGGTTTGAAGGGGGTGGATAGCAACGGAAAGTTGCCTCTGGTTTGAATGGCGGCTCATGATGGCTCGTGGCAACGGAAAGTTGCCCCTTGTTTGGATGATGCCGCAGCAGTCCGCAAACAGTCTTCATTAGTGATGGTCGAACTCTTGGACACAGAGATGACGAAGTCGGTCACAACAAATATATGGACACAGTCGCCTTGGAAGCGTTGGCGACTAGACTTTGGGATGAAATTGAAACCATTGTATGGACTAAGACGCTATGAAAGCATTGGGGGCCGGACTTCATGATGAAGTTGCCTACGTATCCCAAACATGGGAATCAAGCCTTACATAGTTCCGGTTAAGGTACACTCGGGTATTTTAACCTTCACTTTTCAGGCTCTAACTTTTGCCAAGGCGCCCGATGTGGGTTTTCGACCTTGCGAGCTTCTTTTTATTTTCCTTTGTTCATTTCTTTTTCTTTCTTTTTCACATTTTTTCTTTCATTTCTTTTCTTTTGCATTTTTTTGCTTTTTTTTGTATTTTTCTCTTGCTCTAACTTTTGCCTGGGTCGCCCTTCCGGGTTTTTGGCCCAGCGAGCCTCTCAAAGGGTAAAAGTGTAACAAGTCCATGCCAAATGGTTTTTGAAGTTGAAGCCTCTCTGTGTCTAGGAGAACGGCTGTTGCAATGATTTGTAGGAGACTCCGTCATGGCTGCTCCATGAGCTTCTTCCGGTGAGATCTAATCGTTTGATTCGACTTCGGCGCCTCTTGTTCGAGGGTTGCTTCTGATCTGGCCATACAGACCTTGCATAACGTTTGACCGTTGAACTTCCTGAATGGGTTCAAGGTTTGAAAACGAACGGGTTGAATCTTGAGGCTGAGAGTGATCCTAGGCTGCACAATCTCAAGAGCGGTTCCACATTCGTCTTCACAAGGCCGTGTAAAACATTTGTTTTTGAAAGTTTTTAAGAAAGCGACAAATCGCTCGCGCCGAAGATAGTGTGGAACTAATCTGGATCAAGCCAGGGTCCTTCTCAGTACTCATGCCGACAAGCATGATCTCATTCATTAAGGGCTTAGCACGCCTCTCTTTCTCTCAAAATGATCAAAATTTTGCAAATCCCAAGGAATTCCTTCCTCTTCGTTTTTATCACTGCAGTGCTCAAAAGAGGTTTTTTTGAAAAAAAACTTTACGTTAATGCAACGAGTTTGGCGCGCAAGAGAGCAGGCGAGATGTACTGTCAGCCCAATCAAATTCTCTGGCACTTAAACTGAAAGCAAGCATGGAAGTGAGATAGCAACAGCTGTTTCATTCAGATTTGTTGGTGTAACTGGCCCCTCGGCAGAAACAGACTGAAAAATAAAAACGGGTAATTACAAGACAAAACGGTGTTCGAGGCAACAACCCCGGAATCACCTGGTATTCTATACAAAGGGGACTGACTCGATACAACAAGACAGACCCTTAAGCAAAAAGACTGACCCAAGACAAAGAGACAGACTCAAAACAAAAGACTGACTCGATACCCAAGCCAAGATTTACAAAGCTAGCGTTCACAGCCACTCAAAAATGCGTGCCAGACGCGACATTCAAAATAAATCCAGATGCCGCCAGCAGGTGGTTCACCTTCTGATTACATACCTGCAGTATTTGTGTCCTCAAAATCCAACAACTGGGTAGTAACGGACTTGGCTGAGGTAGGTGGGAGGATAACCTCATTGTCAATCAAATCTTGCACCTCATGACGGAGGCGGAAGCAATTATCGGTAGCATGGCCTGTCTGCTGGTGGTACGCACAGTACTGAGCAGCATCATGCGTAGCGGGGAGATTCTTCGGGAGAGGCCGAGGCTCCAAGGGTTTAAGGTGCCCTCTCTCGGCAAGGATCTGAAGTGCCTTGGACAAAGGCATGTAGAGAGCATGAAAGGTCCTGCGCCCCCGGGGCAGGTACTTTGGAGTTTGACCGCTCTTACTAGCCGCACAAGCGAAAGGGTCGGCGGGCGCTACCTTAGCTTTCTGATCTTTCTCGGGTGCAGGGGCGGGAATAGGAGGAACTGTCTTGGCATGACGGGGCCTATCCCGATTTTCTGACTGACTCGAACTACCCTCAGGCGGAGTGGGTAAAGCATCCTCCACAGTTTTTGCCACAGCTGCGGATATCTGTTGCTTGTTCATCCCCCCGGCTTTCAAAGCCTCGACTGCCCACAGCAGTTGTTCAATGGGATCGGCATCTGCCTTCATTTTGTTCTTACCTCTGGCCTCAGCCTGATCGAGGGTTTGGGTTGATGTTGATATGTCATTGCCATAGTTGGAGGCCATCTCCGGTTGGCTAAGTTCAATCACAATTCGCCCCAACAGCGGGGGCTCCTGGGGTACAAAACACCCGGCATATGGTGCGGCTGGGGGTGAAGCTGACATTCCGTAGGCAAGATCCGCCACAGACCTCTGGAGATCACCTATCATCCCCATCAATTCAAACGTAGTAGGCTCGCAAGCCTGGTATAGCTGGGGGGCCCAAACCGGGTGCGCAACAGGCGACCTGGGTGGATGTGACACATCAATGCTGGCCTCACCTTGCAGGGTGATCCCTTGCTCTAATGCGGCTGTCATAACCACGATCTCTTCTGAATTCTGCGTCATCACAAGCCCTGCCGCAGCAAGGGGGACGCTTGCTATTCTGTACCGGCTCTGGACACTCTGAACTGAAAGGAGAAACAAACAGCATTTCAGCCCAAACGGATCAAACACGGGTGTAGCTGAACTACTGTACTCTACTGCTGATCACTGTTCCCTAGACATCACTGTTCCCAAAAACTGAACCCTGATACCCGCAGATAACTGATTCTCATAACTGATACTGATACTGGTGTCCTCAGGTCTGATACTTAAACTTGCAAACTGATATGTACTTTCCCTGTAGAGATACATTCTAAAAGCACATAGCAAGTAAAGAGAGCCAAAAACACCCCTATGTTGGGGTAGGGTTTCCCTGTCCTATTTTGTCAGGAGCTAGGGTTTCACTATGCACGCAACGGTTTTCAAACAACCTAACATCGGGTAAGCAACCTGTCCTAACTTGGAATGGTCACTATGGATCCGAATATGCACTAGGTCGAATGGTCGAAAAGGGTGCCCTGGTAAAACCAGGGTTTGTGTTCCCATACTGTCAGAGCTCATAACCGATCAGCCTTATGGTCATGCCTTGACAAGACAAGCCTCCGGCAAACCGTTCAGGAATGGCAGATGGCAAACACTGTGTTCCTAGGCGCACCAATGCACATGCAATGCAAAGAGACACATAAATGAAATCAAAAATAGGATATCACGAGTTCGAGTCAAGCTCTCTAAATCCCCAGCAGAGTCGCCAGAAACTATAGACGCGCGCGCGTGGTGCCCTCGCCATAGTTCGGACTCGATTTGTGTCACGGTTCTTAATCTTGAAGCAAAGAGTCCAAATCCGGCAAATCGTTTTGAGAAACAGATTTTTTTGAAAAGAAGTGCCAAACATGGACTGCTTTGCCAGATACAGAGTCGCTACCTAAATGTTTTTTTTTTAATGGGAAATTTAGGAAACCCTGACTCGGTGTCGAAGGCCACATGTCCGTCATCACCGGAGTTGTCTCGGCTCGGGAGCTTGGGTACGATCGGGGAAGGTCAGCTATGAGCACCCCCTTTCGCCCGGTCCGAAGACCGGCCTCTACTAACCATGATATCCGATTTTGAAAACGTTATGTGTTCTTATTCCATTTATTAGCCTAGAATTACTATGTTATACGCGCAGCAAACAAGTATAGACTAGATTGCCTAATTTGGAAATAAGCATTGCATATCTGTTTGTTTTATAAAACACTTTGGAATTTGCTACTCGCAAGTAGGCTAAAATACGGATTTCAACGAGTTTCTCCAACTCAAACAATCTAACCTTCACCCACAGGCATTCAAACAATTTATCACATAAGCATTTAGCCGCATGGCAAGCATACTGTCATGGCAACACTCACACGCATGCGGGATGCTAAAACATAAATACTTACATCGTACTCCGTGCCAAAACAATAAACTAGTTAGCAAACATGCATGTCCTAGTTCATGTTAAAATGACTAATGCAACACAAGCAAAATGTCACTAGAGTAGGCCCGGCTAGTCTAATCATGGCATGTGAAAATGCGATCAATTTGATTCACGTATTCAATTTGCAATTGAAGTACAAATGCAGTTAGCATGATGTACCGAGCCCGGTGCATGCAATACTGATAAATGATGCACGCATGCATAGCATAAGGTATGCTAAATTAAACGTGCCCTAATCTACCATCAAAGCAGGTAAATAAAAGGGAAGAAAGAAGTGGGGATTGGAAAACATACACACCACTCACGCACGCTTATTACAGATTTGCCCTCGCCCGGAGGGACCAAATAAATAATACAAATAATTAACCTACTAGCTAATTAATTATTACAAATTGCCTAACTAATTAACAAATTAACTAAGCTAAGAAAAACAGTGAACCGCCTCGGGGGGAGGGCCAAATGCAGCGAATGCTCGGATCTTGCTCGGAATCGCACCGCCATGCATAGTCTGCCTCTATTTTCCCTGCTCTACTCCTCTGGAGGCCACCAAAACCTCAGGGATGCCTCTCTGGATACTGGAGATCACCATCGGCTGAATCAAATTACCACCGACAGTGGTATGCGGTCACCGGTACAAAATGAAGCTATCGGCAGGAGAATGACTGCCGGTCGGCAATGTACACTGCCGGCCGGCAAAGAATGCCTGCAGAACCTGCAACTCACAGCAGCAGAGGACAGAACTTGCATGGCAATACAATTTTAGCAATGTATGCACTAATCATGCCCCCTGTCATGTTTGTAACTCAAAGGGACATACTCCTTGGTTCTCGGACCATCAATCGCGCATTTCCATGCGTGATGGCCCAAGGAGTCAAGTGTGCAACTCTCATGTCAAATGAAATGCAAACCATACAAACAAACCAAGGCCCAATTCCCGTCACCAATTCAAGGAACAAGGCATGTATGCAAGATGCAATGCAACCTAGACATACAAGCTAAGGATGCAACATGGCATGGCAAGACATTTATGCAAGCATACAAGCAAACATGAGGCAATACCAACCAATGAAAAGGTGGTCTAAAACATGATTTGGGCAGCTCTAAATAGGCCCAAAACAGTAGCCAAAGTGCCAAAACAAGGGACCGAAATACACATACACGCATGCACATGTTAAGGCCCAAATGCTTAAGCATCAAAGGGCTATTCCTGAGCACATTTGAATGAGGCAATCATGGACAAATAGCATGCAAGGTAAGCATTGCAAATCATGTTAGGATGATGTCAAACCAAGTAACAAGATAGGCTAAACATTAGCATGCAAATGGTACAAGTACTTGAAGCAAGTCAAGGGGGGTTGAACCATGGCTAAGCCAAGCAAGCCTCACAAGGCTAAGTGGACTTAAAATAGGTTCAAGGCAGACCTAGACCACGCAAAGGGGACTCCCTAGATGGCATCTAAGTAGCTCAAATTCAAAGGCATACGCAATGGCCAAAACATGGAGCATACTACACAAGCTTTCAAAGCATTAAAGATGCGTCCAAGGCAAACGTATAGGCATGCAAATGGAACTGAAATGACATAGTAGATGGTTCCAAATCACCCAATCAATACAAAAATGTCATGCTATACATTCACACGCTTAAGGCCAACAAGCCGGAATGCAAAGGGGCTATACTAAGCATGCCAAATCCGACCCAAACAACCATGGACAGACATAAAACATGGCAAAATATGTACAAAACCTTCACAAGACTAAGCCTAAAACATGTTCTAACGATGGCTAACAACCTAAGGCATATTAAGGCAATAACATGGCATTACATGGTAGGTATGCTAAGCATGCATTGTGTACCAAAACCAACACACAACAAGGTTATATCATGGTACAATAAGCATGGAAAACAGCCAAGACATGACCAATACACACTCTAACATGATGCTCTCTCAAGAGGCCAAAAGTGGTCCATTTTAAGGACAGCAAGGAGAGGGGGTGGCCCTCTCCTTTTGGAGACTTCAAGGCACCATCTCCACCACTGAAATCCCTCAAGATTTCAGTGGTGAAGAGGCCCAAACACCAAAGTCTCGAAACTTGCTCAAAATGGCTCAAAATGGGGCCTTTCAAGGCCTAAGAGGGGTCAAACACCCTCAAACCACAAAACACTCTTAATAAACAATCAAGAGGGCTAAAAAATAGAACTTTTTTGTATTATACACTAAGCACAAAAACAGTTGGGTAAGATTCTTACCCTTGAAGACCTCTTCAACAATGATGCTCCAATGGCCCTCCTTGGCTTGAATCCAACACCAAAACACCAAAATTAGCCCCTTAGAACCTCGGGAGCCAAAGAAAGGTGAAACACTAGGTGTTTGTGTGCAATAGTATGAACTAAAACACCTAGAGCACAAAGATAGAAAAAAGAGAGATAGGAGATATGTATGAACCCTAACCCTAAAACCAGAGCTTCTCTCTGTCCTTTCTATCTCTAAAATGTCTCAAGTGTCTAACCTTAAAGCCAAGAGACAAGGCTTCTCTTTATGGAGCTTATTGTCTTGTAAAGCTTACAAGACAAGCTTCTAAAGAGAGAAATCCCTCCATACACGTGTATGGAGGGGAGCAAAAAGCAAGACAGCTATCTTAAAATATCTGCAAAAGCAGATGCACAGTAGTCGGCCGGCCAAAAATGTCATTTTGACAAAATTTAGTGCCGGCCGGCAACAAACAGTGCCGTCCGGCAACAAAAAGTGCCGATGGCAGTAAAAACCAGCCGGTGACCTCTAGCCACTGCCGGTGGTGTGTGGGGATGCCTTACGAAGCATTCCATGCCCCTCCAAGGCAAAACACAAGTGTTTGGTGCAAAACCAGACACTAAACAGTCAAGTTCGGAGATCCTGAGGTAGGGCGCGTGGCCGAGACCTCCGAGAACTCCAAACGAACACAAACATGGATAATCACCGAGTGTTCAAATGGTGACGTCCAAGTCTTGAGGACGGTTAAAAATGGGGTGTCTACATGCACTAACAGGTGCATATGGTGTGCACAAAATAGCGCGAATGCAATGCAATGCACTAACAGGTGCATATGATGTGCGCAAAATATCGAGAATGCAATGCAATGCACTAACATGTGCAGATGATGTGTACAAAATAGCGCAATGCGCAAAATACAAAATAATATAGTAAATGCAAGGGGTGACAAACTCCAACCATGCTGCAATCATGAGAGGAGGAAAAACAAACAATCAGGTGTGTACACAACGTAACCTGAGACAAATTCCAAACACGCTGAAGTCGTGTGAGGAAGAGGGACACTCAAACCACGTTGAAATCGTGAGAGGAGGTCCAAAACAATTCCAAACACGCTGAAATCGTGTGAGGAAGGAACAACCCTAACCACACTGAAATCGTGAGAAGAGATCGACAATTCCAAACACGCTGCAATCGTGTGAGGAAGGAACAACTCTAACCACGCTAAATTCGTGAGAAGAGGTAAATAATTCCAAACACGCTGCAATCGTGTGAGGAAGGAACAACTCTAACCACGCTGAATTCGTGAGAAAAGGTAAACAATTCCAAACACGCTGCAATCGTGTGAGGAAGGAACAAGGAGAAACATAGGGACAAATCCCCACTGTTTCGGAACAAGGAGGAAAACCTCTCAACATATCAAACGCGAGAGAGGAAAGGGAAAATCTCTCAGTGCATCAAACGCGAGAGAGGAAAGGACTGTGCTAGAAAGCTCAATCATCCAAACGCTTTTCAAACGCGAGAGGAGAAAGGCATTAGTTAAACTGAACCAGAACGTCTCTGAATGAACAGTACATACAATACTCTGCATAAATGAGGAAGAAACTCGAAAGGTAGAATGCAATACAATGCATGATGTTTAATGAAAGCAATAAGCAAACAAAGCGGTGCTTCAGAAAGCACCTCACAGGGTGAGTGGCGGTAAACCACTCTACTTCGATTGGGATCTCCCCTCGTGTTCCTCAAACACTTACCTTTAACTCGCAGTACAAAGGAGCAACGTTTGCAGGGGAAACCACAGATGCCGCTTTTCTTCCTGATCATACTCACAATTTTTCCTATTCTTCAAAGGGGTGACAGACTAGGTTGGATCATTATCCAGAATCGAGGCGCATACCTGCTACCTCAACCTATGGGGCTTCCATACAGATTTCAAGCCAGGGATACAACCCTGGGTATTCAAACCAGACTTTAGTCTCAAAAATTCCAAACCTTTGTGTTCTAGGCAACAACCATTTGAACTCTAGTTTTCACCATCGCAATTGATCTCCTAGGAACTCATTGCAAACACAGCCAAGGTAACCCTGGTGGGGAATGGTACTTAGGGAGAGCACTTCTAATCGTGATTCTAATACTGAAACAGTCATCACAGTATTTGATTCACTTTGAACACACAGTTCGTACAACACACTACTCATTCTGAACACGCAGCCTATAACGCAGTACCCTGTTTCTCTGAACACATAGCCCATTCTGAACACTGTTCATTCTGAACACACAGCCCATAACATAGTACTCTGTTTATTTGACATACAGCTCATACAGTACACTGCTCGCTCTAAACACACAGCTCATAACACAGTGTCCGATTCATTTTGAACACACGGGATGGAAAGACGGAACTTGTAGGAGTCGAAACAAATTTAGATGCTCCAAATTTTCCTTCTTTTCTTTTGCTTTGCAAACTGGAGCCTATAGCTTCAGATAGGTCCAGATTCTACTGCACTGACATGACTTGGGTTGAACCCTGCAGTTTTATGAAAGAACAAATCTTGTTTTGCGCAAATGTGGAGAATGGCACAGCACTCTGAGCAGAAAACGATTTTTTGAAATCGAGAAATGAGTTCTCAACTGGTATTGATCCTACGACCGACCGTAGCCAAAACGACTCAACAAAGGAAAACAAAAGGTAAGCAACCTAAACACATTGAGAAACACTCGAAATGACTCAAAACAAGAATTGAAACAAACAAAACACGCACACAACACTCAGATGTGTTACAAAGACAAGAGACCTCTCAGTCACGAGGAGCCAGTTTTTTCGGGTATTTTTTCCCACCCTTTCTCATTTGTGATTCTCACATCACTCGGCCCTCGGGCTCAGTTTTTCTGAAAAAGCCCTTTTCTCACTTTTCTCTCCACACACATCTCTCTATTCTTCAATCTCTCTTCTTTTTTATCCCTCCCCTGGGTGGTTGATGGATAAATAAAAAGTTGCGGGCTCTTGCCCCTAGCATTCTGTTAGATTCTTCTTCTTCTGCTCACAACAGTGAACTCCCCCCACAGAGGGGTCTCGCTACAACTAGGTGTGTAGCCAATCTGCAGCTAACAACGGTTGACGATTGTAGACACCCCATTTTTGACCGTCCTCAAGTCTTGGACGTCATCGTTTGAACACGCGATGATTATACATGCTTGTGTTTGTTTTGAGTTTTGAAAAGTCTTGGTTGCGCGCCTTGCCTTAGAATCTCTTAACTTCTCTGTTTTGTGCTTGGTTGCACCAAGAGCTTGTGGATGTGTTCCTGAGGGAAGGGGGTGGCCTATCGACCAAGCCTCCTGCCCACCGGCCACCTAGATTTTCAATCGGCCAAATGTGATGGCCGGCCGACCAATTTGACTGCCGGTCGACCACTTTTATGGGCGGCCGACCAAGTGTGGTTTTCAACAGATATATCTGTAGACAGCTGGCAGCTGTCATTCCAGGCCATACCCCAGCCCATGCCTGGACGTGGGAGTTCTGAGGAACTGCAGATTGATATATTTCTATATCAATCAAGCTCTCTTACAAGAAGAGGAGAGGTGGAAGAGAGATACAACTTGAAGAAAAATATTTCCTCTCTCTAAAATTCTCAACTCTCTCCCTATCTCTCTCTTCCAAACCCTTCAAACCCTAAGGTTCTTGCCCCCCCTTTACACTACCACTCAAAGCCTACAACCTCCATGCTCCATTCCAGCAACTTGAGGCTGTTTTTCAGAGCTTAGGAACACCATTTCACGGACCAAAAGCTGCTGGAAGTTTGGACTACAAGGGTGAGCCTCATTTCTCTCTCTTTTTGCTCTATTTTGCATGCAATCTTAGCCTTTGTTTCTTACATTTTTGGACTCCGACCTAAACTGTAAATAGTCATATTTTGAGCTCCTTTTCATGTTTGATCAAGGACCTCTTGCGGTTTGAGGTCTCCTCCTCCCCCTTTGTGTTTAAACTCTCTTTTAGGCCTATTTTTGCATGATATTTTAGGCTTATTTGTGAGCTGTTTTGGACTTGGTCCTAAACTATGAAATGTCTTGTTTTGAGCCCCTATTAAACTTTGTTGAAGGGCTCTCCTCTGTTTGAGGTCAGATGCTACCACTTGCCTCTTTATACCTCTTTTAGGCCTTTTTCTTGCATGCTGATTTAGCCTCACTTTCGTTCATTTTTGAGATTTGATGTAAACTGTAAAGTGCTTCATTTTGAGCCCCTCTTCAACTTTGTTGAAGGGATCTTCACTGTTTGGGGCCATCTTCTATCCCTTGTCTCTATTCTCCCTTTTAGGGCCATTTTTGCATGATAGATTAGCCCTATTTATGTTCATTTTTGAGGCTTGTTATAAACTGTAAAAAGGCTTGTTTTGAGATCATCTTCATATTTTATTAAGGGCATTATTTTATTTGAGGCCACATGCATCCTCGTATGCTTGATTGTCCCTTGTTTTGCTTTGTTTGGCCATCTAGCCACTGAAATCCAGCTGATTTTCAGTGGCTGGAACACTATTTTGAGAGCCAAGATTAGAGGGGGGGTGACCCCCTCTCTCATTCTCTTGTTTGGTGGCCTTTTTGGCCTTCCATAGAGACCCTACCTTGCATGCTTCGAAGTCACTTTCCAGGGTCAATTTGGTGAGTTTTAGGACTACCATATTTGATTTTCGTAGTTTTTTATGCCATGCTAAATGTCTACCTTGCATGTGCTTAATAACTCCTTGCATGGCCCTCCAAAGTAACTCATTATTTTTGGATACCATGGATGCATATCAGTGGTTATTTGGACCTATTTTTACATGATTTATGCACTGATTTTTGCTAGTTTGGTGAGATTACATTTGCTTCATATACTTGCCATGTAAACCATGATTGCTAGTCAAGATTGCATGCTATTTTGTCCACCAAGCATCTTTTGGCCATGCTTTGAACTGGAAGTGTCCATGTTTTGGGACTGCCTTGGCTCTTCCTTCATGCTTCATGATCAAATAATGCATGCTTTGTATAGCTATAAGCCATTCCATGTGCCTAGTTTCGAGTTTCGGGTTTCATCTCATGCATCGGGTGTCATTTTTCCACGTTTTGGCGCTGTTTAGCATCATATTTCAGTGGTGAAATTTGTGAGTTTGCATGCCATCTTGCATCCCTTGCCATGCTGTAGACACCCCATTTTTGACCGTCCTCAAGACTTGGACGTCACCGCTTGGAACACTCGGTGATCATCCATGTTTGTGTTCGTTTGGAGTTCCCGGAGGCCTCGGCTACGTGCCTTGCCTCAGGATCTCCGAACTCGACCGTTTAGTGTCTGGTTTTGCACCAAACACTTGCATCTTGCCTTTGAGAGGCAGGGTAGGGCTTGTAGACCATCCCCACCCACCACCGGCAGTGGCTAGAGGCCACCGGCTGGTTTTTACTGCCATCGGCAATCTTTTCTGCCGGTAGGCACCTTTTGTTGCCGGTCGGCATTGTGTTTGGCCGGCCGGCCACTGTTTTAGATCAGTCGGCCACTTGTCCTGGTCGAGACCTTTTCTTGAGGGAGCTTGACCCTCTTGAACCTTTTTTTAGCTTCTCCAAGAAGCTTGACCCCTTTTAGCTTCTCCAAGAAGCTTGGCCTTTTTTCAGCTTCTCCAAGAAGCTTCAACCTCTTGACCTTTTTTTAGCTTCTCCAAGAAGCTTGAACCTTTTGACCTTTTCTAGCTTCTCCAAGAAGCTTGAACCTTTTGACCCTTTTAAAGCTTCTCCAAGAAGCTTGACCCTTTTGGACATTTTTGTTTAGCTTCTCCAAGAAGCTTGAACTTCTTGACCCCTTTGCCTAGCTTCTCCAAGAAGCTTGGCCCTTTTGCTCCAAGCTTCTAAGAGAAGCTTGTCCTTTTTGGCTCCTTTTTGGTCAAAGCTTCTAAGAGAAGCTTTGCCCCTTTGGTTTCTCTATATAAAGAGAGCCTCTCCTCCCCTTATGGAGGTTAGAAAAATCTGATATAGAAGAGATATATATCACTCTCTCTATATATCTCCCTCTCTCTCTACATTTGTGTTGGTTTTGAGGGTCCAAAAGGGCCTTGTTCTTGGCCTATTTGAACTACACCCTATAGCATCATTCCACCACTTCCATTCCAGCAGCAAGGGGAGGAATTCCAGCAGCTTAGAATCATCAAAGTTGGTCCAAGAAGCAACAAAAGCATTGGTCTTCAAGGGGAGTTTCTGCCGACCGGCATCATTTAGTGTCGACCGGCAATTGGTGGCTGGCCGATAATTACATCATCTGCCGATGGAAATTATGCACTGCCGGTGGGCATTTTCCCCAGCCGGTGGCACTCTGCAGTATGCAACAAGCCTGTCCCAGTACTTTGGCACTGTTCAGAGAAGCAGGGCAGTGTAAACCGAGGCGGCAGTGGTATGGTATGGACTTTCCGGGCGAGACGGGTTCAAGCTTGCATCGTTCGCGCATCCCGAGGCGGGGGCTGTGGCCACCTTTCTTCTTTCTACATTCATTTTGTTCAGTAATTAGAAATTCTGTAATAATTAATGTGGTTAGTTATTTATTCAAACTGTAGTATTTATTTGGACCCTTCGAGTGAGGGCAATTGTGTAATAAGTGTGGGTGCGTTGTGCATGTCTTCCAACCCCCACTTCTTTCTCCCTTTTATTTACCGGCTTATGATGGTAGACTAGGGCATATTTAAATTCGCATAACAGTATGATAGCATGCGTGCATCCATACATTTGTCTTACATGCACCGGGCTCGGCACATCATGCTAACTGCACTTGTATTTCAATTCCAAGTTGAGTACTTGTTAGTTGCAGCATTTCACATGCCATCTTTAGGATAGCCGAGCCTGTTTAGAGTGCATCTTTGCATGTGTTGCATTAGCCATTTTTAACATGAACTAGGATCATGCATATGATTACTGACTAGTTTCTGTTTTGGCTCGGAGTACTAGGTAAGCTTTTATGCTTTAGCATATCGCATGCGTGTGAGTGTTGCCATAACAGTATGATTACCATGAGGCTAGCTGCTTATGTGATATAACTGCTTAAATGCCTGTGGATGGAGGTTGAATTACCTAAATTGGAATAATGCATTAAAACTGTGAGTTTTAAGCCCACTAGATAATGGCAAAATCATCTTTTCTAAAAGCCCACTTGAGGGTGGCAAAATCTGCATTTTAGCCTACTTGCGAGTAGCAAACCATTTTCAAAACAAACATGAAATGTTTTGTTCCAATTTGGGCGATTTGGTCTATACTTGTTTTCTGCGTGCACAACATAGTAATTCTAGGCTAATAACCGGATTAAGAACACATAACGTTTTCAAAAACGGATATCATGGTTAGTAGAGGACGGTCTTCGGACCGGGCGAAAGGGGGTGCTCATAGCTGACCTTCCCCGATCGTACCCAAGCTCCCGAGCCGAGACAACTCCGGTGATGACGGACATGTGGCCTTCGGCACCGAGTCAGGGTTTCCTAAATTTCCACATTTTAAAATATTTAGGTGGCGACTCTGTATCTGGCAAAGCAGTCCATGTTTGGCACTACTTTTTCAAAAATCTGTTTCTCAAAACGATTTGCCGGATTTGGACTCTTTGGTTCAGATTAAGAACCGTGACAACAAAATCGAGTCCGAACTGTAGTAGCGAGGTCCCCCTCCGTGGGCACGTCTACAGTTTCTGGCGACTCCGCTGGGGATTTTAGAGAGCTTGACTCGAACTCGTGATATCCTGTTTTGATTACACTTATGTGTTTATTTGCATTGCATGTGCATTGGTGCGCTTAGGACACCGTGTTTGCCATCTGCCATTCCTGAACGGTTTGCCGGAGGCTTGTCTTGTCAAGGCATGACCATAAGGCTAACCGGTTATGGGCTCTGACAGCACGGGAACACAAACCCCGGTTTTACTGGGGCACCCTTTTTGACCATTCGACCTAGTGCATATTGAAATCCATAGTGACCATTCCAAATTAGGACAAGTTGCTCACCCGATGTTAGGTTGTTTGAAACCGCTATGTGCGTAGTGAAACCCTAGCTCCTGAAAAAATAGGACAGGGAAACCCTACCCCAACATAGGGGTGTTTTGGCTCTCACTTATCTGCTATGTGCTTTAGAGTGCGTCTCTACAGGGAATGCGTGTACCAGTTTGCAAGTCTGGGCATCAGGCCTGTGGGCATCAGCATCGGTATTTGGGGAATCAGTTTTACCCGAGGGTATCAGTTTATAGGCAGATATTTGGGAAACAGTGATCAGTATTGGGTACATTTATCCTAGTATGCTCAAATCTGTTCCAGTGAAATTAGGCTGAGATGCTCTCTGTTTTCCCTTTTGCAAGGTAGTCCTGGAACCATAGCTTCAGAAGGCTCCGATATCCCTCGAGGTTCATCGGACTTGTGCTGATAGACTTTGTCAGGTCAGAGATTCAGTTCAAGGGTAATCAGGGCTAGAGAAGGCTAGTCAGGCACAGACCACCAGTTCAACAGCTACCAGATCAGTGATCTTTGAGCAGTCAGGCTGAGATTGCCGAACCTATTGCCGACACAGATATATCGGTTGCTCAGTTAGATTAGAACAGTATGTCAAGTCTGGAAGAGATGGTGCGCCAACTCCAGGATAGTATGAAAGCCATGCAGCAAGACATTGTCCGTCAAGCAGAATTCGCCAAGCAACAGGCTGTGGTCATAGCCCAACAGGCAGAGACAATTGCCAGATTGGAGCAGCAAACTGGACATTCCAGGCTCCTCCCCCACCAAGAGTTCCCAAACTCGGGGAGGCAACCCATGTCCAGGATGATACGGACATTCCAGTCGGGCCAGCTCCACCCCCGATTCTGCCTCAACTATCCAAGGCACCCACTCCTATCAACCAATCAGATTCTCCCTTCGAGCCCGAGATGGAGCCCGTGGCATTAAAAATGCACAAGCTTGAAAAGCAGTTCAAGAAATCTCAAGGTGTGAAGTCCATTCCGGACATTGGAGACGGATACACTGACGCAGCCGTGACGCTGCCAGACCGGTTTAAGATGCCACAAATTGATCGTTTTGATGGATCTGGGGATCCTATGGTGCACCTACGAGTGTTTTCAGATATCCTAAGGCCAATGGGCCTCACTAGACTGCAGAAGCTGTCTTTATTTGGCCGGACCCTGTCGGGTGTAGCAGCCACATGGTATGTGTAGACACGTCCCGCGGAGGGGGACCTCGCTACTACAGTTCGGACTCGCGATTTTTGTTGTCGCGGTTCTTAATCTGAACCAAAGAGTCCAAATCTGGCAAATCGTTTTGAGAAACAGATTTTTGAAAAAGTAGTGCCAAACATGGACTGCTTTGCCAGATACAGAGTCGCCACCTAAATATTTTTAAAATGGGGAAATTTAGGAAACCCTGACTCGGTGCCGAAGGCCACATGTCCATCATCACCGGAGTTGTCTCGGCTCGGGAGCTTGGATACGATCGGGGAAGGTCAGCTATGAGCACCCCCTTTCGCCCAGTCCGGAGACCGGCCTCTACTAACCATGATATCCGATTTTGAAAACTTTATGTGTTCTTAAACCAATTGTTAGCCTAGAATTACTATGTTATGCGCGCAGCAAACAAGTATAGACTAGATTGCCTAATTTGGAAATAAACATTGCATATCCGTTCGATTTGAAAATGCTTTGGAATTTGCTACTCGCAAGTAGGCTAAAATACGGATTTCAACGAGTTTTTCCAACTCAAACAATCCAACCTTCACCCACAGGCATTCAAAACAGTTTAACACATAAGCATCTAGCCACATGTTAAGCATGCTGTCATGGCAACATTCACACTCATGCGATATGCTAAAGCGGAAATACTTACATCGTACTCCGTGCCAAAACAAAGAACTTGTTAGCAAACATGCATGATCCAAGTCCATGTTAAGTGCCTAATGCGTCGCATACAAAGTGTTGCTAGAATAGGCTCGGCTATCCTAAACATGGCATGTGAGAATGCACAACTATCACATATTCAGTTTAGAATTTGAAGTACAAATGCAGTTAGCGTGATGTACCGAGCCTAACGCATGTAATACAAATGCATGGATGTACACATGCGTAGCATAAGGTATGCAAAATTAAACGTGCCCTAATCTACCATCGTAAGCAGGTAAATAAAAGGGAAGAAAGAAGTGAGGTTGGAAGACATACACACCACCCACACACACTTATTATAGATTTGCCCTCGCTCGGAGGGACCGAATAAATATTACAAATTAATTAACTACGCAAGCCAATTAATATTACAAATTGCCTAATTTAATTAACAAATTGAATAGACTAAGAAAAACAGTAAAACGCCTCGAGAAGCGCGCCGCCATGTGCAAGCTGCCTCTGTTTTCCTTCCTTCACTCCTCTGGAGGTTGTCAAAACCTCAGGACTGCTCCCTTGGACAGAGAGGATCACCACCGGCTGAATGAAATTTCCACCGGCAGTGTGGTATGGCCATCGGCACGAAATTGAAGCTGTCGGCAAAGAAATTGTTGCCGGACGACACCTTACATTGCCGGTCAGCAGAGTATTCCTGCAGAACCTGCAACTGACAGCAACAGAGGGCAAGGCAAAGCATGGCAGCACAATTCAAGGCATGTATGCAATAATCATGTCCCTTATCATGTTTGCGACTCGAAGGGGCATGTGCCTCGATTCTCGGACCACCAATCACGCATTTCCATGCATGATGGCCCAAAGAACCAAGTATGCAACTTTGATTTCAAATGTATGCAAACCTATCAAACAAAACTCCCAATCCCTATCACCCAAGTCAAGGGACAAGGAGTGCATGCAAGATGCAATGCAACCTAGGCATACAAGCTAAGGATGCAACATGGCATGGCAATGAACTTATGCAATCATGGAAGCATACATATGGCAATGCAAATGGATGGCAAGATGGTCTTATACATGAATTAGGCAACTCTAAATAGGCCTACAACAGTGGCCAAAGTGCTAAAAAGTGAGGGCTAAATGGCATACACACACACACATGCACATAAGGACCAACACTTAAGCACAAATCAAGCAACATTCAAGCACACTTGAAAGGGACAAACATAAACAATTAGCATGCATTATAAGCTCTGAAATCATGCTAAAACAAACCTCAAGGATCACTTAAATGGCTTTCAAATGACTCAAAACAAAAGCATGAATAAGCACCAAAACATGGAGCATTGCTACACAAGCTTATGAGGCATTAAAGAGACATGCAAGGCAATCCAACAAGCATGGAAATGGGACTGAAATGGCATGTAGGATGATCCCAAATCATCAAAATAATGGGAAGATGTCATGCTACACATGCACATACTCAAGGCCAACAAGCCCAAATACAAAGGAGCTATATCAAGCATGCCAAAATCAACCCAAACACTTAGGGACAGACCTAAAACATGTCAAGATAAGCACAAAATCTTCACAAATGCAAGCTTAAAACATGCTCCAACAAAGGCTAATAACCTAAAACATGTTAAGGCATAAATAAGGCATTACATGGCAACTATGCTAAGCATGCATAGAGTTCCAAAACCAACTTAAAATCATGTTATATTATGGATATATAAGCATGAAAAACAGACCAAACATGCTCAACACACACTCAAGCATAATGCTCTCTCAAGAGGCCAAAACATGCCCTTTTCAAGGACAACAAGGAGAGGGGGTGGCCCTCTCCTTCTTGGGACTTCAAGGAATCATCTTCACCACTGAAATCCCTCAAGATTTCAGTGGTGAAGAGACCCCAACACCAAAATCCCGGAGTTAGCACAAAATGGCTCAAAATGTGGCCTTTTAAGGCCTAAGGGTGGTCAACAACCCTCAAACAACAAAACACTCTTAAAAAAAAATAAAGAGGGCCTAAAAAAAGAACTTTTTTTTGTTATACAATAAGCACAAAAACAGCTCTAAGATAGGTACAAAATCAATGCAAAAATGGGGGAAAATGGGACTAGATTCTCACCCTTGAAGCCTTCTTCACAAATGATGCTCCAATGGCCTCCTTTGGCTCCAAACCAGTCAAGAAACTCAAGAACAAGCCCTTAGAACCCTAGTTTCAAGAGGAAGGTGAAACACTAGGTGCTTGTGTGCAATAGTATGGACTAAAACATACACAAGAGTAAATATAGAGATAGGATATGTATGCAACTCAAACCCTAAAACCAGAGCTTCTCTCTGTGTTTTTCCCTCTCTAAAATGTCTAAAGTCCCTCCTCTTAGCTCCAAGAGAGAGCCTCTATCTATCTCTCTCACCAAACTTGCAAAACTTACCAGTTAAGCAAAACTAGAGGGCCATCCCTCCATACACGTGTATGGAGGGAAAGTCACTGCAATACAACTGCCTAAAAATATCTCAAAAAGAAACTGCACAGTAACCAGCCGGCCAAAAATGCCATCTTGGCCAAAAAGAGTGCCGACCGGCACAAAATAGTGCTGACCGGCAACAAATAGTGCCGGCCGGCAATATACATTGCCGGTGGCAGCAAAAACCAGCCGGTGGCCTCTAGCCACTGCCGGTGATGGGTGGGGATGGTCTACAAGCCCTACCCTGCCTCTCAAGGGCAAAACAAAAGTGTTTGGTGCAAAACCAGACACTAAGTGGTCGAGTTCGGGGATCCTGAAGCAAGGCGCGCGAGCCGAGACTTCCGGGAACTCCAAACGAACACAAACATGGATAATCACCGATTGTTCAAACGGTGACGTCCAAGTCTTGAGGACGGTTAAAAATGTGGTGTCTACAGTATGCCAAATTGGAGGATGACGTCAAGAGAAGTTGGGACGAGATGGCTGAGGCCTTCATCTTGCAGTACTCATACAATACGCAAATCGAGGCCACGACCCGGGATCTTGAGACAACGAGGCAAGAACCCAAGGTGAACTTTTCAGAATTTGTAGCCCGGTGGGGGGCCAAGGCCTCGATGATGACCTTAAGGCCCACGGACAAGGACCAGATTCGGATGATTGTGCGCAATCTTCAGCCGAAGCTAATGCAGAAGATGATTGTACTCCCCTTTCCTACCTTTTCAGATCTACATGAAATGGGGGTACAAATTGAGGATGCTATGAAGCAGGGCCTCATTGACCAGGAGAAGGAGCAGCCTAGGAGGGCGTTTTCCTGCAGTTCGAATGCGACCACCAGTGGTGATGCAGGTTCAAGATCTTCTGAAGTAGACATGGTTACCACCACTGCATCAAAAACAGCTACCCCATTCACCGGTGCATCCGGAAGTAGCTCACAAAAAACCAAATATCCACCTCGAGTCAAGAGGGTCTTCACTCCACTTCATATGCCTTTGTCAAAGGCTCTAGAGGTTTTACTTCGGAAAGGACATCTGAAACCGTTGGAACAACGGCCCCTACCCGATCCTATCCCTGCAAAACATGACCAGACTAAATACTGTGCCTACCACCAACAAACCGGTCATGAGACCAATAGCTGCTTTCGTCTGCGCCATGATGTACAGGATTTGTTTGACAACAAGGTCATTGTCGCACCAGCTCAGTAAAGTCTATCACCACTGGATCAGTGAACTCGGGGGATAGTACGAATATGTGATCAGAGGATGAACCACCTGCGGGCGGCACTCAGTTTACTCTAGATGTGGCGTTTGGCACGCACTGTTTCGAGCATTTTACGAATGCTAGTTTTTGTGTTTTCTAACTTGGGTATTGGGTCAGTCTTCTCAATTTGTATTGAGTCAGTCTTTTCATACTGAGTTAGTCGGGTCTGTCTTGTTGTATCGAGTCAGTCCTGTTTTGTTAAAGTCGGGTGATTCTGGGGGTGTTACTTCGGATATCACTATTTTGCTTTGTGTTTGTCCTTTTGAGTCTGTTTCTGCCAGGGAGCCAGTTGTGCCAACAGATTTGAATGAATAGCAGTGATTTTCACACTCCTGTGTTTGCTTCTGCCGTGTGCCAGTTGTGCCAGAAGTATTGAATGGAATGACAGTGCTCTTCGCCTGCCTTTTCTGTGCCTTGAAATCATTGTATCGACCTAAGTTTTTTTCAAAACTTTTTTTGAACACTGCGGTGAAAACGAAGAGGAAGGAATTCCTCGGGATTTGCAAAATTTTGATCATTTGAGAGAAAGAGAGGCATGCTAAGCCCTTAATGATTGAAATCATGCTTGTTAGCGTGAGTACTGAGAAGGACCCTGGCTTGATCCAGACTGGTTTCACACTATCTTCGGCGCAAGTGATTTGTCGCTTTCTTAAAAATTTTCAAAAACAAAATGTTTTGCGCGGTCCTGCGAAGACCTGTGTGGAATCGCTCTTGGGATTGTGCAGCCTAGGATCGCTCTCAGCCTCGAGACTCAACCCCTTTGCTTCCAAACCTTGAACTTGAATTCAGAAGGTTCAACGGTCAACTACGATGTGAGGCCTGTGTGGCCAGATTTGAAGCAGCCCTTGAACAAGAGGCCAGGAAAGTCGGATCAAGAAGATCAGAAGAAGCTTGCAAAGCTAGAACATAAGTACCCTTCAAACTAGGGGCAAAGATGTCAGACGTGCTCGGAGAGCCGAAGATGAGTCCTCTTGCAAATCAACAGTCACTCTCCTGGATTCAGACGGATTCGAGATCTCAGAACCATTTGACATGGACAAAGCTATGCTTTTACCCTTTGAGAGGCTCGCTGGGCCGAAAACCCGGAAGGGCGACCCAGGCAAAAGTTAGAGCAAGAGAAAAATACAAAAAGGAAAAAAAAAATGCAAAGAAAAGAACAAAGAAGAAAATCAAAAAAAGAAATGAAATGAAAAGAAATGAAAAGAATTGAAAAGAAAAGAAAAACAAAGCTCGCAAGGTCGAAAACCCGCATCGGGTGCCTTGGCAAAAGTTAGAGCCTAAAAAGGAGAGGTTAAATACCCGAGTGTACCTTAACCCCGAACTACGTAAGGCTTGATTCCCATGTTTGGGATACGTAGGCAACTTCATTCGGAAGTCCAGCCATAAAACACTCCAAATTCAACTGTGTCCATGTGATGGTTCTAACCATCTTTGTCTTTTCTGTATCCGGGAGTTCGGTTGCGATCATCGCTCTGAGGACTGATTACAATACACTACGGTGCCATTCAGACAAGGGGCAACTTTTCGTTGCCATTCAATGCACTGCGGTGTCATTCAAACAAGGGGCAACTTTCCGTTGCCATTCAATGCGCTGCGGTGCCGTTCAAACAAGGGGCAACTTTCCGTTGCCATGCAGCCCTTTTCGAGCAAGGGGGCAATTTTCCTCCAAATCCGAGGTTGTGCGTCTCAAGAGTAGGTTCCGTGCTTGTTAAGCATTGGCTGTTTGCAAGAATAGTTTTTGAGAATTTTTACTGAAGTTGACTAATTTTCTTGAAAATTGTTCCATCTTTTCCAAAAACTGGACAATTTCTTGGACCCAAAAAAGGAAAATTTTCAGTGCTCATAGCCTGACTTGCATGATTTCAAATCAAAAATCGAACAAGTGTGTTAATCTAACTCTCATATTGGTCAAAAATTGTTTTCGTAGAAAACCAAAAAAAGATGGTCAAAATGATGAACTAGGGGCACAGTTGAGTCAGGTGTTTTGTCTTTTCCCCGTCATCAACTACCCGCTAAGAAGGGCACCCGACCTGCCAAGAAGGGCACAACTGAAGTCAACAACAAAGGGCTAAAAGCTCTCTCATCCTCCAAGTAACGAGGAATCAAGTCAAGTACGAAGCACGAACTGGGATGGGGCAAGATATTCCACTCCCTCATATGGACAGATCTAACCACGTCCAAACTCCCCAGCAGGGCATCATCAACCGATGTTAGCTGCAGATTTGCTACATACCCAGTTGTAGCACAACCCCTATGTGGGAGAAACTTACTGTTGTGAACAAGAGTCTGGTAAAATACCAGGGGCAAGAGCCCACAATTTCCAGCTTATCCATCAACCACCCTGGGGAGGGATGAAAAACGAGAGATTAAAGAATAGAGAGATGTGCGCTGAGAGAAAAAGCGAGAAAAGGGTTTTGAGAGAAAAACCGAGCTTGAGAGCCGAGTGATGTGAGAATCACAAATAAGAAAGGGTGGGAATAATACCCGGTGAAACAGGCTCCCTGTGCACGTCTGTGTGTCGTGTCTTTTGTTTTGTTTGTCTCGATTCTTGCTTTGAGTCGTTCCGAGCGTGTCTCGACGTGTTTAGGTTGTTTACCTTTTGTTTTCCGTTGTTGAGTCTTTCTCACTGTGTTCAGTCGTAGGCTCAATACCTGGTCGAAAACTCATCTCTCAATTTCAAAAATAAATCGTTTTATGCTCAGAGTGCTGTGCCATCCTTCACGTTTGTGCAAAGCAAGATTCTTTTTTTCCATAAAACTGCAGAGTCCACCCCCGATAAGTGTGAACGGTGAAACCAGGACCTATCTGAAGCTATGATGGTTCCAAACTACAAAGCAAAGACAAAAGAGCGAAAATCGAAGTATCTGAGTTTGTGTCAACTTCAGAAAATTCCGTGATTGTACTCCGGACGTACCTCTTCAGGGCCTTGTCAATGCTCCGAAATATGAGTGTACCTCTACCTCAGGCGCAAGATCAATCCTGTTTCAAGGTTATACACTCTTCCACTTACATTGTTATGCACCCACTTCACTTGCATTGTAATGCATTATACCTATCAAGTTTCTTCCTCAGTCATGCACGATATTGTATGCACGGTTCATTCAAAGAAGTTCCGTTTTAAGGTCATTCACTTTTGTGTATCAATCACACACACTCACTTTAGTGTATCAATCACACTTCATTCGCTTAGTGTATCAATCACACTTCATTCGCTATAGTGTATCAATCACACTCTAATTTCAATTACACTCTAATCTACTTAGTGTATCAATCACGCTTCAGTTATGCTCTCATTCATATAGTGTATCAATCACACTTCATTTGCCTTAGTGTATCAATCACACTTTACTCGCTTTGAGTATCTATCACCCACATTCTCATTTAGTGTATCAATCACACTCTCTTCACTTAGTGTATCAATCACATTTCTTTCATTTTGTGTATCTATCACACACATTCTTGTTTTCTGTATCACACTTCATTGATTTAGTATATCAATCATACTTGTTCACTAAGTGCATCTATCACACTTCGTGTTCACTTTTAGTGTATCAATCACACTTTGTTCACATAGTGCATCTATCACACTTTGTGTTCGCTTTTAGTGTATCAATCACACTCTGTTCACTAAGTGCATCTATCACACTTCGTGTTCACTTTTAGTGTATCAATCACACTTTGTTCACTAAGTGCATCTATCACACTTCGTGTTCACTTTTAGTGTATCAATCACACTCTGTTCACATAGTGCATCTATCACACTTTGTGTTCACTTTTAGTGTATCAATCACACTCTGTTCACATAGTGCATCTATCACACTTTGTGTTCATTTTCAATATATCAATCATACTTTGTTCACACTGTGCATCTATCACACTTTGTGTTAGCTTTTAGTGTATCAATCACACTTTGTTCACATAGTGCATCTATTACACTTTGTGTTCCCTTTTAGTATATCTATCATACTTGTTCACATAGTGCATCTATCACACTTTGTGTTCATTTTCAGTGTATCAATCATACTTTGTTCACACTGTGCATCTATCACACTTTGTGTTCGCTTTTAGTGTATCAATCACACTCTGTTCACATAGTGCATCTATCACACTTTGGGTTCCCTTTTAGTATATCTATCATACTTGCTCACTAAGTGCATCTATCACACTTCGTGTTCGCTTTCAGTATATCTATCATACTTGTTCACTAAGTGCATCTATCACTCTTCGTGTTCACTTTTAGTGTATCAATCACACTCTGTTCACATAGTGCATCTATCACACTTTGTGTTCATTTTCAGTATATCAATCATACTTTGTTCACACTGTGCATCTATCACACTTTGTGTTCGCTTTTAGTGTATCAATCACACTCCGTTCACATAGTGCATCTATCACACTTTGTGTTCCCTTTTAGTATATCTATCATACTTGCTCACTAAGGGCATCTATCACACTTCGTGTTCGATTTCAGTATATCTATCATACTTGTTCACTAGGTGCATCTACCACGCTTTGTGTTCAGCTTTAGTGTATCCATCACACTACGCTTACCTAGTGTATCCATCACACTCTCTTCACTTTTGTGTATCTATCACACATGCTTGTCCACTTAGTGTATCTATCACACTTTGTTCACTTTTTGTGTATCTATCGCACATGTTCGTGAGAATTGCATAATTCTCTTACATCCTTTCTGCATTGTAATTTAGCTTGGTTTCAACTTGCTTAAAATTGTCGCATGTATGCTTCATTACAGCTTTCTTTGCATGATCATAAGTTATGCTCGGCTTCGTGCATTGTCTTGCATTCCGCCCCTGCCTTCGGGCACATATCTTGTTTATCTTGCATGTTTGTCTAAGTCTTCGGCCTTGTCAAAAATGGGTCGTCTCTGGGCTTTGACATTCACTCCCGTCATTGTTATGACTTTCGAGTTCTGTCAAAGAGGGGCAACTGTAGACACCCCATTTTTGACCGTCCTCAAGACTTGGACGTCACCGCTTGGAACACTCGGTGATCATCCATGTTTGTGTTCGTTTGGAGTTCCCGAAGGCCTCGGCTACGTGCCTTGCCTCAGGATCTCCGAACTCGACCGTTTAGTGTCTGGTTTTGCACCAAACACTTGCATCTTGCCTTTGAGAGGCAGGGTAGGGCTTGTAGACCATCCCCACCCACCACCGGCAGTGGCTAGAGGCCACCGACTGGTTTTTACTGCCATCGGCAATCTTTTCTGCCGGTCAGCACCTTTTGTTGCCGGTCGGCATCGTGTTTGGCCGGCCGGCCACTTTTTAGATCAGTCGGCCACTTGTCCTGGCCGAGACCTTTTCTTGAGGGAGCTTGACCCTCTTGAACCTTTTTTTAGCTTCTCCAAGAAGCTTGACCCCTTTTAGCTTCTCCAAGAAGCTTGAACCTCTTGACCTTTTTCTTAGCTTCTCCAAGAAGCTTGACCCCTTTTAGCTTCTCCAAGAAGCTTGACCCTCTTGACCTTTTTCTTAGCTTCTCCAAGAAGCTTGAACCTTTTGACCTTTTCTAGCTTCTCCAAGAAGCTTGAACCTTTTGACCCTTTTAAAGCTTCTCCAAGAAGCTTGACCCTTTTGAACCTTTTTGTTTAGCTTCTCCAAGAAGCTTGAACTTCTTGACCCCTTTGCCTAGCTTCTCCAAGAAGCTTCGCCCTTTTGCTCCAAGCTTCTAAGAGAAGCTTGGCCTTTTTGGTCAAAGCTTCTAAGAGAAGCTTTGCCTCTTTGGTTTCTCTATATAAAGAGAGCCTCTCCTCCCCTCTGATATAGAAGAGATATATATCACTCTCTCTATATCTCTCTCTCTCTCTACATTTGTGTTGGTTTTGAGGGTCCAAAAGGGCCTTGTTCTTGGCCTATTTGCACTACACCCTATAGCATCATTCCACCACTTCCATTCCAGCAGCAAGGGGAGGAATTCCAGCAGCTTAGAATCATCAAAGTTGGTCCAAGAAGCAACAAAAGCATTGGTCTTCAAGGGCAGTTTCTGTCGACCGGCATCATTTAGTGGCGACCGGCAATTGGTGGCTGGCCGACAATTACATCATCTGCCGATGGAAATTATGCACTGCCGGTGGGCATTTCCCCCAGCCGGTGGCACTCTGTAGTATGCAACAAGCCTGTCCCAGTACTTTGGCACTGTTCAGAGAAGCAGGGCAGTGTAAACCGAGGCGGCAGTGGTATGGTACGGACTTTCCGGGCGAGACGGGTTCAAGCTTGCATCGTTCGCGCATCCCGAGGCGGGGGCTGTGGCCACCTTTCTTCTTTCTGCATTCATTTTGTTCAGTAATTAGAAATTCTGTAATAATTAATGTAGTTAGTTATTTGTTCGGACTGTAATATTTATTTGAACCCTTCGAGTGAGGGCAATTGTGTAATAAGTGTGGGTGCGTTGTGCATGTCTTCCAACCCCCACTTCTTTCTCCCTTTTATTTACCCACTTATGATGGTAGACTAGGGCATATTTAAATTCGCATAACAGTATGATAGCATGCGTGCATCCATACATTTGTCTTACATGCATCGGGCTCGGCACATCATGCTAACTGAACTTGTATTTCAATTCCAAGTTGAGTACTTGTTAGTTGCAGCATTTCACATGCCATCTTTAGGATAGCCGAGCCTATTTAGAGTGCATCTTTGCATGTGTTGCATTAGTCATTTTTAACATGAACTAGGATCATGCATATGATTACTGACTAGTTTCTGTTTTGGCTCGGAGTACGAGGTAAGCTTTTATGCTTTAGCATATCGCATGCGTGTGAGTGTTTCCATGACAGTATGATTACCATGAGGCTAGTTGCTTATGTGATATAACTGCTTGAATGCCTGTGGATGGAGGTTGAATTACCTAAATTGGAATAATGCATTAAAACTGTGAGTTTTAAGCCCACTAGATAGTGGCAAAATCATCTTTTCTAAAAGCCCACTTGAGGGTGGCAAAATCTGCATTTTAGCCTAATTGCGAGTAGCAAACCATTTTCAAAACAAACATGAAATGTTTTGTTCCAATTTGGGCGATTTGGTCTATACTTGTTTGCTGCGCGCACAACATAGTAATTCTAGGCTAATAACCGGATTAAGAACACATAACGTTTTCAAAAACGGATATCATGGTTAGTAGAGGCCGGTCTTCGGACCGGGCGAAAGGGGGTGCTCATAGCTGACCTTCCCCGATCGTACCCAAGCTCCCGAGCCGAGACAACTCCGGTGATGACGGACATGTGGCCTTCGGCACCGAGCCAGGGTTTCCTAAATTTCCCCATTTTAAAATATTTAGGTGGCGACTCTGTATCTGGCCAAGCAGTCCATGTTTGGCACTACTTTTTCAAAAATTTGTTTCTCAAAACGATTTGCCGGATTTGGACTCTTTGGTTCAGATTAAGAACGGTGACAACAAAATCGAGTCCGAACTGTAGTAGCGAGGTCCCCCTCCGCGGGCGCGTCTACACATGCCTTGTTAGAGTTACATGTTATGCCTTAGGTTCGGTCCTCGGTTTGCGTGCATACGTGCACGCATTTCGAGAGTCTCATTTTCACCTAATGGCTACTGATGTGAGTGTGGTTGAGGTCCATTCATGTTAGTGCAAGTCCATCCTGCATTGTGTATGCCATGTTTCAATGCGTTGTGCATGTTATGTTGTTAGCATTGTGTGTGCCATATAGTTGCATTGCATGTTTGTATGTCTGCTTGCATGCTTAGGTCGTATGTGCATCGTTGTGCATTGCCTCGCCTCTTGATCAACCATGACTGAGGTTGGGTCCCTTGTATGTTTTGTGTGTATTGCATTTGACATTGAAATGCATACTTGACTCTTCGGCCATCATGCATCGAAATACGCAATTGGTGGCCCGAGGGTCAAGGGCCATGCTCCCTTGAGTCCATTGCATGATAGGGGGTGTGACCATGCATACATTTGCCTGAAAATTCCATGCCATACACTGCTTGCCCTCTGCTGCTGTCAATTACAGGTTCTGCAGTAGGCTTTGGCCGGTCGGCTAAATATAAGGCCGACCGGCCAGTAACCTGTGGCCGACAGGTTAAAAGGCCGCCGGTGATCATCCTATTAGGCCGGTGGTGTTTCTACTTGGTCGGTGGTATTCCCCAACATCCAGAGAGCATGCCCGTGGACTTTGGCAGTCCTCGGAGGGGCAAGGCAGTGTAAATAGAGGCCACAGTGGCATGGTACGGATTTTCAGGCAAGACGAGTCAAGCATGCATCATCTACGCATTTCGAGGCGGGGGCTGTGGCCACTTTAATTCTGCGTTTAATTTGTTAATTAATTAGAAATTCTGTAATAATTAATTTAGTATTATATATTCGGACTGTAATATTTATTTGGACCCTCCGAGCGAGGGCAATTGTGTAATAAGTGTGCGTGAGTGTGTGTATGTCTTCCAACCCCGCGTCTTTCTTCCCTTTTATTTACCCGCTTATGATGGTAGACTAGGGCATATTTAAATTAGCATACCTTATGCTATGGATGCGTGCATTCATTCATTTGTCTTGCATGCACCAGGCTCGGCACATCATGGTAACTGCATTGTGTTTCAATTCCAAATTGAATACGTGTTAGTTGTAGCATTTCACATGCCATGTTTAGAATAGCCGAGCCCATTTCTAGTTGCATTTCGTATGTGTTGCATTAGCCATCTTAAACTAGGATCATGCATATGATTACTAACTAGCTTCTGTTTTGGCTTGGAGTACTCGGTAAGCATTTATGCTTTAGCCTACCGCATGCGTGTGAGTGTTGCCATAACAGCATGATTACCTTGAGGCTAGCTACTTATGTGATATAACTGCTTGAATGGCTGTGGGTGGAGGTTGAATTACCTAAATTGGAATAATGCATCAAAACTGTGAGTTTTTAGCCCACTAGATAGTGGCAAAACCATCTTTTCTAAAGCCCACTTGAGGGTGGCAGAACCTGCGTTTCAGCCTACTTGAGAGTAGCAAACCATTTTCAAAACAAGCATGAAATGTTTTTTTCCAATTTAGGCAATTTAGTCTATACTTGTTTGCTGTGCGCATAACATAGTAATTCTAGGCTAATAACCGGAATAAGAACACATAACGTTTTCAAAAACGAATATCACGGTTACAAGAGGCCGATCTTCGGATCGGGCGAGAGGGGGTGCTCATAGCTGACCTTCCCCAATCGTACCCAAGCTCCCGAGCCGAGGCAACTTTGGTGATGACGGACACGTTGCCTTTGGCACCGAGTCAGGGTTTCCTAAATTTTCCCACAAAAAAAAATATTTAGGTGGCGACTCTGTATCTGGAAAAGCAGTCCATGTTTGGCATTTCTTTTCTAAAAATCCGTTTTCTCAAAACGATTTTCCAGATTTGGACTCTTTGGTTCAGATTAAGAACCGTGACTATTTGAGAGTCCGAACTTGTAGTGAGCCCAAATGAACAGAACGGGACTCGACCTCCCGGGGCGTTCGGGAACGTCTACAGTTTCTGGCGACTCTGCTGGGGATTTTAGAGAGCTTGACTCGAACTCATGATATCCTGTTTTGATTTCATTTATGTGTCTCTTTGCATTGCACGTGCATTGGTGCGCCTAGGACACCGTGTTTTCCATCTGCCATTCCTGAACGACTTTTCGGAGGCTTGACTTTGTCAAAGCATGCCATAAGGCTGACCGGTTGTGGGCTCTGACAGTATGGGAACACAAACCCCGGTTTTACCGGGGCACCCTTTTCGACCATTCGACCTAGTGCATGTTCGGAAACCATAGTGACCATTCCAAGCTAGGACAGGTTGCTTACCCGATTATAGGTTGTTTGAAACCGCCGCGTGTGTTGTGAAACCCTAGCTCCTGACAAAAATAGGACAGGGAAATCCCACCCCAACATAGGGGTGTTTTGGTTCTCACTTGTTTGCTATGTGCTCTAGAGTGTATCTCTACAGGGAGTGTATGTATCAGTTTGCAAGTTTGAGTATCAGGCCTGTGGGCATCAGGATCAGTATTTGGGGAATTAGTTTTACCTGAGGGTATCAGTTTACAGGCAGAATTTGGGGCATAATTCAGTAAAGTTTCAAATCTGTTTTGGAGAAATCAGGCTGAGATGTTGTCTGTTTTCTCTTTTGCAGGGTAGTTTGGGAACCATCGCTTCAGAAGGCTCCGATATCCCCCAGGTACATTGGACTAGTGCTCATAGACTTTGTTAGGTCAGAAATTCAATTCAAGGGCAACCAGTGTTCTTTCACTGAGGCAAGGCAAAGAAAGGCCAGTCAGGGCTCACCGATCCATCTGATCCGTCAGTCGCCAGTCACATCACCTTTGTTCAGACTCAGCAGACCATGATGGCACAGGGTTCGAAAGAATTTGTGGCCGTGATGGCAGCGTTAAATCAAGGAACTGCCATGCAGGCTGAGACCAGTATTGAAATGCAGCGTCCATCTGGGGCATCTGCCTCACATCTAGCTTTGGGACCCCAGCCAAACTTTGACCCACTTCTGCCAGTTGAAGATTTGCAGTGTCCGAATCTTCGAGAAAGGTTGACTCAAGCTCAGGTGCTCAGACCCCTAGTGCAGCCTAATGAGAGGCTTTATTCCCTTGATGTTAATGAGCTCAATCCGATTGTAGTGAAGATTGCGAACCTTGAGAAGCAATTCAAAAAGGCACAGGGCCTTAACTCCATTCCCGACATTGAGGATGGGCACACCGAGGCTGCCGTTCGGCTCCCAGACAGATTGAAAATGCCATATATTGACCATTTCGACGGGTCTACAGATCCAACGGTACATATCCGACTTTTCTTGGATGTCCTGAAGCCGATGGGTCTGACTAAGCCACATAAACTCTCTCTGTATGGAAGAACCTTGTCGGGTGTAGTAACCACTTGGTACGCTAAGTTGGAAGATAAAGTGAAGCAAGACTGGAAGGAATTGGCTGAGGCCTTTGTCAATCAGTATTCCTACGATACCCAAGTTGAAATGACCATGCAAGAGCTTGAAACAACCCGCCAGAACCTAACGGAGCCTTTTGTGGAATTTGTTGCAAGATGGAGAGCAAAGGCAGCACAGATGATAGATCGGCCTTCCGAGAGGGATCAAGTGCAGATGATGGTGCGAAACCTCGAGCATGATATGTTACAAAAGTTGATAGTCGCTCCACTATTCACTTTCAAAAGTTTGCAGAACTGGGGGTTCAGGTCGAGAATGCATTCAACAGCGGGATCATTCCCAGAACAAGTGAACCGACAAGGAGGGCGATTGCTGGAAGCACCAATGCTGGTAGTAGCACTATTCCCAAACCCACCGAAATCAATACAGTCGCCATAGCCGACCCTTTTGCCAATCCAAGCCTACAAACCGCCGGCCCAGCCCGAGCTCAAGGCAAAACTGTCACCCCCCTCTATATGAGCCTGACTAGCGCACTAAAAGTCTTAATGGAAAGAGGGTATCTCAAACCCCTCGATCGTCAACCTCTGCCTAACCCACTCCCAGCCAGACATAACCCCTCCAAGTACGGTATGTACCATCAGCAGCGCGGTCATGGCACCGACCGTTGCTACCGCCTTCGTCATGAGGTTCAAAATCTCATCGACAACTGGACGATAACTCCACCTTCAGCCCCCAATGACCAAGTACCTCATCCACATCTCAATCTGATCCACATACTGGCCGTCCCTTACGACCCCAGCATATACATCACCCCATCCCATCTACCTAAGCCTGAGGTGTTTATCCCGGAAAGCATGGACTTATGTATGATGGCTGCATCTGAACCCCAATTATCTCAAACCCATGAACCCGCTATTTTTGAGCTGATGAGGATGATCGAAGATCTTCAGAGCACTGTGGCAGATCTAGCCTTTGGAGTTTTGGCTCCGTCATCAGCTGCATCACATACCAGGGAGTTCATGTCAAAAGGCTCCTCAGGACGGGCTGCATTGGGAGAAGGCCAATCTTTTAGCAAAGTGGTGGCCAGCGATAAGAACAAGGCAGGGGCAAGCGTTAGTCCCCATGAACATCTTCAGTGGAATATTGAGGCTTTGAAAGCCGAAGGGCTGAACAAATAGCAAGTACTTGCAGTTGTTGCAAAAATTGTGGATGACACTTTCGCCACTCAGAATGAGAGCAGTCTGAATCAAGGGGCAAGCCGGGAGAAGGGCCGTTGTACCAGGAATGTTCCTTTCAGCCCTAATCCCATGCTCGGAAGAGATCAGCAAACCCAGTCAACGCCTACCAATCCCTTCGCTGGTGCATCCAGCAAACCTCCACAAACCTCAAAACACCCACCTCGAGGCCAGAGGGTGTTCGCACCACTATACATGTCTCTATCAGCGGCCTTGAGGGTTCTGATTACAGAGGGGGATCTAAAACCCCAGGAGCCGCGACCACTGCCAGATAGACTTCCTCCCTCCCATGATCCGGCCAAGTACTGTGCCTTCCATCAGCAAGTCGGCCATGTCACTGATAGTTGTTTCCATTTTTGCCACGAAATACAAGATCTGATTGACAATAAGGTCATCGTCGCACCAACTCAGCAAAGTCTATCGTCATTGGATCAGTGAGCCTGGGGGATAATGTGATGCGATCGGGGATGAACCACCTGCGGGCGGCGCTCAGTTTACTTTAGATGTGGCGTATGGCACGCACAATTTTGAGCAATGTGCGAACACTAGTTTTTGTGCTTTCTGACTTGGGTATTGGGTAAGTTTTTTTGTTTTGTATATGGTCAGTCTTTTTGTACTGAGTCGGTTAGGTCTGTCTTGTTGTATCAAGTCAGTCCTGTTTGTTAGAGTCAGGTGATTCCGGGGGTGTTACCTCAGGCATCACTATTTTGTTTTGTGTTTGTCTTTTCGCTTTCTTTGGAGTCTGTTTCTGCCATGTTGCCAGTTACACCAACAGTTATGAATGAAACAACAGTGATTTTTCATGCTTTTGTGCTTGCTCCGGGCTTGTGCCAGTTGTGCCAGAAAGTTTGAATGAAACGGCAGTACTTTTCACCTACTCTTCTTCACCCCAAAATCATTGCATTGACCTAAGTTTTTCAAAACTTTTTGAACACTGCGGTGAAAACGAAGAGGAAGGAATTCCTCAGGTTTTGCAAAAATTTGATCATTTGAGAGAAAGAGAGGCATGCTAAGGCTTTAATGATCGAGATCATGCTTGTTAATGTGAGTACTGAGAAGAATCCTAGCTTGATCCAGATTGGTCCCACACTGTCTTCAGCGTGAGCGACTAGTCGCTTTCTTAAAAGATTTCAAAAAAATGTTTTGCGCAATCCTGCGAAGACCTGTGTGGAATCGCTCTTGAGATTATGCATCCTAGGATCGCTCTCAGCCTTGAAACTCGACCCCTCATTTCCAAACCTTGGACTTAAATTCAGAATGGTCAATGGTCAACCATCAAAGGAGGCCTGTGTGGCCATATTTGAAGCAGCCCTCGAACTAGGGGCAAGGGAAGTCTGATCAAGAAGATCAGATGTCGTCAAAAGAAGCTTGCAAAGCTAGATCAGAAGCACCCCTTGAACTAGGGGCAAAAGATGCCAGATTGTGCTCGGAGAGCCAAAGATGGACCATTCTGCAAAAAAAAAAAAAGATCGGCAAGAATGCCAAACCCCAGAAGAGAAGAAAGAAGAAAGTATTACTGAAGAACAACTGAGTTCCTATCCACAACACTAGGGGCAAATCCAGCCCCCATGGGATTGACTCCTGCATTGTCAGCGAACAGCAGTCACTCTCTTGGATTCAGACGGATTCAAGATCTCAGAACCATTTGACATGGACCAAGCTACACTTTTACCCTTGAGAGGCTCGCTGGGCCGAAAACCCGGAAGGGCAACCCAGGCAAAAGTTAGAGCAAGAGAAAATATATACACAAAAAAGAAGAACAAAAGAGAAAAACGCAAAAAAATGAAGAAAATGCAAAAAAGCAAAAAAAGAAGAAAAGGAAAAAGTAAATGAAAAGAATTGAAAAGAAAAGAAGAACAAAGCTCGCAAGGTTGAGAACCCGCAAAGGGCGGCCTTGGCAAAAGTTAGAGCACAAAAGGAGAGGTTAAATACCCTAGTGTACCTTAACCCCGAACTACGTAAGGCTTGATTCCCATCTTTGGGATACGTAGGCAACTTCATTCCGAAGTCCAGCCGTAAAACACTTCAAAATCAACTGTGTCCATGTAATGGTTTTGATCATCTTTGCCTTCTGTGTATCCGAGAGTTCGGTTGTCATCGTCACTCTGAGGACTGATTACAATGCACTGTGATGCTATCCAAACAAGGGGCAACTTTCCGTTGCCATACAGTGTACTGTGGTGCTATTCAGACTAGAGGCAACTTTCAGTTGCCATGCAGTGCCGTTCAAACAAGGGGCAATTTTCCATTGTTTATGGGTTCGAGGCCGTGCATCTCAAAAGTAGGTTCCGTGATCGTTGAGCAGTGGCCGTTTGCAAAAATAGTTTTTGAAAATTTTTAATGAGGTTGACTGATCTCTCGAAAATTATTCCATCTTTTCCAAAACTGGACCATTTCTTGGACCCAAAAAAGGAAAATTTTCAGTGCTCATAGCCTGACTTGCATGATTTTCAAATCAAAAATCGAACAAGAATGTTAATCTAACTCTCATGTTGGTCAAAATTGTTTTGGTAGAAAGCAAAAACAAAAAATGGTCAAAATGATGAAACAGGGGCACAGTTGAGTCAGATGTTCTGTCTTCCTCCTGTTGTCAACATACTTGCCAGAAAGGGAACTCTACTTGCCAAAAGGGCATCGTATTCGCCAGAAAAGGGCACCACTGAGGCTGACCGCAAAACGGCTGAAAGTTCTCTCATCCTCCAAGCAGCGAGGTTTCAAGCCAAGTGCGAAGCACGAACCAGAATGGGACAAGATATTCCACTCCTTTATCTAGACAGATCTGATCACGTCCAAACTCCTCAGCAGAGCATCATCAACCAATGTCAGTTGCAGATTTGCTATACACCCAATTGTAGCGCAGCCCCTCTGTGGAAGAAACTCACTGTTGTGAACAAGAAGAATCTAATGGAATGCTAGGGGCAAGACCTCGCAACTTTCTGTTTATCCACCAACCACCCAGGGGAGGGATAAAAAATGAGAGATTAAAGAATAGTGAGATGTGCGCTGAGAGAAAAAGTGAGAAAATGGCTTTCTTTTTTTTTTCTTTCAGAAAAACAAAGATTGAGTGCCAGAGTGATGTGAGAATCACAAATGAGAAAAGGGTGGGAAACACTACCCGGAAACTGGCTCCTCGCGAACTGATAGGTCTCTTGTCTTTGTAACACGTTTGTGTGTCATGTCTTTTGTTTTGTTTACCTCAACTTTTGTTGAGTCTTTTTCGAGTGTTACTTGATGTGTTTAGGTCGTGTACCTTTTGTTGAGTCATAGTATGCTCTGTTCAGTTGTAGGCTCAATACCCGGTTGAGAACCCTTTTCTCATTTTCAAAAGATCATTTTATGCTCAGAGTGCTGTGCCATTCTGCACATTTATGCAAAACAAGATTCTTTCTTTCGTAAACCGCAAGGTTCAACCCAGGTCATGTGAAAACAGTAGAACAAGGACCTATCTGAAGCTATCTAGGTTCCGGATTGCAAAGCAAAAGAAAAGAGGAAAAATTTGGAGCATCTTAGTCTATTTCAACTTCGGCAAATTCCGAGACTACACTCCAGTGTGCACCTTCTCAGGCCTTGCCATTTCTCTGGAGTATGAGTGTATTTCGACCCCAAGTGTAAGCCTGCTTCAAGTCAGAATGGCAGTCCAAGCAGCACCCGAGGGTGTCACATGCAGATGTTATCTCTCGCCAATATAAACAAGGTGTCCCCTTTTGAGCTGAGCGTATTGCCAAGTCCTCCGAAAGGTAAATCGGAGGCACCAGAGTACATATTTGATACCCTTCCATTGCACAGAATGTGCACTTTCATATACACTTCTGTTACATGCGTGTCGCGCATCGTTATGATTCATGCATAGAATATGCTTGCTTTCGATTCTGCATATAATATGCTTTCAATATTGCATAGAATATGCTCATGTTTCTTGCATAGAAAATGCTCGTATCTTTTGCATATAACATGCATTCACTCGCACTATCTTGTGCATTTCAAAATCAATCGCGCTGTTTAGCGTATCGCACTTTCTTGTGCATTTCAAATCACTCGCGCTGTTTAGCATATCGCACTGTCTTGTGCATTTCAAAATCAATCGCGCTGTTTAGCGTATCGCACTGTCTTGTGCATTTCAAAATCAGTCGCGTTGTTTAGCGTATCACACTGTCTTGTGCATTTCAAAATCGATCGCGCTGTTTAGCGTATCGCACTTTCTTGTGCATTTCAAATCACTCGCACTGTTTAGCATATCGCACTGTCTTGTGCATTTCAAAATCAATCGCGCTGTTTAGCGCATCGCACTATCTTGTGCATTTCAAAATCAATCGCGCTGTTTAGCGTATCGCACTTTCTTGTGCATTTCAAATCACTCGCGCTGTTTAGCGTATCACACTGTCTTGTACATTTCAAAATCAATCGCGCTGTTTAGCGTATCGCACTGTCTTGTGCATTTCAAAATCAATCACGCTCTTTAGCGTATCGCACTATCTTGTGCATTTCAAAATCAATCGCGCTGTTTAGCGTATCGCACTTTCTTGTGCATTTCAAATCACTCGTGCGGTTTAGCGTATCGCACTTTCTTGTGCATTTCAAATCACTCGCGCCGTTTAGGGTATCGTACTTTCTTGTGCATTTCATATCGCTCGCGCTTTCTTGCGCATCACACTATTTTGTGTAGTTTATCACTCGCGTTTTCTTGTGCATCGCACTGTTTTTGTGCAGTTTATCACTCGTGCTCTCTTGCGCATCGCACTATTTTGTGTAGTTTACACTCGCGCTCTCTTGCGCATTGCACTATCTTGTGCATTTCATTACATGCTCTCTCTCATCTTGCATAGAAAATGCTTGTAGCATTTGTCAGTGCATTGCGTCGCACTGTTTTGTGCACCTTACTTGCATTTTGCATGCATTCTATCACGCTTTCTTGCACACCTAATCTGTACTTGGTAGTACGTTGCATCGTACTGCTTTGTGCATCTTCTTAGCATTGTTATGCACTCGCCACGATCTGGCGAGACCTTAAATATGCTCGGTCTAGGAGACCCTAAATCCTCTGAAGGTGCAAGTCCTTTAGTGTTTGTCGTGCCTGAACGACTTTTGATAAGTTGCATTATACATGTATTTCAAGCGACTCGCGCCGCCGCATATTCAAGTTCACGTGCATCTCAAAAGCCGCGCGTTGTCGCGCACTTCAAAATCATGCATCATCATGCATTGCATTTCAAAAACAAAAACAAAAAAAAACATGCATATGTCATGCATCATTGTAAATAATGCATTTGTCATGCATCATTGTAAATAGTGCATATGTCATGCACTCATTGTAAATGGTGCATATGTGATGCATACCACTGTAAATAATGCATATGTCATACATCTTACTGTAAATATTCCATTTACGCCCATCTATTGCATATTTGTAAATAGTGCATTGTAGCTTGCATGCATCGACTGCATCACCCCCATCTATGGCTTGCGCCTTTCCATGTTGAGCTTGGTCTGGTATGTGCCCACACTTTTCACATCGAAGCACAGTTCTGCATGTGTACGCGCCTATTCCACGCTGGTATGTTGGTTTGACGGTTGCGCCACCGTTTCTGTGTTAGATGCGGTTTGTTTGTGTACATGCCTTTCCTAGGCAAGATTTGGTTTCGCCTGCGTGCCTTATCCATTACAAATATTCCATTCCATTGCATATTGTAGATATTGCATTATAGCTTGCATGCATTCACTGCATCACTTCCATCTAGGGCTTGCGCCTTTCCTTGTTGAGCTTGGTCTGGTATGTGCCCATACTTTTCACGTCTATACACTCATAGTTCTGTATGACCGTTCTATGTTAGACGTGGTTTGTGTGTGTCCATGCCTTTCCTAGGCAAGATTTGGTTTGGCCGCTTGCCATATCCATTGTATATATTACATTGTAGTGTAATTTTTGCATCCAGCATTAGGATCATTGGTCTTTCTTCGGCAGGTCATTTCCCTACTTATGTCATTCCACCCAATTACTTGTTCTTGTGTTTGTCTACATCACTCATAGTTCTGCATGTGTACGCGCCTATTCCACGTTGGAATGTTGGTTTGAGGGTTGCGACACCTTTTCTATGGTAGACGGACTTTGCATCTCCATCAATCTATTTGACATTTGTGTGGTTTTGAACCGCTCAGGATTTGATCATGATTCAATAGCATTGCATTTTCATTTGCATTGTTTATACATAGTTTTGTATATATTGCATATCATTTTGCATTCATTTTTCATGTTATGTATGTTGCTAACGATATTGTATCTGTTAAGTTTGCTTTCTTTTCAGGCACGATATTGTATGTACGGTTCATTTGAGGCTGGTGCAACCAGATGAACCGCACAGGTATTGTATTCTCTGAGTGAGACGTATCGAGAATTACATAATTCTCTTACATCCTTTCTGCATTGTAGTGTAGTTTGGTGTATGCTAGCTTAAAACTGTCGCATGTTATGCTTCGTTACAGCTTTCTTTGCATGATCATAAGTTATGTTCGGCTCCTTGCATTGTCAGTTGCATTTTGCCCCTGCCTTCGGGCGCATATCTTTGCTTGTCTTGCATGTTTGTCTAAGTCTTCGGCCTTGTCAAAAATGGGTCGTCTCTGGGCTTTGACATTCACTCCCGTCATTGTTATGACTTTCGAGTTCTGTCAAAGAGGGGCAACTGTAGGCACCCCATTTTTGACCGTCCTCAAGGCTTGGACGTCATCGTTTGAACACGCGATGATTATCCATGCTTGTGTTTGTTTTGAGTTTCAAAAAGTCTTGGCCGCGCGCCTTGCCTTAGAATCTCTTAACTTCTCGGTTTTGTGCTTGGTTGCACCAAGAGCTTGTGGATGTGTTCCTGAGGAAATGGGGTGGCCTGTCGACCAAGCCACCTGCCCACCAGCCACCTTGATTTTCAATCGGCCAAATGTGATGGCCAGCCGGCCAATTTGACTGCCGGTCGACCACTATTATGGCCGGCCGGCCAAGTGTGGTTTTCAACAGATATCTCTGTAGACAGCTGGCAGTTGTCGTTCCAGGCCATACCCCAGCCCATGCCTGGACGTGGGAGTTCTGAGGAGCTACAGATTGATATATTTCTATATCAATCAAGCTCTCTTACAAGAAGAGGAGAGGAGGAAGAGAGATACAACTTGAAGAAAAATTTTTCCTCTCTCTAAAATTCTCAACTCTCTCTCTATCTCTCTCTTCCAAACCATTCAAACCCTAAGGTTCTTGGCCCCCCTTTACACTACCACTCATAGCCTACAACCTCCATACTCCATTCCAGCAACTTGAGGCTATTTTTCAGAGCTTAGGAACACCATTTTTCAGACCAAAAGCTGTTGGAAGATTGGACTACAAGGGTGAGCCTCATTTCTCTCTCTTTTTGCACTATTTTGCATGCAATCTTAGCCTTTGTTTCTTACATTTTTGAGCTCTGACCTGAACTGTAAATAGTCATATTTTGAGCTCCTTTTCATGTTTGATTAAGGACCTCTTGCTTTTTGAGGTCTCCTCCTCTCCCTTTGTGTTTAAACTCTCTTTTAGGCCTATTTTTGCATGATATTTTAGGCTTATTTGTGAGCTGTTTTGGACTTGGTCATAAACTGTGAAATGTCTTGTTTTGAGTACCTCTTGAACTTTGTTAAAGGGCTCTCCTCTATTTGAGGACATCTGCTACTACTTGCCTCTTTATCCCTCTTTTAGGCCTTTTTCTTGCATGCTGATTTAGCCTCACTTTTGCTCATTTTTGAGATTTGATGTAAACTATAAAGTGTTTCATTTTGAGCCCCTCTTTAACTTTGTTGAAGGGATTTTTCACTGTTTGGGGCCAGCTGCTGTCCCTTGTCTCTATTCTCTCTTTTAGGGCCATTTTTGCATGATAGATTAGCCCTATTTATGTTCATTTTTGTGACTTGTTATAAACTAGAAAAAGGCTTTTTTTGACATCATCTTCATGTTTTATTCAGGGAATTATTTTATTTGAGGCCACATGCTTCCTTGTATGCTTGATTGTCCCTTGTTTTGAGCCTTACACCTAAGCCCCAATTGCATGCTTTGTTTGGCCTTCTAGCCACTGAAATCCAGCGGATTTTCAGTGGCTGGAACACTATTTTGAGAGCCAAGATTAGAGGGGGGGTGACCCCCTCTCTCCTTCTCTTGTTTGGTGGCCTTTTTGGCCTTCCAAAGAGACCCTACCTTGCATGCTTCAAAGTCACTTTCCAGGGTCAATTTGGTGAGTTTTAGGACTACCATATTTTATTTTCATAGTTGTTTATGCCATGCTAAATGTCTACCTTGCATGTGCTTAACAACTCCTTGCATGGCCCTCCAAAGTAACTCATTATTTTTGCATACCATGGTTGCATATCAGTTGTTATTTGGACCTATTTTCACATGATTTATTCACTGATTTTTGCTGGTTTGGTGAGATTACATTTGCTTCATATACTTGCCATGTAAACCCTGATTGCTAGTCAAGATTGCATGCTATTTTGTCCACCATGCTAGCATCTTTTGGCCATGCTTTGACCTGGAAGTGTCCATGTTTTGGGACTGCCTTGGCTCTATCTTCATGCTTCATGATCAAATAATGCATGCTTTGTATAGCTATAAGTCATTCCATGTGCCTAGTTTCAAGTTTCGGGTTTCATCTCATGCATCGGGTGCCATTTTTCCATGTTTTGGGGCTGTTTAACATCATATTTCAGTGCTGAAATTTGTGAGTTTGCATGCCATCTTGCATCCCTTGCCATGTCTTGTTAGAGTTACATGTTATGCCTTAAGGTTCGGTCCTCGGTTTGCGTGCATGCGTGCACGCATTTTGAGAGTCTCATTTTCACCTAATGGCTACTGATGTGAGTGTGGCTGAGGTCCAATCATGTTAGTGTAAGTCCATCCTGCATTGTGTATGCCATGTTTCAATGCGTTGTGCATGTTATGTTGTTAGCATTGTGTGTGCCATATAGTTGCATTGCATGCTTGCATGCTTAGGTCGCATGTGCATCGTTGTGCATTGCCTCGCCTCTTGATCAACCATGATTGAGGTTGGGTCCCTTGTATGTTTTGTGTGCATTGCATTTGACATTGAAATGCATACTTGACTCTTCGGCCATCATGCATCGAAATGCGCAATTGGTGTCCCGAGGGTCAAGGGCCATGCTCCCTTGAGTCCATTGCATGATAGGGGGTGTGGCCATGCGTACATTTCCCTGAAAATACCATGCCATACACTACTTGCCCTCTGCTACTGTCAATTGCAGGTTCTGCAGGAAGCTTTGGCCGGTCGGCTAAATATAGGGCCAACCGGCCAGTAACCTGTGGCCGACAGGTTAAAAGGCAGCCGGTGATCATCCTATTAGGCCGGTGGTGTTTCTACTTGGTCGGTGGTATTCCCCAACGTCCAGAGAGCATGCCCTTGGACTTTGGTAGTCCTCGGAGGGGCAAGGCAGTGTAAACAGTGGCAACAGTGGCATGGTACGGATTTTCGGGCAAGACGAGTCAAGCATGCATCATCCACGCATTTCGAGGCGGGGGCTGTGGCCACTTTAATTCTGCGTTTAATTTGTTAATTAATTAGAAATTCTGTAATAATTAATTTAGTATTATTTATTCGGACTGTAATATTTATTTGGACCCTCCGAGCGAGGGCAATTGTGTAATAAGTGTGCGTGAGTGTGTGTATGTCTTCCAACCCCGCGTATTTTTTCCCTTTTATTTACCCGCTTATGATGGTAGACTAGGGCATATTTAAATTAGCATACCTTATGCTATGCATGCGTGCATTCATACATTTGTCTTGCATGCACCAGGCTCGGCACATCATGGTAACTGCATTGTGTTTCAATTCCAAATTGAATACGTGTTAGTTGTAGCATTTCACATGGCATGTTTAGAATGGCCGAGCCCATTTCTAGTTGCATTTCGCATGTGTTGCATTAGCCATCTTAAACTAGGATCATGCATATGATTACTAACTAGCTTCTATTTTGGCTTGGAGTACTCAGTAAGCATTTATGCTTTAGCATACCGCATGCGTGTGAGTGTTGCCATAACAGCATGATTACCATGAGGCTAGCTGCTTATGTGATATAACTGCTTGAATGCCTGTGGGTGGAGGTTGAATTACCTAAATTGGAATATTGCATCAAAACTGTTAGTTTTTAGCCCACTAGATAGTGGCAAAACCATCTTTTCTAAAGCCCACTTGAGGGTGGCAAAACCTGCGTTTCAGCCTACTTGCGAGTAGCAAACCATTTTCAAAACAAGCATGAAATGTTTTGTTCCAATTTAGGCAATTTGGTCTATACTTGTTTGCTGTGCGCATAACATAGTAATTCTAGGCTAATAACCGGAATAAGAACATATAACGTTTTCAAAAACGGATATCCCGGTTAGTAGAGGCCGATCTTCGGATCGGGCGAGAGGGGGTGCTCATAGCTGACCTTCCCCAATCGTACCCAAGCTCCCGAGCCGAGGCAACTTTGGTGATGACGGACATGTGGCCTTTGCCACCGAGTCAGGATTTCCTAAATTTCCCCATAAAAAAAAATATTTAGGTGGCGACTCTGTATCTGGCAAAGAAGTCCATGTTTGACACTTCTTTTCTAAAAATCTGTTTTCTCAAAATGATTTGCAAGATTTGGACTCTTTGGTTCAGATTAAAAACCGTGACTATTTGAGAGTCCGAACATGTAGTGAGCCCAAATGAACAGAACGAGACTCGTCCTTCCGGGGCATTCGGGGACGTCTACAACGATGCTCTGCTGGGGAGTTTGGACGGGATCAAATGTGTACAGACGAGGGATTGGAATATCTTGATCCAATCTGGTTCGTGCTTCGCAGTTGGCGTTCGAATACGACGCCCTTTCTGGCAAGTATGTTGGCAATTGGGAAAAGACAGAACATCTGACTCAAATGTGCTCCTAATTCATCATTTTGACCATTTTTTGTTTTGGCTTTCTACTAAAACAATTTTGACCAAGATGAGAGTTAGATTAACATACTTGTTCAGCTTTCTGATTTGAAATCATGCAAGTTAGTTTGTGAGCATTGAAAATTTTCCCTTTTTTTTGGCTCCAAGAACGGTCCAGTTTTAGAAAAATGGAATAATTTTCGAGAAAGTTGACTTAGTAAAAATTCTCAAAAAGTGTTTTTGCAAACGTCCACTGCTCAACGAGCACGAAACCTACTCTTGAGATGCACAACCTCAGATTCATAACAATGGAAAACGGCCCCTTATCTGAAGGACACTGCATGGCAACGAAAAGTTGCCCCTTGTTTGGATAACGCCGCATTACACTGTAATCAATCCTCAAAGTGACGATTACAACCGAACTCTCGGATATATAAATGACAAAGATGATCTGAACCATTACATGGACACAATTGATTTGGAAATGTTTATGGCTGGACTTCAGGAAGAAGTTGCCTACGTATCCCAAACATGGGAATCAAGCCTTACGTAGTTCCGGTTGAGGTACACTCGGGTATTTAACCTCACCTTTTACGCTCTAACTTTTTCCAAGGCTGCTCTTTACAGGTTTTCAACCTTGCGAGCTATGTTTTTCTTTTCTTTTCATTTCTTTTTTATTTTAATTCTTCGCATTTTTTTTTCATCTTTTCTTTTCATTCTTTGCGTTTTTTCTTTTTTTTCTTATTCTTTTCTTTTTCTTTTTCTTGCTCTAACTTTTGCCTGGGTCGCCTTTCTGGGTTTTCGGCCCAGCAAGCCTCTCAAGGGTAAAAGTGTAACTTTGTCCATGTCAAATGGTTTTGGGATCTCGAAGCCATCTGAATCCAGGAGAGTGGCCGTTGTTCACTAATGATGTAAAAGTCCATCCGATAGAGGCTGAATTGTCCCCAGTGTTGTGGATAGGAACTCAAATGTCCTCTAGCAATACTTTCTTCTTTCCTCCCTTCTGCGATTTGGCATTCTTGCCGAACTTCGTTGGCTTGAGAAATGTCCCAATTTTGACTCTTCGAGCGCATCTGAAATTTTTGGCCTCTAGTTCAAGGGTTACTTCTGATTTAGCTTTGCAAGCTTCTTTTCATAACACCTGATCTTCTTGATCTGACTTTTCTTGCCCCTAGTTCGTGGGCTACTTCAAATCTGGCCACGCAGGCCTCACATTATGATTGACCTTTGAACATTCTGAATCCAAGTTCAAGGTTTGAAAGCAAAAGGGGTCGAGTCTCGAGGTTAAGAGCGATCCTAGCCTGCACAATCTCATAAGCGATTCCACACAAGTCTTCGCAGGACTCAGTGAAACATTTTTTGAAATCTTTTAAGAAAGCGACAAATCGCTCGCACTGAAGATAGTGTAGAACCAATCTGGATCAAGCCAGGATCCTTCTGAGTACTCACGTTAAGAAACATGATCTCATTCATTAATGGGCTTAGCATGCCTCTCTTTCTCTCAATTGATCAAATTTTTCAAAACTCGAGGAATTTCGTCCTCTTTGTTTTCCCCACAATGCTCAAAACGTTTTGAAAAACTTAGGTCAATGCAATGAGTTATAGGCACAGAAGAAGTAGGTGAAAAGTATTACCGTTTCATTCAAACATCTGGCACAACTGGCGTAAGGCAGAAATAAGTAAAAAGCTTGAAAACCACAGCTGTTTCATTCAAATCTTCTGGTGTAACTGGCTCCATAACAGAAACAGACCCAGAAGAAAGGCAAAAGAGAAACACAAAACAAAATAGGGATATTCGGAGTATCACCCCCGGAATCACCCAACTTCTGTACAACAGGACTGACTCAATACAACAAGACAGACCCAACTGACTTAGTAAGAAAAGATTGACTCAAAACAACGAAACAAACTCTAAACAACAAAACAAAACTGACTAAAAACCCAAGCCAGAACGCGAAACAAACAACATTTGCAAATGCCCAAAACAGTACGTGCCAAACGCCACATCTGGAGTAAACTGAGCGCCGCCCGCAGGTGGTTCATCCCCCTATCACATCACATTATCCTCCAGGTTCACTGATCCAGTGACGATAGACTTTGCTGAGCTTCGTGGGAGGACGACCCCGTTGTCAAACAAATCCTATACCTCGTGGCGAAGACAGAAGCAACTGTCGGTGCTATGACTAGTTTGTTGATGGTACGCACAGTACTGAGTAGCGTCATGACTTGATAGAAGACGACTAGGGAGAGACTGAGGCTCGAGGGGTTTGAGATGCCCTTTTTCAGCAAGGATTTGAAGAGCCTTGGACAAAGGCATATAGAGGGCATGGAAGACCCTACGACCTCGGGGAAGATACTTCAAGGTTTATGGACTTTTGCTGGATGCACTAGCAAAGGGGTCGGCAGGTGCTGATTTGGTTTTCTGATCTTCCCCGAATACAAAATTAGGGTTGAAAGGAATAGCTCTGGCACGACATTGTTTCTCCCGATTTTCCCCTTGGCTTTAACTGCCCTCATTCTGAGTGATGAAAGTGTCATCCACAGTTTTTGCAGCAACTGCGAGCACTTGCTGTTTGTTCAGTCTCCCGGCTTTCAAAGCCTCAACAGCCTGCAGAAGTTGTTCATAGGGATCAGTGTCCACCTCCACCTTGTTCTTACCACTCACCTCAGCTTGGTCGAAGGTTTGGGTTGCTATATCAGTACAAAGCCCTGTTGCTGCTGACATGTTATTGCCAGAACTTGGGATGGCTTCAGGCTGGCTGAGTTCAATTACAATTCACCCCAATAGCGGGGGCTCTTCTGGCATGAAATTTCTAACATATGATGTGATCGATGGCGGGGCCGACATTCCGAAGGCTAGATCAGCCACAGATCTCTGAAGATCAACGATCATTCCCATCAGCTCAAAAGTAGTGGGTTCACGGGTTTGAAATACCTGAGGTTCCCAGATTGGATGTGCGGTAAGTGACCTGGGAGGGCATTGCATTTCAACATCGGCCTTACCGTGCATGGCGATTCCCTAGTTTAATGCTGCCGCCATGACCACAATTTACTCTCAATTCTGTGTCATCACGAATCTGCTGAACTGAACAGAGGTGATGTGACTGTAACTAATGGATCAGATGAACCGGTGAGCCTTAACTGGCCTTTCTCTGCCTTGCCTCAGCGAAGGAAAACACTGGTTGCTCTGAACTGAATCTCTGACCTGACAAAGTCTATCAGTAAAAATCCAATGTACCCGGGGGATATTTGGAGCCTTCTGAAGCTATAGTTCCACGACTGCCCCCCTAGCAAAAGAGAAAACAGGTAGTATCTCAGCCCAATTTCACTGGGACAGATACAAGCAATGCTGAATAACTGTATTCTACCACTGATCACTGTTCCCCAAATTACTGTCCCAAAACTGAATCTAACACCCTCAGGAAAAACTGATTCCCAAATATTGATGCCCTTAGGCCTCATACCCTCAAGCCTGATACCCAGACTTGCAAACTGATACGTGTATTCCTCCTGTAGAGGCACACTCTAAGAGCACATAGCAAGAAAATGAGAGCCAAAGCACCCCTATGTTGGCGGTAGGGTTTCCCTGTCCTATTTTGTCAGGAGCTAGGGTTTCACTACGCACACAACGATTTCAAGCAACCTATAATGGGGTAGCAACTTGTCTTAGTTTGGAATAGTCACTATGGATTCCGAATATGCACTAGGTCGAATGGTCGAAAAGGGTGCCCCAGTAAAAATCGGGGTTTGTGTTCCCATCGTGGCAGAGCTCGCAACCGGTCAGCCTTATGGCATGCTTCTCTAAGCGAGCCTCCAGCAAATCGTTTAGGAATAGCATACGGTAAACACGGTGTCCTAGGTGCACCAATCCAAATGCAATACAAAGAGACACATAAGTGTAGTCAAAATTAGATATCATGAGTTCAAGTCAAGTTCCCTAACTCCCTAGCAGAGTCGCCAGAAACTGTAGACGCGCCCTTGGGCTTCATGCTACAGTTCGGACTCAATGTCACGGTTCTTAATTTGATCTCGCAAAGTGAAATGCAAGACTAATAAATCACCAAAGAGTCCAAATCCGGCAAATCGTTTTGGAAAACTGATTTTTAAGAAAGAATTGCCAAACATGGACTGCTTTGCTAGATACAGAGTCCCCACCTAAGTATTTTATTTTGGGGAAATTTAGGAAACCCTGACTCGTGCCTAAGGCCACGTACCAAAGTTGTCTCGGCTCGGGAACTTGGGTACGATTGGGGAAGGTCATGCAATGAGCACCCCCGTTTGCCCGATCAAAGATCGGCCTGTACTAAGCATGATATCTTGTTTTTGAAAACATATGCATGCTTATTCCGGTTATTAGCTGGAATTTACTATGTGATGCGCACAACACACAAGTATAGACTAGATCGCCTAATTTGGAACAAAGCATTGCATTTTCATTTGTTTGAAAATGGTTTGAAGTTTGCTACTCGCGAGTAGGCTAAAATGCGGATTTCAATGAATTGTCCCAATTCAAGTAATCCAACCTTCACCCACAGGCATTCAGGCTGTTATATCATATAAGCGATTAGCCTCATGGCAAGCATGCTGTCATGGCAAAACTCACACTCATGCAAGATGCTAAAGAATAAACACTCACAGTGTACTCCGAGTCAAAACAAGAAACTAGTTAGAAATCATGCATGATCCTAGTTCATGTTAAAATGGCTAATGCATCGCATGCAAAGTGAAACTAAAATAGGCTCGGCTAATCTAAAATGGCATATGAGATACAACAATTCGATACATATATTCGACTTGGAATTGAAATACAATGCAGTTAGTATGATGCGCCGAGCCCGGTGCATGCAATACAGATGAATGGTGCAAACATGCATAGCATAAGGATGCTAAATGAAATATGCCCTAAAACTAACCATCGTAAGCGATTAAGTAAAAGGGAGAAAGAAGTGGGGGTTAGAAGACATGCATTACACATACGCACGCTTGTTACATAATTGCACCCTCTCGACGGAGGAACCAAAAGAATAATACAAATCATCTAGTTAATTAACTAACAAGCTAATTAATGAATTACACAACCAAATCGAAATAAATGACTATTCTATGTTATTAAAACACTGAAATGGCCTCGAGATGAGGGATGAATGCATGCTCGGACTGCTTCACTCGGAAATCCATCGCCATGCTCTGTGACACTTCTGAACCATCTGGTGTACACTGTGGGAGGTCATCGGCCAAGAGATGATGCCATCGACCAAGATAGGAAGGTCATCGACCAAATATAAGGCTCTCGGCCAAATGTTTGTTGCCGATCGGCACTGAATATGGTCGATCGACCATCTCTTCCTATGAAAAGCTCCTGTTGTTGCAGCAGAGGACAAACAGAGCATGGCAATATATTTACAAGACAATATCTGCACAACTACACCCCTTATCATGTTTAAGACTCAAAAGTGTGTAGTTCTCGACCCTCGGACCACCAATCACGCATTTCAATGCATGATGGTCAAAGGAGCCAAGTGTGCAATTCAATAACAAATAAAATGCACACACAAAAAAAAAAAAAAAAAACGCACACACACATAAGGGGCCCCAACCTCTATCATACTTGATCAAGAGGCAAGGAAATACACACACAATATAATGCAACCTAAGCATACAAGCAAGCTAATGCAACATGAGCATGCAAGCAAGCGATATGCAACCTAAGCATGCAAACATGCATGCATACAATGTAATACGCATGCAACAACAATACCAATAACAAATATGTAACAACATATAATCTAACAAGTATGCAAGATGGATGAGCATGCAACAACATGTCAATTAGCAAGCATGCAACAAGCATGTAAGCATAATGCAATAGGACTAGCATGCCACAACATGCAAGGGGACTAATATGCAACAACATATAATGTACCAAGTATGCAATAAGCATGCGACAACATGCGAGGTAAACATGCAACAACATGCGAAAGGGTGGACTTAAACTAAAGTGGACAGCTCTTAAACATGCCCAAATCAGTGGCCGAAATGCTATGGAAATGAAGACAGAGGTACATACAAACATGCATGCCAATTGGCCTATCACCTAAGCATAGGAGAGCAACTTTCAAGAACACTTAAAATGGGACAAATATGGACATGTGACAGACATTGTAAGCTCTGAAATCATGTTAGGAAAGGTGCCAAACCCACCAAACAAAGCAAGCAAGTCATGCAAAAAGGCTTAAAGCTTGAAACTAGCCAAGGGACTCAAACCAAGGCTATGCAAAATTTGAAGCAAATGACAAGTATAATCCAAAACAATCCCAGATCATGCCAAAATGAGCCTAAAACATGCAAGGACCAAAGCCAAAATAAGCTAGAACAAAAGGTCGAAAGCATGAGGCATGCAAGGCTACAAAAGAGGTGTTACACTACACCTATCAAAACCAAACATGGCATGACTTAAGCAATGAAAAACAGAGCTATGGCATGGTAAAACAAGACCAAAAACCCACTTAGATGGCATCCCAAAGACCTAAACATGATGGCACACACAATGACCCATTCATGAGGCATAAAACATCAACTCTTTAAAGCATTAAAGGAGTGACAAGTGCAAGTGTTTGAGCATCAAACATGGATTGAAATAGTATAACAAATGATGCCAAATCATTGAAATGGTCTAACTAAAGCATGCTAGTGACTTGGACACTTAAGGCTAACAAGCTAGAATGCCTTATGGCTATACAAAGCATGGCATATATGGTTAAAACAAGGCTAAAATCTTCATGGAGTCGAGCCAAAATCATGCTAGAAACATGGCTTAAAGCATGATGCATGTTAGGGCAAATGAAAGGATTGCAAGGCAAGTACATGAAGCATACATGGCATGTCCGAACCATGTCAAAACAGTGTTATAACATGGCAAAACAAAGCCTAATACATACTGAAATGAAGCTAAAACAAGCCAAGCAAACATGCTACCAATATAAGCCATTTATACTAGCATTCAAGACAATAAGGAGAGGGGATGACCCTCTCCTATTAAGGACTCCAAATCCACCTTCCCACCACTGAAAATCCTCTGGATTTTAATGGTAGGAAGGTCATGCAAAGCCAAGGACAAGGGCCAAAAGGGATGGCCTAAAACAAGGCCAAACAAGGCCTAAGAGGGTGGAAACAACCCCAAACCAAAAAATGATCTTAAATAAAGATCTAAAGCATCAAAAATCAGAATTTATTGTAATCTAGAGTTAAGCTTAGAACAATAAGCAAGAAGGTCTAAAAGCTTAAGCAAGAAATGGGTATTAAAAGCAAGAATGCTCACCCTTGAAGAACACTTTGAAGAACAAGGCTCCAGCAACTTTTCCAAGCTTAAACCACTCTAAGAACTCTGAAATCAACCTCAAGGGACCTCAGCTCCAAGAGGATGGTGTTCTAGTGTGTGTTTGTGTACAATAGTAAGACAATACTACACTTTTGAGTACAAAACAAGGCTAAACAAAGAAGAATAGATACAAAAGTGTATCTATCCGTCAGGACTCAATTTTCTGAACCCTTGAGGAGGGAGGAGATGGTGCTCTCTTATAGAGAACCAAAAGCAAAGCTTCTTGAGGAAGCTAAGCAAAGGGGCAAATACCTCCATACACGTGTATAGAGGGGGTGAATTGTGCATACCAACTGTGACAACTGGCATAAAATATCTGCATAAAGAAGATGAACAGGGTTCGACCAGAAAACATGGCCGATCGGTCAACATAAGTGCCGATCGGCCAAAACTTTTGGCCGATGGTAATATAACAAGGCCGACGGCTTCAAGCTTTGGCCGATGGGTTCAGGGGATAGCAAACAAGCCACCCTCTTCCCTCAGAAGCAAAAACACAAGTGCTCGGTCCATAACCAAGCACAAAACAGACAAGTTAAGAGATCTTGAGGCAAGGCGCGCGGCCGAGACATCCGGGAACTCAAAACGAACACGAGCATGGATGAACATCGAGTGTTCAAACGATGGCGTCCAAGTCTTGAGGACGGTCAAAGATGGGGTGTCTACAGTTGCCGCTCTTTGACAGAACTCGAAAGTCATAAAAATGACGGGAGTGAATGTCAAAGCCCAGAGACGACCCATTTTAGACGAGGCCGAAGACTTGGACAAGCATACAAGAAGCAAAGATATGTACTCGAAGGCAGGGGCAAGATGCAAGGAACAAGCACGATGCCGAACATAACTTATGATCATGCAAATAAAACTGTAACGAAGCAAAACATGCAACAGTTTTAAGCAGGTGAACACAAATCTAACTACATTACATGCAGAAAGGATGTAAGAGAATTATACAATTCTCGCTATGTCTCACGTGGAGAATACAATACCGTCCAGTTCGTCTGGTCGCGCCAGCTTCAAATGAACCGTACATATAATATCGTGCCTGCAAAAGAAAGAAACTTAACAGGTACAATATCATTAGAAACATGCATAGCAATGCAAGTGAGAAGTGCGTGATAATGCAAGTGAAGTGTGAAGTGCATGACAATGCAGGTAGAACGTGCGAAACAACGCAAATTAGAGACGGTGCGAAACAACGCAAGTAGAATGTGTGAAACAACTCAAGTTAGAGAATCTGCGACACAACGCAAGTTAGAGAATGTGCGACACAACGCAAGTTAGTGAACTTGCAAGACAATGCAAGTTAGATAGGTTTGCAAAACAACGCAAGTTAGTGAAGTTGTGAGACAATGCAAGTTAGATGGGTTTGCAAAACAATGCAAGGTAGTGAGTTTGCAAAACAATGCAAGGTAGTGAGTTTGCAAAACAATGCAAGTTAGTGAGTGCAAAACAATGCACAAGTTAGTAGGGGTGCAAAACAATGCACGAGTCAGTAGGGGTGCAAGACAATGCACGAGTTAGTGGAGTGCAAGACAATGCACGAGTTAGTGGGGTGCAAGACAATGCATAAGTTAGTGGGGTGCAAGACAATGTAAGTTATAGGGGGTGCAAAACAATGCACATAACGAGCAAGACAATGCCAGTTATAAGGGCATGCAAAACAATGCAAATAACGAGCAAGACAATGCCGGTTATATGGAAATGCAAGATAATGTGAATAAAGAGCAAGACAATGCTAGCTATATGAAAATGCAAGACAATGTGAAATAGGCGTGCATGATAATGTGGGGTAAGGAAATGCATGACAATGCAAATGACGTGCGAGACAACGCATGCATGGCAATGCAAATGAGATGTGCATGCCAACGCAAATGAGGAAATGCATGACAATGCCAAATGAGGTGTGCATGACAATGTAGATGGGGAAATGCATGACAATGCAAATGAGATGTGCATGACAATGCAGATGAGGAAATGCATGACAATACATGTAGTGAAATGCATGTCAATGCAAATGAGATGTGCATGACAATGCAGATGAGGAAATGCATGACAATGCAAATGAGATGTGCATGACAATGCATGTAACATAATAAGATATATGATGATGCAAATGAGATATGCGAAACAACGCAGATAGAGTGGCGCAGGACAATGCGACCTAAGGGATGACGCATAACAACGCGGAAAGGGATGCAAAACAATGCAACATAAGTGTAACGCATAACAATGCGGAAAGGGATACAAAACAATGCAACCTAAGTGTAACGCATAACAATGCGGTGAAAACAAGCATAACGATGCAAGTGGAGTATACACAACAATGCAATGCACTAACAAGTGTAGGTAAGGTACGCAAAATAGCGCAAGTAATGCACTAACAAGTGCATATGATGTGCGCAAAATAGCGCGAATAAAATGCAATGCACTAATAGGTGCATATGATGTGCGCAAAATAGCGCGAATGCAATGCAATGCACTAACAGGTGCATATGATGTGTGCCAAATAGCGCGATGTGCAAAATGCAAAATAATACAGTAGATGCAAAGGGTGACAAACTCCAACCATGCTGGAATCATGAGAGGACGAAAAACAAACAATCAGGTGCGTACACAACGCAACCTAAGACAAATTCCAAGCACGCTGAAGTCATGTGAGGAAGAGGAACACTCAAACCACGCTGAAATCGAGAGAGCAGGTCCAAAACAATTCCAAACACACTGAAATCGTGTGAGGAAGGAACAACCCTAACCACGCTAAAATCGTTAGAAGAGGTAAACAATACCAAACATGCTGCAATCGTGTGAGGAAGGAACAACTCTAACCACGCTGAATTTGTGAGAAGAGGTAAACAATTCCAAACATGCTGCAATCGTGTGAGGAAGGAACAACTCTAACCACACTGAATTCGTGAGAAGAGGTAAACAATTCCAAACACGCTGCAATCGTGTGAGGGAGGAACAACTCTAACCACACTAAATTCGTGAGAAGAGGCAAACAATTCCAAACACGCTGCAATCGTGTGAGGGAGGAATAACTCTAACCACGCTAAATTCGTGAGAAGAGGTAAACAATTCCAAACACGCTGCAATCGTGTGAGGAAGGAACGACTCTAACCACGCTAAATTCGTGAGAAGAGGCAAACAATTCCAAACACGCTGCAATCGTGTGAGGAAGGAATAACTCTAACCACGCTAAATTCGTGAGAAGAGGTAAACAATTCCAAACACGCTGCAATCGTGTGAGGAAGGAACGACTCTAACGACGCTAAATTCGTGAGAAGAGGTAAACAATTCCAAACACGCTGCAATCGTGTGAGGAAGGAAGAAGGAGAAACATAGGGACAAATCCCCACTGTTTCGGAACAAGGGGGAAAACCACACAGCATATCAAACGCGAGAGAGGAAAGGGAAAATCTCTCAGCGCATCAAATGGGAGAGAGGAAAGGACTGTGCAAGAAAGAGCAGTCATCCAAACGCTTGTCAAATGCGAGAGGAGAAAGGCATCAATTTAACTGAACCAGAATGTCTCTGAATGAACAGTACATACAATACTCTGCATAAATGAGGAAGAAACTCGAAAGGTAGAATGCAATGCAATGCATGATGTTTAATGAAAGCAATAAACAAACAAACCAGCGCTTTAGAAAGCACCTCACAGGGTGAGTGGCTGTAAACCGCTCTACTCCGATTGGGATCTCCCCTCGTGTTCCTCGAACGCTTACCTTCAACTCGAAATACAAAGGTCCTGAAATGCTGATAAGGAGCAACGTTTGCTGGGGGAACCACAGATGCCGCTTTTCTTCCTGATCATACTCATAACTTTCCCTATTCTTCAACTGGGTGATAGACTAGGTTGGATCAGTATCCAGAATCAAGGCGCATACCCGCTACCTCAACCTATGGGGCTTCCATACAGATTTCAAGCCGGGGAGACAACCCTGGGTATTCAAACCAGACTTTAGTCTCAAAAATTCCAAACCTTTGTGTTCTAGGCAACAACCATTCGAACTCTAGTTTTCACCATCGCAATTGATCTCCTAGGAACTCATTGCAAACACCGCCAAGGTAACCCTGGTGGGGAACGGTACTCAGGGAGAGCACTTCTAATCGTGATTCTGATATTGAAACAGTCAAAACAGTATTTGATTCACTTTGAACACACAGTTTATACAACACACTCCTCATTCTGAACACACAGCCCATAACACAGTACTCTATTTATTCGGCATACAGCTCATACAGTACACTGCTCACTCTGAACACACAACTCATAACACAGTGCCTAATTCATTTTGAACACAGGGGTTGGAAAGACAGAATTTGTAGGAGTCGAAACAAATTCAGATGCTCCGAATTTTCCCTCTTTTCTTTTGCTTTGCAACCTGGAACCTATAGCTTCAGATAGGTCCTGATTCTACTGCTCTGACATGACCTGGGTTGAACCCTACAGTTTTATGAAAAAACAAATCTTGCTTTGTGCAAATGTGGAGAATGGCACAGCACTCCGAGCATAAAACGATTTTATGAAATCGAGAAATGAGTTCTCAACTGGGTATTGAGCCTACGACCGACTGCAGCCAAAATGACTCAACAAAGGAAAATAAAAGGTAACAACCTAAACACATCGAGAAACACTCGAAACGACTCAAAACAAGAATCGAAACAAACAAAACACGCACACAACACTCAGATGTGTTACAAAGGCGAGAGACCTCTCAGTCACGAGGAGCCAATTTTTTCGGGTATTGTTTCCCACCATTTCTCATTTGTGATTCTCACATCACTCGGCCCTCAGGCTCTGTTTCTCTGAAAAGCCCTTTTCTCACTTTTCTCTCCACACATATCTCTCTATTCTTCAATCTCTCTTCTTTTTTATCCCTCCCCTGGGTGGTTGATGGATAAACAAGAAGTTGCGGGCTCTTGCCCCTAGCATTCTGCTAGATTCTTCTTCTTCTGCTCACAACAGTGAACTCCCTCCACAGAGGGGTCGCGCTACAACTTGGTGTGTAGCCAATCTGCAACTAACATCGGTTGACGATGCTTTGCTGGGGAGTTTGGACGTGATCAAAAGTGTCCAAACGAGGGATTGGAATATCTTGATCCAATCTAGTTCGTGCTTCGCACTTGGCTTGATACCTCGTTGCTTGGAGGATGTTGAGAGCTTTCAACCCTTTGTTGTTAGCTTCAGTTTTGCCCTTTCTGGCGAACACGACGCCCTTTCTGGCAAGTATGTTGGCAATGGGGAAAAGACAGAACATCTGACTCAACTGTGCCCCTAATTCATCATTTTGACCATTTTTTGTTTTGGCTTTCTACTAAAACAATTTTGACAAAGATGAGAGTTAGATTAACATACTTGTTCAACTTTCTGATTTGAAATCATGCAAGTTAGTTTGTGAGCACTGAAAATTTTCCTTTTTTTTGGCTCCAAGAAGTGGTCCAGTTTTGGAAAAAATGGAATAATTTTCGAGAAAATTAGTCAACCTTAGTAAAAATTCTCAAAAACTGTTTTTGCAAACGTCCACTTGTAGACACCCCATTTTTGACCAACCTTAAGACTCAGACGTCATCGATTGAGCGCTCGGTGATTGTGCATGTTGTGCTCGTTTCGAGGTTTCGGAGTTCTTGGCAGAGAGCCTCGCCTCTAGACCTCGGGACCCTTTGTACTTTGACTCGATCCGCGAACCAAGTCTTGTTTCTTTTCCCGGAGGGAGGGAGAGGTCTTGTAGACCTTCTCTCAGTGGTCGCAGGCTACTTTTCGTGGTCGTAGGCTACTGTTTCCATTTGGAGACTAGTTTCTAATTTTCAGAGTCGTCGGCCGTGCGCCTCAGCTCGGGACCGCTTAACATTCTCTGTTTGGCACGGTTTTTGGAACACACCTCGTTTCCTCGATCTAGAGGGACACTGTGGTCCAGGAGACCACTTTTGTGGTCGTACGCCACTTTTGATGCTCGGCAATTGGTTTTCGGGGCTCCCGGCCGTGCGTCTTGCCTACCGAACCCTCGTCTTGCATCCGTTTTGGTTTGTCTTGAGTTCAAACCTTACTTTCCTAGTTTAGGAAGGGGTACAAGGGTGGGAGACCAGCTTTTATCCTTGGAGACCACTTTTCTCCCCGCCAGCCAATTTTCTGGTCGAGAAACTGGTTTTCTTGGTCTTTGTGTCACATTTTCTGGTTTCCCACCCACCTTTGGCTAGCTTTCAGTGTGGAGACGGCCATTTCCCCCTGCCGACCACCTTTTTTCCTGGGAGACCACTTTGGGATGTCGCCCGACCACTAAAAGTAGCAGGCCGACCACCTTTTCTAGTCGGCAGCTTTTCCCCTGTTTTGTCAGACTGAATGGTTGCCAACTGTGCCAGCTGGATGGCAAAAACTGCATCCTCCATACACGTGTATGGAGGGATTGCATCCAAGTTTAGCTTCTCCAAGAAGATTGAACCCTCTGTTTTTCTATGAGAGCAGCTACCCCTCTCCATTGCAGAGGTTCTGAAATTTGCTAAGAGTGGTAGATATATCTTCCTCTCTATATTCTTCTCTCCCTCTATATTTTGTGCCTTAAAGAGTGTTATCCCTTCACTTTTGCACTACAACTCCTAGCCACACACCACCACATTTGAGCTGAGATCATTGGAGGTGGTTTTTGGGTTATAAGAGTTGGTTTTGGGCTGGAGGAATTGCTGTTGTTGTAGTGCTTCAAGGGTAACCTTCTTTTTTCCCCCTTTTTAGCTCTATTTTGATCACTCTCTTAGCCATATTTGCATGCTTCTCTTGGCTTAACTTTAAACTACAAAAAGATTTATTTTTAAATGCTTAACATGTTTGTTTGAGGCTTCTTGGGTGTTGGGGGTGTTCTACCCCGTTTTGTGCCTTGTTTGGCCTTGTTTTGTGCCATGCCTTAGGGCCTTTGAGCTAATCCTTGCTTGGCCTTTTAACCACTGAAATCCAGTGGATTTTTAGTGGTTGGCATGTGGTTTTGAGGTCCTAAATCAGAGAGGGGAGACCCTCTCTCTTTTTGTCTTGTTTACTTGCATTTTTAGCCTATCAAAGGAGCATACATCTTCATACTTTGAAGGCTTAGTTCAGGCACTTTTTGGTAAATTTAGGGCCTACCTAGACTCTGTCCGTGGTTGGTTTGGTCACCCTTGGCATGTTTCTCACATGTGTAGTGTAATCCCATTTGTGGCTCATCAAAGTAGCATGTTAATCTGGCATGTATTAGCTCTATTTCAGTGGGTTTTTGGTCATCATTTGGCATGTCATGGCTCTGTTTATGGTTGGTTTAATAGCCGCTTGCATGCTTCATATGCTTGTAGTGTAAATCTTGTTCACTGGCTTTGAATGGATGATGTTTTGGCTCACCATTCTAGCATATTTTGGCCATGCTCCAATATGATTTTGTTCATATTTTGGGCTATCTTAGCTCTGTTTTGAGGCCCCTTGGTCAAATGATGCTCGCCTTTCATGCCTCTAGTGTAATATGCTTTTCTGGCTTTTGATGCTTGAGCCTTTCAACATGCATTACATGAGTTGTTTGCATGATTCTAAGTCATCTTGCATGCCATTTCAGTGCTATAACATATGCCATTGTACTCCATGTTGCATCCTTTCAATGCTTTTGGAAAGTTGTGTTTTGTGCCTTAGGCTTGGGCCCTTGCATTGTGCACGCTTGTATGTGTTTTATTGCCTTGGTTTCATCACCATTGGCCACTGATTTGGACATGGCTGAGGCCTATCCATCTTGGTTTAAGTCCATTATGCATTGAGTTTGCCATGTGGTTTATAGCATTGAGTATGCCATGTTGTTGCATGATTGATCATTACACTTGTGCATGCCATTTTCATCGCATTATGTATGTTAGTTACCATGTGCATTGTGTATGCAAGCGTCATGAGCATTGTGTATGCCATGTAATTCATAGCATTGTGTATGCTAGTCGCATGTTTGCATGTCCATCCCTTGCATGTTTGCATGTCTAAGTTGTATCGCATTAGGTTGCATACTTGAAGTCGCATTGTGCATGCCTTGTTTGCTGCATTGTGTTTGGGATAGGAGTTAGCCCAAACAGAGGAAACAAGGGGCGTTTCATACTCGAAGTGATGAAACATACCTCAATTCCCGGTCACCGACACTCTTGACTATACATGATGGAGTTTTAGGCTTTACGTGTTTGTATGTGCATTCATTCCATATTGAGTTGCGCAATTCGGCCCCTCGGCCATCATGCATCGAGATGCATGATTGGTGGCCCGAGGGTCTAGATCTACACTCCCCTGAGCTTATGTAATGATAGGGAGGGTGGTCGCATATACATGTGTCGCAAATACTTTGCCATGCCCCTTTCTTGCTCTCTGTTGCAGAAAACCAGAAACCAGCAGCAAAAATTGGTCGGCCGACCAGATAAAGTGGCAGGCTGACCACTTTTTCTGGTTTTCACCACAAAAAGTGGTCGGCAGGTGGTCTCCAAGGCAAATATCTGGTCGGCAGCCTTCCCACAGGTTCGCTTGGTGGATTTTCAGCCTTCTGGAGCTTTGTGCAACGTTCTGAGATCAATTGCAAACAGAGGCAAGTCGGGGCGTCACAAGGGATTTCCGAACAAGGCGACTCGAGCATGCATCCTTTGTCATCCAAAGCAGAGCTGAGGCAGCCTACATCATATAGTTTATATGCTTATTTAATTGCTAACTTAGCTAATTTGTTAATTAGTTAGAGTTGTGTAATAATTAACTGTAGCTTGTTATTCATTCTGTTGTGTAATAACTAGTTTAATTAGATTAGCTTAGATTTGCTAGTTGGTTCTGTATTATTCATTCGGACCCTCCGTCGAGAGGGCCAATTGTTGTAAATAAGTGTGCGTGTGTGTGATGCATGTCTTTCAACCCCCATTTCTTTCTCCCTTTTATTTATTTGCTTACGATGGTTAGTTTTAGGGCATGTTTCAATTAGCATCCTTATGCTCGCATGTTTGCATCAATTCATCTGTCCTGCATGCACCGGGCTCGGCGCATCATACTAACTGCATTGTATTTCAATTCCCGTTTGAATACATGTATCAGATTGCATTTCACATGACATTTTAGAATAGCCGAGCCTATCTTAGTTTCATTTTGTATGTGTTGCATTAGGCATTCCAGACATGAACTAGGATCATGCATTGATTACTAACTAGTTTCTGTTTTGGCTCGGAGTACTCGGTGAGTGTTTATGGTTTAGCATCCTTGCATGTGTGTGAGTGACTGCCATGATAGCATGATTGCCATGAGGCTATGTGCTTATGTGATATAACTGCTTGAATGCCTGTGGGTGAAGGTTGGACAACCTGAAGTGGAATAATTCATTGAATGCAGTTTTAAGCCCATTCTGCGGGGTGGCAAAAATCATGTTTTCTAAGCCCACTTGAGGGTGGCAAAATCCGCATTTTAGCCTACTTGCGAGTAGCAAACCGCTTTCAAAAACAAACATGAGATGTTTTGTTCCCACTTAGGCGATCCAGTCTATACTTGTATGCTACGCGCATCACATAGTAATTCTAGGTTACTAACCGGAATAAGAGCACATGTGTTTTCAAAAATAAGATATCATGTTAGTAAAGGCCGATCTTTGATCGGGCGAGCGGGGGTGCTCATTGCATGACCTTCCCCTCTCGTACCCAAGTTCCCGAGTTGAGGCAACTTTGGTGATGACGGACACGTGGCCTTAGGCACGAGTCAGGGTTTCCTAAATTTCCCAAAAATAAAATGTTTAGGTGGCGACTCTGTATCTGGCAAAGCAGTCCATGTTTGGCACTTCTGTCTAAAAATCAGTTTTTCAAAACGATTTGCCGGATTTTGACTTTTTGGTGATTTATCAATCTCACATTGCACATTATGAGATCAGATTAAGAACCATGACATTTGAGTCCGAACTATAGTGAGCCCAATGAACAAAATGGGATTTTCCCGGGACGTTCGGGTGCGTCTATAGTTTCTGGCGACTCTGCTAGGGAGTTTGAGAACTTGACTCGAACTCATGACATTGTTTCGATTGCACTTATGTGTTTCTTTGCATTGCATTTGCATTGGTGCGGCAAGGACACCGTGTTTGCCATAAGCTATTCCTGAACGGTTTGCCAGAGGCTCACTTTGAAAAGCGTGCCACAAGGCTGACCGGTTACGGGCTCTACCACGATGGGAACACAAACCCCGATTTTTTACCAGGGCACCCTTTTTGACTGTTCGACCTAGTGCATATTCGGAATCCATAGTGACTATTCCAAACTAGGACAGGTTGCTTATCCGATTGTAGGTTGTTTTGAAACCGCTGCGTGCGTGGTGAAACCCTACCCCAACATAGGGATGTTTTGGCTCTCATTTGCTTGCTATGTACTTTTAGAGTGCGTCTCTACAGGAATGCATGTATCAGTTTGCAAGTCTGAGTATCAGGCATGCGGGCATCATTATTTTTGGGGGAATCAGTTTTACCTGAGGGTAACAATTTATAGGGAAGAATTTTTGGCAAAATCCAGTAAAGAGTGCAGTCATTCAGCTACGCTCATATCTGTTCTGGTGAAATTAGGCTGAGATGTTGCCTGTGTTTCTCTTTTGCTAGGGTGTAGTCATGGAACCATAGCTTCAGAAGGATCCAATATCCCCCGGTACATTGGACTTGTGCTGATAGACTTTGTCAGGTCAGAGATTCAGTTCAAGGGCAAATCAATGTTCCTTTGCCAGAGGCAGGGTAAAAAGGACAATCAGGCACCGATCATCAGTTCAACAGTCTTCGGATCAGCAGTCATTATCTATCTCACCTGTTGTGGATGCGCCCCGAGGGCCTCATGCTACCACAGTTCGGACTCATCTGTCACGGTTCTTAATCTGACCTTGCAAAGTGCAATGCAAGACTGATAAATCCCCAAAGAGTCCAAATCTGACAAATCGTTTTTGGAAAATAAATTTTTAAGAAAGAAGTGCCAAACATGGACTGCTTTGCCAGATACAGAGTCGCCACCTAAATATTTATTTTGGGGGAATTTAGGAAACCCTAACTCGTTGCCTAAGGCCACGTGTCCGTCATCACCAAAGTTGCCTTGGCTCGGGAACTTGGGTACGATTGAGAAAGGTCATCTATGAGCACGCCCGCTCGCCCAATCCGAAGATCGGCCTGTACTAAGCATGATATTTTGTTTTGAAAACATATGTGTTCTTATTCCGGTTAATTAGCTAGAATTACTATGTGATGCACACAATACACAAGTATAAACTAGATTACCTAATTTGGAACATAGCATCGCATATCCGTTTGTTTGGAAATGGTTTGAAGTTTGCTACTCCCAGGTAGGCTGAAATACGGATTTGATGAATTGTTCCAATTCAAGTAATCCAACCTTCACCCACAGGCATTCAGGCAGTTATATCACATAAGCAATTAGCCTCATGGCAAGCATGCTGTCATGTTAACACTTACACACATGCAAGATGCTAAACCATAAACATTCACAGTGTACTCCGAGCCAAAACAAGAACATGTTAGTAATCCAATGTATGATCCAAGTTCATGTTAAGATGGCTAATGCAACACATAGGAAAATGGAATTTGAATAGGCTCGGCTAATCTAAGATGGCATATGATATGCGGCAATTTGATACACGTATTCAAGTTGGAATTGAAATACTATGCAGTTAGTATGATGCACCGAGCCCGGTGCATGCAATACAAATGAATGAATGCAAACATGGATAGCATAAGGTATGCTAAATCAAATATGCCCTAAAACTAACCATCATAAGCGGTTAAATAAAAGGGTGAAAGAAGTGGGGGTTGGAAGACATGCATCACACACACGCACGCTTATTACACAATTGCGCCTTCTCGAGGGAGGGACCGAATAAATAATACAAATCAACTAACTAATCAACTAACAAGCTAATTAATTAATTACACAACCAAATAGAAATAAATAACCAGTCTAAGTTATTAAAACGCTGAAATGGCCTTGAGGCGAGGGATGCATGCATGTTTGTATGGCTTCGCTCGGAAATCCATCGCTATACTCATGATGCCTCTGTTTACACTATTTTGCACCTCTGAACACTGCGCAAGTCTCAAAGTTGCTTCTAAACTACTCCTTGAGGGTTGTGGGAGGTCACCGACCAAGAGGTGAGGCCACTGGCCATGGGGAACTGGTCATCGACCATTTGTGGTAATCTTGGCAAACAATTAATGACCGGCCGGCATTGAAGATGGTCGACCGACCATTTCTTCCTGCAGAATCCCGTTTTGCTACAGCAGAGGACAAACAGAGCATGACGATGCATTTTCAAAGCAATGTTTGCACCACCACCCTCCTTATCATGTTTGAGACTCAGATGAGTATGGTTATCGACCCTCGGGCCATCAATCACGCATTTCAATGCATGATGGCCCAAGGTGCCAAGTGTGCATTTTAATGTCAAATGAAATGCACACAAAACAAATGAAGGAACCCCAACCTCTTTCATGGTTTATCAAGGGGCAAGGAATGCATGCTTAATGCTATGCAACTTAAGCATGCAAGCAAGCTAATGCAACATGAGTAGGTGAATAAGCATGCAAACATGCAAACATGTAACAACATATTAAACTCATGACAAAATGTAAGCTAATAAGCATGTGAAATGCAACTTAAGCATATAAAAATATGCAATGAGCCAAATGTGCAACAACATACAAGGCAAGCATGCAACAACATGCAAATGATGGACTTAAAGCTCAAAGCTAGCCAAAGGACTTGAACCATGGCCATATCAACCAAGCCCCAAAGGACCAAGGTGACCCAAAATAGTCCCATGGCAGGCCAAAATAAGGCTAGAACATGCATGGGATGAGGCCAAAACATGCTATGAAATGGGTGCAAAAATGAGGGGCATTCAAAGCCACAAAGAGAGCACTCCACTACAACTACCTCAACCACACGTGGCATGGATTATTCAAAGAAAAATAGAGTTATAATATGCCAAAAGGAGCCCCAAAACCCACTGATATGGCAGCCCAAGGACTTAATCATGGAGACATACACAGTGGTCCAAACATGGAGCACAACAACAACTCTTCAAAGCATTGAAGGGATGGCAAATGCAAGCATACAAGCGTGGAACGTGGACTGAAATAACATTCTGAGTGATGCCAAACCACTGAAATGATCCACAAAGAGTTTGCTAGCTACTTGGACACTCAAAGCTAACAAGTTAGATTACATGGTAGCTATACAAAGTAAGTCATGGATGACCAAAACAACCAAAATTAGAGCTCAAGCATGCTACAACAAGCCTAAAAGCTTCATGGAGTTGAGCCAAAATCATGCTAAAAACACATGCTACAACATGATGCATGTTAAGGCTAAATCATGGGATTACAGGACAAGTGTATTAAGCATACATGTCATGTCTAAACCAACTCAAAACAGAGGTATATCATGGCAAAACAAAGCCTAATACATGCTGAAATGGAGCTAAAACAAACTAAACACACATGCTTTCACATAAGCCATTTATGCAAGCATTAAAGATAACAAGGAGAGGGGATGACCCTCTCCTTTTTAGGACCTCAAAACCACCTCTCCACCACTGAAAATCCTCTGGATTTTTGTGGTAGAGAGGTCATGCAAAGACCAAAACAATGGCCAAAAGGCATGGCCTAAAACAAGGCCTAACAAGGCCTTGGAGGGGCGAGACAACCCCAAACCTCAAAGTTACCTGAAACAAAGTTCTAAAGCACAGAAAATTAGAACTTTTATCAATTATAGTCGAAGCTTAAAACAATAAGCAAGAATGGCTAAAAGCCTAAGTAAGAAAGGGGTAACTAAAGTAAGGATGCTCACCCTTGTAGACCTTCTTTAGGAACAAAGCTCCAACACCTTTCTTTGGTTAAAACCAGTCCAAGAACCCTAATAACAACCTTCTAAGGCCTCAACAACCCAAGGATGGTGTAATGCTAGGTGCTCTAGTGCAAAAGTAAGACAAAACTCACTTTAGGTCACAAAACACGACCAAACCAAGGAAGATAGATACAACACTATATCTATCCTCTCTAACCCTAATTTCTCTGAACCTTGGATGAGGGAGGAGGGGCTCCCTCTTTATAGAGGCTCAAATTCTAAGGCTTCCAAGAGAAGCCAAGCAAGGAGCAAATCCCTCCATACACGTGTATGGAGGGGGTGTAATGTGGATGCCAGCCATGACAGCTGGCATAAAATATCTGCCAAAAGCAGATGGAAAGGGGTCGGATAGAAAATATGGCCGATTGACCAACAAAAATGGTCAGCCGACCAAAAACATTGTCGACCGACCAAAATCTTTGGCCGGTAGCAAGAAAACAAGGCCGGTGGCCTCAAGGCAAGGTCGGTGAGGTGTAGGGATGGCCAACAAGCTATTCCCTGCCCTCCGAAGCAAAAACACAAGTGTTTGGTGCACAACCAAGCACAAAACAAACAAGTCGAGAGGTCTTGAGGCAAGGCGCGTGATCGAAACCTCTGAGAACTCAAGACGAACATGAACATGGTTGATCATTGAGTGTTCAAACGCTGACGTCCAAGTCTTGAGCAAGGTCAAAAATGGGGTGTCTACAGTTGCCCCTCTTTGACAGAACTTGAAAGTCATAATAATGACGGGAGTGAATGTCAAATCCCAGAGACGACCCATTTTTGACAAGGCCGAAGACTTAGACAAAGCATACAAGCTAGCAAGATATGTGCCCATAGGCAGGGGAAAGATGCAAAGAACATGCATGATGCCGAACATAACTTATGATCAGGCAAAGAGAGCTGTAACGAAGCAAATACATATAATAAATGCAACAGTTTTAAGCAGGCGAATACAAATCTAACTACATTACATGCAGAAAGGATATAAGAGAATTATTCAATTCTCGCTACGTCTCACGCGGAGAATACAATACCTGTTCGGTTCGTCTGGTCGTGCCAGCTTCAAATGAGCCGTACATACAATATCGTGCTTGTGCGGTTCATCTGGTCGCGCCCGCTTCAAATGAACCGTACATACAATATCGTGCATGTGCGATTCTTCTAATCGCGCCAGCTTCAAATGAACCGTATATACAGTATTGTGCCTGAAAAAGAAAGAAAACTTAACTGGTACAATATTGTTAGAAACATGCATAGCAACGTAAGTGAAAAGTGCGTGACAACGCGAGTGAGAGAGTGCATGACAATGCGGGTGGAAGGGGTGCATAACAACGCAACCCGAGTGTGTGCATAACAATGCGATTTGAAACAAGCATAACAATGCTATGAAGGCACAAACACATGTAAGTAAAGCATACGTGACAACGTATACAATGTGTGAAGGTGAGGAAAAGTATACACATATAAGTAAAGCACGCGCGGAAATGCATGTAATGTGTAAAGCAAAGAATAAAATGCACACATGTAAGTAAAGCACACGCGGAAACGCATACAATGTGTAAAGTAAAACAAATATACACAAGTAAAGCACGCGTGGAAACGCATGCAATGTGTAAAGCAGAGAATAAAATGTACACGTGTAAGTAAAGCACACGCGGAAACACATGCAATGTGTAAAGTAAAACAAATATACACATGTAAGCAAAGCACGCGCGGAAACGCATGCAATGTGTATAGCAGGAATGAACACATGTAAGTAAAGCACATGCGACGACATGTACAATGTGTAAGGTAAGGAATAGTATACACATGTAAGTAAAGCACGCGCAGAAACGCATGCAATGTGTATAGCAAGAATGAACACATGTAAGTAAAGTATGCGCGAAAACACAAGCAATGTGTAAAGCAAAACAAATATACACATGTAAGTAAAGCACATGCGACAACATGTACAATGTGTAAAGCAAAACAAATATACACATGTAAGTAAAGCACACACGGAAACGCATGCAATGTGTATAGCAGGAATGAACACATGTAAGTAAAGCATGCGCGAAAACTCAAGCAATGTGTAACTGTAGACACCCCATTTTTGACCGTCCTCAAGACTTGGACGTCACCGTTTGAACACTCGGTGATCATCCTTGTTTGTGTTCGTCTTGAGTTCCCGGAGGTCTCGGCTACGCGCCTTGCCTCAGGATCTCTCAACTCGACGGTTTTGTGTCTGGTTTTGCACAAAACACTTGTGTTTTTGCTTTGGAGGGCAGGGAATGGCTTGTTGGCCATCCCCGCACCTCACGGCCATGGCTTGAGGCTACCGGCCATTGGTTTGTTGCCATCCGCCAAATGTTTGGCCGGTCGGCACTCTGGATGGTCGGTCGGCCATCTATTTTGGTCAAATTACATTTTCGGCTAGCCAACCACTGTGCATCTGCTTTTGGAAGATATTTTGTGCCAGCTGTGATAGCTGGCACCCACTTTGCCCCTCTCCACACACGTGTATGGAGGGATCTCCCACTTGACTAGCTTACTTGAGAAGCTTTGCAAGAGTGAGATCTATAAGAGGGATCCTCTTCTCCCTCCATTAGGGTTACAAAAAAAAATACAGAGGGAGCTCTGAGTTAGGGTTAGTTCATAGCTGTAGCTATTCTATCTCTAAATCTCTCTTTTTAGTGCATAACTATTGCACACAAATACATAGAGTTACACCTTCTCTTGGTTTTTGAGGGGCCAGAGAGTTGTTCTTTGTGTTCTTGAGTGGATTCAAGCTTTAAGAACCATCTGGAACATTGTTTGTGAAGACGGTCGTCAAGGGTAAGAACTTCACCCTATATTCCCCATTTTTGCATAGCTTTTTAACCATTCTTGCAGCTATTTTTAGACTTTGTATATAACTAATAAAAGTCTTGATTTTGAGTGCTTAACATAGTTGTTTAAGGTTGCTCTGTCGTTTGGGGGAGTTTGACCCCTCTTAGGCCTTGTTTGGCCCTATTTTTGTGCTACTTTCGTGAGCTCCGGGACCACTTTGTTTGGGCCTCCTCACCACTGAAATCTTGAGGGATTTCAGTGGTGAGGATGGCACCTTAAGGTCCTAAGAAGGAGAGGGCCACCCCTCCTTCCTTATTATCCTTGAAAAGGGCCATTTTTGCCTCATGTGTGAGCATCTTGTTTACGTGTATGGTGTCCATGCCTTAGCCGTTTTTGTGCTTATATTGCCATGTATTACCTTTGTTTTTGCTTGGTTTAGACACACCATGCTTGCCTTGCATACATGTCTTGTAATGCCATGATTTGCCTTAACATGTGCCTAGCATTTAGCCTATTATGCTTACTTGTTTTGGCCTAGCTTTGTGAAGCTTTTGTGCTTGTTTTAGCATGCTTAAGTTCTGTTTTTGGTTGTTTTGGTCGACCATGACATGCTTAGTATAGCCACCTTGCATTTTGGCTTGTTAGCCTTGGGTGTGTGAGTATGGAGCATGCTTTACTTACTTTGTTTTAGTGGTTTAGAACCATTTGCCATGTCATTTCAGTCCTCGTGGTATGCTTAAATGCTTATATCTGATGCCCCGTTAAGTGTTAAGAGGTTGGGGTTTCATGCTTCATGTTTGAGCTATTGTGCATGCCTCTAGGATTAGGTCATTTACATGCCATCTAAGTGGTTCTTAGGGCTTACTTTTGCATGAATTAGGACAGTTTTGGTTCATTTTGGTCATTTGCTTCATGTGTCATATGATCATGTTTTAAGTCCTTGGGCTTGGTTGCAAGCGTAGCTTGCATTGGTAGGTTGATTTGGCATCATTTCCTACATGTTCTTAAAGCTTATTATCTATGCCACATGTCCATGATTATTCCCTTTTAAGTGTGCTTAAAAGATGCTTCTTGATGCTTAAGTGTTTAGGCCTTAACATGTGCATGCTTGTGTGTGTTTTGCCTCTCATTTCCATAGCATTTGGCCACCGTTTTGGGCCTAATAGAGAGTTGTCCAAATTAGTGTAAGTCCCTCCTTTGCATGATGTGGCATGCTCACCTTGTGTGTTGATTGCATACTTCACTTACCATGTATTGTTGTTGCATGTTTAAGTGACACTTGCATTTGGCACGCATTTCCTTGACTAGATTGAATAACATGTTGCATGCCTTACACACTTGCATGATTAGGTTACATCTTGCATGTTGATCATTAGCATAGTTATTACATGCTTGCATGCCTGCTAGCTTACGTTGTGTGCCTAGCATACTTGTCTTCATGTTCATATTGCATGCCTAGTTCGCATGCCTAGGTTGCATGCCTTGCCTCCTGATCAAGTGATAGAGTTTGGGCCATTTGTTTGTTTAAGTGCATTTCATTCGACATTGAAATGGCACACTTGGTTTCTTGGTCCACCACACATTGAAATGCGCAATTGATGGTCCGAGAATCGAGGACCATCCTTCTTTGAGTCATAAACATGATAAGGAGTGTGGTTGGTGCAAACATTGCTTGAAATGCATTGCCATGCCATGTTTTGCCCTTTGCTGCTGTCAAAACAGGTTTCTGCAAGAAGCTTTGGCCGGCCGTCCATCTACGCTGCCGATCGACCAAATATTTGTGGCCAAGAGCTCAACAAATGGTCGATGGCCATCCGGACATGGTCGGTGGGGTTTCCACTTGGTCGGTGGTGATCTACAGTGTCCATGGAGCATACCTTGGGAGTTGTGCAATTCTCAGAGGAGCAGAGCAGGGGAAACAGAGGCAAACTTGTGCATGGTGGTGGGTTTCTGAGCAAAACTGAGTGCGCTTGCAATGGGCCCTCTTCCCGAGGATGCTTTTACTGCTTTATTAGCTTAGTTAATTTCCTTAACTAGTAAATTGTCTATAGTATTTAATTAGCTTGATAGTTAGTTAAAGTGTATTATTCTTTTGGTCCCTCCGAGCGAGGGCGAATTTGTAATAAGTGTGGGTGCGTGTGTGCATGTCTTCCAACCCCCTCTTCTTTCTCCCTTTTACTTACCTGCTTTCAATGGTTAGTATTAGGGCATGTTTCAATTAGCATACTTATGCTCGTATGTTTGCATCACTCATCAGTCTTGCATGCACCGAGCTCGGTGCATCATACAAACTGCATCGTATTTCAAATCAAACTTGAATACATGTTATCTGTCGCATCTCACATGCCATTCATAGATTACCTGAGCCTATTCTAGTAACATTTTGTATGAGATACATTAGCCACATTAACATGAATTAGGATGATGCATATGATTACTAACTAGTTCACTGTTTTGGCACAGAGTACGATGTAAGTATTTATGCTTTAGCATCTCGCATTAGTGTGAATGTTAACATGATAGCATGCTTACCATGTGGCTATATGCTTATGTGATATAACTGCATGAATGCCTGTGGGTGAAGGTTGGATTGTTTGAATTGGGATAATTCATCGAATTCCGTATTTTAGTCTACTCGCGAGTAGCAAAATTCAAACCATTTTCCAAACAAACGGAAATGCGATGCTTTGTTCCGACTTAGGCAATTTAGTCTATACTTGTTTTGCCGTACGCATCACATAGTAATTCTAGGCTAATAACCGGTATAAGAACGCATAATGTTTTCAAAACAAGATATCATGGTTAGTAGATGCCAATCTTCGGATCGGGCGAGAGGGGGTGCTCATAGCTGACCTTCCCCAATCGTACCCAAGTTCCCGAGCCGAGGCAACTTTGGTGATGACGGACACGTGGCCTTAGGCAAACGAGTCAGGGTTTCCTAAATTGCCCCATAAAAAAATATTTAGGTGGCGACTCTGTATCTGGCAAAGCAGTCCATGTTTGGCACTTCTTTCTAAAAATCTGTTTTCCAAAATGATTTGCCGGATTTGGACTCTTTGGTTCAGATTAAGAACCGTGACGATTTGAGTCCGAACTGTAGTGAGCCCAAAACGAACGAAACGGGATTCATCATCCTGGGGCGTTAGGGGACGTCTACAGTTTTTGGCGACTCTGCTGGGGAATTTAGAGAACTTGACTCGAACTCATGATATCTTGTTTTGACTACACTTATGTGTTTCTTTGCATTGCATTTGCATTGGTGCACCTAAGGCACCGTGTTTTCCATTTGCTATTCCTGAGCGGTTAGCCTGAGGCTGCGTGCCATAAGGTTGACCGGTTACGGGCTCTGCCAGTATGTGAACACAAACCCCAGTTTTATCGGGGCACCCTTTTCGACCATTCAACCTAGTGCATATCAAAATCCGTAGTGACCATTCGAAGCTCAGACAGGTTGCATACCCGATTATAGGTTGTGTCAAACCGCTGCGTGCGTAGTGAAACACTAGCTCCTGACAAAATAGGATAGGGAAACCCTACCCCAACATAAGGGTGTTTTGGCTCTCTTTTACTTGCTATGTGCTTTTAGAGTGTATCTGTACAGGAACGCACATAAAAGTTTGCAAGTTTAAGTACCAGGACTGAGGGCATCAGTATCAGTGTTTTGGGGAATCAGTTATATCTGTGGGCATCAGACTCAGTTTTAGGGCAGTGATTTTGGGGAACAGTGATTAGTAGTAGTGTACAGTTTTTCATCTACGCCTGTGTCTGTTCCGTCTGGGCTGAAATGCTTCTTGTTTTCCCTTTCAGTTCAGAGATTTGGGTTCAGGGATTTGGTGTTCTTCTTCGCTGAGGCAAGGCAGACGTCTGATCCGTCAATCACCGGTTGCATTATCACCATTCAGTTCAGCAGACTTATGATGACGCAAAGTTCAGGAGAAATCGTGGTTATGGCAGCCGCACTGGACCGAGGAACCATCTTGCGAAATGAACCCAATTTCGAAATACCACATCCGCCCAAGTCGCCCACCGCGCGCCCGATCTGGGAGCCCCAGTTGTTTCAAGCCCGTGAGCCCACAACGTTTGAATTGATGGGAATGATCGGCAACCTCCAAAGATCTGTGGCCGAATTGGCCTATGGAATGGCGGCTTCACCACCAGCTGCACCATATGCCGGGAATTTCAAACCACAAGAGCCCCCGCTATTGGGATAAATTGTGATCGAGCTCAGCCAGCCTGAGTCTCAAGCTATGGCAATGACATGTCAACAACAACTGGGTTCCGCTCTGATATAGCAACCCAAACCCTCGGTCAGACTGAGGCTAGAAGTAAGAATAAAGTGGGAACAGATACTGATCCCGTTGAACAACTGCTGTGGGCAGTCGAGGCTTTGAAAGCCGGGGGAATGAATAAGCAGCAAGTATTCGCAGTCATGACTAAAGCTGTGGATGATGCTTTCCCCACTCCAACCGAAGGCAGTTCAAGCCAGGCATAAAATCGGGATAGGCCCCGTCATGCCAAGACAATTCCTTCCACTCCCAATCCTGTACCAGGAAAAGATCAGAAAGCCAAGGCAGTGCCTGCCGACCCTTTCGCCAGTGCGTCTAGCAAGAACCCTCAGACTTCGAAGTACCTACCTCGAGTTCGTAGAGTCTTTCACGCCCTCTACATGCCTTTGTCTAGGGCATTTCAAATTTTGGCAAAAAAATGACATCTTAAACCCCTCGAACCTCGACCTCTCCCGAAGAATCACCCTCTTACACATGATGCTACCTTGTACTGCGCGTACCACTAGTAAACCGGTCACAACACCGACGGTTGTTTTCGCCTTCGCCATGAAGTGCAAATTTGATCGACAATGAGGTCATCCTCCCACCCACCTCAGCAAAGTCTGTTACCACTGAGTTGTTGGACTTCGAGGATACTGCAAGTATGTGATCAAGGGTTGGACCACCTGCGGGTGGTGCTCGGTGTATTTCAGATGTGGCGTTTGGCACGCACTATGTTGAGCATTTACGAATGCAGTTTTTGTAATTTCTGGCTTGGGTGTCGAGTCAGTTCTTTGTTTTTATTTTGAGTCTGTCTCTTTGTCCCGAGTCAGTCTTTTTGCTTAAGGGTCTGTCTTGATTGTGTCGAGTCAGTCCCATTGTATAGAATGTCAGGTGATTCCGGGGTTGTTGCCTAGAACACCGTTTTGTTTTGTCATTATCCTTTTGCTTTCTTTTGAGTCTGTCTCTGTTGTGGAGCCAGTTGCAACCAGGAAATCTAAATGAAACAGATGCGACTATCATGATTCCGTACTTATCGCTACTTTGAGCTAGTTGCGCCAGAGCATTTGAATGAAATGGCGGAGCATCTCACTCACTCTTCTGCACCCCAAACTCATTGCATTGACCTAAGTTTTTAACTTTTTGAACACTACGGTGATGAAAACGAAGACGAAGGAATTCATCGGGCTTTGCAAAAACTTGATCAAATTGAGAGAAAGAGAGGCATGCTAAAGCCCTTAATTAATGGAATCATGTTTGTTAACGTGAGTACTGAGAAGGACCCTGGCTTGATCCAGATTGGTTCCACACTATCTTCAGCACGAGCGATTTGTCGCTTTCTTAAAAACTTTCCAAAACAAAATGTTTTGTGTGGTCCTGCGAAGACTTGTGTGGAATCGCTCTTGAGATTGTGTAGCTTAGGATCGCTCTCAGCCTCGAGACTTGAGCTCTTGCTTTCAAACCTTGGACCTTAGTTCAGAAGGTTCAATGGTCAACTATAACATGAAGCCTATGTGGCCAAATTTGAAGCAACCCTCCAACAAGAGGCCAAGAAAGTCAGATCAAGAAAATCGGGCCTCATCAGAAGAAGCTTGCGAAGGTAGAACAGAAGCACCCTTCGGACTAGGGGCAAAAATGTCCGATGTGCTCGAAGAGCCGAAGATGGATCCTTCTGCAAGTCAATACAACAGTCGCCCTCCTGGATACGGATGGCTGCGAAACCCTAAAACCATTTGGCATGGACTTGTTACACTTTTACCCTTTGAGAGGCTCGCTAGGCTGAAAACCCGGAAGGGCGACCCAGCAAAAGTTAGAGCAAGAAAAAGAAGAAAAAGAACAAAAAGACAAAAAAATGAAAAAGAAAATGCAAAAAAAAAATGAACAAAAAGAATGGAAAAGAAAAGAAGAACAAAGCTCGCAAGGTTGAAAACCCGCAAATGGCGACCTTGGCAAAAGTTAGAGCATAAAAAAGTTAGGGTTAATACACGAGTGTACCTTAACCGGAACTACGTAGGGCTTGATTCCCATGTTTGGGATACGTAGGCAACTTCATCCTGAAGTCTAGCCCCCAACGCTTTCATAGCGACTAAGTCCATGTAATGGTTTTAATCGTCCTTGATTCCCATGTTTGGGATATGTAGGCAACTTCATCCTGAAGTCCAGCCACCAACACTTTCAAAGTGACTGTGTCCATATATTGGTTTTGACCATCTTCGTCTTCTCTGTATCCGAGAGTTCGGTCGCGATCATCACTAATGAGGACTGACTACAGTACGCTACGGCGTTATCCAGACAAGGGGCAACTTTTCGTTGCCATGAGTCACCGTCCAAACCAGGGGCAACCTTCCGTTGCCGTGCAGCTCTCTTCAGGCAAGGGGCAATTTTCCATTGCCTCCGATCCGAGGTTATGCATCTCGAAAGTAAGTTCCGTGCTCGTTGAGCAGTAACCATTTGTGAAGTTAGTTTTTGAGAATTTTTTTACTGAGGTTGACTATTTTCTCGAAAATTACTCCATCATTTCCAAAACTGGACCATTTTTTTGGACCCAAAAAAGGAAAATTTTCAGTGCTCATAGCCTAACTTGCATGATTTCAAATCAAAAATTGAACAAGCATGTTAATCTAAATCTCATTTTGGCTAAAATTGCTTTAGTAGAAAACCAAAACAAAAAAACGGTCAAAGTGATGAACTAGGGGCACAGTTGAGTCGGGCTTCCTGTTTTTCCCCCATCGCCAGCATACCTGCCAGAAGAGGGCACAATTGAAGTTAACAACAAAGGGGTGAAAGCTCCTTCACCCTCCGAGCAACGAGGTATCAAACCAAGTGCGAGGCATGAATTGGAATGGATCAAGATACTCCATTCCCTCATCTGGGACAATGACGAGACGTCACCGGAGGAAATAGCCGCGAGCTAATAGTGTTGGGCATGAACCCACAACCTCTTGTTTATCCATCAACCACCTTGGGGAGGGACGAAAAATGAGAGATTGAAGAATAAAGAGATGTGTGATGAGGGAAAGAGTGAGAAAAAGGCCTTTAGAGAAAAAAAAAAAAAAAAAACAAGCCTGAGGGCCGAGTGATGTGAGAACCACAAATAAGAAAGGGTGGGAAACAATACCCGGGGAAACTGGCTCCTCGTGATCTGGGAAGTCCCTCGTTTTATAACGCATCTGTGTGTCGTGTCTTTTGTTTTGTTTGCCTTAACTCTTGCTTTGAGTCGGTTCTGAGCGTGTCTCGTTGTGTTTAGGTTGTTTACCTTTTGTTTTTCGTTATTGAGTCTTTTTCACTGTGTTCAGTCGTAGGCTCAATACTCGGTTGAAACACCTTTTTCTCAAATCGTTTTGTGCTCAAAGTGTTGTGCCACTCTCCATATTTCTGTAAAACAGGTTTGGCTCTTTTGTAAAACCGGAGGGGTTCAACCCGGGTCACTTGGAAACAGTGAACATGCGGGTTCCGGATTGCATCTGAGTGTGTTTCAGCTTCTGCCAATTCTACCTTTGTATTCCGTCTTTTCAGATTTGGACTGTTTCCGCCGCTTGCAGAATGAACTAAGAATACTGTGTTATGGGCTATGAAGTTCAGAATGAGCAGAGTTTAGAATGAGCAGTGTTGAAAATCAGTTGTGAGCTGTGTGGGCTGTATGCAGATTAAACCAAGCACTGTGTTACGAGCCGAGTATTCAAATTGAGTAGTGGTTTGTTTGAGTTGTTTTGTTGTTGACCGATCCATTATCTGGTTATTACAATACAAGCGTTTGATTTTTCAGACAGGAGATCAATCTCATTTACATTGAGGTGTAATATGATGCAATGCGATGCAGTGTATGAAATGTATCAATGTGACACTTTTTCAGATAAAAAGTTTGTGTTATTTCATCATATTTTCAAGTACAAAGTCTTGTAGAAAACAAAAACCTGCCTGCGACAATACAAGGTACTCTAGCTACCAGCAAACAAAAAAGCAAAATAAGAAGAAGAAAAACAGCAAAAATCTGGATCAATGTCAAAAAGTCTCAGGCCTAGAGGTCCGTCCTCGTCCTCTTCCTGGACGAAGGTCCAAGAGCATCATCATCAGCGCCGTCATCTGAGCCCGAGTCAGTGCCATCTCCGGTCTCCTCCTCAGATGACTCTGCCTCCGCCTCCACCTGAGAGTCGTCGTCGTCTGGAACTGGCGCCCGAGAACTACTCCTAACATGAGTGCGCCCCTCCTTGGTGCGAGTGTATACTCTGCCATCTCCTCCTCCTTGGGTAGGAACCGAAGGTCCGGCCGGAGCACCTCCTGCAGCGGGAATCAGAAATGGAGGCTGAAAAGTACAAATTGCAGACGCATCAGTATGCTACGCAAAACAGAGTATCAGTACAGAATGCGGTGTATGAGTACAGAGTATGAATGCTATGAGCAGTATGACAGTACATAATGTAGTGACTGAGCGCAGTGTATGAATGTCGTGAGTAATGCTGTGAACAGTCTATGGGCTACAGTGTATCAGATGCCGTGAGGGCAGTGTATTGAGTGTTGTGTTAACAGGGCAATGCATCAGATTATGTGAAACAGTTTATGTATGGTTTTAGACCGTGGTCAGAAGAGCATACCGGAATACTGTACATAGCCAAAAGATCGAGGCTCTGCTGGAACATCCCCATCACCGAAGCAGTCAACTCCAGGGACTGGCGAGTGTACTTGGAGGAAGCCTGGAAAAGTGTTAGAAGTATCAATATTCTGTGGAATATCAAATGAAAGGAAATGAAATGACGATGCAAAATGCAAAATGTCGAAGTACATACTAGATTCAAGTCGTAGAAATTGACTAACTCATGATCAGCTGGAGGAGGAGCGATGGGGATCTGGTAAGTCACCCCACCCCGCCCTCTGCATGTCATCGTCGTGGGCAGTGCTAGACAACTAGCCCCCCGTCCTCTCCGAGCGCCACTCCTGCCACGGACTCGAGCCATCCTTGATGTCCCTGCCCCTGCTCCAGCCACTAGCACCCCCGTCCCCTCTCTCTCAACTCGATGGCCACTGCTCAAAGGCCACATGATATACGTACGGACGTACTCTATGTAGTCGCCTATGCCTCTATAATGTATCGAATCCCAGCCGATCGTATAATCAGCCATCTGCTCGGGAGTGAACCTCTCAGTGTCCCTCATATGCTCAAGGGGCGGAGCTGGAACTATCTGCTCTGACAAACCCAGGGTCTGGCGCAAGAAGCGTTTACCTAGGTACCAGGCCCGACAGTCAGGGCCCTCTAATAGAAGCCTGAAGCGTGCAGTCCCCTCCGCGCCAGCAAATCGCTCCCGAATCCCAGCTGGCAATAGAGCCCAAGGCTGCCAGGTGATCTGTAAATGGCATGCAGTTTGTTATCTACTGTTATCAGAAAATACAGTGCAAAGCGAAGCTTAAATGAACTGCAAGTTCTAAACATACCTCTGCGGGGGTGATGGTGTCGAAATAGCGGCGGAATAATATGAACATCTCCCGTGGTCTCCGCACACACCTCACATCGAAGCGTCGGGAGAATGGAACGACAAGAAAGGTCTCCTCGTCAGGTACTGGCGTGAGCCTCGGAAAGTATGCGTAGACCCACAACTGCAGAGTAAGTATCAGTATGCTTATCTGATAAAGCGGAATGCAGAATAAAGCAGAAATCATAGAGCCGTGTATTGTGCAGTGTATGGTGCAGAGTGTATAGTCTGTGCAGTGTACAGTCAGTGAAAAGCAAGGTATATGTGTGCCGTGTGTACAGTATACAGTTAGTGTGAAGCAAACCACAGTGTGTGCAGTGTACAGAGTATAGGTAATGGAAAACAGAAATGAAAAACAAAAGAAGCAAATGTACCTCCCAAGCTCGCCAGTAGCCCCCGAACAACTGTCTGCTACCATAGGAAGTTGAGCTCATGTATCTGTACAGCGTGGCCAAACCGGTGCCACCCCAGTTGTATCGCAAGATCCGCGTGACGTCCACAAGCGCACTCAACAAACAGAGGGGCACGATATTCGCCCGGTCGGCGAAAATGGTCGTCTCTAGTAGAAACATGTGGAAGCTGCGGGCGTACTGCTCCACCTCATCCTGAGCCATCGGTGCCTCCTCGGCCAAGGCCGCTTGAACCCTGAAGTGGCTCTCGAACCATGAATATCTAATGAATCCTGGGCGCGCAAGAGGCGGCATCTCACCCAGCAAGTAAATCTGATCGGCCTACCACTCGTCCATGTCTGTGTAGAAGGGGATCGGATCACTCCCTACTCCGATGCCGGTGAGCATCGAGAAGTCATAGGGAGTCATCGTCATATCTCCCGTGGCGGAAAAGTGGAAGGAATCGGTGGTGTCCCACTACCTCTCCACCAAAGAGGCCAGCAGAGGCCTTCTCGCGGTAAGTCTGGAAAATCCCCTGCAGAAGGTGCCGAAACCGGCCTGGTCTACAATGTGACGGACCGCATTGGGCAACTCCATGTACCAATCGCAGGCGGCAACAGTCCCATACCCCTGGAAGGCATGGGAAATCCCCTGTATTCAAAAGAAAACAGTTGCAAAGCAATATGAAATATACAGTTTTGACGAACAGTCAAAATTGATGCAAATATAGCGTGTGTGCACGTTTTGAAATTCAAATAGATATCGGGTGCCGGTGTGCTCGAAGTGAATTACAATATCTGATGTATCAGTGTGTTTGTGTGGTTCAGTGAAGATACAGCGTATGTGTACGTTTTCGGATTCAAACGGGTATCAGATGCAAGTTCGTTCACAGTGAAATACAGTGTGTAATGTATCGATGTATCCGGGCTAAACAGTTAGAGAACAGAATCAACTATGGCAGTTATATTCTACATTAGGGAAAATAAAGAGGGAAGACTGTACCTCTGAAGCGCCGAAAGGCAAATGAGACTCTGGCTTACGCAGAAGCAGCTCTGGTGGCACGCCCTTATCGAAACTCCGGAACTCCGGAACTGGCGGAGACCATCGACAGGTAGCACGTGAATCGCTGGCTTGTAGGTCGTCGGGTTGAACGAGCGGACGCTCAAGGGTAAGAGCTCAGCCTCTGGATCCATCTCATGCTCCGGAGGAGTCCCATCCTGTGGAAGATCGTCTGCCATGCTAAGAATAGCGTGAAAATGACCGAAAATGTGAAAACCGGGTGAGAATACGAAAGGTCAACCGAAAAGTCAACCTCCAGGAGGGTGAAAAGTGTCCGAAAAAGTCGGGGTGCGAAAAAAGCACAAAGATCAAGGTGAACTTGAGGGAAACAAGCCCTGAATGATGGAAATTGAAAAAGAGGCATCGAAACAAAGTTTTGTTCGGCTCAAAATGTTCGAAACGCGAAGGTATTCGCGAATCGAACGTCGAAATGGGCTCTAAAACCAAGGAAAACGGAGTATCGAAGGGAGAGAAATAGCCTAGAGAGGTGGGGGAGGAATTTTTGAGCAAGTGCAAGTGAAGAAAATAGGGTTTAAACCCCTATTTTAAAAGACCCGTGGCCAAAGGACCAAACTGTCCCGATTCAGGCATGTTTGACCGGTCGGCCAAACATTTGGCCGGTGGAACTTTTTTATGGCTAATGGATAGCCGGTGATCTCCTCCGATGGCCGGTGATCCTCCTAAACCTTTGTTTGGGTCAGATATGTGGTTTGGGACCTCCATTTCTCGACTCAGTGCAAGAATAGGCATTTTTGAAACTTAAACCGGCTCCCGTTTTGACCTCGGACCGTGTTTTCTGTGCGTAGCACTTGAATATGTGCAAGGTGTATCCTTTTTGTATCCTTTTGTCTCTCGCGAGATTTGAAAGTTGCCCTACATGAGTTGCTTTACAATGCTTTGCCATGAACATGCGTTGGTTATACGTCATTTCATACGCATTGTTATGCACACATCTCGCATTGTCATGCACACGACTTGCATTGTTGTGCACCTCTCCCCGGTCTGGCGAGACCTTAAATACGCATGGTCTAGGAGACCTTAAATCCTCGGAAGGTGCAAGACCTTTGGTGCATTGATATGCTTATGCGTTGTCGCGCGCTATGCATGCATTGATATGCACAGATCATGTGCGGTGTCGAGCATTTCAAGCGACGTGCGTGGTCGCGCATTCAGGGTCATATGCATTGTCATGCATATCAAAAGACGTGTGTTGTCACGCATTTGCATCATCATGCATCGTTATGCACTTTTCATGCATTTCAAAAAAAAAAAAAAACAACAGCATGCATCATTTGTATTTCAAAAGCAAAAACAGAAAACAAACATGCATCGTCATGCATTCATTAGTGCATATGTCATGCATTTATTGTAAATAGTGCATATGTCATGCATTCACTGTAAATATTGCATTGTCATGCATATTTTACTGTATATATTCCATTTCATCGCATATTTGTAAATATTGCATTGTAGCTTGCATGCATTCACTACATCACCCCCATCTATGGCTTGCGCCTTTCCATGTTGAACTTGGTCTGGTATGTACCCATACTTTTCACGTCGAAGCATAGTTTTGCATGTGTACGCTCCTATTCCACTACTGATATTGTGCTTTGAGGGTTGCAGCGCCTTTTCTGTGTTAGGCGTGGCTTGTTTGTGTCCATGCTTTTCCTAGGCAAGATACGATTTGGGCCGCAGGCCTTATCCATTGTAAATATTCCATTCCATTGCATATTTGTATATGTTACATTGTAGCTTGCATGCATTTGCTGCATCACATCCAGCTATGGCTTGCGCCTTTCCATGTTGAGCTTGGTCTGGTATGTGCTCATACTTTTCACGTCGAAGCATGGATCTGAGACTTTTGTGTACGCGCCTATTCCACTGCTAGTATTGTGGTTTGAGGGTTGCGGCACTGTTTCTGTGTCAGACGCTGTTTGTATGTGTACATGCCTTTCCTAGGCAAGATATGTTTCGGTCGCGTGCCATATCCACTGTATATACTACATTGTAGTGTAGTTCAATTACATCCAGCATTAGGATCATGTTCTTTCGTTGGCAGGTCATTCCCCACTTATGTCATTCCACCCAATTACTTGTTCATGTGTCCGTCTACATCACTCATAGTTCTGCATGTGTATGCGCCTATTCCACTGCTGACATTGTGGTTTGAGGGTTGCGGCACCTTTTCTATGGTAGACGGACTTTGCATCTCCATCAATCTATTTGACGTTTGTGTGGTTTTGAACCGCTCATGATTGGATCATGATTCAATTGCAGTGCATATCGTTTGCATTGTTTATACATAGTTTTGTATGTTTTGCATATTATTTGCATTGCTTTTACATTTGTTTTGTAATTTTGCATATTATTTGCATTACATTAGATTCAATTGCATATCATCGCACTGTTTGTGCACCCTTTGGTCTAAGTAGATATGCAAGAGAATTATGCACTTCTCGATATTGTTATGCATGTTGCTAACGATATTGCACCTGTTGAGTTTTCTTTCTCTTTCAGGCACGATATTGTATGTACGGTTCATTTGAAGCTGGGGCAACCAGACGAGCTGCACAGGTATTGTATCCTTCGAGTGAGACGTATCGAGAAGTGCATAATTCTCTTGCACTCTCTCTGCATTGTAGTGTAGTTTGGTTTGTGCTAGCTTAAAACTGTTGCATTGTTTGTGCTTCGTTACAGCTTTCTTTGTACGATCATAAGTTATGCTCGGCTTCTTTCATTTTCAGTTGCATTTCGCCCCTGCCTTCGGGCGCATATCTTCATTGTCTTGCATGTTTGTCTAAGTCTTCGGCCTTGTCAAAAATGGGTCGTCTCTGGGCTTTGACACTCACTCCCATCATTCTTATGACTTTCGAGTTCTGTCAAAGAGGGGCAACTGTAGACAACCCATTTTTGACCGTCCTCAAGACTTGGACGTCACCGTTTGAACACTCGGTGATCATCCTTGTTTGTGTTCGTCTTGAGTTCCCGGAGGTCTCGGCTACACGCCTTGCCACAGGATCTCTCAACTCGACTATTTTGTGTCTAGCTTTGTACAAAACACTTGTGTTTTTGCTTTGGAGGGTAGCAAATGGCTTGTTGGCCATTCCCGCACCTCACCGGCCATGGTTTGAGGGTACTGGCCATTGGTTTGTTGCCATCGGCCAAATGTTTGGTCGGTCGGCACTTCGGATGGTCGGTCGGCCATCTATTTTGGTCAAATTACATTTTTGGCTGGATAACCACTTTGCATCTACTTTTGGCAGATATTTTGTGCCAGCTGTGATAGCTGGTACCCACTTTGCTCCCCTCTATACACGTATATGGAGGGATCTCCCTCTTGACTAACTTACTTGAGAAGCTTTGCAAGAGTGAGCTCTATAAGAGGGTGCATCTTCTCCCTCCATTAGGGTTACAAAATAAAATACAGAGGGAGCTCTGAGTTAGGGTTAGTTCATAGTTGTAGCTATTCTATCTCTATATCTCTCTCTTTAGTGCATAAGTGTGTGTTTTAGTCTTACTATTGCACACAAACACATAGAGTTACACCTTCTCTTGGTTTCTGAGGGGCCAAAGAGCTGTTCTTGAGTGGATTCAAGCTTGAAGAACCATCTGGAACATTGTTTGTTAAGAGCGTCATCAAGGGTAAGAACTTCACCCTTTATTCCCCATTTTTGCATAGCTTTTTAACCAATCTTGAAACTATTTTTAGACTTTGTATATAACTAATAAAAGTCTTGATTTTGAGTGCTTAACATAGTTGTTTAAGGTTTCTTTGTCATTTGGCGGTGTTTGACCACTCTTAGGCCTTGTTTGGCCCTATTTTTGTGCTATTTTGATGAGCTCTGGGACCACTTTGTTTGGGCCTCCTCACCACTGAAATCTTGAGGGATTTCAATGGTGAGGATGGTGCCTTAAGGTCCTAAGAAGGAGAGGGCCAACCCTCCCTCCTTGTTGTCTTTGAAAAGGGCCTTTTTTGCCTCATGTGTGAGCATCTTGTTTAAGTGTATGGTGGCCATGACTTAGCTGTTTTTGTGCTTATATTGTCATGTATTACCTCTGTTTTTGCTTGGTTTAGACACACCATGCTTGCCTTGCATACATGTCTTGTAATGCCATGATTTGCCATAACATGTGCCGAGCATTTAGCCTATTATGCTTACTTGTTTTGGCCTAGCTTTGTGAAGCTTTTGTGCTTGTTTTAGCATGCTTAAGTTCTGTTTTTGGTTGTTTTGGTCGACCATGACATGCTTAGTATAGCCACCTTGCATTTTGGCTTGTTAGCCTTGGGTGTGTAAGTGTGGAGCATGCTTTACTTACTTTGTTTCAGTAGTTTGGAACCATTTGCCATGTCATTTCAGTCCTCATGGTATGCTTGATTGCTTTCATTTGATGCCCCTTTAATGTGTTAAGAGGTTAGGGTTTGATGCTTCATGTTTGTGCTATTGTGTATGCCTCTAGGATTAGGTCATTTAGATGCCATCTAAGTGGTTCTTAGGGCTTACTTTTGCATGATTTAGGAATGTTTTGGTTCATTTTGGTCATTTGCTTCATGTGTCATATGATCATGTTTTAGGTCCTTGGGCTTGGTTGCATGCCTAGCTTGCATTGGTTGGTTGATTTGGCATCATTTCCTACATGTTCTCAAAGCTTATTATGTATGCCATATGTCCATGATTATTCCCTTTTAAGTGTGCTTAAAAGATGCTTCTTGATGCTTAAGTGTTTAGGCCTTAACATGTGCATGCTTGTGTGTGTTTTGCCTCTCATTTCCATAGCATTTGGCCAGTGTTTTGGGCCTAATAGAGAGCTGTCCAAATTAGTGTAAGTCCCTCCTTTGCATGTTGTGGCATGCTCACCTTGTGTGTTTATTGCATACTTGACTTACCATGTATTGTTGCTGCATGTTTAAGTGACACTTGCATTTGGCACGCATTTCCTTGACTAGGTTGAATAACATGTTGCATGCCTTAGACACTTGCATGATTAGGTTACATCTTGCATGTTGACCATTAGCATAGTTATTACATGCTTGCATGCTTGCTAGCTTAGGTTGTGTGCCTAGCACACTTGTCTTCATGTTCATATTGCATGCCTTGCCTCTTGATCAAGTGATGGAGTTTGGGCCATTTGTTTGTTTAAGTGCATTTCATTCAACATTGAAATGGCACACTTGGTTTCTTGGGCCATCACACATTGAAATGCACGATTGATGGTCGAGAATTGAGGACCATCCTCCTTTGAGTCGTAAACATGATAAGGAGTGTGGTTGGTGCAAACATTGCTTGAAATGCCTTGCCATGCCATGTTTTGCCCTCTGCTGTTGTCAAAATAGGTTTCTGCAGGAAGCTTTGGCCGGCCGGCCATCTATGCTGCCGACTGACCAAATATTTGTGGCCGAGAGCTCAACAAATGGTTGATGGCCATCCGGGCATGGTCGGTGGGGTTTCCACTTGGTCGGTGGTGATCCACAGTGTCCATGGAGCATACCTTGGGAGTTGTGCAATTTTCAGAGGAGCAGAGCAAGGGAAACAGAGGCAAACTTGTGCATGGTGGTGGGTTTCCGAGCGGAACCAAGTGCGCTTGCATTGGGCCCTCTTCCCAAGGCTGCTTTTACTGCTTTATTAGCTTAGTTAATTTGCTTAACTAGTTAATTGTCTATAATATTTAATTAGCTTGACAGTTAGTTAAATTGTATTATTCTTTTGGTCCCTCCAAGCTAGGGCGAATTTGTAACAAGTGTGGGTGCATGTGTGCATGTCTTCCAGCCCCCACTTCTTTCTTCCTTTTACTTACCTGTTTTCAATGGTTAGTATTAGGGCATGTTTCAATTAGCATACTTATGCTCGTATGTTTGCATCATTCATCAGTCTTGCATGCACCAGGCTAGGCGCGTCATACTAACTGCATCGTATTTCAAATCAAACTTGAATACATGTTATCTGTCGTATCTCACATGCCATTCATAGATTAGCCGAGCCTATTCTAGTAACATTTTGTATGAGATACATTTGCCACCTTAACATGAATTAGGTTCGTGAATATGATTACTAACTAGTTCACTGTTTTGGCACAGAGTACAATGTAAGTATTTATGCTTTAGCATCTCGCATGAGTGTAAATGTTAACATGGTAGCATGCTTACCATGTGGCTATATGCTTATGTGATATAACTGCATGAATGCCTGTGGGTGAAGGTTGGATTGTTTGAATTGGGATAATTCATCGAAATCCGTATTTTAGTCTACTCGCGAGTAGCAAAATTCAAACCATTTTCCAAACAAACGGAAATGCGATGCTTTGTTCCGACTTAGGTAATTTAGTCTATACTTGTTTGCTGTACGCATCACATAATAATTCTAGGCTAATAATCGGTATAAGAACGCATAATATTTTCAAAACAAGATATCATGGTTAGTAGATGCCGATCTTCGGATCGGGCGAGAAGGGGTGGTCGTAGTTGACCTTCCCCAATCGTACCCAAGTTCCTGAGTCGTGGCAACTTTGGTGATGACGGACACGTGGCCTTAGGCAAACGAGTCAGGGTTTCCTAAATTCCCCCATTAAAAAATATTTAGGTGGTGACTCTGTATCTGACAAAGCAGTCCATGTTTGGAACTTCTTTCTAAAAATCTATTTTTCAAAATGATTTGCCGGATTTGGACTCTTTGGTTCAGATTAAGAACCGTGACGATTTGAGTTCGAACTGTAGTGAGCCCAAAACGAACGAAACGGGATTCATCCTCCCGGGGCGTTCAGGGACATCTACAGTAACCTTCTGAAAAATTCATGAACACATGTAAGTAAAGCACATGCAGAAACGCATGCAACGTGTGAAGCAAAACAAATATACACATGTAAGTAAAGCACATGCGAAAACGCATGCAATGTGTAACAATGCGAAAAGGGGAGAAAGGGGTTAGTAAGGGTTAGTTACGTCCACACGCAGCACGCGAGTGGAGAAAAATTAGATACGTCCACACGCGGCACGCGAGTGGAGAAAAGTTAGATACGTGCACACGCGGCACACGAGTGGAGAAAAAGTTAGATACGTCCACACGCGGCACGCGAGTAGAGAAAAAGTTAGATACGTCCACACGCGGCACGTCCACACGCGGCACACGAGTAGAGAAAAAGTTAGATACGTCCACACGAAGCACGCGAGTGGAGAAAAAGTTAGATATGTCCACATGCGGCACGCGAGTAGAGAAGAGTTAGATACGTCCACATGCGGCACACGAGTGGAGAAAAGTTAAAAATCGGAACATGTTCCGAATGCTATTATCCAAAGAAAGGGAAACATAGGGACATATCCCGGTGTTCCCAAAAATAAGAAGGGGGGGACATAGGGACGTATCCTGGTGTTTTGGAGAAGGAACGTGCAAAACAATGCAAGTAGCGGGGTGCAAGACAATGTACATGAAATATGCAACAATGTGAGAGATTGACATGTATGATAATGCAAATGGAAGATGCATGACAATGCGAGTTGTTCGAAATGCATGACAATGCATACAAGAGATGCATGACAATGCGCGTTGTTGAAATGCATGATAATGCGAATGATTGAAATGCATAACAATGCATATACTGAATTGCATGATAATGCAGAAGAGACATGCATGCCAATGCATGACAAGGAAATGCATGACAATGCAAGAGAGATATGGATGACAATGCATGATGAGGAAACGCATGACAATGCATGATAAGGAAATGCATGATAATGCAAATGAGGTGCACATGACAATGCATGACAAGAAACATGCATGACAATGCAAATGAGGTGCACATGACAATGCGTGACAAGGAACATGCATGACAATGCATGTGAGGTGCTCATGACAATGCGTGATAAGGAACTGCATGACAATGCAAAGTAAGGAAATGCATGACAATGCATGTGAAACGCGCATGACAATGCATGGACGAGAATGCATGACAATGCATGAAATGAAATGTAGATGAAAGATGCATGACCATGCGTGTAATTGAAATGCATGACAATACATGATTTATTGAAATGCATGACAATGCAAACTATTGGGATGCACGACAATGCAAATGAACTCGAATGCGTGACAACGCACGTTTTTTTTTTTTTTTTTTTGAAATGCATGACAATGCAAATGAACTCAAATGCGTGACAACGCACGTTTGTTTTTTTGAAATGCATGACAATGCAAATGCGTGACAACGCACGTCTTTTTTTGAAATGCATGACAATGCAAATGAACTCAAATGCGTGACGACGCACGTCTTTTTTTGAAATGCATGACAATGCAAATGAACAGTGCATAATAATGCAAGTTGTGCGTGTTACAACGCGTGTAGACGTGCATAATGATGCAACCTATGTATGTTCATCATAAACAAGGCAAAACATTGTAATGCAACGTATTTTTTTTAGAGAAAAAAGGCGGTTATTGAATCTCGCAAGATACCAAAGGATACGAAAAAGATACTCCTTGCGCGTACTGAGCATCGCATACAGGAAGCATGGTTCGGGGTCAACACGAAGGCTGGTTAAGCTTCAAAAATGCACTTTCTTGCACTGTCTAGAGTAAAAAAGGCCCCAAACCACATAATTGACCCAACCAAGGGTGTAGGAGATACACCGGCCACCGGGGAAGACCACCGGCCATCCATCAGCCATGAAATAAGGTCACCGGCCAAATATTTGGCCGACCGGCCAAAAATTGTTGTATCGGGGTAGTTTTGTCCTTTGGCCACGAGTCTTTAAATATGGGGTTCCAAACCCCCTATTTTCACTTCTCACAAGCTCAAAAACCTCTCCCCTCTCTCTCTAGGCGATTTTCCAACCCTCGGTCGGAGTTTTTACAGTGTTTTAGCGCCCTTTTCGTCGTTCGATTCGCGAAAACCTCCCCGTTTCGCACGTTTTGAACCGAACAAATCTTAGTTTCGGTGTCTCTTTCTTGATTTCGACCACATGGGGTTTATTTGCCCCGAGTTTACCTCTATGTTTGTGCCTTTTCCGGACTCTGACCTTTCCGCCCAATTTTCACCCTCTCGGGGTTGACTTTTGGGTTGACTTTCCACGTTCTTGCCCGGTTTTCACACTATCGGCCATTTTCACACTATTCTTGAGATGGCAGACAACATTCCAGGCGGCGGGGCTCCACCGGAGTTGGACATGGACCCTGAGGCGGTGCTCCTGCCTCTTCACATCCGGCCGTTCGATCCGGCGGCCTATAGGCCGGTGATACACGTGCTTCCTCCTAACAGCCTCCGTTACTTTAGGAGCTATGAGCGACGCATGCCACTGGAGCTTCTGCTGTGCGAGCCAGAGTCACATCTGTCCTATGGCACTTCTGAGGTACACTCTTCCCTGTTTCATTTTCCGTAAAGTAGGACACATAACTGGAATAACGATTCTGTTCTTTAACTGCTTAACTTAGACACACTAATACATCGCATGCTGTAGTTCACTGCGAGCACACCCGCACCTGATACCTGTTTGAATCTAAACACGTGTACACACACTGTATTTTCCACTGAACCACTCAAACACACTGACACATCACATGCTGTAGTTCACTACGAGCACACCCGCACCCGATATCCGTTTGAATCTGAACACGCGCACACACGCTGCATCCTCAACTGAACCACTCAAGCACACTGATACATCACATGCTGTAGTTCATTGCGAGCACACCCGCACGCGATATCTGTTTGAATCTGAACACGCGCACACACGCTGCATTTTCATCAATTCTGAGTGCATTCAACACTGTATTTGTAACACTATTTCACAACTGTTTGTTTTGACCACAGGGAGATTCTTATGCCTTTCGGGGGTATGGGAATGCTGCCGCTAGAGGTTGGTACATAGAGCTACCCGACGCGGTTCGTCGTATTGTCGACCGGGCCGGCTTTGGGACTTTTTACATGGGGCTCTCGTGCTTGACCGCGAGCAGGCCCCTTCTTGCTGCTCTGGTGGAGAGGTGGTGGGACACCACCAACTCTTTCCACCTTTCTACCACCGGGGAGATGACGATGACTCCCTTTGATTTCTCGATGCTCACAGGCATCGGGGTGGGGGGTGATCCGACCCCCTTTGATACAGACATGGACGAGTCGGACGCTGCTCAGCTATACTTGCTCGGCACTCAGCCACCTCTCGCTCGAGCAGGGTTTGTGCGATACTCATGGTTCGAGGATCACTTCCGGATCCAAGCGCCTACTACCCGGGAGGAGGAGGAGCAGTATGCTCATGATTTTATCATGTTTTTGCAAGGGACCACACTTTTCGCCGACCGGGCGAACACCGTCGCCCTCTATCTGCTAAGCGCGCTTGTGGACATGGCGCGGATCCGCCTTTATGACTGGGGTGGCACCGGCTTGGCCACTCTCTATGGTTATATGAGCTCATCGTCTCGTCGTAGCGGATAGTTGCTTGGAGGCTATTGGTGAGCCTGGGAGGTACACATTCCCTTCTTATCTTTTTAATTCTGGCTTTCATTATTTGTACACCATACACACTGCGCACACGCAATCTGTTCTACACTGACTGTACATTGCACACACAGCACAACACACCGAACACATTGCACAATACACTACACACTGTTCTCTGATTTCCGCTTTTATCTGTATACTGCTTTATCTAACAAGCCTACTCATGTCTGCTCTGTTTCGTTCTGTAGTTGTGGGTGTATGCCTACTTTCTGAGGCTTGCCCCAGTGCCAGACGATGAGATGCCCCTCATGGTTTCATTTTCCCACCGTTTTGACGTGAGATACGAGCGGAGGCCACAGGAGCCCTTCATGTTCTTCCGCCGCTACTTTGACACCATCATCGCAGTCGAGGTATGTCAAACATTTCAGTTTATTGGCTTTTCTTTGCAATGTACCTTAAATAATAGATAACAAACTGTATTTACTGCTATTTGCAGATCACCTGGCAGCCGTGGGCCTCATTGCCCATCGCAGTTCGGGAGCGGTATGCCAGTGCTCAGGAAACTACCCGATTCAGAGTCTTGTTAGAGGGTCCGGTTTGCCGTGCCTGGTACTTTGGGGAGCGCTTCTTGCGGCAGACCTTGGGCGTGCTAGAGCAGCCGGTTCCAGTACCTCCTCCTACCTATGTGAGGGACACTGAGAGATATACCTTAGTGGAGATGATGAGTTACACCATCGGCTGGAGCCATGAGCGCTTTGTAGACAAGGGCGACTATGTGGCGTTCGTCCAGACCTATATCATACGGCCTCTGACCAGTGCCGGCTGAGTTGAGAGAGAGAGACCAGCGGTGCCAGCTGCGACAGCAGGAGCATCGTGGGCACCGCAAGCCCGAGGTAGGAGTGGGCCCTGGAGAGGGCAGGGAGCTGGGTGGCCCGAGCTACCTACTATGATGACATGCCGAGGGCAGGGTGGGGAAACTTACCAGATCCCCATCGCTCTCCCTCCACCTGATCATGAGCTAGTCGGATTCTACGGCTTGCCACGGGTATGCACTACTGTATTTTGCATCCTGTACAGTCATTTCATTTCATTTCTCTTGATGTTCCGCAGAATACTGATGTTTCTAACACTCTTGCAGAATTCCGCCGAGTACACTCGCCAATCTTTGGAGTTGACTGCTTCCATGATGGGGATGCTACAGCAGAGCTTCGACCTGCTAGCTATTTACAGTATCCCGGTAAGCTCTTTCAACCACAATCTCAAACTGTGCATAATCTGTTTCACACATAATATGATGCATCGCACTATCAACATGGCACTTGTTACGCGGCCCTCACGGCTTGGATACACTGTAACCCACGGATTTGTTCACTGCATTGCTTACGACATTCATACACTGCACTCAGTCACTGCATTATGTACTGGCACATTGCTCACAACATTCATACCCTGTACTCATACACTGCATTCTGTATTCATACTCTGCTTAGCGTAGCATAACTGATGTATTTACCATTTGTCCTTTTCAGCCCCCATTCCAGATACCGGCTGCAGGGGGTGCTCCAGCAGGACCATCTGTGTCTACCTGAGGGGGAGGGAGAGCAAGACGAAGGACCATAGTACCCCCTCACACCAAAGCGGGGCACACTCATGTTGGGAGCAGCTCGCGGGCACCGATTCCAGATGATGATGAGTCTGAGACAGAGGCAGAGGCAGAGTTGTCTGAGGATGAGACTGGAGATGACTTGGGCGCGGGCTCAGATGGTGGGCCGGTGACGATGCTCCTGGACCTTCGTCCAGGAAGAGGACAAGGACAGACTCTCATGCCTGAGACCAGTTGACGTTGATCTAGACTTTTGCTGCTTTTCATTCTTTTTGCTTTATTTTTTTTCTCTCTCTCTCTCTCTTTTGCTAGTAGTTTGAGCACTTTGTACTGCCTCAGACAACTTTTATTTTCCTCAAAACTATGTACTTGAAAAGATGATGGAATGAAACAAGCTTTTTGTTTGAAAAAGAGTTATATTTGCACATTTCATTCATCGCATCGCATCACATTACACAATGAGATTGAACTTTTGTCTGAAAATTAAACACTTGTATCGTAATAACCAGGTAGTGAACCGACTAACAACAAAACAACTTATACAACATACTGCTCATTCTGAACACACGGCTCATAACACAGCGCTGAGTTCATTCGGCACACAGCTCATACACATAGCTCATACAGCACACTGCTCATTCTGAACATACAGCCCATAACACAGTGCTTGGTTTATTCGGCACACAGCTAATTCTTAAGAAACAGTTCAATCCGAATAGACGGGATGCAAAGATGTGATTGGCAGAAGTTGAAACATACTCAGATGCTTCAAATGTGGAAGAACAAATGTGGAGAATGGCAGAGCACTCTGAGCATAAAACGATTCATTTTGAAAAAATGAGAAATGAATTCTCAATCGGGTATCGAGCCTATGACTGAACACAGCGAAAAAAGACTCAAAAAAAAAAAAAAAAAAGGTATACCACCTAGAGACAAACACAGACGGCTGAAACGACTCAAGACAAGAATCGAGACAAACAAAAATAAAAGACATGACACTCGGACATGTTACAAAGGCGAGAGGCCTCTCAATTCGCGAGGAGCCAGTTTCTCCGGGTATTGTTTCCCACCCTTTCTCATTTGTGATTCTCACATCACTCTGGCACTCAATCTCAGTTTTTCTGAAAAAGCCCTTTTCTCACTTTTTCTCAACGCACATCTCTCTATTCTTTAATCTCTCATTTTTTATCCCTCCCCTGGGTGGTTTGATGGATAAACAAAAAGTTGTGGGTTCATGCCCAACACTATTAGCTCGTGGCTGTCTCCTCCGGTGCCATTTAGTCGAGGCCCCGGATGAGGGAGTGGAGTAACTTGATCCAGTCAAATTCGCGCTTCGCACTTGGCTTGATACCTCGTTGCTTGGAGGATGTTGAGAGCTTTCGGCCCTTTGTTGTTAGCTTCAGCTGTGCGCTTTTCTGGCGAATATGGTGCCTTTTCCGGCAAGTATGGTGCCCTTTCTGGCAAATGCATGGATAACAGGGAAAGGACAGGAAGCCTGACTCAACTGTGCCCCTAGTTCATCATTTTGACCATTTTTTGTTTTGGCTTTTCTACTAAAACAATTTTCATCAGTATAAAAGTTTGATTAACATGCTTGTTCAATTTTCTGATTTAAAATCATGCAAGTCAGGTTGTGAGACTAAAAATTTTCCTTTTTGGGTCCAAGAAAATGGTCCTGCTTTTTTTTGAAAAATTGGAATAATTTTCGAGAAAATTAGTCAACCTCAGTAAAAATTCTTAAAAACTGTTTTTACAAACGGCCACTGCTCAACGAGCACAGAACCTACTCTTGAGATGCACAACCTCGGACCCAAAACAATGGAAAATTGCCCCCTGTCCGAACGGCACTGTATGGCAATGGAAAATTGACCCTTGTTTGAATAGCACCGCAGCACACTGTATGGCAACGGAAAGTTGCCCCTTGTTTGGATAACGCCACATCACGCTGTAATCGGTCCTCAAAGTGACGATCACAACCAAACTCTCAGATACAAAAAAAATAAAGATGATCAAAACCATTACATGCACATAATCGATTTGGAAGTGTTTGTAGCTGGACTTCAGAATGAAGTTGCCTACGTATCCCAAACATGGGAATCAAGTCTTACGTAGTTCCGGTTAAGGGACACTCGGGTATTAACCCCTCCTTTTACAGTCTAACTTTTGCTAAGGTCGCCCTTTTGGGTTTTCAACCTTGCATGCTTTGTTCTTCTTTTCTTTTCAATTCTTTTCATTTCTTTTCTTTTTTTCCTTTTTCATCTTTTCTTTTCATTTTCTTCATTTTTCTTTTTGCTTGCTCTAATGTTTGCCTAGGTCGCGCTTCCGGGTATTCGGCCCAGCGAGCCTCTCAAGGGTAAAAGTGTAGCTTTGTCCATGTCAAATGGTTTTGAGATCTCGAAGCCATCTCAATCCAGGAGAGTGGCTGTTGTTTGCTGATGATGTCGGAGTCCATCCAATGGGGGCTAAATTTGCCCCCAGTGTTGTGGATAGGAACTCGGTTGTTCTCCAGCAGTACTTTCTTCTTTCCTCCCTTCAGGGATTTGGCATTCTTGCCGATCTTCATCTTGGACTCTTCGAGTGCATTATTTGACGTCTTTTGCCCCTTGTTCGAGGGATGCTTCTGATCTGGCCATAAAAGCTTCACATTATGGCTGACCGTTGAACATTCTGAATGCAAGTTCAATTGCTTGGAAGCAAAGGGGGCGGGTCTCGAGGTTGAGAGCGATCCTAAACTGCACAATCTCGAGAGCGATTCCGCACAAGTCTTCGCAGGACCGCGCAAAACATTTTTTGAAATCTTTTAAGAAAGCGACAAGTCGCTCGCGCTGAAGACAGTGCAGAACCAATCTGGATCAAGCCAGGATCCTTCTCAGTACTCACGTTAACAAACATGATCCCATTCATCAAGGGCATAGCATGCCTCTCTTTCTCTCAAGTTGATCAAATTCTGCAAATCCTGAGGAATTCCTTCCTCTTCGTTTTCATCACAGTGTTCAAAAATTTTTGAAAAACTTAGGTCAATGCAATGACTTCAAGGTACAGAAGAGCAAGTGAAGTGTACTGCTGTTTCATTCTAAACTTGCTAGCACAACAGGCTCAAAGTAGCAATAGGCACAAAAACCTGATAGTCACAGCTGTTTCGTTCAAATTTCCTGGTTGCAACTGGCTCCACAGTAGAGACTGACTTAAAAGAAAGCAAAAAGGCAAACACAAAACAAGCAAATGATGTCTGGGGTAACGTCCCCTAAAATTACCTGACTTCTGTACAACAAGACTGACTCGATACAACATGATAGACCTAACTGGCATAGTACAAAAAGACTGACTATATACAAGAGAACAAAACTGACTGAATACCCAAGTCAAAAAACACAAAACTAGCATTCGCAAATGTTCAAAAATAGTGCGTCCCATACGCCACATCTGAAGTAAACTGGACGCCACCTGCAAGTGGACCTACCCCTGATCACATACTTGTATTATCTTCGAAATCCACCAATCCAGTGTTGACAAACTTTGCTGGGCTCGGCGGGAGGATGACTTCGTTGTCAATCAAATCTAGTACTTCGTGGCGAAGGCGGAAACAATTGTCAGTGCTGTGACCGGTTTGCTGGTGGTACGCGCAGTACTGAGTAGCATCATGTGAGAGAGGGAGGTTACTTGGGAGAGGTTGAGGCTCGAGGGGTTTAAGATGGCCCTTTTCCACCAGGATTTGAAGTGCTTTAGACAAAGGCATGTAGAGGGCATGGAAGACTCTGCGACCTCGAGGCAAATACTTCGAAGTCTGCAGACTTTTGCTGGGCGCACTAGCAAAGGGATCGATAGGTGCTGCCTTGGCTCTCTGATCTTTTCTGGGTGTAGGGTTAGGATTGGCAGGAACAGTTCTAGGGCGACGGTCTCTATCCCGATTTTCCTTCTAGCTTGAACTACTCTCGGTCTGAGTGGGGAAGATGTCATCCATAGTCTTAGCCAAAACCGCGAGTACTTGTTGCTTATTCAACCCCTCGGCTTTTAGAGCCTCAACAGCTTGCTGAAGTTGTTCGTAGGGATCAGCATCCACCGTCATCTTGTTCTTTCCACTAGCCTCAGCTTGGTGGGAGGTTTGGGTTGTTGCTTCAGTGCGAAGCCCCGTTGTCGTTGATACGTCATTGCCGGAATTTCAGACAGCTTCAAGTTGGCTGAGCTCAATTACAATTCGCCCCAGTAGCGAGGGCTCCTGCGGCATGAAGTTCCCAGCATACGATGTGGTTGGTGGCGAAGCCGACATTCCATAGGCGAGGTCAGCCACAGACCTTTGGAGGTCGCCAATCATTCCCATCAACTCAAACGTGGTGGGCTCACGAGTTTGAAACAACTGGGGCGTCTAGATCGGGTGCGCCACAGGCGACCTAGGCGGATGTGGTATTTCAACATTGGTCCCATCCTGCAAGATGATTCCTTGGTCCAATGCGGCTACCATAACTACAATTTCCTTTGAATTTTGTGTCATCATAAGTCTCCTGAACTCAACGGAGATGATGTAACCAGTGACTAACGGAGCAGGTGAACCGGTAAGCGTTGACTGGTCTTGCCTCAACAAAGGAGAACGCTGGCTGCTCCAAACTGAATCTCTAAACTGAAAGAGAAAGTGGGCAACATCTCAGCCCAATTTTACTAGAACAGGCATAAGTTTAGCTGAATAACTGCATTCGACCATTGATCACTGTTCCCTAAAATTACTGCCTCAAATCTGAACCTGATACCCGCAGATATAACTGATTCTCAAAACACTGATGTTGATGCCCGCAGGCCTGATGCCCAAACTTGCAGACTGATATGTGTATTCCCTGTAGAGGTCAACTTCAAATAGCACATAACAAGCAAGTAAGAGCCAAAACACCCCTATGTTGGGGTAGGGTTTCCCTGTCCTATTGTCAGGAGCTAGGGTTTCACTACGCACACAACGGTTTCAAACAACCTACAATCGGGTAAGCAACATGTTCTAGTTTGGAATGGTCACTATGGATTCCGAATATGCACTAGGTCGAATGGTCAAAAGGGTGCCTCGGTAAAAATTGGGGTTTGTGTTCCCATCGTTGCCGAGCCCGTAACCGGTCAGCCTTATGGCCCGCTTCTCAAAGCGATTCTCCGGTAAACCGTTCAGGAATAACAGATGGCAAGCACGGTGTCCTAGGCGCACCAATGCACATGCAATGCAAAGAAACACATGAGTGTAGTCAAAACAAGATATCATGAGTTCGAGTCGAGTTCTCTAATTCCCCAGCAGAGTCGCCAGAAACTGTGGACGTGCCCTGAGGGCCTCATTCTACCACAGTTCGGACTCATTTGTCACGGTTCTTAATCTGACCTTGCAAAGTGCAATGCAAGACTTATAAATCACCAAAGAGTACAAATCCAGCAAATCGTTTTTGGAAAATAGATTTTTAAGAAAGAAGTGCCAAACATAAACTACTTTGCCAAATACAGAGTCGCCACCTAAATATTTATTTTGGGGGAATTTAGGAAACCCTGACTTATTGCCTAAGGCCACGAGTCCGTCATCACTAAAGTTGTCTCGGCTCGGGAACTTGGGTATGATTGGGGAAGGTCATCTATGAGCACCCCCGCTCGCCCGATCCGAAGATCGGCCTGTACTAAGCATGATATTTTGTTTTGAAAACATATATGTTCTTATTCCGGTTAGTTAGCTAGAATTATTATGTGATGCGCATAACACACAAGTATAGACTAGATTACCTAATTTGGAATATAGCATCGCATATCCGTTTGTTTTGAAATGGTTTGAAGTTTGTTACTCACAAGTAGGCTAAAATGCGGATTTGATGAATTGTTCAAAATCATTTAATCTAACCTTCACCCACAGGCATTCAGGCAGTTGTATCACATAAGCAATTAGCCTCATGGCAAGCATGATGTCATGTTAACACTTACAGACATGCAAGATGCTAAACCATAAACACTCACAGTGTACTCCAAGCAAAAACAAGAACATGTTAGTAATCAAATGTATGATCCAAGTCCATGTTAAGATGGCTAATGCAACACATAGGAAAATGCAATTAGAATAGGCTCGGCTAATCTAAGATGGCATATGATATGCGGCAATTTGATACACGTATTCAAGTTGGAATTGAAATACTATGCAGTTAGTATGATGCACCGAGCCCAGTGCATGCAATACAAATGAATGAATGCAAACATGCATAGCATAAGGTATGCTAAATCAAATATGCCCTAAAACTAACCATCATAAGCAGTTAAATAAAAGGGAGAAAGAAGTGGGGGTTGGAAGACTTGCATCACACACATGCACGCTTATTACACAATTGCGCCCTCTCGAGGGAGGGACCGAATAAATAATACAAATCAACTAACTAATCAACTAATAAGCTAATTCATTAATTACACAACCAAATCGAAATATATAACTAGTCTAAGTTATTAAAACACTGAAATGGCCTCAAGGCGAGGGATGTGTGCATGCTTGTACGGCTTCGCTCGGAAATCCATCACCATACTCATGTTGCCTCGGTTTACACTGTTCTGCACCTCTGAACACTGCGCAAGTCTCAAAGTTGCTTCTAAACTACTCCCTGAGGGTTGTGGGAGGTCACCGACTAAGAGGTGAGGCCACCGGCCATGGGGAACTGGTCATCGACCATTTGTGGTAATCTTGGCTAACAATTAATGGCCGGCCGGCATTGAAGATGGTCAACAGACCATCTCTTCCTGCAGAATCTTGTTTTCCTGTAGCAGAGGGCAAACAGAGCATGACAATGCATTTTCAAAGCAATGTTTGCACCACCACCCTCATCATGTTTGAAACACAAAGGAGTATGGTTCTCGATCCTCGGGCCATCAATCACGCATTTCAATGCATGATGGCCCAAGGTGCTAAGTGTGCGTTTTAATGTCAAATGAAATGCACGCAAAACAAATGAAGGAACCCCAACCTCTATCATGGTTTATCAAGGGGCAAGGAATGCATGCTTAATGCTATGCAACTTAAGCATGCAAGCAAGCTAATGCAACATGAGTATGTGAACAAGCATGCAAACATGCAAACATGTAACAACATATTAAACTGATGACAAAATATAAGCTAATAAGCATGCGAAATGCAACTTAAGCATATAACAGTATGCAATGAGCCAAATGTGCAACAACATACAAGGCAAGCATGCAACAACATGCAAAGGATGGACTTAAAGCTCAAAGCTAGCCAAAGGACATGAACCATGGCCATATCAACCAAGCCCCAAAGGACCAAGGTGACCCAAAACAGTCCCATGGCAGGCCAAAATATGGCTAGAACATGCATGGGATGAGGCCAAAACATGCTATGAAATGGGCGCAAAAATAAGGGGCATTCAAAGCCACAAAGAGAGCACTCCACTACAACTACCTCAACCACACGTGGCATGGATTATTCAAAGAAAAACATAGTTATAATATGCCAATAGGAGCCCCAAAATCCGCTGATATGGTAGCCCAAGGACATAATCATGGAGACATACACAATGGTCCAAACGTGGAGCACAAAATAACAACTCTTCAAAGCATTGAAGGGATGGAAAATGCAAGCATACAAGCATGGAACATGGACTGAAATAACATTCTAAGTGATGCCAAACCACTGAAGTGATCCACAAAGAGCATGCTAGCTACTTGGACACTCAAAACTAACAAGCTAGATTACATGGAAGCTACACAAAGTAAGTCATGGATGACCAAAACAACCAAAATCAGAGTTCAAGCATGCTACAACAAGCCTAAAAGCTTCATGGTGTTGAGCCAAAATCATGCTAAAAACACATGTTACAACATGATGCATGTTAAGGCCAAATCGTGGGATTACAAGACAAGTGTATTAGGCATACATGGCATGTCTAAACCAACTCAAAATAGAGGTATATCATGGCAAAACAAAGCCTAATACATGCTGAAATGGAGCTAAAACAAACTAAACACACATGCTTCCACATAAGCCATTTATGCAAGCATTAAAGATAACAAGGAGAGGGGATGACCCTCTCCTTTTTAGGACCCCAAAACCACCTCTGCACCACTAAAAATCCTCTAGATTTCAGTGGTAGAGAGGTCATGCAAAAACCAAAACAATGGCCAAAAGGTATGGCCTAAAACAAGGCCTAACAAGGCCTTGGAGGGGGGGGGACAACCCCAAACCTCAAAGTGACCTTAAACAAAGTTTTAAAGCACACAAAATCAGAATTTTTATCAGTTATAGTCGAAGCTTAAAACAATAAGCAAGAATGGCTAAAAGCCTAAGCAAGAAAGGGGTAGCTAAAGTAAGGATACTCACCCTTGTAAACATTCTTTAGGAACAATGCTCCAGCACCTTTCTTTGGTCAAAACCAGTCCAAAAATCCTAAGAACAACCTTCTATGGCCTCAACAACCCAAGGATGGTGTAATGCTAGGTGCTCTAGTGCAAAAGTAAGACAAAACTCACTTTAGGTCACAAAATAAGACCAAACCAAGGAAAATAGATACAGCACTATATCTATCCTCTCTAACCCTAATTTCTCTGAACCTTGGAGGAGGGAGGAGGGGCTCCCTCTTATAGAGGCTCAAATTCTAAGGCTTCCAAGAGAAGCCAAGCAAGGAGCAAATCCATCCATACACGTGTATGGAGGATGTGTAATGTGGATGCCAGTTGTGACAGCTGGCATAAAATATCTGCTAAAAGCAGATGGAAAGGGGTCGGCTGGAAAATATGACCGATTGACCAACAAAAATGGCCGGCCGACCAAAAACGTTGCCGACCGACCAAAATCTTTGGCCAGTAGCAAGAAAACAAGGCCGGTGGCCTCAAGGCAAGGCCGGTGAGGTGTGGGGATGGCCAACATGCTATTCCCTACCCTCGGAAGCAAAAACACAAGTGTTTGGTGCCAAACCAAGCACAAAACAAACAAGTCGAGAGGTCTTGAGGCAAGGCGCGCAACCGAAACCTCTGAGAACTTAAGGATGGTCAAAAATGGAGTGTCTACACCTGTGTGCAGTTGGGTTGAGATATCTTTTTTTACCACAGAGACAGATATACCGATAGATCAGTTAGATCAGGGCAGTATGGCGGGAATGGAAGAGATGATGCGTCAGCTCCAGGAGAGTATGAAAACCATACAGCAGGACGGTGCTCGTTAAGCAGAATTTACCAAACAACAGGCTGTGGTCATGGCCCAATAGGCAGAGGTAATTATCAGGCTACAGCAGCAGACTGGGGCATCTGTTTCACACAAGGCTCCTCCCCCACCAAGAGTTCCTATACTCAGGGAGACAGTTAACGTCCAGGATGATACGAACATTCCAATAGGGCCAGCTCCGCCCCCGATCCTACCCCAGCTATCCAAAGCGCAGACCAACCTACTGGATTCTCCCTTTGAGTTCGAGGTGGACCCCACAGCCATGAAAAGCTGTTCAAAAAGTCTCAGGGCATGAAGATCATTCTGGATATTGAGGATGGGTGCACCGACTCGACCGTGACGCTGCCGGACCGATTTAAGATGCCACACATAGACCGCTTTGACGAGTCTAGAGATCCTATGGTGCATCTGCGGCTGTTTTCAGACATACTAAGGCCGATGGGCCTCTCCAGATTACAGAAGCTTTCCTTGTTTGGCCGGACCCTGTCGAGTGTATCGGCTATTTGGTATGCAAAACTGGAGGACTTCGTCAAAAGGAATTGGGAGGAGATGGCTGAGGCCTTCATAGATCAATACTCCTATAAAACGCAGATTGAGATTACAACCCGTGATCTTCAGACCACTAGGCAAGAGCCGAAGGAGATTTTCTCTGATTTTATAACCCGGTAGAGGGCTAAGGTCTCAATGATGACCATCAGGCCTGTTGACAAAGATCAGATTCGGATGGTTGTGCGCAACCTCTAGCCCAAGCTTGTGTAGAAGATGATCGTTCTCCCCTCTCTACCTTTGCAGATCTACATGAGATTGGGGTACAGATTGAGGACGCTATGAAGTAGGGTCTTATTGACCAAGAGAAGGAGCAGCCTAGGAGGGCGTTTTCCCGCAGTTCGAATGCGATCACCAGTGGTGATGCGGCTGCAAGATCTTCTGAGGTGGGCATGGTCACCACCACCGCATCAAAAATAGCTACCCCATTCACCGATGCGTCCGGAAGTTGCTCACAAAAAACCAAATATCCACCTCGAGTCAAGAGGGTTTTTACCCCACTTTATATGCCTTTGTCAATGGCTCTAGAGGTCTTACTCCGGAAAGGATATCTGAAACCGTTGGAACAACGGCCTCTACCCGATCCCATCCCTCCAGAGCATGACCAGACTAAATACTGTGCCTACCATCAACAAACTGGTCATGACACTGACAGTTGCTTTCATCTTCGCCATGATGTACAAGATCTGTTTGACAACAAGGTCATCGCCGCACCAGCTCAGCAAAGTCTATCGCTAGTGGATCAGTGAACTTGGGGGATAGTACGAATATGTGATCAGGGGATGGACCACCTGCGGGCGGCACTCAGTTTACTCCAGATGTGGCGTATGGCACGCACTGTTTTGAGCATTTGTGAATGCTGGTTTTTGGACTTTCTGACTCGGGTATTGAGTCAATTTTGTTATGTCGTTTAGAGTCTATCCCGTTATATAGAGTTAGTCTTTTCATACTGAGTCCGTTGGGTCTATCTTGTTGTATCGAGCCAGTCCTATTTTGTTAGAGTCGGGTGATCCCGGGGGCACTACCTCGGATATCACTATTTTGTTTTGTGTTTGTCTTTTCCCTTTCTTTTGAGACTGTTTCTGCCGGGGAGCCAGTTACACCAGAAGACCTAATTCAAACAGCTACGGTTTTCATGCTTTTGTGCTTGTTTCTGCTTTGAGCCTGCTGTGCTAGCAAACTTGAATGAAACGGCAGTGCTTTTCACCTATTTTTCTGTGCCTTTAAGTCATTACATCGACCCAAGTTTTTCAAAACCTTTTTGAACATTGTGATGAAAACGAAGAGGGATAAATTCCTCGGCTTTTACAAAATTTGATCAATTGAGAGAAAGAGAGGCGTGCTAAGCCCTTAATAATTGAAATCATGCTTGTTAATGTGAGTACTGAGAAGGACCCTGGCTTAATCCAAATTGGTTCTACATTGTCCTCAGTGCGAGCGATTTGTCGCTTTCTTAAAAGATTTCAAAAAAATGTTTTGCGCGATCCTGAGAAGACCTGTGCGGAATCACTCTTAAGATTGTGCAGCCTAGGATCGCTCTCAGCCTCGAGACTCGACCCCTTTTGCTTTCAAACCTTGAACTTGGATTCAGAATGTTCAAAGCTCAATCACGATGTGAGGCCTGTGTGACCAGATTCGAGGCAACCCATGAATGCAGCAACAAAGTCAAATCAAGAAAGTCAGACGTCGTCAAAAGGAAGCTTGCAAAGCTAGATCAGAAGCACCCCTCGAACTAGGGGCGACAAAAATGCACTCGAAGAGTCAAAAATGGGACATTTCTCAAGGTAACGAAGACTGACAAGAATGCCAAATCCCAGAAGGGAGAAAAGAAGAAAGCTTTTGCTGAAGGACAACCAAGTTCTTGTCCACAACACTAGGGGCAATTCATCCCCTATCGGATGGACTTTTACATCGTCAGTGAACAATGACCACTCTCTTGGATTCAGATGGCTTCAAGATCTTAAAACCATTTAATAGGGACCAAACTACACTTTTACCCTTGAGAGGCTCGCTGGGCCGAAAACCCGGAAGGGTGACCCAGGCAAAAGTTAGAGCAAGAAAAAAAGAAAAGAACAAAAAAAAGAGAAAAAGAAAAGTGAAGAAAATGAAAAATTCTGAACAAAGAAAAAAAAATGAAAAAAAATGAAAAGAAAAGAAAAACAAAACTCGCAAGGTTGAAAACCCGGAAGGGCGGCTGTGACACCCCTGTTCTGTATTATGCTAATTGGTCCCAAATGCCAATGTGATTATATGTTTTGATATGATTTTGTGTGCCATTATGCGAGTATATATGATTTTGAAGTTTTATCTGTTCATCGTAGGAATATCTGTTTGAATAACCTACATTGGAAATTAAATTGAGGGCCTTATCGACCACAGAACCCGAAATTGATTACGCCATTGTGATTGGCATAATTTTTAGAGCCCACGGTGAAATTTAATTGAAAAATTGATTCAGGTCAGATTAAATCGATTAAATTGGTGGATTAGTGCCCAATCACCTTATTATTATTATATTGACTTAGTGGGACTTGATGTATTTGAGCACTACACCTCATTTCTCTCCTTTAGCTCATTTTTTACTGATTCTTGGACTCAATTTGAGAGTGAGAGCCGACTATAGAGAGGGAGAAAGAGGGACTGTGCAATTGTGGCCTTGAAACTTGGAAGTTGGAAGTCTAATTCAAGATTTAATCATAGATTGTGAGAATCAAGCTCCTAGGTGAGTAATTCTTGGATTATAGTTGTAATTTTTGGGTGCTCAAACTAATTTGGTGATCAAGAGTAATATTGAAATGAACTTGGGTTGTATTTGTTGAATTGAAGCTTAATATGTGCATGCATGTAGGAAATCACCTTGATATTGCATGTTTGAGCACAAATGTGTATAATCTATGTCGAATGTTAAAGGAAACTCATGTCTTGATCACCATTTGTGTTGTCTAAGTTGAGAATGTGGCAATTCATCACATGCATGTACAATTTATGAAGATATGAACTTGATTGTATGAATTTGTTATGTTAGAATGAGTTTGATGGGGAAATTGGGGCATGCATGTGAATTATTTGCGAATTGAGCTCCATTGGGTTGTGATTTGGGGTTTACATCATGTTAGTATAATTATATTTGAGATTTGAGCCTTTGCATGCAAGAATTGTAGCTGGAAAGTTGAATTTGAGCTCAAGAACACATTCTGGGTTTTCCAGAATTTTGAGGCCCGCTCGAGCGGGAGAAACTACGCTCGAGCGTAAATTTCGTGCTCCCAGCACTTTTTGCAGAATTGGCTCTTCGCTCGAGCGGGATATTTCACGCTCGAGCGGGGAGCTTTTGTAGACGAGCCTTCAGCTCGAGCTCCCCATTCACGCTCGACCGTAATTTTGAGGTAACCAGTACTTTTGCAGGCCTCTTGGGTCCGCTCGAGCAGGGAAGTCCACGCTCGAGCGGGGACCCTGTTTTCTGAAATTTCATTCATGCGTTCTGTGTTTCGTTTTCCGTTCTGTTTCACTTGTAAACACTCTTAGGCATGTGCTAAACATCGTAAATGAGTTAATGAGATAGGAATAAAGCCTAAAGAGGAATATGTGAATTAAAGAACGGATTGAAATTTTAGTGACCCTCTTGTGTTCATGTAATGTGTAGGGTCAAGCTCCAGGGCAAATCCGCAAGCCGATCAATGTGAGTAATATCAATATTTGAAAGCTTGTCAATGTCCAATTGTTTATTCCCTTATAAACTTTATGAGTTGTTAATTGGGATTGTGGACAAAAGTCTGATAGGAATGAATGAATGGACCAAAGGTCGTTTTGATGTAAATGAATGGACCAAAGGTCGTTTTGATATAAATGAACGGACCGAAGGTCGTTTGGACCTATATGAATGGACCGAAAGTCGTTCTGACATGAATGAGTGGGCCGAAGGCCGTTTCGATGTAAATGAATGGGCTAAAGGCCATTTTGATAGGAATGAATGGGCCGAAGGCCGTTTTGACATGAATGGATGGGCCGAAGGCCGTTTTGACATAAATGGATGCGCCGAAGGCCGTTTTGACATAAATGAATGGGCCGAAGGCCGTTCTGACAGGAATGGAAACCTGAATAGGCCAAAGGCCAGTATGTTGGAACTATAGTCACTTGATCTAAATTTTGTATAAGTATATATATGTTAAGTAGAAATGTGAATTGGGCCAAAGGCCGTTTGGAACATGTTGTTCTACATTGTTATGTAATTTCTGTATTTGATATTATTCACTGGGCTATTGCTCACGCTCATTCATGTGTTTGTAGGTGAGCCAAGAGAAGTCCAAACCCAGCCCCAGTGAAGTCTGCCAGGAACAACATGAGTTTTGGAGAGTCAGTCTTGTGTCTCACGCACGAGACCCATCCTTGCCATTTTGTTTTGCATTCATAGTTTGTCTTGTAGGCAAGGACTTTATGTATATCTGTATATAGTTTTGATATGGGTTGACTCAGTTTGGATGATCCGGTCTGTAAAGGATTTTATTGTCACGACCCGAACCCGCCCCCGTGGGTTAAGGACGTAACCGGCCAGTAATCATGAGATTACCTACGGCCTCAAACTGTTGTAAACGTATTTTTAACAGAGTTAATGGGGGCCAAACGGAAGCAAAATTAAAAACTTTGTCCATAGAGCCGTGCTTATATGCACATCAAACAAACCATACTCAGATACGTTAATAACTCACATCAAAAGTGCAGTTTCACAAAATTCATTACAGACAGGATCGTCCAAAACGAGTCAACCTATAACAGACTATGTACAGACATGCACTGGGTCCTTGCCAACAAGACAAAACACAGGTACATAGTAAAAGGGCAAGGATGGTCTCATGCGCGAGGCACAAGGCTGACTCTCCCAAAACTCCTGTTGTTCCTAGCAGACTTCACTGGGGCTGGGTTTGGACTTCCCTTGGCTCACCTACAAATACATGAATGAGCGTGAGCGATAGCCCAGTGAATAATATCAAATATAACAGTTACATAACAATATGTAGAACAACATGCTCCAAACGGCCTTGGGCCCAATTCATACTTCTGTTTAACAGCAAAATATATATAACTATACGAAATGCAAGTCAAGTAACTGTAGTTCCAAACATTCTGGCCTTTGGCCCATCCGGGTTTCCATTCATGGCAGAACGGCCCTTGGCCCATTCATTCATGTCAAACGGCCTTTGGCCCACTCATTCATGTCAAACGGCCTTTGGCCCATTCATTCATGTCAAACGGCCTTTGGCCCACTCATTCATGTCAAACGGCCTTTGGCCCATTCATTCATGTCAAACGGCCTTTGGCCCACTCATTCATGTCAAACGGCCTTTGGCCCATTCATTCATGTCAAACGGCCTTTGGCCCACTCATTCATGTCAAACGGCCTTTGGCCCATTCATTCATGTCAAACGGCCTTTGGCCCATTCATTCATGTCAAACTTTTGTCCACAATCCCAATTAACGACTCATAATATTTATAGGGGAATAACAATTGGACATTGACAAGTTTTCAAATATTGATATTACTCACAGTGATCGGCTTGTGGATGCGCCCTGGAGCTTGACCCTACACATTTCATGAATACAAAAGGGTCACTAACAGTTCAATCCGTTCTTTAATTCACATATTCCTCTTTAGGCTTTGTTCTTATCTCATTAACTCATTTACAATGCTTAACACATGCCTAAGAATGCTTACAAGTGAAAGAGAACGGAAAACGAATCACAGAATGCATGAACAAAATTCCAGAAAACAGGGTCCCCGCTCGAGCGTAAGATTCTCCGCTCGAGCGGACCCTTAAGGCCTGCAAGGTACTGGTTGCACAAAGGATGCGCTCGAGCTGAAGGTCCGTCTACAAAAAAATCCACGCTCGAGCGTGAAATGTCCCGCTCGAGCGGGCATCCAACTCTGCAAAAATGCTGGGAGCACGTTTTTCCCGCTCGAGCGGCCATTACCCCGCTCGAGCGGACCTCAAAAATCTGGGTTTCCCAGATCGTGTTCTTGAGCTCCAAATCAGTTTTCCATCTACATTTCTTGCATGCAATGGTTCAAATTACACATTTACACATGCTAACATGCTACTAATGCAGATTACAACATTAGGAAGCTCAATTACATGAATTATCTACATGCATGTCCCAAATTGTCTCAAACCCATCATCAACATGCTCAAATTCAACATTCAGGACTTATACTCCCATGATTTGTACATGCATGTGGGAGATGCTCATCATTCTCAACTTAGATGGTACAAATGGTGACTACAATATGAGCTTTACCCAAAACTCCACATGAATCATGTGTTTCAAGCTCAAACATGCAATTTCAAGGTAATTTCTTACATGCATGAGTTCTAAGACTTCAATCTCAACAAAAATCAACTCATTACATGTTCTTGATCACAAACAACCCTTGAACTTACAAATTACAAGTAAGAGTTCACGAAATCACTTACCTAAGAGCTTCAACACTCAAGCTCTAGCCAAATCTTGAGCTAGATCTTCAAATTCCCAAGTCTTGAGCCCAAATTACACAAATCTCTCCCTTTTTCTCTCCATGGCCGGCCTCTCTCTCCCTCTCAATTGTCTAACTCAGATTTTGAGTTTTAAGAGAGCTAAAGGGGAGTGCAATGCAAATATAAAACAAGCCCCACTAACAAATATTTTAATATAAAATAATGGGGTACTTAATTTATCAATTTAATCAGTTTAAATTGGCCAGAATTAAATTTCAATTAAATTTCACCGTAGGCCCTAAAAATTATGCCAACCACAATGGCGTAGTCAATTTCGGGTTCCGTGGCCGATAAGGCCCTCAATTAAATTTCCAAAACAGACTACTCAAACAGATATTCCTACGATGAACAGATAAAATTTCAAACCACATATTTTCACATAGTGGAACACAAAATCATATCAAAATACATAATCACATCATGTTAAGGACCAATTAACATACTACAGAACAGGGGTGTCACAGTCTTCCCCCCTTTAGGAAGTTTGGTCCTCCAAACTTAACTTACCTTCGTCGGGAAACAAATGTGGATAGCGTAGACGCATTTCCTCCTCTTTTTCCCATGTAGCATCTGCCCCATAGTGTTCCTTCCATTCCACTTTCACCATTGGAATGGATTTGTTTCTCAATTCTTTCACTTGTCGGTCAACAATTCTTTCCGGCCATTCAGCATATTCCATATTTTCATCAATAGCAATCCGGTGATATTCAATCACATGCAACGGGTCTCGGAGGTAACCCCTCAACATTGACACATGAAACACATTGTGGATTTGCTCAAATCCCGGTGGCAAAGCAACTCTATAAGCAACTGGACCAAGTTTCTCCAAAATTTGAAACGGCCCAATATAACGGGGCGTCAACTTGCCCTTTTTCCCAAACCTGACTTGGCCTTTCATTGGAGAAACACGGATGAACACATGGTCGCCGACCTCATACTCAAGAGGTCTTCTCCGGACATCTGCATAACTCTTCTGTCGGTCTTGAGCTGCTTTGAGCCTTTGCCGAATAGTTTTGATCTTTTCAGAGGTGTCTTGTACAATTTCAGGCCCGAGCAAAGCTCTGTCCCCGACCTCTGTCCAACAAATAGGTGATCTACACCTCCTACCATACAAAGCCTCGTATGGTGCCATACCGATGCTGGAGTGGAAGCTATTATTATAGGCAAATTCTGCAAGTGGCAGGTAATCTTCCCAACTCCCCTGAAAATCCAAAGCACACATGCGAAGCATATCTTCCAAAGTCTGTATTGTTCGTTCTGACTGCCCATCTGTCTGTGGGTGGAATGCAGTGCTGAACCTTAGTTCTGTTCCCATAGCTTCCTGCAAACTCTTCCACAATCTAGATACAAACTTCGGATCTCTATCCGACACAATGGATACTGGAACTCCATGTAAGCGGACAATTTCATCAACATAAATAGTAGCCAACCTGTAAGCAGTAAATGTAGTTTTGACAGGCAGAAAATGTGCAGATTTAGTCAGTCTATCAACTACAACCCAAACAGAATCCATACCGCGGGAAGTCCGAGGTAGGCCAACAACGAAATCCATGGTCACATGTTCCCACTTCCACTCAGGAATGGGGAGAGGTTGAAGTAGACCGCCTGGTTTCTGATGTTCAGCCTTAACTTGCTGACACTGAAGGCACTTGGACACATGTTCTGCAATCTCTTTCTTCATTTTAGGCCACCAATAGGTTTGTTTCAAATCCCGATACATTTTATTGTTACCCGGATGCATAGCAAATACGGATCTGTGGGCTTTATCTAAGACCCTCTTCTTTAGCTCCGGAATAACTGGAACACATATTCGGTTTCGAAATTTCAACATTCCATTCTCGATACTGAACTCTGCCTTTGGGCTGACTTCAAATTCATCAATTACCTTTCTGAGGAACTCATCCTCTTTCTGTTTTTACTTGATTTCATCAACAATTGCCGGCTCGGCTGTAATAGCGGCTATCAATCCGCCCTGTTCACACACTACCACTTCAATTTCAGACTTTTCAAAGTCTTGCAAAATCTCCCTTTGTTCAGTAAGCAAGCAAGCCATACTCCCTGTTGATTTCCTGCTCAAGGCATCGGCCACTGTATTAGCTTTTCCGGGGTGATACTGAATTTCTAGGTCGTAATCTTTTATCAGTTCCAGCCATCTTCTCTGACGCATATTCAACTCTTTCTGCGTGAAGAAGTATTTTAGGCTTTTATGATCTGTGTAGACTTCACACTTTGCCCCATACAAATAATGCCGCCAGATTTTCAAAGCAAAAACAACTGCGGCCAATTCTAGGTCATGTGTTGGATAATTCTTCTCATGTGGCCTCAACTGTCGGGAGGCGTAAGCAATAACCTTTCCGTTCTGCATTAACACACAACCCAAACCCTTATAAGATGCGTCACTGAAAATCACAAAATTTTCCGTACCTGAAGGTAGTGTCAAAATTGGTGCAGTGGTCAATCTTGTCTTCAATTCATGAAAGGCTGATTCTCTTTCACTATTCCACTCAAATGGTTGTCCTTTACGTGTCAATTGGGTAAGAGGCACAGCTAATTTCGAAAAGTCCTTTACAAACCTTCTGTAGTACCCAGCTAAGCCCATGAAACTGCGAACTTCTGTCACATTAGTTGGTGTAGGCCAATTCACAATTGCTTCTATTTTCTGCGGGTCCACTGAAATTCCTTCCTTGTTGACCACGTGCCCTAAGAAAATAACCTCATCCAACCAAAACTCACATTTCTTTAACTTAGCAAATAGTTTTCTTTCCCAAAGTATTTGTAAAACAGTCCTCAAATGATGTTCGTGTTCAAGTCTATCTTTAGAGTATATTAAAATATCATCGATGAAGACAACAACAAACTCATCAAGGTAGGTTTTAAAAATTCTATTCATTAAGTCCATAAATGCTGCCGGAGCATTAGTCACTCCAAATGGCATAACAAGAAACTCAAAATGACCATACCTCGTTCTGAATGCGGTTTTCTCAACATCTTCTGCCTTAACCTTCAGCTGATGATACCCGGATCTCAAATCAATCTTAGAAAACACCTGTGACCCCTGCAACTGGTCAAATAAGTCATCAATACGGGGTAAGGGATATTTATTCTTTATCGTTACCTTGTTCAATTCCCGGTAATCAATACATAGGCGTAAGGTACCATCCTTTTTCTTTACAAATAACACTGGTGCGCCCCAAGGCGAAGTACTGGGCCGGATAAACCCTTTATCAAGAAGGTCTTGCAACTGTTCTTTTAATTCTTTCATTTCGGCTGTAGCCATCCTGTAGGGAGTTTTAGAAATAGGTTGGGTGCCTGGCACAGTTTCAATAGTAAACTCTATCTCCCTGTCTACCAATTCCCCTGGTAATTCATTTGGAAACACATCTGGGAATTCTCTAACGATGGGAATATCATTCAATTCAACATTCACGGATTGTTCAGTCAATACATAACACAAATAACCCTGGCATCCCTTCCTGATCAATTTACATGCTTTCATTGCAGATATCAAATATGGTGGAGGTACTACCCCATTTCCCACAAACACAATTTCTTTCTGTTCTGGTGGTTTAAATACAACCCTCTTTGTCACACAATATATAGTGGCACAATATTTGGTCAACCAATCCATGCCCAAAATTACATCAAAGTGTCTAAAGTTTAAGGGCAACAAATCTACATACAGGGTAGCATCCTCAATATGCATGTCACAAAACCGATATATATAGTCACATAACACAGATTCCCCCGATGGAGCAGACACACATAACAAATATGGCAACAATTCTAGGGGTCTTTTCAGTTTAGATGCAAATGCATATGTCACAAATGAATGCGTTGATCCAGAATCAATTAACACAAAAGCATCCTGATTACATATCGAGATAGTACCTGAGACAACGGCATTGGCATTCCGTGTATCACCCGGAACGAGTGCAAAGACTCTCCCTTGTCTCACTGTATCCCCAGTAGTAGCAGATCTCAAAGTGTTTCCCGGCTTCGGGATCGATGCAGTGGAGCTAGCAGCTATCTTCCCACTATTCTGATTACAATCTCGGGCTATATGCCCTTGTTTCCCACACTTAAAACAGGCTCCCGATGCACGGTAACAAACTCCACGGTGCCTTTTGCTACAAGTGTTGCACATGGGAGTCGTGTCTCGGGAAGAACTTGAGGTAGTTGAGGAGCCCGTGTTTTGCTTTTTCAGAAATTTCTTCTTCAAAAAGAAGCCTTGTCTTTTGTTGCCTCTCCATTCGGTTGTTGGCTTAGCTTGTCTAGCTATATTAGCCTCTGATATGATGGCCCGGTCAAGCACCCCAATGTAGGTCTCCAATTTCAGGACATTCACCCGCTCTAGGATGTCACTTCGGAGCCCACCTTCAAAATGCCTTGCCTTCTTATAATCAGTGTCAATTACGTGTGGTGCAAACCTGGCCAACTCAGTAAATTTGGCCTCATACTCAGCTACAGTCATACTGTCTTGTTTGAGTTCCATGAACTCTGCCACTTTCCTGTCCCGGACACACTGCGGGAAGTACTTGTCATAGAAGATTTCCAAAAATTTCGCCCAATCAATATCTCTGTGGTTTTCCCTCATCAACATCCACCATCTTCTCGCTTCATCTTCTAGCATAAAGGTGGCTAGAAGCACTTTCTGTGTATCCGAGCACGGAAACACCTCAAACAGTTTTTCAATCCCAAGTACCCAAGCTTCGGCTTTTAAGGGATCTAGTCCACCATGGAACTGTGGTGGTTTCATTTTCTTGAATTCCTTGGTGAGGGCGATTATCCGATCATCATTTTGATTATCTGGCACAGGTGGTGCCGGAGGTGGAGGTGGCGGATGTGGTTGCTGCCACTGTTGTTGCCACTCCTGTTGCTGTCTCAAAGCTTCTGCCATTTCCTGAATCAGTCTTTCCATTCTGTCCAGTCTGGCAGCAGAGGATTCCTCTAACTCATCACCTCTGGTTCTCACCATCTAATTAAACTTGCATTATATTCCATACCAAAGGTACACAAGTACACATACACTAAGGAGCACATATTTCCAGATAATTCGTAATGCAAGTAGTTCACAACTTACACATATAATTATTCATAACAAAACATTTAAGCACATAATCAATGCTTCCAAACTCGTATTTATCACATGAATGCATCCTAGATCTTATCTAGACGCTTATTGCTCTTTTTGGACAAGTGTGTGAGTTATTAACTCGTGCTCTGATACCACTCTGTCACGACCCGAACCCGCCCCCGTGGGTTAAGGACGTAACCGGCCAGTAATCATGAGATTACCTACGGCCTCAAACTGTTGTAAACGTATTTTTAACAGAGTTAATGGGGGCCAAACGGAAGCAAAATTAAAAACTTTGTCCATAGAGCCGTGCTTATATGCACATCAAACAAACCATACTCAGATACGTTAATAACTCACATCAAAAGTGCAGTTTCACAAAATTCATTACAGACAGGATCGTCCAAAACGAGTCAACCTATAACAGACTATGTACAGACATGCACTGGGTCCTTGCCAACAAGACAAAACACAGGTACATAGTAAAAGGGCAAGGATGGTCTCATGCGCGAGGCACAAGGCTGACTCTCCCAAAACTCCTGTTGTTCCTAGCAGACTTCACTGGGGCTGGGTTTGGACTTCCCTTGGCTCACCTACAAATACATGAATGAGCGTGAGCGATAGCCCAGTGAATAATATCAAATATAACAGTTACATAACAATATGTAGAACAACATGCTCCAAACGGCCTTGGGCCCAATTCATACTTCTGTTTAACAGCAAAATATATATAACTATACGAAATGCAAGTCAAGTAACTATAGTTCCAAACATTCTGGCCTTTGGCCCATCCGGGTTTCCATTCATGGCAGAACGGCCCTTGGCCCATTCATTCATGTCAAACGGCCTTTGGCCCACTCATTCATGTCAAACGGCCTTTGGCCCATTCATTCATGTCAAACGGCCTTTGGCCCACTCATTCATGTCAAACGGCCTTTGGCCCATTCATTCATGTCAAACGGCCTTTGGCCCACTCATTCATGTCAAACGGCCTTTGGCCCATTCATTCATGTCAAACGGCCTTTGGCCCACTCATTCATGTCAAACGGCCTTTGACCCATTCATTCATGTCAAACGGCCTTTGGCCCATTCATTCATGTCAAACTTTTGTCCACAATCCCAATTAACGACTCATAATATTTATAGGGGAATAACAATTGGACATTGACAAGTTTTCAAATATTGATATTACTCACAGTGATCGGCTTGTGGATGCGCCCTGGAGCTTGACCCTACACATTTCATGAATACAAAAGGGTCACTAACAGTTCAATCCGTTCTTTAATTCACATATTCCTCTTTAGGCTTTGTTCTTATCTCATTAACTCATTTACAATGCTTAACACATGCCTAAGAATGCTTACAAGTGAAAGAGAACGGAAAACGAATCACAGAATGCATGAACAAAATTCCAGAAAACAGGGTCCCCGCTCGAGCGTAAGATTCTCCGCTCGAGCGGACCCTTAAGGCCTGCAAGGTACTGGTTGCACAAAGGATGCGCTCGAGCTGAAGGTCCGTCTACAAAAAAATCCACGCTCGAGCGTGAAATGTCCCGCTCGAGCGGGCATCCAACTCTGCAAAAATGCTGGGAGCACGTTTTTCCCGCTCGAGCGGCCATTACCCCGCTCGAGCGGACCTCAAAAATCTGGGTTTCTCAGATCGTGTTCTTGAGCTCCAAATCAGTTTTCCATCTACATTTCTTGCATGCAATGGTTCAAATTACACATTTACACATGCTAACATGCTACTAATGCAGATTACAACATTAGGAAGCTCAATTACATGAATTATCTACATGCATGTCCCAAATTGTCTCAAACCCATCATCAACATGCTCAAATTCAACATTCAGGACTTATACTCCCATGATTTGTACATGCATGTGGGAGATGCTCATCATTCTCAACTTAGATGGTACAAATGGTGACTACAATATGAGCTTTACCCAAAACTCCACATGAATCATGTGTTTCAAGCTCAAACATGCAATTTCAAGGTAATTTCTTACATGCATGAGTTCTAAGACTTCAATCTCAACAAAAATCAACTCATTACATGTTCTTGATCACAAACAACCCTTGAACTTACAAATTACAAGTAAGAGTTCACGAAATCACTTACCTAAGAGCTTCAACACTCAAGCTCTAGCCAAATCTTGAGCTAGATCTTCAAATTCCCAAGTCTTGAGCCCAAATTACACAAATCTCTCCCTTTTTCTCTCCATGGCCGGCCTCTCTCTCCCTCTCAATTGTCTAACTCAGATTTTGAGTTTTAAGAGAGCTAAAGGGGAGTGCAATGCAAATATAAAACAAGCCCCACTAACAAATATTTTAATATAAAATAATGGGGTACTTAATTTATCAATTTAATCAGTTTAAATTGGCCAGAATTAAATTTCAATTAAATTTCACCATAGGCCCTAAAAATTATGCCAACCACAATGGCGTAGTCAATTTCGGGTTCCGTGGCCGATAAGGCCCTCAATTAAATTTCCAAAACAGACTACTCAAACAGATATTCCTACGATGAACAGATAAAATTTCAAACCACATATTTTCACATAGTGGAACACAAAATCATATCAAAATACATAATCACATCATGTTAAGGACCAATTAACATACTACGGAACAGGGGTGTCACATTTATGGTACCGTATTTTGTTGTGGGTTATTAACATATACGTATATGGTTTGTTTGATGTGCATATAAGCACGGCTCTATGGACAAAGTTTTTAATTATTGCTTCTGTTTGGCCCCTTTACTCTGACGAATTATGTCTGTTTTGGTCTAAGGCCGTAGGTAATCTCAGGATTACTGGCCGGTTATGTCCTTAACCCATAGGGGCGCATGATAGCGGCCTTGGTAAAAGTTAGAGCGTAAAAGGAGAGGTTAAATACCCGAGTGTACCTTACCCTGAACTACGTAAGGCTTGATTCCCATGTTTGGGATACGTAGGCAACTTCATTCTGAAGTCCAGGCATAAAACACTTCAAATTCAACTGTCTTGTCTATGAGATTGAAAGGGTCATCTTTGTCATTTCTGTATCCAAGAGTTCGGTTGTGACCTCCACCATGAGAACTGGTTACAGTGCGCTGTGGTACTATTCAAACAAGGGGCAACTTTCTGTTATTGTGCAGTGTCCTTCAGACAAAGGGCAATTTTCCATTGTTTTTGGATCTCAAATTGTGCATCTCAAGAGTCAATTCTACGTTGGTCATGCAGTGGCCATTTGCAAAAATAGTTTTTGAGAATTTTTACTGAGGTTGACTAATTCTCTCGAAAATTATTCCATTTTTCCAAAACTGGACCATTTTCTTGGACCTAAAAAGGAAAATTTTCAGTGCTCATAACCTAACTTGCATGATTTTAAATCAGAAAATCGAACAAGCATGTTAATCTAACTCTCATGTTGGTCAGAATTGTTTTAGCATAACGTCAAAAAAAAAATGGTCAAAATAATGAACTAAGGGCACAGTTAAGTCAGGTGTTCTGTCTTTTCCCCATTGTCAACATACTTGCCAGGAAGGGCACCGTATCTGCCAGAAAAGGGCACAACATAAACTAACAGCAAAATGCCGAAAGTTCTCTCATCCTCCAAGCAGCGAGCTATCAAGCTAAGTACGAAGCACGAACTGGAATGGAGCAGGATATTCCATTCCCTCATCTGGACAGATCTAATCAAGTCCAAACTCCCCAGTAGAGCATCGTCAACCAATGTCAATTGCAGATCTGCTGCACATCCAGCTGCATCACAACCCCTCTGTGGGGGAAGTTCATTGTTGTGAGCAGAAGAAAGAGAATCTAGCAGAATGCTATGGGCAAGAGCTTGCAACATCTTGTTTATCCATCAACCACCCAGGGGATGGATAAAAAATGAGAGATTGAAGAATAGAGAGATGTGCGCTAAGAGAAAAAGTGAGGAAAATGGCTTTTTAAGAGAAAAAATAGAGCCTGAGGGCCGAGTGATGTGAGAATCACAAATGAGAAAGGGTGGGAAACAATACCCAGAGAAATAGGCTCCCTGTGTACGTCTGAGTGTCATGTCTTTTTGTTTTATCTCCATTCCTGTTTTGAGTCGTTTCGAGTGTTACTCGATGTGTTTAGGTTGTTTACCTTTTGTTTTCCGTTGTTGAGTCGTAGTGCGCTATGTTCAATCGTAGGTTCAATACCCCGGTCAAGAACTCATCTCTCAATTTCAAAAATAAAATAGTTTTGCGCTCCGAGTGCCGTGCCGTTCTCTACATCTGTGCAAAACAAGATTCGTTCTTTCATAAAACCGCAGGGTTCAACCTAGGTCATGCGGGAATAGTAAAACCAGAACCTGTCTGAAGCTATATAGGGTCCAGACTACAAAGCAAAAGAAAAGGTGGAAAATGTCGGGTATCTGAGTTTGTTTCAACTTCAGTAAGTTCTGAGATTGCATTCCGTGTGTACCTCTTCAGGTCTTGCCAATGCTCTGAAGTATGGGTGTGCCTCCACCTCAAGCTCAAGATCAAGTCTGCTTCAAGCCAGAATGGCAATCAAAAGTGCTCTCCCTGAGTACCATTCCCTGCCAGAGGCATCTTGGCTGTGTTCGCAATGAGTTCCTAGGAGACCAACTGCGACGGTGGAAACTAGAGTTCAAATGGCTGTTGCCTAGTGTAGAAACCCCATTTTTGACCGTCCTCAAGACTTGGACGTCACCGTTTGAACACTCGGTGATCATCCTTGTTTGTGTTCCTCTTGAGTTCCCGGAGGTCTCTGCTATGCGACTTGCCTCAGGATCTCTCAACTCGACTGTTTTGTGTCTGGTTTTGCACCAAACACTTGTGTTTTTGCTTTGGAGGGCAGGGAATGGCTTGTTGGCCATCCCCACACCTCACCGGCCATGGCTTGAGGCTACTGGCCATTGGTTTGTTGCCATCGGCCAAATGTTTGGCCGACCGACACTCTTTGTGGCCAACCGGCCATCTTTTGGTCAAATAGCATTTTTGGCTGGCCAACCACTGTACATCTACTTTGCAGATATTTTTATGCCAGTTGTGCTAGCTGGCATACACTTTGCTCCCATCCATACACGTTTCACTCTTGCTTAGCTTGTTTTGGAAGCTTTGCAGGAGTGAATCTCTATAAGAGGGAGCCTCTTCTCCCTCCATTAGGGTTACAACATTTTTCCAGAGGGCTTTGATATTAGGGTGAGGGTTTGCATATCCCCCGTCTCTATATCTCTATCTCTTTTGTGTATAAGTGTGTGTTTGATCTTATTGTTGCACACAAACACCCACCATTACACCTTACCTTGGCTACTGAGGTGTTAGGGAGCTGTTCTTGAAGTTCTTGACTAGTTTTGAACTCAAAGAACCAGCTGGAGCATTGTTTGTGAAGGAGGTCTACAAGGGTAACAATCTTACCCCTTTTATCCCATTTTTGAATAGCTTTTTAACCTATCTTGCAACTATTTTCAGACTTTGTATATAACTAATAAAAGCCTTGTTTTTGAGTTCTTTAAATAGTTGTTTAAGGTCACTTTGTTGTTTGAGGTTGTTTAACCCCTCTTAGGGCTTGTTTGGCCCCGTTTTTATGCTATTTTGGTGAGCTCCGGGACCACCTTGTTTGGGTCTTCGCACCACTGAAATTTTGAGGGATTTCAGTGGTGAGGATGGTGGTTTAAGGTCCTAAGAAGGAGAGGGTCATCCCCTCTCCTTGTTGTCTTTAATATATGCCATTTAAGCCTCATGTGTGAGCACCATTTTTGAACTCATGTTGGCCATGTTTCAGTAGGTATTTGGTAGTATTTTGCCATGTTTTACCTCTGTTTTTACTTGGCTTAGACACACCATGCATGCCTTGCTTCCATGTCTTGTAATGTCATGTTTTAGCCTTAACATGCTTTGTGCTTTGAGCCTTCTTCTAGCATGTTTTTGACCAAGCTTTGTGAAGCTTTTGTGCTTGTTTTGATGTGCTAAAGGTCTATTTTTAGTCATTCAGGTAGTCCATGCTTTTCTTTGTATAGCTACCATGCAACCTCTCTTGTATGCCCTAAGCATTAACCCCTCTAGCATGCCATCCTTGCTTTGTTTCAGTGGTTTGGAACCACTTGCCATGCCATTTCAGTCCTTGGGGTGTGTTTTTATGCTTGCATTTGGTGTTCCTTTAAGGCCTTAAAGGGTTGGTGTTTCATGCTCCATGTTTGTGCCTTCATATATGCCATCATGTTTAGGCCTCTAGGATGCCATGTCATTGTGTTTTTGGCTTTGTTTTAACATGCTAAAAATCTGATTTTAGTTGTTCAATTCATGCCATGTTTGGTGTTGTTAAGGGTAGTTCAATACCCCTTTGGTGAACCTTAGACCTTGGACTTTGTTTCCATACTTTGATTGCCTTGTTTAGATTGATTTGGCATCATTTTATAACATGATTTCAAAGCTTATAATGTATGCCATATGTCCATGTTATCCTCTTTTAAGTGTGCTTAAAAGTTGTCTCCATATGCTTAAGTGTTTAGGCCTTAACATGTGCATGTTTGTGTGTGTTTTGCCTCTCATTCCTTACTACGTTGGCCACTGTTTTGGGCCTTGCATAGGGATGCCCAAATTGGTATAAGTCCATTGTTTGCATGTTGTCGCATGCTTACCTTGTGTGTTGTCATATACTTAGCCTATTGCATGTGTTGCATGCTTCAATCGCTTTGCTTTTGGCACGCATTCTCTTGGCTAAGTTGCCTAACATGTTGTCGATGTTGCACCTTGCATGCTTGCATGGTTAAGCTTGCATAGTTATTCCATGTCTTTCATTCTTATTTGCTTAGTTTGTGTGCCTATTGCATGCTTACTTGTTTGCATCTCATGTTGCACACCTAGCTCACATGTCTAGGTTGCATATCATTGCATGCATCTTTCGCCTCTTGATCAAGCCATGATAGAGGTTGAATGCCCCTTGGTATGTTTCTATGCATTGCATTTCATTTGAAATCAAAATGCACGACTTGGTTCCTTGGGCCATCATGCATTGAAATGCGCGATTGGTGGTCCGAGAATCAAGGAACATACCCCTTTGAGTCACAAACATGATAAGGGATGTGTTGGTGCACACATTTGCTTGAAATAGATTGCAATGCCTTGTTTTGCCCTCTGCTACTATCAAAACAGGTTCTGCTGGAAGACTTGGCCGGTCGACTACATGGAGTGCCGACTGACCAATTATTGATGGCCGAGAGCTCAACAAATGGTCAATGACCATCCGGACATGGTCGGTGGGGTTTCCACTTGGTCGGTGGTGATCCACAGTGTCCATGGAGCATGCCTTGGGAGTTGTACAATTTTTAGAGGAGCAGAGCAGGGGAAACAGAGGAAAACTTGTGCATGGTGGTGGGTTTCCGAGCGAAACTGAGAGCGCATGCATTGGGCCCTCTTCCCGAGGCTGCTTTTACTACTTAATTAGCTTAGTTAATTTGCTTAACTAGTTAATTGTCTGTAATATTTAATTAGCTTGATAGTTAGTTAAATTGTATTATTCTTTCGGTCCCTTCGAGCGAGGGAAAATTTGTAATAAGTGTGGGTGCGTATGTGCATGTCTTCCAACCCCCATTTCTTTCTCCCTTTTACTTACCTACTTTGATGGTTAGTACTAGGGCATATTTAATTTAGCATCCTTATGCTATGCAGGCATGCATTGTTCATCAGTATTGCATGCACCGGGCTCGACGCATCATACTAACTGCATAGTATTTCAAATCAAACTTGAATACATGTTATCTGTCGCATCTCACATGCCATTCATAGATTAGCCGAGCCTATTCTAGTGACATTTTGTATGAGATACATTAGCCACCATAACATGAATTAAGATCATGCATATGATTACTAACTAGTTCACTGTTTTGGCATGGAGTACGATGTAAGTATTTATGCTTTAGCATCTCACATGAGTGTGAATGTTAATATGATAGCATGCTTACCATGTGGCTATATGCTTATGTGATATAACTGCATGAATGCTTGTGGGTGAAGGTTGGATTATTTGAATTGGGATAATTCATCGAAATTCGTATTTTAGCCTACTCGCGAGTAGCAAAATTCAAACCATTTTCCAAACAAACGGAAATGCGATGCTTTGTTCCGACTTAGGCAATTTAGTCTATACTTGTTTTGCTGTACGCATCACATAGTAATTCTAGGCTAATAACCAGTATAAGAACGCATAATGTTTTAAAGACAAGATATCATGGTTAGTAGAGGCCGATCTTCGGATCGGGCGAGAAGGGGTGCTCATAGCTGACCTTCCCCAGTAGTACCCAAGTTCCCGAGCCAAGGTAACTTTGGTGATGACGGACACGTGGCCTTAGGCAAACGAGTCAAGGTTTCCTAAATTCCCCCATAAAAAATATTTAGGCGGTGACTCTGTATCTGGTAAAGCAGTCCATGTTTGGCACTTCTTTCTAAAAATCTGTTTTTCAAAATGATTTGTCGGATTTGGACTCTTTGGTTCAGATTAAGAACCGTGACGATTTGAGTCCGAACTGTAGCGAGCCCACAAACGAACGAAACAGGATTCATCCTCCCGGGACGTTCGGGGACGTCTACACCTAGAATGCAAAGGTTCGGGATTTCTGAGACTAAAGCCTGGTTTAAATACCTAGAGACGTGTCCTCAGCTTGAAATCTGTATGGAAGCCCCATAGGTTGAGATAGCGTGTATGCACCTCAATTCTGGATACTGAACCAACCTGGTCTGTCACCCCGTTGGAGAATAGGGAAAGTTGTGAATATGATCTGGAAGAAAGGCAGCATCCAAAGTGTTCTACGTGAAGAACCCTTGTCGGTATTTCAGAGCCTTTGTACTATAAGTTGAAGGTAAGTGTTCGAAGAGCACGAGGGGAGATCCCCGTCAGAGTAGAGCAGTTCATCACCACTCACCCCATGATGTACTTTCTAAAGCGCCATTAGGTTTGTTTATTGCATTCCTTAAACATCATGCATTGTATTGCATTGTACCTATCAAGTTTCTTTCTCATTCATGCACGATATTGTATGTACGATTCATTTGAAACTGGTGCAACCAGGCGATATTGTATGTACGGTACATTCAAAGAAGTTCCACTTAAGGTCATTCACCTTAGTGTATCCATCACACTTCATTTTCTTTTGTGTATCCGTTACACTTGTTCACTTAGTGGATCTATCACACTTCGTGTTCACCTTTAGTGTATCCATCACACTTGTTCACTTAGTGCATCTATCACACTTCGTGTTCACCTTTAGTGTATCTATCATACTTGTTGACTTAGTGCATCTATCACACTTCGTGTTCACCTTTAGTGTATCTATCACACTTGTTCACTTAGTGCATCTATCACACTTCGTGTTCACCTTTTGTGTATCCAGCACACTTATTCTTGTTCACTTAGTGCATCTATCACACTCCGTGTTCACCTATTGTGTATCCATCACACTTGTTCACTAAGTGCATCTATCACATTTTGTGTTCACTTTTTGTGTATCCATCACACTTGTTCACTAAGTGCATCTTTCACACTTTGTGTTCACCTTTTGTGTATCCATCACACTTTGTTCACTAAGTTCATCTATCACACTTTGTGTTCACCTTTTGTGTATCCATCACACTTTGTTCACTAAGGCCTCGTTTGGCAAGAGGCTATTTTAGCCAATTAGCCAAAAAGTTACTAAATTAGCCAAAAAGCCAATAACCCATACCAAAAAGTCAAAGATTCTCTTTTCTCTCTACTTTTTGCACATCTTTTCGTAATTAGCCAAAAAGTCATCCCAAACATACAAGTTTTTTTTACCTACCTTTTTAGCCAAATAGCCAAAAAGTTACTAAATTAGTCTGTTCCCAAACGAGGCCTAAGTGCATCTATCACACTTTGTGTTCGCCCTTTGTGTATCTATCACACACTCACATTGTGTATCCATCACACGTTTACTTTGTGTATCTATCACATGCTCGCTTTGTGTATCCATCACACGTTCACTTTAGTGTATCTATCACACATTTGCTTAGTGTATCTATCACACTTCGTTTGATTCGTGTATCCATCACACATTCACTTTAGTGTATCTATCACTACACTCGCTTTGTGTATCTATCGCACATACTTACTCACTCTGTGTATCTATCACACTTCGTTCACTTTTGTGTATCTATCGCACATGCTCGCTAAGATTGCATAATCTTCTTACATCCTTTCTGCATGCGATGTAGTTTGGTCTGTATTCGCTTGCTTAAATTATTGCATTTATGGTGTATATGTGCTTCATTACAGTTTTCTCTGCATGATCATAAGTTATGCTCGGCCTCGTGCATGTCTTTTGCATTTTGCCCCGGCCTGCGGGCACATTTCTTTGTTTATCTCGCCGGTTTGTCCAAGTCTTCGGCCTTGCCAAAAATGGGTTGTCTCTGGGCTTTGACATTCACTCCCGTCACTTATGACTTTCGAGTTCTGTCAAAGAGGGGCAACTGTAGACACCTCATTTTTGACCGACCTTAAGACTCAAACGTCATCGATTGAGCGCTCGGTGATTGCGCATGTTGTGCTCGTTTCAAGGTTTCAGAGTTCTTGGCTGAGCCTCGTCTCCGGACCTCAGGACCCTTTGTACTCTGACTCGATCCGCAGTCCAAGTCTTGTTTTCTCTTCCTGAAGGGAGGGAGAGGTCTTGTAGACCTTCTCTCAGTGGTCGCAGGCTACTTTTCGTGGTCGTAGGCTATTGTTCCCATTTGGAGACTAGTTTCTGATTTTCGAAGCCGTCGGCCGTGCGCCTCAGCTAGGGACCGCTTAACATTCTCCGTTTGGCACGGTTTTTGGAACACACCTCGTTTCCTCTATCTAGAGGGACACTGTGGTTCGGGAGACCACTTTTGTGGTCGTACGCCACTTTTGATGCTCGGCAGCTGGTTTTCGGGGCTCCCGGTCGCACGTCTTGCCTCCCGAACCCTCGTCTTGCATCCGTTTTGGTTTGTCTTGGGTACAAACCTTAATTTCCTTGTTTGGGAAGGGGTACAAGGGTGGCAGACCAGCTTTTATCCTTGGACACCACTTTTCCCCCCGCCAGCTGGCTTTTCTGGTCGAGAAATTGGTTTTCTTGGTCTTTGGGCCACATTTTCTAGTTTCCCACCCCACCTTTGGCTTGCTTTCAGTGTGGAGACCACCATTTCCCCCTGCCGACCACTTTTTTACCTCGGAGACCACTTTGGATGGTCGGCTGACCACTAAAAATAGCAGGCCAACCACCTTTTCTGGTCAGCAGCTTTCCCCTTGTTTTGTCAGACTAAATGGATGCCAGTTGTGCCAGCTGGAGGGCACAGACTGTATCCTCCATACACGTGTATGGAGGGATTGAATCTAAGTTTAGCTTCTCCAAGAAGCTTAAACCCTTTGTTTTTCTATAAGAGAGGCTCTCCCTCTCTATTGTAGAGGTTCTAAAATTTGCTAAGAGTGGTAGATACATCCCCCTCTCTATATTCTTCTCTCCCTCTATATTTTGTGCCTTAAAGAGTGTTATTCCTTCACTTTTGCACTACAACTCCTAGCCACACACCACCACATTTGAGCTGAGATCATTGGAGGTGGTTTTTGGGTCATAAGAGTTGGTTTTGGGCTGGACGAATTGATGTTGTTGCAGTGCTTCAAGGGTAACCTTTTTTTCCCCTTTTTTAGCTCTATTTTGATCACTCTCTTAGCCATATGTGCATGCTTCTCTTGGCTTAACTTTAAACTACAAAAATCTTTATTTTTAAATAGCTAACATGTCTGTTTGAGGCTCCTTGGGTGTTGGGGGTGTTCTACCCCCTTTTGTGCCTTGTTTGGCTTTGTTTTGTGCCATGCCTTAGGGCCTTTGACCTAATCCTTGCTTGGCCTTTTAACCACTGAAATCCAGTGGATTTTCAGTGGTTGGCATGTGGTTTTGAGGTCTTAAATCAGAGAGGGGTGACCCTTTCTCTTTTTGTCTTGTTTACTTATATTTTTGGCCTACCAAAGGAGCATACATCTTCATACTTTGAAGGCTTAGTTTAGGCACTTTTTGGTGACTTTTAGGGCCTTCCTAGACTCTGTCCATGGTTGGTTTGGTCGCCCTTGGAATGTTTCTCATATGTGTAGTGTAATCTCATTTGTGGCTCATCAAAGTAGCATGTCAATCTGGCATGTATTGGCTCCATTTCAGTGGATTTTTGGTCATCATTTGGCATGTCATGGCTCTGTTTATGGCTACTTTAATAGCCTCTTGCATGCTTCATATGCTTGTGGTGTAAATCTTGTTCACTAACTTTGAATGCAAGATGTTTTGGCTCACCATTCTAGCATATTTTGGCCACGCTCCAACATGATTTTGTTCATATTTTGGGATGTCTTAGCTCTGTTTTGAGGCCTCTTGGTCAAATGATGCTCGCCTTGCATGCCTCTAGTGTAATATGCTTCTCTAGCTTTTGATGCTTGAGCCTTTCAACATGCATTACATGAGTTGTTTTGCATGATTCTAAGTCATCTTGCATGCCATTTCAGTGCTAGAACATATGCCATTGTACTCCATGTTGCATCCTTTCAATGCTTTTGGAAAGTTGTGTTTTGTGCCTTAGGCTTGGGCCCTTGCATTGTGCAAACTTGTATGTGTTTTATTGCCTTGGTTTCATCACCATTGACCACTGATTTAGACATGGCTGATGCCTATCCATCTTGGTTTAAGTCCATTATGCATTGAGTATGCCATGTTGTTGCATGATTGATCATTACACTTGTGCATGCCATTTTCGTCGCATTATGTATGTTAGTTACCATGTGCATTGTGTATGCAAGCATCATGAGCATTGTATATGCCATGTAATTCATAGCATTGTGTATGCTAGTCGCATGTTTGCATGTCCATCCCTTGCATGTTTGCATGTCTAAGTTGTATCGCATTAGGTTGCATACTTGAAGTCGCATTGTGCATGCCTTGTTTGCTACATTGTGTTTGGGATAGGAGTTAGCCCAAACACGAGAAATGGGGGGCGTTTCACACTCGAAGTGACAAAACGTACCTCAATTCCCTGTCACTGACACTCTTGACTATACATGATGGAGTTTTAGGCTTTACGTGTTTGTATGTGCATTCATTCCATATTGAGTTGCGCAATTCGGCCCCTCGGCCATCATGCATCAAGATGCATGATTGGTGGCCCGAGGGTCGAGACCTACACTCCCCTGAGCTAATGTAATGATAGGGAGGGTGGTCGCGCATACATGTGTCGCAAATACTTTGCCATGCCCCTTTCTTGCTCTCTGTTGCAGAAAACTAGAAACCAGCAGCAAAAACTGCTTGGCCGACCAGATAAAGTGGCTGGCCGACCACTTTTTCTGGTTTTCACCACAAAAAGTGGTCGGCAGGTGGTCTCCAAGGCCAATATCTGGTCGGCAGCCTTCCCACAGGTTCCCTTGATGGAGTTTCAGCCTTCTGGAGCTTTGTGCAGTGTTCTAAGATCAATTACAAACAGAGGCAAGTCGGGGCGTCGCGAGGGATTTCCGAACAAGGCGACTCGAGCATGCTTCCTTTGTCATCCAAAGAAGAGCTGAGGCAGCCTACATCATATAGTGTATATGCTTATTTAATTGCTAACTTAGTTAATTTGTTAATTAGTTAGAGTTGTGTAATAATTAACTGTAGCTTGTTATTCATTCTGTTGTGTAATAACTAGTTTAATTAGATTAGCTTAGATTAGCTAGTTGGTTCTGTATTATTCATTCGGACCCTCCGTCGAGAGGGCCAATTGTTGTAAATAAGTTTGCGTGTGTGTGATGCATGTCTTCCAACCCCCATTTCTTTCTCCCTTTTATTTACTAGCTTACGATGGTTAGTTTTAGAGCATGTTTCAATTAGCATCCTTATGCTCGCATGTTTGCATCCCTTCATCTGTCTTGCACGCACCAGGCTCGGCGCATCGTACTAACTGCATTGTATTTCAATTCCCGTTTGAATACATGTATCAGATTGCATTTCACATGACATTTTAGAATAGTTGAGCCTATCTTAGTTGCATTTTGTATGTGTTGCATTAGGCAGTCTTGACATGAACTAGGATCATGCATTGATTACTAACTAGTTTCTATTTTGGCTCGGAGTACTCGGTGAGTGTTTATGCTTTAGCATCCTTGCGTGTGTGTGAGTGACTGCCACGATAGCATGCTTGCCATGAGGCTATGTGCTTATGTGATATAACTCCTTGAATGCCTATGGATGAAGGTTGGACAACCTGAATTGGAATAATTCATTGAATGCGAGTTTTAAGCCCATTCTGCAGGGTGGCAAAAATCATGTTTTCTAAGCCCACTTGTGGGTGGCAAAATCCGCACTTTAGCCTACTTGCGAGTAGCAAACTGCTTTCAAAAACAAACATGAGATGTTTTGTTCCAACTTCGGCGATCCAGTCTATACTTGTATGCTGTGCGCATCACATAGTAATTCTAGGTTAATAACCGGAATAAGAGCACATGTGTTTTCAAAAATAAGATATCATGTTAGTAAAGGCCGATCATTGATCAGGTGAGCGGGGGTGCTCCTTGCATGACCTTCCCATCTCGTACCCACGTTCCCGAGCCGAGGCAACTTTGGTGATGACGGACACGTGGCCTTAGGCACGAGTCAGGGTTTCCGAAATTTCCCAGAAATAAAGTATTTAGGTGGCGACTCTGTATCTGGCAAAGCAGTCCACGTTTGGCACTTCTTTCTAAAAATCAGTTTTTTAAAACGATTTGCCGGATTTGGACTCTTTGGTGATTTATCAATCTCACATTACACATTGTGAGATCAGATTAAGAACCGTGACATTTGAGTCCGAACTGTAATGAGCCCAATGAACAAAACGGGATTTTCCCGAGACGTTCGGGCACGTCTACACCACTGCTCAACAAGCACGAAACCTAATCTTGAGATGCACAACCTCGGATTCATAACAATGGAAAACTGCCCCTTATCTGAAGGACATTGCATGGCAACGGAAAGTTGCCCCTTGTTTGGATAGCGTCGCAGCACACTGTAATCAGTCCTCAAAGTGACGATTACAACCGAACTCTCGGATACAGAAATGACAAAGATGATCTGGACCATTACATGGACACAATTGATTTGGAAATGCTTATGGCTGGACTTCAGGATGAAGTTGCCTACGTATCCCAAACATGGGAATCAAGCCTTACGTAGTTTCGGTTAAGGTACACTCAGGTAATTAACCTCACCTTTTATGCTCTAAGTTTTGCCAAGGCCGCCCTTTGCGGGTTTTCAACCTTGCGAGCTATGTTTTTCTTTTCTTTTCATTTCTTTTTTTTTATTCTTTGTATTTTTTCTTTTTTCATCTTTTCTTTTCAGTCTTTGCGTTTCTTCTTTTTTTTTTTTGTTCTTTTTTTTTTTCTTGCTCTAACTTTTGCCTGGGTCGCCCTTCCGGGTTTTCGGCCCAACGAGCCTCTCAAGAGTAAAAGTGTAGCTTTGTCCATGTCAAATGGTTTTGGGATCTCGAAGCCATCTGAATCTAGGAGAGTGGTCGTTGTTCGCTGACGATGTAAAAGTCCATCGGATAGGGGCTGAATTGCCCCCAGTTTTGTGGATAGGAACTCAAACGTCGTTCAGCAATACTTTCTTCTTTCCTCCCTTCTGGGATTTGGCATTCTTGCCGATCTTCATTGGCTTGAGAAATGTCCTAATTTTGACTCTTCGAGCGCATCTGAAATTTTTGGCCCCTAGTTCATGGGTTACTTCTGAATTAGCTTTGCAAGCTTCTTTTGATAACACCTGATCTTCTTGCTCTGACTTTTCTTGCCCCTAGTTCGTGGGCTGCTTCAAATCTGGCCACACAGGTCTCACATCATGATTGACCTTTGAACATTCTGAATCCAAGTTCAAGGTTTGAAAGCAAAAGGGGTCGAGTCTCGAGGTTGAGAGCAATCCTAGGCTGCACAATCTCAGGAGCGAATCCACACAGGTCTTCCCAAGACCGTGCAAAACATTTTTTGAAATCTTTTAAGAAAGCGACAAATCGCTCGCGCTGAAGACAGTGTAGAACCAATCTGGATCAAGCCAGGATCCTTCTCAGTACTCATGTTAACAAACATGATCTCATTCATTAATGGGCATAGCATGCCTCTCTTCCGCTCAATTGATCAAGTTTTGCAAAACCCGAGGAATTTCGTCCTCTTTGTTTTCCTCACAATGCTCAAAAAGTTTTGAAAAACTTAGGTCAATGCAATGACTTATAGGCACAGAAGAAGTAGGTGAAAAGTATTACCGTTTCATTCAAACTTCTGGCACAACTGGCGTAAGGCAGAAATAAGTACAAAAGCATGAAAACAACATCTTTTTCATTCAGATCTTTTGGTGTAACTGGCTCCATAACAGAAACAGACCCAAAAGAAAGCAAAAAGACAAACACAAAACAAAATAGTGATATCCGGAGTAACACCCCAAAATCACCCAATTTCTGTACAACAGGACTGACTCGATACAACAAGACAGACCCAACTGACTTAGCAAGAAAAGAATGACTCAAAACAATGAGACAGACTCTAAGCAACAAAACAAAACTGACTAAATACCCAAGCTAGAACGCGAAACAAACAGCATTCGCAAATGCTCAAAACAGTGCATGCCAAACACCACATCTGGAGTAAACTGAGCGCCGCCCGTAGGTGGTTCATCCCCCGATCACATCACATTATCCTCCAGGTTCACTGATCCAGTGACGATAGACATTGCTGAGCTTGGTGGGAGGACGACCCCGTTGTCAAACAAATCTTGTACCTCGTGGTGAAGACGGAAGCAATTGTCAGTGTTATGACCAGTTTGTTGATGGTACGCACAATACTGCGTAGCGTCATGACATGATGGAAGACGACTAAGGAGAGGCCGAGGCTCGAGGGGTTTCAGATGCCCTTTTTCAGCAAGGATTTGAAGAGCCTTGGACAAAGGCATATAGAGGGCATGGAAGACCTTGCGACCTTGGTGTAGATACTTCAAGGTTTGTGGACTTTTGCTGGATGCACTAGCAAAGGGATCGGCAGGCGCTGATTTGGTTTTCTGATCTTTCCCGGATACAGAATTAGGATTGAAAGGAACGGCTTTGGCACGACGGTCTTTCTCCCGATTTTCCTCTTGGCTTGAACTGCCCTCGTTCTGAGTGACGAAAATGTCATCCACAGTTTTTGCAGCAACTACGAGCACTTGCTGTTTGTTCAGTCCCTCGGCTTTCAAAGCCTCAATAGCATGCAGAAGTTGTTCATAGGGATTAGTGTCCGCCTCCACCTTGTTCTCACCACTCACCTCAGCTTGGTCGAAGGTTTGGGTTGCTGCATCAGTACGAAGCCCTATTGCTGCCAACATGTTATTGCCGGAACTTGGGATGGCTTCAGGCTGGCTGAGTTCAATTACAATTCGCCCCAATAACGGGGGCTCTTCTGGCATGAAATTTCTGACATATGATGTGGTCGATGGCGGAGCCGACATTCCGAAGGCTAGATCAGCCACAGATCTCTGAAGATCGACGATCATTCCCATCAGCTCAAAAGTAGTGGGTTCATGGGTTTGAAATACCTGAGGTTCCCAGATTGGATGTGCGGTAGGTGACCTGGACGGGCATTGCATTTCAACATCGGCCTCACCATGTATGGTGATTCCCTGGTTTAATGCTGTCGCCATGACCATAATTTCTTCTGAATTCTGCGTCATCACGAATCTGCTGAACTGAACAGAGGTGATGTGACTGGTAACTAAAGGATCAGATGAACCGGTGAGCCTTGACTGGCTTTTCTCTGCCTTGCCTCATCGAAGGAAAGCACTGGTTGCTCTGAACTGAATCTCTAACCTAACAAAGTCTATCAGTAAAAGTCCAATGTACCCGGGGGATATTTGGAGCCTTCTGAAGCTATAGTTCCACGATTACCCTCCCTAGCAAAAGAGAAAATAGGTAGTATCTCAGCCCAATTTCACTAGGACAGATATAAGCAAAGCTGAATAACTGTATTCTACCACTGATCACTGTTCCCCAAATTACTGTCCCAAAATTGAATCTAATACCCTCAGGCAAAACTGATTCCCAAATATTGATGCCCTCGGGCCTGATACCCAGACTTGCAAACTGATACATGCATTCCCCCTGTAGAGGCACACTCTAAGAGCACATAGCAAGCAAATGAGAGCCAAAACACCCCTATGTTGGCGTAGGGTTTCCCTGTAATATTTTGTCAGGAGCTAGGGTTTCACTACGCACACAGCGGTTTCAAGCAACCTATAATTGGGTAGCAACCTGTCCTAGTTTGGAATAGTCACTATGGATTCCGAATATACACTAGGTCGAATGGTCAAAAAGGGTGCCCCGGTAAAAACCAGGGTTTGTGTTCCCATCGTGGCAGAGCCCGCAATCGGTCAGCTTTATGGCACGCTTCTCGAAACGAGCATCCGGCAAATCGTTCAGGAATAGCATACGACAAACACGGTGTCCTAGGCGCACCAATGCAAATGCAATGCAAAGAGACACATAAGTGTAGTCAAAACAAGATATCATGAGTTCGAGTCAAGTTCTCTAACTCCCCAGCAGAGTCGCCAGAAACTGTAGACGCGCCCTTAGGCTTCATGCTACAGTTCGGCCTCAATGTCACAGTTCTTAATCTGATCTTGCAAAGTGAAATGCAAGACTGATAAATCACCAAAGAGTCCAAATCTGGAAAATCGTTTTGGAAAACTGATTTTTAAGAAAGAAGTGCCAAACATGGACTATTTTTCCAGATATAGAGTCGCCACCTAAATATTTTATTTTGGGGGAATTTAGGAAACCCTGATTCGTGCGTAAGGCCACGTGTTTGTCATCACCAAAGTTGCCTCGGTTCGGGAACTTGGGTACGATTGGGGAAGGTCATGCAATGAGCACCCCCGCTCGCCCGATCAAAAATCGGCCTGTTCTAAACATGATATCTTGTTTTTGAAAACATATGCGTTCTTATTCCGGTTATTAGCTAGAATTTACTATGTGATGCGCACAACACACAAGTATAGACTAGATCGCCTAATTTGGAACAAAGCATTGCATTTTCATTTGTTTGAAAATGGTTTGAAGTTTGCTACTCACGAGTAGGCTAAAATGCGGATTTCAATGAATTGTCCCAATTCAAGTAATCCAACCTTCACCCACAGGCATTCAGGCAGTTATATTATATAAGTGATTAGCCTCATGGCAAACATGCTGTCATGGCAAAACTCACACTCATGCAAGATACTAAAGTATAAACACTCACAGTGTACTCCGAGTCAAAACAAGAAACTAGTTAGAAATCATGCATGACCCTAGTTCATATTAAAATGGCTAATGCATCGCATGCAAAGTGCAACTAGAATAGGCTCGGCTAATCTAAAATGGCATATGAGATGCAACAATTCGATACATGTATTCAACTTGGAATTGAAATACAATACAGTTAGTATGATGCGCCAAGCCTGGTGCATGCAATACAGAATGGTGCAAACATGCATAGCATAAGGATGCTAAATGAAATATGCCCTAAAACTAACCATCGTAAGCGGTTAAGTAAAAGGGAGAAAGAAGTGGGGGTTAGAAGACATGCATCACACACACGCACGCTTATTACATAATTGCGCCCTCTCGACAGAGGGACCAAAAGAATAATACAAATCATCTAATTAATTAACTAACAAGCTAATTAATTAATTGCACAACCAAATCGAAATAAATAACTATTCTAAGTTATTAAAACACTGAAATGGCCTCGAGACAAGGGATGAATGCATGCTCAGACGGCTTCGCTCGGAAATCTATCACCATGCTTCATGTTGCCTCTGTTTGCAGTGCTCTGTACCTCTGAAAATTGTGCAACTATTGTGACACTTCTGAACCATCTTGTGTACGTTGTGGGAGGTCATCGACCAAGAGATGATGCCATCGACCAAGATTGGAAGGTCATCGACCAAATATAAGGCTCTCGGCCAAATGTTTGTTGCCGATCGGCACTAAATATGGCCGATCGACCATCTCTTCTTGTGAAAAGCTTCTGTTGCTACAGTAGAGGACAAACAGAGCATGACAATATATTTACAAGTCAATATCAGCACAACTACACCCCTTATCATGTTTAAGACTCAAAGATGTGTAGTTCTCGACCCTCGAACCACCAATCACGCATTTTAATGCATGATGGCCAAAGGAGCCAAGTGTGCAATTCAATATCAAATGAAATGCACACAAAAAAAAAAAAAAAAAAAAAAAAAAAAAAAAACACATAAGGGGCCCCAACCTCTATCATGCTTGATCAAGAGGCAAGGGAATACACACACAATGCAATGCAACCTAAGCATGCAAGCAAGCTAATGCAACATGAGCACGCAAGCAAGCGATATGCAACCTAAGCGATATGCAACCTAAGCATGCAAACATGCATGCATACAATGTAATAGGCATGCAACAACAATACCAATAACAAATATGCAACAACATGTAATCTAACAAGTATGCAAGATGGATGAGCATGCAACAACATGTCAATTACCAAGCATGCAACAAGCATATAAGCATAATTTAATAGGACTAGCATGCCACAAAATGCAAGGGAACTAATATGCAACAACATATAATGTACCAAGTATGCAATAAGCATGCGACAACATGCGAGGTAAACATGCAACAACATGCAAAAGGGTGGACTTAAACTAAAGTGGACAGCTCTTAAACATGCCCAAATCAGTGGCCGAAATGCTATGGAAATGAAGACAAAGGTACATACAAACATGTATGCCAATTAGCATATCACCTAAGCATAGGAGACCAACTTTCAAGAACACTTAAAAGGGGAAAAATATGGACATGTGACAGACATTGTAAGCTCTGAAATCATGTTAGGAAAGGTGCCAAACCCACCAAACAAAGCGAGCAAGTCATGCAAAAAGGCTTAAAGCTTGAAACTAGCCAAGGGACTCAAACCAAGGCTATGCAAAATCTGAATCAAATGACAAGTATAATCCAAAATAGTCCTAGATCATGCCAAAACGAGCCTAAAACATGCAAAGGGCCGAAAGCATGAGGCATGCAAGACTACAAACGAGGTGTTACACTACACCTATCAAAACCAAACATGGCATGACTTAAGCAATGAAAAACAAAGTTATGGCATGCTAAAACAAGACCAAAAACCCACTTAGATGGCATCCCAAAGACCTAAACATGATGGCACACACAGTGACCCATTCATTAGGCATAAAACAACAACAATTTAAAGCATTAAATGAGTGACAAGTGCAAGTGTTTGAGCATGAAACATGGACTGAAATAGTATAACAAATGATGCCAAATCATTGAAATGGTCCAAGTAAAGCATGCTAGTGACTTGGACACTTAAGGCTAACAAGCTAGAATGCCTTATGGCTATACAAAGCATGGCATATATGGTCAAAATAACTCAAATCAGAGCTTAAGAATGTTACAACAAGGCTAAAAGCTTCATGGAGTCGAGCCAAAATCATGCTAGAAACATGGCTTAAAACATGATGCATGTTAAGGCAAATGAAAGGATTGCAAGGTAAGTACATGAATCATACATGGCATGTCCAAACCAAGTCAAAACAGTGTTATATCAAGGCAAAAAAAAGTCTAATACATACTGAAATGAAGCTAAAACAAGCCAAGCAAACATGCTACCAATATAAGCCATTTATACTAGCATTCAAGACAATAAGGAGAGGGGATGACCCTCTCCTATTTAGGACTCCAAAACCATCTTCCCACCACTGAAAATCCTCTGGATTTCAATGGTAGGAAGGTCATGTAAAGCCAAGAACAAGAGCCAAAAGGGATGGCCAAAAACAAGGCCTAACAAGGCCTAAGAGGGGGGAAACAACCCCAAACCAAAAAGTAATCTTAAACAAAGATCTAAAGCATCAAAAATCAGAACTTATTGTAGTTTAGAGTTAAGCTTAAAACAATAAGCAAGAAGGTCTAAAAGCTTAAGCAAGAAAGGGGTATTAAAAGCAAGAATGCTCACCCTTGAAGAACACTTTCAAGAACAAGGCTCCAGCAACTTTTCCAAGCTTAAACCACTCCAAGAGCTCTGAAATCAACCTCAAGGGACCTCAGCTCCAAGAGGATGGTGTTCTAGTGTGTGCTTGTGTACAATTGTAAGACAATACTACACTTTTGAGTACAAAACAAGGCTAAACAAAGAAGAATAGATACAAAAGTATATCTATCCCTCAAGACTCAATTTTATGAACCCTTGAGGAGGGAGGAGATGGTTCTCTCTTATAGAGAACCAAAAGCAAAGCTTCTTGAGGAAGCTAATCAAAAGGGCAAATCCCTCCATACACGTGTATGGAGGGGGTGCATTGTGCATGCCAGTTATGACAGCTGGCATAAAATATCTGCATAAAGCAGATGAACAGGGTTCGGCCAGAAAACATGGCCGATCGACCAACATAAGTGCCAATCGACCAAAAGGAGTGTCGATCGGCCAAAACTTTTAGCCGATGGCAAGAAAACAAGGCCGACGTCTTCAAGCCTAGGCTGATGGGTTCAGGCAATGGCAAACAAGCCACCCTCTTTCCTCAGAAGCAAAAACACAAGTGCTTCGTCCACAACTAAGCACAAAATTGACAAGTTGAGAGATCTTGAGGCAAGGCATGCGGCGGAGACCTCCGGGAACTCAAAACGAACACGAGCATGGATGATCATTGAGTGTTGAAACGATGATGTCCAAGTCTTGAGGACGGTAAAAAGTGGGGTGTCTACACTACGGTGCAAGTGCCTTAGCCAGTCTTGAGTTTTAAGCCTTCTAGCATGCCTTATTTGTGGTGTTTATGTGATATGGCATCATTTGACATGTTATTTCAGAGCATATAGCCTTGTTATACTCTCATGTTTATCACTCTTTAATTGTTTTTGAGAGTTGAGCATTGTGCCTTGTTTGTGGCCCAACATGTATGCATGTTTGTCTAATCCTTTGAGCTTCAATTCCAACATGTTTAGGCCTTTGTTTTGGGATGCATGAGGTCTGTTTGGGGCTGGTTTAGTACATTGAACATTGTATGGCATGCCTCCTGCCTATTGTACTTCACTAGCTTTGACGCCTTAGCCTTTAAACAATGCCATGTATGCATTGCTTGCATGATAGAGTCTCATGCATGCCATCTTAACATGTCAAGATTAGCATGATTGTTTTCATAGCATGTTGTTTATGTGCATTGCGTTGTGTTCAACCGAGCGTTACGTTGAGCATAAGGCGGATTAGTCCACTTCATACTCAAAGTGATGAAGGTGAGCCAATCCCCTTTGTCTCCATTGCCTTTGATCACTCACGATAAGGCTGCGGTCTTAGTGTCTTGTTTGCATTGTATTTATTGAAATTTGTACAAGTTGAATCTTTGGCCATCACTCATTGCGATGCTTGATTGATGGTTTTGGATCCAATTATGCCTCCCCCTTGATGTTTTGAGATGATATAGAGGGGGATAGTATGTACATACCCTTGGGAGACGCTCCATTTCCTCTGTTTTGTGCTCTGTTGCAGCTTGGTGTCATAGCACACCAGTGGCCGGCAGTTCTTCATTGTTGGCCGACACCTCTTCATCCGTGGCCAGCACCGTGCATCCTTGGTCAGCAGGAGGGTCGACAGCAACCATTCATGGCCGGCAGGCCATTGGTGCATTCCCCAGCACTGTTTTGGTAAGTTTCAATAGCAAGCGCTGGGAGACACCCTGCAAACAGAGCCTCTTGAGAGCAAACCAGAGAGCTTTCTGGGGCGGAAACCGAGCATGCATCCTTCATTGTTCAAGGCGGAGCTGTGGCAGCCTAATTTAGATGCTTTTCATACTTAGTTGATTTTGTAACTTAATTGATTTGATTAATTAGTTGGTTGTAATTAGTTTAATTAGCGTAGTTAGTTGGCTAAATTCATTGGAACCCTCCGTCGAGAGGGAAATTTTGTAATAAGTGTGCATGTGTGTGATCCATGTCTTCCAACCCCACGACTTTCTCCCTTTTACTTACCAACTTTCGATGGTTAGATTAGGGGATATTTCGATTAGCATACCTTATGCTTGCATATGTGCATCATTCATTTTGTCTTGCATGCACCGGGCTCAGCGCATCATTCAAACTGTATTGTATTTCAATACCTATTTGAATACATGTATCAATTGTTGCATTCATATGCCATCGTAGATAGCCAACCCTACTTAGTTGCATTTTGCATGTGTTGCATTAGGCATTTCAAACGTAGCTAGGATCATGCATTGATTTCTAACATAGCTTCTGTTTTGGCTCAGAGTACACTGTGAGTGTTTATGCTTTAGCATCCTTGCATGTGTGTAAGTGACTGCCATGATAGCATGCTTGTCATGAGGCCAACTGCTTAAGTGTTTAAGTGCATGAATGCCTGTGGATAAAGGCTTCATTGCTTGAACTAGAACAATTCATCAAAATGTGCGTTTTAAGCCCACTTGAGAGTGGCAAATCATGTTTTCTAAGCCCACTTGAGGGTGGCAAATCCACGTCTTAGCCTACTTGAGGGTAGCATCTTTCAAACCATTTTTGAAAAACAAACATGAGATCTTTTGTTCCAATTCTTGCGATTGAGTCTATACTTGTGTGTTGTGCACGACATGTAGTAATGTTAGCTAATAACCGGAATAAGAACACATGTGTTTTCAAAGACAACATATCATGCTTAGTAGAGGCCGATCTTTGATCGGGCAAGCGGGGGTGCTCATTTCATGACCTTCCCCTCTCATACCTAAGTTCCCAAGCCGAGCTAACTTTGGTGATGACGGACACGTGGCCTTAGGCACGAATCAAGATTTCCTAAATTTTTCAAAATAAAATATTTAGGTGGGGACTCTGAAATCTGGCAAAGTAGTCCATGTTTGGCGCTTTTTGATTAAAATCGATTTTCCAAAACGATTTGCCGAATTTGGACTCTTTGGTGCTTTATCAGTCTTACATTGCACTTTGTGGGATTAGATTCAGAACCGTGAGAGGAGTCTGAACTGTAGTAGCTAGAACCCAATTCGCGCCCTCTTCGAAAGGGGGGTGCACGGAGCGAGTTCGGGGTGGTCTACAGTTTCTGGCGACTCTGGTGGGGATTTAGAGAACTTGACTCGAACTCGTGATATGTTGTTTTGTTTACACTTATGTGCTTCTTTGCATTGCATTTGCATTGGTGCACCTAGGACACCGTGTTTGCCGGAGGCTCGCATGGAAAAGCGTGCCATAAGGCTGACCGGTTACGGGCTCTGCCATGATGGGAACACAAACCTTGGTTTTACCGAGGCACCCTTTTTGACCATTCAACATAGTGCATATCAGAAGCCGCAAAGACCATTCCAAACTAGGACAAGTTGTTTACCCGATTGTAGGTTGTTTGAAAACCGTTGCATGCGTAGTGAAACCCTAGCTCTTTACAAGATAGGACGGGGAAACCCTACGCCTCCATAGGGGTGTTTTGGCTCTCACTTGCTTGCTATGTGCTTTTAGAGTGTGTCTCTATAGGGAATGCATGTATCAATTTGCAAGTCGGAGTATCGGTCTGAGGACATCAGTATTTGGGGTATCAAATTTGAGGCAGTGATTTGGGGGCAGCGAGCAGTGTTTGAGAACAGTTCTTTCAACTTGTGATTATCAACTGTGTGTTGTGTTTATTTAAGCCGAAATGTTGCCCATTTTTCTGCTTGTTGTTTCCTTACTTTGCTTTATTTATCTTTTTGCAAGGTAGTATAGCATCATTGTTTCCGAAGAGGCAGTTTCCCCCAAAGCACTCTAGGTTAGACGTAGAAGGCTTCATCGATCCGAGGATTTAGTTGACGGACAAGTAATGTTTTTTTCATTACCCCCGGTTACAAGACGGAGGGCAATTAGGCAGAAAGTATCGATACATCAGTCGTTAGTTCAGCTATCATTGCCCACCTCACCAGTGAGTAGTCGGGCTGAGGTTTCTGTTTCTACCACAAAGAGAGATACACCTGTTCAGTTAGATCAGCACTTTATGGCAAGTATGGAGGACATGATGCGTCAGCTCTAAGCCATGTAGCGGGATGTTGCCCGCCAGGCAGAGGTTGCCGCGCGTCAGGCAGAGGTTTTGGCTCAACAGACAGAGCTGATTGCCAAACTTCAGCAACAGCAACAACCACAACAAGCCGAAGCATCTGCTTCGCATCCACCCCCACCCCCACCTAGAGTTCCAACACTCGGGGATACTATAAACGCCCAGGAAGATACAGACGCTCCAACAGGGCCAATCTCGCCACCAATGTTACCACAAACTTCAAAGACACCGACCTTCTCAACAGATACACCGTTTGAATCTGAGATGGACCCGACCGCTCTGAAGATGAGTAAGCTTGAAAAGCTGTTGTGAATAGTCAAAATCCATTTAGTTTTTTGAAAGGTCTATTGTTTCAAACTATTAAATTTTCTGGACAAGAGAAAAAAATGCAGAAAAATATTTTTGAATAGGTCTCAACTAATTTGGCCAAAACGGGTGTAAAATTGGGATTGAAGCTTAAATATGATTTTTTGCTGAGAAATTCATAAAATAGCACATTATAATTTTCATCATTAGGTGTTTAGAAGAAAGCGCCCAAGTCTTAGGGCTGGTCAAAACAGCGTGTCTACACTCCATTGATCGGATCTCTCTCCGGTGAGGGACAACTTTGACTGTAGGGCTTGTTCCAATCCTTTGTCTTCATTTTTTCTCATCACTTTCTGCTCATGGGATTGTAGTGAATCCACAAGTTCTTCTACGGACACAATCTCAAGAGCTTTGGTATATTGAAGAGCAACAACAATATAACCAAATTTTAGATCCGAGGATTGCAAAATTTTCTCGGATATTCTCATATCAGTAAGGGCTTCTCCATTCTGCTTTAATTGGTTTCCAACCACCATTACTCTTGAATAGTATTTAGAAATAGGTTCTGAAGACTTCATGCATAGATATTCAAATTCACCTCATAGGGTTTGGAGGCAATCCTTTTAACTTTATCAGTACCTTTATGAGTCATGTGGAGAGTTTCCCAAATTTCTTTCGCTATTTTGGAGAAGGCGACGATCTCGAATGTGGATGCATCAAGACATTGATATATGATGAATTTTTCTTTACAACCCTTCTTTCGTTCGACTCAAAGAGTTGTTTTTTCTGCTTCGGGCAAGACACATTTTTCTTCCTTTGAGGTGGGTTCTACATATCTAACTTCCACAACGTCCATGACATCTTGAGCACCTAGTAGTGCTCTCATTTGAATGCACCAATTTTCATAGTTATCCTCCGTAAGCTTTGGAATGAGAGCTTGTGTGCTTTTGTTGGCCATTGGTTGACTTCAATCTTCAAAAAAAATATCTGCAAATTTTGATAACTAATTTGCAAAATCTGATCATACAAATACGTCTGGAATATTCAAAATAGTTGGAAAACACTATTGGATCGTTGTAACTGGACTCCTGATGGCTTAGTTTTAGCCAAAATAGATTTGACAGCTCAAGTCTGCTGCGAAATGTGTGCCGCGAAGTACCAGATAGAATCTTTGGTTTGCATACGTCAGGCTGACATTAGCATGATGTCAGCAGCTCAGTTTGGCTTGCGGTTCAACTTAGTTGCTTTGACGATGATGATGTTGGCAATCGACGATGATGACGTCAGCAGCGATTGTCTTCTCCGACAAAGTTGACTTTTCTATGAAACTTTGACCCGCCCGTATAGCTCCATTTCTTACGTGGATTTTTTTTTTCTTCCCAAAATGATCGTCTCGACGAGACCTATACACTAGTATGATCAAAAGTCGATTTCGACAACTTTGATTTCTGGGCAATTTTGAAAATTGCTCTATTCTTCCTCTATTTTGTAGAAATTCTACAATTCTTGACCTCCTTGGCTTTGATACCACTTGTTAATGGGAGTGGGGTGTACATCACTTGTTGTGGTTCACAAAGAGAGAATTAACATTAAACCAAACTCAATTTAAATTCACTCAATTTTTTGTTTGGTTAAAAAAAAAGTGCATATATTACAAATCTCACACACACTCTCTCTCTCTCTCTCTCTCTCTCTCTCTCTCTCTCTCTCTCTCTCTCTCTCTCTCTCTTATTTTTCTTTCTTCCACACTCTTATCAAATAACTAACCACTTAATCCATATATAGACTAATCTCACAATGTAAACAAACAATCTGAAAAAATTGGGAAAAAAAAAAGAAGCAACTAATCAAATTGAAAATGAACTCCTCAGTCCAAGAGTTTCTTCAATCTTCATTCCAGAGACTCCTCTTCAACTTTGTTTTTTTTCAACCTCCATTCTAATAGTAATGAAGGTTCATGAATTCTCCTAATCTCTCTTGATGGTAAGAGATGATCGGTGATGAATCGAGCTTACTATTTTGAACATAATAACAAAAAAAAAAAAAAACACTTCTTAGAATATGTGTTTCATTTCATTATCAGTTTGGTGCTCGAGATTTTAATTATGTCAAGTTAGTCCTAAAACATTGATGATAAAGATGAAATATAAGGGAGAGGTTACAATGTGTACTTGCACATTGTAGGAAAAATTAAACTTTTGCTGAGAGAATTTATACTTTTTGCATGAGGTGCATATGATGTGCACTTGCACATCCGAAATATAATACAACACTAATGGATGAAATTGACAAATTAAAACTTGAGGGACCAAATTGCACAAAATATATAGTTTAGGAACAATAATTAAAATTTATCATTATTTCATTAATGATCTAAATTGTTGTTTAAAATTGGACCAATTTGACTTACATTCAAAATTTTAGGAATGAAATTGATGAAATTAAAATTTGAAGGGCTAAAGTTGGTTCGTTTGGCAAGTGGGTTGACTTTTTGATTTTTTAGTTTTTTGACTATTTTAGCATAGGGCTAAAAAGTTTGGTTTGGGAAGGGTTTTTTTCGGCTTATTTGACTTTTTGTGAGAGAAAGAATGTAATGATTATGGGTTGGATGTGATGTTTTGTCTTCTTTTTTTTTTTTTTTTTTTGATCGGCAAATGTTAGTTGTTAGTTATTAATTGTTAGATTAGCACCTATAGGAGAAAGCTCCCTACCCTTGGCAAAGCACCAAAGTGCTTGCACTTCGTAATTCAACCTCCTAAGGAGAATTGAACTCATGACTTCCTTGGGACTAAGCCCAAAGGAAGGCATGGTGGCTAACTAGGCTAGGCCTAGTTGGTTGAATGTGATTTTTTGTCTTATTGGACTAAAAAGCCTATTTTGTCTTTTTGTGGCTAAAATAGCCCAACTCTGCTTCCAAAACGAAGCCTAAAGGTGATATTCTATGTTAGTGTATATTTAAAAATACATATTTATAATAATAAACTTCACGATTATGAAAGTGTGATATGAAGTGACAAACTTTTTTAATTAATTAGTAATTTAAGAAAAATCACTCAGAAGTATAGTTTCCCCTTCATGAAACTGTCCATTCATGTATTTTTGGATGAACTTTAGAAATATGGGAAAATTACAAATTAACGGAGTATTAAAAAAATATTTATATTTTTGTAGTGGTGTAAATTTTATGTGTATGGTACAAGTCTTTTTTTGTGCTTAATACAAGTTCTTCGTATGTGTTAGAATAACACAAAAAAAATTATATCTATTGTTTTGAAAATTAATGGTATACATACACACCTTTACTTCTGACTTTTGTATTGTTTATTATAATAGTTATAACTTATTGAGATGTTTAGTTATGATATTATTTTGGTTATGATTCACAAGTACAATGTTATACCTTATGCGATGTTTGTTTATAACTCAATATTTAAAAAAAAAAAAAAAACTACTCCTCTAATATTGAATGGTGTCATTTGTACGATACATACTCATAACATTACCTTTACAGTTTTTTTTTTTTTTTTGGGAGAGGCTCTCTCCAGTTGGGATACCCAAATAGAGGGTGTTGTTGGGCCCTCGGGGGCCCACCACAAAGCCCGTATTGATAATCTGAATCGTTGAATGTGTGGAACTCATCAAGGATTTCATCCATGCAAAAGATCACATTGATCGGATATCGATAGCCACTTGATCAAATCACATTTGTATAATTTATTTTACAAATCATACATTTCATTGACACAAATGTGATCGATCAAGTGACTATCAATATCTTATCAATGTGATTTTTTGCAAGGATCAAATGCTCAATGACATCTACACATTGAACAGTTCGGATTAACGATGTAAATTCCGTAATAGGCATACGGAATCCTAACAGTACCCTTCAATCCGATTTGGACTAAAGAGAAGTTGTGGCTTCTTTTTTTTTTCTTTTCTTTTCCCTCATTTTATCACTGATTTGCAAATCATCATGCCACATGAAAAGATACATAACAATGAAAACTTTTGATAAAATATTTAAATGGTATTAAACAATAATTTATCTGAACAAGCTTCCCCAGTTATCTTTAAAGTATGTAAACAATTATTTTTGCTTGATTCCCTCACTGATCTATATATCAACAATGATAGAGACTCTCGTTTTGGAGGACCCTTACAACTCCCAAAGTGATCCACGTCACTCATGATGTGGGTCACATACATCATGAGTGGTGTGATCATTTTGAAATTATGGAGGTCCTCCAAAAAAAAGGGCACTTTTTCTATATATATAGCTGACCAAGCTTCCCCAGTATGTAAACAATAATTTATCTGCACCGAGAAAGGCATACTGGCTATTCGAGTTCTTCACACAAACACACACACACACACTCACTCTCTCTCAGCAAACAGTGAGTGTAAGAAATGTGGCAAGTTGGGTTGTGTGTACTAGTTGTGGTTACTGTGGGGACATATTTTTTGGATTGCAACACGTGGACAAGGTGGCACTGAAGTGCCGGCCAAGGTGGCACTGAAGTGGCAGCCCAGGTGCCACGTGTCCTTGACTTGACGCCAAGGGAATCTCGGCTAGGCCGAGGTTATCTGCGGAGATACCGGAATCCGAGATGAGCGGATAAGTTATAAGAGTCTTAGAGTGAGGGAGGACTTCAACCTAGATAAGGATAAAGCTCTTAGGGAGTTTATCTTTATCCATTTGAGAGTCTTGGATAGGCATTGAGCCAAAGTCCATTGAAGCTAGGCTTCTACAGAGATTAGGTCAGTGTTGGTTATAAAAGTAAGGCACCCTTGTGCGTCTAAGGTATGCTTTTGTATCCTGAATAGTGAGTTAAGCACTTTTGCTAACTTTGAGAGATAACTGACTTGATCGCTAGAGTGCCCCCGGATGGACGAACCACCACCGGAGTCTTTTCTTTCTGTGACAGGTCGTTTGGGCGCTATCTATTATGCCACTGTTCTCCAGCTGAGTACCTGTTTGGCAGCGTGGTCAGAAAACAACACACACAATTTGGCACCGTCAGTGGGAAAGAAAGGAGAATAGATGGCCAAAGACGGACAAAAAGAGAAGATTGGGGACGACATCCCCACTGAAAGTGGTAAACACTTTGATCCCAACGTAGAGGAGGATAACTGCAACGAAGAGACCCGGGATCAGAATCCCGAAGAGAATAACGTCGACTAGGAGGGAGACGTACCAAAAACGTTTGACCGAGGCGAGTATTATAACGAGAATGACCTCCAGGTAAGGAAAGATAGATGCCTGCGGAGGGACGGAGAGATGAATGAAATGGAAAATAAATTGGCAGACCTACAACCAGTCGTCAATTTCATGATGCAGAACAACGTCATGCAGCCACCATTTCTGTTACAAGATAAACCGATTCCAGCGACCAATAACAATGCCCAGAGAGGGGGCTAGAAAACAGTCCCTATAGTACCCCATCACACCAGGACCAAGGAACACTCTCACCGGCCTTCAAGGGAGGTCAGGCAAGGAGAGTCAATAAAGGGAGATTCTTGGAGGACACATTGTACCAAAGAAGCTGACCCCAAAGAACATCGGCGTCAAGGGAAGGAACTTTGTTTCGACGCAACTAATGGAGAGAGGTCCAAAAGGACTCATAACAACACCGGGAGTAGCGCACCAAGAAGGCTAAAATCCGTTGATAGTAGAGCTCCTGGACGAACCAAGAAGGATCTAAGGGACTGCCTCCAGAGGAAGCGATATGATGCCGAGGTAACCTCACTGGTCAAGCCAAGAACACCATTCTTGGTAGAATTGGACAAGTTTGAAGCCCCAAAGAGGTTCCACATGCCGAGATTCCGGATATATGACGGGAAGTCTGACCCTAACTTTCACGTCGGCTTATACCTGAACTCAGTGGCACTATACACCGGGAACGAGCCGTTGCTCTGGAAAGTGTTCCCCCATCCTTTAGGGAAATTGTATCAGACTGGTTACACAAGTTGCCAAAAGGAACTGTGAAAAGCTAGGAAGGCCTAGCCGAGATGTTCGTGGCCAGATTTGTGACAAACAAACTACAGCCATTAAGGGTGGACGCCCTGATGGCTCCAATAATTGGCGAGGAAGAAAGCCTTAAGGCCTATGCCAAAAGGTATTATGAGATGTTCTGTCATGACCCGAACCTGCCCCCATGGATTAAGGACATAACCAGCCAGTAATCATGAGATTGCCTACGGCCTCAAACCGAACCAAATGCATTTTAACAAAGTTAATGGGGGCCGAACGGAAGCAATTTAAAACTTTGTCCATAGAGTTGTGCTTACATGGCACATCGTAGCAAACCATACATATGTACATTAATAACTCACAACAAAATATGTACCAGACCAGGTTCTGTACATACAGGATCATAATAGTCTAAGTCAACCCATCAAAACTATATTCACCATATTCAAAGACTTCGCCCACATGACAAAATAAAGCAGAATGACAAAAAAGCGAAGACGGGTCTCGTGCGTGAGACGCAAGGGCTGACTCTTCAAAATCTTTGTTGTTCCACACAGACATCACTGAGGCTGGGGCTGGATTTCTCTTAGCTCACCTACAAACACATGAATGAGTGTGAGCGATAGCCCAGTGAACAATATCAAATAAAGGAGTTATACAAATAGTACGTAGAACAACATGCTTCAAATGGCCTTGGGCCCAATTCACATTTCTATTTAACATATATACATACACAATTTAAGTCAAGTGACTGTGGTTCCAAACATACTGGCCTTTGGCCCATTCAACTTTCATTCATGTCAAACTAGCCTCTGGCCCATTCGTTCATGTCAAATTGGCCTCTGGCCCATTCATATCAAACATTTGTCCGTAGTTCAAACTAGCAAACTTATAAGGCTTATAAGGAAATAAGCAACTGGACAAATGACAACTTCAAAATATCGATATTACTCACAGCGATCGGTTGGTTGGTTTGCCCTGGAGCTCGACCCTACACATTTCATGAACACAAAAGGGTCACAAACAATTCAATCCGTTCTAAATTCACATTTTCCTCTTTAGGCTTCATTCTTATCTCTTTAACTCAATTACAATGCTCAATGCATGCCTAAGAGTACTTAGAAGTGAAAGAGAACAGAAAATGAAACACAGAATGTCCTTTTTTAAAATTTCAGAAAACAAGGTCCCCGTTTGAGCGTGGACGTCCCCGCTCGAGTGGACCCTTAAGGCCTGCAAAAGTACTCGATATGTCAAATTCACACTCGATCGTGCACTCTAGCGCTCGAGCGGAAGGCCTCACTACACGGCTCCCTGCTCGAGCGGGCACCATGTCTGCAGAAAATACTGGGAACACGAATTTCACGCTCGAGTGGCAGTTTCCCCGCTCGAGCGGACAACAAAATTTTGGGAAACCCAGAATTGTTCTTTGAGCTTAACTCGACCTTCCAATCAACATTTAAAGCATATAATAGCTCAAACTTCAAATATGCTTGTGCTAACATGATACAAACATCAAATTATATCATTATGAAGTTCAATTCCATGAATCAAACACTTGCATGTCCCAAATTAACCCAAACTCATCACCAACTCATCAAATTCATGCATTCAAAGCTCCTATTCTTATAGATTGTACATGCATGTGGGATATCACTACCATTTCAACTTACATGGTGCAATTGGTGATTACAAACATGAGCTTCAACCAAAACTCTACATGGATCATATATTTTAAACTCAAACATGCAAATTCAAGCAATTACACACATGCATGCACATATTGGCTTCTAATACAACAAAATCAACTCAATTTCCTCATGATCAAACTAACTCATGTTATTGACCATTAATCAAACTTGAATTCACAATTTACAAACAAAAATCCATGAATCAAAGGTTGGTTACTTACCTAGGAGCCTTAATTCTCACAGTTGTGGCCAAGTCTTGCACCTAGCCTTCCCAATTCACAAATTATAAGCCAAAATACACCAAGATGCCTCCTTTCCCTCTCAAGGTCGGCTCTCTCTCTTTCAAAGACACAAATTCTAATTTTTGAGCTCAAGTAAGTGAATTGGGTGTAGTGCATTTCCTTACATAAGTCCCTACTAATTCCAATTTATTAATATAAAACAATTGGGCACTTAATTCGTCAATTTAATCTAATTAATTCGATCCGAATCAATTTCCAATTAAATTTCACCGTTGGTTCTAAAAATTATGCCAATTACAATGGCGTATTCAATTTCGGGTTCTGTGGCCGATAAGGCCTTCAATTTAATTTCCAAAGCAGATAATCAAACAGATATTCCTACGGTGAACATATAGAAATTCAAAACCACATATTTTCACATAATGGCACACATAATCATACTCATATTAAGGACTAATTAACATATTACAAAACAGGGATATCACATGTTCAACCGAATACCAGGATACAACCAAGAGGTGGCAGTCGTGTCTTTTAAGAACGGCTTGAAAGATGATTGACTGCTTCAAAATCACTAGCAATGACACTACCAAAAAGTATGGAGAAACTTATGGCCAGGATAGAAAAGTATGCCAGGGCCGAGGACGACACGCCGGGGACAAAGGCGTCAAAACAAGAGAAGAGAAACAGCTTGCCGAAGCGAGGCCGAGGTACTAGTGGGTACAATAAGCAGGAGACAGGACTGAGGTCTACGCAGGCAGCCACAAGCGTATTCCCTCTGATCTACAAAGTCTTGGAAAGAATCCAGAATCAGCCCTATTATAGAGCACCAGAAAAGCTCCTGGTGAATTTATGGGAAGAAGTCTAGGGAAATACTGTGCCTACCACAATGAGGATGGGCACCTAACTCAAGGGTGTAGAGCCCTAAAGGCACATCTGGAAGACCTGGTAAGACAAGGTCATCTAAGGGACCTGGTAGATGAAACCAGGACAAGAGAAAAGTAAGCGAGACTGCCTCAGGCACTGGCAACACCACCTCCACTAGCACCGCAACCGCAAGCAGGCGGACCTCGAGTGATCAATGTGATTCACTCGAAGATCAATGAGAACGAGATATGTGGGGACACTCATAAGGTAAAACACTTGCAACATGTGTATCAGTTCCGGCAGAAAAGACCTAGGACAAACGAGTGCCATGGACTAGTGGTATCCTTTACTGAAGACGACCTAGAGATGTGCAGCATCCATACAATGATGCCTTGGTAATATCCCTCCAGATTAGAGAGTTCCAGGTAAAGTGAATTTTGTTCGACCAGGGAAACTCTTATGACATCATGTACGCTAGGTATTACATGAAGCTTGGCCTTCACCAAGATGATTTGGAACAATCCAATGGCCCAATGGTCGGGTTCAATGGAACGCTGACATGGCCCCTGGGGGCAGTAAGTTTGGAGGTGCAAGTTGGCACCAAGAAGGTAAAAATTGAGTTCACAAGAATTGACACTCCCTCCCCTTACAATATTATCCTGGGAAGGCCATGGCTGCATGCAATGGGGGTTGTTCCCTCAACATTGCCTAGATGTTGCTGTTTCGAATAGAACATGGAATTGAAGAGGTCAGAGGCGATCAAGTGTAGGCAAAGAATTGCTCCATAGCAGCAATGAAATCCACCTGCAACATACGAGAAGCAGAAGTAGTAGAGATTGAAGATGAGGACATGGAGGTCCTTGACGACGTCGGAAAGAACCAGCCGAGAAAAGTGAGGAAGCCCTGAAGAAGATCTTAGTCCAACAAGGGGATGAAGAGGGCTTCTTTCTCCTCAGCTCAAGCTTGGTCGAGGAAGATGAAAGGGAATTAGAAGCATTCTTGAGGGCAAACCTTGAGGTGTTTGCTTGGACACCGTACGAGATGCCTGGCATTGACCCCGAGGTCACTTGCCACAAACTGAATGTGGACAGGTCCACTAAATCTATCATCCAGCGGGCAAAAAGGCTGACGTTAATGCATGTTGAGATAGTAGAAGAGGAAGTGGATAAACTTTTGGAGGCCAAAGCTATTCGAGAGGTAAACTACCCGACATGGTTATCAAACACGGTTGTGAAGAAAAAGAATGGGAAGTGGAGGGTCTGCGTGGACTTCACCAGCCTGAACAAGGCTTGTCCCAAAAATAGTTTCCCACTACCCAAGATCGACCAATTGGTGGATGCCACTTCAGGGTATGGAAGGATGAGCTTCCTGGACGCTTACAGGGGGTACCATTAGATAGTCATGTACGCCCCAAATGAGGAGAAGACTGTATTTATCACCCCAAAATGAGGAGAAGACTGTATTTATCACCCCAAAAGGGTTGTATTGCTACAGAGTGATACCTTTTGGGTTGAAAAATGCAAGAGCAACTTATCAGAGATTGGTGACTAAGATATTCAGGCATCTAATAGGCAAAACAGTGGACGTATACATTGATGACATGGTCATAAAGGCCAAGGAACCTGAAGATCATCTAGCCGACCTAAAGATAGTCTTTGACATCCTAAGGACATTTTGACTCTAACTCAATGCATCAAAGTGTGCATTTGGAGTTGGGTCAGGAAAATTCCTGGGATATTTGGTCACCAGAAAGGGCATTGAGGCAAGTCCGGATCAAATCAAGGCCATTTTGGAGTTAGAGAGCCTAACGTCGGCAAAACAAGTGCAGATGCTGACTGGAAGGGCTACAGCCCTAAACAGATTCATAAGCAGAAGTGCTGATAAATGCAAACCTTTCCTCAGTTTAGTAAAGAAAGCCACAGACTTCTTATGGACAGAGGAGTGCGAAGTCGCCTTGGCCGACTTGAAGAAATACTTGACCACTGCTCCAGTCCTCTCAAATCCAGTACCTGGAGAGGAGCTGTTCTTATACTTGGCGGTCTCAGAACATGCAGTAAGTGCAGTGATAATCAGGGAAGATAAGGGAGAACAAAGGACAGTTTACTACGTGAGTAAAACCCTAACAGATGCAGAGACCAGATATCTACCTCTGGAAAAGCTAACACTGGTTTTGGTAATGGCCTCCAAGAAGTTGAATCATTACTTTCAAGCCCACATGATTGTGGTGCTAATTGAGCATCCTCTGAAGTCCCTGTTGCAGCAACGAGATCTGATAGACAGGATAGCCAGATGGGCAGTGGTGTTAGGCCAATATGACCTGGAATTTAGACCCAGAACAGCAATCAAGGGCCAAGTTTTGGCCCACTTTGTGGCCGAGTTCACACAAGGTGCCATCATACATCGGGTTCTGTTGAGCCGAGGTACACGATGTCCAGGTGAACAAAGAGAAACCCAGCTGGGGATCACCAAACAGAGGAAATAAGAGAAACTCAGGCCCTGCAGTATTCACGTCGGCGACTCCTTCCGCCTATTTATTGATGGAAGTTCAAACTGATAAGGAGCGGGGGCAGGAGTAGTGCTAGTATCACCGGATGGGCAGATACTGGAGCAATCCATTCATTTGGGGTTCAAGGCCTCAAACAACGAAGCAGAGTATGAAGCATTGATCGCAGGATTAAAGTTGGCAGCAGCAATGGAAGCCGATGAGGTAATGGCCTTCTGTGACTCCCAGTTTATCGTCAACTAGGCAATAGGCGAATATACAACCTGAGTTGAAAGGATGATGGCCTATGTAAAGGAGGTGGGCAGACTGATGGCATTGTTCCAAAATTGCCGACTACAGCAAGTTAGCCGAGATGACAACAGCCATGCGAATACCTTGGCCAACCTGGCTAGTGCAATGAAACCAGGAGAGGCAAGGACTATAATGGTTGACTACTTGCCAGGTCCAAGTGTAGAACCACTAAACAGAGAGCATGAAGCAATGTGTGTGGAAATTGGACCAAGCTGGATGGATGCAATAATAGTATTCCTTAAAGAAGGAAAACTGCAAGATGATCATAAAGAAGCACAGACTGAAGTCGGCAAGATTCAATCTGACAACAGAGGGGCATCTCTACAGAAGATCTTTTACTGGTCCCCTTTTGAAGTGTGTGCATCCTTCACAAGTTGAAGACTTCTTGTATGAGATACATGAAGGAGTGTGTAGAAGTCACACTGGGGGCAGGTCACTTGCTCATAGGGCCATTACTCAGGGGTATCGGTGGCCCTATATGTAGAAAGATGTTGAAGCCTATGTCAGAAAGTATGAGAAGTGTCAGAGGTTTGCACCTTTGATACACCAACCAGCAGTAGATTTGAACCCAGTGTCCAGCCCTTGGCCATTTGCCCAATGGGGAATGGATCTTATTGGACAGCTGGCTCAGGTAATTGGGCAAAGGAAGTACCTGCTAGTAACAACAGATTACTTCACCAAGTGGGTGGAAGCTGAACCCCTTGCGAAGATTCGAGATGTTAATGTGAAGAGCTTCATATGGAAGAATATCATCACCAGGTTTGGGTCCCAAGGGCAATAATAGCAGACAATGGTACGTAGTTCGACAGTAAGCTAATAAAGAGCTTCTGTGCAAAATACAAGATCAAGAATTATTACTCTACTCCAAGCTTCCCTCAGAGTAATGGCCAAGCAGAAGCATCTAATAAGGTTATCCTAGATAGAATTAAAAAAAGGCTGGAAGTAGCAAAGGGTAAGTGGGTGGATGAGTTGCCCAGTGTACTCTGGACATATCGAACTACGCTAAGAAGATCAACTGGGGAATCCCCATTTGCCATGGCTTATGGCACAAAGGCAGTAATTCCACTAGAGGTCGGCATCCCAGGGATCAGAATGCAAGGAGTAGAGAATGGGACTAATGATGCACTTTTAGCCTGAGATCTGGACTTATTGGAAGAAAGAAGGGAGAAAGCAGCAATTCAGCTGGGGGCATACCAGCAGCAGCTTGCCAAGGCTTACAACAAAAGGGTCAACCCACGAGAGTTTCAAGTTGGGGACCTCGTCCTGAGAAAGGTTGTCGGCAACAAGAAGGATCCTAGAGAGGGCAAGCTTGGCCCAAATTGGGAAGGACCTTATAGAATCATCTCGGTCCTGGGCAATCGAGCATATTGGCTTGAAGACAGTGAAGGCAAAGAGTTGCCAAGATCATGGAATACTTGCAACCTAAAGTTTTTCTATCATTAAGATTTTCTTTTGTTTTTAAGTTTTTTTGTTATTAGCCGAAGTAATTAATAAAATTTTAGCTCGATTTTTGATTTCAAATTTGTGTAAAAGGATTGACCAGTAACTTAGCGATGTTTCTGATTGGAACATGACGAATAACTTAGACCTATTATATGGAAAAGTTGAAATATACTTGCATATAATAGAGTTAAACTAAGTTGGTGATGTTTCTAATTGAAGCATGACGAATAACTTAGACTTATTATATGGAAGAGTTGAATTATACTTGCATATAATAGAGTTGAACTAAGTTGGCGATGTTTTTGATTGAAACATGACGAATAACTTAGACTTATTATATGGCAGAGTTGAAATATACTTGCATATAATCAAGTTGAACTAAATTGAATTAACCTAAATTTGTTGTGTCAACAGAAAACTTTGAATGACACCAAGTACATATCAGTTTGAACCTGATCTCGGTGACAAGGACATAGCCACATGCTTAATGAGAACCCAAGTGGAACTTTTAGTTCACATTAGGGGGAAAAGAGTTGGAAAATAAAATGCTTGGAAGTTGGAATTTACAAGCTAAAATTGGTTTAACACTCGTTGAAATTTTAGGAAAAATTTACAAGTTGAAGTTAAGCCGAGATTATGTTGAAAGAAAATTGGTTTAACACTTGTTGAAATTTTAAGAAAAATTTACAAGTTGAAGTTAGGCAAAGATCATGTTAAAATGAAATTGGTTTAACATTTGTTGAAATTTTAAGAGCAATTTACAAGTTGAAGTTAAGCCAAGGTTATATTGAAAGGAGTACCTACGTGCTTGCCAAGGTTACCGTGTTGGTAAGACTTGGAAAATAATGGAAGACAGAAGTCTTGATAACTGAAAGTGAAGTGGCATGTTTTAGATAAACACTTGTGAAAACTTTCTTACAATGTTTTTTAAGTGTTAAGACGAGGCGGAGATAAACGTACAGTAGATATATCCGAAGTATTTTTTACCTCGAGGAGATTACACAGTTAAGGTGGACTTTGAAGACATGAAAAAAAATTCTAAGTATGGAATCATGCAAGACACCAAAGGAAAGACAAGCATTCAAACACTTAGTCAAAAAAAGAAGTTGTGCTTGCATTTAAGAGAAGAAAAAGGGCATTGCAGCCTACAAAGGATTACTTGTTCTGATTACAAAAGTGGCATATTGGCCAACTATGAAAAATGAAAACATCGTTCCGAAAATTACTAAGTACAAACAAAGGGTTAATGGCAGGACTATTCGGCGTCATCAGCTGGAAGGGTTTGGTTCTCAGAAGACATCTGGGGACTCTTCTCCGTAGCCTTCCCAGTCGCGAGGTCGGCATCAATCTCTTCAAGAGTCAAGTCGATGCTCTTCTCGGCGATAGGCGCCTCGGATGTTGTCTTCCCGCATGAGGCATCTTCTTTTGAGACCTCGTCTCTCTCATCCTGAGTCAAGTCTAAAAACTGCTCATTCAGGGTTGGGGACTTGGCCCCAGTAGCTTCGACCTTCTCGGACTTGTCAGCCTCGGATTGGTTTAGAGTGGGGGGAATGGCAGGACGATGCGGCTATCCTTTTGGAGAAGCGAGTCCTCGGGGACAGCCAACTCCTTTAAGGCAGCCATCCAGCCAAGGGTGTAACCCTTGTTGCATGCCTGTTTCAATTGCTTCTTGCAGTCCTCGTGCACGTTGGCTGCCCCCTCGGCGTATGCTTTCTCATCCGCCGCTTTTATCTCGGTGTCCTTTGTGGCCAAGGCAGCAATGAGCTCGGCTTGGGCTTCGGCAGTCTTTGCTTTGGCCTCTTTTTTCTCGACTTCAAGGACCTTAGCAATGGCCTCAACAATGCCTGCTCTCTCTCCGGCCTCGTCTTGGGCTTGTTTTGCTGCCTTGGTCTAATCCATCTGTGTCTTCATCTTGGACTCGGACTTATTGACAGTCTTCAGTAAACTTGCAACCTCCTTGGTCTTACTAACCAACTCCTTCTTAATATCAAAGGCTTGCATCGCAAAGCAGTGGGCATGCTGGATCGCCTAGAAGAAATGGATAGAACCCAGAGTTAGTAAAATTCTCAAAGTATGGAAAAACAGAGAATGGAGAATGCTAAGTGTTAGGGGCTTACTTGCATGGAGTGCTGTAACATCAGTGCGAAATTTTCATATTCACTGACCTTGGCATTGTGTTCAAGGTCTTTGGGAAGGAGCAAGGCAGTAGAGAGGGCAACGCCGACTTCAATATAAGTCGCGCTGTCGCCGACTCTGACTGGCTTGTCCTCAATGGTGACTGGAGGGGCCTAGGGGGCATCAGATTTCATGGAACCCGAGGTTGTGGTAGACTCTAACCTCGACTTGTTTGACCGAGTGGATTCAAAGGGAGCAGCCTCTGCGGGACTCTTTTCGGCGGCAGAGGCACTTTTTTCTGCCTCAGCCATTTTTGAGATTGGCAAGGTGTCCTCAGAGTCGATCTGAGTCACCGTTACCTTGGCTTGGGCTTTCTTCATCCTCTTCTGTTTCGGCTTGGGTTGAGCCTGGGAAGATTGAACTGTGGTGACATTGGGGATGTCGGCAAGAAGGTCTTCGACAACGGCCTTTTTTCGCCCCATTTTGTCGGAGGAGATGGCACAGGTAACTTTAGTACCAATGTGGATTGTTGGTAGAGCTATTGGTGAGTTGGCTGGATCGTATGAGGATGCCTCGGCACTTCGGCGTCTTCGGCTTCGAGTCCTTCCTGTCGGTGCGAACAATGGAGCTCAACGTCGGCGTTGGCGTTGAGAAGGTGGGATCAGTTGTGGGGCAGAGGTTGATGGTTGCTCCACAGGACCAGATATTGATCCTTGGTCAGGCCTTGATGATTCGGCATGAGGAGTTGTTGCTGAAGGAGGAGACTTGCTTTTTCTTGGGACGTCGGCAAGTACAGATTTGTAAGTCGGGATGAAGTTGAGTAGTAGAGGGGCTTTCTGCTGGTTAATTGGCAAACCCAACAGCCTCTTGAAATCCTTGCTAGGATAGAAGGATTTGCGAAAGTCCTTGGGTGGTTGAGGAAGCACTGCAAAAAAAAAAAAAAAAACAAAAAAAACAAAAAAAAAAAAAAACAAACAGAGGTTAGAACATACAAAAATATCAAAGTAAGAATGATTTAAAAGCAAGTAAAAGTGACACTTGGCTCTTACCATTTCCCTCTCTGAAAACTGTTTGGCTTAGGGATAGAGGTGAAGGTTGTCATCTGGTGGGAACTCCCAGTTGCCCAAGACGATGAAATAATCATCCCCGACGCCCTTGTTGGAATCGGGGAGGTCGGCGATGAGTTTGTATTCTGTCGACCTCGGCTTAAGGTAGTAGATATAGCCTTTTTCTGACTTAAGGCCACACATGGTGTAGTAGTACTGGATATCGGCGAGGGTAACCCTAGCATTCTCTTTCTTGGCTAAGGCAATTATACCATTAATAACTCGGTAAGAGTTAATGGCAAGCTGCATTGGATTCAGTTTGTAGTAGTGAAGGACTTCTCGAAAAAGGATGTCAAGAGAGAACCTAAGTCCACACTCTATGAAGGCTACCATTGGGAAAGGCATGGAGTTGTTTGTGGGGATGATGGAGTCCTCCCCCCCAGCCAACCTAAGATGAACGTCGGCAGGGATGGCAAACTCCTGCCTAAAGTACTCTAGCTTAGTGGCGGTGTTTACCCTCTACCTAAATATACCCATGACGTCGGCTAAGTAGGGAGAGTGTTGGATTTCAGAAGGAAGTGGTTTGTTAAGGTTTAAAGGACCTCGGCAAAACCTAAACGTATGATGGGGCAAAGGTTTTTTTTAGGATCTAAGGGGAATTTGTTTCAACTTTTCCTAAAGTTTGTGAGTTCTATAACAAATCCCAAACCTAAGACTATGGAAGGCAAGAATCTGGAAAAGACAACAAGGAAACAGGACAAAAAACATGATTCAGAAGCAAGAAGGAATTTAAGAACATTTTTTCAAAAAATGTACAGATATACAAAGACAAAGACAGTGACAGGATACCAAATATTTGTACTTGGATTAGAGTCCAGAAAGCAGAAATCAAGAACATTAAAAGCATGAACGGCATATAAATATGTGTGTATAGAAACAAATGAAGCAAAACATGTTTAAACAGACGAAGGGTGAAATTTAAAACGCAAGTAAAGGCTAAGTACATTCATGAAAATAGAGTGCAAATACAACAAAGTTCGAAAATAAATCAAAAAACAAAATAAAAAGGAAGCAGTGACTTACCAGAAAGAAGTGACGCTGGTGTAATGAACGCCGGAGTAAGATGGTGGCAATGACCGGAAAGGAACAGCAAATACTTTACCGGAAGAGATAAACAAAGTGGTTGTAGAAGCTTGAGAAAGGCAACAATGGAGGTAAGGAATTTTTAGAGAGAGAGAAAGTTGAAAATTTGGAGAGAAATCGTGTTTGCAAAAGTGAAAAGAAGGTGAGAGAGGGCGAAATTTGTCAAAAACACGAAAGGGCGGCAAACCACAATGAATGTGCCTTTGACGACTAGCCTATCAGGCGGCGTACGCAAAAGCGACGCGACTTGATGGCGCGTGTCAGGTACGGTTCAATGGGGAAGAGACGCGTGGCAAAAACGGTTGAATTACTGTGCGTGACAACTCATACGCATATAAAAACTCTTGGAGTTCTTGATTTAATGAAACAAAGACCTTGGCTAGGAAGATGATCTCGGCTAGAGAAATTTGAAAAAACTTGGTTCTTGGTTCCAAAGCATTGATGCAAACACACTGAAGTGTTTAACATATGGAAGCCGATGTGTGATAACCTCGGTAATGAGTGATAAAGCAAGTTTAGCCGACGTGCTATGGGTTCAAATGATATAGATTCCATTACCTCAGGATGCCGAGGTAATAGAACTTGGGGGACAGTTGTGAGGACATATTTTTTGGATAGCAACATGTGGCCAAGGTGGCACCAAAGTGCCAGCCGTGGTGCCACGTGTCCTTGACTTGACACCGAGGTAATCTCGGCTAGGCCGTGGTTATCTGCGGAGATACCGGAATCCAAGATGAGCGGATAAGTTACAAGAGTCTTAGAGTGATGAAGGACTTCAGCCTGGATAAGGATAAAGCTCTTAGGGAGTTTATTTTTATCCATTTGAGAGTCCTGGATAGGCATTGAGCCAGAGTTCATTAAAATCAAGCTTCTACAGGGATCAGGTCAGTGTTGGTTATAAAGTAGTAAGGCACCATCGTGGGTCTAAGGTACACTTTTGTATTCTGAATAGTGAGTTAAGCACTTTTGCTATCTTTGAGAGATAACTAACTTGATCTTCGGAGTGCCCCTGGGTGGACAAACCACCGCCAGAGTCTTTTCTTTCTGTGACAGGTCGTTCAGGAGCTATCTATTCTGCCAGTGTTCTCCAACTGAGTCCTTTTTTGGCAGTGTGGTTAGAAAACAGTACACATAGTTACCATATTGATAAGTCAGTGGCTTTACAAGTGGAGGAACCCAAAGTCCAATGGAGTTCTGCCTCCAGGATATATGGGTCTCCCATTCATTGGAGAGACAATTCAACTTCTTATTCCAAACCACTCCTTATATCTCCATCCCTTCATTAAGAAGAGAATTGAAAAGTACATTATAGTAATAAGCTTTTATGTGTACTAGTTTGTTTTGTTGTTTTATTTATTTAGTAGTATTTTGTTCGAATATATTATTATTTATGATGGTTGTTGTAAATTCGTACTAGGACACAAACAAACAAAACAGGTATGGGAGAGTGTTTTCAACAAACTTGGTGGGAAGGCCAATGGTGATAACAGCAGATCCGAAGCTGAACAATTACTTGTTTCAACAAGAAGGGAAGAAAGTAGAGCGGTGGTATTTGGACACATTCCAGAAGGTATTCAGGCTAGAAGGTGAAGCCAGGCCTAACGCTGGTGGTCGCATTCACAAGTATGTCAGAGGCTCCTTCTTGAATCTCTTTGGTGTTGACAGCCTCCGGACTAACTTGCTTTCTGAAATTGAAACCACCATTCGCACTAACATCCACCGCTGGTCTACCCAAGGAACCATTGATGCCAAAAAGAAGCTGCTTATGTATGTATCTCTTCATACTATTATTATTATATATAGATTATATATAGAATAAAGTAAAGTAAAGCTCGTGTTTCTATATACACAAGGTTGGACTTGGTGTATTGAAATTTTTACTTCTCTTTATGTGTCAAGTTAATTTGTGGACTTTGGTGTTGTTTTACTATTTTGTGTTTGTGTTGTTATCTTCAAGTTTGATTACTTGTTAGTCTTTGCTGCTAAACTCTGGTTTTTTGTATATTTTTCATCTAAGTCTGATGTTGTGGTAGCATTTTTGCTCTCTGGTTTGTTGGTTCCTCATCAACTGACACTTGGACCTTTGTGATAGTTTCAAACTCCTCTTTATTGATATAATTTATCATATCTTGTATGTTTTCATCAATAAAGATTTCTTTTGCCGATAAAAAAAAAAAGTTAATTCCTTATTTTTTTCTTAATCTAAAATAAAAAATTATATAAGAAAGTGCATAGGACTATATTGATCTCTTTTGGCAAAGAGATAAAAAAAATTTAACTTTTTAACTTTTTTGAGTCACATTACTTCTTTATTTTTTATACATTTTTTCAAAAAATTAAAAAAAATTAAAAAATTGATTTTGAACCTACTTCTCAAAATAAACAACTATCTACAAAATGAAAGTTGAATTTGGTATGCTGAAGCTTTTACTTTTCTGAAGTCACATGGATTTCTCATTTAAAAATTGGAGAAGAAAAACGTGACAAAACTACTCATGGGTGACTATGCAGTGTTCTGTGACTAAAAGGTTTACATTTGAAAAGTTTTTGCTGATTTGTCATCTTCTAAATTGTTACCCATAAACTAAGTTCTTTACTCTTGATTCGTAAATCGAGGTAAAGGTGATGGTGATGATGGTGGTAAACAGGATTGAGGTAGGACTTTGTCATTGGAAAACTAAAAGGGAGACATTGGGACAGTATATGTTTTTTTATTGAATATTTGGTCAGCATATATATTTTTTTTATCAGCGTTCAGTATATTTTTTTGTCTATGAAAACTAAAATAAGTAGTGAATCTTGACGGCAATATAAAATTTTCGTGTTTTATAATTCGTTATGTACTTGCAAATTTGGGTTCATTTTCTTTAACTGTCTTAAAAAAAACTCTTCCAAATATAAAATATATCAATAAAGTGTGTACACTACATAACAAACCCCTAACCAGTGAATAGAAGAAATTTTTATTTTTTATTTTTAAAATGAATAGATTAATGTTAGAATAGGGAAAATAAAGAGACCGACATTTGAATAATTGTTGGTTATATGATATAAAGCAGAATATAGGGATTTTTTTTTTTTTTTTTGGGGGGACAAAAAATTTACATAAACACTATAGACCATATATATATTTACATAGATTTTGAAACTTTTTGCTGGGCAGGACACGCTCTCCCCTGCCTGGTGGTAGAGGTGATGTTAGCCCTGTTTGGTAGAGTTGTGGGAAAGTGCTTATAGCTTATGCCTAAACAGCTTATAGCTTATAACTTTCAGCTTAAGCTGATTTCCAGCTTATTCTTAAAGCATCTCCTGCCCCACTCAAAGAATAAGCTGATTTCTGACTTCCACAAAGCTATAAGCTATAAGCTATAAGCTAAACCAAACACATCAAAATAGCTTAAATTAAGCTGAAAGCTGAAATAAGCTGTAAATAATTTCTGCCAAACAGGCACGTTGTTTAAGTAATGGATGTAAAAGGGGTTTGAAGTGGGTGGTGGTAGTGTTGGAGTGGTAGAAGTGATGGCTATGGCGATGGTGCTCGGGAGGTGGAGGTGATGGTGGTGTTCATAGTAGTAACGGTGGTCACTGTTGTGGTAGTTGTGGGATTATAAAACTTTGGTTTGAAAGCTTGTTTTTAGAACAGAAAAATGTTTCTCATTTTCATTTTTCATTGTATGAAATATTAAAAAAATGGGAAAACATTTTTAGAACTGAAACAAATGGACTGATAGTCGCCACTTGGCCTTTCTTTCTTTCTTTTTCCAAAGTATGTGAATCTCGCTGAAACAACAGAGTGTTAGTCTTTACACCCCCCCCCCCCTCCCCTCTTTTTTTTTCTTTTTTCTTTTTCGCGGTAGGGCTAATGGGGGATTAGATCTACCCACTATAAAAAATTAAGATTTTAGAAACAAAATTACATCTTAAAGAACAAAAATTTTTGTTGACAAAAGTGTCATCATTATATTTTTAACAATGAAAATTGGACATTAATAATGAATTATTATTCCTTTGGAATCAAAATTTTTTCCTAAAAAATAAAACTCCTTTGAGACCAAATTATTTTGTCCCCAAAAGTACATTTATTAGTGATGTTTTTAAAATTTTATCGTTAAATGCCTTTTTCAAACTTTTCGGAATGACTTTTTACTGACTATCACTACAAGATAAGTGGACTTATGAGACGGAACTTTTTGCGACAGCACATTTGCCGTCGCAAAAAATGACTTTTTGCGACTTGCCATCTCAAAAAATGTGACTTTTTGAGACGGCACAGCTTATCGTATCAAAAACTGTGACTTTTTTAGACGGCATAACTTGCCGTCGCCAAAAAATGTGACTTTTTGAGACAGCACAACTTGCCATCGCAAAAAATAGAGTATTTGCGACAGCAGAAATTACTGTCGAAAAAAAAAAATAGAGTATTTGCGATGGCAGTGATTACTGTCGCAAAAAAAAATAGAGTTTTTGCAACGGTACTAGCTGCAGTCGCAAAAAAAAAAATTAAAATATATATATATATATATATATTGTGCCTTTGAGACGGCTTCATATATATATAGTCATAAAATGGTTTAAATAAATGCAACGATATTTTTCTGTTACAAAAAAAAATAAAAAAATAAAAATGCCGTCGTCTTACTCTTTTGAACATTTCTTTTTTCACTCATTTTTTCATTTTCTATCTCTCTGTCTCTGTCTCTGTCCCTCTTCTCTCTCTCTGTCTCACTCATCACTCTTCTTTGTCTGTTTGTCTCTTTCTTTCTCTCTATGTCTCTGTCTCTGTCTCTCTTCTCTTTCTCTCTCTCTCACTCATCACTCTTCTCTGTCTGTCTGTCAGTCTCTCTCTCTCTCGCCCATCTTTCATCGCTTTATCTCTCTCATCTCTCTTCTCTTTATCTCTCTCTCTCTCGCTCATCTCTCTCTATCTCTCTCTCGTTTATCTCTTTTCGTTCTTTTCTCTCTCTCTCTCTCTCCATCCCTCTCTCTCTTTGTCTATATCTTTTCATCCATTTTTTCATCTTCATCTCTCTCTTCTCTTTCTCTCTCTTACTCATCACTCTTCTCTCTCTGTCTGTCTATTTGTCTCTCTCTCTCTCTCTCTCTCTCTGTGTCTCTCACTCATCTATCTCTTCTCTCATCTCTTTTTTCGCTCTCTGTCTCTTTCGTTCATCTCTTTTCTCTTTATCTCTCTCGCTCATTTCTCTTCTCTCTCATCTCTCACATATCTCTCTCACTTATCTCTCTTCTATCTATCTTTCTCTCTGTCTCTCTCGTTCATCTCTATTCTCTTTATGTCTCTCTCGCTCATCTCTCTTCTCTCTATCTCTCTCTTTCTCTCTCGTTCATCTCTCTTCTCTCTCTGTCTCTTTTCTGTCTCTCACTCTTTATCACTTTCTCTTTTTCTCTCTCTCTCTCTCTCTCCCACTATGTTTGCGTTGCTCACTCTCTCTCTCCCGTCTTCTCTATTTACTGAGCTCCTTCTCGATTTATCAATCCACTACAAGAAAATGCACTTTTAGTGACCACTTTGTCTCTCTCTCGTTCATCACTCTGTCTCTCTTTCTTTCTTTCTCTCTCTCTCTCTCTCTCTCTCTCTCTTTCATTTATCTGTATCTCACTTATCTCTCTCTCTCACCACCCATCTCCTCTACCACCTTCACCACTGCTGCAAACGCCATTCCACCATCACCACTACTTCCACTGTTGCCACTTCACCTGTACGACTACCACTACCACCACTGCTACCACCACTACTACTACTACTATTACCTCTTATCCATCGCCGCCACTCCATCTCCCATACCACTACCACAACTTCATCACTAATCTCCTTCGCCATCACCACCACCACCACCACCATCACCTCCACTACTACTGTCGCTCCCTCTCCTCTACTACAAAAAATTTGTTTAGTTATGGTTTTTTAATAGAGTGTTGAATTGAGTTTTGAATTGTATGTGGAACTGAGTTTTGAAAGTTTGATGTGACATGTGAAATAAGAAAATTTGTTTGGTGATGAGTTTTTAAAATAGTTTTCAAAACTTAATTCAACCTATAATTGATGATCAAACACATAACTCATAACTCGATATCCGTATTTTTGATCAACAATCATAACCAAACTATTTTTAAAATACTCAAATAAAAAAATGGTTTTTTTTCAATTAATTGTTTTTAAGTAATTTTTTTGAATATTTTTTTTCAAACAACTTCTTTGTCAATTATTTTCTGTCAATTAATTTTTTTGTCAATTAATTTTTTAGGCGTGTATAAACATTAAAAATATTAAAAATATTTAGAAAATTAAATATTAAGAATATTAAAAATATTTCGAAAATCTAAACCAAACAAAACCTTAATTTCCCTCCTTTTTCCCCCGTCTTTCCCTTTTTTTTTTTTCATTTCCTTTCAGGTTTGTAGAGCCCTAAGTTTCAGAGCCCTAAGTTTCGAAACAACTCTCTCTCTCTCTCTCTCTCTCTTCTCTCTCTGTCTCTTTTCTGTCTCTCACTCTTTATCTCTTCTCTTTTTCTCTATCTCTCTCTCCCACTATGTTTGCGTTGCTCACTCTTTCTCTCCCGTCTTCTCTATCTACTGAGCTCCCTCTAGATTTTTCAATCCACTACAAGAAAATGCACTTTTAGCGACCACTTTGTCTCTCTCTCGCTCATCACTCTGTCTCTCTTTCTTTCTCTCTCTCTCTCTCTTTCTCTTTCTCTTTCTCTCATTTATCTGTATCTCTCTCATCTCTTTCTCTCACCACCCATCTCCTCTACCACCTTCACCACTACTACAAACACCATTCCACCACCACCAATACTTCCACTGTCGCCATTTCACCTGTACGACTACCACTACCACCACTGTTACCACCACTACTACTACTACTGTTACCTCTCATCCATCGCCGCCACTCCATCTCTCATACCACTACCACAACTTCATCACTAATCTCCTTCGCCATCACCACCACCACCACCACCACCACCTCTTATCCCCCACCTTGACCACTATTGTCGCACCCTTTCCTCTACTACAAAAAATTTGTTTAGTTATGGTTTTTTAATAGAGTGTTGAATTGAGTTTTGAATTGTATGTGGAATTGAGTTTTCAAAGTTTGATGTGACATGTGAAATAAGAAAATTTGTTTGGTGATGAGTTTTCAAAATAGTTTTCAAAACTTAATTCAACCTATAATTGATAATAAAACACATAACTCATAACTCGATATCCGTATTTTTGATCAACTGTCATAACCAAACTATTTTTAAAATACTCAAATAAAAAAGTGTTTTTTTTCAATTAATTGTTTTTAAGTAATTTTTTTGAATATTTTTTTTTTAAATCATTTTTTTTTTCAAACAATTTCTATGTCAATTATTTTTTGTGAATTAATTTTTTTGTCAATTAATTTTTTAGGCTTGTATAAACATTAAAAATATTTAAAATATTTAGAAAATTTAAATATTAAAAATATTTAGAAAATTAAATATTAAGAATATTAAAAATATTCCGAAAATCTAAACCAAACAAAACCTTAATTTCCCCTATTTTTCCCCGGTCTTTCCCCCTTTTTTTTTCATTTCCTTTCAGGTTTGTAGAGCCCTAAGTTTCAGAGCCCTAAGTTTCGAAACAACACTCTCTCTCTCTTCTCTCTCTGTCTCTCACTCTTTATCTCTTTCTCTTTTTCACTTTTTCTCTCTCTCTCTCCCACTATGTTTCCGTTGCTCAATCTCCCTCTCTCGTCTTCTCTATTTACTAAGCTCCCTCACGATTTATCGATCCACTACAAGAAAATGCACTTTTAGCGACCACTTTGTCTCTCTCTCGCTCATCAATCTATCTCTCTTTCTTTCTCTCTCTCTCTCTCTCATTTATCTGTATCTCACTCATCTCTCTCTCTCACCACCCATCTCCTCTACCACCTTCACCACTACTACAAACGTCATTCCACCACCACCACTACTTCCACTGTCACCACTTCACCTGTACGACTACCACTACCACCACTGCTACCACCACTATTACTACTACTATTACCTCTCATCCATCGCCGTCACTCCATCTCCCATACCACTACCACAACTTCAACACTAATCTCCTTCACCATCACCACCACCACCACCACACCACCACCTCTTATCCACCACATTCACCACTACTGTCGCTCCCTCTCCTCTACTACAAAAAATTTGTTTAGTTATGGTTTTTTAATAGAGTGTTGAATTGAGTTTTGAATTGTATGTGGAATTGAGTTTTGAAAGTTTGATGTGACATGTGAAATACGAAAATCTATTTGGTGATTAGTTTTCTAAATAGTTTTCAAATCTTAATTCAACCTATAATTGATAATCAAACACATAACTCATAACTCGATATCCGTATTTTTGATCAACAGTCATAACCAAACTATTTTTAAAATACTCAAATAAAAAAATATTTTTTTTTCAATTAATTGTTTTGAAGTAATTTTTTTGAATATTTTTTTTTCAAATCATTTTTTTTTCAAACAACTTCTATGTCAATTATTTTCTGTCAATTAAATTTTTAGGCCTATATAAACATTAAAAATATTTAGAAAATTAAAATATTAAAAATATTTAGAAAATTAAATATTAAGAATATTAAAAATATTCCGAAAATCTAAACCAAACAAAACCTTAATTTCCCCAATTTTTCCCCCTTCTTTCCCCCATTTTTTTTCATTTCCTTTTAGGTTTGTAGAGCCCTAAGTTTCAGAGCCCTAAGATTGGAAACAACACTGTCTCTCTCTCTCTCTCTTCTCTCTCTGTCTCTTTTCTGTCTCTCACTTTTTATCTCTTTATCTTTTTTTCTCTCTATCTCTCCCACTATGTTTGCGTTGCTCACACTCTCTCTCTCTCTCTCTCCCGTCTTCTCTATTTGCTGAGCTCCCTCTTGATTTATCGATCCACTACAAGAAAAATGCACTTTTAGCGACCACTTTGTCTCTCTCTCGCTCATCACTCTGTCTCTTTTTCTTTCTTTCTCTCTCTCTCTCTCTCTCTCTCATTTATCTGTATCTCACTCATCTCTCTCTCTCACCACCCATCTCCTCTACCACCTTCACCACTACTGCAAACGCCATTCCACCACCACCACTACTTCCACTGTCGCCACTTCACCTGTACGACTACCACCACTGCTACCACCACCACTACTACTACTATTACCTCTCATCCATCGCCGTCACTCTATCTCTCACACCACTACCACAACTTCATCACTAATCTCCTTCGTCATCATCACCACCACCACCACCACCACCACCACCACCACCTTCACCACTACTGCCGCTCCCTCTCCTCTACTACAAAAAATTTGTTTAGTTAAGATTTTTTAATAGAGTGTTGAATTGAGTTTTGAATTGTATGAGGAATTAAATTTTGAAAGTTTGATGTGACATATGAAATAAGAAAATTTTTTTAGTGATGAGTTTTCAAAATAGTTTTCAAAACTTAATTCAACCTATAATTGATAATCAAACACATAACTCATAACTCGATATCCGTATTTTTGATCAACAGTCATAACCAAACTATTTTTAAAATACTCAAATAAATTTTTTTTTAAATTAATTGTTTTTAAGTAATTTTTTTGAATATTTTTTTTTTCAAATCATTTTTTTTCAAACAACTTCTATGTCAATTATTTTCTGTCAATTAATTTTTTAGGCCTGTATAAACATTAAAATATTAAAAATATTTAAAAAATTAAAATATTAAAAATATTTAGAAAATTAAATATTAAAAATATTAAAAATATTCCGAAAATCAAAATATTAAAAATATCCTGAAAATCTAAACCAAACAAAACCTTAATTTCCCCCCTTTTCCCCCCCCCCCCCCCTTTTTTTTCATTTCCTTTCAGGTTTGTTGAGCCCTAAGTTTCAGAGCCCTAAGTTTCGTAACAACACACTCTCTCTCTCTCTCTCTCTCTCTCTCTCTCTCTCACTCTCACTCTCACGGAGGCGACAACGAGCGGCAATCGGCGACAGTGGTGGCTAGCGACGATCGGCGATTGACGACAATGGCGGCGAGCAGTCTGCAATGTTCTGGAAGAGATTTTGTATGTGCTGTTCAGGGATATGCAGTGATGTTTCTGAAGAATAATACCTCCCTTGTGCTGCTTGGCCTGGCTGAAGCTCCGGCAACACCTGACAGGGTATCTGATTTGGGCATTCAAGAAATGTCGTGGAAGGATCACCTTACAGAAGTATGGATTGACACTTGCATACTTTTGCCTATTGGTTAAACAATTAAATTTGACCCCGGAAACTTCTCTCTCACTCTCATGAGTTGATCAAACTGTTTTAGGATGTCTGAATTTGATACCTGGGAGAGAAATTTTGTATTCCTTTTTGTTGTACTTTTGTCTTTTCATTTTAAAGTTCAACATTGAGTTTTTTTTCTTTGCAGGAAAACCTCTTCTACGTGGTGTCCCCTGGTGCAATGGAAACATACAGAAATTCAATAGAATCTCATTTAGCCAAAGTTGAGGTAAACATGTTGCTCATCGCTGGGTTTGTTATATGGGATAAATTAACTATTTTCCAGCAAGTGGTGACAAAATGTATAAAAATGTATAACTTACACAAATATTTCCATTTTCCAAGTCTATATGATCCATTCTTTTGTAGAGCTATTTAATCAAAATAAGAATTTATGTTATTCTAGAAAACTCTACCTCTCTGTCAAGGTAGTGTCTACAATATAGTTTTTCAATGATCATAGATTCATATATTTAAAAAAAAAAAAAAAAAAAAAAAAAAAAAAAAAAAAAAAAAACTACCTGGATAGTATGTTTGAGTTTCCATGAGAAACTTTGATTAGTGAAGAAGCAGCTCAAGTTTTTGAGGAGGGTTAAATGTACATCATTGATGCGATTTTAATATCTCTCTGCTCTTTGTCAGCAGCTCTCTCTTGATATTTAGAGAAAACGAGGCCATTCTGCGCTCGCTCCCTCTTTCTATTCCCATAACTGAATTTTAATCCCCCCATCTGTCTTACAAATATGATTAAAGTAAATCTTGCCACATCATCCTGTACCCCCACTTAAGTTGAATAATTAAGAAATGTCATGGTGCCGGGAGAGATTGTGTGTGAAATGGAGCACGGGCATACTGCCAATGCTATTGGAGGGGTTGACATTTGTTTTTATATTTCTATTTTTCCAAAAGCACTCACTTCTTCTGACGATTCTGATGAATGTTCTTTGTTATAAATGGAAAATGAGATCGAGTAAGCTTGTTGGGCAAGAAATCTTCACTATTAGGGCTTTCAGATAGACCTAGCTTCTTGAATGTTGCTGAGACTGGCTTACTTCCAAGCATGCCTAAGATCATTTGTGAGATAGATGAGTTGAGCCAAATCCCTTTCTTTGAGCTAATTAATTTTTTAAACAGGCTTGATCTTGGCTCGATAAGCTTGAGGTTCTGAATTCTGAAAACTGCATGATAACTACCTTTCTTGAGGTCCAACTTAAATTAGCTTGATGGAAGGTGGTTAGATATTAATGTTCCTTACCAGATATTCTTTAGGAGCTAATCAGTTTTGAGTGGAGCTTCAATAGCATACTACTAAATCTATTTCTGCAATTCTGCTCTAGTCCTTGTCTGAAATGGAGGTTACTTTGTTCCAGAAACTAGATAGCAACGGCCAAGGTGGAATGGGCATAAAAATCAGTTAGATATTTCTGCAAATATAGAACAATTGGACCAAAGCAAATAGGAACAAGTCTTTGTCCAGGCATAATTAACTACCTAAAAATATTTGGAATATAAACTATCTTCTAAAATAAATACTTTTGGGTATTGATGATGCTTCCATGATTTAAGAACAGTAAGAGTTGAGTATACATTTTTTACAGTCGTCAGTGGAATTTGGTGGTTAGAACTCATTTATAATATCTTTGAAGTTTGATGTAACATGCAACTTTTTGGCAAGAGATTTTAGGATCCTTGTTCCAGTGGTTATGTTGTGAGTAAAATTGCCAATATTATCTGGTAGATCAGGTATTTGAAAATTATTTCAAGGGCATCCCCGATTTCTTTTTTTGGGTGCTTTTCTAATGTAAATTTACTTGTCAAAAAAGTATTTCAAGGCCCATGAATTTCCTCATTTTGTTACTGAATAGGCGAGTAGGATGAGTAAAGATTGTGGAGTGTACTGCAAGCTTAGATGGAGTGGTGTTAATGTGAGTGATGTCAGCGGAATTAGTGAAAATATTTGTGGTTTTAACTTAAAATTCCAGTCAAGAGAATCATGCACATGAAACAGGTACCAGGAGGCTATTGTTCCTTAAACATTTTAGGAGTCTTTTGACCTATGATATTGTAGGTCTTCAGTCCTCTTCTACCTACTATATTCTATGGAAAAAAATATATATCATTTGAGATGACATGAGTATCATTCTTCATATAGCATGTTCTTTGGTACAGTTTGATGGGCAAAAACTTATGCTACTGGTTGCTTTCTTTATTTTTATGCTTTTAAATTTTTATCGTTCTCCCCCTAGTTCCTTTAGTTTATTCATTTGAATCTTTCTCTTCTCTCTTTTTTTTTCTTCATAGAAAACTGGCAGTTGCATCCAAGAAGAAGTAGAGACTTCTATGTATGATGCTGCAGCAGGTATTGCTTTGACTTTTATGGTGACTTCACTACAGGAAAAGGGTGATTTGGTGGCGTTTTTTTAACCACGTTTCTGTAAACGTCACAGTTATTAGTATTTAACAGCGTTTTAAAAACGCTGCATATTCTATTAAACAAAACGACACCGTTTTATAATGGGAGGCGTTTAAAAACGCCTCCGAATGTGGTGACCCACACGCGCCCCTTTCTGTGAAAACCTTATTTTGAATCAGAGCTCTCAACCCTTAACACATGCGCACAGATCTCTCTCTCTCAACCCTCTCCATCGAAGCTTAAATAAAAAAAGATTCAGATCGAAGCCCCGATCTGAACAAAACCTGATTCAGATCCATCGAAGCTTAAATCACTCTCTCTTGCTTCAAACCCTTTCGTTTCTCTCGATTCGCAGATCAGTCTTATCTCTATCTCTAGTTCATGTTCGAGTTCGCAGGTCTTTCTTCATGGTAAGTGTTGATCAGTCTTATCTCTATCTTCTCACAGTCAAGCTCGATTGAAGATGATACTTACTGATGGAATCATTCGATTCAGGTTTGCTAGGTTTTATCTAGATCAGATCGATCGATTGAAGATCTATTGATTGATTGAACGTGATTTCGAAGTTCAACCTTCTTCAGCTCGGTGATTCAATCTCAGATTCGTTCGGCGATTTCGAAGTTCTCTCTCGATTTCAAAGCTCGGTGATTCAATCTCAGATTCGTTCAGTGAGGAAAGTGAGCACCATCATCTACCAAGGTGAGCACCATCGCTTCAGATTCTCTTGTTTTTTTTCCCTAAATTAGCATGTTGAATTTTAATCTCTGTTTTTTTATTACCCTAAATTAGCATCAGTTTGGATTGATGAAGTTATAACTGAAAGGAGTTTTTTATTTTTATTTTTTTGGACAGTGTAATTGGAAGGAGTTATATGAGACATTAGAGATTTATGGGTGGGGTGGGTGTAGTTTTCAGGATGATGTTAATTTTTCCAAAGTAATTAATATGGATTCATTTTTAGCATGACATAGCTTCAACATGAGGTCTACATCAAATTGGATTGCTGCCTTTATATATTAGTATATATATGTGTTTCTTTTGGTTGATTTCATAATTTAGTTGTCCCATAAATTCATGTGTTATTTTGGCTGATGTTTCTCTTTTACATTTTTATAAATTTGGTTTTCAGAAGGACTGAATAGAATTGAAGGACTAAAAGTGGATGCCAATTCAGTGGAGACCAACATAGTAACCTGAAATTGACATATGGTAATATACAATGTAGAATAAGTAGTTTGTTTGGTTAATATATGCATATCTAGAGACCATTATTTCTTGATCCGATTTACAAAAGAAGTGGAGCTACAAAATGTCAAGAAAATAATTTTCCAGTGTTTATTTTTTTCTTCATATAGTATTTGTATGGTGTTTAAGTGTTCCATATTATCTGCAAGAGTTCCAATTGGAAAATAAATGAACAATTGTCTACACATGCAATGCGTTTTTTTAATTGTAACACTGACACAGCTCTTGAATCTGCAGCACTGAGTGTAAATATTGGACATAAGACTAGCAGTTCATTGTTAAAGAGATTGTATATACATCCTCCTGATGCTAGTCGTGTATTACTACCGGATGGTAGACACTTGGCCTATTAGGACCAAGGTGTTCCGGGCGACAGAGCTAGATTTTCTATCATCAGTACACATCCTTTTCTTTCATCCCGACCTGCAGGTACAATAATCTCATTCTCAAATCTTCTGGAAAAGTAACTAAATAGGGGAACTTAATGAGTAATAACTATTCATGCTGATGTTTTGCACACATTTATTTGTTTTGTGCAAATAAGAATACCCGGGCTTAGGGCTTCACTACTGCAAGAATTGGCATTCGCCTGGTAACTTATGATCTTCCAGGTTTTGGGTTAAGTGATCCCCATCCCAACAGGAATCTTGAGTCATCAGCTATGGATATGTTACAGTTATCATATGCTGTGGGGGTCACTGACAAGTTCTGGGTGGTAGGATACTCAGGAGAGAGCATGCATGCTTGGGCTGTACTCTCAGATACATTCCTGACAGAGTAATAGGTATATTGGTCTCTCTCTCTCTCTCTCTCTCTCTCTCGCTTATTTTATTTTATTTTTTAATTAGTAAATTTCTCTAAATAAGATGTTAGCCTTTAGGGACCCATGACTTGCAATTTAGAAGGCTGTATTCTGACTAAATGTTCTACCCCTGGGGGTTATGTTGGTTTTTTATCTGCATTTTCTTCATTGTGAGTAATTCATGTTCATGTCTTGATTATGTTGAACATTGGTCTGTAATAGTCACTTTGGAATTAGGAGGAGCTGAAACTAATAAATCCTCGAGGAATTGGACTGTTAACTAGCTGTTTTCAAACAATCTGATATGACCACATATCAAATGGTAATAATATGTTATTCCTTTATACTGAGATTCAAATATCTATGAACATACATGACATTGTGCAACTGCACGACCATTATTTGCCACTGAAATACTTATGATATGTTTCAGAAAGTATTGTGATGCTTCAGTGTCACCCACATAATAAATAAAGAGGTGAATATTTTTGTTCTGTTGATGCTTTTTATCTCTGATCCATCCTTGGCTGAATTTGCAGGTGCAGTCATGGTTGCTCCAATGGTTAATCCATTTGAACCAAGCATGACAAAGAAAGAAAGATATAGAAGCTGGGGAAATTGGACACCACGAAGGAAACTAATGTACTTTTTAGCTCGGAGATTTCCTAGTTTTCTTGCTTACTTCTACCGGCGAAGCTTCTTGTCTGGAAATCATGGTCAGATAGATAAGTGGCTATCATTATCGCTAGGAAATAGGGCAAGTCATGTTGCCAAATGCCAGTCAATCACTATTCCTGCTTTGATCTCAAATATTTTCTTTAAAATTTAGATTTTTGGCTATTTATGATTCAGATTGCGATGTACTTAAGGATTGATTGATGTTCATTATAATGTTGATTTAGGATAGAGGAGCCAATGTTTAAAGAGTTTTGGCAAAGGGACGTAGAGGAATCAGTCCGACAGAGAAATGTAAAACCATTTGTGGAGGAAGCGGTATTGCAGGTTTCAGATTGGGAGCCAATGTTTATTATTTTTTTCTTTTTCCTTCCTTTTTTCTGAAGTCAATTCTTGTTGTTAACTTCAATGAAATTGTAGTTTTCTGTCCCTCCTTTCTGCATTTTGTCAGGACTGAACTGCACAAATATGGTTGTTTGAATGATCAATTTTTCTTAACTTCATCTGTATTTCCTTCTAAAATGCACCTCTTTTTCTATTTGATGGATTATTTTAAACTTTGTTCTGGCATTGTTCAACAATTATGCATATTCTGTCCTCTCATTGGTCATATATTTGAAAATAAGGGGTTGGAATTGATGTCTCATGTTGCATCTTCACTACTGAAGACAATGAGTAGCTGATGCCTTATGCCAAAACATGTTACTAAGGAAAATATGTTTGTGACATCATGTCCTTTAGAATGCTCTATGTATTTCTCAATTGAAGGAAAATGACAGATTGAAATAGCAGACCTAGTAAGAAATACAAGAGGGTGTATCCATTTTGGCCAGTGAGCTCGTAGACTATGTATTGTTTTCAAAAGTTGGGATTCAACTACCTATTTTTAAAAACCATGTTATGGAACCTTTCCCAGAATTCATTAGTTTACATGTGTTTTTTATTGGGACCAATCCTTCTTTATTTCTGCTTTCTCAGGACTCTTCAGATGTTTCTTCAAGAGCTGGCATTTCACCACCATTTTGTTTCCATAGTTGCAGACATGCTGCATAGTGCCAATTGGAGGCACATGTGACGAATGTACACATATAGCTTCTCATTATCCTTATATTATATGCTCTATGGTAGAGGTGTTTTTATTATTATATTTTTCTTTTTTTTAATTTCTGACATGCATAACTTGAATGCTGTATTGCAGTGTAAAGATCCTCACTTCTGAAAGTAAATGGCGATGATGTGCTTTGAAGTATTCACTCTACATGTAAGAAGAAGAAGAAGAAGAAGAACTAACAAGGTAAAAGTACTAACATCACTAGTTTAAGCTGATAATAATATTCATAAATCAATAGTGTTAAAGACATGTTAGGCAAATGCTTTTTTGAGTTGAGAATGATGTTATTCATAAATCATATACATTGTTTTTAAGTATCAAGTGGTTTTCACAAGTATGGTTTATTCTTCTTCTCCTACATTGTGTTTGGAAAGTGTCTAAGAAAAAGAAACAGTGTTGTGAGAATGTCCAACACACATTAGCAAACATGGTACTTATTGCATCTTAGTTTTAAATTATATAAAAACAAACATGTTTTATTGTCAAGTATTTTCAGTTTTAAATTATCCAGTCAAGTATTTTCAGCAGGCATTATACTATTATCCTAAATATCAGTATAATGGAATTATTTTAATACTGAAAATACTTGAATTGGTGGTCCATTCATGAATTGGTTGAATACTGAAAATTATCCTAAATACTGAAAATTGGTTGTCCATTCATGAAAATAATACTAAAAATATTTTCAGTATGGACAACTAATTATAAATACTGAAAATTGAATTATCCTAAATACACCAGTTTTGAATTGGTTGTCCATTCATGAAAATACACCAGTTTTAAATTATCCTGATTTAAAACAATTGGGACCAAGATTTTGTTGAGTTGAATGGCACAAACTTGCAAACATTGCATTGTACATGCTTATCACTTGAGTGCCTAGTGTTGTAATTGTAACACTTGTTGGGTTTGGGTAATATATATATATATATATCTATAAATTAAATTATAATGCAATAACTTCATGCAGATTGCTTGCTATATGCATTCTAAGTACAGGGCAAAGCTATCCAGTACATATACTGAAATTGGTACATTACTTTCAAAAACTCGTTAAACTTCTCATAGAGTTGAATGTTTTTCCTATATACATAATAAAGCTAGATTCTGGTGTTGTGCCTGCTGATGGAACCATAATATCAGGTTTCTTGTTCCATTCTGATATAGGAACATCTTGCAAAATCCTTATGGTTCTGGATCTATATTTGGCTTCTTCAGCCAAGATAATGTGAGAGTTGGAGATGTTATCATCAAAGATCAAGTGCGTGATTGTTTGTATCAAATTTCATGTTGTATTATTACTATATTCTTATTATTATTGTTATTGTTGTTGTTGTTGTTGTTATTATTCATGTCATGGCAACATTGATTTCATGACATTTAGGTGTTCACCGAGGCTACAAAGGAAGGATTATTTATGTTCTTGCTTGCACAATTTGATGGGATTATTGGACTTGGGTTTCAGGGCATTGCAGTTGGGCAAGTCTCACCAGTGTGGTATAGTTCTTTTAGTCACTGATTGTTAATTTGACTGTTTTGGCATCACATGGTCACCCTAATTTGCTACTAAATGAGTGAAGAAATAGACCAAAAAAAAAAAAAATTGGTGTTTCTCTGGCTGGCTCTTTCCTTTGATTTCTTTATATTGCTTGAAATTGAAACTAGACTTTGCTGGGAGTTCAGGTACAACATGGTTAAACAAGGTCTTTCGAGATCCTAATTCAAAGGTAGGAGGTGAGATTGTCTTTGGTGGGGTTGATTGGAGGCACTTCAGGGGTGACCACACTTTTGCCCCAATCGCACAAAATGGTTACTGGCAGGTACATGAAAATTTAAAATTTAAGTTGTATATTATTGAAATTATTTAGTCTTCTTCTGCTGAGATAAAAAGAGTTAATGATTGACATTTAACTATAACCTCTTACAGATTGAGGTAGGTGATATTATTATTGCAAGCAATTCAACAGGAACAGGTGTCAGAGAACAAATTTCCTTTCAATGCAGAAAATTACAAATTATATGAAGAAGTTGGAGAAGGTGTCAGCGCCACTGTTCACCGGGCTCTCTGCATTCCTTTGTGTTGACTGGGATTTGGGAATGTATCCTGCTCAAAATTGTCTTTGTTGTACATGAACCTATTTTGATTAATTGAATACGAATCCCTATTCTGCAGTGTAATGATGTGTAATATGCTTGACTATTCCATTGCATCTGCATGTGCAAGCAAATGACTTAACCTATTTTTTCTTTTTATTTTTTGATTGTGTTTGTTGTTTGATTTTGGTTCAGACACAATCATGTAATGTTTATTTAGTCAATATATTGAAGTAGCTGTAAAATTTTATTCATATTATTGTTATTTTTCAGCTTTATTAAAGGTATGTTTTTTAGTTAAATATAACAGATTCAGAACAATTTTTTTTTTAAAAAGAGAGCTATAACGGCGTTTTTTCAAAACGCCACTACAGTGCCAACGGACATTTTTTTAAAATAAAAAAATCTATCACGGCGTTTTAAAAACGTCGCTAAATATTGGATGACGTCATTTTATCATTATTTATCGCATTTAGCGGCGTTTTTAAAAACGCCGCCTATACTAATTTTACGACGTTTTTAAAGCGTCATAAACTTATAGCGACGGCCGCGTCCTCGACGTTTGGTGATAAGCGTCACTAAAGGAATTAGCGGCGTTTTTAATACATATAGCGGCGTTTTTAAAACGCCGTTAAAAGTCATTTTTCCAGCAGTGCTTTCTGCTTTTCTTGTTGATTAATTTTGTATACTCAGTAACTTTAGTTCCATAATTTTTAGACTTTGTATCTCAAGGCGGTGCATATGAAGAGGATGAAGGTGAAACAAGCACTTATTATTTGCCTGGAGGCTTTGAAGGTAACACGCCATCAAAGTTTGGCCAGAAGAAAAGGAAGAACTTGACAAAATCTAATGATGCGAGAGCCTATGATCTGGGAACTAATTCACCAATCATGCAATGCATGGAAAATAAAGTTGGGACTCAGCAGTCTATGTTTGACCATTTTTGTGTTGTCTTTGGATTAGATGAGTTCCAAGTAAAGCATCATTGCCATATTAATGTAATGACTTTTATTTCAGACATTTGATGTTTGACATTTGTTGCGGGATTAGTGTTTAGGTGTATGATTTTGTGACTTGGAGAACTGTCGGTGTGTCTTGATAATTTAGACTAATGAAAGTTTCAAGGGATGCACATTTTAGTTTTAAATTTTTTGTTTTAGTCTAATTTAAATATAATCCTTATTTTTCAGGGTTTGTAATTAGCTACCGGATGACTTGAAGGAAGAATATCTGCATAGTGTGAAAGTAGTGGAGAAGGCGGTGTTGAGAGCTGTAATTTTTCCTTGTCTTTCCATTCTGTTCATTTGAAATCATCTGTGCCATGGCAGACATGAAGATGTGAATAAGATATATGTGCTTATTGCTAAACTTCAGTGAGATGATGCTAGTGATGCCCTTTCTTCTGTTAGCTTTATATTACTGCTTAGTTAGTCTTTCTTGTACAATGTATAACAGCAAAAAGAAAAAAATGGAAGATCATTTTCATATTTTTAATTATGGATGAATTTTTATTTATACACTAGACTTTTTATATTATTATGTAATTATCGATTTTTTTAAAGTTATTTTTCATTTAATACAGGCTATTTTCATAATTTTAATAATTTTATTACAAATTTTTTTTTTTTTTTTGAGACAGCAGCACACACTGTCTCAAAAAAAAATTGAACCAGGTTTTTTTGTGACGGCAATTTTACTGTCGCAAAAGATAAGGAATTGGTTGAAACGTAAGGTCGTTAGCGACGGTTTTATTGCCATCGCCAATAGTCCTTTAGCGACGGCTAAGTTGCTGTCTCAAATAAACCTTTAGCGACGGTATTTTTTGCCGTCGCTAAAGACATTTTTAGCGACGGCAACACAGTGTCGTCTAAAATAAACTCAAATTTTCACGCGTTATTTGTGACAGAATTTTTCCGTGGCAAAAAAGGCATTTTGCCGTTGCAAAAAAAGGCGACGGTGTTATGCCGTCGCTAAAACCCTTTTGCAACCCCCTTTGTTGCGACTCCCCACTTGCCTTCGCAAAAAGCCACTAACCATCGCAAAAAACCTTTTGAGATGGCGTTTAGGGTATTTGCGACGGCGTTTTGCCTTCGCAAAAAAGCAATTGTTTTGTAGTGTATACAATAAAATTGGTTCTTAAATAGTTTTTGCAACAAAAAAAAGTTTCAAAAACTTCTTTTAATAATTATGTTTGTAAACATTATTTTTGCCTTTTTGGAGATGTTAAACAATTTTGGTAAAATGTAGATAGGGTCCTAATATACAGGTTTTTAAAATTCATGATCATGTCTCTATTTTGGATGGTAACATATTTATTGAAGAAAAAATAGGAAAGAAAAATCAGAATTTAACTTTCGCAACAAAATAATTTTAAGTTTTTAATTTTAATAAATTTAAACCTTAATTTTTTTTTATATTTATTTTCAATTTAAACTATTTGACTATTTTCGCTAAGTAAACGGATAGTAAAAAAATATTGTAGTGTTTTTTTTTTTTTTTTTTTGCAAAAAAAAAAAAAACGTATTTATAGGTGTACATTAAATGTCTAAAATATTATTTTTCATTGAATTTAATAACTAAAATGTTATTTTCCTTGTCAGTTTTACTTAACATAAATACACTGATGGTTTAAGTTGAAACCAAATAAAAAAATTAAAATATAAATTGACAAAATTAAAAATTTAGAGTTTATTTTATTATAAGTGTTAAACCCTGACTTTTCTTTTCTTTTCTTTTTTTCTTTCTTTCTTTTTTTATAATTTATCCCCTTATTATTATTATTATTATTATTATTATTATTATTATTATTATTATTATGCTCATTCACATATAAATTCCGAAGCTACTGGCATGTTAGTTAATGAATAAACTTGTTGTCATGGATTTTGTAGATGGTTGCAGTTTTTGCTGCAAAAAATCTGTTTGGTCAAGATTTTGAAAAGTCATCTGATGTTACAACGGACACCATTGCTGGATTCGTGCAAGGTCTTATGTCCTTTCCATTGAACATCCCTGGTACTAGATTCTACAAATGTATGAAGGTAATAATAACACTAGAAAACAGAAAGGGAAACTCTACCTTCTCAAAATTTTATTTGATTTTGATTATGATTTTTGATTGTAGGATAAGGACAAGTTAGAAAAGGTAATAAGAGCAATGTTAAAGGAGAGAATAGCTTGCCCAGAGGAAAAGAAAGGGGACTTCTTTGATCATGAGGTCAAAGACTTGAACACTGACTTCTTCTTGACATAGAATTTCATTCTTTCGATCACCGTTGGAGCTTTGTGTGCTACCGTTGAGTCCATATCCACGGCCATAACACTGTCTTTTAAGTTATTTGCAAAACACCCTTGGGTGGTGGAGGATCTAGTGGTATGTACACTACAAAAAAATTGATTTTTTGCGACGGTAAAATACCGTCGCTAATACTTTTTGCGACGGCAAAATGACTTTTTGCGACGGCAAGAGGGGGGTCGCAACTGCAGGGGTTGCAAAAAGTTTTTGCGACGGTAAGTGCCGTCGCTAATGTTTTGCGACGGCATTTTTTGTCTTTTTGCGACGGTACCATACAGTCGCTAATAACTTTGAAATTTCTTGATTTTTTTGCGACGGCCCTATTTTACCGTCGCTAAAAATGTTATTTGAGACGGCAAAAAACACCGTCGCCAATAGTCTTTTTTTTTAAAAAAACACTATTTTTTGTGACAGTGTGGTGCCGTCGCAGAAAGTATAAAAATATAAAATTTTCTATTTTTGGCGACAGTGTAACGCCGTCGCAAAAAATATTAAAAAATAATAAAATTTCTCTTTTAAATAATAAAATTTCTATTTTTTGCGACAGTATATTGTCGTCGCAAAAAGTAAAACCTGTAACAAAATTAATAAAAATATTAAAATTTTCTATTTTTCCCGACGGTGGTGCCGTCACTCTCTAAGAGCTGATTATTTACATTCCATTCACAAAAACATCATAACAGAAAATAAAAATAAAAATTGATCAAACCATCAAATTCAATATTTTACAAAAAACAATTAAACTGTACATGTTCATAAAAACATATTTAAATTATAAAATTCACCCAAATCCTAAAAAAAATAATAATAATAAAATAAAATCTAAAATTCACCAATCAACACATTGGATATTTAAATGCTCTTACAAAAATTAAAAAATTTCCAACAAGATCTCAATTTTGAGCCTATTTCAAAAATCAAGCTGCAAATTCCTTACTTCTAGAATCAGATCTTCCCCTCGGCAAAATTTATCCTTTTGACCTACAAATAAATAGATAACAGTTGCAAATTATAATCTTTTGGAGAAACCAACTATTTAAACACCAGTAAAAAATTGTGAGAAGAATACTAATATGTGATTACAATTAACTCTATATATGGTAGTTAATCAGGTGTAACGAAAAAAATTTTACGAAAAAATAAAAAAAACAGGGTGTCCACTAAAAATTAAATTTTTTTGTATTTTTTGTATTTTTTGTGCAATAATTTATGATCTATGGTTGTTAGGAAAGATGAGAGGGAGACGATATAAATGCTTTAGAGCTCTAATATTGGAGTTCTAATAGCTCTAATGGAAAGTGGGTTCTACTCTGATATAATATTTTAGTCTTATTTTTTTTATCAATAATATTTGAGAGCTCTAATACAACTCTAATGATGTGGAGAGTACTCATGTGAAGGTGGGGCTCACACTCCTCTCTTTATTTCTCTCTACTCTATTTTTTCCACCTCACTAGAGCTCCATTTAGAAATTGAAGTTTATTACACTATTTTGGACTACATTGAATTCATAAATGGATGCTTGAAAAATGACTTACATTAAATCATAATAAATTTAGGAAAAATTTCATTTAAGTGGATGCTTGAAAAAATATTTTTAAATTAATGATAAATTTTACAAAAATTAAAAATTAAAATTATAAAGTTTTTCAAGATAAAATATTTTTAAATTAATGATAAATTTTACAAAAATTAAAAATTAAAATTATAAAGTTTTTCAAGATTTGGTAATTAATTTTTCAAAAATTCACTGATATGTGATTTTTCCATAAATTTATTTAAAAACTTAGAGGGAAATAAATTTATAGTCATTATACAAAAACAAAAATAAAATTTATTATACATATATGTAAATTGCATATAATAATTAAGAATCGTGAAATGAAATTTTATGACAAATTTCTCATACTTAAAATGAACCAATTGAGTCCATTTTTTAGCTTATTCTATGAAAATATTCATTACAAAAATGAGTAAACTATAGAGAAAATGTTAAGTTATGAATTTAAAGTCTAACCAATTAACACCAAATTTTCATAGTTTCAGCTTAGCCAACTCAACTTGTTTTGAAATTGTTAACTTAATACAATATTCTGTCATCTATTATAAGGAAAAATTAAATTGACATATTAAGGCTAAATATTAATCTTAAAAAGCTTCATTTTGCAAGACCTAACTTAAAATGAAAATATTCTACTTAATCAAAGAAAGCAAAATGGTGCATTTTGCACAATATAAACATAGATGTGTGCCAATTAAACTTTACCTAGTGCAAATCCAATCACCGGATTTCCATCCAGAGCGATTGTTGCCACTGCCGCCACTGCCACCTCCGCCAAACCCATAACCTCTTGCACGGGACAAATCACCATCGAAGCCACCTGACGATTCCTCCTTAAACATGCCGCATTTGAAGCAGCTCGAGCGACTGGCAAAGTTATGGGCACCACAGTTGCCAACAGCACAATACCAATCACCCGGCCTCACATCAGGGCCAGTAAATCCAAATGGTGAACCACCTCTCCCACCAAAACTTCCATAGTCACCTCTCTCTCCATGTTTCGGCTCCCACATCGGTGACATGAATCTCTCCTCTGGAAGTTTAGGTGATGGCATGACCTACAGTTCCAATCTCCTGGCCTGCTCATCTTTCCTGTCTCAAGAATACCACACACACAAAGAGAAATCACAAAGAAGCACTTCTATTTGCAAAACCTAGTATTCTACATTGGTAAGAGATAATAGAACTTATGTATCTCTTGTTAGTCAACTAATACTAGTGAATGAACCAGCAAGTAAACATACCAAACTAGCTAGTGGTGTTAATATACCAAACCTATAACATGTAAGAAAAATGCTACTATAATGTTAAAAATATATGAACTTGTTTTGGAGAGAGAATGGCCAAACATGAGCTGTAGAACCAAGAGTAATTTAATAAAAACAATGACATGGACTCACCTTGAGAAAACAAAGAGAGGGTATGCACCGAATGCTAGAAGTTGAAGAAGAAGAATAGATTACAAAGAAGGTTGGGTGGTGATTTTGGTTGAGGGATGGTGTGGTTTATATACTTGCTTAGGCCTCGAGAATCGAGCGGATTGAGGCAGCCAGTGGAGGGCTATGGGGTGTTCCTTTTTATATTCTTGTTCTTCACTCTTCTTTTTTTTTTCTTTTTTTGCTTTGTTCTTCACTTAGCATCCTTGAACAATGGAATCACATAATTAAACTAAAATATAAAAATGAAAAAGATCAGAGGAAAAAAAAATTTATGTAGGATACTAAAGAGAGAAAATATTGTAAAATTTGATAAAGCTTTTTCTACTGGTTTCAAGGCTTGTGGAGGTGGGAAGTGTACAAGTCATAGGGAGCTTTTAGGGGAGCTTCTAAATACATCCATTGTATTTCTCATTACACCAACATTCTCTCTATATTGGTACATGAATTTCTCCACTAGATATACAAGGGCTACATTGCTTGAGGTGGATGTAAAAAGAAATTTAGTTTTTTTAATTGGCACACATCCACTATTTTAATTTTTTAATTGTAAATAATTTTGTTCAAATGTTTCTATAATTTAAAATATATATATATATATATATCTTTATATAAAATAATTTAATCAGGATAGGCCATAGAGTTACTATTTTTGCTTACTTTCTAATTTGTACTTCAAAATCAAACTATTTTATTAGTCAATTATTAATTTATGAATAAAAACCCTGATCTAGAATTGATTTTTTTTCGGACCATTCATGTTCATACAAACATAATCTTCAAACCCAGTCTGACATCCATTCATGTTCATACAAACCCAGTCTGACATCCATCACCATTCATGTTCATACAAACATAATCTTCACTAAGGAGAGATCAAAAGAAGCAGGGTTACATACCTGAGAAGAGTTCAGATCATTCTTCTTGCACATAAAACTCAAAGCACGACCGATGCTGCTCCGACGACGACACTGCTCCTCCTCCGCTGCTCCGACGCTACTTCTCCGCCGCTCACCGTGGGGTAGGGATTGAGATTGGGGATTTGTGGGTTTGTGGGTTTGACATTGGGGATTTTGGGGGGGAGGGGGGTAGTGATTTTTGGGTTTGAGATTGGGAATTTGTGGGTTTGAGATTAGGGATTTGGGGGGGCGGGGGCGGGATTTTTGGGTTTGGGGTTTGAGATTGGAGATTTGGGGGGGGGGGGCGGGAATGGAAACAAAAGGGGCGGTAAGGGAGGAGGATCGACCGGAGGGAGGATCGGCGGTGACGGATGATCGGCGCCGTCGTTGTGTGAAAGAGAGAGAGAGGAAGGCGAAACCCTAGATGGAGAGAGAGAGAGAGAGCGAGCAGGAGGAGAGGGACGGCCTGTTGTGTTTGGGTTGTGTTTGTGTTTGTGTTGTGTGTTGTGTGTTGTGTGTGTTCTCAAACAAAACCCTACACACACCCACACACCCACAAATGTACAAATGTTATAGTTAATGAATTTTTTATTAAAATAAAAAATTATTAAAATAATTTTTATAGTTGATAAATTTTTTTTTTCATTTGATAAAGTTAAAAATTTATTTGTTTTATATTTATTTTATATTTATTTTAATGAATAAAAAATAATAATTATTTTTTTATTTGGTAAAAATAGGAATAATATTTTCCATTAAAATAAAGTTAATTTTTGTGGTCAATGAAAAAGAGAGAAGATAGATGAGAGAAGAGATAAATGAATGAGAGACATAGAGAGAGAGAGAGAGTCAAATAGACAGAGAGAGAGAGAAGAGTGATGAATAAGAGAGAGCAAGAAAAGAGAGAGAAGAAGATGAAAAAATGGGTGAAAAGATATAGACAAAGAGAGAGACACAGAGAGAGAAGATTTTTTTTTTTTTTTTTTTTGCAACGGAAGAATTGTTAAAAAAATAATTTTTTATTAAAATAATTTTTTTTTTATAGTTGATGAATTTTATTTTTTTTTACATTTAGTAAGGTTGAGACGGTAAGAGAAAGAGAAGAGAGAAAGGAAGATGAAAAAATGGATGAAAAGATATAGACAAAGAGAGAAAGAGCGAAAAGAGATAAATGAGAAAGAGACAGAGAGAGATGAGCGAGAGAGATAAAGAGAAGAGAGATGAGTGAGAGAGACAGAGACAGACAGACAGACAAACAAAGAAGAGTGATGAGTTAGAGAGAGAGAGAGAGACAAAGAGAGAAAAAGATAGAGAGTGAGAGACAGAAAAAGAGACAGAGAGAGAAGATATATGAAAGAGATAGAGAGAAGAGAGATAGACGAGAAACATAGAGAAAAAGAGAGAGATAGACAGACAGATAGAGAAGAGTGATGAGTCAGAGTGAGAAAAAGAAGAGAGACAGAAACAGAGAGAAAAAGAGAGATGGACAGAAAGAGAAGAGTGATGAGAGAGAGAGAGAGAAAAGAGACAGAGACACATAGAGAAAGGGAGAGAGAGACAAACAGAGAATAGTGATGAATAAAAGAGAGAAAGAGAAGAGAGACAGAGAGATAGGAAGATGAAAAAATGGGTGAAAAGAGAAATGTTCAAAAGAGTAAGACGACATCGTTAGTAGTAGATCGATAAATCGAGAAGGAGCTCGATAAATAGAGAAGATGAGAGTAATAAAGTGAGTAAGGCGAACATAGTGAGGGAGAGATAGACAAACAGACAAGTAGACAGAGAGAGAGAGAAAGAGAAGAGTGATGAGTGAGAGAGAGACAGTGAAAGAGAGAGATAGACAGAAAAAGAGATAGGGAGAGAGATGGAGAGAGGGAGAGATAGAAAAAAAGAGAGAAACAAGAGATGAACGAGAGATAGACAAAAAAAAGAGAGAAATAGAGCGAAAAGAGATGAGCGAGAGAGAGAGACACAGAAAAAGAGAGAGACAGAGAGAGAAGAGAAATGAGCGACAGAGAGAGAAGATTTTTTTTTTTTTTTTGCAACGGAAGAATTGTTAAAAAAATAATTTTTTATTAAAATAATTTTTTTTTTATAGTTGATGAATTTTATTTTTTTTTACATTTAGTAAGGTTGAGACGGTAAGAGAAAGAGAAGAGAGAAAGGAAGATGAAAAAATGGATGAAAAGATATAGACAAAGAGAGAAAGAGCGAAAAGAGATAAATGAGAAAGAGACAGAGAGAGATGAGCGAGAGAGATAAAGAGAAGAGAGATGAGTGAGAGAGACAGAGACAGACAGACAGACAAACAGAGAAGAGTGATGAGTTAGAGAGAGAGAGAGAGACAAAGAGAGAAAAAGATAGAGAGTGAGAGACAGAAAAAGAGACAGAGAGAGAAAACAGATGAACGAGAGAGATAGAGAGAAGAGAGATGAACGAAAGAGACAGAGAGAGAAAAGAGATGAGACAAAAGATAGATAAATCGAAGAGAAGCTCGATAAATAGAGAATATGAGATGGAGAGAGTGAGCAAGACGAATATAATGAGGGAGAAATACACAAATGGACAAGCATACGGAGAGAGAGATGAGTGATGAGTGAGAGAGAGTGAGAGTGAGAGAGAGACAGAGAGGGAGAGATAAACAGAAAAAGAGACAGAGAGAGAGAGAGAATGAGAGATAGAAAAAGAGAGAGAAACAAGAGATGAGCGAAAGATAGACAAAAAGAGAGAAATAGAGCGAAAAGAGATGAGCGAGAGAGAGACACAGAAAAAAAGAGATGGGCGAGAGAGATAGAGAGAGATATAAATAAGAGAGAGAGAAAAAAAAAATAAATAAATGAGAGAGATAGAGAGAAGAAAGATGAGCGAGAGAGATAAAGAGAGAAGACATAAGAGATAGAGAGAAGAAAGATATGCGAGAGACATAGAGAGAAAATGAGAGAGATACACAGACAGACAGAGAAAGAAGAGTGATGAGTGAAAGAGATAAAGAGAACAGAGAGAGATAAATACAGAGAGACAGGAAGATGAAAAAATGAATGAAAAGAAATGTTATATTAAAAGAGTAAGACGACATCGTTTTTTTTATTTTTTTTGTGACAGAAAAATACCATTGAATTTATTCAAACTATTTTGTGACTGTATATATATGAAGCTGTCTCAAAACCACAATCACTATGTTAGGTTAGAGTTTTCCAAAAACTCTTTTGAGAAAATTATACTTTCTTGTTTTCCGTGTTATATTATTTTTACTGAATTTTTTTAATATTTATTTTTTTTAATTTTTAGACACACCTAACATAAATACACCTAAAAAGTAAAAAAATCTTTTAAAAATTCACTAAATACCAAAAATACAAAAGAAATACAATAATTCAATACATTTTTTTTTTTTATATTTGTATGTATTTATTAATTTTTAAAAATATTTTTTCATAATTTTTTTTTTTAGATACATTTAAGTAAAGTGCATCTAAAAAAAATATTTAAAAATTTAAAAATATTCACTTAAAAAAAAAAACCACAAAAGTGACTTTTTGCGACGGTAAAAAATACCGTCTCAAAAAATCAGAGTATTTGCGACGGTAGAAAAATACCGTCTCAAAAAACAGAGTATTTGCGACGGTAGAAAAATACCGTCTCAAAAAACAGAGTATTTGCGACGGTAGAAAATACCGTCGCAAATACTCTCCTTTTTTGCGACGGTATTTTTCTACCGTCGCAAATACTCTGTTTTTTGAGACGGTATTTTTCTACCGTCGCAAATACTCTGTTTTTTGAGACGGTATTTTTTACCGTCGCAAAAAGTCACCTTTTGCGACGGCAAGTGTACCGTCGCAAATAGTTCCGTCTTTTAAGCCCCATTTTCTTGTAGTGGTAATAATGAAATCAACAATCAACATTATTCACTCTAATATTTTTCTCTAATCTAATTTAATTACTATCTATCTATCTATATATATTTCATTCAATTCTTTGTATTATAATTAATATTGATTATTATTTTAGGTGGAGCATGACATTCTGCTCAAAAACAGAGAGAATAAAGAATTTCCACTGACATGGGATGAATATAAATCCATGACTGTTACCATGCATGCGAGTTTCACACTCTAAACCATGTATATTTGTATATTCTCTTTTTGAAATTAATGGCACATTGCGTCATTATCTTGTGTTGGTATGCCAAAACTGCAGGTTATCAATGAAGTGCTGAGATTGGAAAATGTTTTTCCTGGGATACTAAGAAGAACACTGAAACATATCAATTATAATGGTAATAAATTACTAAATAAATGTTTGCATCTAAGTAAATTCATGATCTATGGGCCCCTATGCTTTCAGAGTTAGGTTGGATGAGATTGTTAGTGAGGAGACTATTAGTGTGGGGGATTGTTAGTAAGGGGATTAAGAAAAATTGTGTTTGTTTGTCATATATTTTAGTAAGGAGATTAACTATATAAAATACCATAAACACCCTTCTTGGGTGCTTTTGATATATTTTAATATCAAAAAATCATATTTTATTTCTAGACTCTACTTTGTGGGTTCCGTGGTGTTCCACCACGATTAAGGGTTTCCAAATGGCTTGTGATTAAAAAAACTCAATATTACCCAACTTGACCAACCCATCCCATGGTCTGTCCCAACTCGCTTAAGTGTTCATCCCATCCCAACTCATAAAAGATGATTTAGGATTTTAGACAAAAGTTTATAACCAGAGTTTGCTCATAAACTCAGCCTGTAAGAGCCCGCATGGGTAAGTGTAATATTTAGTACGAGTTTTTTTGGTCTAATGTTTAGTTTGATTATTTATATATTTGTTTTTTTGTTCTCATGTTTAAAGCTTTTTTTTTCTTTCCATTTTTTGCCCCTCCACTTGTAGGTATAATATGTTTCTGATTTATTTATTTATTTATTTTATTACTATATGGGATGTAAAAAAAGAAGAAGAAAAAACAAATCAAAATACTTGAATTATGTTGGAAAGAAAATAAGAAAAATAACTAATGAAAATATTAAGGATATGTGAAAGAAAAATGTGTAGAAATTAATAATATAAGTGAATGTGTAGCCCGGTTTGGTTTGATTTTGGCCAGTAAGATTTTGGCTTATGGGTGGGACGTGATTTTAATTTTTTAAATAGACTCGGCCCATACCAGCCCATTGGTTGGTCAAAACTCGAAAAATCCATTTAAATATGGAATTTGGACAATATAGTTGCGGGCTAGGTAAGCCCTCTCAGGCCCATTGATGACCCCTAACCACGATAATCTAAAGTGTTTATCTCATAGACCTAGAAGAGAAGAATATATATGTAAAAAATTAACTTAATCGAATATCGATAATCATACTAACTATCGTATTTTGTTTTATAAAATGAACCGTTTTGGTTTAAACTAATATTTACCATCAATTTCATAAAACAAAACACAATTAGTTAGTGTATATATTGATTTTCAATCAAGTTGATCTTTTGTATATATGTTTTTCTCTTTGAGACTTAAGAAATAAATGGTTCGGATCACCGTCGTGAGGCCCTACAAAAACCAAAAAATGAATTCTTGAGAATTATGGAGAAAACGAACTATTAAGAGGAGCTACTCTCCGTGTGGTTCCCTTTGTCAAATGGTCATGTATTCCTTCGTCTCCTATTAGGAAAGAACACCACATGTTTTATAATTTCGACCTTGTCACGACCCCAAACCGCCCCTAGTAGTTTGGTGCCGTGATGGCCAGTAATCCGAGATTACCGAAGGCCAACTTTCAAAAATTCACACACACCAGAGTATAATATATATATAGGGCTCACGAGTGCGGAAGCAATAATTTAAAAATACAAGTGGTCCATAAGAGCAGTGCGTAAGTTACATGGAATGGCACACAACTTTACATAATATTACAACTTGAATACAAATACAATAAAGTACAAAATACATTTTACATCTTGATCAAAAGGCTTCTCCAGCCGACATGTGTAAATTACAAGCATTATAAGCCGAGAAGCATGATTTTCAAGACTGCCGACGTGAATACAAGTTAGGCCGACATAACAAAAACCCAAATCAAGCTTGCAAGTCACACCTAGGCGTCACCGCCTTCCTGCTCATCACCTACATATATATAGAGAGGGTGAGCTTGGACACTCAGTGAATGGTATAAGAAATAAAGGGGTTTGCCTGATTGGTATTCAAGATCTTTATCAAACAATACATAACATAATTAGTGCAAGTCAAGGGATGAACCAAGTCCATCTTCCAAATCTGTCAAGTTTCAAAGGATGCTTACTAACATCATTATAATACAAGTGATGACATCTCGGCAAACAAAACCCACGCGGTAAACCGTTAGTGGCAAACAAGACAAGACAAGGCAAGACAAGGGAGATATCTAAATTCAATGGTGCCGTTGCATTATAGTCCCCTGACACTAAGGACTTGTGCTACTAATGCTTAGAGTCCCCTAGCACGTACGGACTTCCAAACTTTGTGCTACAAATGCTTATAGTCCCTTAGCACGTACGGACTTCCAAACTTTGTGCTACAAATGCTTATAGTCCCTTAGCACGTACGGACTTCCAAGAATGTCATCAAAACACGATATATATATATATATATTTCCAATTAGGAATAACCATTCATGCTTACAAATACTTTCCAAAACGAAGCAAAACAAGACTTTTATCAAAGCATTATAACATAGCTTTATTAAAAATACCACTCACTTAGTTCTTCAAACATAGGGGTCAAGGCAAGTCCAAATCCTAGAAACACATGGCAAAGTCTGTTGAATGCGCTTTCAAACAAGTTTCACGTGCATGCAGATGATCTCGGGAAAACATGCTGGGCAACAACCAGGTCTAGGCCGAGGTTTCACATCCCCTGGCCGAGGTGTGGCCTCGATGGCCACATTCAAAGGAATGAAGTCTGGAAAATCTGGGTTTCCCTTTTCTGAAGAACATGATGGACATGAAGAACAAGAACACGAGAAGATGAATGCAAAGATCGTGATTTGCTATTACAAAATCTGAGATTTAATGCGATGAGTTCAAAAACATGGACCTGGGTACCCATATTCAAGGATCTTGTGAGAACAAACACAAAAACGTGAATCTTAATGTAAACTTTCAGATCAAACAAGACTTTTCCTTCAAAATCACATGAGCACTATTTTCTCTTTCTAAAACCAATTTTAAATCGTTGCATGACAAGCAAAACAGGTTCGATCGTGCAATGCAGCTAGATGATCAATAAGAATGTCAAGAGTAAATCAAGAATCTAACCTCAATACATGAATCTAATGGTTTGATCTCTAGGAATCGAGCTCGAAGCCCACTCTCTCACTCTAAACTTCTTCTTTTTCTTCTAGAGCTTCTCTCTCCTCACAACAAAGACATATAGCAAAATGATACATTTCTAGGTCTGCTGGCTGATTTAACCCTCTACAGGGGCACGTGGCAGCGGTTGGTTGGTGCTGCCCAAAAAGGTGGCTGAGTGACAAGACAAAACTATGACAAAGTGTGTTCGATAAGCAAGACGGCATGGGCACTCTGGCGAGTAAGGATCTCGGCTAAGAACAAGACATTGGCAAGTAGGGAATAATGACCTCGGCTAGGAAGGACAACACTTGACTAAGCTGTGCCACACCTTGGCCTAGATGTGCCACATCTCGGTCTAGGTCATACCTCTCCGGGACAAGATCACTTAGGTGCAAAAGTAACATCTCGGCCTAGATGATTCACACCTCGGCCTTGGTGATGGACACCTCGGCCTAGATAATGACATCTCGGCCAATATGTCAGGGCGAAGGTGGAGGTCAAACAAAGTGGTTCCAAGGTAATCCTAGACAGAGGACGACTTCGGCTAAACTCACACCAAGCAAGGTACAAAACATGCTGAAACACTTAAACGAACAAGGACAAGACTTGAAACGCAAGCTTACAAGATAGAATCACATGAATGCACATGAGTATGGTTAGGATAGCGTGAGGGTTTTTACATCCTACCCCTCTTAAAGAAGTTTGGTCCCCAAACTTGAGTTACCTTGGTTCGAGAATAACTCCGGGTATCGGACTTTCATCTCCTCTTCCATTTCCCACATAGCATCCTTGCCGTAATGCTCTTTCCATTCAACCTTCACCATCGGTATTACCTTATTTCTCAATCGCCTCACTTGTCTATCGATGATGCGTATCGGCTCTTCTTCATAGCTTAGGCCTTCATCAACCACAATCCCGAAATAATCGATCACGTGTAGTGGATCCCGTATATACTTCCTCAACATCGACATATGAAACACATTATGAACTTGACTTAATCTCGGTGGTAAAGCAAGTCTGTAAGCAACCGGGTTAACTTTCTCAAGAATTTCAAACGGTCCAATATAACGGAGTGCCAATTTACCCCTCTTTCCAAATCTTGAGACCCTTTTCATTGGCGAGGTTTTCAGGAACACATGATCCCCTACTTCGAATTCTAACTCCTATCTTCTCTGGTCGGCGTAACTTCTTTGTCGGCTCTGAGCGGTTCTGATTCTTTGTTGGATAAGCTTAATCTTTTCAGTTGTCCTTTGAACTAAATCGGGGCCGATCAAAGCTTTATCTCCTACTTCGGTCCAACATATTGGCGATCTGCACTTTCTTCCATATAAGGCTTCATACGGTGCCATGCCAATGCTAGCTTGGTAGCTGTTGTTGTAAGCGAACTCTACTAATGGCAAATGCACTTCCCAGCATCCCTTGAAGTCCAATACACACAGTCTAAGCATATCTTCAAGTGTTTGAATTGTTCTCTCTGTTTGGCCATCGGTCTGCGGATGAAAAGCTGTACTAAACCTCAATTCGGTCCCCAAAGCCTTATGTAAACTCTGCCAAAATCTAGAAACAAATTTTGGATCTCGGTCTGACACGATGGACATCGGCACACCATGAAGTCTAACGATCTCATTCATATACAGCACAGCAAGTCGATCAGCACTGAACAAAGTCCTAACCGGCAAGAAATGAGCTAACTTAGTTAACCTGTCGATTATAACCCAAATCGAATCCATTCATTTCTGTGTCTTCGGCAAACCAGTCATGAAGTCCATGGAGATGTCTTCCCATTTCCACTCAGGAATCGGCAAAGGTTGGAGAAGTCCTGCTGGCCTCTGATGTTCCGCTTTCACTTGTTGACAATACAAACACTGAGACACGAACTCGGCTATCTCTCTTTTCATATTCGGCCACCAAAAGGTCTGTTTCACATCTTGGTACATCTTGGTGTTCCTTGGATGAACTGCAAATCTAGATCCATGAGAGTCTTGCAAAATCCTTCTTTTCAATTTTGGGACGTCGGCCACGCACAATCTCCCTTCAAACTTAAGTACTCCATTCTCAAGGGTGTAACCCAACCTCGGCCTGGTGGTAATCTCGTCGGTTACCTTCTTCAGGAATCCGTCCTCCATTTTCCTTGCCTTTACTTCCCCAATAATAGTTGGCTCTACTGAAATCATGGCTAGGCATGCCAATCTTCCCACTGACTTCCTACTCAATGCGTCGGCTACCGAGTTTGCTTTACCTGGATGATACTGAATCTGCATGTCGTAATCTTTCAATAATTCAAGCCATCTTCTCTGCCTCAGGTTTAGTTCCTTTTGGGTGAACAGGTACTTCAAACTCTTGTGATCCGTAAAAACTTGGCAAGAGGCTCCATACAAGTAGTGGCGCCAAATCTTCAAAGCAAACACCACGACTGCTAGCTCAAGATCATGGGTTGGATAGTTCTTTTCATGAAGTTTCAACTGACGAGATGCATATGCTATGACTCTGCCCCCTTGCATCAATACACAACCCAAACCCTTATGAGAAGCATCGCTGAAAATCTGAAATTCCTCATTACCTGACGGAAGTACAAGAACTGGTGCCGTAACTAACCTCGTCTTCAACTCTTGAAAGGCTGATTCTCTATCATCGGTCCATTCATATGCTGTTCCTTTCTTAGTTAGTTGTGTCAATGGTACTGCTATCCTTGAGAAGTCCTTCACAAACTTCCTGTAATAACCTGCCAAGCCTAGAAAACTACGAACCTCGGACACATTGGTCGGTGTTGGCCAATTCACAATGGCTTCAATCTTACTCGGATCAACTGATATACCCTTTTCATTAATCACATGCCCTAAAAATGAGATGCTGGAAAGCCAAAACTCGCACTTACTCAACTTGGCGTACAGCTTCTTGTCTCCCAAAATTTGCAAGGCAAGTCTCAGATGATTCTAGTGCTCAATTGTACTCTTGGAATAGATAAATATGTCGTCAATAAAAGCAACTACGAACTCATCTAGATACGGCTTAAAGACTCTGTTCATCAAGTCCATGAACGCTGCAGGGGCATTGGTCACTCCGAAGGGCATTACCAAAAATTCGTAGTGGCCATACCTTGTCTGAAAAGCAGTCTTCTCAATGTCCTCGGCTTTAACCTTCAACTGGTGGTAGCCGGACCTAAGGTCAATCTTGGAAAAGACTCGTGCCCCTTGTAATTGATCAAGAAGATCGTCAATCCTAGGCAATGGGTACTTGTTCTTGATGGTTACCTTATTTAGTTCTCTATAATCAATGCAAAGGCGAAGTGTGCCATCTTTTTTCTTAACAAATAAAACGGGTGCTCCCCATGGTGAAGTGCTCGGCCTAATGAATCCCTTATCCAACAATTCTTGTAACTGTAGTTTCAGTTCTCTAAGTTCGGCAGGGGCCATCCTATAGGGTGTTTTGGAGATAGGTTGCGTTCCTGACATGAGCTCCACAGTAAACTCTATTTCTTTATCGACTAAGTGGCCAGGCAGCTCATTTGGAAAAACATCTGGAAATTCCTTAACAACTGGTATGTCGGCTAACTCAACACTTCCTTTCAAATCACTTAGTATACTGCACAAATAGCCCTGACACCCCTTTTGGATCAACTTATAGGCTTTCATGGATGAGATTAAGTAGGGTGGGGGCACTACTCCTTTACCCTGGAAAAAGACCTCGGTTTTGTTTGGGGTCTTCAATGTAACGCTCTTAGTAACACAATTAATGGATGCATGATGCGCTACTAACCAATCCATTCCCAATATGACATCGAAGTGAGTCATGCTCAATGGCATCAAATCAGCTAATAATTCTACACCCCCAATCACCACAACACACGCCCTATATATGAATGTAATAATTATAGTTCCCCCAGATGGAGTAGATACAGATAGCATATAATCAAGGGGTTCTAACGGTCTGTTAAACTTCTCGACAAATTTAACAGATACAAATGAATGTGTAGAGCCCGAATCAATCAAGACGTATGCAACTTGAGAGCAGATTCAGAGTGTACCTGACACTACCGTTTCAGCATTCTGGGTGTCTCCTGGCACTAGAGCAAAAACTCTGCCCTGTCTCATTTGTGTCCTTCCGATGTTGCTTCCTTGTGCAGAGCCCGAGGTGCTTCCATTTTTCTTACCATCATCAGCTCTTGCCCTTGGACAGTCTTTCATGCGGTGGCCTATCTCGCCACATTCAAAGCAGGCTCCTGTCGCCCAGCGACAAACCCCGAGATGCGGCTTCCCACAACTCGCACACGTCGGCTTAGCATTTCCATCCCGATCTGAGTTGCTGGAACTGCCCACATTCGCCTTCTTCTTGGCATTAAACGGCATCCGATGACCTTCATAGTTTTGTCTCTTCCTCTGACTCTCTCCTGAACTTTGATATCGGTTCAAGTTGGCTTCCGCCAAGATGGCCTTGTCTAACACCTCGGCGTAAGTTGGCATATTGAGTATGTTGACCCGATCCTGAATTGGTCCACGTAGTCCACTTTCAAACTTCCTGGCTTTCCTATATGAGGCGCGTATCTTGCCAATTCAGTGAAGGCACGGTCATACTCTGCCACTGTTCTGCTGCCTTGTGTCAGAGTTTGGAACTATGTGGTCTTGCGATCTCGAACGCTAAGCAGAAAATGCTTGTTGTAAAACAGTTCTAAAAATTTGGCCCAAGTTAAACCAGGATTAGCCTCTCGGATCATCATCCACCACCTTCGAGCGTTGTCGTCTAATGTGAATGCTGCTAATGTCACCTTCTGAGTGTCGGTGCTGGGAAAGATCTCGAACAGCTTTTCTATTTCCAAAACCCGCGCCTCGGCCTTCATCGACTCTATGCCCCCTGCGAATCTTGGTGGGTACATCTTCTTGAACTCTTTAATCAAAGTCATCGTCCCCTCTCCATACAAGCCTGGCTGTGGAGGCACTTGGGGCACTAGAAGAGGTGGAGCTGCAAGTCGGCCATCCGTCTGTCTAGCCGGGGTAGATGTAGCACTTGCATTCTGTTGCCTCATCTGCCTCAGCTCACGGGTTAAACCTTTAACTAGTCTTTCTAGTCTGTCCAATCTATCCTCTGATTGATCTCGGCCCACTGATGGTCTACCTCTCCTCATGATGCTATGAGTAGGCAAAATGCAACCTTAAAACAAATTGAACCAAGAATCATGTATGCAAATAACAAATGGCTATGTCAAGATGATGCACACCTTGTCAAGTAACAAGCAATATGATGCAATCCTAAGATCATTCTAAGGGACATCCTATGCTCTTTAGGAATCAAAGTGTGTGAATAACGTACTATAAGAAACTTGTGCTCTGATACCAATCTGTCACGACCCCAAACCGCCCCTAGTAGTTTGATGCCGTGATGGCCAGTAATCCGAGATTACCGAAGGCCAACTTTCAAAAATTCACACACACCAGAGTATAATATATATATAGGGCTCACGAGTGCGGAAGCAATAATTTAAAAATACAAGTGGTCCATAAGAGCAGTGCGTAAGTTACATGGAATGGCACACAACTTTACATAATATTACAACTTGAATACAAATACAATAAAGTACAAAATACATTTTACATCTTGATCAAAAGGCTTCTCCAGCCGACATGTGTAAATTACAAGCATTATAAGCCGAGAAGCATGATTTTCAAGACTGCCGATGTGAATACAAGTTAGGCCGACATAACAAAAACCCAAACCAAGCTTGCGAGTAACACCTAGGCATCACCGCCTTCCTGCTCATCACCTACATATATATAGAGAGGGTGAGATTGGATACTCAGTGAATGGTATAAGAAATAAAGGGGTTTGCATGACTGGTATTCAAGATCTTTATCAAACAATACATAACATAATTAATGCAAGTCAAGGGATGAACCCAGTCCATCTTCCAAATCTGTCAAGTTTCAAAGGATGCTTACTAACATCATTATAATACAAGTGATGACATCCCGACAAAGAAAACCCACGCGGTAAACCGTCAGTGGCAAACAAGGCAAGGCAAGGGAAGACAAGGGAGATATCTCAATTCAATGGTGCCGTTGCATTATAGTCCCCTGACACTAAGGACTTGTGCTACTAATGCTTAGAGTCCCCTAGCACGTACGGACTTCCAAACTTTGTGCTACAAATGCTTATAGTCCCTTAGCACGTACGGACTTCCTACAAATGCTTATAGTCCCTTAGCACATACGGACTTCCAAGAATGTCATCAAAACAAGATATATATATATATATATATTTCTAATTAGGAATAACCATTCATGCTTACAAATACTTTTCAAAACAAAGCAAAACAAGACTTTTATCAAAGCATTATAACATAGCTTTATTAAAAATACCACTCACTTAGTTCTTCAAACGTAGGGGTCAAGGCAAGTCCAAATCCTACAAACACATGGCAAAGTCTGTTGAATGCGCTTTCAAACAAGTTTCATGTGCATGCAGATGATTCGGGAAAACATGCTAGGCAACTACCAGGTCTAGGCCGAGGTTCCACATCCCCTGGCCGAGGTGTGGCCTCGATGGCCACATTCAAAGGAATGAAGTCGGGAAAATCTGGGTTTCCCTTTTCTGAAGAACATGATGGACATGAAGAACAAGAACACGAGAAGATGAATGCAAAGATCGTGATTTTCTATTACAAAATCTGAGATTTCATGCTATGAGTTCAAAAACATGGACCTGGGTACCCATATTCAAGGATCTTGTGAGAACAAACACAAAAACGTGAATTTTAATGTAAACTTTCAGATCAAACAAGACTTTTCCTTCAAAAGCACATGAACACTATTTTCTCTTTCTAAAACCAATTTTAAATCGATGCATGACATGCAAAACAGGGTCGATCGTGCAATGCAGCTAGATGATCAATAAGAATGTTAAGAGTAAATCAAGAATCTAACCTCAATACGTGAATCTAATGGTTTGATCTCTAGGAATCGAGCTCGAAGCCCACTCTCTCACTCTAAACTTCTTCTTTTTCTTCTAGAGCTTCTCTCTCCTCACAACAAAGACATATAGCAAAATGATACATTTCTAGGTCTGCTGGCTGACTTAACCCTCTACAGGGGCACGTGGCAGCGGCTGGTTGGTGCTGCCCAAAAAGGTGGCTGAGTGACAAGACAACTATGACAAAGTGTGTTCGACAAGTAAGACGGCATGGGCACTCTGGCGAGTAAGGATCTTGGCTAAGAACAAGACATCGGCAAGTAGGGAATAATGACCTCGGCTAGGAAGGACAACACTTGACTAAGCTGTGCCACACCTTGGCCTAGATGTGCCACACCTCGGTCTAGGTCATACCTCTCCGGGACAAGATCACTTAGGTGCAAAAGTAACATCTCGGCCTAGATGATTCACACCTCGGCCTTGGTGATGGACACCTCGGCCTAGATAATGACATTTCGGCCAATATGTCAGGGCGAAGGTGGAGGTCAAACAAAGTGGTTCCAAGGTAATCCTAGATGGAAGACGACTTCGGCTAAACTCACACCAAGCAAGGTACAAAACATGCTGAAACACTTAAACGAACAAGGACAAGACTTGAAACGCAAGCTTACAAGACAGAATCACATAAATGCACATGAGTATGGTTAGTATAGCGTGAGGGTTATTACAGACCTATTAAATAATTTGTGACACGATGCTTAGGGTTGCACATCTCAAACTTAAATCATCTCAGAGTTTAATAACAATTGTCTAATTCCAATCTCCAGGTTATACAATTCCAGCAGGTTGGGCCATTATGATTATCACTTGTACTCTTTAACTAAATCCCAAAGTATTTAAGGATCCACGTGCATTCAATCCAAGACGGTGGAAGGTTAATTTTATCTTCTTTCTCTCTCTCTTAAAACAAAGAATTAATGATATAATACTGTTGGTCATAGATCCATTGTCCAAATATGCATTTTCATTCATTAGATCATGTGTTGAAATTTAGTGTCCCAAAATTCTCACATAATCTAATATTATTGATAGTGCATTGAGACATCAAAACATTATATATATGACCCAATCTTTGATTCATTGATGAAAATAGGACATTGATCCGCAAACCGCATCAAAGAATTTTATGCCTTTTGGTGGAGGGATAAGATAATGCACAGGTGCAGAGTTCTCCAAGGCATTTTTTGCCACCTTCCTACATGTTTTAGTCAGTCAATACAAGTATGTACTACTATTAATAATGTCCTTTTAAAATTTGTTTCACATTTCATGGTTGTTCATGTTGTTTCAATTATAGTGACAAATATGATCCAAAATGAAGAAAATGGAAAAAAATAATAAAATTCAATTCTTAGTATGCATTTAGTTAAGAGGATATATCTTCATGACGAATTTATACAACAAAATTGATTTTTTACGGCTTGCAATGCATGCCATAAAAACTCTTTCACAGCATGCACACAAATGCCGTTATATGACATGCCATGGAAAGTTGAGCGTCATTTACGGCATGCAGGTAAAGTTATACAAAGTAATAAATTAAACATTAATGACATACTTTGAATGTTGTATATAATTTTTTACGACATTTTTATCATGCCATAAATCATCATACTTTCCATGACATAATTTTGCATGCCATAGAAGGTTATTTTTAATATATTTATGACATACCTTGTATGCCGTATATAATATTTTACGACATTTTCTTGCATGTCATAAATCATCACACTTTTCACAACATAATTTTATATGTCGTAAAAGGTCATTTTTAATATATTTATGACATACTTTGTATGCTGTATATAATCTTTTACGGTATTTTCTTGCATGTCATAAATCATTACACTTTTCATGACATAATTTTATATGCCATAGAAAGTTATTTTTAATATATAATATATATATACAAGAATATAACCTTGCCCAATAGTATGTAGACAGTAGCTTATAAAATGCAACCTGTGAACAAACCAAGCAGAAGCAGCAACTATGAAGTAAGCAAAAAAATTTAATATCCATACACCAAACAACCTACATACTAACTTCCATTCTCAACTTCTATCATATCAAGTTGATAACAACTTCTTCTATAATATCAAGTAGATAACAACTTCAAACATACAAATGAAGAAAAGCATTCGAATCATAAGATTCACTAATCTCTAAAATACAACTTTAAATATCCAAAAAACATAACTACAAATCGTAAATCAATTAGTCAAATATTTGGAGTCTCCTGGAGGAGAATTCAAATTTTGCATGGTCGGAAAATTGAATTCCATATGTTTAATATGACCTGATTGTGTGCCTTGAAAACTTGACATGCGACGTACTTGCCATCAACTCCAAGGAGTTCATTTTCTCACTGCTAAAGATAAAAAAAAAAGTGATGTCAAGCATTAACAAGAAACCTGAATAACCCAATTTTTGTCAATTGTTGTGGGACTAAATTATACGGATAAAAGTTAATCTCAAAAAGAAAAACAAAAAAAAATTTACAAAAGATTGCTATCAATTCATCACATTATGCACTATAACTTCAAATTAAAAGGAGCAATGTTAAAGTATCTTAAAAATCCAGATTAAAATTACACGTATACAGTAAACCAAGCACTGAAGGAACACTTAATGCTTTGCACAAAAATGGAAACCTTCAATGAATATTATTGGGCAAAATGGCAGAATTTTTATACCAATTAGTTCCATGAATATTAGCAGTGTGTTTTACTCGTAGAATTGAGATGACAGTAAGTGATTTTTATGAGACAATATGTATCACCACTAGCACGTCAAAGTTAGAGATTGACCCAAATATTACTTTAAATGTGTCATGACACGACAATGGGGAGGAAATGTGCCCGAGACGAACTCCTACCATATATATTTAAGTCAAAATTGTCCAGGTGCATGGTAAATGCAAATAAAACATAGTTCAAAAGATTACTGACTGGACCTTAAGGATGTCATACAAACAATACCCAATGTTGAATGACAAAAACAAAAAATAAATTAGACAAACCTTCAATGAATATTGACCAGCTGGTGCAATGTAGGTTATCTTTCCCATAGAATTAGGAGGAAGTGCAACATGGTGCTGTACTAAACTATTCTCAAACACAATATGCATAATGATTTAACCATGTCAACCTTAGATGAAGAACAACAAAATAAAAATGCCAGACGAATATGAAAGGACTTTAAACTTTTGTAAACTAAGTAAAGCATTGTTAAACTTACAGCATATAAGTCTTCCCCTGTTATAAGATCTCCCTCACATGCCACCAACAGATGACGTTAAACTATAAAGCATCAAGTCTTTCTAGCTCTCTAATGTGAACAAAATCCATAACAATTGTCTCTAAACGACTAAAGTAAAATGCTCTTTGATTACCTATTTTTTTAGACTAGAATTCCCAAAGGGTGTCCTAGTTAAGGGCCAGGACAGAGATACCACGAGGGATATACACATCACCAGATCGCTTTGCCATGGTCTTTAGAGACCTCTGAATTATTTTTAAACAATAAATGGATTGTCAGTGGGTAAATGTCCTCCTTAAGCTAGGCTAATAATAAAAGACCTAGTTGCAAAAAGTTTTTGTTCAGACAACATTCAAGTTAGGCAATATGAAGAAGCATATATTTCACAAGCTTGAATACCATCAAATATATTCCCCAAGATTCCAAGACCTAATTCCACGGACAGAGGCTGTAATGTCGATGGACAAGATAAATGTTAGTGCATTTAGAGTATGTTTGATTGACAGGATTAGAGCATGGGATTGAGATTATTGATCCAATGGATAATTAATCCAACAAATTTGTAGGAATATTAGTAATGGGGTAGGGGTGAGATTATATATCCTGAGTTGGTAAATAAAATAAAAAGACTCTTTTACCTTCATATGTTTTCTTATCCAATGCAAATCAGAAAATGGACAAAGGGATAATTTATCCTACTACTCCAATTGGATAGTAAAATACTACACTAATTTGATGGGATTATTAATACCTTCAATATTAGTCTTGTGAATCAAACATGGCCTTAATGTTTGATCTATAACAACTCAAAAATTCTAACAATAATATTGTAAAAAACATAACAAGATTACCTTGTGTGTTCGTAAAACAGGATCATCAACCGTCAACCCAGCTGTTTCTTCATACACTAAGATGATATATAGACAACAAATTATTGTCAATATTAAGGTGTTTTAGTTCCACCATGTACAAGATGATAACCATAGCTACAAGAAACGTGGTGCAAAGGGAAAGCAACAGTAAGGAAGGAGACATTAAATCAAGAAAGATGATGATGTGCATTAAAGACCTACAGGGCTCAATTAAGGCCTAGGTTAAAAAGCTCTTAACAATATTTGTAGAATTTATATACATATACATACGCTATCATTAATAAGCATCAAGGGGATGCAACTGGTACACATTCACAAGTAATATATATATATATATATATATAAAGAGGGGTTGTAGAATGAATTACCACCCTACATTTTCTATAATCAATATTTTGAGGACATATCTAAAATGACTACCTTGGATTGTTGCGGAATCTCTTTCTAGATGAATAATTTCCCCTATAAGTTTGTCATGTCCGACACATACCAATTCATACATAGCAGCCCCTACCATTCCATCTGCAACAATTGGTCCTGATACCTGTTCATTGAGAAACTTAAATGTTAATATAGTGGGAGAAAACATAAAAATATTTAGAATCGGTTACATCAAATTGGCATATTTGAAATATAAAAAAATTAATTAAAAAAAATTATTAGCAGAAATAAGTTCATTGGAACAAAATCAAAAGAACAAGTTCATTAAAAAATTGAAAGGCCTGAGTATATTCAAAGCCATTTTTTGGTTTTATACTGTACTCAGAGGCTACTTGAATCATCTTGTCCTAGATGTATCATTACACATTTCTACTAACATATGCGTTCTTGCCTTGTAAAAAAATAAAATCATCAAGTCAATTTCAAGGTTTTAGAATCAATGAAAAAAAAGTAACTAGTGAAAATCTATGTAAGCACCTTAGAAACATGAACAAATATCTGGAGTAAGTCCATAATATTATTTTTAATATCCTATACAAAAATGTCAAAATAAACTAGAAGGATTAGCTTCAATTCCCCATTCAGTCAACTGATAAGGAATATGCTAATTAGAAAACAGGGGAATTAACTATCACACTACACAACATCGTGCCTACAAGTTAAGTTGAATTGGAGACCCTAATCAGATCTTAAGAATACTACTGCAAATCATGAATCTTAACTAATATTTATACAGAGATAACTGACTGAATCAGTCAAAATTATCTAAATAAAATTAACCGTATAAATGAAATTGATCAAAGTAAGCAAATAATAGATACAGAAATATTCTAGTCATAGAAAAACTCGAAACTAGGGTTTCGATTTCCAAAATTTCAATCGATGAAGAAGAGAGAATAGATATAGAAATTACCTTGAGAATATGAAGGTCGAGACTTCGCAAATGTCTTCGATGGGGGAGAGGGATCGGGAAAGAGAGAGGGAGAGATAGAGAGAGAAATACGAACAGATATAGAGAGAGCAAGGATCGAAGAGACAAAGAACGAACTTGAATCTAGAGCGAGAGAGACGTAATCGGCGACGAAGATAGAGACAGAGAAGGAGACGGAAACGGAGATGGAGCACTGTCTAAATAATTGACAGAGACAAAGATGGAGCATTATCTAAATACTAATTGATTTGTTTTGTTTGTTATGGGTAAGAGAGGAGGCCTAACTACCTCTCACTATGCCTAAATAGGGTGGGTACATCTCTCATTGCCTTGGTACTGGCTTAAATTACCTACTCAAACTTAACCCAATAATGTGATGATGATTAAGTGGGTATTTGGGATTGATTTTTGTAATATTTTTTTCGTTAATTTTATTTCATCTTTAGTGATTTTTTAATTTAAAAAAGTAAATAATGTTTGAATTGTTAAATCATATCTTGGAGAATATGAATTGAATTTTTAGGCATGTTAACTACTATTTTTGCCATAAAAAAAAAAAATACACATTTTTTTTTTATTTTCTTCATTTTATTGTTTACAATTTTTTATTAATATTATTTTTTTTTTGCCAAAAAAAAAAACTTTTTATTTTTAGCAAGTTATTTTGAGCAAAATTTTTTCCTTTTTTTTTTTTTTGGAAAATAGTAAATAGAAAATGAAAAGAATGCCAAAAACGTTGACTTTTAATATTTTGAGAATGCTCGTGTTCTACAAAAGTGGATTATTATATTTAGTGGGTTACTATTTGGTGATAAATGTTATTTGATTTGGTGTTAAATTTAATTTTTCTAGTTAAAGTTTTCATGACATGCAAATGTATGTCATATAAAATTATGATGTATTACGATGTGAAATGCATGTCATTTTAAGTATAACTATTGCACAGCGATTCTTGCAAGCCGTAAAAGTATACTTTTTCTACGGCATATTTTTGCATGTCGTAAATATATTAATCAACAACTTACATGGCATGTATACCGTTATTGATAAAATATTAATGGCTTGCAAAAAAAAAATGTCGTAGAATACACTAACTACGACAAGCATTTGATGTATGCCGTAAACATAAAGCTGTAAATAGTTAATTTTGATCTACTAGAAATTTATAAATATTTAAGAACATCTAGAATTTTTTTTCATTATTTATAATTAAAATATAATTTCTCTAGAGAATGAGAGGGTTTGGGACAAAAACAGGTATGGATCTAGAAGGAGAGAGAGAGTGTTGTCATGACCCGAACCCGCCCCTATGGGTTAAGGACATAATCGGCCAGTAATTGCGGGATTACCTACGGCCTCAAACCATTTCAGACTTAACTCATCAAAGTAAAGGGGCCAAACGGAAGCAAAATTTAAAACTTTGTCCATAAAGCTGTGCTTACACGGCACATCATAACAAACCATACATACACATATTGATAACTCATATCAGAAAGTACAGTAGCATAAGGTTCTGTACAGACAGGATTATTCAAGTCTAAGTCAGCCTACCAAAACTATATACGAACATAAACCAAAGTCCTCGCCAACAAGTCAAAATAAAATAAAATAGCAGAAGGGCGAAGACTGGTCGCATGCGTGAGACGCAAGGGCTGACTCTTCAAAACCTTGGTTGTTCCACAGAGACTTCACTGAGGGTGGGTCTAGACCTCTCTTGGCTCACCTAAAAACACATGAATGAGCGTGAGTGAAAGCCTAGTGAATAATGTCAATTAAAGAAGATGCATTGGAATAATATACATCGGATGGCCTTAGACCCAATTCATATTCTATCTAGTATATAAATAGATATGGATCAAGTAACTTCGGTTCCAAACACTTCGGACGGCCTCGGGTCCAATCCATTCATGTCAAACTGGCCTCTGGCCCATTTGTCTTTCATTCATGTCAGACTGGCCTCTGGCCCATTTGTCTTTCATTCATGTCAGACTAGCCTCTGGCCCATTCGTACTTTCATTAAGATCATACTGGCCTCTGGCCCATTCATTCTATCGTTCAAATCATACTGGCCTCTGGCCCATATATTCATTTATGTCAGACGCCTTCGGCCCATTCATTCATTCATTCATGTCAAACTGGCCTTTGGCCCATTCATTTGGCATAGCAAACATTGTTCGCCAATCAAATCAACAAACTTATAAACTTACATAGAAGTAAGCAATTGGACAACAACATATTTCAGATATCTTTGTCAAGATATTACTCACAGTGATCGATTGGTTGATTTGCCTTGGAGATCTCGCATAACACTTATGGGTCATAAACGGTTTAATCCGTTCCTTAATTCACATATTCCTCTTTAGGCTTCTTTCTTACTCTTTTAATTCATTCACAATGCTCAATGCATGCCTAAGAGTACTTAGAAGTGAAAGAGAACGGAAAACGAACCACAGAATATCATTACAACATTTCAAAAATAGGGGTCCCCACTCGAGCGGACCCATGAGGTCTGCAAAAGTGCTGGTTACATCAAATTTATGCTCGAGCGTGCACTCGGACGCTCGAGCGCGAACTCGGTCTACATAGCTCGCCGCTCGAGCGTGAACTTCCCCGTTCAAGCAAACGTCATGATTGCAGAGAATACTGGGAGCTCGTATTTCCCGTTCGAGCGGCGGTTCCCCCGCTCGAGCGGACATCAAAATTTTTGGGTTTTCCAGCAATGTTCTTGAGCTCAATTTCAACCTTCAAATCAACACATCTTGCATTTTATGGCTCAATCTTCACATAAACATGTACTAACATGGTACAAACACCAAATTACAACATTATGAAGCTCAATTCCATGAATTACTTACATGCCTGACCCAAATTAGCCCAACTTGCTTTCATGATAACAATTCCATGTATTTCAAACTCATTTCCTCATAAATTGTACATGCATGTGGAATATAACTCCAATTTCAACTCAAATGGTGCAAATGGTGATCACAAGCATGAGTTCTAACCAAAATTCTACATGGATCATATTTTCCATACTCAACTATACAAATTCATGGCAATTATACACATGCATGCATTCCATGACTTCAAACCCAACAAAATCAACTCAATTCCATCACAATCAATTTAATTCATGTCCTTGAACATTAATCAAACTTGAATTCACAAAATTGCAATTTAAAGTCCATGAATGCACTTACGTAGAGGCTTTAATCTTCCCAAATTATGGTCAAATCTAGAGTTGGCCTTCCAATCTTCACAACTTGAGCCAAACACCCAACTCTCCCTCTTCCTCTCTCTCTTTAGCCGACCCTCTCTCTTTTGCTTAGAGTTAAAAATCAGCCAAGTATGAAATAAGGAGAGAAGTTGAGTGCATAGTGCCCTCTCATGTAAGTCCCACTAATCAAAGTTATCAATATTAAATAGTTGGGCACTCAATCCATTAATTTAATCTAATTAATTTGATCTGAATCAATTTTCAATTAAATTTCATCGTAGGCTCAAAAAAAATTACGTTAATCACAATGGCGTAATCAATTTCGGGTTTGTGGCCGATAAGGCCTCTAATTTAAATTCCAAAGCAGATAATCAAATAGATATTCCTACGGTGAACAGATAGAAATTCAAAACCACATATTTTCACATAATGGCACACAAAATTATATCAAACACATAATCACCTTTATAATAAGGACCAATTAGCACAGTATGGAACAGGGTTATCACAAGTGTGGCGTAAGTTTTTAAATAAATTTTTTTTTATTAAATTCAAATAATTTACAAGTAGTTAGAAGGAAAATATTTTTTAATTTTCTAAAAAAAATCACTAAATTCAAAAAAAATATATAATTTAATCTTTTATGACATGAAATGTATGTTGTCTTAAGTGTAAATATTTTATAACATATTTTTGTATGCCGTGAAAAATACGTTTTTTACGACATACTTTTGCATGTCATAAAAAAAATCGGATTGAAATATTTTTTTTTTCTTTTGGTAGAAGTTTTCACGACATTCGTTAGCATGCTGTGTAAAGTTATAATATTTTACAACATGAAATATATGTCATCATAAGTGCAAATATTTTGCGATATATTTTTGTAAGTCGTAAAAACATACATTTTTTAGGGCATACTTTTGCATGCCATAAATATATGAATTAACGACTTACATGGTATGTATGCCGTTATTGACAAAATATTAACGGCTTGCAAAAAAAAAAATATGTCGTAGAATGTACTAATTACGACATGCATTTAATACTTCCCGTAAACATAATGCCGTAAATAGTTAGTTTTGTTGTAGTGTATTACTTTCACAAGGAAAAAAAAAAAGGATGAATCTAAAAATTAAGATAACATGTTAATAAGATTTTTACAATTTTTTTATGTTTTCATTTAAAAAATGTCTTAATGTGTTTTTTCATTTCTGTTTTTGATTCTGATAGGTGGATGAAAATTAAGGGAGGAGATGTAGCCGAACACCTATGTTACAATTTCATGATGGCATGTATATCAAGGTCTCTAAGAAACATGCATGATTATGGAACACCACCGGTATTCAAATGCAGTATTTATTTTTCTTATTTGGTGTTTGTATTCGTGTTTGTGTTAAAGTTTATAAAAACTATGATGGCCATTACTGAACTGGAGAGAACTTATGCTTGTTTATGTATTATTTAAATAAGTTGATTAATGTCTTTGTCTTTTATCCTTTAAATGAAGAAAGAATATCTAGCTCTTCGTCCTTTGTATTAGATTTTAAATTATTTAATGAATTTCACATAGTTTATGATGAAAATCAGTAGACAGTGGATTCATAGGTGCAGCTGGATTCACAGTGGTGTTGGAGTGGTTGGGTGGGTCTCGGGTCTCGTCTTGTGGACCTTGTAGACACCTCATTTTTATTAGCTTTAAGACTTGGGTGCTCTCTGAAAAACTTCAAAATAAAGATTGCACTATTTCAGCTCACGTATAAGCTTCAAATGAGAAAGGCCACTATTTTACTCTCCCGTTTTTAGCCAAAATAGTATTCTAAATTTTCAAAGTATTTTTCTAAAGGTTAGAGATATCGTCTCAAGCATTTTATCAGGGGAAAATTACATTAATGGTCCCTATAGTTTGGGACTTGTGTCACTTTGGTCTCTAATTTTTCAATTGTGACACATTTGACTCTAAATTTTGAATCATGTTCCGAATAAGGATAATTCAAGATACTATTGCTCAATTTTAAGGGCAAAATTGTCAATTTGACAAAATATAAACTAATTTGACAAAAATAAATGTTAAAAAAATATATTTGAATTTTTAAAAATTATTTCTACCCACCAAAGATAAAATTATGTAAAATTGATAAATCTCTTACACATTTATTTATTTATGTTTTCTACCAAATTAATTTTTATTATGTGTGTGGATAATGATCATGTAGTGGGTGATTATTTTTACTTCAATTAAATTAGGTTCTATTTTTTCAAAAGTCCAATATGGCGATAACTTTGATATCATTATTAAACCAATCCATTGAATCAAAAAATCCAAAACTAAAAACATTTCATATATTAAATATATTAATTACATATTAAAAGTCCAACAACCACCCATTACATGATCATCATCCAAACACATAATAAAAATTAATTTGGTAAAATAAATAAATAAATGCGTAATAAATTGATCAATTTTACATAATTTTATCTTTGGTGGGTAGAAATAATTTTTAAAAATTCAAAAAAAAAATTTGATATTTATTTTTGTCAAATTAGTTTATATTTTATCAAATTGACGATTTTGCCTTTGAAATTAAGCAATGGTCTTCAATTATCCTTATTTGGAATAAGATTCAAAATTCTGGGTCAAATGTATCACAATTGAAAACTCAGGGACCAAAGTGACATGTGCACCAAACTATAGGATCTGTTAGTGAAATTTGCCCTTTCATCAATTTCTTACTTTGTGTTTTCTAAAATGTTGATCTATTTCGAAAGAAACAAGTGTAGAAAGTTGGAATGAGTAAAAAGATGAGAAAACCTTCTAGAAATGTTGTCGTTTTATCCACTTCAGGAAAACCTTCTTGGAATGCTTTCGTTTGTTTTTAATGGGGGTTTTTTTTTTCTTCATATTTTAGTTAATTTTTTTTTTTAAAAAACTTTTTAGTTGCATCTAATCTTTTAGTAAATTTTTCTTCATATTCTTGTTTGAGGTAAGGGTTTACTACTATTTATTTAATATGAGTTATGGGATGTATGTGTGATAATTTACGTAAGAAAATTGTAATTTTTTTTCTTTTCCTGGGAGAATAGCATGTACAAGTTAAGAAAGAATAGAAAAGAATTAAACCTTGACGGTCCAATGTGGTTCAAATTGGCTAAGAATGGTTTGTTAGGGATGTATTGATAGACTAAAGTCAATCTTAGTGGATTTAAGCTAGCAAATCAAAAGTTCTCGATCACTCTTGAGTTCATCATAGGGTAGCATTTTCCAAGTAGGGGCAACAATTATAGACAGTGAAAATGGGTGTTTTGTCACGACCCAAACCCGCCCCTGTGGGTTTAGCACCGTAACCGGCCAGTAATCCGAGATTACCAAAGGCCTGCTTAACAGTCAAATAGAATTACAAAGTACAGGGGCTGGCGGAAGCCAAAACAATAATTAAAAGATGTCCAATGAGCTGTGACAGTCTGTATGCAAAAAGACTTTTCATACATGTATACAGTCAGTACCAAACAGTATGCACAATATTTAAAATCTTTCAGGATAGGGACTTAATCCCTAAGCAAACAGTACAGTTCAAAAACATTTAGTCTATACAGTCTTACAGAACAGTGACAGTTGGGTGAAACTAAGACACCCCAAAAGCAGCCTAAGCTTGATCACACTTGGAACCTCGCAGTGAGACACAATGGTTGGCTGACAAAACAAGAGCCTGCCTGACGCCCCTAGCAACGGTTCGGTGCCTGAACACCTACATATATATATAAGCAGTGAGCTAAAGCCCAGTAAATAACATAATGTGTAAAGAGGTTAAGAATGAATGTCCTTACAGTATTGAAACCAATCATTTCAATCAGTATGTCAGTTATTCAGTCATTACAGTCATATATGGTACATCCAGTAGCAAAACAGTACAGTAGGTCTTATCAGACCGAACAGTCCTTTGATGGCCATCATATCAGTAAACAGTAGTGGTTCCAACATGGGAACCAACAAAGATCTCTGTGACAGTAGCAGTACAATACAGTAATAGTAGGTTGTTAAGGATGCCAGAATACAATTCACAATTAGGACATCATTCATTCAGTAACAGTATCATTTCAGAAAACAGTACAGTTCAGTTGTTCAGAAGATAATCATTATTGAACATATCTTTACAACATTGTTACTCAGAAAGTTCTGGGCTACAGATAAGCTAGAGCGTCTCCGGAATGCCAACCCTACACAGTTACAGATTGAACACACACTAAGCTACACAGTTGGGAAAAATAATAACTTAATCCCTAATTTCCCTCAGTGTGGTTCTACATCAATATCCTCATTAAGATGCCTTAAACTAGGCCTAGGAATGCCTAGAATGAAATGAGGATGCAAAGATGTGCTTTATAAACATTTTCAGAATTTTCAAAAAACAGAGGTCCTGTTCGAGCGTGACTATCTTCGCTCGAGTGGACATGTAACAAAAGAGTTCTGCTCGAGCGTATACTTCCTTGCTCGAGCGGACTGTAAAACAGTCAAAAGTGCTGGATGTGTGAAAATTACGCTCGATAGGCGCTCTACACCCGCTCGAGCGTAAGACACAAGATCCCGCTCGAGCGTCCAATACCCCGCTCGAGCAGACTGCAAACACAACTAAAGTGCTGGATGCACGAATTTCACGCTCGAGCGCCAGTCACCCTGCTCGAGCGTGAGTCCAAAATCTGGAATTCCCTGATTTGAACCTCAAGCTCAAAATCAACTTCAAATGTATCAAATTCGATCCTTTTGGACTAATTTTTTGGAAAACACTTCAAAACTCATAACATTACATGTTTCAAAGATCCATTTGAGAAATTGAAGCCCAAAGGTAGTTCAATTAAACCCAATTTGAAACCAAATTTCATGAACATGACCTCAATGCAACATGCATGAGTTAAATCAACTTTAAAGCTTCAAATACATGCTCAAGTGAGTCAATTTCTTCAAAGACAAGATGAGTTCATGGATTTTAACACAAACATGAACATGCATGCAAGATTCCCATGAAATCCAACCTCCAAACTCAACAATGTAAACATGCATGCATGATTTGAGCTACAATACAACATACTAGAGCCAATTATAGACTTAACTCTCTAAACTACCCTGATCCATGCTAGATACAACTTAGATACACAATTAAGAGAGTGATTTCTCTACCTTATGTCTTCAATTCAAGTGTAGAAGCACAAATATGCAAGAATCCCTTCAATTCCTTTCAATCTCCAAGCCAATTCTCAAGAACTCAAGATTTCTCCTACCCTCTCTCACTCTAGTCGGTTAGCTCTAGATGGAAATGGCTGAGATGGTGTTGGTATTGCAACAACTGAGTCCAAGTCAAAGTTGCAGGAAATGGCCACTTAATGGCAAAAGGGTAAATAAGTCTAACTTATGCGATTTAACACTATTTAATCCAATTTAATCACACCAAATCACATTTCAATTAAATATACCATAAAATCACATAAATTCCACTTAACATAAATCATTAATCAATTTCAGATTCGGCCGTCGATAAGGCCTTCAATTTACAGTTTAAACATAATACATGAACAGATAATGTAACAGTCAAATAGATAGACATGCATTTAAACTAACACACTCAATCAATTAACTCAAAATTTCCATCAATTCAATTACTTATCATGATCAGTCTCAGTTTAGCAGTAAACAGTGGTGAGGGTTGTCACATGTTTACATCTATTTACCCTCCCCCTACAGTGACCCTCTTCATTGCAAACGTCACTTCACCATTCTCTATCTGTTGTCCTTTCTCATTCATAGTCGTGGTTGAGCGTATTGGCCGATGTTGGGGGTTAATGAGAAGGGCTAGGAAATTATAGATGTGAGAAGAAAAACTGTCGATTAGGGGTAGTAGGAAGGACCCCAAGAAGGTGTGGTTTGAGATGGGAATGGAGTGGTTGTACTGACCTGAGTTAATGGTGATGGTCAGTAAAATGAGAATGGAGTGAAAATGGGGTTCAAGTTTAGAAAATTAGGATTAGAGAGGTTAGGGATGGGGGTAAAATGAAATTTTATGTTAGAGTAAACTTGAAAAAAAAAAAAAAAAAACGGCAATTCTATTTACAAACCACAAATTACCTCAATACACACCACACAATTTTGCTTTTTGCTCAATGTACACCATCAATTTCAAATATCCAAAATATCCATATTTTTTCCAATTCCAACCCCAACCTTAACCCTAACTTCACCGCTACTGCCATTGTCACCACATCAGAAATTGCTACCATCGCCTCTCTTAATCTCCTCCGGTCATTGTGCCCTCCTGTCGATCCCATCTACTTCCACAACAACTTACTTCATTTCTATACTCTTCTTCGTCGTAATTGCCTACAAGCTCCACCTCTGTTGCCCCTCTTCAACCCTTTGGCGCTTCTTATCTGTAACTATCTTCTCTTTCTCTCTATTTCCACCCCCAACTTTCTCTTCTTCTTCTTTTTTCTCTTCAAACCTTAGATATGGGTTTTCTTCTCTTCAAACCTTGGAGACATATATTATTTACATCATTGTTTTTATGTTATTAACATTTTAAACCTTGAATTAAAATTAAATTGATAACACAAGTATTTTTTTTTATAAATTTTAATAGCTATATTTCATTTACGCATAATTATTAATATTTTTTTAACGTAATTATGACATCATAATTTAGTTTTGGTTAACACAATAGTTGAACCACTGACCCTTGACCCGGTTCTTTTTCTAGTCTGCTCAACGGTAAAACATTGGTTGGTAGTCTTGGAAAAGTAGCGGGTTAGGGGTTATGGGGGTTGCAGTGGGGAATTTGAGGCAAGGAAAGGGATCACTAGGGGTGGAACTGTGACCATATTGGTCACAGGTCCTTGTAGACATCCCATTTTGACTGGTGCGCTTTTTTTGAACACCCGATGATGAAAGACAAGATGTGCTAATCTCGCGAATTCTTCATCAAGATGTTCGAACTTAGGCTTTAATTCCAACCTTCCACCTGTTTTGGCCAAAACATTTTCGACCAAATATTTCTATAATGTCGCTAGACTTGCCTTTTCAAACTATAAACATTGTCTTTTTGTGTAGATCGAGCGAAAGATATAGTGGGAATGAATAGAAATGGTGAAATCCTCTGAAATACTTGTTTCTTCTTTCAAATCATGCTAGCTTTACCTTATTGATCTAACGGTATATTTTTCATCTGGCCATACAACAACTCATGGCCGGATGAAAAATATAGTCGGTCGGATGAACAATAGTATGGCTGGCTGAAATGTTCGGGTACAGAGCATTTTCGATAATTTTGACCTTTTTTTTTTGGTGAATTTTCTACAAATATCTTACATATTGTGACCCATAAAGTCTACAAATACATGACCAAACTTCTTTCTCAAGGGTTAAAAATTTTTCAAAGGTCAAGAGACTTGTTTTTGAGAGCTCATCACCCTACCTCTCCTCCAACCTCCATTTTTCAAACACCATTAGAGCTTAACTTTAAGCTTCTTACTGAAGATCCTAAGCCATACTAAGAGATCTTAAGGGTGCTAAGAAAGGGGTTTGACAACCAAGAAGCTCACCCTTTTCCAAGAGGTGAAGCTTTGAACGTTTTTCATCTTCACTTTTTCTTTCTTCATCTATAAGCTATTCATTGTTAACTTGTTGTAAATCATGTGATGAATAGAAATGGTGAAATCCTCAGAAATACTTGTTTCTCCTTTCAAATCATGCTAGCTTTACCCTATTGATCTAACGGTGTATTTTTCTTCTGGCCATACAATAACTCATGGCTGGATGAAAAATATAGTCTGCCGGATGAATAATGATGCGGTTGGCAGAAATGTTCGGGTACAGAGCATTTTCGATAATTTTGTTTTTTTTTGTTTTTGTTTTTGTTTTTGTTTTTTTTTTTTTTTTGTGAATTTTCTACAAATATCTTAGATATTGTGACCCCTAAAGTCTACAAATACCTAACCAAACTTCTTTCTCAAGGGTTACAAAATTTTCAAAGGTCAAGAGACTTGTTTTTAAGAGCTCATTGTCCTACCTCTCCTACAGCCTTCATTTTTCAAACAACATTAGAGCTTAACTTGAAGCTTCTTCCTAAAGATCCAAAGCCATACTAAGAGATATTGAGAGTGCTAAGAAAGGGGTTTGACAACCAAGAAGCTCACCCTCTTTCAAAAGGTGAAGCTTTGAATGTTTTTCATCTTCTCTCTTTCATTCTTCATCTATCAGCTCTATATTTCATTGTTAACATGTTGTAAATCATGTGGTAAGTACTCATGAATGTGGGGAGAACTAGGATATAGCCACCCATACATTGAGTTGACTGTCCTCTTCATTTTCTTGTACTTTTGCATGTTTGTCCTCGATTTGTAGGATTTAACCCATTGTTGTTGTATATAGATATGCAAAATGAAACCTTGTCGATGTGATTGGGAGTTAGAAAGTAGCCACCCATCCACAAGTTTGATTATGTAGTATAATTTTTTTGGATTATAAATGGTTGTCTCAATTTGTAAATTTGAGGAAACTACATAAATTCAAAAAATGAGTTTACGTTGGTTTTTAAACAAAAATTTAAAAATTTAACTAACAATTTTTTTTTTCAAATAATTTTTTGTTCCAATTAATTTTTTTTTCAATGAATTTTTTTTTTCAACTAATACTAACCGATGGGGCAATTGGTAATGTTAATGAAAACCTTGGGAAGAGGATTGTAATTTCTAATATGTGAGGGGTGTCAATGTAATTTACCTAGTGATGGGAAAATTGGTATTTAAAAAAATTAAATTGCTGGAGGGTGTAGACACCCCATTTTTGACCGACCTTAAGACTCAGACGTCACCAGTTGAGCGCTCGGTGATATTGCATATTGTGCTCGTTCAGAAGTTTCAGAGCCTCGGCTACGAGCCTTGCCTCCGGACTTCCGGACTCTTTCGTGCCTTGCGTCGGTTTGCGAACCAGGCTCTGTTTTTTTGTTTTCTCATCCCGAAGGGAGGGAGAGGTCTCGTAGATCATCTCTCAGTGGCCGTAGGCTACGTTTTGTGGTCGTAGGCCATTTTTCCCGTTTGGAGCCCAGTTTTCGATTTTTCGGAGCCGACGGCCGTGTGCCTCGGTTCGGGACCACCTAACCACCTCCGTTTGCTCCTGTTTTTGGCATACACCTTATTTCATCCCTTTTGAGGAACACTGTGGCCCAAGAGACCAACTTCGTGGTCGAACGCCACCTCTGGTGCTTAACAGCCCATTTTCGGGGCCCCGGGCCGCGCGTTTCGGTCCCCGAACCTTCGTTTTGCATCCGTTTTGGTTCATTTTTGGTGGAGACCTTATTTTCATTGTTAGGAAGCTTGTAGGAGGGTGGGAGGCCAGCAATTGTTCTGAAAATCCAGCTTTATTCTTTCATCGCCCTCTGACGCTCGTTTTCCTCACTAAAAAGCCAATGTTGACCACCCCGGGGCCACTTTCTTGAACCCTAAACCCCATATTTGTGTTGTACACACCTGGGAGGCCACCAATATTTGGTGGCCGACCAGTAATTGTGCCTGACCCTTTTGACCCCCTCTAAAAAATGGTCTTTTCTCTCTCCTAGTTCACTTTTTTTGGAGTTCAACCACATAGTTGTGTTGTGCACACATGGGAGACCACCTTTTTGAGGGGGCCGACCAGTAATTATGCTTGACCCCTTTGGCCCTTGGTCGGCCGGCCACCTGAACCCTCAAAACCTGGCCGGCCATGACCCCCACACCCTGTTCCTTCCAGCTGCACCCTCTGTTTCCCCCCAGATCCTGTATCCGAGGGGGGTCTTTTGGAGGGGAAACTTGAATTTGATTTCCCCCCCCTTTTCCTCCATTCCTTTGCCTATATAACCAGCCCCTTAGCTACATTTTGAGGGGTTACAAAAATTGTTTTAAGGCCTTTGCATTAAATCTCTCTCTCTCTCTCTCTCTCTCTCTCTCTCTCTCTATTCCAACCTTCAAAACCACATTGCTCCTACACCATTTCTACATCAACCCATAGCACAAGGCCTCCATCCTCCATTCCAGAAACTTGAGGCTTCTTTCTAGAGTTAAAGAACTCCCAAACTTGGCCCAAAAGTTGTTGAAACATTGGTCTACAAGGGTGAGTCCCATTTTCTCTCTTTTGTGCCTTATTTTGCTTTGTATCTAAGCCATACTTGATTGCATTTTTGGGCTCTGACCTAGATTGTAAATAGTCATATTTTGAGCCCCTTTTAATGTTTGATTAAGGGTCTTTCTCTGTTTGAGACCTCCAACTATCACTTGCCTCTTTAACTCTCTTTTAGGCCTTATTTTTGGATAGTATTTTAGGCCTATTTTTGGGCTGTTTTGATCTTTCCATAAACTATGAAATACCTTTTTTTGAGCCCCTCTTAAACATTGTTGAAGGGCTCTCCTCTGTTTGAGGCCTCCTTCTATCACTTGCTTTTTTATCTCTCTTTTAGGCCAATTTTTGCATAGTATTTTAGGCCTATTTGTGAGCTATTTTGGATCTTGTCATAAACTGTGAAATACCTTGTTTTGAGCCCCTCTTCAACATTTTTGAAGGTCTCCCATCTGTTTGAGAACAGAAGCTGCCACTTGTCTCTTTATCCATATTTTAGGCCTTTTCTTGCATGATAGTTTGGCCTTATCTTTGATTATTTTCGTGGCTTGATGTAAACTGTAAAGTGCCCTGTTTTGAGCCCCTATTCAACTTTGTTGAAGGGCTCTTTGCCATTTGGGGCCAGTTGCTGTCCCTTTGTGTTTAATCTCTATTTTAGGGCCATTTTTGCATGATAGATTAGCCCTATTTGCATTCATTTTTGGGACTTGTTATAAACTGGAAATATGCATGTTTTGGGACTGTCTTGCATCTGTATTCATGCTTCATGATAAAATAATGCATGTTTTGTATAGCTATAGGCCAATGCGTATGCCTAGTTTTGTGTTTCGGGGCCATTCCATGCATCGGGTGCCATGTTTCCATGTTTCGGGATCATTTTGCATCACATTTTAGTGCTAAAACTTGCATGTTTGTATGCCATATTTTGTGCCTTGCTATGCCTTGTTAGAGTGGCATTTGTGCCTTAGGATCGATCCTCGGTTTGCGTGCATGTGTGCGCGCATTTCGAGTGTCTCATTTCCATCTCATGGCTACTGATGTGAGCGTGGCTGAGGTCCATTCATGTTGGTGTAAGTCCATCGTGCATTGTGTATGCCATTTCATAGCATTTTGTATGCTAGGTTGTATGTTAGCGCATTGTGTATGCCATGTTACCTCGTGCATCGTATATGCCATTTCATAGCATTGTGTATGCTAAGCTGCATGTTAGGATTGCATTCATGCATGCCATGCATATTGCATTGTGTTTGGGATAGAAGTTAGCCCGAGCACGGGAAACGAGGGACGTTTCATACTTCGAGTGACGGAACGTGTCTCAATTCCCAGTCACCGACACTCCGGATTATCCATGATGGAGTTTAGGTCTCGTTGTGTTTATATGTGCATTCATTTCATATTGAGTCATGCAATTCGACTCCTCGGCCATCATGCATCGATATGTGTGATTGGTGGCACGAGGATCGAGGACTACACTCCCTGAAGAGTAGTCATGCATACATATGTGAAAATACTTTGCCATACCCCTTTGTTGTTGCAGCAAATCAGAAATCGGCAGCCTTCCGGAGCTTGGCATGCATTCCAAGAACAATTGCAAACAGAGGCAAACCGGGGCATCGCGAGGGATTCTCCGCACAAGGCAACCCGAGCATACATCATTCATCATCTGGAGCAGATTTGAGGCAGTCCCTGGCTTGCATGCCAATTAATTTTCCTAATTTATTTTGTTAATTAATTAGGGTTTTGTACATATTTGGACTGTAATTATTTGCGATTGTATATTATTTATTCGGACCCTCTGCGCGAGGGCACAATTGTAATAAGTGTGCGTGTGTGTGATGTATGCCTTCCAACCCCACGTCTTTCTCCCTTTTATTTACCCGCTTATGATGGTTAGATTAGGGCATGTTTCAATTAGCATACAGTATGATAGCATGTTTGCATTCATTTCATCTGTCTTGCATGTACCGGGCTCGGCGCATCATACTAACTGCATTGTATTTTCAATTCCAAGTTGAATACATGTTAGCTGTAGCATTTCATATGCCATGTTTAGAATAGTCGAGCCTGCTATAGTTGCATTTTTGCATGTGTCGCATTAGGCGTTTCTGTATAATTAGGATCATGCATGGATTTCTAATTAGCTTCTGTTTTGGCTTGGAGTACTTGGTAAGTTTTTGTGCTTTAGCATCCTTGCATGCGTGTGAGTGACTGCCATGATAACATGCTTACCATGAGGCTATGTGCTTATGTGATATAACTACCTGAATGCCTGTGGGTGAAGGTTGGGTTATTTGGATTGGAACAATTCATCAATTGTGAGTTTCAAGCCCACTAGATAGTTGCAAAACCATTTTTTTCTAAGCCCACCCGAGGGTGGCAAATCCACGTCTTAGCCTACTTGCGGGTAGCACCATCAAACCATTTTCAAACAAACAAACATGAAATGTTTTATTCCAATTCAGATGATTCAGTCTATACTTGTATGCTGTGCGCATCACATAGTAAATCTAGGCTAATAACCGGAATAAGAACGCATAATGTTTTCAAAAATGGATATCATGGTTAGTAGAGGCCGATCTTTGATCGGGCGAGCGGGGGTGCTCACGAAGTGACCTTCCCCAATCGTACCCAAGTTCCCGAGCCGAGGCAACTTTGGTGATGACGGACACGTGGCCTTAGGCAAACGAGTCAGGGTTTCCTAAATTTTCCCAAAATAAAACATTTAGGTGGCGACTCTGTATCTGGCAAAGCAGTCCATGTTTGGCACTTCTTTCAAAATCTGTTTTCTCAAAACGATTTGCCGGATTTGGACTCTTTGGTTCAGATTTAGAACCGTGACAATTTGAGAGTTCGAACTGTAGTGACCTCAATACGAGCGGAACGGGACCCACCCTCCCGGGGCGTTCGGGGACGTCTACAGAGGGAGCCATCTGTAATGAAACTTTAAACCTCAGGAAGGAGGATGTAATTTCCAAAAGGTAAGGGAGGGAACTGTAATAAACATAAACCTCAGGGGGTGTCAATGTAATTTACCCTTTCTTTTTTCTCCCACACTCTTATAAAACAGCTAACCAGTCAATCTATTTATAGGCTAATCTCACTATGTAAACAAACAATCTGAACAAATGAAAAAAAGAAAAGAAAAGAAAAGAAGCAGTAGCAGCTAATCAAATTCAAATTGAACTCTTCAGTCTACGAGTTTCTTCAATCTTCATTCCAGAGATTCCTCTTCAACTTTGTTTTTTTCAACCTCCATTCAAACTGTAATGAAGGTTCATAAATTCTCCTAATCTCTTTAGATGCTGAGAGATGATTGGTGGTGAATCGAGCTAACTATTTTCAACATCCCCCTTTAAGCTTGATTCTCCACGTTGCTTCATTCCAAGCACTACTTTCAATCTGGCAAACAAATCTTGTTTATAAAGATGTTCGCAATTTGGTCATATGTTTTGCAAGAAATAAGCTCTACTTCGTTGTTCTTCACATGTTCTCTGATGAAATGATATCAAATATCAATATGCTTACTTCTTTCATGATATACTGGATTCTTTGCTAGAGCAATTGCTGACCGATTGTCGATGTAGATTTCTGTGGGATCAGTTTGTGGAAATCCGAAATACTTTAACACATTCCTAATCTATATACAATGGTAGACAACTGAACTGACAACAACATACTCACCTTCACAAGATGACAATATCACAATAGCTTGCTTCTTTGATTACCGTGTAAAAGCTATATCTCCCATAAAAAATGTAAATCCAGTTGTGCTCTTTCTTTCGTCCAAGTCTCTTCCTCAGTCGTTATCTAAATAGCCAATAAGTTTGAAATCTTCAATCTTTGTATAGAATAGACCATCATTGATGGTACCCTTAATGTACCGAAGTATTCTTTTTGCTACATTTAGATGAGACTGGTCAAGGGTCTCCATGTACCTGCTGATAAGTCCAACTCCGTAGAGTATATCTAGCTTAGTACATGTTAGGTATCTCAAGCTTCCAATCAAACTCTTGAAATATGTAGGATCAACATCTCTTTGCTCATTCTTCCTTAACTCCAATCCTGTAGGAAATAATAATCAATCCTCATGTTCCATGCACGAGGACCTTGCTTTAATCCATACGAGGCCTTCTTGAGCTTGCACACCTTGTTTTCCTAGTCTTTCTTCACATATCCAGGTAGCCAGTCTACATAGATTTCTTCTTCAAGAAATCCATTTAGAAATGCTGACTTGACATCCAGTTGGTAAATCTTCCAACTCTCTTGTACTGCTAATAATATTAGCAACCTAATAGTCTTTAATCTAGCAACAGGGGCAAAGACCTCTCCATAGTCAATTCCTTCTTTATGCTTGTAGCCTTTTGCAACAAGTCTTGCCTTGTATCATTGAACTTCTCCTTGAGAATTTCTTTTGGTCTTGTAGATCTATTTCACTCCAATACTTTTGCGGCCCTTCGAGAGAGTAGTTAACTCCCAAGTCTTTTTCTTCTCAATGGACTTGATTTCTTCATCCATCGCAATCTTCCATTTATCTTCATTGTTATTTTCCTCAAAGCTAACTGGATCGCTGCTTATCAGTAGACAAAATAGATTGGTTTCTTCATCCATGATTTTTGTATTTTCATATAGTTCTTGAAGATTGTGAATCCTTCTAGGCCTCATGTTTGAAATTTCTCGTTCTATTGGTGATTAAGTTTCATTTTTCTGTGGTGAAGGAAAAAAACAAGGAGATATCTCTTGCTCTCTAGATGATGGTGGCTCCCTAGCCGCTTCTCTTGGTTGATTTGATTCTTCATCTTCAATTGTCAGCTCTGTATTTGTGAAGGTTTAGTCTCGTCCCATTTCTACGCCTCATTTTCTTCAAAGATGACATCTCAGTTGAAAAACATTTTCTTTGTGATGGGGTTGAATAGTTTGTGCCCTATTGTACTGTCAACATATCCAACAAAGATACACTTCTCTCTTTTACCTTCAAGCTTTGTTCTTCTTGCTTATGGGTTTTTGGCATAAGCAATGCTGCCAAAGACTCTGAGATGACTTACGCTCAGCTTGTGAGTGCTCCATGCTTCATGCAATGTCTTCATTGTCAAGGATTTTGTGGGACATCTATTCAACAAATAGATTGCACACGAAACTGCTTCAGCCCCAAAACTATTGGGTATATTCTTGTCTTGTAACATGCTTTTGATCATGTTTAGAATCGTGTGATTCTTTCATTTAGCTACTCCATTCAATTGGGGAGTATAAGCTGGTATAAATTGTCGCTTGATTTCTTGCCGCATAAAGAATTCTTCAAACTCATCCATCTTGTATTCCCACTTTGATCTGATCGTAATGTCTGGATATAATAACCACTTTGCTTCTCCATAAACGTTTTGAACTCTTTGAACTTTTCATACACTTCTGACTTCCTCTTGAGAAAATACATCCAAGTCTTCCTATTGTAATCAACAATGAAAGTGAGGAAGTATCTATTCTATCCATTTGATATTGGTTTCAACCGACCACACACATCTATGTGAACTAGTTCAAGTGGCTTGGTTGTTCTCCAATTTGTTTATTTTTTAAAGTTGTTCCTATATTGCTTGCTAATAATATAGGTTTCACACATCTCAGTTGGTTGGTGAATGTTAGGCATACCTTTCGCCATGTTTTTGTTTCCCAACTGTTTCAAGCTTTCAAAATTGAGATGTCCGAATCTAAGATGCCACTTCCAATCTGTGTCATTGATCATTGCGCTTAGACACTTTGGTGTGTCATGATGAATGGTGAGAGGAAACATTTTGTTCTTTGCCATTTTTACTCGAGTGACCACCTTCCCTCGAGTGTCTAGAATTACGAGCAGCATATCTTTCAAGCTAATTTGATAGCCTCTTTCCAGGAGTTGTCTCAGACTCAATATATTGGTCTTTATGTCTGAAACATAATAGACATTGGAGATGAAAGCAGGATCTCCATTCTTTCTCTTGATCAAAATATCACCTCTTCCTTGAATTGGGACTTTGGAGAGGTCATCGAATGAGATTTCCCCATGAACTTCCTTATCAAGTTTAGTGAATAAGCTCTTGCTGCTAGTCGTACGATGACTAGCTCAAGAGTTTAGGAACGAAACATCTGCTTTGTGTTCGGTTGCATTGTGTACCATCAGGCTCAATGAAACTTTGTCAACGGACTCTTTCTCTGCATAGTTAGTTCTTTCACTAACTTCATTGGATGATTGTTTACTTCTGCACTAGTTGCTATAGTGACCAAACTTGTGGCAATGGTAAAATTGGTCCTTTTTCTCTCGTGACATAGTTTTGTTGTCCTCGTCCTCCTTTAGAAGAATCTCTTCCTTCTCTTCCTTCGGAATAAGAATTTCCAGAACTTCTTCCTTGATAGGTTTGACCACGTCCTCGTCCTCTTTGCGATGTCCCCCCTTACTCGGATCTCTCTCCAGTGAAGGACAACTTTGACTGTAGGGCTTGTTCCAATCCTTTGTCTTTATTTCTTTTTGTCACTCATTGCTCATGGGCTTGTAGTGAATCCACAAGTTCTTCTGTGGACACAATTTCAAGTTCTTTGGTTTATTCAAGAGCAACAACAATATAATCAAATTTTGGATCCAAGGATCGCAAAATTTTCTCAAATATCTCATATCAGTATCTCCATTCCTCTTTAATTGGTTTGCAACCACCATTACTCTTGAATGGTATTTAGAAATAGATTCTGAAGACTTCATGCATAGATATAAAAATTCACCTCATAGAGTTTGGAGGCAAATCCTTTTAACTTTATCGGTACCTTTATAAGTCATGTGGAGAGTTTCCCAAATTTCTTTCGCTATTTTGGAGGAGGTGATGATCTCGAATGTGGATGCATCAAGACCTTGATATATGATGGATTTTTCTTTGCAATCCTCCTTTCGTTCGGCTCAAAGAGTTGTTTTTTCTGCTTCGGGCAAGACACATTTTTCTTCTTTTGAGGCAGATTCTACATATCTATCTTCCATAACGTCCATGACATCTCGAGCACCTAGTAGTGCTCTCATTTGAATGCACCAATTGTTAAAGTTTTCCTCCATAAGCTTTGGAATGAGAGCTTGAGCGCTTTCGTTGGCCATTAGTTGATTTCAATCTTCAAAAACAAATCTGTAAATTTTGATTACTAATTTGAAAAATTTGATCGTACAGATGCGTCTGGAATATACAAAATAGTTGGAAAACACTATTGAATCGTTGTAACTGGACTTCGGATGGCTTAGTTTTAGCCAAAATAGATTTGACAGTTCAAGTCTGCTACAAAATGTGTGCCACGAAGTACCAGATAGAATCTTCGATCTGCGTACGTCAAGCCGACATTAGCATGATGTCAGCAGCTCGGTTTAGCTTGTGGTTCGACTTAGTTGCTTTGACGATGATGACGTTGGCAATTGACGATGATGATGTCAGCATCGATTGTCTTATCCGACAAAGTTGACATTTCTAGGAAACTTTGACCGGCCCGTATAGCTCCGTTTCTTATGTGGGTTTTTTTTTTTCTTCCCAGAATGATCGTCTCGATGAGACCTACACACTAGTATGATCAAAAGTCGATTTCAACAACTTTGATTTATGGGTAATTTTGAAAATTGCTCTATTCTTCCTCTATTTTGTAAAAATTCTGTAATTCTTGACCTCCTTGGCTCTGATACCACATGTTAGTGGCAGTGGGGTGTACATCACTTGTTGTAATTCACAAAGAGAGAATTAACAGTAAACCAAACTGTCACGCCCCAAACCCGCCCCTAAAAGTTTGGGCATGACCACCTCAGAAACGGACATAAAACCTGATGTATTTAACGTATGGGGCTTGAACAGAAGCACTTGATATCAAAAATCTATTCCATTGAGCTACCACTATTATGCCAGAATCACAACATCACATTAGGTAAATAATATACAGAAAATATACACATATACTTTGACTCGGCCCCACAATTGGGCGTATATCAAAAATATTAATGAAAGACAACCCAAGCATAAGCCAAAAACCTAACAATACTTTACAAAATGCACGGGCTTCAGCTAAGTGCCTGGACAAACCGAGGTCGACAGGAGAGAGACAAGCCTTAACGGTTAGGACTGGTCTCCCCGTTGATTAACTACAGAAATAGACAAAATACAGAATGAGCGGAACTCAGTGAATAATAGTACATAAATAATGTAATGTTTAACTTGAATAATAAAGCATATAACTACAGAGGCATGCGATTAACTACATTCTCTAATTACTTTCAGAACAATCATGGGTCCAGTTTTCTTAACAGAGTGGCTTTAAGCCTAGTAATGTACAGAACGGCCATGGGCCTAATAGATACAGAATGGCCATAGGCCCAGAAATATCAGAACGACCATTGGCCCAGAAATATCAGAACAGCCATTGGCCTAGAAATACATGTATGGACTCAAGAGGTGGCTCGCACGGATTCTAGAGGTGGCTCCCACTTAAGTGTAGCACTTAGTTCCGTACAACACTTTGTTCCATACCAGAAATCAATAGGTCTCATCATGTCATATCATAAACGGATCGAATTAACAAAACAGAATACATAACAGAACGAATAAACAGAACAGAATGACTTCCAAATTCATGAGAATATCGTCACACTATAGTGTATATAAATCACCTCATGGTTTATTACAAATGGACATAATCGTCTCGCGTATATTAGAATTTTAATAACACTTTTGATAGAAGACACATGTGTCATTGTAGTGCGTTCAATACGAACATAACAATTTACCTCATAACAGTCTTGCTTCATCATTGGCAAACAGAATGATTCGGGGTACACAATCATCATGGTTCCTTTTGTTCACTAGGAGTCAATAAGGTTAATTTACAAATAACAGAACATTAACAATGTCTTTTAACAGTAAGCAACCGCACTACTATAGTACTATCCATGATTCTATCCAATTATGCAATTATGTTTCCCCTTTTAGGTAGATATCTATGTCCCAAGAATAACTTGTATGCAGTTCTTATGCGAAAACATAGGTAATTATAGGTTATATCACATTACCGATAACCGATAACCGTTAACCGCAGTCGAAATGCAGAATGGTTTCAGAATCATATCGATGTATGCTAAAGCTTCCAATGTTCACATCAATTCCCGATCAACACACATGTTAACATAATTGCTCAAGGGGAACATAATGTTAATAACAATAATTATTAACGATAAATAATATACATTTGTAGTAATATTCCTCACAATGATCAGCTCCAGGTAGTAATGGGACGATGCCCTTGTCTCGATCTACAAGCACAATGCACAACATATAATATGAGATAATAATCGATCCTTTACTTATTCTCTTTGACCACTTAATCAATTAGCCATGGTTGTACCAAGATCATTATACTTCAATAAGTTATAATCCATGCCATAGAGATAGGAGGAATCAATAGAAAAATGGTCCAGACGAAGAAATGGTACAAACCGGTAAACAGATAGTAAATAGTCGTCACTAAATTGGGCATAACTAATTATGTACTTAGAATTTGGGGGCGGGACCACCATCATTGGAAAATAGACTTCCGGGGCTTGATTTTAGGCTCAATAATCACTCAAAACGGAGTCCGAATGCAAAAGATATGCCTATTCAAAGTTACTCAGCATAAGCTGAAACAGGGGTGGCCGCTCGTACGCCCACTTTGGCCGCTCGTGCGGCCCAATTCCGGTCGAGCGGAAGAACCCGGCCGCTCGAGCGCCCAAAAACAGAATGAAAACCTATTTTTTCCCCTCTTCTCCGCACGTGCGGCCATGGCCTCCGCACGTGCAGCCTGGGCCCTGTTTGACAGTCCGAAGTGCATACAAAACCCCATTCTTGGTGAGCATTCATAAGGTCTAAATTAGATCTTTTAAGTGCCAATTCATGGTTCAAAAACCATGTAATTAAACAAATACAATCATACACAATCTCAATCATACACAATCTAGGTTGAACTAGATCTTTAAACCCATGAACACAACTTGATCACACCTACTTGCACTCAAACATGGAGAATCAAATATAAGAGGCTATTTCCTTTACATTCAATCCCTTTTTTCTTCATGATGCTCACATACAAACACATGTAGCCATATACTTACATAGTTGGATTCAAGCTTAACAATTTAAAGAGCAAGATATAAATTCCTCTAGATCATACGACATCAAGACATTTCTACTTCAATTCAAGGAAGAGGGTTGAACTAGAGAAATTAAACTTACCTTAAGCTTTAGAATCTCTACACCCCTTTCACTTCCTCACTTGCTCCCTTGAAGACCCAATCTCTTCCTTTCAAACCATTATTCCTCTCCAGGAGATATTTTCAAGTTTTGATCTTGCTTAAGAAAACTTAGTTATAGATATTCATATATAAAAGTATATAGGACAAAATCCAATCATTTAATCATTTCGAAATTGAAATTTCGTAAACATGCTTAATATTACTTGAAAATTATGCTGATCACATATATATAATCAATTTTAGATAATTAAGCCGTTAAGGCTTCCAATTTCTGATTCAGACATTCTAAATGTAACAGATACGTTTTCTTGTTAAACAGATATACATTCATAAACATTGGATTCACTTAATTAACTTAATTTAACATGGAAGTTCACAATAAGCATTTAAATGCACAGGACAAGGGACTGAAAATATATCAGAAAACATGTACGAGGGTCGGGTTATTAGACTCTTCCCCCTTTAAAGAAGTTTGGTCCCTCAAACTTGGTTTACCATGTAACAGACTAGAAAGCTCAGTCTCACACTATTGTCTAATTCTGTTATAGATGATCGGTTAATTCTTCAGTTCGAACCTTTCACAGGTTAATCCGATGTTTATCACAGTTATTCAAAAGTTCTTAACATAACAAACATCTCATAGCTTTATCCAACTAGTCGTTTTAATGTCTATTTGAGGCACATAGAAACAAAAATAACAACCCACTATATTTATTCCATAGGATTATGTGTTGCTTAATATAAGACCACAAGAGTTCATGGCAGGACATGCAAAGCATAAAATCCCCAGTAGACAGAGTTTATAATCACCATATTTCCTTGTCAATAAGTTTTATAGCAACAATTTTCAAAGACCAAAACATACAATTCTCGGATACAGAAACATAATAGATAGCTTCCCCAAGAGTATACAAGTCATAACTTCCCACAGCATACGTTAATTTCAATCATAATAAAAATGTTCTCTACTAAGTTTCTAACTAGATCGATCCAGCAGTAATCGTTCATGTGTAATTCTCATTAGAAAATACATGTTCCAACTTGCCCAGTTTGATAATTCCTTGGGTAACTCATGTATTAAAATTCACTCAAAAGTAATCATCATCAATTAAGATTATATATTTTTCAGAAGACATCCATTATGTAGTTAACTTCAAATCATATTATGCATGATGAGATCGGATAACAGAACCTACCAACAAGGTATACTTCATTCCAGCAGTCACAAATAAGTCGCTTAAGTCCGCAGCCACTAGCTTCACAATTTGTTCTTTGTATTCCCTTATTTCCAAAAGCATTTCTTTTTGTTACAACACAAATTAACTTGGCCTCTTTTTAATCATTTCAGTATTCATTTTTTTTTTTTAGATGGTTCTTTCTTTTCTTATTGTAAGACATGAGATCAATTATATGGTTCCGTATTCACAATTCATAATTACAGTGGGTTAGCTAACAGCCATACAGAACTTATAGACCAGTCGTCTGGCTCAGTCAATTAACATAAACAGAGTATCTAGTTACTCCACATATGTAGGTCCATTCATAGGGTCATAGATTTCCTTAAGTAAACAGTAGTCACATCTAACCAGATTCCAAAATGTTGAGAAATTCAACAGTTAGCGGCAAAATAATTTGTCTATTTAATATCAGAGTTAAAATTCTTAGCCAGATCAGTTCGATATGATAGTAAATCAATTCGAAACCACGTTACACGTATTATACAAGTCTGTATAAACATACATGGGGAATAAATACTCAGTACGTATCATTAACCCCTCCGCAAAATGAAATATCCCCTTGACCATTTGTTCCTACCAAAATCCGCGATATCATGTAGAACAGTTCACATTATAGCCTCCAAATAAATAATAGAGGAGTAATTCGCAATATCCAACATTTGCATTGTACACAGAAAGGTATCACAGAAATGATTTCTCAATCTTAAATCAGTAACACACATAGGCAGGTTTTCCATTCTTGCGGTACATCATCAAATTATCAATCATTTAGTCAATAACTAAATGACACACATAGTTCCGGTGTCAAGTGGTCAATAACTACCCATCTTTTACAAGCATCATATGAGCAGACACGTAAGATAGGTGGGGTTCTTCATGTCTTTCGACCAATTCATACAAGAATTCCTAATTACAGATTACAGACTACTTATAAACAATATTGAAAAATCTAGAAATCCCCTAGATGTTGATTTGTGATTATGTATCAATTTTAAGCAGAATATAACAATCCCAATCAAACAATCAAACAATCAAGACAAAGAGACACAACGATTTAACGTGGAAAAAATCACAATTGGACACCTCCAACTGTGATCAAAAAACCACGGGCAACAGCCACAAGACAATCCACTAAGAAGAATTAAAGGAATTACATAGGTATACTCTCAATTACCTAGCGAATCCACAACGCCTAATTGAACCAACCTCTATGTGCCTCTTCCAACCCCATCTTCACCACGGAATTGTCTTTCTGATGAGCCACTCTGGATTCCACCACAGCTTCAGGCTCGAATTCTTCAGAATCCACAACTGAAGAACAACCCTCTCTTTTGTAGAACAAAACACAACCTTTGATGTACTCTCTTTAGAACATGAGTTGAAGACTCAATCAAAACATCAAAGAAAACTAGCAAAATCTCTCCAGATATAAACCTTAAGATCCAAAAATAAGATCTGGAGAAGTTTTTTTTTTGTGTTGGGAGAAAACCAACTATTTATAGAAAACCAAAGCAATCCTAATTTCAGAAGAAAACCAACTCTTTAATCAAATCTGGAAATCTGGATCGCGCGGTCCGCTCGAGCTCAACACAGCCCGCTCGAGCGGACTGACCAAAAACTGCATACGAACAAACTGAGATGCGCTCGAGCGAAGGAGAATCCGCTCGAGCGTAAAATCACACCCGCCAGTATTTTTTGCTTGCCCTGACAAAATACTGCGACCTGCTAATCTACGCTCGAGCTCACAAGGCTCCGCTCGAGCGGACAGAACAAAAACACAAAAAATTACAATTGAATCAACACAATGTTTTGTCTTCGGATTTGACAACATAGGTAGTACCTTCTCTGAAAAGCACAATTCAGGTTGGATTCGCATCTAAACACTCATAGCCTCACTAAAATAAAAGGTGAAAATAAAATACAACTGAAAGGAGTTTTGTCAAACGGGATTGCCAAGAAATAAAACCTAACAATCTCCCCCTTTGGTAATGCCGTGACAAAACACACCTAACAAATAAAATCCTAAACACCCCAACCCATTACAGCCAACAAAAGCCAATTTCTTTTTCAAGGTCATGATCTGCAAAACAGTTATTAGTGCCACAATCTCCAAAACAAACCATTAGTCCCACAAGAGTATATGAAAAAGCAATAGACATATGACATGATTAACTTGTAACATGAGATGGAAAACATGAATAGATGAAAACTAAGACTCATGAAAAACAACTCTCAACCAACAAAAGCAAGATCATAAACCACACCAGCAATAATATGACGATGTAAATACCATGAACATACAAGAAGGGCAACTAGTGCATAGCAACAGCAAAACATATAGCCAATCTCCCTTACCAAACATATCAAAGTGTTCATGCTAAACAACTCTTGGAATGAGAAACCAAATTCCCTTACCAACCCAAATCAAGATGAACCAAACTCCCCCTCACTAAAAGCAACCACAAATACTGAAAACAGTGAACAAGAAGAAAACGACAAAAAATAATATGGTGGAGCAAGCAAGGAATTTCAGATTTGTACCTTAAAACACACAAGATTATCCAAGAAGCACAAATACTAGTAAACACAATGTGCACAGTCTGTAAAAAATTCCTCATGAAAGAAAGTGATGCATTATGTGAAAAGCATAGATCCCATGATAAAAAGTGTGTGTGTGACTCTTGGAGTTCGACAAACACTAGATTCAATCCTAGTAGTGATATGAAAGCCGGACCTCTGACAAGAGAATCTTAAGCACGACAAAGGAAAGTCAAACCACTAGGAATCAAGGGGTATTTGGTGAGTAAAGGCGGAGGCTCCCCCTCAATCAATGAATCTTTTCTTCTTTTTTTTTTCTTTCTTTCTTTTGCACATTTTTTCTTTCTTTTACATATTTTTCTTTTTCTTTTTCTTTTTCTTTTGCACAATCATTGGTGGCTGACACGCTCAAGAGTATGGAAACCGAACCAGAGAAGCATGGATATAATAAGGATGGCCTGGTTGGTGACTCTGAGGTAGCCTTTTCCTCATGGCTAGACTGCAAAGAATTAAGGGGAAAGCCATGGAGATGCAAAAGAATGGTAGGTGGTTAAGAGACTCAACATCACCCATGATATGCTAGTATAGGTCAATTCCTCTAGAAACGCAAAAGATCAATGACAGAAGTCCATAAAAAAATAATCACTAAGGCGGAAGACTCCAGAATTTGCTAATCCAAGAATGTGTACAGAATGAGACATACTAATCAAAAAACACACACTCCAAAACGAGTAATGACCACAGAAAACACACACATATTAACATGTAATGGATATTCTCATCAAATCCAATATGCACCAAGGACCACTCAAAAACTTTCAAGCTTGTAAAACCATACTAAGAAAATCTTTTCGGATTTTTTTTTTTTTTTTCTTAACCAAAGCAAGACAAAAAACAAACAAGCACACATTAAAAGACCAAAAAAAAAAAACACACAAAAACCTATAAACTAAAACGACCAAACAAATTAACACAAGTCAACTTTTCTCACCCAAACCGCTTTAGTATGAACAAAGTTGTAAGAATTGCGGTTCTTGGGTGGTGTCTTGACGTTGTGGTTCCTTTCCTCTGTAATAGGAACCCGTCTCGACATGGTTTCTAACTTCCTATTCCTAGGTCTAGGCAAATACACTCTCCCATGCAACTTATAACAATAAGGGCGAATATGACCGTGCATACCACAATGATAACAAATAAAAACAGGGTGTACCTTCTTTTCCTTTACCTTACCAACTCTAGGAAGTTTGAGAAGTCGATCCTTATGTTGAATTTTTTGTTCTACCTTTCCTTGAGTTCTTGTATCATGAGATGTTGAAGCACTCTGTTTTTGCTCTTTCTTACCACCAAAGCCAATGCCACTCTTGTCACAACTCATTTTTTGAGACCCAATAATATCCTCCAAAGTCTTTGATCCTTTGTTCCAAAGACCAATGGTAGCCATAGCACACTTGAGCTCTTCCTCTTTCTTGATCACTAATTCTTCCAAAGCAACTTGTGACATCTCGGGAGATTCAATCTTTTCTTCATACATGGCATGGGTTTGCAGCAGCTCATTCCTCTCTGTCTCACAAGTCAAGAGTTTTGCACAAAGAACTTGTCGATCATCAGCTACCTTGATGGCATTAATCCTGGCCTCGGAAATCTCCTCCTTAAGTTTGACATTCTCACTTTCACATGTTTTAAGTTTCTTTGTGAGTTTGTCATTCAATTTGAATAAGTTAAGAGACTCCTTATACAACTTTTCATAAGCTTGTTCAAGCTCTTCATGATCGCTCTCCGAGGATTCATCATCAGTGATATTCTCAACTGACCTCTTTGGAGAATCTGTTTTCCTTCAGCTTCAGAAGCCGCCATGAAAGCAAGAAATTGTTTATGACCCTCTTCACCTTGATCTTCATTGTCACTTTCATCTTTATCAGATTCTGATTCATCATCCCAAGTGATAGCGAGGGCTTTCTTCTTCCTCAACCGAGTGGGGCATTCTTGAGCAAAGTGGCCAAATCCTTGGCATTCATAGCATTGTAGTCTTTCAGAGTTTCCTTGTATCTTTCCTTTCTCCTTCTTGGCTATAGGATTAATTTTGAGTTTATCTTTGCCTTTAGATTTATGAGAATGAGTAGATTCCAAAAGATTAGGATTCTTTTTCAAAAAAGATTTTTTAAATTGTTTAACAAAAGCAACCATAATCTTGGAATCTATATCACAATCCTCATCAGAATCCTCTCTAACTTTATGAGCACTACTAAAAACAATATCTTTTTGTTTCGTTTTGAAATTCCTGTGTGCCTCATAAGTTTGGAGATTTCCAACCAACTGATCCAGCTTGAGGTTGTCAACATCTTGAGCCTCCTCAATAGCCGTAACTTTTGGTTGGAACCGATCGGGCAAGGATCTCAAAATTTTTCCCACAACTTTGGATTCTGGAATTTTTTCACCTAAATTGAAGCTGGAATTTACAATGTCACTCAACTTCGCATAAAATTCATCAAAGGTCTCACTATCTTTCATTGAAAGGTTTTCGAAACTAGATGTGAGTCTTTGAAGTTTTGAGCATTTAACAGAAGGAGTGCCCTCATGAATAGTTTGTAAGATATCCCAAGCCTCTTTTGCGACTTCACAATTACAAATACGACTAAATTCTTCAGGTGTGACAGCGCAAAAGAGAGAATTGATAGCTTTATTATTCCAGCTACAATTTTGGTAATCAGTTCTGTCCCACTTATCAATTGGGTTTGGGGATTGTAACTCCATCAACAGTAATTGTTGGTTCAGTCCACCCATTCATGACGGATTGCCAAACTTTTTCATCAATAGATTTTAAAAAAGATCTCATCCGAGCTTTCCAAAAAGAATAATTGGATCCGTCAAGTAGGGGTGGTCGAACCATAGAATTTCCTTCACGAATTGTATCCATTATCACAAATCAAACAAGATCTAGTTCTAAAAAAAATTTTTTTTTTTAAAAAAAAATAGAACAACCTGCTCTGATACCAATTGAAAAATCTAGAAATCCCCTAGATGTTGATTTGTGATTATGTATCAATTTTAAACAGAATACAACAATCCCAATCAAACAATCAAACAATCAAGACAAAGAGACACAACGATTTAACGTGGAAAAAACCACAATTGGACACCTCCAACTGTGATAAAAAAACCACGGGCAACAGCCACAAGACAATCCACTAAGAAGAATTAAAGGAATTACATAGGTATACTCTCAATTACCTAGCGAATCCACAACGCCTAATTGAACCAACCTCTATGTGCCTCTTCCAACCCCATCTTCACCACGGAATTGTCTTTCTGATGAGCCACTCTGGATTCCACCACAGCTTCAGGCTCGAATTCTTCAGAATCCACAACTGAAGAACAACACTCTCTTTTGTAGAACAAAACACAACCTTTGATGTACTCTCTTTAGAACATGAGTTGAAGACTCAATCAAAACATCAAAGAAAACTAGCAAAATCTCTCCAGATATAAACCTTAAGATCCAAAAATAAGATCTGGAGAAGTTTTTTTTTTTTTGTGTTGGGAGAAAACCAACTATTTATAGAAAACCAAAGCAATCCTAATTTCAGAAGAAAACCAACTCTTTAATCAAATCTGGAAATCTGGATCGCGCGGTCCGCTCGAGCTTAACACAGCCCGCTCGAGCGGACTGATCAAAAACTGCGTGCGAACAAACTGAGATGCGCTCGAGCGAAGGAGAATCCGCTCGAGAGTAAAATCACACCCGCCAGTATTTTTTGCTTGCCCTGACAAAATACTGCGACCTGCTAATCTACGCTCGAGCTCACAAGGCTCCGCTCGAGCGGACAGAACAAAAACACAAAAAATTACAATTGAATCAACACAATGTTTTGTCTCCGGATTTGACAACATAGGTAGTACCTTCTCTGAAAAGCACAATTCGGGTTGGATTCGCATCTAAACACTCATAGCCTCACTGAAATAAAAGGTGAAAATAAAATACAACTGAAAGGAGTTTTGTCAAACGGGATTGCCAAGAAATAAAACCTAACAAATATGTATCATAGCTTATAGCAAAACATGGGATGAATCAAGTTCATCAATCAAAGTTTGTTTGTTTTGTTTTTTTGTTTTTTGTTTTCAAAGCTTCTTGGATGTTGATAACATCTACACAATCCCAAAGGATGACATTCTGGACAAAACAAGGGTAATACCGTCCCGCAATCGAAGCACACCCGTTCATGACCGTCGGTGGCCGACCCGGAATACAACCCATCTAGAAAATCGTTGGTGGCAAAACATAATCCACCCGTACAAGACTGCTGGTGGTACCATCCGTACAAAACCATCGATGGAAAACCATAATACTAGCATCACATATATCATTTCCTTTGGCCTTAAAAATATTTCATACTTAGAATTTAATCACTTCATCTAAATAGGTGCTAGAATGCACATTCATACCGTCATCATTTCCCACAGATGACTATCAACCGGTAACACACATTCATCTAACCATTGTATATAAATTGTCTTACCAATCTATTTAACATAACCAAAAGCAATAATTTGCACAATTCTTTATTATTTCATTTTTCTGCAATTCGTCTTACATATTGCACAACTTTCCTTTTCTTTCTGTCTAACAATGCGGGGGTAGTATCCTTTGGATCCCCTATCCTTATTTCCGCCATGTTCTGCACAACAATCAATCACAATATGCACAAAAAATATACAATAAACATGGATCATAATCGTTAGCGTCATCAGAGTACAATTAACGTTGCCATCAATCTTTTCTTATATATTCAGAAATATATGCATGAGGCCTAGGTCTTTTCTAGACATCCTAAAGCTCAATGGATTCGTGTGTGAGATAGCAACTCGTGCTCTGATACCGCTTGTCACGCCCCAAACCCGCCCTTAAAAGTTTGGGTATGACCACCTCAGAAACGGACATAAAACCTGATGTATTTAACGCATGGGGCCTGAATGGAAGCACCTGATAACAAAAATCTATTCCATTGAGCTACCGCTGTTATGCTAGGATCACAACATCACATTAGGTAAATAATATACAGAAAATATACACATATACTTTGACTCAGCCCCACAATTGGGCGTATAGCAAAAATATTAATGAAAGACAACCCAAGCATAAGCCAAAAACCTAAGAATACTTTACAAAATGCACGGGCTTCAGCTAAGTGCCTAGACACACCGAGGTCGACAGGAGAGAGACAAGCCTTAAGGGTTAGGACTGGTCTCCCGGTTGATTACCTACAGAAACAGACAAAATACAGAATGAGCGAAACACAGTGAATAATAGTACGTAAATAATGTAATGTTTAACTTGAATAATAAAGCATATAACTACAGAGGCATACGATTAACTACATTCTGTAATTACTTTCAGAACAGTCATGGGTCCAGTTTTCTTAATAGAGTGGCTTTAAACCCAGTAATGTATAAAACGGCCATGGGCCTAACAGATACAGAACAGCCATTGGCCCAGAAATATCAGAATGGCCATTGGCCCATAAATACATGTATGGACTCAAGAGGTGGCTCGAACGGAATTTAGAGGTGGCTCCCACTTAAGTGTAGCACTTAGTTCCGTACAACACTTTGTTCCATACCAGAAATCAATAGGTCTCATCATGTCATATCATAAACGGATCGAATTAACAAAACAGAATACATAACAGAACGAATAAACAAAACAGAATAACTTCCAAATTCATGAGAATATCGTCACACTATAGTGTATATAAATCACCTCATGGTTTATTACAAATGGACATAATCGTCTTGCGTATATTAGAATTTTAATAACACTTTTGATAGAAGACACATGTGTCATTGTAGTGCGTTCAATAGCAACAGAACAATTTACCTCATAATAGTCTTCCTTCATCATTGGCAAACAGAATGATTCGGGGTATACAAGCATCATGGTTCCTTTTGTTCACTAGGAGTCAATAAGGTTAATTTACAAATAACAGAACATTAACAATGTCTTTTAACAGTAAGCAACCGCACTACTATAGTACTGTCTATGATTCTATCCAATTATCCAATTATGTTTTCCCTTTTAGGTAGATATCTATGTCACAAGAATAACTTGTATGCAGTTCTTATGCGAAAACATAGGTAATTATAGGTTATAGCACATTACCGATAACCGATAACCGTTAACCGTAGTCGAAATGCAGAATGGTTTCAGAATCATATCGATGTGTGCTAAAGCTTTCAATGTTCACATCAATTCCCAATCAACACACATGTTAACATAATTGCTCAAGGAGAATAGAATGTTAATAACAATAATTATTAACGGTAAATAATATACATTTGTAGTACTATCACTCACAGTGATCGGCTCCAGGTAGTAATGGGACGATGCCCTTGTCTCGATCTACCAGCACAATGCACAACATATAATATGAGATAATAATTGATCCTTTACTTATTCTCTTTGACCACTTAATCAATTAGCCATGGTTGTACCAAGATCATTATACTTCAATAAGTTATAATCCATGCCATAGAGATAGGAGGAATCGATTAAAAAATGGTCCAGACGAAGAAACAATACAAACCGGTAAACAGATAGTGAATAGTCATCACTAAATTGGGAATAACTATTTCTGTACTTAGTATTTGGGGGTGGTACTACCACCATTGGAAACTAGACTTCCGGGGCTTGATTTTAGGCTCAAGAATCACTCAAAACGGAGTCCGGATGCAAAAGATATGCCTATTCAAAGTTACTCGGCATAAGCTGAAACAGGGGTGGCCGCTCGTGCCGCCCAATTCCGCTCGAGCGGAAAAACCCGGCCGCTCGAGCGCCCAAAAACAGAATGAAAACCTATTTTTTTCCCTCTTCTCCGCACGTGCGGCCATGGCCTCTGCACGTGCAGCCTGGGCCCTGTTTGATAGTCCGAAGTGCATACAAAACCCCATTCTTGGTGAGCATTCATAAGGTCTAAATTAGATCTTTTAAGTGCCAATTCATGGTTTGAAAATCATGTAATTAAACAAATACAATCATACACAATCTCAATCATACACAATCTAGGTTGAACTAGATCTTTAAACCCATGAACACAACTTGATCACACCTACTTGTACTCAAACATGGAGAATCAAATATAAGAGGCTATTTCCTTTATATTCAATCCCTTTATTCTTCATGATGCTCACATACAAACACATGTAGCCATATACTTACATAGTTGGATTCAAGCTTAACAATTTAAAGAGCAAGATATAAATTCCTCTAGATCATACAACATCAAGACATTACTACTTCAATTCAAGGAAGAGGGTTGAACTAGAGAAATTAAACTTACCTTAAGCTTTAGAATCTCTACACCCCTTTCACTTCCTCACTTGCTCCCTTGAAGACCCAATCTCTTCCTTTCAGACCCTTATTCCCCTCCAGGAGATATTTTCAAGTTTTGATCTTGCTTAAGAAAACTTAGTTATAGATATTCATCTATAAAAGTATATAGGACAAAATCCAATCGTTTAATCATTCCGAAATAGAAATTTCGTAAACATGCTTAATATTACTTGAAAATTATGCTGATCACATATATATAATCAATTTCAGATAATTAAGCTGTTAAGGCTTCCAATTTCTGATTCAGACATTCTAAATGTAACAGATACTTTTCTTGTTAAACAAATATACATTCATAAACATTGGATTCACTTAATTAACTTAATTTAACATGGAAGTTCACAATAAGCATTTAAATGCGTAGGACAAGGGACTGAAAACATTTCAGAAAACATGTACGAGGGTCGGGTTATTACACAAACTCAATTTAAATTCACTCAATTTTTTTTTTGGTTAAAAAAAAGTGCATATGTTACAAATCACTCACTCTCTCTCTCTCTCTCTCTCTCTCTCTCTCTCTCTCTCTTATTTTTCTTTCTTCCACACTCTTATCAAATAACTAACCACTTAACCCATATATAGACTAATCTCACAATGTAAACAAATAATCTGAACAAATGGAAATAAAAAAAAAAAAACAAGCAGCAACTAATCAAATTGAAATTGAACTCCTTAGTCCAAGAGTTTCTTCAATCTTCATTCCAGAGACTCCTCTTCAACTTTGTTTTTTTCAACCTCCATTCGAATAGTAATGAAGGTTCATGAATTCTCTTGATCTCTTTCGATGGTAAGGGATGATCGGTGGTGAATTGAGCTTACTATTTTGAACATAATAAAAAAAACACTTCCTAGAATATGTGTTTCATTTCATATCAGTTTGGTGCTCGAGATTTTAATTATGTCAAGTTAGTCCTAAAACATTGATGATAAAGATGAAATATAAGGGAGAGGTTAAAATGTGTACCTGCACATTGCAGGAAAAATTAAACTTTTGGTGAGAGAAGTTATACTTTTTGCATAAGGTGCATATGATGTGCACTTGCACATCCGAAATATAATACAATACTAATGGATGAAATTGACACATTAAAACTTGAGGGACCAAATTGCACAAAACATATAGTTTAGGAACAATAATTAAAATTTATCATTATTTCGTTAATGATCTAAATGGTTGTTTAAAATTGGACCAATTTGACTTACATTCAAAATTTTAGGGATGAAATTGATAAAATTAAAATTTGAAGGACTAAAGTTGGTTCGTTTGGCAAGTGGGTTGGCTTTTTGATTTTTTGAATATTTTAGCATGGGGCTAAAAAGTCTTGTTTGGGAAGGATTTTTTTTGGTTTGTTTGACTTTTTGTGAGAGAAAGAATATAATGATTATGGGTTGGATGTGATGTTTTGACTTTTTTTTTTTTGATCGACAAATGTTAGTTGTTAGTTGTTAAATTAGCATCTACGGGAGAAAATCTGCCTACCCTTGGCAAAACACCAAAGTGCTTGCACTCCTTAATTCAACCCCCTAAGGGAAATTGAACCATGACCTCCTTGGGACTAAGCCCAAAAGAAGGCATGGTGGCTAAAATAGCATATTTTGTCTTATTAAACTAAAAAGCATATTTTGTCTTTTTATGGCTAAAATAGCCCAACTCTGCTTCCAAAACGATGCCTAAAGGTGGTATTCTATGTCAGTGTATATTTAAAAATATATATTTATAAATTAATAATAAACTTCACGATTGTGAAAGTGTGATATAAAGTGATAAACTTTTTTTAATTAATTAGTAATTTAAGAAAAATCACTCAGAAGCATAGTTTTCCCTTCATTAAACTGTTCATTCATGTATTTTTGGATGAACTTTAAAAATATGGGAAAATTACAAATTAATGGAATATTAAAAAAATATTTATATTTTTGTAGTGGTGTAAATTTTATGTGTATAGTACAAGTATTTTTTTGTGCTTAATACAAGTCCTTCGTATGCGTCAGAATTACACCAAAATTATTATATCTATTGTTTAGAAAATTATATGGTATACATACACACCTTTACTTACGACTTTTGTATTTTTGATTATAATAGTTATAACTTATTGAGATGTTTAGTTATGATATTGTTTTGGTTATGATTCACAAGTACAATGTTATAGCTTATGCGATATTTGTTTATAACTCAATATTTTTTTTTTAAAAAAAAAATTATGACTCCTCTAATATTGAATTGTGTCATTTGTACGGTACACACTCATAACATTACCGCCTACAGTTTTATTTTATTTTATTTTTTGGGGGGAGGCTCTCTCCAGTTGGGATACCTAATTAGAGGGTGCCATTGGGCCTTCGAGGGCCCACCACAGAGCCCGTATCGATAATCTGACTCGTTTAATGTATAGAACTCATCGAGGATTTCATCCATGCAAAAAATCACATTGATTGGATATCGATAGCCACTTGATCAGATCACATTTGTATAATTTATTTTACAAATCATACATTCCGTTGACACAAATGTGATCTAATCAAACGACTATCGATATCCGATTAATGTATTTTTTGCAGGGATGAAATTCTCAACGACACCTACACATTGAACAGTTCGGATTTTCGATGTGAGTTCCGTAATAGGCATACGAAAACCTAACACAGCCCTTCAGTTTGCTTTGGACTGAAGAGAAGCTGTGGCTTCTTTCTTTTTTTTTTTTTGTAACGCCCTCAAAATAATACGTAAAACCCATCATTTTAGACATGCAATGATATAAGAAAATAACCATCTTTCCATTAATCAAAGTAGTTCTAACAAAAGTATTACATGTTAACGATAAAAGCAAATGCCCTACGGGCTTACAGCTTTCCAAGTTAACACTTGGTTACAAAAAAAAGAGTGCTAACTTAATGCATATTAAGCCCTTGGCTTGAATTTACATGTAATACATCAAAAGAAAGCAAACAACAAAAGTAGTCTGTCTGCCTCTAGCCTCCCAAGCTATGTCTTTGGAGGTGGCATGCTACCTGTACTTGAAAATGATGTCTCATATAGGATGAGCCACATCCCAGTAGAAATATACTAAACCAACTATGAACAATGACAAAAATAACAGTATTCGATAGATGGCCCACACTGATATTCCCACTTACAACATATCACAGTTTCATGACATTCAAGTCCATGTTACATTTCATTTCTCACTTCCTTTCAACTTTAAGTTTGAAAACAAGGCTCAGAATCTAGCCAAATAACTCAATGAAATTATGATCCATCGTTAAAACACTTTTGGAATTCATGACGGATACACATTTTGATGCTGTATCAATAACACATAAACCACTTCCGTCCTTCACGAAGGATACACATTTTGGTGCTGTATCAATATAACATAGAAATACTTCTATACTTTACAATTGATAACGATATACATTTTAGTGCTATATCAAATCAATTTAAACACTTCCATAATCAACACTTGATACACATTGTACTGCTGTATCAATGTCGCACACAATCCGATTTAGAGGTCCATTCCCCATCTTCCAATAAACCGTGGAGTACATCCCCCATCTCCTCCCACACAATACAATGTATAGAAACAATCATCATATACAAATTCAATCAATCAATACACATTTTAGTGTTGTATTGTACCAATCACCATATTCAATGGCTTACTCAATTGATTAGTTTTAGTTTGTCTAATCATCATGCATTGTCTACAACAATCAAGACTATCCTCCACCGATAGCCCAAAATAGTTATTTCTAAACAGAAAATAAATGCACCAAATGGATACAATATCAACATTTCAGCCAGGTGAGTGATAAATGATCCAACTACACCCTTTAATCCCACACATTCCCAGTCTCAACATTTTCAATTCAATTTCTCATTTCTCGAAATTAATTTCATAAATTAATTTATCCACAATTAGGGCTTTTTCCCATAATTACAACACCAACCCTAAGGTTCCATTTTCATCAATAATCCCAACATCAAGTCCATTTTCCAATGTATTACATACTTAAAGGTTTTAAACTTTGAAAACCCCTCTTTTGAAAATTACCCAATGACCCCAAACTTTCTTGAAATCACCCAACAACCCCCAACATATCGAAATACCAAAATTCAAAGACAAAGCTCATAAGATGGAATAGGATATCCCTACCTCGAAGTTAGAGCTCAAACGGGGAAGTTGAAGAAAACCAAAATGCTCCAAATACCAAGATCCACAGATCAAAATGAAGCACTCGACGATCAACACCCTTTTTACAAAGGCCGAAGGATAGGGGGACACTCTAACTAGATCAAACCCTAGAGAGAAGGGAGATCCTAGAGAGAGAAGCTCTCAAAAAGTGTTTTTAGAAAGTAAGAGAGAGAGAGAGAGAATGTAAAAAGTGCTTTTAAAACGCCTAGCTGCCAACTGATATACGACATTCCCGCTCGAGCGGAGAATAGAATGACAACAAGATAGATACAACTACCAACTCCACGGTACCGAGTCCGGAATACAACTGAACAATAAAGGGACAACCGGGATCGCTATATTTTTTTTTTCCTCATTTTATCACAGATTTGCAAATCATCATGCCACATGAAAAGATATAAGAATGAAAACTTTTGATAAAATATTTAAATGGTATTAAACATTAATCTATTTGAACAAGCTTCCCCAGTTATCTTTAAAGTATGTAAACAATTATTTTTGTTTGATTCCCTCACTGATCTATATATCAACAATGATAGACACTCTTGTTTTGGAGGACCCCTATAACTCCCAAAGTGATCCACACCACTCATAATGTGGGTCCCACACATCATGAGTGGTGTGATCATTTTGAGATTGTGGAGGTCCTCCAACAAAAAAGGGGCACTTTTTTCTCTATATATATATCTGACCAAGCTTCCCCAATATGTAAACAATTATTTATCTGCACCAAGAAAGGCATACTAGCTATTCGAGTTCTTCATACACACACACACACACACACACACACACTCACTCTCTCTTAACAAACAGTGAGTGTAAGAAATGTGGCAAGTTGGGTTGTGTGTAGTAGCTGTGGTTACCATATTGATAAGTCAATGGCTTGACAAGTGTAGGAACCCAAAGTCCAATGGAGTTCCGCCTCCAGGATCTATGGGTCTCCCATTCATTGGAGAGACACTTCAACTTCTTATTCCCAACCACTCCTTGGATCTCCATCCCTTCATTAAGAAGAGAATTGAAGAGTACAATACAGTAATAAGCTTTTATGTGTACTACTTTGTTTTGTTGTTTTATTTATTTAGTAGTATTTTATTTGAATATATTATTATTTATGATGGTTGTTGTGAATTTGTACTTGGACACAAACAAACAAACAGGTATAGGGGATGTACTCCACGGTTTAGGGGAAGATAGGGGATGGACCTCTAAACCAGATTTTGTTTGGGAGGAGATAGGGGATGGACTCCATTAGCATCACTTTTATGTGTGCTTATTTATATTGAAGTGTTTTTATTGATACAGCACTAAAATGTGTATCAAACTGGAAGTATGAAGTGTTTTGATTTGAGCCTGAGTCTCATATGTTTGTTGACATTGGAAGAATGTGAATTTGATATATATATATATAGTTCACTGTTGTAAGTTTGGCCAGGTTCTGAGCCATATTGATAACGTTGGAAAGTAAAACGTGTCTTAGACATTAATGTCATGAAACTATATAATGATGTAATTGATTATCTTGGTTAACCATCTATTGAATGCTATTGCTTTATTCAATGCTTATATTTGGTTTAGTATATTTCTACTGGGCTGTGGCTCACCCTTTATGGGAACATCATTTTCAGGTTCAGGTGATAAGCTACCTCCAAGGACTTAACTTGGAAGGACTTAGATTTTGAAGACCATTTTCAGTTGTTTGCTTTTATTTACATGTAAACATTCAAGCCTAGGGCTTTATTTGTATTTGAGTTAGAACTTATATTTTTGTGTCCAAGTGTTGTTTGGAAAGATGTAAGCCCATAGGGCATTTAATTTGATATTACATGTAATGTTTTCAATTAGTAATACTCTGATGAATGAGATAATGAATTGTTTTCTTTTAATATTACATGCCAATGGTATATATATAATGGGTTATTTGAGGGCGTTACAGGTATGGGATAGTGTTTTCAACAAACTTGGTGGGAAGGCCAATTGTGATAACAGCAGATCCGAAGCTGAACAATTACTTGTTTCAACAAGAAGGGAAGGAAGTAGAGCTGTGGTATTTGGACACATTCCAGAAGGTATTTCGGCTAGAAGGTGAAGCCAGGCTTAACGCTGTTGGTCGCATTCACAAGTATGTCAAAGGCTCCTTTTTGACTCTCTTTGGTGTTGACAGCCTCTGGACTAAGGCCCCGTTTGGGGACTTACTTTTTTAGCCAATTAGCCAAAAAGTTACTAAATTAGCCAAAATGCCAACAACTCATACCAAAAAGTCAAAGATTCTCTTTTCTCTCTACTTTTTGCACATCTTTTCGTAATTAGTCAAAAAGTCATCCCAAACATACAAGTTTTTTTTACCTACCTTTTTAGTCAAATAGCCAAAAAGTTACTAAATTAGCCTGTTCCCAAACGAGGCCTAAGTTGCTTTCTGAAATTGAAACCACCATTCACACTAACATCCACCGCTGGTCTACCCAAGGAACCATTGATGCCAAAAAAGAAGCTGCTAATGTATGTATCTCTTTGTACTATTATTATTATATATAGATTATATATAGAGTAAAGTAAAGTAAAGGTTGTATTTCTATATACACAAGGCTGGACTTGGTGTATTGAAATTTTTACTTCTCTTTGCCTCTGTTTGGGAAGTGGGTTGGCTTTTTGGCTTTTTTGGCTATTTTAGCCTGGGCTAAAAAGCTTGGTTTGGGAAGGGCTTTTTGGCTTTTTGGTTCTTTTGGCTTTTTTTGTGAGAAAAGAGTGTAACAATTATGGGTTGGATGTGATGTTTTGTTTGTTGTGGCTAAAATAGCCTATTTTGTCTTTTGTGGCTAAATTAGCCCCAAACCTCCTTGCCAAACAGAGCTTTGCTAATTTCTGGACTTTGGTGTTGTTCTGCTATTTTGTGTTTGTGTTTGTGTTTGTCTTGTTGTCTTGAAGTTTGATTGCCTAATAGTCTCTGCTGCTAATCTCTTCTTTTTTGTGTATTTTTCATCTAAGTCTGATGTTGTAGTAGCATCTTTTGCTCTCTGGTTTGTTGGTTCCTCAAAAAATAGAAAATAAAATACAAATGCACCGCATTTACACTTTTTGAGTTAATCAATATACCTGGAACTTATTATCTTTGCATCTGATGATAACAAAAATTGATTATAAATATGTATAGATTTATGTCCTTCACGATCGAGATAGAAGACACGTTATCTTTTCATAGGTTTAAAGGTTCAATCGTCAGATGTTCAATTTTCGACAAGAGAAGTACTTATGACTTTGTAATAATTTCCAATGAAGAACAAGATACCTAACTGTCATTGCAAGAAAAGACAAATATGAGACAATTAAATCAGATTAACCCCTCTCAAAGCACAGTATACAAAGCATGCAACAGTCCCATATCCAGTTTAAGTTTGATATGGAAAAAAGAAACTGGTATATGAATTGTTTCAGGAAGAAAAATAGCAAAAAGATGGATAACAAGAGGACCATAGGCATAGCTAAAAAAGATGGAGGCTTCTCAGTGGTGAGGATAACTGGAAGGGCTTGTTAGATCCTCTAGACATCGATCTTCGACGGTACATCATTCATTATGGAGAAATGGCTCAAGTAACTTATGACACCTTTATCTCTGAGAAACTATCAAAATATGCAGGATGTAATCGGTATGCAATGAAGGATCTCTTTGCTAATGTGGGCATAGAGCAAGGGAATCCATTCAAGTATCGCGTGGCCAAGTACTTGTATGCGACATCATCAATCCCGCTCCCTGATGCATTTATATTGAAGTCTTTGTCGAGGGAAGCATGGAGCAAGGAATCGAATTGGATGGGATATGTCGCGGTGGCCACAGATGAAAGGAAGGCTGCTTTAGGGAGAAGAGATATTGTGATTGCTTGGAGAGGCACAATCCAGGCCTTGGAATGGGTTAATGACTTGGAATTTGTTTTGGTCTCTGCTTCAAAAATACTTGGAGAAAAAAATGATCCTAGTGTGCATCAGGGTTGGTACTCCATCTACACTTCAGATGATCCAAGATCGCCATTCAATAAGGTCAGTGCCAGAGACCAGGTAACTTAATTTAAATACAATTTACATATAAAGCTTATACAATTTACATGTAACAATATCTTTCGAGACAATAATGAAGATAACATAGTTTTTCTTGTATTATGTTTTAGGTTCTTGGTGAGGTTAAAAGACTTGTGGGAGAGTATAAGAATGAAGAAATTAGCATTATTATAACTGGCCATAGTTTGGGTGCCACTATTGCAGCACTAAACACAGTTGACATAGTTGTTAATGGATTAAACAAGCCTAGAGACCAACCAAACAAGGCGTGTCCCGTGACCGCCTTTGTGATTGCCAGTCCTAGAGTTGTAGATTTGGGCTTCAAAAAGGTCTTTTCTGAGTCAAAAGATCTTCGAGTACTACGCATCCATAATGCCCTAGATATTGTTCCAAACTATCCATTGATAGGATACTCAGATGCGGACGAAGAATTGGGTATTGACACTACCAAATCCGAGTATTTGAAGAGCCCTGGAAATTTGGAGAATTGGCATAACTTGGAGGCTTACTTGCATGGAGTTGCAGGAACACAAGGATCAAAAGGAGGATTCAAGTTGGATGTTAAACGCGACATTACACTTGCCAACAAAGGAATTGATGCCTTGAAGGATGAATATTGTATACCGGTATCATGGTGGTGTGAGAAGAACAAGGGTATGGTTCAATAGACGGATGGCTCTTGGAAGTTGATGGATCATGAATTAGATGATGATTTCTAAATCTTCATATTCATGGTTGAGGCAATTGTATTTTTTTTTTATGAGCAAAAAGTAATAGTTTATAATAATAGTAAAACATTATAAAAGAAAGGCATAACTGAAGAAAAAGCAAGTGGTAAGATTAAATTTAATTATTTAGTTATTATGGCAATCCATATAATATGGTAACATGAATTATAAATTTAATAAGATTAGAATTTCATATTTTAAACCATAAGATAATTGGTCGATAGATGGAATAGTTTCCTGCTTTGATGCGCAAATGGAATAAAATTGAATGAGGAAACTGGTTCTCTCTCTACCTATAAAAGTGTATTTAGATCACCCATCAATTATTCTAAATATAACGTATTCTAAATAGGGTCAAGAGAGAGAAACTTTTTTTTCCATTAATATTGATATTAGGTTTATGTTCAATCAATTTTGGATCACTTGAAAGTTTCACATAATTGATCCAGGTATGTTATTTATTTTCCGCATTATGTTTTGTTTGTGAAAATCATGATAATTCACGATTTTGGACTATAAAGTTTATTATATGCATAACACCATCAAATAATTTACAAGTGGTACCAGAGCATTGGTCAGAAAATATCATGATTTTTTATTAAATAAAATTAATGAATTCAATTTATGTCTGTCATTGATTGTTTGTATATTAATATTAATTGTGAGACATGATTCGAATGGATTACGATTTCGAAATTGTGGTCAAGTTTGATTATGATTTTATTGTGTATATATATTCAATGAATAATAGTTATGACTCTACAATGCATACTTTATAATTTCACCCATTATTTTGATAAAGTTATGTTATCCATCGGTTTGTGGAACACTTTTGATTAATGACACTTCCATGATCATCTATATTGGTGGTAAAGATTATGTTAAATTATTATTTTCAAATAAATTGAATAAATTAATATTTGAATAATTGAATATTTTGCATGATTTAATTGTCTTTATTATGAGAAAAGACTTAATGGGTGATGATCACTATATTGTTTAATCTAGTGTTTGTAAAATTTAAATAATACGTAAACATATTACATAATGAATTGTTGTTATTCATGTTTTTCTAAATTGTGTTGTCAAATTTTATTGTGGAAAAATACATTAAAATTTTATTGCAATCTTTACAGTACCAAGCTTATTACTATTAATGAATCTAACCGTAATCTCTAAAAATTATTTTACTATGATGTTATGACCACTATTATGTAGAAGTTTGATTTTTATGAGTGATTTGATGAGATACAAAAGTATGTATTTTTATATGACATGAAATATGAATTGCGCTAATATTTGTCATGTCATAATATTATCCTTATGATTTTGTAATATGCGTTATGATGATTATGATGATGAATAATTGTGAATAAATCATTATTTATTCTCTAATTACTACGCAAAGTTTTTTTTTTCAATTTTGATTCGAAATCTAAACTATGATACGATTGGTAGTTGTCAAAGTGACCCAATCAGAATAACACATATGTTAGATTTTTGTAATTAGTAATCCCATTAGACAAAACTCCTTTCAATTGTAATTTTATTCGCTCTTTTGTTTCAGTAAGGATGTGAGTGTTTAGATGTGAATCCAACCCCAATTGTGCCTATGAAGAGGAGTTTGTGATCTTGAGGCTTTTAACTTTTCCACTTCACTGACTATGTACAGGGATTGAGCTTACCTGGTCAGCTCGCGAGGGTCCAAGGGGCAGCGCCCCATGGTAGGTCTGGGGCAGCGCCCCTGAACCAAAATCAAAAATGCAGTTGAAGTTATTTGATCACTCTAGCTGTCATTTGTGTGCTCGAGCGGAGAAAAGGGTCATCCAGTATTTTTGCAGAGCATCTGAACTTTTGAGAATCAAGTTTTATTGCTCGAGCGGTGAATGTTGCACTCTAGCAGCTAGCTTATATGTTTTGTACCGCCTTTACTCGCATTGCTCGAGTGATCTTCGTAATCTAGTATACTATAAAGTGCGTTGTTTACTCATTTTAGGGTTTGAGTCGTCCAGATTTTCAGAGAGGAAGAAAAAACAAAGGTTGCATTTGGTTTAGTTTTGGAATTGTGATTCTCTTTTTGGAGTTGTGATTTGAGTGTAGAATTGTGAGCTGAGTTTTGAAAAGAGAAAATTTGTTTAGTTATAAGTTTTGAAGAATGTTTTGAAAAGTGTTTTGAAAATGGTTTTTGAGTTTTGAATTTTAAAAAGAACAGATTGGGTTTACCCAGACATTCTCCCGAACATCCGACCGGTTGACCGGAACAGTGATTTTTTTTTTTTTTTTTTTTTGCAATTGCAACCTATTATTTGAATATATATATATATATATATATATTTGTTTTAGATATTTTTTAAATATAGAAATTAGTTTTTGATGATTTGTTATAAAAATAATTTAACAATCTCATCACTAACCATCTTTAACACTATATCACCAAAAGAGTTTTGAATTAAGTTTTGTGTTGTGTGTTTGGTTATAAGTTTTGAAATTAATTTTTGAATTGAGTTTTGTGTAATTTTTAGTTGTGTGTTTGGTTATGAATTTTGAAAAGCGTTTTAAAAGGTGTGCCCTTGGAATCAGTCAAACCAAATAGAGCCAAAGTGTTTTATATTGGAGAGTGCTTTATGAGTGTTTCCTTGCTAATATAAGAGTGATCAATGGATCCATGAACGTCATATCAACATTATCAAGGGTTTGTTTGTTTTCTTTTATTCGCAAAAGAGAGAGTAGTTCTTTAGTGGATTTCGAGGAATTTGGGCCTAAAGCTTTGGTAGATTCTGGAGTGGCTCATCGTTGCCGATTCGACATCAGCGTTCTGGATTCAATGTTAGACAAGACAATTTTGAGGTAAAGACGGTGGTGGAATAGACACATTAGGATCGGTACAATTCAAGCGTGGATTCGCTAAGTAATTGTGATGTCTCGAGTCTCCTCCAAACAATTTGAGAATACTAATCTGTAATTTTTGTCTCCTTTAGTTGTCTTCGTCACTACTAAGCCGTTTGAGTCCCATATTGTTATCTATTCTTCCTTATGATTACTCATGAAGTATTCCGAGATGTCATTTGTACTTTAGGTGTGGGAGTGAAATCAGGGAAAATAGGGGAAATGTTTTGAGGCGGTTCTGTTTTACTTTCAAGTTGAGACCACTCGAGCGGTCCTTTCGTAGCTCGAGCAGTAATGTCGACCTCTCATTATCTAGTTTTGCAGTCTGAACTTCTAGGAGTTTGTATTCTTCACTCGAGCTAAAGTTTTTATTGCTTGAGCAGTTTTTTGCAAGGAGGAGAGAGATTCAGGGAGTTTGAATTGTTCGCTCGAGCGCAGGTTTCTGTTTGCAGTCTACTCTGAAAAATGTGTCCAATCACTCAAAAGTTGAGCCCTTACACATTTTTCTTTCACTTTTCACTTCACTCTCTCTCTCTCTCTCTCTCTCTCTCTCTCTCTTTCTCTACATTAACTATCACTTTCTTTTCTCTCATCTTTCTCTAGAAACCATCCACCAACTTCATTTACTTCCTTGATCTCTCCTGCGTTGTTAATTTATGTTCTTTTTTAAATGGATAATGTAAGAGAAGGAAAAGAGAACGTTATGCACTGTTGAGCAAATTGGACGAATTTTTGGAAAACCATATATATAAGTATACCTTGATTATGAACCATTACTTATTTATATTGCATGATATGAAGCATTCATGATCATAGCCATTAATATGTTGTTATTGTTTAGAATCCTGTTGGGATCCCTACTGAACTTTATGTTCATCCCACTTTGTTAATCCTTTTTTAAGTATAAGTTTATAAATGACACAAGATCGGTGATCTTCCTTACGTGTTGGCCATGGGGCCCTTATTTGTTGGTGAAATGCCGTTGATGTAAAGAGGGTTGAATCCTTTCTCTTTTATGTAGTAGTGTAAGCCTACGGGTAATTTATTTAATTGTAATTCATGTTACATTTCAATTTGTAAATGAAATTGAGGGAACCTTTATATATTTATGGATGTTAGTGGATTTCCTTTCCGTATTGTATTAATGAAATGGACTATAATGACAAACTTGGTAATGTTAACCGGATAATAAAAAGTGGGGCGTGACATTGGACTTCATTCATTAAACCCTTTATATTGGTGTTACTCATTGGGTTTTAGCTCACCGCCTTCCCCTATATATACGTAGGTGAGCATTTAGGAGATCAAGTTTAGAGTTTTGCTTTCGTCAACTTTTGTGAAGCTTTTGGAAGTGACACCGGAGCCGAGGCCCTTGTTGCCTCCTTTGGAATGTTTTTGAGAAGTCTTCAGTTTGGAACTTGTAATATGAATGTTTGTTTTTCATGTAATATGTGTATGTAAAATATAAATATATGATTGTCATATCATGTATGCACTGCTTAATATAAATACAAATATATGATTGTCATATCATGTATGACACCCGAGCCGAGGCCCTTGTTGCCTCCTTTGGGATGTTTTTGAGAAGTCTTGAGTTTAAAACTTGTAATATGAATGTTAGCTTTTCATGTAATATCTTTATTATGTGTATGTAAAATATAAATATATGATTGTCATATCATGTATGCACTGCTCAATGGGCAATGTTATTTTTGTTTTGCTTCGACTTTAGGCCCCATTATTAAATATTTTTTTTTTTTTTGGTTTTTGTTAGAGGCCATGTAATCTATGATTACTGGTCAGTCACCACTCCAACCTTTAAGGGCAAGCTAGGATCGTGACAGTAAAGTAGGCATTAAAGGGTGATATTTTGCTGACATCAACAAATTTTATGAGGTTAAATAATGGTTGACTCACATATGGGTTCATTTATCACACAAAATTCTAAGGTAAGGGGGTGTCCATTTGATTTTAAGGAATAAGGAGGTGACAATATGATTTAAGAAAAATTCAAGAGGTGTTAGTGTAATTTTCCCAAAAAACATAAAACATAAAACAAATGTGAGTTAGTAGCATTAATAGTGGAATTTTTAATTCATACAATTAGTGTAGAATTGATTATTGTTAAAAAAAATAAAAATAAAAATAAAATGTCGACTTTGCTAGATAGAATATTCATCAAAATCTAATTCAAATAATGTAATCAAACATCGGAATGAAAGTTATATAGATATCTCAATCCTATATTGTAATTTACTCAATCAAACATGCCCAAAAGGTAAATCACACTAACACCTTTATATTATGAAAAATTGCATGAAGCAATCTAAAACATTTACACTTGATATTTAAAAACGAAAAAGAAAAAAAAAAGTATTACTATTTGATTCTTTCTTCTTAATGTCACCACCTCTGTGTTTTGGAAAATTCTATTTCCACACCAATACTTCTCTCAGGACACACTGTCACTCTAATCTTTTTAATTACATTTTTATTCCCTAATCAAATTACATTTTCGTCCCTCAAGTAAATCTACTCTATTTCTTAATACACACTACCTATCCACAACCACCCCATCATTACTATGATGCTTTGCCACCATCACCGTTGAAACCCATTCATTCATTCCCTTTGACAGCCTGATTGTTGCCCTAGTACTGTGGGATGCTTTTGGGGGATACCTGAGCGTGCCTAGTAGTTTCGACTCCTGATCTCCTGATCCAATCTCACAAATGCAATGTGAAACATAAATAAAAGTCCAGATCCGACAATTTCTAAAGAAAGTCCATTTTATCGCAAAACCTTCCCAAAAATGGACTACGTCACCAGATTTCAGAGTTGCCACCTAATCTTTTGGAAAAACAAGAAAACCCGTGACTCATGCCAAAGGCTACTGTCCGTCATAACCAAAGTGTCTTGGTTCGGGAACTTAGATATGAAGGGGAAATGTTATGAATTGAGTATCCCCGTTCACCCAATCAAAAGATCGGCCTCTACTAAGTCATGATGTGAGTTTTATAGTCTTCATATGTTCATATTCCAATTTTAATAATGCTAACAATACTATGTGGAGTAAGCAATTATAGATTGTGTCATTCATTTTGGTTATGCTTTGATTTCATGCATTTTGAAAGGATTTTGAATAAATTTACAACTAAAAAAAAAAAAAAAATTTTGAGCTTACATGTATATCTATCAACGTCATTCCAATATAAGCAACACAACGTTCATTCATTGGCAGTCAGAGAGGTATATCACTGAAGCACATAGTCACATGGTAGGATGCTAGATATAATAAAATAACATACATAACTGGGATGCTAAATAGTAAGTGCTCACTTGGCATTTATCTATGGCAAGCCCAAAGTAATATGCTATATACACATGCATGATCCTATATAAAATAACTAATGCAATACACCCATAAAATGTAACTAAGGACTCGGTTGCTAACGAGTGACATGAGTATCATCTCATGGCATAAGGTAGCACACAAAAACATTTTAAATTTGACGAATTCCACAAATGTAAACACTACAAGAAATTTCACTTTTGGCAACTAAAATTTTAGTCTCCAAAAGCCTCGTTTTTAGTTGCCAATTACTTTTGACGAATTCCACAAATGTGTTAAGATAATGCAAGATCAATGATTCTTGGTTTCTGTAGCTTATCATAAACAAAATGGACACAAAAGCAGACAACTAACTTTAAGTATCCATTGGATAGCACAGATCAAATTTCCAGTTCATTACCATTGTAATTGAACTCACTCAGTACATATGCTCCCTTCAAGTGGAACTATCTCACCTTAAAAATAAGTTATATAAGAAAGATCTGTTAAGAATTATATACAAGTAATCCTAATAATAAGCAGAAATTCAAACACATAAATCTAGTTGCTCTATTTGATGTTCAATCTGAGTACATACAACATAGATTAATATATACATATTAGTGATTAAACAAAACATATATAAAATAGACTCGGTGTGTGGAAACCTACTCACTTAATTAGATGAGGGCTTCAACAAAACAACCCCTACATAAGTTCATTCAACATCACTACATCTTTTAAGAAATATAATTAGAAACGGACATAGGTGCACATACAAGTTGCTAGTTTAAGAGAAATTTGCATAGTTGTACTACCAAAATATATAAAATAGGCATTAAGTAGTTACAACAACTTGCCTTTCAACATAACCCTCGAACACCTTTTTCCGACTAAGTTTATGACATTTTCAAATCAAAGGTATTGTTTGATATTATTTGTTAGGATTCAAGAATTAAAGAAAGAAAGCAATATGTTTAGTGCTTATCACCGTCTCCTGCAATTTATCAAAGCCCTCATCTTGTTCTGCTTCCAAGGCATAAGAATCCATGATATAGAAGCCAAATAAAATATTTTTAAAAAATGATTCTAAAGAAGTTACAACAACTCGCCTTCCGTTTTTTGTCTTTGAAGACCAACAACGCCATAGTTGTCCAAGCCACTTGCCCTGCTCATGGCATCAGCTGTCTTTGTTGGGAAACCTTATCACCATAGGGCATAGGGGTAGTAGAAGCATGTGAGTCCTCTCATTCATTTGCTTGGTCGCCTGAATAATTTGAAGAAAAGAAGATACATAGTGAGAACATCTCAGAAAGAGCCATGCTAAGCGAAAGACACCGACTTGTCCTCAGTGAGTGCAAGGTGTGAAAAAATGTTCAGTTCATCAATTTATCATATGTCTGCTAGAATATTGATGGAAATAGCTAATACACACAACTATGAAGAGACGTGAAGCAAAAATGCCCTGTGGCTACTGTCAATTCAGTGTGCAGATAAACCAATTGTACACTAAAAGCATCTTCAAATAGAGAAAATTATAATACGGTAGAAATAAATAAATAAATAAATAAATAATTCAGTTGTAACACATCATCACAATTCAAAATTAATAATCTATAATTAAAACTTATCCTATCCCATTTTTTAATTTAAAATATAAATTTATTAAGATAAATATTTCATCATCATTGATTATGAAACAAAGATCCTCATTGTATTTATGAAACTGATAGCATCAGAATCCATTGAAGATCACGATAGAAATTCAATGACTAAATAAAGGATTACTAATGAACAATATATATATATAGGTCCAATGGGAAAGCATATCTATAGTATACGTTCAAAAAGAAATGTTCATAATGCCAAAAGCAATTCAAATATTACATAACATCAAAGCCAACCAATAGGGAAGGGTTTATTTTTCTTTGTTTTTCTCTTTTATTTATTTTTTTGTTGGGACCCTTTAATAATGTGACATTCCCACTGTTGAACCATCTCCAAGCTGAGTAGCTTTTCATATGATACAAGCAAAGCAACCCACAAAGCAACCCACCATCTCATGCACACACACCTGTAGAAGAATGGAGAAACAAGAAGACTTTGTTTGGTTTTGGAGTTTTCAAAAATAATTTTTAACTCCTATTTCTTTGGATTTTAGTTTTTTTTTAATGTTTTAATCAAATTCTTTTAATTTTTATTTAGATACACTTTAAAAGTTTTAAAAAAATGTTAAAAAATTTTCAAAAATTTACCAAGTACAAAAAAAAGAAGTGGAGGATAAATGGGATTACATCAGCTTACATCAAAACAAACACTAATGCAAATATATATATGTGTATATATATATATGAATAACAACAACAATACTGAAAAATACTAGTAATAGTATCTTCCTCCCGTAAAAAAGGAAGTGGAGGATACATGAGAATTACACAGCTTTTACACATCTTTTAAGGGAAAATCTCAGCTTTATTTAGATACAAAGAGTTCAGTCTACCACATTGAGGCATAGATTGAATGCAAGTCCTCTATTATTGGTGATTGTTGGAGATTCAGACAAGTGCTTTGCATAAAGATTGAAGACTATAGTTGTTTTTCTAGTGACTAAAGAGCTGAGACTAGCCTGTATGACATAGTGACTAAAGAGTTGTTTGAAGACTATAGTTGTTTTTATTTGGATACACTTTAAAAGTTTAAAAAAAATGTTAAAAATTCATTTAAAAATTTACTAAATACAAAAATCCAATACATTTTCGTATTTTTTTTATTTATTGAATTCTTTTTAGATTACTTCACAAATATTTTATTTTTTAACTACATTAGAATTAAAAAAACATTATTTTATAACTTCAACGGAAAAAAAATAAAGATAAACAATCAGTTATACAAGGCAATCATGAACTAAATAGAGGAGCCTTTGCATATTTGTGGTAAAGATAATGAATAACTTCACTTTGATGAATCCAACAAGTTAAAGTTGAGTTTTTGCCAGTTAAAAAAATCCCACTAGATGTATAAATAGGTCTCTTACTAATCCTAGTTTAATCCTTAAAGCAAACCTTCAATCCAAATTCAACAAAAAATAAGACAACCTGTTAGGTTTTATTTCTTGGCAATCCCGTTTGACAAAACTCCTTTGAGTTGTAATTTTATTTGCATTTTTTTATTTCAGTGAGGCTATGAGTTTATTAGATGCGAATCCAACCCGAATTGTGCCGTTCAGAGAAGTTTGTGATGTTAATGCTTTCAAGATTGCCACTTCGCTGATTATTACGGGGGTCGAGCTACCCGGTCAGCTCGCGGCCGAAGCAAAATGCAAAATTGCATTCAAAATTGCATGTCCGTCGTTTCTCGCTCGAGCCAAGGAGTTCTCGCTCGAGCTAAGGCTTGCTCGCTCGAGCCAAGGAATGCGCGCTCAAGCCAAGGATTGCGTCCATACAAAAACCTGAAAGAGTGTATTCCTCGCTCGAGCCAAGGATTCGTCGCTCGAGCCAAGGCACTAGTAGAAATCATGAAAAATACACTACTCGCTCGAGCCAGAAAAGCTTCGCTCGAGCGAGCCTCAGAATCCGGATTTCTCAAGGAGTTTGTTTTCTTCCCAATCTAGGATTACTTTTTGTTCTCTATAAATACTTGGTTTTCTCCCAAAACTAAGTGATTTTGATTGAAGTTCTCCAGATCTTATTTTTTGGATCTTAAGGTTTATATCTGGAGATATTTTGTTTGTTTTCTTTGATGTTTTTATTGAGTCTTCAACTCATGATTTAAAGAGAGTACATCAAAGGTTTGGTTTGTTATACACAAAAGAGAGAGTTGTTCTTCGGTGGAGTCTGAAGAATTCGAGCTTGAAGCTTCGGTGGATCCTGGAGTGGCTCTTTGGAAAGACAATTCCGAGGTGAAGATGGGGTTGGAAGAGGCACATAGAGGTTGGTTCAATTAGGCGTTGTGGATTCGGTAGGTAATTGAGAGTATACCTGTGTAATTCCTTTAAATCTTCTTAGTGGATTGTTCTTGTGGCTGTTGCCTGTGGTTTTTTTATCACAATTGGTGATGTCCAATTGTGATTTTTCCACGTAAAATCGCTTGTGTCTCTTTGTCTTGATTGTTTGATTGGGATTGTTATATTCCGCTTAAAATTGATACATAATCACAAATCAACATCTAGGGGATTTCTAGATTTTTCATAACCAATCCCAACCATACAAAAAGTCAGGTTATTTAAAATGAGATTATATAGGTGTAGAAGTGATTGACAAAAAATTTAAAATAACTAAAGCCTAAATGGGTATGGAAACATGGAATTAGGAAATGGTACAAAAGGTTGTATAGCAAAAAGAAGTAATGTCAGCACAAAACAAAAGCAAAACCACTAGCCTAAATGCTCTACCCCAAGATAGCTAACCAATCCCCCTAATGCAAACTTTGACTTTTTGCAAGTTGAAAATAATATCATTAATTGAAAAATCCAAGGGGAGGCAAGATACTTTGACCCACATTGCAATCCTTAATTTAATAGTCGCACACAACTCCCCAATTTACCAACAATTTCATTTTAAATTAATGAGCTCACCAAAACAACTCAAGAGGAGCAGAAGGACATTGCAGAAACAGAGTGCAACCAGTGTAATTTCTCAAAACAAGGTTGTGATTGACTTTTGGCAAATGATAGAATTTGAATTGGTTTTTGTCTTTCTTGTGAAGAACTGGATTAAAATATTATAACATGGCACAATAATTCAAAGTCCTGTAATCACATTATTCTTTAGCAAACCAGAATAACCTTGGTACAGCAGCAAGTAATATTAAAAAATGAAAACCAGGTTAACTGAATATTTCTGTTTGCACTAAATTCTCTGAATTCAAGAAAGCATAGTTTTCTTCTGTTAATAGTAGACAACCAACAACACTTGATACATTATATTGATCTCAACTCTTAAAGGCCTCAAAACCATAGACTTACTGTATAACTTTGTTCATCACTATAGTGGGAGTTGTAGATAAATAAAAATCACCAAAACAAACTGATGCAAACTTAGCAAAGACCATAATATCATTATCAAAAATGTAATTCATATGTGATTTAATGGAACATGTCTAATCATGATATTATCAAATAGAAGAGGGAAAAAATCAAATTTTTTTGAAAGAAATCAATTTCTACTTGCTGGTATTGCTCATCCGAACCTTCAACTTGGACTAGGACCATGGAGCCATGCACGGACATCTGAAAAGAGGCATAATTTCCACATCTACGAATCAAATTCACCAAAACACACTGAAAGAAAGAAATAAATTATAAAAAAATCAACAAAATCAAAAACAAGTGATGAAGTATGCATACAAGTAACATTCGGATCGGAATCGATTGGATGATTGGAATTGGAGAGCCATTGCTTCGCATGCTCAACGTAGGGGATGTATAACGAATCCATCAATCCAAACTCTATGGGCTTAATCCAAACCCTAGGAGCAAATTAAGATCATAAAATAAGAAGAAAAGAAAGAAGACAAGAAACAAAGAGAGAGGGGCTTCCGAGAGAGAGTTCTTCAATGGCGAATCAAGACCTGCAACTCTAAGGAGGAATTATCTGGGAGAGAGAGAGAGTGTGTCACATCCCAAACACGCCCCTAAAAGTTTGGTCCATGACCGGCCTGTACATAAGCCTCAAAACAGAATTTAGAATAATATATAATTACATACGGGGCCTTAAGCGGAAGCAATGTCAATAAAAGACAACATCCATTAAGCTTGTGCATACAGGATGGTTTAATTAGATTTAAGTATTTAAATACATTTCCAAATATATATATACAATCACAGAATTTATATAGATCTCACACACACTTACAGAAGATTTACTAATTTATATGACTCCCAACAATAAATTAAGGCCTCCACGTAGAGACATACCCCAGGTGACTTGGCAGACAGGCGAACCTTGGTACAACTCTAGTGTCAATCCCCGATGGCTCACCTACAGAAATATACATAAAACAGAATGAGCAAAGCTCAGTGAATAATAGCACTCAAACAATTTGATGATTAAACTTGAGTTGTAATATTTATAACGTATATAAGTGTAGAGGTCATATAATTATTGTTGTATTGTAAACATTTTTAGAACGGCCTTGGCCCCAGTCTTTAAACAGAATGGCTTTAAGCCCTTGAACAGAGTGGCATTATGCCCTTAAACAGAATGGCATTAAGCCCTTAAACAGGATGGCATTAAGCCCTTAAACAGAATGGCATTAAGGCCTTAAACAGAGTGGCATTAAGCCCTTGTTCATACATGTATGAACTCAAGAGGTGTCTCGCACGGATTCTAGAGGTGACTCACAATGTTGCACTTAGTTCCGTACAACACTTTGTTTCATACAAGCAATACAGAATGGCCTCTGGCCTAACAAATTATACAGAATGGCCATGGGCCCAGATTGGCTTTAAGCCCAGTTCACATGTGTATAGACTCAAAAGGTGTCTCGCACGGATTCTAGAGGTGACTCGCATTGCAGCACTTAGTTCCGTACAGCACTTTGTTCTATACCAGAAAACAATTTGTACATTATTAATTCATGCAAAGACATAGGCAATCTTCAGTTTCCAATCATTTATAACAGTTAACGTAATTAGCTTGCGAAGAACAGAGCGTTAATAATAAGAATTATTAACGGTAGGTAAATGTACAACTATAGTACTATTACTCACAGTGGTAGGTCTCTGATAGCAGTGGAATGATGTCCTCGTCTTGACCTACAAACATAATGCACATAGCAGATTATGAGAATAAAACCAATCACTTTTTATTCCTTACTCAATAGCTATGGTGGTTCTAGACTCATTAGTCCTCCATAGGTTATAATCCATGCCTCATAAAATAGGAGGAACCGATAGGAGAAAGGTTCAGGCGATGAAACGGTACAAACTCAGTAAACAGAAAGTGAACAATCGTCACTAATTTGGGCATAACTATTTCTGTACTTAGAATTTGGGAGTGAGAACTAGACTTCCGGGGCTTGATTTTAGGCTCAAGAATCACTCAAAACGGAGTCCGGATGCAAAAGATATGCTTGTTCAAAGTTACAAGGTATAAGCTGAAACAAGGCTGGCTGCTCGTGCGCCCACTTTGGCCGCTCGTGTGGCCCAATTCCGCTCGAGCGCCCAAAAGCAGAATGAAAACCTCTTTTTTGTTCTTCATGTCCACTTGTGCGGTGCCCGTGGCCGCTCTTGCAGTTTGGGCAAAAAAAAGCAGTCCGAAAATAGCTCTTGCTCCAACACTTGATCTAACCATTTTTTAAGCTTGATTTCAAGTCTAATTACTCAAAAACATGTAAAATTGCCTAATAACATGATAAACTAAATTCAACCAAGTGTAATCTCATCTCAAATAAATCAATCTTTGTCTCATTTTTTCCATATATTCAAACTTCCATAATATATGCTCAAAATCATGCAAATACATCTTACCCATGGTTGATTCTCACCTTAAATCTTGTTATTCTATAAATCATTCTTAAGATTGAACCCACATCAAAGAAATTAAAGGAAATCAAGGTTTAATTCATGGAAATAGTTCATTTAAACTCATATTTCTCAACCCCAACTCAATTAGGTGGTTTCTCTTCATTGTAGATCATGAATTTAAACTAGTAATAGATCAATCTTAAAGCGTTAAGTTGATTCCACATACCTAGAGCCAATCTCTTGAAGTCTACCTTAATTCCATCAATTTTCCCATCTTTCCTCTTCATCCTCAAGCTCTTCCTTACTTATTCTCTTTGAGTTCTCTATCTCTCCCTCTCTCACGTGGCTCCCCCTTTTCTCAAGATATTTTTGGTTCTAAGAGATGAGTCCATCAACTCATAAGGCATCCATTATATAAATATACCCACACACACAAATTTAACACAATAGGGAGAGCCAAACGTGGTCTTACGAATCGCACAAAATCAAATTTCAATTAAACTTCCCAGATGTCTCTAAAAATTATGCTGATCATAAATGTGTCCTCTGTTCCAGTTTTTGAAGCCTCTAAGGCCTTCAATTTCACAGTACAAAATTAACCACCCAAACGTGCATTAACGAATCAGACAAATTAGAATTCCAATTAATTTTTCCAAATAATTCTAAAAATTCCCATTAACATACCCAAGTACTCAATTCCGATTTCTGAACTCGTAAAGGTTGGTAATGCTAGTTTTAAAGTCATAACTCAACAGATAGTTCTTCAATTCAAATAGATATAATTAAATTAAAGCACATTATCCCCTAGTTAAATAAGGATGACTTCTTATATGCATTTTGGGGTCGTTACACACACACACACACACACACACACACACAGAGAGAGAGAGAGAGAGAGTACCTTCATGATGTTCAGATATATCGACGGGTTAGATGGATAATACAATTTTGTGGATGGATCAGTCAAAATCAAAACTTAAATATGATAGACACATAACTATATGAATCAAAATCATTCAAAAACTTCAATCAATAAAGAAAGCAAGCACAATGTTGAAGAAATCTACATAAAATTGAATGAAGATTATGACATATATATATATATATATATACACATATATCTACATGTATCAAAATCAATCAAAAACTTCAATCGGAAAAAGACAGAGAATAATCTGAATGTCGATGGGAGGCGAGGCAATGGTGAGCTGTAGTGGCGATGTTCGACGATGGAAGATTGGTGGACACTATGGTTGTGTGATGCTGAGATAAGGGGTGGTGGTGATTGATTCTCCGTGAGAGAGAGAGAGAGAGAGAGAGAGAGAGAGAGAGGGGAGAGCAAGAGAAAGAAAGAACCGTGTGAAGACTAATAGATTTGGGAAAAAATTTAGGCGCAAATATGAAATATTTCCCAATAAAATTTTGAACACATTTGCCGACTAAATTTTAGTCGCTGAAGATAGGTTACTAAAGATTAAAAAAAAAAAAAATTCATTCGGCGACTAAATGGTTTTAGCTGCTATAACTCAATATATGGCGACTAAAATATTTTTTTGTCGCTGAAAATATGTTTTTGGCGACCAAACTTTTGGTCATCAAAAATAAAAATTAATTTTTTATTTTCTATTCGGTTACTAAATAGTTTTAGTAGCCAAAACTTAATATACGACGACTAAAATATTTTTTTTGTTGCCAATTCTAGTATTTTTAGCAACTAATTTTTTTTTTTAGTCGCCATTAATCAATATACCCCAACTAAAAAAAATTAGTAGTTAAATATTGTACTTTTGCTGACTAAAAAAATTTGGGTCTCCAATTCCACAACTCTTGGCGACTAAATTTTTTTTAGTCACCAATTTTGGTCACAAAAAAGTGCATTTTGTTGTAGTGAAATGATCTAAATATGAATACATGAAAAATGGATGCACACATGGATGTGATAAATAAAACACGATGCTTTACAACATATATGGAAAGCATAGAAATAAAAGAGCTAGAAAGACATGGGGTTGGGAGTTATTTACAACAATGAATTAATAGAAGACGTGGAGTTGGGAGTTATTACAACAGATGAATAAATAGAAGACCTAGGATTGGAAGTTATTATAACAATGAATTGACTCAGCCAAATTAAGTTGAATCTAACAACTCATGGGATAAAAGCGAATAAATTATAAACAACATCCTCATACTCCAGGAGATCATCCCTTAGAAGCTGTTATGTTCTGCTTGGCTCTACTTAGAGAAATATAAGCCGACCGAATGAAAGTTTTGTTGGCCGAATGGTTTCTTTGCCGGCCGGATAAATAATCCGAGGGAAAATTTTTTTTGTACAACAAAGCTAAAACATAACAATAACAACTTCTAAAAGGATTCTCGTCCTTTCTACCTCTTTCTCTTACAAATACACTCAAGAAAGAGGTAGAGGGGGCTAATCCATAATTAGCAACACGAAAAGCCACTAATAACATGATATTAACAACAAGTCATCAAATGAAATAGAAATTGAGGTTGGAAGAAATTCAAACCCAAGAAATGAATGAAAACCTACAATCATCTCTTTGTGAATAGGGGTAGATTAATACCCAAATTCATGCCATTTATAGGAGAGAGTAGATTAATGTCCATTATTTCTTGGTAAGAGCCTAGATTGAAAGTAATAGATTCATCAAAGAATGTTAAAAACTCCTCTTCTACCCATGGAATAAGGATGTTTCCATCCCTTTCCATGTTCAAGATAGATTGAGAATAGAGTTCTTAACATTTTTGACCAAAAACCCCTTACTTTACTTCCAATAGAACAATAAAATGAAAGTCCACAACCCTCCCAACACCAAATCCTAAGACTCACCCATGCCACAACCACAACTACTTATTGGAATTGAAGCATATGAGTCAACATGCATGGATGATTAGACAGATGGTGAGAAAGTGAGTGAAAAGAAAGAAATTACACTACATAATCAAACTTGTGAATGAATGGCTACTTTCTAACTCCCAACCACATCCACAAGGTTTCATTTTATATATCCATATATACAAGAACAATGGGTTAAAACCCTGTGAATCAAGGACAAGCATGCAAAAGTACAAGAAAATGAAGGGGACAATCAACTCAATGTGTTTGTGGCTATATCCTAGCTATCCCCACATCCATGAGTACTCATCACATGATTTACAACAAGTTAACAATGAAATATAGAGCTTATAGATGAAAAAAGAAATAGAGAAGATGAAAAACGTTCAAAGCTTCACCTCTTGGAAGAGGGTGAGCTTCTTGGTTGTCAAACCCCTTTCTTAGCACCCTTAAGATCTCTTAGTATGGCTTAGGATCTTTAGCAAGAAGCTTAAAGTTAAGATCTAATGGTGTTTGAAAAATGGTGGTTCGAGAAGAGATAGGGTGATGAGCTCTCAAAAACAAGTCTCTTGACCTTTGAAAATTTTGTAACCCATGAGAAAGAAGTTTGGTCATGTATTTGTAAACTTTAGGGGTCAAGATATCTAAGATATTTGTCAAAAAATCACACACACACACACACACACACACACACACACACACACACACACACACACACACACAAAAACAAAAAAAACAAAAATACAAAAAAATGAAAAAAAAGAAAAAACAAAAACAAAAACAAAAAAGTCAAAAATATCGAAAATGCTCTGTACCCGAACATTTCAGCCAGCCGTACCATTATTCATCCAGCCGGCTATATTTTTCATCAGGCCATGAGTTGTTGTATGGCCAGATGAAAAATATACGGTTAGATCAATAGGGTAAAGCTATCATGATTTGAAAGAAGAAACAAGTATTTTGAAGGATTTCACATTTCTATTCATCACATGATTTACAACAAGCTAGTAATGAAATATAGAGCTTATAGATGAAGAAAGAAAGAGACAAGATGAAAAATATTCAAAGCTTCAAGTTAAGCTCTAATGGTGTTTGAAAAATGGTGGTTCGAGAAGAGGTAGGGTGATGAGCTCTCAAAAACAAGTCTCTTGACCTTTGAAAATTTTGTAACCCATGAGAAAGAAGTTTGGTCATGTATTTGTAAACTTTAGGGGTCAAAATATCTAAGATATTTGTTGAAAAATCACAAACACACACACACACACACACACAAAACAAAAAAACAAAAAAATGAAAAAATGAAAAAATGAAAAAACAAAAACAAAAACAAAAACAAAAAAGTCAAAAATATCGAAAATGCTCTGTACCCGAACATTTCAGCCAGTCGTACCATTATTCATCCAGCCGACTATATTTTTCATCAGGCCATGAGTAGTTGTATGGCCAGGTGAAAAATATACTGTTAGATCAATAGGGTAAAGCTATCATGATTTGAAAGAAGAAACAAGTATTTTGAAGGATTTCACATTTCTATTCATCACATGATTTACAACAAGCCAGTAATGAAATATAGAGCTTATAAATGAAGAAAGAAAGAGAGAAGATGAAAAATATTCAAAGCTTCAAGTTAAGCTCTAATGGTGCTTGAAAAATGGTGGTTCGAGAAGAGGTAGGGTGATGAGCTCTCAAAAACAAGTCTCTTGACCTTTGAAAATTTTGTAACCCATGAGAAAGAAGTTTGGTCATGTATTTGTAAACTTTAGGGGTCAAAATATCTAAGATATTTGTCGAAAAATCACACACACACACACACACACACACACACAAAAACAAAAAAAACAAAAAACAAAAAAACAAAAAAAATGAAAAAACGAAAAAACAAAAACAAAAAAGTCAAAAATATCGAAAATGCTCTGTACCCGAACATTTCAGCCAGCCGTACCATTATTCATCCAGCCGGCTATATTTTTCATCAAGCCATGAGTTGTCGTATGGCCAGATGAAAAATATACTGTTAGATCAATAGGGTAAAGCTAGCATGATTTGAAAGAAGAAACAAGTATTTTGAAGGATTTCACATTTCTATCCATCACATGATTTACAACAAGCTAGCAATGAAATATAGAGCTTATAGATGAAGAAAGAAAGAGAGAAGATGAAAAATATTCAAAGCTTCACCTCTTGGAAGAAAGTGAGCTTCTTGGTTGTCAAACCCCTTTCTTAGCACCCTCAAGATCTCTTAGTATAGCTTAGGATCTTTAGCAAGAAGTTTAAAGTTAAGCTCTAATGGTGTTTGAAAAATGGAGGTTGAAGGAGAGGTAGGGTGATGAGCTCTCAAAAACAAGTCTCTTGACCTTTGAAAATTTTGTAACGCTTAAGAAAGAAGTTTGATCATGTATTTGTAGACTTTAGGGGTCAAAATATCTAGGATATTTGTAGAAAATTCACACACACACACACACACACACACACACACACACACACACACAGAAAAAAAGATGTCAAAATTATCGAAAATGCTCTGTAGCTAAACATTTCAGCCAGCCGTACCATTATGCATCCGGCCGACTATATTTTTCATCCAGCTATGAGTTGTTGTATGGCTAGATGAAAATATACCGTTAGATCAATAGGGTAAATCTAGCATGATTTGAAAGGAGAAAAAAGTATTTCATAGGATTTCACCATTTCTATTCATTCCCATTACATCCTTTGCTCAATCTACTCAAAAAGATAATTTTATAGTTTGAAAAGGAAAGTCTCGGGACATTATAGAAATGTTTGGAACTGCACAACTAAATGTATTTTGAAAAAGGTAATTTGGTCTAAAATGTTTTGGCCAAAACAGGTGTAAGGTTGGAATTAAAGCCTGAGTTCGGACTTCTTGCTGATGAATTCACAAGATTAGCACATCTTGACTTTCATCATCGGGTGTTCGAAAAAGAACACGCCAGTTAAAATGGGATGTCTACAAGGACCTATGACCACTATGGTCACAGTTCCACCCCAAGTGATCCCTTTCCTTGCCTCAAATTCCCCATTGTAACCCCCTTAACCCCTAACCAACTACTTTTCCAAGACTGCCAACCAATGTTTTACCGTTGAGCAAACTAGAAAAAGAACCGGGACATGGGTCAGTGGTTCAACTGTTGTGTTAACCAAAATCAAATCATGATGTCATAATTATGTTAAAAAAATATTAATAATTATGCATAAATAAAATATAGATATTAAATTTTTTTAAAAAATACTTGTGTTATCAATTTAATTTTAATTCAAGATTTAAAATTTTAATAACATAAAAACAATGATGTAAATAATACATGTCTCCAATTACAACTCAAGATTAGTTTCCTTGGTAGTAAGAGGTTATCTACTGTGTTTGAATCTCATGTTTAATCCTCGGCAACAACATTTTTTAGTGAAGCATGAAATGCATCAACCTAGCACCGATTGATGTGAATTGTGCCTTGTTCAACCACACATTTAAGTGGTTTTTCTAAAAAAGATCAGTTATTAGAAGAGTCTAGTTTTAAGGGTTGATTCGGATCAGAACCTAGACCCATCATCTAGACCTCCCCTCTTCAATTGCGACCTAGTTTCTCTACTGTGTGATCCAACTATCATCTTCTCGTACAAGAGAAAGAGACATAAAGAAAACCTAGATATAAGGTTTGAAGAGAAGAAAACCCATATCTAAGGTTTGAAGAGAAACAGAAAAAGAAGAGAAAGTTAGAGGTGGAAATAGAGAGAGAGAGAGAGAGAAGATAGTTACAGATATGCAGCGCCAAAGGGTTGAAGAGGGGCAATGGGGGTGGAGCTTGTAGGCAGTTACGATGGGAAAGAGTATAGAAATGAAGTAAGTTGTTGTGGAAGTAGATGGCCTTGACAAGAGGGCGCAACGGCAAGAGGGGAATGAGAAAGGCGACGGCAGCAATTTTTGACATGGCGACAATGGCAATAATGGTGAAGTTAGGATTAAGGTTAGGGTTGGAATTGGAAAAAATATGGATATTTTGGATATTTGAAATTGATGGTGAACATTGAGCAAAATTCAAAATTGTGTGGTGTGTATTGAGGTAATTTGTGGTTTGTAAATAGAATTGCCCTTTTTTGTTTTTTCAAGTTTACTCTAACATAAAATTTCATTTTACCCCATCCCTAACCTCTCTAACCCTAATTTTCTAAACTCGAACCCCACCCTCACCCCATTCTCATTCTACAAACCATCACCATTACCTTAGGTCGTTACAACCACTCCATTCCTATGTCAAACCACACCTTGTTGGGCCCTTCCTACCACCCCCAATCGATAGCTTTTCTTCTCACCTCTATAATTTCCTAGCCCTTCTTGTTAACCCCCAACATCGGCCAACAAGCTCTTCCGCAACTATGAATGAGAGAGGACAACAAATAGAGAATGGTGGAGTGACGTTTGCAATGAAGAGGGCCACTGGAGGTGGAGGGTAAATAGATGTAAACACCCATTTTCACCGTCTATAATTGTTGGCCCTACTTGGAAAATGCTACCTTATGATGAACTCAAGAGTGACCGGGAACTTTTGATTTGCTAGCTTAAATCCAAGATTAAATGCACTAGGATTGACTTTAGCCTACCAAAACATCCCTAACAAACCATTCTTAGCCAATTTGAACCACATTGGACCGTCAAGATTCAATTCTTTTCTATTCTTTCTTGACTTGTACATGCTATTCTCTCGGGGGAAAAAACATTACAAATTTTCTTACGTAAATTATAACACATACATCCCATAACTCATATTAAATAAATAGTAGAAAACCCTTACCTCAAACAAGAATATGAAGAAAAATTCACTAAAAGATTAGATACAACTAAAAAGTTTTAAATAAATAAATAAATAAACTAAAATATGAAAAAAGAAATTCACTAAAAACAAACGAAAGCATTCCTAGAAGGTTTTCTTGAAGTAGATAAAACGACAACATTCTAGAAGGTTTCTCATCTTTTCACTCATTCCAACTTTCTACACTTGTTTCTTTTGAAATAGATCAACATTTTCGAAAGCACAAAGTAAGAAATTGATGAGAGGAGAAATTATACTAACAGTTCTTATAGTTTGGGACACGTGTCACTTTGGTCCCTGACTTTTCAATTATGACACATTTGACCCTAAATTTTGAATTTTGTTCCAAATTAGGATAACTGAAGACCATTGCTCAATTTCAAGGGCAAAGTTGTCAATTTGATAAAATATAAACTAATTTGACGAAAATAAATGTCAAATTTTTTTTTTTGAATTTTTAAAAAATTATATCTACCCACCAAAGATAAAATTATGTAAAATTGATAAATCTTTTACGTATTTATTTATTAATTTATTTACCAAATTAATTTTTATTATGTGTTTGGATGATGATCATGTAATGAGTGGTTATTAGACTTTTAATGTGTAATTGATATATTTAATATGTGAAATGTTTTTAGTTTTGGATTTTTTGATTTAATGGATTGGTTTAATAATGATATCAAAATTAGCGCCATATTTGACTTTTGAAAAAATAGAAACTAATTTAATTGAAGTAAAAATAATCACCTATTACATGATCATTATCCAAACACATAATTAAAATTAATTTGGTAGAAAACATAAATAAATAAATGTGCAAGATATTTATCAATTTTACATAATTTTATCTTTGGTGGGTAGAAATAATTTTTAAAAATTCAAAAATATTTTTTTTAACATTTATTTTGGTCAAATTAGTTTATATTTTATCAAATTGATGATTTTGCCCTTGAAATTGAGCAATGGTACCTTCAATTGTCCTTATTTGGAACAAGATTCAAAATTTAGAATCAAATATGTCACAATTGAAAAATCAGGGACCAAAGTAACACAAGTCTCAAACTATAGGGACCATTAATGTAATTTGCCCATGATAAAATGCTTGAGAAGGTCTCTCTAACTATAGTGGTCTTTCTCATCTAAGGGTTATACTTGAGCTGAGATAGTGCAATCTTTATTTCGAAATTTTTCAGAGAGCACCCAAGTCTTAAAGCTAATAAAAAATGAGGTGTCTACAAGGTCCACAAGATGAGACCTGAGACCCACCCAGCCACTCCAACACCTCTGTGAATCCGGCTGCACCCATGAATCCACTGTCAATTGATTTTCATCATAAACTATGTTAAATTCATTAAATAATTTAAAATCTAATACAAAGGACGAAGAGCTAGATATTTATTCTTTATTTAAAGGATAAAAGACGAAGACATTAACCAACTTATTTAAATAATACATAAACAAACTTAAGTTCTCTCCAGTTCAGTGTTGGCCATCATAGTTTTTATAAACTTTAACACAAACACGGATACAAACACCAAATAAGAAAAATAAATACTACATTTGAATACTGGTGGTGTTCCATAATCATGCATGTCTCTTAGAGACCTCGATATACATGCCATCTTGAAATTGTAACATAGGTGTTTGGGCTATATCTCCTCCCTTAATTTTCGTCCACCTATCAGAATCAAAAATAGAAATCAAAAAACACATTAAGACTTTCTTTTAAATGAAAAATAAAAAAATTGTAAAAATCTTATTAACATGTTATCTTAATTTTTAGATTCATCCTTTTTTTTTCCCTTGTGAAAGTAATCCACTGATATAAATTTGTCATGAAGATATATCCTCTTAACTAAATGCATACTAAGAATTGCATTTTATTATTTTTTTCCATTTTCTTCATTTTAGGTCATATTTGTCACTATAATTGAAACAACATGAACAACTATGAAATGTGAAACAAATTTTAAAAGGACATTATTAGTGGTAGTAGTACATACTTGCATTCACTGACTAAAACATGTAGGAAGGTGGCAAAAAATGCCTTGGAGAACTCTTCACCTGCGCATTGTCTTATCCCTCCACCAAAAGGCATAAAATTCTTTGATGCGGTTTGTGGATCAATGTCCTATTTTCATCAATGAATCAAAGATTGGGTCATATATATAATGTTTTTATGTCTCAATGCACTATCAATAATATTAGATTATGTGAGAATTTTGGGACACTAAAATTTCAACATATGATCTAATGAATGAAAATGCATATTGGGACAATAGATCTGTGACCAACAATATTAACCTTCCAACGTCTCGGATTGAATGCAAGTGGATCCTTAAATACGTTGGGATTTAGTTGAAGAGTACAAGTGACAATCATAATGGCCCAACCTGCTGGAATTGTATAACCTAGAGATTGGAATTAGACAATTGTTATTAAACTCTGAGATGATTTAAGTTTGAGATGTGCAACCCCAAGCATCATGTCACAAATCATTTAACAGGTCGGAATTATAAAACATGTGGTGTTCTTTCCTAATAGGAGATGAAGGAATACATGACCATTTGACAAAGGGAACCACACATGGAGTAGCTCCTCTCAATAGTTCATTTTCTCCATAATTCTCAAGAATTTATTTTATGGTTTTCGTAGGTGTAGACACCCCATTTTTGACCGACCTTAAGACTCAGACGTCACCGATTGAGCGCTTGGTGATGTTGCATATCGTGCTCGTTCAGAGGTTTCGGAGTCTTGGCCGCGAGCTTTGCCTCCGAACTTCTGGACTCTTTCATGCTTTGCCTCGATTTGCGAACCAGACTTTGTTTTCTCTGTTTTCTCTTCGCGAAGGGAGGGAGAGGTCTCGTAGACCATCTCTCATTGGCCATAGGCTACGTTTCGTGGTCGTAGGCCATTTTGCCCGTTTGGAGTCCGGTTTCCGGTTTTTCAGAATCGTTGGCCGTGTGCCTCGGTTCGGGACTGCTTAACCACCTCCGTTTGCCCCGATTTTTGGCATACATCTTATTTGCTCCCTTTTGAGGGACACTGAGGTATGAGAGACCCACTTCGTGGTCGAATGCCACTTTCGGTGCTTAACGGGCAGTTTTCGGGGCCCCGAACTGCGCGTTCTGGCCCCCGAACATTCGTTTTGCATCGGTTTTCGTTCATTTTTGAAAGGCACCTCTGTTTCATCACCAGGAAGGCCGTAGAAGGGTGGGAGGCCAGCAATTGTTTCAGCAACCAGTTATATTCCTCCGGCGCCCTCCGACGCCCGCTTTTTCTCACTTCCAAGCCAATGTTGACCACCCTAGGGTCACTTTCTTCAATCCTAGCCCCCATATTTGTGTTGTACACACATGGAAGGACACCAAAAGTTGGTGGCCGGCCAGTAATTCCACCTGACCCTTTTGAACCCTTCCTAAAAGTGGCCTATTCTCTCTCCTATTTTACAGTTGACAATTTTGAACCACAGGGTTGTGTTGAGGGCACCTAGGAGGACACCAATTTGTGGTGGCCGGCCATTAAATCTTCTTGACCCTTTTGACCCATGGCCGGCCGGCCATGGGAGGTGGCCGGCCAGCCACCTACAGCTCCAAAAAGTGGCCGGCCTTGCTCCTCAGGATGTGTACATTACAGCTGTGTATCTGTTTCCCCCCAAAAAACCTGTATCCGGGGGACAACTTTTGGGGGGAAACTTGATCCATTTTCCCCCCACTTTTTCCCTCCATTTTCTCCCCCATTTTGGGCTACATAACAGAGCCTCCAGCTCTGTCTTGGAGGTTGGAAAAAATTAGCTTTAAGCCTTGTATGCATATTTCCCTCCATCTCTCTCATTTCCTTCAAAAGACACCAAAATCCTACCCTATTTTCATACCATCACCTAGCATCACCACCACTACCCCATTTCCAGCAGCTTGGGGAGCTTTCCAGCAGCTAGGAGGCATCACTTCTCAAGTCAAGAAGCAACCAAGGGTTGGTCTTCAAGGGTAAGTGTCAATTCTCTCTTTTTGAGCTTAATTTTGCAACATTTTCTAGCTAGTTTGCTTGCTGTTTTGATCTCCGGCCAAAACTGAAAGTACCCTTCATTTGATCTCTATTTCATGTTTCATTAAGGGACTTTTGTCATTTGAGGTCCCCATCTTGCACTTGCTTCATTATCCCTCTTGTATGCCATAATCTTGCATAGTATTTTTGGCCTATGTGTGATCTGTTTTGGAGCATGATGTAAACTATAAGTGAGCTTATTTTGAGCCTTTCTTAAACATTGAAGAAGGTCTCATCACTGTTTGGGACCTCCATGTGCCACTTGTCATTATACCCCTCTTTGGTCCCCATTTTTGCATGATTTATTAGCCTATTGTGTCTCTGTTTTTGGACCTCGGTCCGAACTGAAAGTGGCCATATTTTAACCCCCTTGTCATGTTTCATTAAGGGTCTTTGGCTGTTTGATGAATGTTTTGTATACTTTGTGTTTTGACCTTTTTTGGGCCCTATCTTGCATGGCATGTTGAGCATACTCATATATTGTTTTAGGGGTTTCCATAAACTGTAAGTAGTCGTATTTTTGGTCCCTATTCAGTGTTGTAGAAGAGTCTTTTTCTGTTTGGGCTTTGCATCTACCATTTGCTTCATTGCCTCCCTTGCGGAGCCATCTTTGTATGATAATTTAGTCCCATTTGTGCTTACTGTTTGGCCATGCTTTGAACTGTAAAAATGCTTATTTTTGGGCTTCCTTACTTCTGTCTTTTCATTCCATGTACCAATTATGCATGCATTGCATAGCTATAGGCCATTTCATGCGCCAAAATTCATGTTTCGGGACTCGTTCCATGCATCGGGTATCATTTTGCCATGATTCGGGGCTGTTTTGCATCTCATTTTGCCTCTGAAAATTGCATGTTTGCATATCATTTTCCATGTCTTTGCCATGTCTCATTAGAGTGGCATTTCGGTGCCTGAGGGTCGGTCCTCGGTTTGTGTGCACGCGTGCACGCATTTCGAGTTGTCTTGTTTTCATCTGATGGCCTCCAATGTGAGTGTGGCTGAGGCTCTCTCATGTTGGTGTAAGCCCATTATTGCATTGCGTATGCCATTTCATCCATAGCATTGTGTATGCCCGGTTGTGTATTACCTCGTGCAGCGTGTATGCCATTCTATAACATTGTGTATGTTAGGATTGCATCTTACCTGCATTTCATGCATATCATGCATGTTGCATCGTGTTCGGGATAGGAGTTAGCCCGGGCACGGGAAACGAGGTGCATTCCATACTCCGAGTAATGGAATGTGTCTCAATTCCCCAGTCACCGACACTCCGGATTATCCATGACGGAGTTAGGTTTTAGTTGAGCTTTCATGTGCATTCATTCTATATTGAGTTGCACAATTCGACTCCTCGACCATCATGCATCGAGATGCGTGATTGGTGGCACGAGGATCGAGGCACGCATACATTTGTGAAAATACATTGCTATGCCCATTTCCTGCTCTCTGTTGCAGCAAATCAAGAATCAGCGGTCTTCCGAGGCTTGGCACGCATTTCAAGAACAGGTGCAAACAGAGGCTAATTGGGGCATCGTCATGGATTTCCACGCAAAGGCAACCCGGGCATGCATCATTCATCAGAGTTAAGGCAGTCCCTAGCTTGCATGCCAGTTTACAGCTTTCTTAGTTAATTTGTAAATTAATTAGGAATTTGTACATTATTTGGACTGTAATATTTGGACTGTACTATTCTTTCATTTGGGACTGTATTATTTATTCGGACCCTCTGTGCGAGGGCATAATTGTAATAAGTGTGGGTGAGTGTGATGTATGTCTTCCAACCCCATGTCTTTCTTCCCCTTTATTTACCTGCTTATGATGGTTAGATTAGGGCATATTTCAATTAGCATACAGTATGACAGCATGTTTGTATTCATTCATCTGTTTTGCATGCACCGGGCTCGGCGCATCATACTAACTGCATTTGTATTTCAATTCCAAGTTGAATACATGTTAGCTGTAGCATTCCATATGCCATGTTTAGAATAGCCGAGCCTGCTATAGTTTGAATTTTTGCATGTGTTGCATTAGGCGTTTCTGTATACTTAGGATCATGCATGATTTCCAATCTAGTTTCTGTTTTGGCTTGGAGTACTCGGTGAGTTTTTATGCTTTAGCATCCTTGCATGTGTGTGAGTGACTGCCATGAATAGCATGCTTACCATGAGGCTATATGCTTATGTGATATAACTGCCTGAATGCCTGTGGGTGAAGGTTGGGTTATTTGGATTGGAACAAATCGTTGACTGTGAGTTTTAAGCCCACTAGATAGTGGCAAAACCATCTTTTCTAAGCCCACCCGAGGGTGGCAAAATCTACATTTTAAGCCAACCTACGGGTAGCAAACCATCTTTCAAAAAAACAAACATGAAATGTTTTGTTCCAATTTAGGCGACCCGGTCTATACTTGTATGCTGTGCGCATCACATAGTAATCTAGGCTAATAACCAGAATAAGAACGCATAATGTTTTCAAAAATAGATATCATGGTTAGTAGAGGCCAATCTTTGATCGGGCGAGCGGGGGTGCTCACGAAGTGACCTTCCCCAATCGTACCCAAGTTCCCGAGCCGAGGCAACTTTGGTGATGACGGACACGTGGCCTTAGGCAACGAGTCAGGGTTTCCTAAATTTCTCAAAATAAAATATTTAGGTGGCGACTCTGTATCTAGCAAAGCAGTCCATGTTTGGCACTTCTTTCAAAATCTGTTTTCTCAAAACGATTTGCCGGATTTGGACTCTTTGGTTCAGATTACGAACCGTGACAATTTGAGAGTCCTGAGCTGTAGTGACCCCAAATGAACAGAACGGGAGCTCACCCTCCCAGGGCGTTCGGGGGACGTCTACAATTTCTGGCGACTCCGCTGGAGATTTAGAGAACTTGACTCGAACTCATGCTATCTGTTTTTGACTACACTTGTGTGTTTCTTTGCATTGCATGTGCATTGGTGCACCTAGGACACCGTGTTTGCCATCTGCTATTCCTGAACGGTTTGCCGGAGGCTTGTCTTGTCAAGGCATGACCATAAGGCTAACCGGTTGTGGGCTCTGCCAGTATGGGAACACAAACCCCGGTTTTACCGGGGCACCCTTTTTGACCATTCGACCTAGTGCATATTCGGATCCATAGTGACCATTCCAAACTAGGACAGGTTGCTTACCCGTTTATAGGTTGTTTGAAACCGCTGTGTGCGTAGTGAAACCCTAGCTCCTGACAAAATAGGACAGGGAAACCCTACCCCAACATAGGGGTGTTTTGGTTCTCACTTATCTGTTATGTGCTTTAGAGTGCGTCTCTACAGGAATGCATATATCAGTTTGCAAGTCTGGGCACCAGGCCTGCGGGCATTACTATCAGTATTTGGGAGTCAGCTTTACCTGTGGGTATCAGACTCAGATTTTGGGGCAGAATTTTGGGGCAGAATTCAGTAGAGAGTACACTCACTCAGCTTTGCTCATGTGGGTTATCGTGAAATCAGGCTGAGGTGCTGTCTGTTTTCTCTTTTGATAGGTAGTCTTGGAACCATAGCTTCAGAAGGTTCCGATATCCCCCGAGGTTCATCGAAGTTGTGCTGATAGACTTTGTCAGGTCAGAGATTCAGTTCAAGGGCAATTAGTGTTCCTTTGCCAAAGGCAGGGTAAAAGGGCTAGTTAGGCACAAATCACCAGTTCAGCAGTTACCAGATCAGTGGCCCTTATCTACCCCACCAGTGAACAGTCAGGCTGAGGTCTCAGTTTCTACTGCAGGGATAGATACCGGTCAGTCAGATGGATCAGCAGAACACGTCAGGGATGGAGGCAATGATGCGCCAGATGCAAGAAAGTATGAAACTCATGCAGCAAGATGCTGCCCGTCAGGCGGAATTTGCCAAACAGCAGGCTGCGATCATGGCCCAGCAAGCCGAGCTCATCACCAAGCTGCAACAGCAAAGCGGCGCGTCCACTTCACAACAAGTTCCTCCCCCAGCAGGAGCTCCAGCACTTGGGGAGACGCCAAACGTCCAGGATGATACGGACATTCCAGGCGGGCCGGCTCCGCTCCCAATTTTACCTCAACTATCCAAAACACCTACCAATCTACCGGACTCTCCCTTCGAGTTCGAGGTCGACCCCACAGCGTTGAAGTTGAGCAAGCTTGAAAAGTTGTTCAAGAAATCCCAGGGGGTAAAGTCCATCCCGGGCATCGAGGACGGGTACACCGACGCAGCTGTAACTCTGCCGGACAGGTTCAAGATGCCTCACATTGACCATTTTGATGGGTCAGGAGATCCCATGGTCCACCTGAGTTTGTTTTCAGATGTTTTGCGCCCGATGGGCTTGACGAGATTACAGAAGCTCTCCCTTTTTGGCAGGACCCTGTCGGGTATTGCGGTCACCTGGTATGCCAAATTGGAGGATTCAGTGAAACGAAGCTGGGAGGAGATGGCCGAGGCCTTCGTCGCACAATATTCATACAATACCCAAATCGAGATTACGACCCGTGATCTTGAGACTATGAGGCAGGAGCCGAAGGAGAGCTTCTCAGAATTCGTAGCCCGCTGGAGGGCCAAGGCTTCAATGATGACCCTTAGGCCCACTGACAAAGATCAAATTCGGATGATTGTGCGCAATCTCCAGCCCAAGCTAATGCAGAAAATGATCGTGCTCCCATTCCCTACCTTTTCAGATTTGCATGAGATGGGAGTACAGATCGAGGACGCTATGAAGCAGGGCCTTTTTGACCAGGAGAAGGAGCAGCCCAGGAGGGCGTTTTCCCGCAGTTCGAATGCGACCGCTAGTGGTGATGTAGCTGCAAGATCTTCTGATGTGGGCATGGTTACTACCACCGTATCAAAAATAGCTACCCCATTCACCGGTGCGTCCGGAAGTAGCCCACAAGGAACCAAGTACCCACCTCGAGTCAAGAGGGTTTTCACCCCACTTCATATGCCTTTGTCGAAGGCCCTGGAGGTCTTAATCCGGAAAGGACATCTGAAACCGTTGGAACAACGGCCCCTACCCGAACCTATCCCTGCAAAGCATGATCAGACTAAATACTGCGCCTACCATCAACAAACCGGTCATGACACCGACAGTTGCTTTCGTCTGCGCCATGATGTACAAGATCTGTTTGACAATGGGGTCATTACCATGCCAGGTCCTGCAAAGTCCATCGGCACTTGATCAGTGAACTTGTGGGGGATAATGTGATGTGATCGGGGGATGAACCACTTGCTGGCGGTACTCAGTTTACTCCAGATGTGATGGATGGCACGCACTATTTTGAGCATTTGTGAATGCTGTTTATTCTGCTTTCTGACTTGGGTTTTGGGTCAGTTTTGTTGTTTTGTTTTGAGTCTGTCTTTTTGTTTTGAGTCAGTCTCTTTTGTTTCGGGTCTGTCTTATCGTATCGAGTCAGTCCTGTTGTATAGGAGTCGGGTGATTCCGGGGGGTGTTACCTCGGGCGTCACCATTTTGTTTTATGCTTGTCTTTTTATTTTGTCTTGAGTCTGTTTCTGCCAGGGAGCCAGTTGTGCTGACAGATTTGAATGAAACAACAGTGGTTTTTCATGCTCTTGTGTTTGCCACGGCCGTGTGCCAATTGTGCCAGAAAGTTTGAATGAAATGGCAGTGCATTCCGCCTGCTCTCTCGTGCCTTGAAGTCATTGTAATGGCCTGAGTTTTTCAAAACTTTTTTGAACACTGCGGTGAAAACGAAGAGGAAGGAATTCCTCGGGATTTGCAAAACTTCGATCATTTGAGAGAAAGAGAGGCGTGCTAAGCCCTTAATGAATGAAATCATGCTTGTTAGCATGAGTACTGAGAAGGACCCTGGCTTGATCCAGACTGGTTTCACACTATCTTCAGCGCGAGCGATTTGTCGCTTTCTTAAAAAAATTTCAAAAACAAAATGTTTTGCGCGGTCCTGCGAAGACCTGTGTGGAATCGCTCCTGAGATTGTGCTGCCTAGGATCGCTCTCAGCCTCGAGACTCAACCCCTTCGCTTCCAAACCTTGAACTTGAATTCAGAAGGTTTAACGGTCAACTACAATGTGAGGCCTGTGTGGCCAGATTTGAAGCAGCCCTCGAACAAGAGGCCAGGAAAGTCAGATCAAAAGATCAGAAGATCAGAAGAAGCTTGCAAAGCTAGAACAGAAGTACCCCTCGAACCAAGGGCAAAGATATCAGACATGCTCGAAGAGTTGAAGATGAGTCCTCTTGCAAAACAGCAGCCATTATCCTGGATTCAGATGACTTCAGGATCTCAAAACCATTTGACATGGACAAAGCTACACTTTTACCCTTGAGAGACTCGCTGGGTCGAAAACCCGGAAGGGCGACCCAGGCAAAAGTTAGAGCAAGAAAAGAAGAAAAAGAACAAAAAGAGAAAAGAACAAAAGCACAAAAAAGAAAAATGCAAAGAAAAGAACAAAAAAAAGAGAGAGAAAATAAAAAAAATAAAAAAAAAAAAGAAAAGATACAAAAATTGAAAAAAGAAGAACAAGGCTCGCAAGGTCGAAAACCCGCAACGGGCGCCTTGGCAAAAGTTAGAGCCTAAAAAGGAGAGGTTAATACCCGAGTGTACCTTAACCCCGAACTACGTAAGGCTTGATTCCCATGTTTGGGATACGTAGGCAACTTCATTCTGAAGTCCAGCCATAAACACTTCCAATTCGATTGTGTCCATGCGATGGTTTTGGTCATCCTTGTCTTCTCTGTATCTGAGAGTCTGGTTATGTTCGTTGCTCTGAGGACTGACTACAATGCGCTGCGGTACTATCCAAACAAGGGGCAACTTTCCGTTGCCATTCAAAACGCCGCAGTGTCATTTCAAACAAGGGGCAACTTTCCGTTGCCATGCAGTGTCCTTCAGACAAGGGGCAATTTTCCATTGCTATGGATCCGAGATTGTGCATCTCAAGAGTAGGTTCCGTGCTCGTTGAGCAGTGGTCGTTTGCAAAAATAGTTTTTGAGAATTTTTACTGAGGTTGACTAATCTTCTCGAAAAATACTCCATTTTTCAAAACTGGACCATTTCTTGGACCCAAAAAAGGAAAACTCTCAGTGCTCATAGCCTAACTTGCATGATTTTAAATCAGAAAATTGAACAAGCGCGTTAATCTAACTCTCATGTTGGTCAAAACTGTTTTAGTAGAAAGCAAAAACAAAAAATGGTCAAAATGATGAACTAGGGGCACAGTTGAGTCAGGTGTTCTGTCTTTTACCCTTTGTCAAAATACTTGCCAGAAAGGGCACTCTTCTTGTCGAAAAGGACACCGTATTCGCCAGAAAAGGGCACAACAAAGGGCAGAAAGCTCTCACATCCTCAAAGCAACGAGGTATCAAGCAAAGTGCGAAGCACGAACTAGAATGGGGCAAGATATTCCACTCCATCATCTGGACAGATCTTATTACGTCCAAACTCCCTAGCAAAGCATCATCAACTAATGTTAGCTGCAGATTTGCTACACACCCAGTTGTAGCGCAACCCTTCCGTGGGAGGAATTCACTAGCTGTGAGCGGAAGAAAGAGAATCTAGCAGAATGCTAGGGGTACGAGTCCACAATTTGCTGTTTATCCATCAACCACCTAGGGGAGGGATGAAAAATGAGAGATTGAAGAATAGAGAGATGTGCGATGAGAGGAAAAGTGAGAAGAGGGCTTTTTCAGAAAAAACAGAGCTTGAGGGTCGAGTGATGTAAGAACCACAAATGAGAAAGGGTGGGAAACACTACCCGGTGAAACAGGCTCCCTGTGCACGTCTGAGTGTCGTGTCTTTTGTTTTATCTCGATTCTTGTTTTGAGTCATTTTGAGTGTTACTCGATGTGTTTAGGTTGTGTGCCTTTTATTTCCTTGTTAAGTCGTTTTGCTGTGTTCAGTCGTAGGCTCAATACCTGGTCAAAAACTCATCTCTCAATTCCAAAAATAAAATCGTTTTGCGCTCCGAGTGCCGTGCCGTTCTCCACATCTGTACAAAACAGAATTTGTTCTTTCATAAAATCGCAGGATTCAACCCAGGTCATGTCAGAACAGCAAAACCAGGACCTGTCTAAAGCTATATGAGTTCCAGACTGCAAAGCAAAAGCAAAAGAGGAAATGTAGAGCATCTGAGTTTGTTTCAACTTCAGTAAGTTCCGAGACTACATTCCGTGTGTACCTCTTCAGGTCTTGCCAATGCTCCGAAGTATGAGTGTGCCTCTACCTCAAGCTCAAGATCAAGTCTGCTTCAAGCCAAAATGGTAGTCAGAAGTGCTCTCCTTGAGGACCGTTTCATGCCAGGGACATCTTGGCCGTATTTGCAATGAGTTCCTACGAGACCAGCTACGACGGTGGAAACTAGAGTTCGAATGGCTGATGCCTAGAACACAAAGGTTCGGGATTTCCGAGACTAAAGTCTGGTTTAAATACCCAGAGGCGTGTCCTCGGCATGAAATCTGTATGGAAGCACCATAGGTTGAGATAGCGTGTATGCACCTCAATTCTGGATACTGAACCAACCTAGTCTGTCACCCCGTTGGAGAATAGGGAAAGTTGCGAATGTGATCGAGAAGAAAGACAACATCCAAAGTGTTCTACATGAAGAACCCTTGTCAGTATTTCAGAGCCTTTGTACTGTAAGATGAAGGTAAGTGTTCGAAGAGCACGAGGGGAGATCCCTGTCAAAGTAGAACGGTTCACCGCCACTCACCTCATGAGGCGCTTTCTAAAACCCTGTTTTGTCTATTTATTGTTTTCCTTAAGTATCATGCATTGTATGGCATTGTACCTATCAAGTTTTTTTTCTCATTCATACACGATATTGTATATACGGTTCATTCAAAGAAGTTCTGTTTAGGATCATTCATTTAGTGTATCAATGACACCTCACTCATTTAGTGTATCAATCACACTTCATTTCTTTGGTGTATCAATCACATCTCATTCACCCTTAGTGTATCTATCACACTTTCTTCGTTCGCTTAGTGTATCAATCACACTTCATTCCTTTGGTGTATCAATCACACTCTTTTCACTTAGTGTATCAATCACACTTCATTTACTTTTGTGTATCTATCACACACATTCTCATTTTGTGTATCTACCATGCGCATATTCACTTTTGTGTATCTATCACATACATTCTCGTTTTGTGTATCAATCACACTTCTTTCACTTTTGTGTATCTATCACACGCATTCTCATTTAGTGTATCGATCACACCTCACTTTGTGTATCTATCACACACATCCTCATTTCCTGTATCTATCACATACATTCTCATCTATCACACACATCCTCATTTCCTGTATCTATCACATACATTCTCATTTTCTGCATCTATCACACATATTCTCATTTTCTGTATCTATCACACACACTCACTTTTAGTGTATCTATCATACTCTGTTCACTAAGTGCATCTATCACACTTTGTGTTCACTTTTGGTGTATCAATCACACTCTGTTCACATAGTGCATCTATCACACTTTGTGTTCGCTTTTGGTGTATCAATCACACTCTGTTCACATAGTGCATCTATCACACTTTGTGTTCGCTTTTAGTGTATCAATCACGCTCTGTTCACATAGTGCATCTATCACACTTTGTGTTCGCTTTTAGTGTATCAATCACACCCTGTTCACATAGTGCATCTATCACACTTTGTGTTCCCTTTTAGTATATCCATCATACTTGTTCACATAGTGCATCTATCACACTTTGTGTTCGCTTTTAGTGTATCAATCACACTCTGTTCACTAAGTGCATCTATCACACTTTGTGTTCGCTTTTAGTATATCCATCATACTTGTTCACTAAGTGCATCTCACACTTTGTGTTCGCTTTTAGTATATCCATCATACTTGTTCACTAAGTGCATCTATCACACTTCGTGTTCACATTTTGTGTATCTATCATACTTGTTCACTTAGTGCATCTATCACACTTTGTGCTCACCTTTTTGTGTATCAATCACACGTGTTTGCACTGTGTATCAATCACACACTCTCACTTTGTGTATCTATCATACTTGTTCACTTAGTGCATCTATCACACTTTGTGCTCACCTTTTTGTGTATCAATCACATGTTCGCTCTGTGTATCTATCACACATGCACACTGTATTCGCAGTGAGAATTCCATAATTTTCTTGCATCCTTTCTGCACGAGGTGTAGTTTGGCTCGAGTTTACTTGCTTGCCTAGCATTCGCTTAAAATGTTGCATTTATTTCCCATAATTGCTTCATTATAGCTCTCTTTGCATGATCATGAGTGATGACCGGCTTCGCATAGCGTATAAGTCCAATTATCAAACCGGCTTCGCGTAGCGTAGAAGTCCAATTATCAAAACCAGCTTCGCGTAGCGTATAAGCCCAATTATCAAACCGGCTTCGCGTAGTGTATAAGTCCAATTTTCAAACCGGCTTCGCGTAGCGTATAAGTCCAATTATCAAAATCTTCCTGCATATCATTTTGCATCTTGCCCCATGCCTGCGAGCACATCTTTATCTATCTTGTCTGCTTTGTCTAAGTCTTCGGCCTTGTTAAAAATGGGTCGTCTCTGGGCTTTGACATTCACTCCCGTCACTTATGACTTTCGAGTTCTGTCAAAGAGGGGCAACTGTAGACACCCCATTTTTGACCGACCTTAAGACTCAGACGTCACCGATTGAGCGCTTGGTGATGTTGCATATTGTGCTCAGTCAGAGGTTTCGGAGTCTTGGCCGCGAGCTTTGCCTCCGGACTTCCGGACTCTTTCATGCTTTGCCTCGATTTGTGAACCAGGCTCTGTTTTCTCTGTTTTCTCTTCGCGAAGGGATGGAGAGGTCTCGTAGACCATCTCTCAGTGGCCGTAGGCTACGTTTCGTGGTCGTAGGCCATTTTGCACGTTTGGAGTCTGGTTTCTGATTTTTCGGAATCGTTGGCCGTGTGCCTCGGTTCGGGACCGCTTAACCACCTCCGTTTGCCCCGATTTTTGGCATACATCTTATTTTCTCCCTTTTGAGGGACACTGAGGTCTGAGAGACCCACTTCGTGGTCGAATGCCACTTTCGGTGCTTAACGGGCAGTTTTCGGGGCCCCGAACTGCGCGTTCTAGCCCCCGAACATTCGTTTTACATCGGTTTTCGTTCATTTTTGACAGGTCCCTCTGTTTCATCACCAGGAAGGCCGTAGAAGGGTGGGAGGCCAGCAATTGTTTCAGCAACCAGTTATATTCCTCCGGCGCCCTCCGATGCCCGCTTTTTCTCATTTCCAAGCCAATGTTGACCACCCTAGGGTCACTTTCTTCAATCCTAGCCCCCATATTTGTGTTGTACACACATGGGAGGACACCAAAAGTTGGTGGCCGGCCAGTAATTCCACCTGACCCTTTTGAACCCTTCCTAAAAGTGGCCTATTCTCTCTCCTGTTTTACAGTTGACAATTTTGAACCACAAGGTTGTGTTGAGGGCACCTAGGAGGACACCAATTTGTGGTGGCTGGCCATTAAATCTTCTTGACCCTTTTGACCCATGGCCGGCCGGCCATGGGAGGTGGCCGGCCGGCCACCTGCAGCTCCAAAACGTGGCCGGCCTTGCTCCTCAGGATGTGTACATTACAGCTGTGTATCTGTTTCCCCCCAAAAAAACCTGTATCCGGGGGACAACTTTTGGGGGAAACTTGATCAATTTTCCCCCCACTTTTTCCCTCCATTTTCTCCCCCATTTTGGGCTACATAACAGAGCCTCCAACTCTGTCTTGGAGGTTGGAAAAAATTGGCTTTAAGCCTTGTATGCATATTTCCCTCCATCTCTCTCATTTCCTTCAAAAGACACCAAAATCCTACCCTATTTTCATACCATCACCTAGCATCACCACCACCACTCCATTTCCAGCAGCTTGGGGAGCTTTCCAGCCGCTAGGAGGCATCACTTCTCAAGCCAAGAAGCAACCAAGGGTTGGTCTTCAAGGGTAAGTGTCAATTCCCTTTTTTTGAGCTTAATTTTGCAACATTTTTCTAGCTAGTTTTCTTGCTGTTTTGAGCTCCGGCCAAAACTGAAAATACCCTTTATTTGATCTCTATTTCATGTTTCATTAAGGGACTTTTGTCATTTGAGGTCCCCATCTTGCACTTGCTTCATTATCCCTCTTGTATGCCACAATCTTGCATAGTATTTTTGGCCTATGTGTGATCTGTTTTGGAGCATGATGTAAACTGTAAGTAAGCTTATTTTGAGCCCTTCTTAAACATTGAAGAAGGACTCATCACTGTTTGGGACCTCCATGTGCCACTTGTCATTATACCCCTTTTTGGTCCCCATTTTTGCATGATTTATTAGCCTATTGTGTCTCTGTTTTTGGACCTTTGTCCAAACTGAAAGTGGCCATATTTTGACCCTCTTGTCATGTTTCATTAAGGGTCTTTGGCTGTTTGATGAATGTTTTGTATACTTTGTGTTTTGACCTCTTTTGAGCCCTATCTTGCATGGCATGTTGAGCGTACTCGTATATTGTTTTAGGGGTTTCCATAAACTGTAAGTAGTCATATTTTTGGTCCCTCTTCAGTGTTGTAGAAGAGTCTTTTTCTGTTTGGGCTTTGCATCTACCACTTGCTTCATTGCCTCCCTTGCGGAGCCATCTTTGTATGATAATTTAGTCCCATTTATGCTTACTGTTTGGCCATGCTTTGAACTGTAAAAATGCTTATTTTGGGGCTTCCTTGCTTCTGTCTTTTCATTCCATGTACCAATTATGCATGCATTGCATAGCTATAGGCCATTTCATGCGCCAAAATTCATGTTTCGAGACTCGTTCCATGCATCGGGTATCATTTTGCCATGATTTGGGCTGTTTTGCATCTCATTTTGCCTCTGAAAATTGCATGTTTGCATATCATTTTCCATGTCTTTGCCATGTCTCATTAGAGTGGCATTTCGGTGCCTGAGGGTCGGTCCTCGGTTTGTGTGCACGCGTGCACGCATTTCGAGTTGTCTTGTTTTCATCTGATGGCCTCCTATGTGAGTGTGGCTGAGGCTCTCTCATGTTGGTGTAAGCCCATTATTGCATTGCGTATGCCATTTCATCCATAGCATTGTGTATGCCCGGTTGTGTATTACCTCGTGCAGCGTGTATGCCATTCTATAACATTGTGTATGTTAGGATTGCATCTTAGCTACATTTCATGCATATCATGCATGTTTCATCGTGTTCGGGATAGGAGTTAGCCCGGGCACGGGAAACGAGGTGCATTCCGTACTCCGAGTAACGGAATGTGTCTCAATTCCCCAGTCACCGACACTCCGGACTATCCATGAGGGAGTTAGGTTTTAGTTGAGCTTTCATGTGCATTCATTCTATATTGAGTTGCACAATTCGACTCCTCGACCATCATGCATCGAGATGCGTGATTGGTGGCACGAGGATCGAGGCACGCATACATTTGTGAAAATACATTGCTATGCCCTTTCCTGCTCTCTGTTGCAGCAAATCAAGAATCAGCGGTCTTCCGAGGCTTGGCACGCATTTCAAGAACAGGTGCAAACAGAGGCTAATTGGGGCATCGTCATGGATTTCCACGCAAAGGCAACCCCATGCATCATTCATCAGAGTCAAGGCAGTTCCTGGCTTGCATGCCAGTTTACAGCTTTCTTAGTTAATTTGTAAATTAATTAGGAATTTGTACATTATTTGGACTGTAATATTTGGACTATACTATTCTTTCATTTGGGACTGTATTATTTATTCGGACCATCTGTGCGAGGGCATAATTGTAATAAGTGTGGGTGAGTGTGATGTATGTCTTCCAACCCCACGTCTTTCTTCCCTTTTATTTACCTGCTTATGATGGTTAGATTAGGGCATATTTCAATTAGCATACAGTATGACAGCATGTTTGCATTCATTCATCTGTTTTGCATGCACCGGGCTCGGCGCATCATACTAACTGCATTTGTATTTCAATTCCAAGTTGAATACATGTTAGCTGTAGCATTCCATACGCCTGCTATAGTTTGCATTTTTGCATGTGTTGCATTAGGCGTTTCTGTATACTTAGGATCATGCATGATTTCCAATCTAGTTTCTGTTTTGGCTTGGAGTACTCGGTGAGTTTTTATGCTTTAGCATCCTTGCATGTGTGTGAGTGACTTCCATGAATAGCATGCTTACCATGAGGCTATATGCTTATGTGATATAACTGCCTGAATGCCTGTGGGTGAAGGTTGGGTTATTTGGATTGGAACAAATCGTTGTCTGTGAGTTTTAAGCCCACTAGATAGTGGCAAAACCATCTTTTCTAAGCCCACCCGAGGGTGGCAAAATCTGCATTTTAAGTCTACCTGCGGGTAGCAAACCATCTTTCAAAAAAACAAACATGAAATGTTTTGTTCCAATTTAGGCGACCCGGTCTATACTTGTATGCTGTGCGCATCACATAGTAATCTAGGCTAATAACCAGAATAAGAACGCATAATGTTTTCAAAAATAGATATCATGGTTAGTAGAGGCCGATCTTTGATCGGGCGAGCGGGGGTGCTCACGAAGTGACCTTCCCCAATCGTACCCAAGTTCCCGAGCCGAGGCAACTTTGGTGATGACGGACACGTGGCCTTAGGCAATGAGTCAGGGTTTCCTAAATTTCCCAAAATAAAATATTTAGGTGGCGACTCTGTATCTGGCAAAGCAGTCCATGTTTGGCACTTCTTTCAAAATCTGTTTTCTCAAAACGATTTGTCGGATTTGGACTCTTTGATTCAGATTACGAACCGTGACAATTTGAGAGTCCTGAGCTGTAGTGACCCCAAATGAACAGAACGGGAGCTCACCCTCCCGGGGCGTTCGGGGGACGTCTACAGTAGGGCCTCACAACGGTGATCTGAACCATTTATTTCATAAGTCTCAAAGAGAAAAACATATATACAAATGATCAACTTGATTGAAAATCAATATATACACTAACTAATTGTGTTTTGTTTTATGAAATTGATGATAAATATTATTTTAAACCAAAACTGTTCATTTTATAAAAGAAAATACGATAGTTAGTATGATTATCGATATCCGATTAAGCTAATTTTTTACATATATATTCTTCTCTTCTAGGTTTATGAGATAAACAGTTTATATTATTGTGGTTAGGGGTCATCAATGGGCCTGGCCAGGCTTACGTAGCCCACAACTATAGTGTCCAAATTCCATATTTTAATGGATTTTTCGAGTTTTGACCAATCAATGGGCTGGTATGGGCCGAGTCTATTTAAAAAATTAAAATCACGTCCCACCCATAAGCCAAAATCTTACGGGCCAAAATAAATCAAAAGGGGCTACACATTCACTTATATTATTAATTTCTACACATTTTTCATTCACATATCCTTAATATTTTCATTAGTTATTTTTCTTATTTACTTTCCAACATAATTCAAGTATTTTGATTTTTTTCTTTCTTTTTTTTACATCCCATATAGTATAAAAATAAAAAATAAAAAAAGCAAGTAACATATTATACCTACAACTGGAGGGGCCAAAAATGGAAAGAAAAAAAAATAAAAGCTTTAAACATGAGAACAAAAATATATATATATAAATACTCAAACTAAACATTAGACCAAAAAAACTCAAACTAAATATTAGACTTACCCATGAGGGCTCTTACAGGCTGAGTTTATGAGCAAACTCAGATTACAAACTTTTGTCTAAAATCCTAAATCATCTTTTATGAGTTGGGATGGGATGAACACTTAAGTGAGTTGGGACGGACCATGAGACGGGTTCGTCAGGTTGGGTAATATCGAGTTTTTTTAATCACAAGCCATTTGGAAACCCTTAATTGTGGTGGAACACCACAGAACCCACAAAGTAGAGTCTAGAAAGTTGTCGAGGAAATAAAGTCTTGAGAGGAGCTGCACTTCCACAACACAAAGTCCGTTGATTTTGAAAGATAGAGGAGGGGATTGAATTAGGATAAATGTGGAACCCACTGTAATGATGTTTGTTTGCAAAATAGGAAAAGGGATTCACAATCCCTTAGGACTATGATAGGTCTTAGAGAAAGGGATTAACAAAGACCTCTAAGGGTTGGATTTCAAAACTAGTGAGGAGATTAGTCTGGAAAAAAAAAATTAAAAAAAAAAAAAAATTCTATTTTGCCCATATTATGTGTTGTGTATTTGTGTGGGTCTTTTTTTGTGTGTGTGTGTGTGGGTATTATGTCATTATATATATATATATATGTATTAAAATAATATAGTACAAAAAAATATTTTTAAAATATGATTTTTTGATATTAAAATATATCAAAGACATCTAAGAAGGGTGTTTATGGTATTTTATATAGTTAATCCCCTTACTAAAATATATGACAAACAAACACAATTTTTCTTAATCCTCTCACTAACAATCTCATCCAACCTAACTCTGAAAACATAGGGGCCCATAGATCATGAATTTACTTAGATACAAACATTTATTTAGTAATTTATTACCATTATAATTGATATCTTTCAGTGTTCTTCTTAGTATCCCAGGAGAAACATTTCCCAATCTCAGCACTTCATTAATAACCTGCAGTTTTGGCATACCAACACAAGATAATGACGCAGTGTGCCAATTAATTTCCAAAAGAGAATATACATATATACATGGTTTAGAGTGTGAAACTCACATGCATGGTAGCAAACGTGGATTTATATTCATCCCATGTCAGTGGAGATTCCTTATTCTCTCTGTTTTTGAGAAGAATGTCATGCTCCGCCAAAAATAATAATCAATATTAATTAAAATACAAAGAATTGAATGAAATATATATAGATAGATAGATAGTAATTAAATTAGATTAGAGAAAAATATTAGAGTGAATAATGTTGATTGTTGATTTCATTATTACATACCGCTAGATTCTCCACCACCCAAGGGTGTTCTGCAAATAACTTAAAAGACAGTGTTATGGTCGTGGATATGGACTCAACGGTAGCAAACAAAGCTCCAATGGTGATCGATAGGATGAAATTCTCTGTCAAGAAGAAGTCAGTGTATAACTTTTAGATAATAGTGATGTCCATATGAGGCTTATCTTATTAATTGTAGGTAAGAAGTGAAGTGTTTTGATAAAGAAGCAATGAAGGACTAGCATGGAAACAGGATTGGAGGTGGAAGATGGCAACCAGTGGTACGTCGGCATGGTGGACGGCGAGTGTAGAACAGTAAGTCAGTCACAAATATACATTCTATTTTTGTGGATAATCTACCAAAATCCATGGGGACCAGAGGGTTATACAACATTTTCTCTAACTATGGGACAGTCATGGATGCTTTCATCCCAAATAAGAGATGAAAGATGACAAGATCTTGCTTTGGTTTTGCAAGATATAACTGCTCTGTAACAGCAGACATAGCAGTTCAAAAGGCACATGGGCTTTGGTGTGATGACAGAGCATTGAGAGTCAAGATGGCAGATTTTGGCAAGGAGTCTGGTCCATTCCCAGATCGAACCAAGCACCACAGACCAAAAATGTCATTGCTGTTACCACCACGCATACTGTTGGCCATCAAAGGAACAGATCTTTTGCTGAGGTTGTGAGTGGCAGAGGAGGCCAATCAATGCAATCTGAACCATTAAGGCTTATAAGGAAGGTAATGGTTAGTTGTATGAAAGTGTGGTAGTAAGGTTAAAAGCATCCTCATCAATGGATACTTTCAAGGAGGACATCGCTAGGAGAGGCTTTGGGGAAGTAAAGGTCAAATGAGGGGGTGGAAGAGACATGGTTCTCTCCTTTAAATCAGTTACAGACATGAAGGATAAACTTTAGAGAATGCAGGTTTGGCTCAATGCTTGGTGTGATTCGGTCCAAGAATGGCGACGAGGGTTGGTTATTGAACAAGGAAGATATGTCTGGCTGAGTTGTTATGGCGCCCCGTTGAATCTATGGAGTTTTAAAACATTTAGTAGTATTGTGGAAACTTGGGGAGCAGTGCTCACCATTGATAAGGATACACTTCGGCTCAAATCGCTTCATTGTGGTAAGGTGAAGATAGCCACATCAAGTATGGAGCCTATAAACCACATCATAAATCTGGAGTGCAAAGGTACATTATACCCAGTGAGGGTTTGTGAGGAACAAATTATAGTATCTAAATCACCGTCTGATCAATGTACATCTGAACCCACTGAATGAAAGATCGTAGGGAAGACAATTCCAGAGGCAATTGCAGATGAGCAGCTTACAGACATAAACAGTAGGCATGAGGTAGAAGATGATGATATGGACATCTAGCTAAGCAAGAAAGCAAACTTACGAGATGAGGTGGCTAGAGAGGGGAACAGTGTCTTTCCTACTAACTCAGATGAACTGGACGGAGATGAAAGATTGAGTGATCTCTCTGCTGTTGCTAAAACATATATGATGAAGGATAGGTCTAAGGAAGGTGGCGCATGCGTAAGTCAATCAGCAGGGGTAGGGTTGAGCTCTGAGCAATATGATGATAGTGATAGGCGTAGGGTAGACGCTGAAGTCTACACCTCGGGGTTTATCAGAAGTCTGAGGGGGTCTGATGGTAATCAGCTGGGTATTCAACTTGAAGTGGATCTCAATCGGGCCCAATTGGCAGGTGGTCTAGATGGGCCGGCCCTTAGACCTGATGAGCTGGTTTAGTTTCATCACAATAATCCTCAACATGGCCTTCAGGGGTCGGCTGATAGCACTGTTGGGCAGGTTCAGATTCATCACAGCAACCCACAAGGTCCATCTGTTTATTCAGCCCATTCTTTACAAATACCCTTATGTCTAGCTAGTAAGGAGAAATTGAAGGCAAAGAAAGATCAGTATCAAGAACTCAGCTTCAGAAAAGCAAACTAAGGGGAAGTTCGAGGTCAACAAGAGATTGGGGGCATCATCTCTAAACTTGAGGAAAGGATTTGTCTTCAGGTCAGCTGTAGCTGCCATTTCATTATCCATGGCAAAGGGAAATAGTAGAGGTCGGAGAGTGTTATCGGAGACAGAGGCTTCTATACAAATCAGTAAAGCTCTGGGACTTGAATGTGAAGGTAAAGAAGAGGAGGTGCTGAGCAAGTTAGAGGATTTGGAAGCTCAAGATCAACAGAGAGCAAAGAAGGAAGGAGTGAAAAGCTAGTCTTTTACACCCAGCTGGTTAAGTGTAATTTCCATACTCATGAAGATACAACTATGGAATGTGAAAGGAATTGGAAGACCTGAAAAAAGGAGGAGGATTAAGAAAAGCCTTCTAGATAGGAAAGTGGATATTGTGTTACTTCAAGAAACTAAGAAGCCAGCAGTGGACTCTGACTTGGTTAGGTCTATGTGGCGTGGGGATCATTTTGATTTCATGGGTGTAGATGCGATTGGACGAGCTGGAGGACTCTTATGTATTTGGAACTCTGAGGTATTTCAATTGAAGGCTTGTTGTAGCTCTCATAATTTCATCCTATTATCAGGTACATTACTTTACAATTTTGATTGTGTTATCATAAATGTGTATGGTCCTAATGAGGTGGGTAAAAAAAAAGAGACGTAGGACTCTTTAGTAAAGTTGAAAGCCAGTTTTCTGGGGCCATGGTGTCTGGGGGGTGACTTCAATGAAATCAGGAGTATCTCAGAAAGAATAGGGTGCTCAAGAAGGGATAGAGGAATGAGGGATTTTAATAATATGATTGATCAACTAGAGTTGATAGACATGCCTATGTTAGGGAGGAAGTTTACGTGGTGTAATTCTCAAGCAAGGGAGAAATTGAGCAGAATCGATAGATTTTTGCTTAATTATGAGTCGGTGTCAGAATTTTTCTTTCAAATTATGGGAACTTCCTAGATTGTTTTCTGATCACTATCCTATTATTTTAATGGAGGATGATAGGGACCGGTGCCCTAAACCCTTCAGGTTTCTTAATGCCTGGCTTTTACATCCAAAATTCCTTTCCTTTGTTCAGCAAAGTTGGCCAGAATTTAGTGTGGCAGGATGGGCAGGGTACAAGTGTCTTATGAAGTTTAAAGCACTGAAATAGGGTCTTAAGAAGTGGAATGTGGAGGTGTTTGGTATGATTGAATTAAAACTGAAAAGTGTGGAAGATGAGGCTCATTCGTTGGATTTGTTAGCAGAGGAGAGACCATTACTTGATACAAAATTGATTAGAAGAAAGGAAGTGAGGGGTGAAGTTTGGAAGTTAAGTAAAATGTTGGAATGGATTTGGTTACAAAAATTTCAAGTGAATTGGGCAGCTAAAGGGGATAAAAACACCAGGTTCTTCCATATTATGACATGTAGCAGAAATAGCAGGAATTCTTTGTGTTCAATACCAATGAATGGTAGGTTGCTTGAAGAGCCTTCAGAAATTAGGGATGCAGTTCAGGTTCATTTTATGAGGCTATTTTTGGAAGATTGGAAAGTCCGACCCAAATTGTCTGGCCCTTTTATGAATAGAGGTGGAGCTCAAATTGTGGCACAATTGGAGGCAGGTTTTATAGAGGAGGAGATCTGGAATGCTATTAAGTGTTGTGATGGAAATAAAGCTCCTAGGCCTGATGGGTTCAACATGTCCTTTTTTAAGAAATGTTGGCAAATAGTGCGGGTTGATGTGTTATAGTTTATAAGGGAGTTCCATCAGAATGCTAATCTGGTTGGTGAAATTAATATCTCTTTCATCGCTTTAATTCCAAAAGTTTCAAGTCCTTCTTACTTGAATGAATATAGGCCTATTAGCTTGATTGGATCCTTATACAAAATCTTAGCTAAGGTGTTAGCTAACAGATTGAAAAAGGTGATGCCCAAGATTATTGGTGAGGCCCAGTCAGCTTTTTTGGGGGGAAGGAATATTTTAGATGGAATTCTGATAACTAATGAAATAGTGGATGGGTGGAAAAGATCTAGCCGAAAAGGTTTGGTGCTAAAGTTAGATTTTGAAAAGGCCTATGACTCAATTAATAGGGAGTTTTTATTTGATATGATGTCGAAGTTTGGTTTTGGAACAAGGTGGGTTAGATGGATGAAATCTTGTGTTTCCTCTGCCAAAATCTCTGTCTTAGTAAATGGGTCACCAACACCTGAGTTTTGTCCACAAAGAGGTCTTAGACAAGGTGATCCGTTGTTACCATTCTTATTCAACATCGTAGCAGTGGGCCTCAATATTTTACTATGTAGAGCTAAGGAGTTGGGTCTAATTACAGGGGTAGTGGTGGGTTCTAATGGCCTTAGAGTCACACATTTGCAATTCGCGGATGACACGATTTTGTTTTGTGATGCGAATAAGGTGGAGGTGACCAATATCAAAAGAATTCTAAGATGTTTCGAGATTGCTTCAGTACTGAAAATCAATTACCACAAGACTGTCATATGTGGTGTTGGGGTGGATGAGGAACTAGTGCAGGAGTTTGCTTACTCTTTAAATTGTCTTCACCAAAAGCTGCCTCTCAAATATTTGGGGCTACCTTTGGGGGCAAACCCTAGCAGGAGGAGTACCTGGAAACCCGTTCTCGACAAGGTCAAACAGAAATTGTCCACATGGAAGAGAAGGCTATTATCCTTTGTCGGGCATCTAACTTTAATCAATTATGTAATGTCCTCTTTACCTATTTATTATTTATCATTGTTCAGAATTCCAACTGGAGTGGCTAAGGAGATTGAGAGATTGCAATCAACTTTTCTTTGAGGTGGCTCTGATCTTAGAAGAAAAGTTCACATGGTCCGGTTGGAGGTGATTACTAAAAATAAGAAATTAGGAGGGTTACGTGTGAGAAGGATTAAAACTTTGAATCAATGTTTACTATTAAAATGGTGGTGGAGATTTGGTGTGGAGAATCAATTGCTTTGGAAGGAAGTGATTTGTGCAAAATATGTGCCAGTGGATGGAAGATGGTACCCAAATCTGATTGGTAGGGAATCAAAGCTCTGGACTGATATAATTCATGTTGTTCTTTACAATCCAGAGCTGCATCAATTCTATATGTATAATTCTCAGCTGGTTCTGGGGGATGGGAGAAGAGTTCTCTTTTGGAGGGACAAGTGGGTGGGTAATGTATGCTTAATGGATCAATTCCCAAGGCTTTTCTTATTATGTAATGATAAAAATAGTGTGGTTAGTGTGTTTTTTGAAAGAAGGGCAGAGGATGGTGGATGGAATTTGGGATTTAGAAGATCTTTGCTCGTTTGGGAGGAGGAAGAAGCATATAGATTATCTTGTCTGCTTGGCACTGCACCAACACTGTATAGCACCAAACCTGATGAGCTTATTTGGTGTGCAGACCCATCTAAGATCTTTTCTGTTTTATTAGTATATAATTAAACTGAATCACTTCTGGGATCTGCAATTCCAGTGGCTGCCTCAATTTGGAACAACTTTGCGCCCCCAAAAGTGCAATTTTTTGGGTGGTTAGCTTGGCTTGGTAAGGTTAAAACCTCTTCTTTCCTTCATAGAATTGGAATTCTCACAGGAAATGTAAATCTTGGCTGTGTTTTTTGTCATAATGAGGTAGAATCTGTGGAACATATTTTGCTACACTGCCGTTTTGTGTGGCTGCTTTGGTCAGATATTATTCACTGGTGGGGATTGTAGTGGGTGATTCCAGGATCTGTGCATGGTTTGTTGAGTTGGTGGTCTGGATGTGGAATGCACAAGCTGGAGAAGAAAATCTGGACGGTAATTCCTTTGGCCACTCTCTGGTCCACTTGGAAGCACAGAAATGACTCTGTCTTTAATGGCTCGTAACCAAATCTAGAAGCTTTGTGTGAATTAGTGAAGGTTAGAGTTGCTAGGTGGTTCAAAGCATCGAAACTCCAGGTGGATCTCTCTATAAATGATTTGGTTTTAATCTGCCTCAGGTGAAATATTATATCAGGAATGGAGGTTGAAGGCTTAGCTCAAGTCTGGTGTTTTTTGGCCTCATAAATTTGCTGGGCTACTGACTGGAGTTCAAACAAGCAGTTCACTGATTTTTACTGAGTTTGTAGAATGACTAAAGGGCTGCAGTATTGTTCATGGGAATTTCAAGGAGTGTAGTTCCAAGGCAATGTAGTTTCAAGGAGCAAATCGGCAGTTCTCTGATCTGTGCTGGTTTCTTTTCTGGTTGAAGGCATTGCATGTTCAAGGGTGATGGTTTATGAATGGATGCTGTGATGCTTGGGTGCTGCTCTGTGATGGAAGGGTGTGATCTGATCTGATCTACTGGTAAACTGCTGCTGCATGTCTAATTTAGTTTTGTGCTGCTGTGATGCTTGGGTGCCATTGTTTCTTTGTTTTGCTATGTTTGTTGGCCTTCAGACAAAGCATCTCTGTTTTTGCACCAGTGTTGTTGTGATGCTGTCTCCAATACCTCATGGATGCTTTGTGATGGAAGGGTGTGATTTAGTGTTGTGGAGCTCACAAATAAACTGCTGCTGCATGTTTATTAGGTGGTTGCTGTGCTGCTGTTTCTTTGCTTTGATTTTTTTGTTGGTCTCTCACCAACAAGGAAGTTGGAGCTTAATCTAGCTCTAAACTCCTCTTTATTGATGTTGTCCTTCATATGTAATCTATATGTGGTTCATCAATAAAGTTTTCTTTTGCCAATCAAAAAAAAAAAAAAAAAGAAGTCAGTGTTCAAGTCTTTCACCGCATGATCAAGGAAGTCCCCTTTCTTTTCCTCTGGGCAAGCTATTCTCTCCTTTAACATTGCTCTTATTACCTTTTCTAACTTGTCCTTATCCTACAATCAAAAATCATAATCAAAATCAAATAAACTTTTGCGAAGGTAGAGTTTCCCTTTTTGTTTTCTAGTGTTATTATTACCGTCATACATTTGTAGAATCTAGTACCAGGGATGTTCAATGAAAAGGACATAAGACCTCGCACGAATCCAGCAATGGTGTCCGTTATAACATCAGATGACTTTTCAAAATCATGACCAAACAAATTTTTTGTAGCAAAAACTGCAACCATCCACAAAATCCATGACAACAAATTTATTCATGAACTAACATGCCAATAGCTTCAGAATTTATATGTGAATGAGCTTGACCCTAATAATAATAATAATAATAATAAGGGCATAATTTTTTATTTTTTTTAAAAAAAAAAAAGCAAGAAAGAAAGAAAGAAAAAAGAAAGAGAAAAGTCAGGGTTTAACACTTATAATAAAATAAACTCTAAATTTTTAATTTTGTCAATTTATACTTTAATTTTTTGATTTGGTTTCAACTTAAGCCATCAATGTATTTATGTTAAGTAAAACTGACAAGGAAAATGAAATTTTAGTTATTAAATTTAATGAAAAATAATATTTTAGACATTTAAAGTACACCTACATTGAGTTTAATAAATACGTTTTTTTTTTTTTGCAAAAAAAAAAAAAAAAAAAAAACAAGCAAAAAAAAAAACTAAAATATTTTTTTTTACTATCCATTTACTTAACGAAAATAGTCAAATAGTTTAAATTGAAAATAAATATTAAAAAAAATATGGTTTAAATTTATTTAATTAAAAACTAAAAATTATTTTGTTACAAAAGTTAAATTCTGATTTTGCCTTTCTATTTTTTCTTCAATAAATATGTTACCATCCAAATAGAGACATGATCATGAATTTAAAAAACCTGTATATTAGGACCCTAAATTGTTTAACATCACAAAAAAGGCAAACTACAATTTGAAAATAATCTTTACAAACACAATTATTAAAAGAAGTTTTTGAAACTTTATTTTGTTGCAAAAAATATTTAAGAACCAATTCTATTGTATAGTCAGTAAAAAGTCATTCCGAAAAGTTCAAGAAAGGCTTTTAATGACAAAATTTTAAAAATGTCACTAAGAAATGCACTTTTGGGGACAAAATAATTCGGTCTCAAAAGAGTTTTCTTTTTTAGGCAAAAATTTTGATTCCAAAGAGATAATAATTCATTATTAATGTCCAATTTTCATTGCTAAATGTTAGAAATTGGGCGCCCATGTGGCATGACCCTTTGAACCTTTTGAACCTTATCCATGTAAGTTTGAATTTGAATTCAAAACTTACTTGGAAAACCACTCAGGATATCCATATCTGTCATATCAATTGATATAGATAGATAAGATATTATCCTATATATCTGATATGATATGGGATATGGGTGATTAAGAGAAAAACAACGTATGTCGTATGTTTTTCCCATATACTGATTCTCTCCCAAAATACAACGATCAAGAGCCATTTTGCACTGTGACTTGTGTGGGTGATATTCATTTTGTAATATCACTCCATTGCTAGGTTGATTGATCAGATTCAGGAAGCACGTGATTTACCCACGAGATCCTTCAATTCAGACTCTGCAGAAAAAAAGTATCACCATAATTTTTCATCCGTTGTGTTTATACTTTAATTTACATTGGTATCAAAGCATGGATGGGTATTTTCGTATTTTCTTTAATCATGTGTATATTATATATATATATATATATATGTACACATTATATACATGAGTGTTTATAAAGGAGGAAAACTTCAACTCCCATTAGATTGAGAGTGTGGTACACCTCATTTTTATGTTCATTAAATGTGATTTTTGATGCCATAAATGTTTTTGTTGTGAAAAATGGAGTTCGGGAGTACCGAAATCGGACCAGAAAACAGCCCAAAAGGCGGCGCATGTGCCTCACGTGCCAGATGACGCCGTCAGCGGTGGGCACGCACTGCCACGCGCCTATAAGCGCGTCAGCCGCGCTGTCCACTCGCGCGCCGTCCGCGCCATACACGCGTGCCGCGTGCTGAGCCGTATGCCGAGCTGCGCACTGAGCCGCACCGTTTTTCCTCCGCCGGCTTGGCTGGCTTGGCTGCTGATGCATAAGGCTCTGTTTGTTCTGTTTTAAATTCTAAATCGCGTTAAATGGTCATAATTAATTCGTTATAGCTTTGTTTTAAGCGTGGTTGGTGCCGTTAGACTCAGAATTAAATTTTTTATCTTCTGTAAAATTTTGAAAATTTTTTGAAAATAAAAAATGTTTTTCCTGAAATAATAATTCATTATTTCTGGTTTAAAATGCAACTGGTGCTGCATGACTAAGTTCTGGGGATGATTTTTTTATTGTAGACTACTGTTGTAGTTTACTATTTACTGGTATAGTTATAGCATTTTACCAGATTCTGGAATATTTATTTCTAATTTTATGTGTGTTTATTAGTTATTTAAAATTTCAGAAAATACCAGAAAATTCCAGAAGTGATATAGTTTCTGTTATGGCATAATTTGAATATTAAATACAACATATTGTTATTTTTTTCCTAGAATTTCTAATATGTTGTAATTAGAATAGCATGTTTAATTGTTATTTGTTTAAATTCCATTATTAATTGTGACATAGCATGAGTTGGTTGTGAATTTACATTATGATGCTATTGTATGGAATTAGAATTTTTTATCATGCTTTTAGACATGCCATAGTCAGCGGGAGGTTATTCGGTTGAGAGAAATCTTTGTAGATTAACTCCCGAAAATCAATATTTTGTGCATAAATTAAATTAAATTTCGGATAATTGTCACTTGTGGCGCAAGAGATGATTACGAGCATAGCAGATTTTCGATTTTGCGACTTGCGTAATATTGTCACTATTTAATTTAAATTTTTGTGGCAAAATTATATTATGCTAATCAAATTAATCCCAATGCAAATTTCTCTCTAAATTGACTTAGCTTATGGAAGTTAATTGGTTAACCTAGACTTAGTAAAGATATTCAAATGTGAACAATGTAATCCCATTCTTTAGATGGGCAAAAGTCTTGGAGACTTTAGGTCAAGCCTTAATTGAGCCAAAGTAAGGAAACATGACTCAAAGTCGCCGTGGTTTTGTTGCCTTGTTTGACATAATAAAAACTAATGTGTGCACTATGGTTAGCGGCACGCTACGTAGTTTTGGTTGGCGAGTTTTAGAGTTATGAAATTATTAAGCCCTCAATAGATCTGTATATGATCTTGACTATTGAGTTGAGCGGATTGACTTTGTAATTTGACTTGTAAATAATGTTACATCATTGGATGAAGTAACATTCAAGAGTCACGTCATCCAAGAAATGCGAGCTTAAATAAATTAGTCATTAAGTGTAAGACGAGTAGCCAGTATGAGCAGTGTTTTGCTCTCTACCCAATTATTGGGAGTGGATGGAGCAAAATTTCATGCACTATAATAATGTGCGTTGAAATATCACGTGAAGTTAAAAGATTAACGCTTAGAAGCTGCAAAATCTATTAACACTAAGTGAAAAGATTAGCGCTTAGTGGCTGCAAAATCTATTAGCATTGCCAACTTGTCTAAGTCTGGACACTTACTGTTTCCACACTTGAGTGTGAGACATGAGGAGGGGCTTCTTTGTATGATTCCTTAGCTAGGCTAACGTTTTTGAATAACATTTACCACTAAGCGCAAACGTTGCAGCATAATAATGAAAAGGTCAAGGACGACAAGGTTGTTATGACTCTAAGAATTTGACGCATGGCTCGTGAGAGCATTGTGTTGAATTAGACTCTTTAGCCTAATTCGCACTTAAGTTACTTCAGGAGCTGTCATAGTTGATAGCTTATTCTCTCCTTCTTGTGGATAGTAGAATTAATTGCAAGTAACTATGAAGCGAGAAATAGATATGGCAAGAGGAGTATCATCATCTTTCAACTAGATGCAATAAAGTATATGGAGAATAAAATTGACTTGAAAGTGCAGGGGATTAGCACTTACTAGTTAAGTTTGCAACTTAGGCGCACTTGATATCTCCATGACATCCTTTTATGATCTAGTGAATATGAATTAGTCGCGAGTCATTACCTAGTTGGGCCTAAACCTTTAAAACTTGTCTTCGAGAACTCACACATTAAGATGATTGGAATTAGTTTATGACATTGGTCATGAACCAGTGGCTTATTATACTTAATCACATTAATGAGATGATGACACGATGGTTTGAGTAGGCCTTCTTGGGCCCACTCGCTTATGACATCTTGCTCTCACGTGAATGTGTAACTTTGTTCGCAATGGGTGCGCACAAGTAAGAAGGAAAGCCATAGAAGGTCATTTGTTATGGCGCATTTAGTCCACTATGATATTTGTGACTAGATATGTGTATGGGTATGATAGCTAAGCCTCAATCTTGACACATTTATAGATTACGATACGCATCTGAGTCAAGACTATTTGATCTCCCATAAGTTAAAAGTTTTGAGATGATTTTTGACATTGCACATATGAGGTTGAGATCAATTAGATAATAGCTTTCGTGCCTTTAGTTTTGACCAAGGTGTCGAGTATCTATTTGAGTTATTTTAGAAAACTCTGTGAATAGAGAGATGGATGCTTAGAAAATTGATTATTCCTGGTACTCAATAACACAATGGTGTAGTAGAGATAAGGAATTAAATATTGTTAATGTTAGGTGGATAATGGCGCAAAATGTTTCCCAATTGGGAATTGCACTAGTTTGTTGCCTATATCCCTAACTAAGTGCCCTCCATATCAGATTTTACACTCCATTTGAGTAATGGGATAGCGGAGAGCCATCTATGGGCGATCTGTAACCGTTAAGCAGCTTATCTTTATTTTACTTCTCATAAGATTGCGAAGTTAAGACCTAGGGTTCTATAGGACATTATTGTATACTGTCTTGTAAACACAAAGGGTCGTGTGGGGCATTATTGTATGCGGTCATGTAAACCCTCCGGGTCATGTGCATATAGGTAAGCAGCTCTGTGGTAGTGTAACTAAGTCACATAAAGTTTTATTAGTAAATGTGACGTGAATAGAGTTTTTGGAACTCTATAAGATAGAGAATTCTAAGCATAGCGCTCTATGTAGCCTAGTTGAAAATGGAAAGAAATTTCCAATATCCTAGGGACAGTGGGAGCGATGTCCCTACTAATGGATTACTCCATTAGAGAAAAATACTCTACATTTTTAGTTGCGTGGTAGCGAATGTGAAAATTTTCCACATCATCACTGGGTGATTGAGAGGGAAACATTCATGATTGCTTCGCAAGATGACAAAGAGCCTAGGATAATGCCAAAGGCTCTAGTCCCCTGTTTTTAGAAAGTGGATTAATGTTGCGCACTTTAAGACAAAGTCTTTGAGAATTAGCCATTTCTATAATTTGGTTGACTTTCCATTATGACGCGACAATGTTCTAAAGTTATGCGTAATTTGGATAGTCATTGTTGAGGCATAAGGTTCGCTAAATACCGAAAAGTCACACCATTGAGGAAAGTGTAGACCATGGGAAGACTTCCTCCTGGGGAATGAGGTTATTTTGACTTAGGCTATGATTGACATAAGTTCGGAACATTGATTTGTGGACATTGTGACCCAACTTTCTCGTTAGAGAATTGGATAAGTAGATCCGTAGGGATTTACCTTCTGCTTTTATGGTGAAAAGTTAGGAGCGTAAAAAGGTTGCTAATTCCAATAAATCTTTTACAGCCTAAAACAGTTATCCAAATAGTGGTTCTTAGATTTCGTCAAGCCATGATAGGCCAACGATGATCGATGATGACCACTGAGGCATGATCAATGGTCCAAAAAGAAGTTTTTCATTACTTAGTCATTATGAGCCAGGAATTTATAAGGTTGTCGCCACCTAGGGTGGGAAGTCCTCTATTTTAGATATGATGGACATGGGTGATGTAATTTATATGCTCAGATGTACGATCCTTAAGGATTGTTTTGGGAAAATTCTCGGTTTGTTTTCGATGACTTACATAAGGAATATCCTAGAATGATTCTAGATGCAAAATTGCAAACCCATTGACTTACGTATCGGTAAAAGCCAGAGCCTTAGCTATTGAGTGTATCATCGTATTGTCTTTGGGAGAAACAGATGACCTATATTCCTTGATCTTTTCTTTGTTGTGGGACCTAAAGTACGCTTTGTGGGCGTATTCGGCATGATAAGTGTTATCTTTGGTAAATGGTCAACTGAGTTGTTTAGACATTGACCTTGCTCATTAGACTGTGGATAGAATGTTTTACTAGTAGTATATTATTTGCTCCTTGTAAGATTCAATGCGCTAGTTGGGCGCATCAAGAATGAACGCAAATTGGTCACCAAAATATCTTTAGAGAGGTTATTGCGCAAGAGGTAGTGATCTTAAATCACTTCATGTAAGGTGCACATGGTGGATTCCGTTGTATATACTTATCGCAAGAGGTGCTGATAAGGCTTATGTTTGGAATCTAGAATTGCACAAGCTGTGGTGAATTTTTTTTTTTAAATCGATCACTTATTTTGAGATGATGGGATGTTGACACTATTATGGTTTGTGTCATAATGATTAGAAGATGATGATGTCAGCAGGCAAGATTGGCTCACTCACACAAGCAATCGCCCTTGGCGCTTGGGAGTGAGCAAGGATGAGACTAGTGGTTTATTTTTTATTTGGAGCCAAGAGAGGCTTAAATAATCTACTATGTATGTCGCCTTGGTTACAACCAAGATGAGGTCGTGTTAAGGACCAAACATGGATGTCAGTACCCACTTTCCATGTTGTGCTTGTTATGATTAGCCAGATGCGAGATCTCATTTGGCACCTGAAAGGCGAGCAAATAGAGAATTCGGGTTAGGAGCTAAATAGCGAGTAGACTAATAGTTGTACGGTGTATCGAGGATGACGTCACTCTTTTGGAAGAGTTACTCCACCGTAACATGTATTCATGCTATATGTGCTTGGCGACTGAGTAATGAGGTGAGAGAATGGATCCCTGTTTCCTCACCGTGTGAGTCTTACGTGTCATTATTGTGAGAACCCAAATATACAAATCAAGTAAATAATTAAATAATAATAATTTCACAATCTCAAATATTTTGGTGGTGAATCCTAAAGTGCAAATTAAATATTTGGAATGTCTTTTAATTAATTTTAAAACCTAAAATAAATTTATGGTGAAAGTCTTTAATTTAGAGGCAAGGTTTATTATAAATAGAAAAAAAAATAGAGAAGAGGGTGTGGCTTGAACTCTAGACCACAAAATTAATAAATAAAGTTCTTACCATTTGAGTTGTATATAACTTATAGATATATTTTGTATATTTATCTATTTATTTGACGTACACATGCTTTAGGTGTATCCAACCACTAGTATAAAATAAAAACAAAACAAAACCCTAGCATTTCTAACAATTTCCCTAGCAATAGCAGCAGCAGCAGCAGCCGTGAGAGATAAGAGAAACAAAAGGTTGCAACTAATTATGGATGGAATTGGGTGTGTTGTGCTGTGTGTGATCATCAAAGGATGGCCCTCCTAGGTTTTCTTCTCTTCTTTCCTTGTTCTCCATCCTTATTCTATAATTATTTTATTCATTCATGGAGAGGTTGTAGGTTTATGTATTTTGTATATATATATATATATACACTGTTAAAAAATCCGAGGAGCTAAATTTATGTGTAAAGAATGGGTGTAATTCTTAGTTCAAAAAAATTCTGCACAGAATCGTAAACTTTAAAAATCAAGAAACTATCTCAAACGGATGAATTTTTAACTGAAATTTTTACAGTAGATTAATTACATATTGAATTGCATATCTGATTTTTTCATAATATTTGGGAGTCAAAATCCATATAAACTGATGCGTTCAAATCTGTCTAGAAAACTGGTTTTAAACAGTACATTCGGGAGTGTTGTTCTCTTTGGGTATAAATCCAAAAATTATCAAATTAGCGTCATTAGAACCGGTTATGAGTCTAGTTTTGTACGTTTTTGGCCTTGCATTGATTGCTCATATATACTAAGAGAACCATCAATTTCTTTAAAGTGCTGTAGAAAACAACCTGTTGGATATAACAAATTGTAGATAATTATTTTGATAAGCAAATCAAGTGAAACCAATTGGGTTTGAAACTTAGGATATATTAGTTGATATCTGGAGGTTTTTGAAATTTTTCGACTAGCGTGGAGTGGTTTTTTTAATTTTCAAAGTTAGCGAATAGGTTGGGAAGGCTTGTTTGAAATTCTGTTTTATCTTAAAGTCAAAATTAATTAAGTTTTGACCGGAACCCATGTCTTGGGTGATTTTAAACCTTGAAGAACATGAACTTAGGTAATATTTAAGAGTAACGGTGAGTTGGGTTGAGCCGTGTTAGTGCGCTTTAGTTGAGGTTACTTAGTTCCTATTTTTTAGTATTTTTAAATTAGTTGTGACGTGTAGTTTTTATACTTGGTTCAGGGCACTAGTTGGACTTTTACACTCTATTCGAGGATTATATTATTTCATTTTCAGGTGAGTAGTTTCATGCTACATATTTTTATAAATGTTTCCCTACCCTAAACTGTTGGAAAATTAAATTGTTGTTTCAAAACTAAACTTTTTGATAAATTATTATATTATCAATGGAATCAAATTATTTCTGAAACATGTGTAAACTTGGCATACTGTAAAATATTTGTTTTGGTCTCATGTTTATAATGATGAACTACCATGTTTGGCGAAACTGATGTGTATTGATTATTGGGACCATGTGTGTTTTTAGTCCAAGGAAATTATTCCACTGTGTGTGGTGACTCTGGCCACTAGGGAACAGATCCGGGTTAGGCTGTGATGACTCTAGTGCTCAACAATTGTAAGGAAAAGACCTTTAAAAACAACTAGGTGACCTTCAATCGGATCGTCTTTGAGAAAAGGCCCAGGTGCCACCCTGAGGATGACTCTTAGTTCGACAAAGGATCCAACGGGGCTTATAGCCTTGAGAACTGTGTGGCATATTATTTGTTTTTATTGGTACCCAGAAAATTATTGGTGTTCATGTTATAATCTGCTTTAAGTGGAAAATGTTGTTTATCATGTTCTTGCGAGACATGAGTATTTTAAGTGTTGAACTGTGGAACCTTCTTTTTGAAACAGATTGTATTTATCAAACTGTATGTCAATCTAGTTTCTGTGATATATATCTTATTTTAGAATTGAACCCTGTTTTCAAAACTGTATTTACTATCCATGTTGCTACTCACTGAGCTATCAGCTGATTTAGTTGTTTACCATTTCCAGGTGTTAGAAGGACTTAGAGTCGACTCATGGCGTAGCGGGGACTCAATTGCATGGACTTCTAGGGCATTTATTTAATTTGTTTTAGGTTGCTTTGTCGAGTTTTGTGCATACATTGTGGTTGAGTTTTATTTAGAATTATTTTATTTTGTGGGCAGTTTGTGTCCCATTTAGTATATATATATATTTTTAGGAAGTTGGTTATGACTTGTTTTCAATTGTGGCATGTCACTGGATTGAATTTTGATTTATATATTTCTGGGCTATCATCACATTTATTCTTTATGGTTTTGGATTCATGTTTAGGCTTACGTGTGCCTTGGGCTAAGTCCCTGTGGGCCACGGCCGGTCATGCCCGGATTTGGGGTGTGACAATTGTGGTATCAGAGCTATAGTTTATCAAGTTACGTACCTTGCATTTCATCATTTAGACAAGGTCAGAGTCCTTATAGTCCTTAGTAGTGTGTGGTTGAGTCAGTTTTGTTTAAACTTATGTTGAATCTTTCTTGATTTCATTTTGAAGGTTAAAAGTTGGTACCTAGATATTTACACGGATTGTTGATTCTTTGTGAGCGTTTGATGTTTGTATTATCGTATGTAATTCATTAGAAGAAACAGTAGTGTTGGGAGATGTCTGTAGATCTTGTGAGATAAAGATGGATGGTAGGATTTTTGCAGTCGATTTGATTTCCTTAGAGATAAAGGATTTTTATGTGATTTTGGGGATGGATTGGTTGACAAAGCATCTTGTCTTTGTTGATTATTTTAGAAAGAGGGTAGTTTTTTCTATGCTGGGACAACCTGAGTTTTTCTTTCAGGGGGGTAGGAAAGGGTCTTCTATCTATTTTACTTCTTCCTTTTAGGCTAACCGAATGTTGAGAAAAGGGTAACATGGTTACTTAGCTTGTGTGGTGATGTAGACACCCCATTTTTGACCGGCCTTGAGACTCAGACGTCACCAGTTGAGCACTCGGTGATACTGCATATTGTGCTCGTTCAGAAGTTTCAGAGTCTCGGCTGCGAGCCTTGCCTCCGGACTTCCGGACTCTTTCATGCTTTGCCTCGGTTTGCGAACGAGGCTCTGTTTTCTCTATTTTCTCTTCGCGAGGGAGGGAGAGGTCTCCTAGATCATCTCTCAGTGGCCGTAGGCTACGTTTTGTGGTCGTAGGCCATTTTGCCCATTTGGAGTCCAGTTTCCGATTTTTCAGAGCCGTTGGCCGTGTGCCTCGGTTCGGGACCGCTTAACCACCTCCATTTGCTCCGGTTTTTGGAATAATTCTTATTTGCTCCCTTTTGAGGGACACTGTGGCCCGAGAAACCGACTTCGTGGTCGAACATCACTCCCGGTGCCTAACAACCAGTTTTTAGGGCCTCGAACTGCGTGTTTCGGCCCCCGAACCTTCGTTTTGCATTGGTTTTGGTTCATTTTTGGCGGGGACCTCTGTTTCATTGGTAAGAAGGCCATAGAAGGGTGGGAGGCCAGTAATTGTTCTGTCAGCCAACTTTATCCCTTCATCGCCCTCCGTCGCCCATTTTTCCTCACTTCAAAGCCAATGTTGAACACCCTTGGGCCATTTTCTTGAACCCCAAACCTCATATTCGTGATGTACACATCTGGGAGGCCACCATTATTTGGTGGCCGGCCAGTAATTGCTGTTGACCCTTTTGAACCCCTTTGAAAAGTGGGTTGTTCTCTCTCCTAGTTCACTTTTTCCAGTGTTTAACCACAGGGTTATGTTGTGCACACATGGGAGGCCACCAATTTGGGGTGGCCGGCCACTAATTATCATTGAACCTTTTGACCCTTGGCCGGCCGGCCATGGGAGGTAGCCGGCCGGCCACCTACAACCTAGATAAGCAGCCGGCCTTGCTCCTTGCATCAAGTACAGTGCAGATATGCATCTGTTTTCCCCCCAGATTGTGTATCCGGGGGGGTGCATTTTTTGGGGGAAACTTGATTGTTTTCCCTCCATTTTCCCCCCTTTTTCCCCCCTTTTTTGGCTATATAACAAAAGCTCCAGCTCTGCTATTAGGGTTACAAAATTTCCCTTTGAGCTCTTGCCTTATATCTCTCTCTCTCTCTCTATATCTCCAAGCCCCAAAACCCTCAAGTTCCTACACCCTTCTCTACACCACCACCTAGCACCATACCTCCAACCTCCATTGCAGCCATTTGAAGTTATTTTCCAGAGCCCAGGAGTGCTGGAACTCAAGCCAAAGAGCTGCCAAAGACAAGTCTTCAAGGGTGAGCTTCTATTTTCCCTTTTCTACCATTTTCTTGATCTATTTGTAAGTCATTCTTGCTTGCTGTTTTGGGCTCCTACCCTAACTGGGACTAGGCTTATTTTGAGCAATTGTTCATGTTTGTTTAAGGGCCTCTCACTGTTTGAGGCCTCCTTGTTGCACTTGCTTCATTATCCCTCTTGTATGCATATTCCTTGTGTAGTATTTTTGGCCTACGTGTATACTGTTTTGAGGCATGTCATAAAATGAAAAGTTGCTTATTTTGAGCCCTTCTTCAATGTTGTTGAAGGGATCATCACTTTTTGAGGCTTCTATCTTCCACTTACCTTTATATCTCTCTTTTGGCTCCATTTTTGCATGATTTGTTAGCCTCTTTTGCTTCTATTTTTGGGTTCTGGTCCGAACTAAAAATGACCTTATTTTGAACCCCTATTCATGTTTCATTCAGGGTCTTTCACTGTTTGAGGCATCCTTTATATACTTTGTGTTATATCTCTCTTTTGGGCCTTATTTTGCATAGCATTTTGAGCATTCTTGCATATTGTTTTGGGTCCGGCCATCGACTGTAAAGTGCAATATTTTAGGCCCCTCTTCAACATTGTTGAAGGGCCCCTTTGTGTTTGAGGCCAGCAACCACCACTTGCTTCTTTGACCCTCTTTTGGCCCATTTCTTGCATGAGAGCTTAGCCATACCTGTGTTGGTTTTTCTGGTTTGTTGTAAACTGTAAGATATCATATTTTGGGCCCCTATTCAACATTGTTGAAGGGCCCTCATCTGTTTGAGGTCTGCAGCTGTGACTTGCTTCTTTATCTCACATTTAGGGCCATTTTTGCATGCTAGTTTTGCCCTATTTGTGTTTGCTGTTTGGCCTCGCTTAGAACTGTAAACATGCTTGTTTTGGGGCTGCCTCGAATCTTTCTTCACATGTCATAATCAAATAATGCATGCTTGATGTAGCTACAAGTCATTTCATGTGCTTAATCTTGCATTTCGGGACCATTTCATGCATCGGGTGCTATATTGTCATGATTCGGGGCTGTTTCGAGTCATATTTTAGTGCTGAAATTTGCATGCTAGCATATCATATTTCATGCCTTGCCATGTCTTGATAGAGTGGCATTTTGTGCCTTAGGGTCGGTCCTCAGTTTGCGTGCACGCGTGCACGCATCTCGAGTTGTCTCATTTTCATCTTATGGCCTCTTATGCGAGTGTGGCTGAGGTCCACTTGTGTTGGTGTAAGTCCATTGTGCATTGTGTATGCCATTTTATTTCATAGCATTGTGTATGCTAGGTTGTATGTTAGCGCATTGTGTATGCCATGTTACCTCGTGCATTGTGTATGCCATTTCATAGCATTGTGTATGCTAGGTTGTATCTTAGTTGCATTTCATGCATATCATGCATATTGCATCATGCTTGGGATAGGGGTTAGCCCGAGCACGGGAAACGAGGGGCGTTTCGTACTCCGAGTGACGGAACGTGTCTCAATTCCCAGTCACCGACACTCCGGATTATCCATGATGGAGTTAGGTCTTGTTGTGTTTATATGTGCATTCATTCTATATTGAGTTGCACAATTCGACCCCTCGGCCATCATGCATCGATATGCGTGATTGGTGGCACGAGGATCGAGGCATGCATACATTTGTGAAAATACATTGCTATGCCCCTTTTCTGCTCTCTGTTGCAGCAAATCAAGAATTAGCAACCTTCCGGAGCATGGCGCGCTTTCCAAGAAGAAATGTAAAACAGAGGCTAATTGGGGCATCCCAGTGGATTTCCGCGCAAGGCAGCCCAGACATGCATCATCCGTCATCTGAAGAAGAGTCAAGGCAGTCCCTGGCTTGCATGCCAGTTTATTATTTTTTTTCTTAGTTAATTTGTAAATTAATTAGGAATTTGTATATATTTGGACTGTATTATTTGGACTGTACCATTTATTCGGACCCTCCGCGCGAAGGCACAACTGTAATAAGTGTGCGTGTGTGTGATGTATGTCTTACAACCCCACGTCTTTCTCCCTTTTATTTACCAGCTTATGATGGTTAGACTAGGGCATGTTTCAATCAGCATACAGTATGATAGCATGTTTGCATTCATTCATCTGTTTTGCATGCACCGGGCTCGGCGCATCATACTAACTGCATTGTATTTTCAATTCCAAATTGAATACATGTTAGTTGTAGCATTTCATATGCCATGTTTAGAATAGTCGAGCCTGCTATAGTTGCACTTTTGCATGTGTTGCATTAGGCACTTCTGTATAATTAGGATCATGCATGGATTTCTAATTAGCTTCTTTTTTGGCTTGGAGTACTCGGTAAGTTTTATGCTTTAGCATCCATTCATGTGTGTGAGTGACTGCCATGAATAGCATGCTTATCATGAGGCTATGTGCTTATGTGATATAACTGCCTGAATGCCTGTGGGTGAAGGTTGGGTTGTTTGGATTGGAACAAATCATTGACTGTGAGTTTTAAGCCCACTAGATAGTGGCAAAACCATCTTTTCTTAAGCCCACCTGAGGGTGGTAAAATCTGCATTTCAAGCCTACTTGCGAGTAGCAAACCATCTTTCAAAAACAAACATGAAATGTTTCGTTCCAATTCAGGCGACCCAGTCTATACTTGTATGCTGTGCGCATCACATAGTAATCTAGGCTAATAACCGGAATAAGAACACACAATGTTTTCAAAATTTGATATCATGGTTAGTAGAGGCCGATCTTTGATCGGGCGAGCGGGAGTGCTCACGAAGTGACCTTCCCCAATCGTACCCAAGTTCCCGAGCCGAGGCAACTTTGATGATGACGGACACGTGGCCTTCGGCAAACGAGTCAGGGTTTCCTAAATTTTCCCAAAATAAAACATTTAGGTGGCGACTCTGTATCTGGCAAAGCAGTCCATGTTTGGCACTTCTTTTCAAAAAAATCTGTTTCTCAAAACGATTTGTCGGATTTGGACTCTTTGGTTCAGACTTAGAACCGTGACAATTTGAGAGTCCTGAGCTGTAGTGACCCCAAATGAACAGAACGGGACTCACCCTCCCGGGGCGTTCGGGGACGTCTACAGTTTCTGGCGACTCTGCTGGGGATTTAGAGGACTTGACTCGAACTCATGATATCAGTTTTTTACTACACTTGTGTGTTTCTTTGCATTGCATTTGCATTGGTGCGCCTAGGACACCGTGTTTGCCATCTGCTATTCCTGAACGGTTTGCCGGAGGCTTGTCTTGTCAAGGCATGACCATAAGGCTGACCGGTTGTGGGCTCTGCCAGTATGGGAACACAAACCCCGGTTTTACCGGGGCACCCTTTTTGACCATTCGACCTAGTGCATATTCGGATCCATAGTGACCATTCCAAACTAGGACAGGTTGCTTACCCGTTTATAGGTTGGTTGAAACCGCTGCGTGCGTAGTGAAATTCTAGCTCGTGACAAAATAGGACAGGGAAACCCTACCCCAACATAGGGGTGTTTTGGCTCTCACTTACTTGTTATGTGCTTTGTGGTGCGTCTCCATACGAATGCATGTATCAGTTTACAGGGTGTTGGCATCAGGCCTGCGGGCATCAGTCAGTGTTTGAGAATCAGTTATCTGCGAGTATCAGAGATTCAGTTTTGGGGGCAGTGATTCAGGGATAATAATCAGTGTTTGAGGATAGTGTGTATTCAGCTTGTCGACCGTGTGTTGTTATGCTCGGCTGTGCGTCATGCATTTACTTTAAGCTGTTTTGCTGTCCATTTATCTGTTTATTTATTTCCTTTTCGCTTTATTTATCTTTTTGCTAGGGCAGTTCTAGCATAATTGCTTCCAACCCAGTAGACATTCCCCAAGCACTTTGGACACGAGGTCGTCCACTCAATCGATCCGAGGATCTAATTGACGGACAGCCAGTGTTCCATTCTCTACCCCCCATTGTCAGAAGAAGGCCGAGAAAGCGCAGTGTATCAGAACAGAGGTTGCCAGAACAGTGGGTTACTCCATCAGACGACGATAGGACTGAGGTCTCGATTGTTGCTATAGAAATAGACATACCAGTTAGTCGAATGGATCAGCAAAATACATCAGGGATGGAAGCCCTGATGCGCCAGATGCAGGAGAGCATGAGACAAATGCAGGAGGACACTGCCCACCAAGCAGAGTTCTCTAAACAGCAGGCCGTGATCATGGCCCAGCAGGCCGAACTAATCACTAGACTGCAACAGCAGAATGCGGCATCTGCTTCACATCAAGTTCCTCCTCCACCAGGGGCTCCATTACCCGAGCCGGCACCTACTGTCCAGAACGCTCTGCCAAACACCCAGAACACCGTGCCAAATATCCAGAACCTACAAGAGGACACGAACCTTCCAACGGGGCCAGCTCCGCCCCCGCTTCCGCCTCAACTTTCCAAGACCCATACACCTAACCACCCGGACTCCCCCATCGAGTTCGAAATCGACCATACAGCTCTGAAACTGAGCAAGCTTGAGAAGCTCTTCAAGAAAGCACAAGGGGTAAAGGCTATTCCGAATATCGAGGACGGATATACTGATGTGGCCGTGACATTGCCCGATAGGTTCAAGATGCCGCAAATTGACCGCTTCGACGGGTCCGGGGACCCCATGGTCCATCTTCGGCTATTCTCAGACATCCTGCGGCCAATGGGCCTAACCCGACCACAAAAGCTTTCGCTGTTCGGCCGAACCCTGTCGGGTGTGGCTGCTATCTGGTACGCGAAGTTAGAAGATAAGGTAAAGAGGAGTTGGGATGAAATGGCCGAGGCCTTTGTCGCACAGTACTCGTACAACACCCAGATCGAGATTACAACTCGTGATCTCGAAATGACAAGGCAGGAGCCCAAGGAAACTTTCTCAGATTTTGTAACCCGGTGGAGGGCAAAGGCGTCGATGTTGACTTTGAGGCCCACTGATAAAGACCAAATCCGGATGATTGTGCGCAATCTCCAACCAAAGTTGATACAGAAAATGATTGTACTCCCCTTTCCCACTTTCTCAGTTTTACATGAGATGGGGGTACACATTGAGGATGCAATGAAGCAAGGTCTGATTGACCAGGATAGGGAACAACCGAGGAGGACTTTCAATCGTAACAACAATGTAGGCCCGAGTGGCGCTGCAACCGCAAGAGCTTCGGAGGTCAGCATGGTCACCACCATCCCCCCTCCCCTTCCAAGGCCCATGGCAGCCACACCCTTCTCCGGTGCATCCGGAAGCAATACTCAAACCTCCAAATACCAACCTAGAGGCCAAAGAACCTTCACCCCACTATACATGCCTTTGTCTAAGGCTCTGGGGGTGTTGATCAGAAAGGGGCACCTAAAACCCCTAGAGCCGAGGCCATTGCCGAATCCACTCCCTCCCTCTCACAACCCAGCCAAGTACTGTGCATATCATCAGCAGCACGGTCATGATACTGACCAATGTTTTAGGCTGCATCACGAGATTCAAGACCTCGTTGACAAAAATGTGATTTTGCCACCAGAAAAACCCAACGTCACAACCAATCCCCTCCCTACACACAACCAAACTCCACCTCCCAAAAGAGTCAATCTTATCCAGACTGGGGTCGTGTCTTATGATCCTAGCATCTATATTACTCCTACCCATCTCCCTAAGCCGGAGGTGCTCCTTCCCGACTGCACTGACTCCTTGTGCATATTGGACATCTCCACAACCCAACCAGAGCCAACGGTGGTGACCATCGAAGATGGGGTAGGGCAGACTTCGGGAAATGATGAAATTGTTGAGTCTGGGATTGAACAGAGTTTTGCTGGGGAAGCCTATGATCCAAGTGAGTACATCTTGTCAACAAGCCAGGTTGGGCTGGGTATAGAATTGCCAGAGAAGGAAGAGCTGTGTGTAATCCAGGGGGATGGATTTGGGCAAGGGGCAGATGGTTTGACAGCTATAGAGGAGGACTTTGCCAACCTACAATTTTTCGATGATCAAGAATCAGGGGACGCGGCAGTCAACTGGTTTAACTATGAGGAATCGGCAGAGGCCACTGGATGGCTCGATGATCAACCAGATGTGGTGGGAGAATCCCAACCGGAACAGGGCCCGGCAGGGGCAAGAGTATCAGCTATGACCGGAAGGGCCGGAAGTCAGGTTACATTGCCGAAGAGCGCCGGCACGAAGAGTTTCGCTCAGGACGGAAGCATTGTGAATGCAGGGAAAGTTGAACAACAAACTACACTGACGCAGGTAGAACATAGGGTTCTGAGAGAACCGGGAAAGCCAAAATCCATGAAGGGATCGGAAGTGTTACGGGCACAAGAACAGAGGATACTGTAGGCATGCAGACTGAAAGTGCTGTGAGTACAAACATGTCTGAACCAGACAGGTGCCTTTTGAATGCCAACGGAATGTGGTGGGAAGACGATGACTTATGTCTTGCCCACACAGACGAAGACTGGGGAAGCAATCAACCGGATGACACTTGGTACCTCGATGAGGTTGATCACATGACAAGAAGTGGGCGATACTTCAAGCCCCCGCACCTAGACCAACCCGAGGCATCCGGGAAGGATAAAGAAGCTGAGAAACAGAAGGAGAAGCAGATCGAGGAAGAAGTTGTGCTGAAACAGCTAAAGAAGATACAAGCAGACATCTCCATCTGGGGACTGCTTATGGCGTCGCGAGTACATAGACAAGCTGTCTTATCTGCTATGGACAAGTCCAAACTCTCCATAGATACTACACCAGAACAGCTGGTTGGGCTGGTTTTTCCAGGAGGAGGTTCCCCGGCGTTAACCTTTTCAGACAAAGAACTACCACCTGAGGGCACAAATCACAACAAACCCCTCTACATTTCCGTGGAATGTAGAGACAAGTGGATACCGGTGGTACTTGTTGATACCGAGTCCGCCATCAATGTCTACCCAACCAGAACAGCGTATGCAATCGGGTTGAAGCCCGCAGACTTCGTGCCAACTACTCAAGTGATCAGAGCATACGATAATACTAGTAGGGAAGTGATGGGGACTATCAAAATTCAAACCCAGGTTGGTCCCGGACAACACAACATTGAATTCCATGTCTTGGACGTTCCCGCAACCTTCAACCTACTTTTGGGGCGACCGTGGTTGCACCAGGTCAAGGCAGTCTCTTCCACTTTACATCAGATGCTGAAGTACCCTTACGGGAAGGGGGTGGCTATTGTCTTCGGGAATTCATCAATCCATCCGCTGCCGGAAGTGTCCACACCAGTCTTGGAAATCGAGCATGGCACTGAGGATGTGTTCTTATCAGGGTTCACTTTGGCTGAGGCTCGAGTGGTACAGAATGTTATGGCTGTGAATGAGGGGGTGTACGTCAGTGCTCAATCCGTCTACCTCATGAACAAGTTACAACACATCCCCGGAATGGGATTGGGAAAAAGCGGCCGGAAGGGCGTCGCAGCATTGGTCGAAGTGCCACACAACCCTCACACCTTTGGATTGGGTTATCTGCCCACCAAAGAGGACTGGGTGAGGCAGGGTAAAGAGATGGCCGGAAGAGCCAGAGCAAAGAAGGCTGGGAAGCCTTTTGACTTAATGCATCGGCGCATTCAGGGTACCCTAAACTGACGCTTCATCTGGGAGGGGGAAGACTTTCCATTTTGCGGCTTCCCAGAGCCATGGCTGAACGTGGAGAGGAAGCGCGTGCCTGGCTTCGAGATCTTCTTCGACCTGCAACTACCCGGGGATGACGTTGCCGAAGAGCAGACAGACCCATCAGCTGAGGTTGAGCAGTGTAAGGCAGTGGATTCCGAGAGCACCGAACTTGAGATGGGGGTAGCGCTGGCGTGTCTACTTTCAGATCCTTCGATCAACGAAAAGTGCTTGGGGGATAACTCCTCGGTTTCCATGATTGAGGATGAAACAGCTGTGGGCCTTCCAGCGACTATTTTGGATGCATCTATCGCACCCTCTCTCACTTGGCAGTACGATGAGGGATTTTTGTCCAGCAACACCGGGTCAGGTAGTGAGCCGAAATCTGATTCCATCGAGTCCTGTGAGTCGGAATCAGGTTCCAGCTCGACTGAGTCTGAGTCTGGTAATCCTGGGGATGATAACCCGGATGCCACAGTTATGTCCAGGTCGTCTTTTTCCTTCTCATTTGAGTCTGTTGTAACCGAGAATTCGGACGATTTGGATGTGCTTAATGAGAATCAAGTAACTGTGGTTTCTGAGTACTTTTTGTGCCCTTAATTTATTGCATAAACTCAGACTTTCAAAATTTTGATGAAAACAACGAGGACGAAATTCCTCCGGTTTTGCAACGTTTAATTGAGCAGGAGCAGGAGAGATTTGTCAAACCCTTAACGGATGAAATCATTACCGTGAATATTGGTACTGAGGAGGACCCGCGGCTGGTCCAGATCGGGTCCACGTTATCTTCGGAGGAACGCGAGCGCTTAGTCGCTTTAGTAAAAGATTTCAAAGATGTTTTCGCATGGTCCTACGAAGACATGCCTGGGATCGATCCTGAGATTGTACAGCATCGGATCCCCCTTGACCCCGAGGCCCGACCTGTCTAGCAGAAACTCCGAAGGATCCGCCCCGACTGGGCTCTCAAGATTAAAGAAGAGGTCACCAAGCAGATCGATGCAGGCTTCCTGCTGGTATCCGAATACCCGACTTGGTTGGCCAACATCGTTCCAGTGCCGAAGAAAGACGGTAGGATCCGGGTATGCATGGATTTCAGGGATTTGAACAGAGCTAGTCCGAAGGACGACTTTCCCTTACCGCATATTGATGAGTTGGTGGACTTGACAGCAGGGCATGCTTTGCTCTCATTCATGGATGGCTTCTCAGGGTACAATCAGATAGTGATGGCACCAGAAGACAGAGAAAAGACTGCATTCACCACCCCGTGGGGAACATACTGCTACAGAGTAATGCCGTTTGGGTTGAAGAATGCCGGAGCTACCTATCAACGGGCCGCGACCACAATATTGCACGACATGATCCACAAAGAGGTTGAGGTGTACGTGGACGACATGATTGTCAAGTCCAAGGAAAGAGAGGGCCACTACACTGCCTTGCAAAAGTTCTTTCAAAGGATCAGGGAATACCGGTTGCGGCTAAATCCTCAGAAGTGTACGTTTGGTGTTACAGCGGGAAAAATGCTGGGGTTTCTGATTACACAAAGGGGCATCGAGGTCGACCCTTCAAAGATCTAGGCCATCTTAGAAATGCCACCACCAAGGACTGAAAAAGAGGTGCGAGGCTTTCTGGGTAAAGTGCAATTCATAAGACGGTTTATCTCAAAATTAACCTTGACTTGTGAACCACTTTTTGGTCTCCTGAAGAAAGGCAAGAAATTCCAATGGGACGGCCGATGCCAAGCTGCTTTTGAACAGATCAAGAAATATTTACAGAACCCGCCCGTGTTGTCACCACCAGAGCCGGGGAAACCGTTGATATTGTACCTTTCGGTGACTGAGACTACAATGGGCTGCATGCTCGCACAAGAATCAGAGGATAAGGTGGAGAGGGCCATTTACTATCTGAGTAAGAAGATGTTGGACTACGAGACCCGCTACACTCCACTCGAGAAGGCTTGCTTAGCTTTGGTATGGCCTACCAGGAAGCTGCGGCACTACTTGTTAGCTCACTCCGTAATGTTGGTTTCACGATTGGATCCCATCAAATACCTTTTCAAGAAACTGGCACTTACGGGTAGGCTAGCTCGTTGGCTGATGTTGCTCTCCGAATTCGATCTGAAATATGTGACACGCAAGTCAGTCAAAGGAAGAGCAGTGGCAGAGTTCTTGGCCGATCATCCAGTCGAGGGAGGTGAAGCAGTTGAGTACTTATTCCCAGATGAAGCCATTTTGCACATCGACGACGAATATTGGACGATGTACTTTGACGGAGCGTCAAATCAGTACGGATATGGGATAGGGGTGTTGCTGATAGCACCCGACAATTCTCGTATCCCTCTAGCCTTCAAACTCCGGTTCAAAGTCTCGAACAACGAAGCAGAATATGAGGCGTGCATTGCCGGCCTAGAAGTGGCCCTAGAACTAGGGGCAAGACGTTTGGACGTCATTGGGGATTCAAACCTTGTTGTATCTCAGGCAAACGGAGACTGGAAAGTCAAAGAAGAAAAGATGATGATGTACCATCAGACCTTGGACTTGCTAATCTCTCGGTTTGAAAAACTAAACTTTGCTCATCTTCCAAGAGAGAACAACAGGTTCGCAAATTCTTTAGCAACTCTATCTTCCATGATAGACATCCCATTTGGAATCCGGATGCGTCCAGTTGTCATTGACCAGAAATTTGCGCCAGCCTACGAGTCGATTGCTGCTATAGATGAGGTTCAGGACGAAAACCCCTGGTATTTTGACATTTGGAATTTCTTGGAAAAAGAAGCATACCCGCCAGGGGTAAACGCCAAGGATAAAAGGGCAATCAGAAGAATGGTCGTCCAGTTCATCATCTGTGGGGGTAAGCTGTATAAGAGAGGTCATCTGGGAATGCACAAGCTGTGTGTTGAAGCCGAAGAATCAAAGCGCCTGATGGAGGCCATCCATGGAGGAGAATGCGGTGCGCATATGAACGGAGTAATGCTAGCACGGAAGATCCTCAGACAGGGTTACTACTGGTCCACCATGGAGGAGGATTGTATTAGTTTTGTTCGACGATGCCACAAGTGTCAGATTCATGCAAACCGCATGAACATCCCCCCGTCGAAGCTGTACAACATGACTTCGCCATGGCCTTTTTCAGTTTGGGGAATCGATGTGATCGGGGCTGTCACTCCGAAAGGGTCGAATGGGCATGAGTTCATCCTGGTTGCGATAGATTATTTCACGAAGTGGGTCGAGGCCCAATCGTATGCGGTGTTGAAGGCATCACACGTTGCAAAGTTTATCAGAAACAACATCATTTGTCGCTATAGGGTCCCGAACGAGATCGTTTCAGATAATGGTTCCCACTTCAAGAAGGAAGTGATTGACTTGTTGGAGAAATACAACGCGGCTTTTCATAAGTGATCTACATACCGACCGCAAACCAACGGAGCGGTCGAGGTCGCCAACAAGAATATCAAACACATACTGCAGAAGATGGTTGAAACCTACCGAGATTGGCCAGATAAGCTGCCATTTGCTCCATGGGGCTACAGGACTTCAATCAAAACTTCTACCGGAGCGACTCCGTATTCATTGGTTTATGGGATGGAGGCTGTTCTACCTATCGAGATTGAGGTTCCGTCATTACGAGTATTGGCTGAGTGTCAAATAGCCGAGGCAGATTGGCAGCAAAGCAGATTTGAGGAACTCATGCTTTTTGACGAGAGAAGACTGAAAGCACTGTACCATGTTCAAGGCTATTAGCGCAGAATTGCCCGGGTTTTCAACAAGAAAGTTAAGTCCAGGAATCTAAAGGAAGGAGATTTGGTGCTCAAGGACAACCGAGCTCCCATCTACGACCCAAGGGGCAAGTTCAAACCCAATTGGACTGGTCCCTACATCATCAAAGCTATCTGGTCAGGTGGAGCTGTGGTTCTGATGGATCTAGATGGCCTAGAGTTCTCCCAACCGATCAACATGGACAATTTGAAGAAATATTACCCGTGAGAGGCTCGCTAGGCCGAAAACCCGAAAGGGTGACCTAGGCAAAAGTTAGAGCACAAAAAATTGGAAAATATAAAAACTGAGCTCGCAAGGTTGAAAACTCGCAAAGGGCGACCTTGGCAAAAGTTAGAGCGTAAAAGGAGAGTGAAAATACCCGAGTGAACCTAAGCCTGAACTACGTAAGGCTTGATTCCCATCTTTGGGATACGTAGGCAACTTCACCCTGAAGTTCAGCCATAAACTTTTCCCTGATCAACTTTGTCCATTTTGACCATCTCAGTCATCTTTATCCATCAGCATTTATCGCAATCTCCGGTGCAGTGCTATTCAGACTAGGGGCAATTTTCCGTTGCCACGACGGTGCAGCACGATTCAGACTAGGGGCAACTTTCCGTTGCCATGCAGTGCTGCGGTACTCTTCAAACTAGGGGCAACTTTCCAGTTGCAGGGATCTGGTGTTGTGCATCTCAGTGACAGATCTTAGGCGTGTCCAGTTCTGATCCATATCGAAAATGGTTTTGAAAAGTTTTAATAAAAGTTGACTTTGTTCAAATTAATCTTTTCACAACTAAGAACATTTTTGGACCAAAGCGGAAAATTTTCGATACCACAACCTTCAATTTCATTGATTTCAAAACAGAGTTCTCCTGCTCTTGCATACAATCGAAGTTGCTTTTTATTACATTCATAAAGAAAACTTGAAAGTACTAATAAAGCAATAAATCCGGGGCATAGTCAAGTCAAGTATCCCTGTGCCCCCTCCCAGAACTGGACGAAGTCTCTGACGCCAAGCTAGGCCCAATCTGCGCCTCCTCGTTGAGCCAATCCAAGCACTCGTCAGACAAAGCGCAATTGAAAGTGGGAGCAGGAGCCAGGAGCTCTCTAGTCCTCCATGCTGTGGCATATCGGGCAAGCTGTGCACCTCGGACCGGGAAAGCAGCCGGATACTCAATCCCCTCTGGTGGGCAAATCTGATCATGACCAAACTGGCGCAGGAACCGGAACGGAAAGTAGAACACACAGTGGGTCAGACCAATCAACTGGATCCCGATCAGCTGGGACATGCTATAGCTCATTGCCGGGAGATTGAGCCAGGGACAACGCCAAGCAATGCGATCTGCGGACAAATTGCACATCCAGTCAAACCACCACCTTTCATCAGGGGCATCGACTAGGCACTGTCGAAAGAAATAGCCTCGAGCCGAGTAGGCCGGGCAAGAGTCCACAACCTGTAATTTGTCAATTAACCATACCTGGGGAGGGATGAAAAATGAGAGAATAAAGAATAGAGAGGTGTACGATGAGAGAAAAGTAAAACAAGGGTTTTGTGAGAAAAATCGAGCCTGAGGGCCGAGTGATGTGAGCAAATACATATGTAAGATTGGGTGGGAAACATTACCTGCAGCAGCAGTGGACTCCCAGCAAATCTAGTCGTCTCCCGGCGATAGATAGAATCCAAGCCCATCAGCGTCTCGGCAAAGGTCATGGCGATGGAGCCCTTTCCTTCTTTCAAGCCTTGAGCAACTTCAATTAGACGAATGCTAAATCCGCCAAAGCTCGAGGAAAGCAGAAAGTGAGACAACAGGCACAAACAAAGGGCGTGTTGCCGGAAACCTTGCCAATAATGGTTGCTGCGGTCACCGGCGTCAGAAAAGCGATGAATCAAACCAAGGATATCCAGTTCCCCATTACAGATCAGAGACCGAGCATTATGCGCGGTGAGTCCACACATCCGCCCCAAAGCCTGGGCGTGGCCAAAGCGGAACTGGGGCAAGATCTCTTCATAGCATTCAGACTCCATCAAAACCTGAAAATCTTCGAAAGTTGGACATACCTCTTGCCCGCCAAAGCTAAAGACATGCGTCACTGGGTTCCAAAACCTCGCCGCGGCGTGGAGAAAAGGGAGATGTAGCGGAGTGCGGCTCAACGTGAATAGTGCATTCAAGCCGAAACCCCGGAAGTTCAACTTTTCCGAGCCATCCAGAGAAGCGGTCCAAGCTGTGAGATTTTCAATGAGAAATGCCTCCATCTTTGTGCAAAACTAAGATGAATTGAATCAAAACACGGAGCTAGGGCTTTTAAAGAGGAAAAGACACTATTCAGGGGGACAAGTGTCAAAAATTGGGCGGCTGCAGAGTTAAGTGGCCGGCCGGCCATCTTTTCTGGCAGGCCGGCCATTTCTTGTTTCAAAACTAGCCGGTGATCCCCCCCTCTGCAATCAACCTGGCCGGCCATGCTCCAATGTATGTCTTTGGCCCCGTTTTACCCTCCAAGGGAAAGTTTCAAGCATTTCCATGCAACGGATGTGTCGAAGGCCTCTATTTCCCTCTGTTTTGGATGCTTTCCGTTGCCCAGATCGTCCGAAGTTTTGTTCTTCGTTTTGTTAAAGTCTTGTTTATCGAGTTGTTGTTTTGTTTATCGAGTTGTCGTTTTGCTTATCGAGTTGTTTGTCGAGCTGTCGTATTTTCGTGTTTTTGAGTTGTTACTCTTTGTTTAAGCTTTTTGTTTGAGTCTTGTTTATCAAGTTGTCAACATTATTGTATTTTGCTTATCGAGTTGTAAACTTTCTAAGGTTTTGTTATATCTTAGAAAGTTAAGTTGTTGCGTCGGTTCACTACCTGACTGGGCAAAATGCACAATACACATTTCCATTCGATCTCATTATGATGCAGAATGATGCGATATGATGCTAAGTGTTTAAAATACAATACTTTTTTCAAAAGCTGTTTCATCCCATCATGCCTCGCTTGTTACAACATTTTACAGACTAAGGCACAAGTTTTACAGAGAATAAAACTGTCTGATAATGTACAATGTGCTACAACTACTAGCAAAAAGATAAATAAAACAGGAAACAGCCGCATTTGTGCTCTCAAGAGCAGTTATAAGAGGCCCTCTTTGTCCTCTTCTGCGGAATAGACTCTCCGCCACCATCGCCATCGCCATCATCCGAATCGGAGCCGTCATCCTCGAGATCCCCCTCAGCCTCGCCTCCACTCTCGAAACCAAGGCCGGAGCCGTCCTCTCCATCAGCGGATGTCTCCGATTGACGGTCTGCAAACTCCTCCTCCTCATCCTCACCAGGCTCCTCCACAATATGTGCTATGCGTCTGCGAGACGACCCCTCCCCTCGAAAAGGCCTGGATGGCCCAGCTCCTCGGGAAGGCTTGGATGGCCCAGCTCCTCGAAAAGGCCTGGACAGCCCAGCTCCGTGCAAAGGCCTGGATGGCCCAGCTCCCCGAGAAGGCCCAAGTGGCCTGGCCTGCGGCTGATCATATACCGGGGGCATCTGAAAATAAAGAGTTCAATTCAAATACACCAGCCCAAATATGTACATCATATGCAGATGTGAGAAAACTACATGAAGTGGGTACATATAAACACAGTGTGTAAATGAGGTGTGTGTCAGATGTGCTCTACACAAGTAGCCTATCAATGCAGTAGAAATCAGCATATCATCAGAAGTATGATAAATGCCAGAAAACTAAAGAGTACCTGGAAACCCATGACGGACAGCTGCGCCTCTCTCCGCAAGACCATGCCCTCAAGTGAGGCCACCAATCCGATCACCCCCTCCATGTACTCTCTGGGTGGCTGCAGATATGAGCTCATAATCATCAGTGAATAAAGGAATGTCTAAGTGTTTGAATGATAGATGAAAAATAGTGGGGCATACCGGCGGTGAGTCGGGATCAATGACGTATTGATGGTCAGGCATGGGAGGCTCTATCGGAATCGTGTAGGAGGCCCCATACCGCCATCCTGTCAACTCGGTCGGCATGTCCGGCCACCCAGGATGAGGAAAAGTCGGAGGAATCGAGGGAACCAATCCACCACCACCTCTAGATGTACCAGCCCTGCTAGTGGAAGGGGCGTCTGCAGTCCGAGCCCGGGCCTGGCTCGAAGATGGCATACCAGCAGACCTCATCATCGGAGTGCGAACTCCCGTCAATGGAGGCATCAGGTATGTGTGACGGTAAGTGGCATAGTCCCCCTCCTCAATATATAGCAAAGCATCAGTGCCCAGCATAGCATTAACGACATCCCGGGAAATGAGTACATTAGCAATCTACATATCGGCTGGGGGTGCTGAGGGAGGATCCTGAAAAGTGTACCCACAGACCTGACGTAAGAAACGCTCCCCCAGGAAAAAGGCCCTACCAACCGGCCCTTCGAACAGGAGCCTGTACCGGGAGGCACCCCACCCTCCGGCAAACTGGAATCGGAGACCCTCACCTAAGGGCACCCAGGGCTGACATGTAATCTGCAAATACCAGGTGCATAAACCAAGCAGAAATCGAAGATGTACAGGACAAATCAAAGATGAAAATAGAAAGAACTCAGAGTTTTGAAGTACCTCCGATGAGCGCACCGTGTCAAAATACTGTCGCAGGTAAAGGAGAGACTCCCGAGGTCTTGGCCGGTGCCGGCCTTCAAACACAAGTGAGTACGGGGTCATGAGAGGTCCCGCTACCATCAACTCCGAGGCCAATGTCGGAAAATATGCATAGACCCACAACTGTAGAAAACAAAGCAGAATGTGAAACGCTGAGGGCAAAATGCACGGTACAGAGTATAAAGTGCGCCGTGTGTGCGATGTGCAGGTAATGAGGAGCAAAAATGTGAAAGGGCAGAAAGTACCTCCCAGGCTCTCCAGCAGCCGCCCAGTAAATCCCCCCGTCGGCGGGATGTCGCGCTCATATAGCAATAAAGGGTAGCCAAGCCGGCACCACCCCAGTCATACCGCCTGACCTGTGACAGGTCCACCAAGGCACTCAGCAGATAGAGCCCAACAGTGTTCCCTCTATCAGCAAACAGAGTGGTCCCGAAGAGGAACATCAAAAAGCCGGGAGCATACTGTGCCGCCTCATCAGGAGTCCCGGGCTCCATCTCTACCCCCCGGAAGTGGGAAGAGAACCAGGTATATCGGACTCTCCCCGAAGCCCTGTCAACAGGCGAGCGAGTCCCCAGCAGATATATCCAAGCGGCCTCCCACTCGCCCATGTCATCATCATATGGGATCGCCCAGCCTCCCACATCAAGGCCGGTCAATACAGCGAAGTCAAAAGGGGTCATAGTCATGTCCCTAGTGGCAGAGAAATAGAAAGAGTTGGTGGTGTCCCACCATCTCTCTACCAGGGCGGCCATCAGCGTCCTCCTGGCAGGACAACGAGACAGCCCAGCACAAAAGGGCCCAAACCCCGTCAAGTCGACCAAATCCCGAACGGCCTCCGGGAGCTCAGCATACCAGTCTCTAGCCGCGGTAGAGCCATACCCACACACGTTGCGAGAAGTCACCTACATTCAGAATGAACACATGTTTCAGCATGAAATGAATAAAGCTGCGTGCGAATAAAATGAATAGGCTGCGTGCAAAGTAAAGTAAGTGTGCTGCATGTTCACCATCAATTTGGGCTGTGTGTTCAGAAAATCAGTATTTGGGCTGCGTGTTCAAATCTCAATCAATTTGGGCTGTGTGCTCAGAATATTAGTGTTTGGGCTGCGTGTTCAAAACTCGATCAGTGTGTGCTGCGTGTTCACCATCAATTTGGGCTATGTGTTCAGAAAATCAATATTGGGCTGCGTGTTCAAATCTCAATCAGTCTGGGCTGTGTGTTCAGAATATCAACTTGGGCTGTGTGTTCAGAAAATCGGTATGTGGGCTGCGTGTTCACCTTCAATTTGGGCTGTGTGTTCAGAAAATCAATTTGGTCTGTGCGTTCAGAAAATCAGTGTTTGGGCTGCGTGTTCAACTCTCAATTAGTGTGTGTTGTGTGTTCACCATCAATTGGGCTGTGTGCTCAGAATATCAGTGTTTTGGGCTGTGTGTTCAAAATATCATCAATTTGGGCTATGTGTTCAGAAAATCAATTTGGGCTGTGCGTTCAGAAAATCAGTGTTTGGGCTGCGTGTTCAAATCTCAATTAGTGTGTGCTGTGTGTTCACCATCAATTTGGGCTGTGCGTTCAGAAAATCAATGTTTGGGCTGCGTGTTCAACTCTCAATCAGTGTGGGCTGCGTGTTCACCTTCAATTTGGGCTGTATGTTCAGAAAATCAGTGTTTGGGCTGTGTGTTCAGAAAATTAGTGTTTGGGCTGCATGTTCAAAATCTCAATCAGTGTGTGCTGCGTGTTCACCATCAATTTGGGCTGTGTGTTCAGAAAATCAGTGTGTTGGGCTGCGTGTTCAACCCTCAACCGATGTGTGTTGTGTGTTCACAAGCAATTTATGGGCTGAATGTTCAGAAATTCAAGTAATTGAACCGTGTGTTCAGAGTGCAAACAGAATACAAGAAAAATTCATAATACGTTACAGAAAAGGTAAAAATGAGGTAAATACCTCTCGTGCCTCATGGGAGAGATGATACTCAGGCTCCCGCAGGAGGAGATCCCCGGGTGCTCGCGCGTCAAACTCGGTGAAATGATGAAAAATAGCCCGCGGGAGAACATGTACTGGTGGATCATACCTCTCGGGTATGAAGGGGCGAACCCTCGGAGGCAGAGACATGATGTCAGGCTCACCTTCGGCACCTGGAGAACCTCCACCGGGGAAATTGACCCGCCATTTCAAGAAATCTGCAAAAAGGGACAAAAATAAACAAAAATGAGCCAAAATTGAAAAAAGTCAACAAAAGTCAACTCTTGGGAAATGAAAAAGTCAACAAAAGTCAACTCCTGAGAAAATCTTCCAAATATTGAGACAAACTCACCTCAAGTGGCGAAAATGAGAAAAGAAGCCCCGAAACCAAAATTTAATCGGTTCAAAGTGCTTGAAACTGAAAGATTTCGCGAAAACAACTTGCGTGGGACATTGGAAAACGCGTATAGAGCCCAGATCTGAGGGAGAAAATGGTTTGGGAAGCTAGAGAGGAAGATTTCGGAGCTACACTTATGAGCCCGAAGTGTTTGGGTGGATGTATTTAAAGAAAAGAGGCCGAAAAGAAAAAACTGCCCCCGGATTAGGCAAAGTGGCCGGCCGGCCATTTACTTTTCAAAAAATGGCCGGTGGCCTCCCTCTCCCAATAAAACTGGCCGGTGGTGCTCCCCACATGCCCTCCAAGGTCCCTGCAAATTTGGAGGAGGATTGGAGTCCCCGAGACCCGAAAAAGTACAAGAGAAGTGCACTTTCTGTCGCGAAATCGCTCCGCCGGAACTTCAGCTTCAACTTTCAATGCATGTCTCATCGTTTACTCATCGAAAGTGAGATGTATCCTTTTGAACATGTTGTAACCTCTCCGGGAGGTGAACCGGAGGCCGCGATCGAGTCGCCCTCGCCGAAACGCGCGTTTCTCCCCGCATTGCGATGCACTTTTCTATCAACACCATGATTGTCTGCATTCGATATCACATTGAACGTATGCTGTTAGGTATGTTGTGCTTGTTGAGTTTCTTTTGCAGGCACGATATTGTATGTACGGTTCATTTGAGGCTGGTGCGACCAGACGAATCGCGCAGGTATTATATATTCTCCGTGTGAGACGTGGCGAGGATTGAATAATTCTCCGCATTCTTAACTGCATGAAATGTAGTTGTTGCTTTGCATTCTTGCTTAAAACTGTTGCATCTATTGTGAATACTTGCTTCATTACAGCTTGCTGCATTTGCACGATCATTGAGTTACCTTCGGCTTCTTGCATTTTCGGTTGCATTTTGCCCCTGCCTGCGGGCATGCCTGTGGGCGCATCTCTGTTTATCTCGCCTGTTTGTCTAAGTCTTCAGCCTTGTCAAAAATGGGTCGTCTCTGGGCTTTGACATTCACTCCCGTCACTTATGACTTTCGAGTTCTATCAAAGAGGGGCAACTGTAGACACCCTATTTTTGACCGACCTTGAGACTCAGACGTCACCAGTTGAGCACTCGGTGATACTGCATATTGTGCTCGTTCAGAAGTTTCAGAGTCTCGGCTGTGAGCCTTGCCTCCGGACTTCCGAACTCTTTCATGCTTTGCCTCGGTTTGCGAACCAGGCTCTATTTTCTCTATTTTCTCTTCGTGAACGGAGGGAGAGGTCTCCTAGATCATCTCTCAGTGGCCGTAGGCTACGTTTTGTGGTCGTTGGCCATTTTGCCCGTTTGGAGTCCGGTTTCCGGTTTTTCGGAGCCGTTGGCCGTGTGCCTCGATTCGGGACCGCTTAACCACCTCCATTTGCTCCAATTTTTGGTATACTTCTTATTTGCTCCCTTTTGAGGGACACTGTGGCCCGGGAAACCGACTTCGTGGTCGAACATCACTCCCGGTGCCTAACAGCCAGTTTTTGGGGCCTCGAACTGCGTGTTTCGGCCTCCGAACCTTCGTTTTGCATTGGTTTTGGTTCATTTTTTGCAGGGACCTCTGTTTCATTGGTAAAAAGGCTGTAGAAGGGTGGGAGGCCAGTAATTGTTCTGTCAGCCAACTTTATCCTTTCATCGCCTTCCGTCGCCCGTTTTTCCTCACTTCAAAGCCAATGTTGAACACCCTTGGGCCATTTTCTTGAACCCCAAACCTCATATTTGTGATGTACACAGCTGGGAGGCCATCATTATTTGGTGGCCGGCCAATAATTGCTGTTGACCCTTTTGAACCCCTTTGAAAAGTGGGTTGTTCTCTCTCCTGGTTCACTTTTTCCAGTGTTTAACCACAGGGTTGTGTTGTGCACAGATGGGAGGCCACCAATTTGGGGTGGCCGGCCACTAATTATCATTGAACCTTTTGACCCTTGGCCGGCCGGCCATGGGAGGTAGCCGGCCGGCCACCTGCAACCTAGATAAGCAGCCGGCCTTGCTCCTTGCATCAAGTACAGTGCAGATATGCATCTGTTTTCCCCCTAGATTGTGTGTCCGGGGGGGTGCATTTTTGGGGGGAAACTTGATTGTTTTCCCTCCATTTTCCCCCCTTTTTCCCCCTTTTTTTGGCTATATAACAGAAGCTCCAGCTCTGCTATTAGGGTTACAAAATTTCCCTTTGAGCTCTTGCCTTATATCTCTCTCTCTCTATATCTCCAAGCCCCAAAACCCTCAAGTTCCTACACCCTTCTCTACACCACCGCCTAGCACCATACCTCCAACCTCCATTGCAGCCATTTAAAGTTGTTTTCCAGAGCCTAGGAGTGCTGTAACTCAAGCCAAAGAGCTGCCAAAGACAAGTCTTCAAGGGTGAGCTTCTATTTTCCCTTTTCTACCCTTTTCTTGATCTATTTGTAAGTCATTCTTGCTTGCTGTTTTGGGCTCCTACCCTAACTGGGACTAGGCTTATTTTGAGCCATTTTTCATGTTTGTTTAAGGGCCTCTCACTGTTTGAGGCCTCCTTGTTGCACTTGCTTCATTATCCCTCTTGTATGCATATTCCTTGTGTAGTATTTTTGGCCTACGTGTAGACTGTTTTGAGGCATGTCATAAAATGAAAAGTTGCTTATTTTGAGCCCTTCTTCAATATTGTTGAAGGGATCATCACTTTTTGAGGCTTCTATCTTCCACTTACCTTTATATCTCTCTTTTGGCTCCATTTTTGCATGATTTGTTAGCCTCTTTTGCTTCTATTTTTGGGTTCTGGTCCGAACTACAAATGACCTTATTTTGAACCCCTATTCATGTTTCATTCAGGGTTTTTCACTGTTTGAGGCATCCTTTATATACTTTGTGTTATATCTCTCTTTTGGGCCTTATTTTGCATAGCATTTTGAGCATTCTTGCATACTGTTTTCGGTCCGGCCATCGACTGTAAAGTGCAATATTTTGGGCCCCTCTTCAACATTGTTGAAGGGCCCCTTTGTGTTTGAGGCCAGCAACCACCACTTGCTTCTTTGACCCTCTTTTGGCCCATTTCTTGCATGAGAGCTTAGCCATACCTGTGTTGGTTTTTCTGGTTTGTTGTAAACTGTAAGATATCATATTTTGGGCCCCTATTCAACATTGTTGAAGGGCCCTCATCTGTTTGAGGTCTGCAGCTGTGACTTGCTTCTTTATCTCACATTTAGGGCCATTTTTGCATGCTAGTTTTGCCCTATTTGTGTTTGCTGTTTGGCCTCGCTTAGAACTGTAAACATGCTTGTTTTGGGGCTGCCTCGAATCTTTCTTCACATGTCATAATCAAATAATGCATGCTTGATGTAGCTACAAGTCATTTCATGTCCTTAATCTTGTTTTGGGGCTACCTCGGTTTGCGTGCACGCATGCACGCATCTCGAGTTGTCTCATTTTCATCTTATGTCCTCTTATGCAAGTGTGGCTGAGGTCCACTTGTGTTGGTGTAAGTCCATTGTGCATTGTGTATGTCATTTTATTTCATAGCATTGCGTATGCTAGGTTGTATGTTAGCGCATTGTGTATGCCATGTTACCTCGTGCATTGTGTATGCCATTTCATAGCATTGTGTATGTTAGGTTGTATCTTAGTTACATTTCATGCATATCATGCATATTGCATCGTGCTTGGGATAGGGGTTAGCCCGAGCACGGGAAACGAGGGGCGTTTCGTACTCCGAGTGACAGAACGTGTCTCAATTCCCAGTCACCGACACTCCGGATTATCCATGATGGAGTTAGGTCTTGTTGTGTTTATATGTGCATTCATTCTATATTGAGTTGCACAATTCGACCCCTCGGCCATCATGCATCGATATGCGTGATTGGTGGCACGAGGATCGAGGCATGCATACATTTGTGAAAATACATTGCTATGCCCCTTTTCTGCTCTCTGTTGCAGCAAATCAAGAATTAGCAACCTTCCGGAGCATGGCGCGCTTTCCAAGAAAAAATGTAAAACAGAGGCTAATTGGGGCATCCCAGTGGATTTCCGCGCAAGGCAGCCCAGACATGCATCATCCGTCATCTGAAGAAGAGTCAAGGCAGTCCCTGGCTTGCATGCTAGTTTATTATTTTTTTTCTTAGTTAACTTGTAAATTAATTAGGAATTTGTATATATTTGGACTGTATTATTTGGACTGTACCATTTATTCGGACCCTCCGCGCGAAGGCACAACTGTAATAAGTGTGTGTGTGTGTGATGTATGTCTTCCAACCCCACGTCTTTCTCCCTTTTATTTACCAGCTTATGATGGTTAGACTAGGGCATGTTTCAATTAGCATACAATATGATAGCATGTTTGCATTCATTCATCTGTTTTGCATGCACCGGGCTCGGCGCATCATACTAACTGCATTGTATTTTCAATTCCAAATTGAATACATGTTAGCTGTAGCATTTCATATGCCATGTTTAGAATAGCCGAGCCTGCTATAGTTGCACTTTTGCATGTGTTGCATTAGGCACTTCTGTATAATTAGGATCATGCATGGATTTCTAATTAGCTTCTTTTTTGGCTTGGAGTACTCGGTAAGTTTTATGCTTTAGCATCCTTGCATGCGTGTGAGTGACTGCCATGAATAGCATGCTTACCATGAGGCTATGTGCTTATGTGATATAACTGCCTGAATGCCTGTGGGTGAAGGTTGGGTTGTTTTGGTTGGAACAAATCATTGACTGTGAGTTTTAATCCCACTAGATAGTGGCAAAACCATCTTTTCTTAAGCCCACCTGAGGGTGGTAAAATCTGCATTTCAAGCCTACTTGCGAGTAGCAAACCATCTTTCAAAAACAAACATGAAATGTTTCGTTCCAATTCAGGCGACCCAGTCTATACTTGTATGCTGTGCGCATCACATAGTAATCTAGGCTAATAACCGGAATAAGAACACACAATGTTTTCAAAATTGATATCATGGTTAGTAGAGGCCGATCTTTGATCGGGCGAGCGGGGGTGCTCACGAAGTGACCTTCCCCAATCGTACCCAAGTTCCCGAGCCGAGGCAACTTTGGTGATGACGGACACGTGGCCTTAGGCAAACGAGTCAGGGTTTCCTAAATTTCTCCAAAATAAAACATTTAGGTGGCGACTCTATATCTGGCAAAACAGTCCATGTTTGGCACTTCTTTTCAAAAAAATCTGTTTCTCAAAACGATTTGTCAGATTTGGACTCTTTGGTTCAGACTTAGAACCGTGACAATTTGAGAGTCCTGAGCTGTAGTGACCCCAAATGAACAGAATGGGACTCACCCTCCCGGGGCGTTCGGGGACGTCTACAGTTTCTGGCGACTCTGCTGGGGATTTAGAGGACTTGACTCGAACTCATGATATCAGTTTTTTACTACACTTGTGTGTTTCTTTGCATTGCATTTGCATTGGTGCGCCTAGGACACCGTGTTTGCCATCTGCTATTCCTGAACGGTTTGCCGGAGGCTTGTCTTGTCAAGGCATGACCATAAGGCTGACCGGTTGTGGGCTCTGCCAGTATGGGAACACAAACCCCGGTTTTACCGGGGCACCCTTTTTGACCATTCGACCTAGTGCATATTCGGATCCATAGTGACCATTCCAAATTAGGACAGGTTGCTTACCCGTTTATAGGTTGTTTGAAACCGCTGCGTGCATAGTGAAACTCTAGCTCCTGACAAAATAGGACAGGGAAACCCTACCCCAACATAGGGGTGTTTTGGCTCTCACTTACTTGTTATGTGCTTTGGGGTGCGTCTCCATACGAATGCATGTATCAGTTTACAGGGTGTGGGCATCAGGCCTGCGGGCATCAGTCAGTGTTTGAGAATCAGTTATCTGCGGGTATCAGAGATTCAGTTTTGGGGGCAGTGATTCAGGGATAATAATCAGTGTTTGAGGACAGTGTGTATTCAGCTTGTCGACCGTGTGTTGTTATGCTCGGTTGTGCGTCATGCATTTACTTTAAGCTGTTTTGCTGCCCATTTATCTGTTTATTTATTTCCTTTTCGCTTTATTTATCTTTTTGCTAGGGCAGTTCTAGCACAATTGCTTCCAACCCAGTAGACATTCCCCAAGCACTTTGGACACGAGGTCGTCGACTCAATCGATCCGAGGATCTAATTGACGGACAGCCAGTGTTCCATTCTCTACCCCTCATTGTCAGAAGAAGGCCGAGAAAGCGCAGTGTATCAGAACGGAGGTTGCCAAAACAGTGGGTTACTCCATTAGACGACGATAGGACTGAGGTCTCGATTGTTGCTATAGAAATAGACATACCAGTTAGTCGGGTGGATCAGCAAAACACATCAGGGATGGAAGCCCTGATGCGCCAGATGCAGGAGAGCATGAGACAAATGCAGGAGGACGCTGCCCGCCAAGCAGAGTTCTCTAAACAGCAGGCCGCGATCATGGCCCAGCAGGCCGAACTAATCACTAGACTGCAACAGCAGAATGCAGCATCTGCTTCACATCAAGTTCCTCCTCCACCAGGGGCTCCATTACCCGAGCCGGCACCTACTGTCCAGAACGCTCTGCCAAACACCCAGAACACCGTGCCAAATATCCAGAACCTACAAGAGGACACGAACCTTCCAACGGGGCCAGCTCCGCCCCCGCTTCCGCCTCAACTGTCCAAGACCCATACACCCAACCACCCGGACTCCCCCTTCGAGTTCAAAATCGACCATACAGCTCTGAAACTGAGCAAGCTTGAGAAGCTCTTCAAGAAATCACAAGGGGTAAAGGCTATTCCGAATATCGAGGACGGATATACTGATGTGGCCGTGACATTGCCCGATAGGTTCAAGATGCCGCAAATTGACCGCTTCGACGGGTCCGGGGACCCCATGGTCCATCTTCGGCTATTCTCAGACATCCTGCGGCCAATGGGCCTAACCCGACCACAAAAGCTTTCGCTGTTCGGCCGAACCCTGTCGGGTGTGGCTGCTATCTGGTACACGAAGTTAGAAGATGAGGTAAAGAGGAGTTGGGATGAAATGGCCGAGGCCTTTGTCGCACAGTACTCGTACAACACCCAGATCGAGATTAAATGGACGCACCCTCCCGGGGCGTTCGGGGACGTCTACAGGTGAGTACTGAACTACCAGAATAGATGTTAGAGGAATTGCCTGTAGTGAGTGATTGTGTTGATGTTTTTCTAAAGGATCTACCTAGACTTCATCTAGATCGTGAAGTAGAATTTTTCATTAACTTGGTCCCTGACACAACACTTATTTCTAAAGCGCCCTACAGAATGGCACCGTTGGAGTTAAGGGAGTTACAAACTCAGTTACAGGAGTTGCTAGACAAAAGTTTTATTAGGCTAGTGTCTCAACTTGGGGAGCACCTGTGTTGTTTGTAAAGAAGAAGGATGGGTCTATGAGATTGTGAATTGATTATAAAGAATCGAACAAAGTCACAGTGAAGAATAGGTATCCTTTGCCACGTATTGATGACCTATTTGACCAATTGTAGGGAGCATAGATATTCTCTAAGATGGACTTGAGGTCAGGTTATCACCAGTTGAAAGTAAGGGATGAGGATGTTCCTAAGACTGCTTTTAGAACCCGTTATGGGCATTATGAGTTTTTGGCGATGCCTTTGGTCTCACAAATGCAATAGCCGCATTCATGGATTTAATGAACAGAGTATTCAAACCCCAACTGAATAAATTTGTGGTAGTGTTTATTGATGACATCCTAATTTAATCGAGTAAGGAGGAGCATGAGCAGCATTTGAAGATAGTACTGCAGATCCTTAGGGAGAAGAGATTGTGTGCAAAATTTAGGAAGTGTGAATTCTGGTTGAGCAGTGTATCCTTTTTGGGTCATGTGGTGAGTAAAGATAGGGTATCTATGGATAGCACAAAGGTGACAGTAATTGTTGATTGGCCACGACCTACTTCGGTAACGGAGGTACGTAGCTTTCTAGGGCTTGCTGGTTATTACAGACTGTTTGTGGAAGGATTCTCCCGTATTGCTTTGCCACTTACTAATCTCACTAGGAAAGGGGTCAAGTTTGAGTGGAATGATGATTGTGAGCGTAGCTTCCAAGAGTTTAAATAGAGATTGACTTCAACTCTAATCCTTGCCTTACCTACAAATGGAGGTGGTTTTTTGATTTATAGTGATGCTTCACGACAGGGTTTAGGATGTGTGCTCATGCAACATGAGAAGGTGATTGCTTATACGTCACGACAGTTGAAAATACATGAGAGAAACTATCCTACGCACGACTTGGAGTTAGCAACAGTGATTTTTGCTCTTAAGATTTGGCGACATTATTTGTATGGAGAGTCATGTGAGATTTACACTGATCATAAGAGTTTGAAGTATATTTTCACACAGAAGGAACTAAATTTGAGGCAAAGAAGATGGCTTGAGTTACTAAAAGATTATGATGTGAATATTTTATATCATCCAGGGAAGGCAAATGTGGTGGCAGATGCCTTGAGTAGGAAGGTCACAGTTGGAAATGTAGCTGCTTTATCTATTGAGAGTTGTTTGGTGGAAGACATGAGACATTTGAGGCTTGAGGTTGTTACGCCTGGTGATAGGGCTTATTGTAGTCAATTGAAAGTTCAGCTGACCTTGAGAGAACGGATTCGTTTAGCTCAGGAGATTGACCCCCAGTGTGAGCGTATTAAAGGAGAGAAGGCAGAGGGTAAGCATGTAGACTTTGTGGTTAGTGATGATGGATTGCTTAGATTCCGTAGCCGAATTTGTGTTCCTGCTGGTGTTGATTTGAGGAAGGAGATTATGATGGAGGCACATAGTTCTAGTTACAGCATTCGTCCTGAAAGCACTAAGATGTATCGGGATCTTCATGAACATTTTTGTGGAATGGTATGAAGGGAGATATTGCAGAATTTGTGGCTTAGTGTTTAGTGTGTCAACAGGTTAAAGTAGAATATTAGAAACCTATGGGGAAACTACAACCCTTACCTATACCAGAGTGGAAGTGGGATCATGATACGATGGACTTTGTGTGTGGTTTACCTCGTACTAGTAGTAATCACGATGCAGTTTGGGTAGTTGTTGATAGATTAATCAAGTCAGCACATTTTATTGCAGTTCGAATTAACCATTCTCTAGCTCGATTTGCACAGTTATATGTGAAGGAGATTGTTTGATTGCATGGTGCACCTAAGTCAATAGTGCCAGATTGGAACCCTCGTTTTGTGTCTAAGGTTTGGGCTGCATTACAGTCAGCTATGGGCACTCGGTTAAATTTTAGTTCAGCTTATCACCCTCAGACAAATGGGCAATTGTAGAGGACTATTCAAACCCTTGAGGATATGTTGAGGGCTTGTGCTTCGGAGTGGAGAGGTAATTGGGATGATTATTTGCCGCTCATAGAGTTTGCGTATAATAATAGTTATCATTCTAGTTTGGGAGTAGCTCCTTATGAGGCTTTGTATGGGAGGAAGTGTAGGTCTCCTTTGTGTTTGTATGAGGTTGGTGAGAGGCAAATGTTCGGCCTTGATTTGGTGGGGGATGCTACACAGAAAATTATCACCATCAGAGAGAGATTATGACTGTTCAGAGTAGACAAAAAAGTTATGCTGATCATCGTAGGAGAGACTTAGAGTTTCATGTGGGGGATATGGTATTCTTGAAAGTATTACCATGGAAAGGAGTCATCAGGTTTGGAAAGAAAGGAAAGTTGAGTCCTAGATACATTGGTCCATTTGAGGTATTAGAGAAGGTTGGTGAGGCTACGTACCGTCTTGCTTTACCCCCTAGGTTGGCCGGAGTACATAATGTGTTTCACGTGTCTATGCTGAGGAAATATATGCACAGTCCGTCGCATGTGATAGATTATGGGCCACTTCAGATTAGAGAGGATTTTTCGTATGAGGAGATGCTTGTTTAGATTTTGGATCCGAAAGAGAAAATGTTGCGTACAAAGGTCATTAAATTGGTTAAGGTACTGTGGCGTAATCATCTAGTTGAAGAGGCGACTTGGGAACGCGAGGATGAGGTGCACGAGAAGTACCCACATCTATTCTCATGATTTACACAGGTTAGTTTCGAGGACGAAACTTTTCTTTTAGGGGAGGAGAATGTGAGAACCCAAATATACAATAATTAAATAATAATAATTTCACAATCTCAAATATTTTGGTGGTGAATCCTAAAGTGCAAATTAAATATTTGGAATGTCTTTTAATTAATTTTAAAACCTAAAATAAATTTATGGTGAAAGTCTTTAATTTAGAGGCAAGGTTTATTATAAATAGAAAAAAAAAATAGAGAAGAGGGTGTGGCTTGAACTCTAGACCACAAAATTAATAAATAAGGTTCTTACCATTTGAGTTGTATATAACTTATAGATATATTTTGTATATTTATCTATTTATTTGACCTACACATGCTTTAGGTGTATCCAACCACTAGTATAAAATAAAAACAAAAAAAAAACCCTAGCTCTTCTAACAATTTCCTTAGCAGCAGCAGCAGCCGTCGTGAGAGATAAGAGAAACAAAAGGTTGCAACTAATTATGGATGGAATTGGGTGTGTTGTGCTGTGTGTGATCATCAAAGGATGGCCCTCCTAGGTTTTCTTCTCTTCTTTCCTTGTTCTTCATCCTTATTCTATAATTATTTTATTCATTCGTGGAGAGATTGTAGGTTTATGTATTTTGTATATATATATATACACTGTTAAGAAATCTGAGGAGCTAAATTTATGTGTAAAGAATGGGTGTAATTCTTAGTTCAAAAAATTTTGCACAAAATCGTAAACTTTAAAAATCAAGAAACCATATCAAACGGATGAATTTTTAACTGAAATTTTTATAGTAGATTAATTACATATTGAATTGCATATCTGATTTTTTTCATAATATTTGGGAGTCAAAATCCATATAAACTGATGCGTTCAAATCTGTCCAGAAAACTGGTTTTAAACAGTACATTAGGGAGTGTTGTTCTCTTTGGGTATAAATCAACAAATTATCAAATTAGCGTCATTAGAACCGGTTACGAGTCTAGTTTTGTACATTTTTGGCCTTGCATTGATTGCTCATATATACTAAGGGAACCATCAATTTCTTTAAAGTGCTGCAGAAAACAACCTGTTTGGATATAACAAATTGTAGATAATTATTTTGATAATCAAATCAAGTGAAACCAATTGGGTTTGAAACTTAGGATATGTTAGTTGATATCTAGAGGTTTTTGGAATTTTTCGAATAGCGTGGAGTGGGTTTTGTAATTTTCAAAGTTAACGAATAGGTTGGGAAGACTTGTTTTAAATTCTGTTTTATTTTAAAGTCACAATTAATTAAGTTTTGACCGGAACCCATGTCTTGGGTAATTTTAAACCTTGAAGAACATGAACTTAGGTAATATTTAAGAGTAACGGTGAGTTGGGTTGAGCCGTGTTAGTGCGCTTTAGTTGAGGTTACTTAGTTCCTATTTTTTAGTATTTTTTAATTAGTTGTGACGTGTAGTTTTTATACTTGGTTCAGGGCACTAGTTGGACTTTTACACTCTATTCGAGGATTATATTATTTCATTTTCAGGTGAGTAGTTTCATGCTACATATTTTTATAAATGTTCCCCTACCCTGAACTGTTGGAAAATTAAATCGTTATTTCAAGACTAAACCGTTTTGATAAATTATTATATTATCAATGGAATCAAATTATTTCTGAAACATGTGTGAACTTGGCATACTGTAAACTATTTGTTTTGGTCTCATGTTTATAATGATGAACTACCATGTTTTGCGAAACTGATGTGTATTGATTATTGGGACCATGTGTGTTTTCAGTCCAGGGAAATTATTCCACTGTGTGTGGTGACTTTGGCCACTAGGGAACAGATCCGGGTTGGGCCGTGATGACTCTAGTGCTCAACGATTGTAAGGAAAAGACCTTTAAAAACAACTAGGTGACCTTCAATCGGATCGTCTTTGAGAAAAGGCCCAGGTGCCACCCTGAGGATGACTCTTAGTTCGATAAAGGATCCAACAGGGTTTATAGCCTTGAGAACTGTGTGGCATATTATTTGTTTTTATTGGTACCTAGAAAATTATTGGTGTTCATGTTATAATCTGTTTTAAGTGGAAAATATCGTTTATCATGTTCTTGCGAGACATGAGTATTTTAAGTGTTGAACTGTGGAACCTTCTTTTTCAAACATATTGTATTTACCAAACTGTATGCTAATCTAGTTTCTGTGATATATATCTTATTTTGGAATTGAACCCTGTTTTCAAAACTGTAGTTACTATGCATATTGCTACTCACTGAGCTATCAGCAGACTTAGTTGTTTACCATTTCCAGGTTAGAAGGACTTAGAGTCGACTCATGGCGTAGCGGAGACTCAATTGCACGGACCTCTAGGGCATTTATTTAATTTGTTTTAGGTTGCTTTGTCGAGTTTTGTGCATACATTGTGGTTGGGTTTTATTTAGAATTATTTTATTTTATGGGCGGTTTGTGTCCCATTTAGTATATATATATATATATTTAGGAAGTTGGTTATGACTTGTTTTTCAATTGTGGCATGTCACTGGATTGAGTTTTGATTTATTTATTTCTAGGCTATCATCACATTTATTCTTTATGGTTTTGGATTCATGTTTAGGCTTACGTGTGCCTTTGGCTAAGTCCCTGTGGGCCACGGCCGGTCATGCTCAGATTTGGGGTGTGACAATTATTGATATGACTTTTATTTATGTACCATTTTGTGACTTTTGACTATGTCATAAGGTAAGGGGTTGATGTTCTGCTACTTTGGTATGTTCCCTGCGGTCATGTATGATTCGGCCTTAAGGGACATCACTGGGAAAGCGGTCAATCCTAAACTAAATGGCATGAGGGCAAAGGGAAGATCATCTTGTATTACACCACTGTTGTATATTCACTGCCGGCAACTCACATCGCTCTGTATGAGAGGCGGATTGAGTGTGAATATATTACAAGAATTGAGAGGGTCAAACATCCTCTTTTTTGAGGGATTAGAGATGTTTTTTGGATCAGTGTAATTAGATGGGTCTGGGGTATATGAGACATTATTTCTGTTCTTTTTGGATTGATGTCTCTATGCTGGCTCATTTTGAGTTTCTAGTATAGAGCTCCCACATGCAGGTGTTCTCAGCAGTCGCACGGTTCAGTGGCTAGTATGAGATTGTTCATTTTTTGGGGAGATTGAGATAAAGATGTGGCAGTATCATGCCAACTCATGTCCGAGTGGGAGATGTTAGAAATTGGGCACCCATATGGCATGACCCTTTGAACCTTGTGAACCTTATCCATGTAAGTTTGAATTTGAATTCAAAACTTACTTGGATAACCACTCAGGATATCCATATCTATCATATCAACTGATATGGATAGATGAGATATTATCCTATATATCTGATATGATATGGGATATGGGTTACTAAGAGAAAAACAACGTACGTCGTATGCTTTTCCCATATACACTACTACAAAAACAGATAAAGATCACACTTTTTTGGTGTGATGTATGTTATTTAATCACACCTTTTAAGTTTTATTAAAGTGTGATCTTTGGGAGTGTGATTAAAAATGGTCATTTTTAATCACACTTTTTAAGTGTGCTTAATAACATTTAGATCACACCTTTTAAGTGTGATTAAAAATATTTTAGATCACACCTTTTAAGTGTGATTAAAAACATTTAGATCACACCTTTTAAGTGTGATTAAAAATATTTTAGATCACACCTTTTAAGTGTGATCTTTGGAAGTGTGATTAAAAATGATCATTTTTAATCACACTTTTTAAGTGTGATTAATAACATTTAAATCACACCTTTTAAGTGTGATCTTTAAAAGTGTGATTAAAAATTATCATTTTTAATCACACTTTTTAAGTGTGCTTAATAACATTTAGATCACACCTTTTAAGTGTGATTAATAACTAATAAAATCTGTAATAAAAAAAGGGTTCGACATATTTAAAAAATAATCAATATTATTTTTGTATGCACATTTGACGAATGTAATACACACTATATGCTATATTTTGAATCATAATCACATATTGAATAGAATAACGTCATATATTTCATAAATGAAAATTAAATATTCAAAAGTATATACAAAGGAATTAAATAAAAAAAAATTAACGGTGCTTACATATATTAAAAAATAAAAAAACTTAAAAAACTAAGTTCTTTAATTCTTGGACCATATTTTGCATCTCTCCAAAAAATTTCTGACCTGAAAAATAAAAACACAAATTAATCCAAAAACCGCTGATGCATATGAATAAACTAAAAAGTTAATTCAGCAAACCAAAATAGGAACATTAATCATTTCTGCTTGATCTTAATCCTTTTGAAAGTAACTTCCCTGTTAACAATTAGATGCCATAGCAGCTCAGTGTCAATGACATTGTAATTAGGAGGTCACTAATGAGCACAATATTTAAAAATGATAAATCTCAATACAGCTTGTGTACGATCTTTTTGTGAAGGTATATTATTATTACTGTTGAACCATAATTCTAGGTACTCATAAATAAATAAATAAATAAAAACTCAAGAATTTACTCCTTTTTTTTTGGGGGGGGGGAGGGGGGAGAGTACATACATTGCAGTTACTATCACCAGCAACAGCAGCAAGTTTTGGAGAAGCAGAGGCTGCATTTATGAAAAGAATTCATCAAAGCTTCTAAATACACTGGCTTATTTTCTCTCTACACTCACTATATGCATTGTATATCTTGTATGTTACGAAGAAAAATTTGTGAATATAGGTGTAGAGATGAACATGGCGGGTGCGTGGTGGGTTTAGAAACTCCCGATTGCATCATTAAAACGAGGATTATGTGTATATTCTGTTGACACTAATTAATATTCCTAAAACCTTGTTCAAAAATAAACTGAAAATGAGAACACACCTAATCAACAAAACTTGTTACCACAGTTGTGGAAAAGCAATAATTGAGAGAAAATTTTCAACTTCCACACCAATCAATTTTTTCTAAACACAAATCAACAAATAAATACACAATTTAGTAGACTGCCCAGAAAAATCTAAGATTAAAAAATATTGATGCACAAGTTGTCAATAAAGGACCACCCATATTATAAACACCCAAATTCAAAAGATTTAGGTTGGTAGGTAGGCCAAATATAAAGCATGAACAATATTTTTCATGCTGTAAGAGAGAACATTCTGATGTATCTTTTAAAGCAAAAGATTAAATTTATGTCACACTGCAATCTTTTAACTGAAAGATTCAAAATAGCACAAAGCAAAAAAATACAGGGAAAAAAAAATTACAAAACAACAACAACGAGGAGCTTTGAAGCCAAGCAGAACAAATTAATGGTACTTACTAGTTATCATCCCAGCCCACCACCAAGGTTCCAACAAATATGAGTACCCCCTGACCCTGAACAAAATGACGACACGATGGTTACAATAACATAAAAGATTTATATACACATCTCCACGCATATACGTTCATGTAAGTACTTCTATGTCTTTTGATGGGCATATGAAACAGGAAATCACAAAGATCATGAGAATTGAGTGAAAAGGAAAAATGTTGGGAACTTCTTTCTTAAGTACAGCGTTGGAATAGGACTTTTGAAAGAATAGAAAAGTTATTATTCAATTTTTCAAACCAACACTTTATTTAAACTCTGTTTTATTCCATGAAAAAGCCAACTTCAGTTCAGCAAATGAGTGGCAACTGAACCATGTTAATGGCAAGGCAAGTTTCTATATCATAGATTCATATTGAAATAATTGACCTACCGAGATAAGATAAACGACACCACAAGAAAGAAGCATGTAGCTTGCTATGTTTTGGAGAAGATTGAGCTCCTTCCGTTCCCCAGAGTCCTCAGGGTAAGTTCTTGTCATCACTACAACACTGAAAGTAACAATAGTGACCTATGATTCACAAACAGAACTAAAATTTCACTAAAATGTCCGATTGTTTCACTGAAAGTTTCCATCAATGATTAAATAGTTTCGTGATAATTCAGTTCTTTTTTCTTTTTCCTTTTCTTGGTAGTGATAATTCAGCTCACATATAGCTTCTTACACACTAAAGAGCAGTCAAAACTATGCAACCAAATATCTATTTTTTGGTAAACAGGTCAACCAATACCCACTTTGCATTACCTACCTTATAAAAAACTAAAATATTTAATATATTCTGAAAACTTGTAACTATATAAAATAAGATCATGTTGGATTTGAATTTGATCATGCCAAGAATCCAACTAAACCACAGGCAGTGTAGTCAATCTATGAAAATAAATAAAAACTTCTTTCAATAGTGAATTTAAGATCTAATAGAGATATCTATATATATATAACAAATCCCCAATTCAGATTGAGCCTAAAATAACAATGTGTCCGAATTTATCTTTCGAAAACCAACAATCAAACAAAGGTTAAATATAACATACTGAGATAAAAGAACATGAAAATTACTAAATTTAATAAGACGATTAAATTATGAATTTTTGTTACGAATCTATGAAAATGTCCTTTATGATCCTTTATGATCCATCATTTTTAATCCAGCTCCAATCGAAGTATTACCTACATATATATGACATTGACCATCTAAGTAAAAACACCTATAAAATAATCAATTGAATCGATAGACTGGTTCATCATTAAAAAACTTAGTCATTTAAAAAATTAGCAATAACACTTCAGTAATGCATCAATAGAGAAAACCAAAAATATATATACACAACAGATTCCCAAATCCCATTCATGGCACATTCATCAAATTCATTATAAGAAGGCATTATATATTCTTAAAAGAATAAAGCATGGCAGATTGAGTATTAAAAATATATATATATATATTTAAACTTTTTTGTGTAATGTTGGTACAGACTGTGCATGCATATTGTGTACATGGGTTGCACACCTTTGGTACATTCTAATGGAGTACTTTATCTATGAAAAAGAGGGATAAGATAGGGGTCCTTACCTTGCCTTTAATTCCACAGTCATGGACTGTTGAATGGCTTGTGATTGAGCAATATGAGGGCATTTTCAAACATTTAATGTTGTTCTAAATTTTTAATTCTAGAAAATTAGCCTTTTCATATAGCATATGCCAATTAATTGCATTAAACATATGCATAAGCTCCCTAATTTTCATATGCCTGCAGCAAGCATGCCATTGACAAAACAGTTGACCGTTGCCATCATTGATAGCAATCTTGCTTTGGGGAGGAAAGACTACTTCAAGAAAGATGATCCCCCAGATCCAAGGGTCAGTGCAATCACCCCTGCAACTATTTCTTTTTTCAAAGGTATCCGTTGTTATCTTGTTATTATTGTTCATTATGTTTTTCTACCTTCCAAATCATATGTTCTTAGTAGTTTAAATTCAGCCCTAATCATATATATGCATCAGGCCATTGCAAATCCCAAATCTCAAGAAGCAAAAAACATATGAATACACAAGCAAACAATCAAGAATGAAGAACAAAATGGCAAAACCCCATAGTATCAGATCAGCGGAGAGATGAAACTGACAGATTCGAATGATTTTCAATGAACTTGTAGTTGGCAGAGGTCGATTACCTAGAATACTCACAGGCCAAGACCACCGTCAGTCTAAGTCGATGCCGGGGTGATCGGAACTCTGATATTTACCTAACTTAATAATTCCAAAAATCACCATTTCCAAAAATCCCATCTGGGCATACAATAGATTATGTAACAATAAATCAATAAATCATCCGAATTTCTGATTTCAAAATCAAAATAACAATTAAAACAACAATCAATCTTACAATCAAATAGCCCAAAATGCGAGTTCGAGGACTAGAGAGGTAGACACAGACAGAGAGAGAAAGGGGAGGTAGAAATCTTACCTTGCGAGACTGGAGAGCAGAGTCGAGTTCGAGAGGCAGAAGACTGGAGAGCAGCGGAAGAAGGAAGGTAGGAAAGAAGAAGAACAGAGAGGGAGAGAGAGAGATAAAGAGGGAATGGGGTAGAGAGTGGGTGAGAACAGAGAGGGAGAGAGATGAAGAGGGAATGGGGAGGAGACGTGGGTAGGTGGAAGGGTGAGGGAGAGAAATGTTTGGGCAGGAACTACATAGATCTAAGCTATTGATATACACCAGGATTGATATTGATCATTGGATCAAAATGTATCTCTAAGATAAATTAGACATTTTCAAAAAGCCTTTTCCCTTATTATATAGACTAGCGTATGCCCGTGCCTAAAGGCACGGTGTAAATATTTTTAATATTAAAATGCAATTATAATCTATAAGTATTATGTTAAAATTTATAAAGTTTGTGTTATTTTTTTAATAAAGATACTAAAAAAATATGTTGAAATATATTTCTTCTTAAAAAACTTATAACAATTTTGCTTGTATTACGCGCTCTACAAAACTCAAATAAAATAACAATGGATTTTATACAAAGTGAGTAATTTATTATTTTAGATGAATTTAATTTTTGTTTTTGGTGCTTTTGCACCCTTAACTATACTTTAAATTATTCTCTAACAAAATAAATATATCCACTCCCTATGACAATAAATTAAAGCAAACTTAAGGAGGCAAAAGCACTTGGTTACAGAAAACAAAAGGCCATTAGTTTCATTTTAATGAAATTCAGTTGTCTACCTAAAGGAGGATAAAAATAAAAAGAAGAACAAAATAAAATTGGAAAAGCCCACATCCACATAATAATGATTAAGCAGATAAGCAAATCAGTCCTAAATTATATACTCCCAACAACCTTCTTAAACTCTTCTTAAACCCCATATGCATGCAATACAAAATGATTAATACCCAGTTGCATTATTACTGATAAAAGAAAGCTGAACTTCTTTGACAAGCAAACTGATGAGCTTTCTCGAATGAATCTCATCCAATATAATAGAGCAATCACCAATCTAACGATTGCAAAGCAATCAGATAATAAAATTACTTATAAAAACTCTATGTATAACATATCAAATCCAACTGTTGATCACATAAGAGGACAACAATTAAACTATAACTTTCGATTAACACTGACTACCACCAGCCGATACATTCAAATAAAAAACACATGTTTTCATAGCATATTCACACACATTACAGATCTTGATGGAAAATTCACACAGATACTCCAAGATCCATCAAAACAACCAAAGATCCATTACCAAGAAGACGGCGAGGAATTAACCAACGAACACCTCGCAGAAGAGAGAAAATCCAGGAAACAATGCAATGTTCCGAGAATAAAGAAATAAAAAATAAAAAAGGAAAAATGTATAGGTGTAAATCATGAAAAAGCTTAGAAGAATCCATGTGTAATATTGTATACAAAGGGACTCTGTAATCATAAAGAAAGAAAGAGAGAGAGAGAGAGAGAGAGGGAGAATTAGAACCTGAGATTTGAAGGGAAATCACGATTTCCTCCGAATGTGAAATACAACAGAGAGGGAGCAAAATTACCATGAATGCTCCAAGTAAGCATAGTTTAGGCCAACAGTGTAATTTATCTATATAAAAAAAAAAGAAATGAAATGTTCACATAATATATAACTATGAAATGTGATGGTTTTTCAGGGCCATAAAAAAGTCAAATTGCTATCACAATAGAAGTTGTGAAGCTCAATGCAGTTTTTCCAATAACCCATACATGATTGGGTTGGGAATTGTTGAGATTTTTCTGTCTCAAATCCCAGACTTTCATAAGCTCTCAATGCTGTCCATTGTTGCAGCATTCATGTAGACCAAAGTTATCATCCCAGGAATATGTTCATACTCATTCAGAAACTGATTAAAGATACAATTTGTTCTTGAATGGGATTAAAGTAAAATTGAATCAATTTCTGCAGATTGAAGACTTCAAGGCATTCAAAATGAAAGATTCTTTAATAATTCATCAAGAATTAATGATGCTTCATCAAGATTCAAGTGTGCTCTTGAAGAAAAGCACTCAGCTCAAGAAGCATTCAAATTTTAAGCTCTACAAGGGGATAATCTTCTTGTATCATCTTTACATACATCAAAGGTAAGTTTTTAATTAATTTATGGGCTGGAACAATTTAAAGTTCTAAAAATTTTTAATGGCAGCTTGGGCAAAAATGGCCTTCTCCAATGGGATGCTATACCAGCTGCCAAATCAAGTGCCAAACTTGGCAACTACTTTGGCAGCTGCCAAATCTGCCAAGTCACCCAAAATGCAACTGTTTTCTTTCTTCCCTTCTTCCCTTTCAGTTGGGATTTTCCAGAATGTATGAAGTTTTATATAAAAATATTGAACAAGAATGAACAAAACAGATTTCTCAAATAATTCATCATAGCAGAATTCATTAATATTCAATATTCAATACCAGAATTCATCAAAAAACAGATTCAATATTAATGATAAAAAATCTGATTTGAACAAAATAGATTTCATACCAGAATTTCATATTCCAACATAAAACAGATTTCCTAAAATTAATTTCATATTCAATATTTCATACCAGATTTGATAACAGATTTAAAAAATATAAGGAATACCAACATAAATAATCTGAAATTAATTTCTCAAATAATCCATTAATTTCTCAAAATTGTTCATGACAGATAAAAAAAATTGAAGACACATATATATATGTATATATATTAAAAAATTTCAAAACATATATATCAAAAAAAATTGAGAGGGAGATAGAGTGAAACCAGAGAGAGGGGGTTCCAATCTTGGAGGAGAAGGGGGAGATCGGGTTCCGACCGATCATGGAGGAAAAGGGGTTACGATCTTGGAGGAGATCATGGAGGAGGGGGTTCCGATCTTGGAGGAGAAGGGGAGATCGGGTTCCGATCTTGTGCTCTGTTTGGTTTGGTTTGTGCTGTGTTTGATTTCGGCCATGGAGGAGAAAGAGTGAGAATGAGAGGGAGAGGGAGAGGGAGAGGGAGAGGAAGAGCCATGGAGGAGAAGGGAGTGAGAAGTTCTAGATGCGCTTTGTCTTGATCTGTCTTGATCAAATATATTTTAATAAGGTGTTTGGTTTGTTTAATAAAGAGCCGTTGGGCTCTGTTTGGTTTGTTTAACAATGTATAATGTTTGGTTTATTTTTTCAATAATGTGATTGGCTTATTTTTTCAATGGATAATGTTCACTAATTTGTATTATTATTTAATATTTTTAATAAAATATAATGTAAAAAAAATAAATATATTTTTTAAATGAAGATAATTTTTTTAACAAATAGATAATTTTATTAAATGAAGATAAAATAATTTTAGCTAATATTAAATGAAGATAATTTTATTATAATAAAAAGACATTATAATATAAATATATAATTTTTTTCAATTTTTTCAATTTTTCAAATTTTTTTTATTTTTTATATTTGTCTAGTTGGGAATAATATAAATATATAATTTATTTAACAAACATATAAAAAAATGTCACAAAAGACAAAAAAATAAACAAAAATAAAATTACAAAAAACCTATATCGAAACAATACCTACAAAGTTGGACAAAAAGTTGGTTGAGATTTGCTAAAAATAGCAAATGACTATTGGAGCACCATTGCTATAATTTGGCAAAATAACACTATTCATTGCCAAATTATAGCAATAGCAACTCCAATATATATAGCAACAACCATTGGAGATGCTCTAAGGAGGAGGCATGTTTGGGCAGGAAGGTATATATGTATGATTGATATTAAATTAAAGGGGTTATCTGAGCCATTCATGTGAATACACAAATGAATCCTGACTCTTGAAATGTCCTAGTAGGCCAATTGTGTCTAACACATTTTCAAAATCCGTTCTGTTTTATTATATAGATTTGTTAATTTTATGATATTTTTACCATTATTTTTAGTTTTTAATTTATATTTACAAAAATTTTAAAAATTGTCATAAAAACTTGTTCGATATTTTTTTTTGATTTATAAATAGTTGTCTCAGTTTGTAAATTTGAAGAAAAAACATAAATTCAAAAAATGAGTTTATGTTGGTTTTTAAATAGAAATTTAAAAATTTTACTAATAAATTTTTTTTTCAATTAATTTTTTTTCAATGAATTTTTTTTGTAACTAATACTAACCAAGGGGGCAATTGGTAATGCTACTTTAAACCTTAGGGAGAGGATTGTAATTTTTAAAATGTGAAGGGTGTTAATGTAATTTACCCACTGAGGGCAAAATTAGTATTTAAAAAAATTAAATTGCTAAAGGGGAAAATCTGTAATGAAACTTTAAACCTTAGGGGGGAAATGTAATTTCCAAAAGGTGAGGGGAGAACTGTAATAAACATAAACCTCAGGGGGGTGTTAGTATAATTTACCAAAAAAAAGTTAATTGGAGAAAAAATTATTTGAAAAAAAATTAATTGAAAAAAAAAATTAATTGAAAAAAATTTTTGCTAGTAAAATTTTTAAATTTCTATTTAAAAACCAACGTAAACTTATTTTTTGAATTTACATTTTTTCCTCAAATTTACAAACTGAGACAACCATTTATAAACCAAAAAAATTATCAAACAAGTTTTTATGACAGTTTTTAAAATTTTTGTAAATATAAATTGAAAACTGAAAATGAAATGGTTAGGGTCTGTTTGGTAACGTTTACGTTTTCAGTTTATATTTACAAAAATTTTATAAACTAGTTTTTGTTTATTTTTAGAAAAACATAAATTACAAACGTGTTTGGTAATTGACAAAATGTTTAACAAAATTTAAAAATATAAAAAAGAATGAGAAATGGCAAGTGGCGGCGGAAGATGGTGGAAAGTGGTGACAGTGGGTGGTGGGTGGTGGTGGTGGTAGTGGTGGGTGATGGTGATGAGTGGTGGGTGGTACCGAGTGGGTAGTGGTGGTGGCGGGTGGTGGGCGATAGTAGCAGGTGGATGGCGGAATGGCAGGTGGTGGTGGTGGGTGGGTGGGTAGATGACGGTGGCGGGTGGGTGGTGGTGGTGGTGGTGGTTGGTGGTCGATGGTGGTGGCTGGTGTGTGGGTGGGTGGTGGTGGCGGGTGGGTGGGTGACGGTGGTGGCGGTTGGTGGGTAGGTGGGTGGGTGGATGACGGTGGCTGGTGGTAGCGAGTGGGTGATGGTGGTGGTGGTGGTGGTGGCGGGTGGTCAGTGGTGGTGACAGGTGTGTGGCGGGTGGGTGGTGGTGGCAAGTAGGTGGCGGGTGGTGATGATGGGTGAGTGGGTGGGTGACGGTGGCGGGCGGTGAGTGGTAGCGAGTGTATGGTGGTGATGGTGGTAACGGGTGGTGGATGCTGGTGACGGGTGGTGGGTGGTTGTGGTAGGTGGGTGGTGAATGGCGGATGGTGGCGGGTGGTGGTGGTTGTGGTGGGTGAAGGTGGTAGGTGGTAGCGAGTGGGTGGTGGTGGTGGTGGATGGGTGGCGGGTGGGTGGTGGTGGTGGGTGGTGGTGGCGGGTGGGTGGTAGGTGGTTGGTGGGTGGTGGTGGTGGGTGGGTGGTGGTGGTAGATGGGTGCTGAGTGGTGGTAGCGGGTAGGTGGCGGGCGGTGGATGGTAGCGGCGGGTAGATGGTAGGTGGGTGGTGGTGGCGAGTGGGTGGCAGGTGGGTGGTGGGTGATGGTGGCTGGCAGGTGGGTGTTGGTGGCAGGTGGTGGGTGGTGGTGGCAGGTGGGTGGTGAGTGGTGGTGGCAGGTGGTGGTTGGGGATGGGTGGTGGGTGGTGGTGGCGGAAGACGGTGGTGGAAAATGGTGGCAGGTGGTGGCTAGTATTGGGTGGTAAAAAAAAAAAAACTAAAAACTCAAAACGGAAACACATTTTTTGAGTTTACATTTTTTGGCCAAATTTATAAACTGAGACCACTGATTTATAAATCAAAAATTTTACCAAACAAGTTTTTATTTAAGTTTTTAAAATCTTTATAAATATAAACAGAAAACTGAAAACGTAAGTATTACTAAATGGCACCTTAGCAAACAGGCTTTAGATGGTAAAAATATTATAAAATTAACAAATAATTAAATAAGTTACCAACGTAAGAAATGACTTATCAAAAGATTCTTAGGCCATATATGGTTTGATTTTTAGAAAAGAAATTTAAAAATTAAAAATTAATTTGGTTAAGAAATAAAAACTAAAAAATAATTATCATTTAAGGGTAAAAAATAATTTTAATTTTAATTTTAATTTTTGAGCAGGTTATATACATACGTATGACTGTTTCAATTTAATTTGTAAAAAATTATTTCTAACCACTCGAAAGATAAAAATTATATAAAAATGATAATTATTTTTTATTTTTTATTTCTTAACCAAATTAATTTTTAATTTTTAATTTTTTTTTCTAAAAATCAAACCATACATAGCCTAAGAATCTTTTGATAAGTCATTTCTTATGTTGGTAACTTATTTAATTATTTGTTAATTTTACGACATTTTTACCATCTGAAGCCTGTTTGGTAACCATTTCGTTTTCAGTTTTCAATTTATATTTACAAAAATTTTAAAAATTGTCATAAAAAATTATTTGATAATTTTTTTGATTTATAAATGGTTGTCTCAGTTCGTAAATTTGAGGAAAAAACGTAAATTCAAAAAATAAGTTTATGTTGGTTTTTAAACAGAAATTTAAAAATTTTACTAACAATTTTTTTTTCAATTAATTTTTTTCAAATAATTTTCTTTTCCAATTAATTTTTTTTTCAACTAATACTAACCGATGGGGCAATTGGTAATGCTACTTTAAACCTTAGGAAGGGGATTATAATTTCTAAAATGTAAGGGGTGTCAATGTAATTTACCTAGTAAGGCCAAAATTAGCATTTAAAAAAAATTAAATTGCTAAGGGGGGAATCTGTAATGAAACTTTAAACCTCAGGGAGGGAGATGTAATTTTCAAAACGTGAAGGAGGAACTGTAATAAACATAAACCTTAGGGGTTGGCAGTGTAATTTACCCTGTATATATATATATATATATATAATCGCACTTAATTAGAAAGTGACATAAAAAATAAATATTATCACACTCAATCAGATTAAGTGTGATTAAAAATTTGGGAATTGTATATTTTTTATAAAAATCAATTTGAAATATTTTATACAATCACACTTATTTAAAAAGTGTGATTAAAAAGTAGTAATGTATATATAATCACATTTTAATTACCTTAAAAAATATATAAATAATCACACTTATTTAAAAAGTGTGATTAAAAAGTAATAGTGTATATATAATTACACTTTAATTAGAATGTGTGATTAAAAAATATATATAAATAATGACACTTTAATTAGAATGTGTGATTAAAAAATATATATATAATCACACTTATTTAAAAAGTGTGATTAAAAGGTAGTAATGTATATATAATCACACTTTAATTAGAAAGTGTGATTAAAAATATATAAATAATCACACTTTAATTAGAATGTGTGATTAAAAAATATATATATAATTACACTTATTTAAAAAGTGTGATTAAAAAGTAGTAGTGTATATATAATCACACTTTAATTAGAAAGTGTGATTAAAAAATATATAAATAATCACATTTTAATTAGAATGTGTGATTAAAAAATATATATATAATCACACTTGTTAAAAAAGTGTGATTAAAAAGTAGTAGTATATATATAATCACACTTTAATTATAAAGTGTGATTAAAAAATATATAAATAATCACACTTTAATTAGAATGTGTGATTAAAAATATATATATATATAATCACACTTGTTTAAAAAGTGTGATTAAAAAGTATATAATCACACTTTAATTAGAATGTGTGATTAAAAATATATATATATATATATATAATCACACTTGTTTAAAAAGTGTGATTAAAAAGTATATAATCACACTTTAATTAGAAGGTGTGATTAAAAATATATATATATATATATATAATCACACTTAATTGAAAAGTGACATAAAAAATAAATATTATCACACTCAATCAGATTAAGTGTGATTAAAATATCAATCTAATTTTTTTTATCACACTTTCAATAAAAGTGAGATCTCTTTTTTTGTCAAAGTGTGATCTTTAATCTTTAACTATTTTTGTAGTAGTGATACTGACTCTCTCCCAAACTGCAACGTTCAAGAACCATTTTGCACTGTTACTTGTGTGGGTGATATTCATTCTGTAATATCACTCCATTGCTGGGTTGATTGATCAGATTCAGAAAGCACGTGATTTACCCACGAGATCCTTCAATTCAGACTCTGCAGAAAAAGGTATGACCATAATTTTTCATCCACTGTGTTTATACTTTGATTTACACTAAAAATATAATGATGACACTTTTGTCAACAAAAATATTTGTTCCTTAAGAAGTAATTTTGTTTCTAAATTTTTGTCTCTAAAATCTTAATTTTTTGTAGGCGGTAGATCTAATCCCCCGTGAGCCTTACCGCCAAAAAAAAAAAAAAAAAAAAAAAGGGGTAAAAACTAACACTTTGTTTGTTTTAGCGAAATTTACACACTTTGGAAAAAGAGAAAGAAAAGCCAAGCGGTGACTATCACTCCATTTGTTTTGGTAAAAAAATGTTGTCCCATTTTTTTTAATATTTCGTATAATGAAAAATGAAATTGAGAAACATTTTTTTTGTTCTAAAAAAAAGCTTTCAAACCAAAATTTTACAATCCCACAACTACCACAACAGTGACCACCGTTACTACTATGAACACCACCATCACCTCCACCTCCTGACCACCATCGCCATAGCCATCACTTCTACCACTCCAACATCACCACCACCCACTTCAAACCCCCTTTACATCCATTACTTAAACAACATCACCTCTACCACCAGGCAGGGGAGAGGTTGTCCTGCCCAGCAAAAAGTTTCAAGATCCATGTAAATATATACAAGGTCTATAGTGTTTATGTAAATTGTTTGTACTTGCCCTCCTCCCCCCCCAAAAAAAAAAAAAAAAAAAAAAATTCCCTATATTCTACTTTATATCATATAACCAACTATTATTCAAATGTTTGTCTCTTTATTTTTACTGTTCTAACATTAATTTATTCATTTTAAAAATAAAAAATAAAAATTCCTTCTTGTTCACTGGTTAGGGGTTTGTTATGTAGCGTATACACTTTATTGATATATTTTATATTTTATATTTTGAAGAGTTTTTTTAAGACAATTAAAGAAAATGAACCTAAATTTGCCAGTACATAACGAATTTTAAAGCAAGAAAATTTTATATTGTAGTCAAGATTCACTAGTTACTTCAATTTTCATAAACAAAAATACATACTGAACAAATATTCAATAAAAATATAAATACTGTCCCAATGTCTTTCTTTTAGTTTCCCAATGAAGTCCTAACTCAATCCTATTTACCACTATCAAGATTTCTTCCTTACATTTTTTCTTTGCATTTCTTACTTGTACGGCCATTGAACTCATTTTTAGGTCTAATTTTAATAATTCAAACTGTTTATATTTTCAGATTTATTCAGTGTATCATATCTGTAAAATATCAAGTTGATTGGATATCAGAAAACATATGTTCAGAAAATTATTTATTAAATTCTTTAAAAAAATAATTTTTAGTTCGAGTTTTCCGAACACATGCTTTCTGATATCCGATCAACTTGATTTTTTACAGGTATGATATACTGATTAAATCTTAAAATATGAACGGTTCAGATTATCAAAATTTGACCTAAAAGTGGGCTCAATAACCCTACAAGTAGAAAATACAAGGAGGGGACCATCACCTTTACCTCAATTCTTAATTAGTAAAATTCTTTACGAATCAAGAGTAAAGAACTTAGTTTATGGGTAACAATTTAGGAGATGACACATCAGCAAAAACTTTTCAAATGTAAACCTTTTAGTCACAGAACACTGCATAGTCACCCAGGAGTAGTTTCGTTACGTTTTTCTTCTCCAATTTTTGAATGAGAAATCCATGTGACTGACTTAAGAAAAGCAAAAGCTTCAGCATACCAAAGTTGAGAAATCCATGTGACGTAAGAAAAGTAAAAGCTTCAGCGTACCAAAGTTGAGAAATCCATTAGCCTACCAAAGTTGAGAAATCCCTTCAGCATACCAAATTCAACTTTTGCAGATACTTGCTTATTTTGAGAACTAAGGTCAAGTTTAGCTACAAAGAAAAAAGTACACTTATTTTATCTTTTTATTTTTTTTGGGTCACATCAATCAACATTTTCTCTCTACTTTTTCTACACATAATACAAAAAAAGTCAAAAAGTGCACTTATTTAGTCTTCCCAAACTAGGCCTAAGTTAAAAATTAATTTTTTAATTTTTTTTTAAATGTATAAAAAATAGAGGAGTAATGTAACTCAAAAAAATCAAAAAAAAAAAAAAAATTCTTCATCTCTTTGCCAAAAGAGACCAATATAGTTCTATGCACTTTCCTATATAATTTTTTATTTCAAATTAAAAAAAATGAGAAATTAACATCACTCATGATGTGGGTTCCACATATATATGAGTGGGCTCCACACATCAAGAGTGGTGTGATCATTTTGAGATAGTAGAGGTCCTCCAAAAAAGAATAATGCTAGAGACCCCAAATATTCTATCAAAAGTTTTACCAAATGTCTTAAATGGGTGTGGGACCCACACAATGTGGGTCCCATGTGGGTCCCACATCTATGTGAGACATTTGGTAAAATTTTTGGTAGAATTTTTGGTGCCTCTAGCATTTTTTTCCAAAAAAAGGGGGCACTTTTTTCTCTATATATATCTGACCAAGGTGAGTTCCCCAATATGTAAACAATTATTTATCTGCACCGAGAAAGACATACTGGCTATTCGAGTTCTTCATACCAACGCGCGCACACACACACTTACTCTCTCTCAGCAAACAGTGAGAGTAAGAAATGTGGCAAGTTGGGTTGTGTGTAGTAGCTGTGGTTACCATATTGATAAGTCAGTGGCTTTACAAGTGGAGGAACCCAAAGTCCAATGGAGTTCTGCCTCCAGGATCTATGGGTCTCCCATTCATTGGAGAGACACTTCAACTTCTTATTCCCAACCACTCCTTAGATCTCCATCCCTTCATTAAGAAGAGAATTGAAAAGTACAATACAGTAATAAGCTTTTATGTGTACTAGTTTGTTTTGTTGTTTTATTTATTTAGTAGTATTTTGTTTGAATATATTATTATTTATGATGGTTGTTGTAAATTTGTACTTGGACACAAACAAACAAAACAGGTATGGGAGAGTGTTTTCAACAAACTTGGTGGGAAGGCCAATGGTGATAACAGCAGATCCGAAGCTGAACAATTACTTGTTTCAACAAGAAGGGAAGGAAGTAGAGCTGTGGTATTTGGACACATTCGAGAAGGTATTCCGGCTAGAAGGTGAAGCCAGGCCTAACGCTGTTGGTCGCATTCACAAGTATCTCAGAGGCACCTTCTTGACTCTCTTTGGCGTTGACAGCCTCCGGACTAAGTTGCTTTCTGAAATTGAAACCACCGTTCGCACTAACATCCACCGCTGGTCTACCCAAGGAACCATTGATGCCAAAAAAGAAGCTGCTAATGTATGTATCTCTTCATACTATTATTATATATATATACATATATATTATATATAGAGTAAAGTAAAGTAAAGGTCGTATTTCTACATACACAAGGCTGGACTTCGTGTATTGAAATTTCTAGACTTCGGTGTTGTTCTGCTGTTTTGTGTTTGTGTTTGTGGTGTGGTCTTCAAGTTTGATTACCTGTTAGTCTCTGCTGCTAATCTCTGGTTTTTTTGTGTATTTTTCATCTAAGTTTGATGTTGTGGTAGTATCTTTTGCTCTCTGGTTTGTTGGTTCCTTACCATGGTTCTAAATCGCGATATCGGATAACGTAACGGTATCAATTGCGGAGTATCGGTATCGGCAGTATTGATCGGTACGTATCGGGAATCGAGTGTCGCGGCGGTGAAATTTTAAAAATCATCTCATAAGTTTTTCAACTTTTTTTTCCCGTACCAATCCGAACCGGTGAGCATCGGTCCGTCACGGTGTAACGGCTTGTGTAACTGTTACATACCGATACGTACCAGGACTCGGCCGATACGCCTCAAATTTTCAATCTCAACAATATACCGACCTGTATCCACCGCGATACTTATTTTTCCAATACGTATCGGTCGACACATAACGTACCGGCCGGTTTTTAGAACTATGTTCCTCACCAACCGGCACTTGGAGCTTTGTGATAGCTCCAACCTCCTCTGTATTGATATAATTTATCACACTTTTTATCTTTTCATCAATAAAGATTTCTTTTGCTGATAAAAAAAAAAAAGAGTTAATTTCTCATTTTTTTTAATCTAAAATAAAAAATTATATAGGAAAGTGCATAGGACTATATTGGTCTCTTTTGGTAAAGAGATAAAGAAATTTTTTTGATTTTTTTGACTTTTTTGAGTCACATTACTCCTCTATTTTTTATACATTGTTTCAAAAAAAAAATTAAAATTAAAATATTAATTTTTAACTCATTTCTCAAAATAAGCAACTATCTACAAAACGAAAGGTTGAATTTGGTATGCTACTGGATTTCTCAACTTTGGTATTCTGAAGCTTTTACTTTTCTTAAGTCAATTGGATTTCTCATTTAAAAATTGGAGAAGAAAAACGAAACAAAACTACTCATGGGTGACTATGCAGTGTTCTGTGACTAAAAGGTTTACATTTGAAAAGTTGTTGCTGATGTGTCATCTTCTTAAGTGTTACCCATAAACTAAGTTCTTTACTCTTGATTCGTAAAGAATTTTACTAATTAAGAATTGAGGTAAAGGTGATGGTGATGATGGTGGTAAACAGAATTGAGGTTTGTCATTGGGAAACTAAAAGGGAGACATTGGGACAGTATAAAACTTTTTTATTGAATATTTGCTCAGTATATATTTTCGTCTATGAAAACTGAAATAATTGTCTTAAAAAAAACTCTTCAAAATATAAAATATATCAACAATGTGTGTACACTATATAACAAACCCCTAATCAGTGAACAAGAAGGAATTTTTATTTTTTATTTTTAAAATGAATAGATTAATGTTAGAACAGTGAAAATAAAGAGACCAACATTTGAATAATAGTTGGTTACATGATATAATATAAAGTAGAATATAAGGATTTTTATTTATTTATTTATTTATTTTTTTGGGGGGAGGGGGAGCAAGTACAAACAATTTATATAAATACTGTAGACCTTGTATATATTTACATGGATCTTGAAATTTTTTGCTGGGCAGGGCACCCTCTCCCCTGCCTAGTGGTAGAGGTGATGTTGTTTAAGTAATGGATGTAAAGGGGGTTTGAAGTGGGTGTAGGGCCGGCTCTGGGTTAAGGCTGGTGAGGCCTGTGCCTAGGGCCCCAAAATTAAGTCCAAAAACAGGTTCTAAATTTATTAGTCTTGCACTATATTAAAAATTTAAAATGACCCAATTCTGTTTAATTAATTTAGGCCCTTTTAAAGGGGCCTCAAAAAATCTATTTGATCCAATTGATAAAAGACCCAATTAAAAAAATATTTATAAGTGTTAGTTGTTAGTCCAAATAAAAAAATAAAAAAATAAAAAATAAAATATATGTATATGTATTAGTTGTTAACCTAATTTTGTGTGGCCTATTTTTTTTTCTCTTTGTGGCCCAATTATGTGTTGTTTAGTATTTTTTTTAAAAATATTTTACACAATTTTTATTTATTTATTTTATAGATACATCTAATTTAGATACGTTTAAAAACTATAATATTTGTGTGTTTTTTTTTTTTAAAAAAAAAGGTTACCAAATACAAAAAAATACGAATTGTAAACTTAGACAATTATTTTTAAAAATTCTAAACCAAACATAGTAATTTTTTTTATATATAAATATTTATAATGATCCCGAAAAATTATTTCACCTTAAGCCTCCGGAAACTCAGGGCCGGCCCTGAGTGGGTGGTGGTGGTGTTGGAGTGGTAGAAGTGATGGCTATGGCGATGGTGGTCGGGAGGTGGAGGTGATGGTGGTGTTCATAATACTAACGGTGGTCACTGTTATGGTAGTTGTGGGATTGTAAAACTTTGGTTTGAAAGCTTGTTTTTAGAACAAAAAAATGTTTTTCATTTTCATTTTTCATTGTACGAAATATTAGAAAAATGGGAAAACATTTTTTTACTGAAACAAATGGAGTGATAGTCACCACTTGGCTGAAACAAACAATTTTTTTTTTATTTTTTTATTTTTTATTTTTTTTTGGCGGTAGGGCTAATAGGGGATTAGATCTACCCACTACAAAAAATTAAGATTTAAAGACAAAAATTTAGAAAAAAAAATACTTCTTAAAGAACAAATATTTTTGTTGACAAAAGTGTCATCAGTCATCATTATATTTTTAGCAATGAAAATTAGACACTAACAATGAATTATTATCCCTTTGGAATCAAAATTTTTGCCTAAAAAAGAAAACTCTTTTGAGACCAAATTATTTTGTCCCCAAAAGTGCATTTATTAGTGACGTTTTTAAAATTTTGTCGTTAAAAGTCTTTTTCAAACTTTTCGGGATGACTTTTTACTGACTATACAATAGAATTGGTTCTTAAATATTTTTTGCAAAAATAAAGTTTCAAAAACTTCTTTTAATAATTGCGTTTGTAAAGATTATTTTCAAATTGTAGTTTGCCTTTTTTGTGATGTTAAACAATTTTTGTAAAATGTAGATAGGGTCCCAATATACAGGTTTTAAAATTCATGATCATGTCTCTATTTTGGATGGTAACATATTTATTGAAGAAAAAATAGGAAAGAAAAATCAGAATTTAACTTTTGTAACAAAATAATTTTCAGTTTTTAATTTAATAAATTTAAACCTTAATTTTTTTTTTTATATTTATTTTCAATTTAAACTATTTTACTATTTTCATTAAGTAAACAGATAGTAAAAAAAATATTGTAGTTTTTTTTTTCTTGTTTTTTTTTTAATTTTATTATTATTATTATTATTATTAGGATCAAGCTCATTCACATATAAATTCTGAAGCTATTGGCATGTTAGTTAATGAATAAATTTGTTGTCATGGATTTTGTAGATGATTGCAGTTTTTGCTGCAAAAAATCTGTTTGGTCATGATTTTGAAAAGTCATCTGATGTTATAACGGACACCATTGCTGGATTCGTGCAAGGTCTTATGTCATTTCCATTGAACATCCCTGGTACTAGATTCTACAAATGTATGAAGGTAATAATAACACCAGAAAACAGAAAGGGAAACACTACCTCCTCAAAAGTTTGTTTGATTTTGATTATGATTTTTGATTGTAGGATAAGGACAAGTTAGAAAAGGTAATAAGAGCAATGTTAAAGGAGAGAATAGCTTGCCCAGAGGAAAAGAAAGGGGACTTCCTTGATCGTGCGGTCAAAGACTTGAACACTGACTTCTTCTTGACAGAGAATTTCATCCTATCGATCATCGTTGGAGCTTTGTTTGCTACCGTGGAGTCCATATCCACGGCCATAGCACTGTCTTTTAAGTTATTTGCAGAACACCCTTGGGTGGTGGAGGATCTAGTGGTATGTAATATTGAAATCAACCATCAACATTATTCACTCTAATATTTTTCTCTAATCTAATTTAATTACTATCTATCTATTTATCTATATATATTTCATTCAATTCTTTGTATTATAATTAATATTGATTATTATTTTAGGCGGAGCATGACATTCTTCTAAAAAATAGAGAGAATAAGGAATCTCCACTGACATGGGATGAATATAAATCCATGACTGTTACTATGCATGTGAGTTTCACACTCTAAACCATATGTATATATATATATATATATATATATTCTCTTATGGAAATTAATTGGCACATTGCGTCATTATCTTGTGTTGGTGTGCCAAAACTGCAGGTTATTAATGAAGTGCTGAGATTGGGAAATGTTGCTCCTGGGATACTAAGAAAAACACTGAAAGATATCAATTATAATGGTAATAAATTACTAAATAAATGTTTGCATCTGAGTAACTTCATGATCTATGGGCCCCTATGTTTTCAGAGTTAGGTTGGATGAGATTATTAGTGAAGAGACTATTAGTGTGGGGGATTGTTAGTGATGAGATTAAGAAAAATTGTGTTTGTTTGTCATATATTTTAGTAAGGGGATTAACTATATAAAATACCATAAACACCCTTCTTGGGTGTTTTTGATATATTTTAATATCAAAAAATCATATTTTAAAAATTATTTTTTGTACTATATTATTTTAATATATATATATATATATAATGACATAATACCCCCCCCCCCCCCACACACACACAAAAAAAAAGGCCCCCACAAATACACAACACATATTTTGCCCATATTATGTGTTCTGTATTTGTGTGGCCTTTTTTTTTTTCTTTCTTCAGTTCAGGCATCCGCTCACTAGTTTTGAAATCCAAACCTTAGAAGTCTTTGTTAATTCCTTCCTCTAAGACCTATCACAGTCCTAAGGGATTGTGAATCCCCTTTCCAATTTTGCAAACAAACACCATTATAGTGGGTTCTGCATTTATCCTAATTCAATCTCTTCCTCTATCTCTCAAAATAAACGGGCTTTGTGTTGTGGAAGAGCAGCTCCTCTCAAGACTTTATTTCCTCGACAACTTTCTAGACTCTACTTTGTGGGTTCCGTGGTGTTCGACCACGATTAAGGGTTTCCAAATGACTTGTGATTAAAAAAACTCGATATTACCCAACTTGACCAACCCGTCCCATGGTCTGTCCCAACTCACTTAAGTGTTCATCCCATCCCAACACATAAAAGATAATTTAGGATTTTAGACAAAAGTTAGTAACCTGAGTTTGCTCATAAACTCAGTCTGTAAGAGCCCGCATGGGTTAGTCTAATATTTGAGTTCTTTTGGTCTAATGTTTAGTTTGATTATTTATATATTTATTTTTTTGTTCCCATGTTTAAAGCTTTTATTTTTTCTTCTTTCCATTTTTTGCCCCTACACTTGTAGGTATAATATGTTAATTGATTTTATTTTTTTTTTATTACTATATGGGATGTAAAAAAAAAAAAAAAAAAAAAAAGAAAAAGGAAGAAGAAAAAGAAAGAAATCAAAATACTTGAATTATGTTGGAAAGTAAATAAGAAAAACAACTAATGAAAATATTAAGGATATGTGAATGAAAAATGTGTAGAAATTAATAATATAAGCGAATGTGTAGCCTGGTTTGGTTTGATTTTGGCCCGTAAGATTTTGGCTTATGGGTGGCACATGATTTTAATTTTTTAAATAGACTCGGCCCATACCAGCCCATTGATTGGTCAAAACTCGAAAAATCCATTAAAATATAGAATTTGGACACTATAGTTGCGGGCTAGGTAAGCCCGACCAGGCCCATGGATGACCCCTAACCACGATAATCTAAAGTGTTTATCTCATTGACCTAGAAGAGAAGAATATATATGTAAAAAATTATCTTAATCGGATATCGATAATCATACTAACTATCGGATTTTGTTTTATAAAATGAACAGTTTTGGTTTAAAATAATATTTACCATCAATTTTATAAAACAAGACACAATTAGTTAGTGTATATACTGATTTTGAATCAAGTTGATCTTTTGTATATATGTTTTTCTCTTCGAGACTTATGAAATAAATGGTTCGGATCACCATCGTGAGGCCCTACAAAAACCATAAAATGAATTATTGAGAATTATGGAGAAAATGAACTATTGAGAGGAGCTACTCCCTGTGTGGTTCCCTTTGTCAAATGGTCATGTATTCCTTCGTCTCCTATTAGGAAAGAACACCACATGTTTTATAATTCCAACCTATTAAATAATTTGTGACATGATGCTTAGGGTTGCACATCTCAAACTTAAATCATCTCAGAGTTTAATAACGATTGTCTAATTCCAATCTCCAGGTTATACAATTCCAGCAGGTTGGGCCATTATGATGGTCAATTGTACTCTTCAACTAAATCCCAACGTATTTAAGGATCCACTTGCATTCAATCCGAGACGTTGGAAGGTTAATTTTATTTTCTTTCTCTCTCTCTTAAAACAAAGAATTAATGATATAGTACTGTTGGTCATAGATCTATTGTCTCAATATGCATAAAAACATTATATATATGACCCAATCTTTGATTCATTGATGAAAATAGGACATTGATCCGCAAACCGCATCAAAGAATTTTATGCCTTTTGGTGGAGGGATAAGACAATGCGCAGGTGCAGAGTTCTCCAAGGCATTTTTTGCCACCTTCCTACATGTTTTAGTCAGTGAATACAAGTATGTACTGCTACTACTACTAATAATAATGTCCTTTTAAAATTTGTTTCACATTTCATGGTTGTTCATGTTGTTTCAATTATAGTGACAAATATGACCCAAAATGAAGAAAATGGAAAGAAAATAGTAATAAAATTCAATTCTTACTATGCATTTAGTTAAGAGGATATATATTCATGACGAATTTATATCAGTGGATTTCTTTCACGAGGAAAAAAAAAGAAGGATGAATCTGAAAATTAAGATAACATGTTAATAAGATTTTTACAATTTTTTTTATTTTTTCATTTAAAAAAAGTCTTAATGTGTTTTTTCATTTCTGTTTTTGATTCTGATAGGTGGACAAAAATTAAGGGAGGAGATGTAGCCCGAACACCTATGTTACAATTTCAAGATGGCATGTATATCAAGGTCTCTAAGAAACATGCATGATTATGGAACACCACCAGTATTCAAATGCAGTATTTATTTTTCTTATTTGGTGTTTGTAGCCGTGTTTGTGTTAAAGTTTATAAAAACTATGATGGCCAGCACTAAACTGGAGAGAACTTATGTTTGTTTATGTATTATTTAAATAAGTTGATTAATGTCTTTGTCTTTTATCCTTTAAATAAAGAAAGAATATCTAGCTCTTCGTCCTTTGTATTAGATTTTAAATTATTTAATGAATTTCACATAGTTTATGCTGAAAATCAGTAGACAATGGATTCATGGGTGTATCTGGATTCACAGAGGTGTTGGAGTGGTTGGGTGGGTCTCGCGTCTCATCTTGTGGACCACGTAGAAACCTTATTTTTTATTAACTTCAAGACTTGGGTGCTCTCTGAATAACTCCGGAATAAAGATTGTGCACTATCTCAGCTCAAGTATAAGCCTCAAATGAGAAAGAACACTATTTTACTCTCCCGTTTTTAGCCAAAATAGTATTCTAATTTTCAAAGTATTTTTCTAAAGGTTAGAGAGACCTTCCCAAGCATTTTATCAGGGACAAATTACATTTGAGAGGTTAATTTTGGTGAAAATTGGGCCGAGCTATAAGATGGTCATAGTGGCCCACAATACAAAGGGCTGAGTAAAAAAGGCCGTAAAAGTTACTCCGGCCAAAGAGAGGTACAGAATTTCTCCGGCCCAAGATACGTGTAAAGTTACTTCGGTCCGGAAGCAACTTGAAGTTAGACCGGTCTTGGAGTTATACCAGTCGCGAATCGTTAGTTCGGTCTAAACCGTGCCATGTACAGTGCATGAGAAGCTGACGTAAGAGAAGTAAAAGGAAGAACTAGTTCGGCTCATTCTACGGCTATGCTTAGTCGTGTTTACTTCGGTCATATTGGAGTTCGGCCATGATACAACCATCTCACTTGGTTTAAGCAGTGAGGGGGGTGTTGAAGGATAAGCATTATCTTTCAGGAGTATGAATCCTAGGAGGACTCTGCATGGAGGAATAGAAGTCCTACTAGGATATTGCCACACGAAACCTATAAAAGCTCACAAACATCACCTTTGGGGAGGTAACACACAACTTTGCTTTCTGAGTAAACAGAGCTTTGTCTATTTGTCAAGTTTGCTGACTTAGGCATCAGAGAGGTTTTCGGCACACACCCGCCGGCTAGCTCACGTTTGTGTTTTCAGGTGACAAAGCGACGTCGTACGGGGGAGCGCAGACTTGGTCAACAGGATTATACGAGAAAGTATATTTCTTTCCCGTACAATTGGCGCAGTCTGTGGGAAAAACAGATAGAACAAAACCTCTTGATTAAAGCTTCTCCCCTTTACAATCAATGGCACACATTGAAGAATTGCCGCAGTCCGCCATCGACGGGCTAACTCCAGATGGGGGCGCAAGGCGAGAAGGATTACCTTCTGTCCCTCCCATGGTGGACTTGGAGCCCCAACGACATAACTCCAGGAGGGATGCTAGGGGGAGGCGGACTAACAGCCCCCATCACTCTCATTCGCAAAGTCCTGATAGGCAAAGGCGGAGGATTGACCCTCAAGCTCTGGAAGATCGCGTGAAAGAGCAAGATGAATTGATAAGAAAGATGGCGGCGGACATGGAGGCCTTGAAACACCAGATAAAGAAAAAAGAAGTGGCGACAAGAGAGGGGCGCAAAAACAAGACGCCCCCTCGCCACTCAGAAAATCGTAGGAATACCACACCCTCGCAAGGAGAGAGCAGAAGCCTCAGGACATGCGACACTCAATCCTGGTCTTCTAGAACTCGTCACTCCAGGTCTGAGAGAACGAGATCTGAAAGATCATACACTGAAGGAAGCACGTATTGGCCCTCGCATTTGCACCAAACCAGATCTAGACAAACCGAGCTACCCAGAACATCCGACTTACGAACCGTGCTCGAAGAAAAGGCACGATGCAAGGAGGATGCTAGGGCAAAGGATCCACACAGAGTTTCTGTCTTACAACGGTTGGCTCCTCAGACGCATGGAAGCGTCGAGGTTGGAATGCCAATACCACGCCCTGCCTACGAACCAACGGACAAAGCATTAGCAAGGCTGCAGACTTCGCCGTTTGTTCCGGCGATTGAAAACGCGCCCCTACCATCAGGCTTCCTTCAGCCGAAATTCACTACATATGAAGGAAAGACGGATCCCTACTCACACTTGAGTCACTTTCGCCAGGTCATGGCTGTGTACAGGCGAAACGAGGCCTTAATGTGTATACTCTTCCCGTCAAGCCTTGGCGACCTAGGCTTGACTTGGTTCGAGAAACTTCCAGAGGGCAGCATAGCCTCCTGGGCACAATTGGCAGAAGCGTTCGTAACAAGGTTCCGAACAAATACTAAAACCCCGGTGGAGATCGACCAGCTACTCTCCATCGACATGGGTGATAAAGAGACCCTAAGATCCTACAATAGCCGCTACTGGGAGACATTCAATCAGATTGGGGACTGCCCTACCAATCTCGCCATTGCACAATATAAAAGAGGCCTTCCAGTCGGGAACAGACTAAGGGAATCGATCACCATGACGCCACCCCTCACCATGGAAGCCCTGATGGAAAGAGTGCATCAGCACATTAGGGTAGAAGAGGATGGCGCACGTGCCAAGGCAAAATCTGGGGCAACCATAGTACCAGAAAAGAAAACCTCAGCAAAGGTCAATGTAGTAGATCGTCAGAGTAGAAACGGACGTGGCAGACGAGATAACGGAGAAGACCCGGATAAAAGATGGTTGAGGATCCGCACTGCCATAACCACGGTGTTCAAGAAACCGATATATCCGATTCTAAGCGAAATAAGAGATGAACCTTTCGTCAAGTGGCCAGCCAAGCTGGGAGAAGCACAGAAAGACTATGATGAAAGATCGCGGTACACCTTCCATAAAGAAAAGGGGCACCACACTGAGAATTGCACACCATTGAGACAGCACTTGGAGGAGTTAGTGGCGGCAGGTCACTTGGATAAATACATTGAAAGAGGGACACAGCCAGCCCCCCAGGACCATAATAACCACCCTAACGGAATGCCAGTCAACGCCCCACCCCAAGGCGTTATCAATGTGATACATGGAGTCTTTGAACCTGAGCGTGTATGCGAGCTCAGAGGATCAATCAAAAAGGCTGAACACTTAAGAGAGGTGCGAAGTGCCCAACCTGCCACCAAGAAGGGGAAGACAGAGGCAACAGACGTCATGTCTTTTTCAGATAAAGACTTAGAACGGATATATTGCCCTCACAATGATGCCCTGGTCGTCACTCTCCGAGTCAAGGATTTCGACGTCAAGCGGATTCTGATTGACCAGGGTAGTTCATGTGAAATCATGTACTACGAAACATTTAAACAACTGAAGCTACAAGACAAAGACTTGGCGCCTGCTGTATCACCCCTAATTGGATTCAACTCTATGGCAGAATGGCCTGTCGGCAAAATAATTTTTCCAGTTAGAGCAGGAAGCATGACAAAACAAGTGGAGTTCTGGGTATTGAAGGTCCCCTCCACTTACAATATCATCTTGGGCAGAACATGGCTGCATGCCATGCGATCGGTGGCGTCATCCTACCACCAAGTAATGCGGTTTCCTAACGACACCGGAGTAATTGAAGAAGTCTATGGAGATCAGATCATGTCAAAACAATGCTTCGTCATGGTGAACGGCAGCCGCGCTGCCAAAGGATACGTTCATTCGGTGGAGGAACCTGAGAGCAATGAACTATTCGCAGATGTCGGCAAAACGGCTGATCAGAAAGCAGTGGAGGACTTGGTAGAGGTAAGAATAGATGAAAAGAACCTGGATAAGTTCTTTTTGCTCGGTTCGTCGTTGTCCAGCACTGAGAGATTAGAGGTCTTGGAGTTCTTAACCTCTAACATCGAAGTGTTCGCCTGGACGCCCTACGACATGCCAGGCATTGAGCTAAACTACATCTCTCACCAACTCAATGTCCACCCATCCGCCAAACCAGTCATTCAGCGCACTCGCAGATCGGCACTTCACCATGCCGAAATCGTGGCGGAAGAAGTAAGTAACCTGCTGGAGGCCGGAGCAATTAGAGAAGTGCACTACCCAAGATGGATCTCCAACACAGTCGTAGTACCAAAGAAGAATGGCAAGTGGCGCGTCTGCGTCGACTACAAAACAGTCAACAAGGCGTGCCCAAAAGACAGCTTTCCTCTACCACGGATAGATCAACTGGTGGACCTAACGGCGGGGCACAACCGACTTAACTTTCTGGATGCATACAGAGGCTACCACCAAATCACCATGCATGAGCCAGACCAGGAGGTCACATCTTTTACAACTCCAAGAGGATTATACTGTTACAAGGTCATGCCATTTGGCCTAAAGAATGCAGGGGCGACATTCCAACGGATGGTCACCAAGATGTTTGAACCATTGTTAGGCAGAACAATGGAGGCTTACATCGACGACATGGTGGTCAAAAGCAAGGATGAGAATGACCATCTCAAGGACCTAGGAGAGATGTTTGAAATCCTGAAGAAACACAAGTTGCGCCTCAATGCATCCAAGTGCACATTCGGAGTAGGATCTGGCAGATTCCTAGGCTTCCTTGTGACCAACCGAGGTATAGAAGCAGACCTCTCCCAGATCAAAGCAATCCAAGATTTGGAGAGACCAAACTCAGTAAAAGAAGTCCAGCATCTCACCGGAATGGCAGCCGCGCTCAACCGGTTCATAAGTAGGTCGTCAGATAGACTACGACCATTTTTTCATGCCTTAAAGGCCAAGTTTGAGTGGGATGAAGAATGCGACCAAGCTCTGGAAAGCTTGAAGGAATATATGTCTTCCCCACCACTGCTTGTTACCCCAGTACCTGGTGAAGAACTCTTCTTGTACCTGGCAGTCTCTCAGCACGCAGTTAGCGCAGTGTTGGTTCGTGCAGAAGGAATCCAACACCTGCCCATCTATTATGTCAGCAAGACATTGCTGGGAGCCGAAACAAGGTATTTACCACTGGAAAAACTAGCATTAGCCTTAATGATGGCCTCCAGAAAATTGGCATACTACTTTCATGCCCACACCATAGTTGTCCTCACAGCTTTTCCACTAAAAGCTTTGTTTGAGAGGGCGAACTTTTCTGGGCGAATCTTGAAATGGGCAGTAGAGTTGGGACAATTCGACATCAAGTTCCAACCTAGAATCGCAGTAAAGGCCCAATCTTTGGCAGACTTCGTCGCAGAATTTACTCCTGGAAGTCATCATATCTGCCCAGTCGACCTAACTGACACCACCGAATTAGGGATGGAAGTTGACGCCGGAATAGCGCAACCCCTAGCAGAAGGTACTCAGTTAGACTCCAAGGCAGACCAGACTAAAGACAGCAAGGTAGAAGCTACACCAAACCAAGGCTCTCCAACAAATAAAGACTTGGTACAATCAGATAGCGAGGGGCAGACAGCAAGCATGGACCTTGAAGAAAACACCAGCAACATTCTTGACCCCACGACATCATCTGACCCCTCCACTTGCTGGAAGTTGTTCGTTGGTGAGATGTGGAAGCTCTTTGTGGATGGAGCATCCAATCGGCATGGTGCAGGACTCGGCATAGTCCTCATCTCACCAGACGGCCTGGTTGTAGAGCAAGCAATCAACCTTGGCTTCCCAGCATCAAACAACGAAGCGGAGTATGAAGCACTTCTCGCAGGACTCAAATCAACATACTACATGAAGGCCACCGAATTAATGGTCTACAGCGACTCACAACTGGTGGTAAACCAAATTTCTGGCGACTATGAAGCAAAGGATGATAGGATGGCCAAGTGCCAAGAGTTGGTCAGAACAGAGATCAAGAAATTTGAAGTAGTAAGGATAGAACAAATTGGCAGGGAGGAAAACAGCAGAGTAGACGAACTGGCAGGCTTCGCCTCAATGGTAGACTCCTCCATACCTCATCCACTACTAATCGACTACCTACCTAGACCAAGCATAGAAGACCCGGAAGCAGAAGAGGTATGTTGCGCAGAACTAGGCCCCTCTTGGATGGATCCCATCATCCTATTCTTAAAAGACGGCATCCTACCAGAAGAGAAAAAAGAAGCCAACAGAATAAGAGCGAAATCGCTGCGATTTTGGCTCTCCCCATCCTTGGCATTATACAAGAAGTCATTCTCAGGAACTTACCTAAAGTGTGTTCATCTCAGCAAAGTGGAAGCATTCTTGTTTGAAATACACGAAGGGGTGTGCGGAAGCCATCAAGGAGGAAGATCGCTAGCTTACAGGGCCATTTCGCAAGGATACTGGTGGCCATACATGCAGGCAGACTTAGAGAAATATGTAAAGAAGTGCGAGAAATGCCAGAAATTCGCACACCAAATACATCAACCAGCTAGAGAACTCCTACCATTGACTAGCCCATGGCCTTTCGCAATGTGGGGCTTGGACATAGTAGGACCACTTCCAACAGCACCCGGCAACAGGAAGTTCTTTCTCGCAGCAACAGACTACTTCACAAAGTGGGTGGAAGCAGAAGCATTGGCATCAATCAAAGAAAAAGATGTGAAGAAGTTCGTTTGGCAGAATATCATCATTCGGTTTGGCATACCAAAAGCTCTAATCTCAGAAAATGGCACTCAGTTCGACGGCAGAATCTTCAGAGGCTTTTGTGAAGAGTACAAGATAGAGTTCTACAATTCTACACCGGCATATCCTCAAGCGAATGGCCAAGCAGAAGCATCAAATAAAGTCGTCTTGGATGGATTGAAGAAAAGGTTAGAGAAGGCAAAAGGCAAGTGGGCGGATGAACTTCCTCATGTTTTATGGGCTTACCGCACCACACCTCGACGATCAACAGGAGAGACACCATTCTCCTTAACCTACGGAATGGAAGCAGTAATCCCACTGGAAGTTGGCCTCTCCACAATTCGAAGCGAAAATTTTGATCCAGACTTGAATAGAGAAGCCATCGCGTTGGAACTCGACCTTGCGAAAGAAAGAAGAGAGAGAGCACTGGTTCACATTGCCTCATACCAACAAGAGTTATCCAGAAAATACAACAAAACGGTGCATCCAAGACAATTCAAGATCGGAGATTGGGTACTGCGCAAAGTAATGGGAAACACCTTGATACCAGGAGATGGCAAGTTAGGGCCAAACTGGGAAGGTCCTTACAAAGTGGTTGGGTTTGCAGGCAAAGGGGCATACCACCTAGAAGACAAGGACGGCAAAGCAATCCCTAGGCCATGGAACACGACCAATCTCAAGTTATTTTACTTTTAGCTTTTCTCTTTCAAACATGTGCAATTTTTTCTTTCCTCAATAAAACAAGCGATTCTTTTCAGCATGAGTTGTTCTCTGTAAAAGTTAGCTTTAGTAAAGTTTAGGTACATTGCGAACATTTTATTCTAAGTTGGCTGGAAAAACTAACTTAGAGGTTGGCTAGAATAAACCAACACTCCTCCTAAGCCCAGGATAAGGATCCAGGCTGCAGGACGTTTGGTCGGAATAACCGAACATTTTATTCTAAGTTGGCTGGAAAAACTAACTTAGAGGTTGGCTGGAATAAACCAACATCCCTCCTAAGCCCAGGATAAGGATCCAGGCTGCAGGACGTTTGGTCGGAATAACCAAACATTATTCTAAGTTGGTTGGAAAAACTAACTTAGAGGTTGGCTGGAATAAACCAACATCCCTCCTAAGCCCAGGATAAGGATCCAGGCTGCAGGACGTTTGGTCGGAATAACCAAACATTATTCTAAGTTGGCTGAAAAAACTAACCTAGAGGTTGACTGGATTAAACCAACACCTTTCCTAAGCCCAGGATAAGGATCCAGGCTGCAGGACGTTTGGTCAGAATAACCAAACATTATTCTAAGTTTGCTGGAAAAACTAACTTAGAGGTTGGCTGGATTAAACCAACTCTTTGTACTCTTCAGCCAAAGTATAGGTATGGCTGAAGAGTGGTTGGCTGGATTAAACCAACTCTTTGTACTCTTCAGCCAAAGTATGGGTATGGCTGAAGAGTGGTTGGCTGGATTAAACCAATTCTTAGTGCTCTTCAGCCAAAGTAAGGGTATGGCTGAAGAGTGGTTGGCTGGATTAAACCAACTCTGTGTACTCTTCAGCCGAAGTATGGGTATGGCTGAAGAATGATTGGCTGGATTAAACCAACTCTTTGTACTCTTCAGCCGAAGTATGGGTATGGCTGAAGAGTGGTTGGCTGGATTAAACCAACTCTTAGTGCTCTTCAGCCAAAATAAGGTTATGGCTGAAAGTTGGCTGGATTAAACCAACTCTTTGTACTCTTCAGCCGAAGTATGGGTATGGCTGAAGAGTGGTTGGCTGGATTAAACCAACTCTTTGTACTCTTCAGCCGAAGTATGGGTATGGTTGAAGAGTGGTTGGCTGGATTAAACCAACTCTTAGTACTCTTCAGCCGAAGTATGGGTATGGCTGAAGAGTGGTTGGCTGGATTAAACCAACTCTTAGTACTCTTCAGCCAAAGTAAGGGTATAGCTGAAGAGTGGTTGGCTGGATTAAACCAACTCTGTGTACTCTTCAGCCGAAGTATAGGTATGGCTGGATTAAACCAACTCTTTGTACTCTTCAGCCGAAGTATGGGCATGGCTGAAGAGTGGTTGGCTGGATTAAACCAATTCTTAGTGCTCTTCAGCCAAAGTAAGGGTATGGCTGAAGAGTGGTTGGCTGGATTAAACCAACTCTGTGTACTCTTCAGCCGAAGTATGGATATGGCTGAAGAATGGTTGGCTGGATTAAACCAACTCTTTGTACTCTTCAGCCGAAGTATGGGTATGGCTGAAGAGTGGTTGGCTGGATTAAACCAACTCTTAGTGCTCTTCAGCCAAAATAAGGGTATGGCTGAAAGTTGGCTGGATTAAACCAACTCTTTGTACTCTTCAGCCGAAGTAAGGGTATGGCTGAAGAGTGGTTGGCTGGATGAAACCACCTCTTTGTACTCTTCAGCAGAAGTAAGGGTATGGCTGAAGAGTGGTTGGCTGGAATAAACCAACTCTGAGTACTCCTCAGCCGAAGTAATTATGTCGGCTATGGAGTGGTTGGCTGGTAAGTGTAGTTAGATTGACCAGCTAAAACCGAGATAACAGTTGAAAGTATAAAAGATCATGGAGAAATCATTGCAACCACAAACATATACATCAACCGAAGCAAGAGTTAATGAAAATTTCCATTCATCAGAAAGCAAATACAAAGGAGGGGCTGTAGCCCGGTTACAAGAGTAAAGAAGTAGCAAAAAAAGAAAAAGTACAAAATCAAGAAAAAAAGGTCTTCGATTTCGGCATCAATGTCAACTAGAACTCCGATTGCAGATGGAACATCCGTCTCAGTAGCAACTGGCAGAACGATATCAGTCGATGGCTCAACAGTCAGGTCTTCCACCGTTATCTCCAACCGAGCTGATTGATCGTTAACTTGCGCGTTGACTACCGGAATAACAGTTTGTTCGTTCTCATCGTCTGAATCATCTGAATCCTGCAAAAATTGTTCCTGGACCGAAGCTGCATATTCCGCAAGTGAGGCCAGAATGCAGTACTGTGGAGCATTGTAGACCTCGGTTTCAGGACCACAGCCGAGCTGTTCCACAGCACTCCTCCAGCCACACTTGAAGAACAAGTCTTTCGCCCCCTCGCATTGCGGAATGTAGAGGCCCTCCGCTTCTTTAAAACCTTGGGCATTGGCATCACTGATCTTTTTCTTCAGATCGGCTATTTCGGCGTCTTTTTTGCCTTCAAGTTTGGCCAACTCGCGCAAATATTTATCCTTCACCGTTATTGCAATTTTTTATTTTTCTACTTCAGCCGAGCTAACAAGTCCGGTCAAGCGACCGTTCTCAAACTGTAGCTCGGCTATCCGCTTCTTGGCATTCTTAAGTTTGGCTGTCTTTGCCTCGGCGTCTGCCATGGCATGCCTTGTTGTCTTGCGGAGCTCCAGCACCTTTTTATGTGCAATATTGTTCTTCTGAATGGCCTGCAAAAGAATAGTAACTCTCTTCAGCCGGACTAACAGTTGGGAAAAATTAGACAGAAAAGGGAGAGCCACTTACCAGGATCATTGACTTTGTTGATGACCGGATGGCCTTCAGTTCAGTGTTGAGTTGCTTGTTGTGGTGCTCCATATCTTTTGGAAGGCAAACACTCTTGGCTAGGTTAAAAGCCATTAAGTGGTCCTTCTCAGCAACAACCGAGTCACTTTCCTCGATATTTCGGTTTTGAAAGGAGAGAACTGGAGCCCATTTTGAGGAGTCAGCTCGGTCAGATTGCTCCGGTTGAAGGATGGGTTGAGGACTTGGTGGAGGGATGGATTCGTCCTCATCCACAAGTTGTTGTTCGGTCGGGGTAGATCGGGTGCGCTTGGAGGGGCGGGATGAAGAAGGCTGTTGAGAAAGGAGGGCCACAACGGCAGGCTGCGTTTGGCTTGGTGGCGGTACTTCGGGCCTGTTTGTTTCGGTTAGAAGGGCCCTTACTCTGTTCTTTTTAGCCATCTCCTCTTCAGCTGTTAGTGGGATTAGTTTGATCTCTGGCAAGGTTGGGTCCGGCTTTGGGGCCTCTTCAAGAAGAAAATCAATCACTCTGGCTTTTCGGCGACCACTGTATCTGTAGGTCGGCTCGAACTTAAGCAGTTTTTCCCAACTACGTTCTGGATACCGTAGTGCGGCGCGCAAAGTCGCTAGATTTGGGTAGCTGTATAAAGAATGCAGGTGGGCAGAATCTGCGAAAGAAGACAACTGTTAGTTCGGCTGAAAGATTGACAAACCGAAATATAAAATAGCAAGCAAGAAAACCGAAGTAAATTTACCAAGTTCTCCTTTTTTCTAGTTTATACGTCAGCCAGGAATCTGGGCTTGATGATCCTCAAAATTCCTAGACACCCAGAAAAAATCGTCGTCATTCAAGTCCTTATCCGGTGTATGTTTTATTATCTTCTCTCGGCAACGACGTATTCTTAAATAATAGACCCACCCATCTTCTTTTGAACCAATGGAGTATTGGTGGAAGATTTCGGCCAGGCCAAGGTTTACTCCGGCTTGGCGGTTCAGTTCGGCTATTCCCATTATGATGCGGTAGGAATTGGTGGATAGTTGGGTAGGGCACAGTCTAGTTTGCCTAAGAAACTCGCAAATTAAAGGTTGGACTGGAAACCGTAGTCCGGTTTCAATTATGGATAAGAGGGTGAAGGGGACAAAGCCTTCATTACCCCAAGGAATGACATCTTTTTTGGCCAAAATCAGGTGGACGTCATCGGGTATATTGTAGTCTTTTCTGAATTCGGCTAGGCCGCCTGGAGTATTTACTAAATACCTATACTTACCCATTTATTGTATAATTTACGAATAAATTAGATCGGTGCAAAAATTGTGCTCAGTAGCTCGGTTGAGCGCGCAGAGGAGTGCCTGGGCAACCTAAGTTTGCAAGGTAGCAAACAGAGGGGTTAAGCACAGATCATTGGACCGTGCTACAAAATAAAAGTAAAAAAATATAGGAGCCCTACTTCGGCTTTGTGGATACTACAGGTTCTATCTCAGTTTCTGCAAGGTGATTGGTAGCTCGGTTTGAGCAGGGTTTTTATTAGCCAGACCTTGGCAAGCGTCTCGGCGTACTGGTTGTGGAAACGATTTTGTTAAACTGGTTCATCGTCTAGGGGCAGCTTTCTGAGTTCGGTCTAAAAAACTAAGAAAGCTGGTTTGGCCCCAAAGACCTAAATCGGTTGGAGTTCAGGTATCTCAGTATACTAAGTGCAAACCTAATTCGGTTGGTTACCTCGGTTAAGGGCTACCAAGAAGTGGTTTGACTTATTCAAAGCTACTGACATAAATATGAAGTGTTAGTTCGGTTGTAAGATGACTAGAGTTTTGCCTAGCTTAAACAGTATCCTAGTTCGGTTGCATCATGATTCTGGATCAAAAGCTAGCTTTCTATAGGATATTACATATACTTATATGTTCTACTGTTAAGTTTTTTCTATAGAAGTACAGAGCAAAGCAAGACAGAAAAAGTGTTTGCAAAAAGCACACAAAATAAAATATACAGATACGAGAGCAAAATAGAGTAAGAAAAATGGATTTGCTTACCAGATTGAAGAAGAAGACCTGGAGATGGAAGCAACGGCAGTAAAAGAAGCACACGTAACAAAGCTTCACAGTTGTAAAAGTTGGAGAGCAATGGAGCTTGAAAGAAACAATGAGGGAAATAAGAAAAAATGTGGTAGAGCCAAAGATGAGAAGGTTGTTTTGTGAAAAGGACGAAAGGAGAAAGTTTAGGCGGGACTGTTCAAATTTCACGAAGTACGAAGACGGCGTGACAGCCGTCCTTAGTCAATCAGAGCGTGCCACGTGTGATTAGAATGGGAAGCGTTACAGTCGCTGTGATTGAAGAGACGTTTTGACCGGACAAGCAGAGCCCGGAGTGAAATAAGCTCGGCTGGAAGGCTAAAGACCTTTTAGCCCGGTTGGAGAGGCTAAAGGGTTTTTTAGCTCGGGTGGAAAGGCTTGAAAACTTCAGCTCAGCTGATAGGCAGGTAATCCCAATCATGCTGTGTAGATGGAATTAAGGGGCAATTGAGAAGGTAATTTTGGTGAAAATTGGGCCGAGCTATAAGATGGTCATAGTGGCCCACAATACAAAGGGCTGAGTAAAAAAGGCCGTAAAAGTTACTCCGGCCTAAGAGAGGTACAGAATTACTCCGGCCCAAGATACGTGTAAAGTTACTTCGGTCCGGAAGCAACTTGAAGTTAGACCGGTCTTGGAGTTATACCGGTCGCGAATCGTTAGTTCGGTCTAAACTGTGCCATGTACAGTGCATGAGAAGCCGACGTAAGAGAAGTAAAAGGAAGAACTAGGTCGGCTCATTCTACGGCTATGCTTAGTCGTGTTTACTTCGGTCATATTGGAGTTCGGCCATGATACAACCATCTCACTTGGTTTAAGCAGTGAGGGGTGTGTTGAAGGATAAGCATTATCTTTCAGGAGTATGAATCCTAGGAGGACTCTGCATGGAGGATAAGCATTATCTTACACATTTATTTATTTATGTTTTCTACCAAATTAATTTTTATTAAGTGTTTGGATAATGATCATGTAATGGGTGATTATTTTTACTTCAATTAAATTAGTTTCTATTTTTTCAAAAGTCAAATATGGTGATACCTTTGATATCATTATTAAACCAATCCATTAGATCAAAAAATCCAAAACTAAAAACATTTCATATATTAAATATATCATTTACACATTAAAAGTCCAACAACCACCCATTACATGATCATCATCCAAACACATAATAAAATTTAATTTGATAAAATAAATAAATAAATAAATAAATAAATACATAAAAGATTTATCAATTTTACATAATTTTATCTTTGGTGGGTAGACATAATTTTTTAAAAATTCAAAAATATTTTTTTTGACATTTATTTTTGTCAAATTAGTTTATATTTTATTAAATTGACAACTTTGCCATTGAAATTGAGCAATGGTCTTCAATTATCCTTATTTGAAACAAAATTCAAAATTCAAAATTTAAGGTCAAATGTGTCATAATTGAAAAGTCAGGGATCAAAGTGGCACATGTCCCAAACTATAAGGACTATTAGTGTAATTTGTCCTTTCATCAATTTCTTACTTTGTGCTTTGGAAAATGTTGATCTATTTCAAAAGAAACAAGTGCAGAAAGTTGGAATGAGTGAAAAGATGAGAAAACCTTCCAGAAATGTTGTCGTTTTATCCACTTCAAGAAAACCTTCTTGGAATGCTTTCGTTTGTTTTTAGTGATTTTGTTTTCTTCATATTTCAGTTTATTTATTTTAAACTTTTTAGTTGCATCTAATCTTTTAGTGAATTTTTCTTCATATTCTTGTTTGAGGTAAGGGTTTTCTACTATTTATTTAATATGAGTTATTGGATGTATGTGTGATAATTTACGTAAGAAAATTTGTAAAAAACATTTCCCAAGAAGAATAGCATGTTCAAGTCAAGAGAGAATAGAAAAGAATTGAAATCTTGACGGTCCAATGTGGTTCAAATTGGCTAAGAATGGTTTGTTAGGGATGTTTTGATAGGCTAAAGTCAATCTTAGTGCATTTAATCTTGGATTTAAGATGGCAAATCAAAAGTTCCCCAATCACTGTTGAGTTCATCATAGGGTAGCATTTTCCAAGTAGGGCCAACAATTATAGACGGTGAAAATGGGTGTTTACATCTATTTACCCCCTCCCTTTAATGACTCTCTTCATTGCAAAGGTCACTCCACCATTCTCTATCTGTTGTCCTCTCTCATCCATAGTCGCGGAAGAGCTTGTTGGCCGATGTTGGGAGTTAACAAAAAGGGTTAGGAAATTATAGAGGTGAGAAGAAAAGCTGTCGATTGAGGGTGGTAGGAAAGGCCCGAGAAGGTGTGGTTTGACATGGGAATGGAGTGGTTGTAACGACCTGAGGTAATAGTGATGGTTAGTAGAATGGGAATGGGGTGAGGGTGGGGTTCGAGTTTAGAAAATTAGGGTTAGAGAGGTTAGGGATGGGGTAAAATGAAATTTTATGTTAGAGTAAACTTGAAAAAAACAAAAAAGGGCAATTCTATTTACAAACCACAAATTACCTCAATACACGCTACACAATTTTGAATTTTGCTCAATGTACACCATCAATTTCAAATATCCAAAATATCCATATTTTTTCCAATTCCAACCCTAACCTTAACCCTAACTTCACCATTACTGCCATTATCGCCACGTCAAAAATTGTTACCGTCGCCTCTCTCAATCCCCTCTTGCCGTTGCGCCCTCCTGTCGAGGCCATCTACTTCCACAACAACTTACTTCATTTCTATACTCTTCCCCATCGTAATTGCCTACAAGCTCCACCTCCATTGCCCCTCTTCAACCCATTGGCGCTGCATATCTGTAACTATTTTCTCTTTCTCTCTATTTCCACCCCCAACTTTCTCTTCTTTTTCTTTTTCTCTTTAAACCTTAGATATGGGTTTTCTTCTGTTCAAACCTTATAGCTAGGTTTTCTTTCTATCTCTTTCTCTTGTATGGGCAGGTGATAGTTAGATCACACAGTAGAGAAACTAGGTCACAATTGAAGAGGGGAGGTCTAGATGATGGGTCCAAGTTCTGACCCGAATCAACCCTCAAAACCAGGCTCTTCTAATAACTTATCTTTTTTAGAAAAACCACTTAAATGCGTGGTTGAAAAAGGCACAATTCACATCAATCGGTGCTAGGTTGATACATTTCATGCTTCGCTAAAAAATGTCGTTGCCGATGATTGAACATGAGATTCAAACACAGTAGATAACCTCTTACTACCAAGGCAACTAATGTTGAGTCGTAATTGGAGACATATATTATTTACATCATTTTTTTTATGTTATTAAAATTTTAAATCTTGAATTAAAATTAAATTGATAACACAAGTATTTTTTTAAAATTTTAATAGCTATATTTTATTTATGCATAATTATTAATATTTATTTAATGTAATTATGACATCATGATTTAATTTTGGTTAACACAACAGTTGAACCACTGACCCTTGACCCGGTTCTTTTTTCTAGTTTGCTCAACAGTAAAACATTGGTTGGCAGTCTTGGAAAAGTAGTTGGTTAGGGGTTAAGGGGGTTGCAGTGGGGAATTTGAGGCAAGGAAAGGGATCACTAGGGGTGAAACTGTGACCATAGTGGTCATAGGTCCTTGTAGACATCCCATTTTAACTAGCGCATTTTTTTCCGAACACCCGATGATGAAAGTCAAGATGTGCTAATCTTGCGAATTCCTCAACAAGAAGTTCAAACTCAGGCTTTAATTCCAACCTTACACCCTTTTTGGCCAAAACATTTTAGACCAAATTACCTTTTTCAAAATACATTTAGTTGCGCAGTTCCAAACATTTCTATAATGTCCCGAGACTTGCCTTTTCAAACTATAAAATTATCTTTTTGAGTAGATTGAACAAAGAATGTAGTGGGAATGAATAGAAATGGTAAAATCCTCTGAAATATTTGTTTCTCCTTTTAAATCATGCTAGATTTACCCTATTGATCTAACGGTATATTTTTCATCTAGCCATGCAACAACTCATAGCTGGATGAAAAATATAGTCGACCGGATGAATAATGGTACGGCTTGCTGAAATGTTCGGGTACAGAGCATTTTCGATAATCTTGACTTCTTTTTTTTTTTGTGAATTTTCTACAAATATCCTAGATATTTTGACCCCTAAAGTCTACAAATACATGACCAAACTTCTTTCTCAAGGGTTATCAAATTTTCAAAGGTCAAGAGACTTGTTTTTGAGAGCTCATCACCCTACCTCTCCTCCAACCTCCATTTTTCAAACACTCTTAGAGCTTAACTTTAAGGGTCTTGCTAAAGATCCTAAGCCATACTAATAGATCTTGAGGGCGCTAAGAAAGGGGTTTGACAACCAAGAAACTCACCCTCTTCCAAGAGGTAAAGCTTTGAATGTTTTTTATCTTCACTCTTTCTTTCTTCATCTATAAGCTCTATATTTCATTGCTAGCTTGTGAAATCCTTCGAAACACTTGTTTCTCCTTTCAAATCATTCTAGATTTACCCTATTGATCTGAGGGTATATTTTCATCTGGCCATACAACAACCATGGCCGGATGAAAAATATAGTCGGTTGGATGAATAATGGTACGGCTGGCTGAAATGTTCAGGTGCAGAGCATTTTCGATAATTTTGACTTTTGTTTTTTGTTTTTTTTTTGTTTTGTTTGTGTGTATGTGTGTGTGTGTGTGTTTGTGATTTTTCTACAAATATCTTAGATATTTTGACCCCTAAAGTTTACAAATACATGACAAAACTTCTTTCTCTAGTGTTACAAAATTTTCAAAGGTCAAGAGACTTGTTTTTGAGAGCTCATCACCCTACCTCTTCTCCAACCTCCATTTTTCAAACACTATTAGAGCTTAACTTTAAGCTTCTTGCTGAAGATCCTAAGATATACTAAGAGATCTTAAGGGTGCTAAGAAAGGGGTTTGACAACCAATAAGCTCACCTTCTTCCAAGAGGTTTCTTTCTTCATCTATAAGCTCTATATTTCATTGTTAACTTGTTGTAAATCATGTGATGAGTACTCATGGATGTGGGGAGATCTAGGATATAGCCACCCATACATTGAGTTTATTGTCCCCTTCATTTTCTTGTACTTTTGCATGCTTGTCCTTGATTTACATGGTTTTAACCCATTGTTCTTGTATATATGGATATATAAAATGAAACCTTGTGGATGTGGTTGGGAGTTAGAAAGTAGCCACTCATTCACAAGTTTGATTATGTAGTTCAATTTCATTCTTTTTCACTCACTTTCTCACTATCTGTCTAATCATCCATGCATGTTGATTCATATGCTTCAATTCCAATAAGTAGTTGTGGTTGTGGCATGGAGCTAGTTGGGTGAGTCTTAGGATTTGGTGTTGGAAGAGTTGTGGACTTTCATTTTATTGTTCATTTGGAAGTAAAGTACGAGGTTTTTGGTCAAAAATGTTAAGAACTCGATTCTCAATATATCTTGAAGATGGAAAGGGATAGAAACATCCTTATTCCATGGGGAGAAGAGGAGTTTTTAACATTCTTTGATGAATCTCTTACTTTCAATGCAAGGCTCTCACCAAGAAATAATGGACATTAATCTACTCTGTCCTATAAATAGCATGAATTTGGGTATTAATTTGCCCCTATTTACAAAGAGATGATTGGATGTTTCCATTCATTTCTTGGGTTTGAATTTCTTTCAACCTCAATTTCTATTTCATTTGATGAATTGTTGTAAATATCATGTTATTAGTGGCTTTTTGTGTTACTAGTTATGGGTTAGGCCCCTCTACCTCTTTCTTGAGTGTATTTGTAAGAGAAAGAGGTAGAAAGGATGAGAATCCTTTTAGAAGTTGTTATTGTTCTGTTTTAGCTTTGTTGCACAAAACAAATTTTCCCTCGGATTATTTATCTGGCCAGCAGAGAAACCATTCGGCCAACAAAACTTTCATTCGGTCGGCTTATATTTCTCCAAGTAGAACCAAGCAGAGCATAGTAGCTTCTAAAGGATGATCTCCTGGACTATGAGGCTGTTGCTTATAATTTATTTTCTTTTATTCCATGATTTGTTAGATTTAACTTAATTTGGCTGAGTCAATTCATTATTATAATAACTTCCAATCCTATGTCTTCTATTTATTCATCTGTTGTAATAACTCCCAACTCCACGTCTTCTATTAATTCATTGTTGTAAATAACTCCCAACCCCATGTCTTTCTAGCTCTTTTATTTCTATGGTTTCCATATATGTTGTAAAGTATTGTGTTTTATTTATCATATCCATCTGTGCATCCATTTTTCATGTACACAGATTCAGTTCATTTCAGTACAACAAAATGCACTTTTGGCGACCAAAATTAGCGACTAAAAAAAATTTAGTCACCAAAAGTTGTGGAATTGGCGACCAAAAATTTTTTTAGTTGGCAAAAGTACAATATTTAGCTACTAATTTTTTTAGCCGGGGTATATTGATTAATGGCGACTAAAAAAAAATTTAGTTGCTAAAAATACTAGAATTGGCGACAAAAAAAATATTTTAGTCGCTGCATATTGAGTTTTGGCTACTAAAACTATTTAGTCACCAAATAGAAAATAATTTCTTTTTTTTTTTTATCTTTGGCGACCAAAAGATTGGTTGCCAAAAACATATTTTCAGCAACAAAAAAATATTTTAGTCGCCGTATAATGAGTTTTGGCGACTAAAACCATTTAGTCGCCGAATGAAAAATAATTTTTTTTTTTTTTTTTTTTTTTTTTTTTTTTTTTTTTTTATATCTTTGGTAACCTATCTTCAACGACTAAAATTTAGTCGGCAAATGTGTTCAAAATTTTAGTGGGAAATATTTCATATTGGCGCCTAAGTTTTTTCCCAAATCTATTAGTCTTCAGACGGTTCTTTCTCTCTCTTGCTCTAACACACACACACACACACACACAGAATCAATCACTACCACCCCTCATCTCAATATCGCACACGTCCACAGTGTCCGTCAATCTTCCATCGTTGAACATCGCTACCGCAGCTCACCATAGCCTTGCCTCTCATCGACATTTAGGTTATTCTCTGTCCGTTTCCGATTGAAGTTTTTGACTGATTTCGATACATGTAGATATAGTTATGTATATATATCGTAATCTTCATTCAATTTTCTGTAGATTTCTTCGACATTATGCTTGCTTTCTTTACCGATTGAAGTTTTTAACTGATTTCGATTCATATAGTTATGTATCTATTGTATTTAAGTTTTGATTTTGACCGATCCATCCACAAAATTGTATTATCCATCAAACCCGTCGATATATTTGAACGTCATGAAGGTACTCTCTCTCTCTCCTAGATAATTCCTCCTTAGAGTTGCAGATCTTGATTCCCCATTGAAGAACTCGCTCTCAGAAGCCCCTCTCTCTTTGTTTCTTCTCTTCCTTCTTTTCTTCTTATTTTACGATCTTAATCTGCTCCTAGGGTTTGGATTAAAGCCATAGAGTTTGGATCGATGGATTCGTTACACATCCCCTGCATTGAGCATGCGAAGCCATGGCTTTCCAATTCCAATCATCCAATCGATTTCGATCTGAATGTTACTTGTCTGCATACTTCATCACAAGTTTTTGATTTTGTTGATTTTTTATTTATTTCTTTCTTTCTTTCAGTGTGTTTTGGTGAATTTGATTCGTAGATGTGGAAGTTATGCCTCTTTTCAGATGCCCGTGCATGGCTCCATGGTCCTAGTCCAAGTTGAAGGTTCGGATGAGCAATACCAGTAGGTAGAAATTGATTTCTTTTGAAAAAATTTGATTTTTTTCCCTCTTCTAATTGATAATATCATGATTAGACATGCTCCATTAAATCACATATGAATTACATATCTGATAATGATATTATGGTCTTTGCTAAGTTTGCGTCAGTTTATTTAGGTGATTTTTATTTATCTATAACTCATACTATAGTGATGAACAAAGTTATACAGTAAGTCTATGGTTTTGAGGCCTTTAAGAGTTGAGATCAATATAATGTATCAAGTGTTGTTGGTTGTCTACTGTTAGCAGAAGAAAACTATGTTGTCTTGAATTTAGAGAATTTAGTGCAAATAGAAATATTTAGTTAACCTAGTTTTCATTTTTTAATATTACTTGCTGCTGTACCAAGGTTATTTTGGTTTGCTAAAGAATAATGTGATTACGGTACTTTGAATTATTCTGCCATGTTATAATCTTTTAATCCAGTTCTTCACAACAAAGATAAAAACCAATTCAAATTCTATCCTTTGCCAAAAGTCAATCACTATCAAGCACGGATACTCCAAAAATGTTGTTGTACAAGTACTGGGTACTTCCCGATACGTGTACCGGTACGGCTGCATGTGTATCGAGTACGCCAAAAATGCACCGGGTACGTTTTATACGGTCAATACACTAATGGGTATGCCATGGGTACGACTTTGGGTACTCTGGGGTAAAAAATGAGATTTTTTATAAATTAAAGGGTATCGGAGCAATTTTTTGTGTCTATTTTAAAGAATTATAAAAATCTGGGGTTTTTTTGTAATAAATAAAACATGAAACCAAATAAAATTAGAGTTCGTTATTCTCTCTATCATTCGATCATCGCAGCTCCTTCCATATCTCTCATTTCAATTTACTCCAAGACTGAAGAACTTCGAAGGTGCTAGGGTTCCATGTCTATTTGATCATCTCCTTCCAGAAATACTCCCAGGAGAGTCTGAAAAACACTTCGAAGGTGTGATTGAAAGGTTTAATCGAAGGTGCTGCTGATTGATTCTCTCCTTCGAAGGTGCGATTGAAGAGGTAAGTTCATCTTCGATTCTTTCCCATTTTCTTCTTTGATTCTTTATCCTCTTTCTTTCATTTTTTTTTTCCAGATTTTTGTGTTGTTTCTTCGCTGCAAACGATCGATTCTTCTTGTAACGCCCTCAAAATAATAACATCAAACCCATCAAATAAGACATTCATTGACATATGAAATAACCACATTCTTCTATTTATCAGAGTTCCATTACAAAAGTATTACATGTTAACAACAAAAGCAAATTGCCCTACGGGCTTACAGCTTTCCAAGTTAACACTTGGTTACAACAAAAGAGTACTAACTCATTTACATATTTAGCCCTTGGCTTGAATTTACATGTAATACATCAAAAATAAAACGACAAAAGTATGTCCGCCACTAGCCTCCCAAGCTATGTCCTTGGAGGTGGCATGCTACCTGTACCTGAAAATGATATTCCCATATAGGGTGAGCCACAGCCCAGCAGAAATATACTAAACCAACCATGAACAATGACTAAAAGATTAGCAATTGATAGATGGCCAACACTGATACATTCACATAAATCACAAATTTATGTCATACGACTTATGAGTCCAAGTTACTTTTCATTTCCCCTTTTTCAACAGATAAGCATGTTAGCTCTATCATCATTTCAACAGATATGTATAAAAGTATATCCCACATTCACAGATAAGCATATAAGCTATATCCACGTTCTCAATAGATATGTATATCGACAATATCCCACATTCACAGATAAGCATATAAGCTGTATCCACACTTCACAAAGATAAGCATATGAGCTCTACCTTCACTTCTCTAGACAAGCATATGAGCTGTATCTACGGAGTTCATCCCCTATCTTCTCCCAACACTATCCAGTTTAGAGGTACATCCCCCATCTTCCCCTAAACCGCGGAGTACATCCCCCATCTCCTACTCTACACATAACGTATACAAACACATTGGTTCTATATACAATCACTCAATACATATAGTTAATGTATTCTATTAACCGTCAAATTCCATGACACACTCCATTGATTAGTTTCCGTTTGCCTAATCATCATGCATTGTCTACAACAATCACGACTATCCTCCACCGATAGCCCAAAGCAATTATTTCTAAACAGAAAATAAATGCACAAATGGATATTCAATCAACATTTCAATTCGGTCTGTGATAAACAATTCAACTACACTCTTTAACCGTATGCATTCCCAATCTCGATAATTCCATTTCATTTCCTCATTTCTCACAATTAATTATCTCAATTAATCAACAATGTAACTAGGTCATTTTCCATAATTACCATTTCAACCCTTAGGTTTCATTTTCATCAATGATTCAACATTTATTCCATTTCTCTATACCAAACATACACCTAGGTTTATTATAAATAAAACCCCAACTTTTGTAAAATAACACAAAAGCCCCAAACTTTCACAAAATTACCAAACCAACCCCAACATCTCAAAATACCAAAATTTAAAGACAAAATCCATAGAGAGGAGTAGGATATCCCTACCTCAAATTCGGAGCTCCAAGGGAGAAGAAGACAAAACCCAACGTGCTCCAAATCTCAAAATTTTCAGATTAAAAAGTAGCCCTCGACGATCAACAACTTTTTTGTAAAGGCCAAAGGTGAGCAAATCACCCCTACTAGATCAAAACCTAGAGAGAAGGTAGAGTTCTAGAGTGAGAGGCTCAACAATGGTATTTTTGGAAAAGTAGGAGAGAGAAGAGAAAGTGAAAAAGTGATTTGAAAAGTCAAAACTCAGAACTTAAACCCAGTCGCCCCGCTCGAGCGTCAAACACCCCGCTCGAGCGTCACTCACAGACTCTCGCTCGAGCGCCAACAAACCCGCTCGAGCGGCGAATACACACTCCCAGAACTTTTACAGAACCAGGCCATCGCTCGAGCTTCCAACTCCCCGCTCGAGTGTCACTCACAGAACCCCGCTCGAGCAGCCAATACCACGCTCGAGCGTCCAACACTGCACAGAAAATACTGGATGGGTGCAATTCCCGCTCGAGCGCCAAAACCCCCGCTCGAGCGGACAAGTCAAAATCTGGGCAACTAGTTTTGGTTTCTAAACTCAACCAACCTGTAACAAACCTGCCCAACACATCCCATTACTCAAATACTAAGTAAAAAGGATGTAAACAAGATAATAAACAACTACCAACATCCACAGACACATGTCCGGATCACTGTATAACAAGGGTAAATCCGGGATCGCTATAACCTTCCCCCCTTAAAGAATTTCGTCCCCGAAATTAAGCACAAGTTTTCAAAAACAAGTTTTCCTCCATTTTAAACAATGTTACATTTTAACATTCAATAATTCGACCCATTACCGGTCATCCCATCCCTTTAACAAGGGGCATTACACAATATGTAAACAACATATGTACCTTCAACATGCATCAACATTACGCATTTCCTTTCCAATTTCAACAATATATTCAACATATATAATGTTACATTCAACTTCCATATGAGGCAAGTTCCAAAACACACTCCCGATAAACCAAAACATTTTCAATGTTTCACAACTTAAGACATATATAAAAGCTCTTAAGTTCAACAATAGTTCAAAATCTAAATACAAGATTACATATCAACAAACAAGTCCGGATATTTTTCGCGGACTTCCAACTCACGTTCCCAAGTGGCTTCCTCCACTCCGTGATGTTTCCACAAGACTTTCACCAAAGGAATGGTCTTGCCACGCAGGACCTGATCCCGCCTATCCAAGACCCGAACCGGTCTCTCCTCATACGAGGCATCCTCATCTACCTCTAAATCGGTCCAATCCAACACATGTGATGGATCTGGCTCATACTTCCGAAGCATACTCACATGAAACACGTCATGCACTCCGGACAATTGCGGCGGTAAGGCTAACCGATAAGCAACCTCGCCAATCCTCTCAAGAATCTCAAAAGGACCAATGAACCGAGGGGATAACTTCCCACTCTTCCCAAACCTCATCAAGCCTCGCCTAGGTGATATCTTCAGAAAGACATGATCACCTACCTCAAACGCCAAAGGCCTCCTCCTATGGTCAGCATAAGATTTCTGACGACTCTGGGCTGTAACAAGCTTCCTACGGATAAGCTCAACTTTCTCCGTCGTCTCCCTAACCAACTCCGGACCCAACTAAGGTGCATCACCCACCTCGGCCCAACATACTGGAGACCTACACGGTCGGCCATACAAGGCCTCAAACGGTGCCATACCGATGCTAGACTGAAAGCTGTTGTTGTAGGAAAACTCTACCAAGGGTAAGTGCCTCTCCCACGTCCCACTGAAGTCCAGGACACAACCCCGAAGCATATCCTCGAGGATCTGAATAGTACGCTCGGACTGCCCGTCAGTCTGAGGATGATAAGCCGTACTAAAGGTCAACTTAGTGCCCAAGGCACTCTGCAAACTCTGCCACAACCTGGCAGTAAAACGAGGATCTCTATCTGAGACGATCGTCACTGGGACCCCGTGCAATCTCACTATGTCCCGAATATACAAGTCGGCAAGATGATCTACCGAATCTCTCACGCGCATAGGAATGAAGTGCGCCGACTTAGTCAACCGGTCTACAACCACCCAAATAGCATCACTACCCCGCTGAGTCCTCAGAAGACCTACAACGAAGTCCATAGTGACATGCTCCCACTTCCATTCGGCAATAGGCAAGGGTTGCAACAAACCCGCTGGCCTCTGATGCTCGGCCTTCACTTACTGGCAAGTAAGGCACTTCGATACGAAAACAGCCACATCTCTCTTCATACCCCGCCACCAAAACTGGCGACCCAAATCCTGATACATCTTAGTACCTCCCGGATGCACCGCAAGGCGCGAATGATGAAACTCTCGGAGTACTTCCTCTCGGCAAGACTCCGGCACAAACAAACGGTCTCGGTATCTCACACTCAGGTCGGGATACACCGTCAAACCCTTCTCACTGGAGATCTTCTCTCGGAGGGATTCTACCTCAAGGTCACCTCTCTGTGCCTCTAACACTCGTGTCACAAGTGTAGGCTGCGCAACAACAGAAAACAAGGCCGCAGCCTCAACGGATTCACTCAGAAGTAAATCAAACTCCCCAAGTGCTCCCAACATCTCCCATTCTCGGATGGCTATACTAGCTACATCACTAATGGATTTCCTACTAAGGGCATCGGCCACAACATTGGCCTTTCCCAGATGATAATGCAACTCAAAATCATAATCCTCAATGAACTCCATCCACATTCTCTGCCTCAAATTCAAGTCTCTCTGTGTAAACAGATACTTTAAACTCTTGTGGTCCGAGAACACCTCGAACTTCTCACCATAAAGGTAGTGCCTCCAGATTTTCAAGGCAAAGATCACAGCCGCTAACTCTAGGTCGTGTGTAAGGTAATTCTTCTCGTGTATTTTCAACTGACGTGAGCCATAAGCTACCACTTTCCCTTCTTGCATTAATACACAACCCAAACCCTCTCGTGAGGCATCACAATAAACCGCATAACCCAACCCTCTCTCCGGAATAATCAACACCGGTGCGGTGGTCAATCTAACTTTCAGCTCTTGAAACGACTTTTCACAAGTCTCACTCCACACAAACTTGACTCCCTTCCGAGTCAGTCTAGTCAACGGTGACGCTAACCTGGAGAAATCTTTCACAAACCGGCGGTAATACCCAGCTAATCCCAGAAAACTGCGGACTCAAACACACTCTTAGGCTGTGCCCAATCTTGCACTGCCTCTACCTTGGATGTATCAACAGACACCCCTTCCCCGGATATCACGTGGCCTAAGAATTTGACTTCCCTCAGCCAGAACTCACACTTCCCAAACTTGGCATACAGCCTATGGGCTCTAAGCAATTCAAGCACCACTCTCAAGTGTTCCTCGTGCTCCTCCTCAGAAGGCGAATAGATAAGAATGTCGTCCACGAAGACAACCACAAATCGATCTAAGAACTCCCGGAAAATCCGGTTCATCAAGTCCATAAAGACTGCCGGTGCATTGGTAAGCCCAAATGGCATCACCAGAAACTCATAATGGCCATACCGCGTACGGAATGCCGTCTTAGGAACATCCTCCTCCCTGACCCTCAACTGGTGGTAACCCGATCTCAAGTCTATCTTAGAGAAACAACGGGAACCCTTCAACTGGTCAAACAAATCATCTATACGGGGCATAGGGTACTTATTCTTAACCGTAGCCCGATTTAACTTCCGGTGGTCAATACACAATCTCAAGGCACCATCTTTCTTTTTAGCAAAGAGGGTCGGTGCTCCCCACAGTGAAACACTAGGGCGAACAAAACCCTTATCTAGCAATTCCTGGAGCTGAACTTTCAACTCAACCAACTCTGCTGGAGCAAAACGGTAAGGTGCCATAGAAATCGGCGCCGTGCCGGGCACTAGATCAATAGAGAACTCTATCTCTCGGTGAGGTGGCAAACTAACAAGATTTTCGGGAAAGACATCCGAATACACACAAACCACCCTCGGCAATACAATCTGGGTCTCATCACACTCACCACTCTCAAAGCTAGCAAGAAGACCACTAAGCTCACTTCGCCCTCGCGAATCATACCCCGGTGGCAAAACACAACCAACCCGGTCTCCCAAGAAATGGAACCACTCCCCGCTCAAGGTGCATAACGTGACCCTCTGGCGGTAGCAATCGATAACAGCCCGGTATGACGATAACCAGTCCATACCCAAAATAACATCAAAACCCTTCATGAGCATGACAACAAATGGAAAAGGAAGCCTATAGTCGGCGACCTCTATATCACAACCTCTAACACCCTGTTTCAAGATCAACTCACCACCAAGAGGTGACACTACACAAATAGGAGATGCTAACTGTGCTAACTCCAATTCCAAAACAGATGCAAATGCAGCAGATACAAAAGAATGAGATGCACCCGTGTCTATCAACACATTAGCAACCGAGTTGCAAAACAGAAAAGTACCTCTCACTACCGATGGAGCTGGTACTAAATCCTGCGCGGTAACAGCATACACACGCCCTGTAGGCCCCTGGTCTACCTGCTCACCTCTAGGAGCATACGACTGTTGCACTGACTGGGACGACGAAGCCCCCGGATTGGCCCTCGAGGCCTGCACAGACTGAGCTGGCTGAAATCCCTGCGTCTGTCTAGAACCCGACGCTCCCGAAGTGGCACTCAACTACGGGCAAAACCTCTTCAGGTGCCCAGGCTGTCCACATTGATAACAAGACAAGGGCTGCCCCCTACCCAAACTCTGAATCTGCGGTCTAGCTGAAGAAGAAGCAGCTCTTTGACCCCCACCCTTCTGCGGGCAAACTGAAACCTTGTGACCCAGCTGGCCACACTTGTAACAAGCAAACTCCCCCTGATTGCCTCTCCCCGAGCCTGCACTCGGCATTGGAAAGGTCGATCTAGAAACTGCTCCCTGAGACTGCTGAGGGTTATAACCCCTCTTCCTCTTGCCATCACCCTGACCATCTTGGCTCCTCTTGGAGCCCCTCTGCTCTTCCTCCTCTTCCTGCATCATAATCTCCATATGAGCAGCGGCATCTACCAGGTGTCTATACTCTCGGATGTAAGACCCACCAACTCTCAACTTGAGGCCCCGCCTCAACTTCCGCTCAAACTCATAGCAACGGCGTTCCTCAGACGCCACCAGTTCAGGTGCAAACCTGGACAGACTGGTAAAAGTAGCCTCAAACTCGGCCACTGACAAGCCTTGCTGTTTAAGTCGGCTAAACTGATCCATCGGCTTCTCCCTAGTTGCTGCAGACAATAACCTCTCCTGAAAAGCATTCACAAACGCCTCCCACATACCACCAACACGAGCCTTCTCGTACTTCCACCATTGACCCGCATCTCCCTTCAGTTGGAAGGATGCCAAGGTCACTTTCAGTGCTCTGTCCTCGATGCCAAGCATCTCGAACGTCTTACTCATTTGCTCTAGCTACTCATCAGCCTTCAGTGGCTCCTTCGGATCCCCGATAAATTCATCCGGATTAGACCGGAAAAACTCCCTCTTCAAGGAAGAAGGTCCTGCCTCAGCTGCCTGATTCCCAGCTCTAAGAATACCCAAAGCTCCTGCTATCTCTCTGGCCAAGGCACCCATGGCCTGCTGACCCATTGGCTCGGCCATATTGGCCTGACCAACTCCCTCCTGCAATGCCGGAACCTCCTCTGGTAACGGTACCTCCTGCCTCGCAGGTCTACCACGCCTAGCACCTCTTCCTCGTCCTGACATCCTAATAAGGTAATACAGAACGTTAGCACATTCATAAATGTGCCGAAACTAAACACTCACGTCCTAATGCATGGACAACTGTAATTCACTCCACGTATTCATTTCCGGATAATGATAGTCCCGAGGCGTTACTAGAGTTCCGGTTAGAAATAGCATTGATCAAGTGCTTTTCCAACAAGACTCCCAGAAACCCAAGGATCCAATCAACATCCTAGAAATTAAATCCCATACCCACGTAGTCATATAAGCATGTTATCAATTAAGCACATAGCATATGACACTACATCTAAGTCTCTATCAAGCGAGACAAACCCATTGTGATCCTAATCACTTCCCACGTACCCAAAGTATTCGAACCCGGTACGCCCTGATACCAAGTTGTAACACCCTCAAAATAATAACATCAAACCCATCAAATAAGACATTCATTGACATATGAAATAACCACATTCTTCTATTTATCAGAGTTCCATTACAAAAGTATTACATGTTAACAACAAAAGCAAATTGCCCTACGGGCTTACAGCTTTCCAAGTTAACACTTGGTTACAACAAAAGAGTACTAACTCATTTACATATTTAGCCCTTGGCTTGAATTTACATGTAATACATCAAAAATAAAACGACAAAAGTATGTCCACCACTAGCCTCCCAAGCTATGTCCTTGGAGGTGGCATGCTACCTGTACCTGAAAATGATATTCCCATATAGGGTGAGCCACAGCCCAGCAGAAATATACTAAACCAACCATGAACAATGACTAAAAGATTAGCAATTGATAGATGGCCAACACTGATACATTCACATAAATCACAAATTTATGTCATACGACTTCTGAGTCCAAGTTACTTTTCATTTCCCTTTTTTCAACAGATAAGCATGTTAGCTCTATCATCATTTCAACAGATATGTATAAAAACTATATCCCACATTCACAGATAAGCATATAAGCTATATCCACGTTCTCAACAGATATGTATATCGACAATATCCCACATTCACAGATAAGCATATAAGCTGTATCCACATTTCACAAAGATAAGCATATGAGCTCTACCTTCACTTCTCTAGACAAGCATATGAGTTGTATCTACGGAGTTCATCCCCTATCTTCTCCCAACACTATCCGGTTTAGAGGTACATCCCCCATCTTCCCCTAAACCGCGGAGTACATCCCCCATCTCCTCCTCTACACATAACGTATACAAACACATTGGTTCTATATACAATCACTCAATACATATAGTTAATGTATTCTATTAACCGTCAAATTCCATGACACATTCCATTGATTAGTTTCCGTTTGCCTAATCATCATGCATTGTCTACAACAATCACGACTATCCTCCACCGATAGCCCAAAGCAATTATTTCTAAACAGAAAATAAATGCACAAATGGATATTCAATCAACATTTCAATTCGGTGTGTGATAAACAATTCAACTACACTCTTTAACCGCATACATTCCCAATCTCGATAATTCCATTTCATTTCCTCATTTCTCACAATTAATTATCTCAATTAATCAACAATGTAACTAGGTCATTTTTCATAATTACCATTTCAACCCTTAGGTTCCATTTTCATCAATGATTCAACATTTATTCCATTTCTCTATACCAAACATACACTAGGTTTATTATAAATAAAACCCCAACTTTTGTAAAATAACACAAAAGCCCCAAACTTTCACAAAATTACCAAACCAACCCCAACATCTCAAAATACCAAAATTTAAAGACAAAATCCACAGAGAGGAGTAGGATATCCCTACCTCAAATTCGGAGCTCCAAGGGAGAAGAAGACAAAACCCAACGTGCTCCAAATCTCGAAATTTTCAGATTAAAAAGTAGCCCTCGACGATCAACAACTTTTTTGTAAAGGCCAAAGGTGAGCAAATCACCCCTACTAGATCAAAACCTAGAGAGAAGGTAGAGTTCTAGAGTGAGAGGCTCAACAATGGTATTTTTGGAAAAGTAGGAGAGAGAAGAGAAAGTGAAAAAGTGATTTGAAAAGTCAAAACTCGGAACTTAAACCCAGTCGCCTCGCTCGAGCGTCAAACACCCCGCTCGAGCGTCACTCACAGACTCCCGCTCGAGCGCCAACAAACCCGCTCGAGCGGCGAATACACACTCCCAGAACTTTTACAGAACCAGGCCATCGCTCGAGCTTCCAACTCCCCGCTCGAGCGTCACTCACACAACCCCGCTCGAGCGGCCAATACCACGCTCGAGCGTCCAACACTGCACAGAAAATACTGGATGGGTGCAATTCCCGCTCGAGCGCCAAAACCCCCGCTCGAGCGGACAGGTCAAAATCTGGGCAACTAGTTTTGGTTTCTAAACTCAACCAACCTGTAACAAACCTGCCCAACACATCCCATTACTCAAATACTAAGTAAAAAGGATGTAAACAAGATAATAAACAACTACCAACATCCACGGACACATGTCCGGATCACTGTATAACAAGGGTAAATCCGGGATCGCTATACTTCTCTTCTCTTTGGTTTTCTCTTTCTTTGATCCTTCATCTTCTTCTTCATATTTCTTGAACTCTCTTTTTCTTTTTCTTTTTTCTGATATATGTCCAGATTTGTTGAACTAAGATCTGTTCTTATTTTTTTTTTCCTGATATATGTCCAGATTTTTGAACTAAAATCTGTCCAGATTTGTTGAACTAAGATCTGTCCTTATTTATTTATTTTTCCTGATATATGGCCAGATTTTTGAACTAAAATCTGTCTAGATTTGTTGAACTAAGATCTGTCCTTATTTTTTTTTCTGATATATGTCATATATATATGCAATATGATATTGGTTATAAAGCTTGATGACAAATGAAAATCCCTTGACACCTTAAATTCTCTTTCGTAGCAGTTTATTTTGAGGGGGAGGGATGGGGGTTTTGTAACTGAAAAACAGGGCATTAATTTGTGATACATAACCATTGGTTTTGAGTTAAGTTAAGTTATCTGTCTGTTTCCACATTGGTTAATTTTCTTGTAATGCTTGATGTTGTGGGTGGATATGATTGGTTATTGTTTCATTGCCCTTCATGAACTAAAATTGAGAGATAATTTGTAGGTCAATATGGGAATCAGATTGAAAGGTGTTGTAGTGTCCTTGTTCTTGTCATACTTGTCACTGAAATATATATTTTGATATTTAATTTTAATTTGTAGGTTGGATCCTTTAACCATAATTATAAAAAAAAAATAAAAAAATATCGGTGTACCGCAGCCGTACCCGTATCATACTTTTTTGGGGTTTTGCCGTATCGGCGTACCCACACTCGTACCAGTACCGTACTCGTACCTACACCCGTGCTTCCTAGGTCAATCACAACTTTGTTTTAAGAAATTACACTGGTTGCACTCTGTTTCTGCAATGTCCTTGTGCTCCTCGAGTTGTTTTGATGAGCTCATTAATTTAAAATGAAATTGTTGGTAAATTGGGGAGCTATGTGAGACTATTAAATTAAGGATTGCAATGTCGATCAAAGTATCTTGCCTCCCCTTGGATTTTTCAATTAATGATATTATTTTCAACTTGCAAAAAGTCAAAGTTTGCATTAGGGGGATTGGTTAGCAGGCCTGGCATAGAGCATTTAGGCTGGAGATTTTGCTTTAGGTTTGTGCTGACATTACTTTTTTTTGCTATACAACCTTTTGTACCATTTCCTAATTCCATGTTTCCATACCCATTTAGGCTTTAGTTATTTTAAATTTTGTGTCAATCACTTCTACACCTATATAATCTCATTTTAAATAATCTGACTTTTTGTATGGTTCGGATTGTTTGTCTTATTTTTTGTTGAATTTGGATTGAAGGTTTGCTTTAAGGATTAAACTAGGATTAGTAAGGGACCTATTTATACATCTTGTGGGATTATTTTAAAGGGAAAAAACTCAACTTTAACTTGTTGGATTCATAAAAGTGAAGTTATTCATTATCTTCATCACGAATATGCCAAGGCTGCTCTATTTAGTTCATGATTGCCTTGCATAACTGAATGTTTATCTTTATTTTTTTTCCGTTGAAGTTATAAAACAATGTTTTTTTAATTCTAATGTAGTTAAAAAATAAAATATTTGTGAAGTAATCTAAAAAGAATTCAATAAATAATACGAAAATGTATTGAATTTTTGTATTTAGTAAATTTTTAAAAGAATTTTTAACATTTTTTTAAACGTTTAAAGTGTATCTAAATAAAAACAACTATACTCTTAAAAACAACTCTTTAGTCACTATGTCATCCAAGCTGGTCTCAGCTCTTTAGTCACTAGAAAAACAACTATAGTCTTCAAACTTTATGCAAAGCACTTGTCTGAATCTCCAACAAATCAGTAATAATAGAGGACTTGCATTCGATCTATGCCTCAATGTAGTAGACTGAACTCTCTGTATCTAAATAAAGCTGAGATTTTCCCTTAAAAGATGTGTAAAAGATGTGTAATTCTCATGTATCCTCCACTTCCTTTTTTATGGGAGGAAGATACTATTACTAGTATTTTTCAGTATTGTTGTTGTTATTCATATATATATATATATATATATATATTTGTGTTAGTGTTTGTTTTGATGTAAGCTGATGTAATCCCATGTATCCTCCACTACCTTTTTTTGTACTTGGTAAATTTTTGAAAGAATTTTTAACATTTTTTTTAAACTTTTAAAGTGTATCTAAATAAAAATTAAAAGAATTTGATTAAAACATCTAAAAAAAATACTAAAATCCAAAGAAATAGGAGTTAAAAATTATTTTTGAAAACTCCAAAACCAAACAAAGTCTTCTTGTTTCTCCATTCTTCTACAGGTGTGTGTGCATGAGATGGTGGGTTGCTTTGCTTGTATCATATGAAAAGCCGCTTAGCTTGGAGATGGATCAACAATGGGAATGTCACATTATTAACGGGTCTCAACAAAAAATAAATAAAAGATAAAAACAAACAAAAATAAACCGTTCCCTATTGGTTGGCTTTGATGTTATGTGATATTTGAATTGCTTTTGGCATTATGAACATTTCTTTTTGAACGTATAATATAGATATGCTTTCCCACTGGACCTATATATATATTGTTCATTATTAATCCTTCATTTTGTTATTGAATTTCTGTCATGATCTTCAATTGATTTTGATGCTATCAGTTTCATAAATACAATGAGGATCTTTGTTTCATAATTAATGATGATGAAATATTTATCTTAATAAATTTATATTTTAAATTAAAAAATGACATAGGATAATTTTTAATTATAGATTATTAATTTTGAATTGTGATGATGTGTTACAACTGATTTTTTTTTTTAATTTCTACCGTACTATAATTTTCTCTATTTGAAGATGCTCTTAGTGTACAATTGGTTCATCTGCACATTGAATTGGCAGTAGCCACACAACATTTTGGCTTCACGTCTCTTCATAGTTGTGTGTATTAGCTGTTTCCATCAATATTCTAGCAGACATATGATAAATTGATGAACTAAACATTTTTTCACACCTTGCACTCACTGAGGACAAGTCGGTGTCTTTCGCTTAGCATGGCTCTTTCTGAGATGTTCTCACTATGTATCTTCTTGTCTTCAAATTATTCAGGCGACCAAGCATATGAATGAGAGGACTCACGTGCTACTACTACCCCTATGCCCTATGGTGATAAGGTTCTCCAACAGAGATAGCTGATGCCATGAGCAGGGCAAGTGGCTTGGATAACTATGGTGTTGTTGGTCTTCAAAGACAAATAATGGAAGGCAAGTTGTTGTAACTTCTTTAGAATCATTTTTTTTTAATATTTTATTTGGCTTCTATATCATGGATTCTTATGCCTTGGAAGCAGAACAAGATGAGGGCTTTGAGAAATTGCAGGAGACGGTGATAAGCACGAAACATATTCCTTTCTTTATTTAATTCTTGAATCCTAACAAACAATGCCAAACAATACCTTTGAGTTGAAAATGTCATAAACTTAGTAAGAAAAAGGTGTTCGGGGGTTATGTTGAAAGACAAGTTGTTGTAACTACTCAATGTCTATTTTATATATTTTGGTAGTACAACTGTGCAAATTTCTCTTAAACTAGCAACATGTATGTGCACCTATGTCCGTTTCTGATTATATTTCTAAGATGTAGTGATGTTGAATGAACTTATGTAGGGGTTGTTTTGTTGAAAGAAGCCCTCATCTAATTAAGTGAGTTGGTTTCCACACACCCAGTCTATTTTACATATGTTTTGTTTAATCACTAATATGTATATTAATCTATGTTGTAAGTACTCAGATTGAACATCAAATAGAGCAACTAGATTCATGTGTTTGAATTTATGCTTATTATTAGGATTACTTGTATATAATTCTTAACAGATCTTTCTTATATAACTTATTTTTAAGGTGAGATGGTTCCACTTGAAGGGAACTTATGTACTGAGTGAGTTCAATTACGGTGGTAGTGAGCTGAAAATTTGATCAGTGCTATCCAATGGATACTTAAAGTTAGTTGTTTACTTTTGTATCCATTTTGTTTATGATAAGCTACAGAAACCAAGAATCGTTGATTTTGCATTATCCTAACACATAGTTGCATAAAGTATCTGATTTGGGTGATGCCACCTAGGCCTCACCTAGCTGTGACATGTTTGGTGGCTCTTCAAGTCTGGGTGTTGATATGATGAATGATGGTCAGGTGGATATCCCCAATCCCATTCTTTAGTTATTTATTTTATTAGATGCAACATACATTGCATTAGAGGTCTAGAATTACTAAGTCTCAACTTATCTATGCTCTTCAAGTTGTATGTATATATTTTTTTTAATAATTGTAAATACAATGTTATTTAATAAAATATTAATGGATATTATGTTTTCTTACAGATTGATGATGTTGGCATGGATACAATGATGTTTTTGGGCCAGATTGATAATGTTTGCTTGGGCGCAATTTACATTATATTTTTGTTTATGGAAAACATGTACACCTGATATCACTACAACAAAAAACATTTTTGGCAATGTTTTTTGGAAACTAAAATAGAAATTAGTCCCCAAATGTACATAATTGGTGACCTTATATTTTTGGTCACCAAAAACTAAACTATTGGCGACAAGTTAAAATATTTGGTCGTTGTTGAGTTTGGCGCCAGACCAAATTTCTTGGCAAGAACGAGGAAAAAAATTTTGCAACGAAATTAAGATATGGCGACGAAAATATTAGTCACCAAATATATATTTTTGGCGACAATCATTATTTAGTCGCTGAAAAATTGGGCAATATTTATGGCGACCAAATTTCTTGGCTGCCTTTAAACTATTTGTCAAAACTATGTCGTTTTAAATGTTGTATGTGCCCTAATGGTTTTTTTGCTCAGAATTAGTTGAACACTTGAAACTCCATTCTCATTCCCTCACTCTCGTGGACTCGAACAGCACAGGTTTGTCCTCTCATCTCTTATTCTTCTTCTCTCTTTCTCCCTCTCACTCTCACTCTCTCACAGCGCTGACTGCACTAGCAGTGGCGCTCCCCTTTTGTCTCCCTCTTCTCTGTCCTTCTTTTCTTCTCTAGCTAGTTCATTGCCCTCTCGTCTTTCTCTCCCTCCATCTCGCTCTCCCTCTCTCGCAACGTCGACTGCACTGCTAGTGGCGTTGCCCTTTGTCTCTCTCTTCTGTTCTTCTCTTTTTCTCTAGCTAGGTCGCTGCCCTCTCATTCTTCTCTGTTTTTCCTCTTTTTCTGATTTAGCTACTGTATGTTGATGGGTTTGGTGTGATTTTGATTAACTTTTTTTAGGTTGCTGTGGCACAATCAGGGGGACACCTCATCTATCACAGGTAAGCGATTCACATCTTAGGGTTTTTCATCCCCAATCCTAATTTTCTAACCACATGATTTGCTTGCACTTTCAAGGTTTGGTTGTTTTTATTATCTTTTCTTGTTTTTGATGGGTTTGGATGGCCTGCATCATAGAGCTTCCTATCGCAATAGACTACTGGAAATGCTTAAGGAGATTATAATTGAAGAAAAATGACACTTTAAGATTTGTAGAAGAAGAAATACAACAAACTAAAAAAAAGAGATTTCATCATTTTTAATTTTCTAGTTTTTAAATTTCAAAACAATTAATATGGATAATAATTTTTTTTTGCTTCTTTATTTCCAAGTACAATTTAAAATATTTTATTATTTTTTTTCCAAGTGCGATTATGGACATTTTGATGATGATAAACTGTGAAGGTGATTGGAGCCTCAATAGAGCTTTGTAAGTTAATTTCAATTAACTATAATCAAACTAAAAATAATTTGTTTTTGTCACTTTTGCCATGCCAAAATAATTTTCTCTTTTTGTATAAAGTGCTTCTCATTTCACTTTTTTTTTTTTTTTTGCCTAATAAAAAGAACAACCAATTGAATATGGATATTAGAATAGTATGCTTGATGTGAGTAAAATTATTTTGATACATGACAATGAATTAACCGTGCCAAAAGGAAGTTCTGAATATGTCTGTTTTTTTAGTGTTTGCATTGGGTAATTTTTATTTATTTATTTATTTGTTTATTATATGTGTGTTTTGAATTTTGTGTACAGTCTTCCTCTCCTAGATTATGTTGGGATGCTGGAATATACTTCAAAGTCAAAGGGAAATTAGCATTATTTGAAAAAAAAAAAATTTGTGGTATGCATTTTGGATGGGGAACTTTATGATTATGATTTCTAAAATGGATATATATATATTTTTTTCTACTAAATCATTTTTCTATTTTGGAATGATTTTTGCGTTCATAGTTGTACCAAGTAGGTTACTCTAAATGACATGGACAAGTACTTCAATTATTTGTCTTTTTTATTACTTTAGTTTTTCATGAGAGATAAAATTGATATGGGAATCTCTTTATTTTGCTATTTTGTGACATTGCTGATAGAATATGAGTCCAAATGGCAGTTTGGGTGATTTCAAAGATAGGTAATGGTTATTTCACAATTAATAGTTTTTGTTTTTGCACGAAAATGGGATGCAATTTCAGTAAATTGAGTTTTCTCTCTCTCTCTCTCTCTCTCTCCTTAACAGGATGTAGAGAAGCAAGAGTTAGGAAGAATGAATACATGATCTTTTATGGTGATAGTTATTGTGTAGGATGAGTACCGTGAGTAAGCATTTTAGTACAATTCTGGGCCTCTTAATTTAGTTATGGAATTTCATGCTATTCACATTATGAACATTTGGTGATTTCATGAATTTCAAACCAAATTGACTATAATTTTAAACATTAGCATTGTTTAGAATGCCTAAATTTGCCTTAATTTTTATTTTATTTAATAATTAAGGTTTTCATGATTTTTCTTTCTTAATAAGGTATATACAAAGGTCTTCCTCACAATAAGGTCTCAAAAAAAATTGTTAGGAGTGCCTTTAGGCGTGAGTTATGCATATGTTTTCTGAATATGTTAAAGAGCAGCACATAGATGAGTTAATTAATTCATTATGCATATGTTTTCTGGATATGTTAGTGGAAGTAACTACTTCAAAGTGTGAACTAAATGAACCCTAAAGCTCTTGGAATAACATTAAAGACCAAGACATAACCAAAAGTCTCCCTTGCAATGCTCTTGTAGTTGCAGGTTAGTTTTTAGAACTTAAAAATTATTTCCTCGATATTTATTAATAAATGAATGAGAGCTCATTCAACAACCTTCTTTTTCTTATTGGGGGACTGAACTCATAAACCGTTATTTAGAAATTTCATTTTTTAACAAATGGTTTCCTGCTTGCTATATATTCTTTAATTGGACCGAGCTAGTCTTGGATTTTATACTTGTGAACAAAACATTATTTCAAAATCTCACATTGAAGCAAATTTGTTTTACAACAACGCATAAGATCAAAAAATGATTAGGTTGCCAATTTGATATCCAGAGAATAAAATGCTCTATCCTCTTGGTATGCACATAGAATAGAACATTAAAGTTTCTCAATGTAGTCAATCGTCTTTGCATCCAACCTACCTTTCCTATTCACGCATCATGTAAACCAATATTTCCCTACATTTCTTTCCAAAATGCACTTTGCTCCTAACTTTGCAAGTATGATGAAGAATTAATGACTTCTAGGTTGGACAATATTCGCTGTTCTTGTTTTTTTCTTGATTATGCATAACTTGACTCTTTAGTGTTAGGAGACTTGTCTCACATCATCTCTCTAAGCCACCAAAGCTTGGTCCATATAGTCTAAAAGGCCTTTCAACCCAATGCCAATTGGTTTTTGATTGCATTTTAACATGGTATTAGAGTTGGGGTTTTGGTGGTTCAAGTCTTTGTCCCAGGTCTATTTCTCTCATTTATCTCATGTCTATCACCTCTACATGTGATCGGACCGCATGCGCTAGCGAGTGTTAGAAACTTTTTCCACATCATCTCTCTAAACCACCCAAGTTTGATCCGTAGTCTACCTTTGAATCAGAAGTGAGTCAGTGACATATAATTATACCATTATCTATTAAGGTGAAATTCAGGGTTCAAGTCGTAGCTATGATCCGGGGTATGTTGCTCTTGCTTATGCATTAGCAAAGGAATAAGTGACATATAACTTATCTATGTCTGACACATGCCGCGTTGGTGCATGCCTAAACACACATAATTTTCAACTCCAATGGAGTAGACGTACTCTATTGATTGATGCTATAGCTTGTTTTGAATTTGACAAAAATAGCTTCCAAGATGTCTGGACCATGTTACTATTATACTTTGTAATCAAATTTTTTTTTTGTTGTAATTAATTAATTAATCTTTTCCATATGAATTCTCTTTGTTTAAATCTTGATTTTGAATTGTACGTCATTGATCGGTTCTATATCACCATTTTTGTGCATATTAATCTAGACCATCTAATTTGAGATAAATGGTATTGATAATGACCTCTTCACCAATTTTTCCCTTGATTTATTCTAGAAACCCGAAAGTTTCTTATGTCTTAATTCATTCTGAATTATTCCTTGTTTTCCAAAATAGTCTTTTATTGAAGTCTTAAGGAAAAAAGATGTTCCAAGATATAGTTTAATACATGTTGTTGGTCTGTCGCAATCAAGTTCTTAAACATGGTTGGAAGATTTTGCCTATTTAATAATGATAACAAGGTGATTATTGTAATTTGACTAGGACAAGGACAGGTTGGTATATTATAAAAGTGATTTTGAATTTAAAGTTCCTGAGCATGGTGACTTTGTGTTGTGGTGTCCTGCTGTTAATGGGGAATTCTCTGTTAGGTCTGTTTGGAATGCTATTAGAGTGCCTCAAGCTTGTGTTTCTTGGTGGTATGGGGTCTGGTTTAGCTACAATGTCCCTAAACGAGCTTTTATTTTGTGGCTTTGCTGCTGGAAAAGATTAGCTACTAAGGATAGACTTCAAAGATGGGGAATGGAGGTTCCTTTGCTTTGTGTTCTTTGTAATCTGTTACACGAATCTCATGATCACCTCTTTTTTGAATGCCCTTAGTCTTGTTAGATGTTGGGGCAAGTGTTGAGGAAATTTCATGTTTCTAGAGTGCCCATGAGCTGGTCTGCTGAATTGGAATATCGCACTTCAAATTTGAGAGGAAAGAGCTTCAAGGTTACTGTGTTTAAGCTTGCCCTTTCTGCTGCAATTTATCATATTTGGCTTTAAAAGATTGCTTGGATTTTTAGCAATAAAGCTTTTGATGCTTGTGTTGTTTTTAATCCTGTGGTAACAAATGTGAGGGATAGAAGTTGTTCATGGACTGGGGTGGGTAGTTCTCCCTCTAATAAGGATGTTTGCCAAGCTTGGAACCTTCCATTGAGGATTTTGAACAGTGGAGTTTAGCTCTCTGTTTTTCTTTTTCTATTTTCTTGTTTTGCTTGCCTTTCTTTGGGCTATTTTATTTTGCATCTTGAATAAATTTTACCTTCCCAAAAAAAAAGAAAAAAAATTATATCTTAAACCTTCTCTCAGCTTTGTATCAAGGAACAAATACTATCACTTCATCTTCCATATAAACATCATGTAGTTTTAATGTTATATTGAGTGAAGTGCCTTCTGAAGTGATTGGACTTTCGGTTAAGACATTAGTAGAGGTTAGCACTATGAACAAAGGGTAGTTTCAATTGTTTCACACTATTCATCATTGAACCTTAGGTCCCATATATATATGATAATTAAAACATGGGTAGCATTATGAACAAAAGGTAGTCTCAATTATATGATGTGCTTTGGGACATGTTGATTGAACCTCATTTCCCATATTTTCATGGATGGTATCTCCTTTTAAGAACAAATGGCATCTTATAAAATCGAAAACAAAAGAAATTTTTCAGAAAGGAATAAAGAGAAAAAAATGTAGTACAACACAAGCTTACAGATCATAACACATGTAGCTGAGGTGTAATGCATGTAGCTTTCCCCCTTCTTTTTTGATCAAGTTAAGTTCTGCATCAAGGGTTGAGCTGCTATTGTTCCTCTATTTGTTCCTCTATTGTGTATAATCTAATTTGTCCCCCTCTGTTGGGTGTGGTTTCTGCTGGTGTGGCTGCTGCTGCAGCAGTTGCTTTCTGTGGCTACTACTGCTTTGTTCCTCTATGTTGTTATTTTGTTTGTTGTATGGCTATCTCATGCCCCTCCTTGAAGTACTCACTGCATGACATTATTTATAAGCTACAAGAAATTAAACTCTGCATATAGGGTGTGGCTGCTGCTAGTTTGTATATTGGGTGTGACTTGTTTGTTATGTGGCTACTGTGTTCATCACTCACCAGCATTGTACTTTGTTCCTCTTTTTGTTCTTTCTTCTTTAATGTCTATTGATGTAATTGTTAGCATAACATATTATATTATTATCTGAGTTATTGGTTTGTAATTGTTCTATGCCCTCAGGGCTCATCTTGTAATTGTCTCATCTTGTAAACCCTAATCTTCATTTATAAACTGGGGATGATATCCTATCAAACCCTAAGCTGGTTACTCAAGCTTCATGGTATCAGAGCAGAACCTCTAGGGTTTTGGCACACCCTCACTCTAGGGTTTGAAACTTACCTAGGTGGACCATCTGCTAGGTCGATCTTCAGCTCGTCGATCTCTACTTCGTCTCCATCCTAAGTCGTCGTCGTCACTCAGCTGCCTTTCTATCGCCTTCGTCACTCAGCCGTCCTCAGCTCGTTGATCTCCTCTAGCAGTTCGTCGATCTTCTTCTTTGCTTGTCAGTTCGTCACTCGTCTTCATCTCGTCAACTCATTGCTCGTCTTCATTGCTCATCTTCTCCTCTGTCGCCTTCGTCGACCGTCGATCTCACTGGTATACTCTCATACTCTCATCCCTGTTTGGAATGATATAACCTATGTCATGTATAACACCGTACCAATACATATATAAATAAATAAATAAATAAATAAATATATAAAAAAAACTCAAAAAAAAAATTTAAAAATGGTTTCTTAATTTTGTTATGTCTTTATAGTGGTCATTGTGCCTATTCTTTCACCACCACCTTCCGGGTTTGTGATTGCCACTAGTTTTGTTGCGGGTTCGGTAGTATAATATCCATGACAGATTCCACCAGTTTGTCCCCTTCTTCTCAAACACCGAGGAGTGAGAGTCCCATTATACCTACTACCATGACTGAGAACCCCAACCCTAGTCTGAAAATCACCACCTCTCTATTTAATGGTCAAAACTACCTAGCATGGTCTCAAAGTTTGACTATGTTTCTGAAGAGCAGAGGGAAGATGGGATATGTTGATGGCAGGATACAGGCACCTAGTACCACTGACTTGGGTTATGACCAAGAGGAGATTACCAACTCTTTGATTATGGGTTGGCTTATCCATTCGATGGTTCCAGAACTTGGTGAGGGCTACTTGTCTATGGAGACTGCCTAGGATGTTTGGAATGCTGTGGCTGCCACCTATTCTCGCAAAGGGAATTTCTCACAGGCATTTGAGTTGTGCCGCTCTATTGAGAGCTCACTTCAGGGGGTGCAGACTGTTCTTCAGTATTTCACTTTTCTCACCAACGGCTGGAAACGCCTTGACCGCCTACAACACTATAAGCGTGTTTGCCCTGCTGATTCTGTTGGGTACATGAAGTTCATCGCACAGGAATGGGTCTTTAAATTTCTGGCAGGCCTAAATGTGGAGTATGATCCAGTTAGGGGTCGAGTTCTGGGTATGGACACTCTTCCTTCACTTCAGGAGGCATTTGCCTATATACAAAATGAAGAGAGTCGTCGGTCTGCTATGATGTCCCCTGTCTCTACTGACCGCTCAACATTACTGTCTACTCCTCGGGATGGCCTCAGCCTAACTCCCATCCCTCCGTCTGCTGCTAAGGAGTTTGTATTCTGTGATTATTGTAAGAAGTCGCGGCATACTCATGAGACGTGTTGGAAGCTTCATGGGACTCCATCCGGGGGTCGAGGTGATCGGTCTGGTTCTCGAGGAGGTTGGTCCGGCTAGTCTAGAGGACGTGGTTCCTATTCTCGTGCTCATCAGTCTAGTGTCGTTGATACACTTGATTCTAATTCTGCCTCTGTTGGCCAAGCTTCTGATGCTGAGCTGGAGGATGCTTTGCGCCAATTGTTGGACTGCCGGTCTTCTACTACTCTCAGTACAGCTTCCTCGTCCTTTGCCCACTTAGGTAACTTAGCTTCTTCTCCTTGTGTTTTCCTATGTCATAAGTCTTTGCCTTGGATTATTGATTCTGGTGCCTCAGATCATATGTCTGGCTCCTCTGATCTTTTCTCTATCTATAAGCCCTCTTCAGGTCAGGACAAAGTTAGGATTGCAGATGGTACTATTTCTTCCATTTCTAGAAAAGGTTTAGTCCATGTCACTCCTACTATACATCTATCTTCTGTTCTCCATGTTCCCAATTTTTCTGTTAATCTGTTATCCTTGAGTCGTCTTACCTAGGATTTGAATTGTAGTGTGACGTTTTTTCCTGATCATTGTCTTTTTCAGGACCTTGTCACGAAGAGGACGATTGGCAGTGGTAGTGCAAAAAATGATCTCTACTTCCTGGATCAACCGGACAAACTTGCTTATTCTTACACCACGTCTTCTACTACCCCCGCTGATTTATGGCTGTGGCATCAGCATCTTGGGCATCCTTCATTTCATTTACTTAAGCATTTATTTCCATCTGGTTTTGCAAATCATCATGTGTTTGACTTTCTTTGTGAGTCTTGTCAATTTGGAAAACAACACAGAGCTTCTTTTGCTCCCAGCTTGAATAAAAGTTTAGTTTCTTTTTCATTAATACATTCTGATGTTTGGGGTCCCTCTCGTGTTACGTCTGTGAAAGGTCATCGATGGTTTGTTACATTTATTGATGATTTTTCTCATACTACTTGGGTGTATCTCATGAAAGATAAGAGTGAGGTTTTCTCTATGTTTCACAATTTTCATAAGATGATCTGTACTCAGTTTGGGGCCACTGTCAAACTATTTCATTCTGATAATGGCAGGGAATACATAGATTCTGGGTTAGGACAATATTTCTCTACTCATGGCATTATCCATCAGACCTCTTGCAGCAATACCCCTCAACAAAATGGGGTGGCAGAATGCAAGAATCGGCATCTTCTTGACATGGCTCGGTGCATGTGTTTCTATGAGTGTGCCTCGGCCCTATTGGGGCGACGCTGTTCTCACCGCTGCCCATCTTATCAATCATCTACCTACTCAGGTCTTGCAAAAACAAGCTCCTCTTCACGTCTTTCTAGGTTCCCAGTCCTTGTTTTCTATTCCTCCCAAAATATTTGGTTGTGTCTGTTTCGTTCATAATCACCTTCCTTCTCGTGGCAAGTTGGACCCTCCCTCCCTCAAGTGTGTTTTTCTTGGTTACTCTCCTACTCAAAAGGGGTATAAATGTTACCACCCTCATTCTCGTAAGTGGTTTGTGTCCATGGATGTTACTTTCTTTGAGTCCTAGTCCTACTTCTTGTCCTCTCCGGTGTCACCGTCCTCATTTTCGAGGGAGCCTTGGTGTGAAATGAGTCCTGTGCTGAGTCCTGTGCTTCCTATGGTGGACCCAGTTGTTCTTGCACCACCCTCTTCTACAGTGCTTCCTATGGTAGAACCAGTTGTTCTTGCACCACCCTCTTCTACTGGGACTATAGAACCTCATGCCACCAAGGATAAGGACGGGCATGTTTATGTCCGGGACATAGACAAACAACAAGTTAACTGGATACAAAGGACCACTTCTGCTCCTCCATTGCCATCTCCTGCTTCTGAAGAGAGTCTAGGTAACTTTGAATCTCTTGAGTCCATTGATCTTGATGTTCCTATTGCCAGGAGGAAGGGTGTGAGATCTTGTACTCAACATCCTATCTGACATTTTGTGCCCTACTCTCATTTGTCATCCTCATATAGAGCATTTGTGTCCAATATTTTCTCTGTTAGCATTCGTAATCATTTTCAAGATGCTGTTGCTACCTCTGAGTGGAAACTAGCCATGATTGAGGAAATGAAAGCACTTAGGAAGAATGGCACTTGGGAATTAACTGAGTTACCTACAGGCAAACGACCTGTGGGATGTAAATGGGTATATACTGTGAAACACAAAGCAGATGGGTCTATTGGGCATTACAAGCCAAGACTTGTGGCAAAAGGGTTTACTCAGACATATGGCATTGATTATCAGGAGACCTTCGCACATGTGGCTAAGATGAATTCAGTCAGAGTACTTCTCTCTAGCAGCTAATCTAGATTGGCCGCTTTATCAGTTTGATGTCAAGAATGCCTTTCTCCATAGTGACCTCGAAGAAGAGGTATATATGGACATTCCTCCTGGTTTTGAGGATCATCAGACAGAAGGCAAAGCATGCAAGCTTTGGAAGTCATTATAAGGTCTCAAATAGTCTCTAAGGGCTTGGTTTGAGAGATTCACTCAGGCTATGTTTAAACATGGCTTCAAACAGAGTCAGGCAGATAAACCTTGTTTGTGGAACATTCCTCACGTGGTAAGACTACAGCACTTATTGTTTATGTAGATGACATAGTTCTTACGGGCAATGATAGTGGAGAAATACCTCTATTGAAGAAATATTTAGCTAGTGAGTTTGAAATCAAAGACTTGGGAAGCTTGAAGTATTTTTTGGGAATTGAAGTTGCTGGCTCTAAAAATAGGATATTTATCTCACAGAGAAAATATGTGCTTGACCTGTTGAAGGAAACTGGGATGCTTGGCTGCAAGGCATGTACCACTCCACTGGATCCCAATCAGAAATTGGGGGATGATGAAGGAGGAGAAGCTGTTGATAGGGGGAGCTATCAGCAATTAGTGGGTAAGCTCATTTACCTATCTCACTCCCGTCCTGATATTGTTATTGCAGTCAGTGTGGTTAGTCAGTTTATGCATGCTCCTCATCAGACTCACTTTGAGGCTGTCATGAGAATCTTGAGGTACTTAAAGTCTGCTCCTGGTAAGGGTCTTTATTTTTTCAAAGTATGATCATCTTCGTGTGGAAGCCTATATAGATGCTGACTGGGCTGGGTCAGTAACTGATAGGAGATCGACTTCAGGGTATTGCACCTTTGTTGGAGGCAACCTAGTTACTTGGAAGAGTAAGAAACAGAATGTGGTTGCCAGGTCAAGTGTAGGAGCTGAGTTTAGAGCTATGACACAAGGTGTGTGTGAACTTTTATGGATCAAGTTATTGTTGAGTGATCTAGGTATTGATCAGATGGACTCCATGAGGTTATACTGTGATAATAAGGCTGCCATCAACATCGCTCACAATCCAGTTCAACATGATAGGATAAAACATGTTGAGATTGATCGCCACCTCATTAAGGAGAAACTCACTAGTGGTACCATTTGTACTCATTTTGTCCAGTCTGGTGAACAACTTGCTGACATTCTCACCAAGGGGGTTGGGAATAAACCATTACATGACATATTAGGCAAGCTGGGCATGAGAGATATTTTCGCACCAGCTTAAGGGGGAGTGTTAGCATAGCATATTATATTATTATCTGAGTTACTGGTTTGTAATTGTTCTATGCCCTTAGGGATCATCATGTAATTGTCTCATCTTGTAAACCCTAATCTTCATTTATAAATAGGAGATGCTATCCTATCAAACCCTAAGCTGGTTACTCAAGCTTCAGTAATCTCATATGAAATGTATGTTTTTTTTTATCAATAAATACTTTTTTGCTGATCAAAAAAAGATTACATTTTTTTATGCCCATAACTCTCTATTAATTTCATGTATAATGTGATTTTAATTTAAACTTCGATTTACAATTGCTAAGGTTATAGGTTATCGGTTAATGCAGAGAGATAAAAAGGCTACACTCGTTTGTTGGGGGCAATTACTATATCAGGTAATCTTTAACTATTTGTTAAGGCATTTTTAATTTATTTAGAGAATTTTGACACTTTTTTATTAAATTTGTGGCTATTACAGGATTCACTTATTGTATTCTTAGTTTCGTTATACTACTGTGAACGCATCACAATACATACATACATAAAAAGTTGAAATCTTAATGTTTTGAGCATTCATTATATGACAAACAATTAGATGATCCAAGGAACTATTTGATATATAAATAAGATAAGACCAAATATGCTAATTAGGGGGTGGTTGCTGTATTTTGCTTCAAAAATCTCAATTCCATGTCTAACTCAACAAATAAATAAGTCAAATTGCTAAAATAAATGAATATGCTTTTACAAAAATAACTAAACTAATATGTAACACTATAATGCTATACTAAAAATGTCACACATCTCATAATTTGTTTTTGCAATATCAGACAACTAATTATCACAACATATCATCGGTGGTTAAGTACGATTTGTGGGCACAATGCTATCAAACTATTCATATTCATTCTAGTTTTTATTTGAGCAACTTTTTGACCTTAATGTAAGTGAAAGCAACCTCAAGTTTAAGATTTAGGTCCTTCTGATTTCAATTTAGTCATGAAAGTAAAGGTGGCATTTTGGATGAAATCTCATTCTGTTGGTAGCGCCTACTCAGTTGATATTTGCTCTTGTTTTGGAACCTTGTAATTGGATTTGATCAGTATTCCATTATGACATAATTTGAGCTAGATTTTGGTTGGACAATATGCTACTAATTTACAAACTTGTGGAGATATTGCTTGTAATTAGTTCATATATGCCAAATTTTAATTGGTGAATCACGTGTTATTTTTTGATTTTGGTATATTGAAATCATGTAATTCACTATAGGAAAAATTGCTCGTAATTTGTTAACCTATAATGTGAAACCAATGTTTTCAGACTAAGAACTTTATTATTAACATTTTAACATTGTAATTTTTTTTCATATGTTTGACAGATTGGCAATGGATGGAACATAATTTAGGGAGCATCAAATGATTACATTTTGAATTTTTGAATATGTTTGTCATAGGTTTTTGTTATGAATTTGCAAGCTTAGAAGTTTTTTTGGAATTACATGTTTAAAGTTTGGGATTGTAAGGGATTTGTACTTATATTGGATGTTTTGGATTTGATATTTTGTTTATATTTAATATGATACTATTTTTGAATTAAGTTTATATTTTGGATGCTTTGCACAGGTGTGTTACTTTGAATTATATTTTGCTTATGTTTATAGGCTTATGAATTATGTACTGAACAGGGAAATTGAATTTTTTTTTTATAAATAATGAATTTTTAGTGACAGGTTTTTCAGTTGTAAATTTATTTTTGGTGACATTTTATTTCTGTTGCTGAAAGTCTGTGTAAATAATTTTTTTAGCGACCCAAAACTTGATTGGTCGCCAAAAGTTTTAAAATTCAACAATCAATTTATTTAGTCACTGAATGATATTTTTAGCGACGCATTTATATGTTGCTAAAACTTAACATGTCATTTTCTTAATGCTACTTTTAGCGACTAAATGTTAATTTTTGGCAACGAAATTTTAGTCTTTTGGTGATTGAAATATTTGGTCACCGATGTATTTATAAATAAATCGGTGACCAAAATTGATTTGGTTGCCAAACCATTTAGTGATAGGGCTTTAGCGACCAATTTTGTTGATGTCGCGGATACTTTCAGCAACTAAAATTATACTTTTGGTGACTAAAAAAAAAGTCCCTAAAAGTTTTTTTTTTTTTTGTATTGTATGTTTTGTTATTAAGAATTTTTTTAATTTGGATTTAATTGTTAGTTTGGATAGTATATGTATTTGTTGGATTATTATATGTTTATGGATTTTTATTTTCTTTGATATGCACAGTTAATAGTTAAGTTTTGTACATGGTTGAAAATTGAATGTTACAGGTTGTGGAGAAATAATTTTATTGAATGGTTGAGAATTGAATGAATGAATGAATAATTTTATATATGAACAGGTTACAGGTGACGTAAAAAATATTACAAAACAAATTATAAAAACTAAATGAGACTTTTTGGTGATTAAACAAATATCACAGGTTGGCTTTTGACTATTAAAATTTTAGTCGCCAATTGTCAAAAAGTGAAATTTTTTACTATTAAATTTTTAGTTGCCAATCTTTAAAAAGTGAAACTTTTGGCTACCAAATAGTTAGTCGCCAAACATACATGCTCAAATTGGCTACTAAATTATTTAGTCACTAAAAGTAAAAAAGATATATATTTAATTATTTTTAAAAAATATATGGCGACTAAAGTTTTAGTCGCCAATAGGTCACTTTTGGCTAACAAAAAAATTTTAGTCGCTGATTGTTTCCTCGACAAACTGTTGGCGACCAAACGGGTGACTAAATATATTAGTCACCAAAAGTAATTGGCGACTAAAAATAAGGCTTTTGGAGACTACATTTTAGTCGCCAAAAGTGAAATTTCTTGTAGTGTTTACATTTGTGGAATTCATCAAATTTAAAATGTTTTTGTGCGATACCTTATGCCATGAGATGATACTCATGTCACTCGTTAGCAACCGAGTCCTTAGTTGCATTTTGTGGGTGTATTGCATTAGTTATTTTATATAGGATCATGCATGTGTATATAGCATATTACTTTGGGCTTGCCATAGATAAATGCCAAGTGACCACTTACTATTTAGCATCCCAGTTGTGTATGTTATTTTATTATGTCTAGCATCCTACCATGTGACTATGTGCTTCAGTGATATACCTCTCTGACTGCCAATGGATGAAAGTTGTGTTGCTTATGACGTTGATAGATATACATATAAGCTTAATTTTTTTTTTTTGAGTTGTAAATTTATTCAAAATCCTTTCAAAATACATGAAATCAAAGCATAACCAAAATGAATGACATAATCTATAATTGCTTACTTCCCATAGTATTGTTAGCATCATTAAAATCGGAATATGAACATATGAAGACTATAAAACTCACATCATGACTTAGTGGAGGCCGATCTTTTGATCGGGTGAGCGGGGATGCTCAATTCATAACATTTCCTCTTCATACCTAAGTTCCCGAACCAAGACACTTTGGTTATGACGGACAGTAACCTTTGGCACGAGTCACGGGTTTTCTAGTTTTTCCAAAAGATTAGGTGGCGACTTTGAAATCTGGTGACATAGTCCATTTTTGGGAAGGTTTTGCAATAAAATGGATTTTCTTTACAAATTGTCGGATCTGAACTTTCATTTATGTTTCACATTGCATTTGTGAGATTGGATCAGGAGATCAGGAGTCCAAACTGTTGGGCGCGCTCGGGTATCTCCCAAAAGCATCCCTCAGTACTAGGGCAGGAATTAGGCTGTGAAAGGGAATGAATGAATGGGTTTCGACGGTGATGGTGGCAAAGCATCATAGTAATGATGGGGTGGTTGTGGATAGGTAGTGTGTATTGAGAAATATAGTGGATTTACTTGAGGGACAAAAATGTAATTTGATTATGGAATAAAAATGTAATTAAAAAGATTAGAGTGATAGTGTGTCCTGAGAGAAGTATAGGTGTGCAAATAGAATTTTGCAAAGCACAGAGGTGGTGACATTAAGAAAAAAGATAGAATGAAATATCAATACTTTTTTTTTCTTTTTCGTTTTTAAATATCAAGTGTAAATGTTTTAGATTGCTTCATGCAATTTTTCTTAATATAAATGTGTTAGTGTGATTTACCTTTTGGGCATGTTTGATTGAGTAAATTATAATATAGGATTGAGATATCTATATAACTTACAGTCTGATGTTTGATTGCATTATTTGAATTAGATTTTGATGAATATTCTATCTAGCAAAGTTAACATTTTATTTTTATTTTTATTTTTTTAACAATAATCCATTCTACACTAATTGTATGAATTAAAAATTTCCACTATTAATGCTACTAACTGACATTTGTTTTATGTTTTATGTTTTTTGGGAAAATTACACTAACACCTCTTAAATTTGTCTTATCACCTCCTTATTCCTTAAAATCACATGGACACCCCCTTACTTTAGAATTTTGTGTGATAATTGAACCCATATGTGAGTCAACGATTACTTAAGCTCATAAAATTTGTTGATGTCAGAAAAATATCACCCTTTAATGCCTACTTTACTATCACGATCCTAACTTGCCCTTAAAGGTTGGAGTGGTGACTGACTAGTAATCATAGATTACATGGCCTCTTAACCAAAAAAAAAAAAAAAATCAATTTAATAATGGGGCCTAAAGTCGAAGCAAAACAAAAATAACATTGTTATTGAGCAGTGCATACATGATATGACAATCATATATTTATATTTTACATACACATAATAAATATATTATAGAAAAAGCAAACATTCATATTACAAGTTTTAAACTCAAGACTTCTCAAAAACATTTCAAAGGGGGCAACAAGGGCCTTGGCTCGGATGTCATACATGATATGAAAATCATATATTTATATTTATATTGAGCAATGCATACATGATATGACAATCATATATTTATATTTTACATACACATAATAAATATATTACATGAAAAGAAAACATTCATATTACAAGCTCCAAACTCAAGACTTCTCAAAAACATTCCAAAGGAGGCAACAAGGGCCTCAGCTCGGGTGTCACTTCCAAAAGCTTCACAAAAGTTGACGAAAGCAAAACTCTAAACTTGATCTCCCAAATGCTCACCTACATATATATAGGAGAAGGCGGTGAGCTAAAACCTAATGAGTAACACCAATATAAAGGATTTAATGAATGAAGTCTAATGTCACGCCCCATTTTTTATTATTCGGTTAACATTACCAAGTCTATCATTATAGTCCATTTCATTAATACAATACGGAAAGGAAATCCACCGACATCCATAAATATATAAAGGTTCCCTCAATTGCATTAACAAATTGAAATGTAACATGAATTACAATTAAATAAATTGCCTGTAGGCTTACACTACTACATAAAAGAGAAAGGGTTCAACCCTCTTTACATCAATGGCATTTCGCCAACAAATAAGGGCCCATGGCCAACACATAAGGAAGATCACTGATCTTGTATCACTTATAAACTTATACTTGAAAAAGGATTAAAAAAGTGGGATGAGCATAAAGTTCAGTAGGGATCCCAACAAGATTCTAAACAATAACAACATATTAATGGTTATGATCATGAATACTTCATATCATGCAATATAAATAAGTAATGGTTTATAATCAAGGTATACTTATATATATATGGTTTTCCAAAATTTCGTCTAATTTTCTCAATAGTACATAACGTTTTCTTTTCCTTCTCTTACATTATCCATTTAAAAAAGAACATAAATTAACAACACAGGATAGATCAAGGAAGTAAATGAAGTGGGTGGACGGTTTCTAGAGAAAGATGAGAGAAAAGAGAGTGATAGTTAGCGTAAAGAGAGAGAGAGAGAGAGAGAGTGAAGTGAAAAGTGAAAGAAAAATGTGTAAGGGTTCAACTTTTAAGTGATTGGACACATTTTTCAGAGTAGATTGCAGACAGACTGCTCGAGTGACCAAACCTGCGCTCGAGCACACAATTCAAACTACCAGAATCTCCCTCCTCCTTGTGAACGACTGCTCAAGCGAAGAAAACTTTAGCTCGAGTGAAGAATACAAACTCTTAGAAGCTCAGACTACAAAACTAGATAATGGGAGGTCGACGTTACTGTTCGAGCTACGAAAGGACCGCTTAAGCGGTCTCAACTTGAAAGTGAGACAGAACCACCTCAAAACATTTCCACTATTTTCCCTGATTTCACTCCCACACCCAAAGTACAAAATGACATCTCGGAATACTTCATGAATAATCATAAGGAAGAATAGATAACAATATGGGACTCGAACGGCTTAGTAGTGACGAAGACAACTAAAGGAGACAGAAATTACATATTAGGATTCTCAAATTGTTTGGAAGGGACTCGAGACATCACAATTACTTAGCGAATCCACACCTAAATTGAACCGATCCCGATGTGTCCCTTCTACCACCGTCTTTACCTCGAAATTGTCTTGCCTAACGTTGAATCTAGAATGCTGATATCGAATCGACGACGATGAGCCACTCTAGAATCCACCAAAGCTTTAGGTCCAAATTCCTCGAAATCCACTGAAGAACAACTCTCTCTTTTGTGAATAAAAGAAAACAAACAAACCCTTGATAATATTGATATGAAGTTCACGGATCCATTGATCACTCTTAAATCAGCAAGGAAACACTCATAAAACACTCTCCAATATAAAACACTTTGGCTCTGTTTGGTTTGACTGATTCCAAGGGCACACCTTTCAAAACACTTTTCAAAATTCATAACCAAACATACAATTAAAAATTACACAAAACTCAATTCAAAAATTAATTTCAAAACTTATAACCAAACACACAATACAAAACTCTTTTCAAAACTCTTTTGGTGATATAGTGTTAAAGATAGTTAGTGATGAGATTGTTAAATTATTTTTAGAAAAAATCATCAAAAAATAATTTCTATATTTAAAAAATATCTAAAACAAATATATATATGTATATATATATTTTTTCAAATAATAGGTTGCAATTGCAAAAAAATAAAAATAAATAATAAAATAAAATAAAAAATAAAAAATTCACTGTTCCGGTCAACCGGCCGGCCGTTCGGGAGAATGTCCAGGTAAACCCAATTCGTTCTTTTTAAAATTCAAAATCCAAAAACGACTTTCAAAACACTTTTCAAAACTTTCTTCAAAACTTATAACCAAACAAATTTTCTCTTTTCAAAACTCAATTCACAATTCTACACTCAAATCATAACTCCAAAAAGATAATCACAATTCAAAAACTAAACGAAATGCAACCTTTGCTTTTTCTTCCTCTCTGAAAATCTGGACGACTCAAACCCTAAAATGAGTAAACAATGCACTTTATAGTAAACAGGATTGCGAAGATCACTCGAGCGATGTGAGTAAAGACGGTGCAAAACATATAAGCTGACTGCTAGAGCGCAGCATTCACCGCTCGAGCGATAAAACTTGATTCCCAAAAGTTCAGATACTCTGCAAAAATACTGGATGACCTTTTTATCCGCTCGAGCACACAAATGACAGCTTGAGTGATCAAACAACTTCAACTGCATTTTTGATTTTGGTTTGGGGGCGCTGCCCCAGACCTACCATGGGGCACTGCCCCTTGGATCCTCGCGAGCTGACTGGGCAATCTCAATCCCTGTACATAGTCAGCGAAGTGGCAAAGATGAAAGCCTCAAGATCACAAACTTCTCTTCATAAGCACAATTGGGGTTGGATTTGCATCTAAACACTCACATCCTTACTGAAACAAAAGAGCGAATCAAATTACAATCGAAAGGAGTTTTTTCAAACGAGATTGCTAATTACAAAAATCTAACATGCGTTTGTAGACATCCCCGAACGCCCCGGGAGGGTGAGTCCTGTTCTGTTCATTTGGGGTCACTACAGCTCAGGACTCTCAAATTGTCATGGTTCTAAGTCTGAACCAAAGAGTCCAAATCCGGCAAATCGTTTTGAGAAAACAGATTTTTGAAAGAAGTACCAAGCATGGACTGCTTTGTCAGATACAGAGTCGCCACCTAAATGTTTTATTTTGGGGAAATTTAGGAAACCCTGACTCGTTTGCCTAAGGCCACATGTCCGTCATCACCAAAGTTGCCTCGGCTCGAGAACTTGGGTACGATTGGGGAAGGTCACTTCGTGAGCACCCCCGCTCGCCCGATCAAAGATCGGCCTCTACTAACCATGATATCTATTTTTGAAAACATTATGCGTTCTTATTCCGGTTATTAGTCTAGATTTACTATGTGATGCGCACAGCATACAAGTATAGACTAGATCGCCTGAATTGGAACAAAACATTTCATGTTTGTCTTTGAAAGATGGTTTGCTACTCGCAAGTAGGCTTAAAATGCAGATTTTGCCACCCTCGGGTGGACTTTAGAAAAGATGGTTTTGCCACTATCTAGTGGGCTTAAAACTCACAGTTGATGATTTGTTCTAATCCAAATAACCCAACCTTCACCCACAGGCATTCAGGCAGTTATATCACATAAGCAAATAGCCTCATGGTAAGCATGCTATTCATGGCAGTCAGTCGCACGCATGAAAGGATGCTAAAGCATAAAACTTACCGAGTACTCCAAGCCAAAAAAGAAGCTCATTAGAAATCCATGCATGATCCTAATTATACAGAAGTGCCTAATGCAACACATGCAAAAATGCAACTATAGCAGGCTCGGCTATTCTAAACATGGCATATGAAATGCTACAGCTAACATGTATTCAATTTGGAATTGAAAATACAATGCAGCTAGTATGATGCGCCGAGCCCGGTGCATGCAAAACAGATGAATGAATGTAAACATGCTATCATACTGTATGCTAATTGAATTATTCCCTAATCTAACCATCATAAGCGGACATACAACACACACACGCACACTTATTACAGTTGTGCCCTCGCGCAGAGGGTCCGAATAAATAGTACAGTCTGAATAATACAGTCCGAATATAAACAAATTCCTAATTAATTTACAAATTAACTAAGAAAAGCTATAAACTGGCATGCAAGCCAGGGACTGCCTTGACTCTTCTTCAGATGAATGATGCATGTCTGGGCTGCCTTGCGCGGAAATCCACTGGGATGCCCCAATTAGCCTCTGTTTTGCAATTATTCTTGGAAAGCGCGCCAAGCTCCGGAAGGTTGCTAATTCTTGATTTGCTGCAATAGAGAGCAGGAAAGGGGCATAGCAATGTATTTTCACAAATGTATGCATGCCTCGATCCTCGTGCCACCAATCACGCATCTCGATGCATGATGGCCGAAGAGTCGAAATGTGCAACTCAATATAGAATGAATGCACATGAAAACTCAACTAAAACCTAGCTCCATCATGGATAATCCAGAGTGTCAGTGACTGGGGAATTTAGACACGTTCCGTCACTCGGAGTACGAAACGTACCTCGTTTCCCGTGCTCAGGATAACTCCTATCCCAAGCACTATGCAATATGCATGACATGCATGAAATGCAACTAATATACAACCTAGCATACACAATGTTGTGAAATGGCATACACGATGCACGAGGTAACATGGCATACACAATGCTCTAACATACAACCTAGCATACGCAATGCTATGAAATAAAATGGCATACACAATGCATAAATGGAATTACACTAACATGAGTGGACCTCAGCCACACTCACATAAGAGGCCATGCGATGAAAATGAGACAACTCGAGATGCGCGCACGCGTGCAAGCAAACCGAGGACCGACCCTAAGGCACAAAATGCCACTCTGACAAGACATGGCAAGGCATGGAATATGGCATACAAGCATGCAAATTTCAGCGCTAAAATATAACCCAAAACAGTCCCAAATCATAAAAGCATGGCTCCCGATGCATGGAATGAAACCGAAATGCAAAACTAGGCCTATGCATTGGCCTATAGCTATACAAAACATGCATCATTTGAATATGGAATATAAATACAGAGTCAAGACAGCCCAAAAATAAGCACATTTTCAGTTCTAAGCAAGGCCAAATAGCAAACACAAATAGGGAAAAACTAGCATGCAAAAATGGCCCTAAATGTGATAAAGAAGCAACTCACAGCTTCTGACCCCAAACAGATTAGGGCCCTTCAACAATGTTGAAGAGGGGCCCAGAATATGATATTTTACAATTTATGGTAAGCCACAAAAACCAACACAGGTATGGCTAAGCTCTCATGCAAGAAACGGGCCAAAAAATGGACAAAGAAACAAGTAGTGGTTTCTGGCCTTAAACACAAAGGGGCCCTTCAACGATGTTGAAGAGGAGCAAAAAATAATGCACTTTACAGTTGATGGTCGGACCCAAAACAGTATGCAAATATGTTCAAAATGCTATGCAAAATAAGGCCAAAAAAGAGAGATATAACACAAAGTATATAAAGGATGCCTCAAACAGTGAAACACCCTTAATAAAACATGAAGAGGGGGTCAAAATAAGGTCATTTTTAGTTCGGAACACAGCCCAAAAACAGAAGCATACGAGGTTAACAAATCATGCAAAAATATGGCCAAAAGAGAGATATAAAGGCAAGTAGCAAATGGAAGCCACAAACAGTGATGAGCCCTTCAACAATGTTGAAGAAGGGTTCAAAATAAGCAACTTTTCAGTTTATAACATGCCTCAAAACTGTCTAAACGTAGGCCAAAAATACTACACAAGGAATAGGCATACAAGAGGGATAATGAAGCAAGTGCAACAAGGAGGCCTCAAACAGTGAGAGGCCCTTAAACAAACATGAATAATGGCTCAAAATAAGCCTAGTTCCAGTTAGGGTTGGAGCCCAAAACAGCAAGCAAGAATGGCTTAGATAGAACGCAAAAATAAGCTTAAAAAGAGGGGAAGTGTTGCTCACCCTTGTAGAACAAACTTCAACACTTCTTTGCTTGAGAAAAGATGCCTCCTTAGCTCTGGAAATCAGCTTCAAGTGGCTGCAATGGAGGTTGGAGGTATGGTGCTAGGTGGTGGTGTAGAGAAGGGTGTTGGACTTGAAGGTTTTGAGCTTGGGAGTATAGAGGAAGAGAGATACAAGGCAAGGGCTTAGGGGGGAATTTTGTAACCCTAAACCAGCAGCTGGAGCTGCTGATATATAGGCCAAAGAGGGCGAAAAAAGGGGGGAAAAATGGAGGGAAAATGAGTCAATTTTCCCTCCAAAAGTGCCAAACCCTCGGACATGGGTGAAGTGTAAAAAAAAAATACATGGCTGGAATGCACTCACAAGGGCAAAAATGGCCGGCCAGTTTAAAAGGACAAAAAAAGTCATCCACCAGGTAAGTGGCCGGCCGGCCAGAAAAAGGTGGCCGGCCGGCCAGGTCAAAGGGGAAAAGTGGCCGGTCACCTCTTAGGATGAAGCCCCAGACGTTAGCTTTTCAATGGCGCAAACCTTGCGTTAAAATTCCTCCTGTAGAAAAAGTTATGCCCTTTTCCGTGAAACCGCGCAGATTCGGTCCAACCGGACTTCAACCAACCACATCTCCCCCTCCCGGACTTGGACTTAGGAGATTCTTGAGTGAAAAATGAAGCCCCAGAAGTAAGCTTTCCAATGGTGGTGTCCTCATATCTTAATTCCTCTTGTGCAAAGAGTTACACCCGTTTCGGTGAAGCCGCGCATATTTTTCTCCTTCCCTGATTCATGCTGAACCACTTTTGACCAAAAAGGAGTTGGCTTTTCAGCAAAATTGCTGGCCTCCCACCCTCCTACAAGCTTTCTAACAGTGAAAATAAGGTCTCCACCAAAAATGAGCCCAAACCGATGCAAAATGAAGGTTCGGGGGCCGAAACGCGAAGCCCGAGGCCCCGAAAACTGACTGTTAGGCACCGTAAGTGGTGTTCGACCACGAAGTTGGTCTCTCGGACCACAGTGTCCCTCAAACGGGAGTAAATAAGATGTATGCCAAAGACCGGAGCAAACGGAGATGGTTAAGCGGTCCCGAACCGAGGCACACGGCCAACGGCTCCGAAAAATCGAAAACCGGACTCCAAACGGGCAAAATAGCCTACGACCACGAAACGTAGCCTACGGCCACTGAGAGAAGATCTATGAGACCTCTCCCTCCCTTCGGGAAGAGAAAATAGAGAAAATAGGGACTGGTTCGAAAATCGAGGCAAAGCACAAAACAGTCCGGAAGTCCGGAGGCATGGCTCGCAGCTAAGGCTCTGAAACTTCCGAACGAGCACAATATGCAACATCACCAAGCGCTCAATCGGTGACGTCTGAGTCTTAAGGTCGGTCAAAAATGGGGTGTCTACAGTTGCCCCTCTTTGACAGAACTCGAAAGTCATAAGTGACGGAAGTGAATGTCAAAGCCGAGAGATGACCCATTTTTGACAAGGCTGAAGACTTAGACAAACACACAAATGTGCCCGCAGGCATGCCCGCAGGCAGGGGCAAAATGCAACTGACAATGCAAGAAGCCAAAGGTAGCTCAAGGTCATGCAAATGCAGCAAGCTGTGATGAAGCACATATTCACAATAGATGCAACAGTTTTAAGCAAGAATGCAAAGCAACAACTACATTTCATGCAGTTAAGAATGCAGAGATTTATTCAATTCTCGTCGCGTCTCACACAGAGAAGATATGATACCTGCGCGATTCGTCTGGTCGCACCAGCCTCAAATGAACCGTACATACAATATCGTGCCTGATGGTGCTGGGGATCTCTCGCTTCTTCTTGGTTGAACCACAGGTACTACTTTTCTCCCTGACTATGGTTGCAGCTTTCCCTATTCTCCAACATGGTGACAGACTAGGTTGGATCGGTATCCAGAATTGAGGTGCATACAGACGCTGTCTCAATCTATGGGGCTGCCATACAAATTTCAAGCCGAGGATATACCCCTGGGTATTTAAACCAGACTTTAGTCTCGAAAATCCCGAACCTTTGCGTTCTAGGCATAAGCCATTCGAACTCTAGTTTCCACCGTCTCAGTTGGTCTCCTAGGAACTCACCGCGAACACAGGCAGGTGGCTATACTAGACCACCGGAAGTCGTTCGGGCACGACAAACACCAAAGGAATTGCACCTTTAGAGGATTTAAGGTCTCCTAGACCAGGGAGTGCACAAGACAGTGCGAAGAAATGCAAGTACGATGCGCAAAAACAGCGCGAATGATGATGCAGGATTTAAGGTCTCCTTAGACCAAAGGATTTAAGGCCTCCTGGACCAGGGAGTGCACAAGACAGTGCGATGCAGAGTGAATGCACAAAACAGTGCGATACAGATAAGGTGCGCAAGATAGCGCGAATGGTACAATGCACAAAATAGTGCGATACGCTAAGCAGCGCGATTGATTTAAAATGCACAAGACAGTGCGATGCAGGTGCGCAAAATAACGCAAATGATAAACTGCACAAAACAGTGTGGTGTGCAAAATAGCGTGAATGATAAACTGCACAAAACAGTACGATTGAGGTGCGCAAAATAGCGCGAATGATAAACTGCACAAAATAGTGCGATTGAGGTGCGCAAAATAGCGCGAATGATAAACTGCACAAAACAGTGCGATTGAGGTGCGCAAAATAGCGCGAATGTAAACTGCACAAAACAGTACGATTGAGGTGCGCAAAATAGCGCGAATGTAAACTGCACAAAATAGTGCGATACGCTAAACAACGCGAGTGATTTGAAATGCACAAGACAGTGCGATACGCTAAACAGCGCGAGTGATTTGAAATGCACAAGACAGTGCGATACGCTAAACAACGCGAGTGATTTGAAATGCACAAAACAGTGCGATACCCTAAACAGCGCGAGTGATTTGAAATGCACAAAATAGTGCGATACGCTAAACAGCGCGAGTGATTTGAAATGCACAAGACAGTGCGATAAAATGCATCTTCTATGCAAGTATGGGGGCATTTTCCATGCAAAAGATACAGGAATTTTCTATGCAAGTATGAAAGCACATTCTACGCAATATTGAATGCAAGCATATTCTATGCATGAAACAAGCAAAGCATATTCTATGCGGAATCGAAAGCAAGCATATTCTATGCATGAATCATAACAATGCGCGGCACGCATGCAACAACAGTGTACATTAAAGTTCACATTCTATGTAGTAGAGGAGCATCAAATATGTACTCTGGTGCCTCTGATTTACCTCTTAGAGGACTTTGCAACACACTCAGCTCAAAAAGGGCACACCTTGTTCATATTGGCGAGAGATAACATCTGCTGCTGCTGCTTTAATTGCCATTCTGACTTGAAGCATGCTTAAGCTTGGAGTAGAGGCACACTCATTCTTCAGAGCACTGACAAGGCCTGAAGAGGTACATATGGAATGCAATCTCAGAATTTTCTGAAGGTGAAACACACTCAAATGCTCGAAATTTTCCCTATTTTCTTTTGCTTTGCAGTCCAGAACTTATATAGCTTCAGATAGGTCCTTGTTTTACCGTTCACACTTATCGGGGGTGGACCCTGCAGTTTTATGAAAGAACAAATCCTGTTTTGCACAAATGTGGAGAATGGCACAGCACTCTGAGCACAAGATGATTTTTTTGAAATTGAGAAATGAGTTCTCGACCGAGTATTGAGCCTACAACTGAACACAGCAAAAAAAGACTCAATAATGGAAAACAAAAGGTAAACAACCTAAACACATCGAGACACGCTCGGACTGACTCAAAGCAAGAATCGAGACAAGACAAAAGACACAACACTCAGACGTGTTACAAAGACGAGAGACCCCTTGGTGCACGAGGAGCCAGTTTCTCCGGGTATTATTTCCCACCCTTTTCTTATTTGTGATTCTCACATCACTCGGCCCTCAAGCTCTGTTTTTCTAAAAAAAAGCCCTTTCCTCACTTTTTCTCTCAGCGCACATCTCTCTATTCTTCAATCTCTCATTTTTATCCCTCCCCTGGGTGGTTGATGGATAAACTGAAAGTTACAGGTTCTTGCCCAACATAATCAGTTCGCGCTATTTCCTTCGGTGACATCTGTCGATGCGCCGGATGAGGAAATGGAGTATCTTGATCCATTCCAATCTTGTGCTTCGCACTTGGCTTGATATCTCGCTGCTTGGAGGATGAGAGAGCTTTCAGCCCTTCCGCTGTCGCCTTTAGTTGTGCCTTTTCTGGCAGGTAGAGTGCCCTTCTTGGCAAGTATGGCGCCTTTTCTGGCATGTATGTTGACAATGGGGAAAAGACAAAACACCTGACTCAACTGTGCCCCTAGTTCATCATTTTGACCATTTTTGTTTTTGACTTTCTACTAAAACAATTTTAACCAAAATGAGAGTTAGATTAACACGCTTGTTCAATTTTCTGATTCAAAATCACGCAAGTTAGGTCATGAGCACTGAAAATTTTCCTTTTTTGGGTCCAAGAAAAAGGTCCAGTTTTGGGAAATGGAATAGTTTTCGAGAGAAGATCAGTCAACCTCAGTAAAAATTCTCAAAAACTATTTTTGCAAACGACCACTGCTCAACAAGCACAGAACCTACTCTTGAGATACACAACCTCGGATCCATAGCAATGAAAAATTGCCCCTTGTCTGAAGGACACTGCATTGCAACGGAAAGTTGCCCCTTGTTTGAAATGACACTGCGGCGTTTTGAATGGCAACGGAAAGTTGCCCCTTGTTTGGATAGTACCGCAGCGCATTGTAGTCAGTCCTCAGAGCGACGAACATAACCAGACTCTCGGATACAGAGAAAGCGAAGATGATCAAAACCATTACATGGGCATAATCGATTTGGAGTGTTTTACGGCTGGACTTCAGAATGAAGTTGCCTACGTATCCCAAAGATGGGAATCAAGCCTTACGTAGTTCGGGGTTAAGGTACACTCGGGTATTAACCTCTCCTTTTTAGGCTCTAACCTTTGCCAAGGCACCCGTCGCGGGTTTTCGACCTTGCGAGCTTTGTTCTTCTTTCTTTCTCTTTTCAATTTTTTTTTTTTTTTTTGATATTCTTTTCTTTTCTCTATTTTTTTTTTTGCATTTTTTCTTTCTTTCTTTTTGTTCTTTTCTTTTCTTTTTCTTCTTTTTTGTTCTTTTTGTTCTTTTTCTTGCTCTAACTTTTGCCTGGGTCGCCCTTCCAGGTTTTCGGCCCAGCGAGCCTCTCAAGGGTAAAAGTGTAGCTTGGTCCATGCCAAATGGTTATAGGGTTTCGAAGCCATCCGTATCCAGGAGAGTGGCTGTTGATTTGCAAGAGGACTCATCTTCAGCTCTTCGAGCATGTCTGATATCTTTGCCCCTAGTTCGAGGGGTACTCCTGTTCTAGCTTTGCAAGCTTCTTCTGATCTTCTGACTTTTTTGATCTGACTTTCCTGGCCTCTTGTTCGAGGGCTACTTCAAATCCGGCCACACAGGCCTCACATCGTAGTTGACCGTTGAACCTTCTAAATTGAAGTTCAAGGTTTGGAAGCAAAGGGGTTGAGTCTCGAGGCTGAGAGCGATCCTAGGCTGCACAATCTCAAGAGCGATTCCACACAAGTCTTTGCAGGACCGCGCAAGACATTTTGTTTTTGAAAGTTTTTAAGAAAATGACAAATCGCTCGCGCTAAAGATAGTGTGAAACCAGTCTGGATCAAGCCAGGGTCCTTCTCAGTACTCATGCTAACAAGCATGATTTCATTCAGTAAAAGCTTAGCACATCTCTCTTTCTCTCAAATGATCAAAGTTTTGCAAATCCCAAGGAATTCCTTCCTCTTCGTTTTCACCGCAGTGTTCGAAAAGTTTTGAAAAACCTAGGTCGATGCAATTAATTCAAAGCACAGAAAAGACACAACTTCTAATCAAATACTACCATCTCATTTGGAATTTCTGGTACAACTGGCACAAGGCAGAAGCAAATGCGAGAGCATGAAAATCACTGCTGTTTCATTCAAAATCTGTTGGCACAACTGGCTCCCTGACAAAAATAGACTCAAAACAAAACGAAAAGACAAACGCAAAACAAAATGGTGATGCCCGAGGCAACACCCCCTAGAATCACCCGACTCCTATACAACAGGACTGACTCGATACAACAAGACAGACCCAAAACAAAAAAAAGAGACTGACTCAAAACAAAACAACAAAACTGACCTAATACCCAAGTCAGAAAGCACAAAAACTGGTATTTACACATTGCTCAGAACAGTGCGTGCCATTCCCACGTCTGGAGTTAATCGAGCGCCGCCCGCAGGTGGTTCATCCCCCGATCACATGGTCATATTATCTCCCAAGTTCACCGATCCAGTGCCGATAGACTTTGCAGAGCTTGGCGCGACAATGACCCCGTTGTCAATCAGATCTTGCACTTCGTGGTGAAGACGAGAGCAATTGTCAGTACCATGACCGGTTTGTTGATGGAAGGCACAGTATTGGGCAGCATCATGCGTAGCCGGAAGAGGATTCGGGAGAGGCCGAGGCTCAAGGGGTTTGAGATGGCCTTGTCTTATAAGGATTTGGAAAGCTTTGGACAAAGGCATGTGGAGGGCATGGAAGACCCTTTGACCTCGGGGTTGGTACTTCAAAGTTTGTGGATTTTTGCTGGACGCACCAGCAAAGTGCTTGGCAGGTGCTGGCCTGGTTTGTTGATCTCTTCTGAGTGCAGGATTATAGCTGAAAGGAACGTTTCTGATACAACGACCCTTCTCCCAGCTTGCCCCTTGATTCAAATTGCCCCCAACTTGAGTGGCAAAAATATCATCCACAGTTTTTGCAACCATTGCAAGCACTTGCTGTTTGTTTAGTCCTTCGGCTTTCAAAGCCTCAACAGCCAACAGAAGATGTTCATGGGGACCAATGCTTGTCCCTACCATGTTCTTACCGTCTGCCTCCACTTTGCCAAGGGATTGGCATTCCTCAAATACAGCCCGTTCCAAGACTGGGGAACCTTTTAACATGAACTCCCTGGTGTGTGATGTGGTTGATGACGGAGCCGATGTCCCGGAGGCCAAATCTGTCACAGTTCTCTGAAGATCTTCGATCATTCTCTTCAGCTCAGAAGTAGTGGGTTCACGGGTTTGAGATGATTGGGGTCCAGGTGCATCCATCATGCATAAGTCCATGCTTTCTGGAATGAACACCTCAGGTTTGGGTAGATGGGCTAGGGTGATGTATATGCTGGGGTCGAAGGTGGATGGTAGTGTATGGATGAGGTTGAGATAGGCAGGAGATGTTTGGTCATTAGGGTCTGAAGGTGGTGCTATCGTCCGGTTGTCGATGAGATTTTGGACCTCATGACGAAGGCGATAGCAACAGTCGATGCCATGTCCGCGCTGCTGATGGTACACACAGTACTTGGCGAGGTTATGTCTGGCTGGGAGTGGGTTGGGAAGAGGTTGAGGATCGAGGGGTTTGAGATGCCCTTTTTCCATCAGGAGTTTTAGTGCGCTAGTCAGGCTCATATAGAGGGGAGTGAAAGTTCTGCCCTGAGCTTGGGCTGGGCTGGCTGGTTGTAGGCTTGGTTTGGGAAAAGGGTTGGCTGTGACGACTGTGTTGACTTCAGTGGGTTCGGGAATAGTTCTACTTCCAGCGTTGGTACTCCTTGAAATCACCCTCTTTGTCGGTTCCCTTGTTCTGGGAATGATCCCACTGTTGAACGCATTCTCGACCTGAACCCCCAGTTCATGTAGACTTTTGAAAGTGAATAGTGGAGCGACTATCAACTTTTGCAACATATCATGCTCGAGGTTTCGCACCATCATCTGCACTTGATCCCTCTCAGAAGGGCGACGATCTGTCATTTGTGCTGCCTTTGCTCTCCACCTCGCAATGAATTCCACAAAAGGCTCTGTTGGGTTCTGGCGGGTTGCTTCAAGCTCTTGGATGGTCATTTCAACTTGGGTATTGTAAGAATACTGATCAACAAAGGCCTCAGCCAATTCTTCCCAGTTTTGCTTCACTGTATTCTTCAACTTAGCGTACCAAGTGGCTGCTACACCCGATAGGGTTCTCCCATACAGAGAGAGTTTCTGTGGCTTAGTCAGACCCATCGGCTTTAGGACATCCAAGAAAAGTCAGATATGTACCATTGGATCTCCAGACCTGTCGAAATGGTCGATATATGGCATTTTGAATCTGTCTGGGAGCCGGATGGCAGCCTCGGTGTGCCCATCTTCAATGTCGGGAATGGAGTTAAGGCCCTGTGCCTTTTTTAATTGCTTCTCAAGGTTTGTAATTTTCACTGCAATCAGATTGAACTCATCAACATGAAAGGGTTGAGTTCTTTCATTAGGCTGCACCAGGGGTCTGAGCACCTGAGCGTGAGTCAACCTTTCTCGAGGATTCGGATACTGCAAATCTTCAACTGGCAGAATTGGGTCAAAGTTCGGCTGGGGTCCCAAAGCTGGATGTGAGGCAAATGTCCCAGATGGGCGCTGCGTTTCAATACTGGTCTCAGCCTGCATGGCAGTTCCCTGATTTAGCGCTGCTGTCACGGTCACAAATTCTTCCGAACCTTGTGCCATCACGGTTTGCTGAGTCTGAACAAAGGTGATGTGACTGGCGACTGACGGATTAGATGAACCGATGAGCCCTGACCGGCTTTTCTTTACCTTGCCTCAGCGAAAGAACACCGGTTTCCCTGGAATCGAACTTCTGACCTAACAAAGTCTATCAGCACTAGTCCAATGTACCCGGGGGATATCGGAGCCTTCTGAAGCTATGGTTCCAGGACTACCTAGCAAAAGGGAAAACAGAGAGCATCACAGCCTGTTTTCACGATAACCCATATGAGCAGAGCTGAATGATTGTGCCTCTACAGAATTCTGCCCGCAGGCCTGATGCCCAAACTTGCAAACTGATACATGCATTCCTGTAGAGACGCACTCTAAAAGCACATAACAGATAAGTGAGAGCCAAAACACCCCTATGTTGGGGTAGGGTTTCCCTGTCCTATTTTGTCAGGAGCTAGGGTTTCACTACGCACGCAGTGGTTTAAACAACCTATGATCGGGTAAGCAACCTGTCCTAGCTTGGAATGGTCACTATGGATTCCGAATATGCACTAGGTCGAATGGTCAAAAGGGTGCCCCGGTAAAACCGGGGTTTGTGTTCCCATACTGGTAGAGCCCACAACCGGTCAGCCTTATGGTCATGTCTTGACAAGCCAAGCCTCCGGCAAACAGTTCAGGAATAGCAGATGGCAAACACGGTGTCCTAGGCGCACCAATGCAAATGCAATGCAAAGAAACACACAAGTGTAGTCAAAAACAGATATCATGAGTTCGAGTCAAGTCCTCTAAATCCCCAGTGGAGTCGCCAGAAACTGTAGACGTCCCCGAACGCCCCGGGAGGGTGAGTCCCGTTCTGTTCATTTGGGGTCACTACAGCTCAAGACTCTCAAATTGTCATGGTTCTAAGTCTGAACCAAAGACTCTAAATCTGGCAAATTGTTTTGAGAAAACAGATTTTTGAAAGAAGTGTCAAACATGGACTGCTTTTCCAGATACAGAGTCGCCACCTAAATGTTTTATTTTGGGGAAATTTAGAAAACCCTGACTCATTTGCCTAAGGCCACTTGTCCGTCATCACCAAAGTTGCCTCGGCTCGGGAACTTGGGTACGATTGGGGAAGGTCACTTCGTGAGCACCCCCGCTCGCCCGATCAAAGATCGACCTCTACTAACCATGATATCTATTTTTGAAAACATTATGCGTTCTTATTCCGGTTATTAGTCTAGATTTACTATGTGAAGCGCACAGCATACAAGTATAGATTGGGTCGCCTGAATTGGAACAAAACATTTCATGTTTGTCTTTGAAAGATGGTTTGCTACTCGCAAGTAGGCTTAAAATGCAGATTTTGCCACCCTCGGGTGGGCTTTAGAAAAGATGGTTTTGCCACTATCTAGTGGGCTTAAAACTCACAGTTGATGATTTGTTCCAATCCAAATAACCCAACCTTCACCCACAGGCATTCAGGCAGTTATATCACATAAGCAAATAGCCTCATGGTAAGCATGCTATTCATGGCAGTCATTCACACGCATGCAAGGATGCTAAAGCATAAAACTTACCGAGTACTCCACGCCAAAAAAGAAGCTGATTAGAAATCCATGCATGATCCTAATTATACAGAAGTGCCTAATGCAACACATGCAAAAATGCAACTCTAGCAGGCTCGGCTATTCTAAACATGGCATATGAAATGCTACAGCTAACATGTATTCAATTTGGAATTAAAAATACAATGCAGTTAGTATGATGCGCCGGGCTCGGTGCATGCAGAACAGATGAATGAATGCAAACATGCTATCATACTGTATGCTAATTAAATTATGCCCTAATCTAACCATCATAAGCGGATAAATAAAAGGAAGAAAGACGTAGGGTTGGAAGACATACAACACACACACGCACACTTATTACAGTTGTGCCCTCGTGCAGAGGGTCCGAATAAATAGAACAGTTCAAATAATATAGTCCGAATAATATGGTCCGAATATAAACAAATTCCTAATTAATTTACAAATTAACTAAGAAAAGCTATAAACTGGCATGCAAGCCAGGGACTGCCTTGACTCTTCTTCAGATGAATGATGCATGTCTGGGCTGCCTTGCGCGGGAATCCACTAGGATGCCCCAATTAGCCTCTGTTTTGTAATTATTCTTGGAAAGTGCGCCAAGCTCCGGAAGGTTGCTAATTCTTGATTTGCTGCAACAGAGAGCAGGAAAGGGGCATAGTAATGTATTTTCACAAATGTATGCATGCCTCGATCCTCGTGCCACCAATCACGCATCTCGATGCATGATGGCCGAAGAGTCGAAATGTGCAACTCAATATAGAATGAATGCACATGAAAACTCAACTAAAACTAACTTCATCATGGATAATCCGGAGTGTCGGTGACTGGGGAATTGAGACACGTTCCATCACTCGGAGTACGAAACGTACCTCGTTTCCCGTGCTCGGGCTAACTCCTATCCCAAGCACAATGCAATATGCATGACATGCATGAAATGCAACTAATATACAACCTAGCATACACAATGCTGTGAAATGGCATACACGATGCACGAGGTAACATGGCATACACAATGCTCTAACATACAACCTAGCATACGCAATGCTATGAAATAAAATGGCATACACAATGCATAAATGGTTTTACACTAACATGAGTGGACCTCAGCCACACTCACATAAGAGGCCATGCGATGAAAATGAGACAACTCGAGATGCGCGCACGCGTGCACGCAAACCGAGGACTGACCCTAAGACACAAAATGCCACTCTAACAAGACATGGCAAGGCATGGAATATGGCATACAAGCATGCAAATTTCAGCACTAAAATATAACCCAAAACAGTCCCGAATCATAAAAGCATGGCTCCCGATGCATGGAATGAAACCGAAATGCAAAACTAGGCCTATGCATTGGCCTATAGCTATACAAAACATGCATCATTTGAATATGGAATGTAAAGACAGAGTCAAGACAGCCCAAAAATAAGCACATTTTCAGTTCTAAGCAAGGCCAAACAGCAAACACAAATAGGGAAAAACTAGCATGCAAAAATGGCCCTAAATGTGAGAGAAAGAAGCAACTCACAGCTGCTGTCCCCAAACAGATTAGGGCCCTTCAACAATGTTGAAGAGGGGCCCAAAATATGATATTTTACAGTTTATAGAAAGCCACAAAAACCAACACAGATATGGCTAAGCTCTCATGCAAGAAACGGGCCAAAAGATGGACAAAGAAGCAAGTAGTGGTTGCTGGCCTTAAACACAAAGGGGGCCTTCAACAATGTTGAATAGGAGCCAAAAATAATGCACTTTACAGTTGATGGTCGGACCCAAAACAGTATGCAAATATGTTCAAAATGCTATGCCAAATAAGGCCAAAAAAGAGAGATATAACACAAAGTATATAAAGGATGCCTCAAAAAGTGAAAGATCCTTAATAAAACATGAAGAAGGGGTCAAAATAAGGTCATTTGTAGTTCGGACCACAGCCCAAAAACAGAAGCATAGGAGGTTAACAAATCATGCAAAAATATGGCCAAAAGAGAGATATAAAGGCAAGTAGCAAATGGAAGCCACAAACAATGATGAGCCCTTCAACAATGTTGAATAAGAGCTCAAAATAAGCAACTTTTTAGTTTATGACATGCCTCAAAACAGTCTACACGTAGGCCAAAAATACTACACAAGGAATAGGCATACAAGAGGGATAATGAAGCAAGTGCGACAAGGAGGCCTCAAACAGTGAGAGGCCCTTAAAAAAACATGAAGAATGACTCAAAATAAGCCTAGTTTCAGTTAGGGTCGGAGCCCAAAACAGCAAGCAAGAATGGCTTAGATAGGATGCAAAAATAAGCTTAAAAAGATGGGAAGTGTTGCTCACCCTTGTAGACCAAATTTCAACACTTCTTGGCTTGAGAAAAGATGCCTCCTTAGCTCTGGAAATCAGTTTCAAGTGGCTGCAATGGAGGTTGGAGGTATGGTGCTAGGTGGTGGTGTAGAGAAGGGTGTTGGACTTGAAGGTTTTGAGCTTGGGAGTATAGAGGAAGAGAGATACAAGGCAAGGGCTTAGGGGGGAATTTTGTAACCCTAAACTAGCAGCTGGAGCTGCTGATATATAGGCCAAAGAGGGGGAAAAATGGGGGAAAAAAAATGGAGGGAAAATGAGTCAAGTTTCCCTCCAAAAGTGTCAAACCCTCGGACATGGGTGAAGTGTAAAAAAAAAATACATGGCTGGAATGCACTCACAGGGGCAAAAATGGCCGGCCAGTTTAAAAGGGGAAAAAACGTCATCCACCAGGTAAGTGGCCGGCCGGCCAGGTCAAAGCGAAAAAGTGGCCCGTCACCTCCAAGGATGAAGCCCCAGAAGTTAGCTTTCCAATGGCGCAAACCTTGCATTAAAATTCCTCCTGTAGAAAACGTTATGCCCTTTTCCGTGAAGCCGCGCAGATTCGGTCAAACCGGACTTCAACCAACCACATCTCCCCCCCCCGAACTTGGACTTAGGAGATTCTTGAGTGAAAAATGAAGCCCCGGAAGTAAGCTTTCCAATGGTGGTGGCCTCATATCTTAATTCCTCTTGTGCAAAGAGTTACGCCCGTTTCGGTGAAGCTGCGCAGATTTTTCTCCTTCCCGGATTCATGCTGAACCACTTTTCACCAAAAAGAAGTTGGCTTTTCAGAAAAATTGCTGGCCTCCCACCCTCCTACAAGCTTTCTAACAGTGAAAATAAGGTCTCCACCAAAAAAGATCCCAAACCGATGCAAAATGAAGGTTCGGGGGCCGAAACGCGCAGCCCGAGGCCCCGAAAACTGACTGTTAGGCACCGGAAGTGGTGTTCGACCACGAAGTTGGTCTCTCGGACCACAGTGTCCCTCAAAAGGGAGTAAATAAGGTGTATGCCAAAGACCGGAGCAAGCGGAGATGGTTAAGCGGTCCCGAACCGAGGCACACGGCCAACGGCTCCGAAAAACCGAAAACCGGACTCCAAACGGGCAAAATAGCCTACGACCACGAAACGTAGCCTACGGCCACTGAAAGAAGATCTACGAGACCTCTCCCTCCCTTCGGGAAGAGAAAATAGAGAAAATAGGGCCTGGTTCGAAAATTGAGGCAAAGCACAAAAGAGTCCGGAGGCAAGGCTCGCAACTAAGACTCTGAAACTTCCGAACGAGCACAATATGCAACATCACCAAGCGCTCAATCGGTGACGTCTGAGTCTTAAGGTCGGTCAAAAATGAGTTGTCTACAGCTTTATTCTGATTGGGTCACTTTGACAACTACCAATCGTATCATAATTTAGATTTCGAATCAAAATTAAAAAAAAAAAACTTCGCGTGGTAATTATAGAATAAATAATGATTTATTCACAATTACTCATCATTATAATTATCATACCGCATATTACTAAATCACAAGAATAATGTTAAGACATGACAAGTATTAGCACAATTCATATTGCATGTCATATAAAAATACATACTTTTCTATCTCATCAAATCACTCATAAAAATCAAACTTATACATAATAGTGGTCACAACATCATAGTAAAATAATTTTTAGAGATTATAGTTAGATTCATAAATAGTAATACGCTTGGTATTGTAAAGATTACAATAAAATTTTAATGTATTTTTCCACAATAAAATTTGACAACACAATTTAGAAAAACATGAATAACAACAATTCATTATGTAATATCTTTACGTATTATTCAAATTTTACAAACACTAAATTAAACAATATAGTGATCATCACCCACTAAGTCTTTTCTCACAGTAAAGACAATTAAATCATGCAAAATATTCAATTATTCAAATATTAATTTATTCAATTTATCTAAAAATAATAATTTAACATAATCTTTCCCACCAATATAGATGATTATGGAAGTGTCATCAATCAGAAGTGTTCCACAAACCAATGGATAACATAACTTTATCAAAATAATGGGTGTAATTATAAAGTATGCATTGTAGAGTCATAAATATTATTCATTGAATATATATACACAATAAAATCATAATCAAAATCGACCACAATTTTGAAATCGTAATCCATTCGAATCATGTCTCACAATTAATATTAATATACAAACAATCAATGACAAACATAAATTGAATTCATTAATTTTATTTAATAAAAAATCATGATATTTTCTAACCAATGCTCTAATACTACTTGTAAATAATTTTATGGTGTTATGCATATAATAACTTTTATAGTCCAAAATCGTGAATTATTATGATTTTTACAAATAATAACATAATGCGGAAAATAAATAACATACATGGATCAATTATATGAAACTTTCGAGTGATTCAAAATTGATTGAACATAAACTTAATATCAATATTAATAGAAAAAAAAGTTTTTCTCTCTTGACCCTATTTAGAATACGTTATATTTAGAATAATTGATGGGTGATCTAAATATACTTTTATAGGTAGAGGGAGAACCAGTTTCCTCATTCAATTTTATTCCATTTGCGCATCAAAGCAGGAAACTATTCCATCTATTGACCAATTATCTTATCGTTTAAAATATGAAATTAGAATCTTATTAAATTTATAATTCATATTACCATATTATATTTATATATATATATATATATTATCAACAAAAGTGAAACTTTATTGATGAAAGAAAATTTACCATAATAACTAAATAATTAAATTTAATCTTACCTCTTGCTTTTTCTTCAGTTATGCCTTTCTTTTATAATGTTTTACTATTGTTATAAACTATTACTTTTTGCTCATAAAAAAAAAAAAAAAAAACAATTGCCTCAACCATGAAGATGAAGATTTAGAAATCATCATCTAATTCATGATCCATCAACTTCCAAGAGCCATCCGTCTGTTGAACCATACCCTTGTTCTTCTCACACCACCATGATACCGGTATACAATATTCATCCTTCAAGGCATCAATTCCTTTGTTGACAAGCGTAATGTCGCGTTTAACATCCAACTTGAATCCTCCTTTTGATCCTTGTGTTCCTGCAACTCCATGCAGGTAAGCCTCCAAGTTATGCCAATTCTCCAAATTTCCAGGGCTCTTCAAATACTCGGATTTGGTAGTGTCAATACCCAATTCTTCGCCCACATCTGAATATCCTATCAATGGATAGTTTGGAACAATATCTAGGGCATTATGGATGCGTAGTACTCGAAGATCTTTTGACCCAGAAAAGACCTTTTCGAAGCCCGAATCTCCAACTCTAGGACTAGCAATCACAAAGGCTGTCACAGGACAAGCCTTGTTTGGTTGGTCTCTAGGCTTGTTTAATCCATTAACAACTATGTCAACTGCGTTTAGTGTTGCAATAGCAGCACCCAAACTATGACCTACTATAGTAATGCTAATTTCTTCATTCTTGTACTCTCCCACAAGTCTTTTAACCTCACCAAGAACCTAAAACATAATACAAGAAAAACTATTTTATCTCCATTATTGTCTCCAAAGATACTGTTAACTTTAAGATATATATATATATTTTTCTTTTTGAAGAAGAAGAAGAAGAAGAAAGTATAAGCTTTACAGGTAAATGGTTTTTACATTAAGTTACCTGGTCTCTGGCACTGGCCTTATTGAATGGCGATCTTGGATCATCTGAAGTGTAGATGGAGTACCAACCCTGATGCACATTAGGATCATGTTTTTCTCCAAATATTTTTGAAGCAGAGACCAAAACAAATTCAAAGTCATTAACCCATTCCAAGGCCTGGATGGTGCCTCTCCAAGCAATCACAATATCTCTCCTCCCTAGAGCAGCCTTCCCTTCATCTGTGGCCACCGCGACATACCCCATCCAATTCGATTCCTTGCTCCATGCTTCCCTCGACAAAGACTTCAATATAAATGCGTCGGGTTGCGGGATTGATGATGTTGCGTACAAGTACTTGGTCACGCGATACTTGAATGGATTCCCTTGCTCTATGCCCACATTAGCAAAGAGATCCTTCTTTGCATACCGACTGCTTCCTGCATATTTTGATAGTTTCTCAGAGATAAAGTTGTCATAAGTTACTTGAGCCATTTCTCCATAATGAATGATGTACCGTCGAAGATCGATGTCTAGAGGATCTAACAAGCCCTTCCAGTTATCCTCACCACTGAGAAGCCTCCATCGTTTGGCTATGCCTGTGGTCCTCTTGTTATCCATCTTTTTGCTATTTTTCTTCCTGAAACAATTCATATACCAGTTTCTTTTTTCCATAACAAACTTAAACTGGATATGGGACTGTTGCATGCTTTGCATACTGTGCTTTGAGAGGGGTTAATCTGATTTAACTTGCTCATATTTGTCTTTTCTTGCAATGACAGTTAGGTATCTTGTTCTTTCATTGGATATTGTTACAAAGTCATATGTAGTTCTCTTGTCAAAAATTGAACATCTGTTGAACCTTTAAACCTATGAAAAGATAACGTGTCTTCCATCTCGATCGTGAAGGACATAAATCTATACATATTTATAATCAATTTTTGTTATCATCAGACGCAAAGATAATAAGTTCCAGGTATATTTATTAACTCGAAAAGTGTAAATGCGGTGCATTTGTATTTTATTTTCTATTTTTAGGGAAAGAAACAAGAAAAGAGATTCATTGATGCATGAATTTGCAATTTTACATTTAAATTTTTGGATGGTTTAATAATTTAGGATTGATTTGATGAATGAGAAAACTGTTTAACAGTTTTAGACAGGTTGGTAAATGAAAAAAAATCATTCAACATTTGAGAGGGTAATTTTTGGGAAAAATTGGGCCGAGCTGAGAGTTGGGCATTGAGGCCCAAAATGCGAAGGACTAAGTAAAAAGGCCGTACTGAATACTCCGGCCTAGAGGGCAAGGTTACTCCGGCCTTGGGGAGACAAAGTTACTTCGGCCCAAGGAGGTGAGTTTATTCCGGCTCAAGAAGAGATAGTTGCTTCGGCCCAAGGAAGAGTAAGGCTACTCCGGTCCAGAGACAACTCGGAGTAGGGCCGGTCTTAGAGTTAGTCCGGTCGCAGTATGTTCTGGGAAGACCGGTTTCAGAATTAGTTCGGTCGTGACACAATCTGGTTAGGTCGGTCAAAACTTGTTACTTGGAAGTTTGATCTAAGCACACCAAGGTTGAACAGGGGGCAGCCGAAGTAATGAGTTAAAAGAGAAGACCGAGCTAAGGATAGTTCGGCCTTCTCTGTGGCTCAGCATAGCCCGTGTTATTTCGGCCGTGTGGTAGTTCGGCTATGGAGAAAACCATCCCACTTGGTTTAAGCAGTGGGGGAGGGTGTGAAAGGATAAGCATTATCCTTAAGAGTATGAATCCTAGGAGGACTCTGCATGGAGAAATACAAGTCCTACTAGGATTGTGCCATATGAAACTTATAAAAGCTCACAAGCATCACCTTGGAGGAGGTAATTGAACACAATCTTTCTGAGAACTTAGAGCTTTGTCTATTTGTCAAGTTTTCTGACTTAGGCATCGGAGAGGTTTCCGGCACACACCCGTCGGCTAGCTCACGTTTGTGTTTTCAGGTGACAAAGCGACGTCGTACAGAGGAGCGTGGACTTGGTCAACAGGATTATACGAGGAGAATTATTTCCTCCCCGTACAATTGGCGCCGTCTGTGGGAATAACAGACAAGAACAAAAACCTCTTGACTAAGCTTCTCCTTTTCTCATTCAATGGCACACATTGAAGACTTGCCGCAGTCCGCCGTCGACGGACTAACTCCAGAAGGGGGCGCAAGGCGTAAGGGATTACCTGCTGTCCCTCCCATGGCGGACTTGGAGCCCCAACAACATAATTCCAGGAGGAGCGGCAGGGGAAGGCGGAATGGCAGCCCTCGTCACTCTCAAAGTCCCGACAGGCAAAGGAGGAGGATTGATCCTCAAGCCCTGGAAGATCGCGTAGAGGAACAGGATGAACTGATTCGGAGGATGGCGGCGGACATGGAGGCCTTGAAACGCCAGATGAAGACCAAAGATGTGGCGACAGGAGAGGGGCACAAGCACAAGACGCCCCCTCGCCACTCAGAAAGTCGTAGTAGGAATACTACACCCTCTCAAGGAGAGAGCAGAAGCCTCAGGACAGGCAACACTCACTCCTTATCTTCAAGGACTCGTCACTCCAGGTCTGAGAGGACGAGATCCGAAAGATCATACACTGAAGGAAGCACGTATTGGCCTTCACATTCACACCAAACCAGATCCAGACAAACCGAGCTACCCAGGTCATCCGACTTACGAACCGTGCTAGAAGAAAAAGCACGATGCAAGGAAGATGCCAGGGCAAGGGATCCACACCGAGTTTCGGCCTTACAACGGTTGGCTCCTCGGACGCACGGAAGCGTCGAGGTTGGAATGCCAATACCGCGACCGGCCTACGAACCAACGGACAAGGCATTGGCAAGACTACAGACTTCGCCGTTTGTCCCAGCGATCGAAAACGCACCCCTACCATCAGGCTTCCTTCAGCCGAAGTTCAACACATATGAAGGGAAGACGGATCCGTATTCTCACCTGAGCCACTTTCGCCAAGTCATGGCTGTGTACAGGCGAAACGAGGCCCTAATGTGCATACTCTTCCCATCAAGTCTGGGCGACTTAGGCTTGACTTGGTTCGAAAAGCTCCCAGAGGGTAGCATAGCCTCCTGGGCCCAATTGGCAGAAGCGTTCGTAACAAGGTTTCGGACAAATACTAAGACACCGGTGGAGATAGACCAGTTACTCTCCATCGACATGGGTGAAAAAGAGACCCTCAGATCTTACAACAGTCGCTACTGGGAGACATTCAACCAGATTGGAGACTGCCCACCAATCTAGCCATTGCGCAATATAAAAGAGGCCTACCAGTAGGAAACCGACTAAGGGATTCAATTACCATGACGCCACCCCTCACCATAGAGGCCCTGATGGAGAGAGTACATCAGCACATCAGGGTAGAAGAGGATGGCGCACGTGCAAAAGCAAAATCTAGTACAACCACAATGCCAGAAAAGAAGACCTCAGCAAAGGTCAATACAGTAGATCGACAGAATAAAAACGGACGCGGCAGACGAGATAACGGAGAAGATCCAGATAAAAAATGGTTGAGAATCCGCACTGCCATAACAACGGTGTTCAAGAAACCAATATATCGGATTCTGAGCGAAATAAGAGATGAGCCTTTCGTCAAGTGGCCAGCCAAGCTAGGAGAAGCCCAGAAAGACTACGACGACAGATCACGGTGCACCTTCCACCAAGAAAAAGGGCACCGAACTGAGAATTGCACGCCACTAAGACAGCACTTGGAAGAATTGGTGGCAGCAGGACACTTGGATAAGTACATTGAAGGAGGGACGCAGCCAGCCCCCCAGGACCATAATAACCACCCCAATGGAATTCCAATAGACGCCCCGCCTCAAGGCGTCATCAATGTCATACATGGAGTCTTTGAACCTGAGCGTGTATGCGAGCTCAGGGGATCGATCAAAAAGGCAGAACACTTTAGAGAAGTACTAAGTGCCCAACCAGCCATCAAGAAAGGGAAGACGGAGGCAACAAACGTCATGACTTTTTCTGACAAAGACTTGGAACGAATTTACTGCCCCCACAATGATGCCCTGGTCGTCACTCTCCGAGTCAAGGATTTTGACGTCAAGCGGATTCTGATTGACCAGGGTAGTTCATGTGAAATCATGTACTACGAGACATTCAAGCAATTGAAGCTGCAAGACAAAGACTTGGCACCTGCCGTATCTCCCCTAATTGGGTTCAACTCCATGCCAGAATGGCCCGTCGGCAAAATCATTCTTCCAGTCAGAGCAGGAACCGTGACAAAACAAGTAGAGTTCTGGGTATTGAAGGTCCCCTCCACTTACAACATCATCTTAGGCAGAACCTGGCTGCATGCCATGCGATCAGTGGCGTCATCCTACCACCAAGTAATGCGGTTCCCCAACAACACCGGCATAATTGAAGAAGTCTATGGAGATCAGATCATGTCAAAGCAATGCTTCGTCACGGCGAATGGCAGCCGCGCCGCCAAAGGATATGTTCATTCGGTGGAAGAACCGGAGAGTAATGAGCTATTCGCAGATGTCGGGAAAGCGGCGGATCGGAAAGCAGTGGAGGACCAGGAGATGGCAAGTTAAGGCCAAACTGGGACGGTCCTTACAAAGTGGTTTGGTTAACAGACAAAGGGGCATACCACCAAGACAAGGACGGCAAAGCAATCCCTAGGCCATGGAACACGGCCAATCTCAAGTTATTTTATTCTTTCTTTTTCAAAGACGTGTAATTTTTTCTTTCTTCAATAAAACAAGCGATTCTTTTCAGCATGAGTTGTTCTCTGTAAAAGTTAGCTTTAGTGAAGATTAGGTACATAGTAAGCATTTTATTCTAAGTTGGCTGGAAAAACTAACTTAGAGGTTGGCTGGAATAAACCAACACCCCTCCTAAGCCCAGGATAAGGATCCAGGCTGCAGGACGTTTGGTCGGAATAACCAAACTTTATTCTAAGTTAGCTGGAAAAACTAACTTAGAAGTTGGCTGGAATAAACCAACACCCCTCCTAAGCCCAGGATAAGGATCCAGGCTGCAGGACGTTTGGTCGGAATAACCAAACTTTATTCTAAGTTAGCTGGAAAAACTAACTTAGAGGTTGGCTGGAATAAACCAACACCCCTCCTAAGCCCAGGATAAGGATCCAAGCTGCAGGACGTTCGGTCGGAATAACCAAACTTTATTATAAGTTAGCTGGAAAAACTAACTTAGAGGTTGGCTGGAATAAACCAACACCCCTCCTAAGCCCAGGATAAGGATCCAGGCTGCAGGACGTTTGGTCGGAATAACCAAACTTTATTCTAAGTTAGCTGGAAAAACTAACTTAGAGGTTGGCTGGAATAAACCAACTCTTTGTACTCTTCAGCCGAAGTAAGTGTAAGGCTGAAGAGTGGTTGGCTGGAATAAACCAACTCTTTGTACTCTTCAGCCGAAGCAAGTGTAAGGCTGAAGAGTGGTTGGCTGGAATAAACCAACTCTTGTTACTCTTCAGCCGAAGTAAGTGTAAGGCTGAAGAGTGGTTGGCTGGAATAAACCAACACTTGTTACTCTTCAGCCGAAGTAAGTGTAAGGCTGAAGAGTGGTTGGCTGGAATAAACCAACTCTTGTTACTCTTCAGTCGAAGTAAGTGCAAGGCTGAAGAGTGGTTGGCTGGAATAAACCAACTCTTGTTACTCTTCAGCCGAAGTAAGTGTATGGCTGAAGAGTGGTTGGCTGGAATAAACAAACTCTTGTTACTCTTCAGCCGAAGTAAGTGTATGGCTGAAGAGTGGTTGGCTGGAATAAAACCAACACTTTGTACTCCTTAGCCGAAGTAAGTGCATGACTAAGGAGTGGTTGGCTGGAATAAACCAACTCTTGTTACTCTTCAGCCGAAGTAAGTGTAAGGCTGAAGAGTGGTTGGCTGGATTAAACCAAGACTTAGTACTCCTCAGCCGAAGTAATTATGTCGGCTAAGGAGTGGTTGGCTGGTAAGTATAGTTTAACCAACCAAAAACCGAAATAACACATGGAGATTAGAAGACATTACAAATGCAAGCATACACACAATAACCGGAATGAGAGAAGTAAAATTTTCATTCAAAGAGAAGTCATTACAAGGGGGCTTGGTTCGGTTACAAAGGAGAAAAAGTAAAAAATCAAGAGAAAAGTTCATCAATTTCAGCGTCGAAAACCGCATCGGCATCAACTTGAAGACCGGTCCCTGGAGGGAGCTCATTCACACTAGGGTGAGCCACTTCGGCTACGGTTCCACTGGGAGGATCAACAGTTAGGTCTTCAGCAGTGGGCACCGACCGAACTGGCTGGTCCACATTTTCGGCCGGAGTATCTTCATCAGAGGCATCATCAGAGTCAGAGTCTTCCAAAAACTGTTGTTGCAGAGCAGCCACGTACTCCGCCAGGGACTTCGGTATAAAATAATCTGGAGGGTTGAAGACCTCGGTCTGTTGATCTTGACCGAGCTTCTCCACTGCCGCCCTCCAGCCGCATTTGAAGAACAGCTCCTTTGCAGCGTCACATTGTTGGGCGTAAGCATCCTCTGCCCTCTTGAAACCTTGTTTCTCAGCCTCCTTCGCCTTCTCCTTCATTTCGGCGTCTTTCTTTCTTTCAAGCTTTACCAGCTCACGCAAGTACTTGTCCTTCAGCACAATGGCAGTCTTTTGTTTCTCGGCCTCGGCCGAACTAACCATTCCGGTCAAACGACCGACCTCTCCTCGTAGTTCGGCCATTTCCTTTCTGGCTTCTTCGAGTTCGGCCGATTTCGCCTCTGCTTCGGCCGCTGCTTGCCTAGTCACTTTCCTCAGCTCCAGTACCTTCCTGTGGGTGATCTGGTTTTTCTGAATAGCCTGCCAAAGCAAACAACTTTCCTTTAAACCGAAGAAAGAGTTTAAAAGAAAAAGAAACATAAACAGAAAAGCAACCGAAATCACTAACCAGAATCATGGATTTAGTAGCAGACCGGATGGACTTCAGCTCGGTGGTTAACTGTTTTTGATGATGTTCCATGTCTTTGGGCAGACACACGCTCTTGGCCAGGTTGATGGCCAACAGGTGGTCTTTCTCAGCAACGACCGAGTCTGTGTCTAGAATGTCTCGGTCGTTGAAGGTTAATTTCGGTGCCCAGCAGCCGATGGTTCGGTCGGAAGACTCCGGTTGGGGGCTCGGTGGTAAGCTCGGCTGAATAGGAGTTTCTTCATCAATCAAAACCCGTTCGGGTTCGGAAGTTCGGGCACGCTTGGTTCGGCGGGAAGAGGATGGCTGTTGGGAAGGAAGGGCGACAACAGCAGGCTGCGGTTGGCTGGGAGGCGCCACTTCGGGCCTAGCTGTTTCGGTGAGAAGGGCCCTGACTCTGCTCCTTTTCGCCATCTCTTCTTCTGCGGTTAGAGGGACAAGTCTTATCTCGGGCAGAGTTGGGTCCGGCTCCGGTGCCTCTTCAAGAAGGAAGTCAGTCACCCTTGCTTTTCGGCGACCGCTGTAGCGATAGGTCGGCTCAAAATTTAGTAGCTTGGCCCAATCTCTTTCTTTAATCCGGAATGCAGCTCGCAAAACTCCGAGGTTGGGATAGCTATACAGGGAATGGAGATGGGCAAAATCTGCAAAAAAGAGAAGTGTTAGTTCGGCTAGTAGACTAAACAACCGAGATAACTTACAAAGCAGAAGACCGAAGTAAAATTACCAGGCTCTCCCATTTTCCAATTTATAGGTCGGCCAGGAATTTGAGCTTGAAAATCCTCAAAGTTCCCAGAGACCCAAAAGAAATCATCATCGTTAAGATCTTTGTCCGGAGTGTGCTTGATTATCTTCTCTCGGCGACGGCGAATTCTAAGGTAGTAGACCCACCCAGCATTCTTTGAGCCGATAGAGTATTGATGAAAGATCTCGGCTAGACCAAGATTCAGTCCGGTTTGGTGGTTTAATGCGGCTATCCCCATTATAATACGGTATGTATTGGTGGATAGTTGGGTGGGACATAACCTAGTCTGTCTAAGAAATTCGCAGATTAGCGGTTGGACAGGAAACCGTAGTCCGGTTTCTATTATGGATTGAAGGGTAAAGGGCACGAAGCCTTCATTGTTCCAGGGGGTAGCATCTTTTTCGGCCAACGCCAGATGGACATCATCAGGAATCTAGTAATCTTGCCTAAATTCGGCCAGGCCACCAGGGGTTTCGACTAAATATCTATACTTACCCATTTATTGTATAATTTATGAATAAATTATTTCGGTACAAAAACTAGGCTCAGTAGCTCGGTTGAGCACACGCAGGAGTGCCTGGGCAACCTAAGTCTGCAAAGTAGAAAACAAAGGGGTTAAGCACAGATCGTTGGACCGCGCTACAAATTATAAGCAAGATATACAAATCCTACTTCGGCTTAGTAGGCTGGTTCTACCTCTGCTCATCAGAAGGTTTCTTAGCTCGGTTTTGAGCAGTTTAGACCGGTTTAACGTCTAGGGGCAGCTTTCTGAGTTCGGTCTAAAAAACTAAGAAAGCTGGTTTAGTCCCAAGGCCTAAATCGGTTGCGATGTAAGGAAAGTTACTCCGGCTGAGCTCCTAGGGGCGGCTTTCTGAGTTCGATTTCAGAACTAAGAAAGCCGGCTTGGCCCCAAGGTCTTAGCTCGGTTGGAGACCGAAGTACCTAGTTCGGTATGTGCAAGCTTGTTCGGTGATCTTATCTTGGCTAGAGTGGTTCAGAAGAAACTACTGACATTTTTACAAGTTCTAGTTCGGTTATTGACTACAGAAATCTACGTATTAGGGGCAAACAGAATCCTAGTTCGGTCGCAATGTGATTTTGGATCTAAGGCTTGTTTTTCTACATAACAGTTCATACACATACAAGTTCTATTCATTTTTTCATGAAAGTACAGAAGCAAAAACAAGGAATACACGAGCATGCTTCACCCAGATAGAGAAAACAGAAATGAAGAAAGCAAAACAACAACAAGTTTTCTCAGAACTTACCAGTTTGGAGAAGAAGAAGTTGAAGATGGAGCAGTAGCAGCAACGGAAGCACGAACACAGTAAGCTCAAAGCTCAAGAACTCAAGCAGCCAAAAAAGCAGAGAGAGAGTATGAAGGGTGGTAAAAGTGAAGATACCCTAGCCTCAGGGTTCACTTTTGTTAGAGAGCCCAAAATTTGGGCGGGAACTGTTTCAAGATCTCAAAACACGAAGACGGCGTGACAGCCGTCCTTGGCCAATCAGAGCCTGCCACGTGTCACTGGAATGGGAAGCGTTACAGACACTATGATTGAAGAGACGTTTTGACCGGACATAGTGATACCCGAGGTAAACTTAGTTCGGCTGGAAAGGCTAAAAGGGTTTTTTAGCTCGGCTGAAAAAGCGTAACAAACTCTAGCTCGGCCAAAAGGCTGGTAATCCCAATCATGTTGCACAGATGGAATTAAGGGGCAATTGAGAGGGTAATTTTTGGGAAAAATTGGGCCGAGCTGAGAGTTGGGCATTGAGGCCCAAAACGCGAAGGACTAAGTAAAAAGGCCGTACTGAATACTCCGGCCTAGAGGGCAAGGTTACTCCGGCCTTGGGGAGACAAAGTTACTTCGGCCCAAGGAGGTGAGTTTATTCCGGCTCAAGAAGAGATAGTTGCTTCGGCCCAAGGAAGAGTAAGGCTACTCCGGTCCAGAGACAACTCGGAGTAGGGCCGGTCTTAGAGTTAGTCCGGTCGCAGTATGTTCTGGGAAGACCGGTTTCAGAATTAGTTCGGTCGTGACACAATCTGGTTAGGTCGGTCAAAACTTGTTACTTGGAAGTTTGATCTAAGCACACCAAGGTTGAACAGGGGGCAGCCGAAGTAATGAGTTAAAGGAGAAGACCGAGCTAAGGATAGTTCGGCCTTCTCTGTGGCTCAGCATAGCCCGTGTTATTTCGGCCGTGTGGTAGTTCGGCTATGGAGAAAACCATCCCACTTGGTTTAAGCAGTGGGGGAGGGTGTGAAAGGATAAGCATTATCCTTAAGAGTATGAATCCTAGGAGGACTCTGCATGGAGAAATACAAGTCCTACTAGGATTGTGCCATATGAAACTTATAAAAGCTCACAAGCATCACCTTGGAGGAGGTAATTGAACACAATCTTTCTGAGAACTTAGAGCTTTGTCTATTTGTCAAGTTTTCTGACTTAGGCATCGGAGAGGTTTCCGGCACACACCCGCCGGCTAGCTCATGTTTGTGTTTTCAGGTGACAAAGCGACGTCGTACGGAGGAGCGTGGACTTGGTCAACAGGATTATACGAGGAGAATTATTTCCTCCCCGTACAACATTTATTGAATGTTATATAGTTACAGAAATTCTTGAAATGAAAAAAAAGAAGTGAAGTATTTATGGTGTGTGTACACTACATGAAATAGATGTCGATCTATTACTCTTTTTAGGTAAACTATTAATAAATTCTAATAGTTACACTTAATTTTCATAAAGTCCTATTGAAAAGAAGTCTAATAAAATCGTAGTTAAAAATAATTTTTTGTGATATTTTTTACATCTATGGCTGCAAATTGACAATTAGTGAGTTTGTTTTGTCACGGTTTTTATAAATTGTCACTAAGACTTACAAGTAACGAATTTTTCAAATTGTCTCTGAAAGTTAAAAATTAGTGATTTTTTTGGTGATTATTTTTTAAACTGTCACTAAAACTTATAATTTATGACATTTTTTGTGACAGTTTTTAAATTGTCGTTGAAAATTAACAATTAGTGGCTTCTTATTAATAATGTTTGATGAAAAGCGCCATTAATTATTATAGAATCTATTAAATAATAAATTTACCTATTATGACATACATGTAAGTCTCCCTTTTCGTGTCTAATAACAAAAAAATCTATTTATATGTAACATTACCTACTTTTAAATATGTAGATGCTAAGTTGTCCCAGAACTGGGCAAATTAGGTTATTTATTTCAAAATAATGCATTAGAAAAAAATATAATTTCTCTGTTTTTTTTTTTTTTTGATCAGCAAAGAAAATTTTCATTAACAGCATGAAATTAAAGGTACAGGAAGATGACATGCATCGAGAGAGATTCGGAAGTACAAAAATACCCCTACTACTGCTACTCGCATCCATACAACCAACCCCTTGGCCTCTCGAATTTTAAATAAAAAGTTAAGAAGAACTTAACTAGATAATAAAGTACATGAAACCCCACAAAATCAACCCACCAAACCCCCCAAACAGCTCCTGCAAATCCTCTAATCAACCCAAAATCAACCCAATATTTAAATCACCTAAACTGCAAGCCTCATGATTTTAAATCATCAATATCAACAACCCAATATTTTAATCACCATGCCTCTGCTAATGCTGCAACTCCCGAACGCCTATGCTATTGCTACAGCTCCTGAAAATTTTTAATCACTATGCCTCTGCTATTTTAACTCCCACTTGCTATCATAAAACTAAATCTTTACCGCCCAGTAGCTAATTTTTGAATCTAAACTTTTCACCTACTTCAACTCCCAACGCCCACCTGACAACGTCCAACGCCCAACGCCCACCTGCTCCTACTGTAACATCTTTTCACCTATCTGTTGCACGCTCCTCTAGCCAAAAGACTCCATAGCCAACATCTCCATGGCTGGAAAACCTGCTACACCCACTGAACACAGCTTGATCACCATAGCTACCCCCACTGAAAACCTGCTACACCCACTCCATAGCCACCTGCTACTACTGCTAAAGCTTTTCAAAACTCCTGCTGCTGCACGCTCCTACCAGCTTGATCACCATAGCTGCCAGCTTGATTACCTACCTGCTGCACACTTCTCTGCTCCTACCGAGGAGTTTCTCTGGCCGGAAAACTTCATAGCCACCCATCTGAACACAGCCAAAACCCACTTCCACGGTCTGAACTTCTATACTGATTCAAAACTCCGAGCACTTTGAATACACCCAAGGCCGATCAACACTCATGACAACAAGACCCACTACCATCTCCACTTCCATGATCGGGCACAGCTTTCCAGCTCCAAACTCTGAACACGCCCAATGCAATAGCCTCGGTGTTGACAGCCCAAAACATCGAACAACCGCCGAGACAAAACCATACATCTGGATGAAGCTCACCCCTCAAACTCCCACTCGAAAAGGAGCGCTCGAATGAAATCTTAGACAGATCTAGATCAACTACAACACCCATGTTCCCTCCAAACAAAGCACCGAAGCAACTCCATAGATCCGAAACCAAGCTCATCCCTCAAACTCCCACTCACAAAAGAGCGCCCGAATGAAGATCCATCCAGATCTGGCCAACCTCTATACCGGTCCAAACCCAACCTCCTTCTTCTCTGTTAATAATAATAAAAAAAATTAGTTTGATTTTCAAAATCAGTGTTCCGAAAAAATTAAAAATATTTGATTTCATGATCCATAGTTATGCAATGGGCCCACAATTTCCTGTGAGTGGCCAAAGTGTCGGCATGAATAGTGCTATTTCATATATGCCGAGACCTCCCAATTAAATTATATTCCTTTACTATATTTTACACATACATGGTTATGATTGGATGATTTTATCATAATCTAGCAATAGTTACAAGAATTAGAAATTTAATTTTTTTTAAAAATGGCCATAATAAGTAATTTTTCTTAAATTTTACGATAAAATTAAATCCTAAAATTAATTTTACGATATGCTAATCTAGTTGGGATTTGAAAAGTTCACTTTGATGCTTTTTGCTCTTACCTCATCTTTATTGATGTAATTCCATATTTTGTATATTATTTTTATCAATAAAATTTTTTTTACTGATAAAAAATAAATAAAAAAATTAAACCCTAACCTAAAATTGTGACCGTAATTTTAATTTTAATTTTTTTTTTGAGTTGGGTATCCCATCGTGCTTATCTAAAAGTGAGTCCATCCATGCTTTGAGTTGTATCATTATCAGGACCCCACAAAATGAATCTTGAAAGCTTTTATATGTAATACCACAAGCAAACATGTTCGACACACGTATTCTTTTATTCAAAGGCCATGCTACAACCTTAAGGACAAGTAAACCAACTAGGCCTAACCTATATCATACCTTACTTAAGATTTAATTTTAAAGAGATTATGGGTACAATTTCTCTTAGAGGTGTTGAATTAAAGGAGTATAAATATTTAAGTGCTTTGCCAAGAGTGGATAAATTTTCTCTCATAAATGCTAATCTAATAATTAATAACTAACATTTACCGATCAAAAAAAAAAAAAAAAACTTTAAGTACAAGTACAAATTTAACAGTTCCCACTTAAATAAAAATTGAATAATAATAAAAATAATTTTAAAATAGGAATTTGGATCTAGATATCCGCCATATCATTTAAAATCACTGTCTCAGTTAATAAGAGTAAATTTGGATTACAAATTTAATAATCACTATGAGGTAATGGATTTAACCTTCCCCTCCAATGTACCAACAATATAATCTCTAATTCTCAGTTACTAAAAAAGAGTCTCATGTCCCATAAAAAATTCGGACTTTCTCATATGCCAACTACATCAATACTCACGCATTGCATGTTTCCGAAATTTAGTGCATATATAGATAACAGAAATTGAGCACACAAGTGATGTGTGTGCAAAAATAGTTGATGGTCTTAATTGTCATCGGGGAAAAAAATAAAACATAAAAAAAAAAAAATGAATGTAGATGGAGAAAATAATTAAAATTTCAAATGAGAAACTTGAACTAAATAAGGACAATTCGAACATTAGAAAATATATGACATGTGCTTATTCCCCACCAAATGAATTGCATGCTTTATATAATAGAATATAAAAATAGATATATGTGATTGCTAGGAAAATAAAGAAATTGTGTGAGTTGCCCAATAAATTTTTTAATTAAATAAATTAGATGTTATCACACACACACACACATATATATATATATATATATATAACCTCCCTATGGCAACATCTTTTGTGCCTTACCCTAGAAAGTAAACCTTATAATAGTAATAATACATATTAATGATGGGAAACCTCCCCATGGCAAGGTCTTTTGTGCCTAACCCTAGAAAGTAAACCTTATAATGTATCTACAATTAGTAATACAAGTAAACCATAGGTATTGGTCCAAAAGTGGCCAATTACGATAATAGCTTGTTTGCCTCAATCACAATGAGTTAGACGGAATTGAATTAAGCACATGAATTTGGTGGTATTTGATAAAATTGAAAATTGAAAATTGAAAATTAAGTATTGAAAATTAAATGTTAAATTTTTTAAGTTGAAAAAAAAATTAATAAATTAAATGCTGAACTAAAAATAAATTGTTTAATATATATAAGTTCAAATTTAAAATTTATTATTTTGAAATTATATATCTCAATTTTTATATTATGATTGTGGTGATAGTAGTGGTGGTGCTTGTAGCGGTAGCGTTGATGATGGTAGCGACGGTGGTGGCATGGTGGTAATGTCGGTAGCGATGATAGTAGTAGTAAAATAATGGTGTTGCTTATGACAATAATGACAATTGTGATAAAAGTGGTGGTGGTGGCAGTGGTGGTGGTGACAGTAGTGGTGGTGGCATGATAGTGGTAGTGGTGGTGATAGTAGTAATTGTGGCATGGTAGTAGTAGCGGTGGTGGTGGTGGTAGTGGTGGATGTGGCATGGTGGTGGTGTGGTAATGGTAGCAGTGGCAGTAGTGGCTGTGAGATGGTTGTGGTGGCGGCGGCGGCGGTAGCAATGGTGGTAGTGGTGGTAGCAGGAGTGGTTGCAGTGGCATGATGGTGGTGTTGTGGTGGTAGTGGTGGTAGTGAGTTTATAATAATGTATATCGATGCTTATGCATAATAGTTATAAATTCAATAAGAATTAAGTAAGTTTCATATGACTTAAATTTTCTTAAATTTTAACCTTTTATTTTAAAAGATACTTATATTTTTCAGTGATATCAATTGTACTTAGCAAACGAACTTAATTTGTAACAACCCAAAAATTTAAGTTGTCCCTTAAATTTATACTAGTATTATGATTGTATGTGATGATATATTATTAAATAAATAATAGTAAATATGGAATCTAATTTAGCATTGGATTATTAAATATGGGATCAAGTAGAAATTATTATTTGGAGCCAAATTAACATAAATATGGAATTATAATACTAGTTGGGTCAAATTAAAGTTAAAGATAATAAATAAATGAATAAATATAAGAGTAAGAGTAAATAAATAAATAAATAAATAATAATAATAATAATAATAATAATAATAATAATAATAATAATAATAATAATAATGGATGTGGTAGTAAAATAAAGAATTAATTTTCTGTTAGTATATGATAAAGTGTAATTTAATTAGGGATTAATTTGTTTATATAGTTATATTAAAAAAACTGGGTCAAAATATAATTATCTTAAATATTTATTAAGGATAAAAATGAATCTATATAATTTATTAATTGAATCTGAGGAAGATTCGCATGGGCCACGTATATGCTTCCCTCCTTATAAATAGGGAGGAGGTGATTCACTTGGGGAAAGAAAATAAAGGAAAGAAAGAAGAGAGGAAGGAGAAGGGAAAGAAATGAAGAAACGGAAGAAAAAAATAATGGAAGCTGAGAAGATTTTTTATAGTAGAAAGAAAGAGTGAAATATTCAAGTTAAAGTGAATTAAATTATACCTTGAGTCACCATAATATATTTTACGTATGTTTTGACTTATCATATTTATTTTATACGAGTTATGTTTTATAAACTATTATAAATTATATTAATATTTTAATTACGTGGATTATTTTTTGAACATATTTGTTAAAATGAAACCCATGCATATGTTTGTTTATATTTTAAAGAATATTTCACTATAATCTTATAAACAATTATGTTTTGTAAGTACTACCACGGGAGTCTCACACTTTGGGAGACTTAAATAATCATTGGTTTCTGTTTGGTCACTTTGTTGCCCTCTGTTATTATGGATCTATTGACCCTCTGATTTCTGGTGTGGAGCAAAGTGCTGTATGGAGCTAAGTGCTACACTATTGTGGGAGCCACCTTTAGAGTTCGTACGACCCACCTCTTGAGTCCATGCATCTGTTCTGTTCTGTGCTGTGCAGAGATAAGTGCTACACTATTGTGGGAGCCACCTCTATAATCCGTACGAGCCACCTCTTGAATCTGTACCTCTATTCTGACTATTACTCATGTGATCTCTATTCTATTCTGTTAAGTACCGTGGTTATGATTATTTATTTACATAATCTCAGTTTTGCTACTTAAATGATTATTTGTTCAGACTAAGCTATCTTAAATATTTTAGCTACATAATTATACATGGTTATTTTGTGTCCCTTATACTCTTGGTATAATATTTCTCACTCTGTCATGTGCTTATAGCTGTTTACCAATTTTCAAGAAGCAATGTAATTTAGAAATAGCTTTTGGAAAGTCTTAGATGCGGGATTGCGAAATAGACACACACAACATTTTTATAATATTTTTATATGTAAATATCGGCCTTTTTGGTCAATAAATTTTGTTATAAAAATAGAAGCTTCAATAATTATTTTGGTACCCTCATTTGAATATTATTTCCGCTCGCATTTATTAATTTGTTTAAGAATTGGCCGAAGATAACCTCAATTACTGATCATTATGATACTTAACCCTTAAGTACGGAAGTGGGTCGTGACATAATTGATGATCACTTAATATATTTAATTTTATGAACGAGGTTATCAAACTACCCCTTATATGTTTGGTCATTATCTTATAGGGTGGAATATGCCATCTTTGCAGTTGACATTCATTTACAAGAAATTACACATCTGATTGAAAAAAATGCTATATACCCAAAATTTGTAGCACAAAAATTATTTTAAAAGTGAGGTGTATAATATAGATTAAAAATTGATGAGATTTGAGTCAAACTCATATTTTTTTAAATGCTTTTCTAAGTAATTTTTTTGTGTAAATAAAATGTGTAAATTACAGCAATGATCCTTACATTTTGGTCATCGTTTTATTTTGGTCCGTATAATATCAATTGACTCGATTTTTATCTTGAATTTATAATTTTATTTCAATTTAGTCCAATTGATTACAATTACTAACATTTTTATTAATAAAAAATGTACACATGATCAGCATCTGTTATGTTTTTTAGAAAAAAAAATTGTAAACTTAATCAACTCAGTGATTATTTTTTGTCAAATACCCTAAAAACATTATCAATAAACAATATTGATACAAAATTGAAAATGAAGGGTTAAAATTAAACCAATTAAAATTGTAAAAATCAAAATAATACCAAAAAATAAAGACTACCAATGAAATTTGTGCAAATAAAATTATTACTTGGTTCATGCATAAGCTTATCCACTCTACGTGTGATGCGGACAGAAATGTCCCATATACATCACAGTGGCCAAAGAATTTTTCTTGTAGGCTCGTAAAAAAAAAAAAAAAAAAAAAAAAAAAAAAAAAAAAAAAAAAAAAAAAAAAAGTGTAGTTCCTCAAGCAAAAAATCTTTGCCTTGAAGTTTCGTTTTGTCATGTGGAGAAAACAGAAATTATGGACAAAACAAAGATATGCTTGCAAGTTTGAGGAGGCTTTTGAAACTAATTTGGGGTGTTGTGACCATCATTTTCTTTGTCTCTGGAAATGGCAATGAATTTATTTCGTGGAAACCTTGTATCAACAACAATATTCAATCTCCTTTTGCTTCAAGTTAGTTTACTGGATGTTTGGGTGAAAGAAAATTGGGAAAATGATGTGTCACCTAATTTAGTTCCCTAATTCTTCAGTAATCAATGTGTTGTTCAAATAGGCATTTTTTTGATACTAAGACTATATTAAGAGTAACTAAAAATATGTAATATATGTAATATTATCATAAAAATGTGTAACCTCATTTACAAATCAAAAATTGTAGTAACTCTATCAAAAAATTAGGTAACATTTGTTATAAAAATGCATAACATACACCACAAAAATATGTAATAAAATACATATAATACACGAGTTCTTGAGAGAATAAAGAATAGTGTGCGGATTTTTATTATCATCTTATTCCATTACATATCTTATATAATTTTTTTTTTTTTTTTTGAAATACTAACAAAACTGTCGTAAACATCTAATTAGATGGTGATATATATATATATATAAAATACACTTATAAGTATAATTTTTAAAATATGTGTGTAATTTTGGTCTTTTAAATTATAATTATGTTAATTTTGTTCTTGAAATTTTAATTAGATCCAATTTTAAATGGACTATCTAAATTGTTGGTGTGAGTGGGGTGTAAATCACTTGTTGTGATTCACAAGGAAGAATTAATATTGAACCAAACTCAATTTAAATTGACTATTTTTTTTAAAAAAAAAAAAAACAAACAGAGCATATATTGCAAATCACTCACTCTCTCTCTCTCTCTCTCTCTCTCTCTCTCTCATTTTTTTTCTCCCACACTCTTATCAAACAACTAACCACTCAATATATTTATAGACTAATCTCACAATTTAAACAAACAACATGAAAAAACGAAAAAAAAAAAAAAAAAACAAGCAGCAGCTAATCAAATTTAAATTGAATTCCTCAATCCTGGAGTTTCTTCAATCTTCATTCCAGAGATTCCTCTTCAACTTTGTTTTTTTCAACCTCCATTCAAACAGTAATGAAGGTTCATGAATTCTCCTAGTCTCTTTAGATGGTGAGAGATGATCGATGGTGAATCGAGCTTACCATTTTCAACATATTCCCCTCTTAAGCTTGATTCTCCACGTTACTTCATTTCAAGCACTGCTTTCAATCTGGCAAACAAATCTTGTTTGAGGGGCTTGGTAAAGATGTCCTCAATCTATTCATATGTTCTGCAAGAAATAAGCTCCCCTTCGTTGTTCTTCACATGTTCTTTGATGAAATGATATCAAATATCGATGTGCTTACTTCTTTCATGATATACTAGATTCTTTGCTAGAGCAATTGCTGACTGATTGTCGATGTAGATTTATGTGGGATCAGTTTGTGGAAATCCCAAATACTTCAACACATTCCTTATCCATTTACAATGGCCGACAGCTGAGCTCACAGCAACATACTTAGCTTCACAAGGTGGCAACATCACAATAGCTTGCTTCTTTGATGACCGTGTAAAAGTTGTATCTCCCATAAAAAATGTAAATCCAGTTGTGCTCTTTCTTTCATCCAAGTCTCTTCTTCAGTCGCTATCTGAATAGCCAATAAGTTTGAAATCTTAAATCTTTGTATAGAATAGACCATCATCGATGGTACCCTTGATGTACTGAATATTCTTTTTGCTGCATTTAAATGAGGCTGGTCAGAGGTCTCCATGTACCTGCTGACAAGTCCAACTCCGTAGAGTATATCTAGCTTAGTACATGTCAGGTATCTCAAGCTTCTAATCAAAATCTTGAAATATGTAGGATCAACATCTCCTTGCTCATTCTTCCTTAACTCCAACCTTGTTTCAACAGGTGTTGAGACAGAGTTACAGTTTGGCATGCTAAATATCTTGAGAATATCCTTTGCATAATTACTCCGTGAGATGAAGATTCCATCGTTGCTTTGAACTACTTTGATGCCAAGGAAATGACATATCAATCCAATATTCATTATTTCAAACTCTTGGACCATACTTTTCTTGAAGGATTCAAACATTGTTGGATTGTTCCCGGTGAATATCAAACCAGTAATGTAGAGGAATGTATACAACAAACTTCCATCAGCTTCCTTTTTCAAATAGAGTACATGCTCGTAGGGACACTTCTCGAATCCATTCTCTTGGAAATAATCATCAATCTTCATGTTCCACGCACGAGGAACTTGCTTTAATCCGTACAAGGCCTTCTTGAGCCTCCACACCTTGTTTTCCTGGTCTTTCTTTACATATCCAGGTGGTTGGTCCACATAGATTTCTTCTTTAAGAAATCTATTTAGAAATGCTGACTTGACATCCAGTTGGTAAATCTTCCAACTCTTTTGTGCTGCTAATAATATTAGCAACCTAATGGTCTTTAATCTGGCAACAGGGGCAAAGACTTCTCCATAGTCAATTCCTTCTTTCTGCTTGTAGCCTTTTGCAACAAGTCTTGCCTTGCATAATTGAACTTCTCCTTGAGCATTTCTTTTGGTCTAGTAGACCTATGTCACTCTAATACTTTTGCGGCCCTTCAGGAGAGTAGTTAACTCTCAAGTCTTGTTCTTCTCAATGGACTTGATTTCTTCATCCATCGCAATCTTCTATTTATCTTCATTGTTAGCATTCTTAAAGCTAACTGGAACGCTGCTTATCAGTAGACAAAGTACATTTGTATCTTCATCCATGATTTCTGTATTTCCATACAGATCTTGAAGATTGTGAATCCTTCTAGGCCTCATGTCTGAAATTTCTTGTTCTATTGGTGATTGAGTTTAATTTCTCTATGGTGAAAGAAAAACACGATGAGATATCTCTTGCTCTCTAGGTGATGGTGGCTCCCTAGCCACTTCTCTTGGTTGATCTGATTCTTCAACTTCAATTGTCAACTCTACATTTGTGAAGGATTTAGTCTCGTCTGATTTCCAAGACTCATTTTCTTCAAAGATGACATCTTAGTTGAAAAACATTTTCTTTGTGATGGGGTTAAATAGTTTGTATCCTATTATATTGTCACCATATCCAACAAGCATACACTTCTCTTATTTATCTTTAAGCTTTTGTTCTTATTGCTTCTGGGATCTTGGCGTAGGCAATGCTACCAAAGATTCTGAGATGACTCACACTCGCATGAAACTACTTTAGCCTAAAAACTCTTGGGCATATTCTTGTCTTGTAATATACTTCTGATCATGTTCAGGATCGAGCGATTCTTTCGTTCAGCTACTCCATTCAATTGGAGAGTATAAGCTGGTGTAAACTGTTGCTTGATTATTTGCTTCATAAGGAATTCTTCAAACTCATCCATCTTGTATTCTCCACCTTGATCTGATCGTAATGTCTGGATGTAATAACCGTTTTGCTTCTCCACAAGAGTTTTGAACTCTTTGAACTTTTCAAACACTTCTGACTTCCTTTTGAGGGAATACACCCAAGTCTTACTATTGTAATTAGCAATGAAAGTGAGGAAGTATCTATTCTATCCATTTGATATTGGTTTCAATGGAACTAGTTCAAGTGGCTTGGTTGCTCTCCAATTTGCTTATTTTCCGAAACTGTTCATGTATTGCTTGCTAATAATACAAGTTTTACACATCTTAGTTGGTTGGTGAATGTTGGGCATACCTTTCGCCATGTTTTTGTTTCCTACCTATTTCAAGCTTTCAAAATTGAGATGTTCAAATCTGAGATGCCACATCCAGTCTTTGTCATTGATCATCGCACTTAGATACTTTGGTGTGTCATGATGAATGGTGAGAGAAAACATTTTGTTCTTCGTCATCTTTAATTGAGTAACCACCTTCCCTCGAGTGTCTAGAATTATGAGCAACATATCTTTCAGGCTAATTTGATAGCCTCTTTCCAAGAGTTGTCCAAGACTTAATATGTTCGTCTTTATGCCTGGAACATAATTGACATTGAAGATGAAAGCATGATCTCCATTCTTTCTCTTGACCAAAATATCACCTCTTCCTCGAACTGGGACTTTGGAGAGGTCACCAAATGATATTTTTCCATGAACTTCCTCATCAAGTTCAGGGAATAAGCTCTTGCTGCCAGTCATATGATGACTAGCTCCAGAGTCTAGGAACCAAACGTCTTCTTTGTGTTCAGTTGCATTGTGCGCTACCAGGCTCAATGAATCTTTGTCAATGGACTCTTTCTCTACATAGTTAGTTCTTTCACTAACTTCATTGGATGATTGCTTACTTCTGCACTCGTTGCTTTAGTGACCAAACTTGTGGCAATGGTAACACTAGTCCTTTTCCTTTCGAGACATAGTTTTGTTGTCCTCGTCCTCCTTGAAGTGAACCTTTTCATTCTCTTCCTCTCTGTTAAACTTATTTATTTTGATAATTTATTTAATTATGTTTAATTTATTTGAAAGAGAAAAATAGAATCCAAAATTTATTTTGATGATTTATTTAATTATATTTTAATTTATTTGAAAAAGAAAAAGAAAATCAAAATTTAATTTGATGATTTATTTGAAAGAGAAAAATAGAATCAAAATTTATTTTGTCCCATTATTTATCATCTAAACCTTTATCCTAAATGTTGTTAGAATGTATTTAATATTTGATTAAATCAGGAGTTCAAACAGCCAAAAACAAAGGTTCAAACATCCCAGCACAGCAGCAGGCCAAAAGGTTCAAAAGGTTCAAGTGGAAGATATTCAAATTTGTAATGATAGAGTGGAAGATATTCAAATTAGTAATGATGGAGTACAACAGCTATAAACGGCTATAAATTCAAATGAATACAATGGCTATAAACGGCTATAAGTTTCATTACATATATCAAAGCCTCTAATGTAAACATGTTACAAAAATCACTCACATCTATTCTCTGAAAAATTCTTTGAGAAGTGTTCTTCAATTTTTGTTTACATCATCTTTCAGAAATTATACACTAAGCCTTATAGCATTAAGCTCATCTTTCCTATGTGAGGTTTACAGAAAAATCAGAGTTTCATTTTTATATCTATCTTTGAAAGATAATTATTGTAACTTTCTGTGAAAGCAAAAACACATTTTCAACCTTGTAAGAGTGTAGTACACTCAGTGTTCTTGACTTAGAAAGTCTGTGTTAAATCTATGGAGGATTGCTCCATCTATGAAAAGGTTGCTAGCACCCTATGAAGCTAGAAGATAGTGGAAAATCTCGAGTGAAGCTTGAGGAGTAGATGTAGGCTTGGTTGAAGCTGAACCACTATAAATCTGTTTGTCTCCTCTTTCCTAATCTCTTTACTTTCCTACTACTGCTATATCTATCTAATATTCATGTGCTAATCATTTGATTTACCCTGTATGTTAGTTATACTTCATTGTTATTTTGCTTGATCATTTACTGCTAAGTTCATCATTGTGCTTGTTAATAATTTGTTGTACTAATAGTTAATTTTATTGACGTATTATTAATTTTAATTTGTAGAAACATAATTCACCCCCCTCTTAGGTTACTTTTTGGGTAACAATTGGTATCAGAGCTTGGGGCTCTTGTTTAGATTTAACAATCTTGAGTTTTTGATCCATAGCAACCATGTATTCTACTTACTCTGCTGTAGAACAAGCTAACAATAGGCCACTTCTCTTTGATAGTAGTAATTACATTCATTGAAAAGAAAAAATGACTTTGTATCTTCAAGCTACCAATTATGCTTTGTGGCTCATTATCACTAAATGTCCTAAAATCCCTACCAAGGTAGTAGACCATATCAGTGTGCCTAAACTTGAGGATGAATTTGATGAGCGTGATTATAAACTCCTTTAAGCTAATGCTAAAGCCAAGCTTATTCTTGTGTTACTAGATGCAAATGAGTACAATAGAATTTCTGGGTGTATTACTGCTAAAGAGATTTGGAATAAACTTGAAATCACCTTTGAAGGAACTAGCCAAATAAAAGAGTCTCGGATTGAGGTGCTTATTTATGATTATAAACTCTTTACTATGGAATCATTTGCATTTATTTCTAAGATGTTTTTATAAATTTACCAATATTATTAATGCTCTAAAATCTCTTGGTAAATCTTATACTAATGATGAACTTGTAAGAAAAATACTTAGGTCTTTGCCAAATGAATGGGAAGCTAAGGTTACAGCTATCCAAGAAGCAAAAGACCTAACAAAATTAGGCATTGAAGAACTCCTAGATTAAATGTTCTTGAGACTAATCCTCATGGACCCAAGAAAGTATGGGTACCAAGAAAGAAATGAAGATATTTTGTAGGTGGAATCTCAAAGAACACCAAGGACGTCGAGAGGAAATGCACAACAAGAGTGTTCAATCTAAAGAGCAAAATCAGCTCCTACAAGAAAAAGAATGATGTAATGAAAATCACCAAGATGAACAATAGAGGTAATGTATGGGTGAAGATTCCAAAGAGGTAAATAAATGTATAACTCCTAACACACCTTTAAGCTTAAAGTTCTATATTATTTAAAGTGTGATTTGTGTACAATAGGTTGCGTCTAATCATTGCTTCCATGTAACCTAATTGTACTAAGTTTGCTAAGTCATGTTCTGCTAGTTTCTTTCAAACATTCATTGAACTAAAAAATGAGAATTATATTATTTTGATGAATGCCTACTAGAATATGAATGATTCATGTATTCATTAACATTTTATATCATATCATCCATTGCAATGAAAAAGAGATAAAAAGTGATAAATTTATCTGTGAGCATACTTTTCACATCTTATATATGACTTCATACTAATATGTTAATTCCTTTTTGAGTCATATCTTTGTAGAATCAATTTTGATGTCATAGCATTTTTTGAGATGTATACTATCTATATTTTGAATTCTACATTTGTGATCTCAAGAATATGCTCAATATGATAATTTTATGCTTATATGCTTTACATTGGAATATTTGAATAAGTTGTGAAATTCCTTGATTATGATCCATCAACAATGTTTTAATGAAAAGAAGTATCATACGTTTGTAAAGACATTGCATCTATCCCATTGAATATCTTTTGAATATGGATTATATTGGCATATATCTCATGAAATGCTTTTGATTGATAAATTGTTGAATTAATTGTTTAGAACATTCATGTTGTGTTTCATATTGAGTAAAATGTTTTATCACGCTTGAGCATGTGAATTGAATTGATGAAAATGTCTCTTGATAATGTTATGTGATTAAATGAGATTGTTACATCATTTCTTAATAAAACAAAGAGCATAAAACTATTTTCTTATGCATATTATGCTATGCGTTACAACTTAAAAATTCTGACAAATAGCATTCCAAACTCTTGTTTGATCATTGAATTATTTTTCACCTTTTTAGTTTGTGATAAGAAGTGATTAGTGTTGTATTTTTATTAAGTAATAGTGATTGTTCTATGAATGCTATATTTACACAAAATAGAAAAGGGTAGCGCGAACTTAGGAGGAGAAATCATTTTGCTAACATACTTGTTAAACCCTTTTGAGATGAACTCCTCATGAAAGAAAATTGAAGATTGAAAAGCTTCCATCTCTTGAACCTAAGGTATGTCTCATATACTCTCTTAAGCTTTTGAGGTAAAAATTCTATCTTATATCCCTTGAGCTAATAATGTTATTACTTTAATATAAAAAAGATTGATTATACTTCATATGATTTGCAATGTATATCTTTGATGATGTTCTTACCTAAAAATCATGCCTATGCTTAAATGTGTGGTACATATTGAAATTCATGATTTTTCTTGGCATATGGATTGCTATACCTTGAACATGCTTCATTTTTTTTTTTTTTTTGGAATTACATTAGCTCCATGAGATTATATTGAGTTTAACCTATTGTGAGCAATATTTGGTATTCTACATAATACTTGAGCTATGATTGTTAAATCTTCTAGATTGCATATTAGTATCCTTGGTAGATTGCATGTTGGTATCATTTTTGCATCGTATTTGATATTATTAACGAGAACATTTCAGTTATCAGCTTTCATTTATCATATCTCCTATTGATTTTGCCAAATGAAACAAGGAGAATAATTTAAACTTGATTATTTTTTAAAATCCCCTTAGTTTCTATTCTGTTTTTGATATCAAACTTATGGGCTTGCACCTTCACATGTTACTATTTTTTTTATCCATTATTGTCAAATGGTATGAGCTTCAACTGTATGATCATTATGTGATATCATTTTTTTGGTATCATAGAGCTACCTTGATATGGATGATTATTTGTGCTATGATGAGACTTATATTCTTCCATCCTATATGTTGTACCATACTCCCTCCTTGTGCTTAATTTTGTTGAAAATGTCATCAGGGGAGAAAAAGAGACTTGATTGTTTTAGTATCTCTGATTATTTTGGTATCTCTATGCTTTTGGTATCTTAATTCTTACAACATGACCTTTGAGCTGATTAGTTGTTGATAATGTAAGAGGAAGATTGTTTTCCTCAAGGAAGAGTGACTTGAATTTTAGCTCCATATTTATGCTCTTGCTTGGCAACCTTGTTTGATCTATGCACTGTTATGTCTATTATAGTCTTGAGATTAGTATGCTCTTGCTAAGAAATTGAGAATTAGATCATGCTCAAGTGCTTCTCATATAGTCATTAACAATTTGGTCTCTCATTATTATTTTTTGTTTGGGCTTAATTTTCTTATTTTTTTTCTCTGCTTTTTAATTTCATTTTTTAGTACTTAAACATAAACACAACAACAAATCAAAATACAAATATTTACATAAAAAAAACCCCCAAAAAAAAACACCCTTCATTTTTTTTACAGCCACACGCCGATCAAAATAAACATAAAAAAAAACCTTTATTTTTTTCCGGCCATACACCGATCTTCCTTACTTGCCTCTTCCATCGTTTTCTTCTTTTTATCACCTTGGGCGACCCATGACACCCCTGCCCCTGTGCTTTCGTCGAGAGCGACGACTCCCCGCTGACTATCAAAGGCCAAGAACGACATTACTCTAAATCGGGCCATGGAGGTGGTCTTCCGTTTAAGCTCTTTATTTTCGGCCTTCAGTGCGCCTATTTCTGCTCGCGTATCCTTGTACATGCACTGGAGTAGAGAGAGTTGGGCGTTGACCTGATGGAGCTCACTTGTCATGTTCTGCAATCGGTGAGCCAATTTTGTGATTGCCGTCACCGTCTCCATATAGGACGTCAGTGTGAAATGATTGGCTTCTATGTTAGATTGAGCTACCATGAGTTGCTTAATCGACATCATAGGAAGGCTAGGAAGAGGAATGACAGGAAGAGTAGGAGTAGGGGCACTCGGTCTAGCAGAGCTTATGGGATCGTTCAGGTCCAGAAATAGAGTAAGGGGACGGGATAAGGAAGCCATGGTTTAGAGGTGAGAGGTGTAAAAGAATTGAGTTGCAGAGAAATAGAAGAGAACAGACTAAGGTTTGGTCTCCTCCGTTCATTTTTTTTTTTTTTTTTGTCTCTCGATGAGGAAGAAGAAACAGACGAGAGTGGTGAAAAAGAGATAGAAGAGAACGGTGAAGAAGAAAATGGAAGAGTGTGTGATTAAGAAGAAGGCAAAAGAGAAGAAGACAAGGAGGGAGAAGGAGCCGAGGCGAGTACAAATTGAGGCTTGCTTTTGTCGGCCAATGACGCAAAAGTGAGGCCGCGTGTCAAACGCATTTATCGAAGGAAAAAGAGAGACGCAGGCGAGTTGTATGTGTATGCATATATGTATAAATATGTTTTGAATTGTAATGCCATTTATCACTATCATTCTCTTCCTCCTCCTCTAGATTCGAACCCATGATTTCCTTTTGATAATGTTACAGGGGGAGAAATTATATGATGTTATGTATTATGGTATTATTTTCAAACTAATCTGATGTTATGTATTTATAATTTGATATCTTAATCTTATATCATGTTGTTGATTAAAGCTTATTTATTACACATGTGCTAACCTATGTATTTAGAAATGAATTCAGTGAGCATGACTTGAGGGGAAGCGTTTCTTACTCCCAAATCAAATCAAAACATCATTGTGTGCCATCATAAAAAAGGGGGAGATTGTTAGGCTTATTTATTTTGATAATTTATGTAATTATGTTTTAATTTATTTGAAAGAGAAAAATAGAATTCAAAATTTATTTTGATGATTTATTTAATTATATTTTAATTTATTTAAAAAAGAAAAATAGAATCAAAATTTATTTTGATGATTTATTTGAAAGAGAAAAATGGAATCAAAATTTATTTTGTCCCATTATTTCTCACCTAAACCTTTATCCTAAATGTTGTTAGAATGTATTTAATATTTGATTAAATCAAGAGTTCAAACAGCCCAAAATAAAGGTTCAAACAGCCCAGCACAGTAGCAGGCCAAAAGGTTCAAAAGGTTCAAGTGGAAGATATTCAAATTTATAATGATAGAGTGGAAGATATTCAAATTAGTAATGATGGAGTACAACAGCTATAAACGGCTATAAATTCAAATGAATACAACGGCTATAAATGGCTATAAGTTTTATTATATATACCAAAGCCTCTAATGTAAACATGTTACCAAAAAAACAAGAAAATATTCTTTGATCTATAATCACTCACACCTATTCTCTGAAAAATTCTTTGAGAAGTGTTCTTCAATTTTTGTTTACATCCTCTTTCAGAAATTATACACTGAGCCTTATAGCATTAAGCTCATCTTTCCTGTGTGAGGTTTATAGAAAAACCAGAGCTTCATTTTTATATCTATCTTTGAGAGATAATTATTGTAACTTTCTATGAAAGCAAAAACACTTTCTTTTCAACCTTGTAAGAGTGTAGTACACTCAGTGTTCTTGACTTAGAAAGTCTGTGTTAAATCTGTGGAGGATTGCTCAATCTATGAAAAGGTTGCTAGCACCCTATGAAGCTAAAAGATAGTGGAAAATCTTGAGTGAAGCTTGAGGAGTAGATGTAGGCTTGGTTGAAGACGAACCACTATAAATCTGTTTGTCTCCTCTTCCCTAATCTCTTTACTTTCCTACTACTACTATATCTATCTAATATTCATGTGTTAATCATTTGATTTACCTTGTATGTTAGTTATATTTCATTGTTGTTTTGCTTGATCATTTACTGCTAAGTTCGTCATTGTGCTTGTTAATAATTTGTTGTACGAGTAGTTAATTTTATTGAGGTATTATTAATTTTAATTTGTAGAAACCTAATTCACGCCCCCTCTTAGGTTGCTTTTTGGGTAACACTCTGGAATAAGAATTTCCAGAACTTCTTCCACCATAGATTTGACCACGTCCTAGTCCTCTTTGCAACGTCCTCCCTTGCTCGGATCTCTGTCCGGTGAGGACAACTTTGTCTATACGGTTTGTTCCAACCCTTGGTCTTCATTTCTTTTCACCACTTTCTGCTTAGGCTTGTGGTGAATCCATATGTTCTTCTACGGACACAGTCTCAAGATCTTTGGTTTCTTCAAGAACGACAACAATATAATCAAATTTTAGATCCAAGGATCACAAAATTTTCTCTAATATTTTCATATCAATAAGGGCTTATCCATTCCACTTTAATTGGTTTGCAACCACAGTTACTCCTGAATAGTATTCAGAAATAGATTATGAAGACTTCATGCATAGAGATTCAAATTGACCTCGTAGAGTTTGGAGGCGAATCCTTTTACTTTATCGACACCTTTTATGAGTCAAGTGGTGCGTTTCCCAAATTTCTTTCACTATTTTGGAGGAGGCGATGATCTCTAATGTGGATGCATCAAGACCTTGATATATGATAGATTTTGCTTTGCAATGTTTCTTTCGTTCGGCTCGAAGAATTGTTTTTTTCTGCTTCGGGCAAGACACATTTTTCTTCGTTGAGGAGGGTTCTACATATCCATCTTCCACAACGTAAATGACGTCTTGAGCACCTAGTAGTGCTCTCATTTGAATGCACCAATTTTCATAGCTGTTCTTCGTAAGCTTTGGAATAAGGGCTTGTGTGCTTTCATTGGCCATTGGTCGACTTCAATCTTAAAAAAAAAATATCTGCAAATTTTGATAACTAATTTGCAAAATCTGACCATACGGATGCGTCCTGAATATTCAAAATAGTTGGAAAACATTATTGGATCGTTGTGATTGAACTTCAGATAGTTTTAGGCAACAGAGATTTGACGGTTCAAGTCTGTTGCAAAATGTGTGCCGCGAAGTACTAGATAAAATATTTTGTCTGCATACATCAGGCTAATGTCAACGTGATGTCAGCAGCTCGGCTCGGCTTGTGGCTCAACTCAGTTCTTGGACGATGATAACTTCAGCAATCGACGATGATGACATCAGCAAATAGCAGCATATGACGTCAGTAGCGGTTGTCTTCTCCCACAATGTTGACTTTTCTAGGAAACTTTGACCGTCCCATATAGCTTTGTTTTCGCTCCTTTTTTATGTGATTTATTTATTTATTTATTTGTTTTTCCAGAATGATCGTCTTGACGAGACCTACACACTAGTATGATCAAAAGTTGATTTTAACAACTTTCATTTCTAGGCAGTTTTGAAAATTGCTCTATTCTTCCTCTATTTTGCAGAAATTTTGTAATTCTTGACCTCCTTGACTCTGATACCACTTGTTAGTTGAAGTAGGATGTAAATCACTTATTGTGATTCACAAAGAGAGAATTAATACTAAACCAAACTCAATTTAAATTCACTCAAAAAAAATTTAAAAAAAAGAATAGAGCATATATTACAAATAGCTCTCTCTCTCTCTCTCTCTCTCTCTCTCTCTCTCTCTCTTATTTTTCTTTCTCCCACACTCTTATCAAATAACTAACCACTCCATATATTTATAAACTAATCACAATGTAAACAAACAATCTGAACAGACGAAAAAAAAAAAAAAAAACAAGCAGCAGCTAATAAAATTGAAATTGAACTCCTCAACCCAAGAGTTTCTTCAATGTTCATTCTAGAGACTCCTCTTCAACCTTGTTTTTTTCAGCCTCCATTCGAATAGTAATGAAGGTTCATGAATTCTCTTGATCTCTCTAGATAGTGACAGATGATCGGTGGTGAATCGAGCTTACTATTTTCAACATAAATAGCAAACTGAATAATAATAATAATAATAATAATAATAATAATAATAATAATAAAACACTTCCTAGAATATGTGTTTCATTTCATATCAATTTGGTCCTCGAGTTTTTAATTATGTCAAGTTAGTCCTAAAACATTGATGATAAAGATGAAATATAAAGGAGAGGTTATAATGTGCACTTGCACATTGTAGGAAAAATTAAACTTTTGGTGAGAGAAGTTATACTTTTTGCATAAGGTGCATATGATGTGCACTTGCACATTTGAAATATAGTACAAGACTAATGGATGAAATTGACAAATTAAAACTTGAGGGACCAAATTGCACAAAACATGTAGTTTAGGAACAATAATTAAAATTTATCATTATTTCGTTAATGATCTAAATGGTTGTTTAAAATTGGACCAATTTGACTTACATTCAAAATTTTAGGGACAAAATTGGCAAAATTAAAATTTGGACTAAAGTGACATAAAGTGCATACTTTAAAGACAATAAATGTGCATACTACGTTTTGTTTAAAGACAGTAAATTACACTAACTTCCAATGATATTGTCATCTCTTTTGTATTTAAATTTATATTTTACCTTTTATATTTATGTCTTCATAACATTTGTATTAGTTTTTGTCTATTTAACTATATTAATAGAGATGTTATATAATTATATCAAAGTTATAAAATTTACTATATTTTTTCTAATATAAAGAGAAATCAATATAATTTACTAGGCATATAGTAATACTTTTTAAATTGGATTGAGAGAAGTGCAACAAAATGAGCATGGTGAACTTTCGGTGCCTTTAGTTACCTTATGAAAGTAGTAACCAAAAATACCTTAATCATTTAATACCTCAAACATTTGTAAAAATATATAAGCTATGGAATGTCAAATGATATAAAATCTTTTTTTGGCAAATGATGTAATTTGGGAGAGGTGAAGGGGGGAGGGGGAGGGAATTGTACAATCACATCTTAAAATAATTTCAAATAGTTTGTGAAAGTGAAAATAAATTTGTGTTTGGTGAATATAAAAGTTGTAAGGCCACGAAATAAATATAACAACCCATCCGCAATATTAATTAAAAGACAACATAAGATGAGATAAGCAACTTCCATTAATTCCAATTTCTTATACAAAAGAGCAACATATGCAAATATATATTCATAAGTTTAACTCTGAATCTATAGCATGTGTTACATGGTAAGGAAACGAAATGAAAGATAAACAAATAAGAGAATGCCCTAAAGGCTTACAACTTTCCAAGTTAGTACTTGGTTACAACAAAATGGATTTAAATCCCAATACATATAAAAGCCCTTGGCTTGTACAAAACAATTTCATAATTAAACAAAATGAAGCTCTTGCTCCATGTCCTCCCAAGCTATTGCCTTGGAGGAGGCACATTATCTGCACCTAAAATGTTTTTCCTACATAGGGTGAGCCAAAGCCTCGTAGAAATAATCCAATACAGCATATGAATCATAACAAAGCTATAAGGGTAAAATGCACATGTAATGCTCATAACAAAACATTTTATATCTCTTTCAAATCATGCCATGCTAGGTTTATGTTACCATTCACGAAACATTTTCTTTTTTATTTTATTTTATTATTATTATAGAAAACCAGATTTGTGGATACAACTCTGTGAATCTCTAGGTACGTGTCTATTAGCAGGCTGTACAAGCACTACTCTTTTGTCATTTTTACCGGTATTAACTAGAAGGCTCGACACCTATTTGCGTGGGTTTTTGGTCTTTCACCAAGGACACACAGACCAACTTATCATAGTAACCACACCCCCCACCCAAATTCACCAAGTATCCACCATTTCTCAAAACATTATACATATTTCAAATGTGTAAGCATATAACAATGCTCGATGCGGATGAATGAGAATTGGTTTTTATTCTTCTAGTTCTCATGCAATTTCTACAACAGTCATATCTATTCTTCACTGATAGCCCAATATAGATATCTCTAAACAGATAAAACAAAATAATTTCCATAAAGTTAAGCCTTTCAAATTCCAAGATGTGAGTGGTAATACATACCTAACTCCACCCTTTTCATCAATAACAATTAAATTCCATGTTTCCAACATCAATACCATTATTTTTATACAAAATCAACATTTAAGGCAAACCCCTCCCATTTTTCTTCCAAACCAAACCCAAATATCAAAACCAACCATTTTGTTACCTCTACACCTCATTTCCAACCCCACAATCATTTTCATGAAACCATTTGAAAACCCTTCATTTTAATTTTGAACTAAAATCCAAGATTTGTTCAAAAGTCCATTTCTTTTACAAGGTGGTTTTATAAAAAGAAATGGCTAAGTTAAAACCCATAACGAGGTGCGAAGAATCCCTACCTCAAGCTTAGAAGGGTGAAAGAGAAAAACTTGAAAAAACTCGATGTTAACGAAACTACGACCATTCGGGTCAAAGGGAAGCTCTTGACGCGATCTACACTTTATCTCAAAGGATCAGGGTGAGGAGACACCTCTAGGTGAGTAGATCTAAGGATTTAAGTGAGAGAGGTGAGTTTTGAGAGAAAGAGAGAGAGTTACGGGTGAGAGGGGAAAAAGGGAAGCAACTAATGAGAGAGAATTATCTTTAGTTCTATTTATAGTGATCAGGTATTAATAGAATAGTAGGTCCAAGGTCAAATGAAAAGAATAATCAAAAATCCCCAAAAAGTAAGGCATAAGCCAAACAAAATCTGGAAAAAGAGTTACAAGGGTCGACCTTCGCAACAGAGGTGTCGACTCTCAAGAAGAAAAGCTAAGACACTTGTGCTTGGCAGCAGACAAGGTGTCGACCCTCGAACTAGAGGTGTCGACACTAAATTTCAGTAGATAAACCTAGATTCTACAATACACAAGGGTCGGCACATCCTAGACTGGTGTCGACCCCAAAGGCTAACAAGAAAAGTCAAGTGTCGATACCACCAAAGGCTGGTGTCGACCCTAAATTTCAGTAGCAATCTACGAACCTAGTAGCAAGATGGTGTTGACACCACCCAAGCTGGTGTCGACCCTTGGACCATAACAGGACAAAGAAAAAGAGGCAAGGTCGACACCAATAAGGATGGTGTCGACTCCTGAAGAGAAAATCAAACATGAAGAGAAAGGAACGACCATCACAAATATGGTTTCCTGGATTCAAAAGTAATAAGTGGGTCAGGTCTAAATTAAGATTGCTATAACCTTCCCCATAAAGGAATTTCATCCTCGAAAGTTTAAATCAGTATTTAGAACCAAGTTCAAACCAATTACAACCATAATAGTAAATCAAGTTCATCACCATGACCCATTCACCAGTCAATCATTTCCATGACAAGGATCACCAAATTCTCGATAACGAATACACAATTCACATTTCTAAACATATACAATGTTTATATTATGTTAGCATAACAAATATTCAATTCATGTTCAAACATTAACAAATAGGTCCGGATACTTCTCACGGACTTCCAACTGACGCTTTTAAGTGGCTTTCTCAACCCTGTGATGGCTCCACAACACCTTTACTAAGGGAATTGTCTTGTCACGCAAGACTTTTCTAAGTGTCCAAAACTCTAACCGGTCTCTTCTCATACGAGGCATCCTCATATACCTCTAACTTGGTCCAATCCAACACATGTGATGGATCCGATTCATACAGATATGAAACATGTCATGAACCCCCGGAAAGCTATGGCAGTAAAGCCAAACGGTAAGTTACCTCCCTAATCCGCTCTAGGATTTCAAAAGGTCCGATAAATCTAGGAGACAACTTTCTACTCTTCCCAAATCTCATCAAACCCCGCTTAGGTGATATCTTTAAAAAGACATGATCTCCTACCTCGAAGGACAACGGTCTCCTCCTATGGTCGGTATAGCTCTTCTGACGACTCTGAGTCGTAACTGACCTCTTACGAATAAGCGCAACCTTCTCCATCGTCTTTCGGACTAACTCAGGGCCTATTATAGGTACATCACCCACCTCGGCCCAACATACAAGAGATCTACACAGTCGACCATACAAGGTCTTAAATGGTGCCATGCCAATACTCGACTGAAAGCTATTGTTGTAGGCAAACTCCACCAAAGGTAAGTGCCCTCCTACGACTCCTTAAAGTCAAGGACACAACCTCGAAGCATATCCTCTAGGATCTGAATGGTACACTATGACTGCCCGTCAGTCTAAGGATGATAAGCGGTGCTAAAAGTCAACTTGGTGCCCAAGGCATTCTGTAGGCTCTACCACAATCGAGTTTTGAAATGTGGATCTCCATCCAAAACAGTAGTCATTGGGACCCCGTGAAGTCGAACTATGTCCCTAATGTAAAGGTCGGCAAGATAATCTATCGGGTCACTCGTGCGCATAGGTACAAAGTGTGCTGACTTAGTTAACCAATCATCTACCACCCAAATGGCATCATTACTCCGTTGAGTCATCAAAAGGCCCACATCAAAATCCATTGTGACATGCTCCCATTTTCACTCAGCTATAGGCAAGGGTTGCAACAAACCCACTGGCCTCTGATGTTCGGCCTTCACTTGCTGACAAGTAAGGCACTTCGATACAAACACGACTATGTCCTTCTTTATATCCCTCCACCAAAACTGGTGGCTGAGATCATGATACATCTTTGTGCCTCCTGGATGCACCGCAAGGCGTGAATTGTGAAACTCTCAGAGTACTTTCTCTCGACGAGACTCCGGTACAAAAAGACGGTTAAGGAATCTAACACTTGAGTCAGGGTATACGTTCAAGCCCTTCTCTACCTTCCCACTAGAGATCTTCTCTTGAAGGGTTTCTACTTCTGATCAACTCTTTGTGCTTTTATAACCCGGTTCACAAGAGTGGGTTGTGCAATTATGGTAAACAAAGTAGCTGACTCGACAGACTCGCAAAGATGCAAGTTAAACTTGCCAATAGCACCCAACATCTCCCATTCCTAAATGGCAATACTAGCTGCACTGTTAAAGGATTTCCTACTCAAGGTGTCAACCACTACATTGGCCTTCTCGGCACAATAGTGCAATTCAAAGTTGTGGTTCTCAATAAATTTCATCCACCTCATTTGCCTCAAATTCAAATCCTTTTGCAAAAATAGATATTTCAAACTCTTGTGATCGGAGAATACCTCAAATCTCTCACCGTACAAGTAGTGTCTCCAAATTTTCAAGGCAAAGATCATAGCTGCTAGCTCTAGGTCATGAGTGGGATAATTTCTCTTGTGGGTTTTCAACTGCCGTGAGCCATAAGCTACTACCTTCCCCTCCTGCATCCAGACACAACTCAAACCTTCCCGTGACGCATCACAATACACAGAATAGCTCAAACCCCTCTCCGGAATAATCAACATTGGAGCAGTGGTAAGTCTCATCTTACGTTCTTGGAATGACTTCTCGCAAGTCTCACTCCACACAAATTTGATTTCCTTCCTTGTCAGTCTAGTCAAAGGTAAGGCTAATCTAGAGAAATCCTTTACAAACCAACGGTAATACCCAGCCAACCCCAAGAAACTATAAATCTCAAAGGCATTCTTAGGTTGCTCCCAATCTTGCGCTGCTTTTATCTTAGAAGAGTCTACAGTTACTCCTTCCCCAGACACCACATGGCCTAGAAACTTAATCTCTTTCAACCAGAATTCACATTTCCCAAACTTAGCATACAATTTGTGAGCTCTAAGCAATTCAAGTATGACTTGCAAGTGTTCCTCATGTTCTTCCTTGAAGGGTGAGTAAATCAAAATGTCATCAACAAAGACAACCACGAAACGGTCTAGGAACTCCCGAAAGATCTTATTCATCAGATCCATAAACATGGTAGGTGTATTGATTAGCCCAAAAAAGCATCACTAGGAACGCATAATGGCCATATCGCGTATAGAATTCTGTCTTATAGATATCTTCCTCCCTTACCCTCAACCGATAATAACCCAATCTTAGGTCTATCTTAGAAAAGTAATAAGACCCTTTCAACTGATCAATCAAATCATCTGTACATGGCATTGGGTACTTGTTCTTAATAGTTACTCGGTTCAACTTTTGGTAATCAATACAAAGTTACAAAGTGCCATCCTTCTTCTTGGCAAAGAGAACCGGTGCTCCCTAAAGCAAAGTGCTACGGTGGATAAAACCCTTATTTAATAATTTTTGGAGTTGAATCTTTAACTCACTCAACTCGGCAGGTGCAAATCTATACGGTGCTATAGAAGTCGGTGCTGTATTAGGCACTAACCCAATAGAAAACTCTATCTCCCAGTGAGGTGGTAAACTAGTGAGATCTTTGGGAAAAACATCTGGGTATTCACAAACTATCCTCGGTAAATCAACTCGGACTTTGTCACACTCACTACCCAGGAAGTTTGCTAGAAGACAACTAAGCTCACTCCGACCTCGCAGATCACATATTGGTGATGAAATTTTATCGGCTTTGTCCCCCATGAAATAAAAACGATCACCGCTCAAGGTACGTATAGTAACTCTCTGACGATAACAATCTATGACAGCCCGATACGATGACAACCAGTCCATACCCAATATAGCCTCAAAACTCGATATGTCAATAAATACAAATGTAAAAGGAAGTCGGCGACCGGCAACCACTATCTCACAACCTTGACATCCCTGTTCCAAGACAATCTCGCCGCAATAGGTGACTCTACACTGAGTGGACATGCTAACCGAGCTAATTCTAACCCCAATGCCAATGTAAATGCATATGAGATAAAAGAATGGGATGCACCTACTGAGCTGAAGAAGTTCCTTGATTGGCCCTCGAGGCCTATGCTGACCATGCAAGATGATGGCTCTGTGTAGCCTCAAACCAGACGCACCAGGTGTGCCACTTGACTGAGGGCAAAACCTCCTCATGTGCCCCGTCTGCCCACATTGATAACAAGTAGGCGGCTGCCCTCCCCCTTGACTCTGGCTCTGAGAACGAGCCGTTAATAGTGCAGACTGTTGCCCTTTTCCATTCTTCGGGAAAACTATAGACTTGTGACCTAGCTGGCCACACCTGAAACAAGTGATTCCTCCTTAGCCACCACTCCGTGACCCAGAACTTGGTACATGAAAAGTAGACCTAGACTGTGCCCCTTGGGATTGCTATGGGGTGGAGCCCCTCTACCTCTTACCATCTCGCGTCTCCTCCTGAACCCTCCTGAAGCCCCTCATTCCCTCCTTCTCCACTTGAACCACAGTTTCTAGATAAGCCGCTACCTTCACAAGATGTTCGTAGTCCCTAATCATTGACTTGGCTACTTTGAACAAGAGCTCGGTCCTCAACCTCTTCTCGAACTCTATACAACGACGTTTCTCAGTCGTTACAAGTTCTGGTGCGAACCTCGACAAACTGGTAAATGTAGCCTCAAACTCGGGCATCGGTGTGTTAAGTTGCTTGAGTTTTAGAAATTGATCCCTCAACTTCTCCCTAGCAATGGAAGGTAAAAACTTGTCTTGGGGCGAAAGCCTTCCAAGTCACTCTAATGCGCCTCACGCGCATACTTCCACTATTGACCTGCATCTCCCTTCAACTGGAAAGATGCCAAGGTCACCCTCAAACCATCATCCTCGATGCCAAACATCTCGAACGTCTTCAGCATCTACTCCAACCACTCATCCGCCTTCAGTGGCTCCTTCGGATCCCCCAAAAACTCATCTGGATTAGATTGAAAGAACTCCCTCTTCAAAAAGGATGGCCCTGTCTCAGTAACTTGTGCTTGGACCTGGTTTTCAACTCTAAGAATGTCCATAGATTCTCGCAAAACCCTGGCCATTTCACGAGCAAAAGCACTCATGGCCTGCTGGCCAACTAGTTATGCCACATTAGCCTACTGATTATGCCACGTTGGCCTGACCAACCCCTTCTTCCTGCACCAAAATTTCATTTGGTAATGGCACCTCATGCCGTCTAGGCTTGCCACGCCTACCACCACCACGTCCTCGTCCTGACATCCTAATGAAGGTAACACCAGAGATTAACATATTTACAAATGTGTCGAAGCTAACTCACTCACGTCCTAATGCGATGAACAACATTTAATTCATTCCACATAAGATATAAGCACATAAACACATACGAACTTTCTTTCTAGAAAATGATCGTCCTGCGGCGTTACCAGAGTTCTAATTAGAAACAGCAGTGATCAAGTGCTCTTCTAATAAGACTTCTAGAAACCCGTAGACTCAATCAATATCTTAAAAATTAAATTTCATACCCATATAGTCACATAAACATGTTATCACATAGGCATACTATACACACAAATATCTCCATCAAGCGAGAGAAACCTATTGTGGTAAATACCACTTCCTACGTACCCAAAATATTCAAACCCAATACGCTTTGATACCAAGTTGTAATGTCTCGAAATAAATACAGCAACCCATCCACAATATTAATTAAAAGAAGACATAAGATAAGATAAGCAACTTCCATTAATTCCAATTTCTTATACAAAAGATGAGTACATGCAAATATGCATTCATAAGTCTAACTCTGAATCTATAGCATGTGTTACTTGGTATGGAAACAAAATGAAAGATACAAGAAATAAGAGAATTCCCTAAAGGCTTACAACTTTTCAAGTTAGTACTTGGTTACAACAAAATAAATGTAAATCCCAATACATATAAAAACCTTTGGCTTGTACAAAATAATTTCACAATTAGACAAAATGAACCTTGTGCTTCATGTCCTCTTAGGCTATTGCCTTGGCAGAGGCACACCATCTGCACCTAAAATGTTTTTCCTATATAGGGTGTGCCAAAGCCCCGTAGAAATAATCTAACACAACATATGAATCATAACAAAGCTATAAGGGTAAAATACACATGCAATGCCCATGACAAAACATTTTATATCTCTTTCAAATCATGCCATGCCAAGTTTATGTTACCATTCACGAAACATTTTCTTTTTTTTTTATTATAGAAAACCAGATTTGTGGATACAACTTTGTGAATCTCTAGGTACATGTCTGCTAGCAAGCTATGTAAGCACTACTCTTTTGTCATTTTTACTGGTATTAACCAGAAGGCTCGACACTTGTCCACGCGGGTTTTTGGTCTTTCACCAAGGGCACACAGACCAACTTAACATAGTAACCACACCTCCTATCCAGATTCACCAAGTATCGACCATTTCTCAAAACAATATGCATATTTCAAATGTGTAAACATATAACAATGCTCGATGCGGATGAATGAGAATTATTTTTTATTCTTCTAGTTCTCATGCAATTTCTACAACAATCATATCTATTCTCCACCGATAGCCCAATACAGATATCTCTAAACAGATAAGACAAAATAATTTCCATAAGGTTAAACCTTTCAAATTCCATGATATGAGTGGTAATACATACCCAACTCCACCCTCTTCATCAATAACAATTAAATTCCATGTTTCCAACATCAATACCATTATTTTTATACAAAATAATTAGGGTAATTGGCACTTGCTCTAACTTGCATATTTCCAACATCAATTCCATGTTTCCAACATCAATACCATCAAGAAACGATTATTATCCACAATTTTCACTTGCTCTAACTTGCGTATTCATAACTAGGGTAATTGGCATAGTGATTGTGTAATGTTGTTTGTGGTGTGAGGTCTAAGGTTCAATTCTTATGGAGAGGAATTTGATATTCTTTGTGGTTGGGGGTCATCAAATGACCCGTGCACAAAAAATCTTGTATTACTCAACTCGCCCATCCATCCCAACCCACTTGAGTACTTAGCCCATCCCATCCCGTAAGGCTGTGCAGCGGATCCATTGACCCGTCACACCCGTCCGACCCAACCCGACCCGACCAACAACGGATGGATACGCGACACGTGGCGGACGGGTGTGGGCTTGTAGACGTCCCCGAACGCCCCGGGAGGGTGAGTCCCGTTCTGTTCATTAAAGGGGTCACTATAGCTCGGACTCTCAAATTGTCACGGTTCTTAATCTGAACCAAAGAGTCCAAATCCGGCAAATCGTTTTGAGAAACAGATTTTTGAAAAGAAGTACCAAACATGGACTGCTTTGCCAGATACAGAGTCGCCACCTAAATATTTTTTATGGGGAAATTTAGGAAACCCTGACTCGGTGCCGAAGGCCACATGTCCGTCATCACCGGAGTTGTCTCGGCTCGGGAGCTAGGGTACAATTGGGGAAGGTCAGCTATGAGCACCCCCTCTCGCCCGATCCGAAGATCGGCCTCTACTAACCATGATATCCGTTTTTGAAAACGTTATGTGTTCTTATTCCATTTATTAGCCTAGAATTACTATGTTATGCACACAGCATACAAGTATAGACTAGATTGTCCAATTTGGAAATAAGCATTGCATATCCGTTTGTTTTGGAAAATGTTTTGGAATTTGCTACTCGCAAGTAGGCTAAAATACGGATTTCAACGAGCTATTCCAACTCAAGCAATCCAACCTTCATCCACAGGCATTCAAACAGTTTATAACACATAAGCATCTAGCCACATGGTAAGCATGCTGTCATGATGGCATTCACACGCATATGATATGCTAAAGCATAAATACTTACATCGTACTCCGTGCTAAAAACAGGAACATGTTAGCAATCAATGCATGATCCAAGTCCATGTTAAGTGCCTAATGCATCGCATACAAAATGTTACTAGAATGGGCTCGGCTAATCCAAGGATGGCATGTGAAATGCAGTCAGTCAATGCATGTATTCAATTCGGAATTTGAAGTACAAATGCAGTTAGCATGATGTACCGAGCCCGGTGCATGCAGAACAAATGAATGAATGCATGCATGCATTGCATGAGGTATGCTAATTTAAACGTGCCCTAATACTAACCATCAAAGCAGGTAAATAAAAGGGAAGAAAGAAGTGGGGATTGGAAGACATACACACCACTCACACACACTTATTACATATTTGCCCTCGCCCGGAGGGACCAAATAAATAATACAAATTAATTAACTACGCAAGCTAATTAAATATTACAAATTGCCTAATCAGTTAACAAACTAATTTAAACTAGGAAAAGCAGTAAACCGCCTCGGGAGGAGAGCCAGATGCAGCGCATGCTCGGGTCCTGCTCGAAAGTGCACGGCCATGCATAGTCTACCTCTATTTTCCCTGCTCTGCCTCTCTGAAGATTGCCAAAGTCTCAAGGATGCTTCTCTGGATACTGGGAATCACCACCGGCTGAGTAGAATTACCACCGGCAGTGAATTGTGGTCACCGGCACAAAATGAATCCATCGGCTGGTGATTTACTGCCGGTCGGCAAAGAATGCCTGCAGAACCTGCAACTCACAGTAGCAGAGGACAGAACTTGCATGGCAATACAATTCAAGCAATGTATGCACCAATCATGTCCCCTATCATGTTTGTGACTCAAAAGGGCATGTGTCTCGATTCTCGGACCGCCAATCACGCATTTCCATGCATGATGGCCCAAAGAATCAAGTGTGCAACTTTCATGTCAAATGAAATGCAAACCAAACAAACGAACCAAGGCCCAATTCCTATCACCAAGTCAAGGAACAAGGCATGCATGCAAGATGTAATACAACCTAGGCATGCAAGCTAAGGATGCAACATGGCATGGCAAGACACTTATGCAAGCATACAAGCAAACATGAGGCAATGCAAACTGATGAAAAGGTGGACTTAGACATGATTTAGGCAACTCTAAATAGGCCTAAAACAGTGGCGAAAAACCAAGGAATTGGGATCAAACATACATACACACATGCAAGTAAGTTGGACCAACACTTAGGCATTAAATAAGCAACTCTAAAGCACACTTGAAAAGGGATATCATGGACAATTAGCATGCAACATAAGCTCTGAAAATCATGTTAAAACATGGTGCCAAACCGAGCAACAAGGCAAGCTAAACATGCAACAATGGTCCAAGCATTCAAGGCTCACCAAAGAGGCAATGGACTACACTTAGTACAACCACACATGGCAGGACTTAGGCAACCAAAAATAGAGTTTTAACACATGAAACTAAGCCCAAAAGACCAACTAGATAGCATCTAGATGGTTTGAATTTAAAGGCATGCATAAATGCTAAAACATGGAGCATGCAAGGCAAGCTTCCAAAGCTTCAAAGAGGCATCCAAGGCAAACATATGAGCATGTCAAAGGGACTGAAATAACATGTAGGGTGGTTCCAAACCACCGAAATGATGCAAGCAACACATACTACACATTCACATACTTGAAGCATACAAGCTCAAATACAAAGGAGCTATACTACGCATGCCAAGATCAACCCAAACAACTATGGACAGACCTAAAACATGGCAAAATGAGCACAAAACCTTCACAAGGCTAAACCTAAAACATGCTAGAGCAAAGGCTAACAACCTAAGGCATATTAAGGCAATAACAAGGCATTGCTTGGTAGGTATGCTAAGTATGCATGGTGTACCAAAACCAACACACAACAAGGTTATATCATGGCATAATGAGCATGGAAAACAGCCAAGACATGATCAATACACACTCTAACATGATGCTCCCTCAAGAGGCCAAAAAGGGTCCCTTTCAAGGACAACAAGGAGAGGGGGTGGCCCTCCCCTTTTGGAGACTTCAAGGCACCATCTCCGCCACTAAAATCCCTCGAGATTTCAGTGGTGAAGAGGCCCAAACACCAAAGTCTCAAAACTTGCACAAAAATAGCACAAAAATGAGCCTTACAAGGCTTAGGAGGGGTCAAACAAACCCAAACCACAAAACACTCTTAACAAACAATCAAAAGGGCTAAAAAATAGAACTTTTTTGTATTATACAATAAGAACGAAAATAGCTCTAAGATAGGTAGAAAAGCAATGCAAAAATAGGGAATAAAAGGGAAGTTTCTCACCCTTGTAGATCACCTTCACAAATGATGCTCCAACAGCCCTCTTTGGCTTGAATCCAGGTCCAAAACACCAAAACCAGCCTCTTAGAACCTCAGTAGCTAAGAGAAGGTGAAACACTATGTGTTTGTGTGCAATAGTAAGACACAAACACAATTAAACACACACAAAGGTAAAAAGAGAGAGGTATAGAGATAGAATGTGTATGGATTCTAACCCTAGAACTCAAAACCCTAATATGGCTGTCTAAACTCTCTAAAGTGTCCAACCCTAAGCAAGGGAGAGAAGGGCTCCTCTTATAGAGCTTCTTGTCTTGTAAAGCTTACAAGACAAGCTTCTAAAGAGAGAGATCCCTCCATGTGTATGGAGGGGAGCCAAATGCAAGACAGCTGTAATAAAATATCTGCAAAAGCAGATGAATAGTAGTCGGCTGCCCAAAAATGCCATTTTGGCAAAAGGGAGTGCCGACCGGCAATATAGATTGCCGATGACAGCAAAACACCAGCCGGTGGCCTCTGTCCATGGCCGGTGGTGTATGGGGATGCCTCACAAGGCATTCCTTGCCCCTCCAAGGCAAAACACAAGTGTTTGGTACAAAACCAGACACTAAACAGTCGAGTTCAGAGATCCTGAGACAAGGCGCGTAGCCGAGACCTCCGGGAACTCCAAACGAACACAAACAAGGGTAATCACCAAGTGTTCCAATGGTGACGTCCAAGTCTTGAGGACGGTCAAAAATGGGGTGTCTACAGGGCCCAGTTTTTTTGACTTTTTTTTAGGTTCGAGTCGGGTGGCAGGTGATCCGCCGTTTTACTCATCAAACCCGACCCGACCCGACCGTATCTTTTTTAATTTTTTTTTCTTTTTCTTTTACGCCTCAGCCTCTTTTTTCTTTCTGATATGCCTCATTTTGCCGTAATTTTCTTCAATAGACAGAACACAACACTCACTCACACACACAAACTCTCTCTCTCTTTCTCTCTCTCTCTCTCTCTCTCTCTCTCTCTCTCTCTCTCTCTCTCTCTCTCTCTCTCTTTCTTCTTTTTCTACTTTTCTCTTCTTCTCTTCTATTATTCTCTTCTTCTATACGGCGATCGATCTACAATGGGTCTAATCTTTTTTTTTTTTTTTTGGTTCCAGTTCTAATCTTTTAGAGTCTAATCTGTTTTTTTTTTTTTTTTTATTCCAGTTCTAAAACTAGAGAGGTGGTTAGATTAACAATGTTAGGGTTCTACACACAGAGAGAGGAAGGTTACAGAGAGAAAACCACAGAGGTTTGGTTTATTTTTCTTGTTATCTGCAGTGGATTTTGTGAGGGACTTCATAGAAAAAATATTACATTAATTTTGAGATCTCTGATGGTAGTTTGTTTGTTTAAAAATGAAATTTGGAATTAATCTGTTCTGTAATTTAATCTGTTTTGTTCTAGAATTAATTTATTTTGTAAAAAATATTAGTTTGTTTGGACCATATGAGATCTCTGATTGATGGTAGTTTAAGGAAATTAATCTGTTCTGTAATTTACAATTCATAATCTGTTCTGAAGTTAATCTGTTCTGTGACTTATTGATCCTTTTTCACAATCTGTTCTGTAATTTAATCTGTTATATTCTGTTATGAAATTAATCTGTTCTATAATTTAATATGTTTTGTAAAAAATATTAGTTTGTTTGGACCATGTGAGATCTCTGATTGATGGTAGTTTGAGGAAATTAATCTGTTCTGTAATTTACAGTTCACAATCTGTTCTGAAGTGACTTACTGATCCTTTTTCAATCTGCTCTGAAGTTCATAATCTGTTCTGAAATTAATCTATTATGTGACTTACTGATCATTCTTCCCAATCTGTTCTGAAGTTCACATGGTCCAAACACTTATCAAAATCTATTTTGAGAGAGAAAGTACACACACAGAGCATAATTTGATTTTATCTTCATATGCCATTTAACATGTTGTTCAAACATAGACAAAGAGTCTAATGGTTGTTTGTTTAAAAAGAGCATGGATTTGAAAAGCATATTTTGAATGATTTTTTATTGGTTATTGGTAGTTTATTTGATAATCTTTTGGACATGGATCCTCCAAGTGAAGAAATATTTTATGTGAGTCCTAATGTTGAGCCCAAATTATCTTCTATTGACCCTTCTACCCAATCGAATGCTCCCCTTCCTAGACCACCCTTGGCCAAAACTAGTAGTAGTGGGAGAACAACATCAAAGGCTTGTGATCATTTTGAAAAGATTAAGGGTATTGATGGGAAAGATAGGGCTATGTGCAAATATTGTAAGAAAGAATATATGGTAGGCTCTAAGAGTCACGGAACAAGTAATTCGTTAAGTCATTTGAAAAATTGTACAAAGTATCCATATGGGGATACTCATGGGCAACAAACATTGGGATTTCAACCTAGAAAAGTTGGTGGGGAGGGTATTGTTGATGTTGTGGTTATGCTATTTTCTATAGAAGTTGCTAGGAGGCATCTTGCCGAGATGATAGTAATTGATGAATTGCCCTTTAGATTTGTGGATGGGGATGGTTTTAAGAGGTTTTGTAATGTCACGCAACCTAAGTTCAAGATCTCATCTCGATATACTATTGCTAGGGATTTTGTAGACATATACACCAATGAAAAGGAGAGGTTGAAGAAAATTGTGAAGGGGCGTAGAATTTGCTTTACCACAGACACATGGACTTCCATACAAAATTTGTGTTATATATGTCGAACTGCACATTTCATTGATGATGATTGGAAGTTGCAAAAGATGATCATAAATTTTTGTCAAGTTGAAGACCACAAAGGAGAAACACTTGGTAAAAAAATTGAGGCACTCTTAAAAGAGTGGGACATTGATGGCCTTTTTACCTTAACAGTTCATAATGTGAGTTTCAATAATCTAACCATTAGGTTCTTGAAATGAACCACAAAACTGTGGAAGGGAACTGTCTTGGGCCATGAATTTTTACATATGTGTTGTTGTGCGCATATTCTAAATCTCATTGTTAGTAATGGATTGAAGGATCTTGAGTCTTGTATAGCGAACGTGAGGCATGCAGTGAGGTATGTGAGGTTTTCTTCAAACCTCCTTGACTCTTTTAGAAGTATGTAGAAAGTTTGAAAATTGAGAGTAAGAGTCTCTTGTGCCTGGATGTGCCGACATGGTGGAATTATACATATCTTGTGTTGGAGGAGGCGGAAAAATTTGAGAATGCTTTTCAAAGATTGGGTGAGAAGGACTACAATTATAAACACTACTTTTTGGATAATGAAGGGGGTGAGAGGAGAGAGATGCCTACCGCCGAGGATTGGGATAATTGCAGGGTGTTTTTGAAATTTCTTAGAATGTTTTACAATGCAACGAAGAGATTTTCTGGCTCTTTATTTGTTACTTCAAATCTATGATTGGACAATTAATCAAAGACAATGATCCTATTTTGTCTTTAATGGCAAAGAAAATGAAAGAGAAGTTTGACAAGTATTGGGGAAATAGGGATAAAATCAATCTCCTTTTGTACATTGTGGTTGTTCTTAACCCTCGAAGAAAATGACATACTTGCAATTTTGTTTTTCAACAATTTTTGGTGGAGATGTGGTGAAAGTGAAAGAAATGTTAGCGAAGGTGCAAAATTGTTTGAGTCAATTGTATGATCATTATGCCATGCATGATTCAACAAATGTGCATGCCTCCAATGTAAATGAAACAATAGATATGGCGATAGATGAAAATGACCCACACTCTCTTGTGAACTCTCAATTTAACTCATTTTTTGAGGGGCAATTTTCTAGTAGTGAGAGTATACCGGAATTGGACAAGTACTTGGGTGATATTGAGAAAGGTGGAAAGAATGCTCAATTTGACATCTTGGAGTGGTGGAAGGTTAATGCAACAAAGCATAAAGTGTTATCACTTATAGCATAAGATGTGTTGGCAATGCCTATTTCCACTGTCGCTTTTGAGTCGGCTTTTAGTACAGGAGGTCGTATACTTGATCCATTTCGTAGTTCACTTGCTCCCAAGATGGTGGAGGTTCTTGTTTGTACACAAAATTGGCTTCGAAGTAACATTCCAATATGCCTTTGACAATCAATGGAAGATGTTGAAGAATTTGAACAACAATATGATTCGGGTAATAAATACAATGATTTATTTTTTTTAATCCATTTCATTTATTTTGTTTTTTGGAAAATTCATTATCTTCACTTTACATGTTTTTGTTGTGTTATGTTTTATGTGTAGTTATTTCAGAATCAAGTTCATGTTCAAGTTCAAGCCCAAGTCTGACGAGTAATTTTATTGAGGTTTAATATCATTGGTAAAATACTACCCCTTTGTTAAATGTTGTTAACATATATTTACTTGTTTTAAGTTTAAGACTTTTTAATGTTTTCCTTATTAAATAATTTCATTTTTTTTTTGTTACGCCTGTTTAGATGGCTCATGGTTTGGTGAAAGGAAATGAATGGTTTTTTTTGCTTCTTTTTGGATGACTGTAACTTATTTTTTTTAGATGCACAATGTTTGTTGGATGACTATAACTTTATTGTTTTTGGAACTCTTGGATGACTGTCACTTGGATGCACAATGTTTTCCTTATGTTTTATGTGTAAGTTAGATGATTTATGTCCACTGGAATGAATGAATACTATTTTGTGAATGAAAACTATTTTCCCAGGTTAAACTGCCAAGCTTGTTTCATAGATGTGAATGAACCAATATTTTGAATAATGCCCATTGCAATGAATAAATACTATTTTGTATTGCCCAAGTTGCATTACCCAGGTTGTTTCATAGATGTAAATGAATAAATAACCCTTGTTCTGAGTGAACTATGTAAATCTTATATTCTTGTGATGAAAAGTAATTTACAATTCTTCTGCTTTTGTTTCCTGTGTTCTTGTGTTTGTTCTTTGTTTTCATATTCAGCGATGTTTAAGTGTTACATATTCTTAACAGTATGCTATGTCTCCAGGGCTTTTGATTGTTTGCAAAAGCATAAAACATTAAAAATAGACAACTTATTTTGGAAGCCCCCACAGCCTAGAGGTTTCTTTTAGAGCTAGTCAGTGAACATTAATCTTTCATTCAAGGGAAGTAACTGGAAATTATTTAGTGACTAAAGTGGGGCTTTTCAGCCAAAACTGAGTTTACTAAATGAGTTAAAGACTTTTTTAGCCAAGCGAAGCCTTTGTTGCATTGCTTAGGTTTTTTTTTTTTTTTTTTTTCTTGTACGTTGAAATTTTGTAAAATTTCAAACTGTCAAACCAATTCGTATCCATCCGCCAATCCACTAATCCGCCCAATCCGCATCCACCAGATTGGCGGACAGATGCAGATTGATTTTTTTTCAATTCGCCAATTTGGCGGACGGATGGCGGATTAGAGGTTTCGTGGCCGCAACCGATCCGCGCACACCCCTACCACCCCGTCCCAATCCATCCCATAAAAGATGATTTAGGATTTTGGACAAAGGTTTGTAACTTGAGCCCGCCTATGAACCCGGTCTGTAAGAGCTTGCATGTGTAAGCCAAGCTCCACCCAAATTATCAAGTCCTTTTTTTTTTTTTTTTTTGATATGTATCCAAAAAAATCAACATTTTTCAATTCAAATTTAATCCATTAAAATATATTAATAGTAATTATATTTAAATTTAATTTGTAATTTTATTTTGATGCATTAGTTTAAACTTGTGGGGGTTTTTGAGACCAATCTAGCTAGGTTTTCTAACCTTGCATGATGCTAGTCCTTTTGCTTCCCTCCCTCCCCCCCTCTGTAGGTCTTATAGATAAAATTACATTATGTTACTTGATTATTTTTTGATTATACGAGATGTAAAAAGGTAAAAAAAATAATAATAATAAGGGTAAATTACACTGAACTCCCCTGAGGTTTACCTTAATTATAAGGACCTCCCTTGCAGTTTCAAAAATAACACTAACCTCCTCTACTTTTGAAAATAATATACAGATTCTCCCTTCCCATTAAAAGAATATGGACAACATTAAATTGATCATAATACCCTTCAACCATATTGTGAAAGGACACAACTGACCCTTCAACCCCCATTCTTTTTCTCTCAGCCTGGCAATTCTCTTATCTCAGCTTCCCTTCAATCCTCAACCCAGTTCTTCAATCTTCTTAGTCAATTTTAGTTGAATCCCAAACACAACAATTATATATATATATATATAGAGAGAGAGAGAGAGATAAAAATTAAGGAAGAGGCAAATTGGATCTGGTAATCCTAATCAAATCTCTAAATCAAACACATAAATTAAGGAATGGGCAAATTGGATCTGGTAAATATATATATATATATATATATAGAGAGAGAGAGAGAGAGAGAGATTTAGAGAGATAGAGAACTGGGTGAACCAATTCACCCTATATATATACATATATATACACATACAGTGAACCAATTCACCCTCAACCAAACTCAGCTTTTCTAATCTTACTTATATCTCTTTATCTCTCTCTCTCTCTATATATATATATATATATATTATATACACAGTGAACTGGTTCTAAGTCGCATTCTAAGCCTTCAAGCTCTGGATCACCAATCACGCCGCATTACCACTGCCTTGTAGTGACATTGGGCGGAGGTTTTGAAAGGGGAGGTGTCAGGGCAACGGAGGATGACGGCAACAACCATTGCGTCCTAGTCGACAGTCCGGAGGTAGCCCCGCCGGAGAGCGTACCACCGTTCGTGGTAAACGTCGATCAGAGCTAGGGTTTCCTCTTGGGAGTATTGGAATATATGAGAGAGAGAGAGAGAGAGAGAGAGATAGAGAGAGAGAAAAGATAGCATAGAGAGATAGTGAGAGAGAGAGAGATGCAGAGTAGAGAGAGAGAGAAAAGAGTGATGGAATGTATGTGTTTATATATATATATATATATATATGGGTGAATTACACTTACCTTCCCTGAAGGGCAGTATTGGAATTTGAAGAATAATTATGGATGACATCAACATAATCTATTTGAATTTGGATGGATGAGTAATAGAAGGGGGTCCTTATATATTAGTTTCAAAAGTAAGGGAGGTCTATGTTATTTTTGAAACTGTAGGGGAGGTTCCTGTAATTAAGGTAAACCTCAGGGGAGGTCAGTGTAATTTACCCTAATAATAATAAAATATACTTAATTATGTTGGAAAGTAAAAAAGAAAAATCACTAATGAAAATATTAAATTTATGTGAATAAAAAATGTGTAGAACTTAATAATATAAGTCTAATGAAAAATATGTAACCCGGTTCAATTTTATCTTGGCTCATAAAATTTGGGCTTATGGATGGAATGCGATTTTAGTTTTTTAAATAGGTTCCGCCTGTACCAGTCTGTTGACTAGTTAAAGTCTGAAAAATCTAGTTAATATATAGAATTCAGACACAATAGTTGTGGGCTGGGTTAACCCGGCCTGTCCCATTGATGATCCTTACTTGTGGTGATTAATTTCTCCCCATTATGGGGGTTGTATGTATTTAGTGGCGGTTGTGTTGGGTTTGGCGTGTTAGTTTATTAGTTTGTTAGACTTTATTGACTTCCTAATTATTATGGGCTAGTGATAATGATGTAAATATTTATCCTATTTGTATTATTCTTGTATCTATTGATAAATAAATAAATAAAATTACTTTGAAGTATTTCCACCTAAAATATAATTTTTTGAATTACTTTTTACTCACCTATTCATAATATGTAGTTTATAAGCTGACTTTTTAGTTATTACAAAAAGACGTACAGAAAAATAGAGAAATAATGTGACCTAAATAAGTCAATAAATTAATACACAACTTATTTATGATTTTGTCAAAAAGTGTTTTGTTATAATACTTCCGTCGCAACTGCACTCTAACAATTGATAATTAACGTCCCAAATGGTGGTAACTTTTAACAAAACATTATAACTTTCTTGTGATGGCAAGTTGTGAATAGTAGCAGTTTTTTACTCTCTTTTTTTTTTCGCATATTTATTATCTAAATTGTCAATAATCAATACAAGTTACACATTTTCACAAAAATATTAGATTCCAATGCTAAAAATTCATGACAGAACATGAGCACATAGATCATGACCTATTAATGTACTTGGTTTTTTACTGATAACATGCAATGTAAAAAATAATAATGATTAGAAATAGTGAGCGGCGAAAGGGATGAGTTGGTGAATCTAAAGAAGATGAGGACAAAAAACTCTTCAAAAACAAGAAGTGTCAGGTCATCAGAGGATAGTTAATGGTCTGGACTGGCCTTGTATCATTACAACCAATCTAATGGGCTGGACTGGCCTTAGGTTCATAGTTTGCTTGTAGGCCCAAAGCTATCAGAAGGTGTCATGTTGTTGCTTTTGTTTGGACAAAAATGACCAGGTTTAAGGCCTACTAAAGTCTAAGCCCATAATCGTAATGGAATTAACTTTTTTAATGATATTTTTGCCAATGTTTTTTTCGGTCTTTAATGAATTATTCTTAAATTTTTTTAATAATTTTACACTTTTAAGTTTCTACTCGATTAGACAAATAAATAAATAAATAATTAAATTAAATTAAACTGCAAAAATATCCCATAGGAAAAAAGCCCAAAACAACTGCCTTTTTTTTTTTTTTTCTCTCTCTCTTCTTCTTCTTCTTCCCTTTTTTAACATTTTTTTTTTACTGGTTTTTTTTTTAGATCATTCTACACTAAACAGACTGAAAATGTTATATATATATATATATATATTGACACATTTGAAAAGAAAAAATCACGACAAAAAAATTATTAAAAAAATATGACTTTTTTAACTAAATTCCAAACCATGCCTAAAGAGTTTGTTGTGTCAAAATTACATGTAAACCATTAAGTGGTATACCTAAAAAATAATTCTTGTCCACTGTAACAATACAAAACTTCATTGGAGTTGATTTAAGTAACCTCAAAACAAAAATAAATAAATAAATAAATAATAACTGGCGCTATACGAGAGAGAAATTATTGGGTGTTTTTATTCAATTGTTTCCAATAAAATTGTATAAACTTAAAATAATTACAAAGTGATGGAAGTATAAGACTTAATTGCATAATCTAATGCATAAATTGTTTGTATCTCTATGACATTGCAATTATTTTGTGGTGTTGTCAATTTTTATTTTTATTATTATTATTATTATTATTTGCAATTCTCCCTTCTTTAAGAGCACCGATAGTGAAGTTGAGTACTAAAAGCACATTTACTTTAACTTCTTATAAATTAAGAGTTGATAATAAATAAATAAAAAGTTTTTCAATAATTGATTTATTTAAATTATTTTTTCCCTCATAAATGTAAGTAAAAACTGCACAGAATACTTTGACATAGATTCTTAAAATAGAACTTAGAAAGATAAATTGTTAATAGGGTAAACACGAACTCACTAACTAGCTTGTCCACGCCACCCAGTCAAACCTTATATTTTCAGTGTTTGATATTAGTATTTTGATCCCAAAAAATCATAAATAAAATAATCTTGGTGGCCTTTCGACTGGGTCCTAAAGCTAAAATTTTAATGTCATCTGACAGCATTATATTTTTAATAGCTAATAGCTCTGCAACTTATTTTTAAAAGGAAGTTATCAAATATTAAACATCAATTAACAACATCAAAAAATATAGAAACACATTGATTAAAATTATTGAATCATGAGAATTGAAAATTGGAAACATATAAGTTAGCAATACTTACATGAGAATTAAACTATTTGGAAAACTCATCATTGTGATGACGATCCACATCATAATCTCTGAGACGACGATGTGACCACTTGATAAATTCATGATATTTCCTATACAATTAAACTATTTGTAAAATGCAAGATAATTATAGTTGGTATAAATAAATTTACGATGAAACAAAGGTTGCATCTATCTTACTCTCGATATGGTACAACTGCAGTAGTGTTAAATAGCACATATCAATGAGCTTGTACCCATGTTGTATTATTAAGCACAAATTCTTTTCCTTTTCCTAAAGCCCATCCCATTAATATCTTAAGATTGTCGCTAGCATCACAATTCTTTAATGGTCGATGCATTTTCGACTTCATGCCATACAAGTACCTTGAGCAAAATGTCATACATTCTTCGACTAAGTATCCCTATGCAATTGAACCTTCAGAATGACTTCGATTACACATGTATGATTTAAGTGTCATAAGGTACCTACAAATCAAAAAATGCATACATGACTTCCAAGTATAAACAAGCAAATATATACAAAATGAACATTGAAGTAGAATTATACACTTTTCTACAAAGTACATCCATGATATTGCACCGGATCGGCAATCTGTGCATCCTTTACTAGGTGAATGTGCAAGTGCTCCATTATATCGAAAAATGATGAAAGAAAAATTCTCTCAGGATGGTAAAGTGTAAGTGCAATTTGAGACAGAAGACGATCTAGACCATCCACCTCTAGGGTTTCGAAGCACAACTGCCCAAAGAAATTGCTTAACTCAATTAATGGTTTTACTACTTTCTTAGGTAGCAAATTTCTCACTGATATTGGAAGTATTTGCTGCATGAGTATATGTTTATCATGACTTCAACCTAGATATGCTACGTTATTTGAGGTTAACCCGACAAGTGATATTGGACGTGTAACTATCTGAAACTTTGATATTTTTCAAAAGTGTATAGAATAGACTTTTCTCTCTGTTTTCCATGGTGAAGCATGCATGCGGAAAATAATACTTATTACGAACCCTTTTTTGAGGATGCAATGCCTTTGGAATTTCCATTTCTTCCAAGTTTAGGTCAGCATTTAAATTGTCCTTTCCTTTCCCATCAACATTTAATATCATCCACAATACATTAACACAAACATTCTTCTCAATATGCATCACATCAAGATTGTGGCAAATCAAATTATGCTCCCAATATGATAGTTCAAAGAAAATACTTTTCTTCTTCTAATTATGACCTGAGTCCTCCTCATTTTTCTCATTTTCCTTCCCCTTTCTATTCTGTTTGCTAGATTATTGACGCTTAGCATTCAATTTGAAATTAGGCTTAGGCCTTAATTGTCGTAGACTGAGTTGGACATGGTTCGAATTTAAGAGTGCCATCAGAAGACACGCCCGCTTTTCAAAATTTGGGACCCCGCATTCAACCAGCAAAAATGCCTTATATACCTTATGATAATCAAGGCCCAAGTCCTTGAGGAGTTTCTTAATTGCATAAAATGACTTTGCCAAAGTTTCACCCATTGGGAATGCATCCTTCAAAAGCTTAAGCAATATCGTGAAAGACTTGTCACTCCATCCACTAAGGCACTTGATGTGTAATAACCGAACAACAAATGAGAGCGTTGAAAACTTTTAACACCCAGGATACAAATCTCTTTCGGCCTCCTTCAATAAATTGAAGAATTTTTCAATTTTTTCATACAGACCTTGTTTAATACCAGAACTTGCTACCTCGTGAATAAAGCTTGGCGGAGGATGTCCAAATCCCTCGTCTGGCATTTCATTCATTTCATCACCGTCGTTTGAATCAGTTTGCCCGACATTCATATTGTGTGGCACATGCGACTACGAATTCCCCCCATGAAAAATCCAACTGGTGTAACTTGGAAGAAACCCGTTGATCATTATATGTTCCTATAACAGGCTTTTCCCCACTAATTTGACATTACGACATCGTTTACATGGACATGTGACTTCATTCAACAATGGTTTATTTTCGCACGCAAATTTAATAAATTCCTTAACCCCTTGTATGTATGCCAAATGCAATCTATGCTAATTTATCTAATTTTTATCCATCTGATTTCGTCTTAAACTACAAGTGTTACTGCAAAATCAACAAGCTGAAAATTACCATTTCATTTTAATTAATCTTAAATTCATGCGACATGACATCATTCACCTCTAACTCTCTATAATATGTTGGTTTATCCTACTTTTCTATTCAGGAATGCACAGTTTATATTGTAAAAAGAATCTCACACTGCTCTGTTCATCTCTAACGAAATTTTGGAAGCCTCTCCATGGTTCTCCAAGTACACGACATAGACTGGGTGTATTGCTACACCTTCTTTAGTATGCACTAGGAGAACATGAGAGTTGCTACACGAAATCTTTACAAGATATAGACTGTAAGTGGTAAAACTACTAATTACAATATAGGCTTGTGCTCCTGAACTGTTTAAATTGGACAATCCAAGAAGTGCTTCATCAAAGTTGACTACGAATCTCTAATGAAGATTATTGGATAGGTCTAAGACTATTTATGAATATATGCACCATTACTTGCTAAATTAACAATTGTCATAATTTCTGCATCCCAATGGTGCAATCTAAATTGGTACTATCAAGCATACTAGAAGCATTTCTAGTATGAAACATATTAATAAAGAAACTAAAAGTTTTTATAATACTCTTGATAGAATATGATAGATTCAAGAAATACATTGTTCTCTTAAATAACGACCCATAGATCATTTACAATTATCATTTTTTTGTTTAAGAGTTATGCAACTGCATTCTATGACTAAGACGAAACCACCATGGAATCATGACCTTTTTCGTAAGCTCAAGATACACTCAAAGCAACAAATAAGCTCAGGAAACACTCACGATACAATATATGATTCTGGATCGATCAATACAAACTATAACCTCTTATTTTCTTTCCTATTCACCAGTTTTTTTTTTTTTTTTTGGGGGGGGGTCTAAAACAACTTCAAAACACTAACGTAAACATCCATTTTAAAATTAAAAGAAAACCATTAAGAAGCATGCAATTAACCTGTTTGGATTAACAGATTTGGTAAGAAAAGAAAATAAAATTGAGAGACTCAAACAAAATTCAATTTGTTAGATGAGAGAGCAGATCTGATCTGACCTGAGATGAGACCAACGCAATACAATACACAGAGTTGAAGAAGGTTTTGAAACGATCAACAAGATTGAGATGAATCACTAAGACTAAAATCATCGAGTTGAATCACTGAGATAAATCACCAAGCTGAAGAAGGTTTTGAAGGATTCCATCGGTTTCTCTAAGACTGAAATTAGGGTTTAGAGAAGGTTGAGAGAGAGAGAGAGAGAGAGAGAGAGAGAGAGAGAGATTTGAAGGCATTTTTGAACGGCTTCTATTAGTAAAATGGTGCTGTTTTAATTTTTAAAAATGCAACATCTATAAAACGTCGTTAAATATTAGAAAAAGTGTTGTTTAAAAAAATGCCGTTAAATAAAACCCATTAAATCCCACATTTCTTGTAGTGGCAAATCCAACTTCAACAGAAAAAATCACTTTTAGCATGAGTTATTTTGGGTAAATTAGTCAATGAAGTCAAAAACATACTAATTTAGGTGATAAGACAAATTTTCACATCTAAATCACAATCATTTTATTTTTTTTCTCATAACCATCAAATTAATTATTAAAAAAAAAAGAGAGTAAAATTTATCCTAAACATAATTTTTTTAATCAGGTTAAAATAGTCAAAAAATTAAACTAAATTAATGCATCCAAAACTAGGACTTAATAAACGATCCAAGTCCAATCCAAACCCAACCTGATCGATCATTGCCAACCCTATAAACTACCTAACAAAATGGAGGTGTCATATTGTCTTTCAATTCACAATTTGATTCGAAATATTTCTTCAAATCTAACAATAGAAAACAAAGAGGTTAATATTAATAATAACAAAATTGTGTAGTATGTGTAACGATTTTATCACTTTCCTTAAAAATTGGCAACTTCAGCTAGAGCTTTACGGTAGATTTTACCATCCAATATGTATAGTCAATATTATTTTTTATCTGATTAATTTTGTATTCGTAGTTTAGTTGTTGAACAAAACAGTAAATTTTACGATCAAAAGATAAATTTTGCTTGGTTCATTTTAAAAATGAAAAAAATTTATTATACAGTTCTAACAAAACAAAAAAGATAATAATATATATATATATAATTACATATACAATTATGTGATTTTTTTATAATTTTTTTTTTACTTTTAATCTACTCACTAATGTTTGTATAATTTTAATAATTGTTCAATATGTTTAATTTTAGTTTTTTGAATTCAGTTTTTCAAAAATTGAGTTTTTTGTGTTTTTGTGTTTGTTTATTTTTAGTGAATATTTTTAAAATTTAATCTTTTTTTTTTTACTTTTTTAGATGTACCTTACTTAGATGTATCTAAATAGTAAAATATGTGAAAAAATATTTTAAAAAATTAATAAATACACAAAATACAAAAAAATGTACTAAATTTTCATTTTTTTTTTGTTGTTGGTATTTTTGGTATTTAGTAAATATTTTAAAGATATTTTTTTCACAACTATTATACTTTTTAAGTATATTTATATTAGATATGTCTAAAAATTAAAAAAAATTATTTAAAATATTAAAAAATATCATTAAAAATAAAAACGTATGAAAAATAAAAATGCAAAATTTTATTAAAAATGCAAAATTTTATTAAAAATGTTTTTGAAAATCAAAACGAAACAATTAATGATGTGTTTTTTTTTTTGTTTTTTTTTTATTTTTTTTTTTCAAAAAGGTCGACATCAGAGTGGTGTGTCAACTCAATTCATATGTTTGGAAGAGTCCCAGCAAGCAGGATGAGCAGTGTCTGGTCCAGACAAAAAGTTCACGGGAGTTTTTGGATCTATCAGAATGTTGTTGGGACCCCCCCACTCACCCGACACCCCCCAAGAAGAAAGACAAAATGGTGACACGTCACACTCCACCACCTGTCTATGTATCACCCCTCCTCAACCACCGACCCAGTATTATAATCCACCTCTCTCCCTCGTGTCATTTCACACCCATTATACCCATTTACCTCCTGGGCAAGGTCCACCTCTCTCTCTCTCTCATGTGCAAATCATAGATCTTTACCTATAGACTTATATTACATGGTATACTACTCAATTCTCATAATGAAAGTTGTGTGCTTGAAACTAATATGAGGTTTTAGAGGTGATCGTTTTTGCTTGTTGTAATATTAGGTTAGACTTGCAACCGAATTGTATTGTTCGTGAATAGATTTGAATTCGACATAATTAGAACTCAGTTCGATTACTTAATAAATGAGCTTAAGCTGAAAATTTAGGCTCGTTGACGTAACGATCCGAGTCCGAGCTTTGTAAGGCTCAACTCAATTGGGCTCACTAGCCAGGCATATACATATGTTATGAAATTAGGGTTTCACTCCCAATCCTTTCTCTAGAAGCTGTTGAGGGGGTTTTCTCTCACTCTAAAAAATAATAATAAAAAATATAAAAAATCATCTTATCTCAACTCAAGATTTTCCTGATTCGAATAACAGAGATTGATTCACATCCCTCGTATGTTGCTCCTACTTCCTTGTTTTCTTATTTTTCATCTCTATTTCAAAAGATTTAGTGTCATCTCATTTCGCTGTAGACAAATTTTGAGGCTAGGGTTGCAACATTGAATCGAGCGAAGAACCGTGCTGAATATTAACGTTTCTTTGTTCTGGTGAAGATTTGGGACCAAAAGATAAAATATTCTCTTCAATCCTTTGTGGTAAGTTTTATGTTCCTTACTTTTCTTCTTCAATCCTAGGGTTACTTTCTTCTTCTTGATAAAATTTGATTGGGTACGTGCATTACATGGACTGAAAAACGCACCTAATGTAAGTATAATCTTTTATCCTATATAATTAAAGTCCATTCTAATAATCAATTTATGTGAAAAGTAGTAGAAAAAATTTGAAATCAATTTTTTTTGCTTCTTTAAATATGTTGGTGAGTCATCTTTTAAAGAGATTTTGCTGCCTTAATGGTCATATAATGAGTTTCTTGTAGTTGGGACATCTTAATGGGGGTACATTTTGTGTTTTTAATTTTTTTTTTCATTAAAAGAGTTGTTCATGATAATTATTTTAAGATTTTACACTAATATGAATCTTTATCAAATGAAACAGATTTTTGAGAAGTGCAATGCAGGTTACCCAACAAAATCGAAAGAAACTTTTGGAGCTTTATCAAGTGAAGACATTAGCCGATAGTTTCATTGATCTTTTTACTTACTAAGATAGACTTTAAAGAACAAGTCTTTTGCTTCTTATTAAAGATGGATGCTACAGAGATAGAGATTGGAGCTTTCTGTCTGTGGCTAGTAGGCCAACCAAGTTCAGACAGATGATCAACTTGACCCTCTTCCTGTCTCTGCACCTCACCCTCTTGTACCATTGGTAGGCCTGTTGAAGTCCCATGGAAAACTCATCTTGGTTGTTGCACCAGAGAAGCCACTTAAGCATTCAACGTAACTAATTGGTTTTGAGGAACGTGGGTAGAAATAGCAGTTCTACGTACACAAAATATAACCATAGAAAAAAACTATGCGAGTATTCGTTGGAGAAAGATAGCGGCTGAAAGTTGCATTGGAGGCATGAAGGAGACACAAGAGATGATAGATTTTGAAGTGATGGAAAGGCAACAGAAGTATGGAGCGGGAGCAGGGGGTTGGATGCCAGTACTGCGCAGACATGGAAGAAATGGTAAAGGTTTCCCAGCGCCAAAAGTAGGAATGTTTACACTGTTTGTGGATGACATACCAGACTCAATGGATCCAAAAGGGTTGTACGACATATTTACTAACTTTGGGGTGGTGAAGGATGTTTATATAGCGTTCAAGAGGAGGAAATATGCAAGATCAAAATTTGGATTTGTCAGATACGATTGTCCAGTGGCGGCACAAATGGCAGCTCAGAAAGCAAACGGCCTGTGGTGTGATAACAAAGCATTGAAGGTAAAACCAGCAGACTTTGAGAAGGAACAGGGAGCTAAACCAAGGCTACCATATGGCAAACAGGAAAGAAAGGCAGAGATGTCAAGTTATGCAAATGCTACTCGGGAAAATACAAAGAAATCATATGCCCAGGTGGTAGGTGAAGGGAGAAGGAGAGTATCTACAAGCTTAACCGTAAGAGCTTATGAAGAAGGTAATGGTTGGTTGTATGAGAGTATAATTGTTCGACTGAGATCGCAATGCTCGGAGGAGGATTTCAGGAAAGAATTAACCAAGAGGGAGGTGGGAAATATCAAAGTCAGAGCTGCAGGTGGAAGGGATTTAGTAATCTCATTTCAATCAGTCCAAGAGATGAAAGAAAAACTCATCATAATGAATGGTTGGATTAAGGAGTGGTGCGAATCGGTCAATGAATGGAAAAAAGGAATGGTCATTACACAGGAACGATGTGTATGGCTGAGCTGTTATGGAGTGCCATTAAATCTATGGAACAGTAAAACTTTCAGCAGTATAGGAACAACATGGGGCGAAGTTATTGAGTTGGATGAAGATACTCTTAATATGAAGAACTTACAATGTGGAAGGGTAAGAATCGTCACCACAGATATGGAATCTATCAATAGAACTGTGCAGTTAGATTGTCAAGGAATCCTATATCCAGTAAAAGTGTGCGAGGAACAGATTGTTACCAGGGTGGTGTTAACTAAGATATGCAAATGGCATAAGAACCATGATGAAGGCGATGGCTCCAGTTCGTATGAGCAAGAAGATGGACAGAGAGCAGAACAGAGGAACAAACGGGGTGAGGATGATGATGATGACGTGGATACCCAGCAAGAAGCTGAGTTGGACAGAATGAGTAACATGGCAATTACAGAAAGGAGAAGTGCACAGGAAGACAGAGCTGAACTGGAAGACAGAGAAAAAGATTTAAATGTTTCACTGGTCGAGGAAACTGACAGCAACTTGGGAAGACCAAATTCTGGGGGTACAAGAGCTGGCGTGATGATGAGGTCGGCGCATGCCGAGAAGCATGAGGAACAGCGGGGTAATCAAAAAGTTGATGGAGAGGTGAGTACTTCAGGCTTCATGAGAAGTCTAAGTGGATCTACTCGTTACACACCTGGGTTGAATTTGGAAGTGGTTCTCAACAAGGCCCATGAACAGAATTGTGGTATGAGCCCTGGTACCGGTGTTGCTGTACAGCCCAAAAGTTATGACCCAAAACAGGTTATCAGTAGCTTAATTTACCAAGCCCAAAATGTAGAGTTGGAACAGCCATACCAGATTGGCTCACGGGGAGAAGCATCAAAGACTAATCAGATAAGAAAAGCTTCAAGAAAGGAAAAAGCAAAAGGGGTTCCAGATCACTATTTCAATGAGAAGGGCAGCCTCAAATTTGGAAAAAATAGGAAACAAATGGCGATGAACCTGAAGAAAGGGGCGGTTTTCAGGTCAGCAGTAGCAGCAATTTCACTTTCCATGTCAAGTGAATCAAGAAGAAGAGTACTCAATGAGGCTGAAACAAATGCGCAGCTCAGCAAAGTTCTTGGGATGGATGGTAATGGTCAGGAAGAGGAGATTATAAGCAAACTTAATGAAGCTAAAATAAACCTGCAGCTTAGTAAGGTCCTCGGGATGGACTGCAAAGGCAAAGAGGAGGAGATTATAAGCAAGTTAATGGAATTGGAAGAGAGAGATATTGCAAAATTGAAGGAGAGGGAGGGCAATGTGAACTGAATAGCATCCCTAGGAGGTATAAGGAGTTATGGACATTTTGTAATGAAGCTATTATCTTGGAATGTGAGGGGATTGGGAAAGTCAATTAAAAGGAGGAGGATAAAAAAGGTGCTCCTGGACAATAAAGTTGACATGGTGTTGCTGCAAGAGACTAAGAAATCTGTGAGTAATGAAAAGTTAGCTTGGTCAATTTGGGCTGGAGAGATGATGGACTTTATGGCTGTGGACTCAACAGGAGCTGCTGGAGGTTTACTTTGTGTATGGAATCCAGAAGTGTTTCAAATTAAAGACTGTTGCTGCAATAAACACTTTATTCTCCTATCAGGTACGCTTTATTATAGCTTTCAGTGTGTAGTGGTGAATGTATATGGTCCTAATGATGCAATTAAAAGGAAGGAGGTATGGGATATTCTGTTAAAAATGAAATCTGTTTTCCCAAATCCTTGGTGTTTCAGAAAGAAAAGGGTGCTCTAGAATGGATAGGGGGATGAGAGAATTCAATGCAATGATTGACCAATTAGAGTTAATTGACTTACCAATGTTCGGGCGAAATTTCACCTGGAGTAATTCTCAGGATGGGGAAAGATGGAGTAGATTAGACAGATTTCTCCTTAACACAGACTGGGTGTGTAATTTTAACTTCAAATTGTGGGGTCTTCCTAGAAGGTTTTCAGATCATAGCCCTATCTTACTGATGGAGGATGAGAGGGATTGGGGTCCTAGACCCTTCAAATTCATTAATGCATGGCTTCTTCATCCAGGCTTTATGAAGGTAGTGCAAAAATGCTGGGCAGAAACACTGTTAGATGGCTGGGCGGGATTCAAGTGCTTGTATAAATTGAAAGCTTTAAAAGCCACATTAAAGCAGTGGAATAATGAGGTCTTTGGGCATGTTGATTTCAAGCTAAAACAAGTTGAAGAGGAATTACATAACCTGGACTTAATGGCTGAAGAAGGGTCATTATCACCATCACAGGCTGCTAGAAGAAGGGAGGCTAAAGGGGAAGCATGGCAACTAAGTAAAATGGTGGAGTGGGTGTGGATGCAGAAATCAAGGCTGAATTGGGCAATTAAAGGTGATAGAAATACAAAATTTTTCCACATTATGGCTTGTAGTAGGAAGCATAGGAATGCCTTATGTTCTATTGTGATTAATGATTCTGCGGTGGAGAATCCTCAAGATGTTAGGGCCGAAGTGAAAAATTACTTTATTAACCACTTCTCAGATTCTTGGCCTAACAGACCAGGGCTGCTAGGTCCTTTTAACACCATTGGAGAAGATCAAAGCTCTGAATTTTTGGAATCAGTCTTTTCAGAATCTGAAGTGAAGGCAGCAATTAGGAATTGTGGGGGCAATAAGGCGCCTGGCCCAGATGGATTTAATTTTAACATGTTCCAAAAATGTTGGAATATTATTAAGGGTGATGTACTCCAATTTATGTCTGAATTTCACCAGAATGGGAAGTTGGTTCGCGGTATTAACAGCTCTTTTATAGCTTTGATTCCAAAAAATGATAATCCCTCTAGCCTTGCAGAGTATAGGCCCATCAGCCTGATTGGGTCCTTGTATAAGATTCTTGCAAAAGTACTTTCCAATAGGATGAAGACAGTAATGCCTAGAATAATTAGTGTTACACAGTCTGCCTTCATTGGGGGAAGAAATATCCTGGATGGGATATTAATTGCAAATGAGATTGTTGATGGGTGGAAGAAGGACAAAAGGAAGGGGGTAATACTGAAGCTTGATTTTGAAAAAGCATATGATTCAGTAAATTGGGGATTTTTATTCTCAATGCTATCAAACTTTGGGTTTGGGGCTAAATGGGTGAGTTGGATAAAAGAATGTGTAACTTCAGCTTGCATTTCTATTTTGGTGAATGGTTCTCCAACTTCTGAATTTAAACCTCAGAGAGGGCTGAGACAAGGGGACCCGTTATCACCTTTTCTATTTAATATTGTGGCGGAAGGGCTTAATATATTGTTGGAAAGAGCAAAGCAGCTGGGTTTGATCAAGGGTGCGGTGGTGGGTTCTGACCTTAGGATCACGCATTTACAATTTGCTGATGATACTATACTGTTCTGTGAAGCTGAATGGGAGGAGATTTTAAATATTAAGAGAATATTGAGATGCTTTGAAATTATGTCGGGCTTGCAAATCAATTACCATAAAAGTGTGGTATGTGGGGTGGGTATATCGTCAACTCTATGTCATGAGTTTGCCTCTAAATTACACTGCATTTATCAAAATCTACCTCTGAAGTACTTGGGAATGCCTTTGGGAGCTAGCCCTAGTAGAAAGTTGACTTGGCAGCCTGTGATTGAAAAGTTTAAATTAAAGCTCGCCTCATGGAAAAGAAGGTACCTCTCTTTTGCAGGTAGATTAACACTTATCAAAGCTGTGTTGTCTAGTTTGCCGATATATTATCTCTCTCTATTTAAGATGCCTACAGGAGTAGCAAAGGAGATTGCTAAAATCCAATCAACTTTTCTTTGGGGAGGATCGAACCTTAGAAGGAAAATCCATTTGGTTAAATGGGGAGAGGTTACCCTTAGTAAAAGTCAAGGAGGGCTGGGAGTGAAAAGAGCTGATCTGATGAATGTATGTCTACTATTAAAATGGTGGTGGAGGTTTGGGGTAGAAGAGAAATCCTTGTGGAAGGATGTGATTTGCAAAAAGTACTATGGATCTACTGATGAGTGGTCACCTGCTCGTGTAACAGGTGGAATGATGTCTAAAATATGGGAAGACATTGTGGGGATTGTAGTTTCTAAACCTGAAGTGCTGGGCTTTTTTAATTCGAATACTACAATTGAACTTGGGGATGGTTTGAGGGCAAAGTTTTGGCTAGATAATTGGGCTGGTTCAGCCTCTTTGAAGGTTTTGTTCCCTAGACTATTTTTATTGGCTCTGAACAAATCTGAATCTGTGTCTTCAGTGCGAGCTAGAGTTGGTCAACATGATTGGTATGCATTGTTTAGAAGGAGCTTATTTGTATGGGAAATGGAGGAATTAGATAGATTGAAGGGGATGTTGCTTAATGCAGCTGAGTTAAGGGTGAATGTCTCGGATAAACTGAAATGGATGGCAGACTCCTCAGGAATGTTTTCTGTCTCATCAGCATACCATTGGTGCGAATCCTCCTTCGGATCTACTTTCAGGATAACAGAGCTCATCTGGAAGAATGTGGCGCCCCCAAAAGTCCAATTCTTTGGCTGGCTTGCTTGGAAAAGAAGGATTAAGACTTCAAACTACCTTCAAAGGATGGGGATTCTGGAAAATTATTCTAGGTTACAGTGTGTGTTCTGTAATGAGGAGGAGGAAACAGACAACCATGTACTCCTACATTGCCCGTTTGTTTGGTCAGTATGGTCTAAAATTATGAGATGGTGGGGTATTCAATGGGCGATACCAAAATCAGTGAATGAATTGCTCCTTTGGTGGTCAGGATCAAAGTTCAAAAAACTAGAAAAGAAGATCTGGAGAATCATTCCGTTTGCGGTGCTCTGGTCAGTATGGAAGTTAAGGAATGATCGTATTTTCAACAATGCCCATCCCATATTCGAAGAACTCTGTGAATTGATCATAGTGAGAACTGCAATATGGCTCAAAGCTTCATGCTCGGGGTTGCCCTTTTCAGTAAATGATATTATGTTTAATCTACATCAAATCAGATTTTGCAATAGGTGATATCTGCTGGGGTCTGCTGCTAATTTTGGTCTTGGGTGGTCTGCCTACAGTGCGGCTTTGACACTGTTATGCTGTCTGCTATTGGTCTGCCACACAATGATCTGTGTGGATTGGTTTCTCTTTGTATTGTTCATTTTGTTGGTTACTCTCCAAATTCAAGCTTGAGGTTTCTGTTCTCTGTTCTGGTTGATGCTGATATCTGCTAACTTTGGTCTTGGGTGGTCTGCCTACAGTGCGTCTGTGACACTGTTATGCTGTCTGTTATTAGTTTCTTAAGGAAACTCAACCCAAGTTTAATGATCTGTGTGGATTGGTTATTGGTTGGGGGAAGATCATTGTGTGGATGCTTCAAAAGGGTGTCTTCTGATGGGTGTAGTGTGTTGGTTTTCTTTGTATTGCTCTTTTTGTTGGTTACTCTCCAACTTCAAGCTTGAGGTAGTGCTAGCAGATGATTTCGTGGACTTCCTGGTGCCAACCTCGTTGGGATCATGAGGTTCCATTGTGATGCTTTTTGCACCTTCCTCTTTATTGATGTATCCTTCATACTTTGTATGTTTTTCATCAATAAAATTTTTTTGCTGATCAAAAAAAAAAAGATAGACTTTAAAGACTCTTGTTCTTTTTTAAGTGATGTAATTTTAAATTTTGGAGTTAGGATATGAGAGTTTTATGTTTTGATTAGATTAGTTTTAAAGTTTGATTGGTCTATTTGCAGATTTATGCTAGAATAGTTATTGCAATTGATTTTCCTATGTTCTTGATAATTGGATTTTAGTTATTGCAGTTGAACAGGTCTATTTCATAATATGTTGATATTAATTATATTGTTTATGTCATTGATTTGTTGTTGCATTAGCATGTTGTTTTATTTGATCTTCAAGAGCTCGAGCTCGTTTATTTTTAAACAAGCTAAATCGAGCCAAACTCAAGCTTTATAAATATCTAGTGAGCCGAGCTTGAGCTCAACTTTCATAGCTCGACTTGAGCTCGAGCTGAGCTCGTACATAATCAAATTTTATTGTGCCGAACTGGAGCTTAGCAAATCTCAACTCAGCTTAGCTCGTTTGCAACCGTAAAGCTAGTGTAATTTTTAACAAGTGACCAAAAAAAAAAATTATATATATATGTTAAATCTTCGACATATGAAGAATGTTGAAAGGGTGTGTTGACCAAGGGTATCAGTTGGGCCTATGTGGACTCATTGTAGATTCATTTCGATAATTCAAATTAGTCATTTTGTAAGCTCTTTTCCTCTTCAAATTCTTCCTATTTATAACTCTCAGTAACTTTGGTCCTCACTTTTCTTCTGTAACCATGATTTAGGTTTCAATTTTCTTAACGGGGATTGGAAAGGAACGAGGGTGTAGGCAGGCAAAGAGAAAGGAGGTTGTTATAGGGTAGGACGGGGGAAACTACAATGATGGAGAGTTAGAGAGAAGGGAGGATAGAGGCAATTATGGAGTACGGAAGGGGGAAGGGAAGCAACAGGGAGTTAAGGAGAAGGGAGAATGAAAAGCTGAGAGGGGATATATATATATATATATAGCAACATGAACAGTCCGTTTGACATATTAGGTGAAAAAAGAAAAGAAATTATTGTGTACAAGTGAAATCGATGTAGTTCGGTCAAGGGTTAAGGGAGTTTCCCCATCAAACTGAAGCTTTCAATTTGAAGTTTGCATACATTGATACCGACTAATCAGGATAGAAAACCAAACCGATCATGTGAAATTTGGGAACAAAATGTATTTGATTTGCCATTGTTTAATCAAAATTAGAACAAACTATATACAAAACATATTGAAAAACCTATTAAAATGATTAATGATTCAAAATAGACTCAATCAACACAATTCCCAAAAACAACAAACAAACAATCTCAACGAACTAGCAAATACAAGAGTGATTTAGCTTGTTATTTCACAATTGACAAGTCAATACAAAATATTTTAATATGAAAAAAAATCACAATTAGAACACCTCCGATTGTGAAAAAAAATCACGGCCTTAAATCTATAGAAACAATCCACCATAAGGATAATGAAATTACATAAGAGTATAAGTAATTACCTAACATTCACTGAAGAATTGACTTCCACTCTTTATGCCTCTTTCATCAACATCTTTGTCTCAGAATTGTTTACTCCAATGTTGAATCCATAACATCCATATCGAATCCATGATAATGAGCCACTTCGAACTCCTTCAAAGCCTCCAAGCTCAAACTCTTTCAAATCCACCCATAATAATCTTGAAAGTTTGATTCATCACAAACCCCTTGATATAAGCAATTCAATCCATGAGGTAACAAATTCATTAATTCATCAAGGGAAATCCAATGAGAAATTCTTCAGAAGAATACTCAAGCTTTCTTAGGTCTCTAGTTAGATATATAGAAGAGGTAAAATCGAAAATGTGCATCTGAGGCGATTTAAAGCAGACAGGGTTGCAATGACCGCTCAAGTGCAGGAATGACCGCTCGAGTAGTGTGTCTAAGAGGCGGTTCCAACAAACTTCCAACTGTCACTTCGCTCGAGTGCAAGACTTACCGTTCGAGCCATAAAACTCATCTCAAAGTATCTCTAAATTCAGACTGAGATACTGGGGGCTAAAATTCAACGCTCAAGCATAAACATGACCGCTCGAGCGGTTCATGTAATTTAATAGGCCTATGAGTAGCAACACTCAGAATCACGACAATACAACTCAAATGTGTTTGTTTGCAAAATTGACAAAACAAGGTTCCTAACACATAGACAAACCACTATTTAACAAAATTAAAAAGAAAATTAGGGTTTTCGTTTGACCAATACTAATTCTAAAATAAAATTAAAAAAAAAAACACAATACAAACACAAACTCAAAACCTAATTCCTTCTATCATAATTAACTTACCATGGGATATGATGGATAAGTGTTGATTTTGAGTGAGATCTAACAGAGACATCGAGTGAGCCAAAGATATGAGATGTCGATAGAGAAAGACTGAGAGGAATAAGGGAGAGTCAGACTAAGAGAAGGTAACTATGATTGCAATATGCAGAGATTAGAGACAAGAGATGAAGTAGAGAGGAGGCATCGTAGTTTGAGAGTGAAAAGAGATGAAAAATGAATAAGGGTTTCAACGCTTGAGGTTTGTAAGGGTTGAGGCTTGGACAATTAAGGGGTTGTCTGTTAACATTTTTGTTTCTTATTATATGTTTTTGTTTCCATTTTTTTTATAAAAAAAACAAAATAAAATTGAAAATGAAAACTTGTTTAGTATATTGTTTTCATTTAAAAAAAAATTTTGAAATTGCTTTCAAAGTTTTCAAATTTTTTGAAAACACAAAAAAACAGTTTTCATTTGTTTTAAAACAAGTTTTCACTTTCTCTTTTCATCCACCACCCACTGCCATCACCATCGTCACCATCACCACTCCTCGCCGCCGGTGGGTGCTGAGCACCGTCATGATCTTTTGGCCACCTTTTGGTGTCCTTCTGTCCACCTCATGTCCTTTGAGTGTATTCTATCACTAACTTCAGCGAACACCTTCGCCTACCTGCCACTACCAGTCACCACAACCATTCACCCACCATCTCCAACTGCCAAATCTAACAACTAATCAAATATATTGCTCTATTGTTATTGTTATTTGTTTTCAAAATATTTTTGTATACCAAACAAGTTTTCTGCTTTTATTTTTTACAAAAATAAATGAAAACTTGTTTCTTGTTTTTTGGTAAACTAAAAACGTTAACAAACGAGGCCTAATATTTTTTGCTTCCCTAAGTGAACGACTAAGGTGATATTTGATACAACTACAAACTGAAGACTAAGAATTAAGTATTGAAAATTGAATGTTGAATTTATTAAGTTGAATAGCTCTTTGATAAAAATTTAAGTGCTAAACTAAAAATAAATTATTTGATATGTGTAAGAGCAAATTTGAAATTTATTATTTTCAAATTGTATAATTTTTATATTGTGATGGTAGTAACAGTGTCAGTTGTGATGGTAGTGGTAGCGATTGCAGTTGTAGTAAAATGATGGTCCTACTTATTGCAACAATGTGTGATGAAGATGGTAGTAGTAATGGTGCTGGTTGTGATGGCAGCGGTAGCAATGGTGGTGGAAGAGGTAGCAGTAGCGGTAGCGGTGGCGTGATGGTGGTAGCGGTAGTGGTAGTGGTGGTGGTGGTAGTAACAGTAGAGATGATAGTGGTAGTGGTAGCGGCAGCGATAGCGATGGTAGTAGTGGTAGTAGTGATGGTGATGGTAGTGGTGGCAGTGGCGGCAGTGGCATGGTGTAGTAGTGGCATGGCGATGGCAGTGGCATGATGGTGGTGGTAGTGGTGGCGGTGGTGGTAGCCAATAATTATGTTTAATATTTATAAATTCAGTCAGGATTAAGTAAGTTTTATATGACTTAAAATTTTCTTAAATTTTAACTTACATTTTAAGAGGCACTTAAATTTTTAAGTGATATTAACTATAATTATCAAACATATTGATTATCACTTAATACATTTAATTGGAAGTGCTGAATTATGTTATCAAACAACCCTAAGATTAAATGTTAACTTATATTGTAGTGTTTGATAAGCTAAAAATTAAAAACTAAATATTGAAAATTAATTATTGAAAATTGAATGCTAAATTTTTTAAGCTGGAAAACTGTTTGATAAAAATTTAAATGCTAAATAAAAAATAAGTCGTTTGGTAAAAATAAGTCTTAAATTTTGAGCCATTGTGGCCAAATAAGTCTTAAATTTGTTTTAAAATAAGTCTTAAATTTTTCACTCCAAAGATTCTGGTTCAGATACATCCTTTTACTCGCTTTAGTCTGAAAATTAGGGGATGAACTCCCAATCTGCATTGCGTTTCAAAAATCATTCTACCAAGGTTCAAAAGAAGCACCTTTGCTTGATAAAGTAAATGCTTTACTACTAGATCATTACTAATCCTTACTAATATTGGTCTATTATATGTGATTTTGTTTCTCTTATTCACAAGCATAAATAACTTTTTCTTTTTTATACAAATAATCAATATAAATATATATTAAAATTTAAATATAATTTTTAACATATTTAAAAGATAAACATTGGCTTGAAAGAGTTGAACACAGAACAAAATGACAGTATGACAATATAACTATTATGCCACCTTCAATTTTTGTTTATATTTGGTAAATATATATATATATATATATATATTTATATTATTTAAAAATAATTATAAAAAAAAGTATGTTAACTCCTATATTATAATTAAGTAATTTTTAATATATTCATAAAAAAATTAGAGGGACTCACGTGTAAATCCTAATAGGTAGACTTATTATTCAATAGATTTTGTGAAAATTAATGATATTTTTTATCAAACACTATTAAAAAAATCACTAATTGTTAATTTTTAACCACAGTTTGAAAATTGTCACAAAAAATGCCACTAATTATAAGTTTTAATGACGGTTTAAAAAAATTGTCACAAAAAAGTCAATAATTTTTAATTTTTAGAGACAGTTGGAAAAATTTATCATAGAAAAATTTCACTAATTATAAGTTTTAAGGACAATTTATAAAAATCGTGATAAAAAAAAGTCACTAATTATTAATTTTTAGCAACATGCATAAAAAATTATCACAAAAAATTATTTTTAGCAATAATTTTATTAGGAAATATTTTCAATAAGACTTGATGAAATTAAGTCAAACTATTATGATCTATTATAATTACCAAATTTTTTTTTATAATGTCACGGTTCAATTTCGATTTGACCTGACGATTGAACCAATAACTCGTTCATCCAATTGTTATTCTAATTCGCCCATCGAGCCGACTTTTAAAATATTGGTGACACATATATTATCGATTGCAAGCCCTCAGTCCAAAGGTTTCGAGACTGCCGAGGATTGGATATCTATCTGGTAATGCACATTGTCTGGTGGATTCGAAGGGATAATATAGTCTACACCATAAAATAAAATAAAAAATAAAAAACAGAACAAAATAAGAGAGAGAGAGAGATCTCACTATGTACAAACCTTTTTGTAGTCTACAAAAAGTGGAACACAACACCATGGATGGACCAATCTCTAGGAAAATGGTTGGATATTTGGATTTTAATCTCTAAGCAAATAGTTGGATATATGTTTGGATTATGGTTTTGTGTATGTTTACGAAAGGTTGAACAAAAACACCATGGACCAATCTCTAGGCAAATGTTTAAAAACCTGATGCTATCACCCCTAAATTTGTCCCCATGACATCAACAGTCGCATATAAGTTGTTAATTTATTTAATAATCAAACAATTGGTGCCGAAAAATGATTCTCTATCTCTAAATAATCCTATCTCCCTGTTCCAATTCACTCACTCCCATTGGATCATATGAGAATCCTAATATGTGAAAATCCCAAAACATATCCAATGATTGTGAATGAATTGGAACAGAGAAACAAAGTTATTTGAGGACAGAGGATCCTTGCATATTAGTACCCAACTTCCTATTACGTCAATTTCAGAATTTAATTAGAAGTCCCATTCAATACTCAATTATTAAATAGTCTCATAATATCAATTAGCATACTGATATAATATTCTTGGACAAAGTAATTTTCAAAGTTGGGCCGGTCTGGGATCACATTTATACTTTATTGGAAAAATTGTCGAGAAATTCATTTATAGAGGTGTTATGGCATTAGATCCAAAGATTGTTTTGTTTTGATGGTAAAAACATGATTAGTAAAATTATTTGGTGAGAAGAACAATTTATTATTCGAAGGAGAATTTTTTCTATTTTTTTCCATTGACGTCAAAAAAGTAGATTAGGCAGCTGCGGCTAGTAATAGCAGCAGGTGATGGTAGTAGTGATCATATGGACAAAATGATATATTACGTGGACAGATAAGTAATATGTAAATAGATAGATTGATTAGGTGAACAAATATGTAGATAGATAAGTAGATTATGTGAAAAAAGATATCGATGTGGATAAATTGATAAAATAGTAGACAGATAGGTATGACCTATGAAGCACGGGTGCCAGTACAGATACGGATACGATTACGATACAAGTATGTCGATACACTGAAATCTAAAAAAAGTAAGGTACGGGAACGGTTAAGATACGTCAAATATTTATTTATGATTTAAATTTATAAATAAACATCCCACCTACAAATCAAAGTTTAAAACAATAGCCATAAAGAGAAATTATAAAACCCAAAATAAATTAATATTTAACAATACAAATACAATACTATACAATAATAAGTGAAAGAGGGCAAAGTTACTCAATAATAGCGTAAATAGTTGTTGGTTCCAAATTACATAAATTTTTTTGAAGATGATTAAGGAGAAATAAGGAAATAGACTTGCATCAAATTCTAACTTCTAAAGGAGGGGAAAAAAAATGTTGTGTAGTACCTACAGAGTACCCATCATGTACCCAACCGTATATGGCGTACCACCGCATATGCATGGCATACCTAACTGTATACAGCGTACCCGGTATGCGAGTAGCCGTACCAGTATGCATATCCATACCCAATAAGTACTTGGTACTTTTTTTTTTTTTTTTTGGAACCAGGAAAGTAGAACAAAAAAACAAGCAGAAAAAACTCAATGCTCTTGCAACAGAAGAGCTAATTTAGAGGGTAGATTTGGAACCCAGTCAAGCGGAAGAACACCGTGAAGAGAAGCTTGGGCCACCCAATGAGCAGCTCGATTATCTATTTTAGGTACTCGATACTTGTACAACAATATTTTTGGAATACTCGTACTTCATAAGGTATGACTAATACGATCTTGTAAATTTTTATTGTTCATATGGCCCCAAAAAATTAAAACTTAAGGCTACTGCCTCAAAAGTTTTAACATTAAGGGCTGGTTTGGCATGTTGAGAAAAAGTCAAAAAGTCAAAAAATTATTCAAAAAGCAAAAAAGTTATTACTATTCACAAATTAAAAATATAAAAAAATTAATTTCCACAATATTAGTACAATCCAAAAAGCTACACAGTGATGAAAAATTTACACAGTGATGGTACAAAAAAAAAATTAGATATATATATTCATTTAGTTGGAGGGTACTGTTGGGCCAGTGGGGGCCCATCACGGATCCCGTTTCGATAATCCGAACTATTCAATGTGTAGAACTTGTTGAGTGTTACATGCTTAAAAAAATCACATTGAACGAATATAGATAAAGAGGCTTTAAATTTTTACGAATATAATTTAGGTATAACTTTTTATATTCACGATTGATATAAATATTTACAATTAAATATATACAATTTAGGTATAACTTTTTAATTGTATATATTTATATCAATCACGATATATTTATACCTAAATTATATTCGTAAACTATTCGTAAATTTTTAATCGTAATGAGTGTTACATGTATATATTTATACCTAAATTATATTCACGATAAAAACTTTAAAATGTAAAACATATACACAAATATATATGTCAGTATAAATATATATTATCTATTATAATTGGGTACATTACATTGGCCTCCATAGAGGCATAAAAAGTTATTTGATAAGCCTCACAGTTGTGATATAAATATACAGACTTCTTTTTAGTAAAGGATCAATGGATCAAAACTAATTTAAATAGTACGAAAACATAAAAATAAACAATGTAAAGTATATATTTTCGTGTAAAAAATATGACAACATCAATTTTTTTATATATAAAATTAAAAAATTATTGATGAAAAAGATACTAAATGTTATATAAATTAAAATTTTAAAGGAGCTCAATATAATTATGTTAAAATTATAAAATTTATTGTATTTTCTCTATATCTTAAAGGAAATCAATGTAATTTACTCATTATAATTTATTGACAGACCAAAATAGGCCGTGCTTGAAATACTTTTCCCAAACTCGACATTAGGCCTAAATAATTTACCTGAACTTAGATTATAGGCCTAATCACAATTCCAAACCTTATTAATCGTGATCTCATTTTACAACCACAGAAAAAATAACGTTAAAGATATCAAATATTTTGATCAAAAAATTTATGAAATATTCACATAAGTGTGGAATCTACACCCATATAAAAACCATCATTATATGAATGTTTGATAAAAAAATTTATAAAATATTTAAAATCTCACAATTTTTTATCTTATAAAGCTTCAATCACGAGTAGGATCAAATGAGCCTAACGGATCATCAAACCCGCTGAGATGGAGAATTAAATGGTGCGTGAAGGGTCGTTGTTATTATAGTTGTCAATTGATGGGAATTTCAAGAACTATCAACACCGCAGTGTCCCTATTCCTAACATGTGGCAACTAGGATTCACGATCCTCTCATTGAGTTACCTATTTGACTTCTTACTTGTTGGATTAGTGAGCCTATTTTTAGGCCTAATTTTGATTATCCGAACTGTTCGCATTTTAAGGTTTATTGAGTATATCATGCCTGTAAAAATTCAAGTTGATCGGATATCAGAAAGTGTATGTGTTTGGATCATCGAACTAAAAACTATTTTTTTAAAAATTTAATAAACAGTTTTCGGAACACAGACTTTCTGATATTTGATCAATTTAATTTTTTATAAGTATAATATATTCAATAAATCTTAAAATGTAAATGATTCGGATCATCAAGATTAGGCCTAAAAGTGAGTCCAATAGCCTAACAAGTAAGAAGTCAGGTAAAAAACTCAAGAAGGAGATCCTGATTCGACAAGTAGGCCCAACCTCCTCATGCCTATTACATTGAAAACCTAAACCTAAACCTAAACCATATCTATATATAAGATCAACATTAATTGATAGCTCCAATTTAAATTTATTCAAATCTTTTAAATTTTAGCTTGTTGATCGTCCGGCCAATTATTCGGTCGGTTGTCCAACAATAAGGTGACAGTCGCGATAAATAAGTGTTGCACTGATTGTCCAGATAGTTGTTCAAGTGGTCGACTGACATACACAAATTTAAAAAATTCAGACAAACTCAAATTCGAACTACCAATCATTTTTTATATAAGATAATTGTTAATTTATTGTGCAGAAGATAATTAATTATGTCTATATTATTATGTAAACTACACAAGTCATTTTTTTATAATTAAATTTTAAAATTTAGAAGAATTTTAAAACGGCAATTGATTAGTTTGGTAATCACTGCAACACAAGAGTTTTAAAATTTTTTTTTTTTTTTGTTCTCGAAATAAAAACTTTATTGGAAAACACATTAGGAGGATACCAATTCCTATTATCATTAAAGTTATTAATAAAAGGTGATCTCGATAAGTAAAGAAAAATAGTCTTTTACCAACAAAATTTTAAATAGATCGCTAATAAATGCACTTTTAACCACTAATTTCGTGTCATAAAAATTTACAATTTTTATACAAAAATTTGAGTCCCAAAATGGATAGTAATTTATTACTAAATATACAATTTCATCTCTAAAATATAATAATGACACTTTTAATAACTAAAATATTTTGATCCTAAAAATTAATTTTATATCTAGAATCTTAATTTGTTGTATTGAAATGCCATGTTAAAAGATAAAACTCATTCAGATTTTTAAAATTCCACATACACAAACAATTTTTTTTCATGTTCATTATTCACATATTATAGATCTTTCCGAAGGTATCATATACCATCCCAAGCTAAAATAGCCAATAAAATAAAACACCCCATCAGATCACTCTCTTTACTTTTTACAAGTATTTTCATAAAAAAACTAAATAACTAACTAAAATAATCTATTCCCAAAACGGGCCAATGTAACATTTTTTGGGGTAAGTGGGCCAATGTAACATTAATTCGTGCTTAGTTGGCCTTTGCATGTGTAGGCGGCCTTTAAAGGACCACATTCATTCATTCATTCCTACCCTTGTCACATTCCTCTCTTGCTCTCTCATGCACCGCTCGGCACATTCATTCTTTCATTTTTATACCTCCCCATATTGAATTTGCATTAATGTTATAAAAAATACTTTAATCCCAAGACATAACTACTTAGATTTTTTTGAATGATGTGTTATGTGGTAGAGATTAAATTGATACAGTGTGAGATCCACATATTAAATAAATCTGAACCATAGATATGATATTTTTGGTAATTTCTGAATTCTTATGTATGGGATTGTAGCATTACTATGTTATTAGATGTGTTTTTTAAATTTCATATCCTTTTAAAGTTAGTTGTCTAATATATTTGTAAAGTTTTGATTAATTTGCATAATTACTTACACAGTGATTAGGGTTACAAATGATTTAAATGATAAGTTGTTCAAGTTTAGTTTAAAATTTAATTAACAAGTTTCAAAATATTTTCAAAGTACTTTAAACCTAGCTTGTTTACCCTTTAATTCAATCTAAAATGAGTTTTAGTCAAGTTGATTACTAACCAAACTCAAATAGCTTGACTTTTTATAGGACATGTAATAGATTCGAGCCGATTAATAGGTTGTTCAAACTTGATTCAAAATTAAATGAGTTTTAAAATGTGTTTAAATTTGACTTATTTACTTAATAAGCTTATCTTAAAAGAGTTTTTAACGAGTAGAACACTAATAATTTGATTCATTTTACAACCTAACAATAATTCATTGTAACTGTATATACTCCTGTATTATTTCTTGTTCAAAATCTTATGTTTACTTGTATTAAAGGAGCAGGACTTATGTGTTTTGTTTTTTAGGGGAACTATATGCAGGTGGGAATTGGGAAAAAAATTACAAACACATGGGAGTGCAAGTGTGTTTGTGGTGAGGTGCAAATGAAAGATTGTGGGAGTGCAAATGTCACCTGTACCTGTACTGTTCCATGTGTTGGTAATTTTTTTTCGGTAATTTTTTTTCCCTAACTTCCACTTGCATGTAGTTTCTCCTTGTTTTTTTGCCAAAAATTTCATCATAATGCTATCTATAATTCTACTTATCGGCTAATTACTTATTTCAACTTCTTTTGTTTCTAAGTTTAAAAGCAATTACAGTGATTAAATCATGTAAAAATCTCAAATAATAGAAATATCGAAACATGATCTAAAGACTATATATGTTTTAAGACAAAAATACATGAATTTGACATGGAGAATTCGGTTTCTCTTATTTCCAAGCGAGTGAGATCGACATTAATAAATGTACTTGAGTCTTAGAATTCATGAAAAAGGCATGGTGAGAAATGGGAACAAATTTAAGTAGGACAAGAGGATCAAACAATGCCATCCTCTACCTTTCCCTGATGGATTAGGCTTTAGAGTTTACATTTATTTCACTGGTCGCTTTCGGGGCTTTTGGCATCATCTTTGTGGGTTTCGAGAATAATTTTTTTGGAACCTAGTATTGCACACAAATTACAATTTAGCATCAACTTTAATGAGTTGTTACGTGTTAATTTCGTTCATATAATCTGCATTGTTAATGTCACATTTCAAAATCAGTACAATATACATGCCTCTCAACCATCTATCAATTGATTTGAGTTGAATACTTCTAAATTTCTAGTATGGTATAAGAATTGGGTCTTGAGCGGTCTTATGAACCAAATCTTTTTCTAGAGAGTCTATTTCTCTTATTATGATTCCATAAATTACAACAATAAGAGTTTGTTTGACATTCTCTAAATAAGTGCACTTATTTAGATAAATACGCTTATTTGAGTCACATCACTTTTTTACTTTTTTACACTTTTTTTTTTTTTGTAAAAAGTCAAAAAGTACACTTATTTAAATTATTTTAAAACTCTGATTTATATGTCTCTAGAACTCTAACATGACAGATCATTAATCAAGATCTTGATGATTCCATAAATCATAACTTCTCCAAAAGGCAATTGTATATACAAATTTTATAAAATTATGAATATAAAGAGGAGGTGGAAAACGGCAGGTTGAAGTGGCGGAGTGACGGTGGTGAAGTGGGGCGGGTTATGTTGGTGGAAGAGTGGAGGTGGTGCCAATGACGGTCTTGGTGGATTGGCAGAGACAGTGGTGCTGGTAGCAGTGGCGGCAGCAATGATATCGGTGGTTGGTGGTGAGGTAACGACAGAGGCAATGATGGTGGAGTTGTGGAGGATGCAACCCACTTCTAGTCAAAAGCAAAGTATCAAGTTTTGATTAGACATTTCCATCCTATCTGTGAATTGGTCTAGAAGAGAGTCCAAAGGACAGAAATCATACCCCATTACCAGCTCACTTTCAAGCTGCAACTTGTGATGTTTGGAGCAATATGTGCTTCGCCCATATTTCTCATTAGTAAAGTGTTAAATACTCCTTCATATTCAATAGACCCACTCATGGACCTTTTATTTTTCTAAATAGACCTTGACAGGAGCACTTCAAACCTATAGTGAGAACATGGAATTAAAATGGAAGGATAGCTAAGATCAAAAGAAAGAAAACAAATTTGAAAAATCAAAAGAAGATAACAAATTTGAAGATCAAAAAGAAAGGAACTTCACAATTAAGAAAACAAAATTGAATTAACCTGGGATTGAGATTATACATTCCTATATTCCTCCAATCACATAATAATCTCTGCATGCCAGCAATGATGAATCTAGGGTGTAGGGGACCGTCGCACCTGTTACAAACTTTTTAAAAAAAAAAAAAAAAAAATTCATATTATATTAGTATTATTAAAATAAAAATATTTCCCACTCCCAAAATTATAGAGGCTCAATCACCCAAATTAATTATATTACAAAATTTTTAAAATAGTGGTTCAGTCAAGTTTTATCAAATATTAATTCATCACGTCTTCTATCTACAATGTTTATTATGTGTGTGTGTGCGCGCTTAGTGGCGTAGTCAGGAATTTGATGGAGAGAGGGCACAAATTAATGATAACATCAGTTTGTTTAGTTTGAGTTTTTGGTTTTCGTGTTTTATTGTTTTTAATGAATATTTTGAAAATTTTAAATATTTTTTTTTACTTTTTTAGATGCACTTTACTTAGATGTATTTAAAAAGTAAAAAAATTTGTGAAAAAATATTTTAAAAACTAATAAATACATGAAAATACAAATAATGTACAGAATTTTCATTTTTTTTTTTGTATTTTTGGTATTTAGTGAATTTTTAAAAGGTTTTTTCACAATTTTTTTACTTTTTAGGTATATTTATGTTAGATATGTCTAAAAATTAAAAAAAAAAATTGCTTAAAATATTAAAAAAATTCAGTAAAAATTAAAAAAACAAAAAACAAAAAACAAGTGGAATTTTCTGAAAAGTATTTTTGAAAAATTCTAACCAAGCAAATTATTTTATTTTATTTTTATAATAAACAACAATGAGATATTACTAAACTTTAATATTAAGAGTCCATTTAGATAAATGTGAATTTTAAATTATAAGATTTGAGATTAAATTTTATATAAATATTGGGAAGTAACTATTTATAGGTAGATTGGAAAATTAAAAAAGAAGGTAAGTTGAAATAAAAATAATATATTTTAGTAGAGAAAGTCTATAAAACACATCATAAAAAAAAAATGTCTATCATATGTCGTAATTATGATCTTCGTGGTCTTTAGTTATGACACATTATAGTGTTAGATATAATTTAGTTATAATTTCTTGTGGTTGTTATTTTGGCTATTACTATATATCAAGTAATAGTTAGTTATGACTCATTTTGATATTAGTTATGACTTATTGTAATTTTTAATTTTTTTTTATAATTGAAGATGCGTTACTTGATTATAATTTATATAGTGGTCATTTTAGTTATGAATGGAAAAAAACATATGGAGGACAAACTCTATAGGTCAAATATACGTAACAATCTAATAAATTTCATATCAACAATGCCAGAGGGCCACAATTTTTGTGGCCACAATGACTCAAAACTGCCAAAACGACGTCGTTTTGGGTGCAAAACATGTCAAAACGACGTCGTTTTGATAGTTTTGAGTCATTGTGACCACAAAAATTGTGGCCCGCAAACATTTTCCATTTCCTATATCTTCATTGAGGTTAATTATGTTTGCATGTCAATAATTATAGACATCACCATTATATTGAAATTTTTATAAATAATAATATAACTTATTATAGTCTCTTTACTTTCAATCAAAATAATCATTATTGTTCTCACAATTTTAAAAATGTCATTGATATTTCACTTTAAATAATATTTTTATAAATGTTTTTATTTAAAATATTTTTTTATGTTTAAAAAAAAAAATTCCAAAAACCCAGAGGGACACGTGACCCCCTGGCCCTTGAGTGCCTCCACCCCTGTGTGTCTGTGCGTGCACGAGGGGCGGACGGGCTTTAGAGTTTCTCTGTGTCCATGTTTTTGTTATGTATCATCAATATTTTTTCTATACAACACATTTTAATTTATTCATACCCTTTGTTTGTAGATTAAATTACAAATAGATCTTAATAGTTGTACTTAATTGCTATTTAGTCCTATTAAAAGTTAGTCATAGTAAAATCGTCATTAAAAATATTTTTTTTGAGCCTTTAATTTATATATGTTGCTAAAAATTGACAATTAGTGACATTTTTTGTCACAATTATAGTAAATTGTTGCTAAAACTTACAATTTGGGACGTTTTTATGTGACAAATTTTTCAAATTGTCGTTGAAAATTAAAAATTATTTACGATTTTTTGTGATGATTTTTTAAAACTATAACTAAAACTTATAATTAGTGACTTTTTTGTGACAAAATTTTCAAACTATTAATGAAAATTAATAATTAGTAACATTTTTTAATAGTGTCTTATGAAAAATGTCATTAATTATTACAAAACCTATTGGATAATAACTCCACTTATTAAGCTCATTTGTTTGTATTTATTCTTGTTTGTTTGTCTTCCAGAAACGGAAGACCTAACATCCTCAAAAATGAGTTCATGTAAATTTATATTGGAACAAATTATCTACTCATTCATAAATTAACTTATCTTGTATTAATTTCACCCATTTCAACAATACTTATGAACTTATAATTTCTAGTAGGCTGCTTCTCAAGACTAAATTGCATAATAGAATGAAGATGATTTTCTAACAATTTAATTCATCACATTTGTTAAGAAATTACATTTCTTGAGGCTTTGATGTCAGGTCTGTGTCACGACCCAAACCCGCTCCTATGGGTTTAGCACCGTAATTGGCCAGTAATCCGAGATTACCGAAGGCCTGCTTAACAGTAATACAGTAATACAGAGTACAGGGGCTGGCGGAAGCCAATACAGTAAATAAACAATGTCCAATGAGCTGTGATAATCTGTATGCAAAAAGACTTTTCATTCAAATATATACAGTCAGACAAAACAGTATGTACATATATGCAATCATTCAGTTCAGGGACCTAATCCCTATTAAACAGCACAGTACAATACAGTAAACAAAACGGTTACAAAGACAGAAGGGGGAACTAAAACACCCCTAAACCATAACTTGACAAGCTCGGAACCTTGCATTGAGGCACATAGGTTGGCTCGACAAAACTGGAGTTTACCCCGATGCTTCTACCTGCGGTCTGGTGCCTGTCCACCTACATATATATATGAGCAGTGAGCTAAAGCCCAGTGAATAACACAATGCGTAAAGGGGTTAAGAATGAATGTCCTTACAGTAATGAAAACAGTTCATTAAATCAGCATTTCAGTCGTTTAGTCGATACAGTCATATGTGGTACATCCATTAGCATAACAGTACAGTAAACAGTAGGTCTTAAAAGACCGAACAGTAAGTGATGGCCATCAATCAGTAAACAGTAGTGGTTCCAACAAGGGAACCGATAGAGATCTCTGTAACAGTAACAGTCAGTAACAGTAGTTGCTAAGGATGCCACAATACAATTCAGAGTAGAGGACATACATTCATTCAGTTAACAGTAATCAGTTCAGAAAGCAGTACAGTTCAATCATTCAGAAGATAATCATTTTGAACATATCTTTACACAGTTGTTACTCACAGAGTTCTGGGCTACAGTAAAGCTAGAGCGCGTCCCCAGTCGCCAACCCTACACAGTTACAGATTGAACACACACTAAGCTACACAGTTGGGAAAATAATAACTTAATCCCTAATTTGCCTCGGTGTGTTCTACATCTATATCCTCATTAAGATGCCTTAAACTAGGCCTAAGAATGCCTAGGCTGATATGAGGATGCAAAGATGCACTTGAAAAACATTTTCAGAATTTTCAGAAAACAGGGGTCACGCTCGAGCGTAGGTTACTCCGCTCGAGCGGACATGCAGACAAAGGTTTCCGCTCGAGCGTAGACTTACCCGCTTGAGCATTCTGCAAAACAGTCAAAAGTGCTGGGTAGGCGAAAATCACGCTCGATTGGGCGCTCGACACCCGCTCGAGCATGAGACACAATGTCCCGTTCGACCGTCAATTATTCCGCTCGAGCGGACTTCAAAACAGAACAAAATGCTGGGAACACGATTTCCACGCTCGAGCGCCAGTCACCCCGCTCGAGCGTGAGTCCAAATTCTGGAAATTCCAGATTTGAACCTTAAGCTCAAAACCAAGTTTTAAACCATAAATTTCGATCCTCTTGGGCCAATTTTCCAGAAAACACATCAAAACTCATACTTTAACATGATTCAAAGCTCAATTTGTAAAATCGAGGCCCAAGGGTGTTACAAACAACTCAATTTGAAACCAATTTTCATGAATATGAAGAACATGCAAACATGCATGAATTTCAACCATTTCAAAGCTCAATTTCATGCTCTAATGAGCCAATTCCTTCCAAGGACAAGATGAAAACATGGACTTAACATAACTATGAGCATGCATGTGACAATTCTCCATGGAATCAACTCAAAATTCAACAATATAGGCATGCATGCATGAATTAAGCTATAATTCAACAATTAAGAGCCATAACTTGGCTCTGGACTTCAACTTGCTCAAAACCATGCAAGAATCAATTCAAAACATACACAAGAGGCAATGAATCTACCTTAGGTCTTGTAGTTCAATATGTACAAGCTCAATTTTGCAAAGAACTCTTCAATTTATTTCAATTACCAAGCAAAACTCAAGATGAAGCTAAGCTTTCTCCTTTCTCTCCCTCTCTCTCGGTTAAGTGTCACTCAATGGCTGATGAAATGTTTGTATAAGGCTCAACAATAGTCCAAGTAATGGGTCACTAGGTGGCACTAATGTAAATAAGGCCAACTATGCAATTTATCAATATTTAATCTAATTTAATCATACCAAATCAGTTATCAGATAAATATGCCACAAATTCACATTAATTCTAACGATCATAGAACATCAATCAATTTCAAATTCGGCCGCCGATAAGGCCTTCAATTTTGCAAATTAACCATAAAAACACGAACAGATCAATTAACAAGCAACAGATAAAAATACATTTAAACAGATATAGTCAATCAATCAGTTTCAGATTTCAGTCAGTTAGTTCAGTATTTCAATCAGTTCAATTACTTCAGTTATCAATCACAATCAGTCTCAGTTTAGCAGTAATCAGTGGTTAATCGGTAAGCAATGACGAGGGTTGTTACAGTCTCCCCTCCTTAAAAAGAGTTTAGTCCTTTAAACTCGAGTTACCTTCATTTTGGAAGAAAACAGGATTCAGTGGAAACAGTTCAGGATATCTCTTAGCCATGTCATCTTCCCTCTCCCAAGTGGCATACATGCCACCATGGTTTTGCCAGTCAACTTTCACTAACGGGATCTCTTTGTTTCTCAACTTCTTAATCCGTCTGTTTACAATCTGTATAGGTCGTTTCTCGTAAGTGTAGTTATCACTCAGCACTACACGAGTAGGCTCTATTACCTGGAAGGGATCCCAGACGTAGTCCCTCAACATAGAAATATGGAAGACGTTGTGCATATGCTCCATTTCAAGAGGAAGCGCAACTTGATACGCCACCGGATTGATTTTCTCAATAATCTCATATGGTCCGACGTATCTCGGCGCTAATTTTCCTTTGACTCCAAAACGAGTCTGGCCTTTCATCGGTGTCACTTTCACAAACACGTGATCACCCACTTCATATTCTCTATCCCGTCTTCTAACATCAACATAACTTTTCTGTCTGCTCTGAGCGATTTTCAATCTCTGTTGTATCAGTTTCACTTTCTCAGTTGTTTCGTATACAATCTCGGGCCCAAGCAAAGGCCCATCTCCAACCTCTGCCCTGCAAATCGGAGATCTACATTTTCTTCCATACAATGCCTCGAAAGGCGCCATACCAATACTTGAATGGTAGCTGTTGTTGTAGGCGAATTCAGTCAATGGCAAATGGCTTTCCCAGTTTCCCTGAAAATCAAGGACACACATTCTCAGTAAATCCTCCAGAGTCTGGATAGTCCTTTCTGACTGGCCATCGGTCTGAGGATGATAAGCACTACTTAGTCTTAATTCAGTACCCAATGCAGTCTGTAAGCTTTGCCAAAATCTCGACGTGAACTTCAAATCCCTGTCAGAAACAATGGACACAGACACTCCATGCAGTCTAACAATTTCGTCAATATAGAGTATAGCCAATTTGTCCGCATTATAAATTGTCTTAACAGGTAAGAAGTGAGCAGATTTAGTCAGTCTATCAATGATAACACAAATTGAGTCCATAACTTTACTGGAGCGAGGCAATCCTACAATAAAATCCATGGTGATATGTTCCCATTTCCACTCCGGTATGGGTAAGGGCTGCAATAAGCCTGCGGGTCGTTAATGTTCGGCTTTAACTTGTTGGCAATGAAGACATTTCGATACAAAATCAGCAATTTCTTTCTTCATTCTCGGCCACCAGAAATTTAGTTTCAAGTCTTGGTACATTTTCGTATTCCCTAGATGGATAGAAAATTTTGAATTGTGGCCCTCTTGCAGAACTCTTCTTTTTCAATTCAGAATCATTTGGTACACACAGTCTTTCTTGAAATTTCAGTACATTACTTTCAAATCTAAAACTCGGTCTGGGTTTAGTTTCCCTTTCTTCGATGATCTTCTTCAAGAAGTCATCCAGTTGCTGTTTCTCTTTAATCTCTTCAATCAATGCTGGTTGAGCAGAAATAGCAGCTAAGGTTCCACCTTGTTCTCGCAAAACAATTTCAATTTCAGATTTTTCAAGGTCACAAAGCAATTCGTTCTGCCCAGTGAGCAAACAGGCTAAATTTCCAATCGATTTCTGGCTCAGTGCATTGGCAACGGTGTTGGCTTTTCCCGGATGGTACAAAATCTGTAGGTCATAGTCTTTAATCAGTTCTAGCCATCTCCGCTGTCTCATGTTCAGTTCTTTCTGTGTGAAGAAATATTTCAGACTCTTGTGGTCGGTATATACTTCACATATCGCCCCATACAGATAGTGACGCCAGATTTTCTGTGCAAATACTACTGCAGCAAGTTCCAGATCATGGGTCGGGTAATTCTTTTCGTGCGGTCTCAGTTGTCGGGAAGCATAAGCAATAACTCTCCCATTCTGCATTAAAACACATCCCAAACCCTTATGAGAAGCATCACTAAATACAGTATAACCGTCCGTACCTGAAGGTAGGGTAAGAACCGGTGCAGTTAGAAGCCGAGTTTTCAATTCTAGGAAAGCAGATTCCCTTTGGTCAGTCCAATCAAACAATATCCCCTTCTGAGTTAACTGAGTCAACGGCAAGGCAATTTTGGAGAAATCTTTGACAAATCTTCTGTAATTCCATGGCTAGTCCCAGAAAGCTTCGGACTTCTGTTACATTTGTTGGTCTAGGCCAGTTTACTACAGTTTCAATTTTCTGTGGATCAACAGAAATTCCATCTTTGCTAACAACATGCCCCAAAAACATAACATGGTCAAGCCAAAATTCGCATTTAGACAGTTTAGCATAAAGTTTCTATTCTCTTAGGGTCTGTAGGGCAAGTCTCAAATGCTGTTCATGTTCTTCTATACTTTTGGAGTAAATCAGTATGTCATCAATGAATACTACAATAAAGTCATCAAGGTGTGGTTTAAAGATTCTATTCATGAGGTCCATAAATGTAGCAGGTGCATTGGTAACTCCGAAAGGCATAACTAAAAACTTGTAATGTCCATACCTCGTTCGAAAAGTAGTTTTGTCAATGTCCTCTGGTTTAACCTTCAACTGATGGTATCCTGATCTGAGGTCGATCTTAGAGAACACTCGAGCACTCTGTAACTGATCAAATAAGTCATCAGTACGTGGCAATGGGTATTTATTTTTCACAGTAACCTTGTTCAGTTCACTGTAGTCAATACACAGTCTCAGTGAGCCGTCTTTCTTCATCACAAATAAAATAGGAGCGCCCCATGGCGAAGTGCTAGGCCTGATAAACTTCTTATCTAGCAGTTCTTGCAGTTGCACTTTTCAATTCTTTCAGTTCAGTTAGAGCCATTCGATAAGGAGCTTTAGATACTGGCTGCGTTCCCGGAATCACATCAACGGTAAATTCAATCTCCCTGTCAATCAAATCCCTTGGCAGATTATCTGGAAATACATTTGGGAATTCTCTGACTATAGGAAAACTGTTCACGTTAGCATTATCATCAATAGAAACAGTCAATACAGAACACAGATATCCCTTACACCCCTTTTTAATCAATTTACCAGCTTTCACAAATGAAATCAAATACGGAGGAGGTACTACTCCAACCCCATTAAACACAAATTCGGGTAAACTCGGTGGACAGAAAATTACTTGCTTCGTTACACAGTCTATGGTAGCATGGTATTTCGTTAACCAGTCCATTCCCAATATTACATCAAAATGATCAATGTTCAGAGGCAGTAAGTCAATAAACAAATGTGCATCTCCAACAATAATTTCACAAGCAGGGTACATATATGAACAGGTCATAGATTCCCCAATGGGTGATGATACAGCTAACAGATAATTCATGGGTTCTAATGGTCTATTCAGTTTTCGCAAAAAAACATGCGACACATATGAATGCGTAGACTCCGAATCAATCAGTACATAAGCATTTTGAGTACAAATAGAGAGAATACCTGACACAACGGTCTCGATATTCTGCACGTCTCCCAGTACTAAGGCGAACACTCGGCCCTGCCTCATAGGCTCTTTCCCGGTAGCTTTGGGGTTCGGTTTTGGTGCAACAGTCGATGTTGCTACACTTGGTGCAGCTTTACTATTGGCTTGCGGAGCAAAGGGGCAGTTTTTAACTATGTGGCCCACCTTGCCACACCTGTAGCAGGCTCCAGATATTTTATAACAGACCCCTTTGTACTTCTTGCCACACTCAGAGCAGGGTGGTATGAAACCAGTTCCTTGGCTAGGGCTAGTTGTTGACCCCGTATTCTGTTTCTTGTTCAATGGGTTATGCTTGCCTTTCTTCAATTTAAAACCCTGCCTTTTACCACGCCATTCAGATGCTGGTGTTTCAATTTTCAGTGCCTCGATGTTCGATTCAGCCACCAAGGCTCAGTCAAGAACATTAACATAATTCGGTAGCTTCAAAACATTAATTCTGCCGAGTATTGCACCATTAAGGTCGTCTTCAAACTTTCTGGCCTTCTTATAATCAGTGTCCACCATGTGCGGTGCATAACGGGAAAGTTCAGTAAATTTTGTCTCATATTCAGCCACCGACATGGTGCCTTGTTTTAGTTGTTCAAACTCAGTCACCTTTCTATCCCTAGCACACTGAGGGAAATACTTCTCGAAGAAGGCTCCTTTGAATTGAGCCCAAGTCATTACGGTGTTGTTATCACGGATAAGCGTCCACCACCTTCTGGCTTCTTCTTGCAGAGTAAAGGTGGCCAATAGCACTTTATGTGCTTCAGAGCACGGAAAAACCTCAAACAATTTTTCAGTCTCAAGGACCCATGCTTCAGCTTTTAACGGTTCAAGGCCTCCCTGAAAGGATGGCGGTTTCATTTTGCTGAACTTGTGGGTGAGAGCAATTATGTCCCCATCATTAACATTAGCATTTTGTTCCGGCTGTACCGGAGGAGGAGGTGGGGGCTGTTGATTCTGTTGTTGGTCCAGTCTTTCAGTTATTAATTCTATCATTCTTTCCAGTCTTGCCATTCATGCCTCAGAGGATGAGGTTTCAGATTCATTTGCAGTTCTCGCATTATCCATTTCCCTATAGGCAGTTATAACAGTTATCAACATAGGCAGTCATTTATTTAAACAGATTAACACATTAGCATATATTCAGTCATGTCATAGCCACACACTTATCACGCTCATGTAATGCCCTAATCGCTTTTCTAGGACATCCTATAGCTCATTTGGACATGTGTGTGCGGTATAACTCGTGGTAAGTATCGCTCTGATACCACTCTGCCACGACCCGAACCCGCCCTTATGGGTTTAGCACCGTAACTGGCCAGTAATCCGAGATTACCGAAGGCCTGCTTAACAGTAATACAGTAATACAGAGTACAGGGGCTGGCGGAAGCCAATACAGTAAATAAACAATGTCCAATGAGCTGTGATAATCTGTATGCAAAAAGACTTTTCATTCAAATATATACAGTCAGACAAAACAGTATGTACATATATGCAATCATTCAGTTCAGGGACCTAATCCCTATTAAACAGCACAGTACAATACAGTAAACAAAACGGTTACAAAGACAGAAGGGGGAACTAAAATACCCCTAAACCATAACTTGACAAGCTCGGAACCTTGCATTGAGGCACATAGGTTGGCTCGACAAAACTGGAGTTTACCCCGATGCTTCTACCTGCGGTCTGGTGCCTGTCCACCTACATATATATATGAGCAGTGAGCTAAAGCCCAGTGAATAACACAATGCGTAAAGGGGTTAAGAATGAATGTCCTTACAGTAATGAAAACAGTTCATTAAACCAGCATTTCAGTCGTTTAGTCGATACAGTCATATGTGGTACATCCATTAGCATAACAGTACAGTAAACAGTAGGTCTTAAAAGACCGAACAGTAAGTGATGGCCATCAATCAGTAAACAGTAGTGGTTCCAACAAGGGAAACCGATAGAGATCTCTGTAACAGTAACAGTCAGTAACAGTAGTTGCTAAGGATACCACAATACAATTCAGAGTAGAGCACATACATTCATTCAGTTAACAGTAATCAGTTCAGAAAGCAGTACAGTTCAATCATTCAGAAGATAATCATTTTGAACATATCTTTACACAGTTGTTACTCACAGAGTTCTGGGCTACAGTAAAGCTAGAGCGCGTCCCCAGTCGCCAACCCTACACAGTTACAGATTGAACACACACTAAGCTACACAGTTGGGAAAATAATAACTTAATCCCTAATTTGCCTCGGTGTGTTCTACATCTATATCCTCATTAAGATGCCTTAAACTAGGCCTAAGAATGCCTAGGCTGATATGAGGATGCAAAGATGCACTTGAAAAACATTTTCAGAATTTTCAGAAAACAGGGGTCACGCTCGAGCGTAGGTTACTCCGCTCGAGCGGACATGCAGACAAAGGATTCCGCTCGAGCGTAGACTTACCCGCTCGAGCGTTCTGCAAAACAGTCAAAAGTGCTGGGTAGGCGAAAATCACGCTCGATTGGGCGCTCGACACCCGCTCGAGCATGAGACACAATGTCCCGTTCTACCGTCAATTATTCCGCTCGAGCGGACTTCAAAACAGAACAAAATGCTGGGAACACGATTTCCACGCTCGAGCGCCAGTCACCCCGCTCGAGCGTGAGTCCAAATTCTGGAAATTCCAGATTTGAACCTTAAGCTCAAAACCAAGTTTTAAACCATAAATTTCGATCCTCTTGGGCCAATTTTCCAGAAAACACATCAAAACTCATACTTTAACATGATTCAAAGCTCAATTTGTAAAATCGAGGCCCAAGGGTGTTACAAACAACTCAATTTGAAACCAATTTCATGAATATGAAGAACATGCAAACATGCATGAATTTCAACCATTTCAAAGCTCAATTTCATGCTCTAATGAGCCAATTCCTTCCAAGGACAAGATGAAAACATGGACTTAACATAACTATGAGCATGCATGTGACAATTCTCCATGGAATCAACTCAAAATTCAACAATATAGGCATGCATGCATGAATTAAGCTATAATTCAACAATTAAGAGCCATAACTTGGCTCTAGACTTCAACTTGCTCAAAACCATGCAAGAATCAATTCAAAACATACACAAGAGGCAATGAATCTACCTTAGGTCTTGTAGTTCAAGATGTACAAGCTCAATTTTGCAAAGAACTCTTCAATTTACTTCAATTACCAAGCAAAACTCAAGATGAAGCTAAGCTTTCTCCTTTCTCTCCCTCTCTCTCAGTTAAGTATCACTCAATGGCTGATGAAATGTTTGTATAAGGCTCAACAATAGTCCAAGTAATGGGTCACTAGGTGGCACTAATGTAAATAAGGCCAACTATGCAATTTATCAATATTTAATCTAATTTAATCATACCAAATCAGTTATTAGATAAATATGGCATAAATTCACATTAATTCTAACGATCATAGAACATCAATCAATTTCAGATTCGGCCACCGATAAGGCCTTCAATTTCGCAAATTAACCATAAAAACACGAACAGATCAATTAACAAGCAACAGATAAATATACATTTAAAAAGATACAGTCAATCAATCAGTTTCAGATTCAGTCAGTTAGTTCAGTATTTCAATCAGTTCAATTACTTCAGTTATCAATCACAATTAGTCTCAGTTTAGCAGTAATCAGTGGTTAATCGGTAAACAGTGACGAGGGTTGTTACAGTTTGTCATAATTTTTTTTATATCATACAAAAATGTCTAGCATAATGGTTTTAGATGCCTAACCTTTAAGGGAAAATGGTTGATAAGTCCTTTTCTAAGGGTTATATGGTATTAGGTCCAATGATTATTTGTTTTCGTTTTAAGGAGGTGATTAATGAAATTGTTTGGTGCGAATAACAAATTATTATTTTGAAGCATAATTTTTATTTTTTTTATCCACTGCCATCAGACTGCTAGTCACCAGAAAAGTCATTGGAGATGGTCGGCTGTAGTTAGTGGTGGTAGTGATATTGACAGATAGATAGATTAGGTAGATAAATATATATGATATGTGAATAGATAAATTGACATATTGGTGGCATATGGATAGATGAGTGGACAAATAAATGACATGTGAACATTGGTGAAATAGCACCGATAAACAAATAGCTCTTATGACTTCAAAAGATTAGAGTTTGAGACTATTGCCATAAAAGTTTAAAATTGAATTTTTGTCTAAGTTTCCTAACTTTAATAGATAGAGACATATATTAATAGTTAATATTTTTTGTAAATTAAAGCAGGCATTTTTTTTTTTTTACAATGAATGATTAATTCAACAATTTGATCATATTTTTGTATATTGACAATGAATGTTTAGTTAATAGTAATTGTAGAAATTTGTATTCATAGAAATTAATATTATATGTTAAATTTTTACCAATTGCTTTTTTTATTAGGAGCGAAATGTGCTTTCATCCCCCAAATTTGAATTCTAGATATGGACAGGATGCCAGATTGACTATGCATACAAAGCAGTGTTCAGGACAAAAAAAAATCCAACTGTCAACTAGCCTAAATATTATAAAACTTTGAACTATGCTTGCAGAATATTTTGAAATTCTTTGAATAGGTCGAATGAATTTTTATTGAAAATAATAGTCAAGATATAGATTTTTTTTTATATCCAAAAATTATAGAATCTACCCGTAATTATACTGGTTTTTGCGATTTGGTTCTAATAAAGTTCTAATGTTTAGTTTGGTTTCTAAATTTTTAGAATTGTAGAGATTAGTTTAATTATTGCTCACCTTAGAACCGCATATCAGGACTCAACATGTATAGATTAAGACTCATCCAATATGTTAGGTGTTTTGTAATTGGTAATCTCATTGGACAAAAACACTATTCAATTATAATTGCTTTCATTTTTTTTATCTGTAAGGATATGAGAGCTTAGATGCAAATTCAACCCGTATTGTGCCTGAGTAGAGGAGTTTGTGCTGACGTTCCATATCTTGACTTGAGCAATCCTTCTCTGCCTCTTCATTAACTAATTACGAGAATCGAAGCCAAAAAGTCAAAGTTGATCCGTGCGCTCGATTGTTGAAGTGTTTCATCCACTATCTCTGCTTGTGTTCTAAACTTCTAGGAAGCATGTTTTACCACTCGAGCGATAAATGTTGCGCTCAAGAGGTCTTCGCAGCTTTGTTTAGTATAAAGTGCACCGTTTGCTATTTTTAAGATTGAACCTGTTCAAATTCTCATAGAGGAATTAAAAACGAAGTGTTATATATTGGAGGTTGTTTATATATAAGTTTCCTTGATGTATAGAAGGTGATCGATTGATCAACGAATTACATATTGACAAACATCAAGGATTGTTTTTGTTCTTTCATTCACAAAAAGCAAGAGGTGTTCATCGGTGGATTTCGAGAAACTTAGGCCTGAAGCTTTGGTGGATTCCGGAATGGCTCATTGTCGTGGAATCGACATCGGCGTTGTGCATTTAACATTGGGCACAGCAATTCTGACATGAAAACGGTAGTAGAAGAAACATATTGGGTTTGGTTCAATTCGGACGTGGATTTGCTAGGTAATTAAGGGTTCTTGCATGTAAATCCTTTTCGTTTTCTTATTGAATTGTTTTGTGGTTTTGGCCCGTGATTTTTTATCACAATTGGAGGAGTCCAATTATGATTTTTTTTTTCACGTTAAATTGTTGTGTCGATTTATTGTTAATTGTTTGATTGGGATTACAGTTCATTGTTTAAAATTTAATCATAATCACAAATCAATATGTCGGGAGTTTTAAATTTTTCACAATAGGTAGTAAACTCATTCAATATATATTAAAACTCACTTCTTCTACTTTTCAACTGACTTAGGATTATAGTTGTAGAGACGTATTTTTGGGTTGTACACGTGGCTTAGGTGGTTAGCTGAGGAGCCACATGGGTGGTCTTGGATTGTCGAGATATGGTGCCAGCATATCAAAGTCCAAGATATTCAGATAAGAAACAAGAGTCCTAGATAATATTAGACTACCTGTTTGGGTAAGGATGGACTCTTGAGGGATTTTGTTCTAATCTAAATAGAAGGAGTCTTGGATAAGTGATATCCTTGTAAGAGATAAAGTCATATGAAGTAAGACTTCTAGGGAAAAGTGGGCACTATTCATTATAAAAGAAAAGAACCCTCGTGGGTCAAAAGTAAGTTTTACTTTGTGAGTTTTGTGATTGAGTTGATTATCTTTGAAATATAAGTTGACTGACTTGATCATCAGAATGCCCCGGGTGGACGAGCCACCAGTGTTTGTTGTCTTCTTGTGTGCAAGTGGGGCTTCTCTATCCTGTCATGTGCTCTTAGGCTTTGTTCCCTGAATCTCAGAGAAAAGATTCGATTTGGTTGTGAGTTCAAAATTCAACACCCATAATTTGGCGCTATCTGTGGGAACTTAGTCGAAATAAATGGCCAACGTTGAACGCAATGGGTAGAATCTATAGGTCGAGGATGATTTGTATAGTGTGAATAAGGAACACATCAATCTTGGCATAGGAACTAGCCAGAATGGTAGAGGAAACTAGGAAAGAGACTCGCAAGCGAATGATGCCACAAACGGTTGAAATCCAAAGGCGGAGGACAGCCTGGGGAGGGGAAATACAAGGGCACAAGATCAGGGCCAAGATAGGTATTACAACGACAGCGATATCCAAGTTTGGATAAACCAATATTTACGCCGCTATGCGGAGGTAAAAGATCTGTTTAGCAAAGTGTCAGAGTTACAGACCATCATGAAATTCATGGTACAGACCTAGGTTTTGCATCTAACACCCCCATCTCCACCCGTGGTCATCGATACTAGTGACAAAAATAAGGGGCAGGTGTCAGCACAACACAATAGGAGACATCCAAAGGGCTCATCATGACGATCAGTATATGTCGATAGAGGTGAATCCCGAAGGGAAGTACAATTATAGATCAGAGGATCGAAACAAGTCAATGGACATGAATAGAACCCCGAGAAGACATTGGATCTTAATAGATCCAAGGGGCCTAATCCCAGCATGGAGAGCAGTACGACGAAGAGGCTGAAATGAGTTAATAACAGGGCCTCGAGGCAATCTAAGGAGGATCTTTGGAACTTCCTTTAGAAGAAGAAAAACACGGCCGAGGTAACCTCACCTCACACGCTGAGGTCACCATTCTCCGCGGAGTTGAAGGCATTCGAACCACCGAAGAGATTCACCACACCAAAGTTCCATACGTATGATAGTAAATCTGACCCTAATATCTACATCAGACTCTATCTTAACGTGATGTCGCCGTGGAATGGAAATGATATGCTTTTATGTAAACTATTCCCGACAACATTGCGGGACATAACCTATGATTGCTTTCTGAAGTTACTAAAGGGATCGGTGAAAAGCTAGAACGGTTTGGCCGAGATGTTTGTTACCCGATTTATTACCAACAGTATTCAGCCACTAAGAGTGGACTCCTTGCTCGCTTTGAAGATAGACGATGGTGCAAGCCTGAGGGCTTATGCCAAGAGATATTATGTGGTTTAAAACTAAATTCTAAGGTGTAACTAAAAGTTCACCATTGTTTCATTTAAGAATAGCTTGGAGAATGATTGCCCACTTTGGCAATCCTTAGCAAAGACCCTCCCAAAATTGATGAAGGATCTGATGGCAAGGATCGAGAAGTATGCAATGGTGGAAGAAGATAAACCTAACCGAAGAAACGCATCTAAGAATGAGAAGATGAATAGTTCACCTCGACAGAACAAATCGCCGAGAAGAAATAGAGGCGGAAACGGAGATATGAGGTTGAAATCTATACAAGCGATTAGCACTGTTTTCAAGATTCTCATCTATAGAATTTTGGAGAGGATAAGGAACTAGCCCTACTTTGGAGCACCCAAAAAGATTCCTGGGAAGACTATGGGGAGATTCAAAGATAAGTCATGGCATACCACGAAAAGAATGGGCACATGACAAAGAGATGTCTATCCCTAAAACAACATTTGGAAGATCTTGTAAGGCAAGGGTATCTGAGGGATTTAGTTGATGAAAAAATGACAAGAGCAAAGCAGGCCAAGCTAGACTAGGCCCCAATCGAGGCACCCTTGCCAACACCTCGGGTTGAGGAACCTCGGGTCATTAATGTGATCCATTTCCCAGTGAACGCTAATGAGATTCGAGGGGAGACCTAAAGGGTGTAGCACTTGCAGCATGTCTATCAGGTGCAACAGAAGAGGCCTTGACTGGTTGAACATCAGGGGTTGATGATATCATTAATTGAAGATGACTTAGATATTGTACAGCAACCACACAATGATGCATATGAAAGGATGTAAAGTGAAAAGGGTTTTGATTGATTAGGGAAATTTATGTGACATCCTTTATGTCGGATGTTTCAAAGAGCTAGGCCTTAAGAAAGAGAAGTTAGAACCATCTAATAACCTAATGGTCGAGTTCAATGGAACGCCGATATGGCCTTTGGAGGTTGTAAACTTGGACATATAGGAATAAACGAAGGTGATGAAGACGGAATTCACTGTGATTTAACCCCTCCCCTTACAACACGATCTTGGGGAGACTATGGCTCCATGTGATGAAAGTCGTTCCTTCCACCCTACATCTACTATTATGATTCCCAACCGAGTTTGGAATAGACGAGATCAGGTTCAGGAGAAAAATTGCTCCATGGCAGCAATGAAGTATACCTACAGTATCCGAGATGTGAAGTATGTGGAGGTAGATGAAGAAGGCTAGGATATCTTGAAAAATGTCAGCAAAGAACCAGCCAACAAAAGTCAGGAAACACTAAAGAAGATCTTGCTAAGTGAAGAAGACAAAGAACTATTCTTTCTTGGAGTACTTACGTGTAGGTCCTAATAAGTGGACTTATTATCTAATAGGTCCTATGGAAAAAAAAATTATCATAAAAAATTGTCACTAATTGTAAGTTTTAGCGACAATTTATAAAAATCATGACAAAAAAAAGTCACTAACTGTCAATTTTTAGCGACGTATGTAAAAAATTGTCACAAAAAAGTTATTTTAACAACAATTTTATTAAGATTTATTTTCAATAGAATTTGATCGGAATTAAGTCTAATTATTAGGACCTATTGGTAGTTTACCCTTCTTTCTTCTTAGCTCTGGCTTAGCTAAGGAGGAGGAAAGAAAACTTGAAGCTTTCCTTAGGAAAAACATTAAGGTGTTTGTATGGACACCATATGAGATGCCAGGAATCTGTCACACCCCAAAATTTGGACAATTAAATATTAAATTAGAACTAAACCCCAATCAATATTCCATAATTTAAATCCTAGGGATGAAACAAAATCTAAATGTTCTCGTCTCCATAAGATTTAAGTAAATTTCAATGCTCAAAAAAAAAAACAAACAAACAAACAAACAAATGCCAACCAAACTATCCATCATACATTCATGACTATCCAATACCTCTAATATTAAAGTAGCAACAAATAGTCAAAACAATTTAAATAATGTAAAGTTAGAAAATAACCCACACTACCAAACTATCAAAATACTAAGGTCAGAATAAATAAATAAACTAATATCAACCCTAAACTCCAGAAAACAAAAGAAGTACGAAAGACATGTCCTACAACCGTAGTTATTTCTCGTCACCACTGTAGTCCCAACTAATCCTGCAAAGGAAGCTCGGTTGTGCTCAAACAGAATGCACTCGAGATACCAAAAGACAAAACGAGTCAGTATACAAGTATATTGGTATGAGTAAAAGATTTGACACCTACGTGTCCACCAAACACAAACAAAAGTACGTTTAATTCTTGTTACGGGACAAGACAAATAGTTTCACCCACACTGAGATGAATAGGTAGTTTCCCGAGATACGGTGACATTTTAGTTTCTTACCCTTACACAACTAAATATAAATTGAGTATATAAAAAAAATAATGAAAATAAAAATAAATATGGTGGGTCAACCCTGCATAAAAAATTTAGGAAGGCCCACTATTCTGCAAAAAATAAAGTTAGTATAATTTAATTATAAGTAAATTACTGAATAAGTACAAAAATGCACCGCTTCATTCTTAAATTATTCAAATTGACCAAAACTCAAAGAACAAAAGGTGTGCAGAATCAAATTTTCTAGAAGTAAATGAGAACGAATTTAGTACAAACTGCACAGGTTGAGAAAAAACTTGATAAAATAACCTAGACAGAATTCGACTGAAAAATCTGAAGTTGAAAACGAAAAGAAACTATCCTAAGATAATTTTTTTCAGAAAAGTTCAAAACATGAAAAGTGTTTAGAATAATGTTTTAATTCAGTTTATGCGAAATTAATAAAAATGAGCTCGTTTCGTGGTTTAAAATAGCATCTAAAATATGTATTGCTAAAATAAATGAAAACTATTGTAACCAAAATCATCCGATTACAAGTTCTAATCGATCTTTTTAGTAAAAAGTTAAAATACAAAAGTTGTCTAGAATTACGTATACATGCCTCTGGCCAAATTTTGTAATTTATTGAGGTCTCTTACTATTTTTCAAGATGTACAAATCAATACAATTCAAACTATACTAATAAGTCCATATTTAATTCTTTATACCTTAACTCCACCACTTCGGCCGTTCACTTCCAGCCTACACATATATCTCATGTGCCTCTTGTATACCTAACACTGCTCCAAATCCAAACTTGCATAGGGATAGCATCCCCAGTTTGACCCACACTCCCCGGACGATTAGCATATACGTATGCGCATAAAGCAAAGCACTCATCTACTCCTGAGAACAAGGAAACAATATATATAGAAATAACCCCTCATCGACTCATCAGAACAAACACAATAATGTCAAGCCTAATAAATCTCATAATCCTCACTTTTTTTTTATACACTCTTTCTCACCAACACTCAAATAAAACAACAATCCATGGAGTCATGGTGGAGTATTCGGAATTTATTTATAGTTCCTAGTTTATTTTAATTTCATATATCCATGAGTGTAATTACAATCATAAAATAAATACAGATAAAAATCCTAAACCTTGCATACATAGCTAACCAAAATAATTGAATCAATCCATCATCTACATGCAAGTACAATATCCAACTAACATCAAATAAATAAAAACAACAAAATAAACATAAATAAAGGGAAGTGGGTTTTGCACTCACAATTATTTTTTGAAGATGAAAGAAATATTTGGAAAGTTAATGAAGCCACCAAAATAAAACCCTAACCCTTTTTTTTCTCCCCTCTCTCGTCGTCTCTCTCTCTCTCTCTCTCTCTCTCTCTCTCTCTCTCTCTCTCTCCGTGTGTGCTTTCTCAGGGCCTTCTTTTTTTTCTCTATTCTTTTCTTAGTGACAGCCTCTAATACTTATAACCTAATTGACATTATATTATATTTTATTGTATAAATACAACCTATATAAATATGATATATAAGATCAATATATATAACACTTTTATATATATATAAATATTTAGATTAATTATATATAATTAAATATCACATTAAATTCTCATATATCCAGGCAATTAATAAAGTCAAAAATAAAATAAGGTAATAATAATAAATAATAAATAAATAATGACTTACAAAAAAATCAGGGTCGCTACAGAATCAGTCCGGAGGTCAGAGAGCGAGAAGACCTATCATGATTCATGTATAAATAGTAGAAGAAGAGATAGAGAAATTGTTGGAAGCACAAGTGATCAGGGAAGTCCATTACCCGACATGATTGTCCAAGAAAGTGGTGGTCAAAAGAAAAGCAAGAAGTGGAGGGCCTGCGTGGATTTCATAAGTCTAAATAAGGCTTGCCCGAAAGACTGTTTCCCATTGCCAAAGATAGACCAGTTGGTTGATGCCATCTCAGGGCATAGCAGAATGAGTTTTTTTGATACATACAGAGGCTACCATCAAATTGTAATGTATGGATTAGATGAGAAGAAGACCACATTTATCACTCCTAAAGGGTTGTACTATTATAGAGTCATGACTTTCAAGCTAAAGAATTCAGGAGTAATATATCAAAGACTGGTAACTAAGATGTTCAAGCACCTCATTGGCAAGACGGTAGAAGTTTACATTGACGACATGGTCGTGAAAAGTAAGGAACCATTTGACCATTTGGCCGACCTCAAAGAGGTTTTCAAGATCTTGAAGGCATTTTGGTTTCGGTTAAATGCCTCCAAGTACGCGTTTGGGGTAGGGTTAGCCAACTTTTTGGTATACTCTGTCACAAGAAGAGGGAACGAGGCTAGTCCAAACCAGATCAAAGCCATACTTGATGTAAAGAGCCCGAAGACAGTAAAGGAATTACAAATCTTGACCAATAAAGCAGTGGCTTTGAATAGGTTCATAAGCCGAAGTTCTGATAAGTGTAAACCATTCTTTCAGCTACTAAAAAAAGCCACTAACTTCAAGTGGAAAGAAGCTTGCAAGGTTGCCTTGGTTGATCTGAAGAAGTATCTAACCTCTTTACCTCTACTGACAATTCCAATACCTAAAGATGAGTTGTTCTTGTATCTAGCTCTGTCAGATCATGCATTCAGTGCAGTGGTAGTCCGAGAAAATAAATAAGAGCAAAAGGCAGTTTATTATGTGAGTAAGACCTTGGCAAGTGCAGAGACAAGATATCTTCTATTGAAAAAGTTGGCACTTACTTTGGTGATGGTGGCGAAGATGTTGAATCACTACTTCCAGGCTCATCCAATCATAGTGTTAATTGAGCATCCATTAAAGTCTCTGCTACAGCATGGAGACCTGTAAGGAAGGATAGCGCGATGGATTATTATTCTAGGTCAATATGACATAGAATACAGACTAATGACAACAATCAAAGGTCAGGTCTTAGCTGACTTTGTTGTTAAATTTACATCGAATTCAATCTAGAGGCCCAAACCTATGAACCTCAAACCATGGGGGATAGTAGGACTAGAACATATACAAATTGCACCTCAACCACCCAAGCCTGCTAAAGTGATGGAAATCTAGAAGAAAGAGTTTGTCGAAACCTTGCAACATTTATCTCGACGAATCCTTTTGGCTCGTTGTCGATGGAAGTTCCAACCAACAAGGAATGAGAGGGCAACAGTTGTATTGACCTCACCAAATGGACAGATAATTGAGCAATCAATCAAGTTGATTTAAGGCCTCAAACAATGAGGCAGAATACGAGGCATTGATCGCAAGGTTGAAGCTAATAGCAGCAATTGAAGCTTATGACGTAGTGGTCTATTGTGACTCCTAACTCATCGTCAGTAAAGCGATGGGTGAGTTTGCAACTTGAGATAAAAGAATGTCAACCTATGTGAAAAAAAAATTTCAATTGTTTGGACAATTCAAAAGTTGTCGTCTCCAGTAGGTTTGCCAAAAAAATAACAGTCATGCAGATCATTGGCCAACTCGATTTCGACCATGAAGACAGACTCTCCCAGAACCATTATGGTGGACTATTTGTCGGGCCCAAATGTTAAGCCCATGATTACAGAGTATGAAGGAATGTGTATTGAGCTTGGTTCAAGTAGGATGGACCCAATTGTGAAATTCATTAGAGATGGAAAGCTACCAAAGGATAAGAAAGAGGCGCACAAGGTAAGACTTAAGTGGGCAAGGTTTTGCTTGTCAGTCGAAGGTCATTTCTATAGAAGGTCCTTCACTGCACTATAGCGATCCCGGGTTTACCCTTGTTGTACAGTGATCCGGACATGTGTCCGTGGATGTTGGTAGTTGTTTATTATCTTGTTTGCATCCTCTTTACTTTGTATATTGAGTTATAGGATGTGTTGGGCAGGTTTGTTACAGGTTGGTTGTGTTTGGGAGCCTAGTGTTGCTGCCCAGATTTTTGGATCTTCGCTCGAGCGAGGAATTGGTCGCTCGAGCGAGAGTTGAGTTTGTGTCTGGTGGATCGAGCTAGAGTGGCTTCGCTCGAGCGAGTTTTTCTTGGCTCGAGCGGTCTGGTTTGTTCTTCGCTCGAGCGAGAAGTATGTCGCTCGAGCGTGCTTCTGGTTGCAGACCTGAGGGTTTGAGTTGTTGGCTCGAGCGAGCGTTCTTTCGCTCGAGCGCACTTCTGAGTTTTTGGCTTGAGCGAGAACTTCTTGGCTCGAGCGAGAGTTTTTTGTGTCTGGTCGCTCGAGCGACAAAGTCTTCGCTCGAGCGAGCGTGTTTTATATCAGCGGACAGTAGCGTTTTTGAACATCACTTTTTCACTTTTTTTTTTTTGATCAAACCATAGATCTGAGACCCTCTCTCTCTAAACTTACACTCTCTCTAAGAATTGATCTCCCTAGAGTGTGAATCTAGCCTAGGGCCTTTGTTAAAAAGATAGAGGGCGTTGAGAGCTTTGTTTTAATCTGAAAAAGTTGGGATTTGGAACACGTTGATCTTCGAGTCTTCATCTCCTTTTTGGCTCAAACTTCGAGGTAGGGATATCCTACTCCTCTCTATGGATTTTGTCTTTAAATTTTAGTATTTTGAGATGTTGGGGTTGGTTTGGTAATTTGGTGAAAGTTTGGGGCTTTTGTGCAATTTTACAAAAGTTGGGGTTTTATTCATAATAAACCTAGATGCATGTTTGGCATAGAGAAATGGAATAAATGTTGAATCATTGATGAAAATGGGACCTAAGGGTTGAAATGGTAATTATGGATAACGACCTAATTACATTGTTTGATTAATTGGGATAATTAATTGTGAGAAATGAGGAAATGAAATGTTGATTGAATATCCATTGTGCATTTATTTTCTGTTTAGAAATAACTGCTTTGGGCTATCGGTGGAGGATAGTCGTGATTGTTGTAGACAATGCATGATGATTAGGCAAACGGAAACTAATCAATGGAATGTGTCATGGAACTTGACGGTTGATAGGATACATTAACTGTATGTATTGAGTGATTGTATATAGAACCATTGTGTTTGTATACGTTGTGTGTAGAGGAGGAGATGGGGGATGTACTCCGCGGTTTAGGGGAAGATGGGGGATGTACCTCTAAACCGGATAGTATTGGGAGAAGATAGGGGATGAACTCCGTAGATACAGCTCATATGTTTGTCTAGAGAAGTGAAGATAGAGCTCATATGCTTATCTTTGTGAAGTGTGGATATAGCTTATATGCTTATCTGTGGATATTGTTGTTATACATATCTGTTGTAGAATGTAGATATAGCTTATATGCTTATCTGTGAATGTGGGATATAGTTTTTATACATATTTGTTGAGAATGTGGATAGAGCATATATGTCTATCTGTTGAAAAGGGAAAATGAAAAGTAACTTGGTCTCATAAGTCGTATGACATAAATATGTGATTTATGTGAATGTATCTGTGTTGGCCATCTATCAATTGCTAATCTTTTAGCCATTGTTCATGGTTGGTTTAGTGTATTTCTTCTGGGCTGTGGCTCACCCTATATGGGAATATCATTTTCAGGTACAGATAGCATGCCACCTCCAAGGACATAGCTTGGGAGGCTAGAGGCGGACATACTTTTGTCGTTTACTTTTTGATGTATTACATGTAATTCAAGCCAAGGGCTTATTGTGTAATGAGTTAGTACTCTTTTGTTGTAACCAAGTGTTAACTTGGAAAGCTGTAAGCCCATAGGGCATTTGCTTTTGTTGTTAACATGTAATACTTATGTAATGAAATTCTGATATATGGAAGAAGGAGGAACTTTTACATATCAATGCATGTCTTATTTGATGGGTTTAATGTTATTATTTTGAGGGCGTTACAGCACCATTATTGCAATGTGTGCATCCTGCTTAAATTAAAAACTTCTTGTACGAGATGCATGATGGAATATGCAGAAGCCATGCTGGGGGCAGGTCCTTAGCCCATAGAGCAATCTTGCAAGGGTACTTGTGGCCTTATATGCAAAACAATGCTGAGGCATATGTTCAAGAGTGCAAAAAGTGTCAAATGTTTGTGCCTTTGATACACCAGCTTATAGAAAACTTGAACCCAATATCCAGTCTTTGGCCTTTTGCCCAATGGAGCATGGATCTAGTTGGGCAATTGCCTCAACCGACTGGCCAGAGAAAGTTTCTCTTAGTTGCCACTAACTACTTTACCAAATGGATAAAGTCTGAGCCTTTAGCCAAGATTCGAGATGTGGACATCAAGAATTTCATCTTGAAGAGTATCATCACCAGTTTGGGAAACTGAGAGCCGTAGTAGCCGATAATGGTACTCAATTTAATAGCAAGTTGATTAAACTTTATGTGCTAAGTACAAGATTAAGAATTATTATTTGACACCTAATTTTCCTCAAAGCAATGACCAAGCTGACACTTCGAACAAGACTATTCTGGATGGAATCAAAAAGAGACTGGAAGCAACTAAAGGTAAGTAGGTAGAAGAGTTGCCTAATGTGCTATGGGCATACTACACTACACCGAGAAGATCGATCGGAGAGACTCCCTTCGCCATAGCTCATGGCACAGAAGCTGTAATATCTAAGGCTGAATAAGGAATCTGGGAAATCCATAATCTAATGTCCAGTCCAATCCCGTAGGTTTGGATTGACTTTTTGAATCCGTGGTTCAATTCCGGATTGAAAAATTAAAAATCCATAGTCCACAGATCGGTTCCGAATTGAGCCCCATGATTCCGGATTAGAACTGATCCGGACTGTATACAAATAGCTATATTTTATATTATACACCCTTCCACACAGTATCTTCTCTTATTCCATATAAAACCTAAACCCAAACCTAAACCCACATAGTATCTTCTTTTATTTCTTTTGTTTGTTGGTTTTTAGTTTTAATTTGTAATAGTCTAAATACTTATGGTGGAACTAGTTTCCTTATGGTTGTTTAAATTTTAGAACAGTATGTCTCTATTATAGAACAACATGTTGCTATTGTGGAACTAATATGATGTTATATTTATGTTTTTATGAAATTAAAATGTTATATATATATATATATTTTGTTATTTAATTATGTGAATTTGTGATCCTAAACCGATCTAATCCGTGTTTAAATGAATTGGTTCGGATTGGTTCCACAATTTAAACGAATTGGATTGGTTCCAATTTTTCAAGAACCGTAGATAACGGATTGGTCCTGATTTTACCCCAATCCGGACCAATCCAGACCATGCGCACCCCTAGTAATACTTTTAGAAATTGGCATTCTAGGAGTAAGGACTCAAGTAGTAGAGAATGGGAAAAACAAAGCATTCCTAGCCCGAGATCTTAATCTGATTGAAGAAACAGGGAACAAAGCAATACTTCAGCTAGGGGCATACCAATAAGGACTTGGCAGAGCATACAACAAAAAAGCCAATCCAAGAGAATTCAAAGTGGGAGACCTAGTCATGAGGAAAGTTGTCAGAAACAAGAAAGATCCCAAGAAGGGTAAACTTGGCCCAAATTGGAAAAGACCATACAAGATCATATCGATTGCCGGTACAGGAGCATATCGGCTGGAAGATTGTGATGGCAATCAGTTGCCAAGACCATGAAACATCCATAATTTGAAATTTTTCTTTCATTAGTTTCCGTTTCATGTAATTTAAAAGTTGTTGGTCGAAGTTTTGATTAATAAAATTAGTTTGATTTGTTCGCTTCAATTGTTGTTGATTCTTGTATGATTTTATTTTGTAGCTTTGGTAGAAAATTAGGATCAAGTTAGGCCGATGTGATGCTTCAATGAGAAGCTAGACATTTAACTTAGACTTACTAAGAAGGTAGAGTGGAACTAAGTTAAAGAGATGTTTCAATGAGAAATAAGACGAAATTAACTATGACTCTACCATGGGACAGTAATGTCGGTTTGCCGACCTAGTTAATTTGTAACAAAAAGTTGAGTTAGTTAGTGCTGGGAAATCGGTGCACTATGGTTAAGCCTTTATTGTTTTGTGTAGACGAGCTAAACATGATGACATCGATCATAGATGTCTAGGTTTGTAGGCCTTAGGCAAGAATAAGATGTCGACTCATTAATGTGAAGGTAAATTATACTTCCATTCACATTAGGGGGCAGAGAGCAGATTGAGTCAGTGATTTGAAAGTGATACTTGGTGAAATTTTTAAACAAGTTTGGTGAGATGAAGTTATCTGAACTAACATTTATACTCGAGATGACATGATCTAATGTAATCATTATATCTGATATGTGAGTTTGATCCAAGATGTTACACTTAGAAATTTTTTTGAGTATTGAAGACATGAAGGTAAAAGTAGACATGCATCAACAAAAGCAAAGAAGACATCCAACACTTACTAAAAAAACGGACATTGCATTCAAAAAGACAAGTTGTGGTTACATTAAAAGGAACTTCAGCCTTGCAAAGACAGATAGAGTATTGTTCAAGACAAGATCATTGTTAAAAAACAAGAGATGAAAGTAAAGACAAAAGATAATGCAAGGCAAAAAGATGAAGGAAAAAAAAAATTCTAAGTCTAAGCTTCTAGATAAGCTTCATCCAGGACTTCGGATTGAGCAGTAGCAGCAGAGTGGACCTCGGTTGTATTGGAGATGTCGGCATTAGTGTCGATAACTCTTCATCCATCTCCTTGAGGGTTTCCTCAATGCTTTTCGATTACAGTCTTGTCAACCTGCTTGGTGTTAGAGGAAGTGCTCTTGTTAACCTTATTGTTATCCCCGCTAAGATCTAGGACATTGTCATTGAGAGTGGGAGATTTGGCTCCAGCAGCAATAGCTTCTTCTTCTTCTTCTTCATCTTCTTCTTTTTCTTCTTCTTTATCCCCTTCTTCTGAGCCAACTGTCTTCTCGGATTAAGGCTCTATGGCAGGAGAATGAGGGAAAGGTAGTGACACCTTCGAGAGATCTCGGTGTAGCGAGTCCTCAGGGATGGATAAGTCGCTTAGAGCAGCAGTCCATCCAAGGCCGAAGCCTCTATTGTAAGCAATGTTTATTTACTCTTGTAACCCTCTCTAACGTCCGTTATCCCCTCTTCATTAGCCTTGGCGTCAGCTGCCTTAATCTCTTCCTCCTTAGTTGTCAAAGCTTCGACAAGTTTTTTCTCGGCTACGACAACCATCTCATCGGCAGCCTTAGCAGCGAACTTCGCCTTCTATACCTCAGCTTTAGTAACTTCCCTTTATTTCTCACGCTTCTTCTGCGAATCGTTGAGTTAATGAAGATAGTCAACTCCCTCAAGGGTTTTCTTTGTTAGATCCTTCTTCATCATCTCAGCCTTAAAGGCAAATAAGTGAGCATGTCAAATGGATTACAAGAAGAAAGAATTAGGTAGCAAAAAAAAATCTAAGTGTTGAATGTTGTGCAAAGAAGTAAAAGATATCTTATCAAGATAGAGTGCCTCATCATGAAGGCAAAGTGCTCGTATTGGCGATTGAAAGAACAGTTGCAATTTCAGGCTGTCAAGCAGCAGTATCCCTAATCTTGATTGGTCGGCCATCAATGGATATGTTGGGAATCTCTATGTCGTCGACGATGGTATCAGGGCCAGAGGATTTGGCACGCTTAGAGGACGGAGCTTCGGTAGAGTCTACAGTTGGCCTGTTGTCTTCTGGATCCTTTTCTTCAGAAGATTGGGTCATAGTCTATTTGGCCTTGGCTTTGGCCTTGGCTTTGGCCTTCTTGATTTTCTTGGGTTTTTGGATTGACGGAGGAGATGGAGTGGATTGAACTGTGATAATGTCGGGAATGTCACCCAGTATGTCATCGACAACTGTAGCTTGGTGTGCCATTTCGTTAGAGGTAGCAGCGATCGACGTTGTGTTTGATCTTTAAAGAGCAATATGGGGGTTTGCTAGATCATAGACTGGAGACTTGGAACCTTGACGTTTTTTGCTTTTGGGTTTTTACTGTTTGGTTCTTGCTTAATCAGTATCAGCATTGGTGCTAAGAAGGTGGAACGTATAGAGAAGGCGTGAGGTGGACGGTTGGTCAGTTAAATCAGAAGTTGAGCCTTGGTCAGGTCATGAGAAAGATATGGGAGTTATTGCTAATAGCAGAGTCCAGCTCCGAGATAGTACGTCAGGCAGTGGAGATTTGTAGGTGGCAATGTAGTCCAAAAGGATGGGGTACCGCCCAATTTCAAAGGCAACTCCACGAGCCTGTCAACGTTGACTCTCTTGACATAGGCTTTGTGAATTTCTTTGTTGGGGATGAAGAAGCTCTGTAATACAGGAAAGAAAATATTAGAAAAAAATTTAAGTATAAGATATTGGTTTAAGATAAGTTGGAGTTAGGAGTCTAAGGTTTGGGCGTTTACCCTTATACTTACTAAGGTTCTTCTAGCCAAAGGGTAAAGGCGGCGTGTGTCACCTTGAGCAAATTCATATATGCCCAAGACAATGGGGTAGTCATCTCCAGGACCTTTGTTGGAGTCAAGGAAGTCGGCGATCATTTTGAAAGCTATGGATATGAATTTGAGGTAGTAGGAGGTACTGTTCTTGGATTCAAGAGCACATGTGATGTAATAGTATTGGACATTGGATAGCATTATGTCAGCGGTTTAGCTCGGCGTTGCCGTTAATGATCCTAAATGTGTTTATGGCTAATTGCATCAAGGCGAACTGATAGTAGTGCATTATCTCTTGGAATAAGGGGTTTAAGGGGAATTTGATTCCACCCTCTATAATGGACACTACAGGGAAGGGCATGTAGTCCTATCCAAGTGTAGTAGAGTCATTCTCACCAGCAAGCCTGATGTGGACATCAACCAAAATATCAAACTCTCAGCGAAAGTTTTCTATCTTGGTTGGGGTATCTAGCTTTCATTTGTGCACACCCATTTTGCAAACATTGTGTTTTATTAGCTTATGGTTTTCGAGAAGGTATTTGCAAGGCTATCAAGAATCTGGAAACTTTATGGCGTTTTGGAAATTGCAAAGTTTGTTTTTATGTTTTCCTAGTGTGATTCAATAGAAAGTCCCAATTTTAGTCAAGAATATATAAGAATAGAGGCTAAAATGCGGAAACTAAAAAGATTTATGAAAGAAATCTGGAAAATTTGAAGAATACAATGAAGAACAAGTCTAGAATTCGAAGAACACTAATAACTGAAAATGAAATCTATGGTTTGGAACACTTATAGGTTGGTTCAGAACGAATAGAGATCAGATTCATGTTCACTAGAGTGGAACAAAGCCTTTGATTAGAGTAGAATGCTTGAATGGTCACTGAAGATGGTGATTGGAGTCATTGCAGCAGAGAGCTTCAAAAGGTCAACAATCGTTTTGAAGTTTAGAGAGAGAAATTTTTGGAAGAAGGAAAGACGGAATGCATGAAATGAGGAGGTGAAGAGGTGAGAGAAGAGTTTTGTTAAGCGGAAAAGGTGGAAAAATGAAATGATTTGAATTCCTTGAGAAATGTGAACAGCTAGTGTCAGGTAACATCAGACGGTGTGGGTCAGGAGTGATGAGATGTGTCAGTTGGTATGACGGGTATGAACCAATAGGGAGGTGACACATCATGATGTTTGTTCTAACAGTTTTGGAATTTGTTGAAAGAAACTGACTTAGAGTCTTGAATTCTAGAACTAGCAGGTGATGACATCGGCTAGTAGTGTGGCTTCGATTAAGATGTTAAACTTGAATGAGATAGAGCATCCTAGTTCTTGGTACTTGTTGGGTAGACGCATGTGAGTCCTTATTTCTTGAAGTCGATGAGTCATGATCTTAGTTGGATGAGTATACTCCAGCATGTTGCTTAGCCAACATGTTGGGAGGACAAATGACGTAGGTTTCATCACCTCAATATGCCAAGGTAATAGAACTTAGAGTCAATTATGGGGATATATTTTTGGTTGTCCACATGCCTAGGTGGTTAGCCAAGGTGCCACATGGGTGGTCTTGGATTGCTGAGATATGGTGTGACCATATCGAAGTCCCAAATATTTGGATAAGGGAAAAGAGTCCTAGATGATATCAGACTACATGTTTGGGTAAGGATGGACTCTTGAGGGAGTTTGTTCTAATCTAAATAGGAGGAGTCTTGGATAAGTGATATCCTTGTAAGGGATAAAGTCCTATAAAATAAGACTTCTAGGGGAAAGTGGGCATTGTTCATTATAAAAGAAAGGCACCCCCATAGTTTTAAGGTATGTTTTACTTTGTGAGTTTTGTGATTGAGTTGATTATCTTTGAAAGATAAGTTGATTGACTTTATCGTCAAAGTGACCCCCAGGTGGACGAGCCACTGGTGTTTGTTATCTTCTTATGTACAAGTGTTGGGCTTCTCTATCTTGCCACGTACTATTTGACTTTGTTTCCTGAATCTTGATGATGAGATTCGATTTGATTGTGAGGTCAAAATTCAACACCAACAATACTTATTCATACATGATCTAACAATCTTTTCCCTATGTATGAATCATGCATCTAGCCAGGCTCGTCCTTGAATTTAATTTATTGTCTACAAGTTCCCCATAGATCATCAATCATCAGCTTTGAGATCACTTGGGGTACTTGAAAAGCTCATGAATGGTAGAAAGAAGCTAAAATTGGTTCAATCCGTTGGAGAGGAACTGATGAGTACATGTGCCAGAATTCAAGAGATATTGTTTGAAACTTAAACTAATTTAAAAATTGAAACTTATTAATGTTGATTATGCATATCCAATATATATTATGATTCACTCTTTTTTACTTTTTATTGTAGACAAAATAGAACGCATTCACACATGCTCCAACAACATATGCACATATTATCATTGTTATTATGTAGTAGAATTTAATTAGAGAATCATTTCCCTGCTCAACAACATATTAATTCATCCAAAAAAAAAAAAAAAATTGAACCATTAAGGAAGGGAATCATTGTAACCTAATTATGAAATTCCTTAACATTAAATTTCAGTGCACATGGTCAATGTTTTAGCTGGTATGGCAAGTAGCTGGGTTCAATTGTGTTCAAAGTTGTGATGATTCTCTAAGGGAAAATATCTATGCATATAAACATAAATTGGGTAAATTGCTTATCTCCTTTGAAATTTAAAATAAATATAATAACTTCACAGTTTTAACATAATTAAATTGACTTTTTAATAAAGTAATGCAAAGGATGTAAAGATAATAGGATATACATTTTAGTATAAAAGATGTATCAATATTATTATTTTATCCACACAGCTTACAAATTATTGTCATTCAACTTGGGAGATACTATTGGGCAAAAAAATAGGTTGATTAAAAATCAATAATCACATTGCTTGGCTTATATTTATATTTTTTTAAAATGGTTATTTGAATTAAAACCTTAAAGGAACTGAAAAATCTAAAATCCCTGAGATATTGATTTATGGTATGTTTCAATTTTAAACAATAAATAATAATTCCAATCAAACAAACGAAGATAAATCGACACAATGATTTAACGTGAAAAAATCACAATTACAGTGCCTCCAATTGTGATAAAAAAATAAAATTAAAAAAAAAACAAACAAGAGCCAAAGCCACAAAACAATCCACTAAGAAGACAAAAAGGAATTACACATGTGTACCCTCCATTACCTAACGAATCCACACCTGAATTGAACCGACCCCGATGTGCCTCTTCCATCACCGTCTTCACCTTAGAATTGTCTTACCCAATGTTGAATCCCCAATGTTGAATCCACAATGTTGATGGCAAATCCACGACGATGAGCCACTTCGGAATCCACCAAAGCTTCAGGTCCAAATTCGCCGAAATCCACCGAAAAATAACTCTCTCTTTTGTGAATAAAAGTAAACAAACAAACCCTTAATGATGTTGATATGAAGTTCATGAATCCATTGGTCACTTAAATCATCTAGAAAACACTCATAAAACACTCTCCAATATAAAACACTTTGTTTTTTCTTCCTCTCTGAAAATATGGACGGCTCAAATCCTAAAACTAGAAAACACAGCACACTTTATAGTAAACTAGATCGCGAGGACCGCTCAAGCGGACACTTCACTGCTCGAGCGGGTGTTAGTAAAGGTAGTACAAAACATATAGGCTTACTGCTCAAGCGCAACATTCATCGCTCTAGCGGTAAAACCTGTTTCTCATAAGTTCAGATGCCCTGCAAAAATACTAGATGATCTTTTTCTTCGCTCGACTGCAAAAATGACCTCTCGAACGGTCAAACAACTTCGACTGTATTTTTTCTTTTTGCATCAGGGGCGCTACCCCTCGACCCCTCCAAGGCGCTGCCATGGACCTGCCATAGGGCGTTGCCCCCTCGACCCCTGCGAGTTGACCGGGCAACTCGATCCCCATACATAGTCAACGAAGTGGCAAACAAAAGCACAATTCGGGGTTGGATTCGCATCTAAACACTCACATCCTCACTGAAACATAAGAGCGAATAAAATAACAATTGAAATGAGTTTTTTCAAACGGGATTGCCAACTACAAAAAGCTAATAATCTCTCCCTTTGGCAATTCTATAACAAAACACACCTAGTAAATAAAATCTTAATCACCCTAACCCATTACAACCAACAAAAACAAACTTCTTTCTCAATGTCAAGATCTGCAAAACAGCTATTAGTGTCATGATCTACAAAACAACTATTAGTGCCATAAGAGTATATGAAAACAATAAACATAAAGTTTATCTTGAAGCATAAATAGATGGAAATTTTAAGAACATGCAAACACACACAAAAAAACTCCCTCTCAAAATTCTCCCCCCCCCCCCCCCTCCCTCTTCCCCCTTTGTCATGAATTGTCAAAAAAAGCTCAGTCAACTAAAGCAAGAGTACATGAAACACATAAGCAAGGATAGGATGATGTAATAATCAATAGAATATAACAAATAAAAAATAAATAAGTAATGTATAGCAACATGCAAACCAACTAACACCACTCTTCCCTTACAAAATCAATCAATGCAAGTCCATGCTAAAGAAACTCCCCTGCAATGATTATCCAAACTCCCCCGCGATGATTAACCAAACTCCCCCTCACTAAACGCAACCACAAGCACCAAAAATAATGAACAAAAAGGAAAAGACAAAAACAATTTGGTGGAACAAGTAAGGAATTTTAGATTTGTACCTTAAAACACACAAGAATATCTAAGAAATACAATTACTTTAAAACAAAATGTGCACAACCTCTAGAAGATTCCTCATGAAAGCATGTGATGCGACATGTAAAAAGCATAGATCCCATGATAAAAGTGTGTGTGTGTCTCTTGGAGTTTAACAAACACTATATGCAAATCTTAGTAGTGATCTGATGGCTAGACGTTCAGTAAGAGAATCTAAATACAACTTAGGAAAGTCAAACCACTAGGAATCAATGGTTATTTGTTGAGTAAATGGAGAGTCTCCCCCTCAATCAATGAATAAATTTTTTTGATTTTTCTTTCTTTCTTTCTTTTGTGCACTCACTGGCGGCTTTCACTTTCAAGAGTATGGAAACCGAACCAGAGAAGCATGGATAGAATAAGGATAACCTGGTTAGTGGCTTTGAGGTAGTCTTTTCTTCATGCCTAGCTACAATAAACGGAGGGGAAAGCCATCGAGATGAAACAAGATGGTAGGTGGTTAAGAGACTCAACATCACCCATGATGTGCTAGTATAGGTCAATTCCTCTAGAAATGCAAAAGACACAATCCTAAAAGTCCATAGACAAATTCGATCACTTATACAGAAGATTCCAATATTTACTAATCCAAAAGTGTGTACAGAATGAGGCATACTAATCAAACTGCACACACTCCGAAATGAGCAATTACCATTGAAAGAACACATATATTAACATGTAATGGATATTCTCATCAATTCCAATATACACCAAGAACTTCTAAAATTTCAAACTTGCGAAATCATACTAAGAAAATCTTTTTGGATTTTTTTTTTATAAACAAAGCAAAAAAGAAAACGAACAAGCACACAGAAAACGACTAAAACGAAAAACAAACAGAAACCCAAAAATAGAGAGAAAACAAAACAAAACAAAACAAAAATGAATAAACGAATTAACGTAAGTCGAGCTTTCTTACCCAAACCGCTTTACTCTTAAGTGGTGCCTTGATGTTGTGGTTCCATTCCTCTTCAATGGGAGCCCATCTCGACTTGGTTTCTAACCTCCTACTCCAAAGTCTGGGCAAGTACAAACTTGCTTCATGTTTGGTCTTGAGAAAATCAAAACAATGAGGTCTAGTTTGGCCCTTAACCCCATTACGACCAATGAAATGTCTCCTACCCCACAAGGTATTAGAGTTTCTTCTTCCTCTATGAGACACTCTCCCATACAACTCATAATAATAAGGGCGAATATGACCATACATACGACAATGATGACAAATAAAAATAGGGTGTACATTCTTTCCTTTGACCTTACTAATTCTAGGAAGATTGAGAAATCCATCCTCATGTTGAATCGTTTGCGCTTTCTTTCCTTGAGTTCTTGTATTATGAGATATAGATGCACTCCATTTTTGTGCTTTGTCACCACAAAAGCCAATGCCACTCTTGTCATAACACATTTATTGAGATCCAATGATACTGTCCAAAGTCTTTTATCTTTTGTTTCAAAGACCAATGGTAGCCATAGCACACTTGAGCTCTTCTTCATTCTTGATACCTAGCTTTTCCAAGGCAACTTGAGACATCTCGAGAGTTTCAATCTTTTCTTCATACGTTGCATAGATTTGCTATAGCTCATTTCTCTCTGTTTTACAAGTCAAGAGTTTTACACAAAGAGCTTCTCAATCATTTGAGATCTTGATGGCATCATTCCTAGCCTCGAAAATCTCGTTTTTTAATTTGACATTTTCAATTTCACAAGCTTTAAGTTTGATAATGAGTTAAATAAGTTGAAAGACTCCTTATACAACTTTTCATAAGCTTCTTGTAGTGCTACATCATCTACATCACCATCACTCTCTAAGGATTCATCATCAGTGATATTCTCAACTGGCCACCTTGGATACCCTATTCGTCCTTCAGTTCTAGAAGCCACCATGAAAGCAAGAAATTATTCATGTTCTTCTTCGCCTTGAGCCTCATTGTCACTTTCATCCTTCTTAGACTTTGATTCATTATCCCAAGAGAGCTTTCTTCTTCCTCAAACAATTAAGACATTCTTGATCAAAGTGGCCAAAACCTTGGCATTAATAGCATTGGACTCTTTGAGGTGTCTCTTGTATTTTTCCTTTCTTCTTCTTGGTTGTAGAATCAATTTTGAGCTTATCTTTGCCTTTGGATTTTTGAGTTGATTCCAAAAGATTAGGCGTCTTTTTTATAAAAGACTTTTTAAATTGTTTTACAAAAGCATCTGTAATCTTGGAATAAAACTCACAATCCTCATCGAAATCCTTTCCAAATCTATGAGTGCTACTATAAGCAAGATCATCTTTTTGTTTCTTTTTGAAATTCATATGAGCCTCATAGGTTTGGAGATTTCTAACCAAATGATCCAACTTGAAGTTGTCAACATCTTGAGCCTCCTCAATAGCCTTAACTTTTGGTGGAAATCAATCAGACAAGGACCTCAAAATTTTTCCCACAACCTTGGATTCTCGTATTTTTTTCACCTAAATTGAAGCTGGAATTTACTATGTCACTCAATTTCACATAAAATTCATCAAAGGTCTCACTATTTTTCATGAAATGGTTTTTAAAACTCGAAGCAAGACTTTGAAGTTTTGAACATTTAACTGAAGGAGTTCCCTCATGAATAGTTTGTAAGATATCTTAAGCCTCTTTTGCGACTTCACAATTACAAATACGACTAAACTCTTCTGGTGTGACGGCACAAAAGAGAGAATTGATAGCTTTATTATTCCAACTACTATTTTGGTAATCAATTATGTCCTATTTATTAATTGGTTTGGGAAAAGTTACTCCATCAATGGTAATCATCGGTTTGGTCCACCCACACATGATAGATTGCCAAACTTTTTCATCAATAGATTTCAAAAACGCTCTCATCCAAGCTTTCCAAAAAGGATAATTAGATCCGTCAAGTACAGGTGGTCATACTGTAGAATTCCCTTCACAAATTGAATCCATTATCACAAATCAAACAAGATCTTGCTCCAATAGTTTTGGGGGAAAAAAAAATGAGTGACCTACTCTGATACCAATTGAAAAATCTAAAATCCCCGATATATTGATTTGTGAGTATGTCTCAATTTCAAACCATAAATAACAATCCTAATCAAACATACGGAGATAAATCAACACAACGATTTAACGCAAAAAAATCACAATTACATCGCCTCTAATTGTGATAAAAAATAAAATTAAAAAAAAAAACAAGGGCCAAAGCCACAAAACAATCCACTAAGAAAACAAAAAGGAATTACACATGTGTACGCTCAATTACCTAGCGAATTCACGCTCGAATTGAACCGACGCCGATATGCCTCTTCCACCACCGTCTTCACCTCGAAATTGTCTTACCCAACGTTGAATCCACAACACTGATGTCGAATCCACGATGATGAGCCACTTCGGAATCCACCAATTCCCCGAAATCCACCAAAGAACAACTCTCTCTTTTGTGAATAAAAGTAAACAAACAAACCCTTGATTATGTTGATATGAAGTTCACGGATCCATTGATCACTCTTAAATCATCAAGGAAACACTCATAAAATACCCCTTAATATGAAACACTTTGTTTTCTCTTCCTGTCTAAAAATATGGACTGCTCAAACCCTAAAATGGACAAACAGCACACTTTATAGTAAACTGGATCGCGAAGACTGCTCCAGTGCACACTTCACTGCTCGAGCAGTGTCAATAAAGGCGATGCAAAACATATAGGCTTACTGCTCGAGCGCAACATTCATCGTTCGAGCGGTAAAACTTGTTTTTTAGAAGTTCAGATGCTCTGCAAAAATACTGGATGATCATTTTCTTCGCTCAAGCACAAAAATGACCGATAGAGTGTTCAAACAACTTTGACTGTGTAATATCTCCCGAGGGGTACCCGAGCGTGTTAAACAGTTCGGACCCTCAATTTCTTTGATCTAGTCTCACGAGTGCAATGTGAAACTGTCATGACCCGAACCCGCCCCCGTGGGTTAAAGACATAACCGGCCAGTAATCATGAGATTACCTACGGCCTCAAACCAAAACAAATGTATTTTTAATAGAGATAAACGGAAGCAGTTCAAAACTTTGTCCATAGAGCTGTGCTTACGTGGCACACCCATACAACCAAACACATACATTAATAACTCACAATAGAAATGCAGTAGCATAAGTTCTGTACAAACAAGATCATTCAAAAACTAAGTCAACCCATGAAACTATATACAACATATACAAAGACTTTGCCAATATGACAATGTAAAACAAAATGACAAAAGGCGAAGGCGAGTCTCATGCGTGAGACACATGGGCTGACTCTCCAAAACTCGGTTGTTCCACATGGACATCACTGGGGCTGGGTCTGGACCTCTCTTGGCTCACCTACAAACACATGAATGAGCATGAGCGATAGCCCAGTGAATAATATCAAATAAGAAGACACAAACGATATGTAGAACAACATACTACGAACGGCCTTGGGCCCAATTAACATTTTTATTTAACATTTATTCTTCATTCCTATCAAAACGGCCTCTGGCCCATCTATCCATGTCAAAACAGCCTTCGGCCCATTCATTTATGTCAAAACGGCCTTCGGCCCAGTCATTCATGTCAAAACGGCCTTTGGCCCATTCGTTCATGTCAAAACGGCCTTTGGCCCATTCATTCATATCAAAACAGCCTTTGGCCCATTCGTTCATGTCAAAACGGCCTTTGGCCCATTCATTCTCGTCAAAACGACCTTTGGCCCATTCGTTCATTCGTATCAAACATTTGTCCATAATTCAAACTGGCAAACTCACAAGGCTTATAAGGAAATAAGCAATTGGACAACTGATAAGTTTCAAATATCAATATTACTCACAGTGATCGGTTGGTTGGTTTGCCCTGGAGCTCGACCCTACACAATCCATGAACACAAAAGGGTCAACAACCATTCAATCCGTTCCCAAATTCACATTTTCCTCTTTAGGCTTTATTCTTATCTCTTTAACTCAATTACAATGCTCAATGCATGCCTAAGAGTACTTAGAAGTGAAAGAGAACAGAAAACAAAACACATAATGCATTTTCAAAATTTCAGAAAACAAGGTCCCCGCTCGAGCGTGGACTTCCCCGCTCGAGCGGACCCTAGAGGCCTGTAAAAGTACTGGATAGGTGAAAATTACGCTTGAGCGCTCATTCTAGCGCTCGAGCGGAAGGCCTCTTTACATGGCTTCCCGCTCGAGCGTGAACTTCCCCGCTCGAGCGGACACCATGTCTACAAAAAGCACTGGATGTATCATTTTTACACTCGAGCGTTAACTTAGACGCTTGAGAGGAAGTTCATTCCACAAAGCTCCCCGCTCGAGCATGAACTTCCCCGCTCGAGCGGACATCATGGTCTGCAGAAAATACTAGAAGCACGAAATTCACGCTCGAGCGGCGGTTTCCCCGCTCGAGTGGACATCAAATTTCTGGGTTTTCCCAGATTGTGTTCTTGAGCTCAAATTCGACATTTCAACCACATTTCTTGCATATTATGGCGCCAATTTCACATATACTTGTACTAACATGATATAAACACCAAAACACATCATCATGGAGCTCAATTTATTGTATTACCTACATGCATGTCTCAAATTAATCCAAATTCATCACCAACACATCAAATTCAAACATGCAAAGCTTACACTTTCATGATCTATTCTTGCATGTGAGAAATACACATTATTCACAACTTATTTGGTGAAGAAATGGTCATACACATGGATTTCAATCAAACTTCAACATAGATTACACAAATTAAGCTCAAACATGGAAATCCATAGCAACTCTCTACATGCATGCATTCTATGACTTCAAATTCAACAAATTCAACTCAATTTCCTTATAATCAAACTAATTCATGTTCTTGGCCATTAATCAAACTTGAATCTACAAATTCCAAACAAAATCCATGAGATACTCACCTAGGAGTCTTGATTCTTACAATCTATAACAAATTCTTGGGAAATCTTCAAGGTTTCCAAGCTTTGAGCCAAAATTGCACAATCTCTCTCCCTTTCTCTCACTATGGCCGGCCCTCTCTCTGTCACAATTGTATAACTCAGATTTTTGAGTTCAAAAGAGTTAAAGGAGAGTGTAGTGCCTTCATACAACAAGCCCCACTAACATTTATTTAATAATAATAAATAATTGGGCTCTAATTCATCAGTTTAATCAATTTAGTCTGGTCCGAATCAATTTTTCAATTAAACTTCACCGTAGGCTCTAAAAATTATTCCAATCATAATGACGCAATCAATTTCGGGTTCTATGGCCGATAAGGCCTTCAATTAAATTTCCAAAGCGGATAATCAAATAGATATTCCTACGGTGAACAGATAGAAATTCAAAACCGCATATATTCACATAATGGCACACAAAATCATATTAATCACATAATCATACTCAAATTAATGACCAATTAGCATACCACGGAACAGGGGTATCACAGAAACATAGATAAGAGTCCAAATCTGACAACTTTTATACAAAATTCATTTTATTGCAAAACATTTGCCAGAAATGGACATTATCATGAGATCTCAAAGTCGCCACCTAATATTTTGGAAAATTAGGAAACCCGTGACTCGTGCCAAGGCCATTATTCATCATAACAAAGATGTTTCGGTTTGGAACCTTAGGTATGAGAGGGGAAGGTCTTTAATTGAGCATCCCCGCTCACCGGATCAAAGATCAGCCTCTACTAAACCATGATATGAATTTTATTAACTTTATATGTTCATGCTCAAATTATTAATAATCCTAAGAATTACTATGTGAAACAAAAAAGTATAGACTATGTCATTCATTTTGGAATAGCTTGATTTCATGTATTTTGATTTCATGTATTCTAAAAAAGTTTTGAAGATATAAAACTCAAAGAAACTGAGTTTACAAACATGAAAATCAACATCATTCCAAATTAAGTGACACAACCTCTATCCACCGACATTCATAGAGTTATATCAAATAAGCAAGTAGTCTCATGGTAGAATGTTAAACATAGTAAGGAAAACACACAAAAGCGGGAAGCTAAAGCATGAAGATTTACGTATTTACTGACATCCCACAAACAGCTACAAAACAAAGCGAAATATACATGATCTTATATATAAAATTCTAATGTAATTCACTCATAAGATGCAACTAAAGATTTGGCTTCTAATATATGACACGTGAATTGTCTCAAGAACATGAGGTAGTGCACATAATCACATAAGAATTTATTAAGTCCATAAGTGCAAATTTACCGAATCAAGATGCATGAAACATTGATGCAAAGCATGGATATGATGAAAAGAAAAATATGATGCATATTCACAAATAAGGAAAGCAAGTAAAAGAACAGGATAGAAAAAAGTGAGGCGGGGAATTATTACAACACTTGAATAATTACATATATGAATAAGGAAAAGAGAGAGAATATTTCAACATAATAAAACCTCACAAATCTCTCAAATTAAAAGACAAACAGAAACTTCATATGCTTCGAAGACCACCAGAAAAATGTTCTACTCGTCATCGGAAGACTACATTGTTCTGTCCTAGAAAAAGTTGGCTGGTCAGCAAAAAACTTTGCTGGCCGGCTAATTAGGCATGGCAGAATATGTTTTGTTACAACACCGAGAAAGAACAAACAAGGTATATGTAGGTGGATCAACTAACTACTTGCAGTTAGATTGCAACAGGTTTATAATATGAAATCAAAGCAATAAAATTGATATAAGAAAGAAAATACAAGAAAATGAAAAAGATTGAAAATTCACCTTCCAAAGAAATGATGAATTTCTTGATTTTCAAACTTCCTTTTGATCACTAGCAAGGATGTGAATTATGTTCTCAATCCTCAATTCGAAAACTTCAAATTCTTGCCAGAATTGGTGACTTGAATTGTTTAATAGTGTATGGGGGAGGGGGGAATTGATTAACTATCTGATTTTCTCACTTTCAACAACAATCACTCTCTCTTTGATCAAGGTTCTTGAATTTGACTACAATGGAATTTTTTGGATGGCTTTGATATATGGAAGATGGTATATCAGTGAATATGGAAAATTGAGGTTTATATCTTAATTTTTTTCAATTCTCAATTCAAGTAAGACTTCTCTTTCTATCAATCTCTTCTCTTTCAATCAATCTTTCTCAGCTCTCTAGTCTCTAGTCCCTCAACAATTCGATCTTCTTTACATAAGCAATGGTGGAAGACTTAATGGAAAAGATGGTGAGAGACAAGGTAGAAGACAAGGATCATGAGATGACAAGGATAAAGCACTTGGCCTTGCATTAGCTACTCTTTTTTTGAAGAGACAAGCTCTTTTGGCAATGGAGGCTGAGTGTGAAGGCCATTTCGTGCATGAGTGGATCAAAAAATAGGATAATGGAGTGTCCCACATGCACTAAATAATAATTCTGTTAAAACTGTCCTATTCCTGGACAAATTGGCCTTGGCTTGGCTATTTTGCACGAAACAGGATTTTTTGACAAAATTATCATCTTTTCCTCATATTTTCACACTATTCCTTGCTCAATTTCCTGAGAAAACATTTTATTTCAAAGTTTAAAAATGAGCCTTGGAACACTACAAAAATGTTCAGATCAAAGTGCAAAAAAAAAGTTTTGAAAGAGAGTTTTGAACGAGGCTTAAACACTTGGCCAAAACAGGCTTAGGGTTAGGAGTAAAGCTTGAATTCCATCTTTCTTATTGAGGATTTTGTGAGAAACACATTCTTGTTTCATCTTCGGGTGATCAAAAAAAAGCGCCCAAGTCTTAGAGCCAGTCAAAATAAGGTGTCTACAGACTGCATTTTTCCTTTTTGCTTCGGGGGCGCTGCCCCTCGACCTCACCAAGGCGCTACCCCAGACCCGCCATGGGGCGCTGCCCCCTCGACCCCGACAAGCTGACCGGCCAAGTCGATCCTCATACATAGTCAACGAAGTGGCAAACAAAAGCATAATTCAAGATTGGATTCACATCTAAACACTCACTTCCTCACTGAAACATAAGAACGAATAAAATTACAACTAAAAAGAGTTTTGTCAAACGGGATTGTCAATTACAAAAACCTAACAGGAACCTAATGTAATTATGTAAAAACTATGGGGCTAGTTATATTTTCTCTAAATATCGGGGCAAGTCAATGTAATTTACCTATATAAATTAGTAAAGTAATGATATATACAAAATGATGTGGCATTTTAAGGTCTCTTCATTTTTAATGAAAACACTAACCATTGTTTTTATAAATTCACAAATTCCAGTGTTGCATTATTATCGTTATAAATCATGTATAAAAATTCTATGAACTCATTATTTTCCAAATTTGTATCACTTTAATCCTGTGAAAAATATTAGAGAAGTTATTTGGTGGTCTTGGGGCATGGTTATGTAGTGTCTCATGAGTATTATAATTACTTTAAAGGATGAAAGAATTATCGCTGCAAATGAATAGAATCGAGCTGAGCTATGCAGGGATCGAGCTTAGCTCATCTATTTATCAAGTTTAATTATCCAGCTCGACTCAATAACTAATCAAGCCCAAGCTCAACTTGGATCGTTAATATTAGTCAAACTCAAGCTCGGCTTGAAGCTCGATAATGAATTTTATTTACTACAATTTACATTATTTAAATATATAAATAATTATATTTATATATTATTTAAATACAAAATTATATATATTATTCAACTTGTAAATAATATATTTATGTAATTATTTATATATACTTTTATAACATTTAATATATAAATAATATATTTATTCTATAATTTAAATAAAGATCAATGAGTTGAGCTTATTCAAGTTCGAACTCGACTTGTTTACTAAATGAGCTTAAAATTGAAATTCAAACTCATTTATTTACTTAATGAACTAGGCTGAGCTCGCGAATAACTCAATTCGTTTAGCGGGCTAGAGACAATACCAAATACTCAATTGGAAATCATAATAAAGTTGTTAGGTTTTTATTTTTGGCAATCCCGTTTAACAAAACTCTTTTCAGTTGTAATTTTATTTCATCTTTTATTTCAGTGAGGCTATGAGTTTTTAGATGCAAATCCAACCCGAATTATGCCTTGCGGAGAAGTTTGTGATCTTAATTCTTTTATGTTTTCCACTTCGCTAACTACGTCAGGGTCGAGAGGCAGCACCCAGGCGGGGTCGGGGGGCAGTGCCCCCAAAGCCAGAAACAAAATTGCAGACGAAGTTGTTTTTTCACTCGAGCGGCCATTCCTGCGCTCGAGCGGAGATCGCGAACTTTCAGAAGTTTCACTCGCCTGCAAAAGTATTGGGCATTGTTTTTTTCTGCTCGAGCAGCCATTCCTGCGCTCGAACGTAGATCTACTCGAGCGGCCATTCTTGCACTCGAGCAAAGATCACGAATCTATTTTCTATAAATATGTGATTTTATCAAATTTTAGGGTTACGGCTTCTAGATCTTGTTCTTGGGTATTAAGGTTTTCATCAGGAGCTTCTTTGCTTGTTTCCTTTGATATCTGTGAGAATTTAATCACGAATTGAGTGGATTATATCAAAGGGTTTGTTTGTTTTGTTTTATTCAAAAAGAGAGAGTTGTTCTTCGGTAGATTCCTTAGAACATGAGAATGAAGCTTTGGTGGATTCCGGAGTGGTTCGTCGTCATGGATTCAACATCGGCGTTGTGAATTCAACGTTAGGCAAGACAATTCCGAGGTGAAGACGGGGCTGGAAGAAGCACATAGGGTCGGTTCGATTCAGGCGTGGATTCGCTAGGTAATTAAGAGTACACTTGTGTAATTTGTTTATGTCTTCTTAGTGGATTGTTTTGTAACTTTTGCTCGTGATTTTTTTTATCACAATTGGAGGCGTTCCAATTGTGGTTTTTCCACGTAAAATCATTGTGTCTATTTGTCTTTGATTGTTTCATTGGGATTGCTATTTTTTGTTTAAAATTTATACATAATCACAAATCAATATTTTTGGGATTTTAGATTTTTCGAAAGTCTTGTGTCATTCAAAGCTAAACCTTGTTCTCTTTTGTAAGTCAAACACTCGAGACCAATGCAGACCCTTTTATCTTTAGTTTTTTCTCCCTATATGATTAAACAGAGAGATGTTGTGGGAATTGAACAATAATTACTCTAAATCAATGTTACAGAATAAACATATTAAACAAAATAGATTCTGAAAATAGGTGTTTTCCAATTTGATAAAACCATATACATACATAACAGAATAAGAAGATGATGAAGATGAAGAAAAAGGTTAAGAAAATAGCCTGTACAATTGTGAGAGGTACGTCAAAGATGTTGTCCTAAAGTCATTATGCGCTCCCTCCTTGCAGGTTTTAACAACCACAAACGACTCCAAGATGCAACACAAAACTCTGAGGATCTGACACAATGCACAATTGCACCAGAATGAATTGCCAAGTCTATATCGATTGGCCAGAAATATGGAATAAAGAAAATACAGTAAAGAGGAGATGGGGAGAATTAGAAAATGTTGCCTATTGTTTTTTACCTGAGTTAGAGTCCTATTTATATAGGCTCTTTAATGTTTATTGGGAACAGACACACCCTTTGTTTTGAAACCAAACACTTATTTAAAATTTAAACAAATAAGACTGTTAAAGAAAATACATAAATAAATAAATACAAATACAAATAACATTAAATAAGATAAAACAAATATAAATATAAATAAAGTTTTAAAGCTTTTAGGAAATTTCTAACAATCCCCACAAGATTCAAAACTTTGTAAAACATCAAATAAATACAAAGATAATAACAATATGGGCAACACTAAAACCATACAATGGGTGTAGGTGTTTTTCAAAATTGAACCTCACTTAGTGTTAACAGTTTCATTCTGAAAGAATCTTAGTGAACGAGGTCTTGAACTAAATCCCTTTTAACATAATTCAACATGTCACACATATGGTGTGATACATAACTGTGGCGTGGGTTAGCACTATTAGCAGCCCTGTGCTCAATCTTGATTCTTATGAGAGTTTTAGGAAACAGCCCTATTCCCACGGTCACAACTTCACGACGCTCTCACTTAGGTGAATCCTCCAAAGATAGAAGTGACGGATGTCTATCTTGCGAGAGTATGCCTGCCTTGAATTCATTTAGAGGAAGTACTCTTCCTTAACCATCACATTTACATCAACACTGATATATTAGGGATGAGCAGAAGAACATAAATAATAAATTAATAAAAGTTTCCTTATTTAAAGTACTGGAATCTGAGCCACACTGTAAGAATTTTTCCTACCCGTTGAACTTCCTTCATGGGATCTCCAATCACAGAAGTCAAGTTACCTCTTATTGCTTCCCTATGGGCTTAGACGCATCCCTCTCAATAAATCTAAGACTACACTCTTAGACAATCCTTTTATTAATTGATCAGCAATATTCTTTTCAGATTTCACAAAATTCAAAGATACAAAATTTTATCACCAAACTTCTTATAGACTTATACATCACTTGCATATGTCTATTCATCTTTATTAGTATGTGCTTGTCTCACAAATTCTATTACAATTCTATTGTCACAATGTATCGAAAAGCATGTGTAGGATTTTTCACAAGTGGAATATCAAGGAGTAAATTTTTAATCCGCTCAGCTTCAATACACGTAATATCTAAAGCTATAAGCTCTAATTCTATTGTACTTCTAGAAATAACAGTTTGTTTTTTAGAACCCCAAGATATTGCTGCTCCACCTAACATAAATATATATCCAGTAGTAAGCTTAATATCTACGCTATCTGTTATCCAATTAGCATTACTACAACCTTCTACCACATTAGGAAAACCACTAAAACAAAGTGAATAATCTAGAGTTTCTTTTAGATATTTAAAAACTCTTTCCACAACAACCCAATGATCTTGACTAGGATTATGAGTATGTCTACTTAATCTCCCAACAACATAGGCAATATCTAGTCTAGTCTTATTAGCAATATAGAAAAGTGATCCAATAATTTGAGAATATCTAAGTTGAGATACAAGTACACCATTATTTTTCTTTAAATTCATGCTAGGGTCAAAAGGAATTGAAACAGGTTTGAGATTATAAAAATCCAACTTTTTTAATATCTTCTCCAGAATTCCCGATTGATTTGATGTAATACCTTTGGTTGTTTTATCTAATTTCATACCCAAAATATGAAATCTTTCACATTTTGTAATACCTTTGTTTTCTCTAAATCTTTCATATCAAATTTTGATGACAAATAACATTTCACATTTTTAATTATATGTAAATTTGTTTCAAATAATAAGATATCATCAACATATAAATACAAAATAACACATTCTTCATTATCTTCTTTATAGTATACACATCTATCATGTCCATTGATCTTAAAACCAAATTCTAGAATTACTTTATCAAACTTTTCATGTCACTGTTTAAGAGCTTGCTTAGTCCATACAAAGATTTAACCAACTTGCAAACTTTATGTTCTTATCCTTTAACCACAAAACCTTTAGGTTGCTCCATATAAATTTTTTCATCTAAATCTCTACTCAAAAAAGAAATTTTAACATCCATATGATTGTAGACGTCCCCGAACGTCCCTGAAAAATCCCGTTTTGTTCATTGGGCTCACTACAGTTCGGACTCAATGTCACGGTTCTTAATCTGATCTTGCAAAGTGCAATGCGAGATTGATAAATCACCAAAGAGTCCAAATCCAACAAATCGTTTTGAAAAACTAATTTTTAGAAAGAAGTGCCAAACATGGACTGTTTTGCCAGATACAGAGTCACCACCTAAATATTTTATTTTTGAGAAATTTAGGAAACCCTGACTCATGCCTAAGGCCACGTGTCCGTCATCACTAAAGTTGCCTCGGCTTAGGAACTTGGGTACGAGAGGGGAAGGTCATGCAATGAGCACCCCCGCTTGCCCGGTCAAAGATCGGCCTTTACTAAGCATGATAACTTGTTTTTGAAAACACATGTGTTCTTATTCCGGTTAATTAGCTAGAATTACTATGTGATGCGCACAACACACAAGTATAGACTAGATCGCCTAATTTGGAACAAAGCATCGCATAAGGGTTTGAATGTGCTACTCGCAAGTAGGCTAAGACGTGGATTTTGCCACCCTCAAGTGGGCTTAAGAAAACAGGATTTTGCCACCTCAAGTGGGCTTAAAACTCACATTTCGATGAATTGTTCCAATTCAAGTAATCCAACCTTCACCCACAGGCATTCAGGCGATTATATCACTTAAGTAGTTAGCCTCATGAAAAATATGTTATCATGGCAACACTCACACTCATGCAAGATGCTAAAGCATAAACACTCACCGAGTACTCCGAGCCAAAACAGAAACTAGTTAGCAATCAATGCATGATCCTAGTTATGTTAAGATGGCTAATGCAACACATGCAAAATGCAACTAGAAATAGGCTCGGCTATCCTAAGATGTCATGTGAAATGCAACACTTGATACGTATATTCAAATTGGAATTGAAATACAATGCAATTAGTATGATGCGCCGAGCCCGGTGCATGCAATACAGATGAATGAATGCACGCATGCAAGCATAAGGTACGCTAATTGAAACATGTCCTAAAACTAACCATCATAAGCAGTTAAGTAAAAGGGAGAAAGACGTGGGGTTTGAAGACATGCATCACACACACACACACACTTATTACAACAATTCGCCCTTTCGACAGAGGGTCCGAATAAATAATACAGAACCGACTAATTAACTAATTATTCTAGCTAATTAATTATTACACAACCAAAATTGAAACAAATATACATTCTAAGCTAACAAAACACTGAAATGGCCTCATGACGAGGGATGCATGCACGCTCGAATCACCTCGCTCGGAAATCCATCGTGATGCCCCAACTTGCCTTTATTTGCAACTAGTCCCAGAACACTATACAAAGCTCCAGAAGGCTGAAACTCCACCCTGGGAATCTGTGGGAAGGCTGCCGACCAGCTATTGGCCTTAGAGACCACCTGTCGACCACTTTTTATGCTGAAAACCAGAAAAAGTGGTCGGCCAGCCACTTTATCTGGTCGGCCGACCAGTTTTTGCTGCTGGTTTCTGGTTTGCTGCAACAGAGAGCAAGACAGGGGCATGGCAAAGTATTTGCAGTATATGTGTGCACAGCCACCCTCCTTATCATGTAATGAACTCAAGGGGGTGTGGTTCTCGACCCTCGGGCCACCAATCGCGCATTTCAATGCATGATGGCCGAGAGGCGAAGTTGCACAATTCAATATGGAAATGAATGCACAAGTAAACACATAATGCCTAAAACTCTATCATGGGTAATCAAGAGCGTCGGCGATCGGGAATTAAGGCACGTTTCATCACTTGAAGTATGAAACGTCTCTTATTTCCCTTGTTTGGACTAACACCTATTCCAAACACAATGCAAGCAACATGGCAAACCTGCAATGTAACTACATGGTATACACAATGCTATGGACAATATGGCATACTCAATGCAATATGATCATGACATGCTCAATGCGAACAATAACATAACATGCACAACGCATTATGACATGGCATACACAATGCAACAATGGACTTAAAGCAAGATAGATAGGCCTCAGCCGTGCCCAACTCAGTGGCCATTGGGATGAAATGAAGGCACGAAATACAAAGCATGCATGCACAATGCATTGGCCAATACAAGAGGCCCAAGAGCACAACTCTCAAGAATGCTCAAAGAGTGACAAATGTGCAAGTGTAAAGGCACTAAGTGCACTGAAATTAAGTAAGAAATGATGCCAAATCATTCAAACAAAGCAAGTAGAGCATGCAAAGGTCCTAAGGCATGAGAGTTATCAAGGAGGGCTACACACAAGGCATGTAATGCATGACAAATATGCATGAACTAAGCATGGACAGAGTTGAAATAGGTCTTAACAAAGACCAAAATGTGCTAAGATGAGGGCCCAAAGTCCTAGGCATGCAAGCATACACACTAAGGCATGAACTAGGCAACAATGCATAAACATCAAAGGCATTAAAAACATGAACGAAGTGAGAACATGGCAAGTCTACATGTTCTGAAATGTGATGTTAAGTGATGCCAAATCAAGTACACAACACAATTAAAGCATGCAATGGTGCTCAAAGCTTGAGGAAAGCAAGAGCATTTACACTGCAAGTATACAAAACATGAAGCATGTGATTAAGGCAACCAAAAACAGTCCTAGTACATATTAATATGAGACTAAAACATGTATGGATGGAAGCCAAAATGTGCTAGCATGAGGGGCATGAGGCATAATGCATACAAGGCAAATAAGGTGGATCACACTACACCTATTAGGACCAAGCATGGGATGACTCAACCAACAAAAATCAGAGTTATATAATGGCAAAATAACCCCCAAATAAGCACTGAAATGATGGCTCGCAAGCAAAGGCATGAATGCATACACAATGGCTCATGTTAAGGCATAAAGGGAGAACCCTCCAACGCATTGATTGAGTGACAAATGCAAATGCACGGCCATGAAACATGGACTGAAATAGCATAACTAATGATGCCAAATCATTGAAATGAGCCAAGTAATGCATGCTAGTGGACCCGATGCACAAAGCAAACAAGCTAGGTTGAACCAAAGCTATACAAAGCAAGTCATGGATGACCAAGACAACTAAAATCAGACCTTAAACATGGAAAAACATGGACAAAGTCTTCTTGAAGTCAAGCCAAAAGCATGCTAAAAAGACATGTGCCAACATGATGCATGTTAGGCTATTTCATGGGATTGCATGGCAAGTGTATGGAACATGCAAAGGCCAACTGAACCAAACCAAAAAAGAGTCATGACATGGTAAAACATCACCAAAAACCTACTGAGATGGCTCGAAATCAAGCTAGAAACACATGCTCAAACATGAGGCATACAAGACTAGATTGTGTGATTTACACTACAAGTGTATTAACCATGCAAGGGGTGACCAAACTAAGAAAAAATAGTGGTATGCCTCAACAAAATAACAACAAATACAAGCTAAGGCATGGCCAACACACACTTACCAAAGGTGCTCAAACATGAGGCAAATAAAGTATGTAAATAGGACACAAAAGAGAGAGGGTGACCCTCTCCTTCTTAGGACCTTAAAACACCACCCCCACCACTGAAATCCCTCTAGATTTCAGTGGTGAGAAGGCCAATACAAGGTGGTCCCGAAGCTCACAAAGATGGCACAAAAATGATGTCAAACAAGGCCTAAGAGGGGGTAAAAAATCCCAAACACCGAAGTAATCTTAAACAAAGATCAAAAGCATGCAAAAACACAACTTTTATCAGTTATAAGTTAAGCTCAAAACAGCATGCAAGATAGGCTAAAAGCTTAAGCAAGAAAGGGGATTTAAGGTTCAAAAACTCACCCTTTATGAACTTCTTCAAAGCTGCAACTCCAGCAGGTTTTTTTGAGCTTAAACCAAACCAAAAACTCCAGAAACAACCTCAAGATGCCTCAGCAACAAAAGAGTGGTGCTTGGCTAGGAGGTTGTGTGCACAAGTGAAGAGACAAAGCACTTTAAGGCACAAAATATGGAGATATAGAAGGAGATATATGCTCAAGCCTTAGGCCCCAAATTCAGAACCTGGAGAAGGGGGAGAGGCCTCCTCTCTTATAGAAAAACAAAGGTTAAAGCTTCTTTGAGAAGCTTAGAGCTTGTGTAAATCCCTCCATACACACGTGTATGGAGAATACAGTCTGTGCCCTCCAGTTGGCACAGCTGGCATCCACAGACTCTGCAAAATCTGCAGGAAGGCCACCGACCAGAAAAAGTGGTCGGCTTGCTACTTTTTCTGGTCGGCCGACCGTGGTCGGCCAGGGTAATTGGTGGTCTCCATACTGAAAGCAAACCAATGGTGGGGTGGGAAACCAGAAAATATGGCCCAAAGACCAAGAAAACCAGGTTTTTGACCAAAAAATTGGCTGGCGGGGAGAAAAGGGGTTTCCAAGGAGAAAGCCGATTTCCAAGGGTAATTGGTGGTCTCCACACTAAAAGAAAGCCAGTGGTGTGGTGGGAAACCAGAAAATGTGGCACAAAGGCCAAGAAAACCAGTTTCCCGACCAGAAAATCGACTGGCGGGGAGAAAAGTGGTTTCCAAGGAGAAAGCTGGTTTCCAGGGGTAATTGGTGGTCTGCACACCGAAAGAAAGCCAGTGGTGTGGTGGGAAACCAGAAAATGTGGCCCAAAGACTAAGAAAACCAGTTTCCCAACCAGAAAACCGACTGGCGGGGAGAAAAGTGGTCTCCAAGGATAAAAGTTGGTTTCCCACCCTTGTACCACTTCCCAAACATGGAAAGTAAGGTTTTTACCCAAGACAAACCAAAACGGATGCGAGACGAGGTTTCGGGAGGCAAGACGCGCGGCCGGGTGCCTCGAAAACTAGCTGCAAAGCACCAAAAGTGGCGTACGACCACAAAAGTGGTCTCCTGGACCACAGTGTCCCTCTAGACAGAGGAAACAAGGTATGTTCCAAAAACCGTGCCAAACGGAGAATGTTAAGCGGTCCCGAGACAAGGCGCACGGCCGAAGGCTCCAAAAATCGGAAACTAGTCTCCAAACGGGAAAAGTGGCCTACAACCACGAAAAGTAGTCTACGACCATAGAGAGATGGTCTACGAGACCTCTCCCTCCCTCTGGGAAGGGAAACAAGGCTTGGTCCGCAAACCGAGCCGAAGCACAAAGAGTTCGGAGAGCCGGAGGCAAGGCTCCCAGCCAAAACTCCAAAGCTCGAAACGAGCACAACATGCGCAATCACCGAGCGCTCAATCGATGACGTCTGAGCCATAAAGTCAATCAAAAGTGGGGTGTCTACAATGATGAATTTCTAAATTATAAATGGATATTACAACAATTAAGATTCTAATGGTTGTAATCCTAAAAACAGGCAAATAGGTATTGAAATAATCTATTCCTTTCTTCTGTGTAAATCCCTTGGCTACTAATCTTGTCTTATATTTCTCTATCATTCCATCAGGTTTTAATTTATTTCTAAATTCCCATTTGCAACTAATAGCTTTACTCTCAGGAGATAGATTAGTCAACTCCCAAGTATTATTTTGAAGTATTGATTCAATTTCACTATTAATGGCTTCCTTTCAAAATGGTGCATCTAAAGATGACATAAATTCTATAAAAAAAGTATGGGTAAACTACCAAAAGGTCCAAATAGATAGACTTAATTCTCATCAAGTCCTATTGAAAATAAGTCTTGGAACAATCGTCACTAAAAATAATTTTTTAATAGGATTTTTTACATATGTAACTAAAAATTGATATTTAGTGACTTTTTTTTGTCTCGATTTTTATAAATTGCCGCTAAAACCTACTATTAGTGACATTTTTTTGAGATAAAATTTTCAAATTGTCACTGAAAGTTGAAAATTAATGACTTTTTTTAGGACAATTTTTTTAAACTGTCGATAAAACTTATAATTAGTGACATTTTTTGTAACAACATTTTCAAAATGTCACTGAAAATTAACAATTAGTGATGTTTTTTAATAGTGTATGATGAAAAATGTCATTAATTATCATAGGACCTATTGGATAATAAGTTCACTTAGTAGAACTTACATGTAAGTCTTTCTAAAAGTATTTGGTTCTCCTTCACTTAAAAATGTATAAAAATCATCTCCAAGGTTTTTCTATATTCAAGCGCTCTTACTCCTTCTAGGTTCTAAGTCTAGATGTTTAGAATCATCTCTCAAATGAATAACACTAGCACTAGTATTAATAAGTCTATTTACAACGTGATTGGAGATCCTAGTGTTATATGGAAAAATATCTTCCAAAAATGTAACTTCACAAGATTCAATTATTTTATTATTAGTAATTTCACTCATTTCAGAATTTATTACTAGAAATCTATTAGCACTACTATTTTGAGCATATTCTAAAAAAATGGTATCCATAGTTTTGGGTCCTATTTTCTTACGTTTAGGTTCTGGAATTGCTACTTCTGCTAGACACTCCCACACTTTCAACATTTTAAGATTAGGTACTCGTTTTTTTCCAGATTTCATAAGGTGTTTTATCATTATCATTCACAATCACTCTATTTAATATAACACAAGCAGTGAGTATTGCTTTCCCCAACAAGCTCTTCGGTAAACCAGAACTATTAAGCATTGCATTTATCATATCTATTAGAATTCTAATATTTTTCTTATTTTTATTTTTTTAAAGCTATTCCATTAGATAGTGGAGAATAAGGTGAGATTTCCTCATGAATAATTCCATATTCTACACAATAATTACTAAGAGCACCTACATGATATTCACCTCCTCTATTAAATCTAAGTTTCTTAATCTTCCTTTCTAATTGATTTTCAACTTCAACTTTATAAATTTTAAATTTACTAAATACTTCATCTTTGGTTTTAATTAAATATAAGTAACAAAACCTAGAACAATTATCTATTAAGGTTACAAAATACTTATTTTCTACTCTAGTTGGGGTCTATTAATATCACAATATGTATAAGGTCTAGGAGTTATGAATTTCTTTTTATAGATTTATAAGATTTCTTAGGTGTTCTGTTTGCACACATATTTCACATTTGCATTTGACATCAATAGGTGATGTAGGTACTAATTCTAAATCCATCATTTTCCTCATTTTCCTTAAATTCACATGTCCAAGTCTTCCATGCCACAAATCACAAACTTCAAGATTCAAAATATTATGAGAGGTATTATTAACTTCAAAAGATACATTTAATTTGATAAACCATCACATACAAAAACCTTTTCCAATAAAAATATCATTTTTACTTATTACAATTTTATTCGATTCCATTACAACTATGTAGCCTAACTGTACTAAACACAATCCACTGAGAAGATTTCATCTAACTTCAAGAACATATCACACATCTTTCAAAGTTAAGATCTTTTCAAAAGTTATCTTTAAATTTATATCTCCAAGGCCAAGTATCGGTGCGACTGATCCATTTCCCAAAGTTACACTTCCTCTACTTGATTTCTGGAAAGTTTTACAATAACCACAACCAAAACACACACATTTATTAGCCCCAGAATCTAACCACCAATCTTGATATTCAAAAGTATAATTAATTTCAGGATTATAACTAAAAGATGGTCCGGCAATTTCTTCTTTCTCCAAAATCATATTTTTATGACCTTTAGTAGTTTGCTTGTTGTTGAACCTTGGTTTTCCATGGAGACCAAATACATAGTTTCATGGAAAACATTTGCTCAAAATTAGAGGGAGTGAACCTCTCAATACCAACATCTATAGTTTCATATTCGGCCTCTAAGGTTTTCCATGGTTCTTTTGCAGTCGAGGTGGTTGACTGATACACATCATACAAATGGTTAGACAAAATACTAACGATTCTGTTATAACAATGAAATTCAATTTGTTCAGGTGACAACCAAGATCCAACAAAAACTTGTTCTTCTATGGCAAACATAAGACCCAACATAGTCAACCAATATTTTGCTTGTTTTTGTCATCTTTCAAAATTGTTACAATTAAATTTTTCAGGTTCCACACTGACAGTTTCTTCTAAATTAGCTATTTAATGTAATTAAATTAAGGACAAGAGAGCAAACAAGTTTATAAATCTGTAACAGACAATAATCAAATCAACACATATATTAATAAATTTGTAATTGGAAATCAAAGAAAAACAAAACCCAATAAAATATATATTGATCAAAATATATCAATAACGAAGTGTTGTTATGAAAATTAATTCAATTTAATATAATGTTAATCATTAACAAAAAAAATTTAAAACAAAATTTGTAAACACAAAACAAATAAACAATAGTTATATTATTAAATAGTGCACGAACAATATGTTTAGTTCAAAAACTTATATACACATATAGCATTCCAACAGAGAACAGAGAACCCAATTACAATTCATACATATATTACATACAAACATACATTATATCTATAGCATTCCTGTTACAATTCATACAAAACAGAGAACCCAATTTGAGAACCCAATCTGTAAAGTAACAAAACAGAATCTAAATTTGAATTGCAATTCGTACAAAAACTAAGTTTAGAAAACAAATAGCGACTTTAGATTGTTGTGAGAATTGAACAATAATTACTCTAAATCAATTTTACAAAATAAAGATATTAAACAAAACAGATTCTGGAAATAGGTTTTTTCCAATTTGATAAACCCATATATACATATATACATAACAAAATATGAAGAAAAGGGTTCAAAAAATAGTCTGTGTAATTGTGAGAGGCATATCAAAGACATTGTCCTAAAGTGGTAATGCGCTCCCCCAAAATACAACCCAAAAACTCACACTATCTAACACAACGCACAGTTGCACCAGAAAGGTTTGCCAAGCCTATATGGGTTGCCCAAAAATATGGAATAAAGAAAATTCAGGGAAGAGGAGAGGGTGAGAATAAGAAAACATTGTATATTGTTTTTTGCCTGAGTTAGAGTCCTACTTATATAGGTCCTACTTATATAGGCTCTTTGATGTCTGCTGGAACAGATACATCATTTGTTTTGAAACCAAACACTTATTTAAAATTCAAACAAATAATACTATTAAAAGAAATACATAAACAAATAACTAAATACAAATAAAAATAATATATAATAAAATAAAATAAATACAGATACAATTTTTAAGCTTTTAGAAAATTTTCAACAGAGAGATCAGTTAACATATCATGGCCTGGCCACACAAATCTTGAGTGAAAAGAGCCTAGCGAGGAGAGGCTTCACAAGTGGTTGATATATCAACCTCACTCTGCTACTACTTTTTATTGTTGAGGCATGAGATGGGACAAAACAAATTGAATAAAAAAAAAATTTGTTATACATAATTTTTTATTTACTGGCATAAGATGTGATAATAAAATTTTAGTATTTAAAACAAGACTCATGTAGTAAGAATTAATAAGGTAAAGTACACTCGTCTCTCTCAAGATTTGTAAATATATATATATATAATTAATTCTACATTTTTTATATAGTTATACTGGTTTTCCTTCATGTTAATGTATATACGGTATATATCCCTACATATATTAGGTATGAATTGTATATAATGAATTGTATTGAATTATTTGTCTTATACAGAGAAAGAGTATCCTACTATAAATCTAACTATGAGAAAGAGTATCCTATAAGAGACCTAAGTATGACAATGCCTAATATATCTAGGAAATCAATACCTAATATATGTAGGAATATATTCTATATATACATTAACATCCCCGCTCAAACTCAAGGAGGATAAACATCTTAAGTTTGGAGAGAGAAACCAAAACATGAAATAAAACTAAATAAAATAAAAGGCAAATAGATTGCAAAATCCGAACAGGGGTGCAACGGCGCTTGAAATAGATCATAGGTCGGAACTAAAGTCGGGAGACAGTTTATGGTCGTGTCGAACCATTATAGGAACTAGCTGAAACTAATGTCAAGACAATTTAAGGTCGTGCCGGACTGATATAGAAACTGATTAGAACTAATGCAAGAGACAATTTATGGTCATGTCAGACCATTGTATAGATTGGCTAACCAGAATCAATGTCGGGACAGTTTGAAGGGGTCATGCTGGACCGATATAGGAGCTAACCGGAATCAATGTTGGGACAGTTTAAAGGAGTCATACCGGACCGATGTAAGAGCTAACCAGAATCAATGTCGGGACAGTTTGAAGGGGTCATGCTGAATCAATGTAGGAGTTAACCGAAATCAATGTCGGGACAGTTTAAAAGGGTCATACCAGACCGATGTAAAGAGCTAACCGGAATCATTGTCGGAACAGTTTAAAGGGATTATGCCGGACCGATGTAGAGAACTGGATATTGAACCAGCAAGCGTGGCACACACATAACTTATGACGTGGTGTTGAACGATGATGGCAATAGAGAGACTGGATATTAACACTTCAAATTTGGATTCATATATTAGTTAAGTCATTTTTCGTCAACAATTCGTCAGTCATATGAACGGAAAAAAAAAATGTTGTCATCATTTATTTTCAACTAAAATTTATATTTATCTTTATTTATTTCAATGTATATTCATCATTTGTATTACTTTAAATCGATTTAATCATATTAAAAGGAATGTCAGTGCAATTATATTAAAGGTTTGAAACTAACTGTATTCTTTATAAATTTTAGGAAAGGTAAGTATAATTTACCATAATTAATTTTCAAAATGAGAGTCAAAACAATAATATGATAAGTACCTGGTCGCTGAATAATTTTTTTTTTTTTTCTTTTTTTAAATGCAAGATATGGCTCCCAAAGTTTGTTAATGGTCACCATTGGCATTGCTCAACAGCAGCCCAAAAATGAAACTGTGAAAGTGATGTATCAATCCATGACAATCCAAACACAATCCCAACCCCCATTAGTGCAGAGCATGTTCTTTCAACTGCCACAACTTAAAGGAAGAGTTCTTGTAAGGAGTTTGTAATAACCATATGAATTATTAGTTTATATATATATATATATATTCAAAGAGCAATAACATATTTAAAAAATATTACATTAAACATATCATTGACCTAACAATAATTAAAAGGTTAACAATTACCAAGCTTAAAACCCAATCAATCAAGGGTGAAGTACTAATAAATTTCAAAATGTGATTTTGTGAACTATTTAGTCATTCATTTTTTCTTGTAAACCCAAAGGCAGGTTAAAGTGAAAATTACACAAAATGGTAGTCACTTATATGTTTTGGTTTAATTTTCTAAGGATAAAAGTGTGTTTATCTAAACGTAAAATTACACATTTGGACAATACCCATTATAGAGGTTTTGAATTTTTTCTCCTAGAACAAATCTTACATTACGAAAAAAAATATAACACTCTAATAACGTAACACTCTAATGTAACATTCAATGTAAAACACTAAAAAAACTCTTTGGTACACTTTTTCTAAGCGTAACACTACAAAAATACTCATTAGTGTACTTTTTGTAAACGTAACACTCCAATATAATACTATAACAACCTTCATTCTTGTCTTAGTCATGTTCATGAGCATTTACATGATTTTGCCTTGTTAAACTTGCATCTTTAGACTTTGATTCGTTTTGCCTATGTAAAGGTTCCTGTTTTGTTTTGATGCTATCATGTTTTGCCTAGGTATTATATGCATGCTCTGTTCCTTCCTTGCTGTCTCAAGCCTAGGTCATCTATCCTTGCTGTCTCAAGCCTAGGTCACACTTTTGAACCTCTTACCTACGCCATTGAGCGCCAACACCTAGGACCATCTTGAAACCACCTTGGTTGACCTCCACCGTCACCTAGGCATATTGGCTGAGATGTGCATCATCTAGGCTGAGATGTGCATCACCTAGGCCAAGATGTGTATCATCTAGGCCAAGATGATTAATCATCTAGGCATTCGAGATCCATGATCCTTGAACCTAGCAACCTTTCATTCCGGGACTGGTACGACCTAGGCCAAGGTGTGGCACACCTAGGTCAAGTGTTATCCTTCCTAGCCGAGATCATTGAAACCTTCTTGTCCGAAGCCTATGTCTTGATCCGAGATCCTTGCCATGTCAGAACACCCTTGTCACCTCACTTGTTGTACACACTTTGTCATACTCTTGTCTTGTCATTCTGGCACCTTTTTGAGGAGATCCAACCAGACATTTCCACGTGTCCCAGCAGAGGGTTAAGTCAGCTGGCAGTAGAGAAAACATATCATTACCATATCTTTGCCTTTGAAGAAAAAGAGAAGCTCTAGGAAGAGGAAGAAGGAGTTCTTAGAGTGAGAATAAATTTCCAAGCTTGATCCTTAGAGTTTGAACCATTTGATTCGTGTTTTGAGGTTAGACTCTTGATCTACTCTTGTTGTTCTTTACGTTGATATGATCACATTGCATGATCTAGCATGATTCACGAGCCATGCATTGATTTAAAGTTTGTTTTAGAGAGAGAAAGTGATGTTCTTGTGTTCTTGAAAGAAAACCATGTTTTGATCCGAAAGTTTATACCAAGTCCTATGTTTTTGTGTTTATTTTCATGAAATCTTCAAGTATAGGTACCCAAGTCCATGTTTTTGAACTCATAACATGAAATCTCAGATTTTGAATAAGAAGTTATAATTTTAGCCTTCATGTTCTTCAAGAGGAAACCCAGATTTCTAGACTTCATTTGCCTAAGTGTGGTCACTGAGACCTACTCTTGCCTAGACCTCACACCTAGGCCAAGCATCGTATCTCACATTGGCCTACCTTGCATGATCACTTGCACCTTAGCCTATCTTGTATGCACACCTAGGCCGACTACCACACACCTAGGCCAACCACCACACACCTAGGCCGACCATGGTACACCCTTGCCGGCACCTTGTAACATCTCAGCAGGCAGCCGCACACCCAGGCCTAGGAGACCACACCTCGGCCAAAAGGTGTGGGACCTCAGCCAAGACTTCCTGAGTTCACCCAGTTAGGCCATTTTGGCCTAGATCATCTCTGTGCATCCATTCCGAGACCTGGTTGGTACCCAGCGTGTTTTTCCTAGAAGAAAAACAGTGTTTTGACTCCCAGCACATGTTTTGCTTTGTCTTGACTTGGTTTTGAAAAGAAATGCCGGGATCATTTTCATTTATGTAAAGCTTGTTTTAAGAATGCATTGCACAACCATCTTTGAGCATTCCTTCTTGTCTTCTTGAAATGCATTCAGTGGATTTTGCCATGTATTTGTAGGTCTTGGATTCTTGCCTTAATCCCTACATCCGAAGAACTATTGTGAGTGGTATTTTTAATAATGCTATGTTATAAAGTTTTGATAAAGCTTTGCTTTGTTTTGAAAAAGTATTTGATCAAGCATAAATGATTATCCTTTAGTTTTTGTATCAAGTATTATGTTTGTTTTGATGACATTCTTGAAAAGTCCTTAGTACTAGGGGACTATAATGCAACTAGTACCCTTGTTTGAGATATCTCCTTTGCTATCGACGGTCTTGTACGGGTGGGTTTGTTTAATCGATTCCGAGTCGATTATTCCCTTGTTTTGTCAAGAATGTCATCCCTTGTATTATGTTGATGCTAGTAAGCATCCCTTAAAGCTTTGAAAGACTTTGATAGATGAACTTGGTTCATCCCTTGATTTTGTACAAGCTATGATACGTACTGTTTTGATAAAGATCTCGGATATCATTCATTCAAACATTTATTACTTATATCATTCACTGAGTATCCAAGCACACCCTCTCCTTTATATATATGTAAGTGATGAGCAAGAAGGCGGTGTCGCCTAAGATGTTATTTGCAAGATGTTTTGGATTCATATTTTGTTAGCATTTTGAAGATTATGCTTCTTAGCTTGTAGTTCATGTCTTTTGTATATTTCGGCTTGAGAAGCCTTTTGATCAAGATGTAATATTTAGTTTTAATTCATTTGTATGAAAGATGTAAAACCATGTTAAGATGTATGACATTTCATTTGATTTATGCACAGCTCTCATGGACTACTTAGATTTAAATTTGCTTCCGCACATGTAAGCTCCATATATATACTCTGATTGTGTGAATCTTTGTACGTTGGCCTTTGGTAATCTCGGATTACTGGCCATCATGACACCATTCTACTAGGGGCGAAATGGGATCGTGACAAATACACACAAAAACTCCTTATTGTATTTTTTTTCCAAATGTAACACTCAGATAAATGTAACACAAAAAAAACTCCTTAGTATATTTTTTTCAAATATAACATTCAAATCAATCAGCTTGTTTGGTTCCATTTTTCTAAAAACAGTTTTCAAAAAATTCTACTTTCTTATTTTCCGTGTTTTTTTGTTTTTATTGAATTTTTTTAATATTTTAAGCAATTTTTTTACTTTTTAGACACACCTAACATAAATACACCTAAAAAGTAAAAAAAATTGTAAAAAAAATCTTTTAAAAATTCACTAAATACCAAAAATACAAAAAAAAAATACAAGAATTCAGTATATTTTTTGTATTTTTATGTATTTATTAATTTTTTTAACATATTTTTTCAAAAAATTTTTACTTTTTAGATACATTTAAGTAAGGTGCATCTAAAAAATTTTAAATTTTTTTTTTAAAAATTTCAAAAATTTAAAAATATTCACTAAAAACAAAAAAAATACGAAAATCAAAAAACTCAGTTTTCAAAAAACTTAATTCAGAAAACTCAAACCAAACACACTGAATGTAATTTCAAACATAACACTCCAATGTAACACACAAAAATACTAAAAAAAATTCTAATGTAATTTTTCTAAACGTAACACTCACAATTTGAAATTATACATTTGCTCAAAACTTACTAAGGAATTTTTGTACTCCTTTTGAAATGGTTTGAATAATCTCACATCCTTTTGGAATGGTTTGAAGAATCTCATATCCTTTTTTCGGAGGGTTACATTTGGGAAAAGTACACATAAGAGTTTTTTTTTTTTTTTTTTGTTACAATGTGATGTTACACTAAGTAAGAAATTTTTTTGGAGTGTTATGTTTGGAAAAAGTACACTAACAATTTTATTTTTTTTTGGGGTAAATTACATTGACACCCCCTGAGGTTTATATTTATTATAATTCCCCCTCACATTTTGGAAATTACATCTCCCCCCTGAGGTTTAAAGTTTCATTATAGATTCCCCCATTCAGCAATTTAATTTTCTTAAAAACCAATTTTGCCCTCATTGGGTAAATTACATTGACACCCCTCACGTTTTAGAAATTACAATCCCCTCCCTAAGGTTTAAAGTAACATAACCAATTGTCCCATCGGTTAATATTAGTTAGAAAAAAAAATTCATTGAAAAAAAAAATTAATTGAAAAAAAATTTTCTTAGTAAAGTTTTTAAATTTCTGTTTAAAAACCAACTTAAACTCATTTTTTGAATTTACGTTTTTTCCTCAAATTTACAAACTAAGACAACCTTTTATAAACCAAAAAAATTATAAAACAAGTTTTTATGACAGCTTTTTAAATTTTTATAATATAAATTGAAAACTGAAAATGAAATGGTTACCAAACAAACTTGATGGTAAAAATGTCATAAAATTAACAAATAATTAAATAAGTTACCAACGTAAAAAATGATTTATCAAAAGATTTTTAGGTTATGTATGGTTTGATTTTTAGAAAAAAAATTTAAAAATTAAAAATTAATTTGGTTAAGAAATAAAAAATAAAAAATTATTATCAAACCATACATATTCTTAAGCTATGTACCACCAAACACATAATATTTTTTACTTTTTTATTTTTTATTTCTTAACCAAATTAATTTTAAATTTTTAAAAAAAAATTCTAAAAATCAAACCATGCATAGCCTAAGAATCTTTTGATAAGTCATTTCTTACGTTGGTAACTTATTTAATTATTTGTTAATTTTGCTACATTTTTACCATCAAGCCTGTTTGGTAACTATTTCGTTTTCAGTTTTCAATTATTATTTACAAAAATTTTAAAAACTGACATAAAAACTTATTTGATAATTTTTTTGGTTTATAAATGGTTGTCTTAGTTTGTAAATTTGAGGAAAAACCGTAAATTCAAAAAATGAGCTTACGTTGGTTTTTAAACAGAAATTAAAAATTTTACTAACAAAAAATTTTTTCAATTAATTTTTTTTCAATTAATTTTTTTTTCAATGAATTTTTTTTCCAACTAATACTAACTGAAGGGGTAATTGGTAATGCTACTTTAAGCCTTAGGGAGAGAAGTGTAATTTCTAAAATGTGAGGGGTGTCAATGTAATTTACCCAATGAGGGCAAAATTGGTATTTAAAAAAATTAAACTATTAAAGGGGGGAATCTATAATGAAACTTTAAACCTCAGCGGAGGAGATGTAATTTCCAAAAGGTGAGAGGAGAACTGTAATAAATATAAACCTCAGGAGGTGTCAGTGTAATTTACCCTTTTTTTTTAGTGTTACATTGAATTGTTACGTTTGAGTGTTATATGAGAGTGTTACAGTTTGAAATTATATTGCCCAAAATTTATTAAGGAATTTTTTACTCATTTTGAAATGTTTGAAAAATCCCACATCCTTTTTGGAATGTTTGAAAGATCTCATATTTCAAGTCATTTTTGTACTCCTTTTGAAATTTTTTTCAAATAAAAAAGATTCTCATATAAAAATTCATCTCAAATTTCATTCTTATAGATGGTGTACATTACTTTTCTAACACAAAAAAAAAAAAAAAAAAAAAAAAAAAAAGAGAGAAGGAAACATAATAAGGGTATACTGTAAATTTAATTTTTAAATAATATATTAAATCTACCGTTTCAAAATCAATGAGACTAATTGGTTTATAAAAAAATCCTTAAGACTAAATGATTATATCATTTCTCAAAATGTAATTTATAAGTAAATTTCTCATCAATCAATTGGACTAGTTCAATTGGTCATTCATATTCACTTCCATCTAAATACAATGATTGATAACTTATCCCGTATTAGGGGCTTTGTTGTGTTGTTTACTACTTCTCCATTATGGGGCTCTTCTTAGGTTATCGTTGAGCTGGTGGTTGGGTTTCTTCCCCTATTATGGGCTTTTTTTTGTTAGATTGGTTGTTAGACTAGCCTCGTTTGGGAACAGGCTAATTTAGTAACTTTTTAGCTATTTGGCTAAAAAGGTAGGTAAAAAAAACTTGTATGTTTGGGATGACTTTTTGGCTAATTACGAAAAGATGTGCAAAAAGTAGAGAGAAAAGAGAATCTTTGACTTTTTGGTATGGGTTGTTGGCTTTTTGGCTAATTTAGTAACTTTTTGGCTAATTGGCTAAAATAGCCTCTTGCCAAACGAGGCCTAATTTTTTATATTATAAATACTCTTATTGATTTAAATAATAATAATAATAACAATAACAATCGATCACAAAGTCCAAACCCAACAATCATTACTAGTTGCATATAGTCCTCATAATAGAAAACAGATAAAAACGACAAAGAATCAAATAACCATTAAGCCAAAAACCCTTATTCAAACTCATTTTCCTAAGAGTTAAACACACGACCTCACACTAATAAGCCAAAAATCCTTATTCAAATTAGTTTAGAAAATTTGCCTCCAATTAAATTTGTCTTTCAAAATTTTCAAAACTATTAAACTAATCACAAGCATTGAATTCAAGAATGACACACATAGGGGGGAAAAACACTCAATACCATCATTCATATTGTACAAAGGAAAATATAATAATTACAATAAAACTTTTATCCAATTTTTTTTTTGTCCTAAACACATAACAATGGATTTAAAGGGATGTAAAAATGGCCCGACTTGGCCCACCCAAGCCCGGCCTTAGGCTGGCCCACTGTTGAGCCTAGTGGGCTCCTACAAAAAATTGGGTTGGACTGGGCTGGTTCTCTCGCCCAAAATCACAACCCAAACCCAAGCCGAGGCCTAGGGATACTCTGGCATTGGGTCGAGTTGGCAAGCCAACCTCGGGTCAAGCCACCTGGCCTAGGCTTGGGCTCAAGCTTGGGGCGAGTCTTGACCATTTTTTAATTTTTTTTTAAAAAAAATTTACTAAAATTTTATTTTTTTCCCACCAAAATAGCTTGAAAATGAGAGTGGGCAGGGCCTTGAAGTGGGTGTCTTGAGCGGGCTAATGGGCCAAGCTCAAACCAAGCCTAGCGAAATGGGCAGCGCCGAGCCTCAAAATAGACAACCCAAGCCTAAGCCTAGGGTCTTGGGCTGAGCTTAGGCCTGGGCCCGGACCTCAACAAGCTACAAGTAGGATTCGAGTGGGCTGTGGGGCGATGGGTTGATTTTACACCCCTCGATTTTATATCCATTGCTAATGTGGATCCTAGTACTTTTATAGTAACAGAACAAAAAAAAAATGAAATAACAAATTGGGTAAATTACACTGACACCCCCTGAGGTTTATGTTTATTACAGTTCTCCCCTCACCTTTTGGAAATTACATCTCCCTTCTTGAGGATTAAAGTTTCATTACAGATTCCCCCCTTCAGCAATTTAATTTTTTTAAATACCAATTTTGCCCTCATTGGGTAAATTACATTGATACCCCTCACATTTTAGAAATTACAATCTCCTCCCTAAGGTTTAAAGTAGCATTACCAATTGCCCCCTCGGTTAGTATTAGTTGGAAAAAAAATTCATTGGAAAAAAAATTATTTGAAAAAAAAAAATTAATTGAAAAAAAAAATTTGTTAGTAAAGTTTTTAAATTTCTGTTTAAAAACCAACGTAAGCTCATTTTTTGAATTTACGCTTTTTTCTCAAATTTACAAACTGAGACAACCTTTTACAAACCAAAAAAATTATCAAACAAGTTTTTATGACAGTTTTTTAAATTTTTGTAAATATAAATTGAAAACTGAAAACGAAATGGTTACCAAACAGACTTGATGGTAACAATGTCGTAAAATTAACAAATAATTAAATAAGTTACCAACGTCAGAAATGACTTATCAAAGATTTTTAGGCTATGTATGGTTTGATTTTTAGAAATTTTTTTAAAAAATTAAAAATTAATTTGGTTAAGAAATAAAAAACCATGCATAGCCAAATTAATTTGATAATTATTTTTTATTTCTTAACCAAATTAATTTTTAATTTTTAAAAAAAATCATGCATAGCCTAAGAATCTTTTGATAAGTCATTTCTTACGTTGGTAACTTATTTAATTATTTGTTAATTTTACGACATTTTTACCATCAAGTCTGTTTAGTAACCATTTCGTTTCTGTTTTCAATTTATATTTACAAAAATTTTAAAAACTGTCATAAAAACTTGTTTGATAATTTTTGTAGTTTATAAATGGTTGTCTCAGTTTGTAAATTTGAGAAAAAAATGTAAATTCAAAAAATGAGCTTACATTGGTTTTTAAACAGAAATTTAAAAACTTTACTAACAAAAAAATTTTCAATTAATTTTTTTTTCAATTAATTTTTTTTCCAACTAATACTAACCGAGTGGACAATTGGTAATGTTACTTTAAACCTTAGGGAGGGGATTGTAATTTCTAAAACGTGAGGGTGTCAATGTAATTTACCCAATGAGGGCAAAATTGGTATTTACAAAAATTAAATTCCTGAACGGAGGAATCTATAATGAAATTTTAAATCTCAGAGGAATGTAATTTTCAAAAGATGAGGGGAGAACTATAATAAATATAAACCTCAAGGGGTGTTAGTGTAATTTATCCTAACAAATTTATTTATATATAACATTACGCTGGTTCTAGTTTACTATTGTTGGTAAACTAAACAACTGCACCTAGGGTGTGGTTGGTGAGATTAAGTGCGATTTGCGGAAAAAATTATAAACAAAATCATGAATGACAGATTAGGAAATAATCAAACTGTGGTTTTGACAGTTTCAACTAGGTGATTCTGATCAAAAAAAAAAAAAAAAAAATTAGGTGATTGAAAAGTAATCTTAAATAATTTTCAAGCATTTGCATAATATACAACACTAATTTACATAATATATATATATATATATATATAACACTAACTAATTTTATAATATATTTTTCATATATATAACATTAATTTGCGATAAATTTCACATCTTAAACATCTTTTAAAAAATAATCTTAAATAATTTTCAAGTATTTGCATAATATATAACACTAATTTACATAATGTGTATATATATATAGCACTAACTAATTTTACATTATATTTTTCATATATATAACACTAATTTACAATATATTTTTCATATATATAACACTAATTTACAATAAATTTTGCATCTTAAATATCTCTCATACAAATTTTTACTTTTATATTTCATTAGAGGTTAAAAAAAAAAAAAAAAAAAAAAAGGCATATGTGTTAACTATAAAGGAGCGGAACAATACGGTTTCAAAGGCGGATTACAAATTTCAAACCGCAATTCAAACTAACCCGGAGTGTGATAGTAGAGATGATGGTAGTGTAGCAATATGGTGGAATTGATAAAATTTTGATTTGAAAAACGTTTTCCGCCTTTTAAAAATAGAAAATACTTTCTATCTAACTAGGTTTATTTTTTATTGACGTAGAGAATGTTTTTTCGTTGTACCAAATGCCAAAAAATTTAAACAAAATATTTTCTGCCGATAAACGAAGTGTTAAGCCCAAGTTGTTCCATCAAGTGTTTTAAAAAAATGATTTTAATAAGTTTTACGATTTCACAAAATAATAATGTGTTTAGAAACTAAAATATTAAAAAAGTAAAAATAAACAAAAAAATCAAACAAAAAACTGTGTGTGTTTTTATTCAAGTTTTTGTTTGTTTTTATTGAACATTTTGACTTTTAAAATCCACTTGACTAGCAAACCAAAAAAACAAAAAATATATAATAAAAAATTTAAAAATATCTACTAAATAAATAATAAATAAATAAAAAGGTAAGAACAATTTTTTTTTTTTTGGCTTTTTTGTCTTTTAGTAAACTTTTTTTAAAATTTCAATGGCTGAGCAAAAGATTTGAATCGAAAATATTCATATTTTTTACCTCTATCACTTCTAATTCTCTTACCGAATTGATTTTCAATTTCAAAAAAGAAATTTTTTAATTTTCTCTCTATCAATAAACAAAATTTGATTAAAATATTAAAACGATTCACAACTAAAATTCTTTTGAAAATAAGTTTTTAAAAATCAAACCATAAGAGATATTTTTTAGAAATATATACATTTGAAGATCACATGAGTTTGTGTTAAAATCCACCTACTACACACCTACCACTACCACCTACCACACACACTCACCTACTTCACCTACTCTCCACCTACTCCTCGCCTACTCCAAATCCTCTTCTATATATAGGAATCATGAATCATTGTAATAAATATCAATACATCAATCTATAATACATCAATTTTTACATGGTATCAGAGCAATAAGATTTAGACCTATATTGTTTTCCCCCCGGCGGGCAGCCGGCCGGCAACCTTGCCTTCGCTGCCCGTTGGAGTTTTTCTACACATACCTTGAAATTTCTTCGAGTCCACCACCTTCACGCCCAACTCCTTCGAGTCGCAGTCCTTGTCTCACCAAGCTCACACCAGATTGCTCATCAACCTTGCTGTTGACTTCATTACATCTCATCCTCAGGCAAAAAAAAAAAAAAAAGCGGCTGTCACCACTCTTTCTTTCCCATACTCTCTTTCTATTTCTCTCTCTCAAATGGAGCCATTTTCGCCGGCATTAGACCTAGACAATCTCAGAGCCATCAAAGTCCTCGGAAAAGGAGCCATGGGCACGGTCTTTCTCGTCCACGACCAGTCACTCGACCCGTCTGCCCGCCGCCCGTTCGCTCTCAAAGTCGTCGAGAAATGCTCTCTCCACGCCGCTGACCGCCGTACCCGCTGGGAGCTCTCCGGCGGTCATCAGATTCTACCCGGTTGAGATCATCATGTGCTCTCTCGGGCTAGGCTGGGCTCTCTCTTTAGTTGCAAGAGAAGAACACCAAACACAGGGGGCTGCTGGGGTGTCCTTCTCACCAGAGATATGTGCTCCACTTGTTGCCACCCTTCCCTTGGAGATCAAAGGCGTCATTGAGGAATTTATAACGGTTCCTTTTTGCCTCCACCACGACCCGTGTGACGCCCTTGGCAATCTCGTCGGAATCACGAAGCATTTCAAGGGAAAAATAGTACTAATCAGCAGTGGGTTTGTGAGAAGTGCACCAACGGCTATGCTGTTCAATCTGATCCCAAACCTATTTCTCTCTTCTCTCTCTCGACATCACCAAACTCTTTTTACTTTTCTTCTCTTCTTTCTTTATTTTTCTTTTACTTCCTTTACCTCCACTCACCCACGTGACTCCCTCTCCAACCTATATTTCTTTATTTTTTCTGACGCCACTAACCCTTTTGCCCCCCACCCACGATTCCCCTTACTTTAACCTCAATCCTCTCTCTACACCGACGCACGTGGCACATGATTCCCCCTCTTTATTTTGTCAGACTCCATATCCCCCACAATGTGCTGTTGCCAACACCCATCCTTCCTCCCACTCGAGTATATAGAATATATATATATTTTTTTTCTCACCCCAAAAAAAAAAAAAAAAAAAAAACAATCACCCCGCCCACTCCATGATACCCATTTTATTCTTATTCTTCTTCTTATTACTCCGGGTTCCGTCCCTCTCTTCACCTATCTTTTATTTTCTCTATATATCTCTATATCTGTCCATTCCCACTACTTCTGATTTTTCACCTTTTTCTTTTATTTTCATTCCACACAACCAACACAAATCCAAACAAAAAAACAAAAAAAAACAAAAAAAAAAAAGACAAAAAGAAGAAGCAGCAGAACTGCACACCAAACTTTGTTTTATTTATATTAGGGATCAACCCCGATCCCAATTTTACACCAAAAAACAAAAAAAAAAAACAAAAAAACAAAACCAACACACCAAAACACAACACCAAAAGATTTGTTTTCTTTTCTGCAGACGGCCACCCACCGACCTACTCTGCCGCCGGTCTCTTCTTCTTGCCTCCGTCTTGGACGGCCCTTGACGGTGTTGCCTCCGTACTTCCTAGACCACCAAGCAAGTTGCCTCCTCCCTGCTCCTCCACTGCAGCATATGGCGGACCTCCAAATCGGAACATCACGGTGGCCTTCCGCTTCAGCTCCTTATTTTCCGCCTTTAGCACACTTATCTCTGCTCGCGCATCCTTATACATGCGCTGGAGCAGAGCCAATTGGGCGTTTAACTGCTGCACCTCATTTGTCCTACTCTGCAGCCGGTGTGACAAGTTTGTGACCGCAGTCATGGTTTCCACACATGACTTCAATGTATACTGATTGGCCTCCACATCCGATTGCACTGCCATTCTTTGCTCCACAGACCGCATAGGAAAGTTCAACGGAGCAAACTCCGGGGCGCTTGGTTGAGGTTCCAGTGCCACCGCACCAGTTATCTCTCTTGTTGACTCGTTGAGGTCGGGAAAGAGAGTGAGCAGACCACGGGAAGAAGAGGCCATGTTATGGGTTGCTGAGTGTTTCGGCTGTTACAGATGTTTCAGATGTTACAGAGAACGAAGAGGTTTCAACTGGTTTGTTATGCTTCCAAGCCTCAGACTTCGCTTTGGTTTATAAAGACAAAGACAACGAGGCCGACACGCGCTCTGTCGATCACGTGCCTCGCCGCGTGTCTGGCGCGCCTTTTGATGGCGCGCCTTTTGAGGGCGCGTCTTTTGAGGGCTCGCTATATATATCTACATGTATATCTTTTGGGCAGCCTATATACACCATCATACAGTATCTCCTACAACGGTCCGACATGACCCCATAAACTGTCCCGACATTGATTCCGGTTAGCTTTTCCAGTGTCCTCTACACCATTATGACACAACCATCCAGTGTCATCTACCACGTTATGACACAACCATCCAGTGTCCTCTACAACGTTATGACACACTCATCCAGTGTCTTCACCAACGATCTGACCCGACCATACAGTGTCTCCTATCCTCTTTTATTTTTTATGTATTTTCTTGTTTTGTTACTCTCTCCAAACTCAAGTTGGTTAGTTCCTATCCCCCTTGAGTTTGCGGAGGACTGTTAAAATCCACCTATTACACACCTACCACTACCACCTACCACACACACTCACCTACTTCACCTACTCTCCACCTACTCCTCATCTACTCCCAAATCCTCTTCTATATATAGGAATCATGAATCATTGTAATAAATATCAATACATCAATCTATAATACATCAATTTTTACAGTTTGGTAAAACAACTCTACCATTCCTCATGTAGTTTTTACAGCTTCTCAACGTAGTACATAGGCATGCATATCCATAATTGTCATTCCTTCCTTCAAATGGACTCAATCTGGATCTCTTTCCTCTTTCCTTCAAATGGAGACAACAAATTACATCTTTATCGTTATTTATGTTAGAATGTAATACAATCTTTTAATGTAAGGAAAAATAAGTATAAGTAAAAATTATATATATTAAGAAAAAGTTTAAAAAAAAAAAAAAAAAAAGATTAAACTATACATGTGATTCTTGTAATTTATCTATTATTTCAATTTGTTCTCTATTGTTTTAATTGTATCAATTTTGTCCTTTAATTTTCACGCTGTATAAATTTACACCTATAGTATGTCCATAATTTTTTCACTAAATTTTTAAACTTTCATAATATAAGCTAAAAAGTGTCATAACTTTATGTTGCATACCATAAATTTAATATTCGTAACTTTACCACAAAATAACATAATATGCACCACAAATATTAATAAATATTACCACAAAAATTCATAAATTTTTTTAAGATGTGCACATTTTCAAGAGTACATGCCGTAGATTTCTCCAAGAACAAATTATATACTTTTTTTGAGTTTCAAATTAATCTAAATGTTAAGCAAACGCCTCAATTGAAAGGGGCCTTGTTTAGTACAATCAAGCATGGTTGTTTCTTCGTAAATTCGAACTCCAAACTCTTAAAAGGTTAAGAGGAAATTTTAGATCAATATAAAATTAAAAAAATAATGTCAAATAAATAGTAAATATTATAAATGTCATATATATATATATATACTATTAAAAGTAATGTTTTTCTCATACTTAAGTGGCACATTATAAGCGTTTACTTTTTTCTAAGAAAGTCACGTCAACATATATTTTCTTAATTACATATGAAATTCTACACAAACCAAAACTAATTTAAATTATACTAACTTTATCTATTTTATATGGACTCTATTTGACAAATATTTCTTTTCTACATATTTTTCATGATAAATTGAGATAATCCACAAACTCAATACCAATTTTGCGTTTCACGTTTTTCTTTTTAATTTTTTCAAGGATATTAGGATTTTTTTTTTAAATACTAAATTGCTTTTTTTTTTTCTTCTTATTTTCCCATGAATTATTCTATACTCAATACTAATTATATATTATTCTATATTATTGATTTGTCCTTTAAATTTTATAGTGCTTCTATATATGAAATTATACTTCATTTCCTACATTATTTTATATAATCGCAACTCACGGGAGGAAAAGCTTGCATAACAATGATACTCTGGAGGAACCTCTAATGTTTTGATTTACTGCTTAAGTTACTTTTTCAATTGTTGAACAGTAAGTTCTTTTATCTTTTGATATCATATTACAGATGATTAAGCACTTCACACATTGAGATGTATCTATCATTTAAATATTATTATTATTATTATTATTATTATTATTATTATTATTATTATTTTGTTTAGATGTTGTTATGTGATTTTTTTTTTTTGGTTAGTCATTGTTGAATTTCTCTTATGTAGTTGATATTTTAATTTAATTAAGAATGTTTATTTTACAATCTTATAATTTAAATATATATATATATCATATAAAATCACTAAATAATAATTAGACTACAACATATTTATATTTAAATTTTTTAATAAATTTTATATAATTTCTATTTCTACTTATTTTTATTTTCCAAATGAATATAAAAGAAAAATAAATAATTAGAATTACTTTTAATTTTATGTTACTAATTCTTTTTTTAATTTAACTATTATTTTTAACATAAAAATAAGTATTTATTTTTCTATTTTATAATTTAATATATATCATACAAAATTGAGTAATGATTCATCCCCCCTTTTCCCCCACCCCCTTTGACCCCCTCTCTCTCTCATTGGTTACCTTTTCTTTTTCTTTTTCTTTTTTTTCCTGCTCCACCAATCACTCCCTGCCACGTGGCAAAGGGGGGTGAGGGGGTGACCCCCAAAAGGGGGTCCCAAGCATTATTCTTAAAATTAATATATAAGTATTCAAGTAATAATTTTATACCACAATAGCGCTAATATTATCAAAATAAATAATTAAAATCATACTTTAACTTTAATTTTAAATTTAAATTATTTTTTTATAACACACATTATACCATCAAATATTTTTTGAAAAAAAAAATACGTGATTGTACGGGTCAACTGCTAGTTAGTAACTAAAATCATAAATATGTAATAACTTCATCAAATTACCTACTGATAATTTTCCCAAAGTTTAATGACATTATTACTTAGCACTCGTTTGGCAGTTGGGAGGGCTTTTTTTTGTGTGGCTAATTTAGTTATAAAAAGATAAAATATGTTAAAAAGTTAATAAAATAAAATGTTATATCTAAATCAGAATTATTGTATTTTTTTTCCTGACAAAAGTCAAAAAAATTCATCCCAAATAAAATTTTTTGAATTTAATTTAAAATAATTAAAAACATCAAAAAGCTAAAAAATTAACCTATATTCCAAACCAATCCTTAAATTAGGCGCCACGTTGGATAGTGATGAAGTTTAGTATTTCGGTGAACCTATGGTCCAACGTCCACCCCGTTATGCAATTGGATATTCTGAAACTCAATAGGGGTGGTTGGGGAAGAAATTTATTTGACTTTTTAGGTTAAAATAATATTAAAAGATAAAATAAATTAAAATATTTAATAAAATAAAATATTACGTTAAACTCATAATTATTTTATTTTTTCTTCTACAAATTTCATATTCAATTACAAAAACAAAAGTAACTCTCTTTCCAAATATAATTATTTTAACTTATTGAAATAGGCAAAAACTAAAATAACCTACAAACCTGCAAAGATTCAAGATAGGGTCTATTTGGACCCATAGTCTTTAGATATGGGGTGTTTGGGAAGATAAAAATTAGTTTTTTTATTTTTATAACAAAAAGATAAAATAGTTCAAAATAGTCAATAAGACAAAATATCACAACAAATCTATAATTATTTCACTTTTTTTTCTCACAAATATCACGTCTAATTATAAAAAAAAAAACTAACTTTCTTCCCAAACATAAATATTTTAACTTACTAAAATAGTCAAAAACTAACTTATTAAAATAACGAACTTACCAAACAAGGCCATAAATTGTTAATTGTTCTTTTCCTCTATCTTATAGAAAATGCTAACTCTTTCTTTAAACGAATAAAATATAAATTAAAAAAAGAGGTTATGCTCTAGTCTTTCCATCGCAAAATAATAGTCTCTTTGGGAGAATTCAATTTTTTTTTGTAGTATAATTATTGTACTTTAAAAATATTGATTTTTCAAAATTATCCGTTGATACTACATTTTTTGGAAAATATTAATTGTCATGATTATACTTTTTGTATTGTTAATGAATTTAAAAGAAAGAAAAAATAGAAAATTTATATTATTTTAATCCTTAATTTTTGAAAGAAACTAATATTTTGAGATAATAAAAAATGAAATAAAAAACTAATATTTTGAGACGAAATAAGTATTTATTTTGACTAAAAATGTTTTCTATGGTGCCGGGTGATGGTGGTGATAGATTGGCAAAGGTGATTGTGGTGGTAAAAATTCATACATGTACTTAGGCCCTGTTTGAGAACAGGCTAATTTAGTAATTTTTTAGCTATTTGGCTAAAATATGAGTTAAAAAAAATTAATATGTTTGTGATGACTTTTTGACTTTTTACAAAAAGATGTGTAAAAAGTAGAGAGAAAAGAGAACATTTGACTTTTTGGTATGGGTTGCTGACTTTTTGGCTAATTTAGTAACTTTTTGACTTTTTGACTAAAAAGTTCGGTTGCCAAACGAGGCCTAAGATTTTAGTCGGATATTTTTTTCTTTCAAATGTAAAAACTTTTTCCATCTAAATAAATTTATTAATTATTTTGATAATCATAAGAAACGTTTTCTATGAATTTTTATTTTTCTATCCAAAATTTTTTTTTTTTAAATTACATACCGTAAATAATAATCCTTGTGGAATTTTCTACCCGCTATCCAGTCCAAGTGTATGGATCCAAATATGACATGGGTATTGTCTCAACTTGTTTCACACTTAGCCCTCGAGTCAATTATTTGGAGGGCTCTCAAACTCGAGTTTGGATCTTTCTAGTGTATTCTGTAACATTTTAAAACAAAGCCATTTTGAGACAAAATTTAAAGTAAAAAAAAAAAATCAGTAAAAATTATAATAAAAAAAATTTAGAGTTTCACTCTTTTAATAAAATAAATCAAGAGTTTTTAATTTTATTAATTTAAATTTTTTAATTTATTTTCAATCTAAATCATTACCCTATTTCCATTAAGTAAAACAGATGAAAAAAAAGTAATTTAGTCATCTAAATTACTATAATTGTACATAAAATGTTTAAAATCATTTTCGTTGAGTTTAATAACTAAAATATCATATTTTTTTAATCTATTTTACCTAACGAAATAGACAGATGATTCATATTTAAAACAAATTAAAAATTTAGAATTTAAATTGATAAAATTTAAATTTTAAAATTTATTTTGTTACAAAAGTTAAATCTTATTAAAAAAATTATAATTTTTCCAAAAAATAAATAAAACATTTCATTTTTCCCTTCCTCTTCCTTCCACCCAAAATGACGTATTTGTTGGACAATCTTCACTGTATTTAAAAAGATTTAATTCTGTTGTGTACAAAACAACAACAAGGATAAAAGAAATAGAGAAAAGGAGAGAATATGTTTGATTACAAAAATCAAACTCGAAATAAAAATAAATAAATAAAAAACAGATTTTATTTTGTTACAAAAACAAAATTAAAATCTGAATAAATAAACAAATAAAAACAACACTGAAAGTAATTAAATAACTTACTTGATTTAATTTCTTCGAATTATTTTTCTGATCAAGTCCAGTGTTTAACACTGTGTCCTTAAGACAGATTCGTCCTCTCCACGGTGCTTTCAGAATTCGGACGTCTATCTCCCAGGATGAAATGATCTTCCACAAACAATAGCAGCACTACTAATTGTTTGCCTTACGAACACACTAAGTGTTTACACTCTTTCTTTTGAAAATAAAATGCAGCAAGATGAAGAATAGAATTAACAGAGGTGAAATACGAAATTTCTGAATGCAAAATATCAAATGAGGATGGTCCTATTTATAGATGTGAAGGTGGCTCTAGAATTTGAATTAAACAGGTATGTAGCTCTTGGTTTTGAATTGAACAGGTATCATACCTGTTGGGTTTTGAATTCAAACAGATTTGAATCAATTCAAACAGATAGTAGAACGGGAAGGGCCCTGTTTGGGTGTGCATTAATTCCAAAACAGTTTATTTCTGTTTGAAACCGGGAAGGGCCCTGTTTGGATGAACAAAAAATCCAAATCAATTTAATTTGAATTATGGATTTTATTTTAATAAAAAATAATTTTTGGGTCCAATGGGTCTAGCCCATTTTGCCCATAACCTCTCCCTCTAAAACACTTGGGTACCCCTTGGGGCACACCCCAAGTATCTCACCCTAAGCCTTATAAACCCTTTCAAAACTTCCCACCAAATCAATGTGGGACAAGCCAATTTACAACCTTAAGGAATTTCCACCAAAACTCCATTTCCATGGAGCACACTTTGGCTTCAATTTCCCATTCACTCGGTAATGGTTTTGAGCAACCAAATATACCACATGAATCACAACGCGGCATAGAACGCGTTACCACTTTGACCCGAGTAAATCGACACTCGGGGCCCACCTAAAAAATAGACCGAACTTAGAAAAAAATTCTGGTTTTATCCAGAATTTTATAACCATTTCCAACAATCCCCCACATGAATGGAATTTGATGACAACGGAAATGCAACAATATGCAGACTTTAACGAAAGAATATAAGTCGAAAATATCTTGCATCAGGATAGGTAGTTTTCGGCTTTGAACCTTCCCTAGTGATAACCTATCGGACTTACTGGCTAACCAATGGACGCGATGCCTTGAATTGTTCAGCCGTTTGTGTAAGCCAAGACAATAGATTTCACACAAAATATCTTCTAACACATCGTGGTTCTCACAGTTGTGTTCATTTTGGCCTTGAACGCGCATGGTTTTCATAAGTGTTTCTAGAGAATTTAGCCTTTGCATTCTCATAGAACCGGCCCCAGTTCAACACTCATATAGGTGATTCTTATTGTGAGTATCTTCTTATACTCATCTTGATTTTATGTCTTAATCAAGATATAAGTAATCATTAAAAGCAAAGCTTATCCTTATACCTCTGCATACAACATATGTTGCAGATATCACTCTCACCATAGGAATGGGTAGGAATTTTAATCCCTTGGTGATTTCTGGTGAGCCATACATAACTTAGTTGTCCCTTTGAACTTAGTTCTTGGGATCTCCAGTCATATAAGTAGGGTTACCATTATGACGACTCTTAAGTAATAGGCTTTAATCCCATCCTCTTCGATGAACTATACACTAGTTCTTTTGTCAAACCTTTTGTTAACGGATCCGCAATATTCTCTTTAGATTTTATATAATCTATTGAGATTATTCCGTTTGACAACAATTGCCTTACGGTATTATGTCGACGACGTATATGTCGTGACTTACCGTTATACATGTGATTCTGTGCCCTGCCTATTGCAGATTGACTATCACAATGAATGCAAATAGCTGGCACAGGTTTTGGCCACATTGGAATGTCTTCTAAGAAGTGACGAAGCCATTCTGCTTCTTCACCTGCTTTGTCTAAAGCAATGAATTCGGATTCCATTGTGGATCGTGCGATGCACGTTTGTTTCGTGGACTTCCAAGAAACAGCAGCGCCTCCTAGAGTAAAGACATATCCACTAGTGGATTTTGAATCTTTAGTATCCGATATCCAATTGGCATCACAATAACCTTCGAGTACTGCTGGATATCGAGTAAAGTTCAAACCATGATCACGAGTAAATCTTAGATATCTAAGAACTCGAATGATCGCTTTCCAATGGTCTTCTCCAGGGTTACTAGTGTACCTACTCAATTTACTTATAGCATAAGCTATATCAGGACGAGTACAATTCATTAGGTACATTAGGCTTCCAATGATTTGGGAGTATTTTAACTGAGACACTGCATCACCTTTATTTTTCGATAAATAAAGACTGATGTCTACAGGTGTTCTAGCTAAATTCAAATCATCCTTGATAAATTTATCAAGAATTTTCTCAATATAATGAGATTGAGATAATGCATATCCGTCAGATGTTTTAGTAATTTTCATTCCTAATATAACATCTGCGACCCCCATATCTTTCATATCAAATCTTTTGTTAAGCATCTGCTTAGTTGATTTGATCATGTTTTGACTACTTCCAATGATAAGCATGTCATCCACATAAAGACAAACTATGACATATCCTTGGTCAGTGTTCTTATCATAGACGCATTTGTCACATTCGTTTATCTTAAACCCATTAGTAAGCATTGCATGATCAAATTTTTCATGCCATTGCTTAGGTGCTTGTTTTAATCCATAAAGGGATTTTACAAGTCGACAAACTTTCTTTTCTTGCCCTGATACTACAAACCCTTCGGGTTGTTCCATATAGATCTCTTCATTTAGATCACCGTTTAAGAAAGCTGTTTTAACATCCATTTGATGTATTTCTAAATTAAACAACGCTGCTATAGCAATAAGCATGCGAATGGATGTTATTCTTGTCACAGGGGAATATGTGTCAAAATAGTCCAGACCTTCCTTTTGTCTGTAACCTTTAACAACAAGTCTTGCTTTATACTTGTCAATTGAACCATCTGCTTTCATTTTTCTCTTGAATATCCATTTATATCCAAGAGGTTTAGAACCTGGTGGAAGATCCACCAATTCCCATGTATGATTTTGCATAATGGATTCAATTTCATTATTAACAGCCTCTTTCCACAAAGGTGCTTCAGGACCTGTCATTGCTGCCTTAAAGCTTTGAGGTTCATTTTCTAACAAGTATGTCAGAAAATCTGGACCAAAGGATTTTGATGTTCTCGCTCTTTTACTTCGTCTTGGTTCATCATTAGTTAAATCCTGTTGGTCGAGACTATTACTAGTCTCTTGTGTTTGATTATCATTAGTCTCTTGACTTTGTGTACAATCATAAGTTCTTTTCTGTGAACTTAATTCCTGTCCTTTCTTGTAAGGAAAGACATGTTCAAAAAACACAGCATTCCTTGACTCTATAATAGTGTTCACATTTATATCAGGTATATCTGATTTATAAGTTAGAAACCGATATGCACTACTATTCTGAGCATAACCAATAAACACACAATCTACTGTTTTTGGTCCTATCTTAGTCTTTTTAGGAACAGGTACTTCAACTTTTGCCAAACACCCCCACACTTTTAAGTATTTGTAGGAAGGTGGTCGACCTTTCCACAATTCATAAGGAATGCTTTTGGTTTTCTTGTGGGGTATTCTATTAAGAACATAATTAGCAGACAATATTGCTTCCCCCCACAAGTTCTGTGGTAAGCCTGAACTTAGTAACATGGCATTCATCATTTCTTTTAGGGTTCTATTCTTCCTTTCAGCAATTCCATTTTGCTGTGGAGAATAAGGGGCTGTAGTTTGGTGAATAATGCCATGTTGTGCACAAAATTCATTTAATGGTGCATCATATTCACCACCCCTATCACTTCTAACCATTTTAATGGTTTTACCAAGTTGATTTTCAACTTTTGTTTTGTAGAGTTTAAACATTTATAAGGCTTCATCTTTACTTCTAAGTAATTAAACATAACAATATCTTGTGCAATCATCGATAAATGTTATGAAATACTTTTTGCCACCTCTAGTTTGAATAAATTTTAAATCACATACATCAGTATGAATTAATTCTAGAGGTTCGGTTTTTCTTTCAACCGATTTAAATGGAGCCTTAGTTAGTTTCGCTTCTAGACAAATTTCACATTTATGATTAGGATTAATTTCAAACTTTGGTATATAATCTAAACCAATTAATCTACGCAAAGCATCAAAATTCACATGTCCTAATCTACCATGCCATAAATTTGACTCAAGAATATAAACAAAAGATGTGTTATTCTTATTCATAGCAACTTTCGGTACAACTGTCATTACATTTAACTTAAAGAGACCATCACTCATGTATCCCTTACCAACATACATACCACTCTTTGTTAATACAAACTTATCAGACTCAAATACAAGCCTAAAACCATTTTTACTTAACAAAGACCCAGAAACTAAATTCTTCCGGATGTCAGGTACATGCAGTACGTTGTTGAGGGTCAGTTCTTTCCCTGATGTCATCTTCAAGATTACTTTCCCTTGTCCAGCCACAGCAGAAGTAGAAGAATTTCCCATGAAAAGTTGTTCACCATTTGCAGCCTCATTGTAGGTAGTGAACATCTTCTTGTCCGCACATATGTGACGAGTTGCTCCAGTGTCAACCCACCACTCTTTGGGATTTCCAACCAAGTTAGCCTCAGACACCAAAGCAGAAAGGTTGATGTCATTCACTCCGTCAGAGATGTAATCCAATTCTGTTACATTGGCCTGATTGGTGGTCTTCTTACTTGTACTTCCATGATTCTTTTTAGGGCGGCGGCAGTCAGAAGCTCGATGTCCAGTTTTGCCACAGTTATAGCATTTTCCTTTGAACTTCTTGCTACTATCGCCTTGTTTAGGACCATCTCCAGTAAACTTCCTCTTTTTGTTATGTGGTTTATGAACTTGTTCAACCACATTTGCCTTGGACTCAATGGGATTTTTCCCATTCCTCTTTTCAGCCTTTCGGTTATCTTCTTCAATTCTTAATCTTACAATCAATTCATCCATAGTCATCTCTTTTTGTTTATGTTTTAAATAATTTTTGAAATCTTTCCAAGCCGGTGGTAACTTTTCCACTAAAGCAGCGACTTGGAATGACTCGCTAAGAGACATACCTTCTGAATGAATATCATGCAAAATTATTTGAAAACTTTGAACTTGAGATATTACCGTTTGGGAGTCTACCATAACAAAGTCCAGAAATTTACCGACGACAAATTTCTTCGTGCCGGCATCTTCTGTCTTGTATTTCTTCTCCAAAGAATCCCACAATTCTTTTGCTGTTTTAAGAGGACTGTATACATTATACAGCATATTGTCAAGGCCATTTAGGATGTAGTTTCTGCACAGGAAATCTGAATGTTTCCAAGCATCTACAGCGGCAACAACTTGCCGATCACTTTCACCCTCTTTAAGTGCTGGAGCCTCTTCATGGAGAAACCGTGCCAAATTAAGAGTTGTAAGATAGAACAGCATCTTCTGCTGCCATCTCTTAAACTCGGTACCATTAAATTTTTCCGATTTTTCTCCATGATTGATTGGTACATGAACATGGTTTGGGATAGGGACCGATGTAGGTGTAACAATAGGAGTACCACTGCCAGATGCAGTTTCAGTTGTAGTAGCCATAATTTCTGATTACAAAAAACAGAAAATATTAAAACACAAATTAATTTTCTAGTTACTAAAACCAGAAAATAATTATAACAACAAAATAATTTTATTTTCCTTGTTACTAAAACTAGAAAAATAAAATATCACAAGAATTTTCTGTAATACCAAATAATATTCTGAATTGTTAATGACACCAGTATCGTACTACTAGTAGTTGTCAAAGAAAAGAGACAGTATATTACTACTATCTGTCAAATAGCATAAATCACTATTTGTTTTTCCAACCAGAATATTAATTTGAAAACACAGAAAATTAAATACAATGAAGATACCCAAAAAGGAGTCTGTCTTAAGATTGTTGGACAATCTTCACTGTATTTAAAAAGATTTAATTCTGTTGTGTACAAAACAACAACAAGAATAAAAGAAATAGAGAAAAGGAGAGAATATGTTTGATTACAAAAATCAAACTCGAAATAAAAATAAATAAATAAATAACAGATTTTATTTTGTTACAAAAACAAAATTAAAATCTGAATAAATAAACAAATAAAAACAACACTGAAAGTAATTAAATAACTTACTTGATTTAATTTTTTCGAATTATTTTTCTGATCAAGTCCAGTGTTTAACACTGTGTCCTTAAGACAGATTCGTCTTCTCCACGGTGCTTTCAGAATTCGGACGTCTATCTCCCAGGATGAAATGATCTTCCACAAACAATAGCAGCACTACTAATTGTTTGCCTTACGAACACACTAAGTGTTTGCACTATTTCTTTTGAAAATAAAATGCAGCAAGATGAAGAATAGAATTAACAGAGGTGAAATACGAAATTTCTGAATGCAAAATATCAAATGAGGATGGTCCTATTTATAAATGTGAAGGTGGCTCTAGAATTTGAATTAAACAGGTATGTAGCTCTTGGTTTTGAATTGAACAGGTATCATACCTGTTGGGTTTTGAATTCAAACAGATTTGAATCAATTCAAACAGATAGTAGAACGGGAAGGGCCCTGTTTGGGTGTGCATTAATTCCAAAACAGTTTATTTCTGTTTAAAACCGGGAAGGGCCCTGTTTGGATGAACAAAAAATCCAAATCAATTTAATTTGAATTATGGATTTTATTTTAATAAAAAATAAAATTAAATTCAAATGTTTTTGGCCCAAATAGATTAGAAGCCCAACTCAACCACACACCACGCACCCGCGCCCAAGCCCAGGCCCAACTCTTTCAAAACTTCCCACCAAATCAATGTGGGACAAGCCAATTTACAACCTTAAGGAATTTCCACCAAAACTCCATTTCCATGGAGCACACTTTGGCTTCAATTTCCCATTCACTCGGTAATGGTTTTGAGCAACCAAATATACCACGTGAATCACAACGCGGCATAGAACGCGTTACCACTTTGACCCGAGTAAATCGACACTCGGGACCCACCTAAAAAATAGACCGAACTTAGGAAAAAATTCTGGTTTTATCCAGAATTTTATAACCATTTCCAACAGTATTAGATATTACAAGATGCACCATCCGCAATATAATTTAAATTTAAATTTTTTAATTTATTTTCAATCTAAATCAGTACCCTATTTCCATTAAGTAAATCAGATGAAAGAAGAGTAATTTAGTCATTGAAATTGTAACTGTACATAAATTGTCTAAAATCATTTTCGTTGAGTTTAATAACTAAAATATCATATTTTTTTGATCAATTTTACTTAACGAAACAGAAAAATAATTTATATTAAAAACAAATTAAAAGTTTAGAGTTTAAATTAACAAAATTTAAAATTCAAAATTTATTTTGTATCAAAAGTCAAATCTTATTAAAAAAATTATAATTTTTCCAGAAATAAATAAAACATTTCATTTTGACGTACTAGATATTACAAGATGCACGATCTACAATGCACACTACAATGAATTTGGATTCATCAAACTCTGGTTGAACTTCTAAAGTTATACTACTAGATTTTTACCTATTAGATTTTTGTAATTGGTAATTTTATTTGACAAAATTCTTTTCAGTTATAATTTTATTCACTCTTTTTGTTTCAGTGAGCATGTAAGTGTTTAGATATGAATCTAACCCGAATCTATGCCTATGTAGAGGAATTTGTGATCTTGAGACTTTCATGTTTGTCATTTTCACTAACTATGCACAAGGATCAAGCTACTTGACAGCTCAAATGGTCATTTGTACGCTCGAGCAGTAAATATGAGCATCCAGTATCTCTGCCAACAAACCAAATTTCTAGGAAAGATGTTTCACCGCTCGAGCAGTGAAATGTGCACTCGAATGATCGGCCTATATGTTTTGTATCACCTTTACTCATATTGCTTGAGCAGTGAAATGTGCGCTCGAGCGGTATTCACAATCCTGTTTTCTATAAAATGTGTCATTCATTATTTTTAGAGTTTAAGCTGTTTGAATTCTAAGAGAGCAGAACTACCAATGTTTTCTATAGGGTGGTGATAGAGAACTCTAAAAGTAGAGTTCTAAATTGAGCTCTACTTATGTGGCAATAAAAAAAATAAAAAAATAAAGCCAAAATATCACATCAATGGTGGACCCCACTCATTAGAGCTCTCAAACATTTTTGGTTTTCTATATTGGAGGTTGTTTTTGTAAGTGCTTCCTTGATGATTTAAGGGCGATAAGTGGATTTATGAGTTTCATATTTGTATCATCAAGGGGTTAATCTTTATTCTTTTATTCACATGAAAGAAAGGTAATCTTTGGTGGATTCCGAAAAATTTAGGCTTGAAGTTTTGTTAGATTTCAGAGTGACTCATCGTTGTGGATTCGACATTGGGATTGTGTAGGTAAGATAATTTCGAGGTGAAGACGGTGATGGAAGAAGCATATCAGAGTCGGTTCAATTCGGGCGTAGATTCACTAGGTAATTAAGAGTACATATGTGTAATTCTTTTTTATCTTCTTAGTGAATTATTTTGTAATTTTGCCTTGTGATTTTTTTATCATAATTAGAGATGCTCTAATTGTGATTTTTTCTATGTTAAATCATTGTGTCGATTTATTATTGATTGTTTGATTGAGATTAGTATTCACTATTTAAAATTAAAATATAATCATAAATCAATATCTCTAGAATTTTAGACTTTTCATTACCCAACAAAAAGTCATTTAAGATCAATTTTTAAACGTAAGTAGTTTTAAAGTTGCTTTTTAAATTCAATTGTATTTTTAATAGATGATTTTAAACTTAAATTGTTTACAAAATAAATAACTTCAACAAAAAAAATTTCCTTTTTTCATCTAAACATATGCCAATTACCTCATTGGCTTAGAGCAATTCTAACCGTACTCTTAATTTTTTTATTAGTTAAAGTATAAAAAATATAAATTTTTATCTTACCTTACCATTTTTTCATCTATGTGCTTTAACATTACTCTTTGTTTTATTTATTTATCTAAAAAAAATTATTAAAGAGACTCGCAATACTCTATAAATATAACTACCCTGAAAGATTTTGTTAAATAAGGGGTGGTTTGGGATGTTCTAAATAAATATATTTTTTGAATATTTATAAAAATAATATGTAGAAAAATAGAGAAAGTTATTAGAAAAGTAGAGAGGAGATGTTGATAGATATTAATTGATATGACCCAAATAAGCATATATAGGTAAAAAAAAAAAGTGTATTTTTTTAGTTTACCCCAAACACCTACTAAGGGGTTGTTTTGGATGTTTTAAATAAATGTACTTTTTGACTTATTGGACTAAAAAGTTAAGAAAAAAATATGGTTGTTTGAGATAATTTTTTAACTTTTTATGAAAAAAATGTGTATTAAAAAATTGTATAAATTAGTGTATAGGAGAAGATTGGGCAGAATAGGCAGTACAGTGGGTAGAGTAGTGTATAGGAGAAGATTGTCTCCTTTTCGGGCATTGAATTGGACGATATTGTTCGACTCATGGGGGCCCACCACGGGTCCCGTTTTGCTAATCAGAACTGTTCAATGTATAGAATTCGTTGAGTACTATATGCTTGTAAAAAATTACGTTAGTCGGATATTGATAGCTATCTAATTGGATTAATTTTTTGTTAACCGTTAACTATAATACCATCCATTTTTTATACAAAACTGATTTGATCTTGTAGTTAGCGATATCTGATCAATGTGATTTTTTACAGGCATATATTACTCGACGAGTTTTACACATTGACAGTTCAGATTATCAAAACGGGACCCATGATGGCCCCCACGGACCGAACAACACCGTCTTGGTTGCTTCGCCACCTGTTTCCTTTGCACAAACGGTGGGCAACTAAAGTACAACTCATGTGACATGTGAGTTGTACTTCTTTTTTTTTTTTTGTAAAATTAATTTTTTTATATTTTTGTTTAGTAAATAATGATAACTTTTTAACTTTTTTAATAATTTTTTAATTTTTTAACTTTTTTTAAGATATGCCAAACCAACCCTAAGGATTATAGTTACTAATCCATTGGATGAAGTAAAACAAAATAATGAGGCTAATGACAACCACCAATAAGTCACTTTTAAAAAGTCCAGACAAGTTTCAAGAGAGTAAACCACAATACTAGTTATACAAGTGGGTGTTTAAAAAGTTACTATTTTAGTAGATTATTTTAGTTTTTGGTTATTTTAAAAAGTTAAATTTTTTGTGTTTGGAAAGATAGTTAGACTTTTTTGTAGTCAGATGTGATATTTGTGAAAGAAAAAGTAAAATAATTATGAATTTGATGTGACATTTTATTTTATTGACTATTTTAGTCTATTTTATCTTTTAATGCTATTTTAGCCTAAAAAAAAACTAAAAAAGCTTATTCCCAAACACTAGTCACAAAATAGCTTAATGATAATAATGACATATATATATATATATATATATTCGTTTGGCATGGGGCTAAAATAAAATTGGTGACTAAAATAGTTACAGAAAGGTAAACATATTAAAAACTTAATAAGATAAAATGTCACATTTAAGTCATAATCATTTCATTTTTTTTTCTTACAAAAGTCAAAAAAGTTAAAAAACTTAACCCAAACAAAATTTTTAACCACAAATTAAAATAGTCAAAAAATTAAAAACTCAACTTCTCAAACGAAGCCATAAAGTCTGTTGTCTAGGAAAAATGTCAAAAATAGTAAACCAATGATTTATATCGAAGAAAATACAAGAGGAAATTACAAAAAAAAGAAAAAAAAAGAAAAAAAAAGAAAAAGGATTTGACACTTCTGGAAAAATAAATTCTAAATTTTTATTTTATTAATTTAAATCCTAAATTTTTAATTTGTTTTCAATCTAAACAATTTACTTATTTTTGTTAAGTAAAATTTGTTTGACAATCTTTTATATACTTAAATAAATTAATTATGTTTGGATACTAAACGACAAACAAAATATAAAAGAAAAATAGGAAAGGACAGAGAATGTTCGATTACAAAAATTAAACCAACAAATAAAATAAATAAATAAATAAAAACATATTTTTATTTTGTTACAAAAGCAAAATCAAAAATCTGATTTGAATAAATAAAAATAAAACAGGAAAAGTATTAACTTACTTGATTAATTTCTTCGAATAATAATCTGATCAAGTCTAGTGTTAGACACTGTGTCCTTAAGACAGATTTGTCCTCTCCACGGTGCTTTCAGAATACAAACGTCTATCTCCCAAGATAAAATGATCAATCAATGAATAAATGCAGCACTACAATTTATTCGTACAACGAACACACTAAGTATATATACTCTTTCTCAGAAAACTAATGCAGCAATATGAAGAGAATAAAAGCAGAATAATTAGGGATGAAAATAGTGAATGAATTCATCAAATGAGGGTCTAGCCCATTTTGCCCATAACTTCCCTCTCTACAAAACTTGGATACCCCTTGGGGCACACCCCAAGTACTAAACCCATGCCTTATAAACTCACTCAAAACTTCCTATCAAATCAATGTGGGACAAGCCATTTTTCAAACTTTTAAGAATTTTTCACCAAAACTCCATTTTCATGGAACACACTTTGGCTTCAATTTCCTATTCACTCAATAATGGTTTTGAACAACCAAATATACCACGTGAATCACAACGAGGCATAGAACGCATTACCACTTTGACCCGCGAAAATCGACGCAGGGGTCCCACCTAAATATTAGACCAAGGTTTAATAAAAATTCTATTTTTACCCAGAATTTTTAAAACACTTCTAACAATCACCCACATGAATGGAATTTGATGACAACAAAAATGCAATAATATGCAGACTTTGTCGAAAGAGTATAAGTCGAAAATATCTTGCATCAGGATAGGAAGCTTTCGGCCTTGAACCTTCCCTAGTGATAACCTATCGGACTTACTAGCTAACCAATAGACGCAATGCCTTGAATTGTTCAGTCGTTTGTGTAAGCCAAGACAATAGATTGCACACAAAATATCTTCTAGCACATTGTGGTTCTCACTGTTGTGTTCGTTTTGGCCTTGAACACTCCTGATTTTCATGAGTGCTTCTAGAGAATTTAGCCTCTTCATTCTCATAGAACCGGCCCCAGTTCGACACTCATATAGGTGATTCTTATTGCGAGTATCTCCTTATACTCGTCTTGATTTTTATGCCTAAATCAATATATAAGTAATCATTAAAAGCTAAGTTTATCCTTAAACCCCTGCTAACAACACATGTTGTAGATATCACTCTCACCATAGGAATGGGTAGAGAATTTTAATCCTTTGGTGATTTCTGGCGAGCCACACATAACTTAGTTGTCCCTTTGAACTTAGTTCTTAGGATCTCCAGTCATATAAGTAGGGTTACCATTATGATGACTCTTATGTGATACGTTTTAATCACATCTTCTTCGATGAACTATACACTTACTCTTTTGTCAAACCTTTCGTCAAACCTTTTGGTAACGGATCTGCAATATTCTCTTTAAATTTTATATAATCTATTGAAATTATTCCATTTGAGAGCAATTGCCTTACGATATTATGTCGACGACGAATGTGTCGTGACTTACCATTATACATATGATTATGTGCCCTGCCTATTGCAGATTGACTATCACAATGAATATAAATAGCTTGTACAGGTTTAGGCCACATTGGAATGTCTTCTAAGAAGTGACGAAGTCATTCTGCTTCTTCTCCTGCTTTGCCTAAAGCAATAAACTCAGATTCCATTGTCGATCGTGCGATGCATGTTTGTTTCGTGGATTTTCAAGAAACAGCAGTACCTCCCAGAGTAAAGACATATCCACTAGTGAATTTTGAATCTTTAGTATCCGATATCCAATTGGCATCACAATAACCTTCGAGTACTGCTGGGTATCGAGTAAAGTTCAAACCAAGATCACAGGTAAATCTTAGATATCTAAGAACCCGAATGATCGCCTTCTAATGGTCTTCTTCGGGGTTACTAGTGTACCTACTCAATTTACTGACTGCATAAACTATGTTAGGATTAGTACAATTCATTAGGTACATTAGGCTTCCAATGATTTGGGAGTATTTTAACCGAGACACTGCATCACCTTTATTTTTTGATAAATAATGACTGATGTCTACAGGTGTTTTAGCTAAATTCAAATCATCCTTGATAAATTTATCAATTTTCTCAATATAATGAGATTGAGATAATGCATATCCGTCAGATGTTTTAGTAAGTTTCATTCCTAATATAACATCTGTGACCCCCATATCTTTCATATCAAACCTTTTGTTAAGCATTTGCTTAGTTGATTTAATCATGTTTTGACTGCTTCCAATGATAAACATATCATCCACATAAAGACAAACTATGACATATCCTTGGTCAGTATTTTTAACATAGACGCATTTTTCACATTCGTTTATCTTAAACCCATTAGTAAGCATTGCATGATCAATTTTTTCATGCCATTGCTTAGGTGCTTGTTTTAATCCATAAAGAGATTTTACATGCCGACAAACTTTCTTTTCTTGCCCCGGCATTACAAACCCTTCGGGTTACTCCATATAGATCTCTTCATGTGGATCACCGTTTAAGAAAGCTGTCTTAACATCCATTTGATGTATTTCCAAATTAAACAACACTGCTATAGCAATAAGCATGCGAATGAATGTTATTCTTGTCATAGGGGAATACGAGTCAAAATAGTCCAAATCCTCCTTTTGTCTGTAACCTTTTACTACAAGTCTTGCTTTATACTTGTCTATTGAACCATCTGTTTTCATTTTTCTCTTGAATATCCACTTATATCCAAGAGGTTTAGAACCAGGTGGAAGATCCACCAATTCCCAAGTATGATTTTGCATAATGGATTGAATTTCATTATTAACAGCCTCTTTCCACAAAGGTGCTTCAGGACCTGTCATTGCTACCTTAAAGCTTTGAGGTTCATTTTCTAACAGGTATGTTAGAAAATTTGGACCAAAGGATTTTGATGTTCTCGCTCTTTTACTTCGTCTTGGTTCATCATTAGTTAAATCCTGTTGGTCGAGACTATTACTAGTCTCTTGTGTTTGATTATCATTAGTCTCTTGACTTTGTGTACAATCATAAGTTCTTTTCTGTGAACTTAATTCCTGTCCTTTCTTGTAAGGAAAGACATGTTCAAAAAACACAGCATTCCTTGACTCTATAATAGTGTTTACATTTATATCAGGTATATCTGATTTATAAGTTAGAAACCGATATGCACTACTATTCTGAGCATAACCAATAAACACACAATCTACTGTTTTTGGTCCAATCTTAGTCTTTTTAAGAACAGAAACTTCAACTTTCCCACACTTTTAAGTATCTGTAGGAAGGCGGTCGATCTTTCCACAATTCATAAGGAGTGCTGTTGGTTTTCTTGTGGGGTATTCTGTTAAGAACATAATTAGTAGACAAAATTACTTCCCCCCACAAGTTCTGTGGTAAGCCTGAACTTAGTAACATGACATTCATCATTTCTTTTAGGGTTCTATTCTTCCTTTCAGCAATTCCATTTTGCTGAGGAGAATAGGGTGCTGTAGTTTGGTGAATAATGCCATGTTGTGCACAAAATTCATTTAATGGTGCATCATATTCACCACCCCTATCACTTCTAACCATTTTAATGGTTTGACCAAGTTGATTTTCAACTTCTGTTTTGTAGAGTTTAAACATTTCTAAGGCTTCATCTTTACTTCTAAGTAAATAAACATAACAATATCTTGTGCAATCATCGATAAATGTTATGAAATACTTTTTGCCTCCTCTAGTTTGAACAAATTGAAGATCACATACATCTGTATGAATTAATTCTAGAGGTTCGGTTTTCCTTTCAACCGATTTAAATGGAGCCTTAGTTAGTTTTGCTTATACACAAATTTCACATTTATAATTAGGATCAATTTCAAAATTTGGTGTATAATTCAAACCAATTAATCTACGCAAAGCATCAAAATCTACATGTCCTAATCTACCATGCCATAAATTTGACTCTAGAATATAAGCAAAAAATGTGTTATTCTTTTTCATAGCAACTTTTGGTACAGCTGTCATTACATTTAATTTGAAGAGACCATCACTCATGTATCCGTTACCAACATACATACCACTCTTTGATAATACAAATTCATCAGACTCAAATACAAGCCTAAAACCATTTTTACTTAACAAATAGCCAGAAACCAAATTCTTCCGGATGTTAGGTACATGCAGTACGTTGTTGAGGGTCAGTTCTTTCCCTGATGTCATCTTCAAGATCATCTTTTCTTGTCCAGCCACAGTAGAAGTAGAAGAATTTCCCATGAAAAGTTATTCACCATTTGCAGCCTCATTGTAAGTAGTGAACATCTTCTTGTTTACACATAGGTGACGAGTTGCTCCAGTGTCAACCCACCACTCATTGGGATTTCCAACCAAATTAGCCTCAGACACCATAACAGAGAGGTTGATGTCATTCACGCCGTCAGAGATGTAATCTAATTCAATTACATTGGCCTGATTGGTAGTCTTCTTGCTTGTACTTCCGTGATCCTTCTTAGGGCGGCGGCAGTCAGAAGCTCGATGTGCAGTCTTGCCACAGTTATAGCATTTTCCTTTGAACTTCTTGTTGCCATTGTTGTCGCCTTGTTTAGGACCATCTCCAGTAAACTTCCTATTTTTGTTATATGGTTTGTGAACTTGTTTAACCACATTAGCCTTGGACTCAATGAGATTTTTCCCAATTCTCTTTTTAGCCTTTCGGTTATCTTCCTCAATTCTCAATCTTACAATTAATTCATCCATGGTCATCTCCTTACGTTTATGTTTTAAATAACTTTTGAAATCTTTCCAAGCCGGTGGTAACTTTTTCACTAGAGCAGTGACTTGGAAAGACTCGTTAAGAGACATACCTTCTGAATAATATCATGCAAAATTATTTGAAAGTTTTGAACTTGAGAAATTACCGTTTGGAAGTCTACCATAACAAAGTCCAGAAATTTACCGATAACAAATTTCTTCGTGCTGGCATCCTCTGTCGTGTATTTCTTCTCTAAAGAATCCCATAATTCTTTTGCTGACTTCAGAGGGATGTAAACATTATACAACATATTGTCAAAGCCATTGAGGATGTAGTTTTGCATAGAAAATCTAAATGTTTTCAAGCATTTACAGCGGTAACAATTTGCCGATCACTTTCACCCTCTTTAAGTGTTGGAGCCTCTTTATGGAGAAACCGGGCCAAATTTAGAGTTGTAAGATAAAACAACATCTTCTGCTACCATCTCTTAAACTCAGTACTGTTAAATTTTTCCGTTTTTTCTCCATGATTTATTGGTACTTGAACATGGTTCTAGATAGGGACCAGAGTTGGTGAAACAATTGGAGTACCACTTCCAGTTGCAGTTTCAGTTGTAGTAGCCATAATATCTGATTACAAAAATCAGAAAAACAAACCATAAATTAATTTTCTAGTTACTAAAACCAGAAAATAAATTATAACACAAAATAATTTTATTTTCCTTAAAACTAGAAGAATAAAATATCACAATAATTTTCTATAACACCAAATAATATTGTGCAATTGTTAATGACACCATTATATTACTACTAGTTGTCAAAGAAAATAAACAGTATATTACTACTGTCTGTCAAATAGTATATAAATACTATTTGTATTTTCCAACCAAAAAATCACTTTGTGAAAACACAGAAAATTAAATACAATAAAAATATAAAAATCTGTTTTAAGATTGTTTGACAATCTTTACTGTACTTAAATAAACTAATTATGTTTGGATACTAAACGACAAACAAAATACAAAAGAAAAATAGGAAAGAAGAGAGAATGTTCGATTACAAAAATCAAACCAACAAATAAAATAAAAAAATAAATAAAAACAGATTTTTATTTTGTTATAAAAATAAAATCAAAAATTTAATTTAAATAAATAAAAGTAAAACAGGAAAAGTATTAACTTACTTGATTAATTTCTTCGAATAATAATCTGATCAAGTCTAGTGTTAGACACTGTGTCCTTAAGACATATTCGTCTTCTCCACGGTGCTTTCAGAATATGGATGTCTATCTCTCAGGATAAAATGATCAATCAACGAATAAATGCAGCACTACAATTTATTCGTACAACAAACACACTAAGTGTATATACTCTTTTTCACAGAAAACTAATGTAGCAATATGACAAGAATAAAAGCAGAATAATTTGGGATGAAAATAGTGAATGAATTCATCAAATGAGGGCTGCCTATTTATAGATGGATTGGTGGCTGATGGTTTTGAATTAAACAAGTGCAAACCTATTTGAACAGGTACTGAACCTGTTGGGTTTTGAATTGGACAGATAACCGAATCTGTTTGAATTTGAAAATTAAATAGATTTGAAATCTGTTCGGGTGGAACAGATTCGGTTTGGACAGAATTTCTGAAGAGGTGCATTACAAAATTTGAATTTAATTTACAACCATATTTTGAAATAAAAACGGACAGATTTTATTTCAAAATAAATAAAATAAACTCAAATATTTTTGGCCTAAAAAGATTAATATTGGGCCGAACAAGCCCAACTGAACCACGCACACACACCCAAGCCCACCCAGATGGACGACGGCGGTGGCGCGCACGCGTGTGGTAATTTTTGAGTTTAATGAGTCTAGCCCATTTTGCCCATAACCTCCCTCTTTACAAAACTTGGGTACCCATTGGGGCACACCCCAAGTACCAAACCCATGCCTTATAAACCCACTCAAAACTTCCCACCAAATCAATGTGGGATAAGCTATTTTTCAAACCTTTAAGGATTTTCCACCAAAACTCCATTTCCATGGAGCACATTTTGGCTTCAATTTTTCATTCACTCGATAATGGTTTTAAGCAACCAAATATACCACGTGAATCACAACGCGGCATAGAACGCTTTACCACTTTGACCCGCGAAAATCGACGCACGAATCCCACCTAAATATTAGACCAAAGTTTAATAAAAATTCAATTTTTACCCAGAATTTTCAAAACATTTCTAACAAAATTGACAAAAAAATATTATTATGATTACTAAACTCAATAGAAAAAGGATATTTTAGGCATTTTATGTATACCTTACACTAAATTTAATGACCAAAATATTATTTTTATATTGTTTGTACTTAACCAAAATAGGTAAATTGTTTAGAGAGAAAACAAATCAAAAGATTATTATTTAAACTGATAAAATTAAAAACTTAATATTTATTTTATTATAATATTAAAACCCTTGAGTTATTTTTGTAATTGTCTCAAAATATAATTAAAGAATGAAATTTGTATAACTATTACAAATCTTAGCTAACTATTTTGTAATTATTATTTAAATTGATAAAATTAAAAATTTAAGATTTATTTTATTATGCCCAATTAATCTTAGCTAACTATTACACTTTTTATATCTCATTATTTGTATTAATTTTATATTTATTAACAAGTTGAGAAGTAAAACATAAATCAACTGAAGTCATGGGACCACTCAACATTTTGCCCTTTTCTTTTTTTCTTTTCTTTTCTTTTCTTTTCTTTTTTTTTTAAATCATGTATAGAAAATTCTATTTTAAATTTAGAATAATGTATTAAAAATAATTTTGGGTTAGATAAAAATAATTGATTAATTGGTGATTTTGGAGTATCAATAAGTGTATAATTTTAAATACATAATAAGACATAAAAGTCTCACAAAGAAAAATGTCATAATTAAATACAACATGATATATAACTAAAAAAATTCATGAGTTATAATTAAAATAATGTTATAATTAAAGAAGAAAATTGTCACAACTAAAGAAAAAAATGACATAACTAAATATACATATGATACACAATTTTTAAAGGATGTATATTAGAATTTCTTGTATTTCTAACATTGTTGGTTGAAGCATCACTGTATACATCACTTGATACTTGTTAAGTTATCCGCTATCATCTCAACAAAAAAATATTGAATCTTACAATTTTAACGAATCAATAATAAATTACAGCATATTATAATTTGTGTTACAACAATACTATTTATTTATTTATTTATTTTTATTTTTTATCAAAAAATCTATCAAACACTTACATAGGTGTGAATCCCACATAAGTGTAGCCCCCACCAATGTGAGTGATTTGATAAATTTTATTTTTTCTATCAGAAATAATAGAGACCCATTTTTTCTTTGACCCCCACAACACTCACAAACACGTGTCAGTAAGTGATAGAAGAAAAAGAAAAAAAAAAACAAAAAAGTAAAAAGTAAAAAGTTGACCAATCCCAATATATTGGGGTGATGGGAGTCAAAGAAAAAAGGAACCTCAATCTTTTTCATTTTTCTATTGTGCTATCGCTAGTATTTTTCTTTGTGCGAAGACCATCACATATATATATATGTATATATATTTGAAGAAAAATGCTAGAAATTTCAAAAGATTAACAAAAAATTTTATCAAATGTTTCATATGAGTGTGAGACCCATGTGGGTCTCATGTAGATCCTACAATCATGTAAGATATTTGGTTAAAATTCTAATTTTTTTGGATAAATTACAAATACACCATCTGAGATTTGATTAAAATATGAATCGCCTCCTGTGGTTTTGAAATTTACATTTCTAATTTCATAAGAAATCGCCTCTTTTATTAATAAATCATCAAATCAATTACCAGTTTTTAATAATGTTAAAAATATGTTTCAATTAATAATTTAGGTAATTTTATTATTGTATAGGATATCAATTATGAATTTCATTTTTTTAGTTAATTCTGTTAAATAAAAAATTCTAATAAGGAGGTATTTGTAATTTTTCAAATCACAGGGAACAATCTATATTTTAAGCAAACTTCAGGGGGTGTATTTGTAATTTATCCCAAATTTTTTTAGTTGGCATTGCCCTTTTTTGAAGGAAAAAAAAAAGGATAAATTATAAGTACACTCATTGAGATTTACTTGAAATACGAATTATTCTATTAAATTTTAGGAATTACATCACACCCTTAAAATTTATAATTTCATAATAAATAGACTATTTTATTGATAAATTATCAAGTTAATTAACAGTTTTAATGATATTAAAAATTTATTTAGGTTATTTTATTATTATATATGAGAGCAGATAGTAATTTTATTTTTTTAATTAATTCTGTTAAATAAAAAATTATGACAATAAAATATTTATAATATTTTAAATAACAAAAGACAATTATATGTTAAATAAACTTGAGGGATGTATTTGTAATTAAAAAAAATAAAAAAAAAAACAAAAAATTAAAAACAAAAAAAATAAAATAAAAGGACTTCTGCCACTTTCCTTATTTATGAGGAGTGAGAAATCTCGAGAGAATATCGCGAGAATATAGCCAACGAGTTAAATAATCCGACCGTTAGAAGCACCTTTCTAACTTTCCTTCCGAAGAATCCCTAAAAAAAAAAAAAAAAAAAAAAAAATTTAATCATATTAGCAATCCCCACGCGCACACATCTCACCGTGTCCACACCGCCCTCTTCCTAATTATTTATTTATTAATAGTAAAATGAAAAAGAATAACTTGTACTATTATGTTTCCCATTCATATAAATAATTTCACAAAAGTATGATGTTTTCATGTGTGATATTTTTTTTCTTTGTGAAGGTGAATTTATAATCCCCTCTTTTTACTTTTGTTTTTGCTTGTTACTATTTTATTTTAAAACAAAGAATTATTTTTATTGTCAATTTACTTGTAAAGTGAGTATCAATAAGTGCGTTAAAGTTATATCTAAATTAATGATTGGAATTTGATTCTAACAATTAATAAAATAGATCAAATGTATCAGCCCATAATTCATTGTCTCTATTGTTTGATCAACTAATTATTAGAGTTGGACGAAATCGACAACAGTTATAAAAGGTGGAATAAATCAGTACAAATTACTTAAGTTAGTTAATTTTTATAAGAATGAAAGTAAATGATTTGTTGAAACAATTATTATGATTTTAAGAAGGGAACAAATTCTACATGAGAAAAAGCGTGGTAGCTCGAATTGAAGCCGACTCGAATAATCCGAATGGGTGTTGTTCGGTCGTCCGCCCGGACGACCGGGTGAAAGATTATCTACCACGGTTGTCACCTTTGTCGACTGTGGCTGTCAACCTCCTCGTTGAACGATCGGCTGAATGTCCGTCCGGACGACCGACAAGGTGAATTTCGAGCCATTCGAGCCAACTTCATATTTGAGCTACCAAGCATTACTCTTTTACCTGGGTACTTTGCGAATAATATTAGGGATCATGAAAAAAATATCATGAAATGAATCATGAAAAATTTTCATCCTTTGATTAGTGTGTGGTGTTTTATTGTACAACAATGCTAGGTATCATGAAAAGTCTTTCATGAAAATAATCATGAAAGATTTGTGACCTTTGGATTACAGTTAGAATAAAGCACCACACACTAATCAAGGTAATCTAAGGGTCACAAATCTTTCATGATCATTTTCATGAAAAAATTTTCATGATCCCTAACATTTCTCTTTATTGTATGTATAATTCACAAATAAAGAATCTTTCATAATTATTTGCATGATATTTTTTTTATAATTCATAATATTACTCCTACTTTGCATATCTATAAATTTATAGACGGTCAATCAAATCTTGGGATATCACTAAAATGATAGGCCCGCCTCAATTTTTTATTAGCCACTTACATGTATCCTCTCTATCTAATCACCTCCTTCCCTCCTTATGCTTCTTGTCCTTTTTTTTTTTTTCGATATAGCTCTCATTGTTAATAATCGTCTCATTCCTCACCAAATGACCACTAAATATTGAGAAACTCAAACTATTAATCAGATTCACAATATCAATATTAGGAACAATGTTTTTGGCTTGGAACAAAGAGAAGACTTGATCAGAAGAGAGATCTGGCTCTGGACTAGAAAGGTCTCATCATTTTCAGTTAGTGCATAGGGATGGGGGAGGGACTTGATGGGGAAGGATGTTAAGGCTAATGTCATTGTTGTAAGATTTAATAATACATGTAATCATAATAATAATGCGGAATTAAACTTTACAAGATCTTGAATTCAATACAACTCAAGAATAAAACGAATATGTCTTTGTCAACTATTGAATTAGAGAAGTTGAGAAAATACCCCTTAGAGTTGAACCTTTAATTTTGGCTCACCTTCTTCTCTCTGTTTCTCTTAATTAGGATGACTATAAAACTTAAAGTGATGGAAAAAATACTCATGATATGAAAGGGGAGTCACCCATCCTTATATAGAGGAGAGAAGAGGGCCAGATAAACTCTATCAGAAGAATTCCTAATCCATCAAGGTTTCCTTCTTATCTTAGAAGAGTGATTATATTAAAATTCTATTTACTGAACTTGATCTCAAATATTGGCTTTATCTATTTGTGGAGTCCAAATAAATTAAAACATGTAGAAAATATGTAGGCTATTGGGCCACACTAGAAAAATAAATCCAACATTCTCCCACTTGGCCCATTAAGCCGATTATGATGCAATTATGAGTTTTTTTTCAAAAATATGCAACTTAAAAATTTTTGACTCATTGGATTCCACACTAAAAACTTTGACATGTGATCACGAATTTTAAAAATAGCCAATAAGTTCAGATATATTAGAAACTATAATACTGTGATTACTTCAGATCACCAATGTGAGTCATAGCGGTTATATAACATTTATGTCATATTTCCTTCTAGGCACCACACCATTGATAACCTTCACCAACCCAGTCCTTTATTGGGATATATAATTATTTGCCTAAAAGGCCCCTGTAATTTGTCTTGTTAAGACATTTCCTGTTTATCAATATTCAAAATAATGTGTACACACACTTTTAGAAACAGGAAAAACAAAAACAAAATTATTATTGCGCAAATAGTGTCAAAAAATAAGCACTCATGATTAACCATACACATCAAGGGTTGCTAAAAGACCCATCCTGATAACATGCTCTTTGTATGTCTTTGGTGGCAATCCCTTTGTGAATGGATCAGCAATCATAAGAGAGGTGCTTAAGTTTTCAATTAACACTTGTTGTTTCTGGACTCTCTCTCTAACAACCAAGTACTTTACTTCCACGTGTTTGGAACCACTGGAGTACTTTCCATTCTTAGAGAAGAAAACTGTTGCGGTATTGTCACAATATATCTTCAGCGGCCTGGCAATTGAGTCAACAACACCAAGTCCTGAGATGAAATTTCGCAATCATGAAGCATGATTTGTAGCCTCAAAGCATGCCACAAACTCAGCCTCCATAGTAGATGAAGCAATAGTGGACTGCTTCACACTCTTCCATGAAATTGCTCCACTAGCTAGTAGAAAAACAAAACCCGATGTAGATTTTCTACTATCAAGGCAACCAGCAAAATCTGAGTCTGAGTATCCGATAACTTCCAACTGTTCTGATCTCCTATAGGTGAGCATATAATCCTTTGTTCCCTGAAGATATCTCATAACTTTCTTTACTGCTTTCCAATGTTCCATTCCAGGATTACTTTGGAATCTTCCCAACATTCCAACTGCAAAACTAATATCTGGCCTGGTACATGTATGGGCATACATCAAGCTCCCTACAGCTGATGCATATGGAATGTCCTTCATTTGTTTTCTTTCCAAGTCATTCCTTGGACACTGTTTTTCACTTAATTTATAACCCTTCATGATGGGTGCATCACCGGCTGAACAAAACTGCATATTGAATCTCTCCAAAACACGATCAATATATCCTTTTTGAGATAGTCCTAGCAATCCTCGAGATCGATCCCTAAAGATCTCTATGCCAATAACATAGTTTGCCTCACCCATATCGACCATTTTAAAGTTCTTGGAGAGATATTCCTTGGTTTCATGCAATAAGCCAAGGTCATTACTAGCTAACAAAATGTCATCCACATATAGCACCAACATAATGAACTTGCTCCCACTAACCTTCAGATATATGCACTGATCAACTGCATTTTCCTTAAATCCGAAAGAGGTAATGGTATCATTAAACCTTAAATACCATTGCCTAGAAGCTTGTTTAAGGCCATATATGGATTTTTTTAATTTGCAAGCTAAATGTTCTTTACCTTTCTTTGCAAATCCTTCGGGCTGCTCCATATAAATTTCTTCATCCAAATTCTCATTTAAAAAAGCAGTTTTCACATCCATTTGATGCAACTCTAAGTCATAATGAGCTACCAATGCTAGGATGATTCTAAGCGATTCCTTCTTAGATACCGGAGAGAAGGTCTCTGTATAGTCTATGCCTTCTTTTTGAGTAAAACCTTTGGCAACAAGTCTGGCTTTAAATCGTTCGATATTGCCTTTTGCGTCACGCTTGGTCTTGAAGACCCATTTACACCCGACCTTTTTGCAGTTATTAGGCAATTCGACGAGATCCCAAACACTATTCTGTTCCATGGATTTTAACTCTTCATTTATAGCATTGACCCATTTAGAAGAATCATCACTATTCATGGCTTGTGAAAATGAGACTGGATCTTTGTTAATCCCAATATCAAAATCAGATTCCTGTAGATACACCATGTAATCATCTGGAATGGCAGGCTTTCTTTCCCTTTGAGATATTCTCAGAACTGCCGGTTGTGGTGGTTCTACAATATTTTCAATGGTTGTATCTTCATGAAGTGGTGAAACATGAGGTGGTGAAGGATTTTCATCATGCTGTTCGTTTTCCTCAGCCTGTGGAATAGTCTGAGGAACAATAACTTTTCTATAAGGGTCAAATGTTGGCACATCTACCCTAATTTCCTCGAAATTCACCACTCGTGTTTTCTCACTCCCACTGATTTCACCATTCTCTAGGAATCTAGCATTACCAGTCTCCACTATCCTCATACTGTGATTAGGACAATAAAATTTGTACCATTTAGACTTGTCTGGATAACCAATGAAATACCTAGATATTGTTCTTGAGTCCAACTTTTTCTCTTGTGGGTTGAAGATTCTTGCCTCTGCTGGACAACCCCAAATATGTAAGTGTCTCAAACTAGGTTTCCTACCAGTCCACAACTCAAAAGGAGTTGTTGGGACCACCTTACTAGGAACCCTATTTAAGATATACATTGCAGTCTTTAAAGCTTCACCCCACATTGAAATAGGTACAATTGAGTAACTTAACATACTCCTAACCATATCTTTAAGTGTACGATTACGCCTTTCAGCAACTCCATTCTGCTGTGGCGTACCAGGCATTGTATATTGAGCACAAATGCCTTTCTTTTCTAAGAATTTGGCAAATGGGCCAGGATTTGGCCTCACTCATCATATTTACCATAATATTCACCACCCCTGTCTAATATCACTATTTTAGCCTTTTTATCTAATTGTCTCTCGACTTCAGTTATGTACACCTCAAGGATGTCAACAGCCTGAGACTTTTCATGAATTAGATACACATATCCATAACGTGAGAAGTCATCTATAAATGTGATAAAATATTTTTCACCACTAAGACATGGGATGTTGAGTGGCCCGCAAATATCTGTATGAATTATCTCAAGAAGCTCATTACTTCTTGTGGCACCTTTCTTGGTGTGTTTGGTTTGCTTTCCTTTAATGCAATCCACACATATCTGAAAATCAGTGAAGTCTAGGTTTTTCAAAATCCCATTCTTCACCAATTTTTCAATTCTATTTCTGGAGATATGCCCCAACCGTCTATGCCACAAGATCGATGATTTTTCATTAATTAGACCATGTTTTAAACCAATATTCGAATGCAGAGTTACTAATGATTGTGCAAACTCATGATTTAAGGTAATTTTATATAAACCATCACATGAATTACCAGAACCAATCAGTTTTGAATTAAACATTAAATTAAGTTTTCCACAATTAAATAAAACTGAATATCCAACACGATCCAATTTGGATAACGAAACTAAATTCCTAGAAATTGAAGGAACATAAAAAGTGTCTTCTAGATCCATCTGATGACCCGTCTCTAAGATCAGTCGATAGGTTCCTATAGCTACGACTTCAGCTTTGAGACGGTTCCCCATATAGACAAATCTTTCACTTTCCTTCGGTTTCCTGGTTTAGAGGTATCCCTGCATGTCATTTGTAATGTGGGTTGTGGCCCCAGAGTCAATCCACCACGTATTGGAAGGTACTTCAGCAAGATTTGATTCATAACAAACAAAAGAAAATTTCTTACCTTTCTTTTCGAACCAAGCCTTTCGCTTGCTGCAGTCTTTCTTCACATGTTCCTTCTTGCCACAAAAGTAGCACTTGACAGTGAAACCATTTTTAGCCTGATTTTCTTCCCCAGGTTCATTCTTTTTCTTTGGTGGATTTTTCTTTGATTTTACAAACTTACCCTTCTTTTTCTTTATAGCTTCATGAATTACAGCCAATGCAGTTTGACGTCCTTCCTCCCTTAACCTCACTTCCTCCTGAACACACATATTAGTCAGCTCATTCAAATTCCACTTATCTTTATTGGTGTTATAGTGAATTTTGAATGCGTTGTACTGTGATGGAACTGAGTTGAGAATAAACTGCACGAGGAAAGTTTCATCAACTTGCATTCCTAAAGTTTTAAGCTTTGCAGCTTTGTCAGCCATATTGAGGATGTGATCCTGAACTCCTCGGTTGCCATCATATTTCATTGTTGTCAATTCAGCCATAATAGTGCCAGCAAGTGACTTGTCAGCAGATCTAAATCGATCTTCAACAGCCTTTAAGTATTCCAATGCATTAACAGTTTGAGGTAAGGAGGTCTTGATGTTATTTGCAATGGTCATCTTCATGAACATCAAACTGAGTCTATTGGACCTTTTCCAGGATTCAGAAAGGGCAACTTGTTCTGCAGTACTATATTCATTAATGTCTGCAGGTTTATCTTCAAGCAATGCCATATCGAGGTCCAACACACCCAGTGTAAACTGAACATGTTCATACCATTCCGAAAAATTCGAGCCAGTAAGTAGAGGGACGCCCGATGTAAGAGAGTGCAATGAGGTGGGAACTTTTACTGAAATAAGATAGAACAATATACATATTAAAGCTTTGAGAATTATGATGAACTATTGATATCACATAAGTTTTTCCTTTGGGCAAAACTTAGGCAAAACTTAGGTATATCTATTGTCCATTCGTCAAGAATCACTTATGTAGGTCTAAAGTAATTTATGCAATTTTTCAGCTAGTCATGTTACCTTTGGGTATTCAATTCTAATCTTTCAAATTACATAAGTTACATTATCCTACCCAGTTCATAATTATTTGAAAGTGACTCTCCTTTGGGCTAGTCTCAATCTCCTAATTATAACTGCAATTGAGAATATTATCGACCTTAATGTGACCATTTTTAACAATTCTTTTATGTAGTTCTATATTCATAAGTTTTACAAATCTAGGCCACTTTGGCAGCTACTAAATTAGTAAACCCTATGAATAAGGAACTAACCAACAATATTCTCTATTCATTAATTTTGAGTTATTTAATTATCATTAATTCAATCACAATTTTAATGAGATCACTATTTTTATGATTTCTAAAATTTCTTTTATGTGTTTGCTATTACCAATATAATAATAATAACTCTGGATGAACAGGAATATTTATATATATATTATAACAATCATGAATATCTAAAATAATGGTTAATAAGAATTACACCTAATATGAATTAACCACTTTAATATTTAATATTCAATGTCATAAAATTATATCATGATATCAATTTTAAATCATGAAAATATATAAATATTTAACAATAATAGACAATAAGTGTGCATAATTAAACAAAGCAAAAACATAATCCTCTAATGTGATACAATCAAATAAATATATTTATTTAATAGTCCGAACGATTCAGCAAAATTCTAAAATTGCTTTTAATCTATGCACTTTATCATAACGGCAAGCAATACACTCAATTCAATAACATATTATGATGATTATAAAAATAATTATTATTACTAAAATTGATAATAAATCAAAACATGCATATGAACAGCATATAGAATTACATAAAAGTTTGCACCTAACATATCACAAAACAAAGTGAGTGAGGGAGTCCATGATGTGCATACTTAGTTACGATTTAGAAATCAGGAATGAAATCTTCTTTTACACAACCTTTGACTTTTAACAACACAAAAAGAGTTTCTTTGATGCATAATGAATATGAAAGAGATTAGATGTACCATTCAGACACTGCCTAATAAATATGGCATGCAGCTTACAAGGTTGAACATACAGCGTATATTCAAGATAACCAACACATGCCGAGAGTTCAAACCTTATGAACAAAAAATATGTTGTTATGAATAATTATAATTATAATATAATAACAATATTCATAAATATATTATTATTCCAAGGTGTATTGATTCACAACTAAAGCTCTGATACCACATGCAAGATTTAATAATACATGTAACCATAATAATAATGCGGAATTAAACTTTACAGGATCATGAATTCAATACAACTCAAGAATAAAACGAATATACCTTTGTCAGCCATTGAATTAGAGAAGTTGAGAAAATACCCCTTAGAGTTGAACCTTTAATTTTGGCTCACCTTCTTCTCTCTGTCTCTCTTAATTAGGATGACTATAAAACTTAAAGTGATGGAAAAATAACTCATGATATGAAAGGGGAGTCACCCATCCTTATATAGAGGAGAGAAGAGGGCCAGATAAACTCTATCAGAAGAATTCTTAATCCATCAAGGTTTCCTTCTTATCTTAGAAGAGTGATTATATTAAAATTTTATTTACTGAACTTGATCTCAAATATTGGCTTTATCTATTTGTGGAGTCCAAATAAATTAAAACATGTAAAAAATATGTAGGCTATTGGGCCACACTAGAAAAATAAATCCAACAATTGTGCCTTCGACGGTTACTTCTTAGAGCATCTCCAATTCTGAATCAAAATTTTTATCAAATCTAAATAAAAAAATATTTTTTTTCTCAATCTGATACCGAGTGCTCCAATGATTGATTTTCATCAAATTTTCATCAAATCTGTGCCGGGATAACCGGTTGGTCGACCGGTTAAGCCAAATTTTTTTTTTTTTTTGATTTTTTTGAACTGTTTGAACTTTTTAGTGGTCGATCGAACTGGCTGGTCGACCGGTAAGGCAATTTTTTTTTTTCAACAGTTTGAACTTTTTTTAGAACTGTTTGAACCTTTTGGTAGTTAACCGGTTGGTCAACCGGCTGGTCGACCGGTTGGTCTCCCTCAACGGTTATGCACAGTGTTTTGGTGAAATGCGGAGCCTGTCCTCCTTTTGGTGAAATGTTTGGTGAATTCTCGATTTGATAGCAATTTGGTAAAACCGTTGGAACTCCAAACAGTGCCTTTTTCACCAAATTTCAAATTTGATGCTAGGTTTGGTGAAGGGTTAGAGATGGTCTTAGTGCATCAAGTCTAGATAAAAAAATGAAGAGATGTCGTCTCTATTATTTTTTCTTTCAAAATGGTGGGACTTGTGTAAGATGCAGAATAAAGCCTAGTAAGACTTAAACCTAGACATGTTGCATGAAAAAAACCATCTTTTACCATCTTAATCTATCTATACTATTATATTTGTGATCACTGGATTTGGTATCCAAACCTTCAAACTTTCTCTTCATACCACATGGCAGTTTTTTTATATATTAAAATAAAAAATTATTATATAACAACGAAAGCAATGTTCGAACTAAAGATCTTGAATTTTAATAAGAACACACTTACCATTTAAGCAATTTATATAATATAATATTAATTTCTTTATTATTTGTTTTATTTTTTCTCATCTGAATTGCACACGCATGGTATGTCGCAACCACTAGTTTGAATCATGTCACAACTAATCATCATATTTTTTTACTCACTTGTGTCTATTAGAAAAAAAAAAATGTACTAAAGATTGTCTAATATTTTCATCTTAATTTATCCCCCCCCCCCAAAAAAAAAAAAAAATTACATCAATTTGAAAGGGATTGCATGAAAAAAATTATGGTATAAAAATATCCAAATGTCTTATCTAATGATCTTAGTATTTTCTAAAACAACATTCAACAATAAAATTTCATTTTACCTATCAAAAAAGAGTTTTGGTATCTTGCATGAATTGGTATTCTACCATCTTTGTCTCCTATTTTAAAGTAGGCACAATTATATTGGAAGGCATGGTTCAGGTTCGTGGAGTCACTATAAATCTCGTTTTGATAATTTAAACCGTTTATTTTATTGAACATTTCGTGTATATTCTTCACATAAAAAATAAAGGGTACTCAGGTGAAAAATCAAATCTTGTATTTCTTATACTCGAAGGTCCACACCCAACTTTGGAGTGTTTTGGGAAGTTGGTAAAAAGCTAATTTTTTGACTTTTTTAGTCTATTTTATCTTTTTGTGAGTAAAAAATGTGAGAAGTGATGTGACCCAAAATGGGTAAAAAGCCAAAAACTGGCGTTTTTAGCTCTTCCCAATAGAGCCCTTTTATTATGTCCATAAAGACATGCCTTTGCGAAATGACAAAAATATCTATGTATATATATATGGTTCCCAAATCAAAACCCTAAGCAAATCATTTTCTCACTCTCTCTCTACTTCTTTGCGCAACTCTCTCTTTACTTCTTCTCGACGCTGCCGACAGCCTAGTGGTCCACGCCGCTGTTATCTCAAAGCCATGTTGTTTGCTCATATCAAAGCCCTGTCGGTCTGCTCATCGCTGATTCCTCTTCTATCAAAATCAGTGTTAGAGGAAAGAATTATAATCATTTTACTTTTTTTCTCATAAAAGTTAAAAAGATCAAAAAGTCTAACTTAAACAAAGGTTTTTAATCCAGATTAAAGTAATCAAAAAAATTTAAAAGTCAATAAAACCATTTCATTTCACAAAGGAAGCATAAGGTATCACCCTAAATCTTATTTTAGGTTTGTTTGGAAAGTGGATTGACTTTTTAATTTTTAATTTTTTTGACTATTTTAATTTGAACTAAAATGTGTCGTTTAGAAAGAATTTTTTTAATTTTTTTGATTTTTTATAAAAAAAAAATAATAATAATTATTAATTAAATGTAATATTTTATTTTATTTGACTAAAAACTATGTCCAAACACAGGCTTTGAAACCCAAGCCTTTGAAGCACTCTGAGGGATTGCATTAAATTGGCGCGTGTGTTACGCATGTGAAGCGAGTGAGTGCAGTAATGTTTTTAAAAAGTGGATCCAAGAAAAGTAGACCGTTTCTTTTCTCGTAATCTGTGTATCACTATTTTTTACTTTCTTTCACCTTCTTCTCCCCCCCTTTTCACTTTCAATTTCTCTCTCAATTTCTCAGCATCCAAACACACACACACACTCTCTCTCTCTCTCTCAAATTCCAAACTCTTTCCCTCTCCCAAACTCCAAGTTGTTGTTTGCAGACCTTACGCTCACAGACGGACAACAGACAACAGACAACAGACAACAGACAACAACTTGTTTTGGACCCTTCACTCTCTCTCTCTCTCTCTCTCTCTACACACCATTTATATTCTAACCCAACGATAGATATACAGAGATAGATAGAGAGAGATTGAGAGAGCTTATCTGGATTTGGAGCAACAATGGTTGCTGGGAAGGTAAAAATGGCGATGGGTTTCCAAAAATCGCCTTCAAATTCCAAACCAGATTCATCCCCAAAGCTCCCATTGCCATCGCCGAGCTCCGGCAAGGTTCCACAGAAAGGCGCCGTCTTCTCCCGCTCTTTCGGCGTCTACTTCCCCCGCTGCTCCTCCGCCCAGGTCCAGCCCCGCCCCCCCGACGTCACCGAGCTCCTCCACCTCGTCGAACAACTCCGCGAGAGAGAATCTCTCTTGCAGACCCAACTCCTCGAACACAAACTCCTCAGAGAGTCCGTATCGATCCTACCAGTTCTCGAACAAGAGATCGATTCCAAGGACAAAGAGATTGAGCGAAATGCGAAGAAGATCGAGTGTTTGGAGGCCGAGAACGAGAGCCTCAGGCATGATATGGAGTTTCTTCACGCCAAAACATTGGAAGAGAAGGAGGAAAACGAGAAGAAGGTGAAGGCAATGGAGTCTGAGATTGCAGCGTTGAAGAAATCGGTAACGGAATCGAACAAGTTTGAGAGCGATGAGTTATTGTTATCGACTTCGCAGAGGTTTCAAGCACTGATTGATGTGTCTGTTAGGTCAAATCTGATGAAGAATGTGAAGAAAGGAGTGAAATCATTCGATTATGGTGTGAATCATGAAATCAATAATCACAAGAACAATGAGGAGTTGAAGAGAGATGAGATTGTCGAAGTTGATCGACCGAGACACTCTCGCTGTAACTCTGAAGAAATCGCAGAGACTTCCGAGTCTTCCACATTGAGATCTCGAGCGCCTAGGGTTCCCAAACCTCCTCCTAGACGATCTCCATCGTTGTCTTCTTCTTCATCATCGTCTTCCGTCTGTTCATTGAGTGTTGCGGCGGAGAGAGCGTTGACAGAGCACTCGGTTCATCCACCACCGCCGCCGCCGCCGCCTCCGTCGAGGGTGGTTCCAGCCCTGCCGCCGCCGCCGCCGCCGCCGCCGTCGAAGGGGATGAAGTGTGTGGCGGCGAAGGTGAGGAGAGTGCCGGAGGTGGTGGAGTTCTACCATTCGCTGATGCGGAGGGACTCCCGGCGGGAGTCCGGTGGCGGAGCCACCGAGGCTTCGGCGGCGAACGCTCGCGACATGATCGGAGAAATTGAGAACCGGTCCACTCACTTGCTCGCTGTATGTTTTTACAATTACTACAGTCACTGTTATTTTCATTATTTACAATTTTACCACTAATTTTTTTGTCTCTGTCAGTCACAAGTGACCACTCTTTGGTATCTTCAGTGGTACCCCCCATATAATCTTTTGCATATAAGACACTGTTGAGATTTGAAATGATGGATATTATTTTTTTATACTTTATTTGTAATGGAAAATTTTCAATTCAGATAGTTATGGTGAAATAAAATTTATAAATTTATAATTATTTTAAATTAAAAAAAATCATTACACTTACCGTTGGTTAGATATAATGAAGTTTTTCATTATAATATACAATGAGAGGATCACAGTCCGAAAGATGATAATTTTTTTTTTTTTTTTAAAAAGGTGTAAAATTTGATAAACCCAAATGGCAATATTCACATTTCAACAACTTATATAGTTCATGTATAAATTTTTCGAGTTCTTGGCTCAAGGTCTGGTAGTTCAAAACATGATCTTTTGGGGAAGGTAAGATATAGGGGTAATTATTTATTGGATAGTTGTGGCATTGAACGCATGGTGCTCTAATTAATAATGTAGTGAAAAGAGAGAAACTTTACATGCAAGATAATATTGACCTACTTTTGCAATTCTTGATGTCATGTGAACAATTTCATGTGGAAACATTTTTCAGATTTAGGACATTTTTCATTGACCTACTTTTGCAGTTCTTGTTGTCAGGTAAACAATTTCATGTGGTAACATTTTTCAGATTTAGGACATTTTTCATTGAAAGAATTTAGTGGGTAGCTTTTGGGTTACTTTGGCTATACATAATATCAGCAAATTAGTTTATGATAATTCTTTATTTGGTATGTTAATTACAGATTAAGACGGATGTGGAGACACAGGGTGATTTCATTAGGTTTCTCATCAAAGAAGTTGCGAATGCTGCATTCACAGACATTGAAGATGTTGTGCCATTTGTTAAATGGCTTGATGATGAGCTCTCTTACCTGGTATATTAATGGAAAACCCATAAATTATTTTCCTTTTTTCCAAGCTTACGACCCATTAGAAATTTTTTTGCGTAGTTTTATGGATGTAGTTCAATAAAATTGTTTCTTCAGGTTGATGAAAGGGCTGTTCTAAAACATTTTGATTGGCCGGAGCAAAAGGCTGATGCGTTGCGCGAAGCTGCATTTGGGTATTGTGATCTGAAGAAGCTTGAATCTGAGGCATCATCGTTTCGTGATGATCCACGCCAGCATTGTGCTCCTGCTCTCAAGAAAATGCAGGCCTTGTTTGAAAAGTATGCTTGAGTTTCTTATCTGCAACTGTCATTTCTTGTTATATGAATCTTCAATGGAATTTGAGATTATAGATATCTAGATGTTGGTTAAATTGTTCATTTTAACTATAATCCCTAATTTTAAAGTTGGTGATGTGATTAATGCAGATTGGAGCACGGTGTTTATAATCTCTCACGATTGAGAGAATCGGCTACTAAGCGATACAATGCATTTCATATTCCAACAGATTGGATGCTTGATTCTGGATATGTAAGTCAGGTAATTAGCATCTTCCTCAATATTTTTCCTAATAAAAGTTTTGATATGCATAGCCTTTCTGTACTGACTGGATATATATTGATGATAACAAATATGCCCACCCTGGATAAACCTCTTTTTTTATGAATTAAATAGTTCTATAGTGGGTTCCCTTTAGTGAGTCATACTTGTTAATCTTCGGAGGGAGGCAAGCAAAATTAGATTGACACAGTTTGACTCTGTTTAGTATTATACTATGAATAGTGGTTACTAGATGACAAAAAAGGGATGGATAGAGTTTGACACATGTGAAGTTCTCAGATGTCTAAATTGTAATTGCTTGTTTGATGATTGTTTACTTTAGATTTATGAGTTTAAAGGAGTATAAATGTTGCGACAATTTATACGTTCTGGTAAATTTAATATTTTTACTAAAATACTTCAAGATCAAATAAAAACTAGAGAGAGAGAGATGTAGAAGTAGGAAGCATCATTCCCTGTTCATTTGTATAATGTTGGCTACGGGATTAGCATTACCAAACAGTGTTTGGTGAAAAATTTTCTGAGGATTTAATGAATTCAGATTTTTGGTCATTAGTAGACTAGAATGGATTGAAGAAGCATATATTTATGTGATAATAGTTTAGAGATTGATTGGATTTTTATTGCTTTTTAATTCCTATTCAACCAACCTTTCTTTCTTTCTTTTGTGAAATGATTACTCCGAGACTAAGTAGCCACAAGCACAGAGACACAACATGGATGTGATACGGACACGCTGATATGCCATGCAAGACATAACACGCTTGGGACACTTTAAAATTTTATATTTTTATAAATTTATTATATGCCATGTATATGAAAATTTGATTTCAAGAAATATCGTCGAAGTGTCTTACGAAATATCAGTATAGTGTCAAATATTATAAATTTTATTTTTTAAATTAAAACACATTAAAGAAGTGTCGGATACACTTTTAAGAGTGTTTGAAGAGTGTTAGTGTCAAACACGGACGCAAACATGCTATATCCGTAGAAGTATCTGTGCTTCTTTACTCCCAGATATGCTGTATTAGGGATGGATTAACTTCGAAGTACTCTAGTTTTCAATTTTACTGTTTTCACTGTAGTTTTCTAGTTAGAAAGTAATTATGATTTATTGCACCTACGACATTATTGAGAATCCTAGCTGGTGTTGTCATGTCTTCAAGCTGTACGTACCTTCTGTCATCACTAACAAACAACACCAAAGGAAAGATAATAACAGTGCACATCGATGCAGATCAATGTGGCATCTAAACATAATTTGCACTATAATTTCTCCTTGACCGAATTCTGTGAGTCTGCGTGTTTGGCTCATCCATAATTACTGGTTGAAGTGATGAAAATTAGGGTGTACGAATAACGTAGTATTCATCAATTTACCGATTTTGACCCTAGTTTTCTAGTCATAAAGTGATTTTAATTTATATGGGTAACCATGACATTATTGAGCTCCTAGTTGTAGTGTCGTAACTTCAAAACAACACCAAACGAAGGACAAGGTAATAATGGTCTATGTCAATGCAGATCAAGCTGGCATCTGTGAAATTAGCCATGAAGCACATGAAGAGAGTATCAGCTGAACTTGAAATAGTTGGTGGTGGTCCCGAAGAAGAAGAGTTGATCGTTCAAGGTGTAAGGTTTGCCTTCCGAGTTCATCAGGTAAAACCAATAATAATACCCTTTTTCCTACAACAACCAAAATTACAGTGCTCTGAAAGACAATGATACTTATAATGTTATCTTACTGATGAGAAAGATTGGTTCTTGCAGTTTGCTGGTGGATTTGATGTGGAAACAATGAAAGCGTTCCAAGAGTTGCGAGACAAAGCGAGATTGTGCCATATACAGAGCCAAAACCAGCAACAACAGAAATTCGTATGCAGGTCCCCGGCTAACTGATCTGTAGCGAACTCCGCTTCAGAATTGCTGCCGGTTTTTGTTGTATATACAGAAACATCGTGTATGTGAAATACAATGGCAGCAGCCATTACAACATTCAAATTTATTCATGAATTATAAATTAGTTCAACATGATGAGAATGACTAGTTTATTTATTTCTTGAGGATGACTAATTTATTCATTATTAGTTATTACGTAGCACTAGTTGTTTTCCATTGATGTTCTATCTCTGATGTCAATGCCTTATAATTGAAGATTTTTTTATTAGGTGGAAGATTTATTATTGTAGATTTATAATTGAAGTCTTCAAAGCAGGTTGTTGCTGTGGTGGAAGTTTAAAATTTTGCCTTGAAATTTCTTTTGTTTTCTATCTCCTTGCAACAAGGGAGAAACATTTTCTTTTATGGAAAATTACATCAATCTACCACGAGTAGTGACAGAATTACTGTTTTGGTATAATTACACTGTGTTCTCTCAAAATATAAATTTGTATATCAACAAGTTTATTTTACCTTTGTGATCTTTATTTTTAACAATTACGTACATTTTTCGTATTTCAATTTTAATTTTACTATAAAATAATTGATTGTGGATGGGTAAATATATAAATTTCAAATTTTGTTTTAACACCATTAGTTGACAATACACCTTTAATTGCCAATTAATTTATTAAAATCCTTCAAAATTTCAATTTTTTTCCAACAAAAAAATTAAAGGAAACAACGGCCAAAACAATTTGAGTGGTTGAATGTCAAGATTTGGTGACTAAATTCCTTGTTGGTTACCAAAAATTCAATTTTGGACGTCTAAATAAAATCTTGTCTTTCAATGATTAAGGCTCCGTTCGGAAAGAAAAAAGCCAGGTTTTTTTTTGGCTAAAATAGTCACAAAAAATAAAACATCAAATCCAACTCATAATCATTACAATCCTATCTCACAAAAAAAGTCAAAAAATCAAAAAGCCCTTCCCAAACCAGACTAAAATAGCCCAGGCTAAAAAAGTCAAAAAGTTAAAAAACCAATCCACTACCCAAACGGAGGCTAAATTTTGTTCAGTCAACAAAAACTTCGACGACAACCTCTTTTAATCGCCATAAATATTCAGTGTCTAATAAAGTTATATTGATCGCTATTTTCAGGCCAAATGTGCATTTTGTTATAGTAAATCCTTAAAAAATGAATGTCTAATTAAAAAGTCCATGGATTATGGGTTGGCCTGGCCTAGACTCGAGGATGGACGGTCTATCCGACCCTAAAATATATGAATTGAGCTTGCGCCGAGGGATAGGGCCTGTGAGGCAGCCATGGCCTAGCTTGATGGGATTTTCAAGGCTCGGCCATAGGCCGTATATATATATATTTTAATTTTTTTGGTGTACATATACATTTTTAATATAAATAATAATATTAAAATTAAGAAACTAAGTAAATAGTACGCCAATTATGAAACTAATAACTATAATTTTATGAGATTAAGGTCTCTTTTGGGAACATATTTTTTTTAGTAACTTTTGGCTTAAATATGATATAAAAAAATTAGTATGTTTGAGATGATTTTTTATTTTTTATAAAAAGATATGTAAAAAGTAGAGAAAAATTGTATTTTTGACTTTTTAGTATAGGTTGTTGATTTTTTAATTTTTTTTAGTGAGTTTTTGACTTTCAGACTAAAAAGTGATGTTGCCAAACAAGACTTAAGATGGATATAATTTAATAATCATAATGAATGCAATTATGTCTTTCAATAAATAAAGTTAAGTTTTTTATTTTTTATTTTTCATGATTCAATATTTAATTTTAATTAATATAATGCACTTAAAAAAAATTGTATTATATTTTTAAAAACTTATTTTGTATCCATATTAGGCCCATATAGCCCAGTTCCTGCCCGATGCCCATAAGTCCATATTGTTAAGCCCATGGGTAGAGTCTCAGCTTTAGAAATATCACATTGGCCGTCCCTAACCTGGCCCCGTTGACTGGTCAAAGCTCATTAAGCTCATTAGTTTTTAATTTTTTACTCATTTTAGGTCACATCATCTCTCATATTTTTTATTCATAAAAATATAAAATAGGCTAAAAAATTAAAAAATTAACTTTTTACCAACTTCTCAACACCACTAAATATTCAGGTTTGGTCAGCGTTTTGCCAAGGCTTAATCTCAGAGGCGGTGTTTGGCAAGTTGGTTTGTGGCTAAAATAGTCATAAAAGACAAAATAAGCTATTTTAGCCATAACAAACAAAACATCACATCCAATCCATAATCATTACACTCTTCTCTCACAAAAAAAGTCAAAAAAACCAAAAAACCAGAAAGCCAAAAAGTCCTTCCAAAACCAAGTTTTTTAGCTCAGACTAAAATAGTCAAAAAAGTTAAAAAGCCAGCCCACTTCCCAAATGGAGGCTCGATCATTGTTTATGGTTGTGTTGGTTCACACCCCCACACCATTTTGTTTATAATTAATAATTAGTAATGTTAGAAATATAGAAACCAAATATAAAATGGAATACAATCCTCTTACAAGAGGTATGGTCCACATATCCCTGTATAAGAGGGCTCTGTCCAATTTTGAGTTTGGTTTCTATGCATATAAACTTAATAAAAACGCTTTTTGCTCATACCAAAAATTATTATTTTTCTAACGAAAACCACTTAAGCTTGTAATCAAACACCGCTTACGTGAGCTGTGTATTAATCATAATACCAATTTTCCATACAATCTCATCTTCTTAACTCTCCATGACAGTTTTCATTTTCTTAAGTTGACATGGTGAAGGCCAATTAGTAGGCTATGGGGGCTTCAAGTCCATACTGGTTTATACATAAGAGTTCCATTTGTACCATTGCAGAGCATTATGAGACTCTGCTTACATAGCTTACTAGATCATGATCAAACTCACTTTTGAATACTACATGCAACTAGACCTCTTGCTGCTAAATAATTGTTATAATTGGATCCAACTTGAAAGCAGAGAACTCAATGTTCAAATTTAGTAATTAATACTATTATTTCTTATTCACAATAAATTTAGTTGAGTTGGTCTCAAGGGCAAGCAACAAAGTTCCTACACAAATATTTCTACTGATATTGGCACATTTACAGTCCAAACAATGAGATGAGGTGATTATATATATATATATATATATACTAGAATGGTGCACACACTAAGTGTGTGTAATTTTTTATAGATTCAATTTTGTGTGACTTTGTTTGATATTTGTTTGATAATAACTTACACCTTTCTTTTGATATATTTTATTTTATTTTTTATTTGGTTATTTCACTATTTCAAATTTCTCCAAAATTGTAATTTTTTTATACCTTATGGATTAATTTTGGTGTGATTTTTGTTTAATATTTGGTCGATTATAAACTACACCTCTCTTTTGATAACATTTTTATATTTGATTATATGATTTTTTTCCTTTTTATTGGATAATGGTTGTTTGAGCAAATTTTCATACTAAAATTTCATTAAAAGAAACAGCTTAAACTGTGTAAAGATGTACTAACAATTGAAATACCAATTGTAAAAAGAAAAAAATAACTCGATGTTCTTTATCAAACTTGAATATACAAATCATGCTGTTAATGTAGCCTACAAATAAAAGCCTTGCAATATTTCTGCCTTATAGTAGAAGTGCATCAAATCAAGGCATCACCCCTGACGAACCTTTTTTTTTTGTTGTAGAACTCAAGCCAATCTGTGGATTTGATAATCAAACCATACTATGTGCCTTTTTTTCTTCCCTTTTAAATGCTAGCTCTATCTCTCAACCCAATGCAGTGATGGATTATAATATGTGTCCACGACTCCTTCTCCTCTTCCAATATTTTCTCTATAATGTCTATATAAATGTGTATGTATAGATATCAACATATTGCTGTATATATATGCTTAAATTGAGAGAGAGAAAGCAAGTTACAAAGATGAGGAAGAGAGGAAGTTGAGAGTAATTTTAGGGTGTGGTTATGTAATTGTTTGTTTCCATAAGAGTAACTGATATCAAGTAAAATTTGAGTTATTTTTTATTTTTATTTATATATATATATATATTTAAATTATGTAAATGCCACATGGTAAAAGCTTCAAGAAACCAATACAGGGGCTCACTTAATATAATAGTTGTTAGGTTTTTGTAATTGACAATCCCGTTTGATAAAACTCCTTTCAGTTGTAATTTTATTCGATTTTTTATTTCAGTGACGCTATGAGTATTTAGATGCGAATCCAATCTGAATTGTGCCTATGTAGAGTAGTTTGTGATCTTAATCCTATCATGTTTGCCAAAAATGCAGTTGAAGTTGTTTGTTCGCTCGAGCGAAGGAATGTGCACTCGAGCGAAGAATCTTTGGTCCTAGAAGTTTTCAATGATTGCAAGCATTCCTTCGCTCGAGCGACCGTCGCGGCTCTGTTTGCTATAAAGCTTTGTTTCAGTCAGATTTTAGGGTACAACTTCCAGATCTTCTTCTTGGGTATTAGGGTTTTCATCTGGAGCTTTTTTGCTTGTTTCCTTTGATATTTGTGAAAGTTTATATCATGAATTGAGTGGATTATATCAAAGGGTTTGTTTATTTTGTTTTATTCACAAAAGAGAGAGTAGTTCTTCGGTGGATTCCGTGGAATCTGGGCCTGAAGCTTTGGTGGATTCCGGGGTGGCTCATCGTCAATTCGGGTGTGGATTCGCTAAGTAATTGAGGGTTCGCTTATGTAATTCTTTTTTGTCTTCTTAGTGGATTGTTTTGTGGCTTTTGCCCATGGTTTTTTTTTTTTATCACAATTGGAGGCGCTCCGATTGTGGTTTTTTCACGTTAAATCATTGTGTTGATTTGTCTTTGATTGTTTGATAGGGATTGTTATTTACTACTTAAAATTGACACATAATCACAAATCAATATCTCGGGGATGTTGAAATTTTTCAATAGTATAGATATGAAACAGAGTCAATGAACATGCAAGTAAGATTTTGATGCAAACACATTTGAGAGGTCATTCTTTAGATTATCTTCACTATTAGTAGTTATAAACTCTTTTTGACTTGTGCTTTTTTTTCAAATAGATCAATTTTAATTATCTAAAATAACAATTGATTTTTGCCTTCTCCTTCACATAATTAATGATAATGGTTCCTTTTTGTTGCCTTTCCTGCATCATGTCGGAAAACAACAATATGATATTGAAAAAAAGAGAAAGCATAATTATTACGCCCTAAAGCCAACCAAGCTAGGTACGTGGACATGCCGCACACCCGTGAGCATGCAGAGCTTATAAGAAAACCAATTCAATCTCATTCCACAATAGTCAACACTATTGGAAATTGGGCAAGGTATTGGACTCGGATTTGGACGCCCATCTAGCATAACCCATGACCCATTCAAATTACCCATGTAATTTGAATTTGAATTTGAATTTTCATGACCACCCTATTTGGATAACCCATTATAAATATCTCTATCTATCTTATCTTATCAAGAGATATGGATAGATGGCTAGATGGTCAGCCTATATATCAGATACGATATATGGGATGTGGGATAAATCAAATAACGAATTAATTTTTCACATACTCTCTCTCTAACTCTCTCCCATTAGAATAACGATCAAGCATTTGCACTGTGATTAGAGCGAGTGATACTCATACTGTGATATCACTCCATTGCTGGGTGTTCTTAGTTTGTGGTTGTGAAGCACGTGATTTACTCACAAGGTTCTTCGTTTTGGATTCTATCACATAAGGTATGGTTTGAATCCTTTTACCTGCTGCATTATCTGTATCTTACATTGGTATCAGAGCCATTTTATAGGGTATTTTCGTGCTTATTTTTATGCATTAAAATATGTATAAAATTATTGATATATGTATACATGATATATGCATGAAAAATAATGTTTTTTCGAACTTTCTCCAATCAACCTGAAATTCACATAAGTTATAATACATTTCATGTAGAACATATCTACAAAGTTTTATGAAAATCCAATGGTTAGATTTCATGAAAAATGGAAACCCATTTTGTATTCTCGAAACTTTGTTTGCATGATGGTTTTACATGTTTTAATTTTAGTCTACAAATCTTACACATTTAGAATCCTTATTTTGAGACATTCGAAACCATGTATTATTTGTTAGATTTGAACTTACGGTTGATAAAAAAAATCAAACCCTAAATTGGGTTCATTTTGAGTTTTTGGTGGCTTAAGGAAGAAGATGAAGTGCAGAGTTTCTGCACTTCCACTCATTAGAGAGTGTAATACACCTCATCATTTGTGTTTATTAAATGTCATTTTTGAGACCACCATTATTTTTATTTTGGAAAATAGAGTCTAGCAGTACTAAAATTGGACCAGAAAACACCTTGGAAGGCGGCGCGTGAACCGTAAGTGCCAGATAACGCCGTTAGCGTCAACCATGCACGCGCCATGCATCATCACCAGCTTGCACGAGCTAGGCGCGCTTCTCACGCTCGCGCCGTCCGTGCTGTCCATGCGCGCCCCATGCGTTGTGTCGAGCTGAGTCGAGCCACGCCATTTTCAGCGCCGGCTTGGCTGGTGATACTAAGGCTATGTTTGTTTTTTAAAAAATCCAGAATTGCTTTAAATGGTCATAAGTAATTCGTTATAGCTTTGTTTTAAGCGTGGTTATTACTGTTGGATTTAGAATTAAATTTTTTATCTACTGTAAAATTTTCAAAATTTTATGAAAATAAAAAATATTATAATAATTCATTATTTCTGCTTTAAAATATTTCTGGTGTTGTACGATTAAGTGTCTGGGGTAGAAATTTTTACTGTAGACTACTGTAATAGTTTACTATTTACTGGTATGATTGTTGCATTTTCCCAGATTCTGGAATATTTATTTCTGATTTTATGTGTGTTTAATAATTTTTGAAAATTCCAGAAAATTCTAGAAAAATTTCAAAAGTGATATACTTTCTGTTATGGCCTAGTCTGAATATTAAACATAGCATATTGGTGTTTTTGCTTAGAGTTTGTAATATGTTGTGATTAGAGAAGCATGATTAGTTTTTTATTTATTTTTATTTTTATTTATTTTTATTATATATACATATATATATTTAAATTCTATTATTAAATGAAATATGGCATGAGTTGATTGTAAATTTACATTAAGATGCTGTTGTATGGAATTAAACTAATTATCATACTTTGTACATGTCATAAGTAGTGAGAGGTTGTTTTTTGCGCATGGAATTAAATTAAGTTTTGATAATTGTCACTAGAGGCGCAAGAGATGATTACGAGCATAGAAAATTTTCGATCTTGAGACATGTGTAATATTATCATTATTTAATTTAGATTCTTTTGCTGCAAAATAATTTTGTGTTGCTATCATTAATATCCCCTGCGCATTTGTTCTTTTTTTTACTCTGTATGTAGAAATGACAGCTAAGACAGTGGTGGCAGACTTAACTAAGGGAGAAAAATTAGATGGTGATAACTATGATATATGGCACCGTAAGATCCAATACCTGCTCAATGAGCAAGAAGTTTTGAACACACTTGAACAAATGATGGTTGAGACTGAGCAGGGTAATACAGCTCAACATCGTCGTGATCTTGAAGTCTATCATACTTGGAGTAACAAAGATCGGTGTGCCCGCTTTACCATGTTGAGCACCATGCACAACGACTTGATTAGTGAGTTTGAGCATTGCCCAACTATATTTGAGATGTGGGAAGCTCTCAAGCAAAAGTTTGGTGTCACCTCTTTGGCAAAGCTACGTGGGTTGACTATGAAGTTTGACTCTTATCAGAAAAAGGTGCATCACTCTATGAAGCAGCATTTGAGGGTCATGTCAGCTATGATACGTGAGCTTGCGGCTGCTGGGCACAATTTGACTCAAGAGCAACAAGTACAAGCTGTGATTCGCTCTTTGCCAAATTCTCAGAAGCAGATGAAGTAGAACATGATGCATAATAAGAGTGTGAAAACATTCGAGGACATATCGCGTCATTTGGAGCTAAAGGCTGAACACCTAGAGGAGGCTGAGTCTGATGGTTCTGCTATGGTGGTTAAGTCAAGCTCACCTAGGACTTCTCAGTTCAAGTGTGGAAAAGCAAAAGGTACTCCTAAGAAGCAAGCAGCAGTTATGCTAAGCGTTGGGGCAAGAGGGGTGGCAAGAAGGTAAAGGCTAAACTAACATGTTTTAACTGTAACAAAGAAGGACACTTCGCTCGAGATTGCCTTGAGCAGAAGAAGGTACTCCTTTACTTAATTTCTCGCATTCAATGCTTTGTTTCTAGTCATGCATTAATTGCTCATTCTCCTCATTTTTGGGTTGTAGACTTAGGAGCAACAAACCACATCGTGAGGAATAGAGTAGGGTTCGTTGAGTATCGCCAAGTACCTGCTGGGAGCAGAAAAGTTTGCATGGGGAACGAGTCCAATGTGGAGGTGCTTGGCATTGACACATACAAACTGGAAATGCGACGATGGTGCATCTTGTATCTTCATGATGTTCTTTATGCTCCAGATATTCAGCGAAACTTAGTTTCAATTATTAGCATAATGAGCCTTGGTTTTAGCTTTTGTTTTGAGAATAATGGTGTTAGCATTTATTTGGGTACAACTTTTTATGATTTTGGTTATCTTTTAGATGGTTTCTTAGTTTTGGATGTGGATGATTCTAGTTTTAATAAAAATGCCAATGGCTCTGCTTTTTTTATATTGTATCTATTTGTGATAATGATTCTATGAGATGGCATGCTAAATTAGACCACATAGGGCAAGACAAGATGACTAGATTAGCTAGAGAAGGCCTTCTAGGCCCATTCGCTAAAGCCACTTTGCCTACCTGTGAGCACTGTCTTGCTGGAAAGAAACAAGGAAACCATTTGGGAAAGCCAAAAGGTCATATGTCCCATTACAGCTTATTTATTTTGATATATGTGGACTAATGAATGTGAGAACAAGGCATGGAGCCCCTTATTTTATCACATTTATAGATGATTGCACGCATTTTGGCCATGTCTATGTGATTTCTCACAATTCAGAAGCATTGGATTGCTTTAGATGGTATGTTAATGAGGTTGAGAATCAATTAGACAAGAGCATTAAGGCTTTAAGGACTGACCGGGGACGCGAGTATCTTTCTGAACAATTTAAAGTGCTCTATGAGGAAAAAGGAATTATCAGGCAATTGACAATTCCTGGGACTCTGTAGCAAAATGGTGTAGTAGAGAGAAGGAATCGCACATTGCTTGACATGGTTAGATCTATGATGGCGCAAGCTAATCTTCCCATTTCGTATTGGGGAGATGCTTTGTTGACTGTTGCCTACATCCTTAACCATGTGCCCTCTAAATCAGTTCCTTCCACCCCATATGAGACGTGGACTGGCAAAAAGCCTAATATGGGCAATTTGCAGCCTTGGGGTATGGGAGCTTATATACACAACGCTTCTCATAAATTTGGGAAGTTGGGCCCTAGAGGAAAGAAATGTATTTTCATTCGCTATAGTGAGCATTCTAAGGGCTATGTGTTTATTGGGGAGCATCTAGATGGAAGTGTGACTAAAATTGAGTCACGTGATGTGGATTTCCTAGAGGAAGATTTCCCTAGCAGTGGTGAGGTAGCTAGAGATGTAGAGCTCTATGAGATAGAGGATCTTTTTGAAGGCGTACCTAGTAGCCTTGTAGAGAATGACGAAATAATCCCTCAAGCTTCTAGGGACAGTGGGAGTGATTTACATGCCCATGGATTAGATCCAATGGATGAGGATTCTTAGGACTCTTAACTGTGTAGAAGCAAATGTGGAGCTATACTTCGTTGTCGTTTTGACATTGAAGGGGAAGCATTTATGATTGCTTCGAGTGATAAGATGGAGCCTAAGAATCTCAAAGAGGCATTCTCATTTCCTGCTAGTAAGAATGGAGTGATGCAATGGATGAAGAAATAGAGTCTATGAAGAAAAATCTTGTCTGGGACTTGGTTGATTTGCCGTTAGGGCGCAAGACTATTGGGAACAAATGGGTTCTCAAAATCAAGCGCAAGGCGGATGGTTCCATAGAAAGGTATAAGGCTCGCCTAGTGGTGAAAGGCTACACCCAATTAGAGGGTGTGGACTATGAGGAAACCTTTTCACCAGTTGTTAGGTTTACCTCTATTCGTCTAATTTTGGCCATAGTAGCTCAGTTGGACTTAGAGTTATATCAGATGGACGTTAAGACTGCATTTCTCAATGGAGAATTGGATGAAAAGATCTATACGAATCAACCGGAAGACTTTGTGGCAGTAGGTTAGGAGTGCAAAGTTTGCAAGCTTTAACGATCTATTTATGGCTTAAAGCAATCATCCAGTTAGTGGAATCTGAGATTTCATCGAGCCATTGTTTTAAATGGGTTTATGATGATCGATGACGATCACCGTGTGTACGTCAAGCGGTCCAAGGACACTTTTCTGATATCGACATTATATGTGGATGACATATTATTAGCTGGAAATGACAAGGAGATGCTTGTCAACACTAAAAAGTGGTTATTCTTTACATTTGAGATGAAAGATATGGGTGAAGCAAGTTATACGCTTGGTGTTAAGATTCTTAGGGATCACTCTAGGAGACTTCTCGGTATGTCTCAAGAGACTTACATTAAGACTATCCTAGAGCGATTCCAGATGCAGTGCTACAAACCCATTCACACTCCTGTTATGGAAAGCGAGAGCCAAAGCCTTGATATGGGTCCTAAGACTCCAGAAGAGAATGAAAAGATGGCCCGTGTACCCTACGTAAATGCTGTTGAAAGCTTGAAGTATGTTATGATGTGTACATGCCCTAACATTTGTTATGCAGTCGTATTGGGCAGTCGTATTGGTGAGTCGTTACCAATCGAACCTAGGACCAGCTCATTGGAAAGCAGTTAAGAGGATATTACGATATTTTAGAGGGACTGCAGATTACACACTCTGCTACCAAAGTTTAGATCTACGTCTAGTTGGCTATTGTGATGCTGACTTGGGAGGAGACTTAGATGAGCGTAAGTCCACTTCAGGATATGCTTTCATGCTTAGTGATGGTGCTATTTCTTGGAGCAATAAGAAGTAATCCTGCATCGCCTTATCGACTATGGAGGATAAGTTTGTGGCTTGTTTAGCTGCCGTTCAAGAAGCCGTTTGGTTGAGGAGATGTGAAGCCCCTGAAAAATGTATTCTCTATAAAAACCCTAATGTTTGAATTATTCTCTTAAAGCCCCCCAGTTCCTGGAATTATTTCGAATCTTGTCGGTTAGCATTTTATTTTTATTTTTGTCAAAACAGGAATATCCTAGCCGAATTAAGTTCCTTAGCCTAATTTAATTTAATTCTACATAAGTAAGGGTCCAATACATGAATTTAATTCCTAGCCCTCACTTCTTTATTTAAATTCAAAAATTTCCCCAAAATTAGTACATGTACTTTTATATTATAAGTACCATCAATCAAATTGAGACATATATATATATATATATATATATATATATATATACATTGGGGAATGTGTCCCTAGTACCTAGATTGAATAAAAAAATGCCCCAATCACCCTTCCCAATGGCCGGCCACCCTAGGAAGATGTGAGGAGCCTATTTTCAAGAATTGTAATCATGGTCTTCTAGAAACCCTAACACCTAGTACCCCTAAACCTAGGGTTTTGTTTCCAATGCTAGTTTCATTTCAACTAGGGACCAACTAGATATTTTCTAATCCTCTGATTAAGCTCCCTAATCACTCCTATTCCATTAGACTCCAAGTAAATCCTAACTTTTCCATCCAATTCCAACTAGTGGGCCTTTATGTCTTTTTACACCAAAATTTGCCTATAAATACCATCATCCCCTAGCTTGGTAAACACAAACAACACACTCACACACACATTCGGCCTAGAGGAGAGAAAGGAGAGCAAGAGAGAAGTCTTGAGAGGGAGAGGAAGGAAGAGGAGAAGCCATCTTGTTCAAGCCTAGCAAGTAAGCCACAACACAACCTTCTCTTTCATTTTCCTTTTTCAAATGCATGTTCTTAAGGGTTCTAAATAATGTTTCCAGATGTGTTATTGATGAGTTACTTGTGTTAAAAATGATAAGAGTTGAGCCTTGATTCTACCTCTCTTGTATTTTCCCTCATTTCGGTACAAAACTATCTTTTTCATACCAATCTCTCAAACTTTCCAAAGGCACACCTTCAAGCAAATTTTCTGAGTCTAATATATGTTAGTTAGCATGTTTTCATTACAAAAGAAACAGAACTTTTCCCTTAGTGGATCCCTTTTCTCACAAATCTTCTTGTTTTGGGTATTGTGCCTTAGAATCTGTTTTCGCAGCCAACTTTCAAAAATTCTAGAAAAATTTAAAAACTTATTCTGGACCTCTATTTTATGTCAAAATCTTCCTTAAGGAGTTAGCTTTCAACTAAAATTGGTTTCATTGAAAAACAGTGAGCGGTTTGCAAGAAAATCAAATTTTCGTAACGGTCGACGAATCTGGACAGCGCTGGAGTGATTTCTAAATAACTTAAAATCTAGAAGAGCTATCCCATTTCCGAAATATGTTCTGGAAACTAGATTAAATTCTCTACCAACCATAGGAAGGCCAACTCCGGTGAAAAATCTAAAATAGTTCTTTCATTATAATCCTTATGTGATATTGAATCTGAAAATTTTGTTGTGCATGGATGTTTTATGCTCTTGTGTTCATGAAAATGCTTATTAGCTTATGATCATATATTTGCATGATATTATATGTGTTATGGTTATGTTCTTTATCTTCTTCATCTTAATGATGCATGCTTATGTGGATATTATTATCTTGTTAAGTTGGTTTAACCTTGTTTTAAAACATTTAACTCCACGGGAAACTTAATCGAGATGGTATTGGGTTTTCGATCACTTGAGTAACGAAAAGATGATAATGTGTGATGTATGAATTGTTAGGATGCGTTCCCTATTTGGAAGTTAAAGTCTTGTGCAAGTGGTTTTCGGAACCCTTGAACAGAGCGGTTGTATTCGGACCCTAGGTGGTTTGGTGTGAGGAGGGATTTGGGCAAGACCCTATTTTACCATCTCTTTTGAGGCCTTGCGGTTGGCGCTACGCGGTATATAATCATTGGTAGGCATCTGAGGTTAGTTCTGCAACAAAGCAGCAAAAGAGGGGGTATACCGAATAATCCGCATCCGATTCTTGTGGTTGGGAGGACGAAATCTCTTTGGGGGATTTATAGTTTACTAACATCTAACTTGTAACCCTTTATTTATTTAGTTGAGTATCATGCTTTACTACTTGATGTTATATTTGTGATTGTGTATTGGATTGGGAAAAATGGGCGGGGTGTGTGTGTGTTTACTGGGCATTCAAAGCTCACGGCGTATCATGCTAGGTGCGGAGGAGGAGCTTATAGCTGGAGACGACGAACCTGAAACCTTCGAAGACTTTTGGCTATCTTAGGAAAGTTAGAAATTCCTTTTGATATTTTGTAAGGCTCATATAAAGATTTAAATTTTCTTTTTGGGATGTAATGTAATGGAACAAGCTTTTGAAATTAAGAATATTCATGGTTGTTATGTACTTATATATTCTAATGTTTATATGTATACACCTTATCATTGCTTATGAGACCTTGTGTCAATACCTTTTAAAATCTGTCAAAAGGGTAGTGCGCTGTTTAAGAAAGCCGGACTTAGAAGGGAGGCTAATTTGACTCCTCTGGCGATCTGGGATCTTACTTGGCTATTGACCATAGGACTCATTAGTGACTCTTCCTTGACTGCAATCTATAGTGTAGATTCGGGGCGTCACAATATGGTATCAGAGCCTAGGTTCAACCCTTACCCACGCGTTTCGGCCTACGGTTAGAGACCACCTTGCCCCGACTATGTTATATTATTACACTACCTATTCTATCAACTAAAAGACATCAAAAATAGAATATTTCTTGACCTATCTTAGGGAATTTCTTCGAATTTCGGGCACACCAACATCAAGTCATGAGGACCTACTTCAGGATCGTGAAATGGTTTTAACTTTGAGTGCGGCCTCACATCGCGCAGTAGCGGGTACTATTAGTTCTACACGTCTTCTATCGATTGTCGTACCCTCATCTTGTATTCGTAACCTTTATTCAATGTCATCCTTTTCCAAGATTTAGTCTTGTCCATCTATTCCTGTTTTATACACTACTATCTGTAAATTTGACCTCCTTTGACCCTTGATTATTTTATTTAGCCCAAGGCTTCTTGTAAATAATTTCATTTTCTTTACTCGGCGATGAATCTTGGATATTCAGTTTGAAACGCGGATGGCCAACGCAGTTTCAAGTTAAATATCTAGTTTAGTCACTACATCTATAACCTTGATCACATTGAAGTTCGAAACCATAACATCATACCATTCATCCATATTTCAGTTAATCCTGATGTTATCACCATAACTGCTTCGTATCCTTCGTCTCCACCTCAATCCAATTTTAAGAATCTTGTAATTATTATTATGTATACATGAAGTTGCGATGTATGAACACCCTAGGATAATTAAACTCTAACTTAAGATTAGTTGCTTACCCATAAGGAATTGCCTCTCTAGTTTGAATTTGACTTACGCCTCACCCCATTCAAAGAAAAACAAATGGTGGACCATACTTCGAGACAAGTAATAACATGAGCTTGCAAGCAACAATAGAAATGCGGTGCCAGAAATTGAAACCTTAAGAATGGACCAGTAACTGTGGCTAAAATCCCGAACCCTGTCAAGGATCAAATTTTGGAGAAGTCTTACCATCTTTTTGGAAATAATCGGCACAACATTCAGAATGAAATGAGGTAGAATCCAAGAGGATTTGGAGCTTTGTGGAAAGGGAACTCAACTTCATACCCTACTCTGACCTCATCTTAAAAATAGATTCGTTACTCGTACCGTAGCAATTATCGATAGTTACCAAAAGAAGGAGATGACTTACCCATCCAACGGAGCATGTTTTCAGTTTAAGGGGGATAGACAAGACTCCATGACTTCAACGAAATGTAGGACACAGTGGTGTGATCAACTTGCGGGTAGGATAACAAGCCTGATTTTAAATGAGGAGAGCCAAGAAAAATTAGAAATTCCACGCGTAGTATGGGAATATACAGATGTATTTCCTACAAAATTACCGGGATTGCCACCAACCCGGGAGGTAGACTTTAGTATTGAGCTACAACTTGGAACTACCCCAATATCTATGGCCCCGTATCACATGGCACCCGCAGAACTACGAGAATTAAAGACACAACTACAAGAGTTGCTCGAGAAAGGATTCATTAGGCCAAGTACTTCACCATGGGGAGCATCTGTGTTGTTTGCTAAAAAGAAGGATGGGTCGTTAAGGCTATGCATTGATTATCGATTAAGAACCGATACCCACTCCCAAGCATTGATGATCTATTTGACCACTTAGAGGCTCAAGGTGCTATTCAAAGATCGATCTCAGGTCAAGACACCATCAACTACGAGTCAAGGAGGAGGATATACCAAAAATTGCCTTTCGTACTAGATATGGCCACTATGAGTTTGTAGTAATGCCCTTCGGACTAACCAATGCAGCGGTAGTATTCACGAGCCTAATGAATAAGATTTTTAGACCATATCTTGACTAGTTTGTAGTAATGTTCATTGATGACATCTTGGTATATTCAAGGTTTGAAGAAGAGCATGAGCAACATTTAAGGATTGTCCTTCAAGTTCTTAGAGATAATCGGTTATATGCCAAGGCAAGTAAATGTGAGTTCTGGTTGAATGAAGTAAAATTCTTAAGGCATGTAGTATCGGAGAATGGGATTGCGGTGGATCCAACCAAGGTGGAGGCAGTATTAGATTAGAGACAACCGAAAACCATATCAGAAATCCACAGTTTCTTAGGATTGGCCGATTATTACCGGAGGTTCATCCAAGATTTCTCCAAACTAGCTAAACCAATGACCCGTTTGACGCAAAAAAGAGTAAAGTATGAGTGGGATGAAGCTTGCGAAAAATCCTTCCAAGAGCTAAAAAAGAGGTTAACTAGTGCGCCAATTTTGACCATCCCAGAACGAGAAGTGGGGTACACGGTGTATTACAATGCGTCTAAAGAAGGATTAGGTTGTGTGCTCATGCAAAATGGAAAGGTAATCGTGTATGGGTCTAGGCAGTTGAAACCACATGAGCGCAACTACCCCACACATGACTTGGAATTAGCGGCCGTAGTTTTTGCCCTAAAGCAATGACGACATTACCTGTATGGGGAACAATTTGAGATTTTTACAGATCACAAGAGTTTAAAGTATCTATTTACACAGAAAGACCTTAACTTGAGACAGAGACGATGGATGGAGTATTTTGAGGATTTCCGGTTCACTCTCTCATATCATCCCGGTAAAGCCAATGTAGTAGCGGATACTCTAAGTCGCAAGAGCAGAGGAGTGATGGCTAAGATTTCCGTCAAAGAATGGGATATGGTTAAGACACTCAATGAATTCAGGATCCAAGTAGAATCTCAAGATAAAAAAGCATATCTTAGTGCACAGAAGGTGATGCCTAAGTTGATGAATGAGATCATGGAGGCCCAGAAGCACGATCAAGAGGTAGCCTATATCAAGGGACGTCTGGAACCCCAGTGGGAGTTTAAGAAACCAAGGTAGATTGTTTGTACCGAGTGACGAGTTACTTAGAGAAAAGGTACTTAAGGAATGTCATCATTCTACTTTTGCAGTACATCCAGGAGGGACTAAAATGCACCAAGATTTGAAGAGGCAGTATTGGTGGAATGGAACGAAGAAGGAGGTGGCTAAATTTGTAGCAAAATGTCTAACATGCCAACAAGTGAAGGCGGAACATAAAAAACTAGGGGGAATGTTGCAACCTCTACCAATAGCCGAATGGACGTGGGAGTATGTGACGATGGACTTTGTGACAAGGTTACCTAAGACACCAAGAGGGCGCGACGCTATAGGGGTAATAGTGGATCGCCTCACCAAGTCAGCACATTTCTTACCCTATAAGATGACCGACACTTTAGAGTCTATGTGCAGGCTCTACATTGGGGACATCATTCGACTACATGGAATTTCGGTATCTATAGTGTCAGATCGTGATCCACGGTTCACCTCTCGATTTTGGGGAAGCCTGCAGGAAGCTCTTGGTACTGAGTTATGTTTTAGCACTGCCTTTCACCCGCAAACAGATGGACAATCTGAACGCACCATCCTGACACTCGAAGATATGTTGAGAGCTTGCACAATGGATTTTCAAGGAAGTTGGGGACGACACCTACCTTTAATTGAATTTGCCTATAACAACAGCTTTCAAGCTAGCATCGGTATGGCGCCTTTTGAAGCATTATATGGACGACCTTGTAGATCGCTGATTTGTTGGACTGAAGTGGGTGATGCAAATCTGATAGGACCCGAACTTGTTCTAGAAACTACTGAGAAGGTCAAATTGATCCAACAACGGTTAAAGATTGCTCAAGACTGTCAAAAGAATTATGCAGCTAGGAAGAGAAGGCCATTAATGTTTGAAGTAGGTAGCCACGTGTTCCTAAAGGTATAACCTAGGCGTGGAGTCGTACGTTTTGGAAGAAAGGGGAAGCTATCACCAGGATATATTAGGCCTTTTGAGGTATTGGAAAGAGTGGGCGAAGTAGCATACAGACTAGCTCTACCCCTGCAGTTAGCAGGGATACACAATGTCTTCCATGTGTCTATGTTGAGAAAATATATCGCCGACCCATCACACGTCCTCAAATGAGGAGAAATCAGTCTTGACAAAGATGTTACATTTAAAGAAGGACTGGTAGCAATACAAGATAGTCGAGATAAGAACCTTAGAGACAAAACTGTTCACTTGGTAAAAGTCCTATGGCATCATCGGGGAATTGAGGAATCTACTTGGGAACGCTAGGATTGGGTGAAGGCAAACTACCTTGAACTTTTCGAAGATAGTATGTAGTTGAATTTCAGGGACGAAATTATTTTAAGGGGGATAGGTTGTGAAGCCCCTGAAAAATATATTCTCTTTAAAAACCCTAATGTTTGAATTATTCTCTTAAAGCCCCCCAGTTCCTGGAATTATTTCGAATCTTGTCGGTTAGCATTTTATTTTTATTATTATCAAAACAGGAATATCCTAGCCGAATTAAGTTCCTTAGCCTAATTTAATTTAATTTTACATAAGTAAGGGTCCAATACATGAATTTAATTCCTAGCCCTCACTTCTTTATTTAAATTCAAAATTTTCCCCAAAATTAGTACATGTACTTTTATATTATAAGTACCATCAATCAAATTCAGATATATATATATATATATATACATTGGAGAATGTGTCCCTAGTACCTAGATTGAATAAAAAAATGCCCCAATCACCCTTCCCAATGGCCGGCCACCCTAGGAAGATGTGAGGAGCCTATTTTCAAGAATTGTAATCATGGTCTTCTAGAAACCCTAACACCTAGTACCCCTAAACCTAGGGTTTTGTTTCCAATGCAAGTTTCATTTCAACTAGGGACCAACTAGATATTTTCTAATCCCATGATTAAGCTCCCTAATCACTCCTATTCCATTAGACTCCAAGTAAATCCTAACTTTTCCATCCAATTCCAACTAGTGGGCCTTTATGTCTTTTTACACCAAAATTTGCCTATAAATACCATCATCTCCTAGCTTGGTAAGCACAAACAACACACTCACACACACATTCGGCCTAGAGGAGAGAAAGGAGAGCAAGAGAGAAGTCTTGAGAGGGAGAGGAAGGAAGAGGAGAAGCCATCTTGTTCAAGCCTAGCAAGTAAGCCACAACACAACCTTCTCTTTCATTTTCCTTTTTCCAATGCATGTTCTTAAGGGTTCTAAATAATGTTTTCAGATGTGTTATTGATGAGTTACTTGTGTTAAAAATGATAAGAGTTGAGCCTTGATTCTACCTCTCTTGTATTTTCCCTCATTTCGGTACAAAACTATCTTTTTCATACCAATCTCTCAAACTTTCCAAAGGCACACCTTCAAGCAAATTTTCTGAGTCTAATATATGTTAGTTAGCATGTTTTCATCACAAAAGAAACAAAACTTTTCCCTTAGTGGATCCCTTTTCTCACAAATCTTCTTGTTTTGGATGTTGTGCCTTAGAATCTGTTTTCGCATCCAACTTTCAAAAATTCTAGAAACATTTAGAAACTTATTCTGGACCTCTATTTTATGTCAAAATCTTCCTTAAGGAGTTAGCTTTCAACTAAAATTGGTTTCATTGAAAAACAGTGAGCGGTTTGCAAGAAAATCAAATTTTCGTAACGGTCGACGAATCTGGACAGCGCTGGAGTGATTTCTAAATAACTTAAAATTTAGAAGAGCTATCCCATTTCCGAAATATGTTTTGGAAACTAGATTAAATTCTCTACCAACCATAGGAAGGCTGAGTCCGGTGAAAAATCTAAAATAGTTCTTTCATTATAATCCTTATGTGATATTGAATCTGAAAATTTTGTTGTGCATGGATGTTTTATGCTCTTGTGTTCATGAAAATGCTTATTAGCTTATGATAATATCTTGGCATGATATTATATGTGTTATGGTTATGTTATTTATCTTCTTCATCTTAATGATGCATGCTTATGCGGATATTATTATCTTGTTAAATTGGTTTAACCTTGTTTTAAACATTTAACTCCACGGGAAACTTAATCGAGATGGTATTGGGTTTTCGATCACTTGAGTAACGAAAAGATGATAATGTGTGATGCATGGATTGTTGGGATGCGTTCCCTATTTGGAAGTTAAAGTCTTGCGCAAGTGGTTTTCGGAACCCTTGAACGGAGTGGTTGTATTCGGACCCTAGGTGGTTTGGTGTGAGGAGGGATTTGGGCAAGGCCCTATTTTACCGTCTCTTTTGAGGCCCTGCGGTTGGCGCTATGTGGTATATAACCGTTGGTAGGCATCCGAGGTTAGTTCTGCAACAAATTAGCAAAAGAGGGAGCATACCGAATAATCCGCGTCCGATTCTTGTGGTTGGGAGGACGAAATCTCTTTGGGGGATTTATAGTTTACTAACATCTAACTTGTAACCCTTTATTTATTTAGTTGAGTATCATGCTTTACTACTTGATGTTATATTTGTGATTGTGTATTGGACTGGGAAAAATGGGCGGGGTGTGTGTGTGTTTATTGGGCATTCAAAGCTCACGGCGTATCATGCCAGGTGCGGAAGAGGAGCTTATAGCTGGAGACGACGAACCTGAAACTTTCGAAGACTTTTGGCTATCTTAGGAAAGTTAGAAATTCCTTTTGATATTTTGTAAGACTCATATAAAGATTTAAATTTTCTTTTTGGGATGTAATGTAATGGAACAAGCTTTTGAAATTATGGATATTCATGGTTGTTATGTACTTATATTCTAATATTTATATGTATACACCTTATCGTTGCTTATGAGACCTTGTGTCAATACCTTTTAAGATCTGTCAAAAGGATAGTGTGCTGCCTAAGAAAGCCAAACTTAGAAGGGAGGCTAATTTGACTCCTCTGGCGATCTGGGATCTTACTTGGCTATTGACCATAGGACTCATTAGTGACTCTCCCTTGACCGCAATCTATAGTGTAGATTCGGGGCGTCACAGGAGATTCCTTCAACATTTGGATATTTTCACATACATTTCAGACCCTATGACTATCCATTGTGACAACATGGCTGCACTCGCTTACACTAAGGATCCTAAGTACCATGGGAGAACCAAACACATTAATGTGAGGTTCAACTTTATCAGAGACATTGTGGCACAAAAGAAGTGATCCCGGAACACATCTCTACAAGTCGCATGGTTTCGGACCCCTTGACTAAGCCCATTGCTAGAGATATTTATCTTACTCATGTTAGGGCTTTAGAACTACATAGATGGTAATATATGTGTATCCAATTGAACTCTTTTTTTTTTTTTGGGATATTTGTACCATAAGTATTCATATTTGTTTTGATTACACATTTATGTTTACTACTTTTTGCCATGGTTTGTGAATTAGCACACACAGAATAAATAAATTTGATGTTAGCAGGCAAGATTGGCTCACTCACACGAGCAACTTCCCTTAGCGCTAGGTAGCGAGCAAGGATGAGACTAGTGGCTTATTGTATTTGGAGCCAAGAGAGAGGCTAAAATTATCCACTAGCTATGTCGCAATGGTTGGAGCCAAGATGAGGTCTTGGTAAAGACCGACCATGGATATGAGAGTACCCACTTTTCCATGATGTGCCTGTTATGGATATAGCCAGATGCGAGATCTCATTTGATGCCTAAGAGGCGAGCAAATAGAGAATTTGAGTTAGACGCTAGGAAGCGACTTGTGCGCTTAAGAGCAACTAGACTAAGATCTGTATGGTGTATAAGTTTAACATAACTCTTTGGAAGAGTTACTCCACTATAGCATGCATTCATACTGCATATGCTTATCGACTTGTTAGCGAGGTGAGAGAATGGATCCCTACTTCTTCACCGTGTGAGTCCTAAAAGTCATTTTTTCCAATGACTTCACTTTATGCCTTTTGTGACATTTGACTATGTCATAAGATGAGGAGTTGATGTTTGGCTACTTTGGTATGTTGCTTGCGGTCATGTATGATTCGACTTTAAGGGACATTACTGGGAAAATGGTCAATTCCAAGTTAAATGATATAAGGGTGAAGGGAAGATCATCTAGTTCTATATCTCTACTGTTTATTCACTGCTGACAACTCACATCGCTCTGTATGGGATGCTGATTGAGTGCGAATATAATGCGGAACCTAGGAGGGTCAAACATGCTCTTTGAGGGATTAGAGATGTTTTGGACTGATGTAACTAGATGGTTTTAGGTACATGAGACACTATTTCTATTCTTTTTGGGTTGATGTCTCTATGCTGGCTCCTTTTGAGTTTCTAGTATAGAGCTCCTACATGCAGGTGTTCTCAGCAGTCGCACTCTTCATTGGCTAGTATGAGATTGTTCAATATTTAGGGGGATTGAGATAGAGATGTGGCAGTGTCATGCCAACTCATGTGTGAGTGGAGATGATGGAAATTGGGTCAGGTATTGGACCCGAATTTGGGCGCCCATATGGCATGACCCATGACCCAATCAAATTACCCATGTAATTGAATTTGAATTTTCATGACTATCCTATTTGGATAACCCACTATCACTATCTATATCTATATCTATCATATCTTATCAAGAGATATGGATAGATGATTAGATGGTTAGCCTATTGTAGACACCTCATTTTTGATCGCCCTTGAGACTTGGGCGCCCCTGATTGATCACTCGATGATGAAAGTTGTGTTGTGCCAATCGCTCAATTTCTTTAGCAAGGAGAACTCTAAATCCCAACCTTACACCCCATTTTGGACCAAAACATTTTTGAACAAAACAATTTCAGACCTTAAAACCCTCTCTTTCAAAATATTTTTGAAAAAGTTTCTACAATGTTCCGAGGCTCGCATTTTGTTAAATATTGCACTATTCGGTAAACCGAGCAAGGAAAAAGTGGAGATAAATGAACGGCAGGTGAACTCTTTGAAAAAATCTTTGAAAACATCTTGTTTAGAGGTTTGGAGTTGAAGAAAATAGGTGGGGAGAGAAAAAAACTAGTTAGGGAAGAAGTTGAGCATGAAACCGTTAAGGGAGAACTGAGCAGCCTACACTAAATCAGGCCTATCTCTTTGTACACTTAGGATTTAGTTGTGATGCCACCACCATTGGAAAGTGGACTTCCGGGGCTTCATTTTAGACTTAAGAATCTCCTAAAGCCAAGTCTAGATGAGGGGATATGGCTGTTTGAAGTTAGGCATCAATCCAGTAAAGATAGAAATGAGAAACCTTCACCAAAATAGTCATATCTCTTTGTACACTTAGAATTTAGATGTGAGGCTCCCACCATTGGAAAGTATATTTCGGGGGCTTCAATTTAGACTCAAGAATCTTGTAAAGCAGAGTCCGGATGGGGGAGATATGGCCGTTTGAAGTTAGGCATCAATCCAGTTAAGATAGAAATGAGCAACCTTCAATTTAGACTCAAGAATGACCTAAAACTGAGTCTGGATGAAGGAGATATGCCCGTTTGAAGTCGGGCCTAGAAACAGATTTTTGGTGGCTGGCAAGTGGCCGACAGATGGCCTGCCAGACATCATTGGTGGCCTACAATTCACACTTCTGGCCGGCCAGCCACCTTCGGGCCACTAGTATGAAACCCAGATATTTTTGCCAGTTGTTTCCACAAAGTTCCAGCTGTCCCTTTAGAGATATTTTCGATTGAGGGGTTGTTTTCTATATATGGAGGACCTCTTTTCTTGCTTTCAAGGTTAGAAACATTTAGGAGTGAAGAAATAATTTTGGAAAATCTCTCTCTCTCTACAATTCTCTCTTCCTTTCTACGTGCATAGCTTTTGCCTAAACACTCTAAAAAAACCTAGAGAACTTCTTGCTGAGATGATTTGAGCTTGAATTTGAGCTCTTGAAGCACTTGAGAGTGTGAAATTGTTGGTTTATGGTTTAAGGGTTCATTCCTCTTCAAGAGGTATACCCTCTCTTGCCTTTGTATCATCTTTACACCATTTGTTTTCCATCTTTTCTACTATTTTTTTGGGCTGTAAAAACTTTGTAGTTTTGGGTTGAAACTTGGGTTTTAAGTCCAATAAAGGTTGAGGGGTGGCTTACCCTTCTTTGTACCTTACTTTCAAGACCTTTACCCTTGTGTTTCCCACCTTTGCATTATCTGTTTTTGAGCTTTTAAAGACTATTTTTCAGAGTTATTTCAATGGCCAAAATCATGTTTTGAAGTCCAAATTTGGATGGAAGCTTCTGCTATCTCACAGCTACATGCCCAGATATTTTATACGGAGTTGGTCTAATCAGTCGCTTCATGGAAGAGCACAAGACTACTCATCTGAAAACAGCCAAGAGGATTCTTCGTTACCTGAAAGGAACACTAGAACATGGATTATTTTATCCATCTACAAATAACCACAACCTTATTGGATACAGCGATAGTGATTGGGCTGGTGATGTAGATGATCGGAAATGAACCACAGGTTTTGCTTTCTTTCTAGGAGAGACGACATTCACTTGGTCGTCAAAGAAACAATCCATTGTGACTTTATCTACATGCGAAGCTGAGTTTGTTAGAGTTAACTTAGTAGTATGTCATGAAATATGGCTAAGAAATGTATTGAAGCATTTGGGTGTTGAACAAGAACAACCCACAAAGATTCATGTTGATAATCAATCAGCAATAGCACTAGCGAAGAATCCAATGTTTCACGAACGAAGCAAACGCATCAATATGCGTTACCACTATATCTGAGAGCAAGTGAAGAATAAAGTAGTGGAATTAATCCCTTGCAAGTCTCAAGACCAAATAGCAGATATCTTCGCAAAGCCGTTAACACATGAAGTGCTCAAAAGACTAAAGATACTACTTAGAATGAAGAAACTCAGCGAATTGGGTTTGAGGGGGGATGTTGAAAATCAAACCCCAATTCATAAACCAGGAGTTACTAGAATGATCGACAATGAGAAGAAGGATGAAGAAGTGTTGGCTTTTTTGGTTTTCGAAGGTTAATAACGTAATTTTAAGTATGCTAGCAAAGATCAATAAGTCCTTATAGAGATTTTAATGCCAACTAATTATCAGACGACTGTGTTGAGGTTCTTTTAGCCTCAACGAAAAGGACTTTTACTGGTGGCTTTTGCTTAGGATAAATTTAAAGATATTGATAATAACGATGGACAAAAACAGTTTCACTAACTGAATTTCACTAATTAATAAGAACCTACAATGATACTTTCGCACTTTCATAGCCTCGAAGGGTTTTACAGCAACAGACTACTTGGAACTACTCCTAAGAATTGAAGTGTAGTACAGGAATTGAAGAATTGGAATGTAAAAACTGGAAAGTAAAAATGTAAAGTAAATAACTGGTTTCTAGATCTGAGTCTGGGTCTTTCCCTATTGGCCTTATTTTCTATTTATACTCTCTAATGGTAACCGTCGAAGTGGACTTCTAACCGTCAAAATATCTTTCCACAATCACTGGTCACGACCCTGAATAGTTTGCTCCCACTATACCAATCTTGTAGTTAGACTTCCCTCCTAAATTTGAGTTTAACTTGTGAGTAACCGTTGGGCCACGTCACCTTGCACCTTTTAACTGCTCTAATGCTGCGCAAATCCATCATTACCAACGTAAGTTGGCACGTGTCTATTGCTGACTGGAGACTTGCATTAATTCCCCAGATTACCATTTACAAGCCACATGTTAAGTTGTGATTGGCTGATACAAAATATGTAGCCAACAATAACCCCCGCACTAATACAACCAACACTTGGTAATATTAGTGGATTAGTGTGCTTCGCCTATGTCCTAAGATGTGCATGGAATGTATTTGACCTGGAAGTGTAACCGTCTCCCGGCAATGGAAGGATGAACTATCTTAAATTCTCCCTAGTGCTTGAATTGCCTCCGCTATCTGCGTAAATGAAAGGACTGATACCCGTCTGATGGCTAACCAAACCATCTCTTTCATTGATGAAGCATATGAAGAGTTCTTGAACAATGATGATCAATCTTGAAAGAACCTTCGTGCATTTATTGGCCACATTTATTCGCCTCCATTTATACAAGTTATGGAAGCCTTTGCAAAATACGAGCCCCTGGACCAAGAACTTGCCAAAATGGATCTTGGAAGCTCTTTATCTGCTCAGAAACTTTCTGCATGAGACAAAGCTGCCTTCTCTTCTTCTGGGAATACTGGTTGGGGTGCTTGGCCAACACCTAATCAACCTCAAACAAGGAAGCAGATTCATCATAGATTTCCTGAATTTGATGACCCTACTGCAATTCATCCCTTTATGCACAGTTCTGTAGTTTACCCGTATGTTCTCTTCGACCGTCTTCGGTGCCTCGAAGACAACTTACTCTTGGCAGGGTATACTTCTACCCTACCAACCAGAATAGTGTGAAAGACTCCATATCCCATTAAAGCTTTGGGAATCAGCCCCTTACTCTTAGCCAAGAAAGGAAAACTTTGCTCCTCTGACTGGTTAGAGTGTGTGAATGAGGCACAATTTCCACCTTCTTTTGGAGGGGACTCAACTGCTTCTCTCCTGCCTCCCAATCCTAATTGGATTGAGGAATTGAAGCTCACCCCCTTTGAAAGCTAGCATTTTGCTCGCTACCAGGCTCTAGTTCCTCTAATTGCTTATCAGCAGTATAGAGCCCAACTTTGCTTGCTACTTTCTCTTATTTATCCTTCAAAGTCCTTTGAGATGACATCCCTCACAAGAACCTTTTATGGGCTTGTAATATTGTCTTTCGAAGCCATATTCTCAACCTCGTGGCCTAAGTAGAGCTTTACACTTTCCTAGACCAGCTTCCCCTGCTGCTAAACTGGCACAAAAATGCTTTTTTCTAGCAGTGCATTACTGGAGGAGGCTTCTGTAGCTCGCATTCAAACCTAGTATAAGGTAGAGTACCTTCTTGAAGAATACGAGGACTTCAAGAACCAGGATTTAGAGTGTGAAGAAGATGCCAATATGGGTGATATGTATGGGATGGGAGAGATGGATGAAGTGAAGAGAGCTCTTAAGCAAACAGAGTTCGAAATGAAGGCCCAACAACTCTTCTTCCAAATAAGGGCTCACTAATTAGATAACCCAAATTTAGATGGGATAGAAGAAAGGCTAGAAAAGGAATATGTATTTATTGAATTTTGCTGGACAAAGTTTCATGATCTTTTGACTTTGTCCATTCCTTACTTTTACGAAATTGAGAATGTATCCAAGTAAGTTTTCCCAATATAAATGTTTTATCAATAAAATTGGGTTTTTCAAATTCCAATTGCATGGTTAATATGTAAATAATAGCTTCGAATTAACCAATCTTGGTTCGAAGCTTGGTTTAGGGGTTTTAAAGCGTGGAGTTTCTCTTAAGAGTGACAATATTTGTCTTCAAAAGGATTTGTCATAATAGAAAGTGCAAGAAAGTACTTTAATGTATCAGTTAGTCTTCTAGCCTTTGAAATTTTCACTTTGTTAGTGCTTACTTATTTCAAAATCCAGAAAAGGTCAGACAAGAACTATACTCCACTCAAAGAATACTCACAAAAAAGCTCTTTCAAAGGAAATTTGTCTTTCATGGACAGCCTAAAAACATACTCTCAAAACCTTCGAAGTAAACAAGCCCTAACTATACTTGAGTTTAAGGCATAAGTTTTAAAGATTCTAGGAAGAAATTGGCTTCGAAGCCAATCACTTATTTCGAAGCCGAGCTAAATCACTTGTTTCAAAGCCAAGCTGAGCATTTGAAATGTATGTTCCCTTCAAATGATGCTTTCGAAGGAAACTCCCTTTGTTATGCATCAAGACCCATCTTGTTCTAAAATAAAGGCCTTAAACCCCACACAGGTCCAAAATAACCAAATTAATTAACTTGGGTCTATTTGACCCATTAGGCTGAATGGGTAATTTTGGACAAAAAGGCTTAAAACTCCCATTTCTCACGATCTTACCTATTCACTTGTTCAATATTTCCCTTTCACTCCCATTGCTATCAACTTCAAGCTCTTGCCCTTCTCATATTCACTCTCTACACCCTCTTCTCAATCTCTTCCTAAATGGCTTCTTCTTTCTCAAAAGTACCAGTTATTGAGCGCATGAGCCCATCTATGGCTTTGAGGAGGTGTCTTAATGATAAGATAGACAAATACAAAGCTGGTGAATCAAGTACCATTGATGGGTGTATCTTCGTTCCCTGTCATCATATTGAAGGAGAATACATCCTCGGATCTATCTTCAGAGAGGCCCCTGCCCCGCTTCCTGCTTTGTATCCTTGCTTGGAGGACCACCAACTCCTCTATTAATGGAATCTTGACTGGGGAAGCTGGAGGATGAATAGACCTCACCACTGCTGGCCCACATTGAGGACATAATGGGAATAATGGTATGACTGAGTTGTTTTTTTCCCAAAGAATGGGATCTGCAAGAGCTCTGTATCCTCGATGCCCTTCGACTCTCCAAGTTCATTAATCCTGAAGACCCCTTTTTGATTCCTGCCACCCTTTGCTTTTAGAATTCAGCTTTTAATTTTTTCCAATTCAAATGTGGTATGATGGCTCCCACTATCCTTGATATTTGCCATCTCCTAGGGCTCTCACCAATTGGTGATCCTTTCACCCCTGATTATCCAAACCCTCTGGTCAGTTTCACCATCACATCTTTAAACTCTTCCTTTAGTGATTTTGTAAAAATAAAAATAAGAAAGAATGTCCTGTAACTGACTGAGAGTTCTTTTCATTTATTTTATATTGGCTATGCAAAATCCTTTTTTGTACTTCATCTAAGAGGATCATGGCTGAGTTTGCCCCTCTTTCCAAAGCTCTTGCTTTGAAGAAGAAGATAGCCTTGGCTCTTTATGTTCTAGGCCATGTTTATAGGGCATGTTCCCAATTTTGTGAAAAACCTCTAGCTATTAATCAAGGAGGTCCATTCTGGGTACTCTAACTCTGGCTTTCTGCATATTTTACTGACTTGCACTCCAGATGTTTGAAATTCCTAGTGCAAGACCCTAGTACCTATGGAGAGAAATATACTAGAGTTTCCCTCTATCTTTCTAGCTTTGCTTATTACTTCACTTTCTTCTATCAGCTTTCTATTTCCCTTCTTTCCACCTTCTTCTGCCCCTTCGAAGCGAACACAAGGCCAACATGACTGAGAACTTTTTTGGATGATAGAACATGCTCCAGGCCCTTACATAGAGACATGTGGGCCTCCATTCTAATTCCAAGGGAGCTCTTTATTGGCACTTGGAATCCTTGAGCTTACAAGTGCATCTCTGAGGCCTACTGTTCTTCCCAGTATGCTAGGCAATTTGGGCTCACTCAGGGGATTCCTATCCCTTTCTGCAGCCTCTCCAATTCAGATCTTGCAACCAGAGAGCTAAAGGTGCCTAAAACTAGGTTGGATGAAGCGAACTTTAAACTGATCAAATATTTGAAAAATTTGAATTCACTTTCTTCATCCCACAAGGCAAAGCTCTAAAGAGATTTCAAAATTTGTGAACAGCCAACATGGAGGTGCACCTGGCCACTCCTCCCAAGGATTTACTAAAGAGGCTAGATGTGACCTCCAGGCCAAAACTCAAGGGACTGGCATCATCATTACCTCCACCCCTGCTCCTGCTGCCTCATCTCCTCCTCTTAGAGTCATAATAGCTACCTTGAAAAAGGGTACACACTTTGCCTTCCTTACCCCTTTCTTTTATGATGCCTCATCTATTTACTTATAGTTTCAATATTTGGTGCAGGAGTTCCACAGGAGGTTTCTTCTCAAAGGACTCTGACCTTAAACATTCTCAAGGGCAGGCAGCAACAAAAGAAAATGAAACTCCAACAGCAACCTGACCTTGCAGAGATAGCACCTGAGGTCCACTTAGGGGAGGAAGGAGAAGAAGTTCCACTGAGAAGGAAAAAGAAGACATTCTTCCCCACTGAGCTCGTCATGGACTGCACTCATGAGGTAGCTGTCAAAGTAGTAGAGAAGGAACAAACTAAAGAAATTATTGTCTTTCAAAGATCAGAGAAGATGAGGCAGCAACAAATATTAAAAGAAGAAGTTGCTGCTGCTGATGCCATGAAAAAGGAAACTACGAGAAAGAGTAAGACTACTGAGCATTATGCCCTCTGCAGCTCTCCACTCATTACCATTACCACTACTGAAGCTGGTAATTTCCCTCAACTCCTTGTAACTTTGACAATTTTCTTTTCGAAGGCTTCTGTAGACGCGCCTGCGTGGGGGGCCCTCGATACAGTTCGGACTCGATTTGTGTCACGGTTCTTAATCTGAACCAAAGAGTCCAAATCCGGCAAATCGTTTTGAGAAACAGAAGTTTTAAAAAGAAGTGCCAAACATGGACTGCTTTGCCAGATACAGAGTCGCCACCTAAATATTTTTAAAATGGGAGAATTTAGGAAACCCTGACTCGGTGCCAAAGGCCACGTGTCCGTCATCACCAAAGTTGCCTCGGCTTGGGAACTTGGATACGATCGGGGAAGGTCAGCTATGAGCACCCCCTCTCGCCCGATCCGAAGATTGGCCTCTACTAACTGTGATATCTGTTTTTGAAAACGTTATGTGTTCTTATCCTGATTATTAGCCTAGAATTACTATGTTATGCGCACGACAAACAAGTATAGACTAGGTTGCCTAATTTGGAAATAAGCATTGCATATCCGTTTGTTTTGAAAAACACTTTGGGATTTGCTACTCGCAAGTAGGCTAAAATACGGATTTCAACGAGTTTTTCCAACTCAAACAATTCAACCTTCACCCACAGGCATCCAAACAGTTTATCACATAAGCATCTAGCCACATGGTAATCATACTGTCATGGCCACACTCACACGTATGCAAGGATGCTAAAGAAAAAGAACTTACAGAGTACTCCAAGCCAAGACGGGAACTAGTTAGTAATCACATGCATGATCCTAGTTCATATTTTAAATGGCTAATGCAACACATGCAAAGATGCAATCCAAACAGGCTCGGCTATCCTAAACATGGCATGTGAAATGCTGCAATTAACACGTATTCAATTTGGGATTGAAATACAAATGCAGTTAGAATGATGCGTCGAGCCCGGTGCACGCAAGACAAGTGTATGGATGCACGCATGCATAGCATAAGGTATGCTAATTTAAATATGCCCTAGTCTACCATCATAAGCGGGTAAATAAAAGGAAAGAAAGACGTGGGGTTGGAAGACATACACACACTCACGCACATTTATTACACAATTGCCCTCACTCGGAGGGTCCAAATAAATATTACAGTCCGAATAATAAACAAATAAATTATTACAGAATTTCTAATTACTTAACAGAATGAATGCAAAAAGAAGAAAGGCGGCCATAGCCCCCCGCCTCGGGATGCGCAAATGATGCATGCTCGAACCCGTCTCGCTCGGAAAGTCCGTACCATACCACTGCTGCCTCTGTTTACACTGTCCTGCTTCTCTGAAAATTGTCAAAATTCTGGGACAGGTCCCCTGAACACTGAGGAGCACCATCGGCTGGAGGAAATGTCCACCGGTCATTGGAAACATCCATCGGATTATGATGAAGCTATCAGCCCAGGAAAGATTGTCGGTCGGCACTTAACACTGCCGGTCGGCAGAAAGCCCCTGCAGAATCTGGTTTTTGACAGCAACAAGGACATACAGTGTATGGCATGGAATTTCAAGCAAGTGTATGCATGGCTACTCTCCCAATCATGTAACAGACTCAAGGGAACATGGCCCTTGGCCCTCGGGCTATCAGTAGTGCATTTGATGCATGATAGCCTAAGGAGCCAAGGTTGCAATTTGATGTACAAATGCATGCAACACACAAATGAGGACCGAGACCCTATCATGCCAAAGTCAAGGGTCCCGGTGACCGAGAGTAAAGAAGCGTTACATCACTTATAGTATGAACGCTCCTTAACCCTCACACTTGGTTTGACACCCCAAACCAAGTAATGCAATGCATGTTATGAAAATATGACTCAAAGATACAACATGAGATTAAGATGCAAGGCATGCCAAATGCCATGCAACTACCATGGCAAGTATGCAATGCTAGGCATGCAAGATGCAAATGCAATGCAAACATGGACGATTTAAGCAATAGGATCATCATGTTACAACACCTAATGAAGCAATCATGCAACAAACATGAGAAAAGCATGCAATGGTGGACTTAAACCATAAAGGGGCAGACTTCAATCCACCCCAAAACAGTGGCCAAAAGTGCCCAAAATGGTGGACAAACACTCATGCCAACACGCAAGCCAACGGACCTAAGGCTAAGGCACAAAAAGGGGGTACTTTACTTCCACTAACATGACCATTCATGGCATGAATTAGACAAGCAAAAACGGAATCCTAGCATGCAAAAATGGACTCCAAAACCCACTGATATGGCAGCTTAAGTGGCTCCAATGAGATGCATGCACCAAAACTCATTTCTAGGCATAAAAGGGCACATCCTCAAAGCATGAAAGAGGTCACATATGCAAACATACAAACATGATTTATGGACTGAAATGCGATCCTAAATGATGCCAAATCATGAGGATGGTCTAAGCTACGCATGCTAGAGGCCAATATACTCAAGGCTTACAAGCCAAAACACAAAGAGATGATACCAAACATGGCAAGCATGACTGAAACAGATGGCCAACAGGCCTTAAACATGGTAAAGTAATGCCAATACCTTCATGAAATTAGGCTAACACATGCAAGAATCATGATCTAAACACAAGATGCATTTCTAGGTCAAATAGAAGAATATAAAGCAAGTATGTTAAGCATGCAAAAGGGCACAAATCCGACAAAAAACAGAGATAACATGTGATTAGAGACACCCAAAAACCTCTGAAATAGGGCCAAAATCAGTCAAGCCTGCATGTTGCCCTTTAAGCCAAAAGGCAAGGAAATAAGGCAATGAAGGGAGAGGGGTGTCCCTCCCCTATACAAGACTTCAAACCACCTTCCTTACCACTGAAAATCCACTAGTTTTTAGTGGTGAGAAGACTAAGACACTCAAGCAAACAAAGCCTCACAAAGGAAGCACCAAAAAGGCCAAAGGAGGCCTAAGAGGGTAAGTTTGAACTCAAACCACAAAACACCCTTAATGAAAGTTCTTAAGCATGAAAATATAAGCTTTTTTTATGTTATGCACAAAGCTTAAATCAGCAAGCAAGATAGGTAAAAAACTAGTGCAAGTTTGGGGAAACTAAAGCAAAGTGATTACCCTTGAAGAACCTTTGAAGAACAGTTGGTCCAGCCACCCTCTATTGACCAAAACCAGTCCAAAACCTCAACAAACAACCCTCAAAGTCCATCAAAGTCGAAGTAAGGTGTGGTGTGTGTGTGTTAGTGCAAAACTAAGGTAAAAATGCACTTTTGGGCCACAAAACACACACAAGGGAGGAGAGAGAGGGAAATATAGAGAGAGAGTGTGTATGTATATGTATAAGCTCTGGTTTTTCTCTTCAAACTTGCCAACCTAGAACAAGGAGGAGAGCTCTCCTCTTATAGAAGTCCCCCTTGCAAAGCTTACTAAACAAGCTTGCTTAGAGGGGAATCCCTCCATACACGTGTATGGAGGGGAACAGAGTGGGTGCCAGCTATCACAGCTGGCACAAAATATCTACAAAAAGTATATGAACAGTAGTCGGCTGCTCAAAATTGCCATTTTGACAAAATGGACTGCCGACCGGCAACAAAGAATGCCGACCGGCAATATACATTGCCGATGGCAACAAAAAACCAGCCGGTGGCCTCTGGCCATGGCCGGTGATGTGTGGGGATGCCTCACAAGGCATTCCCTGCCCCTACAAGGCAAAACACAAGTGTTTGGTGCAAAACCAGACACTAAACAGTCGAGTCGAGAGATCCTGAGGCAAGGCGCGCAGCCGAGACCTCCGGGAACTCCAAACGAACACAAACATGGATGATCACCGGGTGTTCAAACAGTGACGTCCAAGTCTTGAGGACGGTCAAAAATGGGGTGTCTACAGTTGCCCCTCTTTGACAGAACTTGAAAGTCACAACAGTGATGGGAGTGAATGTCAAAGCCCAGAGACGACCCATTTTTGACAAGGCCGAAGACTTAGACAAACATGCAAGACAAACATGGTATGCGCCCGAAGGCAGGGGCAAAATGCAAGACAATGCACAGAGCCGGACATAACTTATGATCATGCAAAGAAAGCTGTAACGAAGCATACATGCGACAGTTTTAAGCTAGAATACACCAAACTACACTGCAATGCAGAAAGGATGTAAGAGAATTATGCAATTCTCAATACGTCTCACTCAGAGGATACAATACCTGTGCGGTTCGTCTGGTTGCACCAGCCTCAAATGAACCGTACATACAATATCGTGCCTGTAAAGAAAACAACTCAATAGGTACAACATTGTTAGCAACATGCATAATAGTGTACTCGAAATGCGTGACAACGCAAAGCAAGTGGGAAGCATAACAATGTTGTGAAGGCACAGACGTATAAATGGAGCACGCGGTCTACGTAGGTAACGAAATTGATCATGAGCATGCGGTCTACGCAAGTAATGAAATTGAACGTAAGAATGCGGTCTACGCAAGTAGAACATGCGGTCTATGCAAGTAGTGAAATTGATTACAAATATGCGGTCTACGCAAGCAAAATATGCGGTCTACGCAAGTGATGAAGTTGATTACGAACATGCAGTTTACACAAGCAAAACATGCGGTCTACGCAAGTAATGAAGTTGATTGCAAACATGCGATCTACGCAAGTGAAACATGTGGTCTACGCAAGGAAAACATGCGGTCTACGCAAGTGAAACATGCGGTCTACGCAAGTGATGAAATTTGAGCAAACATGCGGTCTACGCAAGCAAAACATGCGGTCTACGCAGGTAATGAAATTGAACATAAGCATGCGGTCTACGCAAGCAAAACATGCGGTCTACGCAAGTAATGAAATTGAACATAAGCATGCGGTCTACGCAAGCAAAACATGCGGTCTACACAGGTAATGAAGTTGATTGCAAACATGCGGTCTACGCAAGTGAAACATGCGGTCTACGCAAGTAATGAATTTGACCAAACATGCGGTCTACGCAAGCAAAACATGCGGTCTACGCAAGTAATGAAATTGAACAAATATGCGGTCTACGCAAGCAAAACATGCGGTCTACGCAGGTAATGAAATTGAACATAAGCATGCGGTCTACGCAAGCAAAACATGCGGTCTATGCAAGTAATGAAATTGAACATAAGCATGTGGTCTACGCAAGCAAAACATGTGGTCTACGCAGGTAATGAAGTTGATTGCAAACATGCGGTCTACGCAAGTGAAACATGCGGTCTACGCAAGTAATGAATTTGAACAAACATGCGGTCTACGCAAGCAAAACATGCGGTCTACGCAAGTAATGAAATTGAACAAATATGCGGTCTACGCAAGTAGTGTGTATGAGAAGAGTTGAATGTACACATGTAAGTAAAAAACATGTCATTCACGATGCTGGAATGTAAAGTACTGTGACACATCATAATTGAAACGATTCGTGGAATTCATGAGACATGAAAAGGATACGGGACGGGACGTTCTTCGTATGTATCGAGCATTGCTCGCAGAAGTTGTGGCCTGAGGTCAACTCGAAGGTTCACGTTTCAAAAGTGTGCTTTCCCGCATTGTCTCGAGTGATGAAGGCGCCAAACTATGTAGTCAACCCGAACAAAGGTGTGGAAGGTGCGTTGACCGCAATGGGAGTTTTACTGGTATCAATTCCGACACTTTGCTACCCCGCCATTCTATGCTTTACTTTCTTTTTTTACTGGTAGTTTAAGCACATTGCATTGCCTCAGGCAGGTTTTACTCTTTCTCAAAATTACAAATTTTGCAAAACACGCGACGGGAATGAAACAACTATTTTGTTCAAAAGATGTTGCATTTGTAAACTTTCTATGCATCGCATCGCAAGGTATCACACCACAATGTGAACAAAATTGAACCTATTTTGAACACTGAGTATTTGCATCATAATAATCAGGTAGTGAACCGACTTACAACTCGATAAGAAAAGCAAAGGCATGATATAATCAAACAAGTGTGAGTACAACTCGATAAACAAATCAAAAGCTCAAAGAGAGCGAAATACAACTCGATAAGCAAATGTACAATACCTTGATAAGCAGACAGGTGTGACTCCGCAAGAATCGATCACCAGGGAAAGGATCGGAGGTGGTGGAGTTCCCCAATCCCTAGCATAAACAGCTCGGGGAACTAGGAGGAAGCCCATCGGCCAGGGGTAGAGGCCATCGGCCGCAAGGAATGGCCATCGGCCAGAAATTTGTTCGGTCGGCAAAAGGTAATGGCCGGTCGGCATAATTTTTGGCCGGCCGGTTATGAATGAGGGAATCACCAGAATGTTGACACCTGTCCTCCACCCAACCTTATCTCCTACAAAAGACCCCAGCTTCGTAGTTTTTCTCAATTCCACACTGATTTGCTCTAATGGAAGAGTTTCTTGCTCAAAATCTCACAGCTTGGATTGCTAGCTTGGATGGCTCGGAAAAGCTGAATTTTTGGGGTTTCGGCATAAATGCACTATTCACTCTGGGCCTTACGCCATTGCACCTCTCGTTTCTCCATGCCGCGGCAAGGTTTTGGAATCCGGTGACGCATGTCTTTAGCTTCACTGGGCAAGAGATATGTCCTACCTTTGAAGATTTTCGAGCCTTAATGGAGTCCGAGCGCGACGAGGAGCTCCTGCCCTAACTTAATTTTGGCCATGCCCAATCCTTAGGGTGAATGTGTGGACTCAGTATGCGTGACGCTCGGTCTCTGATTTGTGACGGGATGCTGGATATTCTGAGTTTGATCGATCGGTTTTTAAATGCCGGTGATCGCAACAACTATCGTTGGCAAGGCTTCCGATGACACGCCTTCTGTTTGTGCCTGTTATCTCATTTTCTATTCATGTCAGGCTCTGGAGGGTCTAGTGTCCGGCTGACTGAGGTTGCCCAAGGCTTGAAGGAGGGCAAGAGCTGTATTGCCATGACTCTAGCTGAGACGTTGATGGGCTTAGACGCCTTTTATCGTCATGAGACGACCAGATTAGCAGGGAGTCCACTATTACTACAGGTAATGTTTCCCACCCAATCTCACATTTGCATTGCTCACATCACTCGGCCCTCAGGCTCGGTATTTTCTCATAAAACCCTATTCTCACTTTTCTCTCCTCGTACATCTCTCGATTCTTTATTCTCTCATTTTTCATCCCTCCCCAGGTATGGTTGATGGACAAATTGCAGGTTGTGGACTCTTGCCCAGCATATTTAGCTCGCGGCTACTTCTTCCGGCACTGTCTAGTCAATGCCCTGGATGAGGGGTGGTGTTTCGCTTGGATGTGCCGCTTGTCCGCAGACCGTATTGCTTGGCGGTGCCCTTGGCTGAGCCTTCCGGCAATGAGTTACAATATGCCCCGGCAGACTGGGATTCAATTGATTAGTCTCACTCACTGTGTATTCTACTTCCCATTCCGGATTCGACGCCAATTTGGCCATGACCAGACCTGCCCGCCAAAGGGGATAGAGTATCCTGCTGCATTCCCAGCCCGAGGCGCACAGCTTGCTTGGCAGGCCACCGTGTGGAGGACGAGAGAACTCCTGGCCCCCGCTCCTACTTTCAGTTGCACTTTGTCTGATGAGTGTTTGGATTGGCTTAATGAGGAGGCACAGGTTGGGCCCATCTTGGCGTCAGAGGTTTCGACCAGCTCTGGGAGGGGGCGCAGGAGCACCTGACTTGACTATGCCCCGGATTTATTGCTTTATTAGTACTTTCAAGTTTCCTTTATGAATGTAATAAAAAGTAACTTCGATTGTATGCAAGAGCAGGAGGACTCTGTTTTGAAATCAATGAAATTGAAGGTTGTGGTACTGAAAATTTTCCGCTTTGGTCAAAAAAAGATCGAAGTTGTAAAAAGATTATTTTGAACAAAGTCAGCTTTTATTAAAAATTCTCAAAATCATTTTCGAATATGGATCAGAACTGGACACGCCTGAGATCTGTCACCAAGATGCACAACCCCGGATTCCTACAACTGGAAAGTTGCCCCTAGTCTGAAGAGTACCACGGCACTGCATGGCAACGGAAAGTTGCCCCTAGCCTGAATAGCACTGTACTGAAGATTCCAATGGATGCTGATAGACAAAGATGACTGAGACGATCAAATGGACAAAGTTGATCGGGGAAAAGTTTTATGGCTGAACTTCAAGATGAAGCTGCCTACGTATCCCAAAGATGGGAATCAAGCCTTACGTAGTTCAGGCTTAGGTTCACTCGAGTATTTTCACTCTCCTTTTACGCTCTAACTTTTGCCAAGGTCACCCTTTGCGGGTTTTCAACCTTGCGAGCTCAGTTTTTATATTTTCCAATTTTTTTTATGCTCTAACTTTTGCCTAGGTCGCCCTTTCGGGTTTTCGGCCTAGCGAGCCTCTCAAGGGTAATATTTCTTCAACTTGTTCATGTTGATCGGTTGGGAAAATTCGAGGCCATCTAGGTCCATCAGAACCACAGCTCCACCTGACCAGATAGCTTTGATGATGTAGGGACCAGTCCAATTAGGTCTGAACTTGCCCCTTGGGTCGTGGATGGGAGCTCGGTTGTCCTTGAGCACCAAATCTCCTTCCTTTAGATTCCTAGACTTAACTTTCTTGTTGAAAGCCCGGGCAATTCTGCGCTGATAACTTTGAACATGGTACAGTGCTTTCAATCTTCTCTCATCAAAGAGCATGAGTTCCTCAAACCTGCTCTGCTGCCAATCTGCTTCGGCTATTTGACACTCAGCCAATACTTGTAATGACGGAACCTCAATTTCGATAGGTAGAACGGCCTTCATCCCATAAACCAATGAATACGAAGTTGCTCCGGTAGAAGTTCTAATTGAAGTCCTGTAGCCCCACAGAGCAAACGGCAACTTATCTGGCCAATCTCGGTAGGTTTCCACCATTTTCCGTAGTATATGCTTGATGTTCTTGTTGGCGGCCTCAACTGCTCCGTTGGTTTGCGGCCGGTATGTGGATGACTTATGAAAAGCCACGTTATATTTCTCCAACAAGTCAATTACTTCCTTCTTAAAGTGGGAACCATTATCCGAAATAATCTCGTTTGGGACCCCGTAGCGACAGATGATGTTGTTTCTGATAAACTTTGCAACGTGCGACGCCTTCAACACGGCATATGATTGGGCCTCGACCTACTTTGTAAAGTAATCTATTGCAACTAGGATGAACTCATGCCCATTCGATCCCTTCGAAGTGACAGCCCCGATCACATCAATTCCCCAAACTGAAAATGGCCATGGCGAAGTCATGTTGTACAGTTTTGACGGCGGGATGTTCATGCGGTTTGCATGGATCTGACATTTGTGGCATCGCCGAACAAAACTGATGCAATCCTCCTCCATGGTGGACCAGTAGTAATCCTGTCTGAGGATCTTCCGTGCTAGCATTACTCTGTTCATGTGTGCACCGCACTCTCCTCCATGGATAGCCTCCATCAGGCGCTTCGATTCTTCGGCTTCGACACATAGCTTGTGCATTCCGAAATGGCCTCTCTTATACAGCTTCCCCCCACAGATGATGAACTGGACGGCCATTCTTCTGATTGCCCTTTTATCCTTGGCATTTGCCCCTGGTGGATACGTCTCTTTCTCCAAGAAGTTCCAAATGTCGTAATACCAGGGGTTATCGTCCTGAGCCTCATCTATGGCGGAAATCGACTCATATGCTGGCGCAAACTTCTGGTCAATAATGACTGGACGCATCCGGACTCCGGACGGGATGTCTATCATGGAAGATAGAGTTGCTAGTGAATCTGTGAACCTGTTGTTCTCTCTTACTAGGTGGGTGAAATTTAGTTTCTCAAACCGAGGAATTAGCGAATCCAAGGTCTGGTGGTAAATTATCATCTTCTCCTCTTTGACTTTCCAGTCTCCTTTTGCTTGAGACACAACAAGGTTCGAGTCCCCAATGACGTCCAACCGCCTTGCCCCTAGTTCTAGGGCTGCTTCTAGGCCGGCAATACATGCCTCATATTCTGCTTCATTGTTCGAGACTTTGAACCGAAGCTTGAATGCTAAAGCGACACGGGAATCGTCAGGCGCTATCAACAACACTCCTATCCCATACCCGTACTGGTTTCACGCTCCGTCAAAGTACATCGTCCAAGTTTCATCTTTGATGTGCAGAATGGCTTCATCTGGGAATAGGTACTCAACCGCCTCATCCCCTTCAACCGGGTGGTCGGCAAGGAACTCCGCTACCGCTCTTCCTTTTACTGACTGGCGTGTCACATACTTTAGATCAAATTCAGAAAGCAACAGCAGCCAACGAGCTAGCCTACCCGTAAGTGCCGGTTTCTCAAAAAGATATTTGATGGGATCCAAGCGTGAAACCAACATTACAGAGTGAGCTAACAGGTAGTGCCGCAGTTTCCTGGTAGCCCATACCAAGGCCAAACAAGCCTTCTCCAGCGGAGTGTAGTGGGTCTCGTAATCCAGCATCTTCTTGCTTAGATAGTAGATGGCCCTTTCCACTTTATCCTCTGATTCCTGTGCGAGCATGCAGCCCATTGTGGTCTCAGTCACTGAGAGGTACAATATCAACGGTCTCCCCTGCTCTGGCGGCGATAACACAGGCGGGTTCTGTAAATATTCCTTGATCTGTTCAAAAGCAGCCTGGCATTGGCCGTCCCATTGGAATTTCTTGCCTTTCTTCAGGAGACCAAAAAGTGGTTCACAAGTCAAGGTTAACTTTGAGATAAACCGTCTTATGAATTGCACTTTACCCAAAAAACCTCGCACCTCCTTTTCAGTCCTTGGTGGTGGCATTTCTAAGATGGCCTTGATTTTTGAAGGGTCGACCTTGATGCCCCTTTGTGTAATCAGAAATCCCAGCATTTTTCCGGCTGTAACACCGAACGTACACTTCTGAGGGTTTAGCCGCAACCGAAATTCTCTGATCCTTTGGAAGAACTTTTGCAAGGCGGTGTAGTGGCCTTCTCTTTCTTTGGACTTGACAATCATGTCATCCACGTACACCTCAACCTCTCTGTGGATCATATCATGCAATATCGTAGTTGCAGCCCGTTGATATGTGGCCCCAGCATTCTTCAACCCAAACGGCATCACTCTGTAACAGTATGTCCCCCACGGGGTGGTGAAAGCAGTCTTCTCCCGGTCTTCGGGTGCCATCACTATCTGATTGTAGCCTGAGAAACCATCCATAAACGAGAGCAAATCATGCCCCGCCGTAAAATCCACCAACTCATCAATATGTGGCAAGGGGAAGTCGTCCTTCGGACTAGCTCTGTTCAAATCCCTAAAATCCACGCACACTCGGACCTTGCCATCCTTCTTCGGCACTGGAACAATGTTGGCCAACCAAGTCGGGTATTCGGATACCAACAGGAAGCCTGCATCGATCTGCTTGGTGACCTCTTCTTTAATTTTGATGGCCCAGTCCGGACAAATCCTTCTGAGCTTCTGTTTGATCGGTCAGGCCTCGGGGTCGAGAGGGATCCGGTGCTGTACAATCTCAGGATCGATTCCAGGCATGTCTTAGTAGGACCACGCGAAAACATCTTTGAAACCTTTTAATAAAGCGACTAAGCGTTCGCGTTCCTCCGAAGACAACGTGGACCCGATCTGGACCAGCTGTGGGTCCTTCTCAGTACCAACATTCACAGTAGTGATTTCATCCCTTAAGGGTTTAACAAATCTTTCCTGCTCTTGATCAATTAATCGTTGCAAAACCGGAGGAATTTTTTCCTCGTCGTTTTCATCAAAATTTTGAAAATCCTGATTTAAGCAATAAATCAAAGGCACAGAAAAATACTTAGAAACCACATCCACATCATTCTCATTAAATACTTCCAAGCCGTCCGATTCTTCTGTTATAACAGACTCAAAAGAGAAAGAAAATGACGACCTAGACAGGACTGTGGCATTCGGGTTATCACCCCCAGGAATACCGGACTCAGACTCAGTTGAGCTGGAACCTGATTCCGACTCACAAGACTCGGTGGAATCAGATTCCGGCTCACTACCTGACCCGGTGCTACTTGATAAAAATCCATCTTCATATTGCCAGACGAGAGAGGGTGCGATGGATGCATCCAAAATAGTTGATGGTAGGCCCGCAGCCGTTTCATTCCCGATCATGTATACCGAGGAGTTATCCCCCAAGCACTTCTGTTCGATCAGAGGATCTGAAAGTAGACATGCCAGCGCTACCCCCATTTCATTTTCAGCGTCCTCAGACTGCACTTCCTTACTTTGCTCAACCTCGGCTAATGGGTCTATCTGCTCTACGGCAATGTCATCCCCAGGTAACTGTAGATCAAAGAAAATCTCAAACCCCGGCACGCGCTTCCTCTCCGCGTTCAGCCACGGCTCTGGGAAGCCACAGAACGGAAAATCCTCCCCCTCCCGAACGAAGCGTTCGTTTAGGGTACCCTGAATGGGCCGGTGCATTAAGTCAAAGGGCTTCCCCATCTGTTTCGCTCTGACTCTTCCGGTCATTTCCTTTCCTTTCCTTATCCAGTCCTCTTTGGTGGGTAGATAACCCAATCCGAAGGTATGAGGGTTGTGTGGCACTTCGGCCAATGCTGCGACGCCCTTCCGGCCGCTCTTTTCCAATCCCATCCCGGGGATGTGTTGGAGCTTGTTCATGAGGTAGACTACTTGAGCACTGACATATACCCCTTCATTAGCTGCCATGATGTCCTGTACAACCCGAGCCTCAGCCAAGGTAAAACCTGATATGAACACATCTTCCATACCGTGCTCGATTTCTAGAACAGGCGTAGATACCTCCGGTGGCGGATGAATCGATGAATTCCCGAAAACAATGGCTACCCCCTTCCCATAGGGGTATTTCACCACTTGATGTAGGGTGGAGGAGACCGCCTTTACCTGATGCAGCCACAGCCGCCCCAAAAGCAAGTTGAAAGTTGCAGGAACCTCCAAGACATGGAAATCTATCTCATGCTGTCCTGGCCCAACCTTTGTTTGAATCTTAACTGTTCCCATTACTTCCCGACTCGTGTTATCATACGCCCGAATCACCTGGGCTGTTGGCATAAAGTCCGCGATTTTCAAACCGATCGCATAGGCTGTCCTTGCCGGACAGACGTTGATGGCGGACCATGTGTCAACAAGCACCACGGGTATCCATTTATCTCTGCACTCCACGGAGATATAGAGTGGCTTGTTATGGTTCGCACCCTCAGGTGGTAGTTCTTTGTCAGAAAAGGTCAACATCGGGGTAGCTCCTCCCGAAAAAACTAGGCCCACAAGCTGTTCGGGCGTGGTGTTTATAGAAAGCTTGGCTTTGTCCATGGCTGAAAGGACAGCCTGTCTATGCACTCGAGAAGCCATAAGCAGCCCCCAGATGGAGATGTCTGCTTGTATCTTTTTCAATTGTCTCAATACGGCCTCATCTTCGAGTTTCTTTTCTTTTTGCTTCTCTGCCTCCGTATCTTTTCCAGACGCCTCTGGTTGATCTAGGTGTGGAGGTTTGAAATACCGTCCACTCCTAGTCATGTGATCGACTTCGCCGATATACCAGGTATCATCTGGTTGGTTACTCCCCCAATCTTCGTCCGTGTGGGCAAGACATAGATCATCATCCTCCCACCACATTTCATCTGCTGCTGACAGGCACCTGTCCGGCTCTGGCATGACTGTTCTCATACTCGCAGTACCTTCTATCCCTATGCTCGCAGCATTTTCCATTTCTGTGTTTATAGCAGTCTCGGTCCCCACATGGGCTTTTGCCTTCCTGATTCTCTCGGAATCTTCAAATCTTTCCTGTCCTAACTGTGTCAATGCAGCCGACTGTTCAATAATCCCCGTACTCAAAATGCTCCAATCCTGAGCGAAATTCTTGACACCGGCGCTCTCCGGCGATGCACTCTATTCTCCAACCCTTCCGGATGTCACTGATATTCTTGCCCCTGCCGGGCCTTGTTGTGGCTGAGACTCTTCCACCACATCTGGTTGATCGTCCAACCATCCCTAGCCTCTGTTGATTCCTCATAATCGAACCAGTTGACGGCTAAGTTCCCTGGATCTTGGTTACTGTAAAACTGGAGTTTGGCAAGGTCCTCTTCCACAGCCGTTACATCATCCGTTCCCTGTCCCAGACTGTCCCCTTGGATTACACACAGCTTCCCCTCTGTTGGTAGTTCCATATCTGGCCTGTCCTGGCCTATTGACAAAATGTAGTCGCTCGGACTATAAGCATTCCCAACACCACTCCCAAATTCCGCAGACTCTGGCTCAACAATCCCCTTCTCCTTTGGAGTCTCCTCTCTTCTGTTCTCGATAGTCACCACCGTTGGCTTAGGTTGGGTTATGGAGATGTCCATCATGCACAAATCGATGCAATCGGGAAGGAACACTTCCGGCTTAGGTAGGTGGGAAGGAGTGATATAGATGCTAGGATCGTAAGGCACGACCCCAGCTTGGATGAAGTTGACTCTTTTGGGTGGTGGAGTTTGGTTATGTGTGGGGAGAGGGTTTGTAGTAACGTTGGGTTTCTCGGGAGGCAAAATCACCCTGTTATCAATGAGATCTTGAATCTCATGACGCAATCGGAAGCACAGGTCGGTGTCATGACCGTGCTGTTGGTGAAATGCACAATATTTGGCCGGGTTGTGGGCAGCGGGGAGTCTTTCTGGTAAGGGCCGCGGCTCTAGGGGCTTCAGATGCCCCTTTCTGATTAAGACCCCCAAAGCTTTGGACAGGGGCATATAAAGTGGAGCGAGGGTTCTGGTGTTTTTGGGTGGATATTTGACTGTTTGTGGGTTGCTTCCGGACGCACCGGAGAATGGTGCGGCTGCCATAGTTCTTGAGGGAGGGTTGGTGGTGACCATACTCACTTCGGAGGTCCTGGTAGTTGTAGCGCCACTCGGGCCTGCATTAGTGTTACGATTGAAAGTTCTGCGGGGTTGCTCCCGGTCATTATCAATCAATCCTTGCTTTAAGGCATCCTCAATCTGCACCCCCATTTCATGTAGATCAGAAAAGGTAGGGAAGGGGAGTACAATCATCTTTTGCATCAACTTCGGCTGAAGATTGCGCACAATCATCCGAATCTGGTCTTTGTCTGTGGGCCTTAAGGTCATCATCGAAGCCTTAGCCCGCCATCTGGTTACGAATTCTAAGAAGCTCTCTTTGGGTTCTTGCCTCGTTGTCTCGAGATCCCGGGTCGTAATCTCGATTTGTGTATTGTATGAGTACTGTAAGATGAAGGCCTCACCCATCTCATCCCAACTTCTCTTGACGTCATCCTCCAATTTGGCATACCATATGGCCGCTACACCCGACAGGGTCCGGCCAAATAGAGACAGCTTCTGCAGTCTAGTGAGGCCCATTGGCCTTAGGATATCTGAAAACAATCTTAGGTGTACCATGGGGTCCCCAGACCCATCAAATCGATCAATGTGCGGCATCTTGAATCTGTCAGGCAGCGTCACGGCTGCGTCGGTATACCCATCTTTGATGTCGGGGATGGTCTTGACTCCCTGGGATCTTTTGAACAGCTTTTCGAGCTTGCTCAGCTTTAATGCTGTGGGATCTGTCTTGAACTCGAAAGGAGAGTCTGGTGGGTTGGTGGGTGTTTTGGATAACTGGGGTTGGATTTGGGGTAGGATCGGGGGTGGAGGTGGTCCAATGGGAATGTCCGTGTCATTCTGAACATTAGCTGTCTCCCCGAGGGTAGGAATTCCTGGCGGGAGAGGAACTTGTTGCGAAGCAGATGCTCCGTTTTGCTGTTGTAACCTTATGATTAACTCTGCTTGTTCATTCATAACCGTGGCCTGCTGCTTGGCGAACTCTGCCTGCCGGACAGCATCCTGTTGCATCATTTTCATGCTCTCTTGGAGTTGGCGCACCATCTCCTCTAAACTAGCCATACTGTTTTGTTCTGACTGAATTTCCGGTATATGTTCCCTCTCTGTGGGTGAAACAGAACCCTGATCCCTACTGTACACAGGTGGAGTAGATAAAGCCCTCTGTACTGACTGTCGAACTGATGCCCTCTGCCTAGCTGTCCTCCGTCTAGTAACCGGGGGTAGAGAGTGGTACACTGGTTGTCCGTCTACCAGACCCTCAGATCGATGGAGCCGACGACCTCTAATCCAGAGTGCTTGGGGAATATCTACCGGGTTGGAAACAATGGTGCTAAACTACCTAGCAAAAAGATAAATAAAGCAGTAAATAAACAAACAATCGGACATCACAACGGCGTAAAATAAACACATACAACGCACAGTTGGGTATTCATAATGCACAGTTGGTAAGCCGAACACACTGTTCCTTGATACTGATCACTGTTCCCTAGAATCACTGTTTCCAAAACTGAAGCCGATACCTGCAGATAACTAATTCTCATAAACTGATATTGATGCCCTCAGGTCTAATACTCAATCTTGCAAACTGTCATGTACGTTCCTGTAGAGATACACTCTAAAAGCACATAGCAAGTAAAGAAAGCCAAAAACACCCCTATGTTGGGGTAGGGTTTCCCTGTCCTATTTTGTCAGGAGCTAGGGTTCCACTATGCACGCAGCAGTTTCAAACAACCTATAATCGGGTAAGCAGTCAGTCCTAACTTGGAATGGTCACTACGGATCCGAATATGCACTAGGTCGAATGGTCGAAAAGGGTGCCCCGGTAAAACCGGGGTTTGTGTTCCCATGCTGTCAGAGCCCATAACCGGTCAGCCTTATGGTCATGCCTTGACAAGACAAGCCTCTGGCAAACCGTTCAGGAATGGCAGATGGCAAACACTGTGTTCCTAGGCGCACCAATGCACATGCAATGCAAAGAGACACATAAATGAAATCAAAACAGGATATCACGAGTTTGAGTCAAGCTCTCTAAATCCCCAGCGGAGTCGCCAGAAACTGTAGACGCGCCCGCATGGGGGGCCCTCGCTACAGTTCGGACTCGATTTGTGTCACGGTTCTTAATCTGAACCAAAGAGTCCAAATCCGGCAAATCGTTTTGAGAAACAGATTTTTTGAAAAGAAGTGCCAAACATGGACTGCTTTGCCAGATACAGAGTCGCTACCTAAATATTTTTAAAATGGGAGAATTTAGGAAACCCTGACTCGGTGCCAAAGGCCACGTGTCCGTCATCACCAAAGTTGCCTCGGCTCGGGAACTTGGGTACGATCGGGGAAGGTCAGCTATGAGCACCCCCTCTCGCCCGATCCGAAGATCGGCCTCTACTAATCGTGATATCCGTTTTTGAAAACGTTATGTGTTCTTATCCTGATTATTAGCCTAGAATTACTATGCTATGCGCATGACAAACAAGTATAGACTAGGTTGCCTAATTTGGAAATAAGCATTGCATATCCGTTTGTTTTGAAAAACACTTTGGGATTTTCTACTCGCAAGTAGGCTAAAATACGGATTTCAACGAGTTTTTCCAACTCAAACAATCCAACCTTCACCCACAGGCATCCAAACAGTTTATCACATAAGCATCTAGCCACATGGTAATTATACTGTCATGGCCACACTCACACGCATGCAAGGATGCTAAAGCAAAAGAACTTACAGAGTACTCCAAACCAAGACGGGAACTAGTTAGTAATCACATGCATGATCCTAGTTCATATTTTAAATGGCTAATGCAACACATGCAAAGATGCAATCCAAACAGGCTCGGCTATCCTAAACATGGCATGTGAAATGCTGCAATTAACACGTATTCAATTTGGAATTGAAATACAAATGCAGTTAGAATGATGTGCCAAGCCCGGTGCATGCAAGACAAGTGTATGGATGCACGCATGCATAGTATAAGGTATGCTAATTTAAATATGCCCTAATTTACCATCATAAGCGGGTAAATAAAAGGGAAGAAAGACGTGGGGTTGGAAGACATACACACACTCACGCACACTTATTACACAATTGCCCTCACTCGGAGGGTCCAAATAAATATTACAGTCCGAATAATAAACAAATAAATTATTACAGAATTTCTAATTACTTAACAGAATGAATGCAAAAAGAAGAAAGGCGGCCATAGCCCCCCGCCTCGGGATGCACAAATGATGCATGCTCGAACCCGTCTCGCCCGGAAAGTCCGTACCATACCACTGCTGCCTCTGTTTACACTGTCCTGCTTCTCTGAAAATTGTCAAAATTCTAGGACAAGTCCCCTGAACACTGTGAAGCACCATCGGCTGGAGGAAATGTCCACCGGTCATTGGAAACATCCATCGGCTTATGATGAAGCTATCGGCCCAGGAAAGATTGTCGGTCGGCACTTAACACTGCCGGTCGGCAGAAAGCCCCTGCAGAATCTGGTTTTTGACAGCAACAAGGACAGACAGTGTATGGCATGGAATTTCAAGCAAGTGTATGCATGGCTACTCTCCCAATCATGTAACGGACTCAAGGGAACATGGCCCTTGGCCCTCGGGCTATCAGTAGTGCATTTGATGCATGATAGCCTAAGGAGCCAAGGTTGCAATTTGATGTACAAATGCATGCAACACACAAATGAGGACCGAGACCCTATCATGCCAAAGTCAAGGGCCCCGGTGACCGAGAGTAAAGACGCGTTACATCACTTATAGTATGAACGCTCCTTAACCCTCACACTTGGTTTGACACCCCAAACCAAGTAATGCAATGCATGTTATGAAAATATGACTCAAAGATACAACATGAGATTAAGATGCAAGGCATGCCAAATGCCATGCAACTACCATGGCAAGTATGCAATGCTAGGCATGCAAGATGCAAATGCAATGCAAACATGGACGATTTAAGCAATAGGATCATCATGTTACAACACCTAATGAAGCAATCATGCAACAAACATGAGAAAAGCATGCAATGGTGGACTTAAACCATAAAGGGGCAGACTTCAATCCACCCCAAAACAGTGGCCAAAAGTGCCCAAAATGGTGGACAAACACTCATGCCAACACGCAAGCCAACGGACCTAAGGCTAAGGCACAAAAAGGGGGTACTTTACTTCCACTAACATGACCATTCATGGCATGAATTAGACAAGCAAAAACGGAATCCTAGCATGCAAAAATGGACTCCAAAACCCACTGATATGGCAGCTTAAGTGGCTCCAATGAGATGCATGCACCAAAACTCATTTCTAGGCATAAAAGGGCACATCCTCAAAGCATGAAAGAGGTCACATATGCAAACATACAAACATGATTTATGGACTGAAATGCGATCCTAAATGATGCCAAATCATGAGGATGGTCTAAGCTACGCATGCTAGAGGCCAATATACTCAAGGCTTACAAGCCAAAACACAAAGAGATGACACCAAACATGGCAAGCATGACTGAAACAGATGGCCAACAGGCCTTAAACATGGTAAAGTAATGCCAATATCTTCATGAAATTAGGCTAACACATGCAAGAATCATGACCTAAACACAAGATGCATTTCTAGGCCAAATAGAGGAATGTAAAGCAAGTATGTTAAGCATGCAAAAGGGCACAAATCTGACAAAAAACAGAGATAACATGTGACCTAGAGACACCCAAAAACCTCTGAAATAGGGCTAAAATCAGTCAAGCATGCATGTTGCCCTTTAAGCCAAAAGGCAAGGAAATGAGGCAATGAAGGGAGAGGGGTGTCCCTCCCCTATACAAGACTTCAAACCACCTTCCTTACCACTGAAAATCCACTGGTTTTCAGTGGTGAGAAGACTAAGACACTCAAGCAAACAAAGCCTCACAAAGGAAGCACCAAAAAGGCCAAAGGAGGCCTAAGAGGGTAAGTTTGAACTCAAACCACAAAACACCCTTAATGAAAGTTCTTAAGAATGAAAATATAAGATTTTTTTATGTTATGCACAAAGCCTAAATCAGCAAGAAAGATAGGTAAAAAACTAGTGCAAGTTTGGGGAAACTAAAGCAAAGTGATTACCCTTGAAGAACCTTTGAAGAACAGTTGGTCCAGCCACCCTCTATTGACCAAAACCAGTCCAAAACCTCAACAAACAACCCTCAAAGTCCATCAAAGTCGAAGTAAGGTGTGGTAGTGTGTGTGTTAGTGCAAAACTAAGGTAAAAATGCACTTTTGGGCCACAAAACACACACAAGGGAGGAGAGAGAGGGAAATATAGAGAGAGAGTGTGTATGTATATGTATAAGCTCTGGTTTTTCTCTTCAAACTTGCCAACCTAGAACAAGGAGGAGAGCTCTCCTCTTATAGAAGTCCCCCTTGCAAAGCTTACTAAACAAGCTTGCTTAGAGGGGAATCCCTCCATACACGTATATGGAGGGGAACAGAGTGGGTGCCAGCTATCACAGCTGGCACAAAATATCTACAAAAAGTATATGAACAGTAGTCGGCTGCTCAAAATTGCCATTTTGACAAAATGGACTGCCGACCGGCAACAAAGAATGCCGACCGGCAATATACATTGCCGATGGCAACAAAAAACCAGCCGGTGGCCTCTGGCCATGGCCGGTGATATGTAGGGATGCCTCACAAGGCATTCCCTGCCCCTACAAGGCAAAACACAAGTGTTTGGTGCAAAACTAGACACTAAACAGTCGAGTCGAGAGATTCTGAGGCAAGGCGCGTAGCCGAGACCTCCGGGAATTCCAAACGAACACAAACATGGATGATCACCGGGTGTTCAAACAGTGACGTCCAAGTCTTGAGGACGGTCAAAAATGGGGTGTCTACAGCTTCGCATGACTTTAACATTTCTTTTGTTCTCTAGAATGCAACAGCAGCCAGCCTACTCCTTCTCACTTTAACACTACCTTCTTCTAGCTTGTTTGGGGATGAGGGTTCTTGACTTCTTCGGAGCTAAGGACAGCTTTAAAAGGAAAAGGCAAAGTCAACCTTGGAGTGCCAATGTGTGTAGAACCCCTCTAGATAATGCTTCTACTTCCTAGCTCTATACTCCCCATACTTTCTTTCCTATTTTCCTTGAGGCCAAATATCTCGTCTTCCCTTATGCATCCCCTCAGGTGGTTACATATTGTACACGTTTTCGCGTGTACCTTACTTACATGTGTTCATACCTTGCTTGCTTTACACATTACATGCGTTTTCGCGTGTGCTTTACTTACATGTGTTTATGCATCCCCCAGGTGGTTACACATTGTACACATTTTCGCGTGTACTTTGCTTACATGTGTTCATACCTTGCTTGCTTTACACATTGCATGCGTTTCCGTGTGTGCTTTACTTATATGTGTTTATGCATCCCCCCAGGTGGTTACACATTGTACACGTTTTCGCATGTACTTTACTTACATGTGTTCATACCTTGCTTGCTTTACACATTGCATGTGTTTCCGCGTGTGCTTTACGTATATGTGTTTATGCATCCCCCCAAGTGGTTACACATTGTACACGTTTTCGCGTGTACTTTACTTACATGTGTTCATACCTTGCTTGCTTTACACATTGCACGCGTTTCCGCGTGTGCTTTACTTATATGTGTTTATGTATCCCCCCATGTGGTTACACATTGTACACGTTTTCACGTGTACTTTACTTACATGTGTTCATACCTTGCTTGCTTTACAAATTGCATGCGTTTCCGTGTGTGCTTTACTTATATGTGTTTATGCATCCCCCCAGGTGGTTACACATTGTACACGTTTTCGCGTGTACTTTACTTACATGTGTTCATACCTTGCTTGCTTTACACATTGCATGCGTTTCCACGTGTGCTTTACTTACATGTGTTCATGCATATTTTCAAGAGGTTACACATTGCTTGCATTAGCGCGCATGCTTTACTTACATGTGTTCATTCCTGCCATACACATTGCTCACGTTGTCGCGTGTGCTTTACTTATATGTGTTCAAGTTCCTTTATTTTCACACATTGTATACGTTGTCACACGTGCTTTACTTACATGTGTACATTTTGTTCTTGCTTCACACATTGCATGTGCTTCCGCGTGTGCTTTACTTACATGTGTACATTTCGTTCTTGCTTCACACATTGCATGCGCTTCCGCGTGTGCTTTACTTACATGTGTATACTTTTCCTTACCTTCACACATTGTACACGTTGTCACGTGTACTTTACTCATATGTGTTTATGGCTTCATAGCATTGTTATGCTTGTTTCAAATCGCATTGTTATGCACACACTCGGGTTGCGTTGTTATGCACCCCTTCCACCCGCATTGTTATGCACAGTTCACTTGTGTTGATTATGCATTTCTCACTTGCATTGCTATGCATGTTTCTAACAATACTGTACCTGTTAAGTTTTCTTTCTTTTTCAGGCACGATATTGTATGTACGGTTCATTTGAAGCTGGCACGACCAGATGAACCGCACAGGTATTGTATTCTCTGCGTCAAACGTAGCGAGAATTACATAATTCTCTTACATCCTTTCTGCATTGTAATGTAGTTTGGTTTTTGGCTTGCTTAAAATTGTTGCATTTATTATATGTATTTGCTGCGTTACAGCTCTCTTTGCATGATCATAAGTTATGTTCGGCACCATGCATTGTTCTTGCATTTTGCCCCTGCCTTCGGGCACATATCTTGCTATCTTGCATGCTTGTCTAAGTCTTCGGCCTTGTCAAAAATGGGTCGTCTCTGGGCTTTGACATTCACTCCCGTCATTGTTATGACTTTTGAGTTCTGTCAAAGAGGGGCAACTGTAGACATCCCATATTTGACCGTCCTCAAGACTTGGACGTCATCGTTTGAACACTAGGTGATCATCCATGTTCGTGTTCGTCTTGAGTTCTCGGAGGTTTCGGTCGCGCGCCTTGCCTCAAGACCTTTCGACTTGTTTGTTTTGTGCTTGGTTGTACACCAAACACTTGTGTTTTTGCTTTTGAGGGCAGGGATTGGCTTGTTGGCCATCCCCACACCTCACCGGCCTTGGCTTGAGGCCACCGGCTCTGTTTTCTTGCTACCGGCCAAATATTTTGGTCGGTCGGCAATGTTTTTGGTCGGCCGGCCATTTTTGCTGGTCAATCGGCCATATTTTCCCGCCGACCCCTTTCCATCTACTTTTGACAGATATTTTATGCCAGCTGTACAGCTGGCATCCACTTTACCCCCCCTCCATAGACGTGTATGAAGGGATTTGCCTCTTGTTTAGCTTTTCTTGGAAGCTTGAGGATTTGAACCTCTATAAAGAGGGAGCCCCTCCTCCCTCCTCCAGGTTCAGAGAATTAGGGTTAGGAAGTTTATATCTATCTATCTCTATAATTCCTTCTCTTTGCCTTTGTGTGTGTGTTTTGTGCCCTAAAGTGACTTTTGTTCACACTATTGCACACAAACACCTAGTTTTACACCATCCTTGGTTGCTGAGGCTCTAAGGAGTTGTTGTTAGGGTTCTTGGGCTGGTTTTGATCCAAGGAAGGTGCTGGAGTGGTGTTCTTGAAGAGGTTCTTCAAGGGTGAGAAACTACCCTCTTTATTTCCCATTTTTGCACAAGCTTTTAACCTATCTTGCATATTGTTTTAAGCTTCGACTATAACTGATAAAATTTCTTTTTTTAAGTGCTTAAAATAGTTGTTTAATATCACTTTGGTGTTTGGGGTTGTTTACCCCCTCTTAGGTCTTGTTTGGCCTCTTTTTTTGTGCATTTTTTGTGAGCCTCGGGACCACCTTGTATTGGCCTTCTCACCACTGAAATCCGATTTTAGTGGTGGGGATGGTGTTTTGAGGTCCTAAGAAGGAGAGGGTCATCCCCTCTCCTTGTTGTCTTCAATACTTGCCATATTTGCCTCATATGTGAGTACCTTTGTTAAGTTCATGTTAACCATGTCTTAGCTGGTATTTGTGGTTGTCTTGCCATGATATAACACTATTTTGAGTTGGTTTAGACATGTCATGTATGCCTCATACACTTGTCTTATAATCCCATGTTTTAGCCTAACATGCATCATGTTGTAACATGTCTTTCTAGCATGATTTTGGCTCGACTTTAAGAAGATTTTATCCATGTTTTGGTATGCTTGAGGTCTGATTTTGGTTGTCTTGGTCATCCATGACTTGCTTTGTATAGCTACCATGTAATCTAGCTTGTTAGCTTTGAGTGTCCAAGTTGCTAGCATGCTCTATTTGGCTCATTTCAGTGATTTGGCATCACTTGTAATACTATTTCAGTCCATATGACATGCCTGTATGCTTGCACTTTTCACTCCTTTAATGCTTTAAAAAGTTTGTGTTGTATGCCTCATGAATGTGTCATTGTGTATGCCATCATGCTTAGACCATTTAGATGCCATCTAAGTGGGTTTTTGGGCTCATTTTAACATGTCATATCTCTGATTTTTGTCACTTGAGTCATGCCATGTTTGGTTGTATTAGGTGTAGTGTAACACCTCTTCGGTGGCCTTGCATGCCTCATGATTTTGCCCCTTTAATCTAGCTTGTATTGGCTAGTTTCGAGCTCACTTTTGGTCTTGTTCAGGCCTGCCTTGGGACTATTTTAGGTCCCCTTGGCCCTTTGGGGCTTGTTACATGTAGCCTCGGTTTAAGCCCTTTGGCTAGTTTCAAGTTTTGGATTTTATGGCATGCCTTGCTTGCATGGTTTGGTTGACTTAGCATCATCCTTAACATGATTTCAGAGTTTATCATGTTTGTCATTTGCCCATGTTTCTCTCCTTGTAAGTGTTCTTAAAAGTTGTCCTTTTGTGCTTAAGTATTGGATCATTTAGTATGCATGTCTGTACATATATTTGTCCACCATTTCTCAGCATTTTGGCCACTGTTTTGGACCTATTAGAGAGCTGCCCTTCTTGGTGTAAGTCCATCCTTTGCATGTTGTTGCATGCTCGCCTTGTATGTTGTTGCATACTTTGCTCATCGCATGTCGTTGCATGCTTAAGTTGCATTTTGTATCCTTGTTAGCTTGTATCTTGTCATGTATTCAATATGTTGATTACATGCTTGTTCACATGCTTGAGTGGTTTGCATGCTTGTTTGCATGCTTAGGTTGCATAGCATTGTGTGTGCATTGCCTTGCCTCTTGATCACACATGATAGAGGTTAAGGTCCCTTATGTGTTTTGTGCATTTCATTTGATATTGAATTGCACGCTTGACTTTTTTGGGCCATCATGCATCAAAATGCGTGATTAATAGCCCGAGGGTCGAGAACCATGCTCCTCTAAGTCTCAAACATGATGAGGAGGGTGGTAGTGCATAAATTGCTTTGAAAATGCATCGCCATGTTCTGTCTGTCCTCTGTTGCAGCAAACCAGTGTTCTGTAGGAGGAAATGGCTGGTCGGCAACTTTCAGTGCCGGCCGACTACCAAAATAGTGCCGGTGATCCCATTTTTGGTCAATGACCATAACTCCATGGCCGGTGTTGTTTTCTCTTGGTCGGTGACATCCCACTATGCTCAGGGAGTGATTCTGAAGCTTTCTTGGGACTTGTGAAGTTTTCAGAAGTATAGATCAGTGTAAACAGAGGCAGTATGAGCATGGCAACGGATTTCCGAGCGAAGCCTGGCACTCATGCATCTGTCCCTCTTCCCGAGGTTGCTTTACTGCTTTCTTAGCTTAATTAATCTGTTTAATTAGTTAAGCGTTGTGTAATATTTAGTTAGCTTGTTAGTTAATTAATTTGTATTATTCTTTCGGTCCCTCCCTTGAGAGGGCGCAATTGTGTAATAAGCATGCGTGTGTGTGATGCATGTCTTCCAACCTCCAATTCTTTCTCCCTTTTACTTAACCGCTTATAGTGGTTAGTGCTAGGGCACGTTTCAATTAGCATCCTTATGCTATGCATGTTTGCATCATTCATCAGTATCATATGCACCGGGCTCGGCGCATCATACTAACTGCATAGTATTTCAATTCCAAGTTGAATACATATGTTGAATTGTCACATCTCATATGCCATTTTAGATTAGCCGAGCCTATTCTAGTTGCATTTTGCCTGCGATGCATTAGCCATCTTAACATGGATTTGGATCATACATTTGATTACTAACATATTCCTTGTTTTGGCTTGGAGTACTAGGTAAGTTTTTATGCTTTAGCATCTTGCATGTATGTGAGTGTTAACACGACAGCATGCTTACCATGAGGCTATTTGCTTATGTGATATAACTGCCTGAATGCCTGTGGGTGAAGGTTGGGTTGCTTGAATTGGAATAATTCATTGAAATTCGTGTTTTAGCCTACTTGCGAGTAGCAAACTTCAAACCATTTCCAAACAAACGGATATGTGATGCTTTGTTCCAAATTAGGCGATCTAGTCTATACTTGTGTGTTGTGCGCATAACATAGTAAATTCTAGCTAATTAACTGGAATAAGAACACATATGTTTTCAAAACTCGATATCATGCTTAGTACAGCCAATCTTCGGATTGGGCGAGCGGGGATGCTCATAGCTGACCTTCCCCGATCGTACCCAAGTTCCCGAGCCGAGGCAACTTTGGTGATGACGGACATGTGGCCTTAGGCAACGAGTCAGGGTTTCCTAAATTCTCCCAAAATAAATATTTAGGTGGCGACTCTGTATCTGGCAAAACAGTCCATGTTTGGCACTTCTTTCTTAAAAATCTGTTTTCCAAAACAATTTGCCGGATTTGGACTCTTTGGTGATTTATCAATCTCACATCGCATATTGTGAGATTAGATTCAAAACCGTGACATATCGAGTCCGAACTGTGGAAAAGCATAAGCCCTCGAGGGCACGTCCACAATAATAAAGCTTCAAATATCCGCCACTGATTTTCTTGGGATGCATATAACCATTTAGATTTCTCAAATGATAGGCTCCCCCAGGCAAGACTGTATGAATTTGGTAGGTCCCTCCCAATTAGGGGATCATTTGACAAATTTATGGCTTTTAATGCCCACTAGAAGTATTGTCTTCCATACCAAATCACTCTCATCAAAGCTAATGTCTTTGACTTTTTTATTATAGCTTTTGGTTGCCTTTTTCTTTCGGAAAAAGGATATTATTTAATGCCAAAATTTTGGCTTCATCCATATTCTTTAACTCCAAGAACATGCTATGATGATATTGCTCAGTAGTTAACTGGTCTTGGCATTTTACCCTAAAGGATTTGATATTAATTTCCACAGGCAACACTACATCATGCCCATACACTAAGGCATAAGGGGTGATCCCTGTACTTGACCTTGGAGAAGTCCTATAAGCCCATAACACATCCAACAACAAATTATGCCAATCTCTAAGATTGTCTTCCACAACTCTTTGTATCCCCTTTTTCAAAGACTTGTTAGATGATGCAGCTTGACCATTTGCTTGTGCATAATAAGGGATAGAATTAATAAGACTGATTCCAAATTTTGCTGCTAAAGATTTTACCATCTTTCCATCGAATACAGTCCCATTATCCACAGTTATGGTCTGTGCGATGCCAAACCTGTGGATTAACTCTTTGATAAAGTCAATCACTTCAAACTAATCTACGGCCTTATAAGGCTTAGCCTCAACCCACTTAGTGAAATAATCCGTGGCCATTAGAATGAAATAGTGTTGTTTTAAAGAGGGTAGATATATTTTCACTATCATATCCATGGCCCATCCTCTAAATGGCCAAGGCTTCACTACTGTTTGTAGATCAATCACTGGCATATGTCTTATCATGCCATGCTTTTGGCATGCTTGGCAACCCTTTGCATACTCCATGCAATCCTTAAGGATGGTTGGCCAATAATAGGAATGTTTTCGAAGCAACCACCTTATCTTTACACCAGGTTGATGGGCGCCACAAATGCCTTCATGCACCTCAGCTATGGCAGTTAATGCCTCTTTTAGCCCTAGACATTCCAATAGCAGCCTATCTGTTCCCCTTTTGTAAAGGGCATTGCATACACTATGAATTGCATTGATTGCAATTTAAGCCTCCTGTTGGCTTTTGAAGAAGGACCAGTTAAATACTGAATGATTGGTTGTCTTCAATCTTGTTCTTCCAAATCATTCTGGTTAACTTCTACCATGGTGCCCCTTTTAGCCAAATGTGGTATTATCTTCTAATATGTTGCTTGTCTTATGTCCATTTGAGTGTCAATCCTTCTTTTGAAATTCGAAGCCCTCTGAGCCACCTTATTGGCTTTGTGATTCATAAATGTTGGGATATAAGTCACATTTGTTATTTGAAACTGAGAAAGCAAATGTAATGTAGCAACATAATATAGTAACATGCTTGCATTTTGACATTTAAAAGTTCCTTTTACTTGGTTGATTACCAATTGAGAATCTCCAAATATATCAACTGCATGAACCTGTAATCTAACAAGTATCTCAAGTTCCATTACCAAAGCTTCATACTCAGCTTGGTTGTTGGAGCAAGTAGCCTCATCAATTTTGAAACCATGTGTGGTTTCTACCCCTTGTGGTAACTTAATTATAACACCAATTCTGACTAGACCATTGGCTTTTGATCCATCGAACCACATTTTTCATGGCTCTACATCAATAGTGCCAAGTTCCATTATCTCTTGGCTTTCTGTTCGGCATGGATAATCAGCCAAGAAGTTAGCCAAAACCTGTTCTTTTACTGCCTTTTGGGGAACATACTCCAAGTGAAATTCTGATAAAGTTAAAATCCATTTGCCAATTCTTCCTCTTAACATGGGTCTGGAAAACATGTATTTAACCAAATCTGTGATTGCAATTACCAAGACGACAGTAGGCAAAAGATAATATCTCAATATCATTGTTGCAAAATACAATGCTAAACAAAGCTTCTCTATAGCTGAGTATTTACATTCGTTAGAATTTAAAAACCCACTAAGGTAATATACTGCTTGTTCTTTGCCTTCTTCATTGTCCTGAGCTAGAAAAACTCCTAATGAATCTTCTACTGCAGCAACGTATAGCTTTAGAGGCTTGTCCCTCCTTGGTGGCATCAATACTGGAGGCTTGGCCAAGTAGGCTTTGATTCCTTCGAAAGGAGCTTGATGCTCTTCTGTGCACACAAATTCTTCATTTTTTAACTTCAACAAAGAATAAAACACTTTAGTTTTTCCAACAATGTTAGAAATAAACCTTTGAAGCAAATTAACCTGACCAAAGAATTTTTGTAATTCTTTCTTACTCGATGGAGGTTTGGCCTCAATGATGGCCTTGGCTTTGTTCTGATCAATCTGTATTCCCTTCTTATGTACTACATACCCCAAGAAGTTTCCAGCCGATACACCAAAAACACGTTTAAGAGGATTGAGTTTTAGCTTGAACTCTCTCATTCTTTCGAAAGTTGCTGTCAAGTGAACCAAATGCTCCTCCATAGACTAGGATTTCATAACAATATCATCGATATAAAATTCTAAGTATCCTCCAATGAGATCATGGAAGATATTGTTCATTTCTCTCTGATATGTTGCTCCAGCATTCTTTAATCCAAATGGCATCTTAACCCATTCGACGGTGCCAATGTTTCTAGGACACTTGAAAGCTGTCTTGTGAACATCCTGCTCTACTATATAGATCTGGTTATAACCAAAATGTCCATCCATCATATCGTGCTTCATTTGGGCCCAACCAGCTCCAAATGTAATACAGCTTGTATGTTTTGATTATTTTAGTGCTGGGCAGCCTTACTTCAGATCTGGGTAATGAAAAAAAAAAAAAAAATTACAGTAAGCAAAAAAACTGAGGAAAGAAAAATAAAGAAAAAAATAGTACAGAAAAAGGGAAAATAGAAAATGAGAGAAGAAGAGCTTTATTCCTTTTGTGTTGTTCAAATTTATATCTTTCATAGGTATGTTGTTAAGCCTATTTTCGAAACAAACTGGCAAAATTGATTTTCAAATTGATAATTCGAGCATCGTTTTGATTGTGTTGATTCTATCTTTGTTTAGTTTGTGAAAATTCATATTCGAAGCCACGTTAAAGTAATGTTTACGGTTTGTACCTTGTTTTGGGTTGTCTTCATGGGCTTCACTCTTTGTTACTTCTACATTTTCTCCTCTTGCATGAGATATGTTAGGTTGATTCCTTCGGTTAAAAACAATAGGTGTTCCTGTTGTTTACATCATATTTTCTCCTTTCGCGTGAGACACGCTCAGAGTTGTTTTCCTTGGTTAAACACAATAGGTGCACTTGGTGTTCACACCAGCTTTCTTCCTCTCGTGTTAGACACATTAGGTTGATTCCTTCGGTTAAAAACAACAGGTGTTCCTGTTGTTCACACCACCTTTCCTCCTTTCACGTGAGATGCACTCGGAGTTGTTTTTCCTCGATTAAAAATATCAGGTGCACCTGGTGTTTACACCATCTTCCCCCCTTTTGCGTGAGACGCGCTTGGAGCTGTTTACTCGGTTAAAAACATCAGGTGCGCCTGCTGTTTACACCACCCTCCATCCTCGCTGTGTGAGATGCAGTTAGGAGCTTTTTCCTTTTCTACATGAGACGTAGTTTGGCTTACATTTTCTTACATCCTTTCTACATGAGACGTGGTTTGGTTTGTATCTTTCATCCTCCTCTCACGTAAGACGTGTTTGGAATTGTTGTTTGCATTCTTCTTTCTGTGTGAGGCACCATTTGTTTGGTCATTTGTGTGGTTATTCTGCTCTTGCTTATTGCATTGTTTTGCATGCGCATGAGTTTTTCAAAAGTAGTCAGCTCCGTGGAGCGTGTAAGTCCAACTTTCAAAATGCATCACATTTTATGTATCATTGTGTGTTATGCCCTTAAACTACATAGGTTTGATTCATTGCAAAGGGATACGTAGGTAGCCCTTCGGTTCAACCAATTGTATTTTGATTTATTTCCTTGCCCAAGTCTTACAGCCACGTCAAATGGGTCGTCTTTAGGCTTTGACATTCACTCACGTCATTTTATGATTTCGAGTTCTATCAAAGAAGGACAACTGTAGACACCCCATTTTTGACCGCCTGCAAGACTCTGGCGCTTTGTTATGTGCACTCGATAATGAAAGTTGCATTGTGCATGATTCGAAGGAATCCAAGGTTGAGCTCGAAAACAATCCCAAAACTGTCATATTTACCTAGTTCTTACCTCAGAGGTTCCTTTTTGTACATTGTGCCACCCTACACCGAGCTTGAAGCAGAGGAACAGGGGAGCACATTGGAGCCCTGCCGTGCCCTATTGGGAGTCGGCCGTGGCCATTTGGGGCCGGCCGTGCCTTGTTAGCGAGAAACACTGTTCTGGGCAGGAGTCCCTCAACTATGTATTTTTTAAGATATTTTTGACCTATTTTGCTTAAATTCTATAAATACGAGCATATATCTCTGTTTTGAGGGTTGAACAATTTCCAAAGAGCCTATACACTCACTTGAGAGCTCCTTCTTCTTGTGCAAGCCATCTTTGAGCAAGCTTGCCATCTTTAAGTTATATCTATACACCATGTACACCCTCAAACCTCAACCTTGGAGCCTTGGTTAAGCCTTGAGAATCATAATTCAACCTTGAGAGTGTGCTAGCATTGAGTTTGATCACAATCAAAGCTTACTTTCTTCAAGAGGTATAAGCTTGTCACCTTTGTTTTTGCTTTAATTTCAATCTATCTCTATCTATTTCTTGTGTTCTTGTGCTGTTTTGGATCCATTTCAAGTGTTGAAACTTGGGTTTGAATAATTACCAGAGGTAGTAGGGATTAACATCCTTACTTGCACCTAACTCCATAGCTCATACCCTTGTTTTTACACTCTTTTCTTTGACTTTTAAACTGATTTTTAGAGTTTAAAAAAGGCTAAAAAACATGGTTTGAAATCTCAAAAGTGGAGGGGTTAGACACCTCTCCTTGTTCTTGCTTACTAGTTTGGTATCTCCTTGTTATTACCTATCTTTTGTGCTCTTTCATACACTTGTAGCTACTATTTTTTTCATGTTTAGGGGTTGTTTAGGGTTGATTTAATTTATTTAATTCCTTTAGGCTTTGAATACTTCGCTCGTTGTGTTGTAAGTCCTCATGGCTTCGGTTGTTTAGGCCTTAGACACCGAGTCATTTGAGTTGATAGCTGTACTTTGCTTAGTTTTCATGGCAAGAGTCTCACTCTAATAATCAATCCAGTGTAATAATTTTTGCGGCCTCCCTTTTTTCTTGTTTTCTTTTGTTTAAGAGTTATCTAAAAAGATTGATGGTTATTCAAGGCATGGGAAAGTGACCTATACTCAATGGCTTAACCTCTACGAAGGTTCATCATCAAGGTGTAGTCTCTCTTTCATGCCAAGAATCGCCTCTCATTTGATGTTTCTTCTCACTTAGTGGACTTAACTATCACTTTGGACAAATGGACTAAAGAATGGGAAAGACTAACAAAATTGGCTAAAAATCAATGAAACCGACATAAAAAAAAGGGTTAGAATAGTTGGATTCGGCCAGACGTTATGTCGAATCCATCGTGTCAAGAATCGTTACATGCCAATTCATGATGTTTTGATGAGTCTTGATATATGTCTACCTCCCTTTTTGAATTTCCATGAGAGGAGGAAGGAGTGGTCGCATTCATTGCATTTATTAATTTTTTGTCCACACGTGCCCGAAATCGTCAAGCAATCAACTTGTTATCATTGGCGATTTCGAACTCGAATTCATTCTTCGCTTGACTTCCCCATGACAGAGAAGATCAGAAGGGACAAACAGGACCTAGAAAGGCTCTGTCTGCACTGTTCTCACCTCAAAGCACAAAAATATTAGGGCACGACCGGCTGTTTTTGGACCTGACCGGGTCTCATTTGGGGTTGATCGGCCCCTAATGTTTAGTAAATAGTGAATTCTAGCAGAAACAGAAGGTCGTGGTTGAGGGTGAAACAGAGCAAGTCTGGGCAGATAGAGTAGTTTCTAGACACTATGCATGCGATCATTGTGCCTCATTGTTGCTTGTATTATTATTGTTGTAAATAATTATTGTTGCAATTTCATTGTTGTAATTAGTGTTGTAAATATCCTTGTTGTAATACATTAGATAGCTGGTTAAGTTAGAATTCATTCGGATATGTAATAGATAGTTAGCTATTCATTAATCATTCGGTTTTGTAATAGCCAGTTAATTCGGACACTTGGACACCCATTCGAACCCTCTTGCATGAGGGGCAAAACATGTAATAATGTGTGTATGTCTTCTAACCCCCATTTCTTTCTCCATTTTATTTCTCCGCTTATGATGGTAGCATAGAGCATCATGTTTCCTTAGCATTTTTTTTATGACTTGCATCTACTCGTGTTGCATACATAAGAGTTTGGCTCATCATTCTAACCAATGTCAAGATCAAAATCTTTGCTTGAATACATGCTTTTTCCATGTCTTGGATTGAATCAAATGCCATGCTAGTAGCCGAACTTATTATTTGCATGATTGCATGTGTTGCATTAGTCATGTTGCATTATTTAGGAGCATGCATTTTTTCTAATTATTTTGCTTTGTTTGGCTTGCCTTGGAGTACTAGGTGAGCATTTATTGCTTTAGCATGTTGCATTGTATGTGATTGTTGCCATGTTAAACATACCTTCCATGAGGCTAAGTGCTTAAGTGATATATCTTTTTGAATGCCTGTGGATTAAGGCTAATTATTTAAATTGGGATAATTTGATGAATGTACATATGGGATCACTTTTTCAAGTGGTACATATTCAAAACAATTTTCAAAACAAACATAAAATCAAAGTGTTTCAATTTTTACAAATTAGTCTATACTTGCGTGCTTCACATAGTAAAATAGCCTAAACAAATCAGAACAAGAGCATATCATGTAAATAAGAATCACATCATGATTAGTAGGGGCTGATCTTTGATTGGGCGAGTGGGGTGCTCAATTCATGACCTTCCCCTCTTGTACCTAAGTTTTCGAACCGAGACACTTTGGTGATGACGGATAAGTGGCCTTTAGCATGAGTCTCTGGTTTTCTAAATTTCTCAAAAATATTTAGATGGCGACTCTGTAATCTGGAAAAGCAGTTCATTTTTTGTATTTTTGATTCAAAATCGATTTTCCAAAAGAATTGTCGGATTTGGACTCATTTGTGTTTATTTATTTCACATTCCACTTGTGAAATCAGATTCAGAACCAAGGGAGTTCGAACTGTAGGGCTATCGTATCCGAAAGGAGCACGAAAAGCAAGCTACAACACAACTTTCATTGTATGGAGCCATGGTCTCCCCAAGATCGCATTGTAAGGCAATGGGGGTATCAATCACAATGAATTCTATCTTTATCACTTTCGTACCTACCTGTATGTCCAAGTTCACAGCCCTCAAGGGCCATGTTGGCATTCCATTGATTCGACCATTGGGTTCTGAGATGGTTCTAACTCTTCCTTCTTAAGGCCTAGTTCTCTGAAACACCCGACATAAACGATGTCACATGAATTGCCCTGGTCAATCAATATCCTTTTCACTTTGCATCCCTTCACAAATAGTGTAACCACTAGTGCATCATTATGTGGTTGTTGGACAATATCTAAGTTATCTTTAGTGAACGATATCATTGGCCCCGATGTTCAACTGGTCAAGGCCTCTTTTGTTGCACCTAGTAATACATTGCAAGTGCTTCACCTTTTAGGTCTCCCCTCAAATCTCATTAGCGTTCACCTAGGAATGGATCACATTAATGACTTGAGGTTCCTCAACCTGAGGTGCTGCAAGTGGTAGTGGCAGTGGTGGTGGCTCCCCGGCTGAGGTTCAGTCCAACTTGGCTTGCTCTGCTCTCATTTTTTCTTCATCGACTAAATCTCTTAGACATCATTGCCTCACAAGATCTTCCATATGCTACTTCAGGGATCGACATCCCTTTGTCATATGTCCATTCTCATTGTGGTATGCACATGACCTATCCTTTAATCTCCCCATCATTTTCCCAGGAATCTTTTGGAGTGGTCTGAAGTAAGGCTAGTTTATTATCCTCTCCAAAATTCTATAGGTGGAAATCTTGAAAACAATGTTGATTGCTTGTATAGATTTCAACCTCACCTCTTCGTTTATGCTACCATTCCCCCTCGACAATTGGTTCTACCTAAGTGAACTATTCTACTTATCGTGCTTAGATGTACTTCCTCGCTTAGGTTTATCCTCTTCCACCCTTGTATACTTCTCGATCCTTGCTATCAGTTCCCCCATTAATTTCGGGAGGGCTTTGCCAATGATTGCCAAAGTGGGCAATCGTTCTCCAAGCCGTTCTTAAATAAAACAATGGCGAGCTCTTGGTTACACCCCGAAATCTGGTTGTAAACATCATAATATCTCTTGACATAAGCCCTCAGGCTTTCCCCATCATCTATCTTTAAAGCTAGCAAAAAATCAACCCTTAATGGCTGAATACTGTTGGTAATAAATCGGGCCACAAACATCTTGGCCAAACCATCCTAGCTTTTCACTGATCCCTTTGGTAACTTCATAAACCAATCAGATGTTATGTCCCCCAATGTTGCTGGGTACAATTTACATAAGAGCATATCATTTCTATTCCACAACGACATCGCATTAAGATAGAGTTCGATGTGGATGTTAGGGTCAGATTTACTATCATACGTATGGAACTTTGGTGTGCTGAATCTCTTTGGTGCTTTGAACACCTCCAACTCTACATAAAATGGTAACCTCGGTGTGTGAGGTGAGGTTACCTTGGCTGCATATTTCTTCTTCTGAAGGAGGTTCCAAAGATCCTCCTTAGATCGCCATAGTGCTATGATGTTAACTGATTTCAACCTCTTTAGCATACTACTTCCCATGCTTGGATTTAGCCTCTTGGATCTGTTAAGATCCAATAGTTTCTTAGGATTCTTTTCGCGCCCGTTAACTTGCTTTGATTCTTTGATCTATTATTGTACTTCCCTTTGAGATTCGTCTCTGCCGACATGTATTGATCGCCGTGGTGAGCCCCTTGGGTGCCTCCCATTATGTCGTGTCGACATCTGTCCTCTTATTTTGAGCACCGGTATTGATGACCATGAGTGGGGATAGAGGCGTTAGATGCAACACCTGTTCTGTATCACGAACTTTATCATGGTCTGTAACTCTGCCATTTTGTTGAATAGATCTTTTACCTCCACATCACAGTGTAAATATCGGCCTTTCCAAACTTGGATATCGCTCTCGTTATAATATTCATCTTGGCCCTGATCATGTACCTTTCCATTGCCCCTCCTCGAGTGGTCTTCCGTCCTTGGATTTCGGCCATTGGTGGCATCATTCACTTGTAGATCTCCTTCCTGGTTTTCCCCGCCATTCTGGCCAGCTCCTACACCAAGATTGATGTGTTTTTCATTCTCACTATACAAGTCGTCCGACTTGTGGATTTTGCCCATTGTGTGTAATGTTGGCCATGTATTCTGACTAAGTTCCCACAGACGATACCAAATGATGGGTGTTGAAATCTAACCTCACAACCAATCTCGTCTCGTCTCCAAGATTTAGGGAACAAAGACAAAGAGCATGCGGTAGGATAGAGAAACCCAACACATGCACACAAATAGACAGCAAACCACGATGACTCGTCTACTTGGGGACACTCTAACGATTAAGTTAGTTAATTTATCTCTCAATGATAACAACTCAATCACAAAGCTCACAAAGTAAAGTATTCCTTAGACCCACGGGGTGCCTTTCTTTTATAATGAACAGTGCCCACTTTTCTCTAGAAGTCTTACTTCATAGGACTCTATCGCTTACAAGGATATCACTTATCCAAGACTCTTCATATTTAGATTAGAATACACTCTCTCAAGAGTCCATCCTTAATCAAACAGGTAGTCTGATATCATCTAGGACTCTTATTCCTTTAGCTGAATATCTCAGAGTTCAGTATGGTCGCACCATATCTCGGCAATCCAATACCACCCACGTGGCGCAAACGCTAACCACCTAGGCCACATGGACAACTCAAAAATATGTTCCCACACTAAGCTAGTCAGAAGTTAACATGCTGTAGACACCCCATTTTTGACCGACCTTAAGACTCAGACATCACCGATTGAGCGCTCGGTGACGTTGCATATCGTTCTCGTTCAGAAGTTTCAGAGTCGCGGCCGTGAGCCCTGCCTCCGGACTTCCGAACCCTCTTCTGTGCCTTGCCTCGGTTTGTGAACCAGACTCGATTTTCTCTGTTTCTTTTCTTGAGGGGAGGGAGAGGTCCCGTAGACCATCTCTCAGTGGCCGTGGGCTACATTTTGTGGCTATAGGCCATTTTGCCCATTTCGGAGCCCAGTTTCCGGTTTTCGGAGCCGTCAGGCCGTGTGCCTCGGTTCGGGACCGCCTAACCATCTCCGTTTGCTCTGATTTTTGGCATACTTCTTATTTGCTCCCCTTTTGAGGGACACTGAGGTCTGAGAGACCCACTTCGTGGTCGAATACCACTTTCGGTGTTTAACAGGCAGTTTTCGGGTCCCCGAACTGCGTGTTCTGGCCCCCGAACATTCGTTTTGCATCGGTTTCCGTTCATTTTTGGCAGGTACCTCTGTTTCATCACCAGGAAGGTCGTAGAAGGGTGGGAGGCCAGCAATTGTTTCAGCAACCAGTTATATATCCTCCGACGCCCTCCGACGCCCGTTTTTCTCACTTCTAAGCCAATGTTGAACACCCTTGGGCCATTTTCTTGAACTTTTAACCACATATTTGTGATGTACACACATGGGAGGACCCTAAAAGTTGGTGGCCGGCCACTAATGTTGCTTGACCCTTTTGAACCCCTCCTAAAAGTGGGTTGTTCTCTCTCCTGGGTCACTTTTTCCAATGTTTGACCACATGGTTGTGTTGTACCCACCTGGGAGGCCACCAATATCATATGGTCGGCTACTAATTCTCATTGACCCTTTTGACCCTTAGCCGGCCGGCCATAACAGGTGGCCGGCCAGCCACCTGCAGCTCGAAAAAGTGGCCGGTCATGATCCTTGCAATATGTACTTTACAGCTGTATAGCTGTTTTCCCCCAGAAATATCTACATCCGGGGGACACCTTTTGGGGGAGAACTTGGTCTTTTTTCCCCCACCTTTTCCTCTCCACCTCTCTGTCTCCTTGGTCCATATAACCAGCTGTCATCTCTTGTATTAGGGGTTAGAGAAAATTGCCTTCAAGTCTTGCATCCAAATCTCCCTCTATCTCTCTCATTTTCTCAAAACATCCAAGTCCTACACCTCATTTCTTCATCACCACCAAGCACCACCACCACTACTCCATTTCCAGCAGCTTGGGGAGCTTTCCAGCAGCTAAGAGGCACCACTTCTCAAGCCAAGAAGCAACCAAAGACTTGTCTTCAAGGGTGAGTACCATTTCCCCCTTTTTGAGCTTATTTTTGCAACATTTTTTAGCCATACATGCTTACTGTCTTGAGCTCCGACCAAAACTGAAAAGGTCATTTTTTTGAGCTCATTTTCTTATCTCATTAAGGGCTCAACCCTGTTTGAGCCCCCCATATTGCACTTGCTTCAATATCCTCTTTGAATGCCATATTCTTGCATGATATTTTTAGCCTATATGTGATCTGTTTTGGAGCATGATGTAAACTGTAGATAGGCTTATTTTGAGCCCCTCTTCAACATTTAAGAAGGGCCCATCACTGTTTGGGACCTCCATGTGCCACTTGTCATTATTACCCCTCTTTGGTCCCCATTTTTGCATGATTCATTAGCCTATTGTGCTTCTATTTTTGGATGATTTTCAGAACTGATAATAGTCTTATCTTGGCCTCTTATTCATGTTTCATTGAGGGTATTTTGCTGTTTGAGGCATCCTGTACATACTTTGTGTTATATCTCTCTTTTTGGCCATATTTTGCATGATATTTTTGGCTTGTATGCATACTGTTTTGGGTCCGGCCATCAACTGTAAAGTGTATTATTTTTAGCCCCTCTTCAATGTTGTTGAAGGGCCCCTTTGTGTTTAGGGACAGAAACCACCACTTGCTTCTTTGGCCATCTTTTGGCCCATTTCTTGCATGAGAGTTTAGCCATATCTGTGCTGGTTTTTGTGGTTTTCTATAAACTGTAAAATATCATGTTTTGGGCCCCTCTTCAACTTTGTTGAAGGGCCCTAATCTGTTTGAGGACAGAAGCTGTGAGTTGCTTCTTTATCTCACATTTAGGGTCATTTCTCGCATGCTAGTTTTGCCCTGTTTCTGTTTGCTGTTTGGCCATGCTTTGAACTGTAAAAGTGCTTATTTTGGGGCTACCTTGCTTCTTCCTTTTCATTCCATGTGCCAATTATGCATGCTTTGTATAGCTGTAAGCCATTTCATATACTTAGTTCTGCATTTCGGGAGGAATTCCATGCATCGGGTGTCATTTCACCTTGTTTCGGGGCTGTTTTCCCCCTCATTTTGCTACTGATTTTTGCATATTTGCATGTCATATTCCATGTCTTTGCCATGTCTCATTAGAGTGGCATTTCGGTGCCTGAGGGTCAGTTCTCGGTTTGCGTGCACGCGTGCACGCATTTCGAGGTGTCTTGTTTTCATCTGATGGCCTCCTATGTGAGTGTGGCTGAGGCTCTCTCATGTTGGTGTAAGCCCATTATTGCATTGCGTATGCCATTTCATCCATAGCATTGTGTATGCTCGGTTGTGTATTACCTCGTACAGCGTGTGTGCCATTCCATGACATTGTGTATGCTAGGATTGTATCTTAGTTGCATTTCATGCATGTCATGCATATCGCATCGTGTTCGGGATAGGAGTTAGCCCGGACACGGGAAACGAGGTACGTTTCGTACTCCGAGTGACGGAACGTGTCTCAATCCCCAGTCACCGACACTCCGGATTATCCATGATGGAGTTAGGTTTTAGTTGAGTTTTCATGTGCATTCATTCTATATTGAATTGCACGATTCGACTCCTCGGCCATCATGCATCAAGATGCGTGATTGGTGGCACGAGGATCGAGACATGCATACATTTGTAAAAATACATTGCTATGCCCCTTTCCTGCTCTCTGTTGCAGCAAATCAAGAATTAGCAACCTTCCGGAGCTTGGCACGCTTTCCAAGAATAATTGCAAAACAGAGGCTAATTGGGGCATCCCAGTAGATTTCCGCGCAAGGCAGCCTAGACATACATCATTCATCAGAGTCAAGGCAGTCCCTGGCTTGCATGCCAGTTTATAGTTTTCCTAGATTAATTTGTAAATTAATTAGGATTTTTGTATTTATTCGGGACTGTAATTATTTATTTGGGACTGTATATTTATTCGGACCCTCTGCGCGAGGGCACAACTGTAATAAGTGTGTGTTGTATGTCTTCCAACCCCACGTCTTTCTCCCTTTTATTTATCCGCTTATGATGGTTAGATTAGGGCATATTTCAATTAGCATACAGTATGATAGCATGTTTGCATTCATTCATCTGTTTTGCGTGCACCGGGCTCGGCGCATCATACTAAGTGCATTGTACTTTCAATTCCAAATTGAATACATGTTAGTTGGCGCATTCCATATGCCATGTTTAGAATAGCCGAGCTTGCTATAGTTTGCATTTTTGCATGTGTTGCATTAGGCATTTCTGTATACTTAGGATCATGCATGATTTCTAATGTAGTCTCTGTTTTGGCTTGGAGTACTCGGTAAGTTTTATGCTTTAGCATCCTCGCATGCGTGTGAGTGACTGCCATGATAGCATGCTTACCATGAGGCTATATGCTTATGTGATATAACTGCCTGAATGCCTGTGGGTGAAGGTTGGGTTGTTTGGATTGGAACAATTCATCAAATGTTTGTTTTAAGCCCACTAGATAGTGGCAAAACCATTGTTTTCTAAGCCCACCCGAGGGTGGCAAATCCACGTCTTAGCCTACCTGCGGGTAGCACCATCAAACCATTTTCAAACAAACAAGCATGAAATGTTTTGTTCCAATTCAGGCGATCCAGTCTATACTTGTATGCTGCGCGCATCACATAGTAATCTAGGCTAATAACCGGAATAAGAACACATAATGTTTTCAAAAATAGATATCATGGTTAGTAGAGGCCGATCTTTGATCGGGCGAGCGGGGGTGCTCACGAAGTGACCTTCCCCAATCGTACCCAAGTTCCCGAGCCGAGGCAACTTTGGTGATGACGGACACGTGGCCTTTGGCACTGAGTCAGGGTTTCCTAAATTTCCCAAAACAAAATATTTAGGTGGCGACTCTGTATCTGGCAAAGCAGTCCATGTTTGGCACTTCTTTCAAAAATCTGTTTTCTCAAAACGATTTGCCGGATTTGGACTCTTTGGTTCAGATTAAGAACCGTGACAAATTTGAGAGTCCTGAGCTGTAGTGACCCCAAATGAACGGAACGGGACTCACCCTCCCGGGAGTGTTCGGGGACGTCTACAGTTTCTAGCGACTCTGCTGGGGATTTAGAGAACTTGACTCGAACTCTTGATATCTGTTTTTGACTGCACTTGTGTGTTTTTTTGCATTGCATTTGCATTGGTGCGCCTAGGACACCGTGTTTGCCATCTGCTATTCCTGAACGGTTTGCCGGAGGCTTGTCTTGTCAAGGCATGACCATAAGGCTGACCGGTTGTGGGCTCTGCCAGTATGGGAACACAAACCCTGGTTTACCGGGGCACCCTCTTTGACCATTCGACCTAGTGCATATTCGGATCCATAGTGACCATTCCAAACTAGGACAGGTTGCTTACCTGTTTATAGGTTGTTTGAAACTGCTGCGTGCGTAGTGAAACCCTAGCTCCTGACAAAATAGGACAGGGAAACCCTACCCAACATAGGGGTGTTTTGGCTCTCACTTATCTGTTATGTGCTTTAAAGTGCGTCTCTACAGGAATGCATGTATCAGTCTACAAGTTTGGGCATCAGGCCTGCGGGCATCAGTATTTGGAAGAATCAGTTTTACCTGAGGGTATTAGTTTTCCGGCAGAATTTTGGGCAGAATTCAATAGAGAGCACACTCATTCAACTATGCTCATATCTGTTTAGGTGAAATCAGGCTGAGATGCTGTCTGTTTTCTCTTTTGCTAGGCAGTCTTGGAACCATAGCTTCAGAAGGCTCCGATATCCCCCGGGTACATTGGACTAGTGCTGATAGACTTTGTTAGGTCAGAGATTCAATTTAAGGGCAAATCAGTGTTCCTTCGCCAAAAACAGGGTAAAAGGGCTAGTCAGGCACAGATCACCAGTTCAGCAGTTACCAGATCAGTGGCCCTTAATAGTCAGACTGAGGTCTCAATTGTTGCCATAGAGATAGATCTACCGGTCAGTTAGATGGATCAGCAGAACACGTCAGGGATGGAGGCAATGATGCGTCAGATGCAAGAAAGTATGAAGCTCATGCAGGAGGACGCTGTCCGCCAAGCGGAATTTTCCAAACAGCAGGCTGCAATCATGGCTCAGCAAGCAGAGCTCGTCACTAGGTTGCAACAGCAAGCTGGAGCATCAGCCTCACATCAAGCTCCTCTTCCACCAAGGGTTTCGATACCCGAGGAGACGCCAAATGTCCAAGCAAATACGGACATTCCGGTAGGGCCGGCTCTGCCCCAAATTCTACTCCAGTTATCTAAAACACCAATCAACTTGCCAGATTCACCTTTTGAGTGCGAGGTGGACCCTACAGTGTTGAAGTTGAGCAAGCTTGAAAAGCTGTTCAAGAAATCCCAAGGAGTCAAGGCTATCCCAGACATTGAGGACGGATACACCAACGCAGCTGTGATATTGCCGGACAGGTTCAAGATGCCTCACATCGACCGTTTTGACGGGTCAGGAGATCCCATGGTCCATTTGAGTTTGTTTTCAGATGTTCTGCGCCCGATGGGCTTGACAAGATTATAGAAGCTCTCCGTTTTTGGCAGGACCCTGTCGGGTATTGCGGCTATCTGGTACGCCAAATTGGAGGATTCAGTGAAACGAAGCTGGGAGGAGATGGCCGAGGCCTTCGTCGCACAAGATTCGTACAATACCCAGATCGAGATCACAACCCGTGATCTTGAAACGACAAGGCAGGAGCTTAAAGAGAGCTTCTCAGAATTCGTGACCCGCTGGAGGGCCAAGGCTTCAATGATGACCCTGAGACCTACTGACAAGGACCAAATCAGGATGATTGTGCGCAATCTCCAGCCCAAGCTTATGCAGAAAATGATCGTTCTCCCCTTCCCTACCTTTTCAGATTTGCATGAGATGGGAGTACAGATCGAAGATGCCATGAAGCAGGGCCTTATTGACCAGGAGAAGGAGCAGCCTAGGCGGGCGTTTTCCCTCAATTCGAATGCGACCACCAGCGATGGTGCAACTACAAGATCTTCTAAAGTGGGCATGGTCACCACCACCATATCAAAAACAGCTACCCCATTCACCGGTGCATCCGGAAGTAGCTCACAAGGAACCAAATATCCACCTCGAGTCAAGAGGGTTTTCACCCCGCTTTATATGCCTTTGTCAAAAGCTCTAGAGGCCTTAATCTGAAAAGGACATCTGAAACCATTGGAACAACGGCCTTTACCTGATCCTCTCCCTCCAAAGCATGACCATACTAGGTACTGTGCGTACCATCAACAAACCGGTCATGACACTGACAGTTGCTTTCGTCTGCGCCATGATGTACAAGATCTGTTTGACAACAGGGCCATCCCCGCGCCAATCCAGCAAAGTCTATCGGCACTTGATCAGTGAATTTGTGGGGAGATGATGTGACCTGGTCAGAGGTTGAACCGGCTGCGGGTGGCGCTCAATTTACTCCAGATGTGGCGTGTGGCACGCACTGTTTTGAGCATTTGTGAACGCTAGCTTTTGTGCTTTCTGACTTGGGTATTGGGTCAGTCTTGTTGTTTTGTTTTGAGTCTGTCTTTTTGTTTTGAGTCAGTCTCTTTTTGTTTTAGGTCTGTCTTGTTGTATCGAGTCAGTCCTGTTGTATAGGAGTCGGGTGATTCCGGGAGGGAGGGGTGTTACCTCGGGCGTCACCATTTTGTTTTGGTGTTTATCTTTTCGTTTTTTTTTAAGTCTGTTTCTGCCAGGGAGCCAGTTGTGCCAACAGATTTGAATGAATAGTAGTGATTTTTACATTCTCGTGTTCGCTCCTGCCTTGTGCCAGTTGTGCCAAAAGCTTTGAATGAAACGGCAGTACTTTTTGCCTATTCTTCTGCACCCCAAAATCATTGCATTGACCTAAGTTTTTCAAAACTTTTTGAACATTGCGGTGAAAACGAAGAGGAAGGAATTCCTCGGGTTTTGCAAAATTTGATCATTTGAGAGAAAGAGATGCATGCTAAGCCTTTAATGATCGAAATCATGCTTGTTAATGTGAGTATTGAGAAGGATCCTAGCTTGATCCAAATTGATCCCACACCGTCTTCAGCGCGAGCGATTTGTCGCTTTCTTAAAAATTTTCAAAAAAAAAAAACAAAATGTTTTGCGCGGTCCTGCGAAGACTTATGTGGAATCGCCCTTGAGATTTTGCAGTTCAGGATCACTCTCAGCCTCGAGACTTGAGCCCTTGCTTTCAAACCTCGACCTTGAATTCAGAGTGTTCAACGGTCAACCGCGACATGAGGCCTGTGTGGCCAGATTTGAAACAGCCCTCGAACAAGAGGCACCAAAGTCAGATCAAGAAGATCAGACCTCATCAGAAGAAGCTTGTGAAGCTAGAACAGAAACACCCCTCGAACTAGGGGCGAAAATGTCCGATGTGCTCGAAGAGCCGAAGATGGATCCTTCTGCAAATCGATACAACAGCCACTCTCTTGGATACAGATGGCTTCGAGATCCTAAAACCATTTGGCATGGACTTGTTACACTTTTACCCTTTGAGAGGCTCGCTGGGCCGAAAACCTGGAAGGGCGGCCCAGGCAAAAGTTAGAGCATGAAAAGAAGAAAAAGAACAAGAGAACAAAAAAGAAAGATGCAAAGAAAAGAACAAAAAAAAAGAAAATGAAAAAAAAAAGAGAAATGAAAAAGAATGAAAAGATACAAAAATTGAAAAAAAAAAGAAAAACAAAGCTCGCAAGGTCGAAAACCCGCAACAGGCGCCTTGGCAAAAGTTAGAGCATAAAAAGGAGAGGTTAAATACCCGAGCGTACCTTAACCCCGAACTACGTAAGGCTTGATTCCCATCTTTGGGATACGTAGGCAACTTCATTCTGAAGTCCAGCCGTAAAACACTTCAAATTCGACTGTGTCCATGCGATGGTTCTGGTCATCTTTGTCTTCTCTGTATCTGAGGATTTGGTTGTGTTCGTTACTCTGAGGACTGACTACAATGCACTGCGGTGCTATCCAAACAAGGGGCAACTTTTCGTTGCCATTCAATGCGCCGCGGTGCCGTTCAAACAAGGGGCAACTTTCCGTTGCCATGCAGTTCCCCTCAAGCAAGGGGTAATTCTCCTTCGAATCCGAGGTTGTGCATCTCGAGAGTAGGTTCCGTACTCGTTGAGCAGTGGTCATTTGCAAAAATAGTTTTTGAGAATTTTTACTAAGGTTGACTAATCTTCTCGAAAAGTATTCCATTTTCAAAACTGAACCATTTCTTGGACCCAAAAGAGGAAAATTTTCAGTGCTCATAGCCTGACTTGCACGATTTTAAATCAAAAAATTGAACAAGCATGATAATCTAACTCTCATTTTGGTCAAAATTTTTTAGGAGAAAACTAAAACAAAAAATGGTCAAAATGATGAACTAGGGGCACAGTTGAGTCAGGCTTCCTGACTTTCCCATTGTCAACATACTTGCCAAGAAGGGCACTCTACCTGCCAGAATAGGGCACAACTGAAGTTAACAACAAAGGGCAGAAAGCTCTCACATCCTCCAACCAACGAGGTATCAAGCCAAGTGTGAAGCACGAACTAGAATGGGGCAAGATATTCCACTCCATCATCTGGACAGATCTTATCACGTCCAAGCTCCCCAGCAAAGCATCATCAACTGATGTTAGCTACAGATTTGCTACACACCCAGTTGTAGCGCAACCTTTCCGTGGGAGGAATTCACTAGCTGTGAGCGGAAGAAAGAGAATCTAGCAGAATGCTAGGGGCACGAGCCCACAATTTGCTGTTTATCCATCAACCACCCAGGGGAGGGATGAAAAATGAGAAATTGAAGAATAGAGAGATGTGTGATGAGAGGAAAAGTGAGAAGAGGGCTTTTTCAGAAAAACAGAGCTTGAGGGCCAAGTGATGTGAGAACCACAAATGAGAAAGGGTGGGAAACACTACCCGGTGAAACAGGCTCCCTGTGCACGTCTGAGTGTCGTGTCTTTTTGTTTTATCTCGATTCTTGTTTTGAGTCGTTTCGAGTGTTACTGGATGTGTTTAGGTTGTTTACCTTTTGTTTTCCGCTGTTGAGTCGTAGTGCGTTGTGTTCAGTTGTAGGCTCAATACCCAGTCGAGAACTCATTTATCAATTTCAAAATAAAATCGTTTTGCGCTCCGAGTGCCGTGCCGTTCTCCACATTTGTGCAAAACAAGATTCGTTCTTTCGTAAAATCGCAGGATTCAACCCAGGTCATGTGAGAACAGTAAAACCAGGACCTATCTGAAGCTATATATGGTTCCGGACTGCAAAGCAAAAGCAAAAGAGGAAAATGTCGGGTATCTGAGTTTGTTTCAACTTCTACAGGTTCCGTTTTGCGTCCTGTCTTTTCAGATCAGATTGTCTGTTCAGAATGAGCTGTGTGCCGAATAAATCAGATACTATGTTATGAGCTGCGTGTTCAGAATGAGCAGTGTGCTGATATGAGCTGTGTGTTCAAAGTGAACAAATTACTATGTTGACTGTTTCACTGTCTCAAGCCAGAATGGCGATCAAAAGTGCTCTCCCCGAGTACCATTCCCCGTCAGAGTTATCTTGGCTTTTGTTTGTAATGAGGGAAAGTCGTGAATGTGATCAGGAAGAAAGGCAACATCCAAAGTGTTCTACGTGAAGAATCCTTGTCAGTATTTCAGAGCCTTTGTACTGTGAGTTGAAGGTAAGTGTTCGAAGGGCACGAGGGGAGATCCCCGTCAGAGTAGAGCGGTTCATCGCCACTCACCCTATGAGGTGCTTTCTAAAGCGCCGTTACGCTTGTTTATTGCGTTCCTGAAACATCATGCACTGTATTGCATTGTACCTATCAAGTTTCTTTCTCATTCATGCACGATATTGTATGTACGGTTCATTCAAAGAAGTTCCGTTTAAGATCATTTCTTTAGTGTATCCATCACACTTTCTTCATTCACTTTTGTGTATCTATCACACACATTCTCATTTTGTGTATCTACCATGCGCATATTCACTTTTGTGTATCTATCACATACATTCTCGTTTTGTGTATCAATCACACTTCTTTCATTTTGTGTATCTATCACATACATTCTCAACTTTAGTGTATCAATCACACTTCATTCATTTTCAGTATATCAATCATACTCAGTTCACTAAGTGCATCTATCACACTTCGTGTTCACATTTAGTATATCAATCATACTCTGTTCACACTGTGCATCTATCACACTTTGTGTTCATTTTCAGTATATCAATCATACTCAGTTCACTAAGTGCATCTATCACACTTCATGTTCACATTTCAGTATATCAATCATACTCAGTTCACTAAGTGCATCTATCACACTTCGTGTTCACATTTAGTGTATCAATCACACTCTGTTCACATAGTGCATCTATCACACTTTGCGTTCGCTTTTAGTATATCCATCATACTTGTTCACTAAGTGCATCTATCACACTTTGTGTTCCCTTTTAGTGTATCAATCACACTCTGTTCACATAGTGCATCTATCACACTTTATGTTCACTTTTAGTGTATCAATCACACTCTGCTCACATTGTGCATCTATCACACTTTGTGTTCATTTTCAGTATATCAATCATACTCAGTTCACTAAGTGCATCTATCACACTTCGTGTTCACATTTAGTGTATCAATCACACTCTGTTCACATAGTGCATCTATCATACTTTGCGTTCGCTTTTAGTGTATCCATCATACTTGTTCACTAAGTGCATCTATCACACTTTGTGTTCCCTTTTAGTGTATCAATCACACTCTGTTCACATAGTGCATCTATCACACTTTGTGTTCACTTTTAGTGTATCAATCACACTCTGCTCACATTGTGCATCTATCACACTTTGTGTTCATTTTCAGTATATCAATCATACTCAGTTCACTAAGTGCATCTATCACACTTCGTGTTCACATTTAGTGTATCAATCACACTCTGTTCACATAGCGCATCTATCACACTTTGTATTCGCTTTTAGTATATCCATCAGACTTGTTCACTAAGTGCATCTACCACACTTTGTGTTCCCTTTTAGTGTATCAATCACACTCTGTTCACATAGTGCATCTATCACACTTTGTGTTCGCTTTTAGTGTATCAATCACACTCTGTTCACATAGTGCATCTATCACACTTTGCGTTCGCTTTTAGTATATCCATCATACTTGTTCACTAAGTGCATCTATCACACTTTGTGTTCCCTTTTAGTATATCAATCATACTTTGTTCACTAAGTGCATCTATCACACTTCGTGTTCACATTTAGTATATCAATCATACTTTGTTCACTAAGTGCATCTGTCACACTTTGTGTTCACCTTTAGTGTATCCATCACACCTTGCTCACTTCACCCTTTGTATATCAATTACACTTTGCTCAAATAGTGTATCTATCACACACGCTCACACTATGCCTACTTTGTGTATCAATCACACGCGTTCGCTCTGTGTATCAATCACACACTCCCGCTTTGTGTATCTATCATACTTGTTCACTTAGTGCATCTATCACACTCTGTGCTCACCTTTCTGTGTATCAATCACATGTTCGCTTTGTGTATCTATCACACATGCACACTGTATTCGCAGTGAAAATTTCATAATTTTCTTACATCCTTTCTGCACGAGGTGTAGTTTGGCTCGAGTTTACTTGCTTGCCTAGCATTCGCTTAAAATGTTGCATTTATTCCGCATAATTGCTTCATTACAGCTCTCTTTGCATGATCATGAGTGATGTCCGGCTTCGCGTAGCGTATAAGTCCAATTATCAAACCGGCTTCGCGTAGCGTATAAGTCCAATTATCAAACCGGCTTCACGTAGCGTATAAGTCCAATTATCAAACCGGCTTCGTGTAGCGTATAAGTCCAATTATCAAACCGGCTTCGCGTAGCGTATAAGTCCAATTTTCAAACCGGCTTCGCGTAGCGTATAAGTCCAATCATCAAAATCTCCCTGCATATCATTTTGCATTTTGCCCCTGCCTGCTAGCACATCTCTGTTTATCACGCCTGTTTGTCTAAGTCTTCGACCTTGTCAAAAATGGGTCGTCTCTGGGCTTTGACATTCACTCCCGTCACTTATGACTTCCGAGTTCTGTCAAAGAGGGGCAACTGTAGACACCCCATTTTTGACCGACCTTAAGACTCAGACATCACCGATTGAGCGTTCAGTGACGTTGCATATCGTGCTCGTTCAGAAGTTTCAGAGTCGCGGCCGTGAGCCCTGCCTCCGGACTTCCGAACCCTCTTCTGTGCCTTGCCTCGGTTTGCGAACCAGACTCAATTTTCTCTGTTTCTTTTCCTGAGGGGAGGGAGAGGTCCCGTAGACCATCTCTCAGTGGCCGTGGGCTACATTTTGTGGCTATAGCCCATTTTGCCCATTTCGGAGCCCGATTTCCGGTTTTCGGAGCCGTCAGGCCATGTGCCTCGGTTCGGGACCGCCTAACCATCTCCGTTTGCTCTGATTTTTGGCATACTTCTTATTTGCTCCCTTTTGAGGGACACTAAGGTCTGAGAGACCCACTTCGTGGTCGAATACCACTTTCAGTGTTTAACAGGCAGTTTTCGGGTCCCCAAACTGCATGTTCTGGCCCCCGAATATTCGTTTTGCATCGGTTTCCGTTCATTTTTGGCAGGTACCTCTGTTTCATCACCAGGAAGGCCGTAGAAGGGTGGGAGGCCAGCAATTGTTTCAGCAACCAGTTATATATCCTCCGACGCCCTCCGACGCCCGTTTTTCTCACTTCCAAGCCAATGTTGAACACCCTTGGGCCATTTTCTTGAACTTTTAACCACATATTTGTGATGTACACACATGGGAGGACCCTAAAAGTTGGTGGCCGGCCACTAATGTTGCTTGACCCTTTTGAACCCCTCCTAAAAGTGGGTTGTTCTCTCTCCTGGGTCATTTTTTCCAGTGTTTGACCACATGGTTGTGTTGTACCCACTTGGGAGGCCACCAATATCATATGGTCGGCTACTAATTCTCATTGACCCTTTTGACCCTTAGCCGGCCGGCCATAACAGGTGGCCGGCCGGCCACCTGCAGCTCCAAAAAATGGCCGGTCACGATCCTTGCAATATGTACTTTACAGCTGTATAGCTGTTTTCCCCCAGAAATATCTGCATCCGGGGGACACCTTTTGGGGGAGAACTTGGTCTTTTTTCCCCCACCTTTTCCTCTCCACCTCTCCCTCTCCTTGGTCCATATAACCAGCTGTCATCTCTTGTATTAGGGGTTAGAGAAAATTGCCTTCAAGTCTTGCATCCAAATCTCCCTCTATCTCTCTCATTTTCTCAAAACATCCAAGTCCTACACCTCATTTCTTCATCACCACCAAGCACCACCACCACTACTCCATTTCCAGCAGCTTGGGGAGCTTTCCAGCAGCTAAGAGGCACCACTTCTCAAGCCAAGAAGCAACCAAAGACTTGTCTTCAAGGGTGAGTACCATTTCCCCATTTTTGAGCTTATTTTTGCAACATTTTTTAGCCATACATGCTTACTGTCTTGAGCTCCGACCAAAACTGAAAAGGTCATTTTTTTGAGTTCATTTTCTTATCTCATTAAGGGCTCAACCCTGTTTGAGCCCCCCATATTGCACTTGCTTCAATATCCTCTTTGAATGCCATTTTCTTGCATGATATTTTTAGCCTATATGTGATCTGTTTTGGAGCATGATGTAAACTGTAGATAGGCTTATTTTGAGCCCCTCTTCAACATTGAAGAAGGGCCCATCACTGTTTGGGACCTCCATGTGCCACTTGTCATTATTACCCCTCTTTGGTCACCATTTTTGCATGATTCATTAGCCTATTGTGCTTCTATTTTTGGACGATTTTTAGAACTGATAATAGTCTTATCTTGGCCTCTTCTTCATGTTTCATTGAGGGTATTTTGCTGTTTGAGGCATCCTCTACATACTTTGTGTTATATCTCTCTTTTTGGCCATATTTTGCATGATATTTTTGGCTTGTATGCATACTGTTTTGGGTCCGGCCATCAACTGTAAAGTGTATTATTTTTGGCTCCTCTTCAATGTTGTTGAAGGGCCCCTTTGTGTTTAGGGCCAGAAACCACCACTTGCTTCTTTGGCCATCTTTTGGCCCATTTCTTGCATGAGAGTTTAGCCATATCTGTGCTGGTTTTTGTGGTTTTCTATAAACTGTAAAAGATCATGTTTTGGGCCCCTCTTCAACTTTGTTGAAGGGTCCTAATCTGTTTGAGGACAGCAGCTGTGAGTTGCTTCTTTATCTCACATTTAGGGCCATTTCTCGCATGCTAGTTTTGCCCTGTTTCTGTTTGCTGTTTGGCCATGCTTTGAACTGTAAAAGTGCTTATTTTGGGGCTTCCTTGCTTCTGCATTTTCATTCCATGTGCCAATTATGCATGCTTTGTATAGCTGTAAGCCATTTCATGTACTTAGTTCTGCATTTCGGGAGGAATTCCATGCATCGGGTGTCATTTCACCTTGTTTCGGGGCTGTTTTCCCCCTCATTTTGCTACTGATTTTTGCATATTTGCATGTCATATTCCATGTCTTTGCCATGTCTCATTAGAGTGGCATTTCGGTGCCTGAGGGTCAGTTCTCGGTTTGCGTGCACGCGTGCACGCATTTCGAGGTGTCTTGTTTTCATTTGATGGCCTCCTATGTGAGTGTGGCTAAGGCTCTCTCATGTTGGTGTAAGCCCATTATTGCATTACGTATGCCATTTCATCCATAGCATTGTGTATGCTCGGTTGTGTATTACCTCGTACAGCGTGTGTGCCATTCCATGACATTGTGTATGCTAGGATTGTATCTTAGTTGCATTTCATGCATGTCATGCATATTGCATTTCATGCATGTCATGCATATTGCATCGTGTTCGGGATAGGAGTTAGCCCGGACACGGGAAAAGAGGTACGTTTCGTACTCCGAGTGACGGAACGTGTCTCAATCCCCAGTCACCGACACTCCGGATTATCCATGATGGAGTTAGGTTTTAGTTGAGTTTTCATGTGCATTCATTCTATATTGAATTGCACGATTCGACTCCTCGGCCATCATGCATCAAGATGCGTGATTGGTGGCACGAGGATCGAGACATGCATACATTTGTAAAAATACATTGCTATGCCCCTTTCCTGCTCTCTGTTGCAGCAAATCAAGAATTAGCAACCTTCCGGAGCTTGGCACGCTTTCCAAGAATAATTGCAAAACAGAGGCTAATTGGGGCATCCCAGTGGATTTCCGCGCAAGGCAGCCCAAACATACATCATTCATCAGAGTCAAGGCAATCCCTGGCTTGCATGCCAGTTTATAGTTTTCCTAGATTAATTTGTAAATTAATTAGGATTTTTGTATTTATTCGGGACTGTAATTATTTATTTGGGACTGTATATTTATTCGGACCCTCTGCGCGAGGGCACAACTGTAATAAGTGTGTGTTGTATGTCTTTCAACCCCACGTCTTTCTCCTTTTTATTTATCCGTTTATGATGGTTAGATTAGGGCATATTTCAATTAGCATACAGTATGATAGCATGTTTGCATTCATTCATCTGTTTTGCGTGCACCGGGCTCGGCGCATCATACTAACTGCATTGTACTTTCAATTCCAAATTGAATACATGTTAGTTGGCGCATTCCATATGCCATGTTTAGAATAGCCGAGCCTGCTATAGTTTGCATTTTTGCATGTGTTGCATTAGGCATTTCTATATACTTAGGATCATGCATGATTTCTAATGTAGTCTCTGTTTTGGCTTGGAGTACTCGGTAAGTTTTATGCTTTAGCATCCTTGCATGCGTGTGAGTGACTGCCATGATAGCATGCTTACCATGAGGCTATATGCTTATGTGATATAACTGCCTGAATGCCTGTGGGTGAAGGTTGGGTTGTTTGGATTGGAACAATTCATCAAATGTTTGTTTTAAGCCCACTAGATAGTGGCAAAACCATTGTTTTCTAAGCCCACCCGAGGGTGGCAAATCCACGTCTTAGCCTACCTGCGGGTAGCACCATCAAACCATTTTCAAACAAACAAGCATGAAATGTTTTGTTCCAATTCAGGCGATCCAGTCTATACTTGTATGCTGCGCGCATCACATAGTAATCTAGGCTAATAACCGGAATAAGAACACATAATGTTTTCAAAAATAGATATCATGGTTAGTAGAGGCCGATCTTTGATCGGGCGAGCGGGGGTGCTCACGAAGTGACCTTCCCCAATCGTACCCAAGTTCCCGAGCCGATGCAACTTTGGTGATGACGGACACATGGCCTTTGGCACTGAGTCAGGGTTTCCTAAATTTCCCAAAACAAAATATTTAGGTGGCGACTCTGTATCTGGCAAAGCAGTCCATGTTTGACACTTCTTTCAAAAATCTGTTTTCTCAAAACGATTTGCCGGATTTGGACTCTTTGGTTCAGATTAAGAACCGTGACAAATTTGAGAGTCCTGAGCTGTAGTGACCCCAAATGAATGGAACGGGACTCACCCTCCCGGGAGCGTTCGGGGACGTCTACACATGCTCATTAACTATAGAGAGCCTTTCAGCGAGAAAGAGAGAAGATAATTTTTCCAAGGGTTTGGTGTAGGAATGATGGCATTCTTTAATTTTTATTTATTTTTTTATTTTTTGGCATGACTCGATCTTCACGGAGGAGGAAGTTGCCTTATGGATGATATAAAGGGCCCCGGGGGGGTTTCATGAGATTTTTTTTATTAATGGTCCCTTCTCTTTTATTTTTTTATTTTTTATTTTTTATTTTTTCAGTCATGGAAATAGGGGGACTTGTAGTAATCATCTGTTGATTCATGCATATGAGATTTTTTTGGGATACTTGCAAATTTTGGAGCCGTAGCCCCCAATTGAAAATGAAATTCTCATTGTTTGTATATCAATCGGTATGTAAACTCCAAAACAGAGAAATTTCAAAGTCACTCATTCCTGAAACAAACACACCAAAGATTCACTCCAAACATCAGTAACTACTTCACTATAGCATCAAATTCCAATTGATTAGCACAACTACTCCCCTGTTTTTCCCCTGATCCAAACATCCAAACACAACTCCCTTGCATTTTAAACCAAAACTTTGATCTCTAATTTCCTCCCAATTGATTGTAATTAATTATTTGTCCTTAGACCAATTTGAGGGAACCAAAGATCTCTAGCAGAGAAACAGGCTAAAAATAGTTACCCCTTTTTAATTAATTAATATTTTTAGTTGATTCCTAGTTTATGTAGAATTCTAGTAATTCTACTATTCTAATATACATAGCATTCATTCTTAGGGCTGAGCAAGAAATCCGTAAAATTCGTAATCCGATCCAGTCCAGTCCAATCCAGTAGGTTTGGATTGATTTTTTGAATCCGTGGTTCGGTTCCGGATTGAAAAATTAAAAATTCGTAGTTCACGGATTGGTTCCGGATTGAACCCCACGGTTCCGGATTGGAACCGATCCGGACCGTATAAAAATAGTCTATATTTTTATTATACACCATCATGCATAGTATCTTCTCTTATTTCATATAAAACTTAAATCCAAACCTAAACTTGCATAATATCTTCTTTTATTACTTTTGTTTGCTAGTTTTTAGTGTTTATTTGTAATGATCTAAATACTTATGGTAGAACTAATTTTCTTATGGTTGTTTAAATTCTAGAATAATTTGTCCCTATTACGAAAAAACATGTTGTTATTGTGAAACTAATATGATTTTATATTTATATTTTTATGAAATTAAAGTGTTATACATATATTTTTTATTATTTAATTATGTAAATCCGTGGTCCTAAACCGATCCAATCCGTGTTTAAATGAATTGGTTCGGATTGGTTCCACGATTGAAACGGATTGGATTGGTTCCAATTTTTCAGGATCCGTAGATAACGGATTGGTCCTGATTTTACTCCAATCCGATCCAATCCGGACCATGCTCACCCCTATTCATTCTTATACGCCTTAACCTAATTGCTTGCTCACTACTCTTCTTGTTCCTAGTTTTGTTTGGATTTGGGTTCTATAACAGCCACATATCATCTATTCTATTATACAAAGGGAAGCTCTTTGGCAGTGTTTATCACTTTTTCACAATTTTTCCTTTTCCAAAATAGGCTTCGTAAATTGTTTAATTTCCATACCCATTAATTAATTTCTGTCAGTTATTAAAAGACTCAAAATCACAGCTTGTTTGGTTATAGTTTTCAAAAAATAATTTTCAAAAAATTCTATATTTTTGTTTTTCATATTTTAATGTTTTCAATGGATTTTTTTTAATATTTAATTTTTTTTTAATTTTTAGACACACCTAATATAAATACACTTAAAAAGTATAATATTTGTGAAAAAATCTTTAAAAAATACACTAAATACCAAAAATAAAAAAAAAATAATGAAAATTTAGTACATTTTTCGTATTTTTGTGTATTTGTTAATTTTTTAAATATTTTTTCATAAATATTTTACTATTTAGATACATCTAAGGTGCATCTACGAAAGTAAAAAAATTGCTTAAAATTTAAAAAATATTCACTAAAAACAAAAAAACAAAAAACAAAAAACTTAGTTTTAAAATTGAAACCAAGCACACTGAATAACTTCCATACCCATATTTACCTGGAAGAGGGGATAGTGCTGGTGGGCTACATAGCAGTAACTGCTGTGTAGCGAAATGGGCCCATTTCAAGGCTCATTTCGATAATCTGAACCGTTCATATTTTGAAACATATCAAGTAGAACATTCTTGCAAAACATCAAGTTAATCGAATATCGTTTACCCATTCATCCACTCACATTTGTATCTGAGTAAACGATATCCGATTAACTTGATTTTTTACCGACATATTCTACTTGATGTATTCTAAAATATGAACGATTCGAATTATCAAAATGGACCCTGAAATGGGGCCTGCACAGTAGTTGCTATTTGATCTTGAAAATTAAACACGAATATAATTTTAAATTTGATTAAGCAAATAAAAAATAAAAAGTTATAGATAATAAGGACATCAATAGACATTAAAATTAAAAATAATTATTTAATTTTTTGGGAAAATTATGCAAATAGTCCTTGTACTTTATACGATGTGTCAATTTGGTCCCTGTAATTTCAATTTGCTCGATTTTGCCCCTTAATTTAAGGGATTGTGTCATTTTAGTTTAATAAATAACAGTTGTTAAGTTAATTTAACGGAAACTCAAACAATGTGTCAATTTGGTCCCTGTATTTTTCACAATGTGTCAATGTAGTCCCTGTCAAAATCAAGAAAATTGAAACTATAGGGACCAAATTGACACATCGTGTAAAATACAGGGACCAAATTGACACATTATTTAACTTTCTGTTAAATTAATTTAACAACCGTTATTTATTGGATTAAAATGACACAATCCGTTACATTAAGAGACAAAATCGAGTAAATTGAAACTACAATGACTAAATTAACACATCGTGTAAAGTATATGGACTATGTACATAATTTACCTTAATTTTTTCCATGATCTTTCTTACAACATTATTTGGATTGTTCCTAAAAAAACATAACTTAAAAAAATAATTGAACAAAAATCAATATTCTCATATTATAAGTTTTTTCGAGTTACACACATTGCATGACTCACCGCTAGTATTATATGTAAATATACCACGCTTAGCTCTTCATTAATTGTAAAAGAAATAGTCAATGAATTTGTCTCTCTTTTGATAATCTTTTTGTTTCTTCCATCCCTAGCTTTGCCCTCACTGTCATCATCCTCTACTACTGCCATCATTATGTTCTGACTTCATCTTCCCCAACAAGAAGATCTTCACGTCGTGCATTGCATTCTTCGCTTTTAACTCCTTCCTCCACTGGTCTCACAACCTATCATCATCAACTGTTGAGATCGCGTATCGTCACAACCACGTCACTACTTCCTCTGGACTGCATGGGGCATCAACCCCACATCAATCAAAATAAAGGATAGTTAGACCATGGTTGCATACAGAAGCCCGATGGAAGCATGGCCGTGTACACATCATCCATTGATAAGCATGGCCGTGTACATATCATCCTTTGATAGCTACGGGAGTCATCTGAAAGAGAGGAAGTTGAGTTTGTCACGGATTACACATCAACCATCGATAGCTACGGGAGTCATTAGAAGAGTGATATGAGATCATTATTTTCACAACCATAGAGCTTCCCAATAATAGCACGAACACTAGCACTAGTTTAAATAGCTTTGGCAGGATCAATGGATGTCTAGAAGCAATTTGCGCTGGCACGATCTTTCACCAAGTCAAAACCATTTTAGATTGCTCACTATATATATTCAAGTGAAACTGCCACGCTGCTATTCCCCTTATTAATTCATCCAAATTCAACTAAACAGTTTGAGTAAATATTCAAACATATTTTAATCTCCTCCAACATCTCATCATTTTATTTTTTTTCTCATATTTTTTTTTTGTTCAAAATTAATTTACAAATAAAAATATTTTATGGCAAGATGTTTACGTAAACAAAAGTTCGCAATACAATTACTAGAACAAAAAAACAAAAGAAAATTAGTAGAAGAAGAAGAAATTGCTTTTATTGGTTGAGAGGAAACACAATGATTTGAATCCAATGACCAACTTTCACTACAGGAAATATTAGATTTGGCGGCGTATTTTTAACGGCGTTTTTAAAAACGCTACTGTTTGTAATATTTAATGGCGTTTTTAAAAACGCTACTGTTTGTAATATCATGTCTCTTCAAAATTTCTGTTTGCAATTTGGTACATAAAGCCTTCAAATCATGAGGAAGTTGTTTTTGTTAGCTAGTCTGCAAAACATATGATATCCAGCACAGAAAGAATGATCACAAGAAGCACAAGAGTTATTTCTTCTTTCACCATTTACCTTGTATGGCTAAATTGTAAATACACCTTTGTGAAGTTTAATTACAATATAAATTGTTTCTTATAATTTTAAAAATTATATTATGTCCCTTTAAATTTCTAATCATATAAGAAATTACTCTTTTTATTAATAAATTACTAAATTAATTAATAGTTTTTAATGATGCCATAAATATATTTCAATTAAAAATTCTGGTAATTTTATTATTGTATAGAAATATTTATAAATTTCATTTTTTCTATTAATTCTATTAAATAATTTTTTTTTGACAAAGGGGTATTTGTAATTTTTAAAACAATAGAATGCAATTTGTATTTTAAACAAATATAAGTGAGTGTAATTGTAATTTACCCTTATTTTATGGTTTTAGGAGATGGGTTGATATTTTAAACGATAAAAAATGCTATATATCATAAATTTTTACTCCAAAACTTATTTGAAAAACGAAGTATATTGTGTAAATTTAAGTTAAAATTCATATTTTAAGTTAAAATTTTAGGTTTGTTGCAGTTCCATTTGGCCCAATTTAAAGATGGGCTTGTTAGCCTATGGGCCTTCCACTTCCAATTTGATACTCACTGATACAGTTTGTGAGGCTTCGAGTACCCCAGTATCCACTCCACTGTATTTGGAATCAAATACATAAATTGAAAATTGATAATTAAAATTTAAATGAATTTTTTAAAGATTTTTGTATATATATTGTTTTATTTTTTAAGTATGTTAAGATTAAGTGAATCTAAATATTTTTTAAAAAAATGATTAAAATATTTTTAAAAATTATTAAAAATATAAAAATATGAATTAAAAATTAAAAATTAAAAAAATTAGTTTTGAAAATTCAAAACCAAATAACTTCTTCTAAGAATTCTTGTAGGATTAGAACAGTTCTCTAAACTTGTCCGCTACTCGTTTGGATTAGGACCCCACTTATGCTGTATAAATATAGACCCTTTGATTCATTCATTATAATAAAGCAAATATTTGTTCCGTCCCTTTCTATTTTACACAACACAATGAAGCTGCTTTGTGTGCTTTTGATGATATGCTGTTGGATGATATGCGGTTGGACCTGGTTCTTCGTTCCATCTCTATCACTACTCTCAGCATCATTCTCCGCTGTATGTCACTATAATATATAAGAGTTTTAAAAATTATTTTTTTTAATCTCTAAAAGTGAAATTTTTTTCACAAAAGATATTTAGGGACCAATTTTTATCGTCGTGAGGATAATCTCCTAAAAGGTTGTCTCGAAAAGTAAAAAATAAAGCTTTTAGCGACAAAATTTTGAAAATGTCATTAATAAATATACTTTTAAGGGCAAAATAATTTGGTCTCACAATGGTTTATTTTTTGAGACAAAAGATTTGGTCCCAAAAAGATAATAATTCATCACTAATGTCCAATTTTCGTTGCTAAAAATATAATAACGATACTTTTCGCAACAAAAATATTTGGTCCCTAAAAAATAATTTTGCTCATAAATTTTGATTTCTAAAACCTTAATTTTTTGTAGTGTGTTATGACTTTATCTTCCCCAACAACAACAATAAGGTCTTCACATCATGTACCGTTCTCTTTGCTCTCAATTCCTTGAGATTGCATGGGTACTCAGGCCATAGTTGCATACCAGAAGCCCGACTGAGGCATGACCGTTTACACATCATCCATCAATAGCTACGAGAGTCATCTGGTGGAAGGGAAGTTGAGTTTCTATAATGATTCTGATTTTGATCCAACCCATTTGTCTTCACATCATGTACCGTTCTCTTTGCTCTCAACTCCTTGAGATTGTATGGATACTCAGGCCATAGTTGCATACCAGAAGCCCGACGAAAGCATGACCGTTTACACATCATCCATCAATAGCTACGGGAGTCATCTAGTGGAAGGGAAGTTGAGATTCTATAACGATTCTGATTTTGATCCAACCCATTTCTTGCTTTTCAATCCAGTAATCCATGTCATTAACTATTGTTCATTCCATTTTCATCTTGTTGCTAGTTGAGTTTGGTTGTTTAGGAGTTATTGTTGCATTTGGAATAGGTTAGGGGGTTAGTTTCTTTAAAGAGTGGTTGTCTAGTTTTCTTCATGTTTGCTCGAGCGGTATTGTTTGCTCGAGCGGTATTTCTTGTGCTCAAGCGGTCTTTTATAGTCTACAAAATTTCTGGAAGTAGAGTATCTTCGCTTGAGCAGTATTTCTTACGCTCGAGCAATTTTAACAGGTTTGAACTTCTAAGAGGGGGTCATTGTGCGCTCGAGTTATGTTTTTGGTAGCTCGAGCAGTGTCACTTTTTGTGGCTAATGCTCGAGAGTTTTTTTTGGTCACTCGAACGGTCTGCGCGTATATCAATTCAGAAGAAGGGCTTTTTGAATCACTTTTCATTTCCTCTCTCTCTCTAAAACATTTTAAAACCCTAGTTCTTCTCTCTCTCTCTCTCTAGTTCTTACTTAAAACCTCAAGTACACCCTCACCCATTGATTTCCCCACTATAGCTCTTTGGAGAAAAAGGTAGAGCTCGTTTAAAAAGCTTCGTTCTAATTGGAGAAAATCTCATATTCAGCCCCGCCAAACTTCAACTCTTGCTCTCTCTTGTCTTCTAATCTTGAGGTAGGGATTTCTTCAACCTTTGGTATGATTTTTATCTTAGTTATTTGTACATTGAAAGAATCTAGTGATTTGGGAATTTTGGGTTAAACCTAGGATTTGATTTTGAAATGTAAAAGAGGTGTTTTCAAATGGATTTTTGAGAAAGTTTGTGGGGGTGTGTTTATGGTTGAGATATGTTAAAATGGCAGATTTCCTTACTTAAAATTGATTTTAAAAGTAAAGGGAATTTTGTTCTAAAATCATGGATATTTGATTTGTGAAAGAAAATGAAAAATGATGTTGGGCTTTGAAAGAATGAAACAAATGTGTATGTTGATAATGATGGTGGAGTTAGATGTGTAATATCACTCCAATTTTAAAAATGATGAGATTATATCTTTTGCTAGAAATTATCTGTTGAATAGAAATATGTTTTGGACTATTAGTGGAGGATAACTATGATTGTTGTAGAAATTGCATGAGGATTAGGCAAATTGAAACTAATTACTCATACATCTTACATTGAGCATTGTTTCATACTTAAGTATTGAAAATGTATTATTTTGAGAAAAATGGGTGAATACCTTAGTGAATTTGGTTAGGGGGTATGGTTGTGGTTATTATGTTGGTCTGTGTGTCCTTAGTGAAAGTCTAGAAACCCGCATGGTTAAGTGTCGATCCTTTCGGTTAGTACTGGTAAAATAGCTTGGTAGTGCTTGTATAGCCTACTGCAAGACACGTACCTAGAGATTCCCAGTGTTTTGTATCCACTACCTTGTTTTCTGATATAAAAGGTTATTTTCATGAATTGATTTATAATCTGGTATTGTATTGTTTTGAGATGAAAATGTAAAACGTTTGACAATTGGCATGCATATACATCCACCTAATGACTTTGTTAAGATTCATATATTGTGTTAAAGTATCTCTACTGGGTTTTAGCTCACCCTATGTGGAAAACAACTTTCAGGTGCTGATGATATGCTTCACCAATGACATAGCTTGAGAGGACTTGGAGCCAAGAGCTTCCTTTTGTTTATTTGATGTAATTAGTTTTATACATGCCTTGGGCTGTAATTGTATTAAGTTGAACTCATTTTGATGTACCCAAGTATTGACTTGGGTTTCTTTCGTTTCAATGTTTGTACACATGTCATATGCTATACATTCAGGATCTAAGATTTTTTAATGTATACACGTGTTAGGTTTTTGTAATTGGCAATCCCGTTTGACAAAACTCCTTTCAGTTGTAATTTTATTCGATTTTTTATTTTAGTGAGGCTATGAGTATTTAGATGTGAATCCAACCCGAATTGTGCCTTGTAGAGAAGTTTGTGTTGTTAATTCTTTCATATTTGCCACTTCGCTAACTACGTCAGGGATTGAAGTTGTTTGGTCCTAGAAGTTTTCACTAATTGCAAAAATACTGAGAAGGTTTATTGTTCGCTCGAGTGAGATTTTAGGATACGACTTCTAGATCTTCTTTTTGGGTATTTGGGTTTTCATTTAGAGCTTCTTTGTTTGTTTCCTTTGAAATCTGTGAGAGTTTATATTATAGCGATTCCGGTTTTGACCCGACCCTTGTTGTATTCTGGACTTCGGTTTCATGGTTCCGTATTATTGTTCATATTTTGCTTCCCTTGTATTTCTTTAAAATTTGGCTATTGGACTGTTGTGGTTACGTTTGGGATAGGTTAGTTGCTTAGTTTCCAAACTTTTGTTGCCCAAAGTTTTGCTCCTCCGCTCGAGCAACACTTCTTGTGCTCAAGCAGCCTTTGTGAATTCTTAGTACTTTTGCAGGTTTGCAAAACTACTGGCAGAGTGTATTCTATGCTTGAGCAGTTCTTTCTGCGTTCGAGCAGCCCTTCTTACGCTCGATCGTTGGTCTGTTGTCTGCAAAACTACTGGGAGCGTGCATTCTACGCTCGAGCGGACTGTGCGTTTATCAGTTCGTAATAGCCACTTTTTACATCCCTTTTTCATCTCTTTCTCTCTCTAAAACATTTCAAAACCCTAGATCTTGAGCTTCTTTCTCTAGGACTCACCTTCTCTCTACATTTTCACCTTGATCCGTTGGTTTCTCTACCCTAGTGTCTTTAGGAAAGAGGTAGAGCATCTCAAGATCTCTATTTTGATCTGAATAAAAGTGAGTTTCGACGTCTTTGAAGTTTTCTCCTTGCTTTGCTCGTCTTCCAACTTTGAGGTAGAGCCTTTTTATACTCCCCTATGACTTTTAACTTGGTTATTTGTTGATTGTGTAAATAATGTTGAGATTAGAGGATTTTAGACAAACCTAAGGTTTTAGTTTAAAATCTAAAGAGGGGTTTTCAAATGAAGGTATTGAAAATGGTTATGGGTGTATATATGAGGATGTGTTGTGTTAAATTTGTTGATTTTGACACATGGGTTGGATTTGAAAGAAAATGAAGTTTTGCCCTAAAATGTTTCAAGTAATTATTTTGTATAAATAATGATATTGGTATTGAGAATGTGAAATTAGATGAATGTTTATATAAATGGTGGAGTTGGATGTGTATTATCTCGCACCTATGGAAATTTGGATAATTTATCTGTCTTGGAGATTGTATATCTGTTTAGAAATATCTATTTTGGGCTATCGGTAGAGGATATCTATGATTGTTGTAGAAATTGCATGAGGATTAGGTGAACTGAAACTAATCTCTTATTTGTTGTCATTGAATATGACTATGTTTTAATACATTGTATGTGTATGATGTTGAGAGGAGAAAGGGGATGTACTCAATGTTTGGGAGAAGAAAGGGGATGGACTCCATTGAATTAAGTTGGCCTATGTGTCCAGGGTGAAAGTCCTGAAAACCGTGCATATACATGGGTGTCGATCCCACAGACGAAATTTTCATAAAATGGCAAATTTGAAGTGTCTGTGTAATGATTGTGTTGGTTAGAGAACCACTGAGTTGTAGCCTCAGTTGGGTTGTTTGGATAACAATGTACTTGACTCTTGGATTAAGGTGAAATGAATGGTCATGAAATGAAATAAGATAAAATGGATTGAAATATGAAACTTGGCATATTATAATCTTGTAAGAATACAAATGATTTTATCATGGCCATTGTATATGCATGTCATACTTATATCTTTGTTAAGATTCATCTATTGTACTAGATTGTTTTTACTAGGCTTTGGCTCACCCTACTTGGGAAAAACATTTTCAAGTGCTGGTGATATGCCTCTGCTAAGGACTTAGCTTGGGAGGATTGTGGAGCAGAAGGCTCACTTTTGTTTACTTTGTATTTATCTTTTGTACAAGCCTAGGGCTTTATTTGTATTGAGCTTATGACTCATTTCTGTTGTAACCAAGCACGGTCTTGGAAAGTTGCAAGCCTTTAAGGCTTATGAATATTTGTTTAGCTTCCATACTTTATTGCTTCTTGTAACACACGCTTTAGAATTAGGATGAAGGATTAATGAAGGTATATCGCATGTGTCACTATTTATATATTAACTCAGATTAATGAAAGCTTCTTATTTGATTAATATCACGTTGCACAAGTGTTTGGAGTTGGATTCTTGTATATTTTTTTGGGGTGTTACATATATCATGAATTGAGTGGATTATATCAAAGGGTTTGTTTATTTTGTTTTATTCACAAAAGAGAGAATTGTTCTTCGATGGATTCCGTGGAATTTGGGCTTTGGTGGATTCCAGAGTGGCTCATCGTTGTGGATTCAACATCAGCGCTATGGATTCAATGTTGGATAAGACAATTCCAAGGTGAAGACGGTGGTGGAAGAGGCATATTAGGGTCAGTTCAATTTAGGCATGGATTCGCTAGGTAGGTACAACTGTCATCTTTTACAAATATTTTCTCTCAAAAGATGGATATGAAGGTGTAAGCTCTCAAGTAATTTAAGACTCACTTAGATATGAAAATGAAAGTACAAATATTAAAAGCTCTTGATTGCACTGGGCTTGTTGTATTTTTGAAGTATATTTAATGAACAACTAGACCTCCATATTTATAATATTGATGTCTTCTAGTTGTTAGAAAGAGAGGAGTTTTCAATCTCCTAGTCGTTGGAGAAGATCATGGAGGATTTGCTCTAGCTATGTTTGATCAGAGCATGAAGAATGCAAATAGTAGACAAGTCTTGGGAAGAGAGGATTTAATAAATGCATGAGCTTTTATTTAATGCTCATCCTCTTAAGTCAACATCTTAGAAGAAGATGTGGTACCAGAAGATCTGCTCAGATGTCAGAAATGATGACATATTCTGTACATAAATCTAAAAAAGTAGCTGAGAAATGATCTACAACAGTCCAGATCTGTCTTGACAGCTGGATTTTTTCAAACCCAGATTTCGCAGGTGTTGACCCTTGAAACTTGGGTGTCGACCCTTTACTTTCTTTTCTTCTCTGAGTTAAGTTCTAGGTGTTCCAAGTGTTGACCCTCATCATTCTTGGTGTCGACCCTTGCTGCTAAAACCATCACCATTTGGTTTTGTGATTACCTTCGAAGCATGTCCCAAGACACTTCGAAACATGTTATTAAGAACATGTGATGGTTGTTAAACCTCTTTTCAAAGGATAAATGGTTGTGCTATTATAAGTGTTCATTGAAATATCATTTTATAGCCACTAATGGCTAATTAAAATGTCAAACTAATTTCATAGTAATCAAACTCTTTGAATTTGGTTTGAAGATATATTGTGAGCACTTTCGAAGGACGACTTTGATATTTTAGTAACATATGTGACTTTCGAAGGGTGGTTTTTTCATCAATAAACACCTTCGAAATGTAACATTGGACGAGAATTAGTAATTGGTTCGAAACACAAAAGGGTGGTTTTTTCATCAATAAACACCTTCGAAGGGTGGTTTTTTCATCAATAAAGCTTTCGAAATATATACCTCCCTTCAAATATATATAAAATGGAAATTAATTAATTGTCAAATAATGCCTATTTTTGGCAAGATAATTAGTGGTTTTACTGATAAACATTTTTATAGCCATTTGTTACATGAAAATGTAACTAGCATTCTACAAAAGTTGGTTCGAAAAACAACAGTTTTGGTGTCTTCGGAGAATTAGTAATTGGTTCGAAACACAAAATTAATATTTTCAATAATCATATGTGAACCAAAAGATACAAAATTTGAATAATCACAATGTTGGCGAAAAGTTGCATCGAAAGCCCTTTTGCCGTTATTTTTTAAGCTTCGAAGCACTTCATCTTGCATCAACAATAGCTTCGAAGAAACAATAATGGTGGTTGTGAACCTTCTAAGCTTTGCCAAGTATTTCCAAGGATGTAATTCGTCCTTTGTCAGCTCCTTCGACCTTCGAAGGATGATTTTGGTCCTCTATACCACCTTTGAAGCTTATTATTAGTCCATAATAGCTAGCGTGTGTAACAGTTTGTTAAGATGAATCATGAAATATGAGGTTCTGAATGATTCTAAGTGCAAGCAACATCAACCTACTTCAAAAGGTTTCAAGTTTTCCAAGTGTTTGAGATACGAGTAAAACAAAATTGTTTAATTTTCTTCAAACGATTGATGTCGATTTGAAGCACATATGTAATATCCCTTCAAGGCATATATATAATTTGAGACATCTAGTCATAATTTCATGCTCATTCAAAGCACATTATTAGTGCTATTATATCATTCAAAGAACTTTGTTGATATTATTTAAAGCACTTTGTTGCATAGATTAGTCATGTGCTTGGTTTGGCCCTTCAAAAATTCAAGTAAACATCATTTTTAATGGCCACAGGAGATAATGGTGGCACCATAAATTTGCAATTTTATAATTTATTATTTATATAATTACAGGACATGTGGCACCCTCCTACTTATTTGGAGGTTATGAGAAGTTATGAAATGTTGAAAGATGATGGAGAACAAAGTGGAGAACATGGAGTATGGAGTGGAGGTTGAAGGAAGTTATGAAAGGTCATGGAGTATGAAATGGAGGGGGAGGAAGAGTGGATAGTTTTAGGTAGTTTTTTCCTACAAATGTTTGCCTATAAATAACCATTTATGGCTACATTGTTAAAGATCCAAAATTCAAATCAAAGACAATTGATTTCTATTTATCCGGTCATTTATATTTTCTGCACTTCATTTTATGCACTTTATTTTCGAAGCATAGGAGTAGAGGTAAGTTCTCTACACTTTATTTTATGCACTTTCTTTTCGAAGTATAGGAGTATAGATAAATTAATGGTTAGTTTGATTATTCACTCAATCATCTTTCTCCATCTCTGTCTTCCTTCTTTTAATTTTTATGTTCTCTACACTTGGCAATTTTGAAGTCCTTTTCATTGAGGCAAAAGAACCGTCAGCACAATTGCTTGATAATTGGCTTGAATTTAATCTGTAAGGATTTTTCAATCCTTGCTGGCACACTCGCATTTATGGTATTTTCCTTCGTAGGAAAAATAAGCCAATAATTTTTGACACACCCAGTGGGACCATAAAAAAATGACTAGATGACGAGCAAGGGGAGAAAATGACCACCTCGAAGAAGAGGTAGAAGGAACTAATATAGAGGAAAATGTTGAGCCATATCCTGAAAATGTGTTTGCTTCAAACAATCCTCCATAGTTGGTTGCAGAAACCATTACTTCTGGGTATATAACCCAAGTCTAGAATATTGGACAAGGCCAAGAAGCTGGCCCTTCGACTGTCTCATCCACACCATCAGTTAATCAATGGGGAGGTTTAGTGGATATTATGGGACAACAGTTAATGTATACAATGGAGAGATGAGCAACATCTTTTTTGGATCGAATGCATACATATCAACCACTCATCATTAGACAAGCTGAAGAAAACATAAATTTGCTTCAGCAACAATTGGCTCGAAATAGACAGTCTACACAAAATAATGGATGAAATAATGGTCAAACCAGTACTCAAACACCTCAAAAACCAATACTAGTGCCTCAGTCATGGTATGAGCCCCTTCCTAGAATGTTAACAGGCCAAAACATGTATTTACCTACCTGCGAAGCCATAAATATTGGTGGAATAGGGTCAACACAAGGGAATGGCGGAACATATACTAATCCCATGTTTGAAGCTATACCCAGGGGGTTGGATGGGATTCTTGCAATTGGAAGAGAAACAATGTATGTTCTCTCTCTAGCGGTTCCTTTTGCAGCGCCTTTTGTAGGCCAGGCACCTGCCCAAAGGGGTTAGTCGTATCCTTAGGCTTACCAGGCACAATAGGGACAACCAATCCCAATATGCCTTTGCCTGGACCAAGGGGCCCCCAAGCACAAGTGGTTCCTCCAAACCCAGTGTTTCCTTCCCTAATAGTGGCTCAATTAGCACCAAACATGGTTACCTAGACACCATATTGTATATGTAGTAAGAGAAATCTGTGGACTCATGGCTGGAGGGGTCTAGACTCCTGTCTACAGAAAGCCTTGTCCAGAATGGGTGGATAGCCTGCATGAGTACCCAAGGGGATGTAAAATACCAAATTTCGCCTCCTTTTTTATGGGAACGGAAACCAGGCAACCATTGAACACATTGCTAGATTTACAGGCCAATGTGGTGAATTTACCAATAATGATTATATGAAACTATGACTTTTTCCAAATTCTCTAACTGGGGCAACTTTTGTTTGATACATTAACCTTACACCTGGTTCTATTCAAACTTGGCAACAAATGGAGGAAGTGTTTCATGCCCAGTTTTTTCAAATAGAACCTCGGGTTTCTATGGCAAACTTGGCAAGATTGAGCCGAAGGCCTAATGAAAAGGCTACTCAATTCATTGCCAGATTCAAAAGAGCACGTAACAAATGTAAGGTTGTTTTACCTGAACCTGAATTTGTTAGATTGGCCCAAAATGGGCTAGAATTCAGGCTTCGAAAGAAGTTTGATTCAACAGAGTTTTGAGATCTAGTGGAACTTATAAAGTTTCCAGATATGAAACCTTACTTGAAGAAGAACAAAACCGAGGCAATACATCCTATAGGACCTATTATAGGGGTCCTAAATTTGAGATTGATGCATCAGAGATCATAGGAAAATAAACTATGACCTGTAAAGCATTGGTTCAAAAGGATACCACAATTGACTAACAATTTAAAAGGAAATATCTTCATAGGAAATATTCTTTTCACATAACAAAAACAGATGACATATTTGATCATTTGCTGGCAGCACATTTCCTAAAGTTGCCTAAGGGGATTAAGATTCCAACTTCTGAAGAACTAAAAGGAAAATTGTATTGCAAATGGCATAATTCTTAGTCTCACTCAACTAAAAATTGCATTGTTTTTCGAGACAGGATCCAAGAACAAATTCGGAAAGGGAGACTAAAATTTCCAACAAAGATTGAAAAGGCCATGGGAATTGATGCCAACCCATTTCCAGGAATTAGAGAGGTAGTAGTTAATGTCAACATACCAAATTTTCAGAATATCTCTTTGAAGGAATTTGAAGAAGTCAGTGTGCAAATGTATGTTGCTAGCCAAGCTACCTTCAAGAAGAACACAAAAGGTTCACCAGCTAGTGGACAAAGTTTTGTAGGTCAAAGGGATGGCTCCAGTGAAGAAGCATTGGATGATGACTCCCTCGAAATAGCTGTAATGTAGAGAATGTGTCCCAAATGCAGGTTGAGTTACAAATAGCTGAAAGGACTCCCAATTGATGGGAAGCAGCACTACAAAGACGTGTAGAGAGACTGTAGGCCATCCAACACTTATGGCAGGAGGCCATTTTCGATTGGTTCTAGGTAGCAGCCACCCTTGGTTGAGCTTCCAGATACCAGGAATCTGTCAAGTGATAAGAGGTCTCTGCATGAGATCAGGCCATATAACTACTACAAGACAGTCAGCCAGCCAGCTTAAAAGAAAGCCCGAATTTGGCTTAAGACAAGGCACCAGAGCCAATGATTAGCCTTCAAAGACAGCTTTGAAGATAGCTTCAGAGACAAACATAGTAGGCCCAACAACAGAAACAATAGGTACATGGGTGCCAGGGGTACCTGATTTGTTTGTCATGCAAAACAAACCTAAAGAGATGCCCAGAGTTTTGGAAGGAAAGGAAAGGATGATCAAACCCCCTTTGGTAGCCCCAAATAACTGGATACTACTGAAAAACCCAAAGACAAGGGAACCAGATATGGTTGCTGTAATCTCATGGTCTCAGAAAAGAAAGATCCAACAAAGGTACACCCAGTACCAAAGAGATTTGAAGGCGAATGAAGAAAGTACTTCCTTAGCTTAGTTAAAAGGCCAGTCAAGAGAAGGAGAACGTTCAAAACCTGGACCTAAGACCAAAAAGAGTACCAGCAGGAGCAAGTGGCCAACGTTCATATTGAACTAAGAGCCAAAGAAAAATCCAGTCTAGCAGGACTCGAAAAGGCCTTGATAGAGAGTGACGACGAGATAGATGAAGAAATAAAACCGGGCCAAGAAAAGGCATTGGCTAAAGAAAAAATGTTCGAAGCCTTTATGGCTAAACAATTCTTCATGGTTGAAAAGCTAACAGAACTAGACACCAACAAACTGATTCGAAGGAACCTGCTAGCACTGAGGTACCAGAATGCAGTATCGAGGATGCTTCCCAAGCATCGGAGCAAACAAATATGGAAGCAGAGCGCACACAGCCAATAACACAATTTGACTCATTCCCTCAAATGCCGGTTAATATGGTTGATATGCTGCAGGAGTTTCAAGCTGAGAAGGAAAACCAAAAAGGCCAAGAGAATGATCCCATTCCAGTTTCCAGTGGGGATTCACAAACCAGAATGGTCCAAGATGAATCTGAGGTGACTGGCCCATGGAAACTGATGAAAAGAGTGAAGGGGTAAGCATCAACCTCTCATATCCTTTCGAATACCCTACAGTATCCATGACCCAACATGTCAAGTCCCTGTACATTAAGGCTTACTTCGATGGAATAGAAATGGGCAGAGTATTGGTGGACAATTGGGCAGCAGTGAACCTGCTTCCAAGATCCTCCTTGAAGAAATTGGGGAAAAGAAATCCTAAGTTGCACTACAAGAAATTTCACTTTTGGTGACTAAAATTTTATTCGCCAAAAGCCTTATTTTAGTCGCCAATTACGTTTGGCGACTAATATATTTGGTCGCCAATTTGGTTGCCAATAGTTCGTCGGGAAAGATAATCGGCGACTAAAATTTTTTTGATAGCCAAAAGTGACATATTGGCAACTAAAACTTTATTCGCCATATATTTTTTAAAAATAATTGAATATATATATTTTTTACTTTTAGCTACTAAATTTTTTAGTAGCCAATTGAGCATGTATGTTTGGCGACTAACTATTTTGTAGCCAAAAGTTTCACTTTTTGAGAATTGGAGACTAAAAATTTAGTAGCCAAAAGTTTCACTTTTGACAATTGACGACTAAAATTTTAGTAGCCAAAAGCCAACCTGTGATATTTGTTTAGTTGTTAAAAGGTCTCATTTAGTTTTTATAATTTTTTTTGTAATATTTTTTGCACCACTTGTAACCTGTGCATATATAAAATTAGGGTCCTGCTTAAGTGGGCAACCCCCTTAAGGTTGCACACCATATGCAACCCAATTGTTAGCCGTTAGATTACAATAATTGATCAAGACCATTGAATTGTTTAATTGTGAAAAAGTTGAAACCGGGGCAACCGGTTAATGCTTGTATTTGCATGATTGCATCCCACTCACTCTCTGTATTTCGTCTCTATCTCTCTCTGTTCTCCTCTCTGTGTAAGGTTGAGTCAGTGTAACTGTTGATTTCCATTAACAGGGAGAAGCCCCTGTTGGGTTCGCTCCATTGACGAAGCTCTGTAGGGAACAGTATAACGGGCGATTTCCAACAACAACGTAACTATAAGGCTGTGTTGGTTCCATTGCTGAAGTGAAGCCCTTCTTTCGAACTAGATATGAGGTATGGAGCTGTCTCCCTCTCTCTGTCTCCCTCTCTGTCTCTCTGGCCCGTTCACTTCAGCTATTTTCTCTCAACTAAACCCGCATCCTAACTTCAACCGCTCTACGCTTCGTTCCAACGGAAACCCCTCCATTGGCAGCTAACCTTTCTCTTTCTCTTTCTCAAGTGAGTGTTTGTGTTTGCACAAACAGGTAAACCGTGTGAAAATGTCATGTTTGTGTTTGTGTTAACAATTTTCGGTCATCAAGTAATTGTTTGTAGTAATGTCATGTGCAGTATGGCCCCAGCAGAAGTTAAAAGGGAAGGTGATGATTGTGACATTCCAAATGAAGCAGATGACATTCGTTTGATGAATGAAAGTCTGGCAGAACCTGATCATGGTTGCGAAGCTGGTCCGAGCAATGAAGAAGCAACCAACATGAACGTTGAAGATGGCGGAGCCGATGTGAAAAAAGAAATGGTTGACGATGCTCATCGCAATGACATGGTTGGTGATGTTGAACGTGCTATTCTGGAACAGAAATTTGATTCGGTCGAAGATGGAGAAGATTTCTACAATGCGTATGCTAAAGCCAAGGGATTTAGTATACGAAAATCCAGATTTAACACAAATAAAGAGGGAAAGGTCGTTAGTAGGCTGTGGTTGTGTTCAAGGGAAGGTCAGAGATTACCAAAATACTTGGACCGTGTTGCTGAGAAGAATAGAGCTCCCAAGGCACTAATAAGAGTAGGTTGCAAAGCCCAATTTCGCATACGGTACGATGCGGATGCTGGTGAAGAGGGAAAGTATGTTGTGACTCACTTCGTCGCAGACCACAACCACGAATTGGCGGAACAACACTGTGTGGTGTATCTGAGGTCACATCACAGTTTAAACAGCACTAACAAAGCTCAAGCAATGGCTATGCGCAATGTCGGTGTGAAGACTAGCCAAATCATGGACTATATGGTAAATCAGTCCGGGTCTTATGAGAATGTTGGTTTCATCCGTACGGATCTGCACAACCATATTCAAGCCGAACGTAGAGCAGAAGTTGAGGATGGTGATGCGCAGGGTGTATTGGTTTACCTATGCGCAAAACTTGATGTTGATGCACGTCTTTTTTACAAGTATGATGTGTGTAACGATAACAAGTTACAAAATCTGTTCTGGGCAGATTCGAAATCGCGGGCCGATTACGCAAAGTTTGGTGATGTGTTGATATTTGACTCAACTTACAGAACCAATGCATACAAGAAACCTTTTGTCATGTTGGCTGGTGTGACTAGCCACTTTAGGACCACGATATTTGCATGTGTTTTGCTAGCTAATGAGACAATTGAGACATACACATGGGTTTTGGAAACATTTATGGAGGCGATGGGCAATAAAGCACCTGTGTCCGTACTGACAGATGGGGATAAGGCGATGCGAGAGGCAATCAGAAGAGTATTTCCAGACGCAAGACATCGATTATGTAATTGGCATCTTGGGAAAAATGCTGTTTCAAATGTTCACATAAGTGGCTTTGCACATGCTTTCAAGCAGTGCATGGACATGGAAACGGATGAGACAAAGTTTGAGCATGGCTGGACGACAATGGTCGAAAAATTTGGACTTCAAACCAACAATTGGGTGTTGGAGACATATGAGAAGCGTCATATGTGGGCTGAGCCATATATGCGTGGACATTTCTTTGCTGGGATGAAGAGCACTCAGCGCTCGGAGTGTATGAATGCTTATTTCAATCCCTTCCTCCAACACAAATTGAAGCTATATGAATTTGTTAGACACTATGATCGGGCTCTTGCAAGGATAAGGTATAATGAGGCTGGAGATGATGCTGAAACAAATAACACTTTTCCGGTATTGATTACTCCATTGCGAGATATAGAGAGACATGGAGCTGAGCTATTCACCCGAAATATATTTAGAATGTTCCGTGATGAAATCTTAGAAGAGAGGAAGTTGAATGTCAAGGACGTGTTCCCTTTGCCGGATGGTCAGAAATGCTACTATATTCATAAGTACAAAGTGAAGGACAGATCATGGATAGTAACACACAGTCCAGTGGATGCTGCAATGAGATATTCTTGCATGAAGTTTGAGTCGTTGGGGCTACCTTGCTGCCACATGATATGTGTTATGAAAGCTGAAAATTTAACGCAAATTCCCCCAACTTGTGTGCTGCATAGATGGACAAGGGCTGCAAGCAAGGATGGCCAGCAATGGCCTCAACCCTCAATTGATAGCACTACAACACAGATGGCCCGGTATGGGATACTGTGTTCTTCCTACAACGAAATGTGTTTCTATGCCTCGCAATCAATGGAAGGTTTCAAAGAGGCTAGGGATGCATGTCTTCCGATGAAGAGCCGGATGAAGGGGTTATATGAGAGGAATTTGAACGGTGGGAATGGAGACAAAGGGAAACATTCATTCCGTCGACAATTTGGAGTAGAAGATCCTGATGTTGTGAAGACAAAAGGGAACCCAGGACGGGCCTCGTCCAACTGTCGAAGACCAAGAAAATGTGGGAATTGCAAATACATTGGGCACACAAAGTGAACGTGTCCTAAGGTTCGGTTTAGCCGAACAGTGGGTACTAACTCAGATGCAGATACACCCCACATAACTGACCGTGAGTACAATGCGGAGTCATTGCCCGTTCGCTGCAAAACTGGGTTGGTGGATCCAAGTACACCGCACATTAAGCAACGGCGACTATTTTTCGATGTTTCTCCTGATTCCAAGCAGCTTGTGGGCCAATACGGTAGTGTTGAAGCAGCAGTGTGGAAAAATGATTCGAACACAATTGATGAGGTGAATCAGGTAATTGTATAATTTGTATGATTTACTTATTCCCTTAATTTATTAGGTAGACAGTACTAGCTATTGAAAACACATGGAATAATGTATGTAGTTTTCATTTTGCACGGATTGCTGTACGTAACGTGTAAATAATTGGTTATGTACAATGCCAGGAAATAGCACAACGTTACTTATGTACAAGGCCACGAGTTGTAAATTTCCCATATTGTTTAGAGTAATGTTGTCATTTGTGTTTGCAGTGACTTGTCATTTTCAAAACTAATTGAAGGTAAGGTGAGATATATATGGGTTGTCTGTGTATTGTTTTGGGTGGGAAATTGGCTTATGTCTGTATTCCAAGATTTCTATTGCGGGTTACTTGTTTCTGTTCCATATTTGGTTGGATCTAACTGAAGGGTTTTTTGCGGTGTGGTTTATCAACTAACGATGTGTTTCGCTTCGTATTGATTTGTTATGACTTGTGTCGGTAAATTAGTATTATATTTCGAGTAAAATACGAATTTTGTCCAAGTGGGTTTGCAAAATTACATACCAGCACATGCATTTTGTATATAATCCAAGTGGCAGTTAATTTTGGGTGTTACTTGGAGAAAGTAACCCAACGAACTCGTTACTTTATCTCCATGCCGATTGGTATATGAATTACGAGTTACGAACAGGAGTTGTGAAATTATTTAATGTTTACTATGGAAGTATGGGTTTATTGTTAGTAAAATTATGGTGGGCCTATATCGACAGCAACGAAGCATTAATTTAAAGTTGACAAGTTCAAGAAGAAAATCAAGCAATTGTGGTATTGGTTCAAATGCCTAAAATGGATGAAGACTTCTTTCGATGAACTGATGGTAACAAAGTAGAAAGTAGAAAGTAGAAAGTAAGTTGTTGTGTTGTTGTGTTGTTTGTAACAAAGTAGAAAGTAGAAGGGAAAAAACTACACAGAAGTTACAATGTAGAAAGTAAGTTGTGTTGTTGTTCATGTCCTCTCTCTCTGCAAACATTCTGCCCTTTATAGCTATAAAATTCCCACGACCCCATGATCTGCCAATTCTGCAACTGCTTCTGTGCAACTTCTGTAACTGCACGGTCATTTCCGTGTATTGAAACCACATAAAAGCTTCACTTGTACCTGTCAAAGTGCATATAATTGAAGTTGCCACCTGTGCCCAGGTCCTTTTAGCCTTTCCTCGACAGATACAGACTCCCAATTCGTTCATGTTTCCTCTTGGAGGGTGGCCACTAAATCCATGAGCACTGCCAGTAACTGCTCCAGCGTGTAAGTCAGGTGGCATGCAAGATTCAATGTTAGTTGAATGGAGCAGCTGTTGGGAGGATGTGGGGAAAATAGGTGCAAAGAGGAATTTTTAATCTAATATCCAATCAGAATGTAGCTGAAAATATGAGTGAACTTTTTTTAAAAAAAAGAGTAGTTCCCATTTTTTTTATTATAAACCCGAGATGTATATTTTGTTTTTGATATAAATAAGTTGTGTATTTTCGTTACGTAAAATGTAGGACAACAATTGTGTTTAAGTCATTACAATACAGAAAAAGGTTATTTCAAACATATTTTCAAGTTTACCGACATTGAATATATTTTGATTAAATTACAGGGAAAATTCAATATTTGGCAGAGTTTGATGATTCATAGTCAGGGGCAGTAACAGTGAGTGGCCAAGTGTTGCGGTTCATTGGCCCAGTTTGCAAGGATTGTGGTTGTGTTTAGTGGACAATATTCTGTCGATTTTTGTCTCATAATGATGAGGGACATGCCCTACAATGGTGAAAAGGAAGGTCGACAGGAAAGAGTCAATATTTGGCAGAGTGGACTTGAAGATTCGAAGTCAGGGGGTAGTTACAGTCGCAGTTATGGTGTAGACGTGTGGGATCATGCAATGATGGGCCACAAAAACAGTATACGGATATCGAAACCAACGATCTCCGTTCTAGGCATTCCAAGTATACTAAACCTCCACTTCTATCTGTCGATCTCCCTTTTCTTGTGTTTATTTCATGGCCACCAACTGTTTGAAACTTCTGTTGACAGAGCAAGGCTCCTGCTTTGTCTCATGCTTCCTCCTGAAAGTATGCCCACTAACTCATAATGATGAGGGACATGCCCCCACAATGGTGAAAAAGAAGGTCGACGGGGAAGAGTCAATATTGGTTTTCAGGGGACTTGAAGATTCGAAGTCAGAGGGCAGTTACAGTGGCAGTTATGGTGTAGACGTGTGGGATCATGCAATGATGGGCCACAAAAATAGTATACGGATATCAATACTAAACCTCCACTTCTATCTGTCGAGCTCCCTTTTCTTGTGTTTATTTCATGGCCACCAACTGTTTTAAACTTCTGTCGACAGAGCAAGGCTCCTGCTTTGTCTCATGCTTCCTCCTGAAAGTGTGCCCACTAACTCCATGACTGGTGGTAAAAACTTCCCCTACCACTTCTAGGTGACCCACATGCAGAGAGCCCACTTTCAGGTCGTGGACATTCCTTCAGACTTGGCCACATGCCCTCGATTAAGTGGACCATCTGTCGACAGAGACTGGCAAAACTTGGTGCAAACAATGGCCCCCATGTTCAAGTTAAATATTGCGGAAGTGATTGAGACCCCCTCCAATCACCGCCTGCACCACCCCCACCCCCACCCCCACCCCCCCCCCCACACACGTGGGGGCTGCTGATTGGAGAAGGAAAAAAAAATAAGAAATTGAAAAAAAATATAAAAAGTGGCCAATCAAAGAGAGAGAGGGTCATGGGGGGTCCCCCCTTGTGGGGGTCCAAGTCATATGATATTTAACTTCAACGAGGGGGCCATTGTTTGGGCCCAATAGCAAATTTCTTAATACGGGCCCAAAACAAATATAAACTACAGCCCAATATAAGAGCTTTTAAATATACTGGCCCCATCATAAGCTATAAAAGACCCACCCTTTCAACTTCAAACCACTTCATTTCCCTTTGATTCGAACTCCCCAGACTGTACTCCTTCTTCTCAACCATTGCCGTTCAAAACCAGAGCACCACAAAACCCTAAGCCATGGCACCGAAAAAATCTCAACCATCTCCATCTGAGGAGAACAATGAAGACCTACTCCGCTTCCCAGACCCTATCAGAGCATGTATTGCTCCCCTAAAATTTGCTGCAACCCTATTGCCCAGCACAAGCTCTGTCGCTAAGGTTACTCTAGGCCCTACCTTCGCGTCTTACTTCCCAGACGAGCTAGCTCCATACTATCCCTTTGGTAATGGTGAGAACCTTCTTCTCAACCAAGCTGGACTTAAGTGAACTAACTGGAATGTCAACAAAAACCCACTCAGAGGGTGGAGGTCACCAGACTCTGATTGGCGAAGCTGGGCCAGGAGAATTAAAGGTCACGACACTGAAGTATGGAAGCACCAGGGCATTGGTGAAGCAATTAGACTGTCGACTAAAATTTATGACGTGGACAAAGGGCTGATTGCTGCTGCTGCATGCTTTTGGTCGCAGTCTAGTAACTCCCTACTACTCAATTTTGGTACGATTTCCCCTACCATCTTAGATGTAGCTCACTTGACTGGTCTCCCAATCTTGGGCAATCCAATTCATGCTCTCATTGAGCCTCCAAAAGTGACATTTACTTTAAACACTGACATGTGCTATACAGATTTTGCCAAAAAATACCAAGGCAAGCCTGGTTCCCCTGTCGATGACAAAGAAAGAACTGCTTTTTACTTACTTTGGCTTTGTGAGTTTCTTTTTTGTGTCCCTGGGTACAAGATCACGAAAGAATACCTCCCCCTTGCCTTGTGTATGCAAGATGGCCAACTTATGGCTTTAGCCCCTTATCTTCTTGCCACCCTTTACAAGGCCCTATTTTCCTTTGTCGACAAGAAGATTTCTGGCAGCTGTGGTGGCCCCTTCTGGCTCTTCTAGGCCTGGTTGTATGCCTATTTCCCTGAGGCACGACCCCCACCACCTAACACCTTTAAACCTGTTTGCTACTCCTATGCTGAGCAACTGCTCACTTATAACAGCCAACCCATCCTCACTTTCAGAAATCATCTTACAATGTTTTACAACCTTCCTTCGCAGAGACCTTCCAACCTGTACATGCCATTTCAAAACTTTGAATTCTCCTCCAGTAGACTTTGCTTCCTCTTCACAGACCCTTCTGATTTACACAATGAGCAAGTCCAAGAACAAAATGAGAGTTGGAGACACATTCTCACCTCTAGACATGTCTTGGTTGGCTGTTCCATATCCTCCGCCAAGCTATCCAGCTGCAGTTTTGAGACATACTGTCCCAATCAATGGTCCAGGCAATTTGGTCTTTCCCAGGCTATCCCTTATCCTTATTTCCAACCAACCATCCATGAGGAGATTGGGTCCAAAATCCACTTCAAAGATCCTACACAAGCTGAATCCATTCTGACAGAGAACACCAAACTTTTCCAAGATTTTGGCCCCTTCTTCTTCAAACCTGCTTCGGACTGCTCGGCTGCTTTTGACCATTGGAGGGGACTTATGTCTGCCATTATTTTCTGCAAGCCACTTGAAAGCTGCCTTAACGATACTTGTATTCATATTCAGGGTCGCATATCCTCGCCTTCCAAGCTTAAGGCTACAGGTATCCTTCCTTCATATACTTCATATCCCTGACTGTGTCATGCAATTTGTTTTGTTTTTTTCTCTACAACACTAACTTGTTTAACCTTTGACAGCCAAAATTGGGCCTGCTCCTGAACCATTGGTTAGGGACCAACGTAAAGGCAAGGATCCAATGGATGCAACTACTCAGACAAACACCCCCTCAGTTTCGAAATTAATGGCAGACTCTTTCGCAGCCGCGCAGACACAAGCACAGAGAGGAACTACCACCCGTACCCCTGTCGAGACCGAGGTCACGGCGAAGAAGAGAGAAGAGCCTTCCACTGCTCCTGCTCTAAGCACAGACCTAAGTGAGTGGGATATCCCTCTCAGCCAAATGGTTGGCCAAACAACATCAAATCCTTCAGGGCAGCTCTACCAAGTAAGCCTTCACTTTACATATTTACAGCATCTCAATTTCCATTCACGCCCGACTGATCACTTACTTTTGTGCAGAGAAAAAGAAGGAGATTACTCCTTGCTGCTGCTGATGATGACGATGCTTCCACTTCTCCTCAACACATTCATCGAATTCCCAGTCCAATCAGCAATGTACCCACAGAACCCACTGTACCACCAACTCCACCACCACCTGAAGCATCGTAACAAACTTCCTTACAACCTGCTTCACAGTCTTCGCCACAACAATCTACACAGTCTGCATCACAACATCCTTCCACTTCTCCTCAACACATTGTCCCTTTTGTCTCTAGCCCTCAACCATCACCATCCAACCCCTCCAATTCCCAAACTTCAAACAAAGAATCACAGAGGATTGAATTTGACATTTCAATCAACAGCCAATCCTCTCCAACAGATGACAACACAAAATCCCCTCAATCAGAAGTTCACCACAACCAAGGTAAATAGAAATACAAATGTTACTGTTCGTTTGGGAAAAAAAAACTTCTCTTTAAGTAACTGGTATTGTTCTCCAATTTACAGGGATGGACATAATACAGGACTCATCTCCACGACCAATGGACGAGACAGAACTTGAAGGTCCTCATGACTTTCCCCTGTTAGCAGAACCAGAGAAAGAGCCTCAAGGCGCTGATGCTGCCATTTCATCAGTACCAGAAACAACTCGTCCTGATGCCACAACCACAGCTGAACAAGGCCAACCGTCTGCGCGCACGTTATCAGGACAGGTACTACCATGTCCAACCTCATCCTATTTACTCTTTATTACTTGCAAGCATATATTCTCACCAAACTATTAATGTTCACAGGCCGTCGGTCTATGCCAGGATATTTGGGCCGAACTTTCTATTCTTCAACAAGATCTAGACGAAATATCCCCATTACCTCAAAGGCTACATCTGTTTGATGCTGAAACTCAACAAACCTTAACCACCTTCATCAACCTCATTAACACCCCAGTTGAAGAAATCATTCTCCACAAACCTGATGAAACCTTGGCCTGCCTTTCTGCTGTTGTAAACCTCTCCCCTAATCCTTTCAACCCCATTCAACTAAGGCAATTGGCCAAGATCATCACGGAATGGCCAACCCTTTCAGAGATGGTTCAGACTTGCTCGAAGGATATTCAAACCAATAAGGATTTCCTAAACGAAGCCCACACCATATCTACTTCACTCAAACTCAGCCAGCAAACCTCTGCAGCCATTCTTCAGCAACACTCAGCACTTGAACTTGAGGAAGCCAAACTCATGGCAAAACTTGCCCCTGTCCGGCAAAGAAAGGCTCATCTGCAGCAGCAACATGACCAGCTTAATCAAGAAGCAAGGATGATGCTCTCCCAAATTAGACATCGTTCTGCATCCATTTAGACAACTAAAGCTGAGTTGGACCAAGCCCAAGCCATGCTGGCAGATGCTCAATCAGAGTGGGGTGTTCTAGCCGTTCTATTCCCAAATCCTAGGCTAGTTTATATATGTATTCTTTTGTATTGCACACCTAGGAATGATTTGGAAAGGTAGGAATGATTGCCTTTTTAATGATAAGATTGTTGATGGACCTGAATTGGCTGAGATGGTGAAAGTGAGGGTTGCACTTTGCTGTAAGCAAAGTTATAGAGGCCTACAGTATTCAGTGGATGACATATATTGTATTCTGGATAGTATCAAAATCTGATTGAGTGGGTGGTGTTTGGTGTTTTTTGCTGCAAGGGTGCAGGAGCTTGGTCAATCTGTGGTATGCAGGATTTTGGTTAGTCTGTGGTATTACCATATCTTCTTGGTGGCTACTTTTGCTCTGCTGTGCTTCAATGTTGCTATGGTTTGCCTTATTTTTGGCTTGTTGCACTGGCTTAGTTTATGGGGTCAAGCATGCTCATTTCTGGTTGCTGCTCTGCTGTGCTTCAACTCTGTACTCTGCTGCTGCTATATGGGATCAACGAATAGGCTTAAGTCTGCTGCTGCATATTGGCCTTTTTGCAATTGTTTGAATGATGTTTTGGTGTGCTGTATTTGGAAGTCTGCTGCTGGATTGGGGAAAGTTATTGGAGGTCTGCTGCTGACCTTGTTGTAATTGTTGGTCTGCTGCTGTAGTTATTTTTTTTTTTTTGGAGGTTGAAGGATTAGGCTCAAGTCTCAATGGAGGTTGAAGGTTCAGGCTCAAGTCTCAATGGTGGCTGTATGGTCTGAAGTTTGTTCATGCTGCCTTGGAGTTTCATCTGGTTGCCCTGTTATGTGATTTTGTGAGGATGGGCTTGGAGTTACATTCTTATTGTTTTCCTTCTGTTTTTGTTTCTCTTCGTTGGTCTCTCACCAACTAGGAGGCTGGAGCTTTTTTAGCTCCAACCTCCTCTTTGTTGATGTATCATTGACACCTTGTATGTGCTTTTTCATCAATACAGTTTTTTGTTTTGCTGAACAAAAAAAAAAATTGAATATCAATACTTTGTGTTTTTAATGGTCTGTTGTATGGTTGTTTTTATTTTTTGTGCAATTTTTCACCGTTTGTGCATTGTTATGAAGTAATCAATTCCCCTTCAAAGTGCATTATAGTCACCGCTATTTGTTTGTTCTGTGGGCTTCTTTTTGCTTTGTTTTGGACAAAATCATGGCATTTAAAAAAATCGAACAAACATAATTCATGTGGTAAAAGCGAACAAACATTACTACTTTCAACTTGCATTGTTTATTGGACAAATATCACATTGCACTGGACAAACATCACTATAGTCATTTGGGCAAATATGACATTGCATTGTTTGTTCTATACCCATAACATTGGAATTATGTGTATCACATTACGTACAGGCCACGATAAAAGCAAACAAACATTACTACTTTCCCTCGTTTGTTCTAGTCCCAAACATTGGAATTATGTGTACAATCAATACGCGTGGGAAATTAGTATTATCACAGTTGCGACCTAAAAAGTTGTCACGACAAGCTGATGCAGTAATCCAGTTGTGGTTGGGCATCGAAATTACACTCGTACTGGCAGGCTATGATAAAATCGCTGCCCTATTTGTTGTAATTGCAATCAATCACATGCACGAACGATACTCGCCCATCTTTATATTGTTCACATCCATAACGAAGTCAAGCACCAACTTCCGGCGCACAGAAGGATGAAACTATGTACAGAAAGCGAATAACACAAATCAGGTATAGTTACAGCGGTAGGAAATAAACGGATTTATTTCGCAATTGGAAATTAAGCGGTACAATGCACCTTGTGTGGACCGCTGGGTATATCAGGCCGCTGCATGTACTTGATCACAAACATCCCACAGTCGAAAGTGCTACAAATGAAATGTAACATTCAGTTTCTCGTAAAATATAAGCAGGTTCGTTAAATGAGTGATTCAGGAGTGAAGTCAATGTGACGCAGGGTTTGTGGATTACTCGTCCAGCTGTTGTAATGGCCTTTGTTCTAACATGCGGACCTCAAAGGTACGCACGTCTACAGCATATTCATTTCCAAACTGTAGTTGCAGTAAGGCATGCAATGTTTGAACCTGTTGCAGAATGAGACGGTTAGTTTATGTAAAGGATGTGACAGTGTGGAAGTAGATTTGTGAAATTCAGCACGACATACCAACATTTTTGCCGCGTTCAGCTTGTTGGTGTCCAGTGTGGCGGATGCCAATGAGTCAAATAGGTACGCTACACGGTCTACCATATCTATTTTTAGGCACACCCAATGTACTCCTCCATAATTGAAAGGCATGTAAATCTACACATAAACACAAGTGAAGACATTGTTTAGAGGGCATGCGAGCATGTACGCACTTTCATATTTACATTGACATTCATGTAGATGGGATCGACATTCATATTACCGACGTTCATATTAAATCTACTCGCTTCAATGAGATGGACATTCATATTACCTTCTGACATGCATCAAGCACCCCAGTATATCTGTCATGTCCAAAATATGATTTGACGATATTTTCATGGTTCAGAGGTTGAGTTTTTTGATTTAGTATCAAAGTCTGCATGTTTAGTGTGTAAAGTTCAGTCAGCCAAAGTTTTCTGAAAATATGTCTTCTACAATACACAACTGACCTAAAACACTTACTTACCGACACATATACTGGAAAGAACCACGCAATATGCCTCCCGTCTTTGTGTACTTGCCGCTGTCTGTTAGTCAATTGAACCGCGACCAAGTTGATTGGCTGGAACATTATAACAGACCAGGCAACTTGCGAAATAAGGTTTGCCATTTGTTTAAATGTAATACGAAATAACAATGTCCCTACATGGATATGTCCATCATGCAAATATAGTGGAAATAACATTGTCAGATGCCACGACTTACAGTGTCGGATAGCTATGCCGCTGGTTTTAGCGTGCGCATGTCACGTCGCGTAGCACATTCGCAAGGCATTTCATGCAGATTCATAGATACGACAATGTCCCTACATAAAACGTATACATCAACCAGTAAGAAGCAACCTACAGCCTAGTAAAACTTAAACGTATCTGGCTTAAATCTACAACATAAGATTAGTTTTTTCTGTTGTACAACTATGGCAGATATTCCAGATTCTACTAGGCTCCAATTCAATGAAGATTAGTTTTAAGTTTTTAAAAAACAAAATGAAAAGACAAAGTTTTAGATATTACAACTTATGACATGTCCAATAGTATTTGCTTAAATAATATGTGAAAATTGAAATGCTCATTTACAGGTCAGCAAGTTAAAAAAAAAAGAAACACGTTTTTTACAAACTGGAGCCGACAATATCCCAAAATGATCAAAATGGAAAATGTAAGCAGAGTAGAAGAAAATAGCTAGGGAAAATTGCACTTCATTATAAGTTTTCAAAAAAATTTGCAAATTGTAGCCGCGCCCGCGTGGGACCTCGTGCTACAGTTCGGACTCGATTTTGTTGTCGCGGTTCTTAATCTTGAACCAAAGAGTCCAAATCTGGCAAATCGTTTTGAGAAACAGATTTTTTTTGAAAAGAAGTGCCAAACATGGACTGCTTTGCCAGATACAGAGTCGCCACCTAAATATTTTAAAATGGGGTAATTTAGGAAACCCTGACTCGGTGCCGAAGGCCACATGTTCGTCATCACCGGAGTTGTCTCGGCTCGGGAGCTTGGGTACGATCGGGGAAGGTCAGCTATGAGCACCCCCTTTCGCCCGGTCCGAAGACCGGCCTCTACTAACCGTGATATCCAATTTTGAAAACGTTATGTGTTCTTAATCCGGTTATTAGCCTAGAATTCCTATGTTGTGCGCGCAGCAAACAAGTATAGACCAAATCGCCCAAATTGGAACAAAACATTTCATGTTTGTTTTGAAAATTGTTTGCTACTCGCAAGTAGGCTAAAATGCAGATTTTGCCACCCTTAAGTGGGCTTTTAGGAAAAGATGATTTTGCCACTATCTAGTGGGCTTAAAACTCACAGTTTTAATGCATTATTCCAATTTAGGTAATTCAACCTCCATCCACAGGCATTCAAGCAGTTATATCACATAAGCAGCTAGCCTCATGGTAATCATACTGTCATGGCAACATTCACACGCATACTGGATGCTAAAGCAAAAAAAATACTTACATTGTACTCCGTGCCAAAACAGTAAACTAGTTAGCAAACATGCATGTCCTAGTTCATGTTATTTTGCCTAATGCAACACATACAAGGTGCAATTTTAGTTAGGCTCGGTTAACCTAGATATGGCATACGATATGCAACCAACTAATTCATGTATTCAATTTTGGAATTTGAAAATACGAATGCGTTTAGCATGATGTACCGAGCCCGGTGCATGTTAACAGATGCATGAATGCACGCATGCATATCATAAGGTATGCTAATTTCAAAAATGCCCTAATCTACCATCATAAGCTGGTAAATAAAAGGGAAGAAAGAAATGGGGATTGGAAGACATACACGCACTCACCCACACTTATTACATGTTTATCCTCACTCAGAGGGTTCGAATTAATATTACAGTCCCAAAATAATGAACAAATAAAATTATTACAAAAATTCCTAATTAATTAAAAAAGAGGAAACAAAAGAATAAAGAGGGTGGCCACAGCCTCTGCCTCGGGGCGCGCAGATGATGCATGCTCGAATCCGTCCTGCCCGGAAAACCCGTGCTACACTCTTGTCGCCTCTGTTTGTACTGTCTTGTCTTTCTGAAAATTTCCAAAGTGCTGGAGCAAGTTCCTTGCATTCTGCAGAGCACCACCGGCCAGACAGAGTTTCCGCCGGCACTTCACAATTCCCGTCGGCACTTTACCAGATTCATCGGCACTCCAGATAGTGCCGGTCGGCACTAAATTCTGCCGGTCGGCAGAAACTTCCTGCAGCAGACAATTTGACAGCAAAACAGAGAACAGACAGTGCATGGCATGGGGTTCTTGGACACATGTAAGCATGGTCCTACTTCTTATCATATTTCGAACTCAAAGAAGCATGACCTTCGATCTTTGAGCCATCCAAGGTGCATGATGACTCAATGGATCAAATTTGCTATTTGATATGAAAATGCATGCAACAAATAACGTGAAAACCGGGGCCTTATCAAATTGGAGTCAAAGGTCCCGATGACCGGGGATCAAGGCACATTACATCACTTGAAGTATGAATGGTCCTTGACTCCCGCACTTGGTTTGACACCCCAAACCAAGTAAATGCAATGCATGTAATGCTCACAAGCCTCAAATGTAACATACCACCAAGATGTAAAACATAACAAGCAATATGCAACTATGATGACAAAATGTATGATACCAAGCACACAAGATACAAACATGATGCAAACATGAAGCAAATTGACCATGGAATTGATGTGCTACACAAAGCTTAATGGAACAACTACCCAACAAACATGGAGCAAGCATGCAAATGGGCTTAAAAATGGCAAAGGGACAGACCCTTACCCTCCTCAAAACAGTGACCAAAGGTGCTTAAAATGGTAGGCAATCAACTCATGTTAACAAGCAAATTCATGGTCCCAAAGTTAAGACACAAGAGGAGACAACTCACCCCCATTATCATGACCACTCATGGCATGATCAAAACAAGCAAAAAAAAAGAATTTATGCATGCAAGATAGGACCCCAAGAAGCTCCTAATATGGCAACTAAGATATCCCCCATGAAGCAAATATACCAAGGCTCATTCTTAGGCATAAGAGGACACATCTTCAAGGCATGAAAGAGGCCATGCATGCACACATACAAGCATGATTCTCGGACTAAAATATGACCCTAGATGATGCCAAATCAAGAGGGTAATCACAACCATGCATGCTAGAGGCCAAAATGCTCAAAGCTTCCAAGCCAAAATACAAAGCAACTCTAACAAGCATGCCAAACATGACCAAGTTGATAACCAACAGATGTTAAGCATGGAAAAACAATGCTAAATGCTTCATAGAACCAAGCCAACACACACGAGAATCATGGCCTAATCATGAAATACAATTCCAAGCAAAATAGAGCAATACAAAGCAAGTATTACAAGCATGCAAGGAGGCACAAGTTTGACCAAAAAAAGAGATTAAATATGACCTAAGATGCCTAAGAAAGTGCTGGAATGAAGCCAAGAAACATCAAGCACACATGCTATCCTTTTGAGCTCAAAAAGCAAGGAAACAAAACCATAAAGGGAGAGGGGTGTCCCTCCCCTATGCAAGACTTCAAACCAACTTTTTTGACACTAAAATACACTGATTTTTAGTGATGAAAAGATCAAAATGCTGAAGTAAACAAAACCTTATCAAAAAGGCACCAAAATAGGCCAAACAAGGCCTAAGAGGGTGAGTTTGCAATCTAACCACAAAGTGACCTTAATGAAAGTGTTAGAGCAGGAAAATATGAGCCTTTTTTATGTTATACACAAGAGCCAAAACAATAAACAAAATAGGTAGAAAAACAAAGCAAGTTTGGGGAATAAAAGGGAAGATGCTCACCCTTGAAGAACCCTTGAAGAACAAATGGCCTAACCTCCTTCTTTGGATCAAAACCAGTCCAAAACTCAAGGAACAACTCCCCCAAGTCCCTCAATCTCGGACTAAGGTGTAATAGTGTGTGTAATGGTGCAAAAGTAAGGTAAAACACACCTTTTGGGCCAAGAAACACACACAAGAAGGGAGAGGGAGAGAGGTATAGATATAATATGTATCTATATCTCTAAGGCTGGTTTTTGCTTCTGTTTTTTCTAACCTAGAACCAAGAGGAAAGCCTCCCTCTTATAAGGATCCCTCTTGCAAAGCTTATTCAACAAGCTTGGCTAGAGGGAAATCCCTCCACACACGTGTATGGAGGGGAAGGGAGTTGGTGCCAGCTATCACAGCTGGCACAAAATATCTCCAAAAAGTGGAGGAACAGTGGTCGGCTGCCCAAAAAAGCTATTCCGGCAAAAAACAGTGCCGACCGGCAACATATTATGCCGACCGGCAATACAGTGTGCCGACCGGCAAACAAAATTGCCGATGGAAGAAAAAGACCAGCCGGTGGCCTCCAGCCACTGCCGGTGGTGTATGGGGATGTCTCACAAGGCATTCCCTGCCCCTCTAAGGCAAAACAAAAGTGTTTGGTGCAAAACCAGACACTAAACAGCCGAGTTCGGGGATCCTGAGGCAAGGCGCGCGAGCCGAGACCTCCGGGAACTCCAAACGAACACAATCATGGATGATCACCGAGTGTTCAAACGGTGACGTCCAAGTCTTGAGGACAGTCAAAAATGGGGTGTCTACACAAATCATTGGTAAACTTTATTAAGTTTCATAATTAAAATTATAAAGGTTTCCATGAATTTGTAAATATTTTTGTGAAAATATCAGTGGTTTGCAATTTTCCCAATAGGTACATGTGTGCAGGATAAGACCAAAAGAAGAAAACTTCAGACAGGAAATTTAGCCACTGATCTTTCCGTAGCCCACTGCATTAGATTCAAAGAAAATCCTACATACGACATGGATAAACCCATCATAAACCCATCAAAATCATAGAGAAGGAAAAATTAAAGAACTGATACCTACAAGAATCAAATAAACATAGCACGACACATGAAAATTGTGGAATTCAAACTTATTTCACAAATACTACGGAACAGGTTAATTGCGAGTACTAAACTCATCCGTACCTTTCATTGTTTCTGTCGTCAAGTACAGAGTCAACAACTTCGTGTTCGGCTGCTGATAAAACCTCTATGCTCTCTAGTGTTATCAAGCCCTTTTATCAATATAAACAATCAAGTAACATCAACTCTTCCTATTAATATAAACAATTAACTAACTCACCACTGTTAAGAAATTTAATTTGCAAAGTACATAACACATCCTTGTGCATCTAAAATTGGTGAAGCGATGTCTAACCTCTGAACAGAACCGCTTGTCCAACTTGTGCAGTTTGGACAGGACTTTGTTTGAAATCTGTAAGACAATTGTACAACATTTGTTACTGCAAACTTGCACTAGATTGACAAATATTAAAATACAACACAAATAACGGTTCTATTATGATCAGTAATGCTGTCGGCATCAATTGGTAATGAAACATACGAAAGGTGAAGTGATGTGGCGACTTGGGAATTTTTCGGCAGTAAGTCGAGTACTTATTTTGCTATCGTTGTACGAATGCATATCCCCTACGTCTGTCGCTTCAACACCTCTTCCTCTTCCTCTTCTTCTTCTTCTTCCTCTTCCCTTTCGTGTGCCTGTTACAATTTGTCCCGCTCCCAATGTTTGGGCTACCTTACCAGCAGAAGGATGCACATTGTCTGCTTCTCCTCGCATTGGTGGCAAGGTTTGCAAATCATCAAAGGAAAATAAACTCTGTTTTGCAACGTTCTTCATGGCTAGAAACTGAACCGAAAGAGATTTGCTTTCTTCGCTTGCGTATGTTTCCTCCAACGCAAGGCCACGGTTGTTGTGCATGTCCCCAACTTCTTGGACAGTACGCAACTGTCCAACGTGCATATCAATTATCTCATTGGACAACATTCCATTCACATAATTGTCCTCCCAATCCACCCCCTGTAAATCTTGAACATTACCCTCATTTGGGCTACCATAATAATTTGGGAAGACCACGCCGCCATCATGCAACTCGACTCCCATGGTAGGGTCAACACCCTTTTCCTCTGAGCGAGGCAATTGTGCTGTTTCCGATAAACCTGCCAGCACTTACTGCATCATTTGCTTCATTTCAGCAATATGTGTCTGTTCAGTAAACGGTTGTTTCCCAGACAATATAGCTACAACCAGTTTGTTCAGCATTCCTTTCAGTTCACCAATGCTGGAGGATATGTTAATGTTACAATTTCTTTCAGTCGACTCCACCTAATCACACAAACACATACATTAACCTGCTACGATATTTCATCTTCAAGTAACCTCTGTGAACTGTGTGAAGCATGTGTACTGATTGCTTTTGCTTACATTTGCATTGTCAACAGCTTCCTTCCCTCGGAAATTGAGCAACATGTCCCTTATTTCCGCATTGCTGTGAAACACTTGTTTCATGGTTTCCTTCAGTTCACCAATGCCGGTCTCAACCTTGCTCAAACGAACATCATCAATCCGTGGTTTCTATTTGTTATTGACATGGTGTGTGTCAATTGCGTCATCAATGTCGTTGCTTTCCGCTTTTGTTGGATGAAACTCCACCTAACATAGTTGTCAAATCGGGATTCAAATCATAAATGAAAATGGTAATGCACTGAATCGTTAATCGATCTCAACTGTGAATTGTAAAGTTTCGGTCTGCTTTCTTAAGTTGCACACAACATATGTGTACACAGTTTACATATTAAATATATCTAATAAAAATTAATTACTCCATTTGTCTGAAATGAAAAAAAAATTTGTTGTAAATGATGCTCATCTGGTGTGGATAAAAACTTCACAGTCGATCCCATGTTTACCACTTTACCTTTTCCCAATTACATAAACAAAGAGAAACTTTCAATTACAAACTAACTAACAATAACTGAACGACAATGTTTTGACCTTTTTACAAGGTTAAAAAACCAAAATCTTCAAGCTTTTCCAAAAATCTGACTTCAGGGCTTAACCAAAATTCATTTCGTAACGGAAGTAGTACATAAAATTGAATTTGTAAGGCTACAACATCGTCCACATGGAAACTTCATGTTTTCCCCCCAAAAGTTCGAGTATTTCAGAGTAAATAGGGAGGGACAAACTGAAAATATGACGTACGCTAAGGAATGGGTCACTGTTTGTCACTGCTTGTCACCTAGTCATAGGAACACAAATTCTATTTGTCACCGTTATCCATAACACAGGTGGGGCAATGCTGTCAAATGTGCAGAACGAATGGGTTGATTACCTCATGTTGCTGCAACATTTGCTTCCTTCCCATACGTCGCCTCGTCTCCCGTATTTCGGCATCACCCCAATCATTTAGCCGAGGGATGGAGCGTGTAGTAGCCGACGTACTCTTATAGGGAGGGGCAAAACGATCCAAGTAAAATAGCTGCATTATAAGGGGGAAAAGATATTTACTATACACTTCCGAGCAAAATAATCCGTATTCGGTAACAATGCATACAACTTACAACACAATCATATGTATGTGTTTATGTGTCTCGATGGCAGAATCCCCATGCAGCTTTCCAGTTAAAAAGATAAGCTTTTCGTGGTTACAAAAAATGTGGCCCGTACAGGTATATTTGTCATGCTGTTCAATAACAGGTAAGTTTGTATTTCGCAACGACTGCCATTTTATTGAACCATATGCACAGCAATGGATGAAATATGTAATCGGCATGGTACAAACAAACAACGGTTGATTACGTTACCATTAGAAGGAAAACACATCCAGTTGCCTCGCGCTGAACTTTCATCTTATACTTCCGAACACCTTTGACAAGGCATTGCAGTGTCACATTTGCCCAATTACATGCCCCCATACCGGTCACGTCCTTCACGGCATGAACGAACGACAGGCTCAACGCGGTCATTGTGGTAGGACACAACATGGCCCCCAACACGTACAGCGCAAACTTCCGCCAAAACTCGTCATCTGCGCCATCACTCTCAGTCAGATAAATTCTTAACTGGTTCAAAGGAATGATTCCCTTAACAGCTCCAACCTCTTCGTAGATATTGGGATATGCATCTATTGAACCAGTGAACTGCACGTCATTGCCTTCTGACCGTATACCCAATAAGACATGCACTTCCTCACAGGTGAGCCTCAGGTGACGGCCATGAACAGTCAACGAACACGTGTCGGGATCGAAGTTCTGTACCAACCATTGGCACATGTTGTGATCTATACAGGTACACTTTAACCCGAGGAGGCCACCGAACCCAATATCAATGACTGCCTGCTTTTGTGCTTCGTTACACTGGTTCACGATATCAACAATTGCCTTCAATGATATGCGGACTTGCATTTTACTCTGCAATGTTATTAATGTGAACATTAATACAAAAAATTAACCAACATTGTGTCGATAGCAGGTCCTCCCCAAATGCAGTTACGAAAACACTAAGCACGTAAGTACCTTTGCAGATTTCTTTGCAACTTCTTCGCTCAGTTCCTTGGCACTTGCCTTAGCCATGTCCTGAAACCTCTTCTTCTCATCACAGGGGAGTTCCTTCCACCTTTCCCTAATATCTTTTCGGCTCTGTAAGTGTTACACCAACGTGACGGACATACAGGACAAATAGGAGTTGTAAGTCCAAAATAATTGTCACCAAAAGTTGTATCACTCGTAATGTGTGCACATTTTCTGGTATTTACATATGTTTGCACATACAAATTACTATTTCGCACACAGTTGAAATAAAAACGGACATGGAATTTTACAAATAATCGGAGTTTATAAGAACATGCAATATGGCATCTATGACTGCTGGAAATCGCTGAATGCGACACAATAGAAGCACATGACTGGTGTGCGCATGGAATAGAAGTCCATACTTTGCTATCACAGCAGTCACATGTTTCCATCACGGTACTCTACTTACTACATGTCTGTACACTAACCATATTCGGTCCGGGGTTGTCTGCTTCTCGTCTTTCCTTGAATTGTTCCTGGCTGCAACCATTGTCAATTTCGGCGCAAGTATATGTTAGATATGGATGGATATATATACATATATGTACACAATTTGTGACACAAACAAATTTGGTCCCAACTACATAATAATGCATCCATAATGTCCAATTTTGGTTGCTAAAAATATAATAACCACATCATTTCTGCAACAACAATTATAAATGGTCCAAATTATTTTGGCCCTTACTTTTGGTCTCTAAAATCTTAATTTCTTGTGAGTACAAACTGAAATCTGCACAGGCGCAAGCTATGAGTTCAAAATATGTAATGCAGAATTGTGCAAAAATACTGTCACACGTTTCTGACGAGAGGGATTCATACTGTGAGCCGCTTTGAAGGACACGGATCGATCCTATAAAAAATAAATGGCCCAAGTGGCCGTTTTCGACGAGAGGGCTCGGTAATGTCAACCCTTTCCATTCGTGAACCTTTGCCACTTGCCTTTAATGTTTTCCTTTGCCTGTTACAAATATCAGCGTAAATGAAATTTTGTTCAAGGCCAAATTACATCGGTCGTATGTACATTTTGTGCATTCTATCATCTTCGTCGGTTAACTTTAAAGTTAGTCAATCTTGCCTTCCCATTTCAAAAGTTGTGCCATTTTCGTGAAATTGGTAACGTCGTTTTCCGTTGTCACCGAAAATTATGAACTGAAGTGGTTTAGTATAACTCAGTGAATTATGGATTTCACAAATTCTCTCCGCAGAATACGCAACATGTGCCGTATGTGCACATATTCTGGTAAGAAATCGACACAGTTTTAATCCATTACACGAAATTCATGGTGCAATTTGAGGCTATCGCAAATGTGTCAAACTCAAATCGCACAACCTCTTGATGGCAGTACATAACGGCACAATATGCCATACACGAACAGACCGTGGTATTTAGTAAGTACAGGAAACATAACCTTGCAAACCTAACTGTATCAAATACTGAACGACATAAACTCACAGTTGCTTCACATTGTCTGACATGTCGCCCATATCCAATTACGATAATTCCTGCAAAGAATTTCATGCAATATTCATAAGGATGCAGAAAGAACGTTACTCCCAAATTGTAACAAAACGAAATTGACTGTTAACAACTTACAATCAACGGACCATTGAGTCGTACGTGCATTGTACGAGTGGTACTTTTCGTTTATTTTCAAGTATGATATGTTGTCGTTAATTTATGCAGATATGGCTTGCCACTGTTTTACGAAAATTAATTGGCCATATGTTGTACTCGTTTTATAGTATTTACGACTTCAAGCCCGAATCAACAACCAATGCGCACACTTGAAACAGGGCCACATCGGACATTCAACCCAACAGCACCCATACGCAACTTACCTTCATGCAGAGAAATAAAAACCCGACTACACTGCTCAACGAAGACCGTTTGTCACTTTGGAACTCCTCAATGGCAATATCAGTTTGTCACCCGTGTAGTTTGTATACCTAATCGTACGTATGGTTTCAATGACCTAAGGAGGAACAGTTTAATAGTTGAGAAATGGTAATGTCGTGAGAGTGGAACACAGTAGGTCATAATAATAATGTGCTCCGAAATAAAAAATAGACAGACTCACACATGCCCGAGAAAATGGTGACTGTTACTGTCGGCGACCTGGCATAGTCGAAATGGAGAGACAGAGAGAGAGTGTGTTACTAGAGGTAGATAGCAAAACCGAAATAGAGAGAGAAGGAGGGACAACAAAGTTGCCGAAATTTGTATGTGGGAAATGGAAATGCGTTGATGAGATTAGAAAGGCTACGGCATGTGGGTCATCATGAAAAGTACTGCATCTGTGGGATTTCAAAAGCGCTGTCTGGCGACTTTGGTTTTTGTTCCAAATTTGGGAGGGAAATGGAAACGTACGTGACACTACATATTAAGGCCAAGTTTGGCAAGTTGGGAAAAAAAACCAAAAAGTCAAAAAGTTATTACTATTCACAAAAAGTCAAAAATTACGCCTACACAACTCCGAATTCTAATTTTTTCTTACACATTAATTTATACAATTTTGTAATACACATTTTTTCATAAAAGTCAAAAAGTTAACCCAAACATCCATATTTTTTTCCTCATTTTTTTCATCTACAAAGACAAAAATTGCACTTTTTTAGTCCAATTTTTTTCCTCACTTTTTAAATATAAATAAATGTACTTTTTCACTTTTTGTGAAATATAGGTTCCGTTTGGGTTGGGGGTTGAAATGATGTGTGTGAGAGGTGATGTGACTTAAAATAATGTGATTCAAGTCAAAATAGTGACTTTTTGACTTTTGGCTTTTTGTAAACATGCCAAACCAGCCCTAAAAAGTGGTTAGGAAGTTGCTATTTTTATGTTATTTTAGTATTTTCATATTTTTTAAATTTAATTTTTTGTGTTTTCAAAGTAATAGATTTTTTTGTACTTGGATATGATGTTTGTGACAGGAAATTTGCACTGATTATATGTGTTAATGTTGTTCGTCCCAGTGAATGGATCAGACAGGTCTAAGCTCCTCCAGCCCGTGTCCAAATGATCAAGCCCACCAGATAACCTGCAGGCAAGTTCAACGGGGAACGGAGTAGTCCCCCAGCGAACTCTCCGACGAGCAAGTTAGGAAGAGAAGCAGAGTATATGGGAGAGGATTCGAGATAGAGAACTTAACCTTTTTCTTGTCTACAACATTTGCTTATATCCTTTTGTCATCATTTCGTTGTCCCTTCCGACCTGCTCTCCTTGCCGAAAGCCTATGCTATAGCTTACCTTGCTCAGGGTAAGCGGGTCCTATTCCGACGGAGAGGTGTTGTCGTAATAAATGCTGTGATGGACTGCATTAATGGTGATGCGTAGTGGCAATAACTTTGCAGATCTTTCTCTGCTGATATGGCTCGTCCTCCACCCGCCGCGTGTCTGAATGCTGTTGGTTCTTGGTGCCATATTGGATTCCAGCTGTTCCGGACTCCATCGGCAGGGTTATGCATTGGGCCCCGAATGATAGGCTCTGGTTATTTATAGTGGTTCATGGCCTTTGTGGGCCTGTCTATGTCAGTAGTCCCCCATTCCCGAGTGCAGCTTCAAACCAGTGAAGGGAATATATATGAGGAAGATGGGTTCGACCGGGATGGGCGGCCGAGTTGGTGAGGTGAGCGTAGGATTGTCCGACCATGGGGAGTGTTGATCGCGCGAAGGCCGAGCAGAGGGATTGCCGGCCGAGCTAAAGGGCCGACCGTGAAGAGGGGCGATCGTGCAAGAAGGCCGACCGTTGAGGGCAGGCCGACCTAAGGGGCTGACCGTGAGGACAGGCTGACCGTTGAGAACAGGCCGACCCAAGGGGGCCGACTGTGAGGACAGGCCGATCGCGCGAGAAGGCCGACCGTGAGGGCAGACCGACCCAATGGGCCGACCGTGAGGGCAGGACGACCGTGAGGACAAGCTGACCGTTGAGAACAGGCCGACCCAAAGGGACCGACTGTGAGGACAGGCCGATCGCGCGAGAAGGCCGACCATGAGGGCAGATCGACCCAATGGGCCGACCGTGAGGGCAGGCCGACCCAAGGGGCCGACCGTGAGGACAGGCTGACCGCGCGAGAAGGCCGATCGTTGAGGGCAGGCCGACCGTGGGGAGGGCTGATCATGTGAAGGACGGGCGGATTGGCGCGAGGCTCAAGGGGCGGCGTGGAAAGTGATGATTGGAAGTAGAAAAGACAGGGTAAGGGGGATGGACAGTGCATCGTGGTCGTACACGTGGCCACATCCCGCAAAAGGGGGAAAGATTAGGCGTTGGATAAAAAACGAAACGTTAGGTCATTGTGGGTGTTGAAGAGACGGTTTTGGTGGATGATTTTGAAAAGTTTTGAAACTGGCGAAAATTAATTGGGACCCTTGGAATACGGGTAAACCGTGGGCATTTGGCATTATTCGATTCACCTACCTGTGTACGAAAAATCAAAATATTCCAAGTGTGAATTCCTTTGTTGCTCACAATACATCTCTGCAAGACTTTTTCAATTTCCTTGTTCCTGTCGCCGAAGCGATTCGCAGACATACCACAGAAATGGCCGAAGAAGGGAGTGCGATTGTCAGGGTGGACCCGCTTGGAGATGACGATGCTGTGGAGCTAGCGGCGCAGTATAGGACAGAGAGGGTGGGGGAGCCAGTGGTACGATCCCACGGTTCCATCATGATAGCAACTCCAAAGCCAACCAGCCAGGCAGAACCAGATCATTGGCACACGAAGGCTGACAAATCCACGATTACTGAGGCGGAGTTGGAGGCTAACCGTGAAAAATACCAGATCCCTGGGGATGTGGAGTTGTTGCTACCGACAGCAACGGAAAGGCCGTCTGACGCCAGGCCAGGGGAGTTTTCCCTTTATGAGGAAGCTCTGAAGGGTGGACTGAGGTTACCACTACCGCAAGTGGTGGTGAATATGCTTTACCGTCTGGAGGTAGCACCGGGGCAGCTAATGCCTAATGCATGGAAGATCCTGCTTGCCTGTGCCAGTGCGTGGCCGAATGCAAATGGAGGGGAGGTCATGACAGTAGACGAATTCTTTGCGTGTTATAAGGCGTCGGGGCAGCAGGAGACGTGGGTCACCTTGCAGGCTGCAGTGGGGAAGGGGTTGGTGGCGGGTCTGCCGTCGTCAATCAAGGGGTGGCGGCCGCGATGGTTCTATGTGTCTGCCAATGGGGGGCTTGGAGCGCGCATCGTGTGGAAAGTGCCCATCAGGTCTGTGGAGCTGAAACTGGGGGCAGCTGCGGAGGGGAGGGTGAGGAGGGTGAAGGAGTGGAGGGAGAGAGAAAATGCCAAATGGGACGAGCTCGTTCAGCCGTCGGCATTGTTTGAGGCAGGGTTGGGGCCAAAGCCAAGTAGTGGGGATCTCGACCGAGCGGAGTTGGAGGCGAGGAGAAGGGTGCAGGAGGCAGAGGATCAGGCCATTCTTGCCAAAGCCCAGCAATTCAAAGAGTCCAGGCCGACCGGCCACCAAAACCTGTTGCGAGGGAGCGGATTCGACCTCGCCCCAAACCCTTGGGAGAGAAAAACTTGGGTGATTTTGTGCCGCGGCCGCCCCCAGCAAACCCTTTGAAGGAGAGGCCGTTGAAGGAGATGGAGGCATTGGGCGTGGGAAAGAAGAAGAAGAGAATGAGTGAGAGTGAGGAAGTGTCTGCCCAGAAGAGGAGGAGGGAGATGAGTATGAAAGAAACCAGTGCGGTCGTGGGGTCTGAAGGGGGAGAAGTGGAGGGGGCCCCAGGAAGGGTCAGTGGCCCAGAAGTGGTGGATGTTGCCTCAGAGGTCGTGGAGGTGGTGCCAGTGGTGGCGGCGATCGTCGCAGGGGTCGCAAAGGTCGTCCCCGAAAGGCAAGTGGAGGATGAGGCTGTTAGCCCTGGGCCAAGGAGGGAGGGACAGCCTTAGGGGGGTCTTGTACCTCAAGAAAGAGGAGTCGGTGGGACCACGGCGATCTACCATGCTCGTGCGGTGGCAGGGCGGTTGGAGGGAGAAGAAGGCCCAGCCAGAGTAGGGGCAGATCGCATTGTAGGGATTGTAGAAGAGGCAGCCCTGCGCTCGGCCTCTAGATTCAACGAGGCTGAGCTGCTAAGGAGGTTATACTCCGCTCAAATGGAGGTAACCACCTTAGCAGGGGCCCTGCTGAGGAAGGCGGGGGCTGCCAAACTCAAGGCAGATGAGGCCAAGGCCCAGCTTGCAAAGTTAAAGGAGAAGAGTGCAAGTTGGGAGAGTGCCCACACTGTGCTGCAAACGGTTAAGGCGGAGCTGGTGGACACACGCCGCCAGGTTGTGTCGCTCGAGTTCCAACTTGCTGGCGAGCGGAAGAAGTTGGACGAGGCCCAAAGAGCCTGCGCCGTTGCGGTCGAGCGACATGAAGAGGCTATTAGCAATAATGAGGAGCTGGTCAGGCAAAAGGACGAGGCGGATAGCAGAGTGGGCGATCTCCAGAGGGAACTGGAGGGTGAGCGCGCCAAGGCAGGGGAGGAGAAATGGAGGCTCCAGAGGGAGTTGGAAGCAGAGAGAGTGAATAAATCAACTTGATTTTTTACAGGTATGATATACTGAATAAATCATAAAATATGAACGGTTCGGATTATCAAAATTGGGCCTAAAAGTAAGCCCGAAGGCTCTGCAAGGAGGGGCGCAAGGAGGGGCTTGCAAGGAGAGGATCCTCATACGGGGAAAGGGGGTCCCAATCTTAATTCATACTGTCTTTTGTTAGTGATTTTTTGGCTTATGGACTAAAAATTAAAATAAAGATTGTTTGGTTTATTTTTTGGAGAGTTGTTTTTGAAAAAAAATTTGGGGAGAGAGTTTAAAATTTTTTTTGGTTTGTTTGGTTGTGTATTTTGGGAGAGTTGTTTTGTTGGGAGTTTGGGATGATTTGATATTTTGGGAGAATTTGAGTAGATGTGTGTGAGAGAAAAAGTGATTGGGAATGAGAGAGGAGAGAGAAAAAATGATTGATTGATGTGTAAGAGAGAGAAAGTGATTTTGAATTTTTTTTTTAGAAAAACTCAAACCAAACAATTTTTTAGAAATTTTTTTCTTTAAAACTCATCTCCCAAATGCAAACCAAACATAAATTTTCGTTTTCCCGCTCTGCTATACAGGTTATACAGAGTATACACCTCAATCTCATTCACACTCCCCCTCACTGTCACACTCACTCCTCCTCCACCGAACCGAGTCTCACCGGCGACCACTCCCGACGGCCACCCACTAGTAAACCCAACCCACCGCTGTAGCCCTCATTTTCTCTGCTTCGCGAACCATAGCTCGACCGCGACTACCATCGGCTGTAGAGAAGGAATTTGTTGACGATAACGTGGGCTTTTAGGCCATAGATGAACCAGGTTCGTTCTCCAAACGCTGAAATAAAAAAGTTAGGGTTGTGATTCACAAAATAGATTTGAAAATTACTGTTATACAGATAGATAAATGGTATGCTTGAAAAATGTGGCACATATTGTGACGAACATTTATGCATTTACCTTTTAGAGTTAAAGTATAAATTTTGCAGAACGTAGTATGAATACGCAGAAACTGATCCAACATAAAATGAAAGGATCACGTCTTTGCAGAACATAGTATGATTATGCAGATTGATAATTAGTTGAACGAATGCATATAGTTGTGTAATTTTCAATGTGTGATTGATAATGTGATTTTGCTGAATTTGTTGTCAATCACGTATGAATTGTTGTAATGAACTGCTATCAACTAATGTGTTAGTTGCGTGACTTGAATTAACTATTATCAACATTGATAACTATTATCAAACTGAACTTAAATGTTCATAACTATTACTGATTTGTTGATAAGTATTTCAGTGTGCTTTGTTGAAAATCACATGTGTCATTTGTTGATAACTATTTCAGTTTGATAACTACTGAATCACAGTCTCCAACAATCTGCTCCTAATCATTTCACTTCAGCATGATTTGTTGATAATAGTTGTTTAACATGTGTGATTGATAATTTACTTGACATTGAACTGATATGTTTGTAAAACTGCCATGTTTGTTCAGATTGAAAATGCTATGTGTGTAACATGTGTGTAATTAATCACAAATGGTATGTTTGAAACTGCTGTATTTGTTCAGTTTCAAAATGCTATGTGTGTACATTGAGCTGCGATGTTTGTTCAAATGCTATTAACAGTTTAGTCTGTGTAACCTCTGTGCAAATGCTATTAAACATGGCAGTTTGAACAAATAGATGTTTTCAGTAAAGACACACTCTGTCCCTCAAATTAAACTAGACCTGCTATTAACCCCATCAAACAGAAGCATAGCAGAGCACTACAAATTTCTCATGTATGCAGATTTAAAAAATGGCTTCTTCTTCTAACATTAGCAACATAAGATTACAAATGAGGCTGTGCAATTGTGGAAGAATCGCTGCCATACGTATTGTCAGAACAATAAGAATGGAAATAAAGGGCGTTTGTGCTTTGTTTGCCCATCAAAATATGTAAGTATGTATTCGAAATTTTAATCCTTTAGTAGTCACAGTAATATTTGTCGTATTCAACTAACTGATTGTCATGCATTGTAGAGTACCACTCCCACTCCCCATTGCAATTACTTTAAGTTTGTGGCTGAAGATGATGAAGGCGTTATGTCCACAATCCCTTCCAACACTAGAGCTGGTGATGCTTTAACAGTAGAACACTTCAACGATGTAAGGACGAGGCTTCATGACTTGGGAAATGACCATGGTCGAAGGCTTGAAAGGATAGAAAATATTATAAAAGCGATGGTGTATTTCATTATATTTTCTAGGGCCTTGATACATCCCCCTAATTTTTGGCCCCCTAATCCCCCTAAATTTAAAAAAAAAAAAAATGCCCAAAACGACGTCGTTTTGGGCATTAGGGGGATTAGGGGGGGCATTTTTAAGGGGACAAATCATTTTCCTATTTTCTATCATTGAGAAATGATTTGTCCCCCTAAAAATGCCATCCTAATCCCCCTAATGCCCAAAACGGCGTCGTTTTGGGCATGTTTTTTTTTTTTTTTTTTTTGCCTTGTTCTGATTTTTTGGGGGATTAGGGCCCCTCAAATTCGGGGGATGTAGCACAGCCCTTCTATCATTTTGTACTTGATCATGTAACTTTCGTACTTCTTTGTATTTTGGGAAATTGAATGGAAGTTTGTACCAGTTTTTGTTGTATTGTACTTCATGGTGTAAGTAATGTTTATGGAATGAATTTTATTATGATGTAACTTATGTAACTTATTTAATAGCTTTGTGGAATGAATTTTATTATGGAATGAATGTACGGAATGAATTTTATAAGTTATTATGATGTAACTTATAATGTTATTCTGTAATGAATTTTGGGAAACGTTGGTGTCATTGTAAGAGCTTTGTGGATGCTATTTGGCAGATCTGTGGACAAATTTTGTGGATGGTATGTGGATTCATTTTTGTGGATGCTATGTGGATGAATTTTGTGGATGCTTTATGGATGACTGAATTTTGTCGGTGCATTGTCACTTATCTGTGGCCTGTTATCTGTTGCAGGTTCTCTTATCTGGGTGCATGAATTTTGGTTGTAATGAACAACTTCTATTATGTGTTGCAGGTTTGTTTGTAATTAACAGATTTGGCAAATCTGTTATCTGTCAACTAGTATCTGTTTGTCACTTATCTGTGGCCTCAACTATTATCTGTTAGCAAGTTGAAAGCAGATATAGAATGCGTGGTACATTTCTTTACCATCGTGCTGACTTCTTCATTAATGAATATCAATACTCTATTTCTGCATGGTCTATTGTATATTTTTTTGTTTGAAGGGGAGTTGATTAGTTCATAACAATGCACAATGGGAGAAAAATTGCTAATGCACAGGTTGACCCCATGGGGTATGCTTCCAAACAACCGTTGTGTTTGAAAAAACAAAACATTTTGTGCCCATATTGATGTTAAGAGTGTATGAGACCGTTGGCTGGTTGTGCACAATTTTTGTTCGCAATTACAGCTTGTGATTCCAGTCAATGATTCCAACACTTAAACCTTATTGTCCATATTGAACGATTCACAAACATGAAGCAATCAACAAAACATAGGTTAATGATAGTTTATGATATCAGTCATTAACATTACAAAAAAATTACCTTGTCATTGTACCAACAAAAATCATAAAACAGCTTTTAGTCGAGGACGGTGACCTAAAAAAATACCTTCAACAAAGTGGACATGATGAAGACATTAACACATGCACCGTTGCAATGGTTAGCAGAGTATGACGGTCTGTTAGTTTCTAAGTTGTTTATTTTCGCGCGACGATGCCATCTTACAAGACTATGCTTACTATGTCATACACATGTCCAGGTCTGCTAATCCTCGCTCAAATCAACAACCTCGGAGTCTGAGTAATCTGAAAGGTCGGGGTCCGACACCAGTGCAGGATCCTCCATTATAGCCTTGATCGCAGATGCCAGGTTCGATCCATGTATCTTCGACTCTGCCTTTGCGTCCTCTATCCGTGAGTTCCTAATGAGTCGACGAGTCATTTGATCAACCTCACTTTGCAAACGATGCCTAAGTTTGGAGTCGCTGACATGAGGGAATTGCCGTTGCATTTCAACCGATCGGGCTTTTGTGACCTTCAGAAAAGCACATCGACAGTGGTGTTCACACTGAACTCGTTTGGCAAACAGTGAAACTGGAATTCCAAAATACTTCCCCAGGCAAGCATCTTGTATTGGGGTGCAGTTGTAATCCCGTAGAGGTTCAAAACTCCACAGTGGGAACCCTGTTTCAAAGAAACGTCGATCACCGAAGGAATCGATATACCCGCCTGCATAATCCAATTCTGGTGACTTCGGTCGGGAGCTGGCAGCCGTTGCAAGTGATTGTCCACGACCACGTTTACCGTGGTGTGCATCCATAGGTGTGAAGGTTCTTGGTTGAGTCCAACTTTGTTTTCACAGGTTCACGAAGAATATATGGACGCAAAAACAAACCCAAATGCAAAGGAAACAACACCGGTTGCAAACTTTTTTGTGGTTGGTTGTAAATATTAAATTACCTTAAACCCGTAGTCATTAATACGTTGGTGGGAGGTTTAAAGATGTGAACACACTTATTGTTGTTTGGTGGCAACACCTACCTAAACTTCGTAAAAGCAACTTAATGACTGCGGGTATTTCATTTAATAGGTTCGGTGCAATTGGAACGACATATGTATCTGATAAGAGCAATTTTGCTAACCTTTATGGATGACTAGACATGTAATTGGGTTGGGGCACAAATACAAATGACGAATGTGAATGTATGATGAACTGTGGGTGTGGAAATCAATGACAGTGGGATAGTATTGATGGAAGGTGCAATGCATGTGTGTTGGAAATGCCAAATAATGGACGATCAGGGGTACTGAACGGATGACTTGGTGCATGCAAGAAGGAATGAATTTTTGCAAGATGAATTCGGCCAGTTTGAGAAATTAATACGATGTATGTCACAATGCATGAGGTCTTCTGCAAACATACAAGTCATGTACCATATATTACAAATACTTACAGCATAGTGTTGAGTAATATTATGAATCTGTACATTCCTTTAAAAAAGTAGTCAGTAAAATAAACCATACACATATTCCTACAAAATGTCCGATTCGAACAAGATTGAAGCTATTGTTGAAGCTCATGTTGCTCCTGTATTCCAGCAGTTGCAAGCTGTCTACAAAAGGCTGAATGAAGTGGACACACGGTTGTCAAGTTTGGAGCGGCAAGTCGGCGCTATCAAGCAGAACGTTGATTGGCTGACCGATGACAAATTGGCGGCGGACGAAGCGAAGTCTGATAAGACAATGGATGAGGACAGTCAATCAGACAGTACGGACAACTCTTCAGAAGACGCTGCTGATGATGCAGCAGATATGTAGATTTGATTTTTTTTTTTTTAACCTTCCCTGTAAGCCATGAAAGTTTTGTTTTGGCTGGAGTCATATGTGCTAATGGGCTGATATATAACTTACCTACGAAGAGTATTGAGTTTTCATTCATAATGTGGTTTCTTTCATTTTTGAAAATTAATTTTTCCTTTTTTTGTAATTAAATTATAAACTAACTTCAGTAACAAAAGCAGCCGTAAGTTATATACAGTTACAGTCGCATTCATTCGAACAAGAAACATGCGTAAAGAAAATAGTACTAAGTCAGCAGCCACATTGACATGTTTGATCCATGTTTACATTTGACTTGCACTTTGCAGTTGGTCCATATTTACATCGTCCAGCAAAAACAATACTAGGGAGCCATAATTAACATCCATATTGAAATCAAAGAATAAAAAATTAGTTAAGTCCTATTGCCACCCAAATTACTGGTGTACTGGCAGCCCATTCCCATCACTGGCCTAGCTTGTGGCATTGCTCATATGAAGGCACTCCCGGTACTCTGCGATCTTTGCATTATTGACATCCATAACGATGTCAACCAACAACTTATGACGCACAGAGGGAGCGAACTTTGTACAGAAAGATCATAAGACAAATCAGTTAAAATTGCAGGACATACGAGGAAGGATTTGATTGACAAATGGAAATTAAGCGGTAGAATGTACCTTGTGTGGACCGGGGCTTAAATCAGGTTGCTGCATGAATTTGATGACGAACATCCCACAGTCAAACGTGCTACAAAAATAATTTCACATTAAAGTTGTCGTCAATACTTTATAGGTTCGTTAAGTCAGTCATGCAGCATAGACATTAATGTGAGGGAGGGATTGTGGATTACTCGTCCAGTTGTTGTACTGGCCTCTCATCTAACATGCAACGGTGGAAGCTACGCACGTCTGTGACATAATCATTTCCAAAGTGTAGTTGCAGCAAGTCGTGCATAGTTTGAACCTGTTCCATAAGGTTGAAGTTGGTTTACGTAAAGGATGTTCAAGTTTTTTGTAGTGTTTAGAAATGCACCAGAAGGACATACCAAAATTTTAGCTGCATTTAGCTTCCTTTTGTTCGGTCGGTTGGATGGGACTGAGTCGAATAGGTAGGCTACACGGTCCACCATATCAATTTTAACGCACAACCAATACACTCCTTTGTAATTGAAAGGCATGTAAATCTACACGTAAACACAACGGCAGACCTTGTTTAGAGGCCATGCAAACATGTAATGGCTTTTATATTTTCGTTTTAATATAACGGGATGAACATTGATATTACCCTCTGGCATGCATCAATCACACCAGTGTATCTGTCATGTCCGAAAAATGATGTGACGATATGTTCATGGTGCAGAGGTTGCATATCTTTATTTAGAATCAAAGTCTGCATGTGTAATGCATAAAGGTCATTGACGGAAACATTTGTCAAAATATGTCATACACAATACACAACGTAGCTTTAAACACTTACTTACCGACAGATATACGGGAAAGAACCAATCAGTGTGCCTCCCGTCATTGTGTAAATCCCTCTGTCGATTAGTCAATTGCACCACCACCAAGTTGATTGGCTGGAACATTGTATGCAAGACACAAGGCAAGTTGATTAGAAAGGTTTCTGAGTTCAGGGGTACTGAAAAACGCAGATTCATATTTGTGTAGCCAACACTTACAGTGTCGGATAGCCACGACCCTGGTTTGAGCGCGCGTATGTCACGCCGGGTGCCAATTTCACATGCCCGTCCATGAAGATTCATGGAAACAACAATGTCCCTACAAGCAATAAATGATCCTTAGAACGATAGTTATTTCACAGTGGACTGTCATTTAAAATTTGCAAGTAGTAAATGAAACAATACATTTCATTTTTGCTATCGTCAAATACATAGTGAAGAAGTTTTTGTTCCTCCGCCGATAACAACCCTTCGCTGTCCAACATCGTCAACGAGTCCTACAAAAATAAACAGCCAACTAACAGTACACATTTCATAAAAATATTGAAGCTTACATTACAAGGTCGGTAGTCATAAAAAAGAACATGAAATGATGTAAAAAATGTGAGCCTCAGAGTTTTCCCAACTTGTGATGTTTGGTGCGGAGTTTGTTAGAAATGTGTACTAACATATGGCAGCAGTCATAACTGTAAACATGCAATTCTTTGACAACTAGTACAATACAACACAGACGATTGTAAAATTACTGATTCACATTATTGATGTGGGCATGAATTGGGTATTCAGAACTTGTGGGGCATTAAAGGCAGTATTTGTACCTTGTTCACGTTGTCCACACCATCAACATCCACAGGTGAACTGCTGTCGTCAACTCCACTATTTGTTTTGCTATCGATGCACAATTGCATATCCCCGACCTCAGTGGCTTAAACTCCACTTCCGCGCATTTTTCCTTTTCTTTTTCCTTTTCGTCTTCCCTTTGCACTTCCTCTAACGATTCCAGTTGCTCCCAATGGTTTGCCAAGCTTAGTAGGAGAAGTATGCACATCGCATGCCACGTTCTTCACGCCCACTGACTGAAGGTCAGGACTGTATTTATCTTCAGTTTCATATGTTTCCCCTGATTGAAGGCCTCCCTTCTTGTTGTTGTCCCCACCTTCTTCGATGTTCAGTTTGTGCCCATCATGCAAATGACTTTTGTCCCTTGCCAAGGTTCCCTTCAAAATCTGTTGTTGGTGATCCACCCCTTGTACATCTGAAATATTACACGCCATTGGGTTAACTTCGTCAGATGGTTTGACCACGCCATCGTCATGCGCCTCGACTCCAACAGTAGGGTCCACACCCTGTTCGGCCATGCCTGCCGGTTGCGGTGTAGAGAATATACCTTCGATGAGGTGGTGTAGCATTTGCTTCAGTTCACGTAAATTGGTTTGTTCAGTGAACGGTTTGTTGCAGCCCAAACTGAAATGTTGAAGCAGTTGCTTCAGCATTTCCTTCAGTTGAGCAACATTGGAGGAGAGGTTAATGATACACACATCATTGCCTTCCACCTAATCATACATACACATTCGTGAACTTAGTCTTACAAACCATCTTCAAATGATGTGGCTCAACTGTGTGAAAATTGCGTAATGCTTTGATGGATTACCTTGTCATTGCCAACAACTTGCTTGCCTTCGAAATGTCGCAACATCTCCATTAAATCTGTTTGGTTGTGGAGAACTTGCTTCATCATTTCCTTCAGTTCGCGAATGTCGGACTCCAAATTGCTTATACGGACTTCATTGTATTGTCCTGTTTGTTGGTTCTCGACATGGCATGCATCCATGTCAGCATCATCGGCGTTACTATAATCAAACTCCACCTAATCATAGAAACGCATAAATGAAGTCTGACATTGTATGTTGAAGACAAGTGGGTCGATGGTGTGAAATGTGCACAGTGGTAGGAGTGCTTACCGCAATTGTTGGGAAATTTTGCTTCCTTTTGATACGTCGCAGCGTCTCCCGTATTTGGGTATCACCCCAATCATGAAGCCGAGGTGTGGACCGCGTCGTAGTCGAGCTCAGACAAACACAATCAAGGTACAACAGCTGTGGACATTAAGGGGCACACCATAATTAAGTTGTTCTTCCCACAAAAATGAACTATATTCAGTAACAATGACATTCATTATTCTCAATTTTGCAGTGGAACGTACATAGCATACCGATTTTGTTGAGGATGCTGTCAACTTTATAGGCACATATCATGCAATGTTTTTTAGAGAAAAAAATGCACAGCACACCAAGGACTTTATTGATGAAACCAAGAAAAAAAATTTATGTACATGTTCCCCTCTTCGCAACGTAGTTTTAATTGGTTCCTCCATTGAGGTTCAGCATACTTTTTGCCCTGTACTCTTTGTTCTTAAATTCATGACGGTAGTCACACAAAATATATTTCTACAAGTACCATACTTGGTCAGGAAGAGTGTTGTTTGTCATACTCACAAAGCAGGTACCATTGTATGTCCCAATCAAGGCCAATTTGTTGAACCATGACAGAACAATGCATGAAACACATGAAGGGGGGAATGGAAAAAAAAATGAAGTTATTGGCATACCATTAGCAGGAAAACACATCCAGTTGCACCGCGATGACCTTTATACTTGCGAACACCATTGTGAAGGAATTACAGTGTCAACTTTGCCCAATTACAAGCTCGCATATGATTCACGTCCTTCACGGCATGAATGAACGATGGCTTCAACCCGGTCATTGTGGTAGGGCACAACATGGCCCCCAACACGTACAGCGCAAATTTTCGCCGAAACTCGTCCTCCGCACCAGCAGTCTCGGTCAGATAAAGTCTCAACTTGTTCAAAGGAATGACTCCGTTAACAACTCCAACCTCATCGTAGATATTGGGATATGCTTCTAATGACCCAGCCAACTGCACGTCATCGCCTTCACACCGTATTCCCAATAAAACATTAACTGCCTTACATGTGAGCCTGACTTGACAACCATAAACATTCAATGAACTACTGTCAGGATCGAAGTTCTGTACCAACCATGCGCATAAGTCGTGATCTATACGTGTACACTTCATCCCCAGGAGGCCAGCAAACCCAATGTCAATGACTGCCTGCTTTTGTGCTTCGTTGAACCGGTTAACTAGCTCAACAATTGACTTCAATGATATGCGGAGTTGCCTTTTACCCTGCACATTTTTTACCCTTAAATTAATACAAAAATACAACCAACAATGTCAGCAAAGCAGGACCTAGCCAAATGCATTTACGAAAACATGAAGTACGTAATGACCTTTTCAGACTTCGGTGCACATGGTACTACTTTGGCGTGTTCCTCAGCGCTCGCCTTAGCCATTTCCGCAAACCCCTTTTTCTCATCAGAGGGGAGTGCCTTCCATCTTTCCCCAATCTCCTTTCTAGTCTTTAACCAAGAAAATGACAAACGTACAAGACAAGTAACAACTATGAGTCCAAAATTACTGTAACTACAACTTTATGCCAAATGCAATCCGCGTGCATTGTTGGTAATTAAATAAGATTGCAAATACAAATAACAGTTGCAGCAAAATGTCAGTGACAAAACGTAGCTGGTCTTTTACAACGAATTGAAATTTACAAAAACAATAGGAAGGTGACATTATTACATGCTACAATCCTACAAACGCGAAACAATCAGAAGCCCACTACGACCATTCAATACAACGTGTGGATAGTAACCCAGCGATGTGTTTCCATCATAGTGTATTATAGAGAATACAGATTTCGACACTCACCATTTTTCGTCGAGTGTTGTCTGGCCCTTGCATTTCCATGAATTGTTGTTGGCTGCATGCAAGCATCGTGAAGCTTATCATCACTAAATGTTAAATATGAATACATATATATATGCAAGTTTTTATGTCAAGCTGGCCCCGAAATCGGCATAAGACAGCTTTCGTACATCCGGGACTGAATCGACACCAATTTAAACATTTTCAGACATACGGAACAAAACCAATTTGAAACATCACAAACTGAACTTCGACGAGGCGCGTAATTTCAGTATGAAAAATGTAATTCCAGATTGTCAAAATAAACAACTAGTACCTGTAACAAATGAATGGTGCAACTGGCCGCTTTCGACAAGAGCCAGCGATAGTGTCAGACATTTGGATATGTTGTTCGGCAATTGTCTTCAATCTTTTCCTTCCCCTTATGAAAGAGCAAATCATACAAATTAGATTGAAGGGAAAATTACAGGGGTGGTGTACACATTTTGTCTGTTGTCTAATTTGGATCGATGCACTTTAAACTACCTAAATTGTGACAGTCCATTTCAAATTTCGTGGACATTTTCGGTCAAATTGCTAATGTCGTTTGTGATTTTTAAAACAAAGATTGTAATGTCAATTGATTGAGATTATGTAAGTTCAGTAAAGTTATAAGTTGACTACAACAAAAAGTATAGTTGCCACGTATATGCATATTTTCTGATACAAAACAGTGAAGAGTTGTAATCAAATGGACGTAATTGAAACAAAAGTTCAAAATTGATGCTGCAAAGCGAGGCCATTCAAAATTTGTGCAAAACAAATAACACAAACACAAAAGTACACGGGCTGCTGTAAGAATTGATCCAAAAAAAATCAGCGTATTCCTTGGTGATGGATTTCATTTGTTTACAAACATATGTATGAAACCAACTGGTAAACATATGTACGAAACCAACTGGTAGCAAGTCTTTAAGGAGAAAACTAACATTGTTGGTGCGAGGTGACCAATATCCATCAGATGCAATGACGACAACTCCTGCAAAGTATTCCAATCAATATTTACAAGAACACAAACAAACGGCTGCAACATGTGGCTGTTAACCTCAAAATTTTGCGTAAACACAGACAACAACACGCAGAATTTCCCAACACATATACAGATTTTGAAACAGACAAAAGAAAGGACACACATCAAAATTTTGCATTTCGTTCACACAGCTTACAATTAAAATAATTATGTGTACAAGCGATAAATGCATAATTTCCCAAATATTGAAGAGGAAGGACTACATTATGTTTTTCATTTAGGGCTGAAGGACTACACGCACATACTTTTATGAAGGCCCGACTACAAAGGACAAAGAAGCAACTGAACTATTTCATGACGGGGTTAAACAATCAGGACACGATTCTGCTGTCAGAGAAATTGGTGCTCATCCCAGGAACAAAAACCAGATGAAACCCCATCCATCAAGTTGAGGGCTTTAATTTCCTACTGAGCAACTTGGTTGCAGAGAATCAAGGTGGCTGCATCCTAGCCCATGCTCCATTACCTTCGGGTGGTCATACAGTGGGCAGATCAGAGAAGAATACTTTTCCGGGCGTACAAGCAAGTTTCATCAATTGTATGTCACAATGAAACAAGCAAGGAAATTGAAGCCCTCAACTTGATGGCTGGCCTTTCCAACAACTTAAGCGGCCGGAGACGATGGCTGAAAACCAATACCTTCTCCCCACCTGACTCGGACAAGCCTAACAAATTAAGGAAGAAGTTTGCCTTCAGTCCTTCTCTAATATCCAACTTTTCTAAGATGTTTTCCATCCGGGCATCGTCAATGCCCTCTGTTTCTGTGGTTGACGTGTCTGTAGGTGAACTCTTTAGGAGGGATCTCAACTGTGCGTGCACATACAGTGTGCTTCCATCCCAGGTGATGTTCAACTTCTTAACTACGTTGTTCAGTTCTTCAACTTCACGAACTGTTGTAAGGGTGAGGTGAAGAAATTCAGAAAAGTCAACAAGCCCAGGCAATTCACGAAGAAAATTTCATTCGTAGAAATGGACAACCTTGCCTGCCATTGCATGTAACTTTTGAATGACGGTTACCTTTCTCTTGAAGTTATCATCTTGCATATATATACAGCAGTTACATTTGAAAAGGAAGGTAGCTGTCATTCATGAGTTGCGGGCTGTCTGGACTTTATTGAGCGAGTTCATGAAATGCGTACTCTCATTTGTCCTTTTTTATGACCTTCGTGCAGAATGAGAATGGATGGGTACGTTAGTAATATTTGTTGGCAGGCAATGGCAGTCTTGCTTGTTTCATTGTTACATACAATTGATGAAACTTGCTTGTACGCCCGGAAAAGTATTCTTCTCTGATCTGCCCACTGTCTGAGCACCCGAAGGTAATGGAGCATGGGCCAGGATGCAGCCACCTCGATTCTCTGCAACCAAGTTGCTCAGTAGGAAATTGAAGCCCTCAACTTGATGGCTGGCCTTTCCAACAACTTAAGCGGCTGGAGACGATGGCTGAAAACCAATACCTTCTCCCCACCTGACTCGGACAAGCCTAACAGATTAAGGAAGAAGTTTGCCACTGCCTGCGAACAAATATTACTAGCGTACCCATCCATTCTCATTCTGCACGAAAGTCATAAAAAAGACAAATGAGAGTACGCATTTCATTTCTACGCTCTATCAAGTCCAAACAACCCGCAACTCATCAATGACAGCTACCTTCCTCTTGAAATGTAACTGCTGTATATATATGCAAGATGATAACTTCAAGAGAAAGGTAACCGTCATTCAAAAGTTGCGTGCAATGGCAGGCAATGTTGTCCATTTCTATTAATGATATTTACTTCGTGAATTGCCTGGGCTTGTTGACTTTTCTGAATTTCTTCACCTCACCCTTACGACAGTTCGTGAAGTTGAAGAACTGAACAACGTAGTTAAGAAGTTGAACATCACCTGGGATGGGAGCACACTGTATGTGCACGCACAGTTGAGATCCCTCCTAAAGAGTTCACCTACAGACACGTCAACCACAGAAACAGAGGGCATTGACGATGCCCGGATGGACCATATCTTAGAAAAGTTGGATATTAGAGAAGGACTGAAGGCAAACTTCTTCCTTAATCTGTTAGGGTTGTCCGAGTCAGGTGGGGAGAAGGTATTGGTTTTCAGCCATCGTCTCCGGCCGCTTAAGTTGTTGGCAAGGCCAGCCATCAAGTTGAGGGCTTCAATTTCCTACTGAGCAACTTGGTTGCAGAGAATCGAGGTGGCTGCATCCTGACCCATGCTCCATTACCTTCGGGTGCTCAGACAGTGGGCAAATCAGAGAAGAATACTTTTCCGGGTGTACAAACAAGTTTCATCAATTGTATGTGACAATGAAACAAGCAAGACTGCCACTGCCTGCCAACAAATATTACTAACGTACCCATCCATTCTCATTTTGAACGAAAGTCATAAAAAAGACAAATGAGAGTACGCATTCATGAACTCGCTCAATAAAGTCCAGACAGCCGGCAAATCATGAATGACAGCTACCTTCCTCTTCAAATGTAACTGCTGTATATATATGCAAGATGATAACTTCAAGAGAAAGGTAACCGTCATTCAAAAGTTGCGTGCAATGACAGGCAAGGTTGTCCATTTCTACAAATGAAATTTTCTTCGTGAATTGCCTGGGCTTATTGACTTTTCTGAATTTCTTCACCTCACCCTTACGACAGTTCGTGAAGTTGAAGAACTGAACAACTTCGTTAAGCAGTTGAACATCACCTGGGATGGGAGCACACTGTATGTGCACACACAGTTGAGATCCCTCCTAAAGAGTTCACCTACAGACACGTCAACCACAGAAACAGAGGGCATTGACGATGCCCGGATGGACCACATCTTAGAAAAGTTGGATATTAGAGAAGGACTGAAGGCAAACTTCTTCCTTAATCTGTTAGGGTTGTTCGACTCAGGTGGGGAGAAGGTATTGGTTTTCAGCCATCGTCTCCGGTCACTTAAGTTGTTGGAAAGGCTAGCCATAAAAGTGAACGCTTCAATTCTTGATTCAGAATTGGGTGTGGGAACGAATAGCTCTTTACAAAATTTGGAAATCGTCATCCTCATTTCAACTCTTTCAATTGGCTTTCCTATGTTTTAAGTTGAATACCGTCAACTATGCATGAACTTCAGCACTGAAAGAAAGAGTTGTTTACTGTGTTACACGGACTCGAGTATGGGTGCTGGGTGCGGTATGTATGTACAGGTCCGACTCATTAAATCTTAACCCTACATTCAATGGTACACGGTGTGGGGAAAAAACATCATATTTTTAATCTAATATGTGACATAAAATGGTACTATATGTGACTCACGGTGTCAAAATCACATTTATAGTAATTTCACAATAATTTGCACATATAATAATTGTGTTTTATACAATTATATAAGAAGTGTCCGTTGAAAAGTATCCGACACATATCCCACACCCTTGTCCGACTCTCAGGTGTCTGACACAGGTATTTCTTCTATTTTGAAGAGTCCATGTACCACAGATTGTTTCTAAACATAAGTTCCGGCAATATAAAATCACCGAGTACTACAAAATTGAAAGCACAATTCAACCGAGTGTGCTACCTGTTGCGGAAACAAGATTAGTCATTGTTTGTTTATCAAGTTTCTTATTTTTGCTTTTTTGGCTACTCGAAAAAAAAAAAAATTATTTTTCCCGTGCCAACATTACACAATTTTTTTTTAAAGTCTTCTTTCGTTATATATAACCCAACTTAACAAGTTCGCCATGTAAATGCAGAACACCTTTTATGCTTGTTTCTAACTACTATGATACCTATGTTCAACTTGCAGCACTGATAGCAGAGGGAAGACTTCCTATTCGAAAGGGAGAAAATACAAAAATCGAGTACAGAACAGTTCCTATTGGGTCCATTTCGGTTAGCAGAGGGAAGAGTTCCTATTCGAATAGCACAAAATACGAAAATAGAGTACAGAACAGTTCCTATTGGGTCGATTTCGGGTTGGGTGTGAAGGTATATGCGAATGATAGAAGACAAACAAGGAGACAGATAATGTACCAGCACGAAATAAAGGAAATACCAGCCGGATCAGACGAACCGACGGTGGTGCTCGATTAACCCTTGCGGTTGTGCTCCACCGACAAAAATCAACTTAAAAAAAGTATTTATGCATCCACTTCCATGGCTAGCCTTCCCAAGAACTTAAGCTCGGCCCTCAAATATTTTTCTCTGTAAAACCCTACAGCTACGGGGAAATGGAACAACGAAGAGACGGGCAGAGAGAAAGACAAACAAAGAGAGAGGTCCGAGATGGAAGAGAGACGGACGGGCCGACGGAACTTACACCTCTTCTGAACACTTCGGCATTTTTGAAATTTTTATACTTATTCTGACAACTTACACCTTTTAATGAAAACTGACATCATTTATAAATTAATTTTCTTCATAAAAGTTACACCTTGGAACTTATATCTTTACATTAATTTTCTTAATAAAAGTTAGACCTTGGATCTTTTCTAAAAACGAAACATTCAGCTTTATTGGGATTGGTCTTCTTTGGGAACTTATATCTTTTGTAAAAACGAAACATTCAGCTTCGATGATTGGTCGTCTTTGGGAACTTGTACCTTTTGTAAAAACTCACAAAGTTTACAACTATTCCTAAATTTTACAGCTTTCCTAAAAATTTACACCTTCTCTCGGAAATATTTACAACTTCTTGAAAAATTACACATTTTGTGGAAAAACCTTTTTCATAAAATTTACACTTATTATTTCAAGTTACACCTTTAGTGAAAAACAAAACTTACATCTTTTCTATGGTCATTTACACTTTCTTCGGACAAACATACACCATATTTGAAAAGGTTATACCTTTTGTCAAATAATTTCTTTTAACACACTTTATCAAAAGCTTATTTTCCATAAAACGTGTAAATTTTCAAAAAAGGTCTAACTGTCTTCACCAAAGATGTAACTCCTATTTAAAAGGTGTAAAATTTTTTAAACATGTTTGCTTCACAAAAGGAGTACCTTTTTAGAAGAGGTGTAAGTTTTTAAAATAAGGTGTAAACTTGCTGAAAACATATTTTCCATAGAAGGTGTAAATTTTTTAAAAAGGTGTAAGTTTTGCTGGCAGAAAAGTTGTAATATCCCATAAAAAGTGTAAATTTTATGAAAAAAGTTATTCACAAAAGCAGTAACCATTCAGAAACGGTGTAAGCATTCCCACAAAAAGGTGTAATCATTCAGAAAAGGTTTATGTTTTTAACAAAAGGTATAAATTTTATTCAAATACTCTTTCCATGCAAGGTGTATATTTTCAAAAACATGTATGTATTTTTCACAAAACATGAAAGTTATGTCACAATGGTGTAACTTCCCATTGAAGGTTTAAATTTTAGGAAAATATAATTCGGATTTCCATAAAAGGTGTAAGCATGTTCAGAAAAGATGTAACTTATTTCAAAAAAGGTGTAAGTTCTGTTCTCAGAAAAAGTGTAAGTTCCAATAAAACGTGTAAATTTTTTAATAGACATGATTTTTAATAAATTAGTAACTTCTCACAAAAGGTTTAAGTATTTCAACGAAAAGGTCCAAATTTTATAAAATAAATTATTTCACAAATGTGTAACCTTTCACAAATAGTGTAAGTTTTTTCACAAGGGATGTGAGTAACTTCGCAAAACGTGTAAGTTCCGTTTTTCCCCCCAAAACCTGGAAGTTCCTAAAATCCAATCATACTGTATTTGTCTTGTTCAAATAATGGCAATGTGAGAGAGAAGGGCGTTTCAGAGGGCTTGGCCTTTCTCTCAGTAGAACTCCGTTTTAGAGACAACGAGTCTGGGAGGGCTTGGAATAGCGACTCCAAGTGCAAATCCAACCAAGTATGTCAATGTAAAAGAGAACCGTTTTTAATATAGAGCAACAGACAGAGAGAGAGAGAAAGAGAGAGAGAGAGAGAGACTGAGATCAACAGACATAGAGACCTAGATGGACACTGATCGACAGAGCAGCCACTTCGAGATCGACAGAGGGACCGAAATCGACAGAGATCGACAGAGAAGAGACCCACATGGACACAGACAGACCAAGATCGTTGGAGACAGACCGAGATAAACAGGGATCGACAGAGAGAGACCGACATCGACAGAGAATAGGCCGACATCGACACAGAGAGACCAAGATCGATAGCCAGAGAGAAAAAAACCTTTGATTTGCGGCGGCGGTGCCAGTGGAGGTGCCAATCTCAGAAGGCTGTGAGCACCGGAGGCCACCGACGCTTGGGTGGTCAACGGGGGTCACGAACCCTTTGATTTGTTCAGTGGTTGTCCCAATTTGTTTATGAACACTTCGAAATGTTACTCCTTTTGTGTTTACTACGAATACTTTGAAATGAACACTTGATGTTACTCCTTCTGTGTTTACGAACATTTTGAAATGAACGCTTTGTTACTCCATTTGTGGTTATGAACACTTTGAAATGTTACTCCTTCATACTTTTCGTGAAAATACTTACACAATTTTTGAAAAGTTACTCCTTTTGTTCAAGAATTTTTACCGTTTGTGAGCGGCAACTTAAAGCTTCGTCGGAAGTCACTTATACCATTTGTGAAAAAAAAAATTCATCAAATTTACACATTTTGCTTAAGCTTACACCTTTTCGTGGAAGGGCTTACACCATTTTTGAAAAGTTACTCCTTTTGTGTAAGAATTTTTGGCATAACATATATACTTTTTCTTCCAACTTACACCTTTTGTGAAGGCCCAACTTAAAGCATCTTCGGAAGTCACTTATACCTTTTGTGAAAAAAAAAAAATCATCAAATTTACACCTTTTGCTTAAGCTTACACCTTTTCGTGGAAGTGATTACACCATTTTTGAAAAGTTACTCCTTTTGTGTAAGAATTTTTGGCATAACATTTATACTTTGTCTTCCAACTTACACCTTTCGTGAAAGCCCAACTTAAAGCTTCGTCGGAAGTCACTTATACCTTTTTTGAAAAAAAAAATTCATCAAATTTACACATTTTGCTTAAGCTTACACCTTTTCGTGGAAGTGCTTACACCATTTTTGAAAAGTTACTGCTTTTGTGTAAGAATTTTTGGCATGACATTTATACTTTTTCTTCGAGCTTACACCTTCTGTGAAACCCCAACTTAAAGCTTCTTCGAAAGTCACTTACACCTTTTGGGAAAAAAAAATCATCAAATTTACACCTTTTTCTTAAGCTTACACATTTTCGTGAAAATATTTACACCATTTTTGAAAAGTTACTGCTTTTGTGTAAGAATTTTTGGCATGACATTTATACTTTTTCTTCGAGCTTACACCTTCTGTGAAACCCCAACTTAAAGCTTCTTCGGAAGTCACTTACACCTTTTGGGAAAAAAAAAATCATCAAATTTACACCTTTTTCTTAAGCTTACACCTTTTCGTGAAAATACTTACACCATTTTTGAAAAGTTACTCCTTTTGTGTAAGAATTTTTGGCATAACGTTTATACTTTTTATTCCAACTTACACCTTTTGTGAAAGAGTATATAAGCACAAAAGGAGTAAATGTTATGACAAAAATTCTTACACAAAAGGAGTACATTTTCAAAAATGGTGTAAATATGTTCCCGAAAAGGTGTAAGCTTAAGCAAAAGGTGTAAATTTCATTAATTTTTTTTTCACAAAAGGTATAAGTGACTTCCGAAGATGCTTTAAGTTGGGCTTTCACAAAAGGTGTAAGTTGGAAGAAAAAGTATAAATGTTATGCCAAAAATTCTTACACAAAAGGAGTGTCTTTTCAAAAATGGTGTAAATATGTTCCCAAAAAGGTGTAAACTTAAGCAAAAGGTGTAAATTTCATTAATTTTTTTTTTCACAAAAGGTATAAGTGACTTCTGAAGATGCTTTAAGTTGGGCTTTCACAAAAGGTATAAGTTGGAAGAAAAGTTTAAATGTTACGCCAAAAATTCTTACACAAAATGAGTACCTTTTCAAAAATGGTGTAAGCATTTCCACGAAAAGGTGTAAGCTTAAGCAAAATGTGTAAATTTTGTGAATTTTTTTTTTCACAAATGGTATAAGTGACTTCCGACGAAGCTTTAAGTTGGGCTTTTACAAAAGGTGTAAGTCCGAAGACAAAGTATAAATGTTATGCCAAAAGTTCTTACACCAAATGAGTAACTTTTCAAAAATGGTGTAAGCACTTCCACGAAAAGGTGTAAGCTTAAGGAAAATGTGTAAATTTGATGAATTTTTTTTTCCACCAAAGGTGTAACTTCGGAGAAAAAGTATAAATCTTATGACAAAAATTCTTACACAAAAGGATTAAGTTGGGCTTTCACAAACGGTGTAACTTCGAAGAAAAAGTATAAATCTTATGCCACAAAGAGATGTAAGTAACTTCGCAAAACGTCAAAGTTCCGTTTTTTCCCCCGAAAACCTATAAGTTCCTAAAATCCAATCACACTGTATTTGTCTTGTTCAGATAATGGCAATGTGAGAGAGAAGGGCGTTTCGGAGGGCTTGGCCTTTCTCCCAGTAGAACTCTGTTTCAGAGAAGACGAGTCTGGGAGGGCTTCGAATAGTGACTCCGAGTCCAAATCCAACCAAGTATGTCAATGTAAAACAGAACCGTTTTTAATATAGAGCAACGGACAGACAGACAGAGAGAGAGAGAGAGAGAGAGATAGACTGAGATCAACAGACATAGAGACCTAGACGGACACTGATCGACAGAGGGACCGAAATCGACAGAGATCGACAGAGAAGAGACCCACATGGACACAGACAGACCAAGATCGCTGGAGACAGACCGAGATAAACAGGGATCGACAAAGAGAGACCGACATCGACATAGAGAGTCCAAAATCGATAGCCAATCTTTCAAAAAACCTTTGATTTGCGGCGGCGATGCAAGTGGAGGTGCCGATCTCAGAAGGCTGTGAGCACCGGAGCCCATCGACGCTTAGGTGGTCAGCGGGGGTCATGAACCCTTTGATTTGTTCAGTGGTTGTCTCAATTGGTTTATGAACACTTCGAAATGTTACTCCTTTTGTGTTTACTACTTTGAGATGAACATATGTTACTCCTTCTATGTTTACGAACATTTTGAAATGAACCCTTTGTTACTCCTTTTCTAGTTATCAACACTTTGAAATGTTACTCCTTCATACTTTTCGTGAAAATATTTACACCATTTTTGAAAAGTTACTCCTTTTGTGTAAGAATTGTTGGCATAAGATTTATACTTTTTCTTCGAACTTACACCTTTTTTGAAAGCCCAACTTAAAGCTATTTCGGAAGTCACTTATACCTTTTGTGAAAATAAAAATTCATGAATTTTGCACCTTTTGCTTAAGCTTACACCTTTTCCTGAAAATACTTACACCATTTTTGAAAAGTTACTCCTTTTGTGTAAGAATTTTTGGCATAACATTTATACTTTTGTGCTTATATACTCTTTCACAAAAGGTGTAAGTTTGAAGAAAAAGTATAAATCTTATGACAAAAATTATTTCACAAAAGGAGTAACCTTTCAAAAAAAAATATAAGCACTTCCACGAAAAGGTATAAGCTGAAGCAAAAGGTGTAAATTTGATGAATTTATTTTTTCACAAAAGGTATAAGTGACTTCCGAAAAAGCTTTAAGTTGGGCTTCCACAAAAGGTGTAAGTTCGAGAAAAATGTATAAATCTTATGCCAAAAATTCTTACACAAAAGGAGCAATTTTTCAAAAAAAATATAAGCACTTCCACGAAAAGGTATAAGCTTAAGCAAAATGTGTAAATTTGATGAATTTATTTTTTCACAAAAGGTATAAGTGACTTCCGAAAAAGCCTTAAGTTGGGCTTCCACAAACGGTGTAAGTTCGAAGAAAATGTATAAATCTTATGCCAAAAATTCTTACACAAAAGGAGTAACTTTTCAAAAAAAATATAAGCACTTCCGAAAAAGCTTTAAATTGGGCTTCCACAAAAGGTGTAAGTTCTAAGCAAAAGGTATAAATCTTATGCCAAAAATTCTTACACAAAAGGAGTAACTTTTCAAAAAAAATATAAGCACTTCCACGAAAAGGTATAAGCTTAAGCAAAAGGTGTAAATTTGATGAATTTATTTTTTCACAAAAGGTATAAGTGACTTCCGAAAAACTTTTAAGTTGGGCTTTCACAAAAGGTGTAAGTTCGAAGAAAAGGTATTAATCTTATGCCAAAAATTCTTACACAAAAGAAGTAACTTTTCAAAAAAAATATAAGCAGTTCCACGAAAAGGTATAAGCTTAAGCAAAAGGTGTAAATTTGATAAATTTATTTTTTCACAAAAGGTATAAGTGACTTCCAAAAAACCTTTAAGTTGGGCTTTCACAAAAGGTGTAAGATCGAAGAAAATGTATAAATCTTATGCCAAAAATTCTTACACAAAAGGAGTAACTTTTCAAAAAAAATATAAGCAGTTCCACGAAAAGGTATAAGTTTAAGCAAAATGTGTAAATTTGATGAATTTATTTTTTCACAAAAGGTATAAGTGACTTCCGAAAAACCTTTAAGTTGCGCTTTCACAAAAGGTGTAAGTTCGAACAAAAGGTATAAATGTTATGCCAAAAAATCTTACACAAAAGGAGTAACTTTTCAAAAAAAATATAAGCACTTCCACGAAAAGGTATAAGCTTAAGCAAAAGGTATAAATTTGATGAATTTATTTTTTCACAAAATGTATAAGTGACTTCCGAAAAAGCTTTAAGTTTGACTTTCACAAAAGGTGTAAGTTCGGAGAAAACGTATAAATCTTATGACAAAAATTTTTACACAAAAGGAGTAAGTTTTCAGAAATAGTGTAAGCACTTCCACGAAAAGCTGTAACCTTAACCAAAATTTGTAAATTTGATGAATTTTTATTTTCACAAAAGGTATAAGTGATTTTCGAAAAAGCTTTAAGTTGGGCTTTCACAAACGGTGTAAGTTCGAAGAAAAAGTATAAATCTTATGCCACAAAGAGATGTAAGTAACTTCGCAAAACATCTAAGTTCCGTTTTTTTTGTAAGTTCCTAAAATCCAATCACACTGTATTTGTCTTGTTCAGATAATGGCAATGTGAGAGAGAAGGGCATTTCGGAGGGCTTGGCCTTTCTCCCAGTAGAACTCCGTTTCAAAGAAGACGAGTCTGGGAGGGCTTGGAATAGCGACTCCGAGCCCAAATCCAACCAAGTATGTCAATGTAAAAGAGAACCATTTTTAATATAGAGCAACGAACAGATAGAGAGAGAGAGAGAGAGAGAGAGAGAGAGAGAGAGAGAGAGACTGAGATCAACAGACATAGAGACCTAGATGGACACTGATCGACAGAGGGACCGAAATCGACAGAGATCGACAGAGAAGAGACCCACATGGACACAGACAGACCAAGATCGCTGGAGACAGACCGAGATAAACAGGGATCGACAGAGAGAGACCGACATCGACACAGAGAGACCAAGATCGATAGCCAATCTTTCAAAAAACCTTTGATTTGCGGCGGCGGTGCCAGTGGAGGTGCCGTTCTCAAAAGGATGTGAGCACCAGAGCCCACCGACGCTTGGGTGGTCAGCGGGGGTCACGACCCTTTGATTTGTTCAGTGGTTGTCTCAATTGGTTTATGAACACTTCGAAATGTTACTCCTTTTGTGTTTACTACTTTGAGATGAACATATGTTACTCCTTCTGTGTTTACGAACATTTTGAAATGAACCCTTTGTTACTCCTTTTCTGGTTATCTTTTCTGGTTATCAACACTTTGAAATGTTACTCCTTCATACTTTTCGTGAAAATATTTAAATCATTTTTGAAAAGTTACTCCTTTTGTGTAAGAATTGTTGGCATAAGATTTATACTTTTTCTTCGAACTTACACCTTTTGTGAAAGTCCAACTTAAAGCTATTTCAGAAGTCACTTATACCTTTTGTGAAAATAAAAATTCATGAATTTTGCACCTTTTGCTTAAGCTTACACCTTTTCCTGAAAAGACTTACACCATTTTTGAAAAGTTACTCCTTTTGTGTAAGAATTTTTGGCATAACATTTATACTTTTGTGCTTATATACTCTTTCACAAAAGGTGTAAGTTTGAAGAAAAAGTATAAATCTTATGACAAAAATTATTTCACAAAAGGAGTAACTTTTCAAAAAAAATATAAGCACTTCTACGAAAAGGTATAAGCTGAAGCAAAAGGTGTAAATTTGATGAATTTATTTTTTCACAAAAGGTATAAGTGACTTCCGAAAAGCTTTAAGTTGGGCTTCCACAAAAGGTGTAAGTTCGAAGCAAAAGGTATAAACTTATGCCAAAAATTCTTATACAAAAGGAGTAACTTTTCAAAAAAAATATAAGCACTTCCACGAAAAGGTATAAGCTGAAGCAAAAGGTGTAAATTTGATGAATTTATTTTTTCACAAAAGGTATAAGTGACTTCCGAAAAAGCTTTAAGTTGGGCTTCCACAAAAGGTGTAAGTTCGAAGAGAAGGTATAAATGTTATGCCAAAAATTCTTACACAAAATGAGTAACTTTTCAAAAAATGGTGTAAGTATTTTCACGAAAAGGTGTAAGCTTAAACAAAATGTATAAGTTTTCGTTTGTTTACACCTTTTGGTAAGTCAACTCACAAAAGGAGTAAGTGTTCATAAAAGGTGTAAATGATTTCACAGAAGGCGTAAGTTTTCAGAAAAATGTGTAACTTTTTAGAAATCAATTACGCCTTTTTCTGAAATTCCTTACGCCTTTCGTGAAAATATACCCCTTTTGTGAAAATTTATACATTTTTTGTGACCATTTACACCTTTAGTCATATAATATATTATTTTATTAATTTACCTGGAAAGTGACCTGCTTAGCAAGTCACCAATGTGTAAGTTTTCAAATATTTTGATATAACCCAATACATACAAATGTGTAAATGCAAAATAGAAGGGTGTAAGTGCCTTGCATACCATATGCAAGGCACACTTAAGAAAAATCCATAAAATTATTCATCTTCATTCATTCAATTCTTAACCATTCAACAAAAATATTTTTCCACAACTTGTAACATTCAATTTTCAACCATATACAAAACTTAACTATTAACCATGCATATCAAAGAAAATAAGAATCCATAAATATATAGTATAATCCAACAAATACATATATTATCCAAACCAACAATTAAAATCCAAATTTTTAAAAAAAATCTCAATAACAAAACAGATCAGGTGTACATGTTTTCCATAAAACAAAAATATAATGTAAATTGAGCCCATGCAAACATCATCAATCTAGCCCAAAAACATTACTGTATCCATGCCAACATCATCAATCTGTAACAAAAACCAGTGAGGTAAGTAATCAAAAATGACTAAACAGTTTGTGAGTTAGTTGCACAATATTTATTATAACTGATATAGCAAGACTAAATGAGGGAAAATTAGTGAAGTCACTAATTGATTTAACAGATTAGCATGGATTTAAAAATAAATAAATAAATAAATAAACAGCAACAAAATTAATTGAAGACAAAAAAATAATAATAATAATAATAATTAAGCATTTTCCTTCGCAACAAAATCCCACTTCACTTGGGAGATTTCATAGACATAAAACAAACAAACAAGCAAACAGGTAAAGAAAAGGAGATTTAAATTGCACCTAATTTTTTTTTTCTTTTTCAGATGAACACGTGAACCAAATTGCACCTAGTTTTCCATTACATGTGGCTGTCAAAAGGATATCATATAGTAGAGTTAAAAGCACTTCAAATGTTTTATAAAAATTAATCTAAATTTTATTAATAATTTTCACACACTCGCATGCCTTTTCATTTAGGCTTACTTTTTCATATAATGATACAATGGATCATAGCACATTTCAATATTCTAGCAAACTAGAAACTTATAATTCCAAATGCACCACAGGATAATAGAGGGAAGAAAGAACACATGTCTGCTTTATCAAAACTAAATCTAGCACCAAAATAAAAGGCCACGGCAAGTAACCATGCATCACTGTGGACAACAACTACAGCCAACCAGTCCTTCTCTTGCATCCCATCCTTAGCAACTAGAGCCAATCAAAATGTCATACACAATAAGACATTTAATTATGATGAACAGATACAAGATTTGATTATAAAGAAGAGACATAAGACATTTAATTATCCAACTCTTGTCCATTATTGTCACCTGCAAATGAATGAAGAGGTAAACAAAAATGATTTGATTTTTAAAAGTATTAAAATAAATGAGGCTATTCAATACAGTTGTTCAAAATGAATTAGTTTTTAGAATATGGGGTGTTTTATTTAATTTCCTCTTAGGGCTCCTTGTTTGGTTGTGGGTCATTTAATTCTTATTTTTACTTTGGATTAGTTAAGTTGTTATAGACTCAAGAAAGTCATGTTTCCCACAAATTTTTATTCTTGATAATTTATATGTTGTCTTGTTTCCATTTTGGTTGTTAGTCAAAATCTAGCACCATGTCTGCTAGTCACCACTAGAAAAAACCTCTACATTCCTAGTACTGACTCTCCCTCATGTCCACACACATTGTTCTCACTTTATTTTTAATTCATTGCTCCACATATAAGTTGTAATTGTGTATGCTTATTGATAAATTAAATAAAATTATACATATTCAATAATAAATTAATCATTGATAAAACTTAACATATTGATTTGTAAAAAATTACAAATAAAGAATTTGGTTCACTCACTCGCACTTATACTTTATTACTCATAAGAACCCCTCATTCCCACATAAACACATTCATTTGGGATAAATTTTTTTAGTCTGATTTTTTTAGCTATTTTAACATGACTTAAAAAATTCTATTTAGAATCAGTTTTGAATTTTTTTTTTTATTTTTTTTTTTATAGTTCATTTTATGGTTGTGAAAAAAAAAAAAAAAAGAAGGTAAAATGATTATGATTTATTTGCGATATTTTATCTTATTAACTAAATTAACCTGTTTTGTTTTCATTAGCTAATTTAGCCAATTTAGCTTATGCCAAACAAAACCAGTAAAATAATCTTATTTATCAGAAGCACCACAAACCTGAATGACATAATAAAAAGAACTTTTAACCAAACCATCCATTATATCTCCAACTACTTAAGCACATAAGAACCCAAATCTAAAACATATGCCATAAAACATACAAGGCAGAGCCAACCAGAAGGCAAGTACTCCTCTTTTAACTTCCAACCTGCTGGCTGCAAATGGTAGATAGCAGAATAAAAAACAATTAAAATCCACCAAGGAGATTAACATCCAAACAGATGTAACCTATGAATAATGGGTGTTCAGATTTACAATTAAATATTATTCAAAATTTAAAAAGGACTGGAAACAGAGGAACAAATCATTCACTGGTCAACTAAAGCAGCAACTAATCAATATGCAATGCAATGTATACCTTGCTATAGCAAGATTTTGATCCATGAGATCAAACAGCTCATATCATAGGCAGTTGAACTCATGTACTGACGCAGTAATATGCTAAAATACATATTTGTAAGCTCAAAAAAAAATATACAGAATATGCAGCGGATTAAAATGATCAGATTATACCTTCTTGATGATAGAACCTTCTTGGATAAATCACGTGCTTCCAGGAAACTTCTTGATGAACCAACCCAGCAGTGGAGTGATATCACAGATTGAATATCACCCACACTAACCACAGTGTCAAAGACTTGATCGTTGTGTATTTTTGGGAGAGAGTCAGAATGTGGGTAGAAAAACAGACTACGTTGTTTTTCCTCTTTCACAGATTACCCATAACCATATCAGATATTTAATATATTATAATATCTATCCATATCAGTTAAGATACAGATAATATCTAATATATATTATATCTATCTATATCAGTTCAAACTGATAACGTCTGTTTCAAGAGTGGTTATCCTAAATAGGTTTGATTTCAAAATCAAAACCTATTTGGATAAGGATCAAATGTTAAATTTAAATGGTCATGCCACATGGGCGCCCATTACTAACATCTCCCACTCGCACATGAGTTGGCATGACACTGCCACATCTCTATCTCAATCTCCCCAAAAACGAACAATCTCATACTAGCCAATGCACCGTGCGACCGCTGAGAACACCTGCAAGTGGGAGCTCTATACTAGAAACTCAACATGAGTCAGTATAGAGACATCAACCCAAAAAGAACAGAAATAGTGTCTCATGTACCCAGACCCATCTAGCTACATCAGTCCAAAAACATCTCTAATCCCTCAAAGAGCATGTTTGACTCTCCTAGGTCCCGCATTATATTCACACCCAATCAGCATCCTATAAAGAGCGATGTGAGTTGTCGACAGTGAATATAGAGCAGAGATGTAGAACTAGATGATCTTCCCTTCACCCTCATATCATTCAATTTGAAATTGACCGCTTTCCCAGTAATGTCCCTTAAAGCCGAATCATACATGACCGCAGGCAACATACCAAAGTAGCTGAACATCAACTCCTCATCTTATGACATAGTCAAAGGTCACAAAAAGGCACAAAGTGAAGTCATTTAGGAAAAAATGACTTTTAGGACTCACACGGTGAAGAAGCAGGGATCCATTCTTTCACCTCGCTAACGGGTCGATAAGCACATGCAGTATGAATGCATGTTATAGTGGAGTTACTCTTCTAAAGAGTGATGTTAAACTCACACACCATACAGATCTTAGTCTAGTCGCTCTTAAGCGCACGAGTCGCTTCCTAGCGTCTAACTCGAATTCTCTATTTGCTCGCCTCTCAGGCATCAAATGAGATCTCGCATCTGGCTATCCATAACAGACATATCATGGAAAAGTGGGTACTCTCATATCCATGGCCGGTCTCTAACAAGACCTCATCTTGGATCCAACCAAGGCGACATAGCTAGTGGATAATTTTAGCTTCTAGTCTCATCCTTACTCGCTACCCAGCGCTAAGGGCGATTGCTCGTGTGAGTGAGCCAATCTTGCCTGCTAACATCAATTTAATTGTTTTGTGTATGCTAATTCACAAACCATTACTAAAAGTAGTAAACATAAATGTGTGATAGAAACAAGTATGAATACTAATGGCATTAATATCCCCAAAAAAAGAGTTCAACTGAATACACATAAAAAATCACCACCTACGTAGTCCTAAAGCCCTAACATGAGTAAGATAAACATCTCTAGCAATGGGCTTAGTCAAAGGGTCCGCAACCATGCGACTTGTAGGGATGTGCTCCAGGATCACTTCTTTCTGCGCCAAAATATCTCTGATAAAATTGAACCTCACATCAATGTGTTTGGTTCTGCCATGGTATTTAGGATCCTTAGCGTAAGCGAGTGCAGCCATGCTGTCACAATGGATAGTCACAGGATCTGAAGTGTGTGTGACAACATCCAAATGCTGAAGGAATCTCCTCAACCACACGGCTTCCTGAACGGCAGATGAACAAGCCACAAACTCAGCCTCCATGGTCGATAAGGCGATGCAGGATTGCTTCTTACTGCTCCAAGAAATAGCACCATCGCTAAGCATGAAAGCATATCCTGAAGTAGACTTACGCTCATCTAGGTCTCCTCCCCAGTCAGCATCACAATAGCCAACTAGATGTAGATCTGAACTCTGGTAGCAAAGTGTGTAATCTGCAGTTCCTCTAAGATATCGTAATATCCTCTTAACTGCTTTCCAATGAGCTGGTCCTGGGTTGGATTGGTAACGACTCACCAATCCGACTGCATAACAAATGTCAGGACGTGTACACATCATAGCATACATCAAGCTTCCAACAGCATTTGCATAGGGAACACGGGCCATCTTTTCATTTTCTTCTTGAGTCTTAGGACCCATATCAAGGCTTAGGCTCTCGCCTTTTGCAACAGGAGTGTCAATGGGTTTGCAGCTCTGCATCTGGAACCGCTCTAGAATAGTCTTAATGTAAGTCTCTTGAGACAAACCAAGAAGTCTCCTAGAGCGATCCCTGAGGATCTTAACACCGAGCACATAGCTCGCCTCACCCATGTCCTTCATTTCAAATGTAGAGAACAACCACATTTTAGTGGCGACAATCATCTCCTTGTCATTTCCAGCCAATAATATGTCATCTACATATAATGACAATATCAGAAAAATGTCCTTGGACCGCTTAACGTACACACAGTGATCTTCATCAATCATCGTAAACCCATTTGAAATAATGGCTCGATGAAATCTCAGATTCCACTGTCTGGATGATTGCTTTAAGCCATAAATAGATCGTTGAAGCTTGCAAACTTTGCGCTCCTGACCTACTGCCACAAAGCCTTCTGGTTGATCCATATAGATCTCTTCATCCAATTCTCCATTGAGAAATGCAGTTTTAACGTCCATCTGATATAGCTCTAAGTCCAACTGAGCTACTATGGCCAGGATTAGGCGAATAGAGGCAAACCTTACAACTGGTGAAAAAGTTTCCTCATAGTCCACACCCTCTCGTTGGGTGTAACCTTTCGCCACTAGGCGAGCCTTATACCTTTCTATGGAACCATCCGCCTTGCGCTTGATTTTGAGAACCCATTTGTTCCCGATAGTCTTGCGCCCTAGCGGCAAATCAACCAAGTCCCAGACATGATTTTTCTTCATAGACTCTATTTCTTCTTCCATTGCAGTACTCCATTCTTTACTAGCAGGGGATGAGAGAGCCTCTTTGAGATTCTTAGGCTCCATCTCATCACTCGGAGCAATCATGAATGCTTCCCCTTCAATCTCAAAACGACGACGGGGTATAGCTCCACGTTTGCTTCTACGTAGTTGAGAATCCTGAGAATCCTCATCCATTGGATCTAATCCATGGGTAGGTAGATCGCTCCCACTGTCCCTAGGAGCTTGAGGAATTATTTCCTCATTCTCTACTAAGCTACTAGGTGCGCCTTCAAGTAGATCCTCCATCTCGTAGAATTCTACTTCTCTGGTTACCTCACCTCTGCTAGGGAAATCCTCCTCTAGGAAATCCACATCTCGTGACTCAATTTCAGTCACACTTCCATCCGGATGCTCCCCAACAAACACATAGCCCTTAGAATGCTCACTATAGCGAATGAAGATACACTTCTTTCCTCTAGGGCCCAACTTCCCAAACTTATGAGAAGCGTTGTGTATGTAAGCTGCCGAACCCCAAGGTCGCAAATTGCCCAAATCAGGCTTTTTGCCAGTCCACATCTCATATGGGGTGGAAGGAACTGATTTGGAGGGCACACGGTTAAGGACGTAGGCAGCAGTCAACAAAGCATCTCCCCAATAAGAAATTGGAAGATTAGCTTGCGCCATCATTGATCTAACCATGTCAAGCAATGTGCGATTCCTTCTCTCCGCTACACCATTTTGTTGCGGAGTCCTAGGAATTGTCAATTGCCTGATAACTCCTTTTTCCTCACAGAGCACTTTAAATTGCTCAGATAGATACTCACGTCCTCGGTCAGTCCTTAGAGCTTTAATGCTCTTGTCTAATTGATTCTCAACCTCATTAACATACCGTCTAAAGCAATCCAATGCTTCTGACTTGTGAGAAATCAGATAGACATGACCAAAACGTGTGCAATCATCTATAAATGTGATGAAATAGGGGGCTCCATGCCTTGCCCTCACATTCATTGGTCCACATATATCAGAATGAATAAGTTGCAATGGGATAGATGCCCTTATGGCTTTCCCAAATGGTTTTCTTGTTGCCTTTCCAGCAAGACAGTGCTCACAAGTAGGCAAAGTGACTCTAGCGAGTGGGCCTAAAAGACCTTCTCTAGCCAATCTAGTCATCCTGTCTTGCCCTATGTGGCCTAATCTAGCATGCCATCTCATAGAATCATTATCACAAAAAGATGCAATATTAGAAATAGATCCATTGGCATTTTTATTAATACTAGAATCATCCACATCCAAAACTAAAAAACCATTTGAAAGATAACCAAAACCATAAAAAATTGTTCCCAAATAAATGCTAACACCATTATTCTCAAAACAAAAGCTAAAACCAAGGCTCATCATGCTAATAACTGAAACTAAGTTTCGCCGAATATCCGGAGCATAAAGAACATCATGAAGATACAAGGTGCGCCCTCGTCGCATTTCCAGCTTGAATGTGCCAATGCCAAGCACCTCCACACTGGACTCGTTCCCCATGTAAACTTTTCTGCTCCCAGCAGGTACTCGACGATACTCAACGAACCCTACTCTGTCCCTCGCGATGTGGTCTGTTGCTCCGGAGTCTACAACCCAAAAATGAGGAGAATGAGCAATTAATGCTTGACTAGACACAAAGCATTGAATGCGAGAAATTAAGTAAGGGAGTACCTTCTTCTGCTCAGGGCAATCCCGAGCGAAGTGTCCTTCTTTGTTACAGTTAAAGCATGTCAATTTAGCCTTTGCCTTCTTACCACCTCTCTTGCCCCTACGCTTGAAATTTCTAGCGCCATTGGGCTTAAGTGCAGCCGCTGCTTGCTTCTTAGGGGCACCTTTTGCTTTTCCACGTTTGAACTGAGAAGTCCTACGTGAGCTTGACTCAACCACCATAGCAGAACCATCAGACTTAGCTGCCTCAAGGCGCTCAGCCTCTAGCTCCAAATGACGCGATATGTCTTCGAATGTTTTCACACTCTCATTATGCATCATGTTCTGCTTCATCTGCTCCCAAGAATTTGGCAGAGAGCGTATCACAGCCTGTACTTGCTGCTCTTGAGTCAAATTATGCCCAGCAGCCGCAAGCTCACGTATCATGGCTGACATGACTCTCAAATGCTGCTTCATCGAGTGATGCGCCCTTTTCTGATATGAGTCAAACTTCATAGTCAGCCCACGTAGCTTTGCCAAAGAGGTAATACCAAACTTTTGCTTGAGAGCTTCCCACATCTCAAATGCAGTCGGGCAATGCTCAAACTCACTAATCAAGTCGTTGTGCATGCTGCTCAACATAGTAAAGCGCGCACACCGATCTTTGTTACGCCAAGTCTGAAAGGCTTCAAGATCACGACGATGTTGAGCTGTATTGCCCTGCTCTGGCTCAACCATCACTTGTTCAAGTGTGGTCAACACTTCTTGCTCATTGAGGAGGTATTGGATCTTACGGCGCCATATGTCATAATTGTCGCCATCCAATTTCTCTCCCTTAGTTAAGTCTGCCACCACTGACTTAGCAGCCATTTCTACATACAGAGTAAATAAAAATGCGCAGGGGATATTAATGATAGCAACACAAAACAAAATATTTTGCAGCAAAAAGAATCTAAATTAAATAATGATAATTTTACACATGTCTCAAGATCGAAAATTTGCTATGCTCGTAATCATCTCTTGCGCCTCTAGTGATAATTATCAAAATTTAATATATTATATCTATCTATATCAGTTCAAACTGATAACGTCTGTTTCAAGAGTGGTTATCCTAAATAGGTTTGATTTCAAAATCAAAACCTATTTGGATAAGGATCAAATGTTAAATTTAAATGGTCATGCCACATGGGCGCCCATTACTAACAATATTGAACTCAAGTCGAGTGCCAGCATGATCAGGTAGTAAAGATACACAGATATACTTATATACATATATATATATATATATATATATAGAGAGAGAGAGAGAGAGAGAGAAAAAGCATACGCAAGACGGAGCATCAATGGAGCAGAGTTCTTCTCAGTGATGAAGCCTCTGGATCTCGTGGCGGTGGCGGTGGATCTGCGAAGATCGGCAGAGGAGGAGGAGGCGGCGGCGTGAAATGGTTTAGACAGGGCTGGGGTGTGGATCTGCAATCTGTGTGGTTCACTCACAGATCTGTGTGAATCGCATGAATCTGTTTTGGTTGCTTGCTTTGGTTCCCATACTTGAGAATTTTGATGGGAAACTAGCTTCTCAATGTGATGTATGTATGTGTAGATGTGAATACAGAAGATCGTAGAAGCAGATAGATTGAAAAATGTGATTTGAAATGAGGTGTTTAGCAGAGAAAATTTGGGAGAGAAAATGTGGGTTTGGTTTGGATTGGGTAGAGAAAGAGAGGATGAGGAGTGAGTGCGTGACTTGTGAGATATATAAAGGGTTGGTTCAGGGAGTGGGTTGACTTTTTTTGGTTTTTTTTAATTTTTTTAATTTGAGTTAAAAAGTTTAGTTTAAGAAGGATTTTTTTATTTTTTTATTTTTTTTTGAGAGAAAAGTGTAATGATTGTGAGTTAGATATGATATTTTGTTTGTTATGATTAAAATAGCCTATTTTTTCTTTTGTGGCTATTTTAGCCGCAAACCATCTTGTCAAACAGACCCAAAATGGTTATTGGCGACTAAAATTTTTTAGTCGCTAAAAGTATTTTATAAATCCCTCCAAAATATTTGAAATGTCTCCCTCCGAAAATTTTATTTCTTTGGCGACTAAAATTCTTTTTTGTCGCTGAAAATAAACTTTTGGCTACCAAAAGTTTAGTCGCCAAATGTAAAAAATAATTTTTTATTTTTCATTCGGTGACTAAATGGTTTTAGTAGCCAAAACTCAATATACGACAACTAAAATTCTTTTTTGTCGCTGAAAATAAACTTTTGACTACCAAAATTTTGGTCGCCAAAGGCAAAAAATAATTTTTTATTTTTCATTCGACTACTAAATAAGTTTAGTAGCCAAAACTCAATATACAGTGACTAAATTTCTTTTTTGTCGCTGAAAATAAACTTTTGGCTACCAAAATTTTGGTCGCCAAAGGTAAAAAAAAAATTTTAAATTTTTCATTCGGCTACTAAATAATTTTAGTAGTCAAAACTCAATAGACGGCGACTAAATTTCTTTTTTGTCGCTAAAAATAAACTTTTGATTACCAAATTTTTGGTCGCCAAAGATAAAAAAATAATTTTTTATTTTCCATTCGACGAGTAACGGTTTTAGTAGCTAAAACTCAATATACAGCGACTAAAATTCTTTTTTGTAGCCAATTTTGGCATTTTTAGTGACTGATTTTTTTTTTAGTCGCCAATTCCACAACTTTTGGCAACTAAATTTTTTTAGTCTCCAATTTTAGTCACCGAAGGTGCATTTTGTTGTAGTGTTGATCCCAACAAGCACTACCATTGCTGGTTTTGCTAGAGATAAACATATGGCTCAAGGCATTCTGCATATCAACCTGAGTGTGGGAACCAAAGATTGTATGGCAACATTATTTTGTCATAGATAGCAATGCCAAATATAATGCTTTGCTTGGTAGGAATTAGATCCATACAAACAAATGTGTGCCTTCTTCTTTGCACCAGAAGATAATGATAGCAATAGGCAATGGGGAAACAGAGGAGATTGATGCAGATCCATAGCCCTTTTTTGCCTGTGCAGATTTTGCAGAAGTCAAGCTATACACTGAAGGGGTGATACCACTTAGTGTACTGAGGAAGTCTGATGTAATATCCTAAGTGACAGGTGATGAAGAAGTGGCACACCTGAAGCATCTAGTACAAGAGAAGGTTGATGAGGAGTTCATCATCAAAGATGCCAATGATGCTTGGTTATAGGCAAAAGGATCAAGGTCAAGTAGCCTAACCTTTGGCTTTAATCAAATTTTCAACATTGGACATAAAGGCAATAGTCCAGAAGGTGCAGGAAGAAGAGAAAGAAGCCATGGTGATTGGCTATAGTCAGTGGCAGCAAGACGCTAGACCTTGGGCTCTTGGTAAGTATTGTGCAATGGACATTGAAACTAAAGTCCAAGAAATACAGGAAGAAGAGGCTTTATGGACAGATTTTGTCTATGAAGAAGAGAGTAAGGATGTTGAACCAAAAAAAGTAGGAGCAAAACAAGATGAAAGGGTTGCTTCGAATGTAGAAGAAGTCAAATGGGAATCATTAATGAGTGCTCAAGTGCAAGATCCCTTGGAAGAAGTCAACTTAGGGGAAGGTTCAGTACAACAACCCACTTACATTAGTGCTTGGTTGGAACCTATTGACAGGGACCAGTTGTTGGTTGTCCTGAAACAATATAAAGATTCTTTTGCTTGGTCATATAATGAGTTGCCTGGGTTGGACAGGTCATTAGTGGAATATAGGCTCCCAATGAAGCCTAATTTTAAGCCACACAAGCTAAAACCAAGACGGATGAGCCCTAAAGTAATTCAAAAAGTGAAAGAGGAGATTGTTAGGCTCCTTAAAGCAGGCTTCATTAAAACAGCTAGGTATGCTAAATGGTTGTCTAATATTGTGCATGTGGTCAAAAAGAATGGCAAGCTGAGGGTATGAATCGATTTTAGAAACATGAATTTGGCAACTCCAAAAGATGAGTACCCCATGCCTATAGTTGATTTATTGATGGATAGTTCAGCAGGACATACATGCTTTGCATTTTCTGTTTGTATCTGCTCATCTACTTCACTTATCCTTCTCTTTTTGCAGCTATGGGTTCACACATATTTCACTTCTCTAGCTCCGATCCCAGTGAGGCCGATTGAGTTGTCAGTACCCTGCTCTCGGTACTATAACTCCCTATTCGAGAGACGTCGTCTCGTAGACTAGGACTTCCCTTACTTTTACCCTTTCTTTGACACCATCATCGCAAATAGGGTAACAAAATCTCTAGTCTTATTCTTTTACTATTATTTCCATATTGTTGTTTCCATATTGCTATTCAACCCCGGATACCTGATTCTTGCCTTGCATCTTCTATTCACAAGTTGACTGGCACCCTTTCGCAGGCATCCCTCCGACTTCAAGGGTGACTTACGCTGCTGCATGAGAGGCCTCCACTATGCGGATCCTATTTGAGGGCCCTTTCGGCAAGGCGTACTATTTGGGGGAGCGATTCATTTGCCAGACCCGAGGCCAAGCTGATCTTGACGTCCCACATCCTCCTCTTCTAGGCATGAGGATAGCCGATGACCTCCAGGACGAGCCCTTGATCGATCACCTCATGCAGGGAGAAGATTGTGACCGATACTATGGGGCCGGTGACTTCACTACCTTCTTACAAACTCGGGTGATTTGCGTTGTTCCTGAGGTTGTTGCTGCTGCTGCTACAGTTGGAGGGGTTCCTGCTGCAGCTCCTATCCCTGGGCTTCCGGTGATTCCTACTGAGGTTATATATATGCGACCAGATGGGGTGATTGGGCAGATCCCCATTAAGCACATTGAAGAGGGGGATCGCATGTTGGTGATCGCTCCCGATGTTGAGCAGGTGCACACTTCTCTTTATTTCCACCCAGGTGCCTGGGGGGTATGTGGATGACCTCCTCCGGATAGTTGACAGACTACTTCTGATGGTACAGAGAAGGCAGACTGCTCTAGCCACCCATGGGATCGAGGTATACTTTTCCCCTAGTTTACAGTCATTACAATCTCGCTCATAATTCTATTGGTCTTTTTTTTATATCTATACTCCTTTTCAGTTTGAGCCAGCACCAGTTACACCTACAGGACCTCCTCCTGCTAGAAGATGGAGACGGGGCGTAGTGAGAGGTAGAGAAGAGGCTGATCGAGAGAGAGGCCAAAGTGAGACATCACTCACCCTCTGAAGAGTCCTTTGATGAGTACACGATCCCGGAGGAGGAGGAGGGGGAGGAGGTCGACATGTAATCTAGCAGCCCCAGTGATGCACCTCCTCCGCAGCTGAGGATGAAGAGAGCGATGATGGGTTGCTGATTTTCTTTGCTTTTTCTTTTGCTTTGTAGTTAGGAACTATGTAGCTTCAGATAGACCTATGTATTTTGTTTTTGAAGACTTTTCTTTTGTTTTTGGCCTTTGTAAAACAATGACCGGGGTTGGACCCACTAGTTAATGAAAAGAATATTTCGGATGATTTCTCTACATAATATATGATGAATGGCACAACCTTTGCATGGTAATTTCATACAAGACTTTAAAACTGTAAATACTTGTTCTTGCATTCAATCTTGAATCGGGTAACAACCTACAACCAGACAAAGTGTAAAATACAACTCGATAATAGGAAAACGAAATGAAAACAACTCGAAAATGCTAAAAAAACACTTGATACAAACAAAACAAGACTCAAAATATAGCTGTAGTACACCAAAGCAAAAGTAAGATTTTTCTGCCACCTGCCTAGCTTAGGCCAACATTTTGACCCGACCGGGTCCAAATAGGCACGGTCGGGCCCAAAAATGAGATCGGTTAGTGGGATCCAGCTATCATGCACTGCCTTTTCTCAAACTCTATAAATGATGCTCCTATGCTATTTTTCTAGTAGAATAGCAAATCTTTGGTATTTTGCTCTCAAGATGGAGATGCTGCTCAACAATAGGCTCTGAGACTGGATAGCTACTTTGGACGGCTTGGAAAAGGTGAACTTTCGTGGTTTCAGCCTAAACGCTCTTTTTCCTTTGAGCCGTACTTCGCTTTGTTTTTCGTTTCTCTGTGTCACTATTTTGATGCTGGAACCCGATCACACATGTATTTCGCTTGGGATCACAAGAAATGTGTCCGACACTCGAAGAATTTCAAGCATTGATGGAATCCCGGTGCAACGAAGAAATCATGCCTCAGCCCCGTTTTAGCCACGCCCAAGCTTTGGGGCGTATGTGTGGGCTCACTTTGCATGAGGCTTAATCCTTGGCTCATGATGGGGAGTTGGACATCCTAGGTTTGATTTGTCAGTTTTTCGTCATTAGAGAAAGAGGTGACCTCCTTTGGCGAGGTTATCGGCAACATGCCCTTTGTTTATGCTTACTATCACACTTCTTACTTGCCTCTAGTTGCGGCGAAGCCAGCATTAGGTTGATTGAGGTGTGTAGACACCCCATTTTTTACCGTCCTCAAGACTTGGTTGTGCTTGCAGGTACATCCAACCACAAGTTCGATTGCTCGTCGAGTACTCGACTTTCGCGGCGGAACGTCACAGGTTCGAGCTTTCTAAACCCTATATCCTTTTTGCCCCATTTTTTGACCATGTGTTGGTCCTTTCAGCAGGATTCTCATGGGTTACTGTCGGCCACTGTTTGGCACTGCCGGCCATGGATTCTTCCCTGCCTGCTACTGATGAAGCCTGTCGGCCATCAATGAGGCACTGCCGGCCACCTCTGATGGCCGGCAGAACCCTTTGTCTCAGCAGATTTCATGCTAGATCTTTTGAGCCAGCTGGTTTTCACTCATCCCTCCTCCACGTGTATGGAGGCATGAAGTCCTTTCCAAGCTTGTTGAACAAGCTTTGCATTGTTTTCCTCTATATAAAGAGAGGCTCTCCCTCCCTTATAGAGGTTCAGCATATTTTGAAGAGTTGTATCTCTCTCTCTATATATATTTCTCATTCTCTCTCTCTCTCTCTCTCTATATATATATATATATATATATTGTGTTTGTTTGTGCTCTAAAGTCCTTTTTTCTTTCACTTTTGCACTACAACACCTAGTGATACACCACCATCTTTGAGATGAGGTTCTTGGGAGTGTTATTTGAGCTCTGAAAGTTAGTTTTTGACCCCTGAGGTTGCTGGTTTCGAAGTTGAGCTTCAAGGGTGAGTATATTTCCCTTTTTAGCATTTATTTGTATCTCATTTTGGCCATCCTTGCATATTGTTTTAGGCCTTTCTTTCAACTGAAAAAAGTTCTATATTTAAGTGCTCTTGATGATTGTTTAAGGCCTCTTTGGTGTTTAGGGTGTTCTACCCTCTTGTATGCCTTGTTTGGCCTTGTTTTGTGCCATGTTTTAATGCCTTTGAGTTAGTCTTTGTTTGGCCTTTTAGCCACTGAAATCCAGTGGATTTTCAATGGTAGGCATGTGGTTTTGAGGCCTAAAATCAGAGGGGGGGTGACCCCCTCTCTTTTTGTTTTGTTTTGTTTGCTTGAGTTCTTGGCCTATGAAAGGAGCATGTATCCCTATACTTTTGAGGCTTAGTTTAGGCACTTTTTTGTGACTTTTAGGGCTTGCCTTAACTCTGTCCATGGCTGGCTTGGTCACCTTGCGAATGCTTCTCGTATATGTAGTGTAATCCCATTTGTGGCTCATCAATGTAGCATGTCTTGCTAGCATTTATTGGCTCCATTTCAGTGGGTTTTTGATCATCATTTGACATCTCATAACTCTGTATAAAGTGGGTTTGGTAGTCTCTTGAGTGGCTCATGTACTTGTAGAACAAATCTTGCTTACTAGCCTTGTGTGTATGATGTTTTGGCTCATCATTCTAGCATATTTTGGCTTTGCTCCAGCATGATTTTATTTATATTTTGGGCTGTTCTAGGACTGTTTTGGGCTACCATGGTCATATCACTCATGTTTTGTATAGCTATAGAGCAAATGCTTTGACTATCCTTGAGTTTTGAGGGAGCTTACATGCTTAACTTGTGATGTTTGCATGCTTTGGCATCATTTTAAGTGTTATATTAGTGCATATTTCATGGTCATACACTTTCCTTTGTCATGCTTTCACTGCCTTGAAAAGTTGTTATTTTATGCCTCATGAAGTAGCATCTTTTTGTGGCTTATGTTAGCTCTTTTCAAGCATGTTTTTGTGACTTTTAGGACATGATATAACTCTGTTTTGGGCTGGTTTGGTCACCTCTTGCATGCTCCATGTACTTTGTAGTACAAATCTTGCTTACTAGCCTTGTATTCATGTTGTTTTGGCTCTTTATTCTAGCATATTTTGGCTATGCTTCAGCATGATTTTATTCATATTTTGGGTTGTTCTAGGACTGTTTTGGGCTGCCATGGTCATATGACTCATGTTTTGCATAGCTATAGTGCAAATGCTTTGACTAGTCTTGAGTTTTGAGGCCCCTACCATGTTATACTTGTGAGGTTTGCATGCTTTGGCATCATTTGAAATGTTATATCAGTGCATATTTCATGGTCATACACTTGTGCTTGTCACTCTTTTAATGCCTTGGAGGTTTGGCTCTTTATGCCTCAAGAACGAATTATTGTGCATGCCATCACGCCCAGGCCTTTAGGCCATCATATCAGTGCATTTTTGGTCTTGTTGTATCATGATATAACTCTGCTTTATGTTGTCCAAGTCATGCCATGTTTGGTTTTAATAGGTGTAGTGTAATACCCCTTTTGTAGCCTTGCATGCTTCATGCTTTTGGTCTTTTGTCCTATCTTGTATTGGCTAGGTTCAAGCATGTGTTTTAGTCTCACCTTGACCTACCATGGGACTGTTTTGGATGCCCTTGCCACTTTGAGGCTTGCTTTGCTTGGCCATAGTTTAATTTCCTTTGCTAGTTTCAAACTTTGAGCTTTCTTGCATGCTATGCTTGTCTTGTTGGAGTGGTTTGGCACCATTCCATGCATGATTTCAGGGCCTATAGTGTTGTCATACTTGCATGCTTTTCACCCTTTGAGCACTCTTGAGAGTTGTGCTCTTATGCCTAGGTGATAGGCCATTACATGTGCATGCTTTGTTTTGCATTTCATGCCATCATTTCATCTTATGGCCACTGATTTGGACATGATTGAGGTCTGTCCATTTTGGTTTAAGTCCATCTTTGCATGTTGTTGCATGTTTGCCTTTGCATGTCATTGCATGCTTGTCTTGCATGTTGTCGCATGCTTCTTCCATACTTGGTACATTGCATGTTGTTGCATGCTAGTTCCATTGCATATTGTTCCATGTTGTTACATTGCATCATGCTTGCATGTTTTACATTGCGTTCAATCAGATGTCGTATTGAATGCGAGGAAGATTGGTTCATTTAATACTTGAAGTGATGAAATGAGCCAATCTCCCTTAGTCTCCATTTCCTTTGATTCCTCATGATAAGGAGATGGTCTTGGTGTCTCATTTGTCATGCATTTATTGAAATTCGCACATGTTGGATCTTTGGCTATCATGCATCGAGATGCGTGATTGATGGTCTTGGATCCGATTATGCCTCTCCCTTGATGTTTGAGGTGATATGGCGTGGCATAGTACGTACATACCCTTGGGAGACCCTCCCTTTCCTCTATTTTGTGTTCTGCTGCAGCTTGGTGTCACAGCACACCAGTGGCCGGCAGCCTCTTATTATTGGCCGACAGACCTTCATTCTTGGCCGGCAGTGCCTTCTTTTGGCCGACAGGGGGGTCGGCAGCCACCTTTCATGGCCGGCAGGCCACTGGTGCACTCCTCACCACTGTTTTGGTGAGATCCAGCAGCTAGTTCTCAAGGACACCATGCAGACAGAGCCTCTTGAGAGCATTTGGAGAGCTTTTCGGGACGGCGACCGAGAGCATGCATCTTTTAACTTCAAACAGAGCTGAGGCAGCATTGTTCATTGCTTTCTTATTAGTTATCATGAATTTGTAATTAATTAATTAATTTGTTAATTAGTTAAAGTTTTGTAATAACTAGTTGTAGCTTGTTATTTAATTCAGTTGTGTAATAATTAGTCTAATTAGATTAGTTAGAATAGCTTAGCGTATTCATTCGGACCCTCCATTGAGAGGGCCAATTGTTGTAATAAGTGTGCGTGAGTGTGTGAATGTCTTCCAACCCCACGTCTTTCTTCTTTTTACATAACCACTTGCGATGGTTAGTTCTAGGTCATGTTTTGATTAGTATCCTTGTGCTTGCATATTTGCATCCATCCATCTGTCTTGCATGCATGGGGCTCGGCGCATCATACTAACTGCATTGTATTTCAATACCAAGTTGAATACATGTATCAATCGTTGCATTTCACATGCCGTCTTAGAATAGCCGAGCCTATCTTAACTGCATTTCGCATGTGTTGCATTAGGCATTGTTGACATAACTAGGATCATGCATTGATTACTAACTAGCTCTTGTTTTGTCTCGGAGTACACTGTAAGTGTTTATGCTTTAGCATCCTTGCATGAGTGTGAGTGTTGCCATGATAGCATGCTTGCCATGATGCTAACTGCTTATGTGTTTAATTGCATGAATGCCTGTGGATGAAGGCATCATTGCTTAAATTGGAACAATGCATCAAAATGTGCGTTTTAAGCCCACTTTGCGGAGTGGCAAAATCATGTTTTCTAAGCCTACTTGAGGGTGGCAAATCCACGTCTTAGCCTACTTGTGAGTAGCACCTTCAAACCATCTTCAAACGAGCATGAAATGTTTTGTTCCAACTTAGGCGATCTAGTCTATACTTGTGTGTTGTGCGCATCACATAGTAATTCTAAGCTAACAATCGGAATAAGAATGCATGTGTTGTCAAAAACAGAATATCATGTTAGTAAAAGCCAATCTTCGATTGGGCGAGCAGGGGTGCTCATTGCATGACCTTCCCGTCTCGTACCCAAGTTCCCGAGCTGAGACAACTTTGGTGATGACGGACACGTGGCCTTAGGCACGAGTCAGGGTTTCCTAAATTCTCCCAAAATAAAATATTTAGGTGGCGACTCTGTACCTAGCAAAGCAGTTCATGTTTGGCACTTCTTTATAAAAATTAGTTTTCCAAAATGATTTGCCGGATTTGGACTCTTTGGTGATTTATCAGTCTTGCATTGCACTTTGTAAGATTAGATTCAGAACCGTGACATTTGAGTCTGAACTGTAATAGCTCAGAACAAAACGAGATCTGTGCCATCGCGCGCGTGGATGTCAGAGAGTTCCCGGTAGCGCATCTACAAGGTGGCTCAATGCCTGAAAGAGGGCAAGAGCTGCATTGGTTTGGCTCTGGCCGAGACCCTGATGGGTTTAGATGCCTTTCATCGGCGAGAGACTACTTGATTTGCAGGGAGCCCGCTACTTCTTCAGGTATTGTTTCGCATCCTTTCTTATTTATGATTCCTCGCATCACTCGACACTCACTCTCTATTTTCATCTCTAAACCCTTTTCTTACTTTTTTTTATCCCTTCCCAGGTATGGCTCATGGATAAGCTAAAAGTAGTGGATCCTTGCCCCAAGTACTCGGCCAGATCTTACTTTTTTTGCCAAAGACTAGTGGATTCCCTTCAGAGGGATGGTGGTGCGACTGGATGTGCAGTAGATCTGCAGCTGACATAACTTTGCGTTGCCCCTAGCTTAATCTGACTGAGATGAGCGATAGCATGTCTCGACAGTCAAGTATACAATTAATTGGCCTTGCGCACTGCGTGTTCTATTTTACTTTTCAGTTCAGACGCCAATTTGAACATGATCAGACTTGTCCAGAAGAATGGGTGGAACACATAGCTTCATTTTCCATTCATGGCTCACACTTGCCTCGGTACCTCATTGCTTGGAGGATGAGAGAACTTCTGGCCCCTGCCCCTAGCTTCTGTTACACTCTTTCTGGCAAGTGCTTGGCTTGGCTTGAAGAGGAGGCACAGATTGGGCCAACTTTGGCTACAGAGACTTCCACAAGCACGAGCAGAGGACGCAGAACCACCTGACTTGTCTATGCCCCTAGTTTATTGCTTTGACCTTTCTTTTCAAGTTTATGATGTAAAACAGACTTTGATTTATATCAGAGAGTTGGAGAATGTACTTGTGTTGAAATCAATGGAATTAAAGTTGCGAGCACTAAAAATTTTTCTTTTGGTCCCAAAACGGTTAAGTTGTAAAAGGTAAATTTTGAGGAAAATCAACTTTTATTAAAAAATTTCAAAACCATTTTCGGAAACAATCACCGCTTAACAAGCATAGAATTAATCCTCAAGATGTACGGCCCAAAATCAGAAGATCACAACTGCCTATAACTGCGTTGCTCTATGTTCCAACTGGTCTTTTTGCGGCAAGAAGGTAAAACAACCGAGTTAGAAGATAGTGGACAAAGACGGCCAGCTCAAAATGAACGAGTAGGACAGTTGATCTGGAGATGGTTACGGCCGAACTTCAGGATGAAGTTTCCTACATATCCCAAAGATGGGAATCAAGCCTTACGTAGTTCGGTTCTGGTTCACTCGAGTATTAACTCTCTCCTTTTGTGCTCTAACTTTTGCCAAAGTCACCCTTTCAAATTTTTAACCATGCTAGCTCAGTTTTTCTATGTTTCTAATTTTTTATGTTCTAACTTTTGCCTAAGTCACCTTTCCGGGTTTTCAGCCTAGCGAGCCTCTCATAGATAGTATTTCTTCAACTTGTCCGTATTGATCGGCTGTGAAAACTCCAGGCCATCTAGGTCCATGAGAATAATCGCCCATCCTGACCAGATTGACTTGATGATATAAGGACCAGTCCAATTGGGTCAGAACTTGCCCGTAGGTTCATGGATAGGAGCTTGGTTGTCTTTCAGTACCATCTCTCATTCCTTGAGATTCCTGGACTTAACTTTCTTGTTAAAAGCACTGGCGATTCAGCACTGGTAGCCCTTGATGTGATATAATGCCCTTAACCTCCTTTCATTGAATAGCATTAACTCCTCAAACTTGCTATGTTGCCAATCCACCTTTGCTATCTGACACTTAGTCATAATTCGTAAGGACGATACTTCAATTTCGATTGGCAGAACGACTTCCATCCCGTACACTAGAGAATAGGGGGCTGCCCCTGTAGATGTCTGAATTGATGTTTTGTAGCCCCAGAGAGCAAATGGTAATTTATCTGGCCAGTCTTTGTAGGTCTTAACCATCTTCCGTAAGATATTCTTAACGTTCTTGTTGGCGGCCTCAACAGCTCCATTGGTCTATGGTCTATAGGTTAATGACTTGTGAAAAGCCACGTTATATTTCTCAAGCAGATCCACCGCCTCTATCTTGAAGTGTGAGCAGTTATTTGATATGATCTTGTTTGGGACTCCATATCGGCATATGATATTATTTCTGATGAACTTAGATACGTGTGACGCTTTCAGCATTGCATAGGACTGAGCTTCCACCCACTTCGTGAAGTAGTCAATCGCCACCAGAATGAACTCATGCCTATTTAATCCCTTTGGTGAGACTGCACCGATAACGTCGATTCCCTAAACTAAGAAAGGTCATGGCGAAGTCATATTGTAAAGCTTTGATAGCGGTATGTTCATGCGATTAACATGAATCTGGCATTTGTGGCATCACCGTACAAAACCAATGCAATCCTCCTCCATGGTTGACCAGTAATAACCTTGTTTGAGGATCTTCCAGGCTAGCATCACACCATTCATGTGTGCCTCACATTCTCCTCCGTGGATAGCCTCCATGAGACGCTTCGATTCCTCTTCCTCTACACACAGCTTGTGCATTCCCAGATGACCTTTCTTATACAACTTACTCTCACAGATGATAAATTGGACAGCCAGACGTCGTATTCCCCATTTATCCTTGGCATTTTCCCCTAGTGGATACATCTCCTTTTTCCAGAAAATTCCAAATATCGTAATACCAAGGGTTTTTGTCTTGCGCTTCATTTATTGCGATAATGGTCTCATAGGCCAGCACGTATTTCTATTCGATAATAATTGGACGCGCCTTCACTCCCAGCGGGATGTCTACCATAAAAGATAGAGTTGCCAAAGCATCAGCGAACCTGTTGTTCTCTATTAGTAGATGCGTAAATGTTAGCTTTTCAAACCTCAAAAGTATAATATTGAGGTTTTGATGGTAAACCTTCATTTTCTCCTCTTTGACTTTCCAATCTCCGTTTGCTTGAGAAACAACCAAATTCGAATCTTTGATAACATCCAACCTTATTGCCCCTAGTTCTAGGGTAGCCTTCAAACCAGCAATACACGCCTCATATTCTGCTCCGTTATTGAACACTTTGAACCGAAGTTTGAAGGCTAAGGGTATATGGAAATCATCGGGTGCTATTAGCAACACACTTATCCCATAACCGTACTGGTTAGACGCTTTGTTAAAGTACATCGTCCATGTTTCCTCTTCCACTAGCAGAATGTCTTCATCTAGGAATAGATATTCTATTGCCTCATCTCTTTCTACTGGGTGATCTGCCAAGAATTCCGCTACAGCTCTCCCTTAACAGATTTGCGCATGACATATCTAAAATCAAATTCAGAGAGAAGAAGCAGCCAACGAACTAGCCTACCCGTAAGCACATGTTTCTTAAAGAGATATTTGATGGGATATAATCTCGAAACTAGAATTACAGAGTGAGCTAACAAGTAGTGCCTTAACTTCCTAGTAGCACATACCAAGGCTAAACAAGCTTTTTCTAGGGGAGTGTAGTGGGTCCCATAGTCCAGCATCTTCTTGCTCAAGTAATAGATAGCCTTCTCCACTTTATCTTCAGATTCTTGAGCTAACATGCACCCAATGGTTGCGTCCGTCACTGACAAATACAGAATCAAAGGCTTCCTCGACTCTGGCGGTGACAATACGGGCGGATTCTGGAGGTTTTGTTTGACCTGCTTGAAGGCAAACTGACATCGATCGTCCCATTGAAACTTCTTTCTTTTCTTCAAGAGACCAAATAGTGGTTCACAAGTCAAGGTTAATTTGGAAATAAACAGCCTTATGAATTGCACCTTACCCAGAAAGCCGCGCAGCTTCTTTTCAATCCTTGATGGTGGCATTTCTAAGATGGCCTTGATTTTGAAAAGATCTACTTCAATTCCCCTGTGCGTGATCAAAAATCCCAGTATTTTCTCTACCGTTACGCCGAAGGTGCATTTTTGCAATTATAACCTCAATCTGTATTCCCTGATCCGTTGAAAGAATTTTTCCAGTGCGGTGTAGTAGCCTTCTCACTCTTTGGACTTGATAATCATGTCGTCCACATACACCTCAACCTCTTTGTGGATCATGTCATGCAAAATGGTGGTCACAGCCCTCTGATAAGTAGCCCCAGCATTCTTCAACCCAAAAGGCATGACTCGATAGCAGTACGTACCCTATGGTGTGGTAAAAGCGGTCTTCTCTCTATTTTCCGGTGCCATCAGAATCTGATTGTACCTAGAAAACCCATCCATAAACGAAAGCAAGGCATGGCCAGCAGTAAAGTCTACCAACTCATCTATGTGCGACAATGAAGAGTCATCCTTCGAACTCGCTTTGTTCAAGTCCTGAAAGTCGACACAAACCCGAATTATGCTGCCTTTCTTCAGCACTGGGACAATATTTGCCAACCAGGTCAAATACTCGAATACTAACAAGAATCCTGCATCAATCTGCTTGGTAACCTCCTTCTTGATTTTCAATGCCCAATCTGGATGAATTCGGTGCAGCTTTTGTTTGACTAGTCGGGCCTCAGGGTCAAGAGGGATCCAATGCTGTACATTCTCAGGGTTGATTCCAGGCATGTCTTCATAGGACCACGCAAAAACATCTTTGAAATTTTTTAATAAAGCGATTAAATGCTCGCGTTTCTCTAAAAACAACGTGGACCCGATCTAGACCAAGCGCGGATCCTTCTCAGTACCCACATTAATGGCAATGATTTCATCAATACAGAGCTTAGCATGCCTCTCCTCCTCTCAATTAATCAAGTTTTTCAAAGCCAGAGGAATTTCTTTATCTTTGCTTTCGTTAAAATTCTAAAAATCTTGGTCAATACAATAAACCAATGGCATAGAGTAGTACATAGAATCTGCAGTGTTCTCATTCATAAGTTCTAGCTCTTCTGTTACAACAGACTCAAAAGCAAAAGAAAAAGAAGACCTTAACAGGACCTTGGCATCCAGGTTAGCACCCCCAGGAATGCCAGACTTAGATCCCCTAGACTGACTTGAATTTGTTCCCGACCCCACAGACTCAGTGGAATCAGATTCTGGCTCATCATCATCCAATTCTGAGCTAGAAAGAAAGCCCTTTCTCCAGCTGCCAAGTAAGAAATGGTGCCCTCAATGCATCCAGAATACCACTGGTTGGGTCCACACATGGTTTCTCCCCGGTCATGGAGATAGTAAAGTTATCCCTCAAGTTCTCCGAGTTGGTTGAGGGATATGTCAAGAGATCAGCTAGTGTTGCCCCTATGTCAACGTCACTATTACCTGAATCATCCTCTTTGCTCTGGCTAATGTTGATGCTTGGTTCAGCCCTTTCCTTATCACTGTCCTGTAGTTGTAGATCAAAGAAAATCTCAAATCTGGGGACGTGCTTCTTTGAGGAATTTACCCAAGGCTCGGGAAAGCTGCAAAAAGGGAAATCCTCTCCTTCTCGAACAAAATGGCCATTCAACGTCCCGCGGATTGGCCTGTGGATGAGCTTATAATGCTTTCCAGCTCTCCTAGCTTTGGCTCTACCTTTCATTTCCTCTTCCTTTCTGATCTAGTCCTCTCTGGTTGGTACATATCCCAACCCAAAGGCATGCAGGTTGTGTGGCGCCTCTGCCAATGCTACAACACACTTCCGTCCACTCTTTTCGAGCCTTATTCCTGGAACATGTTGTAGCTTGTTCATGAAGTAGACGGACTGAGCACTAACATACATACCTTCGTCTACAGCCAAAAGTGTAAGTGTCTGCACTACTCGGGCTTGAACCAAAGTAAATCCCGAGAGGAATACATCTTCATCGCCATGATTGATCCCGAGCATTGGCATAGTCACTTCTGGAGGCGGGTGGATGGATGAGTTCCTAAAACTGTTACTACTCCTGCCTCATAAGGATACTTCAACATCTGATAGAGGGAGTAGGAGACAACCTTTATGTGATGTAGCCAAGGCCTTCCTAACAACAGGTTAAAGGTTGTTGGCACATCCAGTATGTGGAACTTGATCTCTTGCTCAAACGGGCCCACCTAGACTCGCACTTTCACTGTACCTATGACCTCTCTGCTTGTATAGTCATACGCCCGTATCACCTGGGCTGTGGGGATAATGTCTGCTGGTTTGAGGCCAACCGCATAGGCAATTCGGGAAGGACAAACATTAATGACAGAACTAGTATTTACCAACAACACTGGCACCCACTTCTCTCTACACTCTACAAAGATGTATAATGGATTGTTATCCGACAGCAGCTCTTTGTCAAAGAAAGTAAGCATTGGCTTGGCTCCACTTGGAAAGACCAAACCCACAAGTTGCTCGGGGCATAGTAACGATGGATAATTTAGCCTTGTCCATTGCCGACAATACTGCCTGTCAGTGCACCCGTGAAGCCATGAAATGTCCCCAGATAAGGATATCGGCTTGAATTTTCTTGAGCTGCTTCAGAACTAGCTCTTCTTCTAGTTATTTTTCCTTCTATTTCTCGACCTCCTTGTCCTTTCCTGATGGCTCTGCTTGATCTAGGTGTGGCGGTTTAAAGTACCGTCCACTTCAGGAAAGATGGTCTATGTCCTCGACATACCATGTATTATTTGGGACACAATCTCCCCAGTCTTCGTCAGTATGGGCTAGATGTAAATCATTGTCATCCCACCACTCACCATCAGCCACCGACATACAGTTGTCTAGCTCTACCTGAATCATATTTACAGTGTAAATGTCCCTCTCAAGGCGACATGTAGTTGCGGTTTTTTGGTTGTTTTTAATTCTTTTTCTTTTAACCTGTCTCGACGCAGCTTCCTGTCTAGTATCTATTGTTTCCATAATACCCACGGCTTGAGTGGGTTTCCCCTCACATGTGCCCTCTGGCAGTTTTCCTTTCTCGTAAGCCTCCCCGGCTACCACAGCTAACTCAGCTTTCTCTCCCTCTATTTTACCCCCAGCTTCTTCTTCCTTGTCTGGCTCATCACTCAGCCAACCGGTAGCATCAGTTGATCCGTTCAGGTTAAACCACACAATCTATACATCTCCCTGATCATGCTCATCGAAGAACTACAAGTTGTCCTGATCTTCTTCTAGGTCGGCCAGATCGTCCAATCCCTGGTTCGCGCCATCCTCCATGACCACATTAATGTTTGCTGAGGCTAGTAGCACCACCTCAGGCCTAAGTTGAGTGGTATAAACAATATAATGACTTGGGTCGTACTCGCTTTTGGATGAGTCCCCAGGGCATTCTGATAGCAAGCCAGTACCTCTCTTCGAGGTCAACATCCCCTCTACTGTGGGTGTTATCACCACTGATCTAGAAAGCTCATGTTGTAGGTTAAACATGTCCATCATGCATAAATCTGTGCCCTCAGGAATGAACAACATCGTTTTTGGTAAGTGGGAAGGAGTAATATATACGCTGGGGTCATAAAAGGTGGCCAGTGTATGGATAAGGTTTAGGTTTCGAGGTGGGGGGCTTGATTATGGGCTGGGAGCGAATTTGTGGTTACATTTGGCTTCTGGGGTGGAGCGATGACCTTGTTGTCAATGAGATCTTGAATCTCATGACACAAGAGGTAGCATTGGTTAGTTCAGTGACTGTGCTGTTGGTGGAACGCACAGTATTTTGTAGGGTCATGCTTGGATGGAAGAGGGTCGGGAAGTGGGCGAGGTTCTAAGGGTTTCAAATGCCCTTTCTTGATCAGCACCTGCATGGCTTTGGACAGGGTCATGTATAGTAGATGAAAAATTCTACTCGAGGGTCAGGTAGGGTTGGATGATGTTTGTCGACCTATGTTCGCGAAGGGGTCGGCGGTTTTCGTTGTGGTGACAATACTTACGTCAGACGACCTCACAGTTGTGCTACCGCTGGCTGCATTGGAACTACGAACAAACGGCCTCTTAGTCGGCTCCTTATCGTCAGTAATAATCCCCTATTTCATGGCATTTTCAATTTGTACCCTCATTTCATGAAGCTTTATGAAAATAGTGGGAGAACAATCATTTTCTGCAATAACTTCCTATACAGGTTTCAGACAACCATTTTAATCTAATCTTTTCTCTGATGGTTGAATAGTCATCATGGATGCTTTAGCCCTCCATCTTGTCACAAATTCAGAGAAGCCTTCTTTTGGCTCTTGACGCGTTGCCTCCAGATCACGAGTTGTGACCTCGATTTGCATGTTGTAAGAGTACTAAGTGATGAAGAACTCGACTAACTCCTCCCAGTTCTGTTTTACTGAATCTTCTAACTTGGCATACCAAATGGTACCTATGCCTGACATAGTGCGACCAAAAAGTGATAGCTTTTGCAGTTTAGTTAAGCCCATCGGCCGCCAGATATCCGAAAACAACCGTAAGTGAACCATCGGGTCTCTGGAACCATCAAAGCGGTTAATGTGTGGCATCTTGAATAGCTCCGGTAATGTAACTGCAGATTCGGTGTATCCATCTTCTATGTTTGGAATGGAATTGACCCCTTGCGCTTTTTTGAATAGCTTCTCCAATTTGTTGACTTTGAGCGCAGTAGGATCAACCTCGAATTCGAACGGTGCCTCGGTCTGATAAACCGAGGCTTTGGATGCTTGTACTGGGATGGGTTCTATTGGGATTGGAACAACCGGAATACCCTCAGTTTGTCGATCCTGAGCAACAGCAGTATTAGCAGTGGCACCGGGCACAGGGATAGTCACGATGGGTACATGGGACGCAGAGGCCGCAGCCAGCTGCGATTGCTATTGTTGTAGCCTAGTTATAACCTTAGCATGATGGGTTGCATCATGCTGCAGTGCCTCAGCTGTTTGTTGCGGTTGGAGTATTAAGTCCTCCATATTTGCCCAGGGATACTGTGCCATTGGAATAGGTGACTGTTCTCATGCTAAACTAGAAGTAGTTGACCATTCTCGAACCGGGATGAATGCAAGTGAACTAAGAGGTGACTGTTGTAAAAATTGGATAGGTGAACTTTGTCTGATTCTTCTCCGTCTTATAACTGATAACAATGAGGCAAACACAGGCTGTCTCCAAACAAGATCTCTGACCTTGCACAGTCTTCCAACATGGGTCCAGAGTACTTGGGGGATATTAGAACCTTCTAAACTATAGTTTCTAACTACCTGGCAAAACAAAATAAAGAAAAAGAACAGTAATCAAAAACCACACAGCACCCCAGCTAAGATGATATCAGCACAGACATGATCAAGGCTGTAAGATTGTACTCCACACCAAATCCTACCCCAAAACAAATACCAACCTTACAACTAATATGCACATTCCTGTACAGTTTCATTGTAAAGTACATACTAGTAAAATGAGCCAAAACACCCCTATGAGGAGGAAAGGTTACCTTGTCCTAGTTTTTGTCATGAACTAGAGCTTCACTATTTCAATCAAGCAGTTTCACGTAATCCTGCATGCGGGTGAACATCATGTCCTAGTTTGGAACAATCACTATGTCTTACTACATGCAGCGAGGCCAAATGGTCAAAGAGGGTACCTCAACAAGACTACCTAATATACCTCTCACACCTATCACCGATAAGTGAAAGGAGGATCAAGCGGTATAGCGGTAGTCCAGATCCAAGGGTTGTGTTTCCAACATAGCAGAGCCCACGACCAGTCAGCCTTTTGGTGAGCATTTTAGGCAAGCTTCCAGCAAACTGTCTAGGAATAGCAGATGGAAAACACAGTGACTTATATTAACCATGCAAATGCAAATGAAAAGAACATATATATGTAGATAAAATTTCACATTATGAAGTCCACGTCAAGTTCTCTAATTTCCCTAGCAGAGTTGCCAGAAACTGTAGCTTGCTTTTCATGCTCCTTTCGGATACGATAGCCCTATAGTTTGAACTTACGTGGTTCTGAATTTGATTTCACAAGTGTAATGTAAACTAAATAAACACAAATGAGTCCAAATCTGATAATTCTTTTGAAAAATCAATTTTGAATAAAAAAATGCCAAAAATTGACTGTTTTACTAGATTATGGAGTCGCCACCTAAATATTTCTAGAAGATTTAAGAAACCCGAGACTCGTGCCAAAGGCCACTTATACATCATCACCAAAGTGTCTCAACTTGGGAACTAAGGTACGAGAGGGAAAGGTCATGAATTGAGCACCCCACTCGCCCGATCAAAGATCGGCCTCTACTAATCATGATGTGATTCTTATTTACATGATATGCTCTTGTTCTGATTCATTTAGGCTATTTTACTATGTGGCGCACACAAGTATAGACTAATTTGAAAAAATTGGAACACTTTGATTTTATGGTTGTTTTGAAAATTATTTTGAATATGTATCACTTGAAAAAGGAATCCCATATGTACATTCATCAAATTATCCCAATTTGAACAATTAGCCTTCATCTATAGGCATTCAAATAGATATATCACTTAAGCACTTAGTCTCATGGAAGATATGCTTAACATGGCAACAATCACACACAATGCAACATGCTAAAGCAATAGGTGCTCACCTAGTACTCCAAGGCAAGCCAAACAAAACAAAATAATTAGAAAACATGCATGCTTCTAAATAATGCAACATGACTGATGCAACACATGCAATCATGCAAATAATAAGTTCGGCTACTAGCATGGCATTTGATTCAATCCAAGACATGGATAAAGCATGTATTCAATTAAAGATTTTTATCTTGACATTGGTTAGAATGATGAGCCGAACTCTTATGTATGCAACATGAGTGGATGCAAGTCATAAAAAAATGCTAAAGAAACATGATGCTCTATGCTACCATTATAAGCGGAGAAATAAAAGGGAGAAAGAAATGGGGGTTGGAAAATATACACACATTATTACATGTTTTGCCTTCACGCAAGAGGGTCCGAATGGGTGTCCAAGTGTCCGAATTAACTAGTTATTACAAAACCGAATGATTAATGAATAGGTAATGATCTATTACATATCCAAATAAATTCTAACTTGACCAGCTATCTAATGTATTACAACAAGGATATTTATAACACTAATTACAACAATGAAATTGCAAAAATAATTATTTACAACAATAATAATACAAGCAACAATGCGGCACAATGATTGCATGCATAGTGTCAAGAAACTGCTCTGTTTGCCCAGACTTGCTCTATTTCACCCTCAGCCACTGCCCTCTTTTTCTGCCAGAATTCACTGTTTACCAAACATTGGGGGCCGGCCTGCCCCAAATGAGACCCGATTAGGTCCAAAAACAACTGGTTGTGCCCTAATTTCATGCCAAAAAATATTTTTGTGCTCTGAGATAAGAACAGTGCAGACAGAGTCTTTCTAGGCCCTATTTCTTCTATTCTTCTCTATCATGGGGAAGTCAAGAGAAGAACGAATTCGAGTCTGAAACCGCTAATGATAGCAAGTTGATTGCTTGATGATTTCGGGCACGTTTAGACAAAATTTTAGTAAATGCAATGAATGTGACCACCCCTCCCTCCTATCATGGAAATTCAAAAAGGGAGGTAGACACGTATCAAGACTCATCAAAACATCATGCATTTGTATGTGACGATTCTTGGCATGATGGATTTGGCATAACGTCCAGCCGAATCCAACTATTCTAAACCTTTTTCTTTATGTCAGTTTCATTGATTTTTAACCAATTTTGTTAGTCTTTTCCATTCCTTAGTCCATTTGTCCAAAGTGATAGTTAAGTCCACTAAGTGAGAAGAAACATCAAATGAGAGGCGATTCTTGGCATAAAAGAGAGGCTACACCTTGACGATGAACCTCCGTAAAGGTTAAGCCATTAAACATAGGTCTCTTTCCCATGCCTTGAATAACAATCAATCTTTTGAGATAACTCTCAAACAAAAGAAAAAAGAAAAGAAAAGAGGGAAAGCGCAGAAATTGTTACACGAGATTGATTATTACAGTAACACTCTTAACATGAAAACCAAGCAAAGTAAAGCTATTAGCTCAAATGACACGATGTCTGAGGCCTAAACAACAGAAACCATGAGGACTTACAACACAACGAGCGAAGTATTCAAAGCCTAAATGAATTAAATAAATTAAATCAACCCTAAACAGCCTCTAAACATGAAAAAAAAATAGCTACAAGTGTATGAAAGAGCACAAAAAGATAGGTAATAACAAGGAGATACCAAACTAGCAATAACAAGGAGAGATGGCTAACCCCTCCACTTTTGAGACTTCAAACCATGTTTTTCAGCCCTTTTTAAACTCTAAAAATCAGTGTAAAAGTCAAAGAAGAAAATGTAAAAATAAGGGGATGAGCTATGGAGTTAGGTGCAAGTACGGATGTTAATCGTTACTACCTTTAGTATCTATTCAAACCCAAGTTTCAACACTTGAAATGGATCCAAAACTGCACAAGAACACAAGAAATAGATAGAGATAGATTGAAATGAAAGCAAAAACAAAGGTGACAAGCTTATACCTCTTGAAGAGAGTAAGCTTTGATTGTTGATCAAACTCAATCCTAGCACACTCTCACGGATGAATTATGATTCTCAAGGATCAACCAAGGCTCCAAGGTTAAGGTTTGAGGGTGTATATAGTGTATAGATATAACTCAAAGATGGCAAGCTTGCTCAAAGATGGCTTGCACAAGAAGAAGGAGCTCTCAAGTGAGTATATTGGCTCTTTGGAAATTGTCCAATCCTCAAAACAGAGATATATGCTCGTATTTATAGAATTTGAGCAAAATAGGTCAAAAATATCTTCAAAAATATACAGTTGGCGGACTCTTGCCTAGAATAGTGTTTCTCGCTAACAAGGCACGACCGGCCCCAAATGGCCATGGCCGGCTCCCAATGGGGCACGGCCAGGCCCTAATGTGCTCTCTTGTTCCTCTACTTCAGGCTCAGTGTAGTGTGGCACAATATACAAAAAGGGACCTTTGAGGTAAGAACCAGGTAAATATGACAGTTTTGGGACTATTTTCGAGCTCAACCTTAGATTCCTTCGAATCATACACAATGCAACTTTCATCATCAAGTGCACAGGACAAAGCACCTGAGTCTTGCGGGCAGTCAAAAATGGGGTGTCTACATGTGCATTTAATCCTATACTAGCTATTGCGATTCCTAATCGATTTTGGGATAGAGGAGATCCGAGAAGATCTAGTTCATGCGAAAAATTGTTCCATGGTAGCAATGAAGTATACCTACAGTGTTTGAGATGTGAAGTCTGTGGAGGTGGATGAAGAAGACCAGGACATCTTGGAAGGATGATGAGAAAAAGCCAGCTAACAAGAGTTAGGAACCATTGAAGAAAATCATGGTGAGTAGCAGAGATGAAGAATGATTATTTCTTCTCGGCTCCAAGCTAGTTGAGAAGGAGGAAAAAAAACTTGAAGCTTTCCCTGGGGAAAACATTGAGATGTTTACATGGACACCGTATGAGATACCATGAATTAGTCCCAACCTAACCTGTCACCAACTAAATGTAGACAAAGCGAAAAAACCAGTGATTCTGAGAGCGAGAAGGCCTACCATGATTCATGCAAAAGCAGTGGAAAAAGAGGTAGAGAAGTTGTTGTAAGCACAAGAAAACAGGGAAGTTGTAGCTTGCTTTTCATGCTCATCGGAGGGGTTTAGTCTCCTCAAATACGATAGCCCTTCAATTCGGACTCCCGTGGTTCTGAATCTAGTTTCAGAAATGCAATGTGAAACAAAAAAAAAAACTCAAATGAGAGTCCAAATTCAGCAAATCTTTAGAAAATCGATTTACAATCAGAAATGCCAAAAATGGACTGCATTGCTAGATTTTAGAGTCGCCACCTAAATGTTTTTGGACAATTTAGGAAACCCATGACTCGTGCCAAAGGCCACTTGTCCGTCATAACCAAAGTGTCTTGGGTCGGGAACTTAGATATGAGAGAGGAAGGTCATGAATTGAGCACCCCACTCACCCAATCAAAGATCGGCCTCTACTAATCATGATGTGATTTTTACCTACAGTATATGCTCTTGTTCTGATTATTAACGCTAACTTTACTATGTGAGGCACAAAAATATAGACAAAGTCACTCGCTTTGGAATGCTTTGATTTTATGCTTTGTTTGAAAAGAGTTTCGAATATGCGCTATTTGAAAAAGTCAGCTCATATATGCATTAATCAAATCATCTCAATTCAAGCAAACTAGCCTTCACCCACAAACATTCAATAGGTATATCAAATAAGCACTTAGCCTTATGGTAATATTCTTGATATGGTAACACCAACATACATGCAATATGCTAAACCAAAAAAAATGCTCACCTAGTACTCAACCGAGGCAAGCCAATCAAAGATCGGCCTATACTAATCATCATATGATTTTTACCTACAGTATATGCTCTTGTTTTGATTATTCATGCTAACTTTACTATGTGAGGCACACAAATATAGACAAAGTCACTCACTTTGGAATGCTTTGATTTCATGCTTTGTTTGAAAAGAGTTTTGAATATGTGCTATTTGAAAAAGTCAGCTCATATATGCATTAATCAAATCGTCTCAATTCAAGCGAACTAGCCTTTACCCACAAGCATTCAATAGGTATATCAAATAAGCACTTAGCCTTATGGTAATATTCTTGATATGGCAACACCAACATACATGCAATATGCTAAACCAAAAAAATGCTTACCTAGTACTCAACCGAGGCAAGCCAAAGAGAAGAAAATAATTAGAAAAATACATGTTCTACTATGTGAGTGATTAATGTAACACATACAAAATGCAACTACTAGGTTCAGTTTATTAACATGGCATATGGCTCAACTCAAATCATGCAATAGAGCACGTATTCAAGTAAGTAGGAAATGACAATTGTGGGGAATTGGTTTGGAAATACTCTTCGGATCCTGGGAGACGCTAGTGATCCTCAGCTAGTCACCTGAAAAGAAATAAACACTCCGGTCGGGGGTGCCGGAATTAGCACTCCGACGGACAAGTTAGTTCAGACGCTCAGGATAGCCTATTTACCAATTTTGTGAAGTGATTCTTACATACCTTTCTATAACCGTTGTTCTTGTATTTATACCTGTTCTTCTTGATCCTCGGGGCCAGGGCCTACTTTTAATCATTGTCCTTTCCTTTATTTGGCCCTAAGTACTTATACCTTATTCGGCACATATATTCTATTCGGCTCCCCGCTCTCGTAGGATATAGCCGATTAATATCAGTCTTCCAAAGATACACACCATCTGATCTTTCCATTATTCGGCCCCCACAATTGCCCCCTGAACTCCTCATTGACGGAAGTTAATCGGCGTGTTCGGTCTTGAATTGGAAAAGTTAAAATAGGTCAGGCGGCTTCGCGTACCCCAATATAGATGTCAGGATGCGAACACATTTTCGTTCATCATTATGCTTTCCCGCCTCAACCTTGCGTCTCGCATTTATTGTGATTTGAAATTTTAGTCCTTTCGAATGCACAGTTCGTCGAGTATTCGAGACTCTTGGACCGCCAGCAGATATCCCTTCTCTGACTCGCATTCTCTGCAACTCTTCTCCGTCTACCCTCGTCTCCCTTGTTCCTCGTAAGTCTTCTTCTATTTTCTTTGCAATCTTACTTTTTGTTTATCGCTTTCATTTTGGTGAACCCGTTATTCCCTGTGAAAATGGCCAAACACTTGAAAGACCTCCTTTCTGAGGGTCGTGTCTCCGGATTCCGGCGACACTTTTCCATCCCCGACGATGTTTATCTATCTCTAGTGACGGACAACAATCTGGATATGAAGAGAGAGGAACAAAATTGAATCGTCTTTCCTCTCCTATCCATTGCAGAGGGCGGGGTTAGCTTTCCCCTACATCCGTTCCTTAGGGCCGTCCTCCGCTATTGGGGTCTGATTCCTTCTCAGCCCAACGTGAACTTTTTTCGGATCGTAAAATCGTAGAGTTGAACCGGCGCCTCAAGATCGACCTTCGGATTCCGGGCATTCGGCACTGCTATGCTTTAGCCAAATCCTCCGATCTGCTTGGGCGGCACTTTCTTAGGGCCAAGGATACTGACCATCATTTGGTAACCATGCTCGCCAGTTTTGGCAAGCGTGTGGATGACGTAATGGTCAATATCCGAGAGAACTAGGAATTTGGTGAAAGCGAGGATCGCCTAGACCCTATTCCCAGACGGAGGGGTGAACCAGGTTGCCATGTGCCTCCTTGTGTTTTACTGAACTTTTCTTTTACTCGGCTTTCCCCCTGTGTCTAACCCCTTGCCTTTGTAGGCAGTAATTTGAAGAAGATTCTGGTTTCTGCCGACGACGCGGTCCTTTCGCAGGTTGTGACTGCACTCGGATGCTTCAGCTGTCCGAACTTACAGAAGCAAGGGAGAGCGGCCCACATACTTCTTCGATACGAGCCTACTTACACTACTTTTTCGGCCGCTGACAATATTCCAATTCCATCCGGCGATCGACAGCTTGTGGCTCTTATTTTCCCTAGCTTCAAAAGTCTCAGACAAGTTGGCCTCGAGGCCTCTAACTCGGGGCAAGACGTCGAGCCGATGTTAGAGGTAGTCGCCGAACCAAACAGAGAGTTTGTTGAGGAGGCTGAAGAGGTTGGCGAGGCCCTAAACTCGGCGTTTGAGGCAGCCACACGTAGTCAGCCTACCTCGCCGTCCGCTTCGAGCCGGGCCGAGTTTTCTTTTGGAGATATTTTTGGAGGTTTGGGAGATTTACCCGGTGATTTTTTTGAAGGTATGGCTAGGGAAAGCCTCACGCAAATGGCTCGAAAGAAAAATGTCGAGCGTATGGCCGCCCGAAAAAAGGCCGAGGCCGCCCGTTCTGGGCCTGCCTTGGTTGAGACTTCCGAACCCGTTATTGAAGAGCCGGCTAAGATTGTTGAGGCCGAAAAGGCGAAAGAGGTCGAACAACCGGTCATTGATGAACGGTTGATTCCGGAAGAGCTGGGCAAGAAGCGTAGCGCCGAGGGAGAGGCCGGTTTAGAAGACAGTCTTGCCGACAAAAGGCCTCGCTTAGAAGAATCGGGCGTGGTTGTTCCTTTTATTGTTCAGCCAAAGATTAGAGACACGTCGATTCCTTCTGATGCATCCATCATTACCGACTCGGCGGTAGCCTTGAGCCTGGCAGTGTCAATCTCCTTACCAGCTGATAAGGCATCCTTTCATGCCGTGTCGGATTTGGTGGCCATAGCCCTATCTGCGCAGTCGGCCATTTTGGTAGGTGAACTTTGACTTGTTTTGATTTTGGTTGCCTATGGCATCTAACGATCACAACTCGTTTTGCAGACGGTTGGCAGGATCATCGACTTGGGCCGCCGCCTACACGACGCCCTTGAGAGGATTGACTGTTTGCAGTCGAAAGTGGTCGATCAAAAGAGTAGGGTCGAGTTTGAGATGATGAGGGCCGCTATGGAGGCTGTGCAAGCCGAAGCCGAAGCGGAAAGGGCTCGGGCTGCCGATCAGCACCGTTCTGAAGCCAAAGATAGGGCGAATGTGAGCAAAGAATCACTTAGGCTAGCCGAGGAGGCGCTTACCAGCATGGAGATTGAGTTAGCAGAGTTGAAGGCGGCCAAGGAAAAGGCAGAATCTGAGGCTTCTGCCGCATTCGAGGCAGGAAAAGGCGTCGCCTTCAAAGAATACGTAGATGAAGTCCCCAGGTTTGAGAATCAGGGGTTCAAACATGGGTGGCTCAAGGCCTTTGGTGCCGTTGGGGTTACATTGGCCTTACCAATTCCTTATGAGCAGGTGGACGTTGAGCCACTTGAGTCTGACCCCGAGGATTGATCTGGGAGTCAGTCGAATTTTATGAAATACTTTCCCTTTTAATGTATGTTTTTGTTTTTAGGACTTTTGTTGGTTCCAAGTAGTTTTCATGTATAAATTGGCTATTGTCTGCGCTCAGTTTATTAATGAAAATTATCTTCTTGTGTCACTACTAATGCGCAGTTTGTGATGTTATGTTGGTGTAAAATGTTTGCCTTTCACTACTTTAGTTAGAATGACTACTCTGTTGACCTTTCTATGATTGAATATCATGATTAATCTGCCCTTGCCCTAAGCGGTGCATGATCATTCGTGCGCCTGAGGAGGCAAACTTAGTTTTGTTGTTGATTCGTGAGCCGGCTGGGGCACATAAGCCGAATATATTGATTAATCTATCACGCCCTTGCCCTAGGCGGGGCATGATCATTCTGAAGTCGATTCGTGAGCTGATTGGGGCACATAAGCCGAATAGATTGATTAATCTATCACGCCCTTGCCCCAGGCTGGGCATGATCATTCTGAAATCGATTCGTGAGCTGGCTGGGGCACCTAAGCCGAATGGATTGATTAATCTATCCCGCCCTTGCCCCAGGCTCGGCATGATCATTCTGAAGTCGATTCCTGAGCCGGCTGGGGCACATAAGCCAAATAGATTGATTAATTTATCACACCCTTGCCCCAGGCTGGGGCATGATCCTTCTGAAGTCGATTCGTGAGCAGGCTGGGGCACATAAGCTGAATGGATTGATTAATCTATCCCGCCTTTGCCCCAGGCTGGGCATGATCGTTCTGAAGTCGATTCGTGAGCCGGCTAGGGCACATAAGCTGAATAGATTGATTAATCTATCCCGTCCTTGCCCCAGGCTGGGCATGATCATTTTGAAGTCGATTCGTGAGCCGACTGGGGCACCTAAGCCGAATTGATTGATTAATCTATCACACCCTTGCCCTAGGCTGGAGCACATAAGCCGAATGGATTGATTAATTTATCCCGCCCTTGCCCCAGGCTGGGCATGATCGTTCTGAAGTCGATTCGTGAGCCGGCTGGGGCACATAAGCTGAATAGATTGATTAATCTATCCTGTCCTTGCCCCAGGCTGGGCATGATCATTCTGAAGTCCATTCGTGAGCCGACTGAGGCACCTAAGCTAAATGGATTGATTAATCTATCACGCCATTGCCCCAGGCTGGGGCACATAAGCCGAATGGATTGATTAATCTATCCCGCCCTTGCCCTAGGCTGGGCATGATCATTCTGAAGTCGATTCGTGAGCCGACTGGGGCACCTAAGCCGAATGGATTGATTAATCTATCACGCCCTTGCCCCAGGCTGGGCATGATCATTCTGAAATCGATTCGTGAGCCGACTGGGCACCTAGGCCGAATGGATTGATTAATATATCCCGCCCTTGCCCCAGGCGGGGCATGATCGTTCTGAAGTCGATTCGTGAGCCGGCAGGGGCACATAAGCCGAATAGATTGATTAATCTATCCCGCCCTTGCCCCAGGCTGGGCATGATCATTCTGAAGTTGATTCATCAGCCGACTGGGGCAGCTAAGCCGGATGGATTCATTAATCTATCCCATTCTTGCCCCAGGCGAGCATGATCATTCAGGCACCGGCGGGTCTATCCAGTCGGCGCTGGGCGATTGAGGTTTTCACAATTAATGAAATTGCCTCGAGGGTGCTGCCTCTGTGAAGGATAAATGATTATGGGTATAACTTTTATGAATACAGTAAACAACTAACTCCAGCTTTTGAAGGAATCATGTGAATGTCGAACAGACTTTTCTTTAACAGCAGAGGGGAAGCGAAGACGCTAGCTGAGCTGGGTGGAGACATGCATCGAGGTGGTGACCCTTCGCGCACCGGGGGTAGGAGTTCCAGGGATCGAGAGAGGCGTCAGTCTCCCCGACGTCGGAGTAGGTTACCCAGGCGGGACAAGCAGTCGCAGGGCGGGTCTTCTCAACCCCGAGTTGAGAAGGGATCTGACTCGAATCCGTGCCCATTAAGCTTTGCGGTGTTTGTGGGGAATAGACCCATAACAGAGGCGGATTCGATCGTGCGGGACCCAAATGTAGCGATTGAGTTTGCTCGATAAATTTTTCCTCCTGAGGTTCAGCAATCGATGGTAGGTCGTCAGGACTACGAAGTATTTCGCGAAGGCATTCATAGGGCAGTGAAGGGGCTTTACACTGCCTATGAAATCAGCATGCGGTTGCGCGCTGCCCGCCAAGAGATGGAGAAGAAAGAGGAACGTATTCAAAGTTTGGAGGCTCGCGCAGAGGCGGCTGAGCGCGAGTTATGGAAGACCAAGGTGGCCCAGGCACAAACTGCCAGGCACGGAAATCCAATCGTGGAAGAAAGGGTTACCAGTCGACTCATCAGTTTCGCGCTTGCCGACGGCAAATATGTTCGCACTAGAGAACGTGAAGGGGAGGGCCTATGAGAAAGGCTTTCATGACGGCCGAAAAGTTGGAATCGAAAAGACAAAGGAAAAACTTGCCAAAGAAGTTTGCCAATGTAAAAATCGTGGATTTAGGCATGGTTGGATCATGGCATCTCAAGCCGCAGAAGCTCTTCGAGCGTCGGGCATTAATTCGGCATCGCCATTCTACCACAATAAACATTTTCCGTTTTCTTCTTTTGAGGTCGAGAAGAGTGAGGATGAGGGTGATGCCGTATAAGTGCACTTGTTGTAAGGTTGAAACGCAGATCGCGTTGAAAACTATGTAATATATTGCCTGTTTTATCAAATAAAAAGCGTTCTATGATAAATATTTTGTTGCAGTTCGTATTTGGTATGTATGCGTTTCGTTTCTGTATATGTTTGAATGGATGTATAAACGTTGATCGGCAGGGTCGACCCATACGTGATAGCCGTTTATCCCTGAATGAGGCTATTCTAACTTGAGGAAGCCCAAAGCCAGTGGGTAAGGTGGCTGCGGCAAATTCAACTCAGCTCAGGGCCTAGATTTTCGGACGGTGCACGTGCTTCAAAAAGTCGTTTGGATAACTACATCGTGGTGAATGTCAACCGACGTTTTTCTCGTGGAGTTTAGAGTTAGTGAAATCGCCTCGGGATTGGGGCCTCGAGATCGCTGCCAGTATTGAAAATAAAAGGAGTGGGCACTTCGCGCAGATAAACAATCACTCATGTGTGGTGGAATAAGTAGGGATGTTAGTTAGAGAGACTGGAGTTTAGCCGATCTTGGTGTTGCCATGGAGCGCGGCAAAGGACCCATCCGTATGGGAAGTAGGGCGTCCAAACGTTGGCATGAATCTTCGAGTCGTCGAAGCAGATCACCCCGAAAGGAAAAGCAACGACCGTCGAGTTTTTATTCTTCCTTGTCCTGGATCTTTGCCTTGACATTGTCAATGGTATCAGTGGAGGACTTGGGCCCAGTTGGCTCAAGGCATTGCAAACCGCGGAGGACTTCCAGGTGACGGGAGGTGATTCGGCGCTGCCACTTTACTAATGCGTCTTCTCCCTTTTTTTAGCTTTTAAGTTTGGAGATGGGTATTGTAATGCTCAAATGCAAGTTGCGTTTATGTAACAACTGTGTGATTAAATAAAAATTGTAACGCTCAAATGCGGGTTGCGTTTATGTAACAACTGCTTGATTGAACAAAAAGCTTTATTTTGAACATTTGCGTCTTATTCTGAATTTTTTTTATATGCTTAGTTAAGCACCTTATTTACGATGTTGGCGAGTTTTGTTTTGTTCGTGCCAAAGGTTGCTCCGAATCCGGAGACTTAGTTTGGTCAATCGTGATATCCACGAAGGGCACTCCGAATCCGGAGTCTTAGTCGGCCCTAAGGTGTCATGCACCGAAAAAAGGGGGGGGCTCCGAATCCGGAGACTTTAATCGGCCCTAAGGTGTTATGCACCAAAGGGGGCTCCGAATCCAGAGACTTTGATCGACCCTAAGGTGTTGTGCACCAAAGGGAGCTCCAAATCTGGAGACTTTGTTTGGCCAATCGTGATATCCACGAAGGGCGCTCCGAATCCGGAGACTAAGTTGGCCCTAAGGTGTCATGCACCAAAGGGGGCTTCGAATCCGGAGACTTTGGCCAATCTTGATACCCACGAAGGGCGCTCCGAATCCGGAGACTTTAATCGGCCCTAAGGTGTCATGTACCAAAGGGGGCTCCGAATCCGGAGACTTTGTTCGGCCCTAAGGTGTCATGCACCAAAGGGGCTCCGAATCTAGAGACTATTTGGCCAATCGTGATATCCACGAAGGGCGCTCCGAATCCGGAGACTAAGTCGGCCCTAAGGTGTCATGCACCAAAGGAGGCTCCGAATCCGGAGACTTTGTTTGGCCAATCGTGATATCCACGAAGGGCGCTCCGAATTTGGAGACTAAGTCGGCCCTAAGGTGTCATGCACCGAAGGGGGCTCCGAATCCGGAGACTTTGTTTGGCCAATCGTGATATCCACGAAGGGCGTTCCGAATCCGGAGACTTTAACCGGCCCTAAGGTGTCATGCACCAAAGGGGGCTCCGAATCCGGATACTTTGTTCGGCCCTAAGGTGTTATGCACCAAAGGGGGCTCCGAATCCGGAGACTGTTTGGCCAATCGTGATATCCACGAAGGGCGCTTCGAATCCGGAGACTTTAATCGGCCCTAAGGTGTCATGCACCAAATGGGGCTCTAAATCCGGAGACTTTGAGAGATAAATGGAGCCACGAAGAAAAATGGTTTACATTGCAGAAGTGATACATATACAAGTATCAAAGCCCACAGATCGGGTCAGTGATAAGGTTTTCATTAAGTCACTGCTTGTGCCGATTGGGGGGAGCCACGGATTTCTTCAATGCCATGGGCTGTCGAGAAGCGCACAAGCTGATGATAAGTGCTTGGAACAGCCTTCATTATATGTATCCAGGTTCGCCCCATGATGACATTATATAGCGAAGGGAGCTTTACGACCAGGAATTCTACTTCAACCGTTCTGGAACCCGCTCGAACAGGTAGTATGATCTTCTCTAATGGATATTCGGGATTCATATTAAAGCCGAACAATGGGTAAGGCGACGGAGACAGATCTGACTTGTTGAGTCCGAGTTTGATGAAAGTTTGGTAGTACATAACCTCTGAAGTACTCCCCAGGTCCATGAGAATGCGTTCGATGGTGAACTGATTTATGCGTAATTTAATGACCAACGGATCGATGTGGGAAGCTGTTGTGCCACTAAGATCGGAGTCATTATAAGTAATTGTCGGAGCTTCTTTGGGCCATTCAGTCAGAATACGTTGCTTTTGGGGGATTGGATGCGATTGAATTGTGTGCACGACTGGGGGTTCAGGCAGGCTGTAGATCATATGGATCACGCCAAGTGGAGGTCAGTCCTGCCTCAAGGCCAGTGCCGTGGTTGGCTTTCCCTTTCTCATGTACTGTTGCAGTCGGCCGTCTTGCACCAGTTCTTCCAAGTGATCTTTTAATGCTTAACAACTCTCCGTTTCGTGGGTGTGATCTTTGTGATATTCGCACCGCCTATCCTTTCTTCGCATGTCGGGCGGCCCCACCATCTTTGACGGCCATTTGAAGAATAAAAGGTATTGGACTTTGGTCATTATTGCAGCGATCGGTTCTGACAACTCTGTGTACTTCTTGTCGGCACGTCTCGAATGCCTGCTGTCGACTTGCAGTTGTTCATTCGTCTGGTGGGAGCATTGATCGCTTGATCGACGAGTATCCCTCCTTTTGTCTTGTTTAGCGCGTTGCCAAGGCTCTGGGCTAGGAGGTGGCGCGGAACTTATTGGTTGAGCAATTTCAAGAGGGGTCGTTTTGTTGGACATTTGGCTGACTTTTATTCTCAAGGCATCGTCTTCAACTTTGCAATACTCTTCAACTTTCTTCATCAACGCCCAGACTGTTTTGGGGGGTCTTCTGGTAAGGGAACTGCAAAGGGGACTGTCAGGATGTAGTCTCATTTTGAAGGCGGTGATGGCCATAGAGTCGTTGCAAGCGTCGTCGACGAGGTTGAAGCACTCCCAATAGCGCGCTGAATATGCTCTGAGCGTTTCTCCTGACTAAATCTGCATAGCCCAGAGAGAGTCGGCCTGTTTCGGCTGCGCCTCGTTGGTGATGAACCTGGCCCTGAAGGATTTCTGTAATTGATGAAAGCTTTTGATCGAGGCCGGCTCTAACTTATAATACCACCTGACAGCTAATGGCCCCAAGCTGCTAGGGAATATTCGGCACATGAGGGCTTCGTTGTCTGCATGCAATGTCATGGCCTGCTTGTAGTGACGGATATGATCGGTGGGGTTTGATTTTCCATCATAAAGAGTGAATGACGGAGCTTTGAACTTCTTAGGCAGGGTCGCCCTTGCAATCCATCGGACAAAAGGATCGTGCTGGTCTTCTTCGTCTGAACTAGTCCTCCTACGCTTGTCCCTTGTATGCGGACTCTTTTCGGAGGAGCTGGAAGTTTCGGATCGTCCCTTCTTGTTGAGCTCCGTGGTTAATGAGTTGGAGTTGCTATCGGTATCCTTTGGTCGGGCTCAAGGTCGTTGTCTACCGGCCCTCAGAGGTCGTTCGGGATCTTGGCGCATGGCTTCTCTCGATTTTGCGACTTCGAGGGCCAAATCTTGACGGAGACGTTCATTTTCAACGATCATGTTCTCCAGCCTTTGTTCATTCTGCTTTGCTTGTTCGATGATCGCTTGCATTATCTCTTGCGCTGAGGTCATTGGTGAGTCGAAGTTCAAGGCGCGTCTTGCAGCGATGGTTTCTTTTCCAAGCATATTTGCTGGAGTGAGGTCATCTCCCTATGCGGTCTCGTCAATGGCTACCGGAGGATCTTCAGTCACGCCTGCCATGGATGTATTTGAGTATTCCCACAGACGGCGCCAATTGTGGGGAAGTGGTTTGGAAATACTCTTCGGATCCTGGGAGACGCTAGTGATCCTCTACTAGTCACCTGAAAAGAAATAAACACTCCGGTCAGGGGTGCCGGAATTAGCACATCGACGGACAAGTTAGTTCAGACGCTCAGGATAGCCTATTTACCAGTTTTGTGAAGTGATTCTTACATACCTTTCTATAACCGTTGTTCCTGTATTTATACCTGTTCTTCTTGATCCTCGGGGCCAGGGCCTACTTTTTAATCATTGTCCTTTCCTTTATTTGGCCCTAAGTGCTTATATTCGGCACATATATTCTATTCGGCTCCCCGCTCTCGTAGGATATACCTGATTAATATCAGTCTTCCAAAGATACACACCATCTGATCTTTCCATTATTCGGCCCCCACAACAATAATTTTAGAATGATGAACCAAACCTAATGCATGCAAAAATGGGTATTTTACACATGGTAATGATATGAAACCAAAACATGAATGCAATCATCGTAAGCAAGTAAATAAAAGGGAGAAAGAAATAGAGGTTAGAAGAGATACAAATATTTACAAGTGTTACAAATTTTCCCTTGCATAAGAGGGCCCGAATGAATGTCCTACTTAAACTAATTATTACAATATCAAATAAATGGAGTAAACTAATTAACTAATTTTTACAAATTTGAATGAATCTAATTAATTAATTACAACACACTAATTGTTAAATCTAATTTAAAGGACTCGCATGGGAAGTGAGGACCCATGCACACACAACTGAGAACATTCTTCCGGAAACCTCCCTGTTTGTTGCCAGATCTTGTTCTGTTTTGTAATCAAAAAATTATTCTGTTTTTTATTCAACCTCTACTCTGTTCTACAAGGAAAATACCACTTTCTGTACAACAAAAGATGGCCAGCTGGCCTTGAGAAATAGTAGGCCGGCCTTGAGAAATAGTTGGTCGGATAGAAAGGTGGTCGGCCGGGGCATTGTTTTTGGGTTCTGCCTTGCTGCCACAGAATTAAAACAGAGCAAAGACAGAGTGTTTCCAGGAGATGTTTATTCTCTCTGCCTCTCCCTATCATGAAACTTATCAAGGAAAGAGTAGACTCAATTCACAAATCATCAATTGTCGCAAAATTGTTAAATGATGATCTATGAACTGATAGGACAAAAGATCAATAAATGAAAATAAAAGACCAACAAAACCATTCTCCTATCATGGAGTTACCTTAAGGGAAGTGGTAGACATTGCTTCTTGAATCATTAACATCACTAAAGAGTATGTAATGATTCAAGATGCAATAGGTTCAATATAACGTCTGATTGAACCTAACACAATTTTATTACCTTTTAACCTCTTTTGTTCTAATTTTATTAGCCTCTTTTACATTACCTTCCATTCCTTATTTATTTTTGTCCAAAAGTGCTCATTACGTCCACTAAGTGCAAAAAACAATAAAGAGAAGCGTCAAACAAGCAGTTGTGCTTAACATGAGAGAGAAGTAATTGTAGACGCGCTCCCGAGAACCCTCCGATATCCGCGCTCGCGAGGGGCACAAATCTCATTTTGTTCTGAGCTACTACAGTTCGGACTCATGTCACGGTTCTGAATCTAATCTTATAATGTGCGATGTAAGACCGATAAATCACCAAAGAGTCCAAATCCGGCAAATCGTTTTGGAAAACTGATTTTAATAAAGAAATGCCAAACATGGACTGATTTGCCAGATACAGAGTCGCCAACTAAATATTTTATTTTGGGGATTTAGGAAACCCTGACTCGTGCCTAAGGCCACGTGTCCGTCATCACCAAAGTTGCCTCGGCTCGGGAACTTGGGTACGAGAGGGGAAGGTCATGCAATGAGCACCCCCGCTCACCCGATCGAAGATCGGCCTGTACTAAGGATGATATTTTGTTTTTGAAAACACATGTGCTCTTATTCCAGTTAATTAGCTAGAATTACTATGTGATGCGCACAGCATACAAGTATAGACTAGATCGCCTAATTTGGAACAAAACATTGCATGTTTGTTTGTTTGAAAACGGTTTGAAGTCTACTACTCCCAAGTAAGCTAAATTCGGGATTTCAACGACTTGTTCCAATTCAAGCAATCCAACCTTCACTCACAGGCATTCAGGCAGTTAATCAAATAAGTAGTTAGCCTCATGGCAAGCATACTATCATGCAGCATTAACACGCATGCAGTATGCTAAACGTAAACACTCACAGTGTACTCCGAGCCAAAACAAAAAGAACTAGTTAGAAATCATGCATGATCCTAGTTCATCTTAAGATGGCTAATGCAACACATGCGAGAATGCAATTAAGATAGGCTCGGCTACCTAGAATGTCATGTAAAATGCAACAATTCGATACATGTATTCAACTTGGAATTGAAATTCAATGTAGGTTTGTATGATGCGCCGAGCCCGGTGCACGCAATACAGATGAATAGATGCACGCATGCAAGCATAAGCTATGCTAATTGAAACATGCCCTAAAACTAACCATCGTAAGCGGTTAAGTAAAAGGGAGAAAGAAATGGGGGTTGGAAGACATGCATCACACACACGCACGCTTATTACAACAATGTGCCCTCTCGAGGGAGGGACCGAATAAAGAGCTAACTAGCTAATCTAAGCTAATTAAACTAATTATTACATCACAACGAAGCTAATTAACTAATCCTAGTTAACTAACTATTACAAAACAGATAAGCAGCCAAATGCATTAACCACTTAATTACAAAACCAAAGCATGAACTAGCTAAGTACATTAGCTAAGTAAAGCAGCTAAGGAAAGTAATAAAGCAATGCCCTCTAAGGGAGAAGAGTTCATGCATGCTCAGTTGCTTCGTTTGGAAATCCAACGCGATGCCCTAATTTGCCTCTATTTGCAATTGTCCTCAGAACCTTGCACCAAGCTCCAGAAAGCTTCTGACACATCTTGGGGACCGATGGGAGGGTGGCCGACTAGTTGTTGGTGTTTGCAGCCACTTACCGACCACTTTCTGTGCTGAAAACCAGAAAAAGTGGTCGGCCAGTCAGGTTTACTGGTCGGCCGACTAGTTGTTGCTGCCAGACTCCACTTTGCTGCAACAGAGAGCAAGAAAGGGCATGGCAATGTATTTGCAAGATATGTGTGCACAACCATCCCCCTTATCATTACATGAGCTCAAGGGAGTATGGTTCTCAACCCTCGGGCCACCAATCGCGCATTTCAATGCATGATGGCCGAGAGGCGAAGTTGCACAACTCAATATAAAATGAATGCACAAGTAAACACATAAGGCCTAGAACTCTATCATGTATGATCAAGAGCGTCGGCGACCGAGAATTGAGGCACGTTTCATCACTTTAAGTATGAAACGCCCCCCGTTTCCCGTGTTTGGACTAATACCTATTCCAAACAAAATGCAACACATAACATGGCATACACAATGCGACTCAAGCATGCAAACATGCAATACAATGAAACAAGCATATGAGCAACATGCAAGGGACAAGCATGCAAACACGCAATGCAACATGAACAACCTAACAAGGTTAATAGCATGCACAATGCACAATGCTAAGGCATGCACATTCAATGCAAGACAACATAAGCATGCAACAATATGAACAACAACTAGCATGCACAATGCAAATGAACATAGCATACACAAATGCAATGAACAATATAGCATACTCAATGCATTGACTATCATGGCATACTCAATGCAATATGATCATGGCATATACAATGCGAATCAAGAGCATGGCATGCACGATGCAAACAATAACATAACATGCACGATGCGATGTAACATGGCATACACAATGCTCAATGGACTTAAACCAAAATGGACAGAGCTCAGCCATGCCCAAATCAGTGGCCATAACACCAAAAGAAAGGCACAAAACACAAAGCATTCATGCATAATGCATTAGCCAACCAAGTAGGTCTAAGAGCACAACCCTCAAGAAGGCTCAAGGAGTGATAAATGAGGAAGTGTAACAACACTAAATGCACTGAAATTAAGTAAGAAATGATGCCAAATCATTCATTTAAGATAAGCATAGCATGCAAAGGTCCTAAAGCATGAAAGCTAGCAAAGAGGACTACAAAGGAGACATGCTATACATGGAAAATATGCATGAACCAACCATGGACAGAGCTAAAATAGGTCAAGACAATGACCAAAACATGCTAAGATGGAGGCTCAAATACCTAGGTAAGATGGCATACATGCTAGGCCATAAAAGAGGCAACAATGCACAACATTCAAAGGCATTCAAAGCATGAAAGAAGTGGGAATATAAGCATGCTATAAGCTTTGAAATGTCATGAAAAATGATGCCAAATCAAGTACATGATACAAATGAAGCAGGTTATGGTGCCCAAAGCTTGAAGCTAGCAAGAGCACTTGTCCTACAACTATGCAAAACATGAAGCATGTGATCAAGGAAACCCAAAACAATCCTAGAACATGTTAAAATGAGTCTAAAACATGCATGAAAGGAAGCCAAAATGTGCTAGCATGAAGGGCATAAGGCATGGTGAATGCAAGGCAAATAAAGGGAATTACACTACACCTATTAGGACCAAGCATGGAATGAATTAACCAACAAAAATTAGAGTTATATCATGGCAAAATAATCCCAAAAACACATTGAAATGATGTCTCGCAAGCTAAGACATGAAGGCATATGCAATGATTCATGTTAAGGCATAAAGGGGGAAACTCTCCAACGCATTGAATGAGTGATAAATGCAAGTGCATGAGCATGAAACATGGATTGAAATCACATATGAAATGATGTCAAATCATTCAAATAGTCCAAGTATTGCATACTAGTGGACTTGACACACAAAGCTAACAAGCTAGAATGCACCATGGCTATACAAAGCAAGTCATGCATGGTCAAAACAACACAAATCAGAGCTAAAGAATGTTAAAACATGGACAAAATCTTCTCAAGGTTAAGCCAAAAGCATGCTAGAATGATATGTCAAAGCATGGGGCATGTTAGGCTAATTCATGAAAATGCACTACAAGTGCATGAAGCATGCAAAGGATGACCAAACCAAACCCTAACAGAGGTATGACATGGCAAACCAACACCAAAAACATGTTGAAATGGAAACAAAACAAGCTAGAATGACATGCTACTTCATGAAGCATACAAGACTAGTTTGTGTGATTTACACTACAAGTGTATTATGCATGCAAGGGATGACTAAACCAAGCAAAAAAAGTGGCAAGCCTCAGAAAAATAGCCACAAATACAAGCTAAGATATGGCCAACATAAGCTTAACAAACATGCTCACACATGAGGCATTCAAGACAAGTATTGAAGACACAAGGAGAGGATGACCCTCTCCTTTTTGGGACCTTAAAACACCATTCCCACCACTGAAATCCCTCTGGATTTTAGTAGTGAGAAGGCCAAAACAAGGTGATCCCAAAGCTTAAAAAGAAGGCACAAGAACAAGGCCAAACAAGGCCTAAGAGGGGGGTAAACAACCCCAAACACAAAAGTGACCTTAAACAAAGATCTTAAGCACCAAAATATAAAACTTTTTGTAGTAGGAAGTTAAGCTCAAAACAGCATGCAAATAGGTTCAAAAGCTTAAGCAAAAATGGGGGTTTTAAGGGTTAGAAACTCACCCTTGAAGACCACCTTTAAAGCTGTAACTCCAGCAGGTTTTTCAAGCTCAAACCAACCCAAGAACACCAAAACCAGCCCCTAAGCACCTCAGCAACAAAAGGATGGTGTTTTAGTGTGTGTTTGTGTGTTAAAGTAAGACAAAATGACAATTTAAGGCACAAAAATGAAGAAGAAGAGCAATATAGAGACAAAGCTATATGTATAACTCTTGAGCCAATTTTTTCTGAACCTAGAGGAGGGAGGAGGAGCCTCACTCTTATAGAGAACAAAAGCATAAGCTTCTTGAAGAAGCTAAGGCTCAAGGCCATCCCTCCATCCACGTGTATGGAGGATGGTTCAAATGCTCTCCAGCTGTGCCAGCTGGCCCAAAATATCTTCAAAAAGGTGACAAAAAGCAGCCGACCACCTAAAGTGGTCAGCCAACCACTTTAAGTGGTCTCCCAGAACAAAAACTGGTTGGCCATGGTGGGAGAGAGTCCAGAGCATGAAAACAAGCAAAATGTGTGGTGGCCGACCACTTTTGATGGTCCAAAAATCAGGGAGACCAGTTGTCAGACCAAAAAAATGGTTGACAGGAGAAAAAGTGGTCTCCAAGGGGAAATACTGGTCTCCCACCCTTGTACCACCTTTCAAACAAGGAAAACAAGGTTTGTATCAAAAACAAACCAAAACAGATGCAAGACGAAAGTTCGGGAGGCAAAGCGCACAGCCGGAAGCCTCGAAAACTAGCTGTTGAGAACCAAAAGTGGTTTATGACCACAAAAGTGGTCTCCCAAACCACAGTGGTCCTCTAGGCCAAGGAATCAAGGTGTGGTTCAAAAACCACTCCAAACGGAAAACGTTAAGCGGTCCCGAGACAAGGTGCGTGGCCAAAGGCTCTGAAAACTAGAAACTGGTCTCCAAACAAAAAAAGTGGTCTACAAGACCTCTCCCTCCCTCAGGCAAGGAAAACAAGACTTGGTCCGTAAACCGAGCCAAAGCACAAAGAGTTCAAAGGCTCGGAGGCAAGGCTCTCAGCCAAAACTCTGAAACCTCGAAACGAGCACAACATGCGCAATCACCAAGCGCTCAATCGATGATGTCTGAGTCTTAAGGTCAGTCAAAAATTGGGTGCCTACAGTAATGCTTTGGTAATGAACCTGGGAAGAGATTAAATCATTAAGCATGGAAAGTCTCTTTCTCATGCCTTGAGCAACAAACTAGTGTTTAAGACAACTCTTAATCAAAGAAAGTAAAGAAATGAGGGAGGTTGCCGAGATGATTAGGCAAAGGTGATGATGACAAATATGAATATTTACATGGAAATTTTGTAAAGAAAGCTATCAACTCAAATAGATTGGTGTCTATAGCCTAAACCTCCAAATCTGTAAGGACTTTACAACAATGTAAGCATGGTATTCAAAGCATAACTAAGTAAACATACTAAACAGCCCCTAAATAGCACAAAAAAGTGCTGAAATCAGTTTGAAAAGCTAGCAAAAGTAAACAAAAAAAGGAAGAGAACAAAGCTAGTAAGCAAGCTTAAGAAATGGTGGCTAACCCCTCTACTTTTTGGACCTTAAAATCACATATTTTAGCCTCTGAAAACTCTGAAAATCAATAGCTAAAAGTAAAGAAACAAGCGGGAAAACAAGGATATAAGCTATGGGATAAGGCCAAGAAAGAGTGGTCAATCCCTCCACCTTTGGTAGCTTTTAAATTTCAAGTTTCAACACCTGGAAATAGTCCAAAATAGTGTATAAAAGAGAAGAAAAGAGTAGTGTAAATGAGAAAAGAGATGGCAAAAGCTATACCTCTTGAAGAAAGGATGTTCTTTGGTTCACAAACCACGAAGTGATCACCCCCAAGAGCTGAAATTTTGGCTCAATAATCTTAGCAAGAAGCCTCAAAATTTTGGTTTAGGAAAAGTATGTGTAGTTTATGTATATTGTAAGATAGAGAGGAAGAGTGTTTGGCAAGTTTTTATCTCTTGGCAAATTTTTCTAACCTAAAACCATGAAGAATGGTCATTTATTTATAGAAAAATAGGTTCCCCTATCGGAAATAACTGTATTGAGCCAGCTGGTGCAAGGCATGCACATGAGGGGACAGCTGGCAGTAAAATATCTACTGGCCGCTAGACATGACCGGCCAGCCATGGAGAGGGACGGTCGGCCAATAAAAATTGGCCTACCAGCCACTCTTTGGCCAACAGGCCTCTGAATGGTCAGGCTAGAAAACAATAGGTTTTGGTTCAAAGAGGGTGCAAGGTTTGGGCTCTGAAGCTTTAAAACCAAAGCCTTTTGTTGAAGAAATTGAACGATTTGGACAGCATAACAATTCATCATTGAGTGTTCACCATGAGGTGCCTAAGTATTAAGGGCGGTAAAAATTGGGTGTTTACAAAAGTCCATTACCTGTAACACTTCATACTTCTTGGACTAACAAAATTGCTCTTGACACTCTTATTATTGTACTTACATCCTCTTTGATTCATTTAAAGTATTGATTGGGGTGATATCATAATGGTAAAGTAGGATTGAACCAAAAACATTGATTCGGATAATTGTCATATGAGAAGTCTTCACTCTTTTACCTTTTTCTCTTTCTACACTTTGAATCTGGATGTGAGGCTAGAACCAATGGAAACCTTGTTTATGGGGCTTCGATTTAGACATAAGAATGACCTAAACTGAAGTCCAGACGAGGGAGTTATGCTGTTTGAAATTTGAGTACCTATACTAGATGAAAGTCCGCTCGAGCAAACTTTTGACCACTCGAACAGTCTGTGCGGGATTCTAAGATTTTGAGAGCTTAATTTCACCACTTGAGTCAAGTTTTGAACGCTTGAGCAGTATGTTTGAAGTCAAGCACTTTAAAGTCACTTTTTGGCCCAAACTTTTCATTATTTCTTCCTCTCTTCTCTCCCTCTTCTCCATACCCGAAACCCTAGACCTCCAAACCTTAATTTCATCTATTTTTTTTTTACTAAGAATCCACCATAGATCTTGCATAAAAAGTGAAGAACAAGTGAAGATAAACATTTTGACCGATTGGATTGCCATTTCTTTGAGGTTTCTTCTTGGGTTTGCATCTTCTTATCTTCATTCTTGAGGTAGGGGTACCTTTAACTTGAGATATCTATGATTTGGGGTATATGTGTGGTATTTTCCTAGGTATAATTATGTATGAGTTGATTTTGTGAATTAAAGTCGGTTTGATGAATAAAGAGGGGTTTATACTCCATGTTTTGAAAAAATCATGGTATATTATAGTTGATTATTGTTATTGATGATATGAATTAACTTTTCAAAAAAAATGGAAAGCCCCAATTTTTTTTAAAAACCCTATTTTTCAAATTTGATTTAATAATGGGTTTGGACAAATTGACCCTTAAATCTTGAAATTTGGTAAATGATTATGACAATGATGTTGAGATACGAGCTTTTTGAACTTTCTTAGATATATGTATTAAGATTGGTAGATGTTGAGATAGTCAAAATTGTGAGATTGGAGAAATTCTTTAGTTGTTGATATTATTAAATGTTGTTGTGAATTGAACAAACCTTAGGGACATTGGGATTGAAAACTCATGGATCATGTGCATTATGATTTTCTCTTGTGATCTTACCATCTTCTGGATGTTTTGAAAAGGTTAAAAGGGGATAAATAGCGTATGAGTCTGGGTAGTTGAGTCAAATTTTGGCAAATGGTTGTGTGTCGTGTTGGTACTTGTGCGGGGAGTTATGGTACCCAATTGCCTTGTCTTGGGCTTATCGTCGAACAAATATGGGAAAATGTTTAAAATGTCTGTTGGTCCTGCCATATTGTAGTCGTTAATGAAAAAGCGAATGATCTTGGGTGCCCATTCCCTGCAGTATTAATAGCCGGCAAATGTGGGATATTTTCTATATATAAATTTATGTATGAAAGTATGGTTTTGTGATTCTTACTTGGGACGTCATAGTGTATTTACCACCCAATGGTTGCAAATGAGACTTTGAATGGAAATCATGCATTGAGCATTTTTGGTTTTAAAAAAAGAAAATATAGATTTGTAACAAGTGTGTGGCATAATCATATGTATCTCGATTATTTATATATCTTGTTAATAGTATTTCCAACTAGGCAATAGCTCACCCCAAACTAACAACATTTTAAGAATTTATGGTGTGACTCCGCCCAAGTGACAAGGCGGCGAAGATTTTTGAATGGAGCACGTGGGCTTATTGGATGTTATTTGTTAAAACTCTGGAGCTAATGTGTTTTGAGACTGAATGTTTGTCCTTTTTGTGAAATCAAGGGGTTGCCCTTTAAACTTGTACGCCAGTTGGGCATCTTTACTTTTGATTTCTCTAATTCGTGAACTATGATTTGTATTATGGGCACAAGATGTAATAGTTTAGTGTAGTTCAATGAGAACGATATTTATTTAATGAAAGACAATATTTTTCTTAAAGCATTTTCGTATGAGAAATGGATTTGTTTTAGATTAAGCGGTGAATATTTAATAAAATTGACTATATAAAAGTTCATAAATTTTGGGGCGTTACAACTTGGTATCAGAGCTAACTAGGTTTGAATACCTTGAGCTTATGGGATGTGGCTTTTGCCACAATGGGTTTATCATTCTAGGAAGGGACGTTAGTTTACTTTGTATGCTTTGTGTTTTTATATGACTATGTAAGTATGGAGTTAAGCTTGTATGATACAACTTGTGCCTATTACATTCATCGAAATCCTTTTGGAAAGGCACCAGATCAATGCTTTTTCCAATTGAAAGTCTTTGAGTGCCATGGGACGAGTTGATATCTAAGAAGATTGATGCATATGTGCTCTATGTGACTATGTGTTTATGTGGTTTGCCTTATGTGAAGTAGATACATGTATAGGCATATGTATAACACGTGTGTGGTGTATGTGATCTCGTGTGGAGTATCTAAGTGTGGGTTAAATCTTATCTCTATTTTTTTTCATATAGGATGTAAGGACAAGAGTGACCCCAAATGGGGGAAAACTTTTGGGACTTGAATTATTGGAACCACTTTATTGCTAAGGTATATTGTTTTGGGATAGCATGAGAATGCGATTGTGAGATTTGTATGGAATCTTAATTTACTAACTTTGAAAGTCCATGAGAAGTAATTGTGACCTTAGGATAGTAAAGATTTTGTTGTAGGTGAACGGTTTGTTGTTATGAAGAGTTTTGATAATAGAATGAGATTTAAGTTAAACCTATTGAGTGTGGTATGGCCTAGTTGAGACTTTAGTAATGATTAGAATATACTAAGCACAGATGTTGGAAATGTGGATGTCAGAACTAGTGAACTAAATCAAATTTTTCAGAAAGACGGAGTTAGTGATGTTTGAGTTGGTTGTCAAGTGGAGTAAGAAGAAGAGGGCATAATTAGAGTACTAAGAATTTTCTTCCCTTATAAGTGTATCTGTTTTGAACGTAAATTTTGGAGTTAACATGTGAAACTATTGAGATTCACAAGAGTTGACGATAAGTGTTTTAAAAATTACTAATAATTTGGGATCTTTTTTTGGGAAGTTTTATTGGACATGTTGAAATGAATTGACGTCAAACTCTATGGTCATTCTTAACTATAGGTAGAAATTTCAAAGATAGGAGCCATAAGTGAGCCTTTTGAGTTAGCTTTGGTGTATTTTGACTATGTCATATGGAGATCAACCAGAGTCCTTGTTCTTTGCCTTAATGATTACCTTATAGATGAGATGGGTAGTCACAAAATTTCGTGTAGTGACTTTTGTTCCATTATGGGTATAATGGAAATTTATGTCATCGATATACAGGTTTAGTAACACCCTTGAGTTCAGTATATAGCATTTGATTTAAAAGTAAGTAATATTTGTCTTTTATAATTGTTTTAGGGGATGGTCTTAAATTCGTAAGGGTTAGAATTATGCATGTGTTTATAAACAAATTGGGTGTGAGTTGTGACTATGCATATTGTGTGATTAGAGTTGAAATTAACTCCTCCGTTTTAGCCCTTGATCGATGATGACATTTTACATTATATTATGTTGAAATAGTTTCATATGGGAGTATTAGTGTAACAATGTCGATCCGTAATTAACCATTAATCCGCACTTAAGAATATTAATTATGTGGAATAAGTGAAATTACATGTTAACTATGTGTTTTGCATGTTACTTGAATTTATATTTGTCTATTGTAGGAATATCTGTCTAAATTTCTGCTTTGGTATGGAATTTGAAGGCCTTATAGGCATTCAAACACGAAATTGACTAGGTTTATATGTTCTTTGGAATTTTTAGAACCTTACGGTAAGATTAATTAGAATTCGATTCGAAATCAATTAATTAGAATAAATTGATTAGAATTAACTAAGTCTAACCAAGCTTAATTAAATCAAGTTAATTAAGCCCATATAAGGCTCATGTGACTCCTAGAATACACTCATACACACATTTCATCATCTATTGAGCCTCAAAACAGTGTAGTGAGAAAGAGAGAGGGAGAGAGAGAGAGGGGCTGAGTTCAAAGCTAGGAGGAGAAGAATTTGGTAAAACATTAGAAAAATTGGCTTGCTAGCTCAAGATTTAGCTACTGAGAGTCCAATTGAAGAGTGAAGGTAAGGAATTCAACTTTTAACTTTTGTATTTGAATCACCAAATGTATGAATTCAAGAGGAAGTAGAGGTTAAGCATGAGAATTGAGCTTTGAATGTAGGATGGGGAATCAATCCATACATGCATGTATATTTCATCACATTTTGAAGTTATTTCCAAAGGATTCTTACATGCATGTCCTTATTCTAGCTTTGTTTTGAAAAATTATCATGTTTCATACCATTTCATCTTAATGTTCATGATTTGAGAGAAAACAATCCATACCATTACATGCATGGAATACATATGGAGTTTCAAGTGAAATTTTGAATAATTGGCATGCTTTTGGGCCTTGATTTTAAGAATCGATCTTCATTCCATGTTTTTATACAAGTGTCTAAGTATTTTCTACAAATTGTGGCCCAAAAGAACAGGTTAGAAACTTTAAACATGTTTTTTGAACTTGTGGAGAAAATATGGAAATTCCAGAATTTGGTCGCATCGCTCGAGCGCACATTTCGAGCTTTTAGAAGTTTTACAGAGTTTGATGGTTAGCTCGAGAGACCAAAAGACCGCTCGAGCGACCACCCTTTATTTTCAGTCTTGGCTCTCAAGTAACCAAGAAGTTGGCTCGAGTGTAAAATACGAACTTTTAGTACTTTTGCAGACCAAGGGGTCTGCTCGAGCGACCAGAACTTCGCTCGAGCGAACTACCTTGTTTTTTGAAATTTTGTCAAGTGTTCCAAAGTGTATAATTGCATCCTCATTTCATCTTAGATATTCTTAAGCTATGGTTTAGGCCACGATAATAAGGAAATGAATTAGAAACACACTAAAAAAGAAATATAATAAATCAAGTGTTTTCAGAGTGTGTGTTTCAATATGTATCTGTCACGTGTTTGTGTAGGTCACGAGCCATTATCCGTTTGATTTGTCTGATTCGTCTAATCTGCTTCTGAAGCTGTCTGCGAGTAACAACTCTGTAAAGTTATGTTTGACTATATGTATTTTTTGACTGATATGATATGATCTATTTTCTAAAATGTTATTTTGTGAATCATAAATGATTGTCCAATTTTCTAAAATGTATTCGTAGCATCCTTAGCATCATGTGAATCTATCATGTGTTATCTGTTATCTGGTACCAGGATTTCACGTGGGTTTCCATTTATGGAACTGATTATGCATAGTCATTTTGTGATGACCGGCCTTCTTTTTCTTCCTCCTTCTTCTTCTACTTCTTCTTCTTCTTCTTCGCTTCGTTCTCTTGTCATTTTCATTGGATTGAAATGTCTGAAAATGGTTTCCTAATTCTTGTTTCTTTCGGTATTGAATTTTGGTCGTTCCGGAGGATACACGGGTGAATCCGAGGTACTGGGAACGAAGTTGAACACTTGGGTTGTTGGGCCAAGACTGCACATGCGGAGGAGGGGCGCTCGAGCGATGGAGGTTGACACCCAGGAAATTGCATTCTGAAATGGGCCGCACAAGCGGAGAAAGTGGGCCACATGAGCGATCAAGGTGGGCCGCACGAGCGATGGGGAAGGTCGCACGAGTGGCCAACTGGGCAGTCCGAGCCCTGTTTTTCTTATACTCATTGGTCCGAATATATATCACTTCTAACTCATTTTTCTCTCATTCTAAACCTAATTTCTCTCATTCTTCTCTCTAGAAACCACCTCAATCACCCAAAACTCTTTGATTCTTGTGATTCTTAGAGCAAGATCATCATCATTTCTCTCTAATTTTGAAGATCCAAAGCTAGGGCCTCACTTAGGTGGTGAAGATCCGAAAATTTCTCTCATCTTTCAGGCTAGGGTTTCATCTCTCCTTTCATCAACAAGCTTAAGGTGGGGATTTCTTGAGTTATATATACTAGTTTTGCTATTTGTTGTTGATTTAAAAGTGTTCTTGAGTTTTGTGTTGGTTTCATTGATTTTGATTCAAAATGTAGAGAGAGTTTTAAATGAGGGTTTATATCTAAATCTTTTACTATTACTTGAGGGTTTCCCTCTACTAAACTCAAAGAAAATTTCTAGATGGAGCTTCTCTTAGAAAAAGATTAAAGTTTGTTTTCAATGAAAACCCTAGAAATTGGGGCTTTTGAAAAATAATGAAGATGCCTTTGAAATTACTTATTTTCTTGTATCAAGGGGATGTTTGAGACTAAGTCTCACCAAATGTTTAACAAAATGGCAACTTCATGATGTGTATACATGAAAATGCAGGTCCTCTTCTAAAATCCATTGATAATTGTATATTTATGTAGAGTGGTAAGATGACAAGTTGTTGAGTGTCATAAGTGATGTGAAAATGCTTAATCGTAATGTAATGGAAAAGTGAAATGAAAGATGGCATGTTAGACAAAGTGAAAGTTTGGTCATGATGAAATAATGTTAAGGAATTGTTGTGGTGTGTCGAAAACACATGACTATTGTGCAAAATGAGAAATTGTAACTATGTGTTGAAGACGTATGGGTATCTTGTGGAAGAACATGGTAAGGAGGAAATGAAAATATGATGTTGATATTTTTGTAGACACGTTTTTGAACATAAAGGAATGCTATGAATTAGTAGTTATTGCATCATATTCTCAATTGTTTTATTGTCATTATTGCATATCTTGACATGAGTTGGAAGGGCATTTATTTTGAGAAAGATCATGGTAATGAGAACTAATGGAAATGTTTATGGGGTAAGTACGGTGGTAAGTTCAGATAGGGGGTGTACTTGGTTTAATAAGTTGGCCTGAGTGTCCTTGGTGAAAGACCAGAAAGCCGCACGGATAGGTGTCGAGCCTTCCGGTTAATACCGGTAAAAATGACAATTTGGTAGTACTCGTAGAGTCTACTTGCAGACACCAACCTAGGGATTACCAGTGTCGTATTTACCGCCCCTGTTGATTTAAATATTGGAAGTTTAAAATTGATGAGATTGTAAAATATTATTGAGAACATGGTGATTTTAATATAGTGCATTGAATATTTTTGAGAACATAATGATTTAGAAATAGTGCATTGAAATAAAATTTTCCTTCATTATTGGCACTGTCACGCCCCAAACTTACCCCTAAAAGTTCGGGCATGACCCATTCAGAAACAGACATATAACCTGGTATCTATAACATATGGGGCCTTATCGAAAACACAAAATATTAAAAGAATACTGAACCAAACAAACTCCATTGAGTTATTTCTAATATGTCAGGATCTCATACATCACGTGCACCATAATAGGCAGATAAAGTCCAAAAATATTCCTTAGCAGTACTTACACACAAACACATATACAGACCCAGCCCTATAATTGGGCATGTACAAAACTATTGAAGTTATATACATTCAACCTTGGAAGGCTAGTCAAAAAGTAAGCCAATTATCTTAATAAACTTCACAAAATAAGTGGTCTCGTATAGTGCCTGGATACACGAAGGTTGACAAAAGAAACCCGGCGTCACGGGTTAGGACTTACCACCTGGTTGGTTACCTACAGAAACAGACATAACAGAGAGTGAGCCGGGCTCAGTGAATAGTAATACATAAATGAAACAATGCTTAACTTGAAACATGACATATATCAATACATATGGAAGTGCAGAGATCACATAGTTAGCCTGATTCTATGTTCATCTCATAACGGTCTTAGGCCCAGTCTTGAACATAACAGCTTGAAATATCACATCTTAAATCATAATGGCTTGAAGCCCTTGAACATGGTGGCATACTGCCCTTGAACATAGTGGCATGATGTCCTTAAACATGGCGGCACAAAGCCCTTAAACATGGCGGCATAAAGCCCTTAAATAGAGTGGCATTACGCCCTTGGATAATTTGGGATTAAGCCCTTGAATATACTTATACGAACTCAAGAGGTGTCTCACACGAATTCTAGAGGTGGCTCACGTTGTAGCACTTAGTTCCGTGTAGCACTTTGTTTCATATCATAACAACTTATATTGAATGGGCGTAGGCCCAGAGTCTTATAGAAGCCCTTGAACATGGTGGCATACTGCCCTTGAACATGGTGGCATGATGCCCTTAAACATGGCGGCACAAAGCCCTTAAACATGGCAGCATAAAGCTCTTAAATAGAGTGGCATTACGCCCTTGGATAATTTGGCATTAAGCCCTTGAATATACTTATACGAACTCAAGAGGTGTCTCACACGGATTCTAGAGGTGGCTCACGTTGTAGCACTTAGTTCCGTGTAGCACTTTGTTTCATATCATAACAACTTATATTGAATGGCCGTAGGCCCAGAGTCTTATAGAAGGAAGGTATTTCATCTTTCCCATTTCTTTCTTTACATACTTCAAACATTCTTGAAACATTAACATACATACATACTTGAAACATTAACATAGTTGCATACTTGAAACATTAACATAGTTGTGTAAACAAAATGCTAATGAGAATCATTAGCCATATGTAAAGCGGATAAGGATACTACTACTCACAGTGTTAAGATGATGTGTTACTTTCTCCCAGAGTGTGTCTTGCACACATTTAAAACTTACACATTAGTTCATTTTTCTTATCAATTTACCTTCTGTTTCACTTCACTTCGAAGGAGTGTATCAATATCAAAAAAAACCTCAAATACATATTCCGACAATATTAGAGGATTCTACATGCAAAATGGAGCAAACATTGTTTTTCAGCATGAGCCGCACGTGCGGCAGTTGGCCCCGCATGTGCGGCCCTGAGGTCCCGCACGTGCCTTTTAGGCAGAACCAAACCACAAAATTTCAGCATTTGCCGCACGTGCGGCAGTGACTCCCGCACGTGCGACGATTGCCCAATTTTGGTCCGAAATTTACAACAAAATCTCATCTTTTGGGGAATGTTTCCAAGGCTCAAGGATGGATCTTTTCAATGCTAAATCATGGTTCAAAAACATGTAATTCAAGGTATCACATACACAATCTAACTTGCATTAATCATGAACACAACTCAATTTGATCACCAAGAATTGAAACTCATAAACATAATTCCATTTCTTGAAATTCTTAACTTCACTTGCATCTAACATAACCTAGAGACCCAAAATCATGATCATAAGAATGAATACCAATTGGATGAGGAAGGAGACACATAAATGATAGGATTATCATACAAAAACTTCAACATACACAACCAAGATTCTCATCACACTCTAGATCATACCCAATCAAGAACTTTCTATTTCAAATTGAGGAAGAGGATTGGATTAGGGAATTTAAACTTACCTTAGCTTCAATCCCTCTTAATTCTTTCTTGTTCTTATCCTCTCTTCACTTTTCTCTTCCCAGGGAAACTTATGAGAAGGTTCCTAAGTCTTGTGCTCATATAAACATACATATAGCAATTGAATACGAAAATCAATTGTTTAAACATCCCAAATTGAAATTTCACAGAAACGCCTAATATTACGTAAAAATTATACTGATCACATATATGAAATCAATTTCGGATAATTAAGCCACTAAGGCTTCCAATTTCTGGTTTAAACATTCTCATGTAACAGATACTTGTCATGTTAAACAGATAGACTCCCTTAAACATGCCTTAAACATGGAGTTCACTTACTTAACCATAATTTCTTATAGAATTTCACGATAAGCATTCAACAGCCTAAAACAAGAACTGAAAATATATCAGAAAACTTATACAAGGGTCGGGTTATTACAGGCACTTGCATGGCAATACATATGCATTTTTTAACATTGATGGAATTGGCATAACTGTATATACTTTGTGAGGAATCTCTACTGGGGTTTATGCTCACCCCTATGGGATTTAGTGCAGGTAAAGATGTGGTGACCCCGCCAAGCTAAGGGTGTGGAAATGTTTTCAAGAAGAGTAGTTTAACTCTTATTTTGTGTGATATTATTTTTTTTTTGTAAGCCAAGGGCTAATGTGTTTGGGTCCGAGAGACCAATATGTGTAACCGGGTTATTGCCTTGGAACTTGTAAGCCCTTGAGGGCCTTATTCATTATGATTTAATGATTTCTTTTACATGCTTTAGATTTATGTACTAGTGTGTAAATAAAGGTATAATGGCATGTGAGAATACTCTAGTAAACATTTGGAATGATGTAAATGAAATTGGATAATATCTCATTTTGGAAGTGGGTTGATGCAATAGTTTGTGGGGTTATTTTCGGGGCGTGCCACATTTACTCTGCACGTGGGTCTTAATGACCATCTCAATTAAATAAGGGTCTATATGACCAACTACTCTACACGTGCGTCTTAATAACCATTTCCAGTGAATATGGGTCTTTATGACCAATTTGATCTGTTAGCTAATGGATGTACCACGTATGACTGTTTACAAATCTAAATATGTATAAGAATCTATTTTTAATCTGAATTCTGATTTCTGAATCTGTTATGGACATCATTCATAAAACCTTTACTCTGTTGTTATTCACTAGGCTTCAGCTCATTATTTATATTATGTATGTAGGTGATCAAGCGCATGACCAGGCTTTTGACTTCTAGTCTAGACTCTTTTTGTGTCAGCCAAATAGTGCGCCTCCCGGGGAGGTTCTGGAAGTCGTTTGTGGTCAAGTTTCTGTGGGCAATGTTTGTGACCATGCTAATGAACAAGTTTTAAGCTTTTATTTTTTTGTTTATTTGGACACGTCTTTGTGTTACTCTGTAAATAGAGCTAAGTCCCTTTTTGTTTATCCGTACATGTGGTGACGTGTGTATGATGTCATATTATATATAAATAGAAGTTTAAATTTTCTATCCTATATAAGTCTGCACAGCTCTATGGACATTGTATTTTGTTATTTGCTTCTGCTAGCCCCTTATTTTGTTAGTATGTTTCAGAGGCCTTCGGTAATCTTAGGATTATTGGTCGCTTACGACGCTAAACCTATGGGGGTAGGTTTGGATCGTGATAGAGTGGTATCAAAGCACGAGTTATACCGCACACACGAGTTCATATGAGTTATAGAATGTCCTATAAAAGGATTAGAGGCATTATATCAGCATGTGTGAGTGTGTGTGTGACTTATATGAATATATCTAAAATAATATGAAATGAAATAAACTGAATACTATGAAAACTGTAAAAGAATTATTTGCCTACGTTTATTAGTGCTTTGTTTACCTATAGCAAATGGAAAGAACAAGAAGTGATGATGTAACTGAATCCTCGGATGCTCGAATGGACCGAATGGAACGAATGCTAGAAGCTCTAACTGAGTCCATGAGTAACAACAAAGGCAACAATCATTACCCATTCCACCTTCTCCAGTGCAAATTGAGCCGGTGAACAATGACCAAGAATGTTTGCATAATTACGAAAAAACCTGTTTTATAATTGATCAAGAATGTTTACGTAATTACAAAAAAAAATTGTTGCATAATTGACTAAGAATGTTTACGCAATTATGAAAATCCTTCATTCAACATTCAACATATAGGCCACAATTAATAAATTATTCAAAATGAAACGGCAAAATAGGAAAGAAAAGACGAATCTCAAGCAGCTAAACGGTTCTTATATATATAGATTGGCTTAAATGGCCTATGCAAGGCACATGTTATTATTACAGTATGTTTAAGTTTTGTATTTTGATAATTTTAAAAAAATTAGAATATTGTTCTATGAAATTGAATAGAATAAATCATTAGATATATAATAGAATTATATAGTATTGTATGTATCATTTTTTATTTGTTATACACCTAATTATGTAAACTCCAATTCTACTAGTATATCATTTTGGGTGAATTTATGAGTCTTTAACATTTCTTCCGAATTTATAAATAAATAAAAAAATATATGGTTTGTAGCTTTTCTTAACAGATAAATATAAAACAAATATTAAGATAATTCTCTCATCTAAAAAAAATACTAAGATAATTTACTAAACTAATAAAGAAATAGAAAAAAAATACATATATATACAAATGACCAATTTTACTAATACATAAATTGCATAACAAATGACCAATTTTATTAAAAAGGCCAAGTTTGGGATACTTAAAAAAAGTCAAAAAGTCAAAAAGTTACTCAAAAAATTAAAAAATTAACACTATTTACCAAAAGTCAACAATTACGGCTGCACAGCTCCCAATCCTAATTTTCCTCTACAACCCAATTTTTACAATTTTTTATTACACATTTTTCCATAAAAAGTCAAAAAGTTAACCCAAACATCTATATTTTTTTCCTCAACTTTTTAGTCCAAAAAGACAAAAAGTGCACTTATTTAGGACACCCAAACAACCCCTAAGTAAATCATTAAGTAAATTATCAATTCTTAATGATATGAAAATTATTTTTCAGTTAACCACACTATAAAAATAGCTAAAGATCACACTTTGATAAATGAAAATATCTCACCTTTAATGAAAGTGTGATAAAAAAAAATTAGATTGATATTTTAATCACACTTGATTTGATTAAGTATGATAATATTTATTTTTTATGTCACTTTTCAATTAATTGTGATTATATATATATATATTTTTAATCACACCTTTTAATTAATATATAATTATATTTATTTTTTATGTCACTTTTCAATTAACTGTTATTATGTATAATATTTTTTAATCACTTTTTAAATAAATATGATTATATATGTATATATATATATACATATTTTTAATCCAAACCTTAAATATGTGAGATTGTATAAAATATTTCAATTTGATTTTCATATAAAATCATATTCCAAATTGGCGCCTATTCTATACACAATTGAGAGCAAACGACTCTTGCCTTTCCCAACAAGATTGAATTTCCCAAACAGTTTGGATCTCTTCTCCTTGCCTTCTGATCAAAATGCGCAAAGATGCCTTTCATCTATGTCTCCGTTGCCGACCACTGCTAGGTTGCCGACCATTGGTTCCATCGTCAAGTTGCTCTCCAGGTCTCTCTCTCTCTCTCTCTCTCTCTCTCTCTCTCTCTCATGGCAATTTCAAGGTCTTGAACCAAAACCCTAAGCTTTTCCCCATTTTTCTAGATCATTAGGGTTTTCAAAATTCAGTTTTTTTTTTGGGTTCATTTGATATGGGTTTTCCACTATCCTTCTCTTAAAAAATGTGTTTTTTTCTTCCCCTTTGCAAATCGTGCATGTAGATTGGAACTTGGAAGATCTTCACCATTCTTGGAAAAAGTTGGAACTATTGTTTTTTGTTCTTCTCCAATTTGTGAATTACATGGGTTTTGCTCTGCCATCATCTCAAGGAATAATTGTGGTCTTTGCTGTTTTGGTTCTCTCTTCTCTGATGAGTGATGGACTGTAGAGGTATGTTAAGTCCTTGAACTTTGATGTGTTTATTTTAGTTGTCTCTTTGAGATGATTGTTTAATCAACCTCTTCTTCTTATTTCTGCATAACCATTAGTTAGTTTTGTCAGATTTCTTATTTCTGCATACACAGAGTTGTTGAATTATCCAATTTTGCTGTTAATTTGATACACTAGAGAGGGTATATATAATGTCTGATTCTAGGAGATGTTTGGCTATGAGTTTACCAGATTTTTAGTTGTTATGGCTCTGCTGGTTTATGTTTCAAAAAGGCTGAATTCGGATAGGCTTTACCTTTTGGAATTCAAGAAAGCCATCCATAATGAATTTAATTATCTGGGAAACTAGAATTCTAGTGACCAAACACCATGTGGATGGATTAGTGTGAATTGCACATGTAATTCTTATGATCTAGTAGTGGACTCTCTTGATTTGAATTCAATGGACCTTTCTGGGACCCTGAGCCCTAGAATTTCAGTTTAGTTAGTCTTATCAAACTAGATGTTTCTTACAATGGCTTCACTTGAAATGTTCCCAATGAGATTGGAAATTGCTCAAGGTTGGCAAGTATCACAACAGAGCATATATAGTCTCCATAACTATTAGCGGTTTGGTTGGCATATATATCTAGGAAAAAAGCGAACTGTAAATTAGCACAGCACTTGGGAAAATTTGATGAAGTTGAAAGAAGAATATTAGTTCATGTGAACTAAGGGTTGATAAATCTTTAGATTCTTCTATGGTAGCTACCACATGATAAAATTTAATTTGAGGGCTCAACTTTTCTTCTTTTTTTTTTATCTCAAATTGTCTCATCTTCTGCTATGTTTCTGTGTTTTTTCCTTAGAATTTGAATTATTGCTATTTGGAAGGACCCAAAGGTTAGCTCTTTTGTGCACTTGAATTGAACACTGTGAGGGTCATTGGACTGACAAGAGGAAAGATGTAATTGAATATGTTCAGAGACTCATCAGATGTTCTCTTGGATTTGAGGTGAATTCAATGCCTCACTTTTAGTTTTGCGTGGTTAAATTGTTACCTAGGTCATCCTCTGTTGGTTCTGTTTTGTGGGTATATAGCTTTTTGATCATTTATTTATTTTTATTTTGCTAACTTCAACATATAGTTAGAGGAGCCCTCTTTCATGTCTGGAGAAGTTGAAATTATTGTTCAAATGCATTTGAGAGCAATTCAATTTATGAGGTGTTCAGGCACGGTTATTTTCCAGTGAAGAGGCTTCACTCTGCTTTTCTGTGTGTCCTGTGAACAATTATTTTGTTCTTTGCCTCATATTTTTTAAGCTATGTTGGTATGTTGTTGTTGTGGACACATTGATGACCCATTTCCATTCAGTATTAGTTGAATTTTATAGGGGTTGACAATTTAGGGGGAATTTCATTGTTTGTCTTATGGCTTGCAAGTGAAATCAGGAATTCATTATGAATGATCACTTAGGAACCATGTTAGTTCTTATGTTTAGATGATTTGAGGTAGTTAAGCTGGCATTGGCATGGCTAGCTAACACTTGTTGCATCTGGCATTGTTAAGTCACCCACATATAGTCTAATAATTTAATACAACCCGAGGGATTAAGTGATTGTGGACATCCTTTGATCGTGTAGTGTAGCCTATTTGGTCCTGAATATATGTGAAACATTGCATTGAAAAGTTAGTTAAGAAAGGTTTTGTTCAACCTATTTTAGGGCGGTTAATAGATTGGGGAAGTGTTTCTACCATTTGCTACTGTCCTATGATCTAATTGTGGTATGCCTTTATTGCAGTCATTATATTTGGCACCCATATTTTTCATTAGTTCTTAGTTCTTCCTTTTCTTACTCATTTTTGTAGGAAGAAGAAAAAAAAGCCTTAGAAAGTTACTATCACAAACCCTAACAACAACTTAATGAGAGGGGCTGTTAGTTATGTGACTACAAGTTTTGGGGGGCGAGTGTGTATTTCTAGAATATCAAGGAGTTAAATGTATTTGTTAGAAATATCAACTGAGGTCATTGTAATTTATCCTAAATAATGTTATGTGGAATATTATCTTTGACATACATTAGTTTTTCTAATCATTCTTGCAATGCAGAATTTTTTGATTTTTTTTAATTATTTTATGCATGTAAGAGAGACGGGATTTTTTTTTTTTTTTTAATCATTTTACATTCTTTGTTAACTTGGTTTCCTTCAAGTTTACTGCCAGGGGAATTTATGTTTGTCAAAACCCTTAGTGGGGGTCATTGTAATTCACTATTTTTTATTTTTAAAAAAATATATAATGGGAGTAATCTGTTTTTTTGTATGAACCGAAATTGTATGTTGTGTTGGAAATTGTTATACCAAATCAACCCATATGTTATATCAGCCTACCCTTATAAGACCATGATTTGTGATTGGCAAACCACCTTGTTTTTTGACAGGTACTATATTGGGGGTGTTTGGCAAGAAAAAAAATAGCCTAGTTTAGGCTAAAATTTACAAAAAGACAAAATAGGCTAAAATAGCTAATAAGACAAAATATCACATTAAACCCATAATCATTTCACTTTTTTTCTCACAAACATCACATCCAACCACAAAAAAATCTAATTATCTTCCCAAACACAAAAATTTTAGCCTAGTAAAATAGCCAAAAACTAAAATAGCCTACTAAAATAACAACTTTCCAAACGAAACCATTGTAGTAGAAAAGAGTAACCAAGGGTGTGCAATCTGTTTGCAAAATATGGACAATCAACATGGAAGAGTGCAAATGATGTGTAAATGATATGTAAAAGGATCTTTGAATTGTTTCTTCACTTTGAACCTATTTGAGGGAGCTAATATCTATAATTTAAAATAATAAAAAAATGAAGAAGAAAATGGAAAAAAGAAAATAAAAAGGCAGCTTTGAGTAGTTTCTTTAATGTATTGACAAAAGATACAAGTCATGTTAAAGTTGTTTTAGATCCTTTCCATTTTGATTAGGATTTATACCCCTGCTCCCTCTTTCCACCACTTATTTGTTTATTTTTTATTTTTAATAATTTAGCCACTAGGCTTAAGAAATGCATGTGAATCAATTTGTACAATTACTTGAGTTTTTTATTTATCAACTTTTTGCCCCGCTTCAGTTCAGTTTCAAAATCTTGGAAGTCCTTGTATTTAGTTGCTCTCTCTTTCTCTCTTGGGCTTTTGTCAGCCTTTTTCTTCTTTGTTCTTCCACCACCTTTTATTCTCCTAAATCTCCTTTCAATTGTTTCATTAAGGCTCCACTTGCTTCAATTTGGGCAGTTTCTTGAGCATTCTACATCTGTTTACCTCTCATCTCCTATGCTCTATTTCCTAGACTTAAGCACTTCTTGCTAAAACGCGTCAGTGGTTGTGTTCTAAATGTAGAGTTTCTTCTTTATGAACAGCAGTCTGACTTTGTTAGTTATTAATGTTCCTATACTTGGAAGATTGTGGCACATATACTCATTTTCTCTTAAAGTAGAAAATCATGAAGATCTCCACTTTATGAGTTGAGATGTGTTGTTACTAATGCCAAAGGATCCTTCCACACTTCAAATTAAAATTAAGATTCATATCTCCAATTGTATGAATTTTTGATACAGTTATGTTGTATGTTATCTCTACTCATGTGGAGAGGACTATTACTCCATTTTATTGAAGTACCTTTAAGTTGAGCTTTACTGATTCTTTATGCAAATTTTGTAGGTGTTAGGTTTTATTCTTGGCAATCCCGTTTGATAAAACTCCTTTCAGCTGTATTTATTTTCGCACTTTTATTTCAGTGAGGCTATGAGTGTTTAGATGCAAATCCAACCCGAATTGTGCTTTTCAGAGAAGTTTGTGATGCTAATACTTTCAAGATTGCCACTTCGCTGATTATGACGGGGATCGAGCTGCCCGGTCAGCTCGCGGGGGTCCAGGGGGCAGCGCCCCTTGGCGGGTCCGAGGCAGCGCCACGGCGGGGTCGAGGGGCAACGCCCCCGAAGCAAAATGCAAAAATACATTCCAAGTTGCCTGTCCGCTCGAGCGGACATACCCGCGCTCGAGCGAAGAATTCCTGGTTCAAGTAGTTTTGGTCACCTGCAAAAGTACTGAGATGTGTGATTTCGCGCTCGAGCGGGCTTTCTGGCGCTCGAGCGGAGATCACGGGACAGATTCTATAAATTCGCGTGTTGGGTCAGATTTTAGGACTACTGCTCCAGATCTTCTTTTTGGTTTTTAGGGTTTATATCTGGGGATACTTTGTGAGTTTTTCTTTGATGTTTTATTGAGTATTCAACTCATGGTTTAAAGAGAGTACATCAAAGGTTGTGTTTTGTTCTACAAAAGAGAGAGTTGTTCTTCGGTGGATTCTGAAAAATTCGAGCCTGAAGCTTTGGTGGATTCCGGGGTGGCTCATCGTAAAGACAATTCCAAGGTGAAGACGGGTTGGAAGAGGCACATAGAGGTTGGTTCAATTAGGCGTGGATTCGCTAGGTAATTGAGAGTATACATGTGTAATTCCTTTAAATCTTCTTAGTGGATTGTTTTGTGGCTGTTGCCCGTGGTTTTTTATCACAGTTGGAGGTGTCCAATTGTGATTTTTTCCACGTAAAATCGTTGTGTTTCTTTGTCTTGATTGTTTGATTGGGATTGTTATATTCTGCTTAAAATTGATACATAATCACAAATCAACATCTAGGGGATTTCTAGATTTTTCTATTGGTATCAGAGCGGGTCGTTCTATTTTTTTAAAAAAATTCTTTTAGAACGAGATCTTGTTTGATTTGTGATAATGGATACAATTCGTGAAGGAAATTCTATGGTTCGACCACCCCTACTTGACGGATCCAATTAATCTTTTTGGAAAGCTCGGATGAGATCTTTTTTAAAATCTATTGATGAAAAAGTTTGGCAATCCGTCATGAATGAGTGGACTGAACCAACAATTACCGTTTATGGAGTTACAATCCCCAAACCAATTGATAAGTGGGACACAACTGATTACCAAAATAGTAGCTGGAATAGTAAAGCTATCAATTCTCTCTTTTGCGCTGTCACACCTGAAGAATTTAGTCGTATTTGTAATTGTGAAGTCGCAAAAGAGGCTTGGGATATCTTACAAACTATTCATGAGGGCACTCCTTCTGTGAAACGTTCAAAACTTCAAAGGCTCACATCTAGTTTCGAAAACCTTTCAACGAAAGATAGTGAGACCTTTGATGAATTTTATGCGAAGTTGAGTGACATTGTAAATTCCAGCTTCAATTTAGGTGAAAAAATTCCAGAATCCAAAATTATGGGAAAAATTTTAAGATCCTTGCCCGATCGGTTCCAACCAAAAGTTACGGCTATTGAGGAGGCTCAAGATGTTGACAACCTCAAGCTGGATCAGTTGGTTGGAAATCTCCAAACTTATGAGGCACATAGGAATTTCAAAAAGAAACAAAAAGATATTGCTTTTAGTAGTGCTCATAAAATGGAAGAGGATTCTGATGAGGATTGCGAGATAGATTCCAAGATTATGGCTGCTTTTGTTAAACAATTTAAAAAATCTTTTTTGAAAAAGAATCCTAATCTTTTGGAATCTACTCATTCTCATAAATCTAAAGGCAAAGATAAACTCAAAATTAGCCCTATAGCCAAGAAGGAGAAAAGAAAGATACAAGGGAACTCTGAAAGCGTCCAATGCTATGAATGCCAAGGATTTGGCCACTTTGCTTCAGAATGCCCCACTCGTTTGAGGAAGAAGAAAGCCCTCGCCGTCACTTGGGATGATGAATCAGAATCTGATGACAATGACAGTGACAACGAAGATCAAGGCGAAGAGGGACATAAGCAATTTCTTGCCTTCATGGCGGCTTCTGAAACTGAAGGACAAACAGAGTCTCCGAAGAGGTTAGTTGAGAATATCTCTAATGATGAATCCTCGGAGAGTGATCATGAAGAGCTTGAGCAAGCTTATGAAAAGTTGTATAAGGAGTCTCTTAACTTATTCAAATTGAATGACAAACTCACAAAGAAACTCAAAGCATGTGAAAGTGAGAATGTCAAACTTAAGGAGGAGATTTCCGAGGCCAGGATTAATGCCATCAAGGCAGCTGATGATCGACAAGTTCTTTGTGGAAAATTGTTGACTTGTGAGACAGAGAGGAATGAGCTGCTGCAAACCCATGCCATGTATGAAGAAAAGATTGAATCTCTTGAGATGTCACAAGTTGCTTTGGAAGAACTAATGATCAAGAAAGAGAAAGAACTCAAGTGTGCTATGGCTACCATTGGTCTTTGGAACAAAGGATCAAAGACTTTGGAGGATATCATTGGGTCTCAACAAATGAGTTGCGACAAGAGTGGCATTGGCTTTGGTGGTAAGAAAGAGCAAAAACAAAGTGCTTCAACATCTCATGATAAAAGAACTCAAGGAAAGGGAGAACAAAAAATTCAACATAATGGTGGACTTCTTAAACTTCCTAGAGTTGGTAAGGTAAAAGAAAAAAAGGTACACCTTGTACACCCTGTTTTTATTTGTCATCATTGTGGTATGCATGGTCATATTCGCCCTTATTGTTATAAGTTGCATAGGAGAGTGTATTTGCCTAGACCTAGGAATAGGAAGTTGGAAACCATGTCGAGACCGGTTCCTATTGCAGGGGAAAGGAACCACAACGTCAAGACATTACCCAAGAACCGCAATTCTCACAATTTTGTTCGTACTAAAGCAGTGTGGGTAAGAAAACTTGACTTATGTTAATTTGGTTATTTGTTTTAGCTTTTGGATTTTTGTGTGTTGTTTTTAATTAAAAAAAAAAAAAAAACAACAACATGTGTGCTTGTTCATTTTTTTTTTGTCTTGCTTGATTTTTGAAAAAAAAAAAAAGAGAAAAAAAATCCCAAAAAGATTTTCTTAGTATGGTTTTGCAAGTTTGAAATTTTTGAGTGGTCTTTGGTGCATATTGGAATTGATGAGAATATCCATTACATGTTAATATATGTGTGCTTTCTGTGGTCATTACTCGTTTTGGAGTGTGTGTTTTTTGATTAGTATGTCTCATTCTGTACACACTCTTGGAATAGCAAATTTTGGAGTCTTCCGCCTTAGTGATTTTTTTTTTTGGACTTCTGGCATTGTATCTTTTGCTTTTCTAGAGGAATTGACCTATACTAGCATATCATGGGTGATGTTGAGTCTCTTAACCACCTACCATCTTTTTGCACCTCCACGGCTTTCCCCTTAATTCTTTGCAATCTAGCCATGAGGAAAGGGCTACCTCAGAGTCACCAACCAGGCCATCCTTATTATATCCATGCTTCTCTGGTTCGGTTTCCATACTCTTGAGCGTGTCAGCCACCAATGATTGTGCAAAAGAAAAAGAAAAAGAAAAAGAAAGAGAAAGTGAAGAAGACAAAATATGCAAAAGAAAAAAAAATGTGCAAAAGAAAGAAAAAAAAAAGATTCATTGATTGAGGGGGAGCCTCCGCCTTTACTCACCAAATACCCCTTGATTCCTAGTGGTTTGACTTTCCTTTGTTGTGCTTAGATTCTCTTGTCGGAGGTCCAACTTTCATATCACTACTAGGATTGAATCTAGTGTTTGTCGAACTCCAAGAGTCACACACACACTTTTATCATGGGATCTATGCTTTTCACATAATGCATCACTTTCTTGCATGAGGAATATTCTACAGACTGTGCACATTATTATTTTGCATGTTTCTATGCACTATTTTCCCTTCTTGTATGTTCATGGTATTTACATCGTCATATCATTGCTTGTGTGGTTTATGATCTTGCGTTTGTTGTTTGAGAGTTGTTTTTCATGAGTCTTAGTTTTCATCTATTCATGTTTTCCATCTCATGTTTCAAGATAATCGTGTCATATGTCTATTACTCTTTCATATACTCTTATGGGACTAATAGTTGTTTTGGAGATTGTGGCACTAATAATTATTTTGCAGATCAAGACCTTGAAAAAGAAGTTGGCTTTTGTTGGCTGTAATGGGTTGGGGTGTTTAGGATTTTATTTGTTAGGTGTGTTTTGTCACGGCATTGCCAAAGGGGGAGATTGTTAGGTTTTATTCTTGGCAATCCCGTTTGACAAAACTCATTTCAGTTGTATTTATTTTCACACTTTTATTTCAGTGAGGCTATGAGTGTTTAGATGCGAATCCAACCCGAATTGTGCTTTTTCAGAGAAGTTTGTGATGCTAATACTTTCAAGATTGCCACTTCACTGATTATGACGGGGATCGAGCTGCCCGGTCAGCTCGCGGGGGTCCAGGGGGCAGCGCCCCTTGGCGGGTCCGAGGCAGCGCCACGGCGGGGTCGAGGGGCAGCGCCCCCGAAGCAAAATGCAAAAATACATTCCAAGTTGCCTGTCCGCTCGAGCGGACATACCCGCGCTCGAGCGAAGAATTCCTGGTTCCAGCAGTTTTGGTCGCCTGCAAAAGTACTGAGATGTGTGATTTCGCGCTCGAGCGGGCTTTCTGGTGCTCGAGCGGAGATCGCGGGACAGATTCTATAAATTCGCGTGTTGGGTCAGATTTTAGGACTACTGCTCCAGATCTTCTTTTTGGTTTCTAGGGTTTATATCTGGGGATACTTTGTGAGTTTTTCTTTGATGTTTTATTGAGTATTCAACTCATGGTTTAAAGAGAGTACATCAAAGGTTGTGTTTTGTTCTACAAAAGAGAGAGTTGTTCTTCGGTGGATTCTGAAAAATTCGAGCCTGAAGCTTTGGTGGATTCCGGGGTGGCTCATTGTAAAGACAATTCCAAGGTGAAGACGGGTTGGAAGAGGCACATAGAGGTTGGTTCAATTAGGCGTGGATTCGCTAGGTAATTGAGAGTATACCTGTGTAATTCCTTTAAATCTTCTTAGTGGATTGTTTTGTGGTTGTTGCCCGTGGTTTTTTATCACAGTTGGAGATGTCCAATTGTGGTTTTTTCCACGTAAAATCGTTGTATTTCTTTGTCTTGATTGTTTGATTGGGATTGTTATATTCTGCTTAAAATTGATACATAATCACAAATCAACATCTAGGAGATTTCTAGATTTTTCTGTAGGTTTTCCCATATGGCTCTGTGCCACTAGAGACCTACGTTTCTGATGGAGATATTGATTTGACTGCCCTTAGCAGTCCTCTGTTGAGGAGACTTTGGCCCGTTATGTACTTGCTGTTCTGCAAGGAGAAGAGCAGAATGAGAATGCTGAGGATGAAGTGAAGGATACACAATTCATTGATGCTGAGGTTTTTTTAATTTTTTTTTTCACTCTGATGCTTTATTTTAAAGTTTGTCTGAGCTTAATAATTGAAGGAAAATTTTATGAGGTAATAATCGTAGGATGAAATATAAGTTTTTATATCATGATCTTAAGTTAGATATGGATGAGTGCAATCCCACAAGTTAAGGAGGCATTGTCTAGTTGGCCCTACTCTGCCTTAGGTATTATAAAGAAAATATTCGGGTTACGCTCGGTTAGGATAAGAATTGAACCGCTTTGATCGGATACATTATTTTTTAACTCAAAATCAAACTAATGTATTGATAAAATTGAACTATCTCAACTCATACAGATCGAAGTTGATTTAACTTTCAAGTTTTCTGAGTTTTTTTGTTGCACCCTAACCATAGACTCATACCAAACTTTTGGCATACTTAAAGTATGTACATATAGAGAACCCGAATATTCATTAGTTTATTTTATTTTATTTTATTTTCTAATGATCGAAACTTTTGGTTTTATTCATTAGTTTATTTTATTATATTTTCTTATGTTATACATTTTATGTATGATTTCATTATCCTTCTCTACCATAGGTAAATACTTTTCTTGGGTTGAGTGCATCTAATTATAAAGGAGCGGCGGAATTCTATTTCTCCCCTGGTTTTGCTTTCATACCTAGTAATGTTTATTAGGTCCATGAGGATATGTTTGATACATTTTTGTTAGATAGTGGATAATGGCATATGCAAGGGTTATTATTTTGGTCACTAATTCTTTATTTCAGTTAATGGATTTTTTTTTCTTTTTTTTTTTCCTAAGGTTATTGTTGATGGTACTTGGAGGTCTAAAGCTAGATGGGTTTGATGGTAGTTTGAGGTTTTTTCTAAATTAATGTGTTTTTATTTTTTCAGATCAGAAATTACCTGGAGAAATGCAAAATATGGTCAGAGAATTCAAGAATTTTGTGTTTCAAGTTTTTTCATTTTTTAATATATGTAATCACAGTTAAGAATTTTTTATTAATTTTTTTGTATATACTTTTGAACATTCAGCTTTCATTTATGAAATATATGAGGTTATTCCATTTAATGTGGTTGTGATTCAAAGGATATATAGTGCATTATACTCTTTAAATGCACGTACAAAAATAAAATTAAGTATTCTTCAAATATGTTGAATCTTTTTTTTATCACACGCATTAATTGCGATGAAAAATGCATATAACGTGTGATCTTATTGCATTATTAATCATAAGTTTTATTAGATATTAATCACACTTAAAATCTGTGATCTAAATGTCTATTATCACAGGTTTTATTAGATATTAATCACACTTAAAATCTGTGATCTAAATATTTTTTTATTAGTTATTAATCACACTTAAAAGATGTGGATCTAAATATTATTAATCACACTTAAAAGATGTGATCTAAATGCTATTAATCACACTTAAAAGATGTGATCTAAATATTTATTATCACACTCAAAACATGTGATGGAATTATCTTTTAATGACACTCAAAACAAGTGATTAAAAATGACCTCTTTTAATCACTCTCAAATATCATACTTTAATAAAACTTAAAATGTGTCATTAAATAACTACATCACACAAAAAAAGTGTGATCTATTTATGATTTTGTAGTTAATAAATAAATCATTAAGTTAATTAACAATTTTTAATGCTATTAAAAATATTTTTCAATAAACAATTTTGATAATTTATTATTGCATGGGAGAATCTATATATATATATATATATATATATATATTTTTTTTTTCTTTTCGTGAGCATTTGGTTAAATTAAAATTTATAAAAAAAACAATAATTGTAATTTCTAATATTATAGAACCGATTTATATTTAAAAAAAAACCTTAGGGGTGCATTTGTAATTTGTTAAAAAAATAAAAAATTTATATTTCATAATTGACCAAGAATGTTTGCGTAATTACGAAAAAATCTTCACTCAATATATAGGTCACCACTAATAAATTATTCAAAATAAAATGATAAAATCGGGGAAAAAAAAGAAGACGAATCTCAAGTAGGTAAGTGCTTCTTATATATAGATATATATAAGAATCATTTTGGTGGCTTGTACTTTTTTTCCTATTTTGCCCTTAACTTGTATTTCTATTTTCTATTCTGTCCTTTATTAGTTGGTGGAATGACCTTGAGTAGGGTTTTGAGAAATTATGTAAGGTTTTTGAGTTAACTATGTAAGGGTTTTGAATTTTCTATTTTGTCCTTAGCTTGTATTTTAATTCTCTATTTTGCCATTTTTTGGTTTCTTTCTATTTTGTTTTTGTTTTTGTTTTTGTTTTTGTTTTTGTTTTGTTTTTTTGTTTTTTTGTTTTGTTTTGGTAGAGTTTTGAGGGTTATTTTGACAAAAATCAACTTTCATAGCGGTATCATTTTTGGGTAATTATATTTGCACACCATACAAACTCTCAGTACAGGTCATAAATGGTGTTCGGATATAGACTTTAAAAAATTAATAATTCCGTTATATTTCACTAAATTTAATGATATTTGGCCTTTATTTCAATTAATTAAGTATTATTGAGATTATTAGCTCAAATAAGATTTTTCTTCTCGGAATTGAATAAAGTAGAAGATTAAACAAGTCAAACATTCATATCTTAGGGTTCATCGAGTATATCATTTATAAAAAAATTCAAATTAATCGAATATGTTTTGAATTGTTCAAAACAACTTCATGCTATTTTTTAAAAATAAAAAGCCTTTTTATCCAACAATTGGAGAAAAAAAGGAAAAAATGTGGGAAATTTTATTTACACATCATACAAACTCTCAGAGGGAAAAAAAAATATTAGGAAAAAAAGGTCAAAGTAAAAAACATTTGATTTTCCAAAACTATCCCTTTTAAGTAATTATAAATATTTTAAAATTTTGAAAAGATAAGGACATTAGAGGAAAAATATTTTAAAATTTAAATTTAAGTATAATGATTGCATGCTCCCCTTGCAAAGTTGGAATCTTCAAAAGGGACTAACAAATTGGAATGGAGGGACATAAATGTATACATATGGTTAATACTATAGTACACACCAAATAATCATTTTTGTTTAACCTCTACCATTTAATTAAAATAAAATTATTCTTCTTTAACCTCTACCAAATGATTATTTCACTATATTTTTCTTTTATCAAATAAACACTATCTTAAAATATAAAAATTAGCTGACTCGCCCGTGCCTTACACGGACCTCCTACCTAGTGTGTATATATATAAACCAGTTTTGCCCTACCCCAAATAACCATCAAAAATGATAAAAGAAAAATAAAGCACAATGTATTGAAAACAAAAAGATCTACAACTAGTCATCTTTGAGACCTTAACCATTTTGCTTCCTAGAAATTCAACCAAAAAAAACAAAACAAAACCAATGTGAACATCCAATTCCTATGGTTTTAAATTCTAATTATGTCGTCTCCCCTGTTCTTGATGTTAAATCTTTCTAGTAGTCCGGAGTCCCAACAACAAAATAAAACACTCAAAACAAACATTTTTATGGGGTTAGTTACACGGACCTCCCTTGGGGTATAACAATTAGAAGGATTTTTTCTATGATTGCTGAAATTACATTATTCTTCCTTATAAGAGTATCCCCATCAATCTTGTTAAATCTTACTTTTAGTAGAAATAGCAAGCAAAATAGAAGAAAATTTGTTCCAACAGCCTCGCTCCATGCTCGGTAGTTTAATATGGAGCCATAGTTGTTAGTTACTTCTAGCGAGGTACTGTATCACTGCTAATCATGTAAAAAATAAGGAAAAATGAAAATTTGGTGTATATTTGGAAAATAAAAAATTAATAATTAATGATAAATTTTATTATTAAAGTCATAATTTTTTTTATGAGTACGTAATTATTTTGAAAAATTGTGTCTGATTTGTTTATGCTTGCTTGTTCATAATATTTTAATGAAATAAAATTTTAGAATAGAGAGTTTGACGGAGTTTGTACATAAAAAAGAGGCTAGCTAAAATACAAAAGTGAATTTTGGGTTATAATTTGACTCAAAATTTGTTGAAACTGTTGCGGATGCTCTAAGAGTTGTCAAGCAACAGTAAGTAAATGAAATAGTAAATTTACTATTTTATCTTTATACAAAATTAAACTATTTTGTTCAAATTATTAAGATTGACTAAATATGTTCATACATAAAAAATGAACATTTTTTATTCATTCAGTTAAAAAAATAAAATTTTATTTTTTGTTCAGATTTAAATTTTTGAACATATTAAGTTTGCTCAACTCTGTATTCATGAACAAGAATAAAATTATTTTTTTGTTAATTTTTTTTTGTAAAATTTTGTACCCACCCAATGTAGCAATGTTGGAACTAATTGTGTTGTTGACTACACAGGTCAATTTGTTACTAAAGATGTACACTCATGTTTCAAGAGAATATAAACGGATAGTTTTATATTATTTATTTTTATTTTTATTTTGAAAATGTACTAAACTTTATATATATATATATATATATTTTAAAAGTAAAAAAGTATTGCTCAGTTGAGTACGAGAAGTTAGTAAGAAAAATGATTTTATTATTGTGATCAAGACTTTAGACTATAGTGGCAGTCATAGAAAACCAATGATATATCTTAATTGTAAGAGGAGTGGACGGTATAGAGCCAAAAAAATAAATAAAAAATAATGAAAGTGGACTCAAAGAAAACAGTATCAAAATTAATTGGGGTAAAAAAGTGTGATTGTCCTTTTGATTTAATGACTCACAAGTTAATGACAAATAATAATTGAATATTGGAGATCGTACGTGGAATGCATAACTATCCACCAATTGAACATTTTTAAGAACATTCATATGCAAGGAGGATGAGATATAAATGTACTAAGAAAATGAACAAATATATAATATTAATTAATTATGACAAAGAGTGGTGTTGATTGAAGAGACTATAACCTTTATTAACATGTATGTTCAGTGTTATAAAAATGAACAAATAATACATAACATAATAAAGTTCAACATGTACTTAACATTCATGTGAATTAAAATGAAAGATATATAATGTTCAATTTATTATTTTCAAAGAAACAAAGCAGCTATTCATTCAATTTTTTTTTAAAAAAAATTATATTATGTTATGTTTAAATTTTAAATTTATAAAGAAAAAAATAAAAATAATTTTATTTAATTATGCAATTTTTTTTCCTTTTTATCATTTCTTTTTATTTTTAATTTAATTCCTTTGGAATTTCAATTCTCAATTTGAGATCAATTTAATAATTTAATTTATTTTTGGTATTTTTCCTCTTCTTTTCTTTTTTTATACAAAAAGTAGATGTGCTCAACATTTTACAAAAAACAAAAAACGTATAAAATTAATAACATGGTCAATAGAATAAAAATAAGGAATTTTTATTGATAAATTCATTTTAAAGTTGTTATAACCCATTAGATCCACAAAGGAATATTATAACCTGATTAGTCTCATATACTTTTCTTTTTATTCTATAAAGTCCATTTTACTAATTTTATATTTTTACTTGGACTATTATGCCCTTATATATATATATATATATATACATTGTGTTAATATATAACACGTTCCCTGTTTTTTCGTTGATTTAGTTTTGGCAGTTTCTATCTTTACGCTTTTCGTCATCATTTTAATTCAGATAGATACGTTTCTATTTTGCATGCTCGTTCCAAGGTTTTGATGTGCTACGGTTTCAGTGTTGCTGTTGTAGTCTGGTTCGGTGATTTTCAAGTGAAGACGACGAATTTGAAGGTGTTCGGTTGTCACATTTTCTGGAGTATAACTACTTCAAATCATTTATTTTCAAGTTACTGGACAATTGTAGGATTGCATGATTAAGGTTAGTATCATTTTGGTTATGAATACATGTTCACTTTATGTTTTGAGTTGTATGATGGATCAGATGCTCTGTTTTTTTATTGATATGGATCGGATGCTTTGTTTTTTCAATTATATGCATCATACGTGGTCCTGTGGAAGGAAGGCCATTCAGATTATGTAAAGAATGTGTAGTTCTCATTTTACTTTGATGTATCTATAATGAGGCTCTGTGTGGGTGATATAATTTAGAGTATATGTATCAATGTGAATGTTTACATCTTGTTAATATTATGTGAAGAATGTGGATGCTCTCATTTTACTTTGATGTTTGCTTAATGAGACTCTATGTGGGTGATATAATTCAGAGTATATGGATCAATGTGAATGTTTCCATCGTGGTCCTATGGAGGGGAGGTCATCAGATTAGTGAAGAATGTGGATGTTCTATAATTCAGAGTATATGGATCAATGTGAATGTTTACATCGTGTTAATATTATATGAAGAATGTGGACGTTCTCATTTTACTTTGATGTTTGTTTAATGAGACTCTGTGTGGGTGATATAATTCAGAGTATATGTATCAATGTAAATATTTACATCTTGTTAATATTATGTGAAGAATGTGGATGTTCTCACTTTACTTTAATGTTTGCTTAATGAGGCTCTGTGTGGGTGATATAATTCAGAGTATATGTATCAATGTGAATATTCACATCTTGTTAATGTGAATTATGGATTTAACACTTGAGTTGTACACGTAGTCATCTAATTTTTGCACAATGTGAATTTTCATATCGTTTTGGATTATTGTTGATTGTCGTATTGTTATGTTTTTATAGGAAATGCACTATAGGAAAAAGGGGATATGGTGGCGTTTTTTTAACGACGCTTTTTTAAACGTCTCTATTATTAATATTTAACGGCGTTTATAAAACGCCGCATATTCTTTTACACAAAACGACACCGTTTTATAATATGAGGCGTTTAGAAACGCCTCCAAATGCCGTGGCCACATGCGCCTACTTTTGGAAACCCTTATTTTATTTTGAATCTGATCCATTTCTCTCTCTCAACCCTTATACTTCTCTCTCTCAACCCTTATACGCACACATCTCTCTCTCTCTCAACCTTCTCTAAGCTCCATCAAAGATTCAGATCGAAGAAGATTCAGATCGAAGCGATTTCGAAGCTCCATCAAAGATTTAGATCGAAGCTCCATCGAAGTGATTTCGAAGCTCCATCGAAGATTCAGATCTAAGCGATTTCGCAGCTCCATCGAAGCGATTTCGAAGCTCCATCGAAGATTCAGATCTAAGCTCCATCGAAGCGATTTTGAAGCTCCATCACCAGCACCATCTGCACCGGTGAGGTAACGAGCTCCACCGTCTCTCTCTCTTTCTCTCTCTCTCTCTAGATCTATGAAATCAATGTTTTAAGGCATTCTTACTTGATCCTCATTTGCAGAGATTCGGTGATTTCCAGAAGCACTTCTATGGAGATACAATCTCATTGGCTACTAATCCCAGCTAAACATGTGGGCTTTGGGATTTTCTAGGATTGTTTAGTCCTCTGTATGAGATCTTCATTTCTGAAATGAATTCTATCAAGATATGAGACCTCTGCCTTAAAATTTGAAAATGAGCTCTTTTCCAATTCCTACTTGATATTGTTATTTATTTATTTATTTTTGTTTAGATTTCTTTCATCAGATGGTATTAACAATGAATGAAATCTTATGGTACATTGCCCCATTTAGCATCCATGTTTATGATATTTCAGTATGTCCTTAATATGGACCGTACCAGTAGACACGACACCACTACGATGTCCATGATATTCATCTAATGGCTAATGTGTATTAATGTGTGTTCAAGGAGTAGAAACAATTCTTGAACATGTTCTCAGCCTTCTCTATGTAATTTGGAAGACAGAGCTGTATCATTCTATCAGGCTCTCTAACTTTTAAAAAAAAAATTAAATAAAAAATCATGCTATCAGGATCTTTGGAAATCGTGCTTATGGGTGCTTGTGAAATTTGGATCCATCTAATTTCGAATATTGACCAAAGGTGTTGTCGTGTATATCAAGTTTATATCCAAGCTTCTTCTTCATCAAGGTTCATAATTGTGTATATTGGCCTTCCAAACATAAATTAAAGAGTAAATTACATTGACCTCTCCTAAGGTTTGAAAAAAATAGAGTAAGCCTCACAAGTTTAGCATAATCACATTGGACTCTCTTAAGGTTTTAATTCGCATAGCATTGAGCCTCATTTTCATAAGAAATTTGTTAGTCACGTAGATGGAAAAATGATGATGTCATCTCTTTTACAATGAAATGTATATTTTTTCCTTATTTATCTTTGTGTCTTCACACCATCTTCATTTGTTCCTGTCCCTTTAACATCTCTAAAAGGGAGGTCACTATAATTTTTTCAAAGTTGTGGAGTTTGTTGGGAGATCAGTGTAATATACCCTAAATTAAATGACATGTTAGAATCTTGCTAAAGCTTGGATTCCCTCTGACATCTGTCCTCTGACAGACAGTAGTTGATTTTGCTTGTGACTTGTTGGAAAGATTCAAAACTCTAGCAAGTTTTTTGTTCACTAATTTCTTATGCTAAGTTGAGATATTCCACTTCCAGCTAGTGATCACTTAAATTTAGATAGTCATGTTTGGTTTAAATATGTACAATAATAACCATTATAGAATATTGACTTCCATTCTTGGCCATCGCAGGTGGGCAGTCGTCATTAGCTGACTATTGCACTTATTATGTAGCTTATTCTGATGGATCATGCAATCATGCACAGACATGAACAGTGCTTGAGCACCTGATAGAATGTTGGGTGAGGTGAGAGGACATAGCTCAAGGTGAGATATGCTTATGGAACTTTTTTCAGATTCTCACATTTGAATTCTGCATTGGCATAACTTCTGTTCATTCTTGTAGGTGTATGGCCTTATCATTAGTACGGACTGAGTTTGTAAGGGGTTCCATGACCCAAGGAAATGGTTGTTATCAGCACAGGTGTATAAATAATTCGCTAGAGGTATAATTTGGACCTTTAACTTTAGTTTTTAATACAAGGATTCTGAGCTCATTTATGTTGAATAGAATGGCCGCAATGAAACATTGTACGAGTTCGATTTTGAATTTATTTCCTTCAAAGAATGCTACTGATACCATCTCTTTTAGGACCATTATGGAAAAATTGTCTTTACATTGAAAAACCAATTCCTTGGCAAAAGTATAATTATCTTTAAATTATAAAATTTTCCTAATCATGATCGACTAAGCCGCATCGTTTCTCCATTTATGTTCAGCAATGAGTTAAGGACTCACTTTCGAACTACATGTTGTCAGTTTTTTATGTGATATTCCAATGTAACTGTGAACTTCTTTACTTCTTTTTAGGTTACTGTTGATGGTGTTTGGAAAGTGTGTCCTGCAGCTAGTAGACCAGTTCAGTTTCCTGGATTCAGCAACATGTGATGTTGATACAATAAACAGCTATAGGAACTCACTTGCTTGTATTGCTATTCATTCTTAATGTTGAAGTTTGAAGACCTTAATTAATTGCTTTATCTTTGTTTTTCGGCATTCTGGAATTATGCAAAGATGTTTGAGCATGGGGTAATTCATGCATGCTAAAAATCTGTCAGGGACATCAATTAAGGTGTTACCTTCTAATAATAGTATAAAATATGCGCTTATATATGAATTTATGGGTTTTGGGATTTGTGAAGTAAACATTTAATTCCGTACTCGTCATTGAAATTCTTTGTATTTTCTTTGTGATATTATGTGTAAAATTCCTCTTATTAAGGGTAAATAAGTAATATAGATTATGCTGAACATGACACTCATAGACTCATAGTGTTTTATTACCTGTCATGATTAGTGTAGGTAGTATGTGGTAGAGTTTCTAACAGAGTGCACAATGTGATCTATCATTTACATTTTTGAATGGAATGATAGCTTCACATGATATGAGAGCATATCTGCAGTGTAGCGATAGCAGCATTTGTAGTGTAGTTAATGTTCTTAAAGAATTGTGGAAATCATATTTTCTTTTTGGTATATTTCAACATACACACATCTCTCTCTGTTGGGAAATCTACAAAGCTCTCAGCATAATTGCCAGATAAACATGCTTGCTTAGAAATCAGTACACACCTGGGTTCAGGTTAGCAAGTGTTCCACTACTCTAGTTAGTTAGTGTGAGTGTATTTTTGGATCAATTAATGCTTTATGTTGTCCATAATTCTAATTTGTGCTTAACTACTTAATCGAGTATATATAACTTCAGAGGGTGTCATTTTCAGCTCTTGCATAAGAAGAGGTTAGGCTGTGAGTATTTGAAATTTATTTGATTTCTGTAGGTTACCATTAAATGTATTAGTATTTTAGCTAATCATGAAAGAAAATCAATGACTCTCATGATTTTCTTGTATGGTGGGATATGTACTTGATAATTGTTGTGATAAGAGTTAACACTTCGAGTCTTTTATGTCTCACCTGGATCCTTTGAATTCCAACCATTCTTTGGGGTGTGATTGGATCTTAGAAGCTACTTCATTCACTTTTCCCTCCACAAATCCGAGATCCAAACACAACCTAAGTCAACAATACAGGGTATGGGGTGTACACATAACTTTAGTAGCTTATCCTTATGCAATTGCATTCCATGTCGTTGAATAAGTTGTAAGTTCAACTAAAACCATTAAACTATCCATGTCATAGACATAGTACTTTCTTGTTTCTCGCATTATCTGATATCAATAATAGATGTGAACTCCCTAATTCAATAATTCAATTCAGTCAATCACCCCAAATATATATATATCCTCAACAAAGGATAGGCTTGATATCAACAATGATTGCACTTAAATAATATAATTATTTATTTGCTCAAAATCTTGTGTTTATGTAACCTATGCATAATACATGTAATTGAGCTCTACTTCTATCCTTCTGTATTTGACTTGGATAGTTGAAGATCTCTCAAAATTCTCTGAACTAGACTGCTTGTTGGTGATTTTTCTCATGGAGATATACCTGTATCTAGAATCTGGATACAACCAAGACCACAATTTACGTTGAATTTACTCTTTGATGTGGTCAAACTGAATTTCTATTGATAATTAACATATTCATGCAGCACAAAAAATTTATGGTGGTAAAGTAAAGAATCTTGATCGAAGATTGTAGTATTAGGTAAATTTGAAATTGGCAACAATTGCATTAACAGCTAACAAGCACGGACACGGACACAATTTAAATATCTATTTTAGAAAAGTTGAATTATGTCTCTGTATGTGTCTGAAAGATGTGCTTTATATATGAATTCTAGGATGGATATCTTCTTTAAGAGATTTGGGTGTTTTCTTTTTTCAGTTCTTTCAGCAGTTTCTTTCAGTGCACTCTCTTATTATTATCTTCATATTGTCCTAATACAATGGTATCAAATCAATCAAAAGGCAAACCAATTGCCTTGGGTAGTTCAGGACTTGTAGTTCTATTTACAACTTAGCTACTGCATCTGAGGATGTTCAAATGACAGATGGAACTCAAGCTTCTAATGTGAATGTGCAAGAAGCAGATCCAAAAAAAAGTGACCTATGCTGAGAGGCTAACAAAAATAAAAGGAATTTTGTCTGGAGAGATTTAAATATAGTTGACTCTACAATTTTTATACAGTCATAAAAAGTGAGACAACAGATATAATTTCCAGCTCTTTATTTATTCTGCTTTGCTCAGATTCAATTTTTAGGAGTTCCATTTGTGTACTGTGAAAAGCTTTTTTCATTAATTTTATAATTTGCATATAGGTCGGATCTTCTTATTCTCAAGACAATAAAGCAGTCTGTGGAGCTGAGAAATAGTATCTGCCACAGTACGACAATATATGCTAATGCAATTATGCATGCTGGGACAACTGTGGATACATTTCTCCGTGAGAATCTGGTAAATCAGCATTCCACTTTCATTCTCTAAATAAACCTTTATTGTTACACAACTTTACAGAAAATAAAGCAGTCTGTGGAGATGAGAAATAGCTCTTGGAACTGCTGATGAAGATATCTATGACAACGTAAAAACTGTGCTTTATACTGATAGTGCTGTTTGTGGTTTCCTGTTTGAATCGTGTACTTACATTTTGTAAATTATCTTAAATTAGCATAATAGTTATTTATTTAATATTTTTCTCAATTAACCACAAGATGAGTATTATCTCATCAACTTTGCTATTGTTTCAGCTCAGAAGTAGTTAATTTTGTTAGGAATCAGCTTCGGCAACACGGAGATGTTCAGGTAAAAAATTTGCCTCAATTCTGGTATACTAGTGTTATGGTTTGCAAAGTTTTAACTTCTTTTGTTCTGATTTTTGTTAGCTTGTGAGGCGCTTGGAAGAGCAGCTCTGGTAATGGATGTGCAGATGTTTATTTTTCTTGCACAATGCTTGATCATACCTACAAATTTATGTATATTACAGGACCAACGTTCACAAGATAATGTCAGCATCATCATTGTTGATTTGGGGTATGCACTTGTATGCATTAAGTTAATTTAATCTAATGTTTTCCATTCTAATCTAATTTGTCAATCAATTGTACTGATATTAACCTTTCTAATTTGGTCCTGGTTGTGACTTTTTGCAGGAGGACAAATTGGCAAAGTTTGCCTCGTTCAGAAAGAAAATTTTGTTTATGAACTGGGCCAAGCTTTTGCTACTATCAGTATTGTGTCATTAGGAGTATGGATGTCTTCTCTACTTTCTGCATGACTTTTCAAGCCTGACTTTGTAAATAAATCCTCACGGATTTCTAATATATTTTGTGTCTAGATATATTCTGTAATTGTACATGTATCACATCTTATTGCATTGTTTTTTATTTTAAATTTTGTTTTCAAACTTAGTTTATTTATTATTTTAATAAACATCAATTATTAGTTCTTAATAATTGTTTATGACAGGTATTTTTTCCAACCATATAAAATTAGCACAACTTTAAAAATAAAACAAATAAAAATAAAGGCTATGGCGGCATTTTTTGAACGTCACTATAACCCTACCCCAACGGTTAGATTTTTAAAATGTATAAATGTCTTTCACGGCGTTTCCAAAACGTCGCTAAATGTCATACCGTTATAGTACAGTTAGGGTAGGACATTTGGCGGCGTCTTTAAAAATGCCGCCTATACTAATATAATGACGTTTTTCAAACGCCATAAAGCTATAGCGACGGCCGCGTTGTCGATGTTTGGTACTAAACGTCACAAAAAGAATTAGCGACGTTTTCAGTACCTAAAAAACGCCGCTAAAAGTCGATTTTCTAGCAGTGATGGATATCTTTATGATGTTGCTGTGTACATATGGTTGCAGTACAACTGTAATAAATGTTGCCCGCACATTGTATTATTCACGTTTGGTGGACTGTTTGTGTAAAAAATGGGGTGAGTTGTCTGCTGGTTCTATTTCATTGTTCTGTCATTTACCTGGGATTAATAGGTGTGATTTGAATAATGATGAAGAATTTCAGAACATGTTACTGCTTGCTAAATCAATGGGGGTGCAACATGTAGAAGTTGTTGTTGAGTTGAAAAGTGATATTGGTCAGTCAAGTAGCTCGGGATCGCTGCGTGTGGGGGTTAAGGAAGAAATTGATGCACTACGGAGATTTTGCCACCATAAAGAGAAGGTATTGTTGTCAGCCCCTTGGGCAAATGGTGTTACGCATGTGGGACAACGGTTTGTTAGAGGTGCACAAGAATTTCGTGATGTTTTATGTAAGTATGTCATCCAATGTGGGTTTCAGTTTACGTATGTCAAGAACGAGACAACAAGAGTTACTACTGTGTGTGCAATGCGTGAGGAGAGAGGCTGCTTGTGGGCTATACATTGTAGAACACAACGAGCAAATGGTTTTTTCTACATCAAGAGGTTTAGTGATGTGCATAGTTGTGGTACGGATGTCCGAACATCGAAGAATCCGCGTGTTAGTTCGGATTTGGTGTCGAGTACCATATCTGGAATTGTGAGGGACAAGCCATTGACTCGGCCATGTGAGGTGGTGACTAGTTTAAAGAGGGATTATAGGCTAGATGTGAGTTACCATGTGGTCTGGTTGGGTGTGGAGAAAGCAAAGGCTGTTATTCATGGAGATCACTCATTATCGTTTGACCAGCTGCGGTGGTATTCGGATGCTGTGATGCATTACAATCCGGGGAGTTATGTCAATATTGACTATGATACGAGTAGTCAACAGTTTTGTCATTTCTTTGTGTCATTCGTTGCGTGCATTTCTGGGTTCAATTTTTGTCGGCCTTTATTATTCCTGTATGGAACATTCCTCAAAAGAAAATACAAAGGTCAGCTACTTGCGGTAACGACGAAAGATGGAAACAATAGTTAGTATTTTTTTTAGCTGTCTATTCATGTCAATATTTACATTGAGCAGCATAGTCTGGACATATGACAGACGATTACACAGTGTGTTCCACATTTACACTAGTGTCAATGTTTACATCAATACACATTGATGTGAACAACAACAAAATATGAGTGATTGAGAAATTATAAGTAATGTGAACATTCACATTAGTATGCACTGATGTGAATGTTTACATCTGTGTCTGCTAATGACAGTAATGTGAACATTCCCATTATTATACACTGATGTGAATTTTCACATCAGTGTATATTAATGTCAGTTAACCATTAATGAACAGTGCTGTAAATGTCCACATTATCAATGACTCAACAATCAAACAATGAATTATTAATGGTCGTTAATGTGAATGTTCACATCATTGATGTTTACGAACCCAAATCCAAAAATAACAATAGTAATAGGGCAATGTAGATATAAACATTCACATGACCTGTTTTGTTTATATTGTTTTTTATTCACTTTGGAATATTGTGAACAGTTGTGTAATGGTGTTGTGTTGTAGGTCTATTTCCTATTGCATTTGCGATTGTTGATTTAAAGACCATGGCCAATTGGTCGTTGTTCTTGCACGAACTTGGGAAGGTTGTTGATGGTAAGCGCCAGATTACTTTTATTTCGGATCGTAATCTTGGTCTGTTAGAAGCTATGCCAAAGGTGTTCCCATAGGGTCACTACGGTTATTGCTTACAACACTTGAAGAGCAATTTAAGAGACCGGATGAAAGGGTTGATAATGGATTTAGGGATCACCCAGTAAGTAGTTTGGGTGACTGTGCTTACGAGTCAACTATGGTAGGGTTCCATGAAAAGCTTGCAAAATTAAAAGAGGAGGGTAAACAACGAGTACATAATTTTTTCAAGGACTTGGCACCTGAGCACTGGGCAAATTCATGCTCCAGGTAAATAATAGTTTCCTAAAGTGTTCCATTTTTCAAGTTTAGAATGGTAGCGATGTGAATTTTCAATTTAGAATGGTAACAATCGTCCAATTGTGTTTCATATTCAATGTGAATGATGTGAATGTTCATATCCGCTAATGATGAATGATGTGAATGATGTGAATGTTCACATCTGTTAATTTGTCAAACAATCATGCAATGTATTACAGATGTGAATGTTCACACCTGTCATATTATGTTATTGTTAACATTCACATTTGTCTATCATTTAAGTTAACAACATAATAAGCATATAATGTTCACTGCGAATGATGTTAATGTTCACATCTGTCAGTGTGAATGTTCAGACCTATTGTAGACCTGACTTCCTTTGCGCGCCCCCCTTCCGGAGAGGTGCGAATTTGGTCTTACTACTACAGTTCGGACTCCTGTCACGGTTCTGAATCTAATCTCACAAAGTGCAATGTGAGACTGATAAACACCAAAGAGTCCAAATCCGGCAAATCGTTTTGAAAAATCGATTTTGAGTAAAAAAAGCGCCAAACATGGACTGTTTTGCCAGATTACAGAGTCGCCACCGCAATGTGAGACTGATAAACACCAAAGAGTCCAAATCCGGCAAATCGTTTTGGAAAATCGATTTTGAGTAAAAAAAGCGCCAAACATGGACTGCTTTGCCAGTTTACAGAGTCGCCACCTAAATATTTTATTTTGAGAAATTTAGGAAATCCTAACTCGTGCCTAAGGCCACGTGTCCATCATCACCAAAGTTGCCTTGGCTCGGGAACTTAGGTACAAGTGGGGAAGGTCATGACATGAGCACCCCCGCTCGCCCGATCAAAGCTCGACCTTTACTATCATGATATGTTGTTTTATAGACACATGTGTTCTTATTGCGGTTATTAGCTAATCTTATTATGTGATGCACACAACATACAAGTATAGACTCGATCACGAGAATTGGAACAAAACAACTCGTGTTTGTTTTCGAAAATGGTTTGAAAGTGCTACTCGTAAGTAGGCTAAAGCGCGGATTTGCCACCCTCAAGTGGGCTTTAAAACATGATTTTGCCACTTCACAAAGCGGGCTTAAAACTCACAATCATCGAGTTGTCCCAATTCAGGCAATCAAGTCTCCACCCACAGGCATTCAAGCAGTTAAGCACTTAAGCAAATAGCCTCATGACAAGCATGCTCTTATGGCAACACTCACACTCATGCAAGTATGCTAAAGCGTAAACACTTATAGTGTACTTTAAGCCAAAACAAAAAGCTAGTTAGAAATATGCATAATCCTAACTATGTTAAGATGCCTAATGCAACACATGTAAAATGCAACTAAATAGGCTCGACTATCTAATCATGGCATACGAAGCAACTTGATAACATGCTTTGAAACACGTATTCAAGCAACTATTGAAATACAATGTAGTTTGTATGATGCGCCGAGCCCCGTGCATACAAGACAAATGAATGATGCACGCATGCAAGCATAAGGTATGCTAATTGAAAAATGTCCTAAAACTAACCATCGAAAGCGGTTAAATAAAAGGGAAAAAGAAATGAGGTTGGAAGACATACACACACATATGCACGCTTATTACAACATTGCGCCCTCTCAAAGGAGGGTCCGAATAAATAAGCTAAGCTAAACTAAGCTAAGATAATTATTACAAACCAACTAATTAACTATTCTAGCTAATTAATTACAACACAATTGAAATCGAATAACTAGCTAATCTAAACTAATTAATTACAAACCGAATTAATTAATTAAACACTTAACTAATTAATTACAAAACGACTAAGCTAATGAACTAATTAGCTAAGCAATTCAAATGAACGGCCTCAGGAAGCGAGGGAGATATGCATGCTCGGTTGGCCTCTCCCCGAAAATCCACCACCTTGCCTCTAAATGCCTCTGTTTGCACATCTTTGGACCTCTGAAAATTGTGCCAACCTCCAGATGGCTTCTGTTTGATCTCAAGAACACACTGATGGTTAATCGGCCATGATTGGTGGCCAACAGCCAATATTGGTGGCCGGTCGGCTGCTTTGGTGGCCGGTCGGCTGCTTTGGTGGCCGGTCGGCTAGGACATGCGGCCGGTCGGCCACTGCTTCCCTGAAATTCCTCATTTTGTTGCAACAGAGAGCAAACAGAGGCATGTCAGTGTAGTTGCAAGGAAATGTGTATACTACTGCACTCCTTATCATGTCTCAAGCTCAAAGAAGTGTAGCACTTGGTTCTCAGGCCACCAACCAAGCACTTTCAATGCATGGTGGCCAAAGAACCAAGCTTGTACAAGCTTGATGAATGCACACATAAGACTCGAAAGGCCCCCACCCTATCAAGCACAATCAAGGGGGACGACGACCAAGAAATGTGACACGTTTCATCACTTTAAGTACGAAACGTCCCACATTTCTTGTGTTTGGATTAACGTCCGATCCAAACACTTGCAATGCAAACAATGTTATCTTGCTCATGTTTTACTTTACTTAATTCTTCTTTACACATTTTACATTACCGAACTATTCTTTAATTGGTTAAGTCCAATGTGCAAGTCCTCTAATTTGAAAGATGACCTAAGCTTCGAGTGCCTTGAGCATGAAGAAAGTATCATGCTATTGGTTAGTAGAAATCCTCAAGGGAGGATTAAAACCAATAGGCATGAATGCCTCAAGTTCATGTTCAAGCCAACAAGGGGCTTAAGGCCACTTTCAAGGTGAATGAAAGTTTGAAACAATGGAGTGCAATGACACACATTTCAGCACTGAAATAGCATGCTAAGTGACTTAAAAACAATGCGAACAACTCATGTAATGCATTCTCAAAAGCCAAATACATTAAGCTAGTAGAGAGCATCACTCTAGAAGCATGCAATATCAAGCATAAACAACAAAACCAGCTCTAGATAGAGCTTAATCATGCCCAATCAGAGTCTACAACATGATGAAATTGAAGCTCGAATAGCAAGAAAAACATGTTCGCATGTAGGCTCACAAGTAAGGCATAAAGCACAACTCTCAAAAGCGATGAAAGAGTGAAATATGTGAGAGTGTGTCTACACTATATGCACTAAAATTGCATGCTAAATGATTCCAGAACATGCAATCATCACATACACAACATGTTAAAGGCCTCAAAACTCAAAGCTAGTCAAGGCCATTTACACTACAACCACACAAAGCAAAGCATATATGACCAAGACTATCCAAATCAGAGTTAAAGCATGCTAAAACATGAGCAAAGATGCACTGGAGTCAAGCTAACACATGCTAGAATTATGGACTAAGTCATTGGGCATGTTAAGCTAGTAAGCAAAATTGCACCACAAGTGTAAGATACAAACAACCAGTGACTAAACCAACCAAAAACAAAGTTATAACATGCTGAAATATGGCCAAAAACATGCTCAAACTAGGATACAAAAAGGTAGAAATACATACTCATTTCGTAGGCCATCAACACATGTAAACAAGGCAAGAGTAGAGGGGACCACCCCCTCTCATTTTGGACCTCAAAACCACCTTTCCACCACTGAAATTCCTCTAGAATTCAATGGTTAAAAGGGCAAAAAAATTGTTTTAAAGGCTTTAAAAGATGGCAAAGAACTTAGCAAATAAGCAATGAAAGAGGGTGGACCACCCTTAACTCCAACAAGGACTCAAACCAACATTTTTAACATTTAAAAATAGAGGTTTTTGTAGTTGACAACTAGGCCAAAATAGCATGCAAAAGTGGCCTACACTAGTGTACAAAAACAAGCTTAAAAGGGGAAGAAGCTTACCCTAGTGTACAAAAACAAGCTCACTTCTAAGCACATGTAGGAAGAGAGAGATTTCTAGAGAGAGAGGTTGAAATTTTGCTCACAAAATTATAGAGAGAGAGGGAGAGAGATTTTAGAGAGAGAAGCTCCCAAACTTGCCAACCTTGCAATATGAGAGATATGGCTTCAATATATAGCAAAAGGAGAGCATTTGGTCGAAATGTCTTATTATAGAGACAGCTGGAGCATTTGGAAGATAGCTGGAGCAAAATATCTTCAAATTCTGAGCTTTTGGACATTTTTGGCCGACCATCTTGGTGGTTGACCTACTACTTTGTTGGCCGACCAGCTACTAATGTTGGCCGATAAGGGTCACTTTTGGCCAACCTGTGGCCGGCACACTCCCACAAAGGCCGATGGCAAAATCTGGTTCTGGTCCCCGACTTCAACCAAGCATAACTCGTTCATCTAGACTCATTTTTAGATCATTCTTGAGCCTAAACTGAAGCCCCAGAAGTCTTATTTCCAATGATGGAAACCTCACATCAAAATTATAAATGTGCTAAGAGATATCCCTCTTTTAGTGAAGACTACTCAGTTTCAATTCAATCAGATCGATGCCCAACTTCAACCAGCCATATCTCCCTCATTTGGCCTCGGCTTGAGGAGATTCTTGAATGAAAAATGAAGCCCCGGAAGTATTCTTTCCAATGGTAGTGTCTTCATAGCTGAAATTCAAGTGTGCAAATGGATAGGCCCGATTTAGCGAGGATTACTCATCTCTCTCTTAACGATTCATGCCCAACTTCTTCTCCAACTAGGTTTCTTCCCTCCTCTCCTCTTTTCTTCAACCCCAAACCTCTAAACAAGATGTTTTAAAGATTTTTTCAATGAGGTCACCTCTATTTCATTCATTTCCACTTTGTCCTTACTCGATTTATCGAAAAGCGCAACATTTAACAAAATGCGAGCGTCAGAACATCGTAGAAATTTTTTCAAAAATGTTTTGAAAGAGAGGGTTTTAAGTTCTAAAATCTTTTTGGTCCAAAAATGGGGTGTGAGGTTTGGATTTGACACTCTCTTTGCCAAATAAATCGAACCTTTTGCACAAGATAGCTTGCACCATCAAGTAAGCAATCAGCAGTGCCGAAGTCTTAAGGACGGTCAAAAATGGGGTGTCTACACCTGTTAAATTCTATATTATACAATGTTTGTGATATTGTGCAAGGGCATGCATTATGGGGAGATGACATCTAATGCGGCGGAGTCATTTAATAATTGGATTAAAGAAGCATGTAATCTTCCTATCACTCAAATAGTGAACACAATTCGTACTCAGTTGATGCGGCAAATGTCTGCACGGCGTGACCAAGCAAACAAATGGAATGAGCTTATTTGTCCTGCATTCGAAACAATGCTTATGGATTCGTTCAATGACAGCAGGTCTTGGTAAGTTAGCAAAGCCAATGAGGATGTGTTTGAAGTTCATTCAATACCTTCTGTCACAGTTGATATTCCAAGCCATACATGTTCTTGCTTCAAATGGCAAATCAACGGATTCCCATGTGACCATACTGTTATTGCTATTCAAAAGAGCTATTACAATCTCAATGATTATGTGGAACATTACTTTCATGTTCAGACATATCGTGCAGCCTATTCAGCTGCCATATTGCCTATACCATCGGTGGAAATGCCGTTGTAGACATCCCCGAATGCCCCGGGAGGATGAGTCCCCTCGTTCTGTTCGTTTTTGGGCACACTACAGTTCGGACTCTCAAATTGTCACGGTTCTTAATCTGAACCAAAGAGTCCAAATCCGGCAAAATCGTTTTGAGAAAACAGATTTTAAAAAGAAGTGCCAAACATGGACTGCTTTGCCAGATACAGAGTCGCCACCTAAATATTTTTTTTATGGGGAATTTAGGAAACCCTGACTCGGTGCCAAAGGCCACGTGTCTGTCATCACCAAAGTTGCCTCGGCTCGGGAGCTTGGGTACGATTGGGGAAGGTCAGCTATGAGCACCCCCTCTCGCCCGATCCGAAGATCGGCCTCTACTAACCGTGATATCCGTTTTTGAAAATATTATGTGTTCTTATTCCTGTTATTAGCCTAGATTTACTATGTTATGAACACAGCAAACAAGTACAGACCAAATCGCCTAAATTGGAACAAAACGTTGCATATCCGTTTGTTTGAAAAACGCTTTGGAATTTGCTACTCACAAGTAGGCTAAAATACGGATTTCAACGAGTTATCCCAACTCAAACAATCCAACCTCCATCCACAGGCATTCAACCAGTTCATCAAATAAGCATCTAGCCTCATGGTAATCATGCTATCATGTTAACGTTCACACTCATGTGAGATGCTAAAGCATAAAGAGCTCACCTAGTACTCCGTGCCAAAACAAGAACATGTTAGCAATCATGTATGATCCAAGTCTACGTTTAAATGCCTAATGCAACGCATACGAAATGTCACTAGAGTAGGCTCGGCTAGTCTATAAATGACATGTGAAAATGCACAAGTAGCATGTATTCAAATTAGATTTGAAATACTTATGCAGTTAGTATGATGCGCCGAGCCTGGTACATGCAAGACTAATGAATGATGCACGCACGCATAGCATAAGGTATGCTAAAGTAAACATGTCCTAATACTAACCATCAAAGCAGGTAAGTAAAAGGGAGAAAGAAGTGGGGGTTGGAGGACATGCACACACGCACCCACACTTATTACAAATTCACCCTCGCTCGGAGGGACCAAAAGAATAATACAAATTAATTAACCTACAAGCTAATTAATTATTACAGACCACCTAATTAATTAAGCAAATTAACTAAGCTAAGAAAGTAGTAAAGGCCTCGGGAAGAGGATCCAATGCGCGCGTGCTCGGGTTTGCTCGGAAATCCAACGCCATGCACAAGTTTGCCTCTGCTTTGACTGTTCTGCTTCTCTGAAAATTGCACAACTCCCAAGGTCGCTTCTCTGAGTATTGTGGAACACCACCGGCTGAGTGGGATCATCACTGGCCATTTTGAAGTGGTCATCGACCATCCATTGAGCTCTCGGCCAAATATATTTGGTCGGTCGGTAGTATATATGGCCGGCCGGCCAAAACTTCCTGCAGAAACCTGTTTGACAGCAGCAGAGCCAGGCAAGGCATGGCAATGTATTTCAAGCAAATGTATGCACTAACATATCCCCTATCATGTTTATGACTCAAAGGGACACGGTTCTCGATTCTCAGACCACCAATCGCGCATTTCCATGCATGATGGCCCAAAGAATCAAGTGTGCATTTCGATTTCAAATAAAATGCAATGCACATAAACAAACCAAGGCCTAATCCCTATCACTAGATCAAGGGACAAGGCATGCATGCTAGATGGGATGCAACCTAGGCATGCAAACTAGTATGCTATATGAACATGAGGGCAAGCATGCAAACATGAACATGGGGAAGCATGCAACAAAATGCAATATAGCTAAGCATGTGTCAACAATGCAAGTAATGAGCATGCAAACATTATGCAACCGAAGCATGCAAGCATGTAGCAATGTGATCACATTTGAACAACATGCGAAAGGTGGACTTAGACCAATATGGACAAGCCTCGGCCATGTCTAAATAGGAAGCCAAAATGCTATGGAATGGAGGCAAATACACACACAAACAATGCATGCAAAAAATGGCCCAACGCTTAAGCATTAAAGAACATCTTTTAAGCACACTTAAAAGAGGATAATCATGGACAAATGGCATGCACATCAAACTCTAAAAATCATGTTAAGATGATACCAAATCCAACTACCAATGTAAGCAAGGCATGCAACCAAGCCCAAGGACTTAAAATATGGTTAAATGACACATAAAGCAAATGACCAAAGTGGACCAAAACAGTCCCAAATCATGTTAAGACAAGTCCTAAAAACCACCTAGATGGCATCTAAATGATCTACACATGGAGGCATGCACAAATGCTTAAACATGGAGCATACAACACAACCTCTTAGAGCATCAAAGGAGCATTAAATGCAAGCATGCAAGCATATTATAAGGACTGAAATAGCATGGTAAGTGGTTCCAAACCACTGAAACAAAGCAAACAATGCATGCTAGAGAGGCCAAAGCTTAAGGCATTCAAGAGGGATTGCATGGTAGCTATACAAAGCAAGACATGAATGACTCAAATGACCTAAAACAGTCCCTTAGCACATCAAAATATGCATATAAGCTTCACAAAGCTTAGCCAAAACACATGAGCATGGTAGTCTAAATTCTATGCATGTATTGAGGCAAATCATGGCATTACAAGGCATGTATGCTAAGCAAACATGGTGTACCAAAACCAACTAAAAACAAAGGCATATTATGGCATAATAAGCATGAAAATCAGCTAAGGCATGGCCAACATGAACCTAAACAATATGCTCTCTAAAGAGGCAAAAATGGCCCTTTTCAAGGACAACAAGGAGAGAGGGTGGCCCTCTCCTTTTCAGGACCTCAAGGCACTATCCTCATCACTGAAATCCCTCAAGATTTCAATGGTGAGGAGGCCCAAACACAATGGTCCCGGAGCTCAACCGAAATGGCACAAAACAAAGGCCAAACAAGCCTTAAGAGGGGTCAAACAACCCCAAAGCTTAAAACACCCTTAAAAAACTATTTAGAGAAGATAAAAATAAGACTTTTCTATGTTATATGTTAAGCTCAAAAATAGTTTCAAATATGGCAAAACAAGCTATGAAAATAAGGCTTAAAAGAGGTAAAAGCTCGCCCTTGAAGCACAGCAGCAAATCAGCAACTTTTGGACCAAAAAAAAGCTTCAAATCACCCCAAAAATCACCTCCAAGGACCTCAGCTCAATAAAGGGAGTAGAGAACTAGGTGTTTGTATGCAAAAGTGCAAAGAAAATGCACTTTTGAGCACAAACAAGCCCTAAACCTTAGAGAGAGAGGCAGAAAATGTAGAGAGATAGAGATTTTTTTTGCTCAAAGTTGTGTCTCTCTTTTGTTGTTGTAAGAGAGCTTGATTGATATAGAAATATATCAATCTGCAGCTCCTCAGAACTCCCACGTCCAGGCATGGGCTGGGGTATGGCCTAGAATGACAACTGCCAGCTGTCTACAGAGATATCTGTTGAAAACCACATTTGGCCGGCCGGCCATCAAAGTGGCCGACCGGCAGTCAAACTGGCCGGCCGGCCATCACATTTGGCCGATGGCAACAAAACACAGCCGGTGGCCTCAAGCCATGGCCGGTGGAATGTGGGGTGTCCCAAAAGCCATTCCCCGCCCTCCAAAGCAAAAACACAAGTGTTTGGTGCAAAACCAGACACAAAACGGTCCAGTCGAGAGATCCTGAGGCAAGGCGCGTAGCCGAGGCCTCCGGGAACTCAAGACGAACACAAACAAAGATGATCACCGAGTGTTCAAACGGTGACGTCCAAGTCTTGAGGACGGTCAAAAATGGGGTGTCTACAGTTGCCCCTCTTTGACAGAACTCGAAAGTCATAAGAATGACGGGAGTGAATGTCAAAGCCTACGGACGACCCATTTTTGACAAGGCCGAAGACTTAGACAAGCATACAAGCTACAAACAAAGATATGTGCCCGAAGGCAGGGGCAAAATGCAACTGACAATGCAAGGAGCCGAGCATAACTTATGATCATGCAAAGAAAGCTGTAACGAAGCATAACATGCGACAGTTTTAAGCTGGCATACACCAAACTACACGACAATGCAGAAAGGATGTAAGAGAATTATGTAATTCTCAATACGTCTCACTCGGAGAATACAATACCTGCGCGGTTCGTCTGGTTGCACCAGCATCAAATGAACCGTACATACAATATCGTGCCTGAAAGAGAAAGAAAACTTAACAGGTACAGATATCGTTAGCAATATGCATAACATGCAAAATGAATGCAAAATGACATGCAATATATACAAAACTATGTATAATAATGCAGATGAAAATGCAATGCAATTGAATCATAATCAAATCATGAGCGGTTCAAAACCACACAAATGTCAAATAGATTGATGGAGATGCAAAGTCCGTCTACCATAGAAAAGGTGCCGCAACCCTCAAACCAACATACCAACGTGGAATAGGCGCGTACACATGCAGAACTATGAGTGATGTAGACGGACACAAGAACAAGTAATTGGGTGGAATGACATAGGTGAGAAAATAACCCGCTGAAGAAAGACCAATGATCCTAATGCTGGATGCGAAAATTACACTATAATGTAATATATCTACAATGGATATGGCAAGCAGCCAAACCAAATCTTGCCTAGGAAAGGCATGGACACACAAAAACCACGTCTAACATAGAACGGTCATACAGAACTATGAGTGTATAGACATGAAAAGTATGGGCACATACCAGACCAAGCTCAACATGGAAAGGCGCAAGCCATAGATGGAAGTGATGCAGTGAATGCATACAAGCTACAATGCAATATATATAACATGCAATGGAATAGATACAGTGGAATAAGGCCTACGGCCAAACCATATCTTGCCTAGGAAAGGCATGGACACGAACAAGTCACGTCTAACATAGAACGGTCATACAGGACTATGAGTGTATAGACGTGAAAAGTATGAGCACATACCAGACCAAGCTCAACAAGGAAAGGCACAGACCCTAGATGGAAGTGATGCAATGAATGCATGCAAGCTACAATGCAATATCTACAATATGCAATGGATGGGTGTAAATGTAATATTTGCAGTAAGATGCATGACATATGAATTATTTACAGTGGTATGCATGACATATGCACTATTTACAATGAATGCATGACATATGCACTACTTAACGATGATGCATGACATATGCACTATTTACAATGATGCATGACATATGCACTATTTAACAATGATGCATGACATATGCACTATTTACAATGATGCATGACATATGCATTATTTACAATGATACATGCCATATGCATTTTTTTTGTTTTGTTTTGTTTTTGAAATGCAAATGCATGAGGATGCATGATTTTGAAATGCGCGACAACGTACGGCTTTTGAGATGCATGACAATGCAGATGATCTTGAAATGGGCGACAACGTGCAGCTTTTGGAATGCACGTGAACTTGAATATGCGACGATGCGGGTCGCTTGAAATACATGTATAATGCAACTTATCAAAAGTCATTCGAGCACGACAAACACCGAAGGATTTACACCTTCAGAGGATTTAAGGTCTCCTAGACCGAGCGTATTTAAGGTCTCGCCAAACCGTTAATATGCATAACAATGCAAGCATAATGATATATAACTCAACACGCGTTCATACCAAAGCGTTGTAAAGCAGTGCATGTGGGGTGACTTTCGAATCTTAAAAGAGACAAAAGGATACAAAAAGGATACACCTTGCACATATTCGAGTGCCACGCACAGAAGACACAGTCTGAGGTCAAAACAGGGGCCGGTCAAGCTTCAGAAATGCACTTTTCTTGCACTTCCTCAGGCAATGAAGGCCCCAAACTACACATATGACCCGAACAAGGTTGTAAGAGGCTCACCAGCCATCAGGGGATGTCACCGGCCATCCACCGGCCACAAAAAAACATCACCGGCCAAACATTTGGCCGGCTGGCCAAAGATGTAGCCGACCGGCCAAAAATGCCTGATTCGGGGTAGTTTTGACTTTTCGCCTTGGGTCTTTTAAAATAGGGTTTCAAACCCTATTTCTTTCATTTTCCTTGGCCGAAAATAGTTGCTCTCTCTCTCTAGAGCATTTTTCCCTCTTTCATTCTCCGTTTTCCTTGATTCTCGTGCCCTTTTCGACGCTTGATTCGCGAAGTTCATCGCGTTTCGAACACTTTCATCCGATCGAAACTTCGTTTCGGTGTCTCCTTTTCAATTTCTGCCTCTTAGGGTTTGTTTTCCCCAAGTTTTTCTTGATTTCCATGCCTTTTCTGCATCCCGACCTTTCCGGCCATTTTTCACCCTCCCAGGGTTGACTTTTCATATTCTTGCCCGATTTTCACTCTTTCGGCCATTTTCGCACCACTTTTGACATGGCGGGTGATATTCCACGGGGCGGGACTCCCCCGGATCACAAGATGGACCCAGAGGCCGAGCTCCTCCCCTTGAGCGTTCGCCCGTTCGACCCGGCGACCTACCGGCCGACGATTCATGTGCTTCCTCCTGACGGGCTTCGCCAGTTCCGGAGTTTTGACAGGAGGGTGCAACCAGAGCTGCTTCTGCTTGAGTCGGAGTCACATTTATCACATGGCGCTTCCGAGGTATACTCTCCCCCGTTTCATTTTTCACAATATAGAACACTTAACTGCCATATTCGATTATATTCTTTAACTGCTTAGCTCAAATACACTGATGCACTGTATATTGTAGTTAACTGTGAACACACTTGCAATTGATATCTGTTTGAAACTGACACGTGCACACACACTGCACTGGCCCTGAATCACACAGACACACTGACACAGTACACACTGTATTCCACTGCGAGCACACCGGCACCTGATATCTGTTTGAATCTGGAAAATATGCACACATGCTGTATCTGTACTGAACCACTCAAACACACTGACACGTCATATGCTGTAGTTCCCTGCTAGCACACCGGCACCCGATGTTTGTTTGAACCTGAAAATGTGCACACACGCTGTATCTGTACTGAACCACTCAAACACACTGACACATCATATGCTGTAGTTCCTTGCTAGCACACCGACACCCGATGTTTGTTTGAACCTGAAAACGTGCACACACGCTATATTGCCACCAATTCTGAATACTCTTCAAAACTGTACATTTTATATTCTTCACAACTATTTGCTTTTGAACAGGGAGATTCCCATACTGTCTGTGGGTATGGGAATGTTACTGCCAAGGATTGGTACATGGAGTTACCGGACGCAGTCCGTCGCATTGTTGACCAGGCCGGATTTGGCGCATTCTGCAGGGGACTCTCGCGCCTTACTGCGAGCAGACCTCTCCTTGCTGCTTTAGTGGAGAGGTAGTGGGACACCACCGATTCTTTCCACTTCTCCGTCGCGGGAGACATTCATCTTTTTCTGCCACTACTTTGACACTATTACCCCCGCAAAGGTATGTTTTACTTGCGGTTCATTTAAGCTTCACTTTACACTGTATTGTCAATAATAGTATATAACAATCTATATTTCATTTTCAGATCACCTAGCAGCCTTGAGCTCCACTGCCAGCCGTGACTCGGGATCGGTTTGCCGGTGCAGAGGAGACTGCACGTTTTTGGATTTTGCTGGAGGGCCCGGTCTATCGGGCTTGGAACTTAGGTGAGCGTTTCCTACGCCAGACCTTGGGCTTGCCAGAGCAGATAGTTCCGGGTCCGCTTCCTACCCACATGAGGGATACCGAGAGGTTCACTACCGAGGAGATGGCCGATTACACGATCGGCTGGGACGCGGAGGGCTTTAGGGGCGAGGGCGACTACTCAGAGTATATTCAGACGTACATTATGCGGCCTCTGAGTAGTGGCCACCGAGCTGAGAGAGGGGGACCTGCGACGCCAGTAGCTGGAGCGAGAGCGGGGGCAGGGACGTCGAGGACAGCTCGTGTCTGTGGCAGGAGCGGAGCTCGGAGGGGTCGGGGGGTTAGCTGGCCAGCGCTACCCACGATGATAACATGCCAAGGGCAGGGTGGGGCGACCTACCAGATCCCCTTTGCTCCTCCTCCGGCTGACCATGAGTTGGTCGGTTTCCATGACTTGCTTTCGGTATGTATTACTACATTTTATGCATCTTGTATTGGCATTAAATTTCAGTTTATTTGATATTCCGCAGAATACTGATGCATTTGATACTTTTGCAGGCTTCTTCCGAGTATACTCGGCAGTCCTTGGAGCTGAATGCCTCCATGATGGGGATGTTGCAGCGGACTTTCGACCTCCTGGCCCTCAACAGCATTCCGATATGTTCTTCTGATCACGGTCTCAAACCATACTCATAAGCTGCTTCACATAATCTGGTGCACAGCACAACACTTGATAAACTGTTCACGGCATTCATACGCTGTACTCATACACTGCATTTTGCACTGATAAACTGCTCACGGCATTCTCACACTGTACTCATACACTGCATTCTGCACTGATATACTGCTCACAGTATTCACACACTGCATTCTGTACTGATACACTGCTCACAATATTCTGATGCATTTGCCTTTTGTGTTTTCTAGCCTCCCTTCCAGATTCCCACTGTGGGAGGTGTTCCAGCCTGGCCTTCTGTTCCTGCCAGAGGAGATGGAGAGGGAAGAGTATTCCCCCGCACCAAGGCGGGGCGCACTCACGTCGGGAGTAGCTTGCGGGCTCCAGTCCCTGATGACGATGACGAGGAGTCGGAGGCGGAGGTAGAGTCGTCGGAGGAGGAGATCTTAGACGGCTCGGACTCGGGCTCAGATGACAACGCTCATGATGCTCCTGGACCTTCATCCAGGAAGAGGACTAGGACAGACTCCCAGGCCTGAGATCCTTTGTCATTGATCCAGATTTTTGCTGTTTTTCTTTTCCTTTTTCTTTTGTACCTTTTGCTGGTAGCTAGAGTACCTTGTACTGCCGCAGGCAGATTTTTATTTCCAAAACCATGTACTTGAAAAAGATGATGAAATGAAACAAACTTTTTGTCTGAAAAAGTGTTGCATTTGTACATTTCATATATTGCATTGCATTGCATCATGTTACATCTCAAATGAAATTGATCTGTTGTCTGAAAATTGAACACTTGCATTGTAATAATCAGATAACGAACTAGCCAACAACAAAACAACCCATACCAACCACTGCACATTCTGAGCACTTGGCTCATACTCTACTGGGGATTAATCTGCATACAGCTCATAACATAGCGCTTGGTTCATTTTGAACACAACGGATCCTGAACAAACAGCCCAAATCTGACAAGACGGACCATGAAGGTTGAATCTACTGAAGTTGAAGCACACTCAGATGCGATCTGAAACCCAGAAGCTTCAAAGGGGCCCAGGTTTTCCTGTTCACACTTATCGGGGGTGGACCCTGCAGTTGTATGAAAGAACCAAATCATGTTTTTGCACAAATGTGGAGAATGGCACAGCATTCTGAGCACAAAACGATTAATTTTTGAAGTTGAAAAAGGGTTCTTCAAACCGGGGTATTGAACCTACAACTGAACTCAGCGAGAAAGACTCAACAGCGAAAATCAAAAGGTAAACTACCTGAACACAACGAGACACACTCGGAAAAGACTCAAAACAAAGGTTGAAGTAAACAAAACAAAAGACACGACATATCGACGTGCATAAAAAAGACTTTAAATCACGAGGAGCCAGTTCCTCTGGGCATTATCTCCCACCCTTTCTTATTTGTGATTCTCACATCACTCGGCCCTCAGGCTCGGTTTTTCTCTCAAAACCCTTTGGCTCGCTTTTTCTCTCAACTTACACCTCTCTATTCTTTATTCTCTCATTTTTATCTCTCCACAGGATTTTTAATGGATGAATTGGGAAGTTGTGGGTTCACGCCCAACATGGTTAGCTCACGGCTGTTTCTTCCGATGGCGCTTGGTCGATGCCCCTGGTAAGGGAACGGAGTACCTTGATCCCTTCAGATTCGTGCTTCGCACTTCATTCGATACCTCGTTGCTCAGAGGTTGAGAGAGCTTTCAGCCCTTTAATGACAGCTTGAGTTGTGCCCTTTTTGGCAAGTATGTTGGCGATGGGAGAAAACTAGGAAGCCTAACTCAATTGTGCCCTTAGTTCATCATTATGACCATTTTTGTTTTGGTTTTCTACTAAAACAATTTTGACCAATATGAGAGTTAGATTAACACACTTGTTCGATTTTTGATTTGAAAATTATGCAAGTCAAGCCATAAGCACTGAAAATTTTCTTTTTTTGGGTCCAAAACGGTCTAAGTTTTGGAGAAATGAAATAGTTTTCGAGAAAATAGTCAACCTCAGTAAAAATTTTCAAAAACTATTTTTGCAAACGACCGGTGCTAAACAAACACGGAACTTACCCTCGAGATGCGCAACCTCGGTTCGGAGGCAATGGAAAATTGCCCCTTGTTTGAAGGACGCTGCACGGCAACGGAAAGTTGCCCTTGGTTTGAACGGCGACTCATGGCAACGGAAAGTTGTCCCTTGTCTGGATGATGCCGCAGCATATTGTAAACAGTCCTCACTAGTGATGATCACGACCGAACTCTCTCGGATACAGAGAAGACGAAGATGGTCAAAACCAATATATGGACACAGTCACTTTGAAGGTGTTGGGGGCTGAACTTCGGGATGAAGTTGCCTACGTATCCGGTTGTCACAACCGAACTATCGGATTCGGGGAGGGCAAGAATAATCAAAACCATTACATGGACTGAGGTGCTATGAAAGCGTTGGGGGCTGGACTTCAGGATGAAGTTGCCTATGTATCCCAAACATGGGAATCAAGCCTTACGTAGTTCCGGCTAAGGTACACTCGGGTATTTTAACCTTCACCTTTTAGGCTCTAACTTTTGCCAAGGCGCCCGATGCGGGTTTTCGACCTTGCGAGCTTTTCTTTCTTTTTTCTTTCTTCCCTTTCTTTTTTTTTTCTCTCTTTTGTATATATATTTTTTTTCTTTTTTGTATTTTTTCTCTCTTTTGTATATTTTCTCTTTTTTTTTTTGTATATATTTTCTTTTGCTCTAACTTTTGCCTGGGTCGCCCTTCCGGGTTTTCGGCCCAGCGAGCCGCTCAAAGGGTAAAAGTGTAACAAGTCCATGCCAAATGGTTTTAGGGTTTTGAAGCCATCCGTATCCAGGAGAGTGGCTGTTGCATTGACTTACTGAAGGACCCATCTTCGGCTCTTCGAGCAAATCGGACATTTTTGCCCCTAGTTTGGAGGGGTGCTTCTGTTCTAGCTTTACAGGCTTCTTCTGATGAGATCTGATCTTCTTGATCTGACTTTGGTGCCTCTTGTTCGAGGGCTGCTTCCAATCTGGCCACACAGGCCTCTCTTGATGGTCGATCGTTGAACACTCCGAATTGTGGTTCAAGGCTTTAAAACAAGGGCTCGAGTCTTGAGGCTGAGAGCGATCTTAAGCTGCACAATCTCAAGAGCGATTCCACACAGGTCGTCGCAAGACTGCGCAAAACATTTTGTTTTTGAAAGTTTTTAAAGAAGCGACGAATCGCTCACGCTGAAGACAGTGTGGAACCAGTCTGGATCAAGCCAGGGTCCTTCTCAGTACTCACGCTGACAAGCATGATTTCAATCATTAAGGGCTTAGCACGCCTCTCTTTCTCTCAATTTGATCAAAGTTCGCAAAACCCGAGGAATTCCTTCCTCTTTGTTTTCACCGCAGTGTTCAAAAAGTTTTGAAAAACTTAGGTCAATGCAATAATTTTCAGGGCACAAGAGAACAGGTGGAATGTACTGTTGTTTCATTCAAGTCCCCTGGCACAACTAATTCAAAATAGTAGTAAGCATGGAAACATGATAGCCGCAGCTGTTTCATTCAGATTCCCTGGTTGCAACTGGCTCCACGATAGAGACAGACTCAAAAGAAAAGCAAAAGGATAATTACAAAACAAAACGGTGTTCAAGGCAACAGTTCCAGAATCACCCGACGTTCTATACAAAGGGGACTGACTCGCTACAACAAGACAGACCCATAAGCAAAAGGACTGACTCAAGACAATGAGACAGACTCAAAACAAAACAAAAGACTGACTCGACACGCAAGCCAGGATTTACAAAACTAGCATTCGCAGATGCTCCAAAAATGCATGCCAGATGCCACATCCAAAATACACCGAGCGCCGCCCGCAGGTGGTCCAACCCCTGATCACAAATTTGCAGTATCCTCGAAGTCCAATAGCTCAGTGGTAACAGACTTTGCTGAGGTAGGCGGGAGGATGACCTCATTGTCGATCAAATCTTGCACTTCATGACGAAGGCGGAAACAACCATCGGTACTGTGACCGGCCTGTTGGTGGTACGCGCAGTACAAGGTAGCATCATGCGAGAAAGGGAGATTCTTCGGGAGGGGCCGAGGCTCGAGGGGTTTAAGATGCCCCTTTTTAGCCAATATTTGAAATGCCCTAGACAGAGGCATGTAGAGGGCATGAAAGGCTCCGCGCCCTCGAGGCGGGTACTTTGAAGTCTGAGGGTTCTTGCTAGACGCACTAGCGAAAGGGTCGGCAGGCACTGCCTTGGCTTTCTGATCTTTTCCTGGTACAGGGTTAGGGATGACAGGGACTATCTTGGCATGACGGGGTCCATCCCGATTTTCTGCCCGGCTTGAACCGCTTTCGGTTGGAGTGGGGAAAACATCATCCATAACTTTAGGCATCATCCATCGGCATCTGCCTTCATTTTGTTCTTGTCTCTGGCCTCAGCCTAAACGGGGGTTTGGGTTACTACATCAAAGCGAAGCCCGATTGTTGCTAACACGTCGTTGCTGTTGCTGGAGGCAACCTCTGGTTGGCTGAGCTCGATCACAATCCGCCCCAGTAGCGGGGGCTCCTGTGGTATGAAATTCCCGGCATACGGTGCAGCTGGTGGCGAAGCCGACATTCCATAGGCCAGATCGGCCACGGATCTCTGGAGGTCACCTATCATTCCCATCAATTCGAATGTGGTGGGCTCATGAGATACAACTGGGAGGTCCAGACCGAGTGCGCGACAGGCGACCTGGGTGGATGCGGTACATCGACATTGGTCTCGCTTTGCAGAGTGATTCCTTGATCTGATGCGGCCGTTATAACCACAATCTCCTCCGAATTCTACGTCATGATAAGTCCGTTGTACTGAACGGTGATTGACGGATCAGATATCTATCTTGTCTCAGCAAGGGGGAACACTAGCTATTCTGTATCAACTCTCTGAACCTTGAAAGAGAAAACACGCAGCATTTGGGACCAATCAGAACAAATGCTAGTATAGTTGAATAACTGTACTCTACTACTGATCACTTTTGCCCGAAATCACTGCCCCAAAATACTGAATCGGATACCCACAGATATAACTGATTCTCATAAACTGATACTGGTGCCCTCAGGTCTGATACTCAAACTTGCAAACTGATATGTACGTTCCCTGTAGAGATGCACTCTAAAAGCACATAGCATGTAAAGAGAGCCAAAACACCCCTATGGAGGGGTAGGGTTTCCCTGTCCTATTTTTGTCAGGAGTTAGGGTTTCACTATGCACGCAGCAGTTTTCAAACAACCTAACATCGGGTAAGCAACCTGTCCTAGTTTGGAATAGTCACTATGGATTTCGATATGCACTAGGTCGAATGGTCGAAAAGGGTGCCCCGGTAAAATCGGGGTTTGTGTTCCCATACTGTCAGAGCCCACAACCGGTCAGCCTTATGGCATGCTTTGACAAAGTCAAGCCTCCGGCAAACCGTTCAGGAATGGCAGATGGCAAACACGGTGTCCTAGGCGCACCAATGCACATGCAATGCAAAGAGACACATAAATGAAATCAAAATAGGATATCACGAGTTCAAGTCAAGCTCTCCAAATCCCTAGTGGAGTCGCCAGAAATTGTAGACGTCCCCGAACGCCCTGGGAGGACGAGTCCCCTCGTTCTGTTCGTTTTTGGGCTCACTACAGTTCGGACTCTCAAATTGTCATGGTTCTTAATCTGAACCAAAGAGTCCAAATCCAGCAAATCGTTTTGAGAAAACAGATTTTGAAAAGAAGTGCCAAATATGGACTGCTTTGCCAGATACAGAGTCGCCACCTAAATATTTTTTTATGGGGAATTTAGGAAACCCTGACTCGGTGCCAAAGGCCACGTGTCCGTCATCACCAAAGTTGCCTCGGCTCGGGAGCTTGGGTACGAATGGGGAAGGTCAGCTATGAGCACCCCCTCTCGCCCGATCCGAAGATCAGCCTCTACTAACCGTGATATCCGTTTTTGAAAACGTTATGTGTTCTTATTCCGGTTATTAGCCTAGATTTACTATGTTATGCGCACAGCAAACAAGTATAGACCAAATCGCCTAAATTGGAACAAAACGTTACATATCCGTTTGTTTGGAAAACGCTTTGGAATTTGCTACTCACAAGTAGGCTAAAATACAGATTTCAACGAGTTATCCCAACTCAAACAATCCAACCTCCATCCACAGGCATTCAACCAGTTCATCAAATAAGCATCTAGCCTCATGGTAATCATGCTATCATGTTAACGTTCACACTCATGTGAGATGCTAAAGCATAAAGAGCTCACCTAGTACTCCGTGCCAAAACAAGAACATGTTAGCAATCATGTATGATCCAAGTCTACGTTTAAATGCCTAATGCAACGCATACGAAATGTCACTAGAGTAGGCTCGGCTAGTCTATAAATGACATGTGAAAATGCACAAGTAGCATGTATTCAAGTTAGATTTGAAATACTTATGCAGTTAGTATGATGCGCCGAGCCTGGTGCATGCAAGACTAATGAATGATGCACGCACGCATAGCATAAGGTATGCTAAAGTAAACATGTCCTAATACTAACCATCAAAGCAGGTAAGTAAAAAGGAGAAAGAAGTGGGGGTTGGAGGACATGCACACACGCACCCACACTTATTACAAATTCACCCTCGCTCGGAGGGACCAAAAGAATAATACAAATTAATTAACCTACAAGCTAATTAATTATTACAGACCACCTAATTAATTAAGCAAATTAACTAAGCTAAGAAAGCAGTAAAGGCCTCGGGAAGAGGATCCAATGCGCGCGTGCTCGGGTTTGCTCGGAAATCCAACGCCATGCACAAGTTTGCCTCTGCTTTGACTGTTCTGCTTCTCTGAAAATTGCACAACTCCCAAGGTCGCTTCTCTGAGTATTGTGGAACACCACCGGCTGAGTGGGATCATCACTGGCCATTTTGAAGTGGTCATCGACCATCCATTGAGCTCTCGGCCAAATATATTTGGTCGGTCGGCAGTATATATGGCCGGCCGGCCAAAACTTCCTGCAGAAACCTGTTTGACAGCAGCAGAGGGCAGGCAAGGCATGGCAATGTATTTCAAGCAAATGTATGCACTAACATATCCCCTATCATGTTTATGACTCAAAGGGACACGGTTCTCGATTCTCGGACCACCAATCGCGCATTTCCATGCATGATGGCCCAAAGAATCAAGTGTGCATTTCGATTTCAAATGAAATGCAATGCACATAAACAAACCAAGGCCCAATCCCTATCACTAGATCAAGGGACAAGGCATGCATGCTAGATGGGATGCAACCTAGGCATGCAAACTAGTATGCTATATGAACATGAGGGCAAGCATGCAAACATGAACATGGGGAAGCATGCAACAAAATGCAATATAGCTAAGCATGTGTCAACAATGCAAGTAATGAGCATGCAAACATTATGCAACCGAAGCATGCAAGCATGTAGCAATGTGATCACATTTGAACAACATGCGAAAGGTGGACTTAGACCAATATGGACAAGCCTCGGCCATGTCTAAATAGGAAGCCAAAATGCTATGGAATGGAGGTAAATACGCACACAAACAATGCATGCAGAAAATGGCCCAACGCTTATGCATTAAAGAACATCTTTTAAGCACACTTAAAAGAGGATAATCATGGACAAATGGCATGCACATCAAACTCTGAAAATCATGTTAAGATGATGCCAAATCCAACTACCAATGCAAGCAAGACATGCAACCAAGCCCAAGGACTTAAACTATGGTTAAATGACACATGAAGCAAATGACCAAAGTGGACCAAAACAGTCCCAAATCATGTTAAGACAAGTCCTAAAAACCACCTAATTGGCATCTAAATGATCTACACATGGAGGCATGCACAAATGCTTAAACATGGAGCATACAACACAACCTCTTAGAGCATCAAAGGAGCATTAAAAGCAAGCATGCAAGCATATTACAAGGACTAAAATAGCATGGTAAGTGGTTCCAAGCCACTGAAACAAAGCAAACAATGCATGCTAGAGAGGCCAAAGCTTAAGGCATTCAAGAGGGATTGCATGGTAGCTATAGAAAGCAAGACATGAATGACTCAAATGAAAATCAGCTAAGGCATGACCAACATGAACCTAAACAATATGCTCTCTAAAGAGGCAAAAATGGCCCTTTTCAAGGACAACAAGGAGAGGGGGTGGCCCTCTCATTCTTAGGACCTCAAGGCACCATCCTCATCACTGAAATCCCTCAAGATTTTAGTGGTGAGGAGGCCCAAACACAATGGTCCCGGAGCTCAACCGAAATGGCACAAAACAAAGGCCAAACAAGCCTTAAGAGGGGTCAAACAACCCCAAAACTTAAAACACCCTTAAGAAACTATTTAGGGCAAATAAAAACAAGAATTTTCTATGTTATATGTTAAGCTCAAAAACAGTTGCAAATATGGAAAAACAAGCTATGAAAACAAGGCTTAAAAGAGGTAAAAGCTCACCCTTGAAGCACAGCAGCAAATCAGCAACTTTTGGACCAAAAAAAAGCTTCAAATCACCCCAAAAATCACCTCCAAGGACCTCAGCTCAATAAAGGGAGTAGAGAACTAGGTGTTTGTATGCAAAAGTGCAAAGAAAATGCACTTTTGAGCACAAACAAGCCCTAAACCTTAGAGAGAGAGGCAGAAAATGTAGAGAGAGAGAGAGATTTTTTTTGCTCAAAGTTGTGTCTCTCTTTTGTTGATGTAAGAGAGCTTGATTGATATAGAAATATATCAAGCTGCAGCTCCTCAGAACTCCCACGTCCAGGCATGGGCTGGGGTATGTCCTAGAATAACAGCTGCCAGCTGTCTACAGAGATATCTGTTGAAAACCACACTTGGCCGGCCGGCCATCAAAGTGGCCGACCGGCAGTCAAACTGGCCGGCCGGCCATCACATTTGACCGATGGCAACAAAACACAGCCGGTGGCCTCAAGCCATGGCCGGTGGAATGTGGAGATGTCCCAAAAGCCATTCCCGCCCTCCAAAGCAAAAACACAAGTGTTTGGTGCAAAACCAGACACAAAACGGTCCAGTCGAGAGATCCTGAGGCAAGGCGCATAGCCGAGGCCTCCGGGAACTCAAGACGAACACAAACAAAGATGATCACCGAATGTTCAAACGGTGACGTCCAAGTCTTGAGGACGGTCAAAAATGGGGTATCTACAGCCGTCTTTCGATCCCACGGACTTCACGATATACCCACAAACTGTGAAAAGACCACCCGGATGGCCGAAAAGGAATAGAATCCCATCAAGGGGTAAGAAACTGAAACAAATAAGGTGTGGGAGATGTGATAAGTTGGGAAGCCACAATAGGAAATCATGCAAGGAACCGATATAGGGTGTACATTTTTTCATTTCAACATTGTGTTTCACATGGAATTCTTATATTGATTTTTGAAATAAGATTGTGTTATGTTGGCAAACATTGTGTTGCAATAAGATTACGTTGCGTTGGCAAACATAATAATGCATTAGTATTTGATTTGTGTTTTATTTTTAATTTTGTAAGGTACCAGTCTGACATTTTTGTTGTTGTGTTTTGGATGATTATATGATGTTAACATTCACACTTGTGTAAGATAATCACATTATGTGAATAATTGCACATGGGTTGAACTCTTAAACATTTCTGTGGTGTGAATATTCACATTCTTGTTACCGTTGGCAGCATTAAAGTAGACGACATGAATGTTTACATCAATGTAACCATTCACATCATCAACTCAGAAGATGTGAATATTTATATATGTATTATGAAATTTAATTGTCAATGTTTGTTGCTAGCAAAAATTAGATGTTCTTGTGTATATTATGATGCATGCATGGGTGTAGTGTGAATATTGACATCATTGCTGCCATTCATATCATCATAAGTTACGATGTGAATATTTACATCATCAAATTATTAGCTGTGAATATTGACTTATGTGTTAAGAAATATCATATTCACACCTGTCATATTGTGTTACAATAACACTTTGAGCAATATTCACATCCATGTAGTAGGGTTTTAAAACATAAGAATGTGTATGACCATTCTGTGATGTGGAAATTCACATCATGTCATGTGTCAAAAAAAAAATTACAATCTCAATGTGCGTGACCAACACAAAATAGGCCTCAAAATGCATATACATATATTGACTGAAAAATAGCAGTACAAGTAGTGATATAGAATTGATTTACAATTAAGCTAGTCTGCTCCAATATGTCAAATCTATTGACACTAAATTGTCTTAAATGTGGATAACAGTTTTGGGTAACAGTGATAGGTGGACACCCCCCACCTATAAGTTTTCACATTACACTGTCTTTCTGTGATTCAGGAAAATGTGTACTAACGAGTCTCTTATTTGACACCATTCAAAGCAATTTAGGCTGTCAACAATTTCTTCACGGTATACATGCGCCCTCATGATGTAACAAACTGCAGGCCCGCAATCCATCCTGAAAATGCAAACTTCTTGTTAGATTTTGAAATTTAGGTGTGTAATGGTTATGGAACATGTGTACAAATTGATTTTAGGCTTACGAATCCGATGCTTGCTGAGGACAAATGTCTACTGATATGATTGGTTGTGAAGTATTTTGGCTTGATAATTTGGTCCATAATGGTGATGATGGTCTGATGTTGCGCACCAAAGCCTCGATGTAGTCCCTCTACCAACAATGAAATTTCATATTAGGCACCAAGCAACATAGTGCATACGTCCAAGTTCAAATATTACACATCATGACAAGTATTATATGTGTCAGCCACTTACCACTATTTGTGCTTTGTCAATATATGGGTCATGTATGCTGGGTCTTGGGCATAGCGAGTTATAATGCCTCCATACATTGTCTTTCACGTCGTACACAACAATCGTCCAGTGGAAGTTGTCGTGTATTGGAAAAATGAAGTATCTATGGTCTTGATAGTCTTTGATATGTACATCAATCAGTTTATTTCTCTTGTGGTGGGGGAGGGGGGTTACTCTTGCATGGCCTTCTACACACAAAGGGCATACAATGATGTACCAAGTATTTATATTAATGTTCAATGTGAATGATATGAATGTTCACATCTGCTAATGATGAATGATGTGAATGATGTGAATGTTCACATCTGTTAATTTGTCAAACAGTCATGCAATGTATGACAGATGTGAATGTTCACACCTGTCATATTATGTTGTTGTTAACATTCACATCTGTCTATCATTTAAGTTAACAATATAATAAGCATATAATGTTCACTGCGAATGATGTTAATGTTCATATCTATCAATGTGAATGTTCAAACCTGTCATTTTATGTTGTTGTTAACATTCACATCTGTATATCAATGTTCAATGTGAATGATGTGAATGTTCACATCTGTTAATTTGTCAAACAGTCATGCAATGTATTACTAATGTGAATATTCACACCTGTCATATTATCTTGTTGTTAACATTCACATATGTATATCATTTAAGTTAACAACATAATAAGCATATAATGTTCACTGCGAATGATGTTAATGTTCACATCTGTCAATGAATGTTCAGACCTGTCATTTTATGTTGTTGTTAACATTCACATCTGCCTATCATTTAAGTTAATAATATAATAAGCATATAATGTTCACTGTAAATGAGTGAATGTTCACATCTGTCAATGTGAATGTTCAGACCTGTCATGTTATGTTGTTGTTAACATTCACATCTGCCTATAATTTAAGTTAACAATATAAGCATATAATGTTGAGATGAACATCGACATCTATTGAACATGCAAATCAAATACTGTTCATGTGAACATTCTCATCAACATCAAACATAAACAAACCAAAAGTGTAGTGGTTACCAAACATGTGCTTGTAAAGATGAATGTTGAATCCTTCAAACTTGGGTTGACTAGCCCTTGTAGTTCAAGTAGAATTTCACCATATGCATCTATCACCTGCACAAACAGAAGGGTGGCAGTACATTATTTGTAGTGTCTTGAGAGAGAGAGAGAGAGAGAGAGAGAGTGTGTGTGTGTGTGTGTGTGTGTTGTACACATTTACGATTGCCATACATTGTTGTGTATTGATTCTTCCTTGATGATGTGTATGATGTCATCAAAATACACGTCTTTAGTCTTTGAGTCCCTTCGCTATACAAGCAACCTGTGCATTGTGATTGTAGAAAACGTTAATGTCAACATTGCACATTTATGAAATGATCTAATCTATTAATTACATATGTGAAGCTCAACATCAGCATAAAAAAAAATTCAATCTGAATATGTATGATCATTTACTCATCATCGTCGTTCTTGTGCAAATTTTGGACCTTCTGCTTCTTGAGTTTGCTCATGTTGGCCCAAACCTTCAGTTTGTTGTTCAAGGTTAACTTCTTGTACTTTGTTGGGTGCTTTTTCTGTGGATGTTTGTCTAAATCTTGTACAATTTGGACTGCATGAGATTGCTCTTCAGCTCCGTCTTTCCCTTTCTTTTGACCAGGCAAGTTGGGGTATTCAAACTTATCCAACCGGTGCGCTTTCCTTACCTTCTGCTTGATGCGCTTTACCCTCGATTATGGGCTGATAATGTGTTCCAATGGTGCAATGGGATGCTTCTTAAGGCTGTCATGAGCCTTTTGTGCTTCGACTTGAGTGATAATGTGGACGGACTGATCATCATAAAGGTCTTGAAGAATTGTTTTTTCACATTCCAGGTTGATGACCAATTTTGTCAACCACTGAATTTATGTATCTTTCCACTCCATGCAATTCTTGATGTCCATGTCCATATTGGATAGGCCTGATTGGTCAAATAATTTGGCTCCCAGGGTAGCAATCACCCACGATTCTTCCAGCTGTTTGTATTTTGCTTCCCATTGTCGTATAAGACCCCAAGCTTTTTGGTTTTCTTTTATAAGTACATCCACAGTGTCTGGTTCACTTGGTTATGCTATGATGATACCTCTCTCAGCATTGGGGGTGTTAAAGCTGGTGTTGATGTCATGTTCAACTTCAGTTAGGTCCATTGCATCGCCAGAAGTTCCATCGCTGTCGTCACTGCCTTGATTGTCTTTGCTTTTATCATCATTGCTTTCATCTTGCTTTGGTGGTGCACTCGACAAAACCTCAGGTTTGGACTCCACATTCAATTTGGTATGATGGTACATCTTTGCTTCAGTTGGGGATGCCATCAACTCGCCGCCATATACCTGGAGTTAGAGACATTATGTTAGTTATATTGTTCCTTGTCTCACTATGTGAATGGGCACAACATTTTTTGTTGTACTTCTACCTCATTTAAACCAAGCTTTGCCAAAGATATGGACTTCATGTTGGTATGTAAGGCTGTGAGGTCCCACTTCACACATCGCAGAATGGCATTAGGGTTGTGGGGTTGTAAGATTGTTGTATGCTGACACAACCAATACTGAAACAAATAACAAACATCAGTAATGTGAATGTTCACATCAAATAACACTAATATGAATGTTTACACCAGTGGCCAGTAATGTGAATGTTCACATCAATTAACACTGATGTGAATGTTTGCACCAATGGCTAATAATGTGTGTTTATCCATTACTGAACAATAATATGAATGTTCACATCATTGATGTCAACTTTCACACCATTGCCTAGTAATGTGTGTTCCACATTTGTTTTGGTGCTAACATGAGGAAAACACTGGTGTCAATGTTTACATCAATACACATTGATGTGAACAACAACATAATATGACTGATTGATAAATTAACAGTAATGTGAACATTCACATCAATCTACACTGATGTGAATGTTTACACTAGTGTCTACTAATGTGTGTTTGTCCATTACTGAACAGTAATGTGAATGTTCACATCACTGATGTCAACTTCCACTCCATTGCCCAGTAATGTGAACATTCACATCATAGTGGGCAGACCCCGCAAATGTTCATATTAAATATAGAATAAGTTTTATGAGATTTACCATTAACAACATAACACATCCGGTGACTCGTTATGGTTTTCCCCAGTTTTGGCCCACTGAACCCATCAGAGTAACCCGGATGCTCTCAGCCCAGTCATACTCGATCATGTTATCTAATGGGTCCATGTATGAGTAGAAAGCCCATCCAATTGTTTCTCCGGACGTAGAAAAGAACAGCTTGACGCATGCATATATGCAAACTAATCTTGCGACCTCTTCATTGTCTTGTTTCTTTATGCCCTTTAATGCTTCGTTCAGAATTTCTCGTATTTTGGCAGCACTTAACCGACTAACATCCTTGCACATTCGGTGTATGATGCCGGCCCTTGGTTTTGCACCATAAGAAAGGCCCATCGGCTTGGTGCTGCAGTCCACCCCAAAAATAAGTGATACACCACTTCTAAAATCTGAATGCTCTTGTCCCCGATATAAAACCTCCCACTAGATGGCTTGAATGTCTGCACTATACGTACAATGACATCATCGTATTTCATGCAATGGTTGAGGTCGACTTCATTACTGATCAAACAATCAAATAAGGGCCAAAAATGTGTTTTTCTAAGGCACTTCAATTAACCATTTGTAAATTTTGTATCCTTCAACAGTTTCACCAATCCAGTGATATTTGACCGGTAGTTAACCTTTTTCATGTTGACTTGTTGAGGACCAGCTGTTTGATCGGGTTTGCCTTTGGCACGCGATTCCCTTCTCTTTCGTTTGCCATCAAATCTACAAGGAAGACTTGTTTGTTCAAATAAGAACATATAATTGGCTGAAAAACAGAAGGTGGAACCAACAACACCCAACAACACCAACAAGTTTGACATTGATGTCACAATGTGAATATTTTCATCATATTCCATCACATTGTTCAGTGAAGATTGGGGGTTCTATAGACATCAACAATCAATAATATCAACAATGACCGTAATGTGAACATTCACATTATTATACACTGATGTGAATGTTCATATCAGTGTCTACTAATGTTAGTTTATTCAGTAATGAACAGTAATGTGAATGTTCACATCATCTATGTTTACAAAATCAATTCCAAACAACAACAATAGTTATAGGGCAATGTAAATGTATACATTGGTGATCACATTATGTTATAATTGGCTGAAAAACACAGGGTGGAACCAGCAACACCATACAACACCCAACAACACCAACAAGTCTGACATTGATGTCACAATGTGAATATTTACATCATATTCCATCACATTGTTCAGTGAAGATTGGGGGTTCTGTGGACATCAACAATCAACAATATCAACAATGACAGTAATGTGAACATTCACATTATTATACACTGATGTGAATGTTCACATTAGTGTCTACTAATGTTAGTTTATTCAGTAATGAACAGTAATGTGAATGTTCACATCATCTATGTTTACAAAATCAATTCCAAACAACGTCAATAGTTATAGGGCAATGTAAATGTATACATTGGTGATCACATTATGTTATAATTGGCTGAAAAATAGAGGGTGGAACCAACAACACCCAACAACATCAACAAGTCTGACATTGATGTCACAATGTGAATATTTACATCATATTCCATCATGTTGTTGAGTGAAGAGTGGGGGCTCTATGGACATCAACAATTAACAATATCAACAATGCCAGTAATGTCAACATTCACATTATTATACACTGATGTGAATGTTCACATCAGTGTCTACTAATGTCAGTTTGTCCAGAAATTAACAGTAATGTGAATGTCCACATCATCTATGTTTACAAAATCAATTTCAAAAACAACAATAGTTATAGGGCAATGTAAATGTAAATGTATACATTGGTGATCACATTATGATTGAAAAATAGAAGGTGGAATGGTTTGCTTACTTTTGTTCCTCATGGTGGGTGGGTACGGAAATCTATGGACCACACTCAGTCGATGAAATACACTCAGTCCACTGACGGGAATTTTGGAACGACGAAACACCCTCCTTCCGATGTAAACCTTCGCAGTGGTGAGATGAAGAGGAATAGCAGTGGCCAACGACAGTGGATGGTGGATGACGACGATGATGAGGCGATGTGAATCTAGGGTTACGGTGAGGCGATGTGAATCTGGGGTTGACGATGAGATTTTGTTTTGGAAATTTTGTGGATTGAATAGATGGAATCAGAATGGGTTTTCAGAATCGATTAGACGCGGGAGAAGCGGATGAGGGTTATTTCGTCCTTTTACAATTAATAGTGTAGACCGCCCAAACTTTGCTCCGCACGCAAGGGCGGTGTAGACACCCCATTTTTGACCGTCCTTAAGACTTAGGCGTCATCGATTGAGCGCTCGGTGGTAGTACATGTTGTGCTCATTTCGAGTTTCAGAGTTTTAGCTGAGAGCCTTGCCTCCGAGTCTCCGAACTCGTTGTGCTTTGGCTTGGTTTGTGGACTGAACCTTGTTTCTCTTCCTAGAGGAAGGGAGAGGTCTTGTAGACCATCTCTTTGTGGTCGTAGACCACTCTTCGCGGTCGTAGACCACTTTTTCCGTTTGGAGATCAGTTTCTGATTTTCGGAGCCTTCGGCCGTGTGCCTTGTCTCGGGACTGCTTAACGTTCCCCGTTTGGCTTGGTTTTTAGACCACACCTTGTTTCCTCTGTCTAGAGGGACACTGTGGTCCGGGAGACCACTTTTGTGGTTGCCTACCACTTTTGGTGCTCAACAGTTGGTTTTCGTGGCTCCCGGCCGCGCGTCTTGCCTCCCAAACCCTCGTCTTGCATCCGTTTTGGTTTGTCTTGGGTACAAACCTTACTTTCCTTGTTTGGGAAGTGGTACAAGGGTGGGAGACCAGCTTTTATCCTTGGAGACCACTTTTCTCCCCGCCAGCCGGTTATTTGGTCGGGAAACTGGTTTTCTTGGTCTGTGGGCCACATTTTCTAGTTTCCCACCCCACCATTGGCTTGCTTTCAGTGTGGAGACCACCAATTCCCCCTGTCAACCACTTTTTTACCTGGGAGACCACTTTGGGTGGTCGGCCGACCAATAAAAATAGCAGGCCGACCACCTTTTCTGGTCGGCAGCTTTCCTTCTGTTTTGGCAGATTGTGTGGATGCCAGCTGTGCTAGCTAGAGGGCACAAACTGTATCCTCCATACACGTGTATGGAGGGATTGCATCCAAGTTTTAGCTTCTCCAAGAAGCTTGAACCATGGTTTTTCTATAAGAGAGGCTCTCCCTCTCCATGATTAAGGTTCAGAAATTTTCCTAAGGCACAAGCATATATCTCCCTCTATATCTCTATGTTTGGGGCCTAAAAAGTGTGTTGTTCCTCACTTTCGCACCACAACTCTTAACCACACACCCCCATCATTGAGCTGAGGTTCTTGGAGGACATATTTGGGGGTTAAAAGGCTAGTTTTTTGGCTGAGAAAGAAGCTGTTGTTGCAGTGCTTCAAGGGTAACCTCTTTTCTCCCTTTTAAACTTTGTTTTGGTTGCTCTCTTGGTCCCATTTGCATGCTTATTTGGGCTTAGCTTCAAACTGAAAAAAGTCTTGTTTTAAGGTGCTTGTGATGTTTGTTCAAGGCCTCTTGGGTGTTGAGGGTCTTCTACCCTCTTGCATGCTTTGTTTAGCCGTGCTTTGTGCCATGCCTTAAGGCCTTTGAGCTAGTCCTTTCTTGGCCTCCTAGCCACTGAAATCCAGTGGATTTTCAGTGGTAGGCATGTGATTTTGAGGCCTCAAATCAGATGGGGATGATCCCCTCTCTTCTTGTTTTGTTTGCTTGCATTTTTAGCTTATCAAAGGAGCATACATCTTCATACTTTCAAGGCTTGGTTAAGGCACTTTTTGGTGACCTTTAGGGCCTGCCTAGACTCTATCCATGGTTGGTTTGGTCACCCTTGGCATGCTTCTCATATGTGTAGTGTAATCCCATTTGTGGCTCATCAAAGTAGCATGTCAATCTAGCATGTATTAGCTCCATTTCAGTAGATTTTTGGTCATCATTTGGCATGTCATGGCTCTATTTATGGCTGGTTTAATAGCCTCTTGCATGCTTCATATGCTTGTAGTGTAAATCTTGTTCACTAGCTTTGAATGCATGATGTTTTGGCTCACCATTCTAGCATATTTTGGCCATGCTCCAACATAATTTTGTTCATATTTTGGGCTATCTTAGCTCTGTTTTGAGACCCCTTGGTCAAATGATGCTCGTCTTGCATGCCTCTAGTGTAATATGCTTCACTAGCTTTTGATGCTTGAGCCTTTCAATATGCATTACATGAGTTGTTTTGCATGATTCTAAGTCTTCTTGCATGCCATTTCAGTGCTGGAACATATGCCATTGTACTCCATGTTGCATCCTTTCAATGCTTTTGGAAAGTTGTGTTTTGTGCCTTAGGCTTGGGTCTTGCATTGTGCATGCTTGTATGTGTTTTATTGCCTTGGTTTCATCACCATTGGCTACTGATTTGGACATGGCTAAGGCCTACCCATCTTGGTTTAAGTCCATTATGCATTGAGCATGCCATGTGGTTCATAGCATTGAGTATGCCATGTTGTTGCATGATTGATCATTACACTTGTGCATGCCATTTTCATCGCATTATGTATGTTAGTTACCATGTGCATTGTGTATGCAAGCGTCATGAGCATTGTGTATGCCATGTAATTCATAACATTGTGTATGCTAGTCGCATGTTTGCATGTCCATCCCTTGCATGTTTGCATGTCTAAGTTGTATTGCGTTAGGTTGCATACTTGAAGTCGCATTGTGCATGCCATGTTTGCTGCATTGTGTTTGGGATAGGAGTTAGCCCAAACACGGGAAATGAGGGGCGTTTCATACTCGAAGTGATGAAACGTACCTCAATTCCCGGTCGCCGACACTCTTGACTATCCATGATGGAGTTTTAGGCTTTACGTGTTCATATGTGCATTCATTTCATATTGAGTTGCGCAATTCGGCTCCTCGGCCATCATGCATTGAGATGCGCGATTGATGGCCCGAGGATCGAGAACTATACTCCATTGAGCTCTTGTAATGATAGGGAGGATGGCTGTGCATACATGTGTTGCAAATACTTTGCCATGCCCCTTTCTTGCTCTCTGTTGCAACAAACCAGAAACCAGCAGCAAAAACTGGTCGGCCGACCAGATAAAGTGGCTGGCCGACCACTTTTTCTGGTTTTCAGCACAGAAAGTGGTTGGCAGGTGGTCTCCAATGCCAACAACTGGTCGGCAGCCCTCCTACAGATTCCCATGATGGAGTTTCAGCCTTCTGGAGCCTTGTGCAGTGTTCTGGGACCAGTTGCAAACAGAGGCAAATCGGGGCATCGCGATGGATTTTTGAGCAAGACGATTCGAGCATGCATGCATCCCTCGTCATGAGGCCATTTCTGTGTTTTGTTAGCTTAGAATGTATATTTGTTTCAATTTTGGTTGTGTAATAATTAATTAGCTAGAATAGTTAGTTAATTAGTCGGTTCTGTATTATTTATTCGGACCATCCTCCGAGAGGGCACAACTGTTGTAAATAAGTGTACGTGTGTGTGATGCATGTCTTCCAACCCCCATTTCTTTCTCCCTTTTATTTACTAGCTTACTATGGTTAGTTTTAGGACATGTTTCAATTAGCATCCTTATGTTTCGCATGTTTGTATTCATTCATCTATCTTGCATGCACCGGGCTCGGCGCATCATACTAACTGCATTGTATTTCAATTCCTGTTTGAATACATGTATCAAATTGCATTTCACATGACATTTTAGAATAGCCGAGCCTATCTTAGTTGCATTAGGCTTTCTTGACATAGCTAGGATCATGCATTGATTTCTAACATAGCTTTTGTTTTGGCTCGAAGTACTCGGTAAGCATTTATGCTTTAGCATCCTTGCATGTGTATGAGTGACTGCCATAATAGCATGCTTGCCATGAGGCTAACTGTTTATGTGATATAATTGCCTGAGTGCCTGTGGGTGAAGGTTGGATTACTCGAATTGGAACAATTCATTGATTGTGAGTTTTAAGCCCACTTGAGAGTAGCAAATCACCATGTTTTCTAAGCCCACTTGAGGGTGGCAAAATCCGCATTTTAACCTACTTGCGAGTAGCAAACCGCTTTCAAAAACAAACGTGAGATGTTTTGTTCCAACTTAGGCGATCTAGTCTATACTTGTATGCTGTGCGCAACACAGAGTAATTCTAGGTTAATAACCGGAATAAGAGCACATGTGTTCTCAAAAACAAGATATCATGTTAGTAAAGGTCGATCTTTGATTGGGCGAGTGGGGGTGCTCATTACATGACCTTCCCCTCTCATACCCAAGTTCCCGAGCCGAGGCAACTTTGGTAGTGACGAATACGTGTCCTTAGGCATGAGTCAGGGTTTCCTAAATTTTCCAAAAATAAAATATTTAGGTGGCGACTCTGTATCTGGAAAAACAGTCCATGTTTGGCACTTCTTTCTAAAAATCAGTTTTTCAAAATGATTTGCCAGATTTGGACTCTTTGGTAATTTATCAATCTCGCATTGCACTTTGCAAGATCAGATTAAGAACCGTGACTTTGAGTTCGAATTGTAGCATGAGGCCCTTAGGGCGCATCTATAGTTTTTGGCGACTCTGTTGGGGAATTAGAGAACTTGACTCGAACTCATGATATCTTGTTTCAATTACGCTTATGTGTTTCTTTGCATTGCATTTACATTGGTGCGCCTAGGACACCGTGTTTGCCATCTGCTATTCCTGAACGGTTTGCTGGAGGCTCGCTTTGAGAAGCGTGCCATAAGGTTGACCGGTTACGGGCTCTGCCACGATGGAAACACAAACCTCGATTTTTACTGAGGCACCCTTTTTGACCATTTGACCTAGTGCATATTCAGAATCCATAGTAACTATTCCAAACTAGGACAGGTTGCTTACCCGATAGTAGGTTGTTTGAAGCCGCTGCGTGTGTAGTGAAACCCTAGCTCCTGACAAAATAGGACAGGGAAACCCTACCCCAACATAGGGATGTTTTGGCTCTCACTTGCTTGCTATGTGCTTTTAGAGTGCGTCTCTACAAGAATGCATGTATCGGTTTGCATGTCAGAGTATCAGGCATGCGGGCATCAGTATTTTGGGGGAATTAGTTTTACCTAAGGGTATCAATTTACAGGGAAGAATTTTGGACAGAATCCAGTAGAGGGTGCAGTCATTCAGCTATGCTCATATCTGTTCTGGTGGAATTAGGCTGAGATGCTGCATGTTTTCTCTTTTGCTAGGGGTAGTCTTGGAACCATAGCTTCAGAAGGCTCCAATATCCCCCGGTACATTGGACTTGTGCTGATAGACTTTGTCAGGTCAGATATTCAGTTCAAGAGCAAATCAGTGTTCCTTCACCAGAGGCAGGGTAAAAAGGCTAGTGAGGCACAGATCATCAGTTCAACAGTCTTCGGAACGCGTCTACAGGTGGGAATTGTAGTTCTAGCTACTACAGTTCGGATTCCTGTCACGGTTTTGAATCTAATCTCACAAAGTGCAATGTAAGACTGATAAATCACCAAAGAGTCCAAATCCGGTAAATCGTTTTGAAAAATCGATTTTAATCAATAAGTGCCAAACATGGATTGCTTTGCCAGATTTCAGAGTCGCCATCTAAATATTTTGTTTTATGAAATTTAGGAAACCCTGACTCCTGCCTAAGGTCATGTGTCCGTCATTACCAAAGTTGCCTCGGCTCGAGAACTTGGGTACGAGAGGGGAAGGTCTTGAAATGAGCACCCCCGCTCGCCCGATCAAAGATCGGCCTCTACTAACATGATATGTTGTTTTTAAAAACACATGCATTCTTATTCCGGTTTAACAGCTAGCTTACTATGTGATGTGCACAGCATACAAGTATAGACTAAATCGCTCGATTTAGAACAAAACATCTGATGTTTGTTTTTTGAAAATGGTTTGAAAGTGCTACTCGCAAGTAGGCTAAGACGCGGATTTGCCACCCTCAAGTGGGCTTAGAAAACATGATGATTTGTCACTTCAAGTGGGCTTAAAACTTATATTTTGATGAATTGTTCCAATTCAAGCAATGAATCCTTCATCCACAGGCATTCATGCATTTAAACACATAAGCACATAGCCTCATGGCAAGCATACTATCATGGCAGTCACTTACACACATGCAAGGATGCTAAAGCATAAACACTCACAATGTACTCCGAGCCAAAACAGAAACTAGTTAGAAATCATGCATGATCCTAGCTATGTTAAGATGCCTAATGCAACACATGCAAAAATGCAACTAAAATAGGCTCGGCCATCTAGAATGGCATATGAATGCAGCACTTGATAATATGCTTTGAAACACGTATTCAAGAAAGTGTATTGAAATACAATGCAGTTTGAATGATGCGCCGAGCTCGGTGCATGCATGAAAAAATGAATGATGCACGCATGCAAACATAAGTATACTAATTGAAACATGCCCTAAAACTAACCATCAAAAGCGGGTAAATAAAAGGGAGAAAGACGTGGGGTTGGAAGACATTCACACATACACGCACACTTATTACAACATTTGCCCTCTCGACGGAGGGTCCGAATGAAATGAAAGCTAACTAGCTACGATTATTAAGCTAACTATTACAAATCAACTAATTAACTAACTTAGCTACTTAATTATTACAAAACAAATTGAATCAACTAACTATTCTAAGTTAATTAAGTACAGACCAAATTAATTAATTAAACACTTAACTAATTAATTACAAAGTAACTAAGCTAATAAACTAGTTTAGCTAAGCAATTTAAACAAATGGCCTCGGGAAGCGAGGGGGATATGCATGCTCGGTCGGCTTAGCTCGAAAATCCACTACCGTGCCTCATGATGCCTCTGTTTGCAGTCTTTTGAACTTCTGAAAATTGTGCCAACTTCCAAGATACTTCTGATCCACCTAAGGAACATGCTGAGGGATGGTCGGCCAAGAGGGATGGCTATCGGCCAAAGTTGACGGCCATCGGCCACTTCTAATAGCCGATCGGCAGCCTTGGTGGCCGGTCGGCAGCTTTGATGGCCTGTCGGGCACTATTTCCTGCAATTTCTCCTTTTGCTGCAACAGAGCACAAATAGAGGCATGACAGTGTATTTGCAAGGAATGTGTGCACAACCACCCTCCCTATCATTTCTCAAGCTCAAGGGAGTGCGGTACTCGACTCTCAGGCCACCAATCACGCATCTCAATGCATGATGGCCAAAGAGGCCAAGTTGCACAAGTCAATGTCAATGAATGCACACAAATAACACATAAGGGCCTCCACCTCTATCATGCTTGATTAAGAGGGCCGGCGACCGAGAAATGAGGCGCGTTTCATCACTTCAAGTATGAAACGTGCGACATTCCTCGTGTTTGGATTGACGTCCAATCCAAACACAATGCAACACACACAACATGCCTATCTAACAATGTTAATGTGGCATGCACAAGGTTCTAACATGTGAACAATGTATGTATGGTAAGCTAAAGCATAAAAGCAAGTAAAGGGCATCATACAAGAGGCATGCAATACAATGCTCAATGGACTTAAACCAACTATGAACAGACCTCATGCATGCCCAAACAATGGCCAAAATGCTCTGAAATGATGGCATGAAAGGCAAGATAATGATGCTCATGTAATGGCTCATCAACTAGGCATAAAAGGCCAACTCTCAAAGGCAATGAAAGGATGATAAACTTGGGAGTATAGAAAAGACATAAGCTCTAAAATTATATTCCAAATGATGCCAAAATCATACAAATAGCCCAAACAATGCATGCTACTGACTTGGAAACTCAAAGCTAGTGAGCAAGATTGTACTATGGCTATACAAAGTAAGGTGTGCATGACCAAAACAACTTAAAACAGAGCTTAAGCATGGCAAAACATGAGTAAAAGCTTCCTAGAGTGGAGCCAAAAGCATGCTAAAATGATGATCCAAAGCATGATGCATGTTAAGGCTATAGGGAGGATTGCACTACAAGTACATGAAGCATGCAACAAGTGATCAAACCAACCCAAAACAGAGTTATAACATGTTAGAAAAGTCACAAAAACATGCTAAGATAGAGCCTCAACATGCTAGAAAGACATGCTACTTTGCAAAGCTACAAGTATGATTATACTACAAGTACGAGAAGCATGCAAGAGGTGACCAAGAAAACCAAAAACAGAGTCATGGCATGTCTAAAAAATCCCCAAAAAAGTGCTCAAATAAAGCCTCAAGAAGATAGAAATACATGCTCTTTTGGTGAGCGACCAACACAAGCAAACAAGAGAAGAGGAGGGGGGACAACCCCCTCCTATTTGAGGTCTCAAAACACATTTTCCACCACTAAAATTCCTCTAGAATTCAGTGGTTAAAAGGCCAAGAGAAGGTGATCTTAAAGGTCCAAAGAGGTGGCACAAAACAAAGCATAACAAGCCACCAAAGGGGGGAGACCACCCCTAACTCAAGCCAAGCCTCAAACAACCATTTTTAATACTTAAAAATGAAGCTTTTTGTAGTTGAAAGTTAAGCCAAAGTAGCATGCAAAGGTGGCTAAATACTTAAGCAAAAACAAAGCTTAAAAGAAGATATGGGACTCACCCTTGAAGCACAACAATAACAGCAAGTTCAAAGGCAAAAACCAAGCTAAAACCACTCAAATGCAACCTCCAAGAACATCAGCTCAAGAGTGAAGGTGTTTCACTACGTGCTTTAGTGCAAAATTGTGAAGAAAAACCACTTTAAGGCACAAACAAGTGCAAATATAGAGAGAGAGGGAGAAATGTAGAGAAAGATGGATATGTTTTGTATCTCCAAATTTCTGAACCTCTGGAAAGGGAGAGGGACCTCCCCTTTTATAGAAATCCAAGTCTCAAGCTTGTTGGACAAGCTAGAGGCTTGTATCAATCCCTCTATACACGTGTATGGAGGATGCAATCTATGCTCACTAGCTGGCACAACTAGCAATAAAAATATCTACAAAAGCAAGAAAAAGGGCCTTGGCCAAAAAGTATGGCCGACCGGCCATCAGTGAAGCCAACCGGCCACCACTGATGGTCGATGGAAAGAGGGTATGGCCGATGGGTTGTAGGGATGGCCAGCAGGCCACCCTCTTCCCTCAGAAACAAAGTCACAAGCTCTTGGTCCACAACCAAGCACAAAATAGACAAGTTGAGAGGCTCCAAGGCAAGGCACACAGCCGAGACCTTCAGAAACTCAAAATGAACACGAGTATAGATGATCATCGAGTGTTCAAACGAGACGTCCTAGTCTTGAGAACAGTCAAAAATGGGGTGTCTACAAATAGACCTAATGGAATATTCAAAAATAGTTTGGGTTTTATAGAATAAAACAGTTACAAATAGGATTTATTAAAAAAGAGCCCTAAAAATAAACATATAAAAAATGTTGAACATAAAAAGTCTAAGCGAGATGAAATTGAAAATTGATGATGTGCCTACTAAAAATTATTAATGATGTGTAAATTGAATTATCTTATTTCATTAACGGTGTAGAATTTCACACAAATGTGTCAAACCTACTAAATAATTTCTTTTGAGGCAAATTGTGTTAGTAGTCCTTATATTTTAGTTCTTGTGTTATTTTGATTTCTGTAATTTCAATTGACTTAGGTCAAGTTTGGGAAGTCTCAAAAAAGTCAAAAAGTCAAAAAGTTACTCAAAAAGTTAAAAAGTTATCACTATTCACCAAAAGTCAACAATTACGGCTGCACAACTTCCAATACTAATTTTCCCCTACACATTAATTTATATAATTTTTTAATACATATTTTTCCATAAAAAGTCAAAAATTTAACCCAAACATTCATATTTTCAAACTCAACTTTTTAGTTTAAAAAGACAAAAAGTGTACTTATTTAAGACACCCCAAATAACCCCTTAATTTTGACAATAAATTTATGATTTTAATTTAATTTGATCTAATTGATTACAACTCTTAGCATTTCTTTATAAAAAAATATGCATATAAGTGGTATGTATCATATATTTTAAAATAAAATTATAAATTTATTAAATTCGATGAGTTAATCTCAACTAATTCGGTAATTGTTTTCTATCAAAATAACTAACAACATTATCAATTAAACTAAATTAATATAAAATTAAAAATTAAAATTGAGCCAATTAAGAATAGAAAGTAAAATAATATAGGGACAAAATGTACGGCACAGGCAATTTGTTTCCAAGGGCGAGTACATGTAACAAGCCCGCGGGGGACCTCGCTACAGCTCGGACTCGACTTTTCGTAGTCACGGTTCTAAGTCTGAACCAAAGAGTCCAAATCCGGCAAATCGTTTTGAGAAAACAGATTTTTGAAAGAAGTGCCAAACATGGACTGCTTTGCCAGATACAGAGTCGCCACCTAAATATTTTATTTTGGGAAATTTAGGAAACCCTGACTCGGTGCCAAAAGGCCACGTGTCCGTCATCACCAAAGTTGCCTCGGCTCGGGAACTTGGGTACGATTGGGGAAGGTCACTTCGTGAGCACCTCCGCTCGCCCGGTCATAGACCGGCCTCTACTAACCATGATATCAATTTTTGAAAACATTGTGAGTTCTTATTCCGGTTATTAGCCTAGGTTACTATGTGATGCACACAGCATATAAGTATAGACTGGATCGCCCGAATTGGAACAAAACATTTCATGCTTGTTTATTTGAAAGATGATTTGCTACTCGCAAGTAGGCTTAAAATGCAGATTTTACCACCCGCAGGTGGGTTTAGAAAAGATGGTTTTGCCACTATCTAGTGGGCTTAAAACAAACAGTCGATGATTTATTCCAATCTAAACAACTCAACCTTCACCCACAGGCATTCAGGCAGATATATCACATAAGCATATAGCCTCATGGTAAGCATGCTATTCATGGCAGTCTCTCACACGCATGCGAGGATGCTAAAGCATAGAACTTACCGAGTACTCCAAGCCAAAATAGGAACTACATTAGAAATCATGCATGATCCTAAGTATACAGAAATGCCTAATGCAACACATGCAAAATGCAACTATAGTGGGCTCGGCTATTCTAAGATGGCATATGAAATGCTACAACTAACATGTATTCAACTTGGAATTGAAAATACAATGCAGTTAGTATGATGCGCCGAGCCCGGTGCATGCAAAACAGATGAATGATGCAAACATGCTGTCATACTGTATGCTAATTTAAACATGCCCTAATCTAACCATCAAAAGCGGATAAATAAAAGGGAGAAAGACGTGGGGTTGGAAGACATACAACACACTCACGCACACTTATTACAACATTGCCCTCGCGCAGAGGGTCCGAATAAGTAATACAGTCCAAATATTACAGTCCCCAAATAAAAGAATATTACAGTCCGAAATATTACAAAATCCTAATTAGTTAAAGAATTAACTAAGAAAGCAAATAAAACTGGCGTGCAAGCCAGGGACTGCCTTGCTTCTGATGGATGATGCATGTCCGGATTGTCTTGCGCGGAAATCTACCGGAATGCCCCAATTAGCCTCTGTTTACACCTGTTATTCTTGAAAAGCGTGCCAAGTCCCGGAAAGTTGCTGATTCCTGCGTTTTGCTGCAACAGAGAGCAGGAAAGGGGCATAGCAATGTATTTGCACAAATGTATGCATGTCTCGATCCTCGTGCCACCAATCACGCATACCGAGGCATGATGGTCGAGGAGTCGAGATGCACAACTCAATATAGGATGAATGCACATGAAACTACAACTAAAACCTAACTCCATCATGGATAATCCGGAGTGTCGGTGACTGGGGAATTGAGACACATTCCGTCACTCAGAGTACGAAATGTACCTCGTTTCTCGTGCCCGGACTAACTCCTATTCCGGACATGGTGCAATGTGCATGATATGCATGAAATGCAACTAGGATACAATCCTAACATACTCAAAGCTATGAAAATGAGATGCCTCGAAATGCGTGCACACGGGCACGCAAACCGAGGTAATGACGGGATGTTAAAAATGAGATGCCTCGAAATGCGTGCACACGGGCACGCAAACCGAGGTAATGGTAAATGCAGTGAAAATGAGATGTCTCGAAATGCGTGCACACGGGCACGCAAACCGAGGCAATAACAGATGCAATGCAAATGAGGTGCCTCGAAGTACGTGCACACGGGCACGCAAACCGAGGCGGTGCTAAAGTGACAAGGAAATGAGATGCCTCGAAGTACGTGCACACGGGCACGCAAACCGAGGCGATGACAGATGCAATGAAAATGAGATGCCTCGAAGTACGTGCACACGGACAAGCAAACCGAGGCGGTGCTAAAGTGACATGGAAATGACAAATGGGCTTATACCAACATGAGTGAGCCTCAGCCACACTCACATCGGATGCCGATGGCAGAAAACGAAGTGCCTCGAAATGCGTGCACACGGGCACGCAAACCGAGGCAATGCATACGCAATGCAAATGACATGGAAAATGACAAATGGACTTATACTAACATGAGAGAGCCTCAGCCACACTCACATAAGATGCCGATGGCAGAAAGTGAGGTGCCTCGAAATGCGTGCACACGGGCACGCAAACCGAGGCAATGCATACGCAATGCAAATGACATGGAAAATGACAAATGGACTTATACTAACATGAGAGAGCCTCAGCCACACTCACATAAGATGCCGATGGCAGAAAGTGAGGTGCCTCGAAATGCGTGCACACGGGCACGCAAACCGAGGCAATGATAAAATGCAATGAAACATGGCAAAAATGATATGCAAGCATACTAATGGAATTTCAGCAACAAAATATGGGGGAAAACAGTCCCGAAATGAAGCGAAATGACATGAAATGCAAGGAAATGACCCGAAATGCAACATTAGGCGTCCGAAATGGCCTATAGCCATACTAAACATGCACAACATGGACATGCAATGCAAAGACAGAAGCTAGACAGTCCCAAAATAAGCACTTTTCCAGTTATAAACAAGGCCAAACAGCAAGTATAGGTATGGCGAAAATAGCATGCAAGAATAGGGGCCAAAAGAGGGGTAATGAAGCAAGTGGTATAAGCAAAGCTCAAACTGAAAAATTTCCTTCTACAACACTGAAGATGGACCAAAAATATGAACATTTACAGTATATGGCAGCCTCAAAATCAGTATACAAACATGCTAAAAATATGATGCAAAATAAGGCTCAAAAGGTGCTAAAACATGAAGTGTATAAAATAATCACCAAACAGAAAAAAAATGTGAATGAAACATGAAGTATAGGCCAAAATAAGACCACTTTCAGTTCGGACCAAGGTCCAAAAACAGAAACAAAGAGGGCTACTAATTTATGCAAAAATGGGGCCAAATAGGGGATATAACTACAAGTGACATATGGAAACACCAAACATTGTTGAGCCCTTCTCCAATGTTGAAGAGGGGCTCAAAATAAGCCCTAAATCAGTTTACCACATGCTCGAAAATGAATTGCCCATGGGTCAAAAATAGCATGCAAAACTATGACATACAAGATGGTCAATGAAGCAAGTGTATTATGGAGGGCTCAAACAGGGTTGAGCCCTTAATGAGAAGTGAAGATGAGTTCAAAATATGGCCCTTTTCAGTTAGGGCCGAAGCTTGAAACCAAAAAGAGATGAGGCTTAGAAATAGATCAAAGGAAAGGGTCAAAAGGATCAAAGTGTAACTTACCCTTGAAGATCCAAACTTTTGTTGCTTCTTGGGTTGATTTGCAGCTTCTTTAGCCTTCAAGAATCCCTCCTAGCTGCTGGAAATGAGATGGTGGTGGTAGAGCTTGGTGGTGTAGAAGGAATGAAGGTTAAGAAGTTAGGGTTTTTTGAAGAATTGAAGAAGAAGACAATGGAGTTTAGGGTTTATGCTTGGAGAAGAATTTTTCTAACCCTCATGAAGAAGACCCTCAGCTGGTTATATGGTCAAGAAAGGGGGTGTAAAAGGGGGTGAAATGGAGAGGAATCCTCTCTCCCAAAATATCCCCGGATACAGAAAATATCTGGGGGATATTGCCCCACAGCTGGAAAGGGTACAGTGAGGAGAGCACGGCCGGCCGCTCACTTTTGCTGGAGGTGGCCGGCCGGCCACACCCCCTAGCCGGCCGGCTAGGGGTCAAAAGGGTCAACCAGCTTTTCTGGCCGGCCAGGTATTGGGGAGGTAGCCCTATGTGTGTACAACACAACCATGTAATTGAAATTCCAAGAAAGTGGGCCCAAGGGGTTCAACAATGGCTCGGAAAGAGGGGGTCAAAAGGGTCAAGTTGACTTACTGGCCGGCCATGAACTTTTAGGGGCCTCTCAGGTGTGTACATCACAGATATGTGGTTCAAAGTTCAAGAAAAAAAGTCCAAGAGGTTCAACATTAGCCCGGAAGAAAGGGGTCAAAAGGGTCAGATGACCTTAATGGCCGGCCATGAACTTTTAGGGGCCTCTCAAGTGTGTAGATCACAGATACGTGGTTGAAAGTTGGCAACGCTAGCTCTAAGGTATTCAACATTAGCCCGGAAGTGCGAAAAACGGGCGCCGGGAGGCTCGGGAGGAGAGATAACTGGTTGCTGCAACAATTGCTGGCCTCCCACCCTTCAGTGACCTTCCTCGGGATAAAACAGAGGTACCTGCCAAAAATGAGCGAAAACCGTTGCAAAACGAATGTTCCGGAGCCAAAACACGCAGTTCGGTGTCCCGGAAATGGACTGTTAAGCACCAAAAATTGTATTCGACCTCGAAGTGGGTTTCTCAGCCCCCAGTGTCCCTCAAAAGGGAGAAAATAAGATATATGCCAAAAATCAGAGCAATAGGAGATGGTTAAGCGGTCCCGAACCGAGGCACACGTCCTGACGGCTCCGAAAACCGGGAACCGGACTCCGAAATGGGCAAAATGGCCTACGGCCACCAAATGTAGCCTACGGACATTGAGAGATGGTCTACGGGACCTCTCCCTCCCTTCAGGAAAAGAAACAGAGAAAACCGAGTCTGGTTCGCAAACCGAGACAAGGCACAGAAAAGGGTTCGGAAGTCCGGAGGCAGGGCTCACGGCCGCAACTCCGAAACTTCTGAACAAGCACATTATGCAACATCACCAAGCGCTCAATCGGTGACGCCTAAGTCTTAAGGTCGGTCAAAAATGGGGTGTCTACAGTACATTTGTAAGAGCATCTCCAACGGTGACTCAAATTTTTCACCAAATCTGAGTAAAAAATGACCCATTTCACCAATTTGATACCACTCACTCCAACGGTTCACCTTTCACCAAATCTATTCCGGGACAATCGGGTGGTCGACCGGTTAGGCAAAAAATTTTTTTTTTTTTTTTCGTGAATTGTCTGAACTTTTTTTTGAACTTTCTGAACTTTTTCCAGGACGACCGGGTGGTCGACCGGCCGGTTGACCGGTTAGGCAAATTTTTTTTTTTTTTTTTTTTTAACGGTTTGAACTTTTTTTCCTGAACTGTTTGAATCTTTTACTGGTTGACCGGCCGGGCAACCGGCTGGTTGACCGGTGTACCTCTATCAACGGTCAGTAACAGTGATTTGGTAAAATCTGTGTCTCGTTCTCAGTTTGATGTTTTTTTTGCTGAAATCTCATTTTGATATCAATCTAGTGCAACGGTTGGAGCATAAAAAAGTGTCTTTTTCATCAAAATTTGAATCTGATACCAACTTTGACTCACCGTTCGAGATGGTCTAATTTGCGCCCCAGTTTAATTAAAATTGAAAAATTTTGAGACAAAAATCAAAGAAAGCAGAGCAAGAGGACTATGAGGGCTTGCTCTGTATCCAATTCTTCGTTTCTTCTTGTTTTTCCTTCTTCTACAACAGACCTCTGGTCTTTCACTCTCAGTAGAACTCACACTGGTCCCTTCTCAAACCCACTTCTTCGCCTCCCCAATCGGTCGTCTATCAATTCTCACGCACCTTGGTTTTCTCGCCCAACAATAATCACTGCAACAACACAATCAACAAGAAGATCCATGGCTTCTGAGCAGACTCGGACCACTTTGGACTCCGTACCCAACTCTTCCATCACTCTCTTGTTCGTAGAGATGGGTGTCGGTTACGATCAACACGGGTATGTATGTATGTATGTATATATATATGCAGATTGAAAAATGGAAGTGTTTATGGTAATTTGTTGAAATGCACAAACAGGCAAGATGTTACAGCAGCGGCAATGAGGGCTTGTAGGGATGCAATCTCTTCCAATTCAATCCCTGCTTTCCGAAGAGGTATTATTCTTTATTCTTTCTTGATTTCTTGGCTCTGTCTCTCTTTCTCTCTGTGTGTGTGTGTGCGCGCGCGCTATGCAAGTTTATATATATACACACACATGGATATGTATGTATGTGTCTGTGTTGTTGAAATTGCAATTTGTATCAACTGAAATGGCTAATAGGGATTTGTGTTTGAGATTCATTAGACGGTTTATGTTGCCTTTATTTTATTTTATTTTTTTATTTTAGTGGGCAAGAGATTTTTTACGCGCAGGCTCAGTTTGTTTGAGTGTTTTCCCTATTTCCTGGTGTTTGGTACGATGGAAAATGAAAGGCAATAGAAATTTTCTATAGTCAATGGAAAACAAGCCTATTTCTACCGAAAATATTTTTCACTTTTAAAAGACGGAAAAGGTTTTCTAGACTAAAATCTTACCAATGTCATCACACCACCAACACCATCACCACGGCCACCGCCACCATCACTACCGCCGGCCCCACCACCATGCCATCACCTCCACGTCCACCTTCATTCCACCACCACTGCCACCCCCAAACATAGAAACATATTTTCTATTAGAAAATGTTTTCTGCCCAAACAAATAGAGTGTTAGTGAGAAATTTTAGATGGCCTCACTCTTTGCCAAAGCTAGAATTGGATTATATGCTCCTCTTATGCCTTCAAGCTTGCCGAATTTTAGGTTAATTGGAGACCGTGAGCTAGCTCATCCATGCACTATTTTTATATATTGATAAAGTAAAATTTTGAGAGCCATATAGATTGGATTGATCTTGATCTCTGATTATCCTGAAATTTGGTAAGCATGAAAGTCACAACAGGGGCATACAATCCAAAAGTGGGATTTCCGAAAGGTGAGACATACACTAAGTTATGATAGTGTGTAATAATAAAAAAAAACCTACACCAAGTGCAAATGGATGCCTTTTTATTTTAATGTGTATTGGATTTACAAAAGGTGAGGCCAAGAAGAAGTTATAGCATTGGTGATCATTATGAGCGGAATAGCCTGCATTTTGGGCTTGGCCATTCCAACAGTGACACCTTCACTTGGCCTAGAAGCCGAGGCCCAAATGATGACTTTTGGCAATCCAATGGGTGCCTGCTCTAGTTGTAGACGAACAAGTAGCATGGTGGCTTCACCTGATGAGGTTGTTAAAATGCATGTCTATGTTTCGATATGATCGCCAAACGCGTTATAATGTCTACAGCATTGTGGCTTTATCCTTTACTCGGCTCCGATAGCAAGTAGGCCTAGGAGAGTTCTTTGGTGTAGTGTGCATTGGTGGTGTTACCAATGTATCAAGCTGCATCCCATGTGATGATTTGGTGTTTTCAGCTGTGAGCTAGAATCAGGAGCCTCTAATGCCAATTCTACCTTCAAACTTGTACAAGGTGGCATGGCATCTTGTGGCTTAGGCCCCAAAGCTTATTTGAGATGGAAGGAAATGTGATGCTGTTGTTGGACTTTAGTCATCCTCAGCGTGCATCTTGTATTTTCTCGCAGCTGGTACTTCCTTAGACTAGCCCACATTATGGCAATGTTGTGTAGCCTAGTTATCCTCACCTCCTTAAACTAGACGAAATATAAATTATTTTAAAAGTAGTTAAGAAATGTAAAATATAGCTGTGTCCAGGTGTCCTTGACATGAGAAGTAGATGAATCTGATATGGAGACACACAACCACACCAGAGTCCATGTAACATCAGCCAAGGCACAAGGGTAAATTTTGAGAAAAAACTAAAGCATAATTGCTGATGGAGATTTGAAAATTTTGAGTCAGTAAACCTTCATATAGGAAACAACCAAATCAAATTAGCAACAGGACAGCACAGTTTAAAAGATAACCTTAAGAACATGCCTCTGCCAAGTGGCCTTGACAAGCATTTAGCAAAATAGATTAGGGTGAACAAAAGAAAGGACCTAGACCATTGCTTTGATGAGCTTCAGGTAGTTATGTAAGGCATGACTACTGAGTTTGCCAATCATTTAGCAGCGTTGCCACAGCAGAAAGGACCTGGGCTACTGTTTTGATGTGGTTCAAGATATGTGAGGCATGATTACCATTTAGCTGAGTAGATCAGGGTCCACATAAGAAAGGACCTAGACCATTGGCTGGTTAAGTGCTTTAAGGAATTATGTGAGGCTGGAATGCCAAGTACTACCTCAGTTCTGAAGCAATAACACGGCTAGGGTTCTATTAGAAGCCAAGAGAAGGATAAATCTTCCAAAGTTTATGTTTGGGGTGTGTTAGTGAACCTTAAAGACAGAATAGGTTTAAAGAGTGTCTCTAGTGTCAATTATTAACCTCAACCAACATTCTTTTGGGCTCTAGGGCAACAAAGTTTCCAATTTGGGTGACACAGGTCACACTTATTTTTACTCTTTCTGCTGAAAACATCACTTTACATCTCATGGTCTGGTGTTGCCTTACTCTAAATTGAGTCCAAAGTTCTGTAAGTTGACTATCACCCATTAGGTCTTGATCACTGTTTTGATTGATGCTTTGATATGATTATGGGTTGAAAGTTTTTTAAACCACTGTGGAGAACTGGTTTGGAAATACTCTTCCGATCCTGGGGGACGCTCGTGATCCACTGCTAGCTACCTGAAAAGGGATAAACACTTCGGTCGGGGGTGCCGGAATTAGCACTCCGACGGACAAGTCAGTCTCCACCCTCAAGATTACTTGTATTCTAAGTTAAATATATTGGTTCTCACATACCTTTCTAGAACTGAAAATCTTGTATTTATAGTATTCTGTTTGGGCCTTTGGGCTGGTCCCATCCTTGTTCCATTACATGTACCTCTACTCGGCATCTGTTCTACTGGCTGAGGTATTGGTTATTCTATTCGGCTCTTTGATTGATTGGGGTATGTGCCGAATAGAGGTTACGTTTCGGACTGGACACGCTTATCCGTCTCCATGGATCTGATATAATTCGGCTCCCACAATTGCCCCCCAAACACCCTACTAGCATCAGTTAGTTGGCGTGTTTGGCTTTTAGCCTAGGAAGTCAAAAATTCGACGGTTAAACCTCTTCCCAATGCGTGTCAGAACGCGCACACGCTTCTTAGTCATTGTAACGCCTTCACGCCCCTTCGTACACTGCTTCCATTTAATATGATTTGAAATTGTTTCTTCGAGTGTATGTCCTGAATATTCAAAAGATAGCTTGCTCGCCCTCTAGTGCAACTCTCTTCTCTTCGCGGCTTCTACAACTCCCTGTTTCTCGCTTCTCCCTTCGTCTTTTGTAAGTCTTCTCCTCCTTCATTTTTGATCCCGCTTCCTTACTTGTTTTTAACTTTCCGTAATCCTTGGGTTTGGCCAAAAAATGGCAAAACATCTGAAAGAACTCCTTTCGGCGGATCGAATCTCCGACTTTCGACGCCATTTCTCCATCCCTGATGACGTTCATCTGTCACTTTCGGCAGACAGCACCACTGATATGCAGAGGGAAGATGAGAGCACAATCGTCTTTCCTCTCCTATCAATTGCTGAGGGTGGAGTCCGCTTTCCTCTTCACTCACTTTTGAGGGCCGTTCTTAGATACTGGGGTCTAATTCCTTCCCAGCCCAATGTGAATTTCTTTCGCATCATAATGGGGATCGTAGAACTAAACTGCCGTCTTAAGATCAATTTAGGTATTCCCGCTATTCGGCACTGTTACGTCCTAGCCAAATCTACTGGCCGGCTAGGGCGCTACTTTCTTAGAGCCAAGGATACTGATCATCACTTGGTGACTATGCTTGCCAGCTCTGGCAAGCGTGTCGACGACGTAATAGTCGTTGTCTGCGGCAATTGGGAGTTCGGCGAAGGCGAAGGCGAAGATCGCCTCGACCCGGTGCCAAGGAAAAAGGGAGAATCAGGTGGCCGATTGGATTACTTGTTTCCGTTATTTCCATATATATTTATTCGGCACTGTATTCATCTAATCGTTTTGTTTATGCAGGCAGTGATTTGAAGAGTGTTTGTTTCAAACGATGACGCTGTGCTCACAGAAATTAATATCGCGCTACAATTCGTCGGCCGTCCAGATCTTCAAAAACAAGGGCAGCTCACATTCTCTTGCGTTACGAGCCAACTTACACGACGTTCTCGGCAACAGACAATATTCTGATCCCGCGAGGCGACAACCACCTTACGGCCCTCACCTTTCCTAGCTTCAAAAACTTGAGGCAGATCGGCTTAGAATCATCTGATTCTGAACGCGTGGAAGAACAAGTGGCTGAACCAATCGCCGAGCACCTAGACCGATTAGTCGCGGAAGTTCACGAAGCTATTAATTCGGCCTTCGAGGAAGCCGAATTGAACTCTTCTGACCCTCCGTCTACGTCAGGCTGAGGGGATGCCTTTGAAGATATTTTTACAAACTTGGGAGACCTTCCCGGCGATTACCCTGAGGATATGGCTGCGGAAAATCTGACGCAAATGGTGCGGAAGAGAAACGCCGAACGCATGGCTGCCCGACAAAAGGCCGAGGCCATTCGTTCCGGACTTGTTCCGACTGACCCTGTTCAACCTACTGTCGTAGAAGAAACGACTCACGTTGTCGTGGCCGAGACGGAAAAAGATGAGCTTCTAATTACAGAAGAGCGGCCGATTTCAGAGGATCGGGGCGAAAAGCGAAGCGCTGAGGACAAGAACGGCTTTGAAGAGGAACCTATTGATAAACGGCCACGCTTAGAGGAGTTGGCTATGGTTGCTCCTTTTGTTTTTGAGCCAAAGATAAAAAACATGCCGATCTCTTCTGAAGCGTCGGCTTTGCAAGATCCAGCTGTGGCACTGAGTTTAGCTGCCTCGGCCTCCCTGCCGGCTGACAAGGCGACCTTTCGTGCCGAGCCGGATTTGGTAACGGTAGCATTAGCTGCTCAGTCAGCCCTTCTGGTATGTGACTAACTCCTTTGTTGGTTTGGTTTGTATTCGATTTTTTTGGAATGTGACGCCTCTTTCTTTTGCAGACGGTTGGAAGGATCGCCGAATTAGGGCGTCGCCAGCATGAAGCCGTTGAAAGGATTGGCCGCTTGCAATCGGAAGTGGATCGTCAGAGGAGCAGGGTGGAGTTTGAGGCAATGAGAGCCGCAATGGAAAGTGCGCGGGCCGAGGCCGAAAGGAAAGGGCCAGGACTGCTGATCAACTCAGATCTGACGTCGAGGAGAGGGCAAACGCGAGCGAGGAATCGCTCAAGTTTGCCAAGGAGGCGCTTGGGAAACTGGAGACCGAGTTTGAAGAGTTGAAGCAGGCCAAGGAAAAAGCCGACTCTGAGGCTTCTGCGGCGTTCGAGGCTGGGAAGAGCACCGCCTTTAATGACTACGTAGAAGAAGTCCCCAAATTTGAGAATCGGGGATTCAGACACGGCTGGCTCAAAGCCCTTGCTGTCGCTGGGGTTACATTGGCCATGCTAATTCCATACGAGCAAGTGGATGTTCAGCCGCTTGAGTCTGATCTTGAGACTTGATTTGGGTGACATTCCAGTTTTGTTAGGCTTCTCTCAATCTCAATTTCAATGTGTGTTTTTTGTTAGTTGACCTTCATCTTTTTTGGATTTTCATATGTTAAGTGTCCGCTACTAGCGCCCAATTTATGAATGAAAATTTTATATGGTCTCAAGTTATTTCTCGTATTGTTTGCTGTATGACCACATAATTAGGAGAATCAGCAGTTAGAACAAAATGTTAAGATTACGTGAGACGGCAAACTTAAAAGCCAATTAAATTTAGGGATCTGATTTAATCTGATCTAATCATAAAGAAAATGAATTCATGAATATTGTACTAATGAATCGATTCGTGGAACGGCTGGGGCACTCAAGCCGACTAGATTGATGAATCCGCCCTTGCCCCAATTGGTTCATGATCGTGGAATGCCGAATAACATGTTACTTATGAGCCTTGTACTGATGAATCGATTCGTGGAACGGCTGGGGCACTCAAGCCGATTAGATTGATGAATCTGCCCTTGCCCCAGCTGGTTCATGATCGTGGAACGCCGAATAACATGTTATGAGCCTCGTACTGATGAATCGATTTGTGGAACGGCTGGGGCACTCAAGCTGACTAGATTGATGAATCTACCCTTGCCCCAGCTGCTTCATGATCGTAGAACGCCGAATAACAGTGGTTGATGGGGCGATTGGGGCAGATGACTCAGTCGGCGCCGGGCTGTTGACGCTTCAATGTTAATGAGATTGCCTCGGAGGTGCTGCCCTCAGGGAATAAATGGGCGTGTACTTCGTGAATGAGGGTCCTATTTATGTGGGTCCTATTTATGTGCTCAGTCAGCAACTCAGTCCAGTTCTTTAAGGAAGATTAAACAAGTACAAATGTCAAATAGACTTTTCTTCAATAGCAAAGGTGAAGCGAAGACGCTCGTTGAGCTAGGGGGAGCCATGAGTCGAAGCGGTGAACCTTCACGCACGGGCAGTAGGACTTCGAGGGATCGGGAGAGACACCAATCTCCTCGTCGTCGAAACAGGTCGCCCAGGAGGGACAAACAGCCACAACATAAGTCTCCTGAACCCCGTCCTGGAAGGGAATCCAACGCGACCCCTCGCCCATTGAGTTTCGCGGTCTTCGTAGGTAACAGACCAATGACAGAGGCGGATTCGATCATTCGAGACCCAAATGTGGCAGTCGAGTTCGCTCGACAGATTTTTCCACTTGAAGTCCAGCGGTCGATGGTAGGTCGGCCGGACTTCGAAGTGTTTCGTGAAGGCGTTCACGTGGCGGTGAGGGGACTGTACACGGCTTATGAGATCGGCATGCGTCTCCGCGTCGCGACATAGAACAGAGAAATGAACGCATACGGAAGTTAGAAGCTCGCGTCGAGAATGCCGAGCGTGAGCTAAGCAAAATCAAGTCTTCCGGGCCCCAATCAACCAGCGACCCCAACTTGGTTATGGAAGAGAGGGTTACTCAAAGGCTGATTGGTGATGCGATCGCCGACCGTAATACGGTTAGCATGTTTGCGATTGGGACTGCGAGAGTCGCAGCCTATGAAAAAGGCTTTCATGACGGCCGACTGATCGGAATTCAGAAGACTAAAGAGAAACTCGCCGAAGAAGTTTGCCGATGTGAAAATCGTGGCATTAAGTACGGTTGGATCAAGGCATCTCAAGCCGCGGAAGCTCTCCGGGCATCGGGCATTGATTCGGCATTGCCACTCTACCGACGTAATCATTTTCCGTTTTCCACTTTTGAAGTCGAGAAGAGTGAGGATGAGGGCGACACCGTATAAAAATACTATGTAATTATGTAATTATTGCCTGATTGAATAAAACGTCTTATTTTGAATGTTTCATTGTAATTTGCATTCGGCACACACGTGTTTGCATGTGTTTTATTGTATAAACATTGACCGGCCCGAGTCAACTGGGCATTTAATTTCGAACGGTTATATACTTGCTATACGTCAGGCACGGTCAATGCGCCGATGAGGCTCCGAATTCGGAGGCTTAATCGGCCCAAAGGTGTCATGCACCAGGGGCTCCGAATCCGGAGACTGTCAGCCCATCTATAATTGTCGTTTAGATAATTAGGCCATTTAACTCCAAAAAGCCAAAAATTTACATGGGGTGGCTGTGGCCAATATCGATCGGCGTCCATCTTTTGGAGATCAGTGTTAATGAAATCGCTTCGGGGTCACTGCAAGGATTAGAAATAAATCGCCTCGGACTCTGCGCACCAGTAACTTCGCTTACTGTGTTCAGACTTGATTTAAACAATTTTGTTGCGTGGGGTTAGATAAGTGTGAATGTCAAATGGAGTTTTCTTCAACAGCAGAGGAGAAGCTCGAACTTTAGCTGAGCTCGATACTGCAATGAATCGCAGCGGAGAACCCACCCATGCAAGAGGTAGAGCGTTCAAACAACGGAAAAAACGCCAGCCTGCAAGTCATCGAAGCAGATCACTCCGAAGGGAGAAACAGTTTCGGGGAAGCTCTCCACACCCGCGACCCAAAACCGAGGCCGACGTAGCGCCGCGACCATTGAGTTTTACTGTTTTCGTGGGGAATTTCTTTCTTGTCCTGGATCTTGGCTTTGACGTTGTCTATGGTGTCAAAGCGATTGTTTCGCCGGTGTGAACATCATGGATTCAAGCGCGGTCAGATCAAAGCATTTCAAGCTGCGGATGTTCTCTGAGCAGCGGGCATTGATTCGGCGCCGCCGCTGTACCAACGCGACCATTTTCTCTTTTTCGCCTTCGAAGAGAAAGGGGAGGACGAAGGCGACGCCGTACGAAAATAGATACTGTAATGCTCGAACGCGGATTACGTTTTTGTAATTACTGTTTAATTGAATAAAATGTTTGATTTTAAAAGTTTACATCTCATTCTAAATTTTTATGTGCTTAATTAAGCATCTTATTTCGAATGTTGGCACGTTTTGTTTTGTTCATGCGGTTGTGCCGGCTCAACTTACGTATCCCTGCTTTGATGTGTAAATGTTTTTTCATTCTGGTACGCGCTTCGAATTTGGGATATTACTCGGCCCTTGAGTGTCGCCCGATGGGACACCATTTGGTCTGCTGAATTCGGAGGCTTAATTGGGAGGCTTTTTGTCATGTGCCGATGGTGCTCCGAATCCGGAGGCTTTTTGTCCCATCGTGATATCCACGAAGGGCGCTGTGAATCCGGAGGCTTTTTCGGCCCAAAGGCGTCATGCGCCGAGGGGGCTCCGAATTCGAAGGCTTTTTGGCCAATCGTGATATCCACGAGGGGCACTCCGAATCCGGAGGCTTTTTCGGCCCAAAGGCGTCATGCGCCGAGGGGGCTCCGAATCCTTAGGCTTTTTGGCCAATCGTGATATCCACGAAGGGCGCTCCGAATCCGGAGGCTTTTTGGCTGATTGTGATATCCACGAAGGGCGCTTCGAATCCGGAGGCTTTTTGGCCAATTGTGATATCTACGAAGGGCGCTCCGAATCTGGAAGCTTTTTTGGCCCAAAGGCGTCATGCGCCGAGGAGGCTCCGAATCCGAAGGCTTTTTCATCGGAGCACTTTTTAACTAGATTTCGCAGTGGATGAGATTACAACTTTTTCAACAAGGATCCTTGCATTACAAAAGTGGAACGTGTACATGGCAAATCATTTAGAACTGGGATCTATCCGATAATGGCTGTCTCAGTTAGGACCCAATTTTTCATCAACAGGTTTCTTGTCATCCGAAAGTACCTTCAGGATCAACTCTCCCGGTGTGTAGCGGCGCAACTGAACGCGCTGATTATACGACTTGGCAAGCTTTTGCTGGTATCGCCTAGGGCTTCCGTGGCTTTTCGCTAGGGAGCCGTCTGACATCGTCGGGGCTGTTTCGATTTGGTGCTTCAGTGGAGTTGACCTGCGACTCCGTTGGTGTCTTTCCAGAAATGAGATAACATGCTTGTGCGGATTGCTCGGAACCACGGATTTGCTCAATGCCGTGTTCGGTTGGGAAGCGTAGCAGCTGATGATAAGTGCTTGGCACGGCCTGAATGGTGTGCAACCAAATTCGCCCCATGATGAGATTGTACGGTGAAGGGAGCTTGACGACCAAGAATTCCACATCCACGATTTGGGAGCCCGCTCGAACGGGTAGTGTGATTTTTCCCAACGGGTACTCTGGATTTGCAGTGAAGTCGAATAATGGACAAGGAGCCGGAGACAGGTCTGATTCGTTGAAGCCGAGTTTGATGAAGGTGTCGTAATACATGACCTCCAAAGTGCTCCCCTGGTCTATGAGGATGCGTTCAACGGTAAATCGGTTTACGTGTAGTTCAATAACTAATGGATCAATGTGGGGGAGCGTTATGCCGATAAGATCAGAATCGTCGAAGATAATACTTGGAGCTTCGTGGGGCCGGTTCGTTGGTGTGCGTTGCTTCCGGGGGGCTGACTGAATGGCGTGTACGGTAAGAGGCGCTGGAAGGCTGTATATCATATGAATGACGCCGAGCGAAGGTGAATCCTGCCGAAGGGCGACTGTTTTGATTGCACTCTTTCGGACATGTTGTTGGAGCCGACCATCTTGCACCAATTCCTCAAGGTGGTCTTTCAAAGCATAGCAACTGTCCGCATCATGACCGTGATCTTTGTGATATTCACATCGCCTGTCCCACCTTCTCGTGTCAGGAGGTCCCACCATTTTGGATGACCATTTGAAGAACGAAAGATGTTGGATTTTGGACATAACCGAGCTGATTGGCTCTAACAGCTCCGTATATTTCTTGTTGGCGCGCTTTGTGCACCTACTATCAACTTGCAGTTGTCCATTTGCCTGGTGTGAGCATTGATCGCTTGATCGGCGAGAATCCCGTCTCTTGTCTCGTTTAGCCCGCTGTCGTGGTTCAGGGCTCTGAGGTGGTATGAAACTTATTGGCTGAGCAATTTCAGGAGGGGCCGTTTTGTTGGCCATGTGTCTGGCTTTAACCCGCAAGGTGTCATCTTCCACTTTGCAGTATTCCTCTACTTTCTTCATCAACCCCCAGACCGTTTTGGGGGGTCTTCTAGTCAAGGAACTGCGGAGGGCACTATTTGGATGTAATCCTATTTTGAAGGCAGTGATGGCCATGGAGTCGTTGCAAGCGTCGTCAACAAGATTAAAGCATTCCCAATATCGCGTCGAATATGCTCTTAGTGTTTCTCCTGGCAGGATTTGCATTGCCCAGAGAGAGTCTGCTTGTTTCGGCTAGACCTCGTTGGTGATGAATCTGGCCCTGAAGGATTTCTGTAGTTGGTGGAAGGTTTTGATCGAAGCCGACTCCAGTTTATAATACCACTTGACAGCCAATGGTCCCAAATTGCTGGAAAATATTCGGCACATGAGGGCCTCGTCGTCTGCATGCAATGTCATGGCTTGCTTGTAGTGGCGGATGTGGTTGGTGGGGTTTGATTTGCCGTCGTACAAGGTGAATGACGGTGCTTTAAATTTCTTGGGTAGCACTGCCTTTGCAATCCGTCGTATGAAGCGATCGTGTTGATCTTCGTCCGAGTTGTTCCTTCTTCGCTTGTGCCTTATATGGGGACTTTCTTCAGAAGAACTGGTGGGCTCAGGTCGCCCCTTCTTCCTGGGCTCCGGGGATAACGAATCGGAGTCGCTATTAGTGTCGTCTTGTCGAGCTCGAGGTCGTTGACCACCTGCCTTCGGAGATCGTTCCGAATTTAGGCGTACAACCTGTTTGGACTTCGCCATTTCCAAGGCCAGATCTTCACGAAGTCGTTCGTTCTCAGCGATCATGTTCTCCAACCTCTGTTCATTTTGCTTTGCTTGTTCCATGATCGCCTGCATTGTCTCGTGCTCCGAAGTCGAGGGTGAGGCGAAGTTCAAGGCATGTCTTGCGGCGATAGTCTCCGGTCCAAGCATGTTTGTTGGAGTGAGGTCATCTCATTGCGTGGTTTCATCAGTGACTATTGGAGGGTCCTCCGTTACGCCCGCCATGGATGTATTTGAGTATTCCCACAGACGGCGCCAATTATGGAGAAGTGGTTTGGAAATACTCTTTAGATCCTGGGAGACGCTCGTGATCCACTGCTAGCCACCTGAAAAGGGATAAACACTTCGGTTGGGGGTGCCGGAATTAGCACTCCGACGGACAAGTCAGTCTCCACCCTCAAGATTACTTGTATTCTAAGTTAAATATATTGGTTCTCACATACCTTTCTAGGACTGAAAATCTTGTATTTATAGTATTCTCTTTGGGCCTTTGGGCTGGGCCCATCCTTGTTCCATTACATGTACCTCTACTCGGCATCTGTTCTACTGGCTGAGGTATTGGTTATTCTATTCGGCTCTTTGATTGATTGGGGTATGTGCTGAATAGAGGTTACGTTTCGGACCAGACACGCTTATCCGTCTCCATGGATCTGATATAATTCGGCTCCCACAACCACCTATACTTTATTCAAATAAATAAGAAGAGGCTTGATCAAGAGTCAAAAGATTCAGAAGTTTTTTGAACCACCCATACTTTATTCAAATATAAAAGAAGAGGCTTCATCAAGAGTCAAAAGATTCAGAAGTTTGGTGAACCACCTATACTTTATTCAAATATAAAAGAAGAGGCTTCAGTTGGTTTTGGACTTCATTATACATCCGCCAATTATTTCCACGGACATATAGCCTATCCTAAAGTGGAGTTTGAAATTCAAATTTGACAGGCTTAGTCTAATTATGCAACTTGCTTCTTGCCACTGAAAATAATTTCTTTGAAAAATTTGCCCTGCCTTAGACTTGTTTTTCATACATAAACCTTCCTTCTCTTTTAATATGTTTTTTTGGTGAGTTCTTAACTCTAAACCTTCTTTAAGAATCCATAACCAAAATCAAATGATGGCAATATTTGAGAGTAGTCCAGAAGTAACTAGGGACCTGCTATCATCCTTGTCATCATAAGAACATTACAAATTCCAACATAATCTTATACATTTGTGTAACAGCACAAATTATTGTAAATAACAAAAATCTATGGAGGTCCTAGTGGAATGGATTCTCATCTTGTTTAGCATCCACATGACACTTTCTAATTTTTAATCTTTTCATCTATGTCGAATCTTGAACTTATTTATCATTGTGTTTGTGTGAGCTAGTGCACACGCACGTATTAGCATAATCTTTTTGAAGGTTATCGGTTATGTTTTTGCCGTTGATATTGAAGTGTTGATTAAAAGTAATAAGGTTTAATTCATGCAGGGTCTATACCTGGTGTTACATTTGAGCAGATGAAACTACAAATTAAGCTGGGAGTTCCTCGATCCCTCCAACAATCCCTAGATGTTGACAAGGTCAAGTCTGTCTTTCCATAGTAAGTATCTGTACACTTGGACGTGTCAGCTACAATTCTGGGCTCCTTGATTGCTTTACTTTAGGGGTTAATTACACATATACCCCCTCAACTATCACTGAATATAATCTTACTCTCCTCAACTTCATAACCGTATTGCATCACTTTCACCCTTCTAGAAAGGGGCATTTGTACGTTCCTTTTCTTATAGTTGATGGGTCTAAATGTACAATTTAAAGTGGTGAGTAAAGTGATATTTCAGTGATAGTTGAAGTGGTGTCCATGCATTTAACCCTCAATTTAAATAAGACATCATGTTTGGTTTCTTTATGCCAGTACATCTTTTCAAGAAAATACCATTCTATAATCTTATATATAAGAATCTGAAGTCAGACTCAGTTTTTGCTATATATAAATCATATTTTCCATCATCTTTAGCCTTTCCGTCATTATATAAGTGATGTACTATGTATATGCTAGATGTGTGTAAGAAACTAGAGAAATTTTTGGCTAATCTTTGGATTTAACTTTGGAAAATCATTCTGCTCACATTGCCATTCACAGCTATGATCTTACAAAGGGATTTGTATAGCATAGCTTGTGTCTTTTTTTTTTTTGGTCCTATTTTTGTTCTCTTCTTAATTATTTTATTTTATTTTATTTTTTCGATCGGCAAAAGTTAAGTTGTCAGTTATAAGATTAGCTTCTGCGGGGAGTTAAACTCTTAACCTCTCCTTTGCAAGCACCTAAGTTTTTTTCTCTTCTTAATGGCAGTGGGAAAATTGTGAATTTTGAAGTTGTGGATGGTGGACTGATATGCTCAAGTGGTGTGCTTGTGGAAGAAATGGGAGATAAGAATGATGATTGTTACATAGTGAATGCAGCTGTTTACGTTGGTTACTAGGTTCTTGCTTAATTATCTGCTCACTTGCTGTGTTTTGTGGGTTTATTTATTTTTATTTTTCTCTTTATCCATTAAACAAGAAAACTATATGGTTTCCTGTCAATTCCCAGTTCGTAGTTGGCATCACAATAAGTAGATCTTTATTGACATGTCATGACGCTAGTTATGTTAGTGTTAATTTTCTTCTCTTTTTTTTAATGTTCATTGCAATCTTCATCTTGAAGATATGAAATACTGAATTATATGGCACAACTGAACTAGAAACCTTTAATTTATCTCAAACGATAACGAAGGTGTTTTTTTTTTTTTTTTTGAAATTTAAATTTTATTTTTTATGTTTAATATTTTTTTGTGCATGTCGGTCCCTTGTGGAATTGGGTTGCTTGGTTGGTTGGCTTGATTCTAATTTGTACCATTGTTTTTTTTTTTTTTTTTTCCTTTAAAATGTAAAAGTGTATATTATAACCCATTGATATGAGAATCCATGACTGGGATAAAATGGGATCATTTGTAGACCACTTGAAGATGAGTGCTTTTGTGTGTAGTGTAAACCTTAGTCATTTTGAAACTAGGATATAATTGATTGGCTTCTTTGTGATTGTTTCCAGTGGCTTCTTGTACAAAACTGAATATAAATAATATATAAAGATTCAATATGAGATTAATTACCAAATGATGACATAAACCTTTCACTTGTATTTTTTTTATTTACTTTGTAATTGTAGGGGCTTCAATTTTTCAACCAGATAGCTTAATTTGAAAAATGTGTAGAAAACATTCATCTAGTTTCAGGATGTGTTGTGTACACAAACTGGACTATGTATTTTGGTCAATCTCTAATTTCATATATGAAGAGCAAACTGGACTTCTGGATTGCTAGTTTGTAACGCCCCCAAATTATCCAAATTATTAACATCTGATGACTCTAATTAACACCTTAGGGCCCCGTTTGTTTCCAGAGATGAAATGGAAGGGATTGATAGTGAGGGGATTAATAGTGAGGGGATTGTTAGTGAGGGTCGTTTGTTTTCAGAGATAGAATGAAGGGGATTGATAGTGAGGGGATTAATAATGAGGGGATTGTTAGTGAGGGGATTGATAGTGAGGGGATTAGTAGTGAGGAATTGTTAAATTATTTTTATATAAAATAATAAAACAAATAAAAAAATATAAAAAATTAAAAATTATATTTTTAAAAAAATTTCCAATATATAAAAAATAAAAAAAATAAAAAAATTTCTAATCCCCTCACTATTTTTCTAATACCATCTCTACCTCCTCACTATGAATCCCCTCCCCAAGGGTATTAGTAATACCAAGGTATTAGTAGTACCGTCCCTATCTCTAAAAACAAACAAGGTATTAGTAATACCAAGGTATTAGTTAGTCCCAAGGTATTAATAGTCCCTAGACTATCTCTCAAAACAAACGCCCCATATACTAATCCCAAGGTACTAGTAATCCTAATCCCCTTGCTATAACCCAAAACAAACGGGGCCTAGTAATCCTCAATCCTTATAATTATGAATCATTTATAATTTAATAATCATATATCCATATTCAAGATCTTTATTTTAGAGATGTAAAGGTTCCACATGCCTTTATACCTTCAAAGCTTCTAAGACCATAATTTACAACACGTAACGAGGATTCAACAGAAATTAAAACACAAAATAATGCTCTTATGGGCTACACGTTTCGAGACTTAAACCTGGTTATAGACAAATGGTTTCTAACCCATACAAACACAGCTCTTGCCTTATCAAAATAAAACAAGAAGAGATAAGAGTTTCGTGCTCCCAAAACAATTCTCCACACCTCTACTTTGGCAGTATCACAACAGCTTTTCTTGCAACAAATCCATTAGGGGTGAGCACAAAGCACAGTAGAGAATTGTTAACAATATATATATATATATTTTATACAGTTTCATGAGATGGATGCACATGTCATGTCATGCTCAAAATAGTTTTTCTCTTTTAAAAAATCTCATACACAATGCTCATTCGATAGTATAATCAATCCAATGATTTTCATATATCAACAAGGGGTGGAAAATACGACTTAGACAAATTTCCCTCTCATAAGGGAAATTTAGCCAAAACCCCTCAATTAGATCATTTTTTGGTGAAAAAGACGGCTCAATTTATTTTGCTTCATAAATCTCCTAAGAGGAAGCGCATTATTGATTAAGGACAAAGTAAAATATAATTTTTTTCTTAGACAATATTGCCAAAGTAACATGTTATTGTAAGACAAAGTAACATATTACTATTTACATCAATTTCGAAGGAAATAAATTTTTTTTTTCATAGTCAACATTGATCTTATTTGATAGATCTTGATGAGAGAATTCTAAAAATACTAATTTTATTAAAAACCGACATCTAGATCAAAAATTATATTATTTTAAAATTTAATATGTTTCTAATAGTGGTATGTTTTGGACTTTTCAATGAAAATTTTTTGTGCTTGCCTTTAATGCATTAAAATTTTCTTATGAGAGGGTTTTGACCAAATCTCCCTAAGTATAACAACCTACCATTCACTATTTTCTCAATATCAATTTCTCTCTTACAAGGGATTTCAACAAAAGGGACAAATATAACAATTTCCTCATCATTTCTAAAAAATGGATCTTGACAATTCATAATTCCACAAAATCTCAATTTTTTTTCCAAATTTCCAAAATCTAGGTTTTCACAAAAGAAAAAAAAAAAGTTTCTCTTTTTGAAAAATTGTAAGCAATTAAAAACCCCAACTATCACACAACTCATATTTTACACTGATACAACTTTTTCCTCGACTTCCTCTAGCCTAGGGTTTTCACAAAATTATGATTTCCTCATTTGTAAAAAAAGGTTTTTGCTCATGAACTTTCAAAACACTCTCATAGTTCATGAATTAAAAGATTTGAAAAAAAAAAATTTGAGAAAGCCCCTCTTTACGCAAAAACACAACCCCATAAAAATCAAACCCTAACTCAACACACTCCAAACAACATCAAAATAACCATAAACTTGCAAAAATATATATATAACTCTAAGAAAAATCCTTACCTCAAGATGCAGAGAAGGAAAATGAGAAACCCCCCCTCCAAAAAAAAAAAAAAAATCGACGGTGTCGAAACCTGATCTCCACCGCACAAAATGTAGCCCTTGGTGAGCTCTCCAACTTTGATGAAGGAACTTGGGTCAAAATTTCAAAGGATTTAGAGAAATCAAGGATTTATGGTGGTGGATGGGTTTTTGTAGAGAGAGGGGAGAGGAAAATATGCTTTTAGAGAGAGAGAGAGAGGGATGAGAGGAAATGAGATACACTCAACCCAAGGAGAAGAAAAAGAAAGAAAATTCGGACTCAGCCTTTCCCCACCTGCGCGCCTTTGCTACACGTGCGAAGCGTGCCCTTTCACATGTGCGACACCCAACCTTGCACGTGTGGTTATTCCAGTCTTCAACCATCAAAAACTCCCCCTCACCGCACGTGCGGCTCACTCTCCCGCATGTGCAGTTCTAGCCCCTGCATGTGCGGTTTTGCTCTAGCACTAGATTTTGCAAGATCAAGAAGTTGCTACCAACTCCGACTTCGATTACGCCACCGAAATAAGAAACTCAACTCCATAAATGAAAATGGAGACGCAATTTCAAGATAGACTTCAAGAGTGATGAATTTAAATGGCCGACAAACAACTACATAACAATTACAAAATGATAACCCACCGGTTAAAAAAAAAAAAAAAAAAAAAAAAACAAAATGACCAAAACAAAACTACCCCACCAGTCAATATCACAATTACCGTCCCATACTGGACTGTTAAGACTGGTTATTCTCGAACCTCGAGATACCCTCAGGGCTAACACGCCAAGGGAAAAAACTACTGATGTGTCCTAGCTGGCCACACCTAAAACAAACATATAGCTTCTTACTCGATGGGTGAAATTTTGACTCTTTAGAGGCCCTCAAAATCTGGCCTGCTTGGTTCAGGTATGGGTATTGTCCCTGCCCGGACGAATAAGGTTTGGTTCAACTAGACTTCGACACATCCAAGGAAGTTCTACCTTGGAGGCAACGACATCTAATATGGCCTGTTTGACCACACCTGGAGCAAGTAGGCGGTTCCCTAGTATGTGACTGATTTGAAATCTGAGTAGGTAAAGGTTCTAAGGACTGCTCCCTCTGTGAGCCCCCAGATACCCCAAAGTGGTGCAATTATTGGTTGAGCCCTCAACCTTACCCTCCTCCTATGATTCTTAAAAGGTCTACCACGACCCTGAGCTACAGGAGTCGCCAAAGTGGCTTCCTCCCCACTCTGTCCCATGACTAAGATTGCGGCCTCCACATGAGCCACCGCCTCAACAAGCACATGATAACTTCTATGCTAAGGCCTGACAATCCTTCCTTGGATATCATCACATGATCTTCCCTCAAACTCTAAGCAACGAAGCTCCTTAGTTCTAACCAACTTCGGAGCAAACCTTGACAGGTTAATAAACCACGCCTCAAACTATGCCAAAGGTATAGTACCTTAGTGCAACTCCACAAATTGTTTTTTCAATTCTTCCCCTGTAGAAGGAGGAAAATCATCACTTCTTTGCCTAGACATCCTAATCAAGAATAAACACAACAAATTAGCACACATCCAATGGTACCCCAAACTAAATCTCATTCGCTCCACAACATAGATAATACAAAAAGTCACTCCACATAAGCACTTAGTCATATAAACACATACAAATTATACTCTCAAGATAGAATTGGTTCCATGAAACTCCAAGAATTCCTATTAGAATGAACATTGATCAGGTATCATTCTAATAAAACTTCAAGGGATTTAATAGACACCAATAACATGCTAAAATTTCAATCACATATCTATCTAGTCACATAGGCATGTTATCACATAGCACATATAACATGGAACTTTCCTTAATTAGCGAAATAAACCCATTGTGGTAAAAACCACTTACCACGTGCCCCAAGTATTCAAACCCGGTAGCTCTGATACCAAGTTGTAATGCCCCCAAATTATTAACATCTAATAACTCTGATAAACACCTCAATAATCCTCAATCCTCATTAATTATAAATCCTTTACAATTTAATAATCATATAAGCATATTCAAGATCCTTATTTTAGAGATGTAAAGGTTCCACATGCCTTTATACCTTCAAAGCGTCTAAGACAATAATTTACAATATGTAACAAGGATTCAACAGACATTAAAATACAAAATAATGCCCCTACGGGCTACACGTTCCAAGGCTTAAATCCAGTTACAGACAAATGGCTTTCTAACCCATACAAACATAGCCCTTGGCTTGTCAAAATAAAACAACAAGAGATAAGAGCTTCGTGCTGTTAGAATATTTCCTTGTTTTCTTATTTATATTAGATTGTGATTGATTGATTGACTTGATTGATTGTGATTCCTTAATCAGTCAATCAATCAATCAATATAAAGGGTGATTCCTTAATCAGTGTCTTAGGGCTTCCTTTTGTAACAGTTGATTGATTAATATAAAAGGTGATGATATCATAATCATCACCCAAGCTTTGTATTCTCTTAAATTACATGGTATCAGAGCCAAAACCCTAAAAATCGTCACCTACACAATCGCTGCCACTAACTAGCCATCACCTATCACCACCCATCTTCCACCGTTGGTCCCTGAGTCTCGGTCAGAACCAGCCAAGGTCCCATAGAGCTGTCTCGGATTCAACCGAAGGTTTTTTTGGCCTAGTTGACCCTTGTGAGGGTTGTCCTAACCTTTTTTTGTGTATTTTGGCTCTTGTGGATGAGTATTTGAGGGTTGTCCATCTTCTGTTGCCCCAAGTTTCTTTCCCTCTACTTTCTTGAATACGGTTTAGCACTTGTTTTGATTGGAGGTTTGTTTTCCCATATTTGATTTATTTTTTGGGTCCGTAGATGACCCATTAATCCGATTGTTACGCTTCCATAGTGGTCTGTATGTGATTCTACTTGTTCCAGCCCATTCCATTCTTCTTTCCATTCTTGTGATTTGTGCAAGGTTTTTTTTGGTTGAAATTGTAGAGTTCTTGTGGCTGACCTAACTAATGAATCCACCACTACTTCTCACTCATCTAAAGGGGAGAGCTTTAGTCCAATTATGACTACTATATCTGAGAACTTGAACCCTAGCTTCAAAATCACCACCGCTTTGTTTAATGGTCAAAATTACCTTTCATGGTCTCAGTGTTTGACACTTTTTCTAAAGAGTAGGGGGAAGATGTGATATGTTATTGCGAGAGTTCAAGGACAAGGTATTGTGGATCCTGGCTATGACTAATAGGAGATTACCAACTCTTTAATCATGAGGTGACTCATTCATTCCATGGTTTCTAATATTGATGAAGGCTACTTATCTATGGATACTGCCCAAGATAGCTGGGAAGCAATCGTTGCTATATATTCTTGAAAAGGGTATTTTTCTCAATTTTTTGAGCTGCACCGGTCTATTGAGCGCTCAGTACAGGGGGAGCAGACTGTTCTCCAATATTACATCTTTCTGACTAATGGTTGGAAACGCCTAGATCATCTCTTAGATTACAAGCTTGTCTGTACAGTTGACTTAGTTAATTGCCAGAAGTTTCTTGCACGGGAGAGGGTTTTCAAGTTTCTGGAAGGCCTTAATGTGGAGTTTGATCCGGCTCGAAGTCGCCTCTTTGGAATGGATGTTCTTTCATCTCTTCAAGAGGCCTTTGCATATATACAGAATGAAGAGAGTTGTCGTTCTGCTATGTCACCACCGACTACTAGAGATCGTTCAGCATTACTTTATGCTCCTTTTCGAGATATGGCTGGTTTGTCACCACCTCTTTCCCATCCTTCAGGGAAGGATACTGTGTTTGGTGATTACTGTCGTAAGTCGCAACATACTCGTAAGACGTGTTGGAAGCTTCATGGGGCTCCATCAGGGAGTCGAGGAGATCGGTTTGGTACTAGAGGCGGTTGATCAAGCCAGTCTAGAGGACGTGGCTCTAATCCACGGGCCCATCAGTCTAGTGCTATTGACACCCTTCATTCTACTTCCACTTTAGTTGGTTCGACTTCTGATACTTTATCTAGCATGACTTCTCTTGAGCTTGAGGATGTTCTGTGTCATTTGCTGGCCTGCCAATCTTTTACTACTCCTAGTGCATCTTCTTCGTCGTTTGCCCGCTTAGTAACTTAGCCTCTTCTCTTAGTGCTCTTCTTTCCCATAAGTCTTTGCCATAGATTATTGATTTCGGTGCCTCAGATCATATGTCTAGGTCTTCTGACCTTTTCTCAGCATATAAGCCCTCTTCATGTCGAGACAAAGTTAGGATTGCAGATGTTACTGTTTCTTCTACCTTTGGGAAAGGTTTAATTCATGTCACCCCTATCTTACCTCTGTCTTCAGTGCTCCATGTTCTCAATTTTTTTTTTGTTAATCTTCTATCCTTGAGTTGTATTACTAAGGATTTGAACTATAGTGTGACATTTTTTTCCTGATCATTGTCTTTTTCAGGACATTGTCACGAGGATGACGATTGGCAGTGGCAGTGGTAGTGCCGAACAAGCTTGCTCATCATTCTATCCAGTTCCCAACCACCAAGGAGGATTTATGGGTGTGACATCGGTGTCTTGGGTATCCTTCTTTTCATTTACTTAGGCATTTATTTCCATCTTTTTTTACAAACAATAATGTGTCTGAGTTTCTTTGTATGTCTTGCCAACTTGTCAACTTGACAAACAACACCGAGCTTCTTTTGCTCCAAGTCTTAATAAAAGTTTAGCTCCTTTTTTTTAATACATACTGATGTGTGGAGTCCATCTCATGTTGTGTCTTTAAAAGGCCATAGATAGTTTGTTACCTTTATCAATGATTTTTCTCGTACTACTTGGGTGTTTCTCATGAAAGAGAACAGTGAGATTTTCTTTGTGTTTCAAAATTTTCATAAAATGATTTGTACTCAGTTTGGGGCAATTGTCAAAATCTTGCGTTCTGATAATGGGGGTGAATACATTGATTCGGGGTTAGAGAGTTATTTTTCTACTCATGGCATTATACATCAGACATCTTGCACCAATGCCCTTCAACAAAATGGGGTTGTAGAGCGCAAGAATAGTTATCTTCTTGATATGGCTCGTTGCATGTGTTTTTCTATGAGTGTGCATCGATCCTACTGGGGCGAGGCCGTTCTTACCACAGCCTATCTCATTAATCGTCTTCCTACCCAAGCTTTGCAAAAACAAGTTCCACTTCAAGTCCTTCTCGGTTCAGAGCCTTTGTTTTCCATTCCCCCTAAAATATTTGGCTATGTCTGTTTTGTCAACAATCATTCTCCTACTCATGGTAAGTTAGACCCTCGTCGCTCTCTCAAGTGTGTTTTCCTCGGATACTTGCTTACTCAAAATGGGTATAAGTGTTATCACCCTCCTTCTCGTAAGTGGTTTCTATCCATAGATGTTACATTCTTTGAGTCCCAGTCCTACTTCTTGTCTTTTCCAGTGTTACAGTCATCCCTTTAGGGGGAGCCTTGGTGTGAAGAGATTCACGTTGTCCCCGTTGCTCCTATGGTGGAACCAGTTGTTCCTGCACCACCTATTACTGGGACTATAGAATCCAATGGCCACCAAGGATAGGGAATGTCAAGTTTATGTTAGGGACAAAGACAGACATAAAGTTACTTGGATACAAGAGACCACTTCTGCTCACCCACTGCCATCTCTTGCTTTTGATAAAAGTCCATGTAACTTTGAACCTCTTGTTTCTCTCAAGTCTACTAATATTGCTATTCCTAACATTACTGATCTTGATATTTCTATTGTCAAGAAAAAGGGTGTGAGATCTTGTACTTAACATCTTATCTCAAACTTGGTGTCCTCCTCTCATTTGTCTTCCTTCTATAGAGCTTTTGTGTTAAACATTTCCTCTGTTAGTATTCCTAACCATTTTCAGGATGCTCTCGTTACCTCTGAATGGAAACTTGCCTGATTGAGGAAATGAAACACTTCGTAAGAATGGCACTTGGAAATTAACTGAGTTACCTAAGGGCAAACGATCGGTGGGATGTAAATGGGTGTATACTGTGAAATACAAAGTAGATGGTTCCATTGAGCCTTACAAGGCTTGACTTGTGGCAAAAGGCTTCACTCAGACTTATGGAGTAAACGATCAGGAGACTTTTGCACCAGTTGCTAAGATAAATTCAGTCAAAATACTTCTCTCTCTAGCAGCTAATTTTGATTGGCCACTTCATCGGTTTGATGTAAAGAATACTTTCTTACATGGTGATCTAGAAAAAGAGATATATATGGATGTTTCTCCTGGTTTTGAGGATCATCAGATAGAGGGTAAAGTTGTAGGCTTCGGAAGTCATTATATGATCTCAAACAGTCTCCAAGTGCTTGGTTTGAGAGATTCACTTAAGTTATGCTTAAATATGGTTCCAAACAGAGTCAGACAGATCACACTTTGTTTGTGAGGCATTCCTTACGTGGTAAGACTACAGTTCTCATTGTTTATGTGGATGACATAGTGCTTACAGGCGATGATAGTGGGGAAATGCCCCTGTTGAAGAAATATTTAGCCAGTGAGTTTGAAATCAAAGACTTGGGGAACTTGAAGTATTTTTTGGAAATCGAAGTTGCTCGCTCCAAGAATGGGATTTTCATCTCACAAAGGAAATATGTTCTTGACCTTTTGAATGAAACAGAGATGCTTGGATGTAAGGCATGTGATACCCCCACTGGAACCTAATCAGAAACTTGGTGATGATGAAGGAGGAGTAGCGGTTGATAGGGGGAGTTATCAGCGACTAGTGGATAAGCTCATTTACTTATCTCACTCTCGTCCTAATAATGCTATTGCTGTCAGTATGGTTAGCCAGTTTATACATGCTTCTCATAAAATTCACTTAGAGGCTGTTATGAGAATTCTAAGGTACTTGGAAATCTTCTCTTGGAAAGGGCCTTTACTTTTCCAAGCATGATCACCTCACAGTGGAAGCATATACATATGCTGATTGGGTAGGGTTAATAACTGATAGGAGATCTACATCAGGATATTGTACCTTTGTGGGTGGCAATCTTGTTACTTGGAGGAGTAAGAAACAAAATGTGGTGGCTAGATCAAGCGCAGAAGTTGAATTTAGAGCTATGGCATAATGTGTGTGCGAACTCTTATGAATCAGACTGTTACTAAGTGATCTGGGGATAGGCTATATTGTGATAATAAGGTTGCCATTAACATAACTCACTGTAGACACCCCATTTTTGACCGACCTTAAGACTTAGACGTCACCAGTTGAGCGCTCGGTGATACTACATAATGTGCTCGTTCAGAAGTTTCAGAGTCTTGGCCGTCAGCCCTGCCTCCAGATTTTCGAACCCTCTTCTGTGCCTTGCCTCGGTTTGCGAACCAGACTTGGTTCTCTCTATTTCTTTTCCTGAGGGGAGGGAGAGGTCCCGTAGACCATCTCTCAGTGGCCGTGGGCTACATTTTGTGGCCGCAGGCCATTTTGCCCATTTCGGAGTCCGGTTTCCGGTTTTTCGGGACCGTTGGCCGTGTGCCTCGGTTCGGGACCGCCTAACCATCTCCGTTTGTTCTGATTTTTGGCATACATCTTATTTTCTCCCTTTCAAGGGACACTGGGGTCTGAGAAACCCACTTTGTGGCCGAACACCACCTTCGGTGCTTAGCAGCCCATTTTCGGGATCCCGAACTGCGTGTTTTGGCCCCAGAACTTTCGTTTTGCATCGGTTTTTGTTCATTTTTGGCGGGTACCTCTGTTTCATCGCCGGGAAGGTCACTGGAGGGTGGGAGGCCAGCAATTATCTTAGCAACCAGTTATATTCCATTTTCGCCCTCCGACGCCCGTTTTTCTCACTTCCGAGCCAATGTTGAACACCTTGGGGCCACTTTCTTCAACCCCAAACCACATATTTGTGTTGTAAACACATGGGAGGATCCTAACATCATATGGCCGGCCAGAAATTCCATTTGACCCTTTTGAACCCCTCTTAAAAATGGCCTATTCTCTCTCCTGTTTTACAATTTCCAAATTCGAACCACAGGGTTGTGATGAGGGGACCTGGGAGGCCACCTTTTTGTGGTGGCCGACCACTAATTGAACTTGACCTTTTTGACCCCTAGCCGGCCGGCTAGGGGGGGTGGCCGGCCGGCCACCTACAACTCCAAAAGGTGGCCGGCCATGATCCTCTCAATTGGCACTTTACAGCTGTATAGCTGTTGTTCCCCAGAAACATCTGTATCCGGGGGATATTTTGTGGGGGAAAGCCTTGGTCCTTTTTCCCCCACCCTTTCCTTCCATGCTCCCCCTCCTTTTGGTCCTTATAACCAGCTGCAAGCATCGGTTTAGGGGGTTAGAAAAAATCATCTTCAAGCTTGCATGCAAAAATCCTCCTCCATCTCTCTCATTTCCTTGAAAACCTCCAAGTCCAACACCACCATTTCTTCTACACCACCAACCCCCACCCTTCCATCCTCCATTCCAGAAGTTTGAAGGTGTTCTCCAAGGCCTAAGGAGCCACAAACTCAAGCCAAGAGGCAACCAAAGTCAAGCCTTCAAGGGTAAGTAGTATTTTTCCTTTTTTGAGCTTATTTTGGTATCTTTTCTTAGCCATATGTGCTTACTGATTTGAGCTCCGACCAAAACTGAAAAGGTCATTTTTTTGAGCTCATTTTCTTGTTTCATTAAGGGCTCAACCCTGTTTGAGCCCCCCATCTTGCACTTGCTTCAATATCTTCCTTGAATGCTATTTTCTTGCATGCTTTGGCAGCCCATTATGCTTCCATTTTTGGGCCTTTTACAGAACTAAAAATAGTCTTATTTTGAGCCCCTCTTCAACATTGAAGAAGGGCTCATCAGTGTTTGGGACCTCCATATGCCACTTCATGTTATATCCCTCTTTGGTCCCTTTTTCTTGCATGCTTTGGCAGCCCATTATGCTGCCATTTTTGGGCGTTTTACAGAACTGAAAATAGTCTTATTTTGGCCCATTATTCATGTTTCATTAAGGGCCTTTGGCTGTTTGATTGATATTTAGCATACTTTGTGCTTTGGCCATCTTTTGGCCCATTTCTTGCATAAGAGCTTAGCCATATCTTTGTATGATTTTAGGGTTTTTACAGTTTTGTAAATGTACTTATTTTGGGCCCCTCTTCAATGTTGTTGAAGGGTCCTAACCTGTTTGAGGTCAGCAGCTGTGAGTTGCTTCATAACCTCACATTTAGGGCCATTTTTTGCATGCTAGTTTTGCCCTATTTCGGTTAGCTGTTTGGCCATGCTTTGAACTGTAAAAATGCTTATTTTGCGGCTGCCTTGCTTCTGTATTTTCATTCCATGTACCAATTATGCATGCTTTGTATAGCTGTAGTTCATTCTATGCGCCTAATTTGCATTTCGGGAGAGATTCCATTCGAGTGTACTTTCGCCTCATTTCGGGACTGTTTTCCCCCACATTTCAGTGTTGAAATTCCATTAGCTTGTTTGCATATCATTTTAGCCATATTGCATTGCATATGCCATTGCCTCGATTTGCGTGCCCGTGTGCACGCGTTTCGAGGCACTTCATTTTCATCTGACGACCTCTTATGTGAGTGTGGCTGAGGCTCTCTCATGTTAGTGTAAGTCCACGTTGCATTCTATATGCCATTTTAGCCATATTGCATTTCGTATGCCATTGCCTCGGTTTGCGTGCCTGTGTGCACGCATTTCGAGGCACTTCATTTTCATCCATCGGCCTCTTATGTGAGTGTGGCTGAGGCTCCCTCATGTTAGTGTAAGCCCATATCATATTCTCATATCATTTGCATTACATATGCCATTGCCTCAGTTTGCATGCCCGTGTGCATGCATTTCGAGGCACTTCATTTTCATCCATCGGCCTCTTACGTGAGTAAGGCTGAGGCTCTCTCTCATGTTAGTATAAGTCCATGTTGCATTCTATATGCCATTTTGGCCATATTACATTGCATTCATGCATTTCCTCGGTTTGCGTGCCCGTGTGCACGCATTTCGAGGCGTCTCATTTTCATAGCATTGCGCATACTAGGTTGTATCCTAGACCACATTCATGCATTTCCTTGATTTGCGTGCCTATGTGCACGCATTTCGAGGCATCTCATTTTTTATAGCATTGTGCATGTCAAGCTGTATCTTAGTTGTATTCATGCATATCATGTATATTGCATCGTGTCCGGGATAGGAGTTAGCCCGGGCACGGGAAACGAGGTGCGTTTCGTACTCCGAGTGACGGAACGTGTCTCAATTCCCTAGTCACCGACACTCCGGATTATCCATGATGGAGTTAGGTTTTGTTGTGTTTATACGTGCATTCATTCTATATTGAGTTGCACATTTTGATTCCTCGGTCATCATGCATCGATATGCGTGATTCGTGGCACGAGGATCGAGGCATGCATATATCTGTGAAAATACATTGCCATGCCCCTTTTCTGCTCTCTGTTGTAGCAAATGAAGAATCAGCAAACTTCCGAAGTTTGGCGCGCTTCCCAAGAAAAATCACAAAACAGAGGCTAATTGGGGCATCCCGGTGGATTTCCGCGCAAGACAACCCGGACATGCATCATCCATCAGAAGCAAGGCAGTCCCTGGCTTGCATGCCAGTTTTATTTATTTTCTTAGTTAATTTGTTAATTAATTAGGAATTTGTATATTATTTGGACTGTAATATTTGGACTGTAATATTCTTTTATTTGGGACTGTATATTTATTTGGACCCTCTGCGCGAGGGCATAATTGTAATAAGTGTGCGTGAGTGTGTTGTATGTCTTCCAACCCCACGTCTTTCTCCCTTTTATTTACCAGCTTATGATGGTTAGATTAGGGCATATTTCAATTAGCATACAGTATGATAGCATGTTTGCATTCATTCATCTGTTTTGCATGCACCGGGCTCGGCGCATCATACTAACTGCATTGTATTTCAATTTCAAAGTTGAATACGTGTTAGCTGTAGCATTCCATATGCCATGTTTAGAATAGCTGAGCCTGCTATAGTTGCATTTTTGCATGTGTTGCATTAGGCATTTCTGTATACTTAGGATTCATGCATGATTTCTAATGAGTTTCTGTTTTGGATTGGAGTACTCGGTGAGTTTTATGCTTTAGCATCCTTGCATGCGTGTGAGTGACTGCCATGAATAGCATGCTTACCATGAGGCTAATTGCTTATGTGATATAACTGCATGAATGCCTGTGGGTGAAGGTTGGGTTACTTGGATTGGAATAAATCATCAACTGTTTGTTTTAAGCCCACTAGATAGTGGCAAAACCATCTTTTCTAAGCCCACCTGCGGGTGGCAAAATCTGCATTTTAAGCCTACTTGCGAGTAGCAAACCATCTTTCAAATAAACAAACATGAAATGTTTTGTTCCAATTCGGGCGACCCAGTCTATACTTATATGCTGTGTGCATCACATAGTAACCTAGGCTAATAACCGGAATAAGAACACACAAAGTTTTCAAAAATAGATATCACGGTTAGTAGAGGCCGATCTTTGATCGGGCGAGCGGGGGTGCTCACGAAGTGACCTTCCCCAATCATACCCAAGTTCCCGAGCCGAGGCAACTTTGGTGATGACGGACACGTGGCCTTTGGCACCGAGTCAGGGTTTCCTAAATTTCCCATTAAAAAATATTTAGGTGGCGACTCTGTATCTGGCAAAGCAGTCCATGTTTGACACTTCTTTCAAAAATCTGTTTTTCTCAAAACGATTTGCCGGATTTGGACTCTTTGGTTCAGACTTAGAACCGTGACAAATTTGAGAGTCCTGAGCTGTAGTGCCCCCAAGATGAACAGAACGGGAGCTCGTTCCTCCCGGGGCGTTCGGGGACGTCTACACTCACAATCATGTTCAACATGACAAGACAAAGCATACTGAGATTGATCACCATTTCACTAAGGAAAAACTCACCAGCAGCATGATAAGGACTTACTTCAATCTATTGAGGACTTCTCAACTGAAATGCCTCACCTGAAATGCCTCACTTTTCAAGTGTTTCACTCAGAAAATGGGAATAAGAATCAGAGGTACAACTGTCCTCTTTTACAAATTTTCTCTCTCAAAAGACGGATATGAAAATGTAAGAATCAGAGGTACAACTGTACAACTATCCCATAGACAACAATCACCATACTCTCCACACTGGCTTTGGCAGCTTCAATGACTTGAGCTTGTTGAAGCTTCATTCGGTCAATGTCATGCTGCATAGCTACTTACTATGAGAGAAGTTATTGGACCAAGGAGGCCAACTGATCCATCTTTTGTTCCAAGGCAGTGGAGGAGGAGGAAGCAAGTGCAGAGTGAGATAAGGATGGGATGTTAGAGGCAGGAATGGATGGGGAATTTAGGCTAAGGTTGTTAAGCCTTGAATTTAGTGAAACAATCCCATCCAATAAAGGACCCTAAACCATGAAGTCAAGATGATCTATTTTGAGAGAAAGAGAGGAGAGGTCAGATGGAGGTGGGGGAGTAGAAAGGCCAGGAGTAGAGAATGGAAGGAAGGGAGGACTACGAAGGGAAGAACCAGGAGTTGTAGGAGCGGGGAAAGAGAAGGATTTCTTGGACTTGGTCTAGACATTTTTAATCAAGGAATATCCCATGTGGCTTAGGGTTTCAGACCCACAACAAGAGGGGCTCAAGGAACTTTTTCTTCCCCATTTAGATCAATTTTGAAATGTTTGAATTTTTTTGTAAAAAACATCCCAAAAGGAAGGGCTTGATCATTTTGTTTGTGTGCATTGATAATACAATAACACACCAAAAACCCAAAATCTGTGAGAAAACCAGTAGATAAGCCCCATATGAGATAAGTGTGACCATAAGTAACAGAATCAAAGCGACCTGAGCGAGGAATAATGTTATGTGTGATTATATGATGCAAAAGTCTCATTTCAAGGGAAAGATCCTTTCCAGAGACTGTAATATGATGATCTAGGTTAGGGTTTTGTGTGAGGAATCTGAGACTAGTAAGGTGAGAATAGGTTAGTGATTTAATGGCAACAGAAGGAGTGACCCTATGACCATCATTAGTGGTTTTCAAAATGGAGTTGATGGCAGAGAGTTTTAAAGTGAAAGGAACACCCTTTACAAAAGAGTCTAGAGTATGAGGAGAACATTCCGCATCATAAAAGAGATTTTCAAAGAACTCTTTGATAAGAGTGGGATAGATATCATAGTCCAGTTTTAAGAAGGAGGACCATTTTTGATTATCAAACCAAGCTTTCACAGGGATGGAGTGTTTTTCAAAGAACGTAATATCAATAGTGCGACCAAAGAGTACGTTACGCAGATTAAAGTCTTTGTTGAAGATGGATTTACACTCTTTGTTCTTGAAATGTTGCACAAGATGAGAGACAGTTACGGCGGTAGAAAAGATGGAGGTGCAAGGTCGCTTCCTTGTTTGAACAGAAGGAGAGGCTTGAGGATTCATGGAGAATAAGAAAAGAGGTTGCGAGAGAGATGGATGAAGATCAGAATGTGAATCAATGGTGGGAGTCGCCGGAATAGGAAAGGAGCTAAGGCTAGGATTATGATTGGTGTTGCAAGAGAAAATGAAAGGGTCGCTGGGTATATATATACCTTTGAGAGGGTGTCAACCCTTGGGAAGAGAGGGGTCGACCCTTCGAAGTTGAAAAGACCGCGCGATAAAGCTTTAGCTAAAAGGCAGGTGTCGACCCTTAAGATGATGGGGGATCGACACTAAAAAACAGTATTCTCAAACACATCAGGTGTCTACACCTTCGAAGAGAGGTGTCGACCCTAAAAAGCAGTGAACTAGAAACTAATTGGTGTCGACACCAACGAAGAAGGGTGTCGACCCTTAACAACAAAAAGCACAGGGCAAGTTCACAAGGTGTCGACCCTATAGAGCAGGGGTTCCACCCTTAAGGGTCTTGAAAGGCGAACTCTAGTGTTTTTCACAGCAAATTTCACAATGAAGCATAATAACACATAGTTTAACATCACATAGAAATATTTAACATGCCAAGCTCAGTTCGAATAAAGTAGAATTGTTCTTCATTGAGAGGCTTCGTAAAAATATCAGCCAATTGTTAGCTTGTAGGCACAAATTTGAGTTCGATGTCACCTTTAAGTACATGATCTCATAGAAAGTGATGTCTTATTTCAATGTGTTTAGTACGTGAGTGTTGTATTGGATTTTTTGAAAGATTAATGGCACTAATGTTATCACATTTAATAAGGATGTGATCAAAGTGAAGTCCAAAATCAAGAAGCAGTTGTTTCATCCAAAGCATTTGAGCACAACAACTAGTGGCGGCAATATATTCCGCTTTAGCTGTCGATAAAGCCACAAAATTTTGTTTTTTGCAAAACCATGAAGTGAGTGGATTTCCAAGAATATGACAAGTGCCACTAGTTCTTTTTTCAGTCAAGTCTACATCCCGCAAAGTCGGCATCCGAGTAACCATAAAGGTCAAAAACATTTGTTTTAGGTTACCAAAGACCCAAAAATGGAGTACCAACAAGATATCTAAAAATGCGTTTTACTGCGGTGACGTGTGATTCTTTTGGAGCAGATTGAAAACGTGCACACATACAAACCTTTTGAGGAGATCTTTATTATATTTGGCCTGAGATAGATGAATTCCATCTTGGGTTTGTTTTATTTGTAATCCAAGAAAGTATGTCAACTCTCCCATCATGCTCATTTCAAATTCGCCCTGCATATCCTTAATAAATTCCTCGCACAAAGATTCATTAGTAGCATCGAATATGATATCATCAACGTAAATTTGAACAATAAGCATATCATCATTTTTGGTTTTATAAAAAGAGTAGTATCAATTTTCCCACGAGAAAAACTTTTTTCAATAAGAAAATTGCTTAAGCGTTCATACCAAGCTGTAGGGGCTTGTTTCAAACCATATAAGGCTTTTGAAAGTTTAAAAACGTGGCCCCGGTGTTTTTGATTTTCAAAACCGGGAGGTTGTTCAACATACACTTACTCCGAAATGTACCCATTTAGAAAAACACTTTTCACATCCATTTGATAAAGTTTAAAAATTTTAAAATAAGCAAATGCAAGCAACATGTGAATGGCTTCAAGACAAGCAACGGGTGTAAAAGTTTTATCAAAATCAATACCCTCTTCTTGGTTATAACCTTGGGCTACAAGTGTAGCTTTGTTTCGAGTAACAACTCCGAATTCATCTATTTTGCTTTGAAAAACCCATTTTGTTCCAATAACGGAATGATCCTTAGAACGAGGAGTTAAAAACCAAACTTCAATTCTTTCAAACTGATTTAACTCTTCTTGCATAGCAAAAATCCGGTTTTCATCGTGTTCAGCCTCAGAAAAAGTTTTTGGCTCAATTTGAGAAACAAAATCTAAATTGCCACAAACATTATGAATAGAAAAACGAGTTTTTACACCTTGTGTGGCATCTCCTATAATAAGATCTTTGGGATGTCCATGAGCACACTTTTATTCTTTAGGTAGATCATTTTCTCGCTAGATGGGCATACTCTTTTTGGAGATCTTCCATAGAGACTTCAACATTGGGTTTCGAAAAATGAAGTTCATCATTTTCTGATAAGTAAATGCCTTCTATTCTTAGATTAGAATCTGCAACATCATCACTAACAATATTCTTCGAAACATAGGAGTTAGATTCATCAAAAGCAACGTGTATAGATTCTTCAACGAGTAAAGTTCTTTTATTAAAGACACGATAAGCTTTACTAGAATTTGCATAGCCATGAAACACAGCTTCATCAGATTTTGCATCAAACTTCTCAAGATTTTTTTTTTTTTTTTGTTATTGAGAACAAAACATTTATAACCAAATGCACGCAAATGACCAATGTTGGGTTTTCTTCTTTTCCACAATTCATATGGTGCTTTCTTAAGTATGGGTCTAATCATGGCACGATTAATAACATAACAAACTGTATTGACTGCTTCCGCCCAAAAATATCTTGGCAAATCATTTTCACAAAGCATAGTACGAGCTATTTTCTCAAGAACTCTATTTTTTTTTCCTACCACACTGTTTTGTTGAAGAGTTCGAGAAGTAGGAAAATTATGATCACTGCCATGCTCATTACAAAATAGAATAAACTCATCATTATCAAATTCTCTACCATGATCACATCTAATGTTACAAATAGTAAGACTAATCACATTTTGAATTCGTTTACAAAGAGCTAAAAATGTAGAGAAAGTATCACTTTTGTGTACCAAGAAAATCAACCAAGTAAATCTAGTATAATCATCCACACAAACAAGACAATAAGATTTACCACCAAGGCTTAAAGTTCTAGATGGTCCAAACAAGTCAATATGCAACAATTGAAGAGGTCTAGATGTGGAAATAATGTTTTTGGATTTGAAAGAAACTCTTGTTTGTTTTCCTTGTTGACAAGCATCACAAAATCTATCTTTTTCAAAATCAATTTTTGGTAACCAACAACTAAATTATATTTCGAAAGTTTTGAAAGTAAGTCCATAAGAGCATGTCCTAGCCTTCTATGTCATAACCAACGTGATTCGTTAATAGCAGATAAGCACTTAACATCATGATTAGGAGATAAACTATGCAAGTCAAATACATACACATTTTCATGCCTATGACCAACAAAAAGTACTTTGTTATCAACAGAATTTTTAATGGTGCAGTGAGATTTTTCAAAAGTGACATGATTGCCTTTATCACACATTTGGCTAATACTAAACAAGTTATGTTTCAATCCTTCAACAAGCAACACATTCTCGATAATGGGTGAAGAAACTTTACCAATACTACCTTCATCGATGTTCTTTCCTTTACTATTGTCTCTGAAGGTTATATGACTTCCTTCTTTGGATTTAAGGGTTGAGAACATTGCTCTATCGCCGATCATGTGCCTTGAGCACGCACTGTCGAGACACCACTGGCTGTTGCTGGATTTTGACCTAAAGCACACCTACAAAAATCAGATTTTTGTTGGCCTTTTGGTATCCATTCTTTCTTGGGTCCATGAGAGTTAGGATTTGAAGTGTTTTAGGAAACCCACTCATTTTTCATTCTAACAAATAAATTTCTCTTAGCAGGACATGAAAGAGAGATGTGATCTTTTCTTCCATAATAATGACATGTGAGACGAGAATGATTAGATGATGCATGAACAAAGATCTTTTTGGAAATTTTTGCTTTTGAAAAAGGTTTATATCCAATTCCCATTCTTCCGTAGGTTTGAGTTTGACTTTTGAGAATTTTATCTAAGGTATCTCTACCGTGAGTAAATTTCAAGAGAACATTTTTTAAATCTTCTATATTATCATTTAAAACAATTTCTTCATTTTTCAGAATTTCATTTTCTCTTTGCAAATCACCTACGTTCTTTTCAAAAATGGAAGGTTCTTTTTCAGATGAAAATTCTTTTTCCTTTTCCATGTTCAAGACTTCATTTTCTAAAGTATCGATCTTAGAAGTCAAGGATTCCTTTTCTTGAGATAAACTTGAAATCATTTTCTGTTGACAACTACTTTTTATACTTAATTTTTTAAATTCAGCATGCAATTCATCAAAAGCAGTTTGTAATTCATCAAAGGTAAAGGAGTCATCATTTACCTCATTTTCATCTTCGAGTGCCATCAAGTATAGATTTGTGACTTTATTTTTGCCAATATCAGTCTTTGAGTCGCTGTCATCACTATCTTCTCCCCATGCTGCGATCATGGCTTTATTTTTGTCCTTCTTAAATTGTTTCTTGAGCTCCGGACATTCCGATTTGTAGTGTCCTAGTTTGTTGCATTCATAGCAAGTACTTTCAGATTTTTTATGATTTTCACCTTTTTAAAAATCTTTGTTGAAGTCTTTTCTGAAGAACTTCCTTACACCTTGTTTCTTCTTCATAAACCTTTTGAACCTCTTGGTAATGAATGCCATTTCTTCATCGTCCTCTAAAGCATCTTCTTCTTCCTCTTGAAATTTTGATGTAGACTTGAAGGCTATCCACTTCTTCTTGTTCTTGTCTACTTCTTCTTTTCCTTCTTGCATAATGAGCTCATAGGTTAGGAGAGATCCCATTAACTCATCAAGGCTTAATGTTGATAAGTCCCTTGCTTCTATCACTACGATAACTTTGTTCTCCCAGCTTTTTGGCAATGATATGAGGACTTTCCTGACAATTTCTGCATTAGTTTATCTTCCCAAGAGATTTTAGACTGTTTATAATATCTGTAAAGCGGGTGAACATTTCGGATATATTCTTATTAGGTTTCATCTTGAAGTGCTCATAGTTGTGAACAAGCAAACTAACTCTAGATTCTTTGACTTGAGTAGTTCCTTCATGAGTTACAATAAGTTTATCCCAAATTTCTTTAGCCGTTGTACAAGTACATATTCTATTGAACCCCGTAGCATCAAGTGCACAATACAACATATTAACAGCTTTGGCATTGGCTTGAATATCTTTATAATCAGCACTAGTTCATTCACTCTCAAGTTTGGGAACTATTAGACCATCTATGGTTTTGATGGGGACTTTGGGACCATCCCAGATGATTTTCCAAACCTCATAGTTGAGTTTGGATATACATAATCATAAGAGTTTTTTAATATTTGAAATTTGTGCCATTGAAGAAATGTGGTCTGTTTGAGGCTTGACCTTTGAGAAGAGAGGAACTAGGGGTTGCCATAGATCACTCTAAGATGGTTAAGTCACAATACTAGAGATGAGGCTCTGATACCAATTGTTACACAGGAAGGTAACCCAAGTGGGGGGTGAATTAAGTAATTAAAAATACGAGCAAAAAATAAATTTCAAATAACTAAGTGAGTAAATGCAGCTGGCAATTAATTCAAAGAAAATAAAGAAGAGGGAAAGAAGAACTCAAACACAAGGATTTATAGTGGTTCGGCTCACCGGCCTACATCCACTCCTCAAGATACCTCCATGAGAATTTCTTCACTATGAATCGAATCAATGCACCACCAAGCTTCTCTTAGCTTGTAGATTTTTACAAAGGACTTACTTCAATCTGTTGAGAACCTCTCAACTAAAATGCCTCACTTTTCAAGTGTTTCACTCAAAAAATAGGAATAAGAATTAGAGGTACAACTGTCCTCTTTTACAAATTTTCTCTCTCAAAAGATGGATATGAAAATGTAAGCATAGAGGGAATTTAAGACTCACTCAGATTTGAAAATCGAAGTACAATGAAGTATATTAAAAGCTCTTGAATGCTCTAGTGTTCTTGTGTTGAATAGTTATGTGGATTGAACAAGAAGAGCTTCTTCTTTATAGCATTAATAGTTTCTAGCTGTTGGAGAGAGGTAGAGGCAAATCTTCTAGCCGTTGGAGCAAATCATGGAGGATATCTTCCAACTGTGTTGATCAGATCATGGTGTATACAAACTATAGACAAGTCTTGGAAAGAGAAGGATTATTAAATGCATAAGCTTTCATTAAATGCTAAACCTTATAAGTCAACTCTTGGTAGAAGATATAATGTCAGAAGATCTGCTTAGGGATTAGAAATGATGACATATTTTGCACATAAATCTGAAAAAGTAACTGAGAAAAGAGTTGTGTCAGTCTAGATCTGATTTGACAACTAAAATTTTTTAAACCCAGATATAAGGGTGTCGACCCTTTGCTCTCTTTTCTTCTCTGTGTTAATTTCCAAACATTCCTGGTGTCGACCCTTATCATTCTTTATGTCGACCCTTACTGTTAGATTGTGTTCTGAAATTTAGTGTCGACCTTTGTTATTCTTGGTGTCGACCTTCCTGCTCGATTGTGTTCTAAAATTTAGTGTTGACCCTTATTGTTCTTGGTGTCGACCCTTGTTGCTTAGGGCTGCTCGCGGGTCGGTTTTGGCCAGGTGCGGGTCAAAACCGACCCGACCCGCACTTATGCGGTTGGGGAAAAATGGACCCGTAACCGCCCGCGATGCGGTTCGCGGTTTGTGCGGGCGGGTGCGGTTCAGTTTGTGTGTTTTTTTTTTTTTTTTTTTTTTTTTTTTTTTTTTTTTAACTTAAGCAAATTTGACATTTTTTGTTACTTTCTAAACATTTTTTTTTAGAAGAGTTATAAATTAAATTACAAGATATACAATTCATGATCATAATAAATAGTCCACATGTTAGATAAGATGATATGGAACCATGCTTGAGGATAGTAATTTAGTGTCGACCTTTGTTATTCTTGGTGTCGACCCTTCCTGCTCGATTATGTTCTAAAATTTAGTGTTGACCCTTATTGTTCTTGGTGTCGACCCTTGCTGTTGGCTTGTGTTTTGAAATTTAGTGTCGACCCTTGCTGTCTTGGTGTCGACCCTTGCTGCTAGAACACTTAGGCATTTTGAGCTTCACTCTAGTGTCAACCCTTGCTATTTTGGCGTCGACCCTTGGACTGTTTTAAGTATAAATAGTGTTTTGCATGCATGTGCTAATTTCATGTTTTGAGGGGCTAAAAACCATTGGAAAATAACGCTATTGAAGCATATATCTTTTAGAAACATTGAAGCACAATTGTATAATATAATTTTGAATAAAATAAGTTCAAAATATTTGTCAATAATCAAAATAAATAAGAATTTAAATTTGAATAACCTTGGGGCTAACAATTTCAAAAGTGATATCAACGTTGCCAGTTCAAAAGAAAAGGAAAAAAAAAAAACAATGAATATGAAACGAAATGCCATGCAATAAATGTCTATATTAATGCCTTGGACTTTCTCAAATTTTCTCATTTTATCCACACAATTTTCTATTGTGATCAAGTTCCACATCTCTACTCAATATATATATATATATATATATATTATATTCCAAGAGATGGATAAAAACACATCATCAAATACATTTCCTTTCTCTTTAAATCAAAGAAATCTCAGCGTGAAAATCATCATTTCTAATCTTCATTTGTTCGAGATAAGTATGACAACCTACTGTTCACTATTTTCTCAATATTAATTTCTCTCTTACAAGTGATTTCAATAATAGGGATAAATATAACAATTTCCTCATCATTTCTCAAAAATGAATCTCAACAATTCATGATTTCAAAAAATCCCAACTTTTTCCTAAATTTCCAAAATCTAGGTTTTCACAAAAGAAAAAAAAATAGAGTTTCTCTTTTTGACCCAACTATCACACAACTCATATTTTACATTGATACAACTTTTTCCTCAACTTCCTCACGCCTAGGGTTTTCACAAAATTAGTGTTTCCTCATTTGTAAAAAATGTTTTTGCTCGTCAACTTCCAAAACACTCTCATAGTTCATAAATTAAAAGATTTGAGAAAACCCCTCTTGAAGCAAAACACAACTCCATAAAAATCAAACCCTAACTCAACACACTCCAAACAAAATCAAAATAACTATAGACTTGCAAAAAAGTAATATAAACTCTAAGAAAAATCCTTACCTCAAGATTTGGAGAAGGAAGATGGGAAAACCCTCAAAATCAACGGTGTCGAAGCCCGATCTCCACCACACAAAATGTAGCCCTTGGTGAGCTCTCTAATTTTGATGAAAGAATTTGGTTCAAAACTCCAATGAATTTGAAGAAATCAAGGATTTATGGTGGTGGATGGGTGTTTGTAGAGAGAAGGGAGAGGAAATATGTTTTTAGAGAGAGAAAGAGAGATGAGAGGAAATGAGATACACTCAACCCAAGGAGAACAAAAGCAAAGAAAATTCGGACTCAGTGTTTCCCGCATGTGCACTCCTTTCGTTGCACTTGCAGAGTGTGCCCTCTCGCACGTGCAGCACCCAACCCCACACGTGTGGTTATTTCAATCTTCAACCATCAGAAACTCCCCCCTCACTGCACGTGCGGCTCACCCTCCTACACGTGCAGTTCTAGCCCCCACATGTGCAGTTTTGCTCCAGCACTAGATTTTGCATGATCAAGAAGGTGCTACCAACTCCGACTTCAATTACGCCATTGAAATAAGAAACTCAACTCCAGAAACAAAAATGAAGATACAATTCGAGAAAGACTTCAAGAGTGATGAACTTAAATGGCCGACAAGATCTTGAATTAGTTTTCCAACATCCCACACAAGAAAATAAACACAATGTGAGAAGAATAAGACGGTCTACGTACTCAGACATTTTTGAACTGTATATCCCCCATATGGGCGACTATTGAGTTGCATAGAGGGTCAAATATAAAGTGGAGCGATTAAGGAAAGTCTAGATTAGGAAAAATTATCACATAGGTCTGTGTCATATCCTTCGTGGTATGCCCTTGCAATTTCCTATTGGTTATATATCCATTGTTTTTTTTTTTTTTTTCTCCTATATATTACATAATGCAACCAATAGAATTGGAATGGCACATAGCTTCCGACTTCGATTATGCCATTGAAATAAGAAACTCAACTCCAGAAACAAAAATGGAGACGCAATTTTGAGAAAGACTTCAAGAGTGATGAACTTAAATGGCCAACAAGATCTCGAATTAGTTTTCTGACATCCCACACAAGAAAATAAACACAATGTGAGAAGAATAAGATGGTCTACGTATGCAGACATTTTTGAATTGTATATCCCCCATATGGGGGATTATTGAGTTGCATAGAGGGTCAAATATAAAATGGAGGGATTAAGGAAAGTCTAGATTAGGAAAAATTATCACATATGTCTGTGTCATATTCTTCGTGGTATGCCCTTGCAATTTCCTATTGGTTGTATATCCATTGTTTCTTTTCTTTTTTTTTCTCCTATATATTACATAATGCAACCAATAGAATTGGAATGGCACATAGCTTAGTTAGAATTTCTGGAAGACGGGATAATTCCTCCTAGATTAGGGATTAAAATAGTAAAATAATTATTACACCATTTAGTTAGTGTCTAGTGATTCTAAATAAACACGGAATATGATAGGATTTTACCAATCTTGCTCCTAATTCAAAGACATTCTACACGTGGGATATGATACATAATCTTAGGCCATATTTGTTTGGCTGGACATGACCATGGGATTGGATTAATAATCTAACAAAATGCATGATCTAATGTTTGGATAAGAAAATAGTCCATCTAGACATAGTATCCCTCATATGAGGGGCTAGAATCCCGAGGGAGGGTGGGGGAAATATAAAATGGAATAAGGAAAGGTTTGGACTAATTAGTTAAATTGCGAAATTGATGTGATTTTATCAATCCCTTCCCATAATCTTGTGTCAAGCCAAACATGGGATATAATATACACAATCCAAAGGGATTGATAATCTAAGGACTAACAACCCTAGGAATGCTAATCTCATTTAATCCAACCCTGTCCAAACAAACATGATAATCCCAAAATTAATAGTCCCATATAATCCAGTCCAATGAAACAACCATACAACCCGGTCCTATGAAACAAATAAAAGCACTGAAATTCTATTCCTACAATTTAATTCTAGTATAAATTAGTTAAACTAAACTGATAGCTGATATGCACAGGCAAATGTAATAATATTGTATGAATGATGCAATTTGAATCTAGGAAAGCACTTTATCATACATTTTGTGGGTTCTAAATTAATTGTATTGCATGCCCTTTTGTTTGGATTGTTTGTCAGTTCTTGGAATAGCCAACTTTTTAACAGAATGACACAAGCAATAGTCAACATGAATAGCGTAGAATTTGAAACTAGAATAGAATTTGAGAGGAGTTTTGATGAAGATGATCAACTACTAGGAGATTCAACATGAATTGTTCACAAAATCAAAACACAAGTGAAATAAATAAGAATAAAATATCAAATTACACTGTTACATAAAATGTGCTTAAAGTGATTTCCTATTTGCTTCCCTATACACCCAAAGCATATAAATGGCAACTTTTGTTGTCCCTAAAAAATCAATTACTTTACAATTGATTCTTGCCCACTCTTTTGTTTTTTTTTGCTCGTAAGGCTGTGAACGCTTGGCTGCCACTTGCCCACTTTATTATCTACCATTTAAGTAGACGGGAAAAAAAAAAAAAGACAAAAAAAATACGAGTGAGGAAATAATCACACTTTCTAGTCTTCAATTTTACATAAGTGCTGCATACAGGAGCTGGTTCCAAGTATCAGGCAGTCCGGGGAGGCACCAGTGGCTGCAGTCGGTGCCAGAGTGGTCACCGCTATAAGCTGACGGGTGAGCATCTTTTCTCAACTGTGAAAGTGTTGTGATGTCTAGAAGATAGACTGGTTTCTTGACTCTGCTCAATACTTTGTTGACAACAATGGCAGCTGGAGGTATGCCAGCCGGGTAAGTCGAGCCAGTGAGTGGTAAGTGCTCTCCCATGCAGTTCTTTGATCCTGACTTCCATTCTTTTCCCCTGTTTTTTTTCATTGACAATAGGTTTTGATTGTTAACTGCTTAGCACAGGACCAGATTTGTAGTGTGTGGAGTGTTGTGAAATTCAAGTCTGAATCATACTGACTAGAGTGAAATGCAGGTCAATATGAGTGGCCAACAAGTTTTGAACCTCTAGACTATTGAGAATCTCATTATTAGCAATAAATTTTTGTGGCAATGTTATTCAAGCATTTAGTTTCGTTAGGAATTATCAGTGGAAAATTAATAAAAATTTACATATTGTGAGCCAATTATTAATTTTTACTCTTAAATTAATATTTTCTCTTGGAACATTAGATTCCTATGGGAAAGTGGGGAAATTGTACTCCTATTTAGTTTAAGAATGTGATTCTTGCTGAAATAGATAATCATGAATTACTTTTCTATTCTAATCTACTCAAAAAACTAGAATCACGGACACCCAAAATCATATTCTCATTCCCTCTCAAAATTCCTATTATTCAAACTTAGCTATGATTAATTACAATAATGCTATAATCATATAAACTTTTCACAAGATCACATTCAAAATTATACAGTGTTGTTAAACACGAATTTTCACAAGTCTCCATCTAGGATGAATGCAGTGCTTCTAGGGCAACGTTTTGTATACTTGAAAAAGATTGTGTTTGTATTGTTTTTCTTATGGTAGTTCAGAAAATTAAAATTTTATGCTGAGATTAATGCATTAAGAGGTGAATAAATTGAAGTAAGATTGTTCATCAAAATTAAATCCCTCCACAATGAATCATGAGATTTGGAGCAATTTGTTGAAATTAGTTTTACAGGGGAAATTATTTAATAATTTCATAACACTATATGACCATATTCCGAACCAATCACCAATTACTTAGCACCCATGTTGTTTCCCATCCCCAACACAAATTGTGGGCCCACACTCCTCTCTACCAATTAAAATGTTATGGAGTACTGCGTGTCCATATTCCAAAAATACTGAATAATCACCCGTTTTACAGTTGTGATAAAGTACTTACTGGTAATGGGTTGGAGAAATCCCCTGGAAGAAGACTTTGGTCTTGGAAGGATCAATGTCTCGGTCAACCCATCTACCCCAAGTTGTCAACCCTTTATAAAATGCCATCAGACGGTCCATGTCTTTCAACATGGTTGACCCATCTTGCACATAGTCCCATCTGCAATCAACAAACAAAACCTAATTAAAGAAAAACCAAAACTCTTTAACTTCAAAAATTAAACTAAAATGAAGAGATGAATCTTACGGTTGAGATTTGCCTTTGTGGGTCCACCAATGCCACGTGTTGAATATCAGCATGTCCATTTGTTTCCATGAATTGCCACCTTGGATGGAGTCAAGTTTCAGTACTCGCCCAACCTTTTCTCTTACGATATCTACCAAGTATGTTGAGTGATATAGGTACAATGTTACTCCATAATCCTGCAAGAGGCAATTCATTTGGTCCATTAGAAATTTGAAAAATGATTCACAATTACAATTATTATATATATAAAAAATTCATTCATTATATTTTTAAAATTATGAATTATAATGATTACTAGTATTTTAGTTTAAAATAAAATGAATCACAAAGGGTTTACATCATATATAGACAATTGTTTTTGACCCATTAACAAATGATAGTAAATAGAATCTTTATACAAAAAATTCATTCATTCAGTATGATATGTCACTGACATTTTTTAAATTATGAGTCAAAATAGTGGGTGTTTTCGTTTGAATAAAAAGAAGGGTAAATTACATTTTATCCTCTTTAAGTTTGGTCACTTTCATACTTTGGCTTTCAAATTTTGTTTTTTTCTACTTTGGTTTTTCATGTTTCAATTTTTTTTTTTAGTTTATTCTTAAAGCTAATTTATGTTCAAAATTAGATAGAAAATATTACGATAATTGTCAGATAACATAAAAATATATTATTATATTAGAATTTAAGTTTATGTTAGAAATATGACTCATATATAATAAAATATTTTTATACTACGTAACTGCCAATGTGTCATTTTCTGTCTAATTTTTAACAAAAATTAACTTTAGGAGTAAAATAAGAAAAACTTGAAACATATAGGGGAAGTAGGAAAAATAAATTTTAGGGGCCAAAGTGAAAAGTGAATAAACATAAAGGGGGTAAAGTGTAATTTATCCTAGAAAGAATTACAAAGGGTCACATCATTGTATATGAAAAATCAATTTTTTTTATTTTATTTTTATTTCTTTAAAATTATCTTTAGAATTTTGTGAGAATAAAAAATACAGTTATATATTTAGTCTGGGTATCAAGATGGGGGAGCTTTTAAGCGGTGAGGGCTCCCGGGTGCAATAGATATCATATGGTGGGATTAGAGTTTAGCGTGGCTAAACACTCAATACCTCAGGATGAGCATAAAGTGATACTTTAAGTTTCTCATTTGTCACATAAAAAATAATTAATAAAAGGGTTTAGATTGTCTCCAGTGATGATTTGAACCATTCTATTTTTAGACTACAATGTGTAAATCATCTATGAAAAATTAAGGTCAATCTGATAACTGTAATCACGTTGGTTTATGATATTTATTTGCAAAAAAATGAACGACACTAGACAATCCATTTTTTAGGGAACAAGTATAATAAACTAATTTCATAACAATTATCAAATTGACATAATTTTTATCGTGAAGGATCTACGCATTGTGGTACGCATTGTGGTACGCATTGTGGTTTAAAAAATAAATAATTTGGATTATTGAGGTAGAATCTGTGGTAAGCCGTACAAGTCCAAACATCACAATCCAATTCACAAAGTATACTGAAGACAAATTGGAGGAACCGAGAGGCTTATCACAATCCAATACTTAATAAAAAGTATTGAGCTTCTCTCAAGTTCACATTTTAATTTGAGACAACATGGAGGAACCATGAGGCTCACCATAGGTTTCGTTTTCATGATTCGGATCGTTCATTTTGTAAGGCTTTTCGTATATATTATCCATGAAAAAAATTAGATCGATCTGATAATCGTAACATTTTCATTTTATTGCATCTGTTTTCAAAAAATTTGATAGTCTATTCTAGAAAAAATACTTATTGTCTATTATTTCAGAGACAAATGCAATAAAATGAAAAATGTTACGATTATCGAATTGACTTAATTTTTTTTTTTTATAGATGATATACCATGAGAGTCCTATAAAATAAATGACTTAAATCATCAAAACAAAACCCATGATAAACCTCACAGACGTTCCAAATTTTCTCAAATTAAAATGTGAGCTTAAAAAAAACCCAACTCAATAAAAAGTATACTATATCATAAGTATACCATATTAATAAAGTCACATGACACGGCTATTATATTAAATGCTTTCTTTTGTTAGGTAAAGAGTGTTAGGATATTGTGATTGGGCTGCAAGACCTTGTCATTACCTTTAGAAATAAATGACCCCAATAATGTTTCTTTATATCAAAGTTATTAGTTGAGAACAAAAACAACGCAAAATGATATAGACTACGTACTTAATCTTATGTTGTCAATTTCTTGATTAAAGCTTGCCAGTTTCTTAGAGGACCCAATCCTTCAACATCTACCTAACACTAAGGAGCTCATTATGCGCACAAATTTAATAAAGCATTAAAGTCTCCATATGGTTCAAGGATTTGTATTTTATTTTAGACCAACAAAATTATTATTATATAGATTTTTCATTGAAATTAAAATGCATTATTAATTTTGAAATATTATTCATATCGGTAAATGACTTTTAAAAGGACATTTTAAATCGTTTTGCTTTAAAAAATGTTATGTATTAAAATTAAAAAATAAAAATAAAAAGTTGCTCAAGTGAAAAGTCTAATATTAGATTTTTCTTATCTAAAGATCCAGCACTGATTTATTATGTCCATAAGGACAAGTTATTGCAAAATGACTAAACTACGCAAGTATATATATATAATATACAAGCATGAAATGAACCAAACCCAATCCCCTCTGTCTCTCTCTTTTCTGTGATCAGCGGGCTGTATTTGGTTATGTGTTCCAAATACATTTTCACCCACTGATTTGAGTGTGGTGTTTATTTTGAGCTTTCAAATTATAATTCCATACCCACTTTTGCAAACTCTTTTTCAGGCAGAAAAATTTGACTAACCCGGTCATCCTCCCGGACATCTCCCAATGTCCGAGCGGTTGACCAGAACAGTGTTTAGTTTTTTTTTTTTTTTTTTGGCACCTGTTATTTTTATATTGTAAATAAAAAATATTTTCAGAATTTTTTAAATTTTTATATGAGCTTTGAATAGAATTTTGAATAGTGCGTTTGGTTATGAATTGTAAATTTTTTAATCAAATAACTTCTCTAATTTCAAAAACCCAAAACTCCCTCCAAAACCCAATTTAAAACTTTTTTTCAAAATTCATAACCAAACAAATTTTCTACGCTCAAATCATAATTGAAAAACTCACAAACTCAAAATACAGCTCTATTATCAAATCATAGAAAACTCTAACCAACGCTACCTTACTCTTTTCTCCGATCACAATTTTCGATCTCCTCCACCATTCTCGTCCCATCTCCGACACATTATCTCTCACTCGCTGTCGCTTGTTATCTTATTCTTTAGATCTTCGGAAGCCCCTACCTTTCAACCAAAACCCCATTATGTTCCCATCATTGCTGCCCACACCTCTCTCCATCGCCCACTGTACTTCACCGCCGTTAGCGACAGCATTTGTGTTGCCATCAACGACTGTCGGATCGAGCTAATTTCAGAGAGAGAGATCCACATTCTCTGATGAAAACCTTAAATCATCGAGAGCTCTGAGAGATCCACCACTAAATCTGAGAGATCTTTGCCTTGAGCAATTCTAATCTATCTACTGCCGCTAAACCATCTTTGAAACCTCGCAGCCCTCCGGTCAGATCTGTTCAAAAAGGCTCGGATCTTGTTTCTCTCTCTCTCTCTCTCTCTCTCTCTCTCTCTCTCTGTGTGGTTTGTTTTTTAATTTTTTAAAGATTTGAGCTTGGTGTTAGATCTATTTGAATATATGTGTTAGATCTGAATTTTTTTTCTTTTATTTCTTTATTATCTGTTGTTGATAGTTGATTGTTGTTGTTGTTAATAATGATGATGATGATGAAACACATTGCAACAGATAAAGGGAGAGAGAGTCACACACACATAGAGAGAAAGATTTGAACAAAAAAAAAAAGATTTGATTGGTTTCGACAGATAAAAAAATTGAATAGATAAAAAAGTGGACAGTTGAAAAGTTGAATAGATAATAAATATTTGAATAGATAAGAGGGGAAATTGAACAGACACTCAAAAAAAATTGAACATATAGTCAAAAAGTTTGAACAAATATATATAAACTTGAACAGATAGTCAAAAACAATCGGCAGATAAATTAAGATTTAGAATTGAAAACAAAATGTCATTCAAAATCAATAAAAGGACTTTTTACTAAACTATTTAACAAAGGGTACACCTCTCACCAATAAAAAATATCTACTGGACTTAATTTCTTAGAGCATCTGGAGCAGCCTACTTATATTTTACCCTAAAATATTATTAAAAAATCCGTTTTCTATTTTAGGAATCACTTTTTCATTTACTTCCCCCAACAAACTCCCTATTCTTTCTCTATTTTATTAAAATAATCTTTTATTTCCCCCAGCAAACAGACTCAAGACAGTGCAAAACATGCCCAAAACATAGTGCAAAATAGACCAACAAAGTAGTAGATTGAAGCAGCCGAAAACAAAGAACGGTGGTCGACCAACCAAGCCGATTTTGGGTATTTTCATTCTCCATCTACAGGCACTCACAGGACATCCGGGAGGATATCCGAGGGGACATACGGGAGAACATCCCCTTCGTGCCTTCAACGAAATAAAAAAAAGAATTTATCAAATATGAGAGAGCTACAGTTGTAGTAACACTTATAGTTGGGGGTTGGATAAGGGATCTGTTGGAAATGGATTTCTGAAGAATTAACCCTTTATAATAGCAAAAAACTATTATAAGGGAGTTACTGTGGATGCTCTTATACATTCTTTAGATTGGATTTATCACAAATTTTCTCTAAAAAAAATATAAAAAGATATTCATAACTTGAATTTGTGATGTGTATTTAAACTTAGTATGGTGCGATCACAATGAAATAAATTGATTCATATATTTTAAAGGGTCGTACTAATAATAATCTTAAGGAATATTGATAAACATTGAAAAATGTCAAGACATATATGATTTCAATATATTTTTCACATAACTCAAAACATTACATTTCAATATTCTTTAATACATTTTTATATACTTTTCTAATAATAAAGATAGCCCTTAGAACTGTTTTTAGCATTTTTCTATTTTAAATTCTAGATTACTTTAGAATATATCAATTAGAACCTGTCTGTAAAAAATCAAGTTAATCGGATATCGTTTACCTATTTATCCACTCACATTTGTATTTATTTTAATACTTTAAATCATAATTATTATCTATTTTTGTAAATACAAATGTGAGTGGATGAATAGGTAACGACATCCGATTAACTTAATTTTTTGCTGGCATGTTCTATTTGATGTATTCTAAAATGTAAATAGTTTAAATTATCAAAATGAGCTCTAAAATGAGCCCATTTCACCACACAGCAGCCGTTGTTGTTCAACCCGCTCAACAACATCCCCACTTCCCTAATGATGTATCATTGTTTTTTTTTTTTTTGTTATATATTTTAAAGTTAAAGTTAAGTTAGCCAACCCTTTTCAATGCTCATAATTAGAAATAACAACTACAATTATGTAAAGCCAAAAAAATTCTAAAAGTCAGATATGTCAAAGACAAAAAGAGACAGGATGGGATTCTTGTAGGCCCATAGCCAACTATTTATTTATTTATTGTTCTCCTTAACGGCTTCCACAAATTCATACTTATATACATATTCATTTGAATGATGGATGAGGTAAAATTCCTGTTCTTCAAATTGAATGAAAAGCTCTAGTTAAAAATGTATATATATATATATATATATATATGTATATATGAAAAGCTTTCATAACAAAAGCAAAAGATGAAAAAGGATAAAAAAAAAATAAATAAATAAATAAGTACAATAAACGAACTTTTGTTACTTTGCCTTTATAGTTTATTTTGTTACTTTGTTTTTATAGTTTATTTATTTATTTATTTATTTGTCTTTTTGCTACCTACAATTACAAACTAAACTACAAACATCAAGCCAAAAAATGATAAAGTCAGCTGTCAAGACAGACTGGATGCGATTCTTAGCAGCTTCCACAAATTCATACTTTTATTATAATATATATATATATATATATCTTAATGATTGGGAAGAAGAAAATTACATTTCTATGCTTTAATTTGCCATCAGCACCATTTGAATAATGAATGAAGTAAAGATATGCTTAAAAAAATTAAAAAAAAAATTAAAAAAAAAGTAGATTTTACTTTAAAAAAATTAATGGGTCATCGAGATTCATTCTTAATATGAGTTCACAAAATATCAATTAAATCTCAACTTTACATTTATTTTCTAAAAAGATTTTCGAACAATAAGTTTGGGTCAGTAGACATCCTATTTATTACCTTGTGATGTGAAAAAACAAGAGTGATGATATTTGCATTCTGTTTTAAAGAAGAAAAGAAAAAAGAATTGAGAGAGACTAAAAGGGGAGAAAAAAAAAGGGAGAGCAAAAAATATAAATAAAGAAATTTTGGTGTGATGGTTTTATATGTTGAAGTAAAGAAGATTTCTTTTTTTAGGACCACACGATTGTCACTTTCACAGTTCTCACTAAAATTAATAAACAACTAAGAAAACATCATTCAAAGTATAATTTACTCTTTTTCATTTCACTTTTTCTTTTTCTTTTTTCTTTTTGTTTTTTTTACAATCATTTGACAAACTTTTTCCCAAAAAATATTTGAGTAAATAGTTCTTTACGAACTCACTTTTTAAAGTCTGGTTTGTTAACGTTTTTAATTTTTAGTCTAGAAAAAATAAGAAATAAGTTTTCGTTTATTTTATAAAAAAAAAAAACTAGAAAATTTATTTGGTGTATAAAAATATTTTGAAAACAAATAAAAATAAAAACAGAGGAATATATTTGATGAATTGCCAGATTTAGTAGTTGGATATGGAGAGTGGACGGATGTGGTGACCGATAGTTATGGGTAGCCAAAGGTATTTGCTGGAGCTAGTAGTTAAATGTCGTCGGAAGACACGAGGTGGCTAGGACACCAAAAAGTGACCGAAGGTCTGTGGTGACCTCCTACTAGCCAGAGAGTTGTTGGAGGTTGGCCGGGGCTCGACACCCACTGACGGTCAGGGGTGGTCGGTGGCTGGTGGTGGTGGCCAAAGGTGGTGGGTGAAAAGAGAAAGTGAAAACTTGTTTTAAAAACAAGTGAAAAACAAGTAAAAATCATACAAAACATGGGGGTGGAATAGCCTCTGATGAATTATCTGTGGGATATCACTTATCTTTGGGGTGGGAATAAAATAAAAAAAAACATAGGAATCAGATTATCTTCCGTCCATGTAGTGGATTAGATCGTGTTGTTCAGGTTTATAGGGTCCACAACGAGTCCTGTTTAAATAATCTAAATCGTTTAATGTATAGAACTCGTCGAGTGTATTATTAGTGCAAAAAATCATGTTGATCGGATATTGATAGTTACTTGATCAGATCATAATTCTGTCAATAAATTTTTTTGAAATCATATTTACTGTTGAAAAAAATATGATTTGATCAAGTGTTTATTGATATCTAGGGATTGCAACAGGCCGGGGTGGAGTCAAGGATCACACTCTTCGCCCTTGATCCCCGGTAGTGAAAATTTCACCGTCTCCAGCCCCGATCCCTAAAGGGAAACCTATCACCGTCCCCGTCTCCGCCCCCTAACAGGGATCGGGTTTCCCTGACCTCGAACATTTTCCGGCCCCAAAAAAAAAAAAAATAGTAGCAACAACAATGACAGATCAAGATCATTGGAAGCCGATTTCACCTCCAAAATCAACAGGGATGGTTCGGAGCTATCTTAATCGTCTCCGTCTTCGTATTTCCATCTCCAATAATCTCGTCTTTGTCTTTTTTGGAGCTATAAGAATCGAGAACAGGGTTGAAGGACTTGAAAGGGAGGGAATTGAAGCGAGTGGATCGAGGGGAAGAGCCGACGACGAAAGAGTGGGAGCAGTGGAGGATGATCTAGAGGTCGTCTTCGAAAGAGAGAGTAAGGAAGATGAAGATGAAGAACAAGGTTGAGGGTCAAATACATCATTAGAGAGAGAGAGAGAGAGAGAGAGAGAGAGAGAGAGAAGGAAGAGATAGCTGATGAAAAGCGGAGCCCTAAGTATATATATACGAGGATTGTTTGGGAAACATTTGGGGCGGGGTGGGGCCAGGGCCGAGGAACCTATCATCGTCCCCAGTCCGAAAACCATCGGGGATCCATTTTTCAATACCATTCTCGGCCTTATGAGGGGTAATTTTCGAGGAAAACCCAGCTTATCGGGATGGGGTGGTCCAGGTCCCCGTCGAACCGAGTTCAAATTGTCATTCCTATCAATATCTGATTAATGTGATTTTTTGTAGAGATAAAGTACTCGGCGATGTCTTCGAATCATCGAAACAAGACCCTTGGTGAGCTCTCACGGGCCCAATAACACGCAAACTACAGAGAAGGCTGACCCAAAAATATATATATACAAATACATTTCTCATTTTGGTCATTGGCCACATCACAACAGATAAAGTTACTAAAGTTGTTCACCATTATGAATGATCAACAATGATACATCCCTTTAAAATTAGAGCTCTAATTGGCTCTAGTGAGGTGAAAAAAAAAAAAAAAAAAACCCAAAATATCACATCAGATGGTCCGCACATATATATTAGAGCTATTAAAGCTCACAAATTAGAATTTCAAAACATTTTTGTTTTTTAACGACACAAAAATTCAGGAAAAATTATTATATATTACAGAAGTGGTACGCGATATTATTTATGTGATAATTATAGTTAAGATCGTTTTTTATCTCCTAATAAATTAACAAATGTGAGTTAGACATGTCATACTTGTAAAATTTTCAACTATGCCATTGGTTTAGAACATAATTGTGTTGTTTGGTGCAGTTTATACGGCTATTAATAGCTTTTACTATTATTATTCTAGAAGTTTGTGCTTAATTGTTTGGTGTAACTTATACTTTTAATTTATGAGGTAAAAATAGTTTCAATAAATAAATAAATAAATAACTAATTATCTAAAAGTTAGAAAATAGTGCTTTTAGCTTCTATTTATGATTATCAACTTATAGTTTAGAAAAAAAATGCACCAAATAGACCCAAGGATCCTCTAGAGTGATTTTTTCAATAGTGATCTTAGAGAATTTTTATTTATTTATTTATTTATTTATTTATTTATTTTTTGTAGTCTTAACTTAGTATTATTGTACAATCAACATTTATAGAATAAAATCTCAACCATATAAAAAAAACAATATAAAATCATTCAAGAAAAATCACTCCAAGATCACTATAAAGCTTGTTTGGTGCACATTTTTATAAGTTGAAAGCAAATAATCATAAAATAGAAGTCAAAAGTATCACTCTGCCAACTTTCATATAATCAGTTTTTTCAACTTGTTTAAACTATTTATTCTTAATAACTTAAAAACAAAAATTATACCAAATAGTCTTATACAAATCTTTAGAATAAAAAAATACATATCATAATCGGTTCACATACATATCATACCAAACCATGTGGAACAGAACAGAGAAAACAGAGCATTTAGCAAAACAAATGTAGACACAAACAATTAAAAAACACACACACAAAAAGGTGAAAAACAAACTGACCTGGAAGGTCACATGAGACAGCAAGGCCGTTCTGACGAAGGAGGTTTTGGCTTTTGGCACCGACGCATGAACCATACATGACAACGATTCCCACTGGTTCAGACTCAGTGAGTCACCCACAAACATTATGTTCTTTCCTCTCCACCTTCTCAGAAACTCATTCCCATCAAACCTTCATCAACATCAACAAACACAAATAAATAACAGATCCAAAAATATACTATATATAGAAAATTGATTACCAAACTAATAAAGTTCAAATTAATATTGTGTATTTTTTTTTTTTGATTTTCACTTGCACTCATTAATTTGATAAGAAAATGTATACCCAGTTTAGTTTTAATTAAATGAGATCTCAAAATAGTAGATTGAGTGTATACTTTAAATTTGTCACATAATTTTGATTCTCAAAAGGCTATAACAATACTATATTTTTCTCCAATATTTATGTTGACTAATGATGTGTTTGTTTGATGGATTTGAGGAGGGATTTGAAAAAGGAAAGGGAAAAGGTGTGTGAAACTATGTGAAATATAGGCATGATTTATTCACATTTCACCTACCTTTTCCATTTCCCTTTCCAAATCCCTTCCCAAATCCCCCAACTAAACACAACATAATTGTTACTATAGGGATTCAAAAATAAAATCACTAAACCAAATATTACTATCAACTAAACTACCCACCATCTTTTTGTACACTAGTGTACACTTTTAATTTGATATAATTTGCACAAAGTGACTGTTTGCAAGTTCAAACCACCCTCAATAACCCTCAATAGATTGAATTTTAATCACTGAACTTATATTCCTTTAAAATTTGTAAGATTTCAAATTGAATGTAAATTCATTAGCTTTATGCCATGTCCATTTTACTGTAAAAATTGTCAACAAACAACAAAAAAGGGGAGAAAAAAAAAAAGGAAAAAAGTAAATGAAGTTTTTACTCATCTCAATACATTGTAATCCAAATTACTTGAAATTGTTTTGAGTTCAGTATTTTGAATGAAATTTCAAACCAAAGCATTGATTTTGAATATGTATATATATCAGCATTTGCAGACACAGATATGCATATATATATATATATATAGAGAGAGAGAGAGAGAGAGAGAGAGAGAGAGAGAGAGAGAGAGAGGGGTACCTGGGTAAGTTACAGGAGTCAGGTTTCCAAGAGTACTTGAGATACCCATTATCAGGGCGACCATATTTTTGGCAATTGAATTCAGGATCTATGAAAGGACAGCTTGAGGAATCATAGAGTGGATAAGAAGAATCAATAACCCATTTCCCTTGGAACAAATTACACCCATTTGCTGCTAATAACTCTCTACCTCTCAAATTGCTCACATTGTAGACTTGCTCTGTTCTTGCCTCTTGCAAAGACAAAGAAACAAACAGAGCTTGAAGAAACAATGTTAACAGAGCTTGGTACCAAAAACCCATCTAGGATTTTGGTAGACAAAGGTCAAGAGAAGGACGACTAGTCCACAAAAGTTGTCTGAAGAGAGTCTGTGAGGTGAGGTAATTTATATGCATTTGAGATTTATTTATTTATTTTTGGGTGAGGTGGGGATTCACATGGCAAGTGTTGGTTTTTTTATTTTTTATTTTTTTATAATTATTTTATTTGTGACAGTGAAATGAGTTGGGAAATCTTGATGGAATCAAGTAGTAACTCTATGGTGTTGATGTGAGGGGATGGGTTTGTTTGTGTTTCTTTTGTTCTCTAGGGGAGTGGTATGCCTTTGGCACCGTTGGGAAGTGATTTTGTGGGTTTTTTTGGGCTATTTTTTTGTATAAAAGACAAAATAGATTATTTTAACCACAACAAACAAAACATCACATCTAATCTATAATCATTACACTCTTCTTTCACAAAAAAGTCTAAAAAGTCAAAAAGTTCTTCCCAAACTAAACTTTTTAGTCCAGGCTAAAATAGCCAAAAAAGTTAAAAAGCCAAAAAGCCAACCCAAAAGCGCATATGCATTATAAACTATGAGATTGTTTGAGGAGTGTTAGATTAATATATATTTTGATTTTTTATGAAAAAATGTAAAATATGAGTCTGAGTCAGAGTCAGAGTCAGAGTTGGAATTGAAGTGATGTAGTACAGATGTGATGTGATCTAAATAAGATGAATATGATCCAAATATGATGATGTGCTAAAATAACATGTACTAATATGAAACCAAAATAAGAGATAATGTGAATCAAATAAGATGATTATGACCCAAATAAAATAATGTGTAAATAACTTTTGTTTTGAATTTTAAAAATAATTTTTTTTTCCTTCAAGTTTTATGATCTTTAATCCGGTATATACCAAAAAACACTGTAAACTTTCATAAACTAAAAATTAATTTGACTTACAACAAAAAGTCATAGAAGTCTTATAAGTAACTACCACAAAACTTTCATAATCGTATTAATCACATATTTAACCAAAAACGTTATAATGTGCACTTTAAAAATCGTATATGGAAAGTTTTTCGTTATGTATTGTATACTGTATATAATTTTATTATAAATTTTCACAACACGAATTTATATTTAACTTACAAATTTATGTAATTTTATAGTAGGTTGTATACAGTGTGCATTACATACCTGAGTATTTTTCATAATATATATATATATATATATATATATATATATATATAGTATGCATTATACAAAATATATAACTTTTATCATAAAAATTATAATTTATTGTTTATTACAAAAAAGCAATTTTTTTTACTTATTACAAAAAGTATAACATTTACCAAAAAAAATATAATTTTATTATTCATAGCTTAGGCACATCATAATTTTACCATTCATAATTTTGTTCCATCACAAAAATTATAACTTTTCTTATGATACATGAGCCCTGTTTGGTGGAGCTTTTTTTAAGTTAAAAGCTGATAATTAGAAAGTGAAAGTTAAAAGCACCCCTATCTCAGCTTTTAAATAATCAACTTATTTAAGTTATTTCTATTTAATAAGCTATAAGCAGAAGCTTTATTAAACAGATTGGCATAGACTCTCAAATTAAAATAAGTTAAAATCACCTCCAAAAGTTGTAACAAAAAGTCCCATGTTCTTTTAAGAACACTGTAGAACCCCATTTTTGACCGTCCTCAAGACTTGGACGTCACCGTTTGAACACTCGGTGATTATCCATGTTTGTGTTCGTTTGGAGTTCCCGGAGGTCTCGGCTCGCGCGCCTTGCCTCAGGATCCCCGAACTCGACCGTTTAGTGTCTGGTTTTGCACCAAACACTTGCATCTTGCCCTTGAGAGGCAGGGTGGGGCTTGTAGACCATCCCCACCCACCACCGGCAGTGGCTAGAGGCCACCGGCTGGTTTTTGTCCCCACCGGCAATATAGTTTGCCGGCCGGCACTTTTTGTTGCCGGTCAGTACTATTTTGTGCCGGTTGGCACTCTTTTTGGCCAAGATGGCATTTTTGGCCGGCCGATTGCTGTTCATCTGCTTTTGCAGATATTTTTAGACAGCTGTCTTGCTTTTGCATCCCTCCATACACGTGTATGGAGGGATCTCCCTCTTGTAAAGCTTGTCTTGTAAGCTTTACAAGAGATATAGAGAGAGGCTCTCTCTTGAGCAAAAAAGAGGGACTTAGGTTAGAGAGTTGAGATATTTTGAGAGAAAAAACAGCCATTGTTGAGCTCTGGTTTTAGGGTTTGAGTTAGATACATTTTCTATCTCTCTTTCCCTCTCATTTGTGCACTAGGTGTTTTGTGTCTTACTATTGCACACAAACACCTAGTGTTTCACCTTCCTTTGGCTCCTGAGGTTCTAAGGGACTGATTTTGAAGTTTTGGTGTTGGATTCAAGCGAAAGGAGGCCATTGGAGCACCATTTGTGAAGGGGTCTTCAAGGGTGAGAACCTAGTCTCCTTTTTCCCCATTTTTGCATTGATTTTTTACCTATCTTAGAGCTGTTTTTGTGCTTATTGTATAACATAAAAAGTTCTGTTTTTAGGCCCTCTTTATTGTTTATTAAGAGTGTTTTGTTGTTTGAGGGTGGTTGACCCCCCTTAGGCCTTGAAAGGTCTCATTTTGAGCCATTTTGTGCTAGCTCCGGGATTTTGGTGTTGGGGTCTCTTCACCACTGAAATCTTGAGGGATTTCAGTGGTGAAGATGATGCCTTGAAGTCCCAAGAAGGAGAGGGCCACCCCCTCTCCTTGTTGTCCTTGAAAAGGGCATATTTTGGCCTCTTGAGAGAGCATTATGCTTGAGTGTGTGTTGAGCATGTTTAGGTTGTTTTTCATGCTTATATATCCATAATATAACATGACTTTAAGTTGGTTTTGGTACTCCATGCATGCTTAGCATAGTTGCCTTGTAATGCCTTGTTTATGCCTTAATGTGCCTTAGGTTGTTAGCCTTTGTGGGAGCATGTTTTAGGCTTAGTCTTGTGAAGATTTTATGCATGTTTTGCCATGTTTTAGGTCTGTCCATAAGTGTTTGGGTTGATTTTGGCATGCTTGATATAGCTCCTTTGTATTTGGGCTTGTTGGCCTTGAGTATGTGCATGTGTAGCATGACATCTTTGCATCGATTTGGTGATTTGGGGTCACCCCACATGTTATTTCAGTCCCATTTCCATGCTTGTTTGATCGCCTTGCATGTATCTTTAATGCCTCTTAAGCTTGTATAGCAATGCTCCATGTTTTGGTGTTTGTGCATGCTTTTGTTTTGGATCATTTAGATGCCATCTACGTGGTCCTTAGGCCTTGTATTAATGTGCTAAAACTCTGTTTTTAGTCATTTAGTTCATGCCATGTTTGGTCTTGTTAAGTGTAGTTCAATGCTCCTTGGATTTGCTTTGAACACTTGAGGCTATTTATTGCATATTTGACTTGATGTATTGCTTGGTTTGGCACCATGTTTTAGCATGATTTCAATGCTTATATTGCATGATAATTAGTCCATGATTCTCCCTTTCAAATGTGTTTGAGGGTTGTGCAATTTGTGCTTAAGTGTTGGCCTTCAATTAGGTGCATGTGTGCATGTATATTTGGCCCCTCATTTTAGCATTAATGGCTACTGTTTTAGGCCTATTTGGAGCTGCCTAATTCATGCATAAGTCCATCTTTGCATCCATTTGCATGCCCCTATGTTTGCTTGTATGCTTGCATAAGTTAGTTGCCATGCCATGTTGCATCCTTAGCTTGCATGCTTAGGTTGCATTGCATCTTGCATGCATGCCTTGTTCCTTGACTTGATGATAGGAATTGGGCCTTTTTTGGTTTGATTGGTTTGCATTGCATTTGAAATCAAAGTTGCATACTTGGTTCTTTGGGCCATCATGCATGGAAATGCGTGATTGGTGGTCCGAGAATCGAGGCACATGCCCCTTTGAGTCATTATCATGATAAGGGACATGGTTGGTGCATACATGCCTTGAATTGTGCTGCCATGCTTTGTCTTGCCCTCTGTTGTTGTCATTTGCAGATTCTGCAGGAACACTCTGCCGACCGGCAGTGTAAAGTGCCGACCGGCAATATTTTCTCTGCCGATAGCTTCATTTTGTGCCGATGGCCACACACCACTGCCAGTGGTAATTCCACTCAGCCGGTGGTACTCCCCAGTGTCCAGGGATGCAATCCTGAGGTTTTGACAGCCTCCAGAGGAGTGAAGGAAGGAAAACAGAGGCAGCCTATGCATGGCGGCGCGTTTCCCGAGGTGATTTTTCTGTTTTAGTTAATTTATTTAATTTGTTAATTAAATTAATTAATTTGTAGTATTTAATTAGCTTGCGTAGTTAATTAATTTGTAATATTTATTTGGTCCCTCCGAGCGAGGGCAAATCTGTAATAAGTGTGCGTGAGTGTGTGTATGTCTTCCAACCTCACGTCTTTCTTCCCTTTTATTTACCTGCTTATGATGGTAGATTAGGGCACGTTTAAATTAGCATACCTTATGCTATGCATGCGTGCATTCATGCATTTGTACTACATGCATTAGGCTCGGTACATCACGCTAACTGCATTTGTACTTCAAATTCTAAACTGAATATGTGATAGTTGCGCATTCTCACATGCCATGTTTAGGATAGTCGAGCCTATTCTAGCAACACTTTGTATGCGATGCATTAGGCACTTAACATGGACTTGGATCATGCATGTTTGCTAACGAGTTCTTTGTTTTGGCACGGAGTACGATGTAAGTATTTCCGCTTTAGCATATCGCATGAGTGTGAATGTTGCCATGACAGCATGCTTAACATGTGGCTAGATGCTTATGTGTTATAAACTGCTTGGATGCCTGTGGGTGAAGGTTGGATTGTTTGAGTTGGAAGAACTCATTGAAATCCGTGTTTTAGCCTACTTGCGAGTAGCAAAATTTAAAGCATTTTCAAAACAAACGGATATGCAATGTTTCTTTCCAAATTAGGCAATCTAGTCTATACTTGTTTGCTGCGCGCATAACATAGTAATTCTAGGCTAATAATTGGTTTAAGAACACATAAAGTTTTCAAAAACGGATATCACGGTTAGTAGAGGCCGGTCTTCGAACCGGGCGAAAAGGGGTGCTCATAGCTAACCTTCCCCGATCGTACCCAAGCTCCCGAGCCGAGACAGCTCCGGTGATGACGGACATGTGGCCTTCGGCACCGAGTCAGGATTTCCTAAATTTCCCCATTTTAAAAATATTTAGGTGGCGACTCTGTATCTGGCAAAGCAGTCCATGTTTGGCACTACTTTTTCAAAAAAAAAATATGTTTCTCAAAATGATTTGCCAGATTTGGACTCTTTGGTTCAGATTAAGAACCGTGACACAAATCGAGTCCGAATTGTAGCATGAGGCCCACGCCGGGCGCTGTTACAGTTTCTGGCGACTCTGCTGGGGACTTTTAGAGAGCTTGACTCGAACTCATGATATCCTGTTTTGATTTCGCTTATGTGTTTCTTTGCATTGCATGTGCATTGGTGCGCCTAGGAACACAGTGTTTGCCATCTGCCATTCCTGAACGGTTTGCCGGAGGCTTGTCTTGTCAAGGCATGTCCATAAGGCTGACCGGCTATGGGCTCTGACAGCATGGGAACACAAACCCCGGTTTACCGGGGCACCCTTTTTGACCATTCGACCTAGTGCATATTCGGATCCATAGTGACCATCCCAAGAATAGGACAGGTTGCTTACCCGATGTTAGGTTGTTTGAAAAACTGCTGTGTGCATAGTGAAACCCTAGTTCCTGACAAAATAGGACAGGGAAACCCTACCCCAACATAGGGGTGATTGAGCTCTCTTTACTTGCTATGTGCTTTTAGAGTGTTGCTCTACAGGAACGCACATGTCAGTTTGCAAGTTTGAGTATCAAACCTGGGGACACCAGCATCAGTATCAGTTGTGAGAATCAGTTATCCGCGGGTATCGGTTCAGTTTTCAGGAACAGTAATTTCTGGGAACAGTGATCAGCAGTAGGGTACAGTTGTCTGGCTACACCCGTGTTTGATCAGTTTGGGCTGAAATGCTGTCTGTTTTTCCTTTCAGTTCAGAAAGTCGCAGAGTTGATACAGAATAGTCAGTGTCTCCCCCTTGCCAAGGCAGGATTTATGGCGGCACAAAATACAGAAGAAATTGTGGTTATGACGGCCGCATTGGAACAGGGGACCGTTCGGCAGAGTGAGGCCAACATCAGTATGTCACACCCACCCAGGTCGCCCGTTGTGCACCCGGTTTGGGATCCCCAGTTATATCAGGCTCGTGAGCCCACCACCTTTGAATTGATGGGAATGATAGGAGACCTCCAGAGGTCCGTGGCCGATCTGGCCTATGGAATGTCGGCTTCACCGCCAGCGGCGCCGTATGCCGGGAATTTCGTACCACAGGTGCCTCCGCTACTGGGGCGGATTGTGATAGAGCTCAGCCAGCCAGAGGTGGCTTCCAGCTACAGCCGTGACATGCCAGCACCGACCCAGACCCTTGATCAGGCTGAGGCCAGAGGAAAAGACAAGGCACAGGTAGACGCCGACCCTATTGAACAACTGCTGTGGGCAGTCGAGGCTCTGAAAGTCAGAGGGATGAGCAAGCAACAAACATCTGCAATCGTGATCAAAGCTGTGGATGATGCTTTCCCCGCTCCAATCAAAGGCAGTTCAAGCCAGGTAGAAAATCGGGATGGGCCCCGTCATGCCCAGACAATTCCTGTCGTTCCCAACCCTGCATCGGGAAAGGTTCAAAAAGCCAAGGCAATGCCAGCCGACCCCTTTGCCAGCGCATCTGGCAAGAATCCTCAAACTTCAAAGTACCTGCCTCGAGGGCGCAGGGCCTTTCACGACCTCCACATGCCTTTGTCTAGGGCATTTCTAATATTGGCGAAGAATGGGCATCTTAAGCCTTTGGAGCCCCGGCCACTCCCGAAGAATCTCCCCGCCACTCATGATGCTACCTTGTACTGTGCGTACCGCCAACAGTCTGGCCACAGTACCGATGGATGTTCCCGCCTTCGTCATGAAGTGCAGGATTTGATCGACAACAAGGTTATCCTTCCACCCACCTCAGCCAAGTCCGTCACCACCCAGTTGTTGGATTTCGAGGGCTCAGATACTGCGAGTATGTGAAGTGGACCGCCTGCGGGCAACATTTGGTATATTTTGGATGAAGCGTCTGGCACGCATTTTTGAGCATCGGTGAAACCGAGTTTTGTAAATCCTGGCTTGGATATCAAGTCAGTCTTTTGTTTTGAGCCTGTCTCTTCGTCTTGAGTCAGTCTTTTTTGCTTAAGGGTCTGTCTGGTTGTATCGAGTCAGTCCTCGTTGTATATAATACCAGGTGATTCTGGGGTTGTTGCCTCGAACACCATTTTGTTCTGTAACTACCTGTTTTTGTTTTTTGAGTCTGTTTCTGCCGAGGGGCCAGTTGCACCAACAGATCCGGATGAAACAGCTGTTGCTATCTCAACTTCATGCTTACTTTCAGCATAAGTGCCAGAAAATTTGATTGGGCTGACAGTACATCTCGCCTGTTCTCCTGCGCGCCAAACTCATTGCATTAACCTAAGTTTTTCAAAAAAAAACCTTTTGAACACTGCGGTGATAAAAACGAAGAGGAAGGAATTCCTCGGGTTTTGCAAAATTTTGATCATTTTGAGAGAAAGAGAGGCGTGCTAAGCCTTTTAATGAGTGAAATCATGCTTGTCGGCGTGAGTACTGAGAAGGATCCTGGCTTGATCCAGATTGGTTCCACACTATCTTCGGCGCGAGCGATTTGTCGCTTTCTTAAAAACTTTCAAAAACAAATGTTTTACGCGGCCCTGCGAAGACCTGTGTGGAATCGCTCTTGAGACTGCGCAGCCTAGGATCGCTCTCAGCCTCAAGATTCGACCTGTTGTCTTGAACCTCGAACTCATCCAGAACATTCAATAGTCAACCGTCAGAGGAGGCCCGTGTGGCCAGTTTTGAAGCAGCCCTCGAGCAAGAGGCACCAAAGCCGAATCGGAAGGAGTAAATCTCGCCGGAAGAAGCTCGTGGAGTAACCGGGATGGATACTTCCGCAAATCATTGCAACAGCCGTTCTCCTAGACACAGAGAGGCTTCAATTTCAAAAAACCATTTGGCATGGACTTGCTACACTTTTACCCTTTGAGAGGCTCGCTGGGTCGAAAACCCGGAAGGACGGTCCAGGCAAAAGTTAGAGCAAGAGAAAAATACAAAAAGAAAGAAAAAAAATGCAAAGAAAAGAACAAAAAAAAAAAAGAGAAAGAAAGAAAAAGAAAAAAAAAGAAAAAGAAATGAAAAAGAAAAAAAAAAAAAAAAAGAAGCTCGCAAGGTCGAAAACCCGCATTGGGCGCCTTGGCAAAAGTGAGAGCCAAACAAAGTGAAGGTTAAAATACCCGAGTGTACCTTAACCGGAACTACGTGAGGCTTGATTCCCATGTTTGGGATACGTAGGCAACTTCATCGTGAAGTCCAGCCCCCAATGCTTTCATAGCGTCTCAGTCCATGCAATGGTTTCGATTTCATCCCAAAGTCCAGCCGCCAACACCCTCCAAAGGCGACTGTGTCCATATATTTGTTGTGACCGTCTTCGTCATCGCTGTGTCCAAGAGCTCAATCACCGCCAATGAAGACTGTCTGCGGATTGCCGCGGCGCCATCCCAAACAAGGGGCAACTTTCCGTTGCCACGAGCCGCCGTGAGCCGCCATTCAAACCAGGGGCAACTTTCCGTTGCCTCCCCCCCCCTTTTTCAAACCAGGGGCAATTTTCATTGCCTCCGATCCGAGGTTGCGCATCTCGAAGAATAAGTTCTATGCTTGTTGAGCATCAGCTGTTCGAAAAATAGTTTTTGAAAATTTTTACTGAGGTTGACTATTTTCACGAAAACTATTTCATTTTTCAAAATCGGACCATTGTCTTGGACTCAAAAAAGGAAAATTTTCAGTGCTTACTGCCTGACTTGCACGGTTTTCAAATCAAAAATCGAACAAGTACGTTAATCCAACTCTCATTTTGATTAAAACTGTTTTAGTAGAAAGCAAAAACAAAAAATGGTTAAAATGATGAACTAGGGGTACAGTTGAGTCAGGCGTTCTATCTTTCCCCCGTCATCGACGTACTTGCCAGAAGGGCGCTCTACCCGCCGGAAGAAATAGCCGTGAGCTAACGGCATTGGGCATGAACCCGCAACTTCCTGTTCATTCATCAATCACCCCGGGGAGGGATGAAAAATGAGAGAATAAAGAATAGAGAGGTGTAAGTTGAGAGAAAAGTGAGGAAAAGGGTTTTGAGAGAAAATCCGAGCTCGAGAGCCGAGTGATGTGAGAATCACAAATCAGAAAGTGTGGGAAACAATGCCTAGAGAAACTGGCTCCTCGTGATCCGAGGTCCCCCGTCTTTGTCAGCGCGTCTGTATGTCGTGTCTTTGGTTTTGTTTATCTCAACCTTTGTTTTAGGTCTTTTCCGAGCGTGTCTCTTTGTGTTAGGTCGTGTACCTTCATATCTGAGTCCTTCCTGCTGTGTTCAGTTGTAGGCTCGATATCCCGGTTTTAAAAACCCTCATTCGACTGCAAAAAATCACTTACACTCGGAATGCTGTGCCATTCTCTACATTTGAACGTGCTTCGACTCCAACCGGTTCTATCTTTGAGGTCCGTCCTGTTAGATTGGGCCGTTTGTTCAGAATTTGCTGTGTGCAGAATGAAACGAATGCTGTGTTATGGGCTGTATGCAGATTAATCCCCAACAGAGTAAGGGCTGTGTATCCGGAATCAGGCAGTGGGTTGCTTGGGTTATTTTGCTGTTGGCTGTTTTAATTATCTGATTATTACAAGTGCAAGTGTTCAATTCTCAGATAACCAATCAATTTCATTTACATTGAGGTGTAACATGATGAGATGCGATGCAATGCATGAGATGTGTAAATGTAAACACTTTTTCAGATAAAAAGTCCGTTTCATTTCATTATCTTTTCAAATGTACAAGTTTTGGAAACAAAAATCTGCCTGCGGCAGTACAAGGTAATCTATCTACCGACAAAAAAAAAGGGGGGAAAAGTACAAAGAAGAAAAGATTGCAAAAATCTGCATCCATGTCGAGCACTCCGGGGGGGCCGTCAGTCCGTCCTAGTCCTCTTCCTGGACGAGGGTCCAGGAGCATCATCAGCGTCGTCATCAGAGCCCGAGCTGGAACCGCCTCCGATCTCCTCCTCCAATGACTCGGACTCCGCCTCGGCCTCGGCCTCTGACTCCTCGTCATCATCATCGTCTGGGACTGGAGCTCGCGAGCTACTCCCGACATGAGTACGCCCTTCCCTGGTACGGGGAAATATCCGGCCCTCCTCATCTCTCCCCCGGGCAGAGACAGAAGGCCCAACTGGAGCACCTCCTGCCATGGGAATCTGGAAAGGAGGCTGAAAAAGTACACAAAAGGGAAATGCATCAGTATACTGTAGACAGTTTATCAGTGCAGAATGCAGTGTATGAGTACAGTGTGTGTATGCCGTGGGCAGTTTATCAGTGCAGAATGCAGTGTATGAGTACAGTGTGAATGCCGTGAGCAGTTTATCAGTGCAGAGTACGGTGCAGAATGCAGTGTATGCAGTGTGTCAGATACTGCGAGATCAGTGTATCAGGTGTTGTGCCGTGCGTCAGATTATGTAAAGCAGTGTATGAATGGTTTGAGGCCAGTGTCAGAAGGACATACCGGTATGCTGTAGAGGGCTAGGAGATCAAAAGTCCGCTGAAGCATCCCCATCATCGAGGCATTCATCGCCAACGATTGACGGGTATACCCAGAAGAGGCCTGCAAAATATCAGATGCATCAATATTCTGTGGAATATCAAGTAAACTGAAATGAAATGACTATACGAAGTGCAGTGATACTGTAACAAGCCCGCCGGGGGGGGGGGACCTCACTACAGTTCGGACTCTCGATTTGTGTCACGGTTCTTAATCTGAACCAAAGAGTCCAAATCCGGCAAATCGTTTTGAGAAACAGATTTTTGAAAAAGTAGTGCCAAACATGGACTGCTTTGCTAGATACAGAGTCGCCACCTAAATATTTTTTTATGGGAGAATTTAGGAAACCCTGACTCAGTGCCGAAGGCCACATGTCCGTCATCACCGGAGTTGTCTCGGCTCGGGAGCTTGGGTACGATCGGGGAAGGTCAGCTATGAGCACCCCCTTTCGCCCGGTCCGAAGACCGGCCTCTACTAACCATGATATCCGTTTTTGAAAACGTTATGTATTCTTATTCCATTTATTAGCCTAGAATTACTATGTTATGCACGCAGCAAACAAGTATAGACTAGATTGTCTAATTTGGAAATAAACATTGCATATCCGTTCGGTTTGAAAATGCTTTGGAATTTGCTACTCGCAAGTAGGCTAAAATACGGATTTCAACGAGTTTTTCCAACTCAAGCAATCCAACCTTCACCCACAGGCATTCAAAACAGTTTAACACCTAAGCATCTAGCCACATGTTAAGCATGCTGTCATGGCAATATTCACACACATGCGAGATGCTAAAACATAAATACTCACATCGTACTCCGTGCCAAAACAGAGAACTTGTTAGCAAACATGCATGATCCAAGTCCATGTTAAGTGCCTAATGCATCGCATACAAAGTGTTGCTAGAATAGGCTCGGCTATCCTAAACATGTCATGTGAAAATGCGCAATTATCACGTATTCAGTTCGGGAATTGAAGTATTGATGCAGTTAGCGTGATGTACCGAGCCTAATGCATGCAATACAAATGCATGGATACACACATGCATAGCATAAGGTATGCTAAATTAAACATGCCCTAATACTAACCATTAAAGCGGGTAAGTAAAAGGGAAGAAAGAAGTGAGGTTGGAAGACATACACACCACCCACGCACACTTATTACAGATTTGCCCTCGCTCGGAGGGACCGAATAAATATTACAAATTAATTAACTACGCAAGCTAATTAATATTACAAATTAACTAATTTAATTAACGAATTAAATAAATTAATTAAAACAGGAAAACGCCTCGGGAAGCGCGCCACCATGCATGGGCTGCCTCTGTTTTCCTTCCTTTCCTCCTCTGGAGGCTGTCAAAGCCTCAGGACTGATCCCTTGGATAGAGAGGATCACCACCGGCTGATTGAAATTGCCACCGGCAGTGCGGTATGGCCATCGGCACAAAATTGAATCTGTCGGCAGAGAAATTGTTGCCGGTCGACACATTACACTGCCGGTCGGCAAAGAAAGTCCGCAGGACCTGCAACTCACAGCAACAGAGGGCAAAACAAGGCATGGCAGCACAATTCAAGGCATGTATGCACCAACCATGTCTCTTATCATTGTAATAACTCAAAGGGACATGTGTCTCGGTTCTCGGACCACCAATCATGCATTTCCATGCATGATGGCCCAAAGAACCAAGTATGCAACTTTGATTTCAAATGTATGCAAACCAATCAAACAAAACTCCCAATCCCTATCACCCAAGTCAAGGGACAAGGAATGCATGCAAGATGCAATGCAACCTAGGCATACAAGCTAAGGATGCAACATGGCATGGCAAGGCACTTATGCAAGCATACAAGCATACATATGGCAATGCAAATAGATGGAAAAGTGGTCTTATACATGAATTAGGCAGCTCTAAAATAGGCCTAAAACAGTGGCCAAACTGCTAAAAAGTGAGGGCTAAATGGCATGCACACACATATGCACATAAGGACCAACACTTAAGCACAAATCAAACAACATTCAAGCACACTTGAAAGGGGGAATCATGGACAATTAGCATGCAACATAAGCTCTGAAAATCATGCTAAAACAAACCTCAAGAATCACTTAAATGGCATTCAAATGACTCAAAACAAAAGCATGAATAAGCACCCAAACATGGAGCATTGCTACACAAGCTTATGAGGCATTAAAGAGGCATGCAAGGCAACCAAACAAGCATGGAAATGGGACTGAAATGGCATATAGGATGATCCCAAATCACCAAAACAATGCAAAGATGGCATGCTACACATGCACATACTCAAGGCCAACAAGCCCAAATACTAAGGAGCTATGTAATGCATGCTAAAATCGACCCAAATACTTATGGACAGATCTAAAACATGGCAAAATAAGCACATAATCTTCATAAATGCAAGCCTAAAACATGCTCCAACAAAGGCTAACAACCTAAGACATGTTAAGGCATAAACAAGGCATTACATGGCAACTATGCTAAGTATGCATGGAGTTCCAAAACCAACTTTAAATCATGTTATATCATGGATATATAAGCATGAAAAACAAACCAAACATGCTCAACACACACTCAAGCATAGGCTTCCTTAAGAAGCCAAAATATGTCCTTTTCAAGGACAACAAGGAGAGGGGGTGGCCCTCTCCTTCTTGGGACTTCAAGGCATCATCTTCACCATTGAAATCCCTCAAGATTTCAGTGGTGAAGAGACCCCAACACCAAAATCCTGGAGCTAGCACAAAATGGTCCAAAAAGAGGCCTTTCAAGGCCTAAGGGTGGTCAACAACCCTCAAACAACAAAACACTCTTAATAAACAATAAAGAGGGCTTAAAAACAGAACTTTTTTATGTTATACAATAAGCACAAAAACAGCTCTAAGACAGGTGGAAAATCAATGCAAAAATGGGGAATAAAGGTGTAAGTTTCTTACCCTTGTAGTCCTCTTCAACAATGGTGCTCCAATGGCCTCCTTTGGCTCCAAACCAGTCAAGAAACTCAAGAACAAGCCTTTAGAACCCTAGTTTCAAGAGGAAGGTGAAACACTAGGTGTTTGTGTGCAATAGTAAGACACAAAGCACCTAGTGAACAAAAGAGAGGGAAAGAGAGATAGAGTGTGTATCTAACTCTAACCCTAGAACTCAAACCATAACAATGGCTGTTCTTGCTCTCAAAAATATCCTAAGTCTCTAACCAAGCCTCTCTCTTTTGCCTTAGAGAGAGCTTCTCTCTAAATGGTCTTGTAAAGCTTACAAGACAAGCTTTACAAGAGGGGGATCCCTCCATACACGTGTATGGAGGGATGCAATAGCAAGACAGCTGTCTAAAAATATCTGCAAAAGCAGATGAACAGCAATCGGCCGGCCAAAAATGCCATCTTGGCAAAAAAGAGTGCCGGTCGGCAACAAATAGTGCTGACCGACAACAAAAAGTGCCGGCCAGCAAACTACATTGCCGGTAACAGCAGAAACCAGTCGGTGGCCTCTAGCCACTGCCGGTGGTGGGTGGGGATGGTCTACAAGCCCCACCTTGCCTCTCAAAGGCAAGATGCAAGTGTTTGGTGCAAAACCAGACACTAAACGGTCGAGTTCGGAGATCTTGAGGCAAGGCACGCGAGCCGAGGCCTCCGGGAACTCCAAACGAACACAAACATGGATAATCACCGAGTGTTCAAACGGTGACGTCCAAGTCTTGAGGACGGTCAAAAATGGGGTGTCTACAGTTGCCCCTCTTTGACAGAACTCGAAAGTCATAACAATGACGGGAGTGAATGTCAAAGCCCAGAGACGACCCATTTTTGACAAGGCCGAAGACTTGGACAAACATACAAGACAAATAAGATATGCGCCCGAAGGCAGGGGCAAAATGCAAGACAATGCACGGAGCCGAGCATAACTTATGATCATGCAAAGAAAGCTGTAATGAAGCAAACATGCGACAATTTTAAGCTAGCATACCAAACTACACTACAATGCAGAAGGGATGTAAGAGAATTATGGAATTCTCAATACGTCTCACTCGGGAGATACAATACCTGTGCGGCTCGTCTGGTTGCACCAGCTTCAAATGAACCGCACATACAATATCGTGCCTGCAAAGAAAACAAACTTAACAGGTACAATATGGTTAGCAACATGCATGACAATGCAAATGTGGATGCAAAACGAAATGCAATATATACAAAACAATGTATAAACAATGCAAGCTACATGCAAAGCATTTGAATCGTGATCCAATCACGAGCGGTTCGAAACCACACCTATGTCAAATAGATTGATGGAGATAACAAGTCTGTCTACCATAGAACGGTCAACTGAACTATGAGTATTGTAGACAGACGCAAGAACAAGTATTGGGTGGAATTGACATAAGTGGGGAAATGACCCGCTAGAGAAAGGACTATGATCCTAATGCCGGATGCAAAAATTACACTACAATGTAATACATGAATATGGCACGCGGGCCAAACCAAATCTTGCCTAAGAAAGGCATGTACGCATACAAGCCATGTGTAACACAGAAAAGGTGCCGCAACCCTCAACCAACATATCAGCGTGGAATCGGCGCGATACACATGCAGAACTGTGTTTTAACATGAAAAGTAAGGGCACATACCGGACCAAGCTCAACCTGGAAAGGCGCAAGCCATAGGCGGAAGGTGATGCAATGAATGCATGCAATCTACAATGCAATATCTACAACTATGCAATGGAGTGGGTATGGATACAATGGATATGGCATACAAGCCAAACCAAATCTTGCCTAGGAAAGGCATGTACGCATACAAGCCATGTGTAACACAGAAAAGGTGCCGCAACCCTCAACCAACATATCAGTGTGGAATCGGCACGATACACATGCAGAACTGTGTTTTAACATGAAAAGTAAGGACACATACCAGACCAAGCTCAACCTGGAAAGGCGCAAGCCATGGGCGGAAGGTGATGCAATGAATGCATGCAATCTACAATGCAATATCTACAAATATGCAATGGAATGGATATTTACAACATGCATGACAATGCAGTGCAATGCGACCTACTGGGGAAAATGCAATGGATGCATGTAAGCTACAATGGAAATGCATGACAATGCACTATGATGCAATGACTATGATTGCAACTTTCCCTATCTTACCAACAGGGTGATATACTAGGTTGGTTCAGTATCCAGAACTGAGGCGTAGACATGCCGCCTCAACCTATGGGGCTTCCATACAGATTTCAAGCCGAGGGTAAACCTCTGGGTATTTAAACCAGACTTTAGTCTCGGAACTCCCGAACCTTTGCGTTCTAGGCATAAGCCGTTCGAACTCTAGTTTCCACCGTCCCAGTTGGTCTTCTAGGAACTCATCGCAAACATAGGCAGGTGGCTTTACCAGACCACCGAAAGTCGTTCGGGCACGGCAAACACCAAAGGAATTGCACCTTTAGAGGATTTAAGGTCTCCTAGACCGGGATGCAAAATGTATGCATGACAATGCATGTTTTTGTTTTTTTGTTTTTGAGATGCACATGATGTATGAAATGCATGTTGCATGAAATGCGCGACAACACGCGGCTTAAGATATGTACAAAGCAATAGTGTGCACACCAATGCATTAAAGGTCTTGCACCTTCCAAGGATTTAAGGTCTCCTAGACCGTACATGTTTAAGGTCTCGCCAGACCATGCGTGTTTAAGGTCTTGCCAGACCGTGCGTGTTTAAGGTCTCGCCAGACCGCAAAATACCTGTCCGGTTCGTCTGGTCGCTCCAGCCTCAAATGAACCGTACATACAATACCGTTCCTGAAAAGAAAACAAACTTAACAGGTACAATATTGTTAGCAATATGCATGACAATGCAAGAATGAGGCACGCATGCCGTATGGAATGTAAGTTGATGCAAATGGACTTATATGCCAAAAAAAAAAAAAAAAACGTGCACATCAATGCACCGGAGGTTTCGCACCTCCCAAGGATTTAAGGTCTCCTAGACCGTACATGTTTAAGGTCTCGCCAGACCATGCGTGTTTAAGGTCTCGCCAGACCGTAAAAAAAAAACGTGCACATCAATGCACCGGAGGTTTCGCACCTCCCAAGGATTTAAGGTCTCCTAGACCGTACGTGTTTAAGGTCTCGCCAGACCATGCGTGTTTAAAGTCTCGCCAGACCGTGGTACTGCACGACGGTATGATGCGCAAAATAGCGCAATGCGTTAGGCAACGCGAGTGTACAGGACAGTGCGATGGAATGCATGCAAAATGCAATGAGATGCGCAAAATAGCGCGAAATGGAATGCACAAAACAGTGCGATGCGCAGAACAGCGCGAACAATTTTGAAATGCACAAAACAGTGCGATGCGCAGAACAGCGCGAGGTTTGAAATGCACAAAACAGTGCGATGCGCAGAACAGCGCGAACAATTTTGAAATGCACAAAACAGTGCGATGCGCAGAACAGCGTGAGGTTTGAAATGCACAAGACAGTGCGATGGTTTGAAATGCACAAGACAGTGCGATGGGCAGAACAGCGCGAAGTTTGAAATGCACAAGACAGTGCGATGCGCAGAACAGCGCGAAGTTTGAAATGCACAAAACAGTGCGATGCGTAGAACAGCGCGAAGTTTGAAATGCACAAGACAGTGCGATGCGCAGAACAGCGCGAAGTTTGAAATGCACAAGACAGTGCGATGCGCAGAACAGCGCGAAGTTTGAAATGCACAAGACAGTGCGATGGTTTGAAATGCACAGGACAGTGCGATGGTTTGAAATGCACAAAACAGTGCGATGCGCAGTGTGACACGCATGCCACACGGAATGTAAACGGGCTTAAATGCGCAACAACGCGTGTATTCCGGAATGCATGACAATGCATGGAATGGAAATGCAATGATGATGCATGAGAAATGTGCACGACAATGCAAAGGGGTGCATGTTGCAACGTATGTAACACGTGCATAACAATGCAAATGTGTGGCGCGCGACAGCGCGATGCAATGCACAGAAGTAGTGTGATGAACTCGTGCAACACACACATGGGGCAACTTTTGAATTTAAAAGGATACAAAAAGGATACACCTTGCACGAATTCGAGCGCCACGCACTGAAGACACGGCCTGCGGTCAGAACGGAGGCCGGTTGAGCGTCAGAGATGCACTTTCTTGCACTTTCTTGAGCTATGAAGACCACAAACTTCTCATATGGCCTAAACAAGGCTGTGGGAACCCCACCGGCCGAAAGGGGAGGCCACCGGCTGGCCATCGGCACAAAAAAGTGCCGGCCGGCACAAAACATTGCCGACCGGCAAACAGTTGCTGGTGCGGGGCAGTTTTGACTTTTCACCCTGGGCATTATAAAATAGGGTTTCAAACCCCTATTCCTCACTTTTCCACCGCCGAAAACCTTCACACTCTCTCTCTAGAGCGTTTTTCCTTCCCCGTTTCTCCGTTTCTTCGCGTTCTACGCCCGTTTCGTCATTGGATTCGCGATTCTCTTCGCGTTTCGGACATTTTCCACCGATCACATTTCCGTTTCGGTGCCTCGTTTGGCGTTCTCGCCCTTTTGGGGTTTGTTCCCCTCACTTTCCTCTTCATTTCCGTGCCTTATCACATTCCAGCCTTCCCGGCCATTTCCGACCCTCTCGGGAGTTGACTTTTTGGTTGACTCTTCGTATTCCGGCCCGGTTTCCCTTTTCCCGACCATTTTCAAACCATTCTCTACATGGCGGACGACATTCCACGTGGCGGGACTCCCCCGGACCACGAGATGGATCCCGGGGTCGAGCTCTTACCACTGAGCGAGCGCCCGTTCGACCCGGCGACCTACCGGCCGGCGATCCATGTTCTGCCCCCAGACGGCCTGCGTCAGTTCCGGAGCTTTGAGAGGCATGTGGCGCCTGAGCTACTACTGCGTGAGCCTACCTCCCACCTTTCATTCGGCACTTCCGAGGTAACTCTCTTCTTTCTGCTTTACTTTCTGCAATGTAGGATACAAAACTGCCATAGTTAGTTGTATTCTCTAACTGCTGAAATCTGATATGCCGTAGACCGTAGTTGACTGTAAACATACATACAACTGATATCTGTTTGAGACTGACACATGCACACACACTGCACTAGCCCTGAATCACTCAAACACACTGCACTCACTGCATTCTACTGCACACACACTGGCACCCAGTATTTGTCTGAATCTGTTAGATTTGCACACATGCCATATCTGTTCTAAAACACCCAAACACGCTGACACAGCACACGTATTTCACTGCAAGCACACCGGCACCCGGTATTTGCCTGAATCTGACAAACTTGCATACATGCTATATCTGTCCTTTCAAAACTGCATGTTGAATGTTGTCTTGCAATTGTCATTTTCTGTTTGCAGGAGGGTTCCCATACCATTCGCGGGTATGGGAATACTGGTGCACGGGAGTGGTATGATGAGCTCCCTGATGCGGTCCGACGCATCGTGGACCGAGCGGGCTTCGGCACCTTCTGCCGAGGGCTCTCCAGGTTGTCCACAGGCAGACCTCTCCTTGCTGCTTTGGCGGAGAGGTGGTGGGACACCACCGATTCTTTCCACTTCTCTGCTACAGGGGATATGACGATGACCCCTTATGACTTCTCGATGCTCACAGGCATCGGGGTAGGGGGGGATCCGATCCCCTTCGACACCGACATGGATGAGTGGACCGCCGCTCAGGTTTATCTGCTGGGGGAGGCGCCGCCACTAGCTCGTCCAGGTTTTGTGCGGTATTCCTGGTTCGAGGTACAGTTTCGGGTCCAGCCCGCATTGGAGGAGGAGGCGCAGATGACCCCGGAGGACGAGGAGAGGTATGCTCGCGGCTTCCTCATGTTCCTGTTCGGGACTACCATCTTCGCCGATCGGGCGAACACCGTGCCTCTTTGTCTTCTCAGCGCACTGGTGGACGTCTGGGACATTCTGCACTATGATTGGGGCGGTGCTGCTCTGGCCACCCTTTATGGGTACATGAGCTCGGCTTCTCGTGGCAGCGGCCAGCTCCTCGGAGGCTACTGGCGGGCTTGGGAGGTACACTTCTTCTCCGCTTTTCATTTCTGTCCGATATTCTCTGTACTCTGTACACTGCACACACTGTAGTCTGCTTTACACTTGCTGTATATTGTACACACGGCACACACATACATTCTGCTTTACACTGACTGTACACTGCTCACACTGTACACTGCAGACAATACACTGCACAACACACGGCTCTGCCATTTCTGCTTTATTCTGTATATCCTGCTTTATCTGATGGTCATACTGACATCTGTTTTGCAGTTGTGGGTTTACGCCTACTTTCCTAGGCTTGCCCCCGTGCCAGTTGCGGAGACTCCCCCGGCTGTCCCGTTCTCGAGTCGCTTCGACGGGAGATGCAGCCGGCGACCACGGGATACGTTCGGCTTCTTCCGTCGATATTTTGACACCATCACCCCGGCCGAGGTATGATTTCAGTTCATTTAGCTTCGCTTTCCCACTGCATATTTCAATAACAGTAGATAACAAACTGTTCGTCACTTTCAGATCACTTGGCGGCCATGGGCTTCCTTGCCGTCGGCGATGCGGGGTCGGTTCCCTGGTGCTGAGGAGACCTCGCGTTTTCGGATCTTGCTAGAGGGCCCGGTCTGTCGGGCTTGGTACCTGGGGGAGCGTTTTCTACGCCAGACCCTAGGGTTACCTGAGCAGATAGTCCCGGTTCCCCCTCCTGCAGACATGAGGGAGACCGAGGGGCTCACCACTGAGCAGTTGGATGATTACTCCATCGGCTGGGAGGAGGCCGGCTTTCGAGGCACCGGGGACTATCAGGAGTACGTGCGGACGTACCTGATGCGACCTTTGAGCGGCCGTCGAGCAGAGGGAGCCAGGCCTGTGGCATCGGCGGCTGGGGCCGGAGCGGGAGTTGGAGCGGGAGCTGCGAGGAGGGCCCGGGTCCGTGGCAGGGGCGGAGTGCAGGGAGGACGGGGAGCTGGCTGGCCTGCCCTTCCCGCTGTACTGACTTTCCAGGGGCAGGGTGGGTCGACCTATCAGATCCCCTTCGCCCCTCCACCGGCTGGTCATGAGTTCATCGACGTCCCCGACTTACCACCGGTATGCTCTACTGCATTTTGTACAGTCTATTCAATTCAGTTTACTTGATATTCCACAGAATATTGATGCGTCTGATACTTTTGCAGGCTTCTTCTGGGTACACCCGTCAGTCGTTGGCGATGAATGCCTCGATGATGGGGATGCTCCAGCGGACATTTGATCTCCTAGCCCTCTACAGCATACCGGTATGTCCTTCTGACATTAGCCTCAAACCACTCATACACTGCTTTGCATAATCTGATACACGGCACAACACCTGATACACTGATCTCACAGTATCTGATACACTGCATACACTGCATTCTGTACCGTACTCTGTACTAATAAACTGCTCACGGCATTCTCATACTGCACTTATATACTGCATTCTGCACTATTAAACTGCCCACGGCATTCATACACTGTACTCACACGCTGCATTCTGCACTGATAGACTGCTCACGGCATTCATACACTGTACTCACACGCTGCATTCTGCACTGTTAAACTGCTCACATTATACTGATGCATTTCACTTTTGTGTACCTTTTCAGCCTCCTTTCCAGATTCCCATGGCGGGAGGTACTCCAGCTGGGCCTTCTGTCCCTGCCCGGGGGAGAGATGAGGAGGGCCGGATATTTCCCCGTACCAGGGGAGGGCGTACTCACGTCGGGAGCAGCTCGCGAGCTCCAGTCCCGGATGATGACGACGACGAGGAGTCAGAGGCGGAGGCAGGGTCATCGGAGGAGGAGACCGGAGACGGTTCTAGTTCGGGCTCTGATGACGACGCTGATGATGCTCCTGGACCCTCGTCCAGGAAGAGGACCAGGACGGATTGACAGCCCTTCGGAGTTGCTTGACATGGATGCAGATTTTTGTTATCTTTCTTCTTTCTTGTACTTTTCTTTTTGTTGGTAGATAGATTACCTTGTACTGCCGCAGGCAGATTTTTGTTTCCAAAACTTGTACATTTGAAAAGATAATGAAATGAAACGGACTTTTTATCTAAAAAAAAAGTGTTTACATTTACACATTTCATGCATTGCATCGCATCTCATCATGTTACACCTCAATGTAAATGGAACTGATTGGTTGTCTGAAAATTAAACACTTGCACTGTAATAATCAGATAACTTAAACAGCCAGCAGCAAAATAACCCAAGCAGCCCACTGCCTGATCCTGGACACACAGCCCTTGCTCTACTGGGGATTAATCTGTATACAGCCCACAACACAACATTTGATTCATTCTGTACACGACAATTCTCAAACAAACAGCCCAATTTGACAGGACGGACCTCAAAGATGGAACCGGTTAGAGTCGAAACACGTTCAAATGTAGAGAATGACACAGCATTCTGAGCATAAATGATTTTTGAAATCGAATGAGGGTTTTTCAAACCGGGATGTCGAGCCTACAACTGAACACAGCAGGGAGAACTCAAATATAGGTACACGACCTAAACACAACGAGACACGCTCGGAAAAGACTAAAAACAAAAGACGAGACCGTCAAATCAAAAGGACACGACACGCAGACGCTTTAGCGAAGATGGGGGACCTCGGACCACGAGGAGCCAGTTCAATCTGGGTATTGTTTCCCACCCTTTCTGATATGTGATTCTCACATTACTCGGCTCTCGAGCTCGGATTTTTTTTCTCAAAACCCTTTTCCTCACTTTTCTCTCAACTTACACCTCTCTATTCTTCAATCTCTCATTTTCCATCCCTCCCCGGGGTGACTGATGAATGAACAGGAAGTTGCGGGTTCACGCCCGATGCCGTTAGCTCACCGCTATTTCTTCTGGCGGGCAGAGTGCTCTTTCGGCAAGTACGTCGGTGACGGGGGAAAGACAGAACGCCTGGCTCAACTGTGCCCCTAGTTCATCATTTTAACCATTTTTTGTTTTGCTTTCTACTAAAACAGTTTTGATCAAAATGAGAGTCAGATCAACGTACTTGTTCGATTTTTGATTTGAAAAGCGTGCAAGTCAGGCTATGAGCACTGAAAATTTTCCTTTTGGGTCCAAGACAACGGTCCAATTTTGGAAATTGGAATAGTTTTCGAGAAAAGTAGTCAGCTTCAGTAAAAATTTTCAAAAACTATTTTTCAAACAGTCAATGCTCAACGAGCATGGGACTTACTCTTCGAGATGCGCAACCTCGGGTCGGAGGCAATGGAAAATTGCCCCTGGTTTGAAGGGGGGTGGGAGGCAACGGGAAGTTGCCCCTAGTTTGAATGGCGGCTCACGGCGGCTTGTGGCAACGGAAAGTTGCCCCTTGTTTGGGATGGTACCGCAGCAATCCGCAGACAGTCTTCATTGGCGGTGGTCGAACTCTCAGACACAGAGATGACGAAGACGGTCACAACAAATATATGGACACAGTCGCCTTGGAAGGTGTTGGCAACTGGACTTTGGAATGAAATCGAAACCATTGCATGGACTGAGACGCTATGAAAGCGTTGGGGGCTGGACTTCATGATGAAGTTGCCTACGTATCCCAAACATGGGAATCAAGCCTCACGTAGTTCCGGGTTAAGGTACACTCGGGTATTTTAACCTTCACTTTGTTTGGCTCTCACTTTTGCCAAGGCGCCCAATGCGGGTTTTCGACCTTGCGAGCTTCTTTTCATTTTCTATTTCTTTTTCTTTTTTCTTATTTTTTCTTTTTCTTTTCTTTTTTGTATCTTTTTTCTTTTCTTTTCTTTTCTTCTTTCTTTTTTTTGTATTTTTCTCTTGCTCTAACTTTTGCCTGGGTCGCCCTTCTGGGTTTTCGACCCAGCGAGCCCCTCAAAGGGTAAAAGTGTAGCAAGTCCATGCCAAATGGTTCTTGAACTGGAAGCCTCTCCGTGTCTAAGAGAACGGCTATTGCAATGATTTGCGGAAGTATCCATCACGGTTGCTCCACGAGCTTCTTCCGACGAGATCCACTCCTTCTGATTTGGCTTTGGTGCCTCTTGCTCGAGGGCTGCTTCAAAACTGGCCACACGGGCCTCCTCTAACGGTTGGCTGTTGAATGTTCCGGATGAGTTCGAGGTTCAAGACAACAGGTCGAATCTTGAGGCTGAGAACGATCCTAGGCTGCGCAATCTCAAGAGCGATTCCACACAGGTCTTCGCAGGGCCGCGTAAAACATTTGTTTTTGAAAGTTTTTAAGAAAGCGACAAATCGCTCGCGCCGAAGATAGTGTGGAACCAATCTGGATCAGGCCAGGATCCTTCTCAGTACTTACGCCGACAAGCATGGTTTTATTCATAAAAAGGCTTAGCACGCCTCTCTTTCTCTCAAAATGATCAAAATTTTGCAAAACCCGAGGAATTCCTTCCTCTTCGTTTTCATCACCGCAGTGTTCAAAAAGTTTGTTTTTGGAAAACTTAGGTTAATGCAATGAGTTTGGCGCGCAGGAGAGCAGGCAAGATGTACTGTCAGCCCGATCAAATTCTCTGGCACTTATGCTGAAAGCAATCATGAAGTCGAGACAGCAACAACTGTTTCAATCGGCTCTGTTGGTGCAACTGGCCCCTTGGCAGAAACAGACTCAAAATAAAAACAGATAATTATAAAACAAAACGGTGTTCGAGGCAACAACCCCAGAATAACCTAGTATTATATACAACGGGGACTGACTCGATACAACCAGACAGACCCTTAAGCAAAAAAAGACTGACTCAAGACAAAGAGACAGACCCAAAACAAAAGACTGACTCGACATCCAAGCCAGGATTTACAAAACTCGGTTTCCCCGGTGCTCAAAAATGCGTGCCAGACGCTTCACCCAAAAATGTATCAAATGTTGCCCGCAGGCGGTCCACTTCACATACTCGCAGTATCTGAGCCCTCGAAATCCAACAACTGAGTGGTGACGGGCTTGCCTGAGGTGGGTGGTAGGATAACCTTGTTATCAATCAAATCCTGCACTTCATGACGAAGGCGGGAACATCCATCGGTACTGTGACCGGACTGTTGGTGGTACGCGCAGTACAAGGTAGCATCATGGGTGGCGGGGAGATTCTTCGGGAGTGGCCGGGGCTCCAAAGGCTTAAGATGCCCATTCTTCGCCAATATTAGCAATGCCCTAGACAAAGGCATGTGGAGGTCGTGAAAAACCCTGCGCCCTCGGGGCAAGTACTTTGCAGTTTGAGGATTCTTGCCAGATGCGCTGGCGAAAGGATCGGCTGGCACTGCCTTGGCTTTTTGAACCTTTCCCGGTGCAGGGTTGAGAACTACTAGAATTGTCTGGGCATGACGGGGCCCATCCCGGTTTTCTGTCTGGCTTGAACTGCCTTTGATCGGAGCGGGGAAAGCATCATTCACAGCTTTGATCACGATCGTAGATGTTTGTTGCTTGTTCATTCCTCTGACTTTCAGAGCCTCGACTGCCCACAGCAGTTGTTCAATAGGGTCGGCGTCTACCTTTGCCTTGTCCTTTCCCCTGGCCTCAGCCTGATCAAGGGTCGGGGTTGATACTGGCATGTCGTGGCTGTAGCTGGAAGCCACCTCTGGCTGGCTGAGCTCTATCACAATCCGCCCCAGTAGCGGGGGCTCCTGTGGTATGAAATTCCCGGCATACGGCGCCGCTGGCGGTGAAGCTGACATTCCATAGGCGAGGTCTGCCACAGACCTTTGGAGGTCACCTATCATTCCCATCAATTCGAAGGTGGTAGGCTCACGAGCCTGGTATAACTGGGGAGCCCAGACTGGGTGCACAACGGGCAACCTGGGCGGGTGTGACATACTGATGTTGGCCTCACTCTGCGGAGCGGTCCCCTGCTCCAATGCAGCCGTCATAGCCACAACTTCTTTTGAATTTTGTGCCGCCATAAATCTTGCCTCAGCAAAGGGGAGACACTGGCTGTTCTGTATCAACTCTGCAACTCTCTGAACTGAAAGAAAAACAGACAGCATTTCAGCCCAAACTGATCAAACACGGGTGTAGCCAAACAACTGTACCCTACTGCCGATCACTGTTCCCAGATTTCTGTTCCCAAAAATACTGAATCTGATACCCGCGGATAACTGATTCCCACAACTGATACTGATACTGGTGTCCCCAGGTTTGATACTCAAACTTGCAAACTGACATGTGCGTTCCTGTAGAGTAACACTCTAAAAGCACATAGCAAGTAAGAGAGAGCCAAAACACCCCTATGTTGGGGTAGGGTTTCCCTGTCCTATTTTGTCAGGAGCTAGGGTTTCACTACGCACACAGCGGTTTCAAACAACTTAGCATCGGGTAAGCAACCTGTCCTAGCTTGGAATGGTCACTATGGATCCGAATATGTACTAGGTCGAATGGTCAAAAGGGTGCCCTGGTAAAAACCGGGGTTTGTGTTCCCATACTATCAGAGCCCATAGCCGGTCAGCCTTATGGACATGCCTTGACAAGACAAGCCTCCGGCAAACCGTTCAGGAATGGCAGATGGCAAACACTGTGTTCCTAGGCGCACCAATGCACATGCAATGCAAAGAAACACATAAATGAAATCAAAACAGGATATCACGAGTTCGAGTCAAACTCTCTAAAATCCCCAGCGGAGTCGCCAGAAACTGTAACAAGCCCGCCGGGGGGGGGGGGACCTCGCTACAGTTCGGACTCTCGATTTGTGTCACGGTTCTTAATCTGAACCAAAGAGTCCAAATCCGGCAAATCGTTTTGAGAAACAGATTTTTGAAAAAGTAGTGCCAAACATGGACTGCTTTGCCAGATACAGAGTCGCCACCTAAATATTTTTTTATGGGAGAATTTAGGAAACCCTGACTCGGTGCCGAAGGCCACATGTCCGTCATCACCGGAGTTGTCTCGGCTCGGGAGCTTGGGTACGATCGGGGAAGGTCAGCTATGAGCACCCCCTTTCGCCCGGTCCGAAGACCGGCCTCTACTAACCATGATATCCGTTTTTGAAAACGTTATGTATTCTTATTCCATTTATTAGCCTAGAATTACTATGTTATGCACGCAGCAAACAAGTATAGACTAGATTGTCTAATTTGGAAATAAACATTGCATATCCGTTCGGTTTGAAAATGCTTTGGAATTTGCTACTCGCAAGTAGGCTAAAATACGGATTTCAACGAGTTTTTCCAACTCAAGCAATCCAACCTTCACCCACAGGCATTCAAAACAGTTTAACACCTAAGCATCTAGCCACATGTTAAGCATGCTGTCATGGCAATATTCACACACATGCGAGATGCTAAAACATAAATACTCACATCGTACTCCGTGCCAAAACAGAGAACTTGTTAGCAAACATGCATGATCCAAGTCCATGTTAAGTGCCTAATGCATCGCATACAAAGTGTTGCTAGAATAGGCTCGGCTATCCTAAACATGTCATGTGAAAATGCGCAATTATCACGTATTCAGTTCGGGAATTGAAGTATTGATGCAGTTAGCGTGATGTACCGAGCCTAATGCATGCAATACAAATGCATGGATACACACATGCATAGCATAAGGTATGCTAAATTAAACATGCCCTAATACTAACCATTAAAGCGGGTAAGTAAAAGGGAAGAAAGAAGTGAGGTTGGAAGACATACACACCACCCACGCACACTTATTACAGATTTGCCCTCGCTCGGAGGGACCGAATAAATATTACAAATTAATTAACTACGCAAGCTAATTAATATTACAAATTAACTAATTTAATTAACGAATTAAATAAATTAATTAAAACAGGAAAACGCCTCGGGAAGCGCGCCACCATGCATGGGCTGCCTCTGTTTTCCTTCCTTTCCTCCTCTGGAGGCTGTCAAAGCCTCATGACTGATCCCTTGGATAGAGAGGATCACCACCGGCTGATTAAAATTGCCACCGGCAGTGCGGTATGGCCATCGGCACAAAATTGAATCTGTCGGCAGAGAAATTGTTGCCGGTCGGCACATTACACTGCCGGTCGGCAAAGAAAGTCTGCAGGACCTGCAACTCACAGCAACAGAGGGCAAAACAAGGCATGGCAGCACAATTCAAGGCATGTATGCACCAACCATGTCTCTTATCATTGTAATAACTCAAAGGGACATGTGTCTCGGTTCTCGGACCACCAATCATGCATTTCCATGCATGATGGCCCAAAGAACCAAGTATGCAACTTTGATTTCAAATGTATGCAAACCAATCAAACAAAACTCCCAATCCCTATCACCCAAGTCAAGGGACAAGGAATGCATGCAAGATGCAATGCAACCTAGGCATACAAGCTAAGGATGCAACATGGCATGGCAAGGCACTTATGCAAGCATACAAGCATACATATGGCAATGCAAATAGATGGAAAAGTGGTCTTATACATGAATTAGGCAGCTCTAAAATAGGCCTAAAACAGTGGCCAAACTGCTAAAAAGTGAGGGCTAAATGGCATGCACACACATATGCACATAAGGACCAACACTTAAGCACAAATCAAACAACATTCAAGCACACTTGAAAGGGGGAATCATGGACAATTAGCATGCAACATAAGCTCTGAAAATCATGCTAAAACAAACCTCAAGAATCACTTAAATGGCATTCAAATGACTCAAAACAAAAGCATGAATAAGCACCCAAACATGGAGCATTGCTACACAAGCTTATGAGGCATTAAAGAGGCATGCAAGGCAACCAAACAAGCATGGAAATGGGACTGAAATGGCATATAGGATGATCCCAAATCACCAAAACAATGCAAAGATAGCATGCTACACATGCACATACTCAAGGCCAACAAGCCCAAATACTAAGGAGCTATGTAATGCATGCTAAAATCGACCCAAATACTTATGGACAGATCTAAAACATGGCAAAATAAGCACATAATCTTCATAAATGCAAGCCTAAAACATGCTCCAACAAAGGCTAACAACCTAAGACATGTTAAGGCATAAACAAGGCATTACATGGCAACTATGCTAAGCATGCATGGAGTTCCAAAACCAACTTTAAATCATGTTATATCATGGATATATAAGCATGAAAAACAAACCAAACATGCTCAACACACACTCAAGCATAGGCTTCCTTAAGAAGCCAAAATATGTCCTTTTCAAGGACAACAAGGAGAGGGGGTGGCCCTCTCCTTCTTGGGACTTCAAGGCATCATCTTCACCACTGAAATCCCTCAAGATTTCAGTGGTGAAGAGACCCCAACACCAAAATCCCGGAGCTAGCAAAAATGGTCCAAAAAGAGGCCTTTCAAGGCCTAAGGGTGGTCAACAACCCTCAAACAACAAAACACTCTTAATAACAATAAAGAGGGCTTAAAAACAGAACTTTTTTTATGTTATACAATAAGCACAAAAATAGCTCTAAGACAGGTTGAAAATCAATGCAAAAATGGGGAATAAAGGTGTAAGTTTCTTACCCTTGTAGTCCTCTTCAACAATGGTGCTCCAATGGCCTCCTTTGGCTCCAAACCAGTCAAGAAACTCAAGAACAAGCCTTTAGAACCCTAGTTTCAAGAGGAAGGTGAAACACTAGGTGTTTGTGTGCAATAGTAAGACACAAAGCACCTAGTGAACAAAAGAGAGGGAAAGAGAGATAGAGTGTGTATTTAACTCTAACCCTAGAACTCAAACCCTAACAATGGCTGTTCTTGCTCTCAAAAATATCCTAAGTCTCTAACCAAGCCTCTCTCTTTTGCCTTAGAGAGAGCTTCTCTCTAAATGGTCTTGTAAAGCTTACAAGACAAGCTTTACAAGAGGGGGATCCCTCCATACACGTGTATGGAGGGATGCAATAGCAAGACAGCTGTCTAAAAATATCTGCAAAAGCAGATGAACAGCAATCGGCCGGCCAAAAATGCCATCTTGGCAAAAAAGAGTGCCGGTCGGCAACAAATAGTGCTGACCGGCAAGAAAAAGTGCCGGCCGGCAAACTACATTGCCGGTAACAGCAGAAACCAGCCGGTGGCCTCTAGCCACTGCCGGTGGTGGGTGGGGATGGTCTACAAGCCCCACCCTGCCTCTCAAAGGCAAGATGCAAGTGTTTGGTGCAAAACCAGACACTAAACGGTCGAGTTCGGAGATCCTGAGGCAAGGCACGCGAGCCGAGGCCTCCGGGAACTCCAAACGAACACAAACATGGATAATCACCGAGTGTTCAAACGGTGACGTCCAAGTCTTGAGGACGGTCAAAAATGGGGTGTCTACAGATACGTACCGGTGGTAAGTCGGGGACGTCGATGAACTCGTGACCAGCCGGTGGAGGGGCGAAGGGGATCTGATAGGTCGCCCCACCCTGCCCTTGGAAAGTCAGTACGGCAGGCAGGGCGGGCCAGCCAGTCCCCCGTCCTCCCTGTGCTCCGCCCCTACCACGGGCCCGGGCCCTCCTCGCAGCCCCTACTCCAACTCCCGCTCCGGCCCCAGCCGCCGATGCCACAGGCCTGGCCCCCTCTGCTCGACGGCCGCTCAAAGGTCGCATCAGGTATGTCTGCACATACTCCCGGTAGTCACCGGTGCCTCGGAAGTCGGCCTCCTCCCAGCCAATGGTGTAGTCGTCTATCTGCTCAGTGGTGAGCCTCTCGGTCTCCCTCATATCTGCAGGAGGGGGAACCGGGACTATCTGCTCAGGTAACCCTAGGGTCTGGCGTAGAAAACGCTCCCCCAGGTACCAAGCCCGACAGACCGGGCCCTCAAGCAAAATCCGAAAACGCGAGGTCTCCTCCGCACCAGGGAACCGACCCCGCATCGCCGCCGGCATAGGAGCCCACGGCCGCCAAGTGATCTGAAAATGACAGACAGTTTGTTATCTACTGTTATTGAAATATACAGTTGGAAAGCGAAGCTTAAATGAACTGAAAGTAAAGCATACCTCCGCGGGGGTGATGGTATCGAAGTATCGGCGGAAGAAGCCGAATGTCTCCCGTGGTCGCCGGGTGCATCTCCCGTCGAAGCGACTCGAGAAGGGGACGGCCAGGGGAGTCTCCGCAACTGGCACATGAGCGAGCCTAGGGAAGTAGGCGTAAACCCACAACTGCAAGATAAATACCAGTGCATTTATCAGTTGAAGCAGAATATACAGAATAAAGCAGAAATGGCAGAGCCGTGTGTTGCGCAGTGTATTGTGTGCAGTGTACAGTGTGAGCAGTGTACAGTCAGTGTAAAGCAGAATGTATGTGTGTGCCGTGTGTACAGTATACAGCAAGTGTAAAACAGACTACAGTGCGTGCAGTGTACAGAGTACATAAAGTATGAGACAGAAATGAAAAAAGCGGAGAAGAAATGTACCTCCCAAGCCCGCCAGTAACCTCCGAGTAGCTGGCCGCTGCCGCGCGAAGCCGAGCTCATGTATCCATAAAGGGTGGCCAGAGCAGCGCCGCCCCAGTCATAGTGCAGAATGTCCCGGACGTCCACCAGTGCGCTGAGAAGACAGAGAGGCACGGTGTTCGCCCGGTCGGCGAAGATGGTAGTCCCAAACAGGAACATGAGGAAGCCGCGAGCATACCTCTCCACGTCCTCCGGGGTCATCTCCGCCTCCTCCTCCAACACGGGCTGGACCCGAAACTGGACCTCGAACCAGGAGTATCGAACGAAACCTGGGCGAGCTAGAGGTGGCGCCTCCCCCAGTAGATGGACCTGAGCGGCGGTCCACTCATCCATCGCGATGTCAAAAGGGATCGGATCACCCCCCACCCCGATGCCTGTGAGCATCGAGAAATCATGAGGGGTCATCGTCATATCCCCTGCAGCAGAGAAGTGAAAAGAATCGGTGGTGTCCCACCATCTCTCCGCCAGAGCGGCAAGGAGAGGCCTGCAAGTGGAGAGCCTGGAGAGTCCTCGGCAGAAGGCGCCGAAACCCGCTCGATCCACGATACGTCGGACCGCGCTAGAGAGCTCATCATACCACTCTCGAGCACCAGTATTCCCATACCCGCGAATGGTATGGGAACCCTCCTGTAAACAGAAAATAACGGTGGCAAGACAACATTCAAAATGCAGTTTTGAAAGAACAGATATAGCATGTATGCAAGTTTGTCAGGATCAGGCAAATACCGGGTGCCGGTGTGCTTACAGTGAAATAATACGTGTGATGTGTCAGCGTGTTTGGGTGTTTCAGAACAGATATAGCATGCGTGCAGGTTTGACAGATTCAGACAAATACTGGGTGCCAGTGTGTATGCAGTGAAATACAGTGAGTGCAGTGTGTTTGAGCGATTTAGGGCTAGTGCAGTGTGTGTGCATGTGTCAGTCTCAAGCAGATGTCAGTTGTATGTATGTTTACAGTCAACTACAGTCTACAGCATATCAGTTTTCAGCAGTTAAAGAGTACAACTAACTATGACAGTTTTGTATCCTACATTGCGGAAAGTAAAGCAGAAGAAAGAGAGTTACCTCGGAAGTGCCGAATGAAAGGTGGGAGGTAGGCTCACGCAGTAGTAGCTCAGGCACCACATGCCTCTCGAAGCTCCGGAACTGACGCAGGCCGTCGGGGGGCAGAACATGGATCGCCGGCTGGTAGGTCGCCGGGTCGAACGGGCGCTCGCTCAGTGGTAAGAGCTCGACCCCGGGATCCATCTCGTGGTCTGGGGGAGTCCCGCCACGTGGAATGTCGTCCGCCATATCAGAAATGATGAGAAAATGGCAGGAGGAAGGAAAACCGGGCCGGAATACGAAGAATCAACCGAAAAGTCGACTCCCGAGAGGGTCGGGAATGGCCGGAAAGGCCGGAATGTGAAAAGGCACAGGAATGAAGAGGAAAATGAGGGGAACAAACCCCGAAAAGGCGGGAACGCCAAACGAGGCACCGAAACAAGAATGTGATCGGTTGAAAATGTCCGAAACGCGAAGGAAATCGCGAATCCGACGACGAAACGGGCGTAGAACGCGAAGAAACGGGCGAAAAGGGAGAGAGAAACACTCTAGAGAGAGAGGGAAAGAGATTTCGACGGTAGGGAAGTGAGGAATAGGGTTTTGAAACCCTATTTTAAAACACCCAAGGTGAAAAGTCGAAACTGCCCCGATTCAGCAACTGTTTGCCGGTCGGCAATGTTTTGTGCCGGCCGGCACTTTTTTGTGCCGATGTTATTGTTTTTCAGCCGGTGGACAGCCGGTGGCCTCTCCTCCCAGCCAGTGATGTTCCCACAGCCTTGTTTAGGCCATGCGAGGAGTTTTTGGTCTTCATAGCTCAAGAAAGTGCAAGAAAGTGCATTCCTGACGCTCAACCGGCCTCCGTTCTGACTTCGGACTGCATCTGCCGTGCGTAGCGCTTCAACCCATGCAAGGTGTATCCTTTTCGTATCCTTTTGGCTTTTGCAAGATCCAAAAGTTTCCCCATGTGTGTCACATAATCGTCGCACTGTTTTGTGCATTTCAAACTATCGCACTGTTTTGTGCATTTCAAATCGTCGCACTGTTTTGTGCATTTCAAACCGTCGCACTGTTTTGTGCATTTCAAACCATCGCACTGTTTTGTGCATTTCAAACTGTCGCACTATTTTGTGCACCTCACTTACATTTTGCATGCATCCATTCGCGCTATCTTGCGCATCTTGCTTGTACTTGTTAGTACATTGCATTGTGTTGAACACAAACCGGCTTCGCGTAGCGTATAAGTCCAAATTGTCAAAATCTTTTTTTGCACCTTATGAGGCGTACGTGTCTCATTTGTATCATCTTACATTCCGTATGGCACGCGTGCCGCACTTGCATCATGTGCATCTCAAAAAAACAAAACAAAAAAAACAATCATAGTGCATTGTCATGCATTTCCATTGTAGTTTGCATGCATTCATTGCATCACCTTCCGCCTATGGCTTGCGCCTTTCCAGGTTGAGCTTGGTCTGGTATGTGCCCTTACTGGTCATGTTAAAACACAGTTCTGCATGTGTATCGCGCCGATTCCACGCTGATATGTTGGTTGAGGGTTGCGACACCTTTTCTGTGTTACACATGGCTCGTATGTGTACATGCCTTTCCTAGGCAAAATTTGGTTTGGCTTGCGTGCCATATCCGTTGTATCCATATCCATTCCATTGCATATTTGTACATATTGCATTGTAGTTTGCATGCATTCATTGCATCACCTTCCGCCTATGGCTTGCGCCTTTCTAGGTTGAGCTTGGTCTGGTATGTGCCCTTACTGGTCATGTTAAAACACAGTTCTGCATGTGTATCGCGCCGATTCCACGCTGATATGTTGGTTGAGGGTTGCGGCACCTTTTCTGTGTTACACATGGCTCGCATGTGTATATGCCTTTCCTAGGCAAAATTTGGTTTGGCTTGCGTGCCATATCCATTGTATCCATATCCACTCCATTGCATATTTGTAGATATTGCATTGTAGATTGTATGCATTCATTGCATCGCCTTCCGCCTATGGCTTGCGCCTTTCCAGGTTGAGCTTGGTCTGGTATGTGCCCTTACTCTTCATGTTAAAACACAGTTCTGCATGTGTATCGCGCCGATTCCACGCTGATATGTTGGTTGAGGGTTGCGGCACCTTTTCTGTGTTACACATGGCCTGTATGCGTACATACCTTTCCTAGGCAAGATTTGGTTTGGCTTGCGTGCCATATCCATTGCCATCTTCCTAGCATATCCATACATATTACATTGTAGTGTAATTTTTGCGTCCAGCATTAGGATCGTAGTCCTTTCTCCAGCGGGTCGTCTCCCCACTTATGTCGATTCCACCCAATACTTGTTCTTGCGTCTGTCTACAATGCTCATAGTTCAGTTGACCGTTCTATGGTAGACAGACTTGTTATCTCCATCAATCTATTTGACATAGGTGTGGTTTCGAACCGCTCATGATTGGATCATGATTCAAATGCTTTGCATGTAGCTTGCATTGTTTCAATTGCATTGCATCTTCATTTGCATTGTTTATACATTGTTTTGTATATATTGCATATCGTTTTGCATCCACATTTGCATTGTCATGCATGTTGCTAACAATATTGTACCTGTTAAGTTTGTTTTCTTTTCAGGCACGATATTGTATGTACGGTTCATTTGAGGTTGGTGCAACCAGACGAGCCGCACAGGTATTGTATCCTCCGAGTGAGACGTATCGAGAATTCCATAATTCTCTTACATCCTTTCTGCATTGTAGTGTAGTTTGGTATGCTAGCTTAAAACTGTCGCATGTTTGCTTCATTACAGCTTTATTTGCATGATCATAAGTTATGCTCGGCTCTGTGCATTGTCTTGCATTTTGCCCCTGCCTTTGGGCGCATACCTTGATTGTCTTGCATGTTTGTCTGAGTCTTCGGCCTTGTCAAAAATGGGTCGTCTCTGGGCTTTGACATTCACTCCCGTCATTGTTATGACTTTCGAGTTCTGTCAAAGAGGGGCAACTGTAGACACCCCATTTTTGACCGTCCTCAAGACTTGGACGTCACCGTTTGAACACTCGGTGATTATCCATGTTTGTGTTCGTTTGGAGTTCCCGGAGGTCTCGGCTCGCGCGCCTTGCCTCAGGATCCCCGAACTCGACCGTTTAGTGTCTAGTTTTGCACCAAACACTTGCATCTTGCCCTTGAGAGGCAGGGTGGGGCTTGTAGACCATCCCCACCCACCACCGGCAGTGGCTAGAGGCCACCGGCTGGTTTTTGTCCCCACCGGCAATATAGTTTGCCGGCCGGCACTTTTTGTTGCCGGTCAGCACTATTTTGTGCCGGTCGGCACTCTTTTTGGCCAAGATGGCATTTTTGGCCGGCCGATTGCTGTTCATCTGCTTTTGCAGATATTTTTAGACAGTTGTCTTGCTTTTGCATCCCTCCATACACGTGTATGGAGGGATCTCCCTCTTGTAAAGCTTGTCTTGTAAGCTTTACAAGAGATATAGAGAGAGGCTCTCTCTTGAGCAAAAAAGAGGGACTTAGGTTAGAGAGTTGAGATATTTTGAGAGCAAAAACAGCCATTGTTGAGCTCTGGTTTTAGGGTTTGAGTTAGATATATTTTCTATCTCTCTTTCCCTCTCATTTGTGCACTAGGTGTTTTGTGTCTTACTATTGCACACAAACACCTAGTGTTTCACCTTCCTTTGGCTCCTGAGGTTCTAAGGGACTGATTTTGAAGTTTTGGTGTTGGATTCAAGCTAAAGGAGGCCATTGGAGCACCATTTGTGAAGGGGTCTTCAAGGGTGAGAACCTAGTCTCCTTTTTCCCCATTTTTACATTGATTTTCTACCTATCTTAGAGCTGTTTTTGTGCTTATTGTATAACATAAAAAAGTTCTGTTTTTAGGCCCTCTTTATTGTTTATTAAGAGTGTTTTGTTGTTTGAGGGTGGTTGACCCCCCTTAGGCCTTGAAAGGTCTCATTTTGAGCCATTTTGTGCTAGCTCCGAGATTTTGGTGTTGGGGTCTCTTCACCACTGAAATCTTGAGGGATTTCAATGGTGAAGATGATGCCTTGAAGTCCCAAGAAGGAGAGGGCCACCCCCTCTCCTTGTTGTCCTTGAAAAGGGCATATTTTGGCCTCTTGAGAGAGCATTATGCTTGAGTGTGTGTTGAGCATGTTTAGGTTGTTTTTCATGCTTATATATCCATAATATAACATGACTTTAAGTTGGTTTTGGTACTCCATGCATGCTTAGCATAGTTGCCTTGTAATGCCTTGTTTATGCCTTAATGTGCCTTAGGTTGTTAGCCTTTGTGGGAGCATGTTTTAGGCTTAGTCTTGTGAAGATTTTATGCATGTTTTGCCATGTTTTAGGTCTGTCCATAAGTGTTTGGGTTGATTTTGGCATGCTTGATATAGCTCTTTTGTATTTGGGCTTGTTGGCCTTGAGTATGTGCATGTGTAGCATGACATCTTTGCATCGATTTGGTGATTTGGGGTCACCCCACATGTTATTTCAGTCCCATTTCCATGCTTGTTTGATCGCCTTGCATGTATCTTTAATGCCTCTTAAGCTTGTATAGCAATGCTCCATGTTTTGGTGTTTGTGCATGCTTTTGTTTTGGATCATTTAGATGCCATCTACGTGGTCCTTAGGCCTTGTATTAATGTGCTAAAACTCTATTTTTAGTCATTTAGTTCATGCCATGTTTGGTCTTGTTAAGTGTAGTTCAATGCTCCTTGGATTTGCTTTGAACACTTGAGGCTATTTATTGCATATTTGACTTGATGTATTGCTTGGTTTGGCACCATGTTTTAGCATGATTTCAATGCTTATATTGCATGATAATTAGTCCATGATTCTCCATTTCAAATGTGTTTGAGGGTTGTGCAATTTGTGCTTAAGTGTTGGCCTTCAATTAGGTGCATGTGTGCATGTATATTTGGCCCCTCATTTTAGCATTAATGGCTACTGTTTTAGGCCTATTTGGAGCTGCCTAATTCATGCATAAGTCCATCTTTGCATCCATTTGCATGCCCCTATGTTTGCTTGTATGCTTGCATAAGTTAGTTGCCATGCCATGTTGCATCCTTAGCTTGCATGCTTAGGTTGCATTGTATCTTGCATGCATGCCTTGTTCCTTGACTTGATGATAGGAATTGGGCCTTTTTTGGTTTGATTGGTTTGCATTGCATTTGAAATCAAAGTTGCATACTTGGTTCTTTGGGCCATCATGCATGGAAATGCGTGATTGGTGGTCCGAGAATCGAGGCACATGCCCCTTTGAGTCATTATCATGATAAGGGACATTGTTGGTGCATACATGCCTTGAATTGTGCTGCCATGCTTTGTCTTGCCCTCTGTTGCTGTCATTTGCAGATTCTGCAGGAACACTCTGCCGACCGGCAGTGTAAAGTGCCGACCGGCAATATTTTCTCTACCGATAGCTTCATTTTGTGCCGATGGCCACACACCACTGCCGGTGGTAATTCCACTCAGCCGGTGGTACTCCCCAGTGTCCAGGGATGCAATCCTGAGGTTTTGACAGCCTCCAGAGGAGTGAAGGAAGGAAAACAGAGGCAGCCTATGCATGGCGACGCGTTTCCCGAGGTGATTTTTCTGTTTTAGTTAATTTATTTAATTTGTTAATTAAATTAATTAATTTGTAGTATTTAATTAGCTTGCGTAGTTAATTAATTTGTAATATTTATTTGGTCCCTCCGAGCGAGGGCAAATCTGTAATAAGTGTGCGTGAGTGTGTGTATGTCTTCTAACCTCACGTCTTTCTTCCCTTTTATTTACCTGCTTATGATGGTAGATTAAGGCACGTTTAAATTAGCATACCTTATGCTATGCATGCGTGCATTCATGCATTTGTACTACATGCATTAGGCTCGGTACATCACGCTAACTGCATTTGTACTTCAAATTCTAAACTGAATATGTGATAGTTGCGCATTCTCACATGCTATGTTTAGGATAGCCGAGCCTATTCTAGCAACACTTTGTATGCGATGCATTAGGCACTTAACATGGACTTGGATCATGCATGTTTGCTAACGAGTTCTTTGTTTTGGCACGGAGTACGATGTAAGTATTTTCGCTTTAGCATATCGCATGAGTGTGAATGTTGCCATGACAGCATGCTTAACATGTGGCTAGATGCTTATGTGTTATAAACTGCTTGGATGCCTGTGGGTGAAGGTTGGATTGTTTGAGTTGGAAGAACTCATTGAAATCCGTGTTTTAGCCTACTTGCGAGTAGCAAAATTTAAAGCATTTTCAAAACAAACGGATATGCAATGTTTCTTTCCAAATTAGGCAATATAGTCTATACTTGTTTGCTGCGCGCATAACATAGTAATTCTAGGCTAATAATTGGTTTAAGAACACATAAAGTTTTCAAAAACGGATATCACGGTTAGTAGAGGCCGGTCTTCGGACCAGGCGAAAAGGGGTGCTCATAGCTGACCTTCCCCGATCGTACCCAAGCTCCCGAGCCGAGACAGCTCCGGTGATGACGGACATGTGGCCTTCGGCACCGAGTCAGGGTTTCCTAAATTTCCCCATTTTAAAAATATTTAGGTGGCGACTCTGTATCTGGCAAAGCAGTCCATGTTTGGCACTACTTTTTCAAAAAAAAAATCTGTTTCTCAAAATGATTTGCCAGATTTGGACTCTTTGGTTCAGATTAAGAACCGTGACACAAATCGAGTCCGAATTGTAGCATGAGGCCCACGCCGGGCGCTGTTACAAACACACATTATAGTATTTCCCAATTTGAATACCACAAAAGCTCATATTCAAAAGCAACAAATATTTATATGAAAGTTAATGTTTTTTATAGAATTTAAAATTAGATTAATCTGATAATGATATTTTTATAATTATAAACCGTAGTGATTCGTCATTTTGAGTTCTATTATATAAAGAAGTTTTATATACCAATGATATATATAATATTAAAACTAATATTTATTCTTAATTTTTTTATTTTATTTCATTTTATTTTATTTTATATGTGGCATCTACTTGACACTCATGCCTTTAAAATATAGCACATCATAAGGGTCTCAAAATTGACCCATTATATTCACTTATTTATCATCAAATTATATTTTCTAGTTATGTAAAGTTAAACCAATAACGACAAATCTTACAGCAATTATTCTGGAAATTTTCTTCCTAATCCAACTATCTATTAAATTAAGATAATTTATTTTTAATTTGAAAATTTTATATTTTGATTTTTAATTCTATTAATAGGTTCCATATGATACCTTCATTGTATAATTAATTTTTGTTTAAACATTTCATTAATTAATCAATTATATAACTATGTTAATAATTATTTATTTTAACTACGTTATAATATAATTATATATAAAATCATGGGAAAATTACAAAAAAATCTTAGAATTTGACCCTTATAACAAATTAAACCTTGAATTTTTAATTTTATTAATTTAAATCCTAAACTTTTGATTTATTTTCAATCTAAACCGTTTGCTTATTTTCGTTATATAAAATCGACAAAAAATGGTCTTTTAGTCATTAAACTCAATGAAAATTGATATTTTAGACATTTAATGTATATTTATATTGAGTTTAATGACTAAAATATTTTTTCCTGTCAATTTTACATAAAAATAGATGAATGTTTTAAATTGAAAACAATTAAAAAGATTGAGGTTTAAATTGATAAAAATTTAAAAATTATGATTTATTTTGTTACAAAACTCAAAATCTAATTTTTTTTTTAATTGACCCTAAAATGATCATACAATTATGCTTTCCATAACATAATGCTTAAGAATTTTTTTTGAATTATATATATCGCAATATATTTTCTAATCAGCTTTTTAAAATATATATTATTTTTTTTTACATAGTTTCGCTTTCAGAATATCTCTAATTGAAAATAAATAAAAAAAATGTACGTGATTAGAATTATTCTTTAAATTAAATTATTAATTATTTTATAATTTAATCATTATTTCTGTGATCGAAATAAATATTTATTTTACTGTGTTATAATTTAACATCATAAATATATTTTTAAATTGTACTTTTATTGAATTGCGATAGTCACATCATTCTTTTTAAAATAATTTTATATGTCTAAACACCTATATACACATAAATAATTTAATTAAAATTATCATATTTAAATTATAACATTATAATATGATAACATTGAGATTATTCTCATGCATTACATATGCTACGACATACCTTTTAAAATAATTATATATTTATATGTACAAATAGGCACACACATAAATAATTTTAATTGAAATTATTGTTGGAAAATTTGAATTTAATTTACTTCAATGGTTGTGTCTCTTGAAATGAAAGGGTGTGTCCTTTTGAAGGATCACAACCTTTTTGAAGAGTCACTTAGTAGTCTTTATATTCCATGTCCCTCACTTCATTTTAAATGGGGGAATTGCCATTCTTCTTCACTTTGCATTTATTCTTCATATTGCCTGAGTCTAATTTTCCTATAAAGAGAGTTCATGCATAGCAAAGTTCGCTAGGCTTGCAATAGTAGTGCTGCTAGTGCAAGACATTGATCGTTGTATCCTGGGAGATAGACGTCCATTGAATCCTAAGCACCGGTGGGAGGACGAATCTGTCTTAAGGAAAGAGTGTCACACACTCGACTCGATCAGGTTTTATCTGTTTACGTACTGTAAGTTTTATCACGTTATTATGTTGATATATTTGAGTTTTTGGTTTTGCCCAAAAAGCATTTATATAATTTTACATTATATTTTCCTTATAGTTTGATACTATTTTTTCTAACAATCTTAAGACAGATTCGCCATGTATATAATTTTTGGGCAAATATTGTTTTATGTATCAGAACTGTTGTTAAACAGATTTATCATTGTTAAAACAGTTCCGATTATAACTTATAAGTAGTTTGAATCTACTAGAAATCAATTTATTTTTGGTTGGTTACTTTAGTAACTACTTTCATACAGATTTAGAATTTTGTGAAACAATGTTTATGAACAACAGAACATTGTTCTGGTTGTAGTTTCTGTTTTTGGTAAAACTCTTATAGTACTCTGTTATGAGAACCTGTTAAAGATAGAAATTGTTTATGTTCCTTGACAAATCTTATTTGCTCAATGGTTTTGGTTCTTATACATGTATTTTGTATAATCGCAAATGTATGAAAGTCGCATCTTTGTATACGGTTTTGTATGTATTTATCCCATAGTTTTAATTTGAAGAATCATCCTTGATATATTTGTAGTGAATCTTAAGAATTGATATGAATCTATGTATATCAAAATATGGGTTTACAAATTTCAATTTTTGGTTAAATATACAGAAAGTTCATAATCTTGTCAAAATGTTTCTATGCATATATAGATATATGTAATTTGTTATATCTATCATGTTTATGATTGGTGAGGTGAGGGAATTAAAAAGCAAATTGTAAGTGTTGTGATTGCCGTTGTGTATAATGTCTTGGAGAAATATTTTCCATTGGTTGGAAAGACTTGTTTTTGTGAAAGATATGTTTTCGAATTAACAGGAAGTCTTTGAAGTATATTCCATATCTTTATCCTATACTACGGAATTTAGTTAAAATTCTTTGCCTACTTTACTTGCTTTGGATCAGGTTGTTGCTATCAACAAATTTAAATTTCCAGACATGGTTTTTGCCTGATATCAGGTTGCTGATAACATGTCCACAATTGTCAACTTGTTTTCAGAAACTATTTTCTGTTCACAGGGGAAAAAAAAAAAAATACAAATATATTTGTTTGGCTGACTGTTTCCAGAAACTGCAATATATATATATATATATATATATGTTTCTCTTGTAGCAATTATGAATAGATACATCTTTTTCCTGATGAGTCCTGTGTATTGAAATACGGTTTTGAGCCATGGGTTTTGATTTTTAAATTTAAAACCATGTATATGGTGACTTGATAATAGAATTTTATTTTATTTTATTTATTTATTTTTTTTAAAAAAAAGAAATTTTTACCGCCTGTTTAAAATTTTGTTTTCCATTATTCAAAGTGTCTTTCACGTTATACAATAAGACACCTTTTTCTCTTTAAATTTTGTGTGATAATAAAGCAATATATTGTTTTTATATGCCTGGTTTGAAGTGGTTAAATCCATATATTGGATTTAAGTCATTGGGTCTAAGGTTTCATATTTATATTCATGGTTTATTGTAACCCACAAGATTATTTGTGGAAATTTCAAGAATATATTTTAAAATCAAGTTATGATTTTCATTATAAAAATCAAGATATTACTTTTCGTTGGTGATCTCTTGAAGCTTGAGAAAATATAGAGTATATGTTATATACTTGGGTAAATTTTCTGGATAAATAAATTAGAATTTCTAATTTATGTAATTTGTATTTGAATGGAAATTTTATATTGATTGGTCAATCTATGATTCAAAACAAATACAATCACAATTTAATTGGAAGTAGTTTGAGACATCTTTTGTGTTGATTATTATTTTTTAATAATTAATTGAAAGTTATTTTTCAAGTAACTTTAAATTTTGTGAGATAGGATGTCTTCAATCTTTATTTCCCTTGTATGGTAGATTTGGTTAACCTTGTATCATGTTCTTACTGTGGGAATTTATCTTTTGAATTAAAAGAGATAATTCCATTTTTGTCCCATATATATATATATATATATATATTTATGAGTTATTTTTTGTGACTGTGTCACTTGTCTGGGAATGAATCATGTTGTTTGTGCTAATTTACGTATTATCACAAATGTAGGGGAAGAGAGATTCCATGTCTACATATGTTGTAGAGATTCCATATCTACATAGAGTTGACAATCAATTTATGATATCCTTAATATCAATTTGGTATGCGGTGTATTATAAATGGATGTCAATTATTTATCAAAGTATTGATATATTATAAATGGATGTTAATTATTTATCAAAGTATTGATAAAAATGTGAACTTATGTGTTTTTACATAAGAGGAATTCTAATTATTCTTTGGAATAAAGACTAAAATTGGTGTGGTGACCGATAACTCCATAATGAAATATTATAAGTTAAAATATTTCATGGGTGAAAGACACTTTGGTAATTGTTAGTCACCAATACTGGATAAGACAAATAAGATGTAAATGTATTTATTCAGTGATATTCCATGTTGAGATTGGAATTAAGGGTTGCAGTAAACAAAAAGAAATTAATCATGGATAAAGAAATGTTATTTGACAAAGTGTTGTGGCCACAACTGGTTTTAGTGGTTTCTTCTTTGTACTGCAAAAGCAAGTTATGAAGTCCAATTGTTTTAGACAAATTAGTATTGTGATTATATTCACAAAATAGTTTACATCTTGTTATTTAGTTCAAGCACGTCAATTAATGATATATTCTGATTTATCTCAGAATTGTGGGGGTGTATTAATATTTTGTATAATTATACATCAACAAGAGGAATTAAGTTTCCTTAGAATGCTTAAAATGTGGGAGTGCTTGGAGGATTTTACCAAAGTAACGGTTCCGATAATAGGTCCATAAAGAATACAATGGTTTCATTAACTCCTAAGGAACAACTCTATGTTTATTATTTAAATGGGAGTGACATAGAGTAACGATAAGTCTCAATGTAATCAAAGACTTGACACCGTATGACATTTGCTTTTAGTTGTGAATATTGTCTAATGATAATATAATGGATTCACTAACTACTCAATGATATCTAATTGAGAAGGTCAAACGGAAAAATAGCGGCCGCTAAACAAAAAGTTTGACCAAAGAGCAAATGAGGGAAAGTTTATCGAGGGGAATGTGATTAAAGCCTATTATATCAGAGTCATCATAATGGTAACCCTACTTAGATGACTGGAGATCCCAAGAACTAAGTTCAAAGGGACAACTAAGTTATGTGTGGCTCGCCAGAAATCACTAAAGGAGTCTAACTCCTATCCATTCCTATGATGAGAGTGATATCTGCAACATGTGTTGAATGCAGAGAACTTAGGGTAAGCTATGCTTTTAATGATTACTTATATCTTAGAAATCCTAGAGGGGTATCTTTCAAGAGGAGTATTTAAGAGACTCGAAATAAGGATCACCTATATGAGTGTGAAGGGGCCGCTTCTATGAGAATTGATAAGGCTAAATTTTCTAAAGCACTCAAGAAACACCAGGACTTGCCCAAGGCCAAAACGGGCACAACTGTGAGAACTAAGCTGTGTTTGAAGATATTCTGTGTGAATTCTATTGTCTTGGCTTACACAAACGGCTGAACAGTTCAAGGCATCACGTCCACTGATTAGCTAGTAAGTCCGATAGGCTTTCACTAGGGAAGGTTCAAAGCCGAAAACTACCTATCCCGATGCAGGATATTTCCATAATGTACTCTCTCTTTGTCTGCATGTTGTTACATGTCCTTTCCGTAAATTTCATTCATGTGGGGGATTGTTGGAAAATTTGAATTTAATTTACTTCAATGGTTGTGTCTCTTGAAATGAAAGGGTGTGTCCTTTTGAAGGATCACAACCTTTTTGAAGAGTCACTTAGTAGTCTTTATATTCCATGTCCCTCACTTCATTTTAAATGGGGGAATTGCCATTCTTCTTCACTTTGCATTTATTCTTCATATTGCCTGAGTCTAATTTTCCTATAAAGAGAGTTCATGCATAGCAAAGTTCGCTAGGCTTGCAATAGTAGTGCTGCTAGTGCAAGACATTGATCGTTGTATCCTGAGAGATAGACGTCCATTGAATCCTAAGCACCGGTGGGAGGACGAATCTGTCTTAAGGAAAGAGTGTCACACACTCGACTCGATCAGGTTTTATCTGTTTACGTACTGTAAGTTTTATCACGTTATTATGTTGATATATTTGAGTTTTTGGTTTTGCCCAAAAAGCATTTATATAATTTTATATTATATTTTCCTTATAGTTTGATACTATTTTTTCTAACAATTATGACATATATAAATTTAAGTTATATTTTTATGGCACAAAGTACTAAGATTATTTTCGTGTATTGCATACATTATAATATATTTTTTAAAATAATATATATTCATATATATATATATATATAAATAATTTAATTAAATTTTTTGAAACATTATTTTAATTTTATTTTTTGCACAGCTAGTTTCGTTTGTACCCCATCCATAATCTAAACTGAAGTTACAACAACCAAAAGGGTCCACAGCGAACAAAAAGGGAAGGACATGCGATAGATGTTTAATATAAGGGCAAATTACATATATCCCACGCAGTGTAGCAAAATTATAGATACTCCCTTAAAGTTTGAGAAATTATAGATACCTTCTTGAAAGTACTATTTGCATAATAAATTAAGGGGTAAATTGTTATAAAAATATAAATCTCAAGGGGTAATTTATTATGAAAATATAAATCTCAGGGAGGTATCTGTAATTTTTGAAACCTCAAGAGATATCTGTAATTTAGTTAAACCTCGAGAGAGGTATATGTAATTTGCCCTTAATATAATTAATGAGATGTGTATTGTAGTTTAGCTTGCAAATTTTGGGCTGTGGAGTTCATCAATGGGAGGTGTGAAACATGTTTCATGCAATTAATAATTAATGCCAATGATGCGAAATTTTATAATACATATCTTAAAAAAATATATATCATATGTTCAATTATAATTTTTTATAGTTTCAAAGTGGTTGTTATGCGTGAAACAAAGCAGTCATTGTTGTGTGCAAAGTGGAAATCATTTCGGATCTTATTTTAATAATTTGAATTGTTTACTTTTTAAGGTATGTCGTGTAAAATATACTTGAAAAAATTCATATTATCGGATATTGTTAGCTATTTTATCAAATTGCATTTGTATTTACTTTTATGTTTAAATTGCCACTGACCATTCATTTTTTTTGGATATAAATGTATTTTGATGAAATGACTATCAATATTTGATAAATTTGATTTTCTGCATATATGATCTACACAATGTACTTTAAGAAAATTGTTGGTTGTATAATTTGTAAAAGCCAATCACAATTCAACATGTGGCATAAAGAGGGCAATTTAGGGAGTTAATATAAGTTGTCAACCAAAGTCAGACACGTGTCAGCCCGTATTGATAATAATCGATCTGCGTAGTAGTGGAACAATCGAGGAATATAGAGTGATGTGGCCTAATAGTTACTCACAAAGTTCAAATTCAAAATCAGGAGGGAAGCCTAACTGCAAAGGTGGCATAGTATGACTGACTGTGAGAGAGCATGTTCAGCAATCATGGAAGGACATTCGATGGTTAGAAGCCCACTTCGACGGTTGTCATTGAGAAGTATAAATAGTAGAGAAGGCCCCAGAATGAAGGATCCAAACTCAGATAAAAAAACCAGTTTTATTTACTTTGTTTTCCCTTCCAATTTTTACAGTTCTTTATATTTTTGTACTTCAAATTCCTGTACTACACTTCATTCATAGGAGTAGTTTCAAATAGCTTGTTATTGTAAACCTCTATGAAGCTGGGTCAGATCATTGTAAGTTTTTCATTTTACTTAATGAAATTCTGAAATTATTCTTCACTTAATTGTTATTTACTAAATTCTCCTAAATAAGCCACTAGCAAAAGTCCTCTTCATTGAGGCTGAGAGAACTAAAATACAATCGTCTGATAATTGGTTGGCAATTAATCTTCTATAAGGCCTGATTGATCTTTACTGACACGCTTAAAATTACAATATTAGCCTTCGAAAGCCAAAAAAGCCAACATATATTTTTGGCACGCCCAGTGGGAGTAATTGAAATGGCTAGACGTAGGAGACAAAGAGAAAATAAAAGCCTGGAAGAAGGTGTGGAATGAGAGGTAGAGGTACTTGATCTAGAGGATATTATGATAACACATCCTATGGAAGCACTTATCTCATCAGCATCTATGGTCGAACATACCAGTAATTCAGAACATGCACCACCACATGTTCAAAATATTGGACGAGGCCATGGAATTGGACCATCCACTGTTCAATTTACTTAGCCAATGAATCCATGGAGAGGCCTGGTAGATGCCATGGGACAGCAGTTAATGAACACAATGGAAAGATGGGCAATATCCTTTATGGATCGGATGAATTTCCATCAACCAACTAACACAAGGCACATAGAGGAAAATTCAAATGTTCCTCAGCAAAGATTGGCTAGAGATAAACAACCTATGCAAAGTAATGGACATACTAATGGTCATACTAGTAATCAAAATTATGAAAGACCATCACTTAGACCTCAGTCTTGGTATGAGCCTCTTTCGAGGCCTATGGTAAATCAAAATGCCTTATTACCTAACAGTGAAGCCATACAAATTAGTGGATTTGGGCCAACACAAGAAAATGGCATGAGAATGTTTCCAAATCCCATGTTCGAAGTCATACCTGGCACAAGGGGGTTCACTAATCCCTTGTTCGAATTCACACCCGGGGGGTTGGAAGGATTTCTTGTGGCTGGGAGAGAAACAATACATGTTCCTCCTATTACAGCACCTTTCGCAGGACAGGCTTAGAGAGGTCAACCATACCCTCAACAACAGCCAGTACCACAGGGACAGCCAGTCCCAAATATACCTCCCTATGGACCAAGAGGACCTCAGGCACAAGGATTTCCACCAAATCCTGTGTTTGTTCCTCTAGTGGTAGTCCAACAAGCACAAAATATGGTTCTTAGGGACCAAATTGATGATATTGTCAGAGAAATGTGTATACCTATGGCTCAGGGGGTTCAAACTCCTGTGTATAGAAAGCCATACCCAAAATGGGTGGATAAGGTGCATGAATACCCAAGGGGGTTTAGAATACCAGACTTTGCTCTTTTTTATGGGAATGGAAACCAGTCAACAGTAGAACACATTGCTAGGTTCGCAGCCTAATGTGGTGAATTTATCAATAATGATTATATGATGTTAAGATTTTTTCCGAATTCTCTAACTGGGGCAGCTTTTGTATGGTATATTAACCTTACACCTGACTCTATCCAAACTTGGCAGCAAATGAAGAAGGCATTTCATGCCCAATTCTTCTAAACGGAGCCAGAAGTTTCCATGGCAAACTTGGGAAGGTTAAGTCAAAGGCCTGATGAGAAGGTTGTTCAATTTATTGCCAGATTCAAAAAAGCATGAAACAAATGTAGCGTCATTCTACCAGAGCCTAAATTTGTGAGATTGACTCAAAATGGTTTAAAGTTTAGGCTTCGAAAGAAGTTCGACTCAATTGAGTTTCGAGACTTCGTGGAATTAACCTATAAGGTGTCTAGATATGAATCATTACTTGAGGAAGAACAAGATCGAAGTAATGCATCATATAAGACTTATTATAGAGATCCTAATTATGAAATTGATGCAGCAGAGGTCGTAGGGAAAGAGCCTGTGATCTGTGAGGCATTAATTCATAAAGACACTACAATAGACCAGCAGTTTAAAAAGAAAGACCTTTATAGGAAATACTCTTTCGATTTAACAAAGGCAGATGACATTTTTGATCATTTGCTTGCAGTGAATTTCCTAAAGTTACCAAAGGGAGTTAAAATTCCTTCTCCAGAAGAACTTAAAGGGAAAATGTATTGTAAATGGCACAATTCTTGGTCTCATTCAACTAAAAATGGTATTGTTTTTCGGGACAGGATCTAAGAACAGATTCAAAAGGGGAGTTTAAAGTTCCCATCCAAAGCAAAGAAAGCTATAGGGATTGACACTAACCCATTCCCAGAGATTGGGGAAGTTACAACCAATGTTGGTGTGCCTGACTTCCAAAACCTATCCTTGAAGGAATTGGGGGAGGTTAATGTGCAGATAAATGTTGCCAGTTAGACTGCTTCCAAGAAAGATATCAGAAGTTCACCATTAGATGGATAGAGCTTTGCAGATCAAAAGGAGGACTCTAGTGAGGAGGCACTGGATGATGACTCTCTAAAGGCAGCTGTCATGCAAAGGATGTGTCCCAGATGCAGGTTAAGTTACAAATGGTTGAAAGGTCTCCCAATTGATGGAAAACAATATTACAAAGTGTGGCTCGCCTTTTTTGCGCCCCCTTTCGGAAGGTTTGAAAGAAAGGCCTCACAGTTCGGATTCCTGTAGTTCTGAATCTAATCTCACAAGTGCAATGTGAAACTGACAAACACCAAAGAGTTCAAATTCGGCAAATTGTTTGGAAAATTGTTTTTGAATCAAAAAGTGCCAAAATTGGACTGCTTTGCCAGATACAGAGTCGCCACCTAAATATTTTTTTGTTTTGGGGAAATTTAGGAAACATTGACTTGTGTCGAAGGCCACGTGTCCGTCATCGCCAAAGTTGCCTTGGCTCAGGAACTTAGGTTCGAGAGGGGAAGGTCATGAATTGAGCACCCCTGCTCACCCGATCAAAGATCGGCCTCTACTAATCATGATATGATTTTTATCAACATTATGTATTCTTCTTCTAGTTATTAAGCTAGCTTTACTATGTGATGCGCACAATCAAGTATAGACTAGTTTATAAGACTTGAAACAGTTCAACTCATGTTTGTTTGTGAAAAATGGTTTGAATTTGCCACCTCAAGTGGGCTTAAAAATTGTAGATTTGCCACCGAACATAGTGGGCTTAAAACATGATTTGCCACTCAACAAAGTGGGCTTAAAACGCACATTCGTTGAATCGTTCCAATTCAAACGACAAGCCTTCATCCATAGGCATTCAAGTAGTTTAGCATTTAAGCACATAGCCTCATGGAAAGCAGGCTAATCATGGCAACATTCACACTTATGCAAGTATGCTAAAGCATAAAAACTCACCTAGTACTCCAAGCTAAAACAGAAACTAGTTAGAAAGATGCATGATCCTAACTATGTTGAGTGTCTAATGCAATGCATGCAATATGCAATTAATAGGCTCGGCTACTAATATAGCATATGATTCGATTTGATAACATGCGGAAACACGTATTTAAAGAAGGTATTGAAATAACAATGCGGTTTGAACGATGCGCCGAGCCTTGGTGCATGCAATACGAATGAATGGATGCAAGCATGCGATATGGTAATTAAAACATGACCCTAGTCTAACCATCAAAAGCGATTAAATAAAAGGGAGAAAGACGTGGGGTTGGAAGACATACACACACACGCACACTTATAACAACATTACGCCCTTGCGGAGGACGGTCCGAATGAATAAGCTAACTAGCTACGCTAATTAAGCTAATTAAATATTACAAAACTTGAAACTAATTAACGAACTATTCTAGTTAACTAATTATTACAAACCGAAATCGAATAACTAGTTAAACTAAATAATTATTTACAACTCTTAATTAGCTACAAGTAATTAATTACAACATGTATTTGATTTATTGCTAATTAAACTAATTAGCTAATCCCAGGAAGCGAGGGAGGCCCATGCATGCTCGGTTTCCACCTGAAAAGCCATTGCCATGCTGCTAAATGCCTCTGTTTGAGCATTTGAACATTGACAGTGCTGCCCACTTCCAGAACACCTCTTCTCCATCTTACCAACACACTGTATAAATTTCATTGGTGGCCAACAGTGGGCCGGTCGGCTACCAATGGTGGCCGGTCGACTACTGGTGGTGGTGGTCGGTCGGCCACTGGTGATGGCTGTCGGCCATTGCTGTTCTGAACTTCCTTGCTGCAACAGAGAGCAAAATAGAGCAAAATAATGCATTTCTCAAGTGTTGTTTGCATACTTTGCCTCTCATTTTCATGGGGAAATCAAAGGAGAGACAAAATTTGGTTCATAAACCTTTAATCAAGCAATTTCATTGCATGATGGCTTGTGAAACCAATTGTGCAAGTTTTAATAAATGAAAAATGAGACCAAAATGTCCACCACCCAATCATGCATGATCAAGGGCAATGGAGACCAAGGAAAGTGGCACATTTCATCACTTTTGAGTATGAATGTCCCATTTTCCTTGTGTTCAAATTAACGTCTGATTTGAACACATGTAATGCAACATAAAGAATGCTTATCTTGTATCTTTTACTTGCGAATTTTGTTTACTCATTTTAATTACCAAATCATTTCTTAATCCATTAAGTCCATTAGTGAGTGTCCTCTAATGGAAAGAGGGCTCAAACCACAAGTTATTTTGGGCATAAAAGGGGCATTACACTATTGGTAATGAACTCCCTAAAGGATTAAACCATTGGGTGTAGCACTTCCATTTCATACTTAGGCAAACAAGTGGCTTGAAACCACTTTCAAAGCAAAAATAAAATTAAGAAAGGAGGGAGGTTGCAAAGATGATTAAGTGCTGGAAATGAGTGATAAAAGCACTAAAACATGCAACCAGCTCAAACCAATGGTGGTTAAAGCCTTAAAACATGAAGCTAGTGATGGAACTTACACTACAACTATGCAAAACAAGACTCAAAAGGGACCAAACAGCCAAAACAGTGGCAAAACAGTTCAAAACAGAGCTTAAGACATGCTGGACTTGAGCCACAAAAAGCTAAAACATTAAGCTAATGCATGGGGCTAACCAGGCATGCAAATAAGACACAAGGAGGGGAGGCTAACCCTTCCAATTTTGGACTTCAAAATGAGTTTTTTACCACAGAAAAATCTCTGAAATTCAGTGGTTAAAAACCCCAAAAAATGTTGGTTTGAAAGTGATGAATAAAGGCACAAAAACTTTACAAAGTAAGAAGCAAGAAGGGTGACCCACCCCCTAACTAAAAGGGCTCAAACCACCACTTTTAAGTCATAAAAACAAAACTTTTTACAGTTTAAAACCAGCCCCAAAAAGTAAGAAAAGATGGTAAACTTGTATATTGAAACAAAGTAAACAAGGCAAGTGTTATACCTTTGCAGCAAAGCTCAAGTTTAGGCACCAAACCAAGCTAAAACCACTTGCTAGAGCTCATAGAGGGTCTCAAATAACTTCAGCCCAAAGAGAAGCAACTTTGATTAAGGTAGTGTACGTAAGAGTGTAGAGAAAACAAGTAACTAAGCACAAAATTGCAAGAGAGAGAGAGAGAGAGAGAGAGAGAGAGAGAGATTTTTTGTTCCAAAATTTTTAACCCTCAACAACAGGGGAGGAACCCCAATATATATAGAAAAACATGCCTTGAGCTTAGAAACATCCTACCATACACGTGTAGGGAGATGCAGCTCAATGTGCTAACAGCTGTCACAACTGTCAACAAATATCTGAAGAAAGACATTGGTGGCCGTCGGCCACCACTGGTAGTCGTCGGCCACCACTGGTGGCTACAGTGACACCAATGGATGACAACCATGGTCTATGGCCGACAGCCCACGGTGGTCACCGACAGGTCACCAAAAGGTCCAGACACCAAGTTTTGGTCCAAAACAAGGCATAGAAAAAAAACAAGGTTTAAAGGCTCAAAGACAGGGCACTCCGCCGAGGACGTCGGGCACTCAAAACAAACACACGCAACCACAATCATCATATGCACAAGTGATGACGTCCAAGTTTTGAGGACGGTAAAAAATAGGGTGTCTACACAAAGATGTGTAGAGACGCCCCAAACCAACCAGTACTTACAACAAGAGGCCATACCTAATTGGTCCCAAACAACAGCCATTCTTGGTTGGACCACCAGCTACTAGAGTGCACTCCAAGGATAAGAGACCTTTGCATGAGTTCAGACCACCCAACTACTACAGAATGGAGGGCAATCATCCTGAGAGGAGGCCTGAAGTGGGCTCAAGATACGAAATCAGAGCTAGAGATTATCCTCCTAGATCAGCCTCAAACAAGATGGAAGGTAACCACCCTGACAGAAGGCCTAAATTAGACTCAAGATAGGGGATTAGGGCCAAGCAGTGGCCTTCCCAGGCAGCTTCAAAGCTATCTTCGAAGGTAGAAAGAGCTAGTTCAGCAATTGAACTAGTGAGTTCATGGGTATCTGGGGTTCCAGATTGGTTTGTCATGCAGAACAAGCCTAAGGAAATACCTACCCAGAGAAGTGTTGTTGGAGACCAACGTAGAATGGTTAAACCTCCATTGGTGGCTCCAAATAATTGGGTGTTATTAAAGCACCCAAAAACAAAGGAACCAAATATGGTTCCAGTAATTTTTAGGTCCCAAAGGAAGAAGATCTAGCGAAGGTACACTCAGTACCAAAAGGATCTGAAGAAAAGTGGAGAGAGTTCTTCATTGGCCCAGCCAAAAGGCCAGACAGAGGAAAGAGAAAGTCCAAAATTGGGTCATAGTTTAAAATTGACTCCTCAGGACAAAAGAAATTTCAGCAAAGAGTAGTTGGCTAAAGTTCGCTTTGAACTGAAAGCCAAGTAAAGATCCATCGTAGCAGGTCTTGAATAGGCCTTGATGGAAAGCAACAGTGAGACAGAGGAGAAGTTGACCTAGGCCAAAGGAAAGAAATGGTTGTGGAGGAGATGTTTGAAGCCTTCATGGCTGAACATACATTTTTGGTAGAAAAACCAGCAGGAACAAACCATTTGAAGGAAGTCATTAGTACTGAAGTACTAGAATGCAGCATGGAAGATGTTTCTAAAATAATTAAACAAGTTAGCCTGGAAAAGAAGCAAGTGCAGCCAGTAGTTCAGTTTGGCTCATTTTCTCCAGTGTCAGTGAATATGGTGCATATACTACCACAGGAGTTCCATATTGAAAATGAAAACTAAGAAGGTCAGGAGATTGACCCTATTCCAGTTTCTAGTGAAGATTCACAGGTTAGCATGGTTCAAGATGAATCTGAAGTGGCCATACCAATGGAAACTGAGGATGAGAGTGAGGAAGTGTGTATTCATCTATCATATCCTTTTGAGTATTCTACAACATCCATGACACAGCATGTCAAGCCCTTGTATATCAAATCTTTTTTTGATGGGATACAAATGAATAGGGTATTTGTGGATAATGAGGGCAGCAGTGAACCTGCTTCTGAAATCCTCTTTGAAGAAACTGGGAAAAAGGAACCCTAGATTAATCCCAACCAACACAACCATTGTTGGTTTCGCTAGGGATAAACAAATGGCTCAGGGTATTTTGCACATCAACTTGAGTGTAGAAACCAGAGATTGCATGACGACATTCTTTGTTATTAATAGTTATTCTAAGTATAATGATTTACTTGGCAAGGATTAGATGCACAACAACAAATGTGTGCCTTCCTCTCTACATTAGAAGATAATGATGGCCTTATGCAATGGAGAGACAGAGGTGATCAATGCAGACCCTTAACCCTTTGTTGCTTATGCTAACTTTGCAGAAGCGAAGTTGTACATTGAAGGAGTGACACCACTCAGTATATTGAGAAAACCTGATGGTTTAGCCAAAGTGGCGGCTGATGAGGAAGTAGCACACCTGAAGCACTTAGTACATGAGAGTGCTGATGAAGAATTCGTCACCAAAGATAATAATGATGCTTGGTTGTAGACAAGAAGATGAAACATAAGAAGCCAGACCCTTGGCTTTGGTCAAGTTTTCAGCATTGGACTTAAAATCAATAGTCCAAAAAGTTCAAGAAGAAGAGAAGGAAGCTATGGTAGTTGGCTGTAAGCAGGAACAACAATAGATCAAGCCTTTGACCTTTGATAAATACTGTGCATTCGACATCGAAACAAAAGTCCAGGAAATATAGGAAGAAGAAGCCTTATGGACAGACTTTGTCTATGAGAAGAAGGCAAAGATGTTGAATCAGAGGAAGTGAGAGCAGAACAAAGCAAAGAAATTGCTTTGAGGGCAGAAGAAATCAAAAGAGAAGCATTAGTGAGTTCTCAAAAACAAGACCCCTTGGAAGAAGTTAATTTAGGGGAAGGTTCTGCACAGCAACCCACTTACATCAGTGCTTGGTTAAGTGCTCTTGACAGGAACCAATTATTGATGGTTTTAAAGAGATATAAAGATTGTTTTGCATGGTCTCATAATGAACTGCCAGGATTGGATAGGTCATTAGTGGAACATAGGCTCCTTACGAAGCCTAATTTCAAGCCATACAAGCAGAAACTAAGAAGGATGAGTCCTGAAGTGATTCAGAAGGTTAGAGAGGAAATTCTTAGGCTCCTTAAGTCAGGCTTTATTAGAACAACCAGATATGTTGAATGGCTATCCAATATTGTGCCTATGGTTAAAAAGAATAGTAAAATAAAGGTATTCATCGATTTTCGAAACCTAAATTTAGCAACTCCAAAAGATAAGTACCCCATGCCCATAGTAGACTTATTGGTGGATAGTTCAGCAGGACACAAGATTTTTTCTATGATGGATGGGCATTCTGGTTATAACCAAATCTGCATTGCAGAAGAGGATAAGACAACATTCAGATGTCCTGGGAACATTGGCACCTTCGAGTGGGTTAAAATGCTATTTGGCCTACAGAATGTTGGGGCTACATATCAAAGGGCAATGAACACTATCTTTCATGATCTCATTGGAGGGTATTTAAAGTGCTATGTTGATAACATTGTAGTAAAATCCTAGTCCATGGAGGAACATTTGGTTCACTTGGAAGTAGCTTTCGAAAGAATGAGAAAGTTCAAGTTAAAGCTTAATCCTCTCAAATGTGCTTTTGGTGTATCAATTGGAAACTTCTTGGGCTATATAGTACACAAGAAGGGAATACAGATTGATCAGAATAAAGCCAAAGCCATCATTGAGGCCAAGCCTCCATAAAGTAAGAAAGAAGTACAAAAATTCCTTGGACAGGTTAATTTTCTTCGAAGATTTATTTCCAACACTGCAGGGAAAACTAAAGCATTTTCTTCTTTATTAAGGTTGAAAGATGAAGAGGAGTTTGTGTGGACTGTAGAGCATCAAATTGCTTTTGAAGGAATTAAAGCCTACTTGGCCAAGCCTCCAGTGTTGATGCCACTAAAGAGTGACAAACCGTTAAAGTTATACATTGTTGCAGCAGAAGATTGATCGGGTGCTTTCCTAGCCCAGGACAATGAAGAAGGCAAGAGCAAGTAGTTTATTACCTTAGTAGGTTTTTAAATTCTTGTGAATGTAAATACTCAGCTGTAGAAAAGCTGTGCCTTGCATTGTACTTTGCAGCAATGAAATTAAGATATTATCTTTTGCCTAATGTTGTTTTGGTAATTGCAACCACAGACTTGGTTAAGTATATGTTATCTAGACCAGTGTTGAGAGGAAGAATTGACAAATGGATATTGGCCTTGTCAGAGTTTCATCTAGAATATGTCCCCCAAAATGCAGTAAAATGACAAGTTTTGGCTAACTTTTTGGTAGATCATCCATGTCAAACGGAAAGCCAGGAGGTAATGGATCTTGGTATGATCAATGTTGAGGCATGGCAGATGTGGTTTGACGGGTCAAAGGCCAACCGTTCGATTGGAATTGGTGTTGTAATTAAGTCACCACAGGGGATAAAAACCACACACGGTTTCAGAGTGGATGAAACTACTTGTTCCAATAATCAAGTTGAATATGAAGCTTTAATAATGGGATTGGAAATGCTCATTGGATTACAAGCTTATGCAATTGATATATTTGGAGATTCTCAATTGGTGGTCAACCAAGTGAAAGAAATTTTCAAATGTCAAAGTGTAAGCATGTTGCCATACTATATTATTGCATTACATTTGCTTTCTCAGTTTCAGATAGCAAACATGACTTATATCCCAAGATTCATGAATAACAAAACCAATGATGTAGCTCAGAAAGTTTCGAATTTCAGGAGAAGGGATGATACTCAAATGAACATAAGTCAAGCAACATATCAAAAATTAATACCACCTTTAACTAAAAGGAATATCGTGTTAGAAGTCAATCATAATGACCTACAAGATCAAGATTGGAGGCATCCAATAATGCAGTACCAAGCTGACCCATCTTCGCAAGCCAGCAAAAAGATCAAATTACAATCTATGCAAACATAGTGTATGATAATGCTCTTTACAAAAGGGGAGCAGATGGATTGTTATTGGAATGTCTAGGGCCGAAGGAAGCATTAACAGCCATGGCTGAAGTTCATGAAGGCATTTGTGGTGCCTATCAGCTTGGTGTGAAGATGAGATGGTTGCTTCATAGGCATTCCTCCTATTGGCCAACCATCCTTAAAGATTGCATGGAGTATGCTAGAAGTTTCCAGGCATGCCAAAAGCATAGCATGATAAGACATATACCAATAACTGATTTACATGCAGTTGTGAAGCCTTGGCCATTTAGAGGTTGGGCTATGGATATGATAGGGAAAATACATCCACCCTCTTTGAAGCACCATTGTTTCATCTCAGTGGCCACAACCTACCTCACTAAGTGGGTCGAAGCTAAACCATATAAGGCTGTAGACCAAACTGAAGTTATTGGGTTTATTAAAGATTTGATTCACAGGTTTGGAATCCTACAGACCATAACAGTGGATAATGAGACTGTATTTGATGGAAAGATGGCAAAGTCTTTCGTGGCAGAGTTTGGAATTAGTCTTGTTAATTCCACCCCTGATTATGCACAAGCAAATGGTCAAGTAGAATCATCCAACAAGTCTTTGAAAAAAGGAATAGAGAGAATTGCGGAAGACAATCCTAGGGATTGGCATAACTTGTTGTTGGATGTATTGTGGGCTTATAGGACTTCTCCAAGATCAAGTACAGGAGTTACTCCTTATGCCTTAATATATGGGCATGATGCAGTGTTACCTGTAGAAATTAACATTAAGTCCTTGAGGGTGAGATGCCAGGATCAGTTAGCTCCTGAGTAGTACCATCAGAGCATGTTCTTGGAATTAGAAAATGTGGATGAAGCCAGAGTTTTGGCATTAAATAGCATTCTTTTTCAAAAAACAAAAAAGCAGCCAAAAACTATAATAAGAAAGTCAAGCACATTAGCTTTGATGAAGATGATTTGGTATGGAAGACAATACTCCCAATAGGAATTAAAAGCCATAAGTTTGGCAAATGGTCACCTAATTAGGAAGGACCATATCAAGTTCATAGAGTCTTGCCTTGGGGAGCATACCATTTGAGAAATTTGAATGGGTATGTACACCCTAAGAAAATTAATGGCAGGTACTTAAAACCTTATTATCCAATTGTATGGGAAACATAAGGAGTATAGAAAATGCTAAATAAGAAAAGCATGAAAACACTCAAATAGTAAATAAAGATTTCATTTCATAAGGAGTTAAGTACATGCAACCATAGATTGGCCCAAAAGTCAGTACAATGTTTTAGTTATTCCCTTACAATTGATTCTCTACTCTTAAGAGATGGGAACAACTGAATGGCTGTAGTCATCTCCTGCCTTCGATCAGCCAGCCCTTGGTTGGTGATTTGCAACTTTGTAGCAGTTCAATCCAAAGCTAGGTTAGCTGCTAATAACTCCTCCTCTAATTGAGCTTTCTTATTCAAAAGTTGGGTTCAAAATTGAGAGACAGAGGAATGTTGTTCTTTCAATTCAGACACCTCGGCATGTACATGGGAAACAAATTCCTAGTCTCTTAACAATTTCTCCTCTGCAGCTTTGGCAACATGGCAGATGTTGACATAAAAATCTACAATAGCTACTGCCTGAGACAAGTGACTTGAAATAGCCATGTTAGATTGCTCAATGACCTTGTAGCACTGGAGGAAACCATTCTTGATAATAGGTCTTTGCAAGGCTTCGAATAAGATTCACGAGAATAATGTCAGCAACTCCAAACAGATGCCCAAGTCCTGTGAAGGTAAGGAAGCCTTACTGATGGTTGAAGAGCTCTAAAAAATTTCCAAGAGAGAGTTAGCTAGAACCAATGGCTCAGTTTCATTACTAGCTACTAGAATGGCAGAAGGCATGTCAAAAAGGCTAGTTAGTCTAACTTCGAAAATGTTCATCTCTTCCATTGACATTGGTGGCGCAGAAAGGGCTTTAGTGGAATGAAGAGATGGCTGCATAGGGATAGGAGAGGAGGATGAAGTGTCCCTAACAGTTTCCATAGTTCTGGCCACTAGTAAGTCAAGAGAAGAAGGGCTGGAGCTGGGTAGTGATGGTGGACAAAGAATTGGTGAGCTACCAGTATTTGCTCTGGGAGTATCAGCTATCACTGGAGATGAAGTGATAACTGAAATTTCCTCAGGTAAGGAAGGAGCAGCCAGGGTTATAGGGAGAGTAAATTGGGATGAGGTAAAGGTTAGATGAGAAAGATGTCGAGTTAAGCTAAATGATAAAGACATAGGAATGTTTTGCCTCAAAAAAGGGATGAAAAGTGTAGAACTAGGAAGTGGAAGTACACTTTGGATGAGCTCTACACTTAGAGGCACTTTAGTGTCAGTCTTGTTTTTCTTTTTTGAGGGTGCTTCTAATAGTCTTTCAACTTCAGATAAAACTGAAGGAGTCCTTATCGAAGGAGAAGGTAGAGTAGTTGTTGCTGCAAAATAAGAAATATGAAGCAATGTTAAGTTTCATTACTGAAAACTTGTGAAGGGAAATTACTAGAGACATGAAAGGAAATTTCCAATTTCAGAAGCGGTAACAATGGTTGGAGAACTACGATGGGTATAATGTTCAGCAGTTTGTTGCCTCCTTGCAGTTGCTCTTTGGAGTGCATCAGCAGCAACAGCGGCATCCCTAAGTATTTGTTGTTGTCTCCTCTTCTCAGCCCTTTGGAATACAATGATCTCTTTAGAGTGTTCCACTTCCACTGCTTTAGCAGATGCTTCATGAATGGAATACCCAGTGAAATTAGAGGGAGAGACCATCATTTTCTTTTTTCTTTTTAATGATGCCTCCTGCTCTTTCTCTGCTTCCTCTTCTTCCATGTGAGCCTCAGGTACCTCGTTTTCAAGATCAAGCAAGAGTTTTCTTTTCCTTTGTTGTTGCTGCTTGCTCTTGAGGAGATTTAAAGGTTGAACTCTTTGAGGAGAGTCTCCCTATGAGGCACCTACACCAAAGAAGGAACTATAAGTAAAAAGCAAAAGCATCATAAAAGAAAAGAAAAGAAAGAAAGTAGCAGTGCGTACCTTTCTTCAAAAAAGCTTTAGTAACTCTAGGAAGATGTGAGACAGCAGGAGCAGACTTTGTGGTAGCAGAAGTAAGAGCTGGGGTAGCATGAGCAGTGGAGGAAGCAATAACTCCAGTCCCCTTGGGCTTGGCTTGAGGCACATCTAGTACACCATTAATAGATCTTGAGGAGAAATGGCCAAGTGCACGTCCATATTGGCCATCCACCTATTTTGGTGCCTTTTCAGTGTATTGCTTTGGGGAATGAAGGGTAGGTATTCAAAATCAATTAAGTCTTGGATAAACTTGGAGGTTGCCTCTTCTAATCTGGATCTTGGAGCTTTCAGTTCTCTACTTGCAAGGTTTGAGTTAGATTGACTACAGAGAGGGATAAGGATGAGAGAGTCCAAATTGCCTAGCAAATTGGGCAATGCAATAGGGCTCAGAGATATACTTATAAGCTCTAGGGTTCATAGTGCCAATGAATAGCTCCCTCGGGATCAAAATAGAAGCCCACATATTTTTGTGCTGAGGCCTAGAGCAGGACCTATCGCTTAAAAAGGTCCTTAACTAGGCTGGGCCAATATTGGCTTCGAAGGGACAGAAGAATGTGTGAGAAGAATGGGAAGCTGGGAGTTGGTGAAAAAATGAAAAGTATAAAACAAAGTTGAAAGGATAAAGAGAGACATTGGCTAACTTCATTCCATAAGTGGTAGGGTTTGGCATTAAAAACTTTAGACATTTAGAGCGCAAATCAGTGATGCATGCAAAAAGCCAGAGTTGGAGTATCCAAAATGGGCTTCCTTGATTGGCATCTATGGGTTTTTCACAAAAGAGGGAACAAGCTCTGTAGACATGGCCCAAAACATATGGAGCTAAGGCCACACTTTATGCAAAACAAAGGCTTTGGCAAGAGGGGAAAATTCAGGCATAATCCTCTGAGAAGAAGTATAAAAGAGGAATTTGCAAAGCCAATACAATAAAAAAGAAAAGAATTTCCTATCAGTCACAGGGCCTTCCCTTTTGTTCTCAGCCTTGACAAAATCACTATAGGATGAGTTCAGAGGGGGAAGAGAAAAAAGGATGTTAAGGTCAGGGTAGTCTGGACCAAAGGGAGTACCAATTGGGGATAACCCTAACATATGGTAGATGTCAAGGACAGTAGGGGCCATCATACCACATCTAAATTGGAAGAAATTGAAAGTAGAATTCCAAAAACAAAGAGCAGCAGGTATTAAAAATGGGTCCTTCGAAATAATGAACCTGGATAGTTGAAGGGCGTCGAAGAGGTAAAGTTCCTGGAGATCCAGTGTCCTAGCGGGGATGACCCGATCATACCATTCCTCCCATTCTGGTATTACTATGGGCCAGCAGTGATGTGGTCGGTTCACTCTCCAGCCTCCCCAATCAAGAACGCCTTCATAAGGAGGCAGTGGTCCTCCAAATGCGGGTACAGAGCTGGAAGCTGATTAGGGGCCTCTTTAAAAATAGGCCCAAGCACATATTCCTGTTGGTCATGGCAACGGGAAATGCAAATGCGCCCATCGATAACACTTTTCTCGCCAGCTTTGTATTTCTCACACTCTTCAGCAATGATCCTCTTTAAAGCTATGGATGGGCTCACGCGCTCCACGACTGGTATCTTCAAGGAGGAAGAAGCCATTGACAGAAGTTTTCAGAGGATGAAGCTGAGACAAAGGGTAAAGAAGATGAGAGATCAATAGAAATAAAGGGTTTGCGTATTGGGCGAGCAAGTAAATTAAAAGCACGAAAGGAAAGGGTTTTTAAATCTTTTTGTCCAAAAGATGCCCAATCAGTTTAAATGGGTAAAATTCATAACAAGTACTGAAGGTACGGATATGAAAAGTTTCTCTCAAGAGTGATCATTTGGGAGGGAAACGTATCTCAAACACTCAGATTGGCTTCGAAATCAAATATTTGGCTTCGAAGCCATGGTTTGGCTCCAAAGCCAGATGACAGACATCCAGCTAGGGCTTCAAAAGTAGGTAGTTGACTTCGAAGCACGTTTCATACCTAAGAGTACAAGAATGCTCAGGTTTTCCTTTGCTTCAGGGGGATTAAAGACTTGCTTTTAAGTTTCTTGTTGAAAATAAAATCCTTTGAAGTAAACTTTGAATTACTCTGCAGCTAGAATTTGTGTGTTTTAAACTTCAAAGTGGCAAAAAACCAATATTTGGTTAAGCGGTGAAAGAACCCAAAGGGACTCACTCAAATAAAGTAGTATAATTCCTAAGGGAAGTTTCCATACGTCAAAACACATAAATTATTTTTTCGAAGCAAAGATAGTTAATTCGAAGCTATTGATTGTGTTAACCATGTGATTGGAATGAGAAGACCTAAGGCAAAGATTGTCAATTTACTCCATATGTTGGAGATATTCAAATTAGGTATCAAATATTCCATTGGAAATGTTCAAATCAGGGTTCGAAGGACAAAATTGGTAAATTTGAAGCTCTAATTTTGTTATAGAATGGTTGCAAGTATGCAATTGGAATATAAAACCAGACCATGTCGAATAAAGAAAGGAAAAAACCTAGCTTTATTGATATGAAAAATAATTACATTAGAAGGCCTTCTTGGCTACAAATTCAAGTTCATAAAAATAAGGAATAGAAAGAATAACAAGGTCATGAAATTTGCCCCGGCAGTGGTCAATAAATTTATGTTCCTTCTTTATTCTGTCCTTTGTCCTATCCAAGCCGGGTTGCTGTAGCTGATATGTTCTTATTTGATGGAAAAGCTGTTCAGCTTTCATTTCGAATTCCATTTCCTTCAATCCTTGTTCCATCTCATCCATATCTAAATCATCCCAGTATGCAGAATCTTTATTCTTGAAGCCATTATATTCATCAATAAGATTTTCTGCTTCGTACTGGGTTTGAATTCAATGGGCCGAGATTCTGTCCAAAGAATTAGTGGTGGCTAAAGAAATTTGGTACCAATAGAGAAGAAGCGGAAGTTGGTCCAAAAACATCTGAAGTTCTGCTTGAGGAATAGGGTTGAGAACGTGACCCCGAGTCATAATGTCACATGCCCATCGAAAGTTCTTAAGAGGAATGTCATCTCCAAGAACATTGAAGGGCAAGTGAGAAAAGGCTGCAAGTAAAAGCTAAGCTTGATATTGCTCAAATATAGTGGGAAGATCTGGAGGTTAGTAGGAAGGAAGAAACTGATTCTCGAAGAGAGTAAGTTTCAGTTCTTCCATCCAGTGAGGATTCTGAGGAAGAGGAGGCGCAGGAGGGCCCACCCCAAAAGAAGAAGGGAACTGGGGATTATTCACATATTCAAGTTAGTTAGAAAAGCAAAGTTTTGCTCTCTTGGCCAAGAATGACGGATTGTATCCTTGTGCTTCCTCTGGACGAGGAGTTGCTCGCACTATCTTCGTAGGCATGGAAGATGTGTACCACGCTACAAGTAAGTTGTCCTCCAGACTACGTTGCCGATTGATGGGTACATAGGGGTAAACCACCACGCTTCGAGCAAAAGAAGGGATAGATAGAGGATCATCGAATTCGATGAATCGATGATGAATTCGCTCCCTTAGTTTGGATTCATCAAGTTTTGGCTAGCTTCCCCAACCAGTAGACCTGGAGGAAGAAAGAGCAGCTGTGTCCCATGCAGAGGTTAGTAGGGTAGAGGAAGAAGCAGCTATGTCCTATGCAAAAGATGGTGAGGTGGAAGAAGAGTTTCCAAGATCCATTTTTGCAAATGCTTGATCCATGGGTTCGTAATTGGCAAACTTTGGATCTAAAGGTTGGTACGTTACAAAAGTTTCCATAACTTGCAGAAATGGAGGAGGATAAATGTAATCAATAAATGCATGGAGATTCTTTCGAGGCCTATAATCATCTTCCATAGACTCTTTGTATGCTCGATCAATGTAAGAAAAGGTTTGTTTGGCCATGAGGACTGTATCAGTCTTTTCAAATGCTCAGATATTGGGAAATGTTCAAGACGTAGAAAAGAATTTAATGTAGTACAAACTTTATAATGATGGACTTTGGTTGCATTTCTAACAAGATGCAAAGCCCATGTACGTCCTAGGACGTGGGTAAAATGCCTTGATCCACTAATATCACCAAGTATTTGATATATTAGTGCGGGGGCTAATGTTGGTTGTATAATTTGTAAAAGCCAATCACAATTCAATACGTGGCATGGAGAGGGCAATTTAGGGAGTTAATACAAGTTTCCAACCAAAGTCAGACACGTGTCAGCCCGTATTGATAATAATGGATTTGTGTAGCACTGGAACAATCGAGGGATATAGGGTGATGTGGCCTAACGGTTACTCACAAAGTTTAAATTCAAAATTAGGAGGGAAGCCTAACTACAAAGGTGGCATAGTGGAACTGACTGTGAGAGAGCATGTTCAGCAATCATGGAAGGACATTCGACGGTTAGAAGCCCACTTCGACGGTTATCATTGAAAAATATAAATAGCGGAGAAGGCCCTAGAATGAAGGATCCAGACTCAGATCAAAAAACCAGTTTTATTTACTTTGTTTTCCCTTCCAGTTTTTACAGTTCTTTACATTTTTGTACTTCAAATTCCTATACTGCACTTCATTCATAGGAGTAGTTTCAAATAACTTGTTTCTATAAACCTCTACAAGGATGGGTCAGATCATTGTAAGTTTTTCATTTTACTTAATGAAATTCTGAAATTATTCTTCACTTAATTGTTATTTACTAAATTCTCCTAAACAAGCTACCAGTAAAAGTCCTTTCTATTGAGGTTGAGAGAACTAAAACACAATCGCCTGATAATTGGTTGGCAATTAATCGTCTATAAGGACTGGTTGATCCTTGCTGGCATGCTTAAAATTATAATATTGACCTTCGAAAGCCAAAAAGCCAACAGAAATAAACAATTGTAATGATCGAACTAAGACCCATAATGGGTCTCATCACGTACAAAAAGTAGTGACTGTTGTCTTTTGCGCAGAACAACCACCTGAATTTCGATTTTTATGGTTCTTTGTTATAACCAATTTTGGTGCATGCTATAATTTTGTGGTTCTTGGTTATAACCAATTGTGGTTGTTATTTTTGTTACAGCTCAAGAGGCATTTGACTCAAGTAATATTTGATTACAACTCATTTTGGTGTTTGTTATGACTTGGTTATGGTTCATTGTAGTATTAGTTATGACATATTGTGATTATTATTTTAATTATGAATGAAAAAATGTTTTGTTATATCTCAAGTAATGTTTAGTTATGACCATTATGATTTTTTTTTATTTTAATTATGATATAAAGTGATTTAGTTAGTAATATTTATGGTATTAACACCACAAATTGTTTACAACTTACATATAGCCCATATCACAAAAAAAAGGTGTATTGCAGGACACAAATATGTAAATTTCACCAACCATTATAGCGATTCTAGTTTAGACCCAACCCATTTGATATTTTGGATTCAAGTTTATTGGATCTGTACTGTTGTTCTGGTCTTATTCCTCTTCTCCCTCCTAGAAATTGCCCATTGGGGTGTGTTGGTCATGTTTGAAACGGTTTGGTAGCTCATTTTTTCAACATTTTGGTTGCCCAGATTATGACCTTTGCACTCGAGCGATCTTTGCAAACTCTCAGTATTTTTGTAGATCTGCAAAATTACTGGGAGAGTGTATTCTACGCTCGAGTAGTGCTTTCTCGGCTCGAGCGGTCTTAGCTTGAGCGGCCTTTCTTGCGTTAGAGCGTTGGTTTGTTATCTGCAAAACTACTGGGAGTGTGTATTCTATGCTCGAGCGTCACTTTCTGCACTTAAGCGGTGATGCCCTTTTTCATTGTGTCTTGGCGCTTGAGCGTCACTTCTTGCGCTCGAGCGATGATTATTTTTGTGTCTGGACGCTAGAGCGTCACTTCTTGCACTCGAACGGACTGTGTGTATATCAGTTCGTAAAAGACACTTTTTACATTACTTTTTCATCTTTTTCTCTCTCTAAACATTTCAAAACCCTAAATCTAGAGCTCCTCTCTCTAGAACTTGCTATCTCTCTCTCTCTCTCTAGAAATACACTTAGATCTACCCATTTCTCCACCATATTCCCTTTGTCAAAAAGGTAGAGCTCACCTAGAGCTCTGTTTTCATTCGAATAGAGTTGGGTTTCGGCTTCCTTGAGGTTTTTCCACTCTTTCCTTGGTCTTCTAGCTTCGAGGTAGGGATATTCTACACTCTTTTATGACTTTTAACTTAGCTATTTATTTTTCATAAACAATATTATGACTTTGGAGGATTTTGAACAAATCTAGGGTTTTGATTTGAAATCAAAAGAGGGGTTTTCAAATGGATGTATGGAAAATGGTTATGGGAGTGGAAATGGAGGATGAGTAGTGGCTAAAGTATTGATTTCATACTTGAAAATTTGGAAGAAAGAGGAGTTTTGCCCTAAATGTCTCAAATATTCATTTTGCATAAATAAATGGAATTGGAGTTGGAAATGTGAAATTGGATGGATATTGATATATATAGTGGAGTTTGATATGTATTGTTACTCACCTCGAAATTTAAAAATTTTATCTGTATTGTAGATTTTATATCTGTTTAGAAATATTTGTTTTGGGCTATCGATGAAAGATAGCTATGATTGTTGTAAAAATTGTGTGAGGATTAGGTGAATTGAAACTAATTTCTCATCCATGTCCATCGAATATTGTTGCTCATTTAATACATTGCAATTGTATGTAATTTCGAGAAAAATTGGTGAAAGTTGGAAAGAAGTGTGTAACACCAAACTAAGTGGCATGTGTGTCTAGGGTGAAAGTCTCGAAAAACGAGCGTATACATGGGTGTCAATTCCCGCGGACGAAATATCTGTAAAATGGCAATAGTAGCGCTTGTATAGGATACGTTTATATGGGTACCGTTTGATGGTTTCCCGTAGATGAAGTATCCGTGAAAGGTTGTATCGGTTGAGAATTTCCCCCTTGTTTCCTATGGTAAAGGGCATGATTTGAGAATTGTGATATAAATTGAGCATGACATGATTTTGAGAAAGAAATGTAAGCCGTTTTGACATGGACATTGCATATGTATTTCACCCTTATGTCTTTGTGAAGATTCATAAATGGTGTTAGATTATCTCTATTGGGCTTTGGCTCACCCTATTTGGGGGAAATCATTTTTAGGTGCTGGTGATATGCCTCCACCAAGGACTTAGCTTGCGAGGATTGTAGAGCTGAAGGCTCAGTTTTGTTCTTTTGTATTCACTTTTATACAAGCCTAGGGCTTTATTTGTATTGAGCTTAAGACTCACTTTTGATGTACCCAAGCCTTGACTTGGAAAAATGTAAGTTTTTAGGGCATATGATTATCTATTTGACTTTTATTTCTTTTTACAATTTCATAACGCATGTTGTAGATGCATGATATGCTATTTATGAATGGGGACTTGGATTAGTCTCTAAAATTCCCATGAAAATTAAGATCAAAGTGCATGGCAATTAAAAGCACTAACTCGCGAACTATTGTCCAATACCAGTGCTCTGTGTGTGTCATGTTAACCTTCAGTACAAAGAGTCTAGTTCAAGACCTAGTTCACTATGATTCTTTAGAGGGAAACTGTTATCACTAAGTGAGATTCAAGTCCGGAAGACACCTACACATATTACACAGTTTATGTTGCCTATATTATATATCATTTCAATTATAGTTTTAAAATGTGGGGGGTATTTTTTTATATATTTTGTGAAAATATTAGTAATTTATTTTTATTAAAAGTGGGGAATTGGTGGGATATTTTAATAAAAAATAATAATATTAAATACTAAATTATTTAACTATTACAAAAGGTTTTATGTCATATATTATTACAATAATAAGTCTATCACAGTAATATATTATTACAGTAATAAGTCTATCATATTTAGTGTGTTTTAATTCTAAAGAGGATTAATTTCATTGACTACAAAAATTCCTATATAATCCTATGGTGTAGACTCGACTTTCTTCGCCCCCCCTTTCAGATAGCTCGAATTGGTCCTACAGTTCGAACTCCTGTCACGGTTCTGAATCTAATCTCACAAAGTGCAATGTAAGACTGATAAACACCAAAGAGTCCAATCCGACAAATCATTTTGGAAAATCGATTTTAAATCAAATAATGCCAAAATTAGACTGTTTTTCCAGATTACAGAGTTACCACCTAAATATTTTATTTTTGAAAAATTTAGGAAACCCTGACTCGTGCCGAAGGCGACGTGTCCGTCATCACCAACGTTGCCTCAGCTTGGAAACTTAGGTACAAGAGGGGAAGGTCCTGAAATGAACACCCCCGCTCGCCCGATGAAAGATCGACTTCTACTAATCATGATATGTTGTTTTATAAACACATGTGTTCTTGTTCTGATTATTAGCTAACTTTACTATGTGACGCACACAAGCAAGTATAGACTAAGTCGCAAGACTTGGAACCAATTCAACTTATGTTTTCTTTTGAAAATGGTTTGAATTTGCCACCTTCAAGTGGGCTTAAAAACATGATTTGCCACTTCGCAAAGTGGGCTTAAAACACACATTTATTGAATTGTTCAAATTCAAGCAACAAAGCCTTCATCCACATGCATTCATGCAGTTTAGCAAATAAGTACATAGCCTCATGGCAAGCATGAGAAGCATGGCATTATGGCAATCACACTCATGCAAGTATGCTAAAGCATAAAACTCACCGAGTACTCCAAGCCAAAACAAAAACTAGTTAGAAACAATGCATGATCCTAACTATGTTAAGATGCCTAATGCAACACATGCAACATGAAATTAATAGGCTTGGCTACTAAGATGGCATATGAATGCAACAATTTGATAACATGCTTTGAAACACGTATTCAAATAAGTATTGAAATACGATGCAGTTTGACTGATGTGCCGAGCCTTGGTGTATGCAATACGAATGAATGATGCAAATATGCAAGCATAAGGTATGCTAATTAAAATGACCCTAAACTAACCATCGAAAGCGGTTAAATAAAAGGGAGAAAGACGTGGGGTTGGATGACATGCACATACGCATGCACACTTATTACAACATTGCGCCCTTGCGAAGGAGGGTTCGAATGAATAAGCTAAGCTGATCTAAGCTAAGCTAAGCTAATCAAACTAATCTAATTAAACTAATTAGACTAATTATTACACAACAAAATAAAGAAATAGCTAAGCTAAGCTACTTAAGTATTACAACACTTAACTAATTAGCAAACTAATTAATTGAATTACAAATTAATGCTTACTAAACATGTAAAGCCCTAACTACACTGCCTCAGCTATGCTTTGGAAAGTAGACGATGCATGCGCTCGGTTTTCGCCCCGAAAAGCCTTCTAGTTTGCTCTTGAAAGTCTCTGTTTGCAGGGTTGACTACACTCCAGAACCTTCTGCTCCACCTTACCAAACCAATGCTGAGGACTGCACCAGTGGCCTGCCGGCCATGAATGCTTGCTGCCGGCCCACTGCCGGCAAAAAATGGGCCATGACGGCCAAGGATGAAGTACTGCCGGCCATCAGTGAGCCACTGCCAGCCACTGGTGTGTTGAATCACCATATTGCAAAGAGCACAAACAGAGGAAAATGGAGGGTTTTCCAAGGATATGTTTGTACTGTGCCCCTCCTTATCATATCAAAACGTCAACGGAGTGGCACTCTTGGATCCAAAACCCCCAATCAAGCATTTTCAATGCATGATGGCCAAAGTTCCAAGTTGTACACTTTCAATAAATACACAAAAACAAGACTCAAGACCACTACCTTGTCACGAATGGTCAAAGGCAATGGAGACAAAGGAGACTGGTTCATTTCATCACTTTGAGTATAAAATGCTCCAATTTACCTTGTGTTCAATATCACGTCCGATTGAACACATGTAATGCAAATACAAATGCTTATCTTGTTTATGTTTTACTTGTCCAATTTTGTTTACACATTTTATATTACCAAACCATTCTTTAACGGGTTAAGTCCAAGGTGAGTGTCCTCTAATGAAAGAGGGGTCAACCAAGGGATGATTTAAGACATGAGAGAGATCATGCCGTTGGTTAGTAGAAACCCTCAAAAGAGGATTAAAACCATTAAGCACAATTCTTAATCTCAAGCTTAAACACAACCCCAAGGCTAACCAACCCTCAAAACAAATGAAAAAGTGAAGAAACGAGGGAGGTTGTAGATATTTCAGTGCTGAAATGGCATGAAAAATTATACTACCACATGCAAGCAACTCATGCACAACATGTTCAAAAGCCAAAAACACTAAACTAGTAAAGAGCACTACATTATAGCCATGCAATATAAAGCTCAACTGACCATACCAGCTCAGAACAGAGTTAAAATACGCCAAAACAGTGGCTAAAACTTGCTGAGATTAAGGCACAAAAGGCTAGAAAAACATGCTCACATGTTAGGCTACAAACAAGACTCAAGAGCAACTCTAAAAAGTAATGAAAGAGTGAAGCAAATGAGCATGTGACAGAGCTATGAACACTAAAATTACATGTAAAATGACACTTCAACATGCAAACATCTCAAGCAAATCAAGTTTAGAGGCCTAAAATGCCAAGCTAGTAAAGCCATTTGCACTATAACCATGCAAGACAAGGCTCATATGACCAAGACAGTCCAAAACAGAGTTAAATCATGCCAAATCAGTAGCTAAAACATGCTGAGATCAAGTCACAAAAAGGTAGAAAAGCATGCTCACATGTTAGGCTATCTACACTTGCAAACAAGACACAAGGAGGGGAGGCCACCCCCTCCTATTTTAGACCTCAAAACAAAGCTTTTACCACTGAAAATCCCCTGGAATTCAGTGGATAAAAGAGCCAAAAAAGTTGTTTTAAAATCTTTGAAAGATGACACAACACTTTAATAAACAAGCTACAAAAAGGGTGGACTACCCCTAACTCAAATCAAACCTCAAACCACCATTTTAGATCATAAAAATAGAGATTTTAGAGCTTAAAACCAGCCTCAAAACAACATGCAAAGGTGGCCAAACTAGTAATTAAATTAGACTTAAAATACAAGTATTCTACCTCTTTGAAGACAAGATGCTATTTAGGCAACAAAGGCAAGTCAAACCAAGCTAATATTCTCTTCTAGACCTCAAATAAGACCTCAAGCAACCTCAACACAATGGTGATCAAGTTTGATCAAGAGCTCATAAGCAAAGTGTAGAGAATTTAGGCTTTAAGGCAAAATATTTAGAGAGAGAGGATTCTAGAGAGAGAGAAAGATAGAAATTTTTTTGTCTTCAGAATTTCCAACCTTGAGCATGCAAGAGGAAGGCTTCTATATATAGAAGATACAAAATCCTCTCAAAGAGATCCAGACATACACATGCAAGCAGATGGCTCAACCTGTGAAAACTACTGGCACAAAATATCAGAAAATATCTACTGATACACTGGTGGCTGGCCGGCCATCATGGCCGGCAGGGGCACATTAATGGTCGGCAGGCCAAAATCCATGGCCGGCAGTGCCTTAACATTGTTGGCAGTGCATCAAGAATAACATGATGGAAGGACCAAAACATGGTCAAAAAATGAGATAGAATTGATGCAGGGTTTAGAAAGCCCAAACCTGTGGCATTCCGCCGCGAAGTTCGACCGCTCGACAAGCAATCAAACTTGTCACTGGATGTACCTGCAAAAACATCGAAGTCTTGAGGACGGTCAAAAATAGGGTGTCTACAGTTGCCCCTCTTTGACAGAACTCAGAGTCACGAAGATGACGTGAGTGAATGTCAAAGCCCAGAGACAACTCATTTTGACAAGGCCACAAGACTTAGACTGACATTCAAGATAACAATATATAGATACGCCTGCAGGATGGGGCAAGATGCAAGAGCATAACTTATGATCATGCAATGAGGCTGTAATGAAGCATTTAAATGCAAATGTTATGCAAAGAAAATGCCACATTTTAAGCAAACCAACGAGGTACAGTAATCTCACACATGAGAAGAAGTAAGCAAATAAACACGCCACGCGTGAGAATCACAAGTCAAACCGCATTTCATGCAGAAAGGATGTAAGAAAATTATGCAATCTTAACCGCGCCTTATGCAGGAAAGGCTAAGAGCGACTGTCGGGCGCACTCGAAGGCTTAAACAAAACACATCCTAGCGCGTCACACACGAGAGGAGAAAAAGAAGTGGTAAAAACACCGGATGGTGGTATAAACATCGGAACATGTCCCAATGTTTCTGACCAAGACAAGATGGTATAAGCGTCAGACGCACATCCAAACGCTTCTAACCGAGGAGTGGTATAAACATCGGGCGTACGTCCCAATGTTTCTAACCAAAGAAAGGTGGTATAAGTGTCGAACACACGTCCTAAACGCTTCTAATCGGGGAGTGGTATAAACATCGGGCACACATCCCAATGTTTCTAACCAAAGAAAGGTGGTATAAGCATCGGACACACGTCCCAAACGCTTCTAACCGGGGAGTGGTATAAACATCGGGCACACGTCCCAATGTTTCTAACCAAGACAAGATGGCATAAGCGTCGAACACACGTCCAAACCCTTCTAACCGGGGAGTGGTATAAACATCGGGCAGATGTCCCAATGTTTCTAACCAAAGCAAGGTAGTATAAGCGTCAGAGACATGTTCCAAACGCTTCTAACTGAAACAAGGCTTCAAAGGAGGGGGTAGGATTGACCTTACCCGGAATCCCTGAATGAACCATACAGACTATATCGTCTGGTTGCACCACCTTTGAATGGACCGTACATAATCGTGCCTCTCAGAAGAGTTGCAATATGTCAAAAAGGATACACCTTGTTCAAGCTGATGAGCAATGACCACCACGCACTAGAAACGCAATTTTGAGCTTTCGCGAAGGCATTCTGAATCAAACTTTAAGCATACCTTGCATTTATTGGAATCCAAGGACACAAATTAAAGCCAAGGAGGCAGGGGAAGATTATGGAAGCCTGCCGGCCATCAGGGGAGGCCGTCGGCCACCTGCCGGCCACTGGTGGTTCCTGCCGGCCACCAATATGTTGCTGCCGGCCATTGATGTGCCACTGCCGGCCATCGATGGCAGATTTGGGCATTTTCGACCTTTCACGCTTGGATCTTTAAAAACCAGTGATGCCACTTTATTTCCTCACAAACCCATGTCCGAAATTCTTCTTCTTTGCTCTCTAGGTGCTCCTTTTCTCTAGATCCACGCGTTCTATGCGTTTTCCAACACCCTAAAAACATTTTCTTCACAAAAACCCTCTAGTTCTCTTTACTTTGAACTGATCAGAATTTGATTTTGACGCTTCTTTCCTCATTTCCACCATTCTAGGCTCATTCCCCTCGAGTTTCTCTTAAGGTTAGTACACTTTTCCCAGCTTTAACTTTCTTTGACTTTTTCTCTCTCCTAGGGTTGACTTTTTCAAAGTTTCTCCATTTTTCCTCATTTTTCCTTACTTTTACTTCTCTTGCATCTATTTCAGATGGTGGATGATGTCCCTCATGAAGAGGCTATCCCCGAGCTTCCTCTAGTAGAGTTTGAGGCAGACTTTGAGGCCGAGCCGGAGCTATTACTGCCGAGGATACGCCCATTCGATCCAGCGAGGTACCATCTTAAGACTTATATAGTGCCTACCGCAGGAGGCATCAAAGCCTTTACCGACTTCGTTGAGGATGTGCCAGATGACCTTCTACTGAGAGAGCCAGCGTCTCATTTGTCGGCCATCGCTGTAGAGGTACGAACACTATTTTTCTGCAGTACTACCCTTAACTGTTTGCATTTTTTTGCACTGTTTTGATCTGATTTCATCTCATAAACTACCTTGATCTGACTGTATCTCATACATTACTACTTTATATTCAACTGTACTTTCATTTTTTGATTTGCTTGCATCTCATGCATTACCACAAGACGGATCCCGCTCCTTTAGAGGCTTCGGTACGACGACCTCTTGGAGACTGGTACGGTGAGCTCCCAGTTAGGGTTCGCGACATTACTGATGAGACATGCTTTGGTCTCTTCTGCTCTAGCCTGACTCGGGTCGTAGCGAGTCGTCCTCTCTTAGGGGCTTTAGTGGAGAGGTGGTGGGATACCACCAACTCTTGCTATTTCTTGACCACGGGAGAGATGACAATGACTCATTACGACTTCGCCATGATCACCGGCTTGGGTGTAAGGGGCGATCCGATCTCTCTCGACCCTGATATGGGAGAGTGAGAGGTAGCATGGGCCGCACTGCTTGAGGCACACCCACCGACACTCCGGTCAGGCATGGTCTGGTATAGCTGGTTTGAGGAGCAGTTCAGGGGGTCTGAGCCCGAGACAGTCGAGGAGACAGAGCAGTACGCCAGGGGCTTCCTTATGTTCCTTTTCGGTACCACCCTATTTTTGAATAGGTGGAATATCGTGGGCCTATATCTGCTGAGCGCCTTGGTAGTGCTCCAGTGAGTTTAGTTCTATGACTGGGGTGGAGCTGGCCTCACCACTTTGTATGGATACATGTGCTCGACTTCTCCCATGAGTGGAAGCTTGATCGGTGGCTACTGGCGGGCTTGGGAGGTACACAGCTTAGTTCCCCATTTTCGCTTTACATTTTCTGCTTAGCATTTCTTGCTTTACATTTGTTCAACACATATACCTTCTGCTCTGCATTTTCTGTATCTGCTTATACCCTGTATGCTTTCTGCTTTGCATTTTCTATATCTGCTTATAAACTGTATGCCTTCTGCTTTGCGTCTGTATCTGTTCATACACTGTATGCTTTCTGCTTTGCATTTTCTGTATCTACTCATACACTATATTAATCACACTTTCCCTGCAGCTGTGGGTGTACGCATACTTCCCAGCTCTTGCTCCCGAGCCTATAGAGGAAGTCTCGGCGATAGTCTCGTTTTCTCGGGTATATGACGGCCAGTTTCACCGTAGGACCCGGGAAAACTTCATGTTTTTCCGCCAGTACTTCGACGTGGTTGCAGCGTACGAGGTAACCCAAAACAAAGTTATTCTGCTTTTCAATCAACTTGATACACCCAGTAATTAATTGACAGCGACTAATCATCTATTCTTTCTCTTATTTTCAGATCACATGGCAGCCGTGGTACGCGATACCATCGGGGTTTCGATTCTAGTATGACACAGCTAGGGTCATCACTCGCCATCATATCCTTCTCGAGGGCTCGATCTGCCTACTACATTGACTTGCTGGCAACCCACAAGAGAGACTTATTAGATTCCCATTGAGCCCGCACCAGCTGGTCACAAGCTTGTTGGAGTTTGAGGCCCGACCCCGGTATGTACCATACTTAACATTTTGCGCATTCAGTTCATTTCAATCATGCTTTATAGACCACTGATCATCTCAACACATTTACAGACATCCATAGAGTACACCGGGTAGGCCCTTGAGCTAGCGGCTTCTCTGATAGGGATGGTTCAGACGAGCATGAACCTGCTCAGCCTCTACAGGATTTCGGTAATTTCTTTCAGTTTGCACTTCATGCCATAAGATTCTCTACTGACGCATTAGCATTTTAACTGTAACCTGCTCCAAAATACACTGATCTGATTCATTACATCAAAACACTGCATAGATACTCTACTTCCATACACGGCATACATACACTGCATCCATACACTGCATCTGATATACACCACAACTAACGTATTCTGACAAACTGCCCTTTTCAGATCCATTTTCAGACCGTAGCTCCACCGAATGCCACAGTAGGAGCCGCAACAGGACCTTCAGTACCTCATCGAGCAGCAGAGAGGCGAGGGAGATAGGCTCCGACACGCAGCCGAGGTAGAGCTAAGGGCATCCGCGGCGAGAGTGGCCCCTCAGAGCCCATTCTAGACAAGGATAATGATGAGATGAGCGAGGATTAGGGTGAGGCAGCGAGTCCACAGTCAGAGTCATCTGAGGATGGAGACGACGATGCCGGCTAGGATTCTGCTAGCGGTGAGGCTGGAGAGACGGAGGAGGGTTCCAGTTCAGACTCTAATTCAGATTCAAACAGCGGTGCCGACGAAGATAGTGCTTTAGAGTCCGCTCCGCCGAGGAAGAGGACGAAGAGAGCCTCTCGAGCTTGAGGTGGCCGGCGTCGATTTAGATGCTTTTTGCTTTGTTTTCTTTTTGCTAGTAGTGTTAGCACATTGTACAACTTTAGGCAGTTTTATTTTCCTTGTAAAACTTGTACTCTTTTGCAAAAAGTGACCATGATTGGAATGAAAACTCAGCTTTTGATTTAAAAAGTGTTGCATTTTGCATTCTGAGCATCGCATAACATCGCACAGCATGAAAATAAGATTGATCTTTTTGAAAATTTCACATTCTAATGATATTGTCTTAATCAGGGAGTGAACCAATCAACTACTGAAAGAACAAAACAACTCAATAAATAACACAAGGTCTTGACAGGCTAATCAATGTAAATACAACTCGATAAGCAAAACAAGGACTTGATAAACAACATAAATACAACTCAATAAACAAAACCAGACGATTACAAATTAAATAAACATGCTCAAACCCCCAAAAGACCAAAAAACAAGACCTCAAAAGATGCCAATAACAGAATACAACTGCTGAAAATAACTGAATCTTCACAAAGGAGGTCAGTGAGCATGAAAGGGAGGCTGCCGGCCATGGAGGATGGTCTGCCGGCCATCATTTCCCCTCTGCCGACCATCAATGTGCCCCTACCGGCCATTGATGAGCCTCTGTCGGCCATCAATAAACCATGCCGACCATCAATGAGCAGAACCTCCAAAACGTTGACACCTAGCCTCCACTCACTGCCTTATCTTCTACAAAAGCTCCAGCTTCGTGGTTTCTTCATTCCAGCTCTATTTTTGCCCCAAATGGAGCCATTCTTCACTGAAAAACTCTCCAATTGGATTGCGACTTTAGATGGCTCGGAAAAGATGAATTTCTAAAATTTTGTGATAAATGCACTATTCTCGCTGAGTCGTACTCCGCTGTGTTTTCCATTCCTTCTTGTCGCGATTAGATGTTGGAATTCGATTACACATGTTTTTAGCTTCAGGGGACAAGAGATATGTCCCACAATCGAAGAATTTCAAGTTTTGATAGAATCCCAGCATGATGAGGAAATCTTGCCCCATTCCTGTTTTGGACACATCCAGGCTTTAGGAAGAATGTGTGGGTTCACTTTACACAATGCCCGATCTTTAGTTCACAACGGGGAATTGGATATTCCCAGTTTGGTTCATCGGTTTTCTAATGCCAGTGACCGTGGCGATCGTCTCTGGTAGAGTTTTCGATAACATGCCCTCTGCTTGTGTATGTTGGCTCATTTTCTTCTTGCCCCTGGCTTCAGAGGGTCCAACATTCGCTTGATCGAAGTGGCCCAAGGCTTGAAAGAGGGCAAGAGCTGCATTGGCTTGACACTAGCCGAGACTTTGATGGGCTTGGATGCTTTCCATCACCGAGAGACAACCAAATTCGCAGGAAGTCCACTACTCTTACAAGTAATGTTTCCCACCATTCTCACATATGTTTCTCACATCACTTGGCACTCAGGCTACATTTTTCTCTCAAAACTGTTTCTCACTTTTTCTCTCCACATACACCTCTCTATTCTCTCTTATTTTTCATCCCTCCCAAATATGGCTCATGGACAGGTTGAAAGTAGTGGACTCTTGTCCTGCATATTCGGCACGTGGCTATTTCTTTCACCAACGGCTAGTTGATTTCTCGAACGAGGGGTGGTGGTGCCACTAGATGTGCAACTGTTCTGCTACTGGCATTGCTTGGCATTGCCCTTGGTTTGATCTGCCTGAGATGAGCTACAACATGTCCCGGCAGCCTGGCATTCAGTTGATTGGCTTAACACACTGTGTCTTCTACTTTCCATTTCGGTTCCGGTGTCAGTTCAGACAGAACCAAACTTGCCCAGAAGAGGGGGTAGAGTACCTGGCTTCATTTTTGATTCGAGATTCACAACTAGTTCGATACCTCACTGCATGGAGGACAAGAGAACTTCTGGCTTCCGCTCCCAATTTTAGTTATGCCCTTTCTGGCAAATGCATAGCTTGGCTTGAAGATGAGGCACAAACCGAGCCTACTTTGGCATCTGAAGCTTCCACAAGCTCTGGGAGGGGACGTAGGAACACCTGACTTAACTATGCCCCAAGTTTATTGCTTTGATCTGTACTTTCAAGTTTTTCTTTTGAATGTAATAAAAAGTAACTTTGATTTGTATCAAGAGTCAGAGAACTCTGTATTGAAATCAATGGAATTGAAGGTTGTGGGTACTAAAAATTTTCCTTTTGGTCCAAAAATGGTCTAAGTTGTAAAAAGATTAATTTGAACAAAATCAACTTTTATTAAAACTTTTCAAAACCATTTTTGATAAGGATCACAACTGGACACACCCGGAATCTATCCTTGAGATGTACAACCACAAATCCAACAACTGGAAAGTTGCCCCTTGTCTGAATAGCACTGCACTGCAATGCACTGAACTGTAACCAGTTCTCATAGTGAAGACCACAACTGAACTCTTGGATGCAGAAAAGACAAAGATGACCAAAACAATTACTTGGACACAGTTGATTTGGAAGTGTTTATTGCTGGACTTCAGAATGAAGTTGCCTACGTATCCCAAAGATGGGAATCAAGCCTTACGTAGTTCGGTTCAGGTTCACTCGAGTATTAACACTCTCCTTTTGCGCTCTAACATTTGCCAAGGCCGCCCTTTTCTAGGTTTTCAACCTTGCGAGCTCAATTTTTCTTATTTCAAATTTTTTGTGCTCTAACTTTTGCCTAGGTCGCCCTTTTGGGTTTTCGGCCTAGCGAGCCACTCAGGGGCAATATGTCTTTAACTTGTCCATGTTGATTGGTTGGGAGAATTCGAGGCCATCTAAGTCCATAAGAATGTTAGCTCCACCCGACCAAATAGATTTGATGCTATAAGGACCAGTCCAATTAGATCTGAACATGCCCCTAGGGTCATGGATAGGAGCTCGGTTGTCTTTGAGCACCAAATCCCCTTTTTTCAAATTCTTAGACTTAACTTTCTTGTTGAAAGCCCTAGCGATTCTACGTTGATAACGTTGGACATGGTACAGTGCTTTCAGCCTTCTCTCGTCGAACAACATTAGTTCCTCGAACCTGCTCTGCTGCCAATCCGCTTCTGTTATCTGACACCTTGCCATAACCTGCAGTGACGAAATCTCAACTTCAATTGACAGAACAACTTCTATCCCATAAACCAGAGAATATGGAGTTGCCCTAGTAGATGTTTGAATTGATGTTCTGTAGCCCCAAAGAGCAAATAGTAGCTTATCTGGCTAGTCCCTATAGGTTTTCACCATCTTCTATAGAATGTGCTTGATGTTCTTGTTGGTGGCCTTGACACCTCCGTTGGTTTGCGGTCAATATGTGGTTGACTTATGAATAGCCAGGTTGTATTTCTCCAACAAGTTGAACACTTCTTTCTTAAAGTGGGAACCATTGTCCGAGATGATCTCATTTGAGACCCCATAACGACAGATGATATTATCCCTGATGAACTTGGCTACGTGTGACGCTTTTAGCACTGCGTAGGATTGGGCCTCGACCCACTTTGTAAAGTAGTCTATCACCACCAGGATGTACTCATGCCCGTTTGACCCCTTCGGAGTAACTGCCCTAATAACATCAATTCCCCAAACTGAAAACGGCCACGGTGAAGTCATGTTGTACAGCTTCGACGGCGAGATGTTCATGCGATTTGCATGGATCTGGCATTTGTGGCATCGCCGAACAAAACCAGTACAATCCTCCTCCATGGTTGACCAGTAGTAACCCTGTTTGAGAATTTTTTGAGCTAGTATTACCCCACTTATGTGCGATCCACACTCTCCTCCGTGGATGGCCTCCATTAGGCGTTTCGACTCTTCTTCATCAACACACAGCTTGTGCATTCGCAGATGGCCTCGTTTGTATAATTTACCCCTGCAGATGGTAAACTGAGCAGCCATTTGCCGTATTGCCCTCTTGTCTTTGGTATTTGCCCCTAGTGGATAAACCTCATTTTTCAAGAAGTTCTAGATATCATGATACCAGGGGTTCTAATCTTGTACTTCATCTATCGCGGCGATTAACTCGTAAGCCGGCACATACCTTTGTTCAATAATGATTGGACGCATCCAGACTCCCAAAGGGATGTCTATCATGGAAGATAGAGTTGATAAAGCGTCAGCAAACCTATTGCTCTCTCTTAACAGATGCGTGAAGGTTAGCTTCTCAAACCTAGGAATCAGAACGTCCAGGGTTGGTGATAGATTTTCATCCTTTCTTCTTTAACCTTCCAGTCTCCTTTCGCTTGAGATACAACCAGGTTCGAGTCTCCAATGACATCCAACCATTTTGCCCCTAGTTCCAGGGCGACTTCCAAGCCAGCGATGCATGCCCCGTATTCTGCTTTGTTGTTCGATACTTTGAACCGGAGTTTGAAAACTAAAGGTATGTGGGAATTGTTGGGCGCTATCAGCAACACCCCTATCCCATACCCGTACTGGTTAGATGCTCCATCAAAGTACATAGTCCAAATCTCTTTTTCAAGTTGAAAAATAGCCTCATCTGGGAACAGATACTCTACTACTTCATGTCCATCCACTGGGTGATCGGCTAGGAACTTCGCTACCGCTCTCCCCTTCACAGACTTGCGAGTCATGTACTTCAAATCAAATTCGGAGAGAAGAAGCAACCAAAGGGCTAGCCTACCCATAAGTGCTAGTTTCTCGAAGAGATATTTGATGGGATCCAATCTCGAAACCAGAATTACGGAGTGAGCTAACAGGTAGTGCCTCAACTTCCTGCTAGCCCATACCAAGGCCAAGCAGGCCTTCTCTAACGGAGTGTAACGGATCTCATATTCCAGCATCATCTTGCTCAGGTAATAGATGGCCTTCTCCACTTTATCCTCAGATTCCTACGCAAGCATGCAGCCCATTGTCGTGTCGGTTACTGACAGATACAAAATCAACGGCTTCCCCGGTTCTGGCGGTGACAGCACAAGTGGGTTCTGTAGATACTGTTTGATCTGCTCAAAAGCAACCTGGCATCGGTCATCCCATTGGAATTTCTTTCCTTTCTTCAGGAGACCAAATAGTGGTTCACAAGTCAAGGTTAATTTTGTAATAAACTGTCTTATGAATTGTACTTTACCCAGAAAGCCTCACACCTCCTTTTCAGTCCTTGGTGGTGGCATTTCTAAGATGGCCTTAATCTTGGAAGGATCGACTTCGATACCCCTTTGTGTAATGAAGAACCCTAGCATTTTCCCTGCTGTGACACTAAAAGTACATTTATGCGGATTCAGTCACAACCGATATTCTTTGATCCATTAGAAAAATTTCTTCAAGGTAGTATAGTGGCCCTCTCTTTCCTTGGACTTGACAATCATGTCGTCCACGTACACCTCAACCTCTTTGTGGATCATATCATGCAAGATCGTAGTTGTAGCCCGTTGATAAGTAGCCCCAGCATTTTTCAGACCAAAGGGCATCACCCTGTAGCAGTAAGTCCCCCACCGTGTGGTGAAGGCAATCTTCTCCCTATCCTCGGGTGCCATCAAGATCTGGTTGTATCCGAAAAACCCATCCATAAAGGAGAGCAATGCATGGCCTGCGGCGAAGTCCACCAATTCGTCGATATGTGGTAGAGGAAAGTCATCCTTCGGACTAGCTTTGTTCAGATCTCTGAAATCCACACACACCCGAATTCTTCCATCTTTCTTCGGCACCGAAACAATGTTGGCCAACCAAGTAGCATACTCAGATACTAGCAAGAACCCTGCATCTATCTGCTTGGTGACCTCTTTCTTGATTTTCAGAACCCAATCTGGGCGTATTCTCCGAAGCTTCTGCTTGACGGGTTGGGCCTCAGGGTCAAGAGGGATCCGGTGTTGTACAATCTCAAGATCGATTCCAGGCATGTCATCGTAGGACCACGTGAAAGAATCTTTGAAATCCTTTAATTAAGCAACTAAGCGCTCGCATTCCTCCGAAGACAACGTAGACCCGATCTAGACCAGACGCGGATCCTTCTCTGTACCAACATTAATTGAGGTGATTTCGTCAACCAGGGGTTTTACAAACCTCTCCTCCTCTCGATCAATCAAATGTTTCAAAACCGAAGAAATTTCTTCCTCGTCGTTTTTATCAACGTTTTGAAAGTCCTGATTAATGTAGTAAACAAGTGGCACAAAAAAGTACTCAGAAAAGCAGCGGTACCATTCTCATTCACAACTTCTAGTTTGTCCAATTCCTCAGTTACAACCGACTCAAAAGAAAAGGAAAAAAATGACCTAGACAAAACAACGACATCCGGGTTATTAACCCCAGGAATACCGGACTCTGACTCAGAAGAACTAGAATCTAATTCCGACTCCACAGACTCTGTGGAATCAGATCCCGGTTTACTACCTGATTCAAAATTGTTGGACGAAAAGCCTTCCTTGAACTGCCAAATGAGGGAGGGTGCGATAGATGCATCCAGAATGCCGAAAGAAGGGCCCACAGCCGATTGATCTTTAATCATGGAAACAGAGAAGTCATCCCCCAAGCTCTCTGGTGTGACTTGAGGATCCGAGAGGAGACAAGCTAGCGCTGCTCCTATCTCGAGTTCTGTGCCATCGGACTCATCCTCTATGCACTGTTTAGCCTCAGCTGGTAGGTCCGTCTGCTCTTCTGCAACTTCATCCCCTTGCAACTGTAGGTCGAAAAAGATCTCAAAGCTGGGCAAACACCGCTTCTCATAATTCAGCCATGGCTCAAGAAAGCCACAAAATGGGAAATCTTCCCCCTCCTGGACAAAGTGGCCGTTCAGGGTTCCTTGAATAGGTCTATGCACCAACTCATAGTGCTTCCCAGTTTGCTTAGCCTTGGCCCTTCCTGCGATTTCCTTTCCCTTTCTTACCCAATCCTCTTTGGTAGGCGTGTAATATAGACCAAAGGTACAAGGGTTGTGTGGCGCTTCGGCCAATGCAGCAACGCCCTTCCAGCTGCTCCTCCTTAATCCCATTCCGGGTACATGTTGTAGCTTATTCATAAGGTAGACAGATTGAGCACTGACATATAATCCCTCATCAACAACCAGAATATCTTGCATTACCCGGGCCTTAGCCAAGGTGAACCCAGACAAAAACACATCCTCCTCGCCTTGCATAATTTCTAAGACCGGTGTAGTAACCTCCGACGACAGATGTATGGAAGAGTTTCCAAAAACAATAGCTATCCCCTTCCCATGGAGGTACTTCAGCATCTGATGTAGAGTGGAAGAGACAGCTCTTACTTGGTGCAGCCACGGCCGTCGAAGGAGTAAATTAAAGATGGCTGGAACATCCAGGATGTGGAATTCAATGTCCTGTTATGCCGGGCCAACCTGAGTTCTGATCCGAATTGTCCCTATCACTTCCCGACTTGCATTGTCATAAGCCCGAATCACGTAGACACCCCATTTTTGACCGTCCTCAAGACTTGGACGTCACTGTTTGAACACTCGATGATCATCCTTGTTTGTGTTCGTCTTGAGTTCCCAGAGGTTTCGGCTACGCGCCTTGCCTCAGGATCTCTCGACTCAACTGTTTTGTGTTTGGTTTTGCACCAAACACTTGTGTTTTTGCTTTGGAGGGCAGGGAATGGCTTGTCGGCCATCCCCACACTCCACCGGCCATGGCTTGAGGCCACCGGCTGTGTTTTGTTGCCATCGGCCAAATGTTTGGCCGACCGGCACTCTGGATGGTCGACCGGCCATCTATTTTGGTCAAATTGTATTTTTGGCTAGCCGACCACTGTTCATCTACTTTTGCAGATATTTTTATGCCAGCTGTGCTAGCTGGCATACACTTTGCTCCCCTCCATACACGTGTATGGAGGGATCTCCTTCTTGACTAGCTTGTTTAGAAAGCTTTACAAGAGGGATTGTCTATAAGAGGGAGCCTCTTCTCCCTCCATTAGGGTTGCAAGATTTTTCCAGAGGGCTCTGATATTAGGGTTAGGGTTTGCATATCCCCCATCTCTATATCTCTCTCTTTTGTGTATGAGTGTGTGTTTGGTCTTATTATTGCACACAAACACCCACCATTACACCTTACCTTGGCTACTGAGGTGCTAGGGAGACGTTTTTGAAATTCTTGACTGGTTTTGAGCTCAAAGAACCAGCTGGAGCATTGTTTGTGAAGGAGGTCTACAAAGGTAAGAACTTCACCCTTTATTTCCCATTTTTGAATAGCTTTTTAACCTATCTTGTAACTATTTTCAGACTTTGTATATAACTAATAAAATTCTTGTTTTTGAGTGCTTTAAATAGTTGTTTAAGGTCACTTTGTTGTTTGGGGTTGTTTGACCCCTCTTAGGGCTTGTTTGGCCCTATTTTTGTGCTATTTTGGTGAGCTCCGGGACCACTTTGTTTGGGCCTCCTCACCACTGAAATCTTGAGGGATTTTAGTGGTGAGGATGGTGGTTTAAGGTCCTAAGAAGGAGAGGGCTACCCCCTCTCCTTATTGTCTTCAAAATGTGTCATTTAAGCCTCATGTGTGAGCACCATTTTTGAACTTATGTTGGCCATGTTTTAGTAGGTATTTGGTAGTATTTTGCCATGCTTTACCTCTGTTTTTACTTGGTTTAGACACACCATGCTTGCTTAGCATACATGTCTTGTAATGCCATGTATTGCTGTCACGACCCAAACCCGGCCCTATGGGTTTAGCACCGTAACCGGCCAGTAATCCGAGATTACCGAAGGCCTGCAGAACAGTAATACAGTAAAACAGAGTACAGGGCCCGGCGGAAGCCAATACAGTAATTAAATAATGTCCATTGAGTTGTGACAGTCTGCATGCCAAAAAGATCTTTCATGCATTCATACATATAACCGTACAGTCCCGTACAGTCTATACAAAATTTACAGTCACATAGTACAGGGACCTAATCCCTTGATAACAGTACAGTAGCAGCTGACAGTCTATACAGTAAACCAAACAGTAAGACAGACGGGGGAAAACAAAACACCCCAAAGCCATCGCAGTAGGCTCGGAACCTCGCAGTGAGGCACGAAGGCTGGCTTGACAAAACTGGAGTAACCCTGACGCCTCTAGCCGCGGTCTGGTGCCTGTACACCTACATATATATATGAGCAGTGAGCTAAAGCCCAGTGAATAACATAATGCGTAAAGAGGTTAAGAATGAATGTCCTTACAGTATGAAAACAGTTCATTTAAACAGTATTTCAGTAGTTCAGTCAGTACAGTCGTATGTGGTACACCCATTAGCATAACAGTACAGTAAGCAGTAGGTCTTAAAAGACCGAACAGTAGTGATGGCCATCAGTCAGTAAACAATAGTGGTTCCAACAAGGGAACCGACAGAGAATTCTATCTCAGTAACAGTAAACAGTAGGTGCCAAGGATGCCACAATACAGTTCAGAATATAGGACATACATTCATTCAGTTAACAGTAATCAGTTCAGAAAACAGTACAGTTCAGTTGTTCAGAAGATAATCATTTGTGAACATATCTTTACACAATCGTTACTCACAGAGTTCGGGCTACAGTATGCTAGAGCGTGCCTCTCCAGTCGCCAACCCTACACAGTTAACAGATTGAACACACTGAGCTACACAGTTGGGAAAGATAGTAACTTAACTCCTAATGTCTCGGTGTGTTCTACATCTATGCCCTCAATGAGATGCCTTAAACTAGGCCTAAGAATGCCTCGGATGGGATGAGGATGTCAAGATGTACTCAAAAAGCAGTTTCAAAATTTTCAGAAAAACAGAGTTCCGCTCGAGCGCAGGTTTCCCCGCTCGAGCAGTCATGCAACAAAGGTACACGTTCGAGCGTCAACTTTCCCGCTCGAGCGTACTGTAAAAGTACTGGATGGGTGAAATCTCCGCTCGACGCCCGCTCGAGCTTGAGACACAATCCTCCGCTGGAGCGCCCAATCCTCCGCTCGAGCGGACTGTAAAACAATGCAGAGATATTGGATGCTCGGATTCTATGCTCGAGCGCCACTTTCCCCGCTCGAGCGGAAGTGCAAAATCTGGGAATTCCAGATTGCACCTCCAAGCCAAAAACCAAGTTTAAATGCATCAAAACCGATCCTCTTGGGCTGAATTTCCAGAAAACACTTGTAAGCATACAGAAGGACATGGTTGAAAGCTCAATTTTAAGAAATCAAAGCCCAAGGGTGTTTAATTCAAATCCAATTTCAAACCATTTTCAAGAACAATATGAACATGCAAACATGCATGAATTTAAATCATTTTGAAGTTCCAATTTGATGCTCTAAGGAGCCAATTGATCCAAAAACAAGTTGAAAACATGGACCATTACAAAATTATGGACATGCATGTACCATTTTACCATGAATTCAACTCAAAACTCAACAATTCAAACATGCAAGCATGAAATGAGCTCTATATCAACATGTATGAACTAAACCAAGACTTAACTCTACAATTGAAGCATGAATCATGCAAGAATCAATTCTATGACAACAGCAAGAAGATGAATGTCCTACCTTAGTCTTGTATTCAAGGTTTGGGAGCTCAAAGTAGCAATCTACACTTCAATTACCATGCAATTCAAGATGAAATCCAAATTCTCTCACTCTCTCCCTCTCATGGTCGGCTATACACTCAAGAAAAAAGGCTGAGCAAATGTTTTGGTTATGTGTAATGAGCTCAAAGATGTATAGGTAGTGGCCACTCACCATGGCAAAATGGTAAATAAGTGCAACCTTGCATTAAGTCAATATTTAATCTAATTTAATCATACCTAAGCAGTTTTCAGATAAATATACCGTAAAATCACATAAATTATGATGATTATAAAACCTCAATCACTTCCGGATTCGGCCGCCGATAAGGCCTTCCATTAACGGTTTAAACATAAAACACAAACAGATCAAATAATCAATCCACAGATAGAATGCAAATTAACATACATACTCAGTCAATTCAGTTCCGGTTTTCAGTCAATCAGTTCAGTACTTTAAGCAGATTATTATCAGTTCAGTTTAACGGTAATCAGTGTTTATCGGTAAGCAGTGGTGAGGTTTATTACAGTCTCCCCTCCTTATAAAGAGTTTAGTCCTCTAAACTCGAGTTACCTTCATTCTGGAAGAAAACAGGAGTCAGTGGAAACAGTTCAGGATATCACTTAGCCATGTCATCTTCCCTTTCCCAAGTGGCATACACGCCACCATGGTTCTGCCAGTCAACTTTTACCAGCGGGATTTCTTTGTTTCTCAGTTTCTTGATCCGTCTGTTTACGATCTGTATAGGCCGTTCCTCGAAAGTGTAGTCATCACTCAACACTACCCGAGTAGGCTCAATTACATGGAAAGGATCCCGGAGGTAGTCTCTCAACATAGAAATGTGGAAGACGTTATGCATATGCTCCATTTCAGGAGGGAGTGCGACTTGATACGCCACCGGATTAATTTTCTCAATAATCTCATACGGTCCGACGTATCTTGGCGCTAACTTGCCTTTGACTCCAAAACGAGTCTGGCCCTTCATTGGTGTCACCTTCACAAAAACGTGATCACCCACTTCATACTCTCTGTCTCGTCTTCTGACATCAGCATAACTCTTCTGTCGGCACTGTGCAGTTTTCAATCTCTGTTGTATCAGTTTCACTTTCTCAGTTGTTTCATAAACAATCTCGGGCCCAAGCAAAGGCCCATCTCCAACTTCTGCCCAGCAAATCGGAGATCTACATTTTCTGCCATACAATGCCTCGAAAGGCACCATACCAATACTCGAATGGTAGCTATTGTTGTAAGCGAATTCAACTAATGGCAGATGACTTTCCCAATCTCCCTGAAAATCAAGGACACACATTCTCAGTAAATCCTTCAGAGTTTGGATGGTCCTTTCTGACTGTCCATCTGTCTGAGGATGATAAGCGCTACTCAGTTTCAGTTCAGTACCCAATGCGGTCTGTAGACTCTGCCAAAATCTCGATGTAAACTTCGAATCCCTGTCAGAAACAATAGACACAGGCACTCCATGCAGTCTCACAATTTCATCAATATAGATAACAGCCAATTTGTCCGCATTATAGATTGTCTTGACAGGTAAGAAGTGAGCAGATTTGGTTAGTCTATCAACAATAACCCAAATTGAATCCATACCTTTTCTGGAGCGAGGTAACCCAACGATAAAATCCATCGTGATATGCTCCTATTTCCACTCTGGTATGGGTAGGGGTTGCAATAAGCCTGCGGGTCGTTGATGTTCGGCTTTAACTTGTTGGCAATGAAGACATTTCGATACAAAATCAGCAATTTCTTTCTTCATTCCCGGCCACCAGAAATTCAATTTCAGGTCTTGGTACATTTTCGTATTCCCCAGATGGATAGAAAACTTTGAATTGTGGCCCTCTTGAAGAACTCTTCTTTTCAGTTCAGTATCATTTGGTACACACAGTCTGTCTTGAAATTTCAGTACATTGTTCTCAAATTTGAATCCCGGTCTCGGTTTAGATTCTTTTTCTTCGATGACCTTCTTAAAGAAGTCGTCCAGTTGCTGTTTCTCTTTAATCTCTTCAATCAGTGCCGGTTGGGCAGAAATAGTAGCTAAGGTTCCACCTTGTTCTCGTAAAACAACTTCAATTTTGGATTTTTCAAGGTCACAAAGTAACTCTTTCTGTCCGGTAAGCAAACATGCTAAGTTTCCAATCGATTTCCGGCTCAATGCATCGGCAACGGTATTGGCTTTTCCGGGATGATACAATATCTGTAGGTCATAATCTTTAATCAGTTCTAGCCATCTCCGCTGTCTCATGTTCAGTTCTTTCTGTGTGAAGAAATATTTCAAACTCTTGTGGTCGGTGTATACTTCACACGTCACCCCGTACAGATAGTGACGCCAGATTTTCAGTGCAAATACTACTGCAGCAAGTTCCAGATCATGGGTCGGGTAGTTCTTTTCATGCGGTCTCAGTTGTCGGGAAGCATAAGCAATTACTCTCCCATTCTGCATTAAAACACATCCCAAACCCTTATGAGAAGCATCACTAAACACAGTATAACCATCCGTACCTGAAGGTAAGGTAAGAACAGGTGCAGTCACTAATCGAGTTTTCAACTCTTGGAAAGCAGATTCTCTTTGGTCAGTCCAGTCAAATGATATCCCCTTCTGAGTCAATTGAGTTAACGGTAGAGCAATTTTGGAGAAATCTTTGATGAATCTTCTGTAATATCCAGCCAATCCCAAAAAGCCTCGGATTTTAGTCACATTTGTTGGTCTAGGCCAGTTCACTACAGCTTCGATTTTCTGCGGATCAACAGAAATTCCATCTTTGCTAACAACATGCCCCAAAAACATAACATGGTCAAGCCAAAATTCACATTTAGACAGTTTAGCATACAGTTTCTGTTCTCTTAAGGTTTGTAGGGCAAGTCTCAGATGATGTTCATGTTCTTCTATATTCTTGGAGTAAATCAATATGTCATCAATAAATACAACAATAAAATTGTTAAGGTATGGTTTAAAAATTCTGTTCATGAGGTCCATAAAAGCAGCTGGTGCATTCGTGACTCCAAAAGGCATAACTAGGAATTCGTAATGGCCATACCTCGTTCTAAAAGCAGTTTTATCAATGTCTTCCGGTTTAACCTTCAGTTGATGATACCCCGATCTGAGATCAATCTTGGAGAACACTTGTGCACCCTGTAACTGATCAAATAAATCATCAATACGTGGCAATGGGTATTTATTTTTCACAGTTACCTTGTTCAATTCACGGTAATCAATGCACAGTCTTAGTGAGCCATCTTTCTTCTTTACAAACAAAACCGGTGCACCCCACGGTGAGGTACTAGGTCTGATGAACTTCTTGTCTAACAGCTCTTGCAATTGCACTTTCAGTTCTTTCAGTTCAGTTGGAGCCATTCGGTAAGGAGCATTAGACACTGGTTGTGTTCCGGGAACCTTTCAATCAAATCTCCTGGAAGATTATCTAGAAAAACATCTGGGAATTCTCTGACTATAGGAATACGGTTCACATTAGCATTATCATCAGTAGACACAGTCAATACAGAACACAGATATCCCTTACAGCCCTTTCTAATCAATTTTACAACTTTCACAGATGAAATCAGATACGGGGGAGGTACTACTCCAACCCCATTAAACACAAATTCAGGCAAACCAGGTGGACGGAAAACAACTTGCTTGGTCACACAATCAATAGTGGCATGATATTTTTGTAACCAATCCATCCCCAATATTACATCAAAATGATCAATGTTCAATGGTAATAAATCGATAAATAGATGCATGTCCCCAACAATGATTTCACATGCAGGGTACATATAAGCACATGTCATAGATCCCCCAACGGGTGATGATACAGCTAACAGATAGTTCATAGGTTCTAAGGGTCTATTCAATTTACGCGAAAAAGCATGCGACACATAAGAGTGCGTAGACCCCGAATCAATCAGTACATATGCATTTTGCGTACAGATAGAGAGGATACCTGACACAACGGTTTCAGTATTTTGCACGTCTCCCGGTACTAGGGCGAACACTCGGCCCTGCCTCATGGGCTCTTTCCCGATAGCTTTGGGGTTAGGCTTTGGTGCTACGGTTGAGGCTGCTGCGCTTGGCGTAGCTTTGCTACTAACTTGCGGAGCAGAGGGGCAGTCTTTGATCATGTGACCCACCCTGCCACACCTGTAACAGGCTCCAGATATTTTGTAGCAGACCTCTTTGTGCTTCTTGCCACACTCCGAACAGGGTGGTATGAAACCACTTCCCTGGCTGGGGCTAGTTGTTGACCTCGTATTCTGTTTCTTATTCAATGGGTTATGCTTGCCTTTCTTGAATTTGAAACCCTGCCTCTTACCACGCCATTCCGACGTCGGTGTTTCAGTTTTCAGTGCTTCAATGTTCGACTCGGCCATCAATGCCCGGTCGAGAACACCCACAAAAGTCGGTAGTTTCAAAACATTTATTCGATCAAGTATTACAACATTAAGGCCACCCTCAAATTTTCTGGCCTTCTTGTAGTCAGTGTCCACCATGTGTGGTGCATATCCGGCAAGTTCAGTAAATTTTGTTTCATATTCCGCAACGGACATCGTGCCCTGCTTCAGCTGTTCAAATTCAGTCACTTTTCTATCCCTGACACACTGAGGGAAATACTTTTCAAAGAAGGCTCCTTTGAACTGAGCCCAAGTCATAACTGTATTTTCATTACGGATAAGCATCCACCACCTTCTAGCTTCTTCTTGTAGGGTGAAGGTGGCTAACAATACTTTGTGTGCTTCAGAGCACGGGAATACCTCAAATAGTTTCTCTGTCTCAAGAACCCACGCTTCAGCCTTCAATGGTTCGAGGCCTCCCTGAAAGGACGGCGGTTTCATTTTGCTGAATTTATGGGTGAGAGCAATAATATCCCCATCATTCGCATTGACATTAGGTTCCGGCTGTACCGGAGGAGGAGGAGGTTGTTGGTTCTGTTGTTGTTCAAGTCTAGCAGTTATCAGTTCCATCATTCTTTCCATTCTTTCCATTCTTGCCTCGGTAGACGAGGATTCAGGTTCATTTGCATTGTTCATTTCACTATAATAATTATAACAGTTTTAAACATAAGCAGTCATTTGTTTAACAGTTTAACATGTTAGCATATATTCAGTCATAACATAACCATACACTTATCATGCTCATGAAATGTCCTAATCACTTTTCTAGGACACCCTATAGCTCATTTGGACACGTGCGTGCGGTATGACTCGTGGTTAAGTATCGCTCTGATACCACTCTGTCATGACCCAAACCCGGCCCTATGGGTTTAGCACCGTAACCGGCCAGTAATCCGAGATTACCGAAGGCCTGCAGAACAGTAATACAGTAAAACAGAGTACAGGGCCCGGCGGAAGCCAATACAGTAATTAAATAATGTCCATTGAGCTGTGACAGTCTGCATGCCAAAAAGATCTTTCATGCATTCATACATACAACCGTACAGTCCCGTATAGTCTATACAAAATTTACAGTCACATAGTACAGGGACCTAATCCCTTGATAACAGTACAGTAGCAGCTGACAGTCTATACAGTAAACCAAACAGTAAGACAGACGGGGGAAAACAAAGCACCCCAAAGCCATCGCAGTAGGCTCGGAACCTCGCAGTGAGGCACGAAGGCTGGCTTGACAAAACTGGAGTAACCCTGACGCCTCTAGCCGCGGTCTGGTGCCTGTACACCTACATATATATATGAGCAGTGAGCTAAAGCCCAGTGAATAACATAATGCGTAAAGAGGTTAAGAATGAATGTCCTTACAGTATGAAAAAAGTTCATTTAAACAGTATTTCAGTAGTTCAGTCAGTACAGTCGTATGTGGTACACCCATTAGCATAACAGTACAGTAAGCAGTAGGTCTTAAAAGACCGAACAGTAGTGATGGCCATCAGTCAGTAAACAGTAGTGGTTCCAACAAGGGAATTGACAGAGAATTCTGTCTCAGTGACAGTAAACAGTAGGTGCCAAGGATGCCAAAATACAGTTCAGAATATAGGATATACATTCATTCAGTTAACAATAATCAGTTTAGAAAACAGTACAGTTCAGTTGTTCAGAAGATAATCATTTGTGAACATATCTTTACACAATCGTTACTCACAGAGTTCGGGCTACAGTATGCTAGAGCGTGCCTCTCCAGTCGCCAACCCTACACAGTTAACAGATTGAGCACACTAAGCTACACAGTTGGGAAAGATAGTAACTTAACCCCTAATGTCTCGGTGTGTTCTACATCTATGCCCTCAATGAGATGCCTTAAACTAGGCCTAAGAATGCCTCGGATGGGATGAGGATGTCAAGATGTACTCAAAAAGCAGTTTCAAAATTTTCAGAAAAACAGAGTTCCGCTCGAGCGCAGGTTTCCCCGCTCGAGCAGTCATGCAACAAAGGTACACGCTCGAGCGTCAACTTTCCCGCTCGAGCGTACTGTAAAAGTACTGGATGGGTGAAATCTCTGCTCGACGCCCGCTCGAGCTTGAGACACAATGCTCCGCTCGAGCGCCCAATCCTCCGCTCGAGCGGACTGTAAAACAGTGCAGAGATACTGGATGCTCGGATTCTACGCTCGAGCGCCACTTTCCCCGCTCGAGCGGAAGTGCAAAATCTGGGAATTTCAGATTGCACCTCCAAGCCAAAAACCAAGTTTAAATGCATCAAAACCGATCCTCTTGGGCTGAATTTCCAAAAAACACTTGTAAGCATACAGAAGGACATGGTTCAAAGCTCAATTTTAAGAAATCAAAGCCCAAGGGTGTTTAATTCAAATCCAATTTCAAACCATTTTCAAGAACAATATGAACATGCAAACATGCATGAATTTAAATCATTTTGAAGTTCCAATTTGATGCTCTAAGGAGCCAATTGATCCAAAAACAAGTTGAAAACATGGACCATTACAAAATTATGGACATGCATGTACCATTTTACCATGAATTCAACTCAAAACTTAACAATTCAAACATGCAAGCATGAAATGAGCTCTATATCAACATGTATGAACTAAACCAAGACTTAACTCTACAATTGAAGCATGAATCATGCAAGAATCAATTCTATGACAACAGCAAGAAGATGAATGTCCTACCTTAGTCTTGTATTCAAGGTTTGGGAGCTCAAAGTAGCAATCTACACTTCAATTACCAAGCAATTCAAGATGAAATCCAAATTCTCTCACTCTCTCCCTCTCATGGTCGGCTATACACTCAAGAGAAAAGGCTGAGCAAATGTTTTGGTTATGTGTAATGAGCTCAAAGATGTATAGGTAGTGGCCACTCACCATGGCAAAATGGTAAATAAGTGCAACCTTGCATTAAGTCAATATTTAATCTAATTTAATCATACCTAAGCAGTTTTCAGATAAATATACCGTAAAATCACATAAATTATGATGATCATAAAACCTCAATCACTTCCGGATTCAGCCGCCGATAAGGCCTTCCATTAACGGTTTAAACATAAAACACAAACAGATCAAATAATCAATCCACAGATAGAATGCAAATTAACATACATACTCAGTCAATTCAGTTCCGGTTTTCAGTCAGTCAGTTCAGTACTTTAAGCAGATTATTATCAGTTCAGTTATCAGTCATAATCAGTTCAGTTTAATGCTAATCAGTGTTTATCGGTAAGCAGTGGTGAGGGTTATTACAATTGCCTTAACATGCCTTGTGCTTTGAGCCTTGTTTCTAGCATGTTTTTGGCTTAGCTTTGTGAAGCTTTTATGCTTGTTTTAGCATGCTAAAGGTCTGTTTTTGGTCATTTGGGTTGTCCATGCCTTGCTTTGTATAGCTACCATGTAACCTCTCTTGTATGCCTTAAGCATAGACCCCTCTAGCCATCTTTTCCCAGCTCCTCTTCACAGAATCTTCCAGTGTAGAATACCAAATAGCCACAATACCCGACAGGGTCCGGCCAAAGTGGGATAGCTTCTACAATCTAGTCAGGCCCATCGGCCGCTAAATATCTGAAAATAGCCGCAAGTGGACCGTGGGATCACCTGAATCGTCGAAGCGGTCTATGTGAGGCATTTTAAATCTATCCGGCAATGTCACCGCCGAATCTGTATAGCCGTCCTCTATATCTGGGATCGAGTTGACACCATGAGCCCTCTTAAAAAGCTTCTCAAGCTTGCTCACTTTCAGAGTGGTAGGGTCGACCTCGAACTCAAAGGGGGCCTCCGTTGGGTAGGCCGGTGCTTTGGAAGTCTAGGGTGGAATTGGATCCACTAGGATGTCCGTATTTTCCTAGACATTGGCTGTGGGAGCAGGAGCTTTGGGTATTGGAATATCTACAGGAGGTGGATGGGATGCAGAAGCTGTTGCTTGCTTCGGTTGTTGTTGCTGTTGCCGTTGAAGCCTAGCAATCAGTTCAGCTTGCTGGGCTGCAACCTATTTTTGGTGAGCAGTAACTTCCGCTTGGCGAGCAGCGTCCCGCTGCATGGCCTCGATGGTCTGTTGAAGTTGGCACATCATACCCTCCATACTGTCTACGGGGTGCTGATCTATCAGATCCGGTGTATACTCTCTTTCTGAGGTGGAAGCAAAAAACTGGGCCTAACTGCACACAGGTGACATAGATAGTGACCGCTGAATTGGTGACTGTTGAACCGGTGATCTATGCCTGACTGTCCTCCGTCTCATAACCGGGGGTAGCGAAACAAACATTGGTTGTCCTCCAATAAGATCCTCAGATTGGTAAATTCTCCTGACTCTGGTCCCAAGTGCTCGGGGGGAAACTGCCTCGTCGGAAGCAATTGTGAAATACTACCTTGCAAAAAGAAATGAAGGAAAAGAAACAAAAATCAGAAAAACGTACAGCACCTCGACTTAGACTGAGACAACACACAGTTGAAATCATAAGCTGGACAATCTTTACTCAAACACTGATTTCTGTCCCAAATTTCAACCTCAAAACCGATACCCTCAAACTGATACCCAGACTTGCAACTGATACGTGCATTCCTGTAGAGTCAAACTCTAAAAGCACATATCAAGCAAGTGAGAGCCAAAACACCCCTATGGTGGGGTAGGGTTTCCCTGTCCTAGTTTTGTCAGGAACTAGCGATTCGCTATGCAAGCAAGTGGTTTCATGCAATCCTGCATTCGGGGGAGAAACCTGTCCTAGTTTGGAAAAGTCTCTATGGCTTCCGATATGCAACTAGGCCGATTGGTCAAAAAGGGTGCCTTAGCAAGACCACCTAATATACCTCTCGTTCCTTACACCGAGAAGTGAAAGGAGGATCAAACTGTACATCAGTAGTCCAGATCCAAGGTTTGTGTTCCCATCGTGGCAGAGCCCGCAACCAGTTAGCCTTATGGCATGCTTTTCCAAACAAGCCTCTGGCAAACTGTTCAGGAATAGTAGATGGCAAACACTGTGACTTAGGCGCACCGATGCAAATGCAAATGCAAATGCAAAAAAGCACATAAGTATAAATAAAACGACATACCATGAGTTCGAGTCGAGTTCTTTAAATCCCCAGCAGAGTCGCCAGAAACTATAGACTCGACTTTCTTCGTGCCCCCCTTTCAGAGAGCTCGAATTGGTCCTACAGGTCAGACTCCTGTCACGGTTCTGAATCTAATCTCACAAAGTACAATGTGAGACTGATAAACACCAAAGAGTCCAATCCGGAAAATCATTTTGGAAAATCGATTTTAAATCAAATAATGCCAAAATTGGACTGTTTTGCCAGATTACAGAATCGCCATCTAAATATTTTATTTTTGGAAAATTTAGGAAACCCTGACTCATGCCAAAGGCGACGTGTCCGTCATCACCAAAGTTGTCTCGGCTCGGGAACTTAGGTATGAGAGGGGAAGGTTCTGAAATGAGCATCCCCGCTAGCCCGATCAAAGATCGGCCTCTACTAATCATGATATGTTGTTTTATAAACAAATGTGTTCTTGTTATGATTATTAACTAACTTTACTATGTGACATACACAAGCAAGTATAGACTCATGTTTTCTTTTGAAAATGGTTTGAATTTGTCACCCTCAAGTGGGCTAAAATGCGGATTTGCCACCCTCAAGTGGGCTTAAAAACTTGATTTGCTACTTCACAAAGTGGGCTTAAAATACACATTTATCGAATTGTTCCAATTCAAGCAACAAAGCCTTCATCCACAGGTATTCATGCAGTTTAGCAAATAAGCACATAGCCTCATGGCAAGCATGCGAAACATGGCATTATGGCAATCACACTCATGCAAGTATACTAAAGCATAAAATTCACCAAGTACTCCAAGCCAAAACAAAAGCTAGTTAGAAACAATGCATGTTCCTAACTATGTTAAGATGCCTAATGTAACACATGCAACATGAAATTAATAGGCTTGGCTACTAAGATGGCATATGAATGCAACAATTTGATAACATGCTTTGAAACACGTATTCAAATAAGTATTGAAATACAATGCAGTTTGAATGATGCACCGAGCCTCGGTGCATGCAATACAAATGAATGATGCAAACCTGCAAGCATAAGGTATGCTAATTAAAATGACCCTAAACTAACCATCGAAAGCGGTTAAATAAAAAGGAGAAAGACGTGGGGTTGGATGACATACACACATGCACGCACACTCATTACAACATTGCGCCCTCGCGAAGGAGGGTCCGAATGAATAAGCTAAGCTGATCTAAGCTAAGCTAAGCTAAGCTAATAAAACTATTCTAATTAGACTAATTATTACACAACAAAATAAAGAAATAGCTAAGCTAAGCTACTTATTACAACACTTAACTAATTAGCAAACTAATTAATTGAATTACAAATTCATGCTAACTAAATATGTAAAGCACTAACTACACTGCCTCAGATCTGCTTCGGAAAGTAGAAGATGCATGCACTCGGTTTTCGGCCCGAAAAGCCTTCCGGTTTGCTCTTGAGAGGCTCTGTTTGCAGGGTTCACTACACTCTAGAACCTTCTTCTCCACCTTTCCAAACCAATGCTGAGGACTGCACCAGTGGCCTGTCGGCCATGAATGCTTGCTGCCGGCCCTCTGCCAACAAAAAATGTGCCATGCTGGCCAAGGATGAAGTACTGCCGGCCATCAGTGAGCCACTGCCGGCCACTGGTGTGTTGAATCACCACACTGCAACAGAGCACATATAGAGGAAAATGTAGGGTTTTCCAAGGATATATTTGTACTGTACCCCTCCTTATCATATCAAAACATCGAAATAGTGGCACTCTTGGATCCAAAACCCCCAATCAAGCATTTTTAATGCATGATGGCCAAAGATCCAAGTTGTACACTTTCAATAAATACACAAAAACAAGACTCTAGACCACTACCTTGTCATGAATGATCAAAGGCAATGGAGACAAAGGAGACTGGCTCATTTCATCACTTTGAGTATGAAATGCTCTAATCTACCTTGTGTTCAATATAACGTCCAATTGAACACATGCAATGCAAACACAACATGCTTATCTTGTTCATGTTTTACTTGTCCAATTTTGTTTACACATTTTACATTACCAAACCATTCTTTAACCGGTTAAGTCTAAGGTGAGTGTCCTCTAATGAAAGAGGGGTCAACCAAGGGATGATTTAAGACATGAGACAGATCATGCCGTTGGTTAGTAGAAACCCTCAATAGAGGATTAAAGCCATTAAGCACAATTCTCAATCTCAAGCTTAAACACAACCCCAAGGCTAACCAACCCTCAAAACAAATGGAAAAGTGAAGAAATAAGGGAGGTTGCAGATATTTCAGTGCTGAAATGGCATGAAAAATGATACTAGCACATGCAAGCAACTTATGCACAACATGTTCAAAGGCCAAAAACACTAAACTAGTGAAGAGCACTACACTATAGCCATGCGATATAAAGCTCAACTGACCATACTGGCTCAGAACAGAGTTAAAATATGTCAAAACAATGGCTAAAACTTGCTAAGATTAAGGCACAAAAGGCTAGAAAAACATGCTCACATGTTGGGCTACAAACAAGACTCAAGAGCAACTCTAAAAAGCAATGAAAGAGTGAAGCAAATGAGCATGTGATAGAGCTATGAACACTAAAATTACATGTAAAAAGACACTTCGACATGCAAACATCTCAAGCAAATCAAGTTTAGAGGCCTAAAATGCCAAGCTAGTGAAGCCATTTTCACTACAGCCATGCAAGGCAAGGCTCATATGATGAAGATAGCCCAAAATAGAGTTAAATCATGCCAAATCAGTAGCTAAAACATGCTGAGATCAAGTCACAAAAAGGTAGAAAAACAAGCTTACATGTTAGGTTATCTATACTTGCAAACAAGACACAAGGAAGGGAGGCCACCCCCTCCTATTTTGGATCTCAAAAAAAAGTTTTTACCACTAAAAATCCCCTGGAATTCAGTGGATAAAAGAGCCAAAAAAATTGTTTTAAAAGCTTTGAAACATGGCATAACACTTTAATAAACAAGCTACAAAAAGGGTGGACTACCCTTAACTCAGATCAAACCTCAAACCACCATTTTAAATCATAAAAATAGAGATTTTAGAGGTTAAAACCAGCCTCAAAACAGCATGCAAAGATGGCCAAACAAGTATTTAAATTAGACTTAAAATGCAGGTATTCTACCTCTTTGAAGACAAGATGCTATTTAGGCAACAAAGGCAAGTCAAACCAAGCTAATATCCACTTCTAGAGCTCAAATAAGACCTCAAGCAATCTCAATACAATGGTGATCAAGTTTGATCAAGAGCTCAGAAGCAAAAATGTAGAGAATTTAGGCTTTAAGGCAAAATATTTAGAGAGAGAGAGAGGATTCTAGACACAGAGAGAGAGAAATTTTTTTTGTCTTCAAAATTTTTAACCTTAAGCATGCAAGAGGAAGGATTGTATATATAGAAGATACAAAATCCTCTCAAAGAGATCCAGCCATACACGTGCAAGCAGATGGCTCAACCTGTGCAAACAGCTGGCATAAAATATCAAAAAATATCTACTAATACACTAGTGGCCGGCTGGCCATCAGTGGTGGTTGGCAGGGGCTCATTGATGGCCGGCAGGGCACATCAATGGCCAACAGGCCAAAATCCATGGCCGGCAGTGCGCTAACTTGGCCTGTAGTGCATCAAGAATAACATGCTGGAAGGACCAAAACATGGTCCAAAAATGAGATAGAATTGATGCAAGATTTGGAAAGCTCAAACCCGTGGTGTTCCGCTGCGGAGTTTGAGCCCTCGACGAGCAATAGAACTTGTCACTGGATGTACCTGGAAGAACATCCAAGTCTTGAGGACGGTCAAAAATGGGGTGTCTACATATGGTTTTCTAAAGGGTAATGAAGACAAGAAAGGTGAAACATGAAAAGTCTTGAAAGAGTATTCTTCATATATATAGTTTATCTATTGGACAACTCTGGTTTGTGACATGATTCAAGCCTCTTGGTAGTTATGAACACTAGATGAGGGATACTGTGAGCAACATGGGTTTTATCTCGGAATTGCTTCACTCCGGTTGTTTCACGAGGGGAGGAAAAATAGTTTTAGGACAATGACAATGCGACTCCCATCTTTTCACAGTTACGTTTTCGTACTCTTGATTCTTGGTTATATATATATATTTTTTTTATTATCATTGTTATTATATAATTCAAGCTAATTATCTTGTTTATTACATTTTTAGACTAACAACCATTGTCGCTGTCAGTTCAAAACAAAAACCATTGTCACTGTCCACTCGCCACCACCACTGTTGTTGTTCATTGGCTATTTCTACCGATCTATACCCCATCATCATCAATCCACATTTCACCATCATCAATCCACCACCTCCACCATCACTGATTTACACTCTATGTCTCTGATTTCCACTCTACCCTCATCGATCCAACGATCTAGGTGTTTTTGTCTCTTTATCTCTATCTCTTTATTTCTTAAAGTAAATCCACAGATCAGTGATAAATTTATTAGTTTATCTTGTTCTATATGTGTGTATAGGAGGGGGAGTTTCTTGTGAGTAAAGTGAGTGTTAGTAAGTGAATGAATCAGATTTGGCGTCTGTAAATATTTTTTTTTACAAATCATTCAGTTATAAATTTATCACTAAACGTATCTTCGATTCTTTTGTTGATCTTGTATTGATCTATGATAGTCAAGATTGATGTGAGCTATTTTTTTTATAAAGATTTTATTTTTTCTCTTCCTCCATCTCCCTCTCAGTTTCCATTTTCCTCTTCTCTCTTTCTGTTGTTGCTACTAGATTTGAGGAAGTGGTAGCAGTAGTGCTATTGTAACACCCCGAAATAATTACAATAACTCATCCACAATATTAATAAATGACAACAACGATAAAGTAATTATCTTCCGTTAAATCCATTTGAGTTTACAAAAAGGAAACATATGCGGTGTACATTCATAATGCTTAGCCCTGAATCTATAACATATGTTTTGAACAAAAGAAAAAGAATGGAAGTTAAATAGATAATAAATGCCCTGAAGGCTTACAACTTTCCAAGATAGTTCATGGTTACAACAAAAGTGGACATTAAGTCCAATACATTAAAACCCTTGGCTATATAAAATGAACACAACAAAAAGAAGCTCTTGTTCCAATTCCTTCCAAGGTACTGCCTTGGCAGAGGCATATCATCAGCACCTAAAATGTTTTTCTCACATAGGGTGAGCCAAAGCCCAATAGAAATAACCCAACACAATATATGAATCTTAACAAAGCTATATGGTGAATGCATATGCCATGTTCTTACCTAAAACATATTTATATCTCTTTTCGAAACTATACAATGCCAAGTTAACATTTTGATTCATAAATCATTTCCATTACAATAGAACACAGGGCAATGAATCACACTCTGGGAATTTCAAAACAATACAACCTTTCCCAGAAATTTCATCTAGAGGAAATCGTAAACTGGGACCCATGTAAATGTAGGCTATAAAAGCACTACTATTGCCATTTCAAGAAAATTTCATCCGTGGGATCGACACGCATGCATACCTGTGGTTTTCAGGACTTTCATCCTGGACACTCAGGCCAACTTAACCTTTTTCTCAAAACAATAAACATCTTCAATGCATAAGTGTGAAATAATGTTCAATGCAAATGAACGAGAAAATAGTTTCAATTCTCCAAATTCACATGCAATTTCTGCAATAATCATAGCTATTCTCCATCGATAGCCCAAAGTAGATATTTCTAAACAAATAATTTATATTCCATAAAGATAAAGTTTCCAAATACCAAGAGGTGAGTGATAATACATATTCAACTCTACCATCCTCATCAATACCCATCAAAGTCCATTGTTTCAACATTAATTTCATTTATTTATACAAAATAAATATTTGAGACATTTAGAGCAAAATCCTTTCTTCTTCCAAAACACATTCCACATATCTAAATCAATAATATCATCGCAACTCAACCTCATCTCCACTTCCACAACCATTTTCAATACATCCATTTAAAAACCTCTCTTTTGATTTTAAGCCAAAACCCTAGGTTTGTCCAAAATCCTCCAAAATCATGAGATTGTTTTATAAAGACAAATAGCTAAGTTAAAAATCATAAAAGAGTGTAGAGAATCTCTACCTCAAAGCTAAAAGACGAGATAAACACAGATGAAGCCGAAACCCAACTCTATTCGGATGAAAATGAAGCTCCAGGTAAGCTCTACCTTTTTAGCAAAGGGAGTAAGATGAAGAATATTGGAACAATCTTCTGTGTAAAATAAATAATTTGAAACTAAATCAAACAAATAAAAATAAATTACGTACAAAATTTATTTACCGATGTGAATAAATACACAAATGATCAAGTCAAGTGTGTGACACTCTGTCCTTAAGACAGATTCACCCTGCTCCGGTGCTTATGGTTAAATGGCGTCTATCTCCCTGGATACAATGATTTTTCACAGATTGTATTAGTACTAAAAACAACCTGTTTCAGTGAACTAAAACCTGTATTCTATACTCTCAAATATTTCTCCAAAAAACTAAAATGAAGAATAATGCAAAGAGAGAGCAAAATCGGGAAGACAAATGAATTTTTTGGATGTTAGAAATGCTAGATAAGGTTTTCTTTTATTTGTAGATTGGTGACCACTTAGATCTGTCCGAACAGATATGTTTTTGAATTGAATAGGTGCAAACAACTTGAACAGATATGGAATTTAAACTGAACAGGTGCAAAACTGTTTGAACCCAGTTTTGAATCTGTCTGGAAAAATCGAATATGTTTGGTTCAGTTGTAACTTGTTTGAACCTGCTGGACTATTGGAAATTGGACTCGAGGAGGAACCGTTTTGGATAGAAAATTGAATTCAAATATAGCACAAAAATCGAATTAATTTTGTTGAAAAAAAATAATTTTCCTGTAATAATTTTTTGGAAAAAATTCAAATAAATTTTGTCCAAAAAATTAATATTAGAACCGACCCGACCCACAACCCACACCCATGTCCGACACTGCCGGCCGGTCGGACGGACGGCGGCGGTGGCGCGTGCACGTGTGGTGGTTTGGGCTAAGACCTACTTTGTCCATAACTCCTCTCTTCTACAAACTTGGGGTGCCCCTTGGGGCCCAACCCAAGTGTTGTCACATAGAGCTTATATATATACACAATCTCTCTTAAAGTTTCAATGTGGGACAAGCCTTACAACGAAACCCACATTTTATTCTTTAATTGTCTATTCCACGAACCCGAAAATGACGTCAACTTTCCATTCACTCATAAATGGTTTTGATGAACTATTTGCGTCATGTGACTTGTCATGCTGCAAGAAACATGTCACCTCTTTGGACCCACCCCCAAAAGACGTTTGGGACCCACTCAAATTTGTGCTCAAACCATAAATTCCAACAATGCCCCACATTAATGGAGTTTAACGGAGAGAAAATGCAATAACATGATCTAATATAGAGAGTACAAAAATTGGGAATATTCTGCAAAAGATAGGTAGCTTTTGGCTTTGAACCTTCCCTTATGAGACACTATCGGATTTGAGTAAACTAGTGAACATGATGTCTTGAACTGTTTAGCCATTTGAGTAAACCAAGACAATAGAACTCACACAGTATATTACTAGATACAGTTTAGTTCTTACTATTGTTTTCATGTTGGCCCTGAACAACCTGGTCTTTCATGAGTGCTCTAAAGAATTGTAGTCCTTCACAAATCTCATAGAACTGGGCCAGTTCACACTCATATAGGTGATTCTAATGAAGAGTATCCTGCCATACTCCACTAGGTATTCCTAGATATAAGAATCATTAAAAGTATTACTTAACCTAAAGTGCTGCAAACATCACTATTTCATCATAGAAACGGGTAGGAGTTTGACTCCCCAGTGATCCTTATGAGTCATACATAACTTGGTTGTCTCTTTGAACCTAGATCTTGGGATCTCTAGTCAACTAGGTTAGGTTGCCGTTGTGGCAACTCTTATTTAACACGCTTAAGTTCTATTCCTCTCGATGAATTCTCAACTAACTCTCTTGCTATTCCTTTGGTTAGTAGATCTGCTATGTTGTCTTTAAACTTCACATATTCAATGGAATAATTCCATTAGAGAGTAGTTATCTTATGGTGTTATGTCAACGATAAATGTGTCGCGAATTATCGTTATACATATGACTATGTGTTCTACCTATTGTAGATTGACTATCACAATGCATGCAAATAGCAGGCAGCGGTTTTGGCCACATTGGAATATCTTCAAGGAAATGGCGAAGCCATTCTGCATCTTCCCCAACTTTATCTAAAGCTATGAATTCTGATTCCATAATAGACCTAGCAATGCAAGTCTGTTTGGAAGATTTCCAAGGTACAACCACCCCACCAAGAGTGAAGACATACCCACTGGTGGATTTTGAGTCTCTAGTATCCGATATCCATTGTGCATCACAATAGCCTTCAAGTACTGCTGGATATCTAGTACAATTTAGCCCAATGTTACGAGTAACTCAGAGATATCTTAGAACCCTTATAATAGCTTTCCAGTGTTCTACTCCTGGATTATTCGTGTATCTACTTAATTTACTTATTGCATAAGCTATATCTGGGCGAGTGCAGTTCATCAAGTACATTAAGCTTTCAATAACTTGGGCATACTCTAATTGAGAAATACTTTCCTGTACATTCTTAGAAAGAAACAAATTAACATCCATAGATGTTCTAGCAAGATGATCATCATCTTTGCTAAATTTGTTAAGTATTTTCTCAATGTAATGTGATTGTGACAATGCATAACATTCTTATGTTTTGGTAATTTTCATACCAAGTATTATATTAGCAATCCCCATGTCTTTCATGTCAAAATGTTTATTCAACATTTTCTTGGTAGTTTTAATCATATCATTATTACTACATATGATGAGCATATTATCCACATAATAACATAACCGTTATTTGTGTTTTTAATATAAACACATTTGTTACATTCATTAATTTTAAATCCATTTGACATCACTGCTTTGTCAAATTTCTCATGCCATTGCTTTGGCGCTTGTTTTAAGCCATATAATGATTTAACCAATTTACACACTTTTTTTCTTTTCCTGGAACAGAAAATCCTTTGGTTGTTCCATGTAAATTTCTTTATCTAACTCACCATTTAAGAAAGCAGTTTTAACATCCATTTGATGAATTTCTAGATTGTACAAAGATGCAATGGCAATTAGCATTTTAATGGATGCTATTCTAGTAACTGATGAGTATGTCTCAAAGTAATCAAGACCTTCTTTTTGTCTATATCCTTTGATCACAAGTCTTGCCTTGTATTTGTTAATTAATCCATTCGCTTTCATTTTTGTCTTGAAAATCCACTTGTATCCAAGAGGTTTACACCCTGGTGGCAAATCCACCAATTCCGAAGTGTAATTTTGCAAGATGGATTCAACTTCGCTGTTTACAGCTTCTTTCCATAAAGGAGCCTCAGGATTGGACATAGCTTCTTTAAAAGTTAAAGGTTCATTTTCTAACAAAAATATTAGAAAATCTAGACCAAAAGATTTTGAGGTTCTAGCACGTTTACTATGCCTAGGTTCCTCTTCCTCATTTTAATCTATCTCTTGCTCTTGTTCTTGATCTTGTTCTTGATCATGACTAGAAATAGCATCATAAGTTCTTTTATTAGTACTGGTCACTTGTCTAGGCTTATATGGAAATATATGTTCAAAGAATGATGCATTTAGAGATTCAACAATAGTATTTACATGCATTTCGGAATATTCTGACTTATGAATAAAAAATCGACATGCACTACTATTCTTGGCATAACCAATAAATATGTAATCAATAGTTTTAGGACCTATCTTAGTCTTTTTAGGACTAGGAATAGCCACTTTAGCCAAACATCCCCACAGTTTTAAGCATTTGTAGGATAGTACTCTCCCATGCCACATTTCATAAGGTGTTTGATTCACTTTCTTTCGGAGTACTTTATTAAGTATAAAATTAAAAGAAAGTATTGTTTCCCCCCACAAGTTCTAAGGTAATTCAGAACTTATTAACATGGAATTCATCATTTCTTTCAAATTCCTATTTTTCCTTTTAGCAATTCCATTTTGCTGAGGTGAGTAAGGAGCGGTGATTTGATAAATTATTCCATGTTCTTTACAAAACTCACCAAAAGGTGATTTATATTCACCGCCTCTATCACTTCTAAGTTTTTTTTTTAAAATTTTCTTACCTAGTTGATTTTCAACTTCATTCTTGTATAGAATGAAAGTTTCTAAAGCTTCATTGTTGGTTCGAATTAAATAAACATAACTATATCTAGTATAGTCATCTATGAAAGTGATAAAATATTATTTCTTCCTCTAGTTTGAATTGATTTAAAATCACAAATGCTTCTATGAATTAATTCAAGTGGCTCCGTACTTCGTTCAATTGAATGAAAAGGAGTTTTAGTTAATTTTGCCTCAATGCAAATTTCACATTTATGATTTAAATCAAAGTCAAATTTAGGTAAACATTCCATATTAATTAATCTACGTAAAGATTCATAATTAACATGTCCTAATCTACCATGCCATAAATTTGAAGACTCAAGCAAGTAAGAAAAATATGTATTTTCATTAATAACAAAAGGGACAACAATCATTACATTTAGTTTGAAAAAGCCATCAGATATGTAACATTTCCCTACATGCATCCCATTCTTAGTAAGTACAAATTTATCACTCTCAAACACTAACCTAAACCCATTTTTACTCAACAGAGATCCGGAGACTAGATTCTTGCGAATGTCCGATACATGCAACACATTGTTGAGAGTGAGTTCCTTTCCAGATGTCATCTTCTGAATAATCTTTCCTTGTTCTTCAACTTTAGAAGTTGAGGAATTGCCCATAAAAAGTTGTTCACCGTTGACCACTACAGAATAAGATGTGAACATCTTTTTGTCAGCATAGATGTGGCGAGTAGCTCCAGTGTCTACCCATATTCTTTAGGATTTCCGACAAGGTTTGTCTCGGAAACAACTGCAGAAAGATTTATGTCATCTACACCATTAGAAATTTTGTTCACTTCAGTCATATTGGCTTGAGCAGGCTTCTTGCTTGATCTTCATTTTCCTTCGTGCTTGCTATGGTAATCTTTGGCCCAATGTCCCTCTTTATCACAAATGTAACATTTACCATTAAACTTATACTTCTTATTCTCATCCTTTAGAGCCTTGCGCGGAACATTCCCAGAATACTTTCTTTTCTTTGCTTTGCTTTTGGAGCATGTTCCACTGCATTTGCCTTAGACTCCATTGGATGCTTACCAGTCCACTTTTCAGAATTGCGGTTGTCCTCCTCAATCCTCAAACCCTCAATCAATTCCTTGAAAGTCGATTTTTTGCGCTTGTGTTTGAGATAGTTCTTGAATTTCTTCCAGCCTTGTGGTGATTTTTCAATTAAGACAACAACTTGGAAGGATTCACTGAGAGACATGCCTTCTGCATGAATGTCATGCATAATTAGTCGGAGATCTTCAACTTAGATGATCACAGTCTTAGAATCAACCATCACAAAGTCTAGAAATTTGCCTATTATGAATTTCTTCGAGCCAACATCTTCTGTCTTGTATTTTTCTCCAAAGACTCCAAAAGTTCCTTTGTCGTCTTGATAGAGCTATAGACGTTGTACAATGTGTTGTTAAGTCGTTCAAGATGTAGTTCTAGCAAAGGAAATCAACATGTTTCTAGGCATCGATAGCAGCAATTACTTGCCAGTCGGTTTCATCCTCTTTTAGAGTAGGAGCATTTTCATGGAGGAAACGTGCTAAGTTAAGAGTAGTAAGATAGAACAACATTTTCTGCTGTCATCTCTTAAAATCAGTTTCTAAGAACTTCTTTGGCTTTTCACCGTGATTAACAAGCACAATCACAATAGGAGGAGAGGTTGGCGCAATTGCAGCCACCATACCAGTACTTGTTTGAGTATTAGTTTTAGTAGCCATGAATTCTAAATTATAAAACAAAATTATAATTAGAATTTTATACTACACAGAAAATTAAACCAAAATACAAAATTTAATTATGTAAAAATAAAAGAAACAAGAATTGTAACTTTTATTTCCAATTAATTTGAAAATTAAATACAATTTTATTTAAACAAATTAATTCCGCACAAAAAAATATTTTTGTAACACTTCAAAATTAAAATACTGAAAACAGAATTTCAGAATTTTAATTAATGAACACTCAAAAATTATTTCTGAAAACTAAAATTAATTTCTAACTAACTTTACAAATAAATATTCTGAATTGTTAATGACTACCAGTATATTACTACTAGTTGTCAAAGAAAATAAATAGTATATTATTACTATTTTTCAAATAGTATATTACTACTATTTGTTTTTCCAATCAGAATATTGTTTTGCAAAATCACAGAAAATAATTTCTGTAAGAAGAAAGGAAGAAAATGAAATAAACGAAATTTTTTGTATAAATAGAATAATTCAAATCTATCTTAAGATTGTTGGAACAATCTTTTGTGTAAAATAAATAATTTGAAACTAAATCAAACAAATAAAAATAAATTACTTATAGAATTTATTTATCGATGTGAATAAGTACACAAATGGTCAAGTCGAGTGTGTAACACTCTGTCTTTAAGATAGATTCACCCTACTCCAGTGCTTACGGTGAATGATGTCTATCTCCTAGGATACAATGATCTTTCATAGATTGTATTAGCACTAAAAACAACTTGTTTCGATGAACTACAACTTGTGTTCTATACTCTCAAATATTTCTCTAAAAAACTAGAATGAAGAATAATGCAAAGAGAGAGCAAAATCGAGAAAACAAATGAATTTTTTGGATGCTAGAAACGTTGGAAAATGTCTTCTTTTATAGGCATATTGGTGACTATTCAGATCTGTCCGAACATATATGTTTTTGAATTGAACAGGTGCAAACAACCTGAATAGATATGGAATTTAAACTGAACAGGTGCAAAACTGTTTGAACCCAGTTTTGAATCTGTTTGGAAAAACCAAATTTGTTTGGTTCAACTGTTAACCTGTTTGAACTTGCTGGACTACTGGAAATTGGACCCGAGGAGGAACTGTTTTAGACAGAAAATTGAATTCAAATTTGGCGCAAAATTTGAATTAATTTCGTTTAGAAAAAATAATTTTCCTACAATAAAAATTAATATTAGAACCGCCCTGATCCACAACCCACACTTGCGCCAGGCACAGCTTGGCTTAGCTCGGCCGAACGGCATCGGCGGTGCACGCGCGTGTGTGGTGGTTTGGGTTAAGGCCCACTTTGTCTATAACTCCTTCCTTCTACAAACTTAGGGTGCCCCTTGGGGCCCAACCCAAGTGTCATCACGTAGAGCTTATATACATATACAAGCTCTCTTAAAGTTTCAATGTGTGACAAGCCTTACAAGGAAACTCACATTTAATTCTTTAATTGTCCATTTCACGAACCTGAAAACGACGTTAACTTCCCATTCACTCATAAATGGTTTTGATGAACCGTTTGCGTCGTGTGACTTGCCATGCAGCAAGGAACACGTCACCTCTTTGGACCCATCCCAAAAGACGTTTGGGACCCATTCAAATTTGGACTCAAAGTTGGCCCATAATATGCCTGTAAAACCATAAATTCCAACAAAGAAATCACTAGATCTTGGTGTATTTGTAGAGCGGGGGTGAGTTTTAACGAGAGAGCATCTCAACTTAGGGCTTGAAATGTTTTAGAAAGAGAGAGATGAAAAAATGAAATAAAACAATCTGCTTACGAACTGATATGCGCACAGTTCGCTTAAGCGTAGGACTTGTTGCTCGAATAACCAGACATAATAGGTTGTTTTGCTCGAGCGCAAGAAGCTCCACTTGAGCGCAGAATATACACTTCTAGTAGTTATGCAAACATTGGTCATCGCTCGAGCGCAAGCGCAAGAAGTTTTGCTCGAGCGAAGAATACAAATTCCCAGTAATTTTTGTAGACTTGCAAAAATACTAGATGTTCACAAAGACCGCTTAAGTGTAAGAAGCTTTGCTCAAGCGAAGAAACAAAAATCTACACAACAAAAGTTTGAAAACCAATCTACCAACCTATTCCAAATGCAATCAACACTACCTAAAAGCCAAACTCAAAGAGATATAAGGGGAAACAAGACATGGATAACTATAAAAGACCACGAAACTCAGGTCCAAAACATACAATGGGTCGGGTCTAAGCTAGAAACACTATAGATATGGTGTAGATGAACAATGTTTTCGTTAAAAACGATTGAGAAAATGTCGTTGGAAGTCATCAAAGATTGGAGATGGTTGCTGGTAGTTAGAGACGAAAGTCAGAGGTGGTCGCCGAAGGTTGGGCGTAGTTACCGACAGTCATTGTCGGAGGTCGGTTGTTGTCGGTGACCAGAGGTAATTGTTGGCAACCGGGGGGGAGGGGTCATGACAATAGTGTTATGGTTGATGTGCCGAATGAGTTAGGGTGAGGGCATTTTGGAGATATTGATAATTGAAAAAAGAAACAGGACTTATAGGTAAATAAATTCTATCAATATGAGAGACACGTAAATGCCCCAAAACAAAATAGACTTCCAAGTCTTGTATACAAATCACACCAACTCTTTTGAGGCTAAAAGTGCAACTTGGGGTGCTCAACCCTAGCAATCCGAGTTTAATTTGTTCGAAATTTTTTAGAATTAAACAATATATTTTTGAATTCAATATAGGCTTGGATAGAAGTTCCAAACTATTAAATATACATATAAATTATTAACTATTAGATGATGTTAAAATAATTTAGACTGTTAGATCATATTCATTATATATATTACATACATAAGAAATACAACACAAAATTTACCTTTTTCTTTTTTTACTGAAACATTGCAAAGCCACTACAATGGTGTATCGGTTCTTCAATTCTTATCTCTCTCATATTATATAAATTATTTATTTTGATATTATTATTAATGATTTTAGCAAAAATATGTTAGTAGAATCTAATTTTAACAAACCAATCAATCAATTTTTTTTTTTTTGAATTTATAAGTAATTTGGGCTTATCTCAAATCTAATTTGTGTAGACAATCTCGAATTACAAGTCGAGCTTAAGTTGGTCTAAGCAACTATCAACACAGCTCGAATTGAATTTAAATAACATCTCAATATGACTTAATTAGTAGTAATGATTTATCTATACAAATTTTTCGTCCAAATTACCTATAAAAAAAACCCATTCTAAATGTATTAGGACAAAAAAATTTATACAGATGAATCATTAATGACCACCCCTAGCTAAAACAACGCATGAAAGCTCAAAAGGGTTTTAGGTGGGCCCCACCATTCCTCTGAACCAATAGTGCAGTGGGTAAAGCGTTGGTCCATGATTTTTAGATCATATTTGGCACCGGCTTAAAGTTTTTTTTGAAATTTATAAGCTCAAAAAAACAAAAAAGAAAAAAGAAAAAAAGAGCTGACTATGTTTGTTTGGTTAGGCCAACTAAAGCAAATTTTTATTTTTATTATTTTATTTTTATTTTCCACTTAAACCACAAAAGAAAAAGTGTTTTAATGTTTTGTAAAATCTACTTGTGTGGGATTACAAAGCCCTAAAACTAAACTTTTATTAATTTTTTTTTTTTTGGGTGAATATAAAAATTCACTTTGATTATTCTATTTTTAATTATGACGGTTAATAGGGGCAAAATTAGGGTTTTCAAGTTGAGAGTCAAACTAAAAATATGAAGATATATAATTATTAACAAATCAAATGTAATATATATATATATATATATATTGCCAAACCATCAAAAGAATTTTTGCATCAGAAATAAGATACTATTGAACTACCCCATCGATTAGCACTTAAATTTTTATTTTTCGTAAAAGTTCTGCAGTAAAAGAATGCCAATTTTATCACGTGTGACTTGCCATGCAACAAGAAACACGTCACCCCTTTGGACCCATCCCAAAAGACGTTTTGGAGCCATTCAAATTTGGGCTCAAAATTAGCCCAAAATAAGCCTGTAAAACCATAAATTCTAACAAAGAAATCACTAGATCTTGGTATATTTGTAGAGCGAGGGTGAGTTTTAGAGAGAGAGGATCTCAACTTAGGGTTTTGAAATGTTTTAGAGAGAGAGAGATGAAAAAATGATGTAAAATAGTCTGTTTACGAACTAATATGCGCACAATTCGCTCGAGTGACAGACATGTTGCTCGAGCGACTAGACATAATAGGTTGTTCCGCTCGAACGCATAATACACACTTCTAGTAGTTTTGCAGACATAGGTCATCGCTCGAGTGTAAGAAGTTTTGCTCGACCGAAGAATACAAACTCTCAGTAATTTTGCAGACCTGCAAAAATACTAGATGTTCACAAAGACCGCTCGAGTACAAGAAGCTTTGCTTAAGCGAATGAACAAAAATCTAGGTAACAAAAGTTTAAAAAGCAATCTACCAACCTGTTCCAAATGCAATCAACGCAACCCAAAAGCCAAACTCAAAGATATATAAGGGGAAACAAGACATGGAGAACTATAAAAGACCATGAAACTCTGGTCCAAAACATACAATGGACCGGGTCTAAGCTAGAAACGCTATAGATATGGTGTAGATGAACATTGTTTTCGTTAAAAACGATTGAGAAAATGTCATTGGAAGTCATTAAAGATTGGAGATGGTTGTTGGTAGTTAGAGACGGCAGTCAGAGGTGGTCGCCGAAGGTTGGGCGTGGTTACCGACAGTCATTGTTGGAGGTCGGTTGTTGCCGGTGACCAAAGGTAATTGTTGGCAACCGGGGGAGAGAGGTCATGACAATAGTGTTGTGGTTGATGTGCCAAATGATTTAGGGTGAGGGCATTTTGGAGATATTGATAATTGAAAAAAGAAATAGGACTTATAGGTAAATAAATTCTATCAATATGAGAGACACGTAAATGCCCCAAAACAAAATAGACTTCCAACTCTTGTATACAAATCTCACCAACTCTTTTGAGGCTAAAAGTGCAACTTGGGGTGCTCAACCCTAGCAATCCAAGTTTAATTTGTTCGAAATTTTTTAGAATTTAACAATATATTTTTGAATTCAATATAGGCTTGGATAGAAATTTAAAATTTTGAATTAAATTTATAGGAGTTTGGATAGAGATACCAAACTATTAAATATACATATAAATTATTAACTATTAGATGATGTTTAAATAATATAGATTGTTAGATCATATTCATTATATATATTGCATACATAAGAAATACAACACAAAATTTACCTTTTTCTTTTTTTACTAAGACATTGCAAAGCCACTACAATGGCGTATCGGTTCTTCAATTCTTGTCCCTCTCATATTATATAAATTATTTATTTTGATATTATTATTAATAGTTTTAGCAAAAATATGTTAGTAGAATCTAATTTTAACAAACCAATCAATCAAAAAAAAAAAATGAATTTATAAATAATTTGGACTTATCTCAAATCTAGTTTGTGTAGACATTCTCGAATTATAAGTCGAGCTTAAGTTGGCTTAAGCAAATATCAACACCACTTGAACTGAATTTAAATAACATCTCAATATGACCAAATTTGTAGAAATGATTCATCTTTATAAATCTTTCGTCCAAATTACGGATAAAAAACCCATTCTAAATGTATTCGGACAAAAAATTTATATAGACCACCCTAGCTAAAAGAACGCATGAAAGCATAAAAGGGTTAGGTGGGCCCCACCATTTCCTCTGAACCAATGGTGGTCCATGATTCTTACATCATGTTTGGCCCCGCTTAAAGTTTTTTGAAATTTATAAGCTTAAAAAAAAAAAAAAAAAGATAAAAGAAAAAAGAAAAAAAGAGCCGATTATGTTTGTTTGGTTAGGCTAACTAAGGCAAATTTTTATTTTTATTATTTTATTTTTATTTTCCACTTAAACCACACATGAAAAAGTGTTTTTATGTTTTGTAAAATCTACTTGTGTGGGCTTACTAAGCCCTAAAACTAAATTTTTTGGGTGAATATAAAAATTCACTTTGATTATTCTATTTTTAATTATGACTGTCAGTCCCTAATAATTAGGGCAAAATTAGGGTTTCCAAGTTCAGAGTCAAACTAAAAATATGAAAATAATTATTAACAAATCAAATGTAATATATATATATATATATATATATATTTTGCCGAACCATCAAAAGAGTTTTTGCATCGGAAATAAGATTATAGTACTTAAATTTTTATTTTTTGTAAAAGTTCTGCAGTAAAAGAATGCCAATTTTACCACATTAATAAGGAAGCCTTCAGAAAAGTGAATTGACAATAAGAAGAATAAATAAATAAATAAGTAAAAGGGCATATCAGAGTAACAAAAGAAATTTCACAGTTACAATAGCAAAAAACTAAAAATAAAAAAAAATTATACAATAGTCTATAGGTTAATTTGTGTAAATTTCACTGACTTTCCCTATAATTAAAAAAAATCAATAAATAAATTTCATAAGTTCGACATAATTACACCAAGCTCTCCTAAAATTTTAATTTAATTCATATAACAATTAGCCCTCTTTTTATAAGAAATTTGTTATATCTATGAACAAAAAAATAATCTTTTATCTTTTTTTACATTGAAATTATATTTTGACTTCTGTATCATTTGTTTTTTCACATTATCTACATTAATTTTGGTCTTTTTAATCTTATTAAAAAAATTAATATAATTGTGTCTAAAATATAGTACAATGTTGTAAGTTTTTTTTAAAATTTTAAGAGATATCAGTAAAATTTATCAAATAGATGGATCCAGAGTGATGCATTAAATTAGGAATCTTTATTGGAAGTCCTTGGGGACTTTTGGATGGGTTTACCAATTTCTACTGGAAAACAAAAATCAGATGATAACATGATTTCTTAAATTTTAGGCTAAGTTTGGGAAGTTTAAAATAATCTATCTTTTTATCTTTTTTTCATCACATTATCTTTTTATTTTTTTGTATATATTTTATAAAAAGACAAAAAGTATATTTATTTAGATCATACCAAACAACCCATAGTGGAACCATGGCCACCCTTTAAGCCTCTTGCTTCTGTACTTGTGTTACAATTTAAGTTAAAGTTGCAATGTTAGCATTTTATTCATAAACAGTTTAAGGTGAAGAGCTTTTGAAAGTAAGATCAAATCATATAAATATTTCTATTTATGTATAAATTTTGATATATATAAATGTGTATGGTGTGTTTTATGTTATAATAATAAAAAGGAGTTTTCTTAAGTGTGCAAGTGCACACCATGTGCCACTTACACAAAAAGTGTAAGTGTAAGGTGTAAGTATAAGTATAAGGTGTAAGTGTAAGGTGTAAGGTGTAAGTGGGTTGCACATGGTGTGCAACCTCAAAAAAGGTGTAAGTGTAAGGTTTAATTTTTTACAAAAGGTGTAAGTGTAAGGTGTAAGTGTAAGGTATAAGGTGTAAGGTGTAAGTTGCACACCATAACCAAACCCTAATAAAAAATATATATGCATTTCGTCTAAGTTCTTAGTTGTGTATCCTTTGTATTTTATATCTTCATAATTATTTGTTTCATTTATACTTGTTGTAAAACGTATATTCTTTGTGTATATCAAAACCCATATATTCATTAAGATCTTTTGACTACTGGCTATAATCGTTAAGATCATAAAGAGAAGTTTTAGGCACAGGATAAATACACTAGGAGAGTCTTAGGTACCAACAACAATCTATAATGGCAATTAACCCTGAAAATATAATATGTTTTTGAAATACAAAAAATAATGTTAGTAATAAATACGATCATAGTTTGCATTTTACTAAAGAGTTTGCAAATATAAATAGTGTGTGTTCTAGTTTAAATAATATTACTGATATTATGTGTTTTTGGTTTTCTAAATTAGATAAAAATCAAAAAATAAATCAAAATTATCTAAAAACCAAAGTTGAGTCTATAGAATCTAAAATAGACAATTTGAGTTCTATAATAAATATTGACTTAAATAAAGAAGCAAAAAATCAAATAAACAATTTGGTGACAAAATTAGAAACTATATCTTTCATGAACAATGATGGAATAAATAGTCCAGGATATAATTACATCCCTAGACTATTTTATGGTACAGAAGATATTATGATACTTCAAACTAATACCTATAATAAGGCTGAATATGAAAATATTGTTGAAAAATTAGATTATTGGATAAAATTATATAAAGATCCAGATTTAGGTATTGATGAAAGAAATATGTTACTAGATCAGATAAGAGAAACTTATCTAGAACATGAAGCCCTTTTACAGTACTTTAATTATGATATTAATATGTTAACTAATGATGATGACAGTCAATCATCCACATATGAAAAAACATTAGGTCAAGATATTTCACTAAAAATAAATAAAGGGAAAAGAAAGGCAGAAGAGCCAACAGATCCCAAATTATTTTGCACATGGGGAGATGAAAAAAATTTTAACTTTATTCAGACAAATGAAGTTAAAAATGATACTAACACTGGAAGTGCCTCCAATCCTACACCTGAGTCAGTAATATCTAGAAAAGATAATAATCATAAGTATCTAATAGCTCAAAATGGTACTTATTTAGACTTGTCTCATGTTTCATTTAAGGATCATGAACATGCAATTGATGACTGGACACAATCCTTGTCCGTCATTATTACCAATTATAAAAATAGTTGGTCAAAGGAAAAATTCCTTGATTATATTGTAATAACTCTCCCGGGAGATATGTTGCAATGGTTAAGACAGTGGGAAAAATCTGAAATTGAAAAAAGTCAAAAAATGACTTTGTTAACAAATTTTCTCACACTTGACACAATTTTAGCTGAGTTTGCAAAAATCATAAAAGAAAATTTATGTGGTTTTGCAGGAAATACTAATTTGCAAGCAGATGCAAATTATATTTTGACTAAATTAGAATTATATAATATTTGTCTTTTTGAAGACTTTGTTCAAACTTTTAAAAAATATTATTATCTTATTGATCCACCAGCAAATCAATCCTGGCTAGATCAATTTTTCTATAAACTCCCTAATCCATGGGATGAGTTATGTATTAAAACATATCCTGATTTTCTCAAAAAAATGGGGAAGGAAGAATATAATAATCTTGGTTTTCGCATTAACTATGTTCTAAGACTAATAGCAGATCGGTGTCTAGAAGCAAAGGCAAAAAAACAAATAAAAAATCAAATTTTCAACTCACAATACGGTAAAAATGTTGTGATAAAATTTTAAAAGAAAATTGAAAAATTGGTTGTAATACATTTCCTAAACCAAAAGAATTTTTCAAAAAACGCAGAAAATATAAATGGAAACCTTGGAAAAAGAACAAAACTTTTTCAAAAAAGAAAAAGTATATTCGGAAAAAGAAACCAACAAGTGTTTAAAAAAAGAAAACTTGTAAATGTTACATTTATAACGAAGAAGGTCACTATGCACCCGAATGTCCAAAAAGGGGAAAAAGTGCAAAGAAAATGATCAAAGTTCTTGAAGAACAAGATTTTGAAATAATATATGATGAGGAAATTTCTGATGAAGAATAAATCTTATACGAAATTTCTTGTGATGAAGAAATTTCAGATGAAGAACTAATCTTCATGTTGATTAATAATAGTCAAGAAATATCTAAAGAAGCAGATAGTATATCTCAAGAAGAATTACAGGCAATTTAACTTGGAGATGTAATCGGAGAAGAAAAAACTTTTACCGACGAAGAATTAGCAAAATTTGAAAAAAAAAATGCATGAAGTTGCTGTTTCAGAAATTTATAAATTTTCAAAATTCAACTTCTTTTCAACAAGAGTGTCTGAACCATACAGTGGTAGCACTCAAGTAAAATGGTCAGTAGAAAGAAATATTGATATGTTGCAAGATTGAAAAAGAAATATCCTGAAATTCAATATATCCATATTGGATTAATTCAAGTAACCATAACAGCCTTATTTCGCCAAGGGATAGCTACTCCTAATTTGGCAGTAATTTTTGACAAAATATTTTCCAACCCAATGAAAGCAATCATTGGAGGAATTTAGTCTAATTTGGCTAATGGAGTAGTTTGGTTTAATGTTAGACCAAATTTCTTTATTTCCATAAATGATCCTAATCTTGAAAATACAGTCAGAATAAGAATTAAAACACAAGGATTAGGAATGAAATCAAATTCTCATGATTTGGCTATTCGTTGGAAAACAATTCACGAATTAACCAAATTTCCTGAAACAAAAACAAGACTAAACGATAATAAAATCATTGAAATCTTTGAACCAAGACCATTTGACACGGTAATATAACCTCGTCTAATGAATTGGACTGATTTAGAAGTCCCTTGACAATGGTTAATCTAAGACCTAATGGGACAAGGAGAATCTTCTAAAACAAAAAATCCTGTACAATTACAAATGCAGGCATCAGGAAAAAATTTATATACTGAAAATACAATTTCAAAAATTAAAAGATCAATTTCTGTATTTGAAAAAGATTTTCCTAACAAATCATTTTCAAAATTAAGTATTGGAGAATCACGTAATAATTCTAATCAAGAATCTATTTCTTTAAACAATGTTCAGATTCCTATTTTTTCAAGAACAAGAAAACAACTTGAACATATTAAGTCTGCATATATGTATCATTTTCATATAAAAAATGATGATATTATTTTTTCTCCTAGCCAAGGAAAAAGAAGATATACATATGTATTGGGAACATTTAATTTTGCAGGTTATAAACCCTATAGCCTCAATGTTCTCGTAGATATAGGAGCTACAGTCAGCTCATATAAATGGAATGCCATACCAAAAGAAAAATAGACATTAATGAAACATCCAATTTTGGTTACTGGAATTAATGGCAACCATACTTCCATACAATTCAAGACTGGAAATATAGCTATTTGGTTAAATGATAGCAAGTTCATTATACCAAAAATTCCATGTTTTCCGTATATGCATGGAGATTTCCTTATTGGAAACAATTTTGTCTACAAATACCTTCCAATACAAATACAAGAAAAGGCCATTTCATTAAGCATAAACAATGTCTTAATTCATATTCCCTTGTCAGAACAACATAAATATATTTGTGATAAAGAGTTTGCGCTCATGCCGTGTGGTGATTTAACTCCCATCATTAAAACTATTGATGAATCACATTGGATTTATAAAATTTTGGAAGAAAATTTTAGTGAACATCCATTAAAACTATGGCAACATAGTCCACATTATTGTAGTTTAAAATTAAAAGACCCTAATGTTATCATTAGAGTAAGACCAATGATCTATACTAGACAAGATATAGATGAATTTGATATTCAACTCCAAGAACTTTTAGACAAAAAGTTAATTGAAGAAACTAGAAGCCCTCACTCTAGCCCAGCTTTTACGGTAAGAAACCATGCTAAAATTAAAAGAGGAAAAATCCGAATGGTAGTTAACTATAAACGGGTAAATGAAAATTTAGAATTTGATGGATATTTTATTCCACGAAAAGATGTTTTGATTAACTTAACCAAAGGATCAAAAATCTTTAGCAAATTTGATTGTAAAACTGGATTTTGGCAAATTCAATTGACTGAAGAGTCAAAAAAAATTGACAGCTTTCAGTACACCTAGATGACATTACCACTAGGATGTCATGCCTTTTCGGTTAAATATAGCACCACAAGTATTTCAACGGTGGATGGATACAATTTTTAAAGATTTGAAAAATTGTTGTGTAGTTTATATTGATGATATACTTATCTTCTCTAAAACCAAGGAGGAGCATAAGAAACATTTAAAATTACTTTGTGAAAAATTCCTAAAACATGGAATTATTTTGTCTCCAAAAAATATTGAACTTGAAAAAAAATCAATTGAATTTTTGGGAATAATTTTAGACCAGAAAGGTTTAAAATTACAAAAACATATTTTGTCTAAAGTACGAGATTTTCTTGATACTCTTGAAAATATAATACAATTACAGAGTTTATTAGGCATTTTAAATTATGGGAGAAATTTTATTAAAAATCTTTCAAAAATAGAAATTCCTTGGTTAACCAAATTAAGGGAAAATGTTATTTTTGAATGGACAACAGAATATGTTGCTTTAATTAAACAAATTAAAGAAAATGTTAAAACTTACCAGATGTTTATCTTCCTAATATAGGTGATAAATTAATTTTAGAAACAGATACCTCAGAAGCATGCTGGGGATGTGTTCTTAACGCTATACCCAGTAATTTATGGCATGATAAAGAGATACCTTTATCAAAAAACGGGATTAGATTAAGAAAAAATCCAATACCTATAAAATTACAAAAAGAAGAATTAATTTGTGAATATAATTCTGGAACATTTAAACCAAATGAACAAAAATATATTATTTTCGAAAAAGAATTACTTGCAATAAAATTGGCAATAAAAAGTTTTCATATTTATTTAGCCCTAGAAAATTTTATTGTACGCACTGATAATAAGGCAATAAGAGATTTCTTAATCAATAAAAAACCTATTGAGCAAGGAAGACGATTAGCCTAGTATAATAAAATTTCTAGTTATACTTTTGAGGTAGAACATCTTAAAGATACTAACAGTTTTCTTGTAGATTTTCTTAGTAGAAATTGTTTCAGAAAATTAAATTACTAAACAAGTAATTTTAATTTTTGCAGAAGACCTCTAGACCAAGAGGAAAACAATGGACAAGGGTAAACAACCTGCTCAAAGAGATTGGGTGACAATTGCTAAAAAAGCAATCCCTAGACAAGAAAGAGTTTAAGTTGTATTTTCAGGAAAATAACCTAGAATTTACACAAACTGGAATGAAGCCAATCAGCAAGTTTGCAGATTTCCAAGAGCCAGTCATAAATCATATAATAGCATGACCAAAGCTAAAAAAATTTTTTACAGTGCACCAGCTATGCCTATTTATCAAAAGAATCAAATGCGAACTAATTCAGTTCCAACTAATATTCTGACATCTAAACCAGATGAATCTGAGATAAAAGATTTTTTCAACCCTGGTATATCTTGAGAAATTTATACAAAACTCAATGGAGTTTGGAAAACTCACATTGTAAACAACAAAGTGAAATTTCGAAAACACATGGGAGCTCTGGCCAACAAATTAGCTGAGCAAATAGCTAAATTAAAAGATTTGCAAAATCTTTGTTTCAATATCCTTAAACAAATGAATTGGAATGAAGATTTTAATTTTGAATAAATAAACAATTTTCTTCAGCTATCAGACGTCATATCAGATGAGTTTTCTGATCTAGTTTTTGAACAAATAAAAGGAATTTGTCCTTTTGAAAAAGCAAGAACTTTGCTTCGAAAAGAAATTTTTATATTAATCAAAAATCGAGTTGAAGATCATCATGATAAGATTAGACAAATCTTAGAATGATCTTATGATAAATTAAATTTGAAAGATGGAATTCTCAAAATAACCATCATGGCAAACCATGACATGTGGTTTTTGAAGACATAAATTGGGGAATAACTAATCAAGTTATATTTCAAATTTTAGATCCAATCTAATGGATAGATTATCCAATGATCATCAAAGAAATACTCTCATGGATAGTAAAAGGCTTCCGATGGAGCAAATATTTTACTTTCTGGATCTCTAGCACTATTGGTTGGCGAGAACGAGAACATTTTTTTCCAACCATACCAGATTTGGTATCTTAAAGAAACTGAAGATTTTGAATTTGAAGATGATTATTTAGATGAAGATCACCGGAGAGAACGATTGGAAAATATCCAAAAACTTTCATTGACAGAATATTGGATAGACAGTCTAATATCTGTTTCACAAGCAGCATCCAACATCCATGGCTCAGCAAAATTTCCATTCATGGTCACAGATGGAAGAACACTATTTGTAACCCATTTTCCCATAACATATCAAAGGTCTCCTATACAAATTAATGAGACTCTTGACATGTTATTAAATCTCAAAAAGAGAAATAATTTGGATCTTCCGTTAGAACTAGCCATGACTGCAAATGATGTAGAACATTTACAGCCAGGATCTGGATTCCCCTCCATCATAATTCCATACTCCATAACTCCATAATAAAAATAGTAGAAAATAGTAAAAAGCTCCTTTCCTTTTTGAAATTTGTAATTTGAGTTATATGTCATATTATTTTTATTTTATTAGCACTTATTTATATATTATATAAGTAAAAGGAAGTTTTTAGTGAGGAGTTATGTGATAGTTTCAATATCTCATATTAATTTTTTTTTAATTTTAAATAATTAGGAAAATCTCTATTGACAAGCTTCCATTAACTATATAAAAATAAAACTCTAATTAGTTTATGATTTATTTGATAATCCCACATCGGGAAAAGAAGAGAAAAGTGAGTTGTTTCACTTATATAAAGTAAGTATTATACTTCTATTTAATATTATAGTATTGTGTATGTTTCAATTCAATATAGTTTAAAAAGTTTTAATTAATAAATTTTGTGTCAGTTGGTTAGTCTTTTAACCTAGCAAATTAGGCTGAATCATTTTTGGTTTGATTGATTAGTTGGTTTAACTGCGATTTAGTGGTTTTATCAAAATATATTGGTTAGATTTGTTTGATTTGAAATAAACTAAAAATTAATCTGATTAAAGATTGAACAATTAAGATTGCTTGATTAGAAATAAACTTTCTGTCCAAACAATTGCTAACTTTTATTTTATAATCCCATATCCGAAAAAGAAGAAAAAAGTGAGTTATTTCATTTATATAAAGTGAACCTTATGTTTCAATTTAATATTGTAGTGTTGTGCATATTTCAATTCAAAACAGTTTAAATTTTAAAATTAAAATAGCATTTATATAACGGTTTCGGTTTAGACCCAACCCTTTATGTGTCCTTAGATCTAGAATTCCATACCTTTAACTATTGTTTATAACCTCTTACTCTCATTGCTAGTTGAGTTTGGTTGTTTGGGAGTTACATGTCGTGTTTGAAATAGGTTGGGAGTTAGTTTTGAAAGGAGTTACTGTCCAGTTTTCTTCTTATTTGCTCAAGCGGTGTTTTGGTCGCTCTAGCGGTCTTTGAGATCTCTTAGTATTTTTATAGATTTGCAAAACTTTTGAAAGTGGGGTATCTTCGCCCGAGCAGTATTTCTTGCGCTCAAGCAATCTTTTGTAGGTCTAAACTTCTGGGAGGGAGTCATTGTGTGCCCCAGTGGTGTCACTTATTTTTGGTCGCTCGAGCGGTCTGTGCGTATATCAAATCGGGAAAAGGGAGATTTTATCACTTTCTCACTTCCTCTCTTTCTCTAAAACTTTCCAAACCCTAATTTCTTCACACACACTCTCTCTCTCTCTAGTTCTTGCCTGAAAACCCCAAATATTCCTAATCCATTGATTTCTCCACCCTAGTTCCTTGGAGAAAAATGTAGAGCTCGTAGAAAGCTTCGTTTTAATCGGAGAGGATATGGTTTTTGACTCTGCCAAACTTTAACCCTTGCTCTCTTCTTCTTCTAATCTTGAGGTAAGGATTTCTTCAACCTTTGGTATGATTTTTAGCCTAGTTATTTTCTCATTGAAAGGATTTAGTAATCCATTGATTTCTCCACCCTAGTTCCTTGGAGAAAAAAGGTAGAGCTCATAGAAAGTTTCATTTTAATTGGAGAGGATATGGTTTTTGACTCAGTCAAACTTTAACCCTTGCTCTCTTCTTTTTCTAATCTTGAGGTAAGGATTTCTTCAACCTTTGGTATGCTTTTTATCCTAATTATTTGCTCATTGAAAGGAATTAGTGATATGGCGATTTTGGATTAAACCTAGGGTTTGATTTTGAAATGTAAAAGAGGGGTTTTCAAATGGATACTTGAGAAAGGTTGTGAAGATATGTTTACGGTTGAGATATGTTAAAAAATATAATTTGTTTACTTAAATGTGATTTTAAAAGTAAAGGAGGTTTGTTAATGTTATTTAGTTTATGAAAGAAAATGGAAAAGATGTTGGGTTTTGAAATAATGAAATGAATGTATTTGTTGATGATGAGGGTGGAGTTGGATATGTAATATCACTCCATTTTGAAAATGATGAGATTATATCTTTTTGTTGGAATTATCTGTTGGATAGAAATATTTGTTTTGGGCTATCGGTGGAAGATATCTTTGATTGTTGTAGAAATTACATGAGGATTAGGTAAATCGAAACTAATTACTCATATATCTTGCATTGAGCATTGTTTTATACTTAAGCACTGAAAATATATTATTTTGAGAAAAATGGGTGAATACATTGGTGAATCTAGTTAGGGGGTATGATTGTGGTTATTATATTGGCCTATGTATCATTGGTGAAAGTTCAGAAACCCACGTGGTTAGGTGCACATCCTTCCGATTAGTACTGGTAAAATGGCTTTGGTAGTGCTTGCATAGCCTACTAATAGACACATACCTGGAGATTCCTAGTGTTTTGCATCCACTGCCCTGTTTTCTGATATAAAAGGATATTTTTCATGAATATATATATATATATATATATATAATCCTGACATTGCATTGTTTTGAGATAGAAATGTAAAACGTTTGACAAATGGCATATACATGCATTCACCTTATGACTTCATTAAGATTTATACATTGTTTTAAAGTATCTCTACTAGGCGTTAGCTCACCCTATGTGAAAAACAACTTTGAAGTGCTGATGATATGCCTCCACCAAGGACATAGCTTGGGAGCACTTGGAACCAAGAGGTTCTTTTGTTTTCTTTTGATGTAATTATTTTGTACAAACCTTGGACTTTAACTGTATTGAGTTGAACTCATTTTTTTTGTAACCAAGCATTGGCTTTGAAAGATACAGCCATTAGGGCATGAACTTACTTGATACTCCATTTATTTCGATTCATGTGCAACTGTCATATGCTATAGATTCAGGATCTAAAATTTATGAATATATAAACACATATGTCATCTTTTGAATGATTCAAGGAGTATAAATGGAATGTTAAATATAATGTTAGTGATCAATTCTACGAAATATTATGATGCGGGTTATTGTTATTATTTCGGGGCGTTATAACTTGGTATCAGAGCTACTGGTAAGTACTTTGGGATCGTGGGATGTGATTTTTAACACATTGGGTTTATCTTGCTAGATGATATTAGAAGTAAACCTGGTATGCTATGTGATAACATATTTATGTGACTAGATAAGTATGAAATTTAATTTCTAAAATATTGATTGGGTCTACGAGTTTCTAGAAGTCCTGTTAGAAGAGCACTTGATCACTGCTATTTCTTATTAGAACTCTAGTAATGTCGTGAGATGATCATTATTTAGAAAACAAATTCATTTGGTAAAGCAACTCATCTTTTAAATTCTTAAGGGTAAATTAAACTGACACTCTTGAGGTTTGCTCTGATTACATCCCATCCTCCTGACGTTATAGAAATTATATTCACACCCTTATGGTTAATAGTTTCATTTCATAAATCCCCCTACTTATATAAAAGGCAACAAATCTTAGTAGAAAAACAGAGGAAATTACATTGGAAACAAATGAAAGTAAAGAAAATAAAAATAAAAAATAAAAATAAAAATAATAAAGCAAAGCAAGAAACAAGAGAGTATGAATTCAGAGAGAAAAAGTGAAATAATTATGGTTTGGATGTGACATTTTGTCTTATTGGCTTTAGCCTATTTTATCCTTTTGTTTTTCTAACTAATTTAGCCAAAAAGCCAAAAAAAACCTATATCCAAACGGCACCATAGATTCAAAATAAATATGGGTAAGAATCATCATCATGAGAAAACACCAGATTTACGTGGTTTGGCAAATTTACTTACATCTACAGATATTAGCCATTTTCTAATATATTAAATAGGGGGATTTGGTGATAGATTCATCAGTGTCTAACTTGTCCTTCAAAAGGACAAAAATTATATGGATCCTTTCAAAACCCCCTAGTATTTTAAAACTTATTTCTTTTAGTAGAATACCCTCATATGTGTGTGTGTGTGTGTGTATCAGATTGCAATCACTCTCTCTCATCTTAATCTCTCTGTCTCGCTTTTATCATTGTTGCTCTCCATTGACGCCATCGCCATTATCCACCGCCTCTCACCATGGAACTCTTTCTCTACCATCTTCATTGCCAGTGTCACTTGTTGCATCCACAACCTCATATCTAAGATCATTCACAGTTGTCGTCGCCGAAAAATGACAATTCGCGATGGTTCGTAAACATCAGATCTGAAATCCTTCACTCTCTCTCTCTCTGTCTGTGGTTCTGATGGTTTGTGCTCTCTTTGTGTGTGTGTGTGTGCGTGTGTGTCTCACTCACCATGTACGCTCTCTCTCTCTCTCTCTCTCTCTCTCTCTCTCTCTCTGTCCTCCTCCTCCTCCTCCCACTCCTCCTCTTTCTTCTTCTCACGATGCTTTGTTCTTCGAACAGTAAAATTTTACTCTAGTTCATGACAGATCACTCTCTTGTAAAGCCATCATCACAGCTTGTTTAAGAGTAAAATTTTACTTTGTAATAAAAAATAAAAAAAGAGTAAAATTTTACTTTGAATCAGAGTAAAATTTATTATGATACAAAGTAAAATTTTACTGTCGTTAAGCAGATCAGCATGTTATTAGCTAGAGTAAAATTTTATTGTTATAAAAAACAAAGTACATGCTAAATGAATTAACCAGTGTCAAATTTAAGACAAACAAAAAAAAAAAAAATCTTGATTTTTCATTGCAATATCTTGATTTCTCATTTTTTCTGTCAAATCTAAAGTTTTTTTTTTTTTTTTTCATCTCATATCTAAAGTTATTGATCTCAAAGATAAGTTTGTAAGTATCAAATCTGAGATGGTGGTGGTTTGGCGGTAAAAATGGTGGTTGTTGGCCAACGGTGAGGATGAGCAACGCCGATAGACGGTGAAGATGGTGGAGACGATTAACAACCATCGAGTTAGTGAAGAGAGAGAGGGCATTGTAAGAGAAAGAGAATAAAGAGAGGGTATAATGGTCAAATAAAATATTCAAATAACAAATTCTATCCTTTATATAGTACTTTATAATTATAAGGGGGTTTTGAAAGTACTAGTTTTATTTATTTATTTAATTATTTTGTCCTCATAACAAGAAAAGGAAGTTAGGAGGGGTTTATGGCCAAATTTTCCTATTGAATATGTATTACATATCATATATGCAAATATATGAGTATACAATAAATCGGACTGAGGCGCGGTAATCTCGTTCTCTTTAAGGAGATTCAAGCCATTCTCAGTTGGTAAAACTACTACGTTCCGATACAGCATAATATCACATATTAGCATATCTCCCCTTGAATGCAACAACCCAACTTTTAGTTGTGTTGAGTCCACCAACCCTGCACGAGTAGGTGAGTCCAAAGCTTCACTACAAAAATGCTTTTACAAGTTACTTAACCATTTCTGAATAGACACAATATAAAATATATACATACTCACAATCCTCCATGGACACTTCCTCATACATATACACATCCATCAAAACATGAAGAGTCTCTGTAGACACCTCATTTTTTACCGTCCTCAAGACTTGGACGTTATCGTTTGAACACCCGGTGATTGTGCATGCTCTTGTTCGTTTTGAGTCTCTGAAAGTCTCGGCTGAGCGCCATGCCTTGAAGTCTCTTAACTTGTCTGTTTTGTGCTTGGTTGTGGACCAAGAGCTTGTTGCTTTGAATCTAGAGGAGAGGATGGCTTATCGGCCATCCCCAGTGTCCATCGGCCATGGCTTGTGCCTACCGGCCATCAATGGTGGCCGATCGGCCACATTGATGGGCGATCGGCTACATGTGTGGCCGGTTGGCCACTACTGATGGCCGACGACCATTTTTCTCCTTTTCCAGATATTTATTTGCCAGTTGGTGCCAGCTGTTGATTACGGAATATATCCTCCATACACGTGTATGGAACGATGAAGCCAAGCTTTTGGCTTGTTTTTCTATATAATGGGGGGTCTCTCCCTCATTTGGAGGGTTTAGAAAATTTGTGAGCAAAATTTCACTCTATCTCTCTAGAATTCTCTCTCTCTTCCTATTTAATGCTTGAAAGTGAGTTTTCTTTACATATTTGCATACAAACCCTTAGCCAAACACCTTCACCTTGGAGCTGAGGTCTCTTGAAGCTTGGTTTGAGGTCATAAGCTTGGTTTGAGCTCAGAATTTGTGCTGTTTGTTGCTGTGCTTCAAGGGTAAAGCCTTACCCTCTTTAAAGCTTTGTTTTAGTTTATTGTTTGGTCATCTTTATATGCTACTATGAGGCTGGTTTTAACCTCCAAAAAAAAAAATCTATTTTTAGGGTTTTAAAATGGTGGTTTGAACCTTGTTTGGTTAGGGGGTGGTTTCCTCCCTTTGCTCTTTGGCTTGTAAAGCCTTTTGAGCCACCTTTCAAAGATTTTGAAACACCCTTTTCTTAGCTTTTGAAACACCCTTTTCTTGGCCTTTTAAACACTGAATTTTAGGGGAATTTTAGTGGTAAAAAGTTGGTTTTGAGGTCCAAAAGAGGATGGGGTGGTCTCCTCTCCTTGTGTCTTGTTTGTATGTGTAGTTGGCTTAGCATGTGAGCATGTTTTTCTACCTTCTTATGACTTGATCTCAGCATGTTTTAGTCACTAATTTTAGCATGCTTTAACTCTATTTTGGATGGTCTTGGTCATTTGACTCATGCTTTGTATAGCTATAGTGTAATAGGCCTTCATTAGCTTTGTGTTTCAAGGCCTCTAACATGCTTTGCTTGAGTTGATTGCATGCTATGGCATTATTTTGCATGTGTTTTTAGTGCATATATCACTGTCATACTCCCACATATATCACTCCTTCATGGCTTTTGAGAGTTGTGCTTTGTGTCTTGTTTGTGAGCCAACAAGTGAGCATGCTTTTCTTGCCATTTATGCTTCAATCTCAGCATATTTTAGACACTGCTTTGACATGATTCAGCTCTATCCAAAGCCGGTTCAGTCATTTAAGTTTGGTATTGCATACTTCTAGTGTAGTGCTCTTCACTAGTTTAATGTTTTTGGCTTTTGAGCATGTCTTACATGTGTTGCTTGCATGATTTAGTGTCTTTAGCATGCGATATCAGCACTGAAAGTCTGCAACCTCCCTCTATTCTTCACTTTTTAATTTGCTTTTGAAAGTGGTCTTGAGCCCCTTGTTGACTTGAGCATGAAATTGAGGCACTCATGCGTAATGGTTTTAATCCTCTCTTGAGGGTTTCTACTAACCAACAGCATGAGGCCTCTTTCATACTTAAGGCACTTGTGGCTTAGGCCATCTTTCCAATTAGAGGACTTTCACATTGGACTTAACCGGTTAAAGGATTAATTGGTAAGCTAAAATGTGTAAACAAGAATTGAATCAAATAAAACATGACTAAGATAAGCATGTTGTTTGCATTGCATGTGTTTGGATTGGACGTTAATCCAAACACAAGAAGTGTGGGACGTTTCATACTCAAAGTTATGAAACGTGTCACATTTCTCGGTTGTCGTCACCCTTGATCATGCATGATAGGGTGGTGGCACTTTGAGTCTTATGTGCGCATTCACTAAGCTTGTACAAGCTTGGTTCTAGGCCATCATGCATGAAAATGCTTGATTGGTGGCTTGAGAGCCAAGTGCCATACTCCTTTGAGCTTAAGACATGATAAGGAGGTGGCAGTACACACATTCCTTGAAGAATACACTATTTTGCCTCTATTTGCTCTCCATTGTAACAAAAAAGAGAATTCCAAGGAAAGGGTGGCCGACAGCCACAAATAGTGGCCGACCCGGCCAGTGGCAATGGCCGACAGCCACCTATGGTAGCCGACCGGCCACTAGTGGAAAAGTTGTTCAAAATGTTCTTGTGTTGGGGCAGAGGCAACCTGTTAATTGGTATAAGGTTCAGTGATCAAAGCAAAGTGGAAACAGAGGCATCCAAAGGCAAGGCGGTGGATTTTCGGGAGGAAGCCGAACGAGCATGCATGTCTCCCTTGCTCGCGAGGCCACTTCTTTGTTTTGTTAGCTAGTTGTAATTGATTATTACTTGTGTTGTAATTAATCATTCAATTTATTTTGTAATATTTTAATTAGCTTAGCATAACTAGCTGTTCAATTCGGTTTGTAATAATTAATTAGCTAAGTTAGTTAATTAGTTGTTTTGTAATAATTAGCTTAGCTTAGTGTAGCTTAGCCTATTTATTCGAACCCTCCTTCGCGAGGGCGCAATGTTGTAATAAGTGTGCGTGCATATGTGCATGTCTTCTAACCCCACTTCTTTCTCCCTTTTATTTATTCGCTTTCGGTGGTTAGATTAGGGCATGTTTCAATTAGCATACCTTATGCTTGCATGTTTGCATCATTCATTTGTCTTGCATGCACCGGGTTCGGCGCATCATTCAAACTGCATCGTATTTCAATACACTTATTTGAATACGTGTATCAAATTGTTGCATTCATATGCCATCTTAGATAGCCGAGCCCATTAATTGCATTTTTGCATGTGTTGCATTAGGCATCCAATATAGTTAGGATCATGCGTATTTCTAACTATCTTTTGTTTTGGCTTGGAGTACACTGTAAGTTTTATGCTTTAGCATACTTGCATGAGTGTGAGTGTTGCCATGAGCCTATTTGCTTAAATGCTTAACTGCATGAATGCCTGTGGATGAAGGCTTGATTTCTTGAATTGGAACAATTCGATGATTGTGAGTTTTAAGCCCATTTTGTGAAGTGACAAATCATGTTTTAAAGCCCATCATGTGTGATGGCAAATCCGCGCTTTAGCCCACTTGAGAGTGGCATTTTCAAACCATTTTCAAAAACAAAACATGAGTTGAATTCATTCCAATTCTTGCGATCTTAGTCTATACTTGCTTGCACATACGCCACATAGTAAAGTTAGATTAATAACCGGAATAAGAACACATGTGTTTATAAAACAATATACCATGCTTAGTAGAGGCCGATCTTTGATAGGGCGAGTGGGGGTGCTCATTTCAGGACCTTCCCCTCTCGTACCTAAGTTCCCGAGCCGAGGCAACTTTGGTGATGACGGACACGTGGCCTTTGGCACGAATCAAGGTTTTCTAAATTTTTCAAAAATAAAATATTTAGGTGGCGACTCTGTAATCTGGCAAAAGCAATCCAATTTTGGCATTATTTGATTCAAAATCGATTTTCCAAAATGAATTGCCAGATTGGACTCTTTGGTGTTTATCGGTCTCACATTGCATTTTGTGAGATTAGATTCAGAACCGTGACAGGAGTCCGAACTGTAGAAGACCAATTTGCGCCTCTCTGAAAGGGGAGCGCATGAAGAAGTCGAGTCCACAGTCTCTTATTAAATATAATAATAAATTTATTATAACTCATAACCTTTCACATCAACTATAAATGTAACTCGTCATAGTGCATGTATAATAAGTTAAGGGTAAGGAACTCACACTCAAACCCTTTCAGTTCATCATATTACACTTTATGACACCACAACATATAAGAGTTTTAGAAACCAAATTTTTTGGTCAATAAAAGTGAAAATTTTGTTGCAAAAGACATTTAAGGACCAATTTCTATCATCGTGAGGATAGTCGATAAAAGATCGTCCTGAAAAGTCAAAAACAAAGCTTTTAGCGACAAAATTTTGGTAATGTGACTAATAAATAAATTTTTAGGGACAAAATAATTTGGTCTCAAAATGATTTATTTTTTGAGAAAAGACATTTGGTCCCAAAATGATAATAATTTATCACTAATATCCAATTTTCGTTGCTAAAAATATAATGACGACACTTTTCACAACAAAAATTTGGGTCTTTAAAAAATAATTTTGTCCCTAAATTTTGGTCTCTAAAACCTTAATTTTTTGTAGTGTAACATGATGTATGTATACACATGAATGCATATATAATTTTAATATTAAAATAATATGAGTGCAACTATGCACCAACAATCCTTCACTAATTTTAATATTAAAAATAGACACAGAAATTATCAGGCAAAGAGGGATATTATGCATCATGAAGGTGTGCTCTGTATTGAACCTCCACTAGTGAAATAGTGATCTCTGCTCCAAAGTCAGTAGTGGTCTCAGACTTGAACTATGACTGCTTAGGGGAAATAAAATATCACTACCCACATACAATAAGCCAAGTGTTGACATAAGCTTTGATGGCTAGCATGTTACGGCCTTGTGCTGATCACAGTCTTTCATGAGTGTATTTGAAAAATAAGCCTAGATCTCATAGAAAGTAGTCCCACTTTCACACTCACATAGGTGAAATCTATCAAATGTGCTCATGCAATTTTGACACCCCACTCATTAAGAGCTACAATTTCATTAAGAATTTAAAAACTCAAGCCTCCAAATATTACAAGATAAACGCACTCACATCATAGGGAAAGGAAAAAATAAATAAATTTATTTAGTCCATTTCTTACAACCGCCATATGATTCGTTCTTCGCATTGAATCTAGTCACAGGATCTTTGCTTCTTAGGTTGGGTATCCTCATACATGGTTATTGTATTTGTATGGGCTTAGTCCTATCCCCATTGATGTAATATATCCAAACAGTCTTTTAAAACAGATTTGGAAGATAGCCACGCACTTTAATATCTTCCAAAATAATACTTAAGAGCTTAATCACATAAGTCTAGATTAGTTATTATAAAAATGATCTCCTCTATCAAAAGTTTAGGTTCTCTCATAATCATTCACAAATGTGAAATTTCTAAAAAATAATCAAATTTTTTAATCATTCACCTTCTCAATTGTTACACTAGCAATAATTAAATATAGCAATATCTCATAAAATATAATTAGCGGTAGATAAAAATCACCTTGACAGAATATATCAATATAGTATCACAACATTAAAGTATAGCAAGATACTTTCACAAAAAGTAAATGGTCATTCTTTATTGCTTGATCCAAATAAAAATCCCATACTATTTTAAGATATGCCAAAAAACATAATCTAGTTTGGTTATAATCTTGCAAAATACTGAATTCTCCATGACAAAAGTCAGGTTAAAAAAATATATAGCAAAAGCTATCACAAAAATTTGAACACCCCCACTAATCCAAAAATCATATAGCCTTTTAAAATTCCGTTAACTCACGAGTCACTGAATTTCATATAATATTCATGAACCGAAAAACCATGTGGTTTGAATCTTATTTGTCAAAGGATAAAGTGTACTTTGCCTTTTTTATATTTGGTCACTTTGTTATTTTGACTTTAATTTTTTTTTTTTTTACTTTAGCCATTTATATTTCAATTTTTTTTTTCCAATTCACTTCTAAAGTCAATTTATGTTTAAAATTAGACAGAAAATGTCACGATAACTATCACATAATACAAAAAAAAAAAAGATTATTATATTGAGATTTGAGTTTGTATAAGAGGTGAGGATTATACATAATGAAATATTTTTATTCTACATGACTGTCAATGTATCATTTTTTGTCTAATTTTGAACAAAAGCTAGTTTTAAGAGTAAATCGAGAAAAATTGAAACATAAAAAGTTAAAGTAAAAAAAAAAAAAAAAAACTTTAAAGGCTAAAATAAAAAAGTGACAAAATATAAAAGGTCAAAGTGTAATTTAGCCTTTGTCAAATTTAAATAGTTTCAATACCATACAACAGATCTTGTAATTTAAAAAAACAGACTCAGAGTTTATTTTATTTTTTATAAACAATGAACCCCTTTTAAGGTAGGGATCTACAATTACAAGATATAAGAGTTTTAGAAACTAAAAATTTGGTCTCTAAAAGTGAAAATTTTGTTGCAAAAGATCTTTAGAGACCAATTTTTGTTGTTGTGTAGCTAGTCGTTAAAAGATCGTTCCAAAAAGTTAAAAATAAGACTCTTAGCAACAAAATTTTGAAAATGTCACTAATAAATAGACTTTTAGGGACAAAATAATTTGGTCTAATAATGGTTTATTTTTTGAGACAAAAAAATTGGTCCCAAAAGGATAATAATTCATCAATAATGTCCAATTTTCGTTGCTAAAACTATAATAACGACACTTTTTGCAACAAAAATATCTGGTCTCTATAAAATAGTTTTGTCCTTAAATTTTGGTTTCTAAAACCTTAATTTTTTGTTGTGTACAAATCACATATATTAGGAAATAGTTGAATCCAAAGTATATAAAATAATGTATAGGAATTTAGTTGATCAAATGCAAAAAATAAAAAAGATTGTCAAATAAAAAAAAAAATTACGTGTAGTATGGTAATCTAACTTTGGTTCATTAACTTTAACTTGCGACGGTTAACCCTTTACACTTGAAGTCAATTTGCAATGTCATCCTTTTGTTCATCTACCTTTAATGAGATTAACGAAAATTAAAAGTTAAAGGACCATAATGAGATTTTAACAAAAGTGTAAGGACTAAAGTGAAATTTTGATGAATATGTAGGGATACTAATGAGACCAAAAAAAAAATGTCATGCTTAGCTTACATGTCAAGTTTTATTGGCCTTATTATTAACTATATAGATGAGAAAAATAGTAACTTGACTTAATTGGGTAAATGGTGGAATGTCAAATTAAAAGTGCAGAGACCAAGTGAGACTGCAATAAAATTGTAGGAATGCTACTGTAGCTCAGCTTTCCGCGCTCATTTCAGAAGGCGAATAGCCCTACAGTTTAGACTTCATTTGTGATTCTGAATCTGATTTCACAAGTGTAATGTGAAACAGTGGAAATACAAAAAGAGTCCAAATTCGGCAATTCTTTTTGGAAAATCGATGTTTGAATCAAATGCAAAAAATGGACTGCTTTGCCAAATTTAAGAGTCGCCACTTAAATATTTTTTGAAAAATTTAGGAAACCCGAGACTCGTGCCAAATGCCACTAGTCCGTACTCACCAAAGTGTCTCGGCTCGGGAACTTGGGTACGAGAGGGGAAGGTCATGAATTGAGTACACCACTCGCCCGATCAAAGATCAGCCTCGACTAATCATGATGTGTTTTTTATTTACATTACATGCTCTTGTTCAGATTTATTAGCTATATTACTCTGTGATGCGCACACAAGGTATAGACTAGTTTTCAAGAATTGGAACACTAGATCTCATGCTTTGTTTCGAAATTGTTTTGTGAACTTACCACTTGAAAAAGTGGGCTAAAATGGACATTTAATCAAACCGTCCCAATTCAAGCAACTAACTTTCATCCACATGCATTCAAACAATTATATCATTTAAGAACTTAGCCTCATGGTGGACATACTTTGGATATGGCAACACAAACATTCAATGCAATATGCTAAAACAATAAAAAAAACACACCTAGTACTCCGAGCCAAAACAAAACAAAATAACTAGGAAAGTATGCGTGTTCCTAATTTTATGCAATTATGGCTAATGCAATGCATGCGATATACAAGGCTCAGCTACTAATTTATGACATGTGAATCAATTTGCTAACATGCAGTCTAAGCACGTATTCAAAGAATTATTTAAATGACACTACGCCAAAACAGGGCATTAACGGCGGTAATGAAAACCGTCGTTAAAGGTACTACTAACGGCGGTAACGAAAACCGTCGTTAAAGGTATCATTAACGGCGATTTTGTTACCGCCGTTAAAAAAATCGCCGTTAATGCCCACTTTTAATGGCGGTAACAAAACCGCCGCTAATGCCCAATCATTACCGCCGTTAATGACGGCGGTCTTTGTCGGCGAAACTCCGACGAAACTCCGGCGTGCTCTGGCGAAACCATCTATAATAAAGTAAAAGTAATGTTTAAATATTTATTTAGGGAATATATTTCATGAAGAGTGGCTATGGTAGAGTGGTTAGTGTGGGTGGATGAGAGGTTGAGGGTTCAAGACTTGGGGAGTGCAAGAAGAAAGAATCATTTTTTGAAAAATTTGAACCTATTTACGGCGGTAAAAAACCGCCGTTTTTGGTCCTATGTTACCGCCATTTTTGGTCGACTTTTAATGACGGTAATTTACTTTTTTACGACGGTTCTACTTTTTCCGACATGCGCATAAACGACGGTAACAAAACCGCCGTTAATACCGCCGTTTAACGGCGGTTTTACAGCCTTTAACGGCGGTAAAAAACCGCCGCTAAAGCCCAATTTTGGCGTAGTGTGACAATGCAAGTTTGAATGATGAACCGAGTCTTGGTGCATGTAATACAAGTGGATGCAAGGCATAAAAGTGCTAATGAAATGTGCTCTATACGAACCATCGTAAGCGAATAAATAAAAGGGAGAAAGACGTGGGGTTGGAAGGCATACACATTATTACAACATTTGATCCCTCACGTAGGAGGGTGCGAATCAATGTCCGAAAGTCTGAATTAACTAACTATTACAAAACTGGGCGAATGAATAACAATTAACTTAACTAAGCTAATTAACTACTTTATTACAACAATTTAACTAGCTATACCAATTAACAATAAGCTAATGGCTATAACAATACTAATTATAATAAGATTAATTATAACACTAATAATCATAATGCTAATAAATCAATTAATCGCATTCGACAAAGGCATAAGTGAAGATGGATGAAGGTTGCATGCGCGGCGTTTGAGAGCTACTCTGTCTGCCCAAGCCAACTCTGTTTCACCTTCAACCACTGTCTATTTTCCTGCAAAACTGCACCGCTGGCCAAACACTAAGGGTCGGCCGTGCATTAATGATGGCCGGCCGGGTCTACAGATGGCTGACCATGCCTCAATTTGGTGCAAAACTTTGTTTTTGTGTTATGAGGTGAACTAGTGCAGGCAGAGTATTCTCAAGCTCTATTTGTCCCATCTTCCTTCTCTGTCATGGGAAAACCTTGAGAAAAGGTTGAAATTGATTCCAAAGCCATCAATGGGCAAATTGATTGCTTGATGATCTCTGCAGACATCCCCGAACGTCCCGGGAGAATCCCGTTTTGTTCATTGGGCTCACTACAGTTCGGACTCAGTGTCACGGTTCTTAATCTAATTTTGCAAAGTGCAATACGAGATTGATAAATCACCAAAGAGTCTAAATCCGGCAAATTATTTTGAAAAACTGATTTTTAGGAAGAAGTACCAAACATGGACTGCTTTGCCAGATACAGAGTCGCCACCTAAATATTTTATTTTGGGGGAAATTTACGAAACTCTGACTCGTGCCTAAGGCCACACGTCCGTCATCACCAAAGTTGCCTCAGCTCGGGAACTTGGGTATGATTGGGGAAGGTCATGCAATGAGCACCGCCACTCGCCTGATCAAAGATCGACCACTACTAAACATGATATCTTGTTTTTGAAAACACATGTGCTCTTATTCTAGTTATTAGCCTAGAATTACTATGTGATGCGTACAACATACAAGTATAGACTGGATTGCCTAAGTTGGAACAAAGCATCGCATATCCGTTTATTTTGAAAATGGATTGAAGTTTGCTATTCGCATGTAGGCTAAAACGCGGGTTTCGACGAATTATTCCAACTCAAGCAACCCAACCTTCACCCGCAAGCATTCAGGCAGTTTATATCACATAAGCACATAGCCTCATGGTAAGCATGCTATCATGGCAGTCGCTCACACACATGCAAGGATGCTAAAGCATAAACACTTACCGAGTACTCCGAGCCAAAGAAAGAAGCTAATTAGGAAACATGCATGAATCATAACTACGCTAAGAATGCCTAATGCAACACATGCAAAAATGCAACTACAATAGGCTTGGCTATTCTAAGATGGCATATAAGATGCAACAATCGATACATGTATTCAACTTAGAATTGAAATACAATGCAGTTAGCATGATGCATTGAGCCCGGTGCATGCAATACAGATGGATGAATGCAAGCATGCGAACATATAGACGCTAATTGAAACATGCCCTAAAACTAACCATCATAAGCTAGTAAATAAAAGGGAGAAAGACGTGAGGTTGGAAGACATGCATCACACACACACACACTTATTACAAAGTTCACCCACTCGCGGAGGGTCCGAATAAATAATACAGAACCAACTAGCTAATCTAAGCTAATTAAACTAGTTATTACACAACCAAAATGAATAATGAATTACAGCTAAATATTACACAACATTAATTAATTAAAAAATTAAATTAAGGAAGCAAATAAATTAGCATGCAAGCTACATGAAATGGACTGCCACGGCTCTGTTCCGAATGATAAAGGATGCATGCATGCTCGAGTCGCCTTGTCGAGAAATCCATCGCGATGTCTCAACTCGCCATTGTTTGCAATTGAACTCAGAAACTTGCACAAAGCTCCAGAAGGCTGAAACTCCACCTTGGGAATCTGTGGGAAGGCTGCCGACCAGCTTATGGGCATGGGAGACCACCTGCCAACCACCTTCTGTGGGAGAAACCAAAAGGGGTGGTCGGCCTGCCAGAAAAGCTGGTCGGCCGACCAGTTTCTGCCTCTGGTTTCTGGATTTTCTGCAACCAAGGCAAGAGAGAGAGAGAAAGCAAGGTATTTGCAACACATGTGTGCACGACCACTCTCCCCATCATTGCATATGCTCTAGGGAGTGTAGTCCTCAATCCTCGGGCCACCAATCACGCATCCCGATGCATGATGGCCGAGGAGTCAAATTGCACGACTCAATGGGACATGAATGCACACATAAGTAACAAAAACCAACAACTCCATCATGGATGGTCAAAAGTGTCGGCGACCGGGAATCGAGGCACGTTTCGTCACTTTGAGTACGAAACGTCCCTCGTTTCCCGTGTTTGGACTAAACCCTACTCCAAACACAATGCAACAAACAATGTATGGACAAATGTAACTCTAGCATGTGATCTAAATGCAATGCAACTAAATGATGCGAAGATGTGCGGAATGACATGCAAGCATGCAAATGGCATACACAATGGTAATGGCCTACTCCATGCACATGGATTATGTGGCATGCATACAAAATGCACTAACATATGCAACGTTATGAACGAGGCATACTATTATGACCCGAACCCGCCCCTATGGGTTAAGGACATAACCGGCCAGTAATCTTGAGATTACCTACGGCCTCAAACCAAAACAGACATAACTCATCAGAGTAAATGGGCCAAACGGAAGCAATAATTAAAAACTTTGTCCATAGAGCCATGCTTATATGCACTTTAAAACAAACCATACGCATATATGTTAATAACCCACAGAAAAATACAGTATCATAAAATCCTTTACAGACAAGATCATCCAAGCTGAGTCAACCCATAACAAAACTATATACCGATAGACACAACGTCCTTGCCAACAAGACAAAATATAAATACATAACAAAATGGCAAGGATGGGTCTCGTGCATGAGACGCAAGGCTAACTCTCCAAAACTCATGTTGTTCCTGGCAGACTTCACTGAGGCTGGGTTTAGACTTCTCTTAGCTCACCTACAAACACATGAATGAGCGTGTGTGATAGCCCAGTGAATAATATCAAATCAAATACAGAAGTTACATGACAATGTAGAACAACATGTTCCAAATGGCCTTGGGCCCAATTCATACTCCTATTTAACAGATATATAACTATACAAAATTCAAATCAAGTGGCTGTAGTTCTAAACATTCTGGCCTTTGGCCCATTTAGGCTTTTATTCATGTCAAAACGGCCTTCGGCCCATTCATTTATGTCGAAACGGCCTTCGGCCCATTCATTTATGTCAAAATGGCCTTCGGCCCATTCATTTACGTCAAACGGCCTTTGGCCCATACATTCATGTCAAAACAACCTTAGGTCCATTCATATACGTCAAAATGACCTTCGGCCCATTCATTTCAGTCAAACCGACCTTCGGTCCATTCGTTTACGTCAAAACGACCTTCGGTCCATTCGTTTACGTCAAAACAGCCTTCGGCCCATACATTCACGTCAAAACGGCCTTCGGCCCACTCATTTATGTCAAAACGAGCTTAGGTCTATTTATTTCTATCAAAATGACCTTAGGTCCATTTATTCATATCGAAACGACCTTCGGTCCATTCACTCGTTCATGTCAAACTTTTGTCCACAATCCCAATTAGCAACTCGTAAAGCTTATAAGGGAATAAACAGTTAGACATTGTTAAGCTTTCAAATATCGATATTACTCACAGTGATCGGCTTGTGGATTCGTCCCGGAGCTTGACCCTACACACTTCATGAACACAAAAGGGTCATTAACAATTCAACCCGTTCCTTAATTCACATATTCCTCTTTAGGCATTATTCTTATCTCATTAACTCATTTACAATGCTTAACATATGCCTAAGAGTGCTTACAAGTGAAGGAGAACAGAAAATGAAACACAGAATGCATGAACAAAATTTCAGAAAACAGGGTCCCCACTCAAGCGTGGACTTCCTCGCTCGAGCGGACCTAAGAGACCTGCAAAAGTACTGGTTACCTCAAAATTACGCTCGAGCGTGAATTAGGGAGCTCGAGAGGAAGGCCTGTCTACAAAAGCTCCCCGCTCGAGCGTGAAACATCCCGCTCGAGCGAACATCTAACTCTGCAAAGAGTGCTGGGAGCACGATTTTCTCGCTCGAGCGGACATAAAAAATCTGGGTTTTCCAAATTGAGTTCTTGAGCTCTAATTCGATTTTCAACCAACAAATCATGCATGTTATGGCTCAATTCTCAAATATAAGTATACTAATATGATGTAAACCCCAAATCTCAACCCAATGGAGCTCAATTCACAATTAATTCACATGTATGCCCCAATCTCCCATCAAACTCATTCTAACATAACAAATTCATACATTCAAGCTCATATCTTCATAAATTGCACATGCATGTGATGAATTAGCCACATTCTCAACTTAGACAACACAAATGGTGATCAAAACATGAGTTTCAACCAAAACTCTACTTGAATCATGTATTTCAAGCTTATACATGCTATTTCAACATAATTTCTTACATGCATGCATATGTCAAGCTTTAATTCAACAAGAACCAACCCAATTTCATTTCAATCTTACTCTTGATCACTCAATTAGCTTGAGCACACAAAATGACAAACTATAATCCAAGAATTACTCACCTAGAAGCTTTGATTCTCACAATCTATAACAATTCTTGGATTATCTTCAAGGTTCCCAAGCTTTAAGCTACAATTTGCACAATTCTCTTCTCTCTCCCTCTCTACAGCCGACTCTCCTCCTTTTCTCAAGGTTTGATCAGCCAAAATGTAACAAAGGAGGAGAATTGAGGGTATATTGCCTCTCCAACAAAACCCACTAATTTCAATATAATATTACTAAACTAATTGGGCACTAATTTAACAATTTAATCAACTAATCTAGCCCGAATCAATTTTTCAATTACACTTTACCGTAGGATTTAAAAATTATACCAATCACAATGGCGCAATCAATTTCGGGTTCTGTGGCTGATAAGGCCTTCAATTTAATTTCCAAAGCAAATAGTCAAACAGATATTCCTACGGTGAACAGATAGAAATTCAAAACCTCATATATTTTCACATGATGGCACATAAAATCATGCTAAACACATAATCATACTCAAATTAAGGACCAATTAGCATACTACGGAACAGGGGTATCACAGTCTCCCCCCTCTTAGGAAGTTTGGTCCTCCAAACTTAATTTACCTTCGTCGGGAAACAAATGTGGATAGCGTAGACGCATTTCCTCCTTTTTTTCCCATGTAGCATCCGTCCCATAGTGTTCTTTCCATTCCACTTTCACCATTGGGATGGACTTGTTTCTCAATTGCTTCACTTGTTAATCAACAATTCGTTCCGGCCATTCAGCATATTCCATATTTTCATCAATAGCAACCCGGTGATAATCAATCACATGTAACGGGTCTCGGAGGTAACCCCTCAACATCGACACATGAAACACATTATGGATTTGCTAGAATCCCGATGGCAAAGCAACTCTGTAGGCAACTGGACCAAGCCTCTCCAAAATCTGAAACGGCCCAATGTAACGAGGCGACAACTTGCCCTTTTTTCCAAATCTAACTTGGCCTTTCATCGGAGAAACATGGATGAACACATCGTCACCAAGCTCATACTGAAGAGATCTTCTCCGAACGTCTGCATAATTCTTTTGTCGGTCTGAGCTATTTTGAGCGTTTGATGAATAACTTTGATTTTCTCAGAGGTGTCTTGCACAATTTCAGGCCCAAGCAAAGCTCTATCCCCGACCTCTGTCCAGCAAATAGGTGATCTACACCTCCTACCATACAAAGCCTCGTATGGTTCCATACCGATGCTGGAGTGGAAGCTGTTATTATAAGCAAATTCTGCAAGTGGCAAATAATCCTCCCAACTCCCCTGAAAATCCAAAGCACACATGCGAAGCATATCTTCCAAAGCTTGTATCGTTCGTTCTAACTGCCCATCTGTCTGTGGGTGGAATGCAGTACTGAACCTTAGTTTTGTTCCCATAGCTTCCTGCAAACTCTTCCATAATCTAGATACAAATTTCAGATCTCTATCCGACACAATAGATACCGGAACTCCGTGTAAACGGACAATCTCATCAACATAAATGGTTGCTAATCTGTATGCAGTAAATGTAGTTTTGACAGGCAGAAAATATGCAGATTTAGTCAGTCTATCAACTACAACCCAAACAGAATCCATACCTCGAGAAGTCCGAGGTAGGCCAACAACGAAATCCATAGTCACATGTTTCCACTTCCATTCAGGAATAGGGAGAGGTTGAAGTAGACCGCCTGGTTTCTGATGTTCAGCCTTGACTTGCTGACACTGAAGGCACTTGGACACATATTCTGCAATCTCTTTCTTCATTTTAGGCCACCAGTAGGTTTGTTTCAAATTCCGATACATTTTATTATTACCCGGATGCATAGCAAATACGGATCTGTGGGCTTTATCTAAGACCCTCTTCTTTAGTTCCGGGATATCAGGGATACATATTCGGTTTCGAAATTTCAACACTTCATTCTCAATACTGAATTCTGCTTTCGGGCTTGCCTCAAATTCGTCAATCACTTTCTTGAGGTACTCATCCTCTTTCTGTTTCTGTTTGATTTCATCAATGATCGCCGGCTCGGCTGTAATAGCGGCTATCAATCTGCCCTGTTCACACATTACCACTTCAATTTCAGACTTCTCAAAATCTTGCAAGATCTCTTTCTGTTCGGTAAGCAAACAAGCCATACTCCCCGTTGATTTTCTGCTTAATGCATCAGCTACTGTGTTGGCTTTCCCGGGGTGATACTAAATCTCCAGATCGTAGTTTTTTATCGGTTCCAGCCATCTTCTCTGACGCATATTCAACTCTTTCTGCGTGAACAAGTATTTCAGGCTCTTATGATCTGTGCAGACTTCACATTTTGCTCCATACAGATAATGCCGCCAAATTTTCAAGGCAAAAACGACTGCGGCCAATTCTAGGTCATGTGTTGGATAGTTCTTCTCGTGTGGCCTCAACTGCCTGGAGGCGTAAGCAATAACTTTGCCGTTCTGCATTAACACACAACCCAAACCTTTATAAGATGCATCACTGAAAATCACAAAATTTTCCGTACCTGAAGGTAGTGTCAAAATTGGTGTCGTGGTCAATCTTGTTTTCAATTCATGAAAGGCTGATTCTCTTTCACTATTCCACTCAAATGGTTGCCCTTTACGTGTCAATTGGGTAAGAGGCACAGCTAATTTCGAAAAGTCCTTTACAAACCTCCTGTAGTACCCAGCCAAGCCCATGAAATTGCAAACTTCTGTTACATTTGTCGTTGTAGGCCAATTCACAATTGCCTCTATTTTCTGTGGGTCCATTGAAATTCCTTCCTCGTTGATCACATGCCCTAAGAAAACAACTTCTTCCAAACAAAACTCATATTTCTTTAGCTTAGCAAATAATTTTCTTTCCCGAAGTATTTGTAAAATAGTCCTCAAATGATGCTCATGTTCAAGTCTATCTTTAGAGTATGTCAAAATATCATCAATGAAGACTACAACAAACTCATCAAGGTAGGTTTTAAAAATTCTATTCATTAAGTCCATAAATGCTGCCGGAGCGTTAGGTACTCCAAATGGCATAACAAGGAACTCAAAATGACCATACCTTGCTCTGAATGCGGTTTTCTCAACATCCTCTACCTTAACTTTCAGCTGATGATATTCGGATCTCAAATCAATCTTAGAAAACACTTGTGATCCCTGCAACTGGTCAAATAAATCATCAATACGGGGTAAGGGATATTTGTTCTTTATCATTACCTTATTTAATTCCCGGTAATTGATGCACAGGCACAAAGTACTATCCCTCTTCTTCACAAATAACACTGGTGCACCCCAAGGCTAAGTGCTAGGTCGGATAAACCCCTTGTCAAGGAGGTCTTGCAACTGTTCTTTCAATTCTTTCATTTCAGCAGTAGCCATTTTGTAGGGAGTCTTAGAAATGGGCTGGGTGCCTGGCACAGTTTCAATGGTAAACTCTATCTCCCTATCTACCAATTCCCCTGGTAATTCATTTGGAAACACATCTAGAAATTCTCTAACAATAGGCATATCATTCAATTCAACATTCACAGATAACCCTGACACCCCTTCCTGATCAGTTTGCATGCTTTCATTGCAGATATCAAATAAGGTGGAGGCACTACCCCGTTACCCACAAACACAATCTCTTTCTGTTCTGGTGGTTTAAACACGATCCGTTTTGTTACACAATCAATGGTGGCACAATACTTGGTTAACCAATCCATGCCCAAGATTACATCAAAATGTCTAAAATTTAAGGGCAACAAATCTACATACAGGATAGCATCCCCAACATGCATTTCACAAAACCGATATATGAATTCACACAACACAGATTCCCCCGATGGAGCAGACACAAATAGCAAATATGACAATAATTCTAGGGGTCTATTTAGTCTAGATGCAAATATACATGTCACAAATGAGTGTGTTGATCCAGAGTCAATTAATACAAAGGCATCCTGATTACATATTGAAATAGTACCTGAGACAACGGCATTGGCATTCCATGTATCGCCCGGAACAAGCGTAAAAACTCTCCACTGTCTCATGGTATCCCTGGTAATAGCGAACCTCAAAGTGTTTCCCGACTTTGGAACTGATGCAGTTGAACTAGCTGCTAGTTTCCCACTGTTCTGATTACATTCTCGGGCTATGTGTCCTTGCTTCCCACATTTGAAACAGGCTCCTGATGCACGGTAACAGACTCCACGGTGAATTTTGCTACAAATGTTGCACATGGGAGCTGTGTCTCGGGAAGAACTTGAAGTAGTTGAAGAGCCCGTGTTTTGCTTTTTCAGAAATTTCTTCTTCGAAAAGAAGCCTTGCCTTTTATTGCCTTTCCATTCTGTTGTTGGCTTAGCTTGTTTAGCTATGTTAGCCTCTGATATGATGGCCTTGTCAAGCAACCCAATGTAGGTCTCCAACTTCAGGACATTCACTCTCTCTAGGATGTCACTTCGGAGCCCACCCTCAAAATGTCTTGCCTTCTTATAATCAGTGTCAATTACATGTGGTGTAAACCTGGCTATTCAGTGAATTTGGCCTCATACTCAGCTACAATTATGTTGTCTTTCTTGAGTTCCATGAACTCGGCTACCTTTCTATCCCGAACACATTGTAGGAAGTACTTATCATAAAAGATCTCCAAAAATTTTACCCAGTCCACCTCTTTATGATTCTCACGCATTAACATCCACCATCTTCGGGCCTCGTCTTCCAGCATAAAAGTGGCTAGAAGCACTTTTTGTGTCTCTGAACAGGGGAACACTTCAAATAATTTCTTAATTCCGAGGACCCACGCTTCGATTTTCAATGGATCTAATCCCCTGTGGAACTGTGGTGGTTTCATTTTCTTGAATTCCTTGGTGAGAGCTATTATCTGGTCATCATTTTGATTGTCTAGCACGGGTGGTGCCGGAGGTGGAGGTGGTTGGTGTGGTTGCTGCCACTGTTGTTGCCACTCCTGTTGCTGTCTCAAAGCCTCTGCCATTTCCTAAATCAGTCTTTCCATTCTGTCTAGTCTGGCAGTCGAAGACTCCTCTATCTCATCACCTCTGGTTCCCACCATCTGATTAAACTTGCATTATATTTCGTACAAAAGGTACACAAGTACGCATACACTAAGAAGAACATATTTCTAGATAATTTGCGATGCAAGTAGTTCACAACTTACACATATAATTGTTCATGTTAAAACATTTAAGCATATAATCAATGCTTCCAAATTCATATTTATCACATGAATGCATCTTAGATCTTATCTAGACGCTTATCGCTCTTTTGGATAAGTATGTGAGTTATTAACTCGTGCTCTGATACCACTCTGTCATGACCCGAACCCGTCCCTATGGGTTAAGGACATAACCGGCCAGTAATCCTGAGATTATCTACGGCCTCAAACCAAAATAGACATAACTCATCAGAGTAAAGGGGCCAAACGAAAGCAATAATTAAAAACTTTGTCCGTAGAGCGTGCATATATGCACTTTAAAACAAACCATATACATATACGTTAATAACCCACAACAAAATACAGTAGCATAAAATCCTTTACAGGCAGGATCATCCAAGCTGAGTCAACCCATAACAAAACTATATACAGATAGACACAAAGTCCTTGCCAACAAGACAAAATATAAATACATAACAAAATGGCAAGGATGGGTCTCGTGTGTGAGACGCAAGGCTAACTCTCCAAAACTCATGTTGTTCCAGGAAGACTTCACTAGGGCTGGGTTTGGACTTCTCTTGGCTCACTTACAAACACATGAATGAGTGTGAGCGATAGCCCAGCGAATAATATCAAATCAAATACAGAAGTTACATGACAATGTAGAATAACATGTTCCAAATGGCGTTGGGCCCAATTCATACTCCTATTTAACAGATATATAACTATACGAAATTCAAATCAAGTGGCTGTAGTTCCAAACATTCTGGCCTTTGGCCCATTCAGGCTTTGATTCATGTCAAAACGGCCATTGGCCCATTCATTTATGTCGAAACGGCCTTCGGCCCATTCATTTATGTCAAAATGGCATTCGTCCCATTCGTTTACGTCAAACGGCCTTCGGCCCATACATTCGTGTCAAAACGAGCTTAGGTCCATTCATATATGTCAAAACGACATTCGGTCCATTCATTTCTGTCAAAACGACCTTTGGTCCATTCGTTTACGTCAAAACGACCTTCGGTCCATTCGTTTACGTCAAAAAGGCCTTCGGCCCATACATTCACGTCAAAACAGCCTTTGGCCCACTCATTCATGTCAAAACGACCTTAGGTCCATTTATTCATATCGAAAGGACCTTCGGTCCATTCACTTGTTCATGTCAGACTTTTGTCCACAATCCCAATTAGCAACTCGTAAAGCTTATAAGGGAATAAATAGTTAGACATTGTTAAGCTTTCAAATATCGATATTACTCACAGTGATTGGCTTGTGGATTTGTCAGGGAGCTTGACCCTACACATTTCATGAACACAAAAGGGTCATTAACAATTCAACCCGGTCTTTAATTCACATATTCCTCTTTAGGCATTATTCTTATCTCATTAACTCATTTACAATGCTTAACATATGCCTAAGAGTGCTTACAAGTGAAGGAGAACAGAAAATGAAACACAGAACGCATGAACAAAATTTCAGAAAACATGGTCCCCGCTCGAGCGGACCCAAGAGACCTGTAAAAGTACTGGTTACCTCAAAATTACGCTCGAGCGTGAATTAGGGAGCTCGAGCGGAAGGTCTGTCTACAAAAGCTCCCCGCTCGAGCATGAAACATCCCACTCGAGCGAACATCCAACTCTACAAAGAGTGTTGGGAGCATGATTTTCCCGCTCGAGCGGACATAAAAAATCTGGGTTTTCCAGATTGAGTTCTTGAGCTCCAATTCGATTTTCAACCAACAAATCATGCATGTTATGGCTCAATTCTCAAATATAAGTATACTAATATGATGTAAACCCCAAATCTCAACCCAATGGAGCACAATTCACAATTAATTCACATGCATGCTCCAGTCTCCCATCAAACTCATTCTAACATAACAAATTCATACATTCAAGCTCATATCTTCATAAATTGCACATGCATGTGATGAATTAGCTACATTCTCAACTTAGACAACACAAATGGTGATCAAAACATGAGTTTCAATCAAAACTCTACTTGAATCATGTATTTCAAGTTTATATATGCTATTTCAACACAATTTCTTACATGCATGCATATGTCAAGCTTTAATTCAACAAGAACCACCCCAATTTCATTTCAATCTTACTCTTGATCACTCAATTAGCTTGAGCACACAAAATGACAAACTATAATCCAAGAATTACTCACCTAGAAGCTTTGATTCTCACAATCTATAACAATTCTTGGATTATCTTCAAGGTTCCCAAGCTTTAAGCTACAATTTGCACAATTCTCTTCTCTCTCCCTCTCTACAGCCGACTCTCCTCCTTTTCTCAAGGTTTGATAAGCCAAAATGTAACAAAGGAGGAGAATTGAGGGTGTATTGCCTCTCCAAAAAAACCCACTAATTTCAATATAATATTACTAAACTAATTGGGCACTAATTTAACAATTTAATCAACTAATCTGGCCCGAATCAATTTTTCAATTACACGTCACCATAGGCTTTAAAAATTATGCCAATCACAATGGCGCAATCAATTTTGGGTTGTGTGGCCGATAAGACTTTCAATTTAATTTTCAAAGCAAATAGTCAACACAGATATTCCTATGGTGAACTGTCACGACCCAAACCCGGCCCTATGGGTTTAGCACCGTAACCGGCCAGTAATCCGAGATTACCGAAGGCCTGCAGAACAGTAATACAGTAAAACAGAGTACAGGGCCTGGCGGAAGCCAATACAGTAAATAAATAGTGTCCATTGAGCTGTGACATTCTGTATGCAAAAGGACTTTTCACACATTTATACATAAACAGTGCAGAACAGTATACACAATATTTACAATCATTCAGACTAGGGACTCAACCCTATATAACAGTACAGTAACACTCGGTCTATACAGAACAGTAAAACAGTACAGAAGGGGGAAAAACAGACAAAACACCCCCAAGCCATAGCATGGCAACTCGGAACCTCGCAGTGAGGCACAAAGGCTGGCTTGACAAAACTGGAGTAACCCTGACGCCTCTAGCTGCGGTCTGGTGCCGGTACACCTACATATATATATGAGCAGTGAGCTAAAGCCCAGTGAATAACATAAAGCGTAAAGGGGTTTAGGATGAATGTCCTTACAGTAATGAAAACAGTTCAATTCAATCAGTATTTCAGTTGTTCAGTACAGTAAACAGTCATATGTGGTACATCCATTAGTATAACAGTAACAGTAGGTCTTAAAAGACCGAACAGTAATGATGGCCATCAGTCAGTAAACAGTAGTGGTTCCACGAGGGAACCGACAGAGAATTCTGTCGCAGTAACAGTAACAGTAAACAGTAGGTACTAAGGATGCCACAGTACAGTTCAGAAATAAAGGACATACATTCATTCAGTAAATAATACCAGTTCAGTAAACAGTTTAGTTCAGTATTCAAAAGATAATCAGTTGAACATATCTTTACACAATTGTTACTCACAGAGTTCTGGGCTACGGTATGCTAGAGCGTGTCCCCCCAGTCGTCAACCCTACACAGTTCACAGGTTGAACACACACTAAGCTACACAGTTGGGAAATAGCATAACTTAATCCCTAATGCCTCGGTGTGTTCTACATCTATATCCTCAACAAGATGCCTTAAACTAGGCCTAAGAATGCCTAGAACGGGATGAGGATGCAAAGATGCACATTTAAAAGCATTTTCAGAAAAACAGAGTCCCGCTAGAGCGCACGTTTCCCCGCTCGAGCGGTCATGCAACAAAGGTACACGCTCGAGCGTAAACTTTCCCGCTCGAGCGTACCGTAAAAGTACTGGATGGGTGAAATCCCCGCTCGGCACCCGCTCGAGCTTGAGACATGACTCCGCTCGAGTGCCCAATCTTCCGCTCGAGCGGACTGTAAAACAGTGCAAGATGCTGGAAGCTCGATTTTCCCGCTCGAGCGTCACTTCCCCCGCTCGAGCGGACGACTGAAATCTGGAAATCCCAGATTCGAGCTCCAGGTCCAAAACCAAGCTCAAAAGCATCAAAACCAATCCTCTTGGGCCCATTTTCTGGAAAACATTTATAAACACATAGAATAACATGAATCAAGGCTCAATTTGAGAAATCAAAGCCCAAGGGTGTTTTATTCAAACCCAATTTCAAACCATTTTCCAAGAACAATCCTCAAACATGACATGCATGATCATAAATCATTTTCAAAGCTTCAATGCTGTTTCAAAAGAGCTCAAACCTTCAAAAACAAGATGAACTCATGGAGTATGACCAAAAGATGGACATGCATGTGAGGCATTATGAACTACAACCTCAAAACTTCAATATATGTACATGCATGCAACAATTAAGCTACAATTCGCCATCTAAACCATGTTTGGCTCTACACTCCTTCAATATGACATAAATCATGCAAGATTCAACTTAAAACATGAATAAGAAGACAATGGAGCTACCTTAAGTCTTGTATTTCAAGAAGGGAGCTCAAATATGCAATCACTTCAACAATTTCTTCAATTACCAAGCAATTTACAAGCACAATCAACAAGAACAATTCTCTCTCTCTCTAACCCTCCTCTCTAGGTCGGCAAAAGCAAGAAATGAGCTGAGCAAAATGTTTGATTCAAGCATACCAAGGCTCTAACATGTTATAATAAGGGCCCACTAACAATGGCAAAACGGTAATTAAGTCCAACTCTTCAATTAGCTTACTTTAATCTAATTAATCATACCTAATCAGTTTTCAGAAAATTATACCATAAAATCACATTAATTATGAGGGTCACGGAACATCAATCGGTTTCTAATTCGGCCGCCGATAAGGCCTTCAATTAGCGGTTTAAACATATAAACATGAACAGATAATCAGACAATCAAACAGATAGAATGCAATTAACTAACATATACTCAGTCAATTCAGTTTCCAATTTCAATCAGTCAGTTCAGTACTTTAATCAGTTCAATTATCAGTCAGTTATCAGTCATTATCAGTTCCGTTTAACAGTAATCGGTGATTATCGGTAATCAATCCGTCATTAATCAGTAAACAGTATGGGGGTTGTTACAGTCTCCCCTCCTTATAAAGAGTTTAGTCCTCTAAACTCGAGTTACCTTCATTCTGGAAGAAAACAGGATTCAGTGGAAACAGTTCAGGATATCGTTTGGCCATGTCATCTTCCCTTTCCCAAGTGGCATACACGTCACCATGGTTTTGCCAGTCAACTTTCACTAACGGGATCTCTTTGTTCCTCAGTTTCTTGATCCGTCAGTTTACGATCTGTATAGGCCGTTCCTCGTAAGTGTAGTCATCACTTAACACTACGTGGGTAGGCTCTATTACATGGAACGGATCCCGGAGATAATCTCTTAACATAGAAATGTGGAAAACATTATGCATGTGTTCCATTTCAGGAGGAAGCGCAACTTGATACGCCACCGGATTGATTTTCTCAATGATCTCATATGGTCCGACGTATCTCGGTGCTAACTTGCCTTTGACTCCAAAACGAGTCTGGCCTTTCATTGGTGTCACTTTCACAAAAACGTGATCACCCACTTCATGCTCTCTGTCCCGTCTTCTGACATCTGCATAACTTTTCTGTCTACTTTGTGCAGTTTTCAGTCTTTGCTGTATCAGTTTCACTTTTTCAGTTGTTTCATACACAATCTCGGGCCCAAGCAAAGGCCCATCTCCGACTTCTGCCCAGCAAATCGGAGATCTACATTTTCTGCCATACAATGCCTCGAAAGGCGCCATACCAATACTCGAATGGTAGCTATTGTTGTAGGCGAATTCAACTAATGGCAGATGACTTTCCCAGTCTCCCTGAAAATCAAGGACACACATTCTCAGTAAATCCTCCAGAGTTTGGATGGTCCTTTCTGATTGGCCATCTGTCTGAGGATGATAGGCACTACTCAGTCTCAGTTCAGTACCCAGTGCAGTTTGTAGGCTTTGCCAAAACCTCGATGTAAACTTCGAATCCCTGTCGGAAACAATAGACACAGGCACTCCATGCAGTCTAACAATTTCATCAATATAGATAACAGCCAATTTGTCCGCATTATAGATTGTCTTGACAGGTAAGAAGTGAGCAGATTTGGTTAGTCTATCAACAATAACCCAAATTGAATCCATACCTTTTCTGGAGCGAGGTAATCCCACAATAAAATCCATGGTGATATGCTCCCATTTCCACTCTGGTATGGGTAGGGGTTGCAATAGTCCGGCAGGTCGTTGATGTTCAGCTTTGACCTGTTGGCAATGAAGACATTTGGATACAAAATCGGCAATTTCCTTCTTCATTCCCGGCCACCAGAAATTCTGTTTCAGATCTTGGTACATTTTCGTATTCCCCGGATGGATAGACAATCTCGAATTGTGGCCTTCTTGCAGAACTCTCCTTTTCAGTTCAGTGTCATTTGGTACACACAGTCGTTCTTGAAATTTCAGTACATTATTCTCAAATTTGAATCCCGGTCTCTGTTTGGATTCTCTTTCCTCGATGATCTTCTTCAAGAAATCATCCAGTTGCTGTTTTTCTTTAACCTCTTCAATTAGTGCCGGTTGAGCAGAAATAGCAGCTAAGATTCCACCTTGTTCTCTCAAAACAATTTCAATTTCAGATTTTTCAAGGTCACAAAGCAACTCTTTCTGTCCTGTAAGCAAACAGGCTAAGTTTCCAATCGATTTCCGGCTCAATGCATCGGCAACGGTATTGGCTTTTCCCGGATGGTACAATATCTGTAGGTCATAGTCTTTAATCAGTTCCAGCCATCTCCGCTGTCTCATATTCAGTTCTTTCTGTGTGAAGAAATACTTTAAACTCTTGTGGTCGGTGTATACTTCACATGTCACCCCGTACAGATAGTGACGCCAGATTTTCAGTGCAAATACTACTGCAGCAAGTTCCAGATCATGGGTCGGGTAGTTCTTTTCATGTGGTCTCAGTTGTCGGGAAGCATAAGCAATAACTCTCCCATTCTGCATTAAAACACACCCCAGACCCTTATGAGAAGCATCACTAAATACAGTATAACCATCCGTACCTGAAGGTAAGGTAAGAACCGGTGCAGTCACTAATCGAGTTTTCAACTCCTGAAAAGCAGATTCTCTTTGGTCAGTCCAGTCAAATGATGTCCCCTTCTGAGTTAACTGAGTCAATGGTAGGGCAATTTTGGAGAAATCTCTGACTATAGGAATACAATTCACGTCAGTTTTAATACTATCATCAGTAGACACAGTCAGTACAGAACACAGATATCCTTTACAGCCCTTTCTAATCAGTTTAACAGCCTTCACAGATGAAATCAAATACGGAGGAGGTACTACTCCACTCCCATTAAACACAAATTCAGGCAAACCAGGTGGACGGAAAACAACTTGCTTGGTCACACAGTCAATAGTGGCATGATATTTTTGTAACCAATCCATCCCCAATATTACGTCAAAATGATCAATGTTCAATGGCAGTAAATCAATAAACAGATGCATATCCCCAACAATAATTTCACATGCGGGGTACATATAAGCACATGTCATGGATCCCCCTACGGGTGATGATACGGCTAGCAGATAGTTCATAGGTTCTAAGGGTCTATTCAATTTCCGTGAGAAAGCATGCGATACATAAGAATGTGTAGACCCCGAATCAATCAGTACATATGCATTTTGAGTACAGATAGAGAGAATACCTGACACAACGGTCTCGGTATTCTGCACATCTCCCGGTACTAGTGCGAACACTCGGCCTTGCCTCATAGGCTCTTTTCCGGTAGCTTTAGGGTTCGGTTTTGGTGGAGCATTTGATGCTGCGCCGCTAGCTGCAGCTTTGCTATTGCCTTGAGGAGCAGAAGGGCAATCTTTAACCATGTGGCCCACCTTACCACACCTGTAACAGGCTCCAGATAATTTGTGACAAACCCCTTTGTGCCTGTTGCCACATACAGAGCAGGGTGGAATGAACCCACTCCCTTGGCTGGGGCTAGTCATTGATCCCGTGTTCTGTTTCTTATTGGCTGGGTTGTGCTTGCCTTTCTTGAATTTGAAACCCTGCCTTTTTCCATGCCATTCAGTTGTTGGTGTTTCAGATTGTTTCACTGCTGCAATGTTCGACTCGGCCATCAATGCCCGGTCGAGAACACCCACAAAGGTCGGTAATTTCAAAACATTTATCCGGTCAAGTATTGCCACATTAAGGCCACCTTCAAATTTCCTGGCCTTCTTATATTCAGTATCCACCATATGCGGTGCATATCGGGCAAGTTCAGTAAATTTCGTCTCATATTCTGCAACGGACATTGTGCCCTGCTTCAGCTGTTCAAATTCAGTCACTTTTCTATCCCTAACACACTGAGGGAAATACTTTTCAAAGAAGGACTCCTTGAACTGAGCCCAAGTCATAACAGCATTTGTATCACGGATCAACATCCACCACCTTCTAGCTTCTTCTTGTAAGGTGAAGGTAGCTAACAGTACTTTATTCGCTTCTGAGCACGAAAACACTTCGAATAATTTTTCTGTTTCCAGAACCCAAGCTTCAGCTTTTAACGGTTCAAGGCCTCCCTGAAAGGATGACGGTTTCATTTTGCTGAACTTCTGGGTCAGAGCAATAATATCCCCATCATTCACATTCACATTAGGTTCCGGCTGAACCGGAGGAGGAGGAGGAGGTGGGGGCGGTTGGTTCTGTTGTTGTTCAAGTCTAGCAGTTATCAGTTCTATCATTCTTTCCATTCTTTCCATTCTTGCCTCAGTAGATGAGGACTCAGGTTCATTTGCATTGTCCATTTCACTATAAGCAGTTATAACAGTTTTAAACATAAGCAGTCATTTGTTTACCAGTTTAACACATTAACAGATATTCAGTCATAACATAACCACACACTTATCATGCTCATGAGATGCCCTAATAACTTTTCTAGGACACCCTATAACTCATTTGGACACGTGTGTGCGGTATAACTCGTGGTAAGTATCGCTCTGATACCACTCTGTCACGACCCAAACCCGGCCCTATGGGTTTAGCACCGTAACCGGCCAGTAATCCGAGATTACCGAAGGCCTGCAGAACAGTAATACAGTAAAACAGAGTACAGGGCCTGGCGGAAGCCAATACAGTAAATAAATAGTGTCCATTGAGCTGTGACATTCTGTATGCAAAAGGACTTTTCACACATTTATACATAAACAGTGCAGAACAGTATACACAATATTTACAATCATTCAGACTAGGGACTCAACCCTATATAACAGTACAGTAACACTCGGTCTATACAGAACAGTAAAACAGTACAGAAGGGGGAAAAACAGACAAAACACCCCCAAGCCATAGCATGGCAACTCGGAACCTCGCAGTGAGGCACAAAGGCTGGCTTGACAAAACTGGAGTAACCCTGACGCCTCTAGCTGCGGTCTGGTGCCGGTACACCTACATATATATATGAGCAGTGAGCTAAAGCCCAGTGAATAACATAAAGCGTAAAGGGGTTTAGGATGAATGTCCTTACAGTAATGAAAACAGTTCAATTCAATCAGTATTTCAGTTGTTCAGTACAGTAAACAGTCATATGTGGTACATCCATTAGTATAACAGTAACAGTAGGTCTTAAAAGACTGAACAGTAATGATGGCCATCAGTCAGTAAACAGTAGTGGTTCCACGAGGGAACCGACAGAGAATTCTGTCGCAGTAACAGTAACAGTAAACAGTAGGTACTAAGGATGCCACAGTACAGTTCAGAAATAAAGGACATACATTCATTCAGTAAATAATACCAGTTCAGTAAACAGTTTAGTTCAGTATTCAAAAGATAATCAGTTGAACATATCTTTACACAATTGTTACTCACAGAGTTCTGGGCTACGGTATGCTAGAGCGTGTCCCCCCAGTCGTCAACCCTACACAGTTCACAGGTTGAACACACACTAAGCTACACAGTTGGGAAATAGCATAACTTAATCCCTAATGCCTCGGTGTGTTCTACATCTATATCCTCAACAAGATGCCTTAAACTAGGCCTAAGAATGCCTAGAACGGGATGAGGATGCAAAGATGCACATTTAAAAGCATTTTCAGAAAAACAGAGTCCCGCTCGAGCGCACGTTTCCCCGCTCGAGCGGTCATGCAACAAAGGTACACACTCGAGCGTAAACTTTCCCGCTCGAGCGTACCGTAAAAGTACTGGATGGGTGAAATCCCCGCTCGGCGCCCGCTCGAGCTTGAGACATGACTCCGCTCGAGTGCCCAATCTTCCGCTCGAGCGGACTGTAAAACAGTGCAAGATGCTGGAAGCTCGATTTTCCCGCTCGAGCGTCACTTCCCCCGCTCGAGCGGACGACTGAAATCTGGAAATCCTAGATTCGAGCTCCAGGTCCAAAACCAAGCTCAAAAGCATCAAAACCAATCCTCTTGGGCCCATTTTCTGGAAAACATTTATAAACACATAGAATAACATGAATCAAGGCTCAATTTGAGAAATCAAAGCCCAAGGGTGTTTTATTCAAACCCAATTTCAAACCATTTTCCAAGAACAATCCTCAAACATGACATGCATGATCATAAATCATTTTCAAAGCTTCAATGCTGTTTCAAAAGAGCTCAAACCTTCAAAAACAAGATGAACTCATGGAGTATGACCAAAAGATGGACATGCATGTGAGGCATTATGAACTACAACCTCAAAACTTCAATATATGTACATGCATGCAACAATTAAGCTACAATTCGCCATCTAAACCATGTTTGGCTCTACACTCCTTCAATATGACATAAATCATGCAAGATTCAACTTAAAACATGAATAAGAAGACAATGGAGCTACCTTAAGTCTTGTATTTCAAGAAGGGAGCTCAAATATGCAATCACTTCAACAATTTCTTCAATTACCAAGCAATTTACAAGCACAATCAACAAGAACAATTCTCTCTCTCTCTAACCCTCCTCTCTAGGTCGGCAAAAGCAAGAAATGAGCTGAGCAAAATGTTTGATTCAAGCATACCAAGGCTCTAACATGTTATAATAAGGGCCCACTAACAATGGCAAAACGGTAATTAAGTCCAACTCTTCAATTAGCTTACTTTAATCTAATTAATCATACCTAATCAGTTTTCAGAAAATTATACCATAAAATCACATTAATTATGAGGGTCACGGAACATCAATCGGTTTCTAATTCGGCCGCCGATAAGGCCTTCAATTAGCGGTTTAAACATATAAACATGAACAGATAATCAGACAATCAAATAGATAGAATGCAATTAACTAACATATACTCAGTCAATTCAGTTTCCAATTTCAATCAGTCAGTTCAGTACTTTAATCAGTTCAATTATCAGTCAGTTATCAGTCATTATCAGTTCCGTTTAACAGTAATCGGTGATTATCGGTAATCAATCCGTCATTAATCAGTAAACAGTATGGGGGTTGTTACATGAACAGATAGAAATTCAAAACCACATATATTTTCACATGATGGCACATAAAATCGTGCTAAACACATAATCATACTCAAATTAAGGACCAATTAGCATACTGCGGAACAGGGGTATCACACATATGCAATGCAATGATCAAACATGCGATAACATGGACTATAAGGTATACACAATGGAAGATGGACTTAAACCAAGATGGATGGGCCTCGCCCATACGCAAATCAGTGGCCAATATGATGAAAACAAGACAATGATACACACACAAGCATGCACAATGTAAGGGATCAAAGCCTAAGGTACGAGATACAACTCTACAAAAGCATTGAAAGAATGAAATATGGCATGCAATGACACAAGTTCTAGCTCTGAAATAACATGCAACATGGTCTCGAATCATGCAAACAACTCACCCGATGCATGTTGGATGGTACAATTACCGAAATTAGTGAAGTGCATTACACAAGAGGTATGCAAAGCGATGCCCAAATGACCAAACCAACCCCAAACAGTCCCTATGCAGACCCAAAACAGTGGCAAAATGAACTAAAATGATGGCTTGCAATGCACAAAAATGAAGCTCATGCAGTAGTCCAAAAATGAGGCATACAAGCACAACTCTCAAACGCATTTAAAGAGTGGAAAACATGGGAATATGACACAAGTATAAGCTCTGAAATAACATGTTCAATGATGCCAAAACATGAAAACAACTCAAGTTAAGCATGCAAGAGGCTTCAAAACTCGAAGCTAGGCAAGGGTATTATACTACAACCATGCATGGCAAGCATAATTCGACCATGGGACCTCAAAACAGAGCTAAGGCAGTCCAAATCATGAATAAAATCAGTTTAGAACATGGCCAAAATATGCTAGAATCAAGGGCCGAAACAACATGCAATGTGTGCTAGTGAACATGGATTACACTACAAGCATATGAAGCATTCAAAAGGCCACTAAACCAGAAAAAGTCAGAGACATGACATGCCAAATAAAGCCTAAAAACCCACTGAAACATGATCAATGCATGCAAAAATGACATGCTCCTTTGATAGGCTATAAGAGGGGTTATTCTACACATGCAAGAGACACACCCAAGGTGAGAAAACCAACTCTGGACAAAGCCTAGGCAGACCCTAAAAGTCACTGAAAAGGGCCTGAAACAAGGCTTGGAGGTGTGCAAATGAAGGCTCCTTTGTAAGGCCAAAAATGCTAGTGAACAAGACAAGGAGGGAGAGGGTCACCCCTCCTTGATTTTGACTCTCAAAAACACATGTTAACCACAGAAAATCCGTTGGATTTCAGTGGTTAAAATTCCAAGCAAAGGTTAACACAAAGGCCTTAGGGCATGGCTCAAAACAAGGAAAAATGAAGCATGCAAGGGGGTAGATGACCCCCAACAACAAAATGACCTTAAACAAACATCAAAAGGACCTCAAAACAAGACCTTTTTTAGTTGACAACAAAGCTCAAATATGCATGCAAATAAGGCTAAGAGATGGATCAAAATAAAGTTTAAAAGAGGAAAAAAGTGTGCTACCCTTGAAGCTCAACAAGACAGCAACTTCAGGACCAAAAACTCAACCCTTGAGCTCTCTCAAGACCCTTCAGTAGCTTGGTAACAAGGTGAGGGTGTTAGGCTATTAGGTTGTGTGCAATAGGTCAAGAACAATGCCTCTTTTGAACCCAAAATGAAGAGATATAGAGAGATATATTGTATGCCTTCCAAGAAGTTCTCAACCTGGTATAAGGAGAGGAAGGCTCTCTCTTATAGAGATACAAGGCTAAAGCTTCTCAAAGAAACTAAAAACCAAGGCCAAAGATCCTCCATACACGTGTATGGAGGATGCAGTCTGTGCCTTCCAGCTGGCACAGCTGGCAACAACTCACAGAGACAAAACTAGAGGGAGTAGGTCGACCAGTTCAGGTGGTCGGCCGACCACTTCCCCTGGTCGGCCGACAAGTTCAAAAGGTTCAACTCAAAAAAAGTTGGTCGGCCAGCCCATTTGATGGTCTCCCAATTGAGTGCAAGCTAGTGGTATGGTGGGAGACTAGCAAATGTGGCTCAAAAACCAAGGAGACCAGCTTCCAGACAAGAAAATCGGCTGGCAGGAGAAAAGTGGTCTCCAAGGAAAAAATGTGGTCTCCCACCCTTGTACCACCTCCCAAACAATGAAAACAAGGTCCATGCCAAAAATGAACCAAGACGGATGCAAAACGAGGGTTCGGGGGTCAAAACGCGCAGTCGGGTGCCCCAAAAATAGGCTGCTAAGCATCGAAAGTGGCGTGCGACCACAAAGATGGTCTCCCAGGCCACAGTGTCCCTCTAGACAGAGAAAACAAGGTGTGTGCCAAAAATCGTGCCAAACGGAGAATGTTAAGCGGTCCCGAACCGAGGCGCACAGCCGACGGCTCCGAAAATCAGAAACTGGTCTCCAAACGGGAACAGTAGCCTACGATCACGAAAAGTAGCCTACGGCCACTGAGATATGGTCTACAAGACCTCTCCCTCCCTTCGGGAACAGAAAACAAGACTTGGTTCGCAAACCGAAGCAAAGTACAAAAGGGTCCCGAGGTCCAGGAGTAAGGCTCTCAGTCGAAACTCCGAAACCTCAGAACGAGCACAACAAGCACCATCATTGAGCGCTCAATCGATGACGTCTGAGTCTTAAGGTCGGTCAAAGATGGGGTGTCTACAATCTCGGATACAATTTTGGAGAAAAAGTCAATGAATGCAATGAATAAGACCACCCATCTCTCTTGTCATGGAGTGAGCTCAAAGAGGAAAGTTGTAATGCTTCAAGAATCATCAAAATGCTATAAATTAGCATGTGACGACTCTTGACACAAGGAACTTGGCATAATGTCCAGCCAAGTTTAGGCAATTCTAACCGTTTTCTTTATATGGGTTGTTTCAAGTTTTAAGTCAATTTTATGAAGCTTTGTCATTCTTTAGTCCATTTGTCCGTGGTGATATTAAAGTCCTTTAAACAAGAAGTAATGTCAAATGAGAAGTTCTTCAAAAACGTGAGAGATAGACTATATACTGTTGGCAATGAATTTCCGAAAAGATTAAGCCATTAAGTAGGAGTCTTTCGTACATGTTTTGAGAAACCTTAGTCAGTTGAAATCATCCTCAAAGAATGAAAGAGATGGATGGTGGATTGATTGTTAAAATTAGACTCTTAGACATGGAAATGAGTAAAGAAAAGCTTGGAACAACATTCAACAAGTTATGTATGAAAACTTATAAGACAACAAATGAACTAACCAAAGCATGAACCAATTAAAAGGCTTGGACATCCCTAAAACAGTCCTAAATACATGCAAAACAGAGGTTAAAAATTCATGAAAAGAGCCTAAAAAGCCTAACAACAAATAGATGAAACAAGGCTAGGAAGCAAGAACAAGGAGGGGTGGCTAACCCCTCCACTTTTGAAACCTCAAAACATGATTTTCAGCCTCTTTTAAACTTTGAAAATCAGTGCAAGAAGCCAAGAAAAGGAGTGTAAAAGAAAGGTTTGAGCTATAAGTAAAGATATAGAAAGAGTGTTAAACTCTCTCTATTCTTTTGGTAGCTCTTCAAACCCAATCTTAAACACTTCAAATAGGATCAAAACAACATAAAACAATAAGAACTAAGTAGTAAATGAAAGAAGTGAAGGCAAGAAGGAAGATAACAAACTTATACCTCTCAAAGGAGTGAGCTTGTTGTTCGTGATCAAATTAAGCTCCAACACACTCTCAAGCTTGAATTATGCTTCTCAAAGATCAACCAAGGCTTTAAGATGGTGAGACAAGGTTGTGTATGGCGCATGGAGATGACACAAGGAAGCTAGGTTAGCTCAAAGGTTGTTTGCTAAGGAAGAAGGAGGATGAAGGAACTCTTAAGTTGTATATAAATTTTCTAAATTTTGTTCAACCCTCAAAATAATAACACAGCTTCATTTTTATAGAATTTGAGCTCAAAAGGTGATAAATATCTTCAAACATAGACAACTGGCGGCCTCCCGCCCAAAACAGTGTTTTTTGCCACCAAAGGCCGGCTCGACCATTCATAGCTACGGCCAGCCATCACTGATGCCTAAGTGGACTTTGTTGCCCTTTCCTGTTTTTTGGTTCAAACTCAGCTCACGGTGGAAAAATGTCCAAAAATGGGACTCAGAGGTTTAAACAAGATAAATGTTGAAGACTTGAGGTTATTTCGAGAGCCTGATTGAATCTAAATCACTGTGAATTCAAAGTACACAATTCAACTTTCATCATCGGGTGTATCGAACCAAACGCCTAAGTCTTGCGGACGGTAAAAAATAAGGTGTGCACAACTATGTATAATAACCACACACAAAAAAAAAAAAAAAAAGACTTGGTTTTCCAAAGGTTCTGACCAAAATAGTTTTTTACCACGTTAAATTTTCTGTCAAAACTATAATTGTTTTTCCTTATTAGAGTTCACAATTTTAACAAATTAAAAATCACAACTAGAGAAATTTTAAAACCACACAAAATTCTACATATTATAAAACTTAACAATACACAAATTATAATTATAGAAGTTAAATCACACTAATAATCACAATTTATCTATTTTTGAAAAATATGAAATCGAAAAATAGAAAACTTCATAATCACCTGGATTAGCGTGAGAGAAAATGTTTGGTTAATCTAGTGTGCATCATGCAAAAATTAATTTGATAATTATGATATGAAATTTAATTCTGACAAAATTTCAAGTTACTATTTGGAGCGATATACTTAAAAATAACATTTTTACACTATGAAAAACCAATAAGGACCTTTAGCTTACTCGTTGTGTTTTGTGTTGTGTGGTTTTGAATTTTTAACTCTCAAGCAGAGAGTTTGATTATTTTCTGGTGTTTATCTCTCTCTCCCAATAGTTGTGTATTTGTTCAATTTGGGCTTTGTAACTATTGCCTTTCTAATATTGTTAAATTTTAATTGTCCAATTAGATATAATATTTATTATATTTTTAATTATTCTCATACTGATGGAAAAAAAATATAAAAACCAAAAAATAATGAAAAACTTGCAAATCAGTGGCATTTTTTTTTTTATAAAATATTTATAAATTTATGAAAAAATTTGTAATTTTAATTATTAAAATTGATAAAATTTATCACTGATATGTAAATATTTATTTAAATTTTTTTTTTTTTTGAAAACATGTACTAAAGTACAATTTCTGCAAAAATAATTTTGATAATTGGAGTTGCAACATTGAACTATCCAAGGGGAGTTATCTATGGGTCCACAATATTTAAATCAGTAATACTATAGGACTACATATTGCACTCACAAATTTATTCATAATGATGTGTTAAAAAAAATAATTTATCAATTATTAAATATGTAACCGATCAAAAATTAACACTTATTATAATATGTCATTATAGATAGAAGTGCGCGAGTATTTTGAGGATTTCAAACATTTTCTTATTTAAATGCTGAGTTATTGTTTGATGCTGAATGTAATTTAGTCAAATCAACCAAGCGAACACACTGAAAACTTTTGGGGAAATAACATGGTATCAAGAAAAAAAAAAACAAAAATTACAAATTAGTGTTAAAGTTTACGGTAATATTAATAGTTAGACTTAATTTTTATCAAATACTATTAAAAATAAATCTTAATAAAATTATTAATAAAAATAATTTTTTATGACGATTTTATATATATATATTGTTAAAAATTAACAATTAATAACTTTTTTTGGCACAGTTTTTATAAATATAGCTAAAACTTACAATTAGTGAAATTTTTCTGTGATAAATTTTTAAACTGTCACTGAAAGTTAAAAATTAGTGACATTTTTTTTGTGACGATTTTTTTAAAAAAATTATCGCTAAAACTTATAATTAGTAACATTTTTGTGACAAAATTTTCAACTTGTCGTTGAAAATTAATAATAAATGATGTTTTTTAATAGTGTATGTTGAAAAATACCATTAATTATCATATCATCTACTCAATAATAAATCCACCTATTAAGATTTACACATAAATTTTTCTAAAATTTATACACTTCAATAATTATAATGTTATATCTCTTTATAATTATATATATATATATATATATATATATATATATATATATATATTTTTGTGACTCCACTTTGACGTTATCTTCCCAAAACTTTTTCAAGCAAGTTGGTGGCTATCATGATACCGTTTAACAAACCAATAATAAAGAAAGTTTTGAGCACCAATAATAAAGAAAGTTGATAGTTACATTTGCTTGGTGGATGGATGATATGGCAGTACCTTTTCTTCCTTGAGTACTCAACCTTCCCAAAAATTAAAAAGAAACAAAATAAATATTAGCAAGTTCGTCCAAAGTGGTTGAAAGCTCAGATCATCATTGCTATTTCACTAGGACGTATAAATCGTCAAAATATTTATAATACTTATATATTGTTTTTATATATATCAAAATATTTTTATGCATTTTCATAAATCTTTTACATAATTTGCTTAAAGAAAAGGTGATGCCCCTATTGGTGGGAGATTCACCTTCGTGATTTGAACAAATTTCATTTATAAATTATGCAGAAAACATCATCCATACGCAACGAATTATATTTGTTTTGAAGGAAATGTATGAAATAAGTTTATTAGATATTCATAACTATATGAACAAATTATTTATCCTTAAATAACTGTTAGCTTATTTTTAAAATTATATTTGTTATATATATATATATATATTAGTGGGTGACATATACAATATGTGCGCAATTCAGATAAATAAGTTAGAAAATAAATAATAAAGAAATGAATATCATAATATGTATGTTGTCAGTGAAATTCAAAATCTTGAGTTCAAATCTTACTCACGCCTTTTAATAATATTTTTTTTTTCTATTTTATGATAAAAAAATTTGCCACGTGGCAAATTAGTGACATTTTTTATGACAATTTTTAAACTGTCTCTGAAAATTAATAATTAATAATGTTCTTTAATAGTGTTTGATAAAAAATGCTATTAATTATCATACGACCTATTCAATAATAAGTTTACATATTATGATTTACACATAAATTTTTCTAAAATTTATACACTTTAATAATTATAATATTATACCTTTTTATAATTATATATATATATATTTTGTGACTCCACTTTGACGTTAGAGTAAATATCATTTTCTCCCTCAAACTATAACACGCATCACGTTGACTCCCATACTTTGATTTATTTCAATTGAGTACCTGAACTTTTCACAAATTGATCAATTAGATCCTTACCGTCAGCTTTTGTCCACAATTGGACGAAATATGCTGATGTGGGGGGCAAATTGAATTTTAATTTGAGGATAAATTGATTTTTAAAGTAATAGTTTGGAGGATAAAATGAAATTTCAAATGCCACGTCAGCACATTCCGTCCAATTATAGACGGAAGGTGATGACATGAGCCTAATTAATCAATTTGTAAAAAAATCAAATATTAAATTGAAATAAATCAAAATATAGAAGTGAACATAAAAAATACATAATAATTTAAGTAGCAAAATGATATTTCTTCTTCATGTTATTTTCCCAAAACTTTTTCAAGCAAGTTGGTGGCTATCATGATACTGTTTAACAAACCAAAAATAAAGAAAGTTGATAGTTACAATTTTTTGGTCATGGCTATCATGATACTGTTTAACAAACCAATAATAAAGAAAGTTGATAGTTACATTTTTTTGGTGGATGGATAATGTGGCAGTGCCTTTTCTTTCGTGAGTACTCAACCGTCCCAAAAAATAAAAAGAAATAAAATAAATATTAGCAATTAGTTCGTCCAAAGTGGTTGAAAGCTCAGATGATCATTGCTATTTCACTAGGATGTATAAATTGTCAAAATATTTATAATACTTATATATTGTTTTTATATATATCAAAGAAAAGGTCATGCCCCTATTGGTGAGAGATTCACCTTCATGATTTGAACAGTTTCATTTATAAATTATGCAGAAAACATCATCCATACACAACGATGTTTTGAAGGAATTGTATGAAATAAGTTTATTGGATGTTCATAACAATATGAACAAATATTTGTCTTCAAATAACTGATCACTTATTTTTAAAATTATATTTGTTATGTATATATATATATATTATAGTGGGTGACAGACGCAATGTATGTGCAATTCAGATAAGTAAATCAAAAAATAAATAATAAAGAAATTAATAACAACATATCTATATTGTCTATATGGTAAGAGTGTTCTCAATAAAACTCAAAGTTTGGGTTCAAATCTTACTCATGCCTTTGAATAATATTTTTTATTTTAAGATAGAAAAATTTATCACATGATAGAAGGAGAAATCATCACACTATTAGATATCAAGTCATGTGTTTTTATATATAATAGTATAGATATTAAAATAGATATAATCACAACATGTCGCTATTGATATTTAATCAACTCAAATTTCTTTTTTATAATTAATTTATTTAATAAATTTTATAAAATAAATAATTTAAATCATTTTAAGTGAGTCAGGATAATGCCCCAATTTTACATAGAAAATGGTGTGGGCTTTGAAGAAAGAAAAAAAATAAAAAATAATTGGACTCAACATGTGCACATCTTGTAAAGTCGATTGTCTCATATATTGGTCATATATTGGGGGCTGTGGTCCTACAGTTTTAGGGATGCTTTCCGATCTCCAAAATTAGCAGCCCCTATTGACTTTCACGGCCGCCTCGTGGAGGATTAATATCTACATGCTTAATACTTTTGGTTAACTTATTTATTTATTTATTTTTGAACTAGTTTTGGTTCACTTAAATGATTGGGCAAATTAGATAGGTAATTCCCATATTTTAGTTCTTGTGTTATTTTAATTTTTATAATTTTAATTTAAAATATTTAATTTTGTCTCAAAGTGATCTAATTGTTTCCAACTGTTAGAATGTCTTCTTTTTTTTTTTTTCTTTTTTTTTTAATGGCAAAATGAATACACAAGCGGCATGTGTGATATTTTTAAGAATAAAATTATGAACATGATCAATTAAGTGATTTAACCTCAACTAATTCAATAGGAAAATTTTGTATAAAATATTCTAATGATTTTATCAATTAGATTAAATTGACTTACAATCTATAATTAACCGCCAAAATTGAGCCAATTGAAACTGTAAGAATTAAAATAACACAAGTAATAAAATATAGTATCTATCAGTGTAATTCGTCCTAAATGATTTTAACTTGGAATAATAAATTATTTCTTAGTTCATCTCCATCATACTCTTTAAATATCATGCCATTTGATTTAATAATTATGTAACACTTTTTGTAGTGTAAGGTCTCGTTTTCAACTCTTATACAGAGGAATTTGATAACTTTGGTGGTGGTTGATTTATTTCTCCCATATTATGTAAGCTTAATGAATTGATTGTTAAACTTTGTTAACTTTCTAGCAATTATGAACTAGTGGTCTATTTGATTATTTAAATATTTCTTATAATATAATTTCTCCTCTTAAAAAAATTTGTTAACTATTACAATTTTTTGAGCTAATATGGGTTAGTGGTATGTTTCATCATTTAAATATTTCTCATAATTTAATTGCTCTCCCATCTATTGAAAAAGAAAAAAAAGAAAAAAAAAATCTTAAAAAAAAAACTTGTTAATTACAATAATTTTTTTAGACCCGTTATATTTAAAAAGTTCTGCAAAGTTTTTAAAATAATTTATGTGAATAGATGTGTAAAAACAATAATAACGTTGAAACACAAAGATGATGATGATGAAGTGATTAGATAAAATAAAAAATATATATTTTTATATAATTTAATTAGTAAAAAATGAAAAATAATGTTGGAGTTAGTGTCAAGATAGAATAGAATAAGCGTTTTTTTTTATAATTATTTTAAATAATGAATAATACTTTTTTTTTTTTACAATGTATAATTCATTATTTTTTACTAAACCAAACATAGAAATAAAGAATGCATTCTACTTTAATTTTTATTTCAATCGGGTAATACCAGCGTGTTTAATATGAGCAATCTGACTATAGTCTGAATTTTTTCAAAACTAATGCAATATATTTTTGAATGGATTTGGGTGAAGACACTGAACAATCTGAGCAACCCGATTTCAATTGTATATATAAGCAGTGTTGTCAGTATCTTACGATTACGATTCTGTTGGCTATTTTTGACACTTTGAAGGTTAGAAATTTAATTCCATCGTGTTAGTAAGGATCTGAAAAATCCTTACAGATAATAAATGTCAATTTTTATCAAGCAATTATTTTAAGGTTCTCTTAGCCTCAATAAAGAGGATTTTATCATGTTGATGAACTAAAGTTTTAACTCAAATTTGTAGCAGAATGGGAGGGAGAGACTGAGCCAAAATTACAATTGATTAATTGAAAAAATAATTATAAAATGTTACCTACTTTGTCACAACCCCAACCTACCTCAAATAGGGTGGTGAGGTGACTGGCCAATAGTCTCTGACTACCAAAGGCCTAACTGAACAAAAATTAAATAACATTGGACTCATATGATAATTGGTGACAAAATTTCTTTAATAGAGTGCAGAAGCCATAATTTTCTTATATTGAGTCCATTTAAAACATCAATTCCAAGTCGTGGTTAGCTATATGAAATGAAACATACATCATTCTTAATTATAAATTCTTAAAAGAAATATACACTATATACAAGTCATATTACAACTTCCTAGACTCTAGCATAGATGTACAAAAACTCCTCAGATCTATCCTCTTCATAACGCTACTCTTGCACTTACATATATATAAGATAAGGAGCGAGCCATTGCCTAGTGAATAATAACAAAGTAAAAAGGTAGATGAATGAATTCCAATCATTTGCAAAAGATCCATTCTAGTTCATAACTTCAAAAGCATTCGAATATTTCATACGAATAGCTTATAATCAAAAGCATGATAACATGGTACATCTAATAGAGTAAAACATCCATCCATATGTGGTAGTCATAGAGAGATCTCAATAATTTCCATGGTGCATAGATAAACATCCTCCAATGGCTAGGACTCACTAAAGGATGCCATTATTAGATTCATTAAAATATGGAACATTCATTCATTTCTAATAAAATAAGCATTTCTTAAAATAAGCAATTTTCATTTTATAAAACACAATTTCGAACATAACTTTACAGAGATATTACTCATAGATGGCTCGTGCTTGACAAAACTGGCAAAACTCCTTTTAAGTCTTGACCTACACAATAGAATACAAATTCCAATGAAATATAAGTATAATAATAATCAAAGTATCTTAATTTCTGTTTGTCATTTCTAATCTTAACTTGATTTAGCTTGGTTTCTAATCACATTTGACTTTTAATAAGGTTCAAAACATGCATAATGGTGCCCGAGGATCGAAGAAAATGAAAAGAGAATGAAACAGGCAAAAGCCGTGAAATCTGCATGTGCGGGGTACAAGGCCACATATGCAAAACCTTGGCCGCATGTGCAATAAATGCAGCCTCGAATTGGTTTCTGGGTAGGGGTTGCCGCACGTGAGGGGACCAGTTTTGCATGTACGAAGGGTGTGCTTGTTACTTCTCAGATTTAAAAGGTCTAATCCACGTGAATTGACCACCCAACAATAAGTAAAAAGACAATGATAATCTAAAGAAAGGTAACAACTCTCATGCAGATGGATACAATAAGGTCACACAATACACGTGTTCATCCAATTTCATACATCCTATATACACATCTAAGTCAAATGGATGTTATTGCATTGAGATATGCAATGATGCCATATACAAATGGTTCACCCATAGGCTTACATTATATACAAGGGTGCAACTCTTACAAGAATGGCATGTGCCAATTAAATAAAACAAATGGCCCTGGAATTGCCCTACATAGCTCCAATCACAACTCCAACGCCTCATCCCATGTCCGTACAAGCGATACACCTGAAAAACATTTTCAGCCACGTAGGGTGAGCATAAAGCCCAATATAGAATATTTCAAAAACTAAACGTGCTCCATTAGCATAAGTGATCATGATGCAGTACATATATACAATACGTCCAAATGCGTTTTCAAAATCCGTCTAATTTCTTAACAAAAATCCTTTCGTTCCAAATCATCAAAACCACTTGTTTATTCAAAATGTTTTTCAAGTTCAAAACATTTGTTTGAATAAAATCCATTTCCAAAATAACTTCGGTACACCACAACACCAACCAGCAATTACATTGCTGAACCAAGTGCGAGTACATTGCTAACAACAACAAATACATTGCTAAAACCGTTTTCAAAACATCATTTTCAAAACCAAAGTGATAATAAATAAAATGGGTAAATTTCTAGGGTTAATGTTCATAATAGTAACTATACAAGTCACTGTGCCATTTTTTTCGAGATTATCCAGATGGAATTGGCACCTACCACGCGGGTTTCCATTCTTACACCTAGAACACACAGGCGAACTTAATTTTGCTCTAACACCCCCTTACAGCTTTACCACTTTATTTACCTTTTTCCAATAGCACAGTACATGTGATCCAAAAATATTATTTTCAAAACACAGTGTGACAATTCTAAAAAATAACCTTTCCAAAACTTATAGCTTTGAGTTCCAAAATACGCGACATGCATCATGATATATATGATTTCGGATATATTCCAGTTTTGACTAGTCCACATGCAATTTATAACACACGACAATGCTACCCTCTACCGATAGCCAAAGCAGTTATCTCTAATGCAATAATTAAAAGACAACAATACAAAAATATATATATATATATATATACTCCAACAAACTCCAAAACCCATGTATTTCTCAACAAAGCAAGATTTCCCAAAAGAGTAATAATACTCGTTATTTTCAAAATCCCATAACCATTTTTTTTTCCATCTCTTTCTAACACAAATCATTTTCCCAAAATCAATCCAACTCCCAAAAACAATATCTTTTAAGGCTTTTACACAAATTGGGGCTTTTCCACTTTTAGAAATCCACATGCAATTTTATATACTAAAAATAGATTTAGCAACAAAATCATAGCCAACCAGCTCCCAACTTAACAAAACCCCCAATCCACTAAACAAATTTTCAAAAATATTCTAATGACAACTTGATTTTTGTATCAAAATATACCACAAATATACTACTAAACTCACATTGAGTTTAAGAAATAGACCATATCTCTTGAAGCAAAGAGAAGACAAGCCGGAAAAACCGCCGGCGACGAAAAGACAATCCGCTTAGATTAAATGGAAGCCCTTACCGAGCTCTACATTTTGGTATATGGAACTAGGGGTAGAAAGTGGGTAAAAATAGATAAAACCCAAGCTTAAAAGCTTAAAAGGGTCGAAAATGGTGAAAGGGAGAGAAGAGAGAGAGAGAGAGAGAGAGAGAGAGAGAGAGCCTGGAAAAGTGATATTTTCAACACATAGACGTTTTATATACAACAACCATCGCGGTCGCAATCACCCCCTTCCTGGGCGTGACCACGCCGATAGCCCAGGTCGCGGCTGCGACTCCCTTTATCGCGGGTGCAATACAGCTATTTGCGGCCTGAACTACGGCCCCTCACGGGCCACATACTTTTTCCCCAGCCAACTGAGCAGAGGACCAACTTTAGTTCCGGCGGCCAACTGCGGGAGTGACCCCCAACCCACACTGTCGCGATGTGACTAGGCAAGCCCAGACTTCCTAGGCTGCTGCCCAACAGCCATCTTGAGGCACTCCACGTACCAAAATTACCTAGAATGGTCCATGCCACCCAAGACAACCTCATGTGCTAACCAAAAATGAAAATGGGTCGGGCTAAACTGACCGAGCCACTACAATCTCCCCGTACTTAGGAAATTTCGTCCCCGAAATTAGAGAAATGCCAAAGCCAAACAAAAGCCACCTGATCTTTAAAATATCACACAACCCCAACCCAATCTTAGATCTGTATAGGGATAAGTTCCCGGATCTCGGTCTAACACCTCAGGTCCCAAAGACCCCCAAACAACAAAACACCGAGGAACGAGCATGAATGCCTGCTCGACCTACATAAATCGCTGTGATCTATGAGACAAGAAACAACAACTACCACAACAACAACTCCCCAGACCCAAAGTCGTCAACCATGTCTCACTACTGATACTACCCAAATCACCACCAAATGCTGAACACTCGAACACAGAGAAGAAAAACTATTCTCACCCAAACTCTTGGCCCAAAACTCACAAAAGAGAGGATTAAGACAAAACACGAATAAAAGACAACGGATGAGGCATAACAATTACTGACGACTCGGAACTCCTTGCTAAAACAAACATATAACACATAACTAGCCACACGCTAGATCACATTACAACCCCACAATACAAGATAAAATACAACCCATTCAAGTTGAAGAAAACTATCTCTTTTCTTCATTTTCCTTAAAATACTTCCTTTCTCAAAAGGTTCTCAATCTTGCACTGCCGACAACCAAAATACCTTTTCAACCTTCCATGACAAAATCTAAAGATGTCTTAACCGTTTTTCGAAAACCATAAGTGTTATTTGTAACACAAAACTCCCTTTATTTTTCATGATTTGTTAGATTCATCTTGTTATTAAACCGAAAACGTACGTTTCTAATTAAAGCCAAAACAATTCCAATTCAATAAAACCACCCAAAAGAAACTTGTTTTTCCCCCAAAATCATTTCCTCAGCATTCTTCCGGTGACCCACAACATAGTCACCCAACAACACCTATCACACCTACGGTTATGACACAACTGCAAAACAAAATTTCTACGATAATAATCCCTAGAAATTTCCCAAATGCCAATAACACCATAAAACACGAGTAAAGAAGTTTTACAACCACCAGTCACATAATGGTGCAAAAGTGCTTACAAAACCAAAGTCCCTACTTGTTACCCCAAACCGGCTTCCACAAGCTCATAATAACTTCCCCTCTGTCTATACGAAACTTAACACTTACAAGCTATACTATGGCACCGTTTAACCACTGAACCCTCAAATCCAACTCCAATCTATTCTCAGGTAACTATATGTCAACAAATCCAAATACCAACCAACTGACTAACCACACAACAACCTTATACTAGCCCTCAAACACAAAGATACAACTTAACTCCACATGACTCAACACCAACACCAACATATTGTCTAAATTCATCAACTCCGAGATGGAGTTCCACACGCACTCTCACATATTTGTTGAATCACACCGGATTCCTCAAAGTCAACCCATACTATGTTAATTTCAAATAACCCACCATACATATGCCTATATGGCAAGCGCATCCTCATTTTACATATGTGTCTGAGTTGGACTCCTAAAGGCCAAAACACACAATTCACACCCTTAGATTTACTCATACATACACCCATGGCAGCCAAATATCTCACATCATATACACTAGGACTGATAAGGTCAAAAACAAACTTGACATAACATACCAATCACTCCACACAATCTTACTACATCACTTGGATCATAAACCAAAGCTGTAATAGCAAATCGTCCCAACACTAGGGATGCCGCACAAGGTTCACAAACCACTAACACATATAACAAAAGTACTTCCATGCTAGCATACATTAGACCACTCAATAATACATTAAACATACTATTGCCACATTGAGGCACCCTCCTGGGATAGTCTCATAACCTATCCTCTTCTACACATTGTCTAACAACACACAAACCATGTACCGTTACACACCACACAAAGTAAAACCCCATTACTCACTACCAACATCTCGCCCTTAACCCCATTGTGTTATCTCAACACTAAATCTCTTATTCTGCCAATGTACTCACAATCCTAACCGGATTCATCACAACCAATACACACATCCTTACTCTCTCGTACCAAGCCAGCTCACAAGAGTTTACCGCACCACAACACTACCGCTACCACGTAGCAATTCAAATCTAATAACAAACAAATGCAACACCTCAAATCCTTGGTGACCGATAAGGTAAACCCTTGATCCAACATTCTACACCACCACCCATTACACGGGTACAAACAAAATACTAATTCTCCTAGTCGATCTACCAGTTTGCTAACACTTATCAAACAAGTGCCCTGAATTGAACCCCAACAAATACACATAACATTTAAAGACTTTTCAAAGTCATACCATTCCAACTCCACGGAAGGACAAAAGAAATTTTCAATCTCCTCCACCACCTAAGTCACAACTCATATTTCCAACTACATGTTTAACAAACCTAGAACACTACCTGAGGCAAAAACCATGGCTCACCTCCGAAAGACAATCACATCCTTATCGTCATCCTAAATCTTGACCCACAAACACAAAACTACTGTGACACTAGACATATGTCATACACCAACCATGGATGATATACCCGACCAACCACTCCGAAAACATCTCCTAACTCAACCAGAATTGAGGTACATCCACCTCCATCACCTAGACATAACAAATAGAATCCTAGGCTTAGTAAAGAAGTTTGCTATACCACTTCCCGAAACACAACATAAGGTGTTCAAAACGCACCACCTACCAAACACTAACAACCAATATTACAATAAGGAACTAATATCCCTTCACAAGGAATAACCAAACATACATTACCAAGATCCGCTAACATTACCAATAATTAAGATACAAATCTATACCCAAACCAAACCGTGACTCTATTTCCAAAACACTGGTAACCCTAAGTCTCTATATACCCAAAATAAAACCAAATCAACATAAAATTTCTAATCCAACCATCAATAGGGATATTCTTTCCTTGGATACATCCCAATACCACGTCTTATCGTTCCACTGGGTTAATCCTAAACAAGCTCATTGCGACAATCCGTCACTGGGACACCAACTCCTAACCAACCTACAACAAAAGTAACCTATGGTGACGAAAAGTAGTGAAGAAAATAAATTTCGTCACTAAATAAGAATAATTTATGATGAATTATAAAATTTTGTCACATATAATAAAAAAATAAAAATAATAGGTGACAATTTATTTTCGTCAATAAATACTTCTTTTTAGGGTAGGAAAAATTAAGTTTCGTCACTGAAGGTTTTCCCACTATTTTTTTTTTTTTTTTTTGGTGGCGCTAAAATTTTGAGACTTTTGGTGAGAAAAAGATTTGTCACAAATTATAAAATTGCTAGTGAGGAATACATTTTCATCACAAATAATTATATATATATATATATATATATATATATTGAGAAACTTGATTTTAACTATTACAAGACTATTGGGTGAGAAATATATTTTAGTCACTAATAATTTTTAATAGTTTAAGACCTTTTAGTGAGGAAATTATTGTCACTAATTTTGGAGGGAAAATTTTGACATATTAGGCGGTAATGAAAAAAATAGACTATAACTTCCCCTACTTTTTTTTTTTTTTGTTTTAGTTTTCCTCTCTGTGTGTGTGTGTGTGTCTCAAAATAAAACACAAGTTAATTAGCTCTCTTCGTTTAGCACCCCTTGTCCTTTTTCAACGTGTTCTCCTCTAGCGCCGTCGCTGACGTCGCCTGTTCCCCTCTTTCAGTGCTGCTGCCAACGTCGCATCTCCGAGCCCGCCCGTCCATCTCGTTTAGTGTCGTGTGTTCACTTCCATCATCGCCACCTATTACTCGATTTCTCTATTTTTCTATTTTCAGGTCTGGGTCCTCTCTCTCTCTCTCACTCAATTTCTCTATTTTTCTATCTTTGTTTTCCTTAATTTTCAGAATTAATGTTTTCCCTAATTTTCGAAACTAATGAGACACGCAGTGTCCTATTGATTATAATAAGTAGTTTGAAAATAGTGAAAGCTCTTGTCTAAATGTGAATATTTTATATGATTTGGATTGATTGTTTGTATTTGTTATTGAACATAAATGCTTTTGATATTTGTGATATAATGGTTTATGATAGATGAAATAGTATTTTGTATGTTGAATAATGTTTAAACAATAATTTAAGTGATTTTTCATATTGAATTATTATTACTGGATGAGTGGAACGAAGGGAAGGGTTAACCCCTACTTTAGAGGAAATAAGGGTGAAACGACGCTTTTGGGTTAGTTTTTGTCTTACAAGGAAAGAGATAAAGATTAAGATCTTGTTGTGGCATTCTAACGATCATAATTATTTTCTCATGGTGCTATTCACATTCATTTATCAGCCTGCTGAAAAGGCCTTACCCTTTTTGTTGTATGTAGATAAAATTAGCAAATAATAATACATAAAATATCTATTATCTTTTATATTGCCATGTCCGTATCCTAATTTTCCTTTTTCTTTTTCTTTCAAAATCACAGTCACCGTGTCTATGTCTGTGTTTCTTAGAACCCAATATAATTTGTACGCCTAATGCCTTTAGGCAATAGACCTGCATGACTTAAGTCTCAGAGTTCCAACAAGTACTTCCCTCAAGCCTGGTTGCTGTATCACAATGAGTTATTGATTGTATCATGCCTTCAGAGTTCAAATACAAGTGACCTAAGCCTGTTAAGTGTGAATGCATGCCAGTGAATATGTATGCTTATTCCCAGAGTGGACAGTGCCGACTGACGGACATCCACTACAACAAAATGCAATTTTGGCGACCAAATTTGGCGACTAAAAAAAATTTAGTTGCCAAAACTTGTGGAATTGGCGACCAAAAATTTTTTTAGTCGGCAAAAGTACACTATTTAGCTACTAATTTTTTTTAGTCAGGAAATATTGATTATTGGTGACTCAAAAAAATTTTAATCGCTAAAAATGCCACAATTGGTGACTAAAAAATGTTTTAGTCGCTATATAGATTGTTTTGGCTACTAAAATTTTATAGTCGCCGAATGAAAAACAAAAATTTACTTTCAGACTTTTGGCGACCAAAAGTTTGGTCGCCAAAAATTTATTTTTAGCGACTAAAAAATATTTTAGTCGCCAAAGAATTAAAATATTTGGAGGGAAAATTTTGAATTTTGGAGAGATTTATAAAATTAATTGGCGACCAAAATATTTAGTCGCCAAATTACTACTTTTAGCGACTAAAACAATTTTAGTCGGCAATAGTATATAATTTAGGCTAAATAATATTTAGTCAGATTTTTCGCACCCTTTTTAGCGACCAAAATAATATTTAGTTGCCAAATGGCATGAAATTATTTACTCCTTATACACATTTCCCGACAAATAAATCATTTAGTCGTGGAAGCTCAAAATTTTATAGAGGGAATAATTTCAGATTCACGCCTTTGTCTCACACTTTTACCCTCTTTGTGTATACGCCACAACCACAGAACCTCTCTCTCAGCAAACCTCACTACCGCAAATCAACAAACCTCACGATTGCGCATATAGCGATCCCGGTTGTCCCTTTACTGTTTTGTTGTATTCCGGACTCGGTTCCGTGGAGTTGGTAGTTGTATCTATCTTGTTGTCATCCTTTAATTCCATTTGTTTGAGTTCTAGGATGTGTTGGGCATATTTCGAACAGGTGGGTTGAACCTTGGTCTGAAATCTTGTTGCCAGGTTTTTGGTCGTTCCGCTCGAGCGGGCCTTGCTGCGCTCGAGCGAAGATTCCACGATCCCAGTTTTTCGTGTCCCTACAAAACTTCTGCAGGTGTGATTTTTACGCTCGAGCGGGTTTCTTTACGCTCGAGCGGTAGCACTCGAGCGGGTGCTGTGGCGCTCGAACGGGTAGTACTTTTTGTTGTAAGTTCTGGGAGGGGAAAATCTACGCTCGAGCGGACTGGTTTTCGCGCTCAAGCGGATGTACTTTATTCTTGTGTCTTGGCGCTCGAGCGGGCCTTCTTGCGCTCGAGCGTACCTAGTTTTTTGTTCTTGACGCTCGAGTGTTGTGTTTTCCGCTCGAGCGGGAATGTCGTATATCAGTTGGCAGCTGGGCATTTTAAAATCACTTTTTACATTCTCTCTCTCTCTATCTTACTTTCTAAAAAGCTATTTTGAGAGCTCCTCTCTCTAGAAACTCCCTTCTCTATAGGGTTTGATCTAGTTAGAGTGTCTCTCTATCCTCCGGCCTTTGTAAAAAGTGTGCTGATCGTCAAGGGCTTCGTGTTGATCCGAGAATCGTAACGTTTGGAGCATTTTCACTTTCTTCTCCTTCTCCGTTTGAGCTCTAACTTCGAGGTAGGGATATCCTACTCCTTCTCATGAGTTTTGTCTTTGAATTTTAGCATTTTGATCAATTGGGGGTTATTGGGTAATTTTGAGAAAGTTTGGGCCTTTGTGAAATTTTACAAAAAGTTGGGGTTTTATTTATATAAACTTGTATGCATGTTTGGCATAGAGAAATGAGATCAATATTGGTTTATTGGTAAAAGTGGAACCTTGGGGTTGTGATGTTAATTATGAAAAATGCTCTAATTACATTGATAAATTATTTGGGATAATTAATTTGAAGGAAAGAAGAATTAAATTGAAAATGTTGGAATTGGATGTGTATGGGATTAAAGGGTGTAGTTTGATTCGTTCATAGCTCACCAAGTTGAAATGTTGATTATATATCCATTTGGTGCATTTATTTTCAGTATAGAAATAACTGCTTTGGGCTATCGGTGGAGGATAGTCTTGATTGTTGTAGACACCGCATGATGATTAGGCAAACTAAAACTAATCGATTGAGTATGCTATTGAATGTAGCAACTGGAATAATACATTAATTCTATGTATTGATTGAATGTATATGACCTATGTATATATACATGTGTTGTGTGGGAGGAGATAGGGGATGTACTCCACGGTTTAGGGGAAGATAGGGGATGGACCTCTAAACCGGATTTTGTGTGACATTGATACAGCACTACAATGTGTATCAAGTGTTGATTATGGGAGTGTTTGAATTGATTTGATATAGCACTAAAATGTATATCGTTATCAATTGTAAAGTATAGAAGTGATTCTATGTTATGTTGATACAGCACCGAAATGTGTATCTTTCGCAAAGTGTGGGAATGGTTTAAGTGTTATTAATACAACATTAAAATGTGTATCCCTCTGGAATTTTGAAAGTGTTTTAAAGATGAGTCTAAATCTCATTAGGTTATTTGGCTAGGTGTTGAGCCTTGTTTTCAAACTCAAAGTTGGAAAGGATATGAGAAATGAAATGTAATATGGACTTAATGTCATGAAATCGGAATGTGATATTTGTGGATGTATCTGTGTTGACCATCTATCAACTGCTAACATTTTAGTCATTGTTCATGGCTGGTTTAGTGTATTTCTACTGGGCCGTGGCTCACCCTCTATGGGACATCATTTTCAGGTACAGGTAGCATGCCACCTCCAAGGACATAGCTTGGGAGGCTAGAGGCAGACTGACTGCTCGTTATTTTATTTTATTTTATTTTACTTTATTTTTTGATGTATTACATGTAAATTCAAGCTAAGGGCTTAATATGTATTGAGTTAGCACTCTTCTTTTTTGTAACCAAGTGTTAACTTGGAAAGCTGTAAGCCCGTATGGCATTTGCTTTTGTTGTTAACATGTAATACTTTTGTAAAGAACTACTCTGATGAATAGAAGAATATTTATCTTTTATACCAAAGCATGTCTAAATTGTTGGGTTTAAATGTTATTATTTTGAGGGCGTTACAACTTGGTATCAGAGCGTACTGGGTTCGAATACCTTGGGTATGTGGGAAGTGATTAGTATCACAATGGGTCTGTCTCACTTGTTAGAGACTTGTGTGTGACATTATGTGTTTATTTGATAACATGTTTATGTGACTACTTGGGTATGGGATTTAGTTTCTAGGATGTTGATTGGATCCTTGGGTTTCTCTGAGTTTTGTTGGAAAAGCACTTGATCAATGCTGTTTCTAACCGGAACTCTAGTAACGCCTCGGGACTATCATCATCCGGAAATGAAATTCGTAAGTGCTTATGTGTTTATGTGCTTACGTGGAGTGAATTACAGTTGCCCATGTATTAGGACGCGAGTGTTTAGTTTTAGCACACTTATGAATGTGCTGACGTTCTTCGTTACCTTTATTAGGATGTCAGGACGAGGACGTAGTAGACGTGGCAGACGTGGTAGGCAGGAGATGCCTTTACCGGATGATATTCTGGCACAGCAGGAGGGGGTTGGCCAGGCCAATGTGGCCGAGCCAACAGGTCAGGAGGCTATGGGCGCTTTAGCCCGAGGGATAGCCGACGCTTTGAGGGAGTCTGTGGGTATTTTCCGAGCTGAGAATCCAGTTCAGGCTCTAGTTCAGGCCCTGGTTGTTGAGGTAGGGCCTTCCTTCTTGAAAAAGGAGTTCTTCCGGTCTAACCCGGACGAGTCTATTGGGGATCCGAAGGAGCCATTGAAGGCTGATGAGTGGTTAGAGCAGATGAGTAAGACGTTCGAGATGCTTTGCTTCGAGGACGGAGCGTTGAAAGTGACCTTGGCATCCTTCCAGCTTAAAGGGGGTGCGGGTCAGTGATGGAAATACATGAGGGGCCGTATTGCTGGCACGTGGGAGGCTTTTGTGGAGGCTTTTCAGGAGAAGTATTTATCTCCAGCAGTCAGGGAGAAGCTGAGAGGCCAGTTCTGTCAGCTTTTGTAGTTTAGTTCTTCAGTAGCCGAGTATGAGACTGCTTTCACTAGCCTGTCCAGGTTCGCACCTGAACTTGTGGCGTCCGAGGAACGCCGTTGTATTGAGTTCGAGAAGAGGTTGAGACGCGGCCTCAAGATGAGGGTTGAAGGTTCGATGATCCGAGATTATGGGCGCTTGGTTAATGCTACAGCCCATATAGAGATCATGATGCAGGAAGAGGAGGGACAAAGAGGCTCCAAGAGGAGCCAAGATGGTCAGGGTGTTGGCAGGAGACAGAGGGGTGCTAACCCTCAGCAGTCTCAGGGTGGTGTTGCTAGATCGACCTTTCCGGTGCCGAGTTCAGGTTCGGGGAGAGGTAATCAGGGGGAGTTCACCTGTTACAAGTGTGGTCAATTGGGCCACAAGGCTTCAGTTTGCCCACAGAGGGGAGGAGGTCAGAGAACTGCTTCTTCTTCAGCTAGACCGCAGAGCCAGAGTCAGGGTAGGGGTCAGTCCTTGTCTTGTTATCAGTATGGTCAGCCTGGACACCTGAAGAGGTTTTGCCCACAGTTGAGTGCCACTTCGGGCGCATCTGGTTCTAGGCAGACGCATGGTTTTTAGCCAGCTCAGTCTGTGCAATCAGGGGGCTTCATCGTGGGCAATCAGGGGGCTTCATCGTCCTAGTCTGTGCAACAGTCGTTTGCTCCGAGGGGTGAGCAGTTGGATCAGGGGCCTACAGGGCCCGTGTATGATGTTACCGCGCAAGACCTAGTACCGGCTCCATCAGTAGTGAGAGGTACCTTTCTGTTTTTCAACTCGGTTGCTAGTGTATTGATTGATACGGGTGCATCTCATTCTTTTGTATCTGCTGCATTTGCATCTGTTTTGGAATTGGAGTTGGCACAGTTAGCATCTTCTATATGTGTAGTATCGCCGATTGGTGGTGAGTTGATCTTGAAACAAGGTGTTAGGGGTTGTGATATAGAGGTCGCCGACCATAGGCTTCCTTTTCCTTTTGTTGTCATACCCATGAAGGGTTTTGATGCTATTTTGGGTATGGACTTGCTATCGTCATACCGGGCTGTTATTGATTGCTACCGCCAGAGGGTCACGGTTTGTACCTTGAGCGGGGAGTGTTTCCATTTCTTGGGGGATCGGGCTGGTAGTGTGTTGCCACCGATGTATGATCCGCGAAGGCGGAATGAGCTTAGTGGTCTACTTGCTAGCTTTATGAGTGGTGAGTTTGATGGGACCCAGATTGTATTGTCGAGGGTGGTTTGTGAGTATTCGGATGTTTTTCCCGAGGATCTCGTTAGTTTGCCACCTCACCGAGAGATAGAGTTCTCTATTGATTTAATGCCCGGCACGGCGCCGATTTCTGTGGCACTTTATCGTTTTGGGCCCAGCCGAGTTGAGTGAGTTGAAGATTCAGCTCTAGGAATTGCTAGATAAGGGTTTTGTTCGCCCTAGTGTTTCGCCGTAGGGAGCACCGGCCCTCTTTGCTCAAAAGAAAGATGGTGCCTTAAGATTGTGTATAGATTACCGGAAGTTGAATCGGGCTACGGTCAAGAATAAGTACCCTATGCCCCGTATAGATGATCTGTTTGACCTGTTGAAGGGTTCCCGTTGCTTCTCCAAGATAGACTTGAGATCGGGTTACCGCCAGTTGAGGGTCAAGGAGGAGGATATTCCGAAGACAGCATTCCGTACGCGGTATGGCCATTATGAGTTTCTGGTGATGCCATTTCGGGCTTACCAATGCACCGGCAGTCTTTATGGACCTGATGAACCGAATCTTTCAGGAATTCTTGGATCGGTTTGTAGTCGTTTTCGTAGACAACATTCTTATCTATTCGACTTCTGAGGAGGAGCACGAGGAACACTTGAGAGTGGTGCTTGAGTTGCTTAGAGCCCATAGACTGTATGCCAAGTTTGGGAAGTGTGAGTTCTGGCTAGGAGAGGTCAAATTCTTAGGCCATGTGGTATCCGGGGAAGGGGTGTCTATTGATACATCCAAGGTAGAGGCAGTGCAAGATTGGGCACAGCCTAAGAGCGTTTTTGAGATCTGCAGTTTTCTGCGATTAGCTGGGTATTACCGTTGGTTTGTGAAAGATTTCTCCAGGCTAGCTTCGCCGTTGACTAGATTGACGTGAAAAGGGGTCAAGTTTGTGTGGAGTGAGACTTGCAAAAAGTCGTTCCAAGAGTTGAAAGTTAGATTAACCACCGCTCTGGTCTTGATTATTCCGGAGAGAGGGTTGGGTTATGCAGTTTATTGTGATGCCTCACGAGAGGGTTTGGGTTGTGTGTTGATGCAAGAGGGGAAAGTGGTAGTTTATGGCTCACGTCATTTGAAAATACACGAGAAGAATTACCCTACACACGATCTAGAGTTAGCAGCAGTGATCTTTGCCTTGAAGATTTGGAGGCATTACCTTTATGGTGAGAGGTTCGAGGTGTTCTCGGACCACAAGAGTTTGAGATATCTGTTTACACAGAGGGACTTGAATTTGAGGCAGAGGAGATGGATGGAGTTCATTGAGGACTATGATTTTGAGTTGCACTATCACCCGGAAAAGGCCAACGTTGTGGCCGATGCCCTTAGTAGGAAGTCCATTAGTGATGTAGCTTGTATAGCCATCCAGGAATGGGAGATGTTGGGTGCACTTGGCGAGTTTGATTTGCTCCTGGGCGAATCTGTTGAGGCTGCGGCCTTGTCTTCTGTTGTTGCATAGCCTACACTTGTGATCCAAGTATTAGAGGCACAGAGAGGTGACCTTGAGGTAGAGTCCTTCCGAGAGAAGATCTCCAGTGGGAAAGTTGAGGAGGGTTTGACGGTGTATCCTGACCAGAGTGTGAGATACAGAGACCGTTTGTTTGTGCCGGAGTCTTGCCGAAATGAAGAATTCTGAGAGTTCCATCATTCACGTCTTGCGGTGCATCCGAGAGGCACTAAGATGTATCGGGATTTGGGTTGCCAGTTTTGGTTGCGGGGTATGAAGAGAGATGTGGCTGTTTTCATATCGAAGTGCCTTACTTGCCAGCAAGTGAAGGCCGAGCATCAGAGGCCAGCGGGTTTGTTGCAACCCTTGCCTATTGCCGAGTGGAAGTGGGAGCATGTCACTATGGACTTTGTTGTAGGTATTCCGAGGACTCAGCGGGGTAGTGATGCCATTTGGGTGGTTGTAGACCGGTTGACTAAGTCGCCGCATTTCATTCCTATGCGCGTGAGAGATTCGGTAGATCATCTTGCCGACTTGTATATTCGGGACATAGTGAGATTGCACGGGGTCCCAGTGACGATCGTCTCAGATAGAGATCCTCATTTTACTGCTAGGTTGTGGCAGAGTTTGCAGAGTGCCTTGGGCACTAAGTTGACCTTTAGTACGGCTTATCATCCTCAGACTGACGGACAGTCTGAGCGTACTATTCAGATCCTTGAGGATATGCTTCGAGGTTGTGTCCTTGACTTTAGTGGGACGTGGGAGAGGCACTTGCCCTTGGTGGAGTTTGCCTACAACAACAGTTTTCAGTCTAGCATCGGTATGGCACCATTTGAGGCCTTGTATGGCCGACTGTGTAGGTCTCCAGTGTGTTGGACCGAGGTGGGTGATGCACCTTTGTTGGGTCTGGAGTTGGTTAGGGAGACGATGGAGAAAGTTGAGCTTATCCGTAGGAGGCTTGTTACAGCCCAGAGTCGCCAAAAGAGTTATGCCGACCGTAGGAGGAGGCCTTTGGCGTTTGAGGTAGGTGATCATGTCTTCTTGAAAATATCACCTAGGCGAGGTTTGATGAGGTTTGGGAAGAGTGGGAAGTTATCCCCTCAGTTTATCGGTCCCTTTGAGATCCTTGAGAGGATTGGGGAGGTCACCTATCGTTTAGTTTTACCACTGTAGTTGTCCGGAGTGCATGATGTGTTTCATGTGAGTCTGCTTCGGAAGTATGAGCTGGATCCATCCCATGTGTTAGATTGGACCGACTTGGAGGTAGATGAGGATGCCTCGTATGAGGAGAGACCGGTTCGGGTCTTGGATAGGAGGGATCAAGTCTTGCGAGGCAAGACCATTCCCTTGGTAAAAGTCTTGTGGAAACATCATGGAGTGGTGGAAGCCACTTGGGAACGTGAATTGGAAGTCCGCGAGAAATATCCGGACTTGTTTGTTGATGTGTAACCATGCTTTGGTAATTTTGTAATATTATTGAACTTTAAGAGTATTGAATATATCTTAGGTTGTAAAACATGGTTTATGTTTTGATTTAATGGAAGTATTTTGAAACTTGCCTCAAAATGGAAGTTTAATGTAACATTGCATATGTTGAATGTATTGTAGAAATGGAAATATATCATTAATACTGAATATGATATAGAATTGTGGAATGTAGTATTGAAATTTGTCGAATTTCAGGGAATGCATAACTATAATGCATGTTATGGAAAATGTTGTAAACTGCCTCTTGAAAAGAGATGAGATGACCGATAATGGGTCGAGTTGTTAAAAATTCGCATTTTGATAATGTTGGAAATTGAGAAAATCTTGTTTTTGAAAAACTTGTATTTAATTTCGGGGACGAAATTCTTTAAGGGGGGGAGGTTATAGCGATCCCGGTTGTCCCTTTACTGTTCTATTGTATTCCGGACTCGGTTCCGTGGAGTTAGTAGTTGTATCGATCTTGTTGTCATCCTTTAATTCCATTTGTTTGAGTTCTAGGATGTGTTGGGCATGTTTCGAACAGGTGGGTTGAACCTTGGTCTGAAATCTTGTTGCCAGGTTTTTGGTCGTTCCGCTCGAGCGGGCCTTGTTGCGCTCGAGCCGAGATTGCACGCTCCCAGTTTTTCGTGTCCATGCAAAACTTCTGCAGGTGTGATTTTTACGCTCGAGCGGTAGCGCTCGAGCGGGTAGTACTTTTTGTTGTAAGTTCTGGGAGGGGAAAATCTACGCTCGAGTGGACTGGTTTTTGCGCTCGAGCGGATGTACTTTATTCTTGTGTCTTGGCGCTCGAGTGGGCCTTCTTGCGCTCGAGCGTACCTAGTTTTTTGTTCTTGACGCTTGAGCGTTGTGTTCTCCGCTCGAGCGGGAATGTCGTATATCAGTTGGCAGCTGGGCATTTTAAAATCACTTTTTACATTGTCTCTCTCTCTCTCTTACTTTCTAAAAAGCTATTTTGAGAGCTCCTCTCTCTAGAAACTACCTTCTCTCTAGGGTTTGATCTAGTTAGAGTGTCTCTCTATCCTCCGGCCTTTGTAAAAAGTGTGTTGATCGTCAAGGACTTCGTGTTGATCCGAGAATCGTAGTGTTTGGAGCATTTTCACTTTCTTCTCCTTCTCCGTTTGAGCTCTAACTTCGAGGTAGGGATATCCTACTCCTTCTCATGAGTTTTGTCTTTGAATTTTAGCATTTTGATTAGTTAGGGGTTATTGGGTAATTTTGAGAAAGTTTGGGCCTTTGTGAAATTTTACAAAAAGTTGGGATTTTGTTTATATAAACTTGTATGCATGTTTGGCATAGAGAAATGAGATCAATATTGGTTTATTGGTAAAAATGGAACCTTGGGGTTGTGATGTTAATTATGGGAAATGCTCTAATTATATTGATAAATTAATTGGGATAATTAATTTGAAGGAAAGAAGAATTAAATTGAGAATGTTGGAATTGGATGTGTATGGGATTAAAGGGTGTAGTTTGATTCGTTCATAGCTCACCTAGTTGAAATGTTGATTATATATCCATTTGGTGCATTTATTTTCAGTATAGAAATAACTGCTTTGGGCTATCGGTGGAGGATAGTCTTGATTGTTGTAGACACCGCATGATGAATAGGCAAACTAAAACTAATCGATTGAGTATGCTATTGAATGTAGCAATTGGAAAAATACATTAATTCTATGTATTGATTGAATGTATATGACCTATGTATATATACATGTGTTGTGTGGGAGGAGATAGGGGATGTACTCCACGGTTTAGGGGAAGATAGGGGATGGACCTCTAAACCGGATTTTGTGTGACATTGATACAGCACTACAATGTGTATCAAGTGTTGATTATGGGAGTGTTTGAATTGATTTGATATAGCACTAAACTGTATATCGTTATCAATTGTAAAGTATAGAAGTGATTCTATGTTATGTTGATACAGCACCGAAATGTGTATCTTTCGCAAAGTGTGGGAATGGTTTAAGTGTTATTAATACAACATTAAAATGTGTATCCCTCAGGAATTTTGAAAGTGTTTTAAAGATGAGTCTAAATCTCATTAGGTTATTTGGCGGCTAGGTGTTGAGCCTTGTTTTCAAACTCAAAGTTGGAAAGGATATGAGAAATGAAACGTAATATGGACTTAATGTCATGAAATCGGAATGTGATATTTGTGGATGTATCTGTGTTGACCATCTATCAACTACTAACCTTTTAGTCATTGTTCATGGCTGGTTTAGTGTATTTCTACTGGGCCGTGGCTTACCCTCTATGGGACATCATTTTCAGGTACAGGTAGCATGCCACCTCCAAGGACATAGCTTGGGAGGCTAGAGGCAGACTGACTGCTCGTTATTTTATTTTATTTTGTTTTTGATGTATTACATGTAAATTCAAGCCAAGGGCTTAACATGTATTGAGTTAGCACTCTTCTTTTTTGTAACCAAGTGTTAACTTGGAAAGCTATAAGCCCGTAGGGCATTTGCTTTTGTTGTTAACATGTAATACTTTTGTAAAAAACTACTCTAATGAATAGAAGAATATTTATCTTTTATACCAATGCATGTCTAAATTGTTGGGTTTAAATGTTATTATTTTGAGGGCGTTACAACTTGGTATCAGAGCGTACCGGGTTCGAATACCTTGGGTACGTGGGAAGTGATTAGTATCACAATGGGTCTGTCTCACTTGTTAGAGACTTATGTGTGACATTATGGGTTTATTTGATAACATGTTTATGTGACTACTTGGGTATGGGATTTAGTTTCTAGGATGTTGATTGGATCCTTGGGTTTCTCTGAGTTTTGTTGGAAAAGCACTTGATCAATGTTGTTTCTAACCGGAACTCTAGTAACGCCTCGGGACTATCATCATCCGGAAATGAAATTCGTAAGTGCTTATGTGTTTATGTGCTTACGTGGAGTGAATCACAGTTGTCCATGTATTAGGACGCGAGTGTTTAGTTTTGACACAGTTATGAATGTGCTGACGTTCTTCGTTACCTTTATTAGGATGTCAGGACGAGGACGTGGTAGACGTGGCAGACGTGGTAGGCAGGAGATGCCTTTACCGGATGATATTCCGGCACAGCAGGAGGGGGTTGGCCAGGCCAATGTGGCCGAGCCAGCAGGTCAGGAGGTTATGGGCGCTTTAGCCCGAGGGATAGCCGACGCTTTGAGGGAGTCTGTGGGTATTTTCTGAGCTGAGAATCCAGTTCAGGCTCCAGTTCAGGCCCAGGTTGTTGAGGTAGGGCCTTCCTTCTTGAAAAGGGAGTTCTTCCGGTCTAACCTAGACGAGTTTATTGGGGATCCGAAAGAGCCATTGAAGGCTGATGAGTGGTTAGAGCAGATGAGTAAGACGTTCGAGATGCTTGGCATCAAGGACGGAGCGTTGAAAGTGACCTTGACATCCTTCCAGCTTAAAGGGGGTGCGGGTCAGTGGTGGAAATACATGAGGGGCCGTATTGCTGGCACGTGGGAGGCTTTTGTGGAGGCTTTTCAGGAGAAGTATTTATCTCCAGCAATCAGGGAGAAGCTGAGAGACCAGTTCTGTCAGCTTTTGCAGTTGAGTTCTTCAGTAGCCGAGTATGAGGCTGCTTTCACTAGCCTGTCCAGGTTCGCACCTGAACTTGTGGCGTCCGAGGAACGCCGCTGTATTGAGTTCGAGAAGAGGTTGAGGCGCGGCCTCAAGATGAGGGTTAAAGGTTCGATGATCCGAGATTATGGGCGCTTGGTTGATGCTGCAGCCCATATGGAGATCATGATGCAGGAAGAGGAGGGACAGAGAGGCTCCAAGAGAAGCCAAGATGGTCAAGGTGATGGCATGAGACAGAGGGGTGCTAACCCTCAGCAGTCTCAGGGTGGTGTTGCTAGATCGACCTTTCCGGTGCCGAGTGCAGGCTCGGGGAGAGGTAATATATGGGGAGTTCACCTGTTACAAGTGTGGTCAATTGGGCCACAAGGCTTCAGTTTGCCCACAGAGGGGAGGAGGTCAGAGAACTGCTTCTTCTTCAGCTAGACCGCAGAGCCAGAGTCAGGGCAGGGGTAAGTCCTTGTCTTGTTATCAGTGTGGTCAGCCTGGGCACCTGAAGAGGTTTTGCCCACAGTTGAGTGCCACTTCAGGCGCGTCTGGTTCTAGGCAGACGCAGGGTTTTCAGCCAGCTCAGTCTGTGCAGGCCTCGGGGGCCAATCAGGGGGCTTCATCGTCCTAGTTTGTGCAGCAGTCGTTTGCTCCGAGGGGTGAGCAGTTGGATCAGGGGCCTACAGGGCGCGTGTATGCTGTTACCGCGCAAGACCTAGTACCGGCTCCATCAGTAGTGAGAGGTACCTTTCTGTTTTGCAACTCGGTTGCTAGTGTATTGATTGATACGGGTGCATCTCATTCTTTTGTATCTGCTGCATTTGCATCTGTTTCAGAATTGGAGTTGGCACAGTTAGCATCTCCTATATGTGTAGTATCGCCGATTGGTGGTGAGTTGATCTTGAAACAAGGTGTTAGGGGTTGTGATATAGAGGTCGCCGACCATAGGCTTCCTTTTCCTTTTGTTGTCATGCCCATGAAGGGTTTTGATGCTATTTTGGGTATGGACTTGCTATCGTCATACCGGGTTGTTATTGATTGCTACCGCCAGAGGGTCACGGTTTGTACCTTGAGAGGGGAGTGTTTCCATTTCTTGGGGGATTGGGTTGGTAGTGTGTTGCCACCGATGTATGATCCGCGAAGGCGGAATGAGCTTAGTGGTCTACTTGTTAGCTTTATGAGTGGTGAGTGTGATGAGACCCAGATTGTATTGCCGAGGGTGGTTTGTGAGTATTCGAAAGTTTTTCCCGAGGATCTCGTTAGTTTGCCGCCTCACCGAGTGATAGAGTTCTCTATTGATTTAGTTCCCGGCACAGCGCCGATTTCTATGGCACCTTATCGTTTTGCCCCAGCCGAGTTGAGTGAGTTGAAGATTCAGCTCCAGGAATTGCTAGATAAGGGTTTTGTTCGCCCTAGTGTTTCGCCGTGGGGAGCACCGGCCCTCTTTGCTCAAAAGAAAGATGGTGCCTTAAGATTGTTTATAGACTACCGGAAGTTGAATCGGGCTACGGTCAAGAATAAGTACCCTATGCCCCAGATAGATGATCTGTTTGACCAGTTGAAGGGTTCCCGTTGTTTCTCAAAGGGAGTGGTCTAATTTTTGTTCCATTGTGTTTGCTTGATAGGAAATTGTCTTTGCTTCTCTGTTTTTGAGTTTGGTTTGTGCTGGATGGAGTATTCTGCTTCTGGAGATATTGTCCCAGCTCCATACAGTTTTTTGATAATGATTACTTAAATAAGCATTCATACTATCAGCAGGCAAAAGAAGTGGTAGTAAGAATATTTGCAAAGGGTGTACCAGAAAAAAATGTTTCTATCAACTTCGGAGAATAGATAGTATGTCAAATCTACTAGACAATTTCTTTTCTTATGTCTTGTTAAATACTATTTTCAATCATTATTCTTGAATTTTCAGCTGTCTCTCCAAGGCGTCATTATCTTCTAATGACAAGTTGATGGACTAATCAATTCTATTTAACTTTTTTGTGCAGCTAAGTGTTACTATCGATGTCCCTGGTGGAAAAAAGTATCATTTTTAGCCAAGACTATTTGGGAAGATATTGAATTTTACTTTTTTACATGTTCAACTCTTTACTGTCAAGTTCTGTTACTCTTTTAACACCTATCACACTATGTTTTCTCTTGAGAGTTAACCTTCTCCTTTGGCCTAGCTCCTTTCAAATATATCCCCATAATAGCTATGATGGTATATCACTATATTTAGATCCCATGAGGTGGGAAAATTGGCTGATAACTAGGCAATCTACCATTGCTATGTTTATTGTTTCATTATCTTAGCTGGCTTGTTTTTTAGGCTACAAACTAGTTGTCAATCTGAATATGTTTACTGCACTTTTGTTAACTGAACTGAAATGTTTTAGCAAAATTTGAATTTTATTTTCTATTTTGTGGGTTTTGGTTTTCAAAGCACAGGAAATTCACTCCAAGAAATGCAGAGAAAACATTACCATTTTTGATTGATTTGTTTATTGTCTAGACATGAGAAGAAGGCTTAATAGTCAAATATATATATATATATATATATATATATATATAATAAATAAACAAATAAAAGGTAAATTTTAATTTATTTATTTTTCTTTGAAAAGTTAAAGTTGATTCATATAGTCTGGTCATCACAGAACTATGATTCTGTATAGATTTTAGAAAAATTAAAGTAACTGAATCAATAATTTTTTTTTAGTTATGGTTTTGTTTTTAATTAGGTCATATATATATATATATATATATATGTGATATAAAATTAAGAGTATTTTGTGTGCATATTATTCCAATTTTATTCTGTTTCTTCTGTTAATTTTGTTAATTTTGTTTCATCCTTCAAATCTGCTTCCACCTCCTTTTGGTATCAGAGCCACGTTATTGTTGTCCATGATGTTGAGCTATTGTTCTCTTATTTTTGCTTAATCAATTTTATGTTAAATTCTTGTTGTATGGTTATTCAAGTTTCTTATCTCTTATTCACTTATCTCTGTCGTCCACCTTGCTAGTAACCACCCAACATTCGTCCCAGTCTTTGGTAAGTCCTTTGGTTAGGCAGTGATAGACATAGGGGTCTCTCGGAGAGGATATGTGTGAAAACATGATATGTGAAAACATGATAAGTAATAATAGAATTTAGAAAATTGAATTCTAATAACAGAATTAAACAATGAATCGATTATTTAGAAGTAACTCTTCAGTTAGCTTTAGATCATCTTTTACAATCTTAGCTCCTAATCCAAATACGGAATTGGTAATTAATGAGGAAGAAATTGAATCACAAAATAATGATCAAATTGATTTAAGTTGGAATATCCCCAAAATACCAATTAAAGAAATTTACAAAACAACATTTTTACAATCATCTTTCAAAGTAAATCTTCATATTAAAACACTTGAACAAGTTTATGCTTTAACTAAATTTAGAGAAACTTACCAAATATTCTCTGTTGAAACTTTTAGGCGTCATTTATCCACTGGTCACAACTTTATTCACTTAGGATTAATTCAAGTAAGAATCAAACCATTAACTCAACAAGGCAAAAACTCATCTGCTTTACTATGTTTACGAGATGCTAGATTTATTGATTCTAATGATAGTATTATAGGAATGATAGAATCTGGCCTTCACAAAGGACCAGTTCATTTTAATTGCTTTCCTGATTTTACGCTTAGCTTATGTGATCCACATATATTAAAAGCTTTAACTCTCAATATTCAAATACCTGGTTCAGTTGCAAATATGCTTGACAAAGTACATAATCTTGCTTTAACTTATCGCGTTCATTACAAAGTTATGAAAACTAATTTAAATGTCCAAGCTTTACATAAAAGTCCAAAAGATAAAACATTACTCATCCAAAGTAGTACTGCTGAAGCTAATATTACTGCTCCAAATATGCTAACTTGGAAAGATATTACTTTACCTGATGAATGGATCACAAATAATGAAAATTATAATCTCAATCCACACACACACCAAGACGACCTTAAAGAGATTCAACAATTCACCTATGGATCTGTTCATATTAAATTTAATCAAACCCAAAGTCAATCCTCTCGCCATAGTACCTCTAGTATCCCCACTACTGATGCTGATGATGATGAAATATTTAATACACCTTTGTTTCAAAAAAATAGTCAAGTTAATATAGGTCAATCTTCTAATATGCATACTAAATTAAAAGGTATAGATAATTCCTCTACTGCTCAAATAAGTAAACCTGTCTATGAAGAAGATACTGAATCTCATAATTCACCTACTCAAACTGATTTTGAAGTTGTACCTCCTATTAATCCACAACTGTTCACCATTAGTAAATCATTTACTCCCGATCGGGCTAAAACAAAATATTTAGGTGGCGACTCTAAAATCTGGCAAAGTAGTCCATGTTTGGCGCTTTTTGATTAAAATCGATTTGCCAGATTTGGACTCTTTGGTGATTTATCAGTCTTACATTGCACTTTGTGAGATTAGATTCAAAACCGTGATAGGAGTCCGAACTGTAGTAGCTAGAACTATAATTCACGCCTTCGCACGCGGAGCAGAGTTCGGGCGGTCTACATAATGGTAGTCAAATGCATATCCAATATAAATTACCTAAAGTTCATATCTGTGAAGATAATGTTAGTTAAGAACTTAACTGATAAAGTTATTTTAGGAACTCCATTTATATTCTTGTTATATCCATTTACCACTACTAATCATGGAATAACCACTCATGCATTTAGTCAAAAAGTAACATTCAAATTTCTATCTCCACCAGAAGTTAGAAAATTAAATCAATTAAAAGAATGTTCCATATCTCAATCTATTAATCAATTAACCAAACAACTTAAATTCCTTAAAGAAGAAGTTAAATATAAAAGAATTGAAAGTCAATTAATTAATCCTATTTTACAATCCACAATTAAACAATTCAATCAAAAACTCGAATCAAATGTTTGTTCAACTTTACCTAGTGCTTTCTGGCATAGGACAAAACATGTAGTAACCTTACTTTATGTTAAAAATTTTAATGAAAAACAAATCCCAACTAAATCCCGTCCTATTCAAATGAACAATGAAGAAGTTGAAATGTGTAAAAAAGAAATTACTAAATTACTACAAAATAAAATCATTAGTCCAAGTAAGTCCCCTTGGTCTTGCCCTGCTTTGTATGTTAATAAAAATGCTGAATTAGAACGTGGTGTTCCTCGCCTAGTCATCAATTACAAACCATTAAACAAAGTTTTAGAATGGATTAGATATCCAATCCATAATAAAAAAGATTTAATTAAAAAACTTAGTCAAGCTGTCACTTTTAGTAAATTTGATTTGAAAAGTAGCTTTTGGAAAATCCAAATTCATCCTAAAGATAGGTATAAAACCGCTTTTACTACACCCTTTGGTCATTATGAGTGGAATGTCGTGCCCTTTGGATTAAAAAATGCTCGTAGTGAATTTCAGAATATTATGAATGACATATTCAACCCTTTCAGCCACTTCTCTATAGTTTAAATTGATGACATTCTGATCTTTTCTAAGTCAATAGAAGAACATTGGAAACATCTCCATGCTTTCTTTCAAATTATTAAACATCATGGTCTAGTCATCTCTACTCCTAAGATTAAACTTTTCCAAACTAAAGTTCGATTTTCAGGTTACGATATTTACCAGAGTACTATTCTCCCTATTAGTCGGTCAATTGAATTTGCTTCTAAATTTTCGGATGAAATTCTTGATAAAACTCAGTTACAACGGTTTTTAGGATCCTTAAATTAAATTGTTGAATTCTACAAAGATCTTAGGAAAACTTGTCAACCACGTTTTGATCGGTTGAAAGATAATCCTCCTCCTTGGTCTTCTACTCATACCGCTATTGTCCAACAAGTCAAAAAGTATGTTAAGACTCTACCCTGTCTTGGTATTCCTACAGAAGATTCCTTCAAAATTATTCAAACTGATGCTTCTGATATTGGCTATGGTGGTATTCTTCTTCAACAGGTTACCCCCAAGTCCTCTGAACAAATTGTTCATTTTCATTCTGGTGTCTGGAATAAAACAGAACTGAATTATAGTACTATTAAAAAAGAACTTTTATTTATTGTTTTATGTATTAGTAAATTTCAAGATGATATTTTACATCAAACATTTTTATTACGTGTTGATTGTGAAAGTGCTAAATATATTTTAGAAAAAAATGTTCAAAATATTGCTAGTAAGCAAATTTTTGCCCGTTGGCAATCTATTTTAAGTATTTTTTATTTTAATATTGAATATATACCTGGTAGTCAAAATTCTATTTATGACTTTCTTACCTGAGAATTTTTATAGGGGGATAGGGATGGCCACTCCTTTTATTTCTTACCATAAGTCACAAGTTACTCATTACAAAGATCTTATTCACTACACTGCTTACAGAGTTGCTCGTCTCAAATTAGCCAAAAAGACTACTCAACGTGCTCAATATATTCAATATCACCAAATCCAAGCCCGTCGTCATTTACTTGCTCACTGTTACAATTGTTTAAATTATCATCAAGATTATTTGGATCTCCTCAGTGGATGCTAATCTTTCTTTCTATTTAACAGATGTCTCGCCCAAGACCTCCGTCCAAAGCCTTGATTTCATCTAGTCAACCTCTTGTTGTTCCTCCAATTGAAATGGTCAACCATTACCAAGTTCTTGGTAACATGCCTAAATCTAGTTACACATCTGCTCTTGCTTCAGATCCTTTTGCTTCATCTAGTTAAACACTTACTCCATATCCACCCAATCCAGTCAAAACTACTAAACCTAATTATGTTCAATTTTACTCAGTCAATCTGCTCTTCAAAGAACCTGTTCATAAGAACACCCATAATGTTCTTGATTTAACCTAGAAATACTTCCCCCCAAGATGGCATTTTGTTCGTCTCCATCCTCATAAGACCATATCCTTTTATAAGGATATTCTGTTTCATCACTAGTCAATTCTTATTAAACCAATTCGTGATAAAGGCAACCATGTTAAAATTGTTTACCATTCATTTTATATTCACAACATTGTATCTCTCGATGAATGGGGTACTCCTTACCTGCTTCGAGATTTACCTGGTCACTCCACCCAATATAGTTATTATGACTATATGGATGCATGGTTCAAAGTTCTTTTATATCAAAATGAGTCATACAGTTACTCCTGGTTCTTCTAGTTTGATCACCAATTCAAATCAGTCATTCCTACATGGTTCCTCATATGGTGGTCTCTTCATGGTGCTATACCTGAGATTCTTCCACCATCTCTTATGGAACAAGTCAATTATTTTTCAACTATTTACCAATGCAGTCAACATCAATAGCAATTTCCATGGTTGCTCATTTTTATGTCAAAATTCAAAGTTTCTTGGATATTTAAATGGCAATATGGAATTGAAAATACTAACATAGTCACTCGTCAACATTTTGTTAAATGGTGGGATAACTTCAAAATTCCCTGCATTATTGAACAAGTTTAACTTGAGTTCCCAATCAATGTTCATGCTCCAACTCCTACAATGGTTAAAGCTCAGCAAAACTCAACTGCTTCAGTCACTCAAGGAAGCCCACTTCCTTTAGTCAATCTTGGAAGCCCCAATGATCCGACATCTGGTTCTTCCAAGCCTAAGTCATCCAAGTCCAAAGCTGTTGCTCAGCCAGCCCAGTCAAAGCTCAAGCCGGATAAATCCAAGTTAGCTCAGTCAAAGCCCAAAGTTAAACCCAAATCATCTAGTGATCAACTACTTCAAATGGCCCGTCTCCTGATGGATCAGGCCCAGGCCCAATTAAAAGATGAACCCTCTGATGATGAGCCTCCTGCATCGGCCCAAAAGTCTAGTTCATCCAGCTCATCCAATTCAACTGCTCAGTCAACCAGCTATGATCCATATGCGGCCCATTTCCAAGATGCTCAGGACCCATATGCATAGCTACTAGTCAATTTTGATCAGCCAGTCAACATTGGATTCAATATATATGCATTATAGCTTCACTCTATACTCAGTTTTGAGAAAAGCTGCTATTTCGTATATATATTGCTTTCCATCAGTCACATGCCACCAAAAGTAATGAATAGTAAAAAGTCACTGTTCACTATTCACTATTCATCAATCAACCTGCTCAACAATAGTCAACAACAACTATCAGCTTTAGTCAATCAGCCGAAAGCAGTAGACAACACCCATGTGCTTCATCATGCTCTTCCAGCTCCCAACTCACAAGGCTCACATTCACCTCTTTTGTGCATAAAATTAGTCATTCTAGTCAATTGTATATTAGAGTTAGAAAAATTGGATACTCTGAGTGAGAACCAACACCTTTCTCTGATATTAAACTTTGTAAATTTTATTTTCAAGTTATGTATTTTGAAGCAACTCTGTGCAGTTACTTCCAGTAAACAATTGTAAGTTATTTTGTTAAAATTATTGTTTAAAATTAAGAGTATTTTGTGTGCATATTATTTCAATTTTATTCTGTTTCTTTTGTTAATTTTGTTAATTTCGTTTCTTCCTTCAATTGATCTGCTTCCACCTTCTTTTGGTATCAGAGCCACGTTATTGTTGTCCATGATGTTGAGCTATTGTTCTCTTATTTCTGCTTAATCAATTTATGTTAAATTCTTGTTGTTTGGTTATTCAAGTTTCTTATCTCTTATTCACTTATCTTTGTCGTCCACCTTGCTAGTAACCACCCAACATTCATCCCAGTCTTTGGTAGGTCCTTTGGTTAGGCAGTGATAGACATAGGGGTCTCTCGGAGAGGGTATGTGCGAAAACATGGTATGTGAAAACATGATAAGTAATAATAGAATTTAGAAAATTGAATTCCAATAACAAAATTAAACAATGAATCGATTATTCAGAAGTAACTCTTCAGTTAGCTATAGATCATCTTCTACAATCGTAGCTCCTATTCCAAATACGGAATTGGTAATTAATGAGGAAGAAATTGAATTACAAAATAATGATCAAATTGATTTAAGTTGGAATATCCCCAAAATACGAATTAAAGAAATTTGATCATTACTTTGTAATTCAATTTCTTCCTGATTAATTACCAATTCCATATTTGGAATAGGAACTAAGATTGTAGAAGATGATCTAGAGCTAATTGAAGAGTTACTTCTGAATAATCGATTCATTGTTTAATTTTGTTATTTGAATTCAATTTTCTAAATTCCATTATTACTTATCATGTTTTCGCATACCATGTTTTCGCACATACCCTCTCCGGGAGACCCCTATGTCTATCACTGCCTAACCAAAGGACTTACCAAAGATTGGGACGAATGTTGGGTGGTTACTAGCAAGGTGGACGACAGAGATATGTGAATAAGAGATAAGAAACTTGAATAACCAGACAACAAGAATTTAACGTAAATTGATTAAGCAGAAATAAGAGAACAATAGCTCAACATCATGGACAACAATAACGTGGCTCTGATACCAAAAGGAGGTGGAAGCAGATCAATTGAAGGAAGAAACAAAATTAACAGAAGAAACAGAATAAAATTGGAATAATATGCACACAAAATACTCTTAATTGGAATAATATGCACACATAATTTCATATATACTCTTAATTTTATATGTGTGTGTGTGTGTATATATCATTTTCTAAGGAAAATTGATGGTCTAATTTAATGAAGAAAAACTGATTTCATGTTTGTTTAGATAAGTTCATGATATGGGAAGATGGGTTAGATTTAGGTATAGGTTGGGGTTTTGTCCATTTGAAGGTGGAATTGTTAATATAAATTTCATAGCTTGTTTTATATATTTAGGAACTTAATTTATGTGTTTTAATTGATTTTGATTTCTAATTTGGCATCTTGGTTTCTAATGAATAATTCTATGCATACTAACAATCTTACTAAAATTATAAATGCTCAAATGTGTTTAACAAATTATTTTAGTTATTTGTTAGGGTATATCTTAGAAGGTAGAAATGCTATGAGTTTGCATTTTGCCCTAGTTTTGTTGACAATACTCAATATTAAAGTAGTCAAATTCATTACATTTCAAGCTATGTTAGTTTATTTGGTCGCTTAATTATTTAGTGACATGGCTTCAGTGATCGTTTTTTTTTTTTGGGTCGTTGATACTAATATAAACGTTGCTAAAAGTGTTTGTTCTTGTAGTGACAATAGTAATTCCCATGCTCTGTGATGTAGGATCGTTTATTTTTATCACCAAATTAAGGTTTAATTTTGGCTTATAGATGAATGTTTATTAATGTTTTTCACTTGTTAGAAATTGTTAGGCTTCTTTGAAATTTTTATGAATTTTTATGAATGTTTTTCACTTGTTAGAAATTGTTGGGCTTGTTTTAAATTTTTATGAATTTTTATGAATTTATTTTTGAAATTGTTGGCCTCTCATAATTTTTTTTATGAATCATAGTCTCATAAATTCATTCTGCAATGTTTATAATGTTTCTTTTGACAGTTCCAATTCAATAATTAAGAAGAAGGATTGGAACTTGTGGATTGATGTTGGAAAGAATGGGGTGAGGAGAGAAAATATAGAGGCTGCCGTGAGGAGGGTGATGGACGGCGGTGATGATGACAGAGAAGGCTAAAGTGCTGGGAGAGATGGCATTGAAAGTTGTTAAAGAAGGTGGATCATCTCATAGAAATTTGATGGTGTTGATTGAAGAGCTTGAGCAACTAAGAGATCAAAGGGCTAAGGATGATTGAGGGTTATTACATTGTCTATGTCTCTGTTCTTCACTGCTTATTACATTTTGTTGAAATAAGGCATTCGAATGGCTTTTAATAGTTAAATTTTGTACATGGTTGGAGATTGAATGCTACAGGTTGTGGAGAAATATTTTTATTGAATGGTTGAGAATTGAATGAATGAATGAATGGATGAATAATTTTGTATATGCACAGGTTTTATGTGGCGCAAAAAATATTAAAAAATAAATTTTAAAAACTAAATGAGACCTTTTGGCAACTAAACAAATATCACAGGTTGGCTTTTGACTACTAAAATTTTAGTCGCCAATTGTGAAAAAGTGAAACTTTTGGCTACTAAACTTTTAGTCACCAATTGTAAAAAGGAAACTTTTGGCAACTAAATGTTCAGTCACCAATTCTCAAAAAGTGAAACTTTTGGCTACTAAAAATTTAGTCACCAAACATACATGCTCAATTGGCTACTAAATAATTTAGTCGCTAAAAGTAAAAATATATATATATATATATTTAATTATTTTTAAAAAATATATGGCGACTAAAGTTTTAGTCGCCAATAGGTAATTTTTTGCCACCAAAAAAAATTTAGTCGCCGATTGTTTCCTCGACGATCTATTGACGACCAAATGGGCGACCAAATATATTAGTTGGCAAAAGTGATTGGCGACTAAAAAATAGGCTTTTGGCGACTAAAATTTTAGTCGGCAAAAGTGAAATTTCTTGTAGTGATCGGGCCACACTCCATGACTAAAGGACACAGATTTGAGTCCCCTACTCTATATGAAGTTCTTAACACTACCAAATAATAATAATAATAATAATAATAATAATAATAATAATAATAATAATAATAATGAACTTATATATATATATATATAAAAAGAGTACACATGCTTGAATTTGTCAAAACTCAAAATCAAGCAAATTTTGAAAATATTTTCCATGATGAAAAACATCAGTGCTAGATAATGTAATGCAAAAAGGCACGAGATCGACTAAAGTAGACACATTTAGAAAATATTGACCAATTCAAATTTTAAATTATTTACGTATGTAGTATGATCCTTCAATATATGCCTACAATCAAAGTTGCATTTTCAGACCCTTGCCATAATCGGACAATCTGCAACATCATAAAACAAAGAATCAATAATGGGAATCCAGTTAAAAGTTCAAATACAAGTGGAGAAATTCATATTACAAAAGCGTATGCGTCTGATCATTGATCAAACATTAAAAAGTTAAAAACCACAATTATGGATGTAGGCTTGATAGATGTTGCTTGATGAGGACATGGAACGCGTAGAGGGTGACATCCTTGTGTTTGATGTGGTCTATATGGTTTCTTTGCTTTGTTTTTCTCAATTTTGGCTCTAGGAGATATTTTTCGCCTAATATTTCTCATTGGTGGATTTCCTAGGAGAGTTCAATTATGAAAAACATAGGTTTTTAGTAGTTCTTTTCATTATGGTTGTAAATGGGCGATGCACCTTGGCACCCTTATCAATGGCCATTCAAAATTTTTTTAGATGATTATCTCCTTTATTTCCTTTGACTACTCTTAAAATGAAGAACTAAACAAGGGAAAAAAAGAAAATTTAAACAATTTTTTCTTTCTTTTCTCTTCCTTTCCATCTACCAAACACAACATAAGCAACTGGAATGAGAAAACCAAACAAACAGCAGAGCACAAAGGCACCAGAATTAAAAAATATATATATTAGAAAATTCAAATGCAATAGAAGTTGGCATGGTTTATCTTATCAGCTGAACCAGTAACAACCAAGTGACCCTTTGCTACGAATTTAACATTTGTAATCTGTAAAAAGAGCAGAGGAAAAAGGAAAGACAAGTGTTCTTAGCCAAAAGATTTCCGTAAGTAGATAAAACTCAAACAATAAACAAAAGAAAGGAAAGCACTAGACCTTCTTTGAATGACCATTAAGTGTAGATAGAATCTCTCCCGATGGCCGATCAAAGAGTATAACACTTGTATCAGCCCCACCCGTTGCTATAATATCCTACACACCACCAAAGAAAATGCTTAAATCTAATTTGTAGGATTTCAGAGATCGTTTTACTTTTCCTAGAAAAAAATAAAGCCCTCTAGGCTCCTGCCATAGAATAATTTTGGAATTCTAAGAGAAATCTAATTACAATTTCTAAAGAATCAAAAAATAGAAGTATCCAAATGCAATATAAAGGCAATTCAACAAAAAATACAAAGTTCCAATTATCTAATATAGAAATAAAATCCAGGGTTGTTTAGCATTGGCTTTCCTTGCATACCAAACATGGGACCAAAAACCATGAGCTTCATCATAAGTCACAAAAGAGCAAGATTGATAACATGATTTTGACCTTGGAACATTGCTAATTCTATCGAAAATCTACACCATTTCCCTAAAAAATAAGTTGACAATTCTTCAAGGTAAATGATTCACCATCAAAAAATAAAAAAATCACAGATTCCTTGCTCATCACAAAATTTTGTTGTCACTTTCTTGGTCATGTAGATATTACAAGCCAAATGGAAGTGCCTAATTAGAACATTTGAACTATGAAAATCTCAACAAATTCGACCTATATTCTACACTATCTATCATATGAGCTAAAGTAAGTTCTGTTTCCAATCTACCATTCACAAATGCCAATTTTGGTTATTATTTCACGAGCTTCCAGTGAAAGTTTACTCATTCTTCTAGTAGTATATTGTCTATAATGCCATCTTATTTCATAAAATATCTTTTTGAAACTTTCAACAAATAAAGTGTTAACTTTCAATTATGAGGACAATTCAAAGGGCTAAAGAGCCTTAACATTAAACTGTGAAGCAAAGAAACAAAGCCTTTTTTCCAAATATGGAGGAGATAGTTGAGTGACGACAAGAAGCAAGGCAAAACTGGTAGGAAAGAGACACAAACATGTGACTTATGCACAATGGCCAAAGGACCACACTCAAAACTTCAAGGGAGGTCTATGTAACTAGCCTAAATTGAATTATTGAAAATCCAATCTGAATGAGACTCTAAACTATAGCTCTTCATTGCAAATTTTGGGAATGGGTCAAAAGGCCGACCACAGGAATGGAGATGTAGGTCATTAGAGAAGCAAAATAAGTAATTTTGAAGTGGCAAAAATTGCGAATGGGTTGATTTCAAAGCAATACCCATTTAGAACCTTGCATACTAGGGTTCAAGTCTTCGAAGTCTCTTAGCTTATGTTTACTTCTAGTTTGACAAGTTGTTGGTTATGGCAATTGGTTAGTTTTATATACTCTTTATATTCTTAGAAGCCAAGTGGAATATTTGTAGTGGTCATGATGGCTCAAGCACACTTTTTTGGGTCTTTTGTTCAAGTTTTAGTAAATTCAGATAGGTTATGCCCATCAAATTCTTAGTTTCCAAATAGGAATAGTTTAGGAGCTCTTAAAAGTCAAATTTTAATTGAATGCAATCCTACGTGAATCTATGTGTGCTACCCAATTTATACTTCTACTTCTCTACTGCGCCGAATTAGCATTTAAATCCCTAAAACCATATCTATCTCATCATTTCTCCTAACCCAAAGTCATGTTTTACCAACCCTAAACCTTTCCATTTAAATCGTTCAACTCTAACCACTACACATCATTGAAATCAACTACTTATTAATATTCACAGTCCTACTATCACAGCTCCAAACCCTTGCCTCTCTTTGTAAAATCATAGCCCTAAACTCTTTTCCCTTCTCTTGTATCCAAACAAACCCTTAAAACTCTATTGTTTTGCTCACTAATTGCAACAAAATCTTAGCATAATCAATCTCTAAGAAACTTTTCTCATCACTGCCCAACATGAATTTTTTTGGCATCAGAATTGTTGAAGTCTGCCTTTGCCCTGCTCACACTTCATATATCAAATGGTTAGTAAGTGCATCATGTCAATGTGCAACATATGATGTGGTAAGTAAGGATGGACAGTTGATCCTAATGTAGGTGTTGCCTTGTTAACATTGATAAACATTAATCTAAATACAATAATACATAATTATAGTACTTTTCAACAAACTTTAGTACCTTAAAGTAGATAGAACACAAACACCAGAAACTTTTATTTGTTTGTCCATATATCACAAAATGGTTTATAACGGACTTGAAAGATTCTCTTTCTTATAGTATGTTATGGACTTCAATATAATTTGTTGTACATTACAGGTATTTTATCTGTGCAGACATTTGAATGGAATATATTACTTATTCAAGAAAATAAATTAGTGATTGGGATTTTTTTGAACAAATAATATACAGGCAATCATAGACAAGAGTCATGACTGAAATAAACAACACATATTGCCAACACTTTGAAATATTTTTCAAATGAAACAATGCGAGAAGGTAAAGATGACGAAGAAGATGAAGAACTTGACATACTTGATGATGATATGGATCCTGATATGGATTATGATATAGTTTTTATTGTGTTTTCTATATGGACATATATTTTTTATGCATTACATGCTTATGTTATATTTTGCTTTGTCTCTTCAAGTAAATATTCTACTTCATATTTTATGTTTTGTATCAATTTATGCTTTTTAGTTACCAAAATGGCCAAAGGGGAGAAACAATGGATCAAACCAGGTTTTCTAGCAAAACAGAAGCTAACAGAGTACCAAAAGGAAAGAAATAAGACAATCAAGAAGAATAATAAGAAAAACAATGCTCTACAAGTGAAGCGTATAGCAGCTTCTTTGATGGGTTCTACTCAGCCCAATCGTGTCAATGTGAATGGAAAGAACATTAGGGTTGAGGTAGATTACGATGACTACATACCGTTAGATCATAGGGATGATACTGATGATGAGTCCTTTGAAAGTGTTGACGATGAGGTACTATATGTATGATATCTAATTTTTGTTATTATGTCTTGTAACTATATATTCATTAATGATGCTTTCTTAATACTATCTTTATATATCCATATACATATCTTTACATATCTGTTGTTATTATTTGTTGTTTATGCTTTTGTATTATGTTTTTCATGGCTTACCAATGCCACCAAAATGATTGGCATAGTCATCTCTTATAGCACAAAAATGTGAAATTCAAGCACAAAAAGAGGAAATTCAAGCACAAAACAATGTGATAGCAAAGATGAATGAGACGAGCGAGGAGCATTTGAAGATGACATCAAGCATCATGGAATTACATAAAAAACAAGGTTTCAATAAACAACTTAGAGGAGGAGGCATCCCATGAATTCATAGATCACCTTTTTGGTAAGTTTATCTTATTTTATCTTTTCATTTTTCTCATGTGGTTTAGTATATAATGGTTAAACTACAACAGTTTAAGAAAGTTACCAACCTCTCATATCCACTTATAGTTGTAGTCATGTCAAATGCTATAGATCCAATTGGAATCAACAGTAACAAGCTCATGTGTGAACCTATAACATCATTTGATCCAAGATTTTTAGCATCAAAATTGCAGTATTGCCACATTGAACAGTGTTTTTTTGTGTATGTTGAAGATGGATCATATTAATAGAAATTACTTAGCATACTTACTGTGGTCTGATCCTATTTAATATTAACACAAATCACTTAGCATACCTACAAGGGATGGACCTCTCAATGCGGTCCTTCTAGAAATTTTGTTTATTTAACTTGATGGCAATACCTCCAGATGGTGGGAGTTTGGCTGGCTAATTATTGGTTTCACACTTGGGTAGGGTATCCCAGGAGGCATCATAAAAATATAGACATTGATCATTGCTTGCAATTTTCAGTTGGTAGCATTTTTTCCCCAATTTTCTGTTTTTTCACAGTGCACATTTGCCTATCGTAGAAGGTTATTTTATTAAATAATATATAGACACTCATTATGTTATTTCTATATCTCTTATAATATTTTATATACTCTATACAATTCTAAACATCATTACAAATTCATTTCTTATTCTATAGAATACAAATTACATTGCAAATTCTAACATATATACACTATTAGTTTTGAAGCTAAATTCTCAAGTAATTCAGATTTCCTTTACAAAGAGAAATACAAATAGCATGACCTCATCCTAAAATCTAAGTACAAACAAGATCCCCTAAATACTAGCAAGTTACCAAAAGACATCACATATTTGTCTTGCATAAGTTAGAGACTTACAAGCTTTCAATTATAATAAACCTGCTACTTCTGGATGTCTAGTAAGACCTACTCCTAGCTATCCTTCCTGTACATCCTTGATAATGTTTTCCTTGTTTATTTTCTTTGCAGAATGGTTTTTGATGACGTTTGGAAGCATACTTGCAAATCAAGATCAAGTGTTGAATATATATATTTGAATTGATACTTAGTTCTAGTTGTAAATCAAGATCGAGTATTGATATTTTTTTTTTATTTTTTATTTTTTTTTTTGTGGACACCACGTTTGTTCATTTTGGGATTTGCTATAATGGTTTTGATGGATATATTTTGATTTATAATATAAATTGTTTGGAAAAGTTTTTGTATGGAGTGGTGTATATTAGCTAGTGAATTTCTTAGTACATTTAGAAGACTATTGGGATATGAGCAAGGACATTTGTGAAATAATAATTTAAATTGAAATATAAAAATGGAACAACAAGTTTAGGAGAAAATTTTTTCGTCATCTGTACTTGTTATTATGACAAAGTGATTATTCGTCATTAATAAATATTTTTTTGTGACAAAATTTATCATTGCTTATATATGAAAGTTTTCATTGATTTTGTTGTTTGACGACTAAAAATTTCGTCACATATATATATTTTTGCCATGAAATATATTTCGTCATTCATGTCTGACTTTTGGAGACGAAAAATTTCGTCAATTTTACATCCTATTGTGACGAAACTATTTCCTCATCAATAATCAACATGTGTAATAAATTTATTCATCAACTAAAGTCATATATACGATACTAAATAACAATTTGGTGACAAAAATGATGATTTTTGGTGATAAAATGTTGTCCTATTGGTGACAAAAATTTTCATCATTAAAGTAATTTTAGTGGTGGCGAAATTATTTTTCCTCACGGTGACTTTTAGTGACAAACATTCAATGATGAAACCAGTGAGGAAAATATTTCCTCACAAATATCTATGGTGATGAAATTAGCTCTTTAAAGACCAAAACAATCGTCACTAAAGACCTAATTCACAACATCCTAGCACACCTTGTGCCTCACCGAATTACTCACAACAGCTAGAGCTCTAACAAGTATTCAACCAACTACTTCGCCCAACTATTGGGAAAACAACTCCACCTATTTCAACCATCCACGCATCATCTACCATGAGAAACCCATGTCCTAAATGGCTCAACTGACTCCATCAATGTCACAACCCAAACCTGCCCCTAAAGGTTTAGTGTCGTAATAGTAATCCGATATTAACAAAGGCCTGCTTTACAGTAATACAATAAATGGGGTTGGTGGAAGCCAATAAAGAATATAAATATCGTCCAATGTGTTGTGAAGACTTAAATGAACAAACAAACAAAACAAACTTTATATTAAGTCCATGTCAATACATATGTACAAAACGAAAACATACCATAACTTAGGGAATTAAATCCCGTTATCAAAAGTCATAAACAAAAACTCTATTACAAAGATCACATTTTCGGATGGGGAAATTGAATCACCCAAAAGCCTTAACACTTGATGGCTTGGAACCTCGTAGGAGGCAGGGTAGTTGGCTTGACAAAACAAGGTTTAGGTCGACGCCACTAAGTCCGGTCCGGTGCTTGATCACCTACACACACACACACACACACACACACATATATATTAAATAATGAGCTAGAGCCCAGTGAATAACAACTATGTAAAGGGGTTATGAATGATGTCCTTACAGTAATTGAAACAGTCAATTTCATTAGTAAATCATTTTCTCAATCAACATCTCATAACATATCAGTCATTTTGAATCATTGTAGTCATATGTGGTACATTCAATAGCGAAACATTACAGTAGGTCTTAAAGACGAAACAAACATTTGATGGCCATCAATGCAGTAAACAGTAGTTTCAAAGATTGGAAGTGACAGAGATCTCTGTAATAGTAGCAGTAACATTAATAGTAACAGTAATTGTAGCAGTAACAGATGTTATGGATGCCATGATTACAGTTCATAAAATAGGACATTCATTCATTCAATAAACAGTATCATTTTAGAAAATAGTGCATTTTATCAATCATAAAATAATTATAATTGAACATAGCTTTACAACATTGTTACTCACAATTGGATCCCTGAAATACGTGTCTAAGATACGACGTCTGACCTACACAACCAAATTCAAGTACACCAACTCCTAATTATATTCAATTCGTTCAGTCAGTCTTATACCTATTCGATTCATTCATTACTTAATCGTTTAGTTATTCCTATTTGTTCTTTAATTTCTTTCATGCTCATGATATGCATGTGAATGTGAAATACATATGAAAACTATTTAAACGGAGGCCCGAAAAGTGGAAAAATGGAAGGAAAAGAAAACCGGGTCCGTGTTGAAAACCGCACATGCGGGGGCATTGGCTGTACGTACGGAACCACCACCGCATGTACAGCTCGCACATGCAATTAAAGCAGTATGTTCAGCTTCCTATGCTCTATTTTCGTATGTGTGGGGCCCTAAGCCGCACGTACAGAATTGGGTAGAAAATTGTCTGATATTCTGTCCAAGTTTTGGAACTTAATGTTTTGAAATTTAAACTTCATTCTCCAACATCAAATATGAATCATAACTTTAAATTGAAGCTCAATCTCAACTCAGTCCCTAATGCCTTTTGCAAACTTTGTCAAAATCTCGATGTGAATTTTGAATTGCTATAAAAAACAATTGACATAGGCACTCTGTGCAATCTCACAATCTCATTAATATAGATATTAGCCAACTTATCCGCATTATAAAACGTTTTCACAGGTAAGAAGCGAGCGGATTTAGTCTTACGGTCAACAATAACTCAAATCGAATCCATACCTCTATTGGAGCAAGGTAGTCCAACAATAAAATCCATAGTGATATGCTCCCATTTCCACTCCAGTATTGGCAGTGGTTGGAGCAACCCTGCGGGTCGTTGATGCTCGGCTTTGACTTGTTGGCATTGAAAACACTTAGACACAAATTCGGCAATTTCTTTCATCATTCCTAGCCACCAGAAATTTTTGTTCAAATCTTGATACATTTTTGTGTTTCCCGGATGGATGGAGACTTTTGAACTGTGGCTTCTTGCATAACTCACTTCATTAAGTCAATATCATTCAGTACACATAACCTTCCTTGGAATTTCAATATGTCATTCTCAAAAATGAAACCCGATCTTGGTTTGGATTCTCTTTCTTCAGGAACTCATCTTGAATCTATTTTTCCATGATTTCTTCAATAATCGCCGGTTGAGCAGAGATAGCAGCCATTGTTCCACCTTGTTCTCGCAAAACAACTCCAACTTTCGATTTCTCTAGATCATGTAACAATGCTCTTTGCCCAGTGAGTAGACGAGCTAAGTTTCAAATTGGTTTTTGATTGAGTGCATCGGCAACGATATTAGCTTTCCCAGGATGATACAAAATTTGCAAGTCATAATCTTTTATCAGTTCTAGCCATCTCTGTTGTCTTATATTCAGCTCTTTTTGGGTAAAAAAATATTTTAAACTTTTGTGATCCGTATGAACTTCATACGGTGCCCCATATAGATTGTGGTGCCGTATTTTCAATGCAAATACCACTGCTCCAAACCATGAGTCGGATAATTCTTTTCGTATAGTCTTAGTTGTCGGGAAGCATAAGTTATCACTTTTCCATTCTACATTAATAGACACCCCAAACCTTCGTAAGATGCTATAGACATCCTATTTTTGACAGCCCTTACGACTTGGACGTCATCGCTTGCACACCCAATGATGAGTCTACATGCTTGTCAAGTGTTCGAAGTCCTCAGCGTAATGCCACAGCTTTGAGCCTTTCAAACCTTGTACCCCTGTTGCCATGTTTCTGGACCGAACCCAGTAATTTCCATGCCTGCAACATTTGGTGGCCGGCCGGTCACCTTTATGGGTTGCTAGCCATCACACTTGGTTGCCGGCCACTGATGTGGCCTGTCGGCCACCAATGTCTTTTGCAGATATTTTGTGACAGCTATGCCATCTATTTGCATAGATGCCTGCATCTGCTCCCACGTGTATGATTGGATGTTTATGAGGGAGATTCATGTTTTCTATATATATAGGGGCTCCATCTCATTGTAGACCACCCGAACGCGCTCTGCGTGTCCCCCTTTCAGGGGAGGGCGCGAAGTTGTGTTCCAGCTACTACAGTTCAGACTCCTGTCACGGTTTTGAATCTAATCTTACAAAGTGCAATGCAAACTGATAAATCACCAAAGAGTCCAAATCCGGAAAATTGTTTTGAAAAATCGATTTTGAATCAAAAGTGCCGAACATGGACTGCTTTGCTAGATTTCAGAGTCGCCACCTAAATATTTTGTTTTGGTAAATTTAGGAAACCCTGACTCGTGCCTAAGGCCACGTGTCCGTCATCACCAAAGTTGCTTCGGCTCGGGAACATGGGTACGAGAGGGGAAGGTCCTGAAATGAGCACCCCCGCTCGCCCGATCAAAGGATCGGCCTCTACTAACATGAAATGTTGTTTTTATAAAGACATGAGTTCTTATTCCTTTTTATTAGCTAACTTTACTATGTGATGCGCACAACACACAAGTATAGACTAAATCACTCAATTTGGAACAAAACATCTCTTGTTTGTTTTTCGAAAAATGGTTTGAAGTTGCTACCCTCAAGTAGGCTAAAATGTGTATTTGCCACCCTCAAGTGGGCTCAAAACATGATGATTTGCCACTTCAAGTGTGCTTAAAATGCACATTTGATGAATTGTCCCAATTCAAGCAATAAAGCCTTTGTCCACAGGCATTCATGCAGTTAATCATTTAAGCACATAGCCTCATGGCAAGCATGCTGTCGTGGCAATCACTTACACGCATGCAAGGATGCTAAAGCATAAACACTCACAGTGTACTCCAAGCCAAAACAGAAGCTGGTTAGTAATCAATGCATGATCCTAGCTATGTCAACAATGCCTAATGCAACACATGCAAAATGCAACTAAGTAGGCTCGGCTATCTAGGATGTCATATGAACGCAGCACTCGATGACATGCTTTGAAATGCGTATTCAAGTAAGTATTGAAATTCAATGCAATTTGAATGATGCGCCGAGTCCGGTGCATGCAATACGAATGAATGATGCATGCATGCAAAGCATAAGTATGCTAATTGAAACATGACCTAAAACTAACCATCAAGAGCTGGTAAATAAAAGGGAGAAAGACATGGGGTTGGAAGACATTCACACACTCACGCACACTTATTACAACATTTGCCCTCTCGATGGAGGGTCCGAATAATATGAAAGCTAACTAGATACGCTAATTAAGCTAACTATTACAAACCAACTAATTAACTAACTATTCTAGCTAATTAATTATTACAAACCAAATTGAATTGAATAACCAACTAACCTAAGCTAATTAATTAAACTAATTAATTACGACACATGTAATTAACTACAACTAGCTAGTAAAGCGGTAAAATGGCCTCACGGGCGAAGGAGGCATGCATGCTTGGTCGCGTCCTCCCAGAAATCCACCCCCTTGCCTCAAGATGCCTCTGTTTGCACACCTTTAGACCTCTAAAAATTGCGCCAACTTCCAGGTTGATTCTGACTCATCTCAAGAACATGCTGAGGGATGATCGGCTAGAGATGATGGCCATCAGCCAAAGTTGATGGCCATCGGCTACTTCTGATAGCCGATCGGTAGCCTTGGTGGCCGGTCAGCAGCTTTGATGGCCGGTCTGCCACTACTTCCTACAATTTCTCCTTTTGCTGCAACATAGCACAAACAAAGGCATGGCAGTGTATTTGCAAGAGAATGTGTGTGCAACCACACTCCTTATCATGTCTCAAGCTCAAAGGAGTGCAGTGCTCGGCTCTCAAGCCACCAATCACGAATCTCGATGCATGATGGCCAAAGAGACAAGCTTGCATAATGTTGATGAATGCACAAATAACACATAGGACTCGAGAGGCCTTCGCCCTATCATGCACAATCAAGGGTGACGACGACTAAGAAATGAGGCACGTTTCATCACTTCAAGTATGAAACGTCGCTCGTTTCTCGTGTTTGGATTAACGTCCGATCCAAACACATGCAATGCATCATACATGCAAATAACATACTATCTATCAGTGCTAGAGTGACACTCATGAGGTTCGATCATATAAGCAATGCATGCATGGCCTGTTTGGAGGCTAGAGCATCAAAGTAAGCAAAGAGTATAACACAATAGGCATGCCATATCGGGCGTAAACAACCAAACCAGCCCAGAACAGAGCTACAACATGGCAAATCAGTAGCAAAAACATGCTCGAACTAAGGCTCAAAAGAGTAGAAGATCATGCTCCTTTGGTAGCTCACAAATAAGGCACAAAAGCGCAACTCTCAAAAGCTCTCAAGGAGTGAAAGAAGCGAGAACATGACACATGTATATGCTCTGAAATGACATGTTAAATGACACCAAGACATGCAACCAACACAAGTATAGCATACTATGGTGCTCAAAACTCGAGACTAGCTAAGGCACTTGCACCGTAGCCATGTCAAGCAAGTCCCAAAGGACCAAGATGACTCAAAACAGTCCCACGGTAGGTCAAAACAATGCTAGAAACATGATGGAGTGTAGCCAAAACAAGCTAGCATGGTAAGCTAAAACACTAAGCATGCAAGGCAAATGAGTGAGATTACACTACAAGTACCAAAACCAAGTAGGAGGTGACTCCACCAACCAAAATCAAAGTTATAATATGGCAAAATAAGACCAAAAATATGCTGAGATGGTAGCCCAAAATCTTAGGCAAGCATGCATACATATTAGCTCATGATCAAGGCATAAGGCACAACTCTTCAAAAGTATTGAAAGAGTGAAACATGTGAGAGTATGACTACACTACATACACTGAAATCATGTGAGAAATGAGGCCAAAGCATGCAAACAGCTCAAGTAAAGCATGCTAGAGACTTGGAAACTCAAAGCTAGTTAGCAAGATTGCACTATAGCTATACAAAGAAAGCCTCTCATGACTTAAACCACTCAAAACAGAGTTCAAGCATGCTAAAATATGAGCAAAAATATGCTGGAGTGTAATCAAAATAGGCTGGAATGATGAACCAAAGTGGCAAGCATGTAAGGATAAATGGCAAGATTACACTACAAGTGCAAAAAACATGTATAAGGTGACACAACCAGGCCAAAACAGAGTTATGCCATGCTGAAATAATGCCATGCTGAAATAATGCCAAACATAAGCTGAGAACACGCCAACACATACTAGAAAAACATGCTCAAACATGAGGCCATCAACACAAGCAACCAAGACACAAGGAGAGGGGATGACCCCCTCCTATTTTGGCCCTCAAAACACACGTTCTACCACTGAAATTCCTCTGGAATTCAGTGGTTAAAAGGTAAAGAGAAGGTGATCTTAAAGGCCTTAAGAGATGGCATAAAGCAAAGCAAAATAAGCCACTAAAGGGGGTAGACTACCCCTAACTCAAACAAGGCCTAGAACAACCATTTTAAGCACTTGAAAAAAGAACTTTTATAGTTGAAAGCTAAGCCAAAAGGAGCATGCAAAGATGGCTAAGTGAGCAACTAAAAGAAAGCTTTAAAGAGGGTAAAGACTCACCCTTGAATAACCACAGCAAAGCAGCAACTTCTGAGGTAAAAACGAAGCCTTTGAGCTTTAAACAAACCTCCAAGTATCTCAGTTCAAGAGTGAATGTGTTTCACTATGAGCTTTAGTGCAAAATTGTGAAGAAAATTCACTTTAAGGCACAAACTAGTACAAATATATAGAGAAAGAGGGATATGTTTTTCCCTAGTCAAAATCTGAACCTCTGAAAGGGGAGAGGAGCCTCCCCTTATATAGAATCACAAGTCTCAAGCTTGTTGGACAAGCTAGAAGCTAGGTGCAATCCCTCCATACAGGTGTATGAAGGATGCATTCGATGCTCACCAGTTGGCACAGCTGGTAATAAAAATATCTGCAAAAGCAAAGAAAAGGGCCTCGGCCAAAAAATATGGCTGACGGGCCATTAAAGGGGCCGACCGGCCACCACTTATGGCCGATGGAAAGTGGGCACGACCGATGGGCACGGGGCCTGGCCGATGGGTTTAGGGCTGGGCAGCAGGCCACCCCCTTCCCTCAGAAACAAAGCCACAAGCTCTTGGTCCACAATCGAGCACAAAAAGGACAAGTTGAGAGGCTCCAAGGCAAGGCGCACAACCGAGACCTTCAGGAACTCAAAATGAACACGAGCATGGATGATCATCGAGTGTTCAACCGATGACGTCCAAGTCTTGAGGACGGTCAAAAATGGGGTGTCTATAGTTGCCCCGCTTTGACAGAACTCGGAAGTCATGAGATGACGGGAGTGAATGCCAGAGCCCAGAGACGACCCATTTTTGACAAGGACGAAGACTTAGACAAACATACAAAATAACAATTCAGAGATGCGCCCGCGGGCTGGGGCAAAATGCAAATGACATGCACAGTGCAAAACATAACTTATGATTATGCAAAGAGGGCTGTAAAGAAATATCATGCAATTGTTATGCAAAGAAGTACTACAGTAAACTCGTACATAAGCAAGTAAGTGAACACGCCACGCACGGTAATTACAGGTCGGACTACATTTCATGCATAAAGAATGTAAGAAAATTTAGCAATCTTCACTGCGCTCACGCAGAAAAGACTAGAAGCGACTATTGGGAACACCGAAAGTCTCAAACGCGTATCAAATGCGAAAGGAAAAGGACATCCAAATGCTTATCAAATGTGAGAGGAGAAAGGTGACCAAACGCGTGTCAAACGCGAGAGGAGAAAGATACGTCCAAACGCGTGTCAAACGCGAGAGGAGAAGGGTACGTCCAAATGCATGTCAAACGTGAGAGGAGAAAGGTATGTCCAAACGCATGTCAAACGCGAGAGGAGAAAGGTACGTCCAAATGCGTGTCAAACGTGAGAGAAGAAGGGTACGTCCAAACGCATGTCAAATGCGAGAGGAGAAAGGTATGTCCAAACACATGTCAAACGCGAGATGAGAAAGGTACGTCCAAACGCATGTCAAATGCGAGAGGAGAAAGGTATGTCCAAATGCATGTCAAATGCGAGAGGAGAAAGGTACGTCCAAACGCGTGTCAAACGGGAGAGGAGAAGGGTACATCCAAACGTGTGTCAAACGTGAGAGAAGAAGGGTACGTCCAAACGCATGTGAAATGCGAGAGGAGAAGGGTACATCCAAACGCATGTCAAATGCGAGAGGAGAAAGGTATGTCCAAACGCATGTCAAATGCGAGAGGAGAAAGGTACATCCAAATGCGTGTCAAACGTTAGAGGAGAAGGGTACGTCCAGACGCATGTCAAATGCGAGAGGAGAAAGGTAACCAAGAGAGTTCGAGGGAACAAGAATGATCTCACCCGGAGTTCCTCTGACTGAAATACATACAACATCGTCTGGTTGTGCAAACTTCAAATGAACCGTACATACAATATCGTGCCTGCACAAAAAAGAAACTTTGACAGGTACAATATGATAGAAACACATGTTTGACATTACATCAAGATATAATTTCAATACAAGATAAACACGTGCATATACGATGCAAATGAAAAGGTGCATAACAAAGCAAGGGAGACGTGTATAACAATGCAAGTGAAAAGTGCATAACAATGCAAATGAAAAGGTGCATAACAATGCAAGTGAAAAGGTGCATGACAATGCATATGAGACATGCATAGCAAGGCAAGTGCGAGAAATGTATGCTCCATGCAACATTAAGATGCGCATTTCATGTCAGGGTGAGAAGTGCACATTCTATGCAAGCAAGGTTAAAACGTGCTCCATGCAATGTACATACTCTATGCAATGCAAACACGAATACCTATTTGATACAACGTGCATATGTTATTCAAACGCGATGATGCATGTCTGATGCAAAAGTGAAAAGGCATATAACAAATGCAAACCTCGTGAACGTGATAAGAACACTGTAAAGCCACGCATTCAAAGATAATTTTTGAATCTAGCAATATGAAAAAGGATACGAAAAAGGATACATTTTGTGCATATCGAGTGCCGCAAACGGAAAACACGGTTCGAGGTCACCATGGAGGCTGCTTAAGCTTCAAAAGGTACACTTTCCTGCACTTTCTTGAGATATGAGGGCATTAACCATCCTAAAAACAACCAATGAGGGTACTGGGGGTCCATCGGCCACCCTAGGAGGCCATCTGCTATCCATCGGCCACAAGAAAACTCCATCGGCTAATAGTGGGTGCCGATCGGCCAACAAAGTGGCCGGTCTGCCAGAAGTGGCAGATTCGGGGCAGTTTTGACATTTTGCCACGGGTCTTTAAGTATAGGGTTCCAAACCTTATTCTTTCACTTTCTCAAGCCCGAAACCTCTTCCCCCTGTGCTCTAGGCCAATTTCCTCCTTCGATCCGCGCTTTATACACACTTTCAAGTGTCCCACAAACATTTGATTCGCGAAACCCTTGAGAATTCAAACACTTTGAATCGATTGAAAAGTGTTTTTGGTGCCTCATTCTTGATTTCCATTACTTGGGGTTTGTTTCCCCCCGAGTTACCCTTGATCTTCGTGCCCTCTTCCTCACTTCGACATTTTCTTCCATTTTTCACCCCGCGGAGTTGATTTTTTGTTGACGTTTGGTATTCTTGCCCATTTTCCATACCTTCGACCATTTTGCTCATTTTTCTTGAGATGGCGGATGATGTTCCACATGGTGGGGCTCCTCCAGGGATGGAGATGGATCCCGAGTTCGAGCCTTTGCCGCTCGACATTCAGCCTTTCGACCCGTCGACGTATGATCCTGACGTACACGTGTTGCCTCCTGACAGTATTGGCCAGTTCAGGAGATTTACGTGAGGTGCTCTGGAGGACCTCTTGCTACGCGAGCCGGAGTCACACTTATCCTATGGCGCCACTGAGGTATACTCTTCCTCTTTATTTTCTGCAATGTAGGTCATATGTCTTGGATAGCCAATATTACTCTTAATCTGATTAATCCAAACACATTTGTACATCACATGCCTAGTTCATTCTGAGCACATTCATACATGATACTTCTGTGAACTCAAACATATGTACACATTGCATTTCTATCAATTCTGGACACAGGCATACACTGTATTCCTGACATTGCTTTGCATCTGTTTATCTTGGACACAGGGAGATTCTCATGCCTTCCGGGGTTATGGGAACACCATTGCACGAGACTGGTACATGGAGCTACCCGATGATGTTCGCCACATCATCTATGAGACCAGTTTTTTGTAGTCTGCATGGGACTCTCGTGCCTCATTGCGAGTCAGCCTCTTCTAGGTGCCTTAGTGGAGAGGTGGTGGGACACCACCGATTCCTTCCATCTTTCTACAGCAGGGGAGATGATGATGACTCCCTTTAACTTCTCCATGCGTACCAGCATAGGAGTAGGGGGTGATCCAATCCCTTACAACACTGATATGGGCGAGTGGGATGCTTCTCAGATCTTTTTGCTAAGGACTCGCCCACCTCTCTCCCGACCAGGGATGGTGCGATATTCGTGGTTCGCTGACCAGTTCAGGGGGGAGACGCTGACTACCCACGAGGAGGTCGAGCACTACGCCCGGGGGTTCCTCATGTTCTTGCTTGGCACTACTCTATTTGCCGATCGGGCGAACACTGTTGCCCTCTACCTCTTGAGTGCACTGGTAGACTTGTCTCGCATTCGGCGCTATGACTGGGGTGGCGCAGGCTTGGCCACACTGTATGGATACATGAGTTCCTCATCTCACCGGAGCGGGCACCTGCTAGGAGGCTACTGGAGAGCCTGGGAGGTACATCTCTCCCTTTTTCTTTATAGTCCTGCGTTACATTATCTACACACCACACCCACTACATAACACGCAATCTGCTTTACACTAGTTGTACACTGCACACATTGCACAATACATTGCACATCATTCTCTGATTTCTGCTTTATCTGTATACTACTTTGTGGACAAATATACTCATTATTACCGTTTCACATTCTGTAGTTGTGGGTATATGCCTACTTCCCGAGACTTGCCCCAGAGCCGGAGGTAAAGACGCCTCCCATGGTTCCATATTCACATAGGTTCGATGTGAGATGCGAGCGGAGGCCGCGAGAGTCTTTCTCATTCTTCCGCCGATATTTTGACACTGTAGCCGCAGCGGAGGTATTTCAAACCTTACAGTTCCTCTGAGATTTGCTTTATATTTCACTTTCAATAGCAGATAACAACCTGTATATCCGTCATTTACAAATCACCTGACAGCCCTGGGTAGTGCTGCCTGACGCAGTTAGAGACCGGTTCATCAGTGCTCGGGAGACTTCCCGATTCCAGGTTTTGCTTGAGGGTTCGATCTGTGGAGCGTGGTACTTGGGTGAGCGCTTCCTACGACAGAGCCTTGGTTTACCCGAGCCAGTTGTTCCGATGCCGCCTCCTTCGTACATGAGGTTTACAGAGAGGTATACCCCGTAGGAGATGACGAATTTCACGATAGGTTGGGATGTCGACTTCTTCAGGCTTGACGGCGACTACACCGTCTTCATCCAGACATATCTCATGCAGCCTCTGGCCAGTGTTCGCCGAGGTAAGAGAGAAAGACCTGTAGCCATAATAGGAAGAGTGGGAGGATCCAGGGCGACCCAGGCCCATGGTAGAAGGGGTTCCCAGAGGAGACAGAGGGCGGAGTGGCCAGGCCTGCCCACTACTATGACATGCCGAGGACGGGCTGGAGAGACTTATCAGATTCCCATCGCTCCTCCCCCAGCTGATCATGAGCTTGTTGGAGTTCGAGGCTCGACCCCGGTATATGCTATATTTTACATTCTATACATTCATTTCATTTCAGTTGATATTTTGCAGATTACTAATTACCTCAACACTTTTGCAAGTTCCTATAGAGTACATTGGGTTGGCTCTAGAGCTGTCGGCTACTCTGATGGGGATGATGCAGAGGTGCATGGACCTGCTTAGTATTTACAATATTCGAGTAAGTTCTTTCAACCTCCATTCCAAAACCCTCTATAATCTGCTCCATACTGATCTGATGCATCATATTATCAATACGGCATTTGATACACCACACTCATATACCACTCACGGCACCGATACACTGCATCTCATATACTGGCCATGGCTCTCATACACTGCAGTCATTCACCGCTCATGGCATTCATATACTGCTCACTGCATTCATACACTATAATTATATACTGCATTTGATACCATACTCAGCTTCGCATAGCATAATTGATGCATTTGCCAAATTGTTCTTTTCAGGTCCCATTCCAGATACCAGCCATAGCGGGCGCCTCAACGGGACCTTCAGTGCCTCCCCGAGCAGTAGGGGCAGCGGGAGGAGGGACTCCAGCGTATAGCCGAAGCAGAGCCAGGTGTGCTCACACCGGGAGTAGTTCGCGGGAGCCTGCCCCAGATGATGATGAGTCTGACGAGGAGGCAGTGAGTCCGTAGTCAGAGTCGTCTCAGGATGGAGATGAGGCTAGAGAGGGTTTGGGTTCAGACTCAGGTAGCGGAGCTGATGGCGGTAGTTCTGGGCCTTCGTCGAGGAAGAAGACGAGGAGGGCATCCCACTCTTGAGGCGACTGGCGCCGATTCAGATGTTTTGTTTTTGCTTTATTTCTATTTTTTCCTGTAGTTTTTGCACATTGTACAGCCTCAGGCAATTTTATGTTCTTTAGAACTTGTACTATTGGAAAAAAAAAAGAGAAACCATGATGGAATGAAAACAACTTTTTGATTGAAAAAGTATTACATTTTACATTCTAAGCATCACATTGCATCGCATCACACAACATGTAAATGGTATTGAATTTTGTTTGAAAACTACACACTCAAATTGCATTGTCTTAATCAGGTAGCGAACCAACCGACAACTGAAAGAACAAAACAACTCGATAAGCAAAACTAGGATTTGACATGCAAACCAAATGTGAGTGCAACTCGATAAGCAAGACAAGAACTTAACAATCAACGTAAAATACAACTCGATAAACAAAAATGCAACAACTCAATAAACAAATTGAAGTAACACAGGCACGACTACACAAAATCGTCACAAAAAAAGTGGACGAGGAGGGCTTCCCACTCTTGAGGCGACTGGCGCTGATTCTGATGTTCTTTTTTTTGCTTTATTTCTCTTTTTGCCTGTAGTTATTGCACATTGTACAGCCTCAGGTAATTTTATGTTCTTTAAAACTTGTACTCTTGCAGAAAAAAGAGAAACCATGATGGAATGAAAACAAATTTTTGATTGAGAAAGTATTACATTTTACATTCTAAGCATCACATCGCATCGCATCAGACAACATGTAAATGAGATTGAATTTTGTTTGAAAACTACACACTCAAATTGCATTGTCTTAATCAGGTAGCGAACCAACCGACAACTGAAAGAATAAAACAGCTCGATAAGCAAAACCAGGACTTGACATGCTAACCAAATGTGAGTACAACTCGATAAGCAAGGCAAGAACTTAACAATCAACGTAAAATACAACTTGATAAACAAAAATGCAACAACTCGATAAACAAATTGAAGTAACACAGGCACGACTTCACAAAATCGTCACAAAAAAAGCATTCGAAGTGGAACAAGACACAAGTTCTCAACACTTCCAACACATGGACAGCTCAGAGAACAAAGGAGGGGCCATCGGCCAAGGTGGGAGGCCACCGGCCGCCATAAAGAGCTATCTGCCACAAGAACTAGCAGATCGGCTATAAAGATGGTCGGTTGGCCATTAATGCAGAAAGTGCTCAGATTGTTGCCACCTGTCTTCCACTCAACACCTTTATCTTCTACAAAAGCCCCAGCTTCGTAGTTTCTCCATTTTAACTCTGTTTTTGCCCCAAATGGAAGTATTTCTTGTCCAAAACCTCACAAATTGGATTGCAAACTTGGATGGCTCAGAAAAGTTGAATTTTCGGGGTTTCGGAATAAATGCACTATTCATGTTGAGCCACACCCCGCTGCATTTTCCATTCCTCCATGCCGCGACTAGGTGTTGGAATCCGATAACTCATGTTTTTAGCTTTGGCGGACAAGAGATATGCCCCACTTTTGAAGATTTCCAAGCCTTGATGGAATCTCAGCGAGATGAAGTGATCATACCCCAATTCTGTTTTGGCCATATCCAAGCCTTAGGATGGATGTGTGGGCTTACTTTGCATGACGCTCGGTCTTTGATTTGCGACGGAGAATTAGACATCCCCAGCTTGATTCATTGGTTTTCTGATGCCAGTGATCGCGGCGATCATCACTGGCAGGGTTTTCGGTGACATGTGCTTTGCTTGTGCATGTTGTCTCATTTCTTGCTTACCCCAGGCTCCGGTGGGTCTAGAGTCTATTTGATTGAGGTTGCCCAGGGCTTGAAACAGGGCAAGAGCTGCATTGCCATGACACTAGCTGAGACACTGATGGGTCTGGATGCCTTCCATTGCCGGGAGACGACTAGATTCGTAGGGAGTCCACTACTACTGCAGGTAATGTTTCCCACCCGATCTCACATATATTTCTCACATCACTCGACCCTCAGGCTCTGTTTTTCTCTCAAAACCCTTTTCTCACTTTTCTCTCCTCGTATACCTCTCTATTCTTTAATCTCTCACTTTTCATCCCTCCCCAGATATGGTTGATGGACAAGTTGAGGGTTGTGGAGTCATGCCCAGCATATTCAGCTCGCAGCTATTTCTTCGGGCGATGCCTAGTTGATGCCCTAGACGAGGGATGGTGGTGCGAATGGATGTGCAGTCTGTCCACTGTCAGCATTGCTTGGCGCTGCCCTTGGCTTAATTTACCAGCGATGAGCTACAACACGTCTCGCCAGCCCGGGATTCAGTTGATTGGCCTGACACACTATGTCTCTTACTTCCCATTTCGATTTCGGCGCCAATTTGGGCATGATTAGACTTTCCTGGAAGAAGGGATAGAGTACCATACTGCATTTCCAGTCCGAGGCGCACAGCTAGCTCGGTATGCCACAACATAGAGGACGAGAGGGCTTCTGGCCCCCGCTTCCACTTTCAGTTGCACCCTCTCTGACGAGTGCATAGCTTGGCTCGATGAAGAGGTGCAAGTTGGGCCTACTTTGGCATCAGAGGCTTCCACAAGCTCTGGGAGGGGGCGCAAGAACACCTGACTTATCCAATCCCCGAATTTATTGTTTTATCAGTACTTTCAAGTTTTCTTTATGAATGTAATAAAAAACAACTTCAATTTGTATTTAAGAGTAAGAGAACTCTGTACTGAAATCAATGTAATTGAAGGTTGTGGGTATTGAAAATTTTCCGTTTGGTCCAAAAATGGTCTAAGTTGTAAAAAGATTAATTTGAACAAAATCAACTTTTATTAAAACTTTTCAAAATCATTTTCGATATGGATCACAACTGGACACACCTGAGATCTATCCTTGAGATGCACAACCTGTAGACACCCCATTTTTGACCAACCTTAAGACTCAGATGTCATCGATTGAACGCTCGGTGATGGTGCTTGTTGTGCTCGTTCTAAGGTTTCGGAGTTTCGGCTGAGAGCCTTACCCCCGGACCTCGGCACCCTTTTGTGCTTTGCCTCGATTTGCGAACCAAGTCTTGTTTTCTCTTCCTGAAGGGAGGGAGAGGTCTCGTAGACCATCTGTCAGTCGTCGTAGGCTACTTTTCATGGTCGTAGGCCACTTTTCCCGTTTGGAGACCAGTTTTCGATTTTCAGAGCCGTCGGCCGTGCGCCTCGGTTAGGAACAACTTAACTTTCTCCGTTTGGCACGATTTTTGGCACACACCTTGTTTCCTCTGTCTAGAGGGACATTGCAGCCCGGGAGACACCTTTGTGATTGCGCGCCACTTTTGGTGCTTAACAACTTGTTTTCGGGGCACCCGGCCGTGCGTTTTGCCTCCTGAACCCTTGTTTTGCATCGGTGTTGGTTCATTTTTGGCATGAACCTTGTTTTCATTGTTTGGGAGGTGGTACAAGGGTGGGAGACCACCTTTTCTCCTTGGAGACCACTTTTCTTCCGCCAGTCAGTTTTCTTGTCAGGAAGCTGGTCTCCTTGGTTTTTGAGCCACATTTGCTGGTCTCCCACCATACCACTAGCTTGCATTCAATGTGGAGACCATCAAATGGGGCTGCCGACCACCTTTCATTGGGTTAGACCTTTTGAACTGGTCGGCCGACCAGGGGAAGTGGTCGGCCGACCACCTGAACTGGTCGGCCTGCCTCCTTTAGCTTTGTTTCTATGAGTTGCTGCCAGTTGTGCCAGTTGGAAGGCACAGACTGGATCCTCCATAAACGTGTATGAAGGATCTTTAACCTTGGTTTTTAGCTTCTTTGAGAAGCTTTGGTCCCTTTTGGCTATAAGAGAGGCCCTCCTTTTCCTTGGCACAGGTTTAGAACTTTTTGGAAGGCATACAATATATCTCTCTCTATATCTCTTCATTTTGGGTTCAAAAGGAGCATTTTTCTTGACCTATTGCACACAACCTACCCTCACCTTGTTACCAAGCTGTTGGAGGGTCTTTAGAGAGCTCAAGGGTTGGGTTTTTGGTCCAGAAACTTGCTGGTTCTTTTGGCTGAGCTTCAAGGGTAATCAGTTTTCCTTCTTTTAAGCTTTATTTTGATCCATCTCTTAGCCTTACTTGCATGCAAATTTGAGTTTTGTTGTCAACTGAAAAAAGTCTTTTTTTGAGGTCCTTTTGATGTTTGTTTAAAGTCATTTTGTTGTTGGGGGTCATCTACCATCTTGCATGCTTCATTTTGCTTTATTTTGAGCCATGCCCTAAGGCCTTTGTGTTGACCTTTTCTTGGCCTTTTAACCACTGAAATCCAACAGATTTTTAGTGGTTAACATGTGTTTTTGAGAGCCAAAATCAGAGAGGGGTGACCCTCTCCGTCCTTGTCCTGTTCACTAGCATTTTTGGCCTTACAAAGGAGCCTTTATTTGCACACCTCCAAGCCTTGTTTCAGGCCCTTTTCAGTGACTTTTAGGGCCTGCCTAGGCTCTGTCCAGAGTTGGTTTTGTCACCTTGGGTCTGTCTCTTGCATGTGTAGAATAACCCCTCTTATAGCCTATCAAAGGAGCATGACATTCTTGCATGCGTTGATCATGTTTCAGTGGGTTTTTGAGCTTTATTTGGCATGTCATGTCTCTAAATTTTTCTGGTTTAGTGGCCTTTTGAATGCTTCATATGCATTTAGTGTAATCCATGCTCACTAGCTCACATTGCATGTTGTTTTGGCCCTTGATTCTATCATATTTTGGCTATGTTCTAAACTGATTTTATTCATGATTTGGGCTACCTTAGCTCTATTTTAAGGTCTCATGGTCGAATGATGCTTGCCATACATGCTTGTAGTGTAATACCCTTGCCTAGCTTCGAGTTTTGAAGCCTCTTGCATGCTTATCATTGCACATGTTATTTCAGAGCTTATACTTGTGCCATATTCCCATGTTTTCCACTCTTTAAATGCGTTTGAGAGTTGTGCTTGTATACCTCATTTATGGGCCATTGCATGAGCTTCATTTTTGTGCATTTCAAGCCATCTTCTTAGTCCATTTTGCCACTGTTTTGGGCTTGCATAGGGACTGTTTGGCATTGGTTTGTTCATTTGGGCATTGCTTTGCATACCTCTAGTGTAATGCACTTCACTAGTTTCGGTATTTGAGCCATTCAACATGCATAACGTGAGTTGTTTGCATGAGTCGGGACCATTTTGTATGCCATTTCAGAGCTGGAATATATGCCATTGTATGCCATATTTCATCCTTTCAATGCTTTTGTAGAGTTGTATCTCATACCTTAGGCTTTGGTCCCTTGCATTGTGCATGCTTATGTGTGTGTCATTGCCGTGTTTTCATCATGTTTGCCCACTGATTTGGGTGTAGTTGAGGTTCATCCATCATGGTTTAAGTCCATCTTGCATTGTGTATGCCATATAATCCATGTTATCGCATGTTTGATCATTGCATCACGTATGCCTTGTTCATAACATTGTGTATGTTAGTGCATTGTGTATGCATGCCATATAATCCATGGGCATCGAGTATGCCATTGATTAGTTCATAGCATTGTGTATGCCATTTGCATGCTTGCATGTCATTCCGTGCATCTTCGTACCACTTAGTTGCATTGCATTTAGATCACATGCTAGAGTTGCATTTGTCCATACATTGTTTGTTGCATTGTGTTTGGAGTAGGGTTTAGTCCAAACATGGGAAACGAGGGACATTTCATACTCAAATTGACAAAACGTGCCTCGATTCTTGGTCACCGACACTCTTGACTATCCATGATAGAGTTCTTGGCTTTAGGTGTTTACATGTGCATTCATTTCACATTGAGTCATCCAATTCGACTCCTCGGCCATCACGCAACGGGATGTGTGATTGATGGCACGAGGATCGAAGACTGCACTCCCTAGAGCTTATGCAATGACGGGGAGAATGGTAGAGCACACATATGTTGAAAATACCTTGCCTTCTCTCTCCCTTGCCTTTGTTGCAGAAAAAGCAGAAACCAGGAGAATGAACTGGTCGGCCGACCAAGTTTTCTGGCAGGCCGACCCCCTTTTTTGGTCTTCACCACCAAGGGTGGTCGGCAGGTGGTCTTCCTTGCCCATAGCTTGGTCGACAGCCTTCCCATAGCTTCCCTGGGTGAAGTTTCATCTCTCTGGAGCCTTGTGCAACTTTCTGAAATCAATTACAAACAAAGGCAAGTTGAGACATCGCGATGGATTTCCCGACAAGGCGACTCGAGCATGCATGCATCCTTCATCATTCAAAGTAGAGCTGAGGCAGCCCATTTTACATAGTTTGCAGGCTAGTTTAGTTAATTTGTTAATTAGCTAGTGTTGTGTAATAATTAGTTAATTCGATTCTGTATTATTTATTCGAACCCTCCGCGAGAGGGCAAACTTTGTAATAAGTATGCGTGTGTGTGATGCATGACCTTCCCCAATCGTACCTAAGTTCCCGAGCCGATGCCACTTTGGTGATGACGGACACGTGGCCTTACGCATGAGTCAGGATTTCCTAAATTTCCCCCCAAATAAAATATTTAGGCAGCGACTCTGTATCTGGCAAAGCAGTCCATGTTTGGCACTTCTTTCTAAAAAATCAATTTTTCAAAACGATTTGTCGGATTTGGACTCTTTGGTGATTTATCAGTCTTGCATTGCACTTTGCGAGATCAGATTAAGAACCGTGACATTTGAGTCCGAACTGTAATAAGCCCAATGAAGAAAATGGGATTTCTCCCGGCACGTTCGGGGACGTCTACAGTTTATGGCGACTCTGCTGGGGATTAAGAGAAGTTGACTCGAACTCACGATATCTTGTTTTGATTACACTTATGTGTTTCTTTGCATTGCGTTTACATTGGTGCGCTTAGGACACCATGTTTGCCATTTGCTATTCCTGAACGGTTTGTCGTAGGCTCGCTTTGAGAAGCGTGTCATAAGGCTAACCAGTTACGGGCTCTGCCACGATGGGAACACAAACCCTGATTTTTACCAGGGCACCCCTTTTGACCATTCGACCTAGTGCATATCGGAATCCATAGTGACTATCCCAAACTAGGACAAGTTGCTCACTCGATTGTAGGCTGTTTGAAACCGCTGCATGCGTAGTGAAACCCTAGCTCCTGACAAAATAGGACAAGGAAACCCTACCCCAACATAGGGGTGTTTTGGCTCTCACTTGTTTGCTATGTGCTTTTAGAGTGTGTCTCTACAGGAATGCATGTATCAGTTTGCAAGTCCGGGTATAAGGCTTGCGGGCGTCAATATCAGTATTTTGAAAATCAGTTATATCCGCGGGTATTAGATTCAGTTTCGGAGCAGTAATTTGGGGAATAGTGATCAGTGGTCGAAAATAGTTCTTCAGCTATGTCCATGTCTGTATTGATTGGGTGGAGATGATGCCTGTTTTCTCTTTCATTTCAGGGACTCAGTTCAGAACAACCAGTGTTCTCCTCTGCTGAGGCAAAGTAGGAAAAGACTCGTTGATTCATCAGATCCGTCAGTCACCAGTTACACCACCTCTGTCCAGTTCAGTAGACTTATGACGACCCAGAATTCAGAGGAAATTATGGTTATGGTAGCCGCACTAAACCAAGGAATCATCTTGCAGGGTGAGACCGATGTTGAGGTACCACAACCCCCAAGGTCGCTTGCCGCACATCCGATCTGGGAACCCCAGTTATTTCAAACCCGTGAGCCCACCACCTTTGAGCTGATGGGAATGATTGGCGATCTTCAAAGATCTGTGGCTGATCTAGCCTATGGAATGTCGGCCCTGCGACCAACTGCATCGTATGCCGGGAATTTCATGCCGCAGGAGCCCCTGCTACTGGGGCGAATTGTAATTGAGCCCAGCTAACCTACAGCTGCCTCAAGCTTCGGCAATGACATGTCGACGACAACGGGGCTTCGCACTGAAGTAGCAACCCAAACCATCCACCAAGCTGAGGCTAGTGAAAAGAACAAGGTAAAGGTGGACACTGATCCCTATGAACAACTCCAGCAGGCTGTTGAGGCTCTGAAAGCCGGAGGTTTGAATAAGCAGCAAGTACTCGTAGTTGTGGCTAAGACTGTGGATGACAGTTTCCCCACTCAAACCGAGGGCAGTTCAAGGGAAGGGGAAAATTGAGAGAAGGGTCATCATACCAGAACCATTCCCTCCAATCCTAATCCTGGACCCAGAAAAAATCAGCAAGCTAAGCCTGTACCTGCCGATCCTTTTGCTAGTGCATCCAGTAAAAATGCACAATACTCGAAGTATCTACCCCGAGGTCGCATGGTATTCCATGCCCTTTATATGCCTTTGTCTAAGGCGCTTCGAATCCTCACTGAAAAGGGACATCTCAAACCCCTTGAGCCTCGGCCCCTCCCGAATCCACTTCTAGCTAAGAGTGATGGTACCCAGTACTGTGGATACCATCAACAAACAGGTCACAGCACCGACAACTGCTTCCGTCTTCGCCATGAAGTGCAGGATCTGTTTGACAATGAGGTCATCCTCCCACCCAGCTCAGCAAAGTCTGTCACCACTGAGTTAGTGGACTTCGAGGATAATACATGCATGTGATCAGGGGTTGGTCCACCTGCGGGCGGCGCTTGGTTTATTTCAGATGTGGCGTTTGGCACGCACTATTTTGAGCATTTGCGAATGCTAATTTTTGTACTTTCTAACTTGGGTGTTAAGTCAGTTCTGTGGTTTTGTTTCGAGTCTGTCTTGTTGTTTTGAGTCTGTCTTTTTGATTAAGGTCTGTCTTGTTGTATCGAGTCAGTCCTGTTGTATAGAAGTTAGGCGATTCTGAGGGTGTCACCTCAGACATCGTTGTTTTGTTTTGTGATTGTCCTTTTGCTTTTTTTTGAGTCTGTCTCTGCTGTGGAGCCAGTTGTAACTAGGAAATCCGAATGAAACAGCTGTGGTTGTCATGTTTTTGTGCTTATTATTACTTTGACCCTATTGTGCCAGCAAGTTTATAATGAAACGACAGTACATTTCACCTGCTCTTCTGTGCCTTGAAATCATTGCATTTGACCTAAGTTTTTCAAAACTTTTCGAATATTGTGATGAAAATGAAGAGGAAGAAATTCCTTGGGATTTGCAAAATTTGATCAATTGAGAGAAAGAGAGGCATGCTAAGCCCTTAATGATTGAGATCTTGTTTGTTAATGTGAGCACTGAGAAGGATCCTGGCTTGATCCAGATTGGTTCTACATTGTCTTCAGCGCGAGCGATTAGTCGCTTTCGTAAAGGATTTCAAAAAATGTTTTGCGCGGTCCTGCGAAGACCTATATGGAATCGATCTTGAGATTGTGCAGCTTGGGATCGCTCTCAGCCTCGAGACTCGACCCCTTTTTGCTTTCATACCTTGATCTTGGATTCAGAATGTTCAACGGTCAACCACCATGTAAGGCTTGTGTGGCCGGATCAAAAGCAGCCCGTGAACTAGGGGCAAGTCAGATTAAGAAGATCAGATGTTGTCAAAAGAAGCTTGCGAAGCTAGATCAGAAGCACCCCTCGAACTAGGGGCAAAAATGTCAAAGGTGCTCAAAGAGTAAAAAATTGGGATGTTTCTTAAGCTAACAAAGATCAGCAAGAATGCCAAATCCCAGAGGAGAGGAAAGAAGAAAGTATTGCTGAAGGATAACCGAGTTCCTATCCACAACACTAGGGGCAAATTCAGCCCCCGCCATTGGATGGACTCCTGCATTGTCAGTGAACATCAGCCATTCTCCTAGATTCAGATGACTTCAGGATCTCAAAACCATTCAACATGGACAAAACTACACTTTTACCCTTGAGAGGCTCACTGGGCCGAAAACCCAGAAAGGCGACCTAGGCAAAAGTTAGAGCAAGAAAAAAGAAGAAAAAGAACAAAAAAAAAAGAAAAGAAAAAGAAAAATGCAAAGAATGAAAAAAGAAGAAAATAAGAAAAATGAAGAAAATGAAAAGAAAAGATGAAAAAGAAAAAAAAAATAAGAAAAGAATTGAAAAGAAAAGAAGAACAGAGCTCGCAAGGTTGAAAACCCAGAAAGGGTGGCCTTGGCAAAAGTTAGAGCGCAAAAGAAAAGGTTAATACCCGAGTGTAGCTAACCCCCGAACTACGTAAGGCTTGATTCCCATCTTTGGGATACGTAAGCAACATCATTCTAAAGTCCAGCCGTAAAACACTTCAAATTCAACTGTGTCCATGTGATGGTTCTGCTCATCTTTGTCTTCTCTGTATCGGAGAATTCGTTTGTAATCATCATTGTGAGGACTGGTTGCCATGTGCTGCGGTGCTATTCAAACAAGGGGCAACTTTCTGTTGCCATTTAGTGTGCTGAGGTGCCATTCAGGCAAGGACCAATTTTCTATTGTTTTGGATCTGAGGTTGTGCATCTCAAGAGTAAGTTCCGTGTTGGTCGAGCAGTGGCCATTTGCAAAAATAGTTTTTGAGAATTTTTAATGAAGTTGATTAATTTTCTCAAAAATTATTCCTTTTTTTCCAAAAACTGAACCATATCTTGGACCCAAAAAGGAAAATTTCCAGTGCTCATAGCTTGACTTGCATGATTTTAAATCAGAAAATCGAACAAGCATGTTAATCTAAGTCTCATGTTGGTCAAAATTGTTTTAGTAGAAAACCAAAACAAAAATGGTCAAAATGATGAACTAGGGGCACAGTTGAGTCAGGCTTCCTGTCTTTCCCCCGTTGTCAATGCATTTGCCAGAAAGGGCACCATACTTGCCGGAAAGGACACCCTATTCGCCAAGAAGAGCACAACGGAAGCTAATAACAAAGGGCTGAAAGCTCTCAACATCCTCCAAGCAACGAGGTATCAAGCCAAGTGCGAAGCATGAACTGGAATGGATCAAGATATCATGTCCAAACGCCGCAGCAGAACATTGTCAACCGATGTCAACTGCAGATTTGCTACACACCCAGTTGTAGCGCAACCCCTCTGCGGGAAAGTTCACTATTGTGAGCAGAAGAAGAGAATCTAGCAGAATGCTAGGGGCAAGAGCCCGCAACTTCCTGTTTATCCATCAACCACCCTGGGGAGGGATGAAAAAATGAGAGATTTAAGAATAGAGAGATGTGCGCTGAGAGGAAAAGCGAGGAAAGGGTTTTGAGAAAAAAACCGAGCTTGAGGGCCGAGTGATGTGAGAATCACAAATAAAAATGGGTGGGGAATAATACCCGAAGAAACTGGCTCCTCGTGCACTGAGAGGTCTCTTGTCATTGGAACACGTCTGTGTGTCGCGTCAGTCGTTTTGTTCATCTCGATTCTTGTTTTAAGTTGTTTCGAGTGTCTATAGATGTGTTTAGGTTGTCTTACCTTGTCTTTCTCTTTGTTGTTGAGTTGTGGTGTGTTGTGTTCAGTCATAGGCTCAATACCCAATTGAGAAGTTATTCTCACCCTCAATTTCAAAAATTGTTTCGTGCTCAGAGTGCCGTGTCATTCTCCACATTTGTGTAAAACAAGATTTTGTTCTTTCAAAAACTGTAGGGTCCAACCCAGGTCATGTCAGAACAAGTGGAACCAGGACCTATCTGAAGCTATGGGTTCCGGATTGCGAAGCAAAGGAAAATAAGGAAAATTCGGAGCATCTGAGTGTGTTTCGACTTCTGCAAGTTTCCTCTTTTCATCCCGTGTGTTCAAAATGAACAAAATACTGTGTTATGAGCTATGTGTTCAGAATGAGCAGTGTTCAGAATGGGCTGTATGTTCAGAATAAGTTGTGAGCAGAATAATTCAAATGCTGTGTGTAGTATACAAAATGTACAGAGAATACATAATGTTGTGTGCAGTACACAGAATGTACAGAGAATACAGAATGCTGTGTGCAGTATACAAAACGTACAGAGAATACAGAATGCTGAGTGCAGAATGTTGTGTGCAGTATATAGAATGTACAGAGAATGCGGAATGCTGAGTGCAGAATATACAGAAAATGCAGAATGCTGATTGCAGAATGTAGAATATACCGAACGTAATGTGTGCCGTATGTAGTGTACAGATAATTGAAAGTAGAACTGTAAATCAAGAGGGTAGAATGTACCTCCCAGGCTCACCAGTAGCCCCCAACTATGGTCCCTCCGCTCACGGGAGGTCGCGCTCACGCAGCAGTAAACGGTAGCAGGGCAGTGCCACCCCAATCAAAGAGCTGGACCCGTGATAGGTCCATCAGAGCACTGAGCAGATAAAGCCCAACTGTGTTCCCCCTGTCAGAGAACAATGTGGTCCCAACGAGGAACATAAAAAATCCCCGAGCATACTGATGTATGGCCTTAATTGTCTGGAGCATAGTCCTCATGTACTGCTCGGAGAACTAGGCATACCTGACCCTGCCTAATGATCTGTCGATCGGCGGACAGGCTCCGAGCAAATAAATCCAAGCGGCCTTCCACTCACCCATATCTGCATCATATGGGATCGGCCGACCTCCCACGCCGAGGCCCGTCAGCATGGCAAAATCAAATGGGGTCATCGTCATGTCTCCGGTAGCCGAAAAATAGAAGGAGTTGGCAGTGTCCCACTATCTCTCTACAAGTGCACCCAGGAGGGTCCTGCTCGCTAGATGACGTGACAATCCCGCACAGAATGGGCTAAACCCTGCCTCGTCCACAATGCGTCGAAGAGTATCGGGGAGCTCCGCGTACCACTCCCTCACATGGATAGATCCATAACCCCGTGTGAAATGCGAGGACACCTGCATTCAGAATGAATAGATGTATTCAGTTCAAATGAAAATGTATGAGCTGCGTATTCAGAATCAAATGTATGGGCTGCGTGCAGATGAAAATTTTTGACCTGCGTGTTCCCTAAAATTTGAGCTGCGTGTTCAAAATTTCAAAAATTTGAGCTGTGTGTTCAAAATTTCAAAAGATGTGAGTTGTGTGTTCACCAAAATTTAGGCTGGGTGTTCAAAATTTCAAAAGATGTGAGCTGTGTGTTTACCAAAATTTGAGCTGCGTGTTCGAAATTTCAAAAGATGTGAGATGTGTGTTCACCAAAATTTGAGCTGTGTGTTCGAAATTTCAAAACATGTAAGATGTGTGTTCACCAAAATTTGAGCTGCGTGTTCGAAATTTCAAAAGATGTGAGATGTGTGCTCACCAAAATTTGAGCTGCGTGTTCAAAATTTCAAAAGATGTGAGTTGCGTGTTCACCAAAATTTGAGCTGCGTGTTCAAAATTTCAAAAATTTGAGTTGCATGTTCACAATTTCAAAAGATGTGAGCTGCGTGTTCACCAATTCTTGAGCTGCATGTTCAAAATTTCAAAAGATGTGAGCTGCGTGTTCACCAATTCTTGAGATGCGTGTTAAAAATTTCAAAAGATGTGAGCTGGGTGTTCACCAAAATTTGAGCTGCGTATTCACTAAAATTTGAGCTGCGTGTTCAAAATTTGAAAAGATGTGAGATGCGTCTTCACCAAAATTTGAGCTGCGTGTTCAAAATTTCAAAAGATGTGAGCTGCGTGTTCACCAAAATTTGAGCTGCGTGTTCAAAATTTCAAAAATTTGAGCTGCATGTTCACAGTTTCAAAAGACGTGAGCTGCGTGTTCACCAATTCTTGAGCTGCATGTTCAAAATTTCAAAAGATGTGAGCTGCGTGTTCACCAATTCTTGAGCTGCGTGTTGAAAATTTCAAAAGATGTGAGATGCATGTTCACCAAAATTTGAGCTGCGTGTTCAAAATTTCAAAAGATGTGAGCTGCGTGTTCACCAAAATTTTAGTTGCGTGTTCAAAATTTCAAAGGATGTGAGCTGCGTGTTCACCAAAATTTGAGCTGCGTGTCCAAAATTTCAAAAGATGTGAGCTACGTGTTCACCAAAATTTGAGCTGCGTGTTCAGAAATTCAAAAGAATGAGCTATGTGCTAGAAAAATGAGCTGTGTGCCCGAAGAATGAGCTGCGTACCCGAAAATGAGCTGTGTGCCCGAAGAATGAGCTGTGTGCTCAAAAAATGAGCCGTGTGCCCCAAATGAGCTGTGTGCCCTTGAAAAATGAGCTGTGTGCCCCCAAGATGAGCTGTGTGCCCGAGATCTGCTATGTGCCCGAAATGAGCTGTGTGCCCGAAATGTGCTCTGTGCCCGAAATGAGCTGTGTGCCCAAAATAAGCTGTGTGCCAGAAATGAGTTGTGTGCCCGAATGAGTAGTGTGCCCAAAAGAGCTGTGTGCCCAGATAAACAGAGTGCTGTGTTTCGAGCTGCGTGCTGAATGAACATAATATTGTGTTGTGAGCTGTGTGCCAAACAAACAAATTGTTGTGTTGTGAGCTGTGTGCCAAATGAATGGAATGCTATATCGTAAGCTGTGTGCCAAGTCTTGCATTGTGCATGCATTTTATTACGCTATTTTGCTCATCGCACTATTTTGTGCACCTTTACTTGCATAGAAGATGCATTTTATCGCGCTATTTTGCACATTGCGCTATTTTGTGCACCTTACCTGCATTGTGCATACATTTCACTCGCACTGTCTTGTGCACCTGTATAGTATTGTTTTGTGCAGTTTATCACTCGTGCTTTCTTGCGCATCGCACTGTTTTGTGCAGTTTACATTCGCGCTTTCTTACGCATAGTACTGTTTTGTGCAATTTATCACACGCGCTTTCGTGCGCATCGCACTGTTTTGTGCAGTTTACATTCGCGCTTTCTTGCGCATCGCACTGTTTTGTGCAGTTTGTCACTCGCGCTTTCTTGCGCATCGCACTGTCTTGTGTAGTTTACACTTGCGCTTTCTTGCGCATTGCACTATCCTGTGCATTTCATTACATGCTCTCATCTTGCATAGAAAATTCTTGTATCTTTTGCACTGAACGTGTTCGTGCTTTCTTGCGCACCCTACCTGCACTTGATAGTGCAGTGCATTGCTCGCGCTGTTCTGCGCACCATACCTGCACTTGTTTATGCATTGCATTGCACTGTTTTGTGCACATCTGCGTCACACTGTCTTGTGCATTCACTTTCATCAGCACTGTCTTGTGCACTCCCTGGTCTAGGAGACCTTAAATCCTGCATCTTTATTCGCACTGTCTTGTGCACTCTCCGGTCTAGGAGACCTTAAATCCTGCATTTTTATTCGCACTGTCTTGTGCACTCTCCGGTCTAGGAGACCTTAAATCCTCTAAAGGTGTAATTCCTTTGGTGTTTGTCGTGCCCGAACGACTTCCAGTGGTTTGGTATAGCCACCTGCCCGTGTTTGCGCTGAGTTCCTAAGAGACCAACTAAGACGGTGGAGACTAGAGTTTGAATGACTCATGCCTAGAATGCAAAGGTTCGGAATTTCTGAGACTAAAGTTTGGTTTAAATACCCAAGGGTATATCCTTGGCTTGAAATCTGTATGCCAGCCCCATAGATTGAGATAGCATATGTATGCGCCTCAATTCTGGATACTGAACCAACCTAGTCAGTCACCCTGTTGGAGATTAGGGAAAGCTGCGACCATAATCAGGGAGAAAAGTAGTACCTGCGGTTCAACCGAGAAGGAGGGGAAGGTCCCCAACAGCATGAGGTAGGTCATTGCCAATTGCCCCTGTAAGGTACCTTCGCTTCCTAAGTACTACATCATTTAGTATGTCCATTGCATTGTACATAGAATATATTGCATGCATTTACTGCATATCCATTGTATCACTTGCGCCTTTCCATGTTAAGCTTAGTCTGGCATGTGTCCATACTTTTCGCGTTAAACCATGGTTATGTGATTATGTGTACGCATCTATTCCACTAAGGGAATTGTGGTTTGAGGGTGACGGCACCATTTCTGTGTTAGACGTGGTTTGTTTGTGTCCATGCCTTTTCTAGGCAAAATGTGGTTTGGTCGCGTGCTTTATTCAATTCATCTATTGCATCCATTTCATCGTATTTTAGTTTGTTACCTTCAGCATTTAGGATCACGATCTTTCCTCAACAGATCATTCCCCACTTATATCATGCGACCCAATTGCTTGTACTTTGTGGTCTCTCTGCGAAACACATAGTTTTGCATGTGCTTGCACCCCTTTCACGTTGAAACACGGTTCTGTTATGTGTAAGCATCCATGCTGAGTTATGGCCAGTACTAGGATGTAGGCACTTAGCTTGTGTTAGGCGTCGTTCGGCTCGTGCTCACTGCCTTTTCTGTGTTAAAAGTAGTTTGATTTTGCATCTCCATCCCTTTATGATATTTGTGTGGTTTTGTACTGCTTGTGGTTTGATCATCTCACATATATTGCATATCATTTGCATTGTTTTGTTACATTGTAAATTAATACATTGCTTTCTAATATTGCATGTCATTCGCGCTATTTTGCGCATCGCACTATCTTACGCATCGCACTGTTTTGTGCACTACATCATTCGCGCTATCTTGCGCACCTGATCCGCACTTGTTAGTGCATTGCATTGTTTTGCATCCCTACCGCATTGTTATGCGTTACACTTAGGTTGCATTGTCGTGCACCCCTTCCCGCATTGTTATGTGTCACACTTAGGTTGCATTGTCATGCACCCATACTTCCCTTGCATTGTCACGCATTTTTCATTTACATTGCCACGCATATCTCTAACGAATATTGTACCTGTTGAATTTCTTTCTTTTACAGGCACGATATTGTATGTACAGTTCATTTGAAGCTGGTGTAACCAGACGAACCAGACGGTATTATATTCTCCGTGTGAGACGTAGCGAGAATTGCATAATTCTCTTACATTCTTTCTGTGTGCAATGTAGTTCGATTGGTATTCATTTGATTAAACTGTTGCATTTATTGTGTATGATTGCTTCATTACAGCTTTCTTTGCATGATCATAAGTTATGTTCGGCTTCTTGCATTGTCACTTGCATTTTGCCCCTGCCTGCGGGCACATCTCTTTGTTTATCTCGCCTGTTTGTCTAAGTCTTCGGCCTTGCCAAAAATGGATCGTCTCTAGGCTTTGACATTCACTCTCGTCACGTATGACTTTTGAGTTCTGTCAAAGAGGAGCAACTCTAGACACCCCATTTTTGACCAACCTTAAGACTCAGACGTCATCGATTGAGCGCTCGGTGATGGTGCTTGTTGTGCTCGTTCTAAGGTTTCGGAGTTTTGGCTGAGAGCCTTACCCCCGGACCTTAGGACCCCTTTGTGCTTTGTCTTGGTTTGTGAACCAAGTCTTGTTTTCTCTTCCCGAAGGTAGGGAGAGGTCTCGTACACCATCTCTCAGTGGCCGTAGGCTACTTTTCGTGGTCGTAGGCCACTTTTCCCGTTTGGAGACCAGTTTCCGGTTTTAGGAGCCGTCGGTCGTGCGCCTCGGTTCGGGACCGCTTAACTTTCTCCGCTTGGCACGATTTTTGGCACACGCCTTGTTTCCTCTGTCTAGACGGACGCTGTGGCCCGGGAGACTACCTTTGTGGTTGCACGCCACTTTTGGTGCTTAACAGCCTGTTTTCGGGGCACCCGGCCGCACGTTTTGCCTCCCGATCCCTCGTTTTACATCGGTGTTGGTTCATTTTTAGCATGAGCCTTGTTTTCATTTTTTGGGAGGTGGTACAAGAGTGGGAGACCACCTTTTCTCCTTAGAGACCACTTTTCTCCCGCCAGCCGATTTTCTTGTCAGGAAGCTGGTCTCCTTGGTTTTTGAGCCACATTTGCTGGTCTCCTACCATACCACTAGCTTGCATTCAATGTGGAGACCATCAAATGGGGTTGCCGACCACCTTTCATTGGGTTGGACCTTTTGAACTGGTCGGCCAACCAGGGGAAGTGGTCGGCTGACCACCTGAACTGGTCGGCCTGCCTCCCTTAGCTTTGTCTCTGTGAGTTGTTGCCAGCTGTGCCAGCTGGAAGGCACAGACTGGATCCTCCATACACGTGTATAGAGGATCTTCAACCTTGGTTTTTAGCTTCTTTGAGAAGCTTTGGTCCCTTCTGGCTATAAGAGAGGCCCTCATCTTCCTTGGCACAGGTTCAGAACTTCTTGGAAGGCATACAATATATCTCTCTCTATATCTCTTTATTTTGGGTACAAAAGGGGCATTGTTCTTTGCCTATTGCACACAACCTGCCCTCACCTTATTACCAAGCTGTTGGAGGGTCTTAAGAGAGCTCAAGGGTTGGGTTTTTGGTCCAGAAACTTGTTGGTTTTTTGTCACGACCCGAACCCGCCCCTATGGGTTAAGGACATAACCGGCCATTAATCACGAGATTACCTACGGCCTCAAACCAAATAAAGCAAAACTCATTAGAGTAAAGGGGCCAAACGGAAGCAATTTAAAACTTTGTCCATAGAGCTATGTTTATATGCACTCCATAACATTCCAAACATTTATATGTTAATAACTCACATCAAAATATATACCAACACAGAACATTGTGCATAAAGGATCATACAAGTTTACGTCAGTCGAACCCAAGACTTATATACAAAAGTAGTCCAATGCTTTCGCCAACATAACAAAAACTATGAACAAAGGACAAAAGCGAAGACAGTCTCGTGCGTGAGACGTTTGGGTTAACTCCTTAAAACTCTGACTGTTTCTCACAATTTCACCGAGGCTGGTTCTGGACGTCCCTTGGCTCACCTATATGTACATGAATGAGCGTGAGCAAAAACCCAGTGAATAATATCAAATAAGGTAGATACATAAGCAATCTTTGAAACAGTTACAGTAGACGGCCTTTGGCCCAATCATTTATGCCAATCGGCCTTCGGCCCAATCATTCATGCCCATCGGCCTTTGGCCCAATCATTCATATCAATCGGCCTTTGGCCCAATCATTCATATCAATCGGCCTTTGGCCCAATCATTCATATAAATCGGCCTTCAGCCCAATCATTCATGTCAATCGGCCTTCGGCCCAATCAATCATATCAATCGACCTTCGGCCCAATCATTCATATCAATCGTTGTCCACCATTCAATTTAATGAATTTACAGAACTTGCATAGAAGTAAACAATTGGACACCAGTATATTTCAAATATCTTGTTAGGATATTACTCACAGTGATCGGTTTGTGGATTTGTCCTGGAGCTTGACCCCACACATTCCATGAACACAAAAAGGGTCACAAACAATTCGATCCGTTCTAAATTCACATTTTCCTCTTTAGGCTTCATTCTTGTATTATTAACTCAATTACAATGCTTAATTCATGCCTAAGAGTGCTTGCAAGTGAAAGAGAACGGAAAACGAAACACAGAACGATCATACAAAATTTTCAGAAACAGGGTCCCCGCTCGAGCGTGGACTTCCCCGCTCGAGCGGACCCATGAGGTCTGCAAACGTACTGGCTATGTCATTTTTACGCTCGAGCGTGGAACTTGGACGCTCGAGCGGAAGTCCATCCTACATAGCTCTCCGCTCGGGCGTGGACTTCCCCGCTCGAGCGGATATCATGGTCAGCAGAAAATGCTGGGAGCACGAAATTCACGCTCGAGCGGCGGTTTCCCCGCTCGAGCGGACATCAAATTTCTGAGTTTTCCAGAATGTGTTCTTGAGCTCAAATTTGACATTTCAACCACATTAATTGCATATAATGGCTCAAATCTCACATATGCTTGTACTAACATGGTACCAACACCAAATTACAACACAGTGGAGTTGAATTTCACAAATTGATCACATGCATGCCCCAAATTAACTCAAACTCATGCATTCAAGGTTCCCATTTTTAATAAACAACATGCATCCCCATTTTGACTTTCATTTTCACTTCTAATGATGCAATTAGTGCTCATTCCCATGAAACTCAACAAAAACATGCTTGCATGTGGGATTACACTTCCAATCTTTCATAATTTATAATTTACATGCTAGATTTTGTGATTCCATAGGTATTCTTTACATGCATGCACATATGAAGCTTTCATTCCAACAAAACCAACTCAACTCATGCTCTTGGTTACAAACAAACCTTGAACACACAAGATTACACATTAACTCATGAATTCAAGAATCAATTGCTTACCTACAAGCCCAATCTATGGTTAATTCTTGAACTGGACTTCAAATATCCAAGCTTGAGTCAAAATTGCACAAGTCTCTGCCTTCTATCTCTATGGCCGGCTCCCTCTCTCTCTCAAGGCACCAAAATCAGATTTTTGAGTTAAAAAGAGGCAATGAGAGTGTATATGGCCTTACACAAAAGGCCCAACTAACTATTATTTAATAACATTAAACAATTGGGCACTAAATCATCAATTTAATCAATTTAATTTGACCCGAATAAATTTTCAATTAAATTTCACCGTAGGCTCTAAAGATTACGCCAATCACAATGGCGCAATCAATTTCAGATTCTGTGGCCGATAAGGCCCTCAATTTAATTTCTAAAGCAGATAATCAAATAGGTATTCCTACGGTGAACAGATAGAAATTCAAAACCACATATTTTTCACTCAATGGCACATGCAATCATATTAAACACATAATCATACTAAAATTAAGGACCAATTAGCATACTACGGAACAGGGGCATCACATTTTTTTTGCTGAGCTTCAAGGGTATTCACTTTTCCCTCATTTAAGCTTTGTTTTGATCCATCTCTTAGCCTTATTTGCATGCATATTTGAGTTTGTTGTCAACCGAAAAAATTCTTGTTTTGAGGTCCTTTTGATGTTTGTTTAAGGTCATTTTGTTGTTGGGGGTCATCTACCCCCTTGCATGCTTCATTTTGCCTTGTTTTGAGCCATGCCCTAAGGCCTTTGTGTTGACCTTTGCTTGGCCTTTTAACCACTGAAATCCAGTGGATTTTCAGTGGTTAACATGTGTTTTTGAGAGCCAAAATCCTCTCCCTCCTTGTCTGGTTCACTAGCATTTTTGGCCTTACAAAGGAGCCGTCATTTGCACACCTCTAAGCCTTGTTTCAGGCCCTTTTCAGTGACTTTTAGGGCCTGCTTAGGCTCTATCCAGAGTTGGTTTTGTCACCTTGGGTGTGTCTCTTGCATTTGTAGAATAACCCCTCTTATAGCCTATCAAAGGAGCATGACATTCTTGCATGCATTGATCGTGTTTCAGTGGGTTTTTGGGCTTTATTTGGCATGTCATGTCTCTGACTTTTGCTAGTTTAGTGGCCTCTTGAATGCTTCATATGCTTGTAGTGTAATCCATGCTCACTAGCTCACATTGCATGTTGTTTTGGTCCTTGATTCTAGCATATTGTGGCCATGTTCTAAACTAATTTTATTCATGATATGGCCTGCCTTAGCTCTGTTTTAAGGTCTCATGGTCGAATGATGCTTGCCATGCATGCTTGTAGTGTAATACCCTTGTCTAGCTTCGAGTTTTGAAGCCTCTTGCATGCTTAACTTGAGTTGTTTTCATGTTTTGGCATCATTGAACATGTTACTTTAGAGCTTATACTTGTGCCATATTCCCATGTGTTTCCACTCTTTAAATGTGTTTGAGAGTTGGGCTTTTATACCTCATTTATGGGCCATGGCATGAGCTTCATTTTTGTGCATTTCAAGCCATCATCTTAGTCCATTTTGCCACTGTTTTGGGCCTGCATAGGGATTATTTGGGGTTGGTTTGTTCATTTGGGCATTGCTTTGCATACCTCTAGTGTAATGCACTTCACTAGTTTCGGTATTTGAGCCATTCAAGATGCATAGCATGAGTTGTTTGCGTGATTCGGGACCATTTTGTATGCCATTTCAGAGCTGGAATATTTGCCATTGTATGCCATATTTCATCCTTTCAATGCTTTTGTAGAGTTGTATCTCGTACCTTAGGCTTTGATCCCTTGCATTGTGCATGCTTGTGTGTGTGTCATTGCCTTGTTTTCATCATGTTTGGCCACTGATTTGGGTGTAGCTGAGGTTCATCCATCTTGGTTTAAGTCCATCTTGCATTGTGTATGCCATATAATCCATGTTATCGCATGTTTGATCATTGCATTGCATATGCCTCGTTCATAACATTGCATATGTTAGTGCATTGTGTATGCATGCCATATAATCCATGTGCATCGAGTATGCCATTGATTAGTTCATAGCATTGTGTATGCCATTTGCATGCTTGCATGTCATTCCGTGCATCTTCGCACCACTTAGTTGCATTGCATTTAGATCGCATGCTAGAGTTGCATTTGTCCATACATTGTTTGTTGCATTATGTTTGGAGTAGGGTTTAGTCCAAACACGGGAAACGAGGGACGTTTCGTACTCAAAGTGGGGAAACATGCCTCGATTCTTGGTCACCGACACTCTTGACTATCCATGATAGAGTTCTTGGCTTTAGGTGTTTACATGTGCATTCATTTCACATTGAGTCATGCAATTCGACTCCTCGACCATCACGCAACGGGATGTGTGATTGATGGCACGAGGATCGAAGACTGCACTCCCTAGAGCTTATGCAATGACGGGGAGAATGGTAGAGCACACATATGTTGAAAATACCTTGCCTTCTCTCTCCCTTGCCTTTGTTGCAGAAAAAGCAGAAACCAGGAGAATGAACTGGTCGGCCGACCAAGTTTTCTGGCAGGCCGACCCCCTTTTTTGGACTTCACCACCAAGGGTGGTCGGCAGGTGGTCTTCCTTGCCCATAGCTTGGTCGGCAGCCTTCCCATAGCTTCCCTGGGTGGAGTTTCATCTCTCTGGAGCCTTGTGCAACTTTCTGAAATCAATTGCAAACAAAGGCGAGTTGAGACATCGCGATGGATTTCCCGACAAGGCGACTCGAGCATGCATGCATCCTTCATCATTCAAAGCAGAGCTGCGGCAGCCCATTTTACATAGTTTGCATGCTAGTTTGGTTAATTTGTTAATTAGCTAGTGTTGTGTAATAATTAGTTAATTCGATTCTGTATTATTTATTCAGACCCTCAGTGAGAGGGCGAACATTGTAATAAGTGTGCGTGTGTGTGATGCATGTCTTCCGACCCCACGTCTTTCTCCCTTTTATTTACCAGCTTATGATGGTTAGTTTTAGAGCATGTTTCAATTAGCATCTATATGTTCGCATGCTTGCATTCATTTATCTGTATTGCATGCACCGGGCTCGGCACATCATGCTAACTGCATTGTATTTCAATTCCAAGTTGAATACATGTATCGATTGTTGCATCTCATATGCCATCTTAGAATAGCCGAGCCTATTGTAGTTGCATTTTTGCATGTGTTGCATTAGGCATTCTTAGCATAGTTAGGATTCATGCACGATTTCTAATTAGCTTTTTTCTTTGGCTCGGAGTAGTCGGTAAATGTTTATGCTTTAGCATCCTTACATGTGTGTGAGTGACTGCCATGATAGCATGCTTACCATGAGGCTATGTGTTTATGTCATATAACTGCTTGAATGCCTGTGGGTGAAGGTTGGGTTGCTTGAGTTTGAATAATTCGTCGAAACTCGTGTTTTAGCCTACTTTGCGAGTAGCAAACTTTAATCCATTTTCAAAACAAACGGATATGCGATGCTTTGTTCCAACTTAGGCAATCGAGTCTATACTTGTATGCTATGCGCATCACATAGTAATTCTATGCTAATAAACCGGAATAAGAGCACATGTGTTTTCAAACACCCGATATTATGCTTAGCAGTGGCCGATCTTCGATCGGGCGAGCGGGGGTGCTCATGAAATGACCTTCCCCAATTGTACCCAAGTTCCCGAGCCGAGGCAACATTGGTGATGACGGACACGTGACCTTACGCACGAGTCAGGGTTTCCTAAATTCCCCCAAAATAAAATATTTAGGTGGCGACTTTGTATCTGGCAAAGCAGTCCATGTTTGGCACTTCTTTCTGAAAAATCAAATTTTCAAAACGATTTGCTGGATTTGGACTCTTTGGTGATTTATCAGTCTTGCATTGCACTTTGCGAGATTAGATTAAGAACCATGACATTTGAGTCAAAACTGTAGTGAGCCCAATGAACAAAACGGTATTTTCCTGGGACGTTCAGGGATGTCTACACTAGCCCGAATCCCAACAACTGGAAAGTTGCCCCAAGTCTGAATAGCACTGCACTGGAGATCACAATCGAGCTCTTGAATGCAGAATAGACAAAGATGACCAACATGATCACATGGACAAAGTTGATTTGGAAGTGTTTATGGCTGGACTTCAGAATGAAGTTGCCTACGTATCCTGAAGATGGCAATCAAGCCTTACATAGTTCGGTTCAGGTTCAGTCGTGTATTAACACTCTCCTTTTGCACTCTAACTTCTGCCAAGGTCGCCCTTTTTGGGTTTTCAACTTTGGGAGCTTAATTTTTATTATTTCAAATTTTTCATGCTCTAACTTTTTCCTAGGTCGCCCTTTTGGGTTTTCGGCCTAGCGAGCCACTCAGGGATAGTATTTCTTCAACTTGTCCATGTTGATCGGTTGGGAGAACTCAAGGCCATCTAAATCCGCCAAAATGACAGCTCCACCCGACCAGTTAGACTTGATGATGTAGGAACCAGTCTAATTGGGTCTGAACTTGCCCCTAGGGTCGTGGACGGGAGCTCGGTTGTCTTTGAGCACTAGATCCCCTTCTTTCAAATTTCTGGACTTAACCTTCTTGTTGCAAGCCCTGGCAATTCTTCGTTGATAACCCTGGACGTGATACAGTGCTTTCAACATTCTTTCATCAAAGAGCATGAGTTCTTCGAACCTGCTTTGCTGCCAATCTGCCTCAGCTATTTGACACTCAGCCAATACCCGTAATGATGGAACCTCAACTTCGATAGGCAGAACAGCCTCCATCCCATAAACTAAGGAATACGGAGTTGCCCCAGTAGAAGTTCGAATTGAAGTCCGGTAGCCCTAAAGAGCAAATGGCAGCTTATCTGGCCAGTCCTTGTAGGTTTCCACCATCTTCTATAGAATGTGCTTGATATTCTTGTTGGTGGCCTCAACTGCTCCTTTGGTTTGCAACCGTTATGTGAATGACTTATGGAAAGCCACGTTGTATTTCTCCAACAGGTCGATCACCTCCTTTTTGAAGTGGGAACCATTATCCGAAATAATCTCATTCGGGACCCCGTAGTGACAAATAATGTTGTTTCTGATGAACTTAGCAACATGCGATGCCTTCAACACCGCATAGGATTGGCCCTCAACCCACTTCATAAAGTAGTCTATTGCTACCAGAATGTACTCATGCTCGTTTGACCCCTTCAGAGTGACAACCCTAATCACATCAAATCCCCAGACTGAAAACGGCCATAGCGAAGTCATGTTGTACAGCTTCGACGGTGAAATGTTCATGCGATTCGCATGGATCTGGTATTTGTGGCATCGCCGAACAAAACCAATACCATCCTCCTCCATGGTTAACCAGTAATAACCCTGTCTAAGGATCTTCCGGGCTAGCATCACCCCGCTCATGTGTGGTCCGCACCCCCCTCCATGGATGGCCTCCATCAGGCGCTTGGATTATTCAGCATCAATGCATAGCTTATGCATCCTGAGATGACCCTTCTTGTATAGTTTACCCCCGTAGACGAAGAATTGAGCAGCCATTCTTCGAATTGCCCTCTTATTTTTGGCAATTACCCCAGATGGATAAGTTTCCTTTTCCAATAAGTTCCAGATGTCGTAATACCAGGGGTTTTGATCTTGTACCTCATCTTTGGCAGCAATCAGCTTGTAGGCCGGCACAAATTTCTGTTCAATGATGATTGGACGCATCTGGACTCCAAAAGGGATGTCTATCATAGAAGATAGAGTTGCTAATGAATCAGCAAACTTGTTGTTCTCTCTTAACAGATGAGCGAAGTTCAGTTTCTCAAACAGAAGAATCAGAATGTCCAAGGTCTGGTGATAGATTCCCATCTTTTCTTCTTTAACTTTCCAATCTCCTTTAGCTTGAGATACAACAAGGTTCGAGTCCCCGATGACATCCAACCGTTTTGCCTCTAGTTCCAGGGCGGCTTCTAATCCAGCAATACATGCCTCATACTCTGCCTCATTGTTTGATACTTTGAACCGGAGTTTGAAAGTTAAGGGTATGCGGGAATTGTCGGGCGCTATCGACAACACTCCTATCCCATACCAGTATTGGTTTGACGCTCCGTCAAAGTACATCGTCCAAGTCTCTTCTTCGACATGCAGAATGGCCTTGTCTGGGAACAGAAATTGTACTGCTTCATCCCCTTCAACTGGGTGATCGGCTTGGAACTCTGCTACCGCTCTCCCTTTCACTGACTTGCACGTCATGTACTTCTGATCAAATTCGGAAAACAGAAGTAACCAACGAGCTAGCCTACCCATAAGTGCCGATTTCTCGAAAAGATATTTGATGGGATCTAATCTCGAAACCAGTATTACAGAGTGAGCCAACAGGTAGTGCCTCAACTTCCTGGTAGCCCATACCAAGGCCAGACAATCCTTCTCCAGCGGAGTGTAGTGGGTCTCGTAATCCAGCATTTTCTTGCTCAGGTAGTAGATAGCCTTCTCCATTTTGTCCTCAGACTCCTGTGCAAACATGCAGCCTATTATCGTTTCGGTCATTGATAGGTATAGAATCAACGGTTTCCCCAGCTCAAGCGATGAGAACACAGGTGGGTTCTGTAGATATTACTTGATCTGCTTAAAAGCAACCTGGCATCGGTCGTCCCATTGGAACTTCTTTCCTTTTTTTAGGAGACCAAACAGTGGTTCACAAGTCAAGGTTAATTTTGCAATAAACCGTCTTATGAATTGCATTTTACCCAGAAAGCCTCGCACCTCCTTTTCAGTCCTTGGTGGTGGCATTTCTAAGATGGCCTTGATTTTAGAAGGATCAACCTCGATACCCCTTTGTGTGATCAAGAACCCCAGCATTTTCCCTACTGTAACACCAAATGTACATTTTTGAGGATTCAGTCGCAACCGATACTCTCTGATCCGTTGGAAGAATTTCTGTAAGGCAGTGCAGTGGCCCTCTCTTTCCTTGGACTTAACAATCATGCCGTCCACGTACACCTCAACCTCTTAATGGATAATACTGTGTAAAATCGTGGTCGCAACCCGTTGATAAGTAGGCCCAACGTTCTTCAAGCCAAACGATATCACCCTATAACAACAGGTTCCCCACGGGGTGGTGAAAGCAGTCTTCTCCCTGTTTTCGGGTGCCATTAAAATCTGATTGTAGCCTGAAAAACCATCCATGAACAAGAGCAATGCATGCCTAGCAGTGAAGTCCACTAATTTGTCGATATGCGACAGAGGAAAGTCGTCCTTTGGACTGGCTTTGTTCAAATCCCTGAAGTCCACACTTACCTAAATTCTGCCGTCCTTCTTCTGCACCGGAACTATATTGGCCAACCAAGTAGGGTATTCAGATACTAATAGGAACCCTGCGTCGATTTGCTTGGTGACCTCTTCTTTGATTTTCAGAGCCCAGTCCGGGCGGATCCTTCAGATCTTCTGCTTAATAATTCCAGCCTCTAGGTCAAGAGGGATCCGGTGCTGTAGAATCTCAGGATCGATTCCAGGCATGTCTTCATAGGACCATGCGAAAACATCTTTGAAATCTTTTAATAAAGTGACTAAGCGCTCGCGCTCCTCCGAAACAACGTGGACCCGATCTGGACCAGCCGCGGGTCCTTCTAAGTACCAACATTAATTGTGGTGATTTCATCAACCAAAGGTTTTACAAACCTCTCCTGCTCTTGATCAAGCAAATATTTCAAAACCGGAGGAATTTCTTTCTCATCGTTTTCATCAAAATTTTGAAAGTCTTGATTAATGCAATAAATTAAAGGCATAAAAAGTACTCAGAAGCCCCATCCCTACCATTCTAATTAATAACATCCAGTCCTCCTGATTCCTCTGTTATAATTGACTCAAAGGAAAACGAAAAAGTCGGCCTGGACAGGACTGTGGCATCCGGGTTATCACCCCCAAGAATACTAGACTCAGACTCAGACTCAGAAGAGCTAGAATCTGATTCCAACTCCACAGACTCAGTGGAATTAGATTTTGGCTCACTATCTGACCTGGAACTGCTCAATAAAAAGCCCTCCTCGTATTGCTAGACGAGGGAGGGTGCAATGGATGCATCGAGAATGCCTGAAGATGGGCGCACAACCGCTTCATCCCCAATCATGGAAACTGAGAAGTTATCCCCCAAGCACTCTGGTACGATCTGAGGATCTGAGAGGAGACAAGCCAGCGCTACCCCCATCTCAATTTTTGTGCTCTCGGAATTCTCCTCCTTGCAATGCTCAGCCTCAGTTGGTGGGTCTGTCTGCTCTTCGACAACTTCATCCCCAGACAATTGAAGATCAAAAAAGATTTCGAAGCCGGGCAAATGTCACTTCTCTGCATTCAACCATGGCTCTTCAAAATCGCAAAATGAGAAGTCTTCCCCCTCCTGGACAAAGCGCCCGTTCAGGGTTCCCTGGATAGGTCAGTGCACCAACTCATAATGCTTTCCGGCTTGCTTTGCCGTGGCTCTTCCGACCATCTCTCTTCCTTTCGTCGTCGAATCCTCTTTGGTAGGCAGACAACCTAATCCAAAGGTATATGGGTTATGCGGTACTTCGGCCGATGCTGCAACGGCCTTCTGGCCACTTTGCTCCAATCCCATCCTGGGCATGTGCTGAAGCTTGTTCATAAGGTACACAGACTGTGCACTGACGTATAACCCCTCATCAACAGCTAGCATATCCTATACAACCCGGGTCTCAGCTAGGGTGAATCCTGACAAAAATACATCTTTCGCGCCATGCTCAATCTCTGGAACTGGTGTAAAAACCTCTGGCGGCGGATGTATCGAAGAATTCCCAAAAATGATTGCCACCCCCTTCCCGTGGGGGTACTTCAGCATTTGGTGTAAGGTGGAAGAGACGGCTTTTACCTGGTGCAGCCACGGCCGCCCAAGGGGTAGATTAAAGGTTGCGGGAACATCCAAGACATGAAACTCAATGTCCTATGGCCCCGGACCAACCTGAGTCTTAATCCATATGGTCCCCATCACCTCTCGGCCGGTATTATCATAGGCCAGTATTACCTGGGTTGTAGGCACAGAATCCGCGGGGTTCAACATGATAGCGTACGCCGTTCTTAACGAACATACATTGATTGCAGACCCCGTGTCGACCAAAACCACCGGTATCCACTTCTCTCCACACTCCACAGAGATGTAGAGTGGTTTGTTATGGTCTGAGCCCTCGGGTGGTAGTTCTTTGTCGGTGAAGGTCAAGGTCGAGGAAGCTCCCCCTGAGAAAACCAGCCCTACCAACTGTTCGGGTGTGGTATCAATTGAAAGTTTGACCTTGTCCACGACAGAAAGTATAGCTTGTCTGTGAACCCTCGAGGCCATAAGCAGTCCCCAGATGGACATGTCTGCTTGGATTTTCTTAAGTTGCTTCAGTACAGCCTCCTCCTCCAGCAGTTTTTCCTTCTGCCTCTCCGCTTCTTTGTCCTTCGCGGACGCCTCTAGCGGGTCCAAGTGTGGGGGCTTGAAATACCACCCACTCCTAGTCATATGGTCAACCTCCTCAACATACCAGGTGTCATCTAGTTGGTTCTGCTCCCAATCCTCGTCAGTGTGGGCAAGATGTAAGTCGTCGTCTTCCCACCACATGCCATCGGCAACCGAACGACAGCTGTCCGGCTCCGTTGTAACTGTTTCTGTGCTCACAACACATTTCGTCCCCGCAGGGGCTTTGGCCTTCCTAGCCCTCTCAAGATCCTCGATCTTTTCTTACTCAAGTTGCTTCAGTGCAACCTGCTGTTCAGTGTCTACCATACACAATTTGCCCAAGTCCCGAGCAAAATTCTTCGCACCGGTGCTCTTCAGCGATGCTTCATGATTTTCGGCCATTCCGGCCACTACTGATGTTCCTGTTTCTGATGGTCCCTATTCTAGCTGAGATTCTTCAACAACATCTGGTTGGTCACGGAGCCACCCTGTATTTTCTGCTGATCCATCCAAGGCGAACCAGTTGATGCTCACATCTCCTGAGTCCTGCTCGTTGAAGAACTGCAGATTGGCAATATCCTCTTCCAGCTCTACTAGGTCATCTAACCCCTGACCAGGTCCATCCTCCCAAACCACACTGATCTCTGCCCCAACTGGCAACTCTACCCTCGGCTTAGCCTGGTCTGTTGGTGTGATATAACCACTCGGGTTGTACGCAAAGCTCCCAGACCCCTCAGGCTCTGAATCAACATTCCCATCTACCTCCAAAGTCATCCCGGTTCTATCTTCGACGGTCACCACTATTAGTTCCGGTTGGGTTTGGGAGATGCTCAACATGCATAAGTCCGTGCTGTTTGGGATGAACACCTCAGGCTTGGGTAGGTGTGAGGGCGTGATATATATGCTTGGGTCATATGGAATGGCCGTGGTTTGGATCAGTTTGATGTGTTTGGGTGGTGGAGCTTGGTTATGTGGTGGGAGTGGGTTGGTGGTGACATTTGGCTTCTCCAGAGGCGCAATCACCTTGTTGTCAATAAGATCCTAGATCTCATGATGCAGTCTATAGCACGAGTCGGTGTCATGACCATGTTGTTGGTGAAAGGCACAGTATTTGGCCGGGTTATGGGAGGAAGGAAGTTTGTCTGGTAATGGCCGCGGCTCTATGGGCTTCAAATGCCCTTTTCTGATTAGAACCCCCAGAGCTTTGGACAAAGGCATGTACAGTGGTGTAAAGGTTCTCTGGCCTTAGGGTGGATATCTGGCTGTTTGTGAGCTGGTTCCGGATGCACCGGTGAAGGGTGTAGCTGTAGGTGTTTTTGGAGTGGTGGTAGTGACCATGCCCACATCAGAAGTTCTGGCAGCTGCAACATTACTTGTGGCAGCATTTGAACTGCATGTAAATGCCCTCTTGGGCTGTTCCCTGTCTTGGTCGATCAGACCCTACTTCATAGCGTCCTCAATCTGTACCCCAATCTCGTGTAAGTCTGCAAAGGTGGGGAGGGGTAAGACGATCATTTTCTGCATCAGCTTGGGTTGGTGGTTGCGCATAACCATCCTTATCTGATCCTTCTCCAATGGCCGACTTGTCATCATGGAGGCCTTGGCCCTCCATCGAGTAACAAAATCAGAAAAGCCTTCCTTCGGCTCCTGCCTGGTCGCTTCAAGATCGTGGGTTATGACCTCAATCTAGGTGTTGTACGAATATTGTGCGACAAAGGCCTCAGCCATTTCCTCCTAGCTCCTTTTCACCGAGTCCTCCAGCTTGGCGTACCAAATGGCCGTAATACCCGACAGGGTCCGGCCGAAGAGTGATAGTTTTTGGAGCCTCGTTAAGCCCATCAGGCGCAAAATATCTGAGAATAGCCTCAAATGAACCATAGGGTCGCCCGAGCCGTGAAAACGGTCTATGTGGGGCATCTTGAATCTGTCTGGCAATGTTATCGCAGAATCAGCGTAACCATCCTCTATGCCTAGAATGGAATTGACCCCCTGGGCCCGTTTAAACATCTTTTCAAGCTTACTCATCTTTCAGAGCGGTTGGGTCCATCTTAGATTCAAACGGTGTATCTGTTGAGAAGACCAGTGTCTTTGAAATCTACGGTAGAACTGGTGGCGGAACTGGTCCTGTTGGGGCGTCCGTGTCTTCTTGGACGTTTGTAGTATCCCCGAGTGTTTGAACTCCAGGTGAGGTTGGGGGTGGGGGTGGATACGAAGAAGATGCTCCGGCTTGTTGTGGTTGCTGCTGTTGCTGAAGTCTGGCAATCAGCTCTGTCTGTTGAGCCACAACCTCTGTCTGACGCGCAGCAAACTCTGCCTGGTGGGCAGCATCCCGCTGCATGGCTTGCATGGTCTCTTGGAGCTAATGCATCATGTCCTCCATACTTTCCATAAAGTGCTAATCTAACTGAACATGTGTATCTCTCTTTGTGGTAGAAACGGAAACCTCAGCTCGACTACTCACTGGTGGGGTGGACAATGATCGCTGAACCAACGACTGTTGTACCGATACTCTCTGCCTAACTGCCCTCCGTCTTGTAACCGAGGGTAATGAAAAGAACACTGCTTGTCCGTCAACTAGATCCTCGAATCGATGAAGCCTTCTACCTCTAACCTAGAGTGCTTTGGGGGAAACTGCCTCTTCGGAAGCAATGATGCTATACTACCTTGCAAAAAGATAAATAAAGCAAAATAAGGAAACAACAAGCAGAAAAGCAGACAGCATTTCGGCTTAAATAAACACAACACACAGTTGATAATCACAAGCTGAAAGAACTATTCTCAAACACTAATCGCTTCTCCCCCAAATCACTACCTCAAATCTGATAACCCCAAATACTAATGTCCTCAGACAGATACTCAAACTTGCAAACTGATACATGCATTCCCTGTAGAGACACACTCTAAAGGCACATAGCAAGCAAGTGAGAGCCAAAACACCCCTATGGAGGGGTAGGGTTTCCCTGTCCTATCTTGTCAGGAGCTAGGGTTTCACTACGCACGTAGCGGTTTCAAACAACCTACAATCGGATAAGCAACCTGTCCTAGTTTGGAATGGTCACTATGGCTTCCGATATGCAACTAGGTCAAATGGTCAAAAGGGGTGCCTCGGTAAAAATCGGCGTTTGTGTTCCCATCGTGGCAGAGCCCATAACCGGTCAGCCTTATGGCATGTTTTTCCAAGCAAGCCTTCGGCAAATCGTTCAGGAATAGCAGATGGGAAACATGGTGTCCTAGTCGCACCAATGCAAATGCAATGCAAAGAAGCACATAAGTGTAAACAAAACAACATATCACGAGTTCGAGTCAAGTTCTCTAATTCCCCAGCAGAGTCGCCAGAAACTGTAGACCGCCCCGAACTCGCTCCACCCGCCCCCCTTTCAGGAGAGGGCGCGAAGTTGTGTTCCAGCTACTACAGTTCGGACTCCTGTCACGGTTTTGAATCTAATCTTACCAAGTGCAATGTAAGACTGATAAATCACCAAAGAGTCCAAATCTGACAAATTGTTTTGAAAAATTGAGTTTGAATCAAAAGTGCCAAACATGGACTGCTTTGCCAGATTTTAAAGTTGCCACCTAAATATTTTGTTTTGGGAAATTTAAGAAACCCTGACTCATGCCTAAGGCCATGTGTCCGTAATCACCAAAGCTGCCTCGGCTCGGGAACTTGGGTACGAGAGGGGAAGGTCCTGAAATGAGCACCCTCGCTCCCCCGATCAAAGGATCGGCCTCTACTAACATGATATGTTGTTTTTATAAACACATGCGTTGTTATTCCGGTTTATTAGCTAACTTTACTATGTGATGCGCACAACACACAAGTATAGACTAAATCACTCAATTTGGAACAAAACATCTCATGTTTGTTTTTCGAAAAATGATTTGAAGTTGCTACGCTCAAGTAGGCTAAAATGCGGATTTGCCACCCTCAAGTGGGCTTAAAACATGATGATTTGCCACTTCAAGTGGGCTTAAAATGCACATTTGATGAATTGTGCTAATTCAAGCAAAAAAACCTTTATCCACAGGCATTCATGCGGTTAATCATTTAAGCACATAGCCTCATGGCAAGCATGCTGTTAGGGCAATCACATACACGCATGCAAGGATGCTAAAGCATAAACACTCACAGTGTACTCCAAGCCAAAATAGAAGCTAGACAGTAATCAATGCATGATCCTAGCTATGTCAACAATGCCTAATGCAACACATGCTAAATGTAACTAAGTAGGCTCGGCTATCTAGGATGGCATATGAATGCAACACTCGATGACATGCTTTGAAACACGTATTCAAGTAAGTATTGAAATTCAATGCAGTTTGAAAGATGCGCCGAGCCCGGTGCATGCAATACGAATGAATGATGCACACATGCAAAGCAGAAGTATGCTAATTGAAACATGCCCTAATACTAACCATCAAGGGTTGGTAAATAAATGGGAGAAAGACGTGGGGTTGGAAGACATTCACACACTCACACACACTTATTACAACATTTGCCCTCTCGATGGAGGGTCAGAATAATATGAAAGCAAACTAGATACGCTAATTAAGCTAACTATTACAAACTAACTAATTAACTAACTATTCTAGCTCATTAATTATTACAAACCAAATTGAATTGAATAACCAACTAATCTAAGCTAATTAATTAAACTAATTAATTACAACACATGTAATTAACTACAACTAGCTAGTAAAGCGATAAAATGGCCTCGCGGGCGAAGGAGGCATGCATGCTCAGTCGCGTCCTCTCGGAAATCCAACGGCTTGCCTCAAGATGCCTCTATTTGCACACCTTTAGACCTTTCAAAATTGTGCCAACTTCCAAGTTGATTCTGACTCTTCTCAAGAACATGTTGAGGGATGATCGGCCAGAAATGATGGCCATCGGCCAAAGTTGATGGCCATCGGCCACCTATGATAGCCGATCGACAACCTTGGTGGCCGGTCAGTAGCTTTGATGGCCGGTCGACCACTACTTCCTGCAATTTCTACTTTTGCTGCAACGGAGCACAAACAGAGGCAAGGCAGTGTATTTGCAAGAGAATGAGTGTGCAACCACACTCCTTATCATGTCTCAAACTCAAATGAGTGTAGTGCTCGGCTCTCAAGACACCAATCACACATCTCGATGCATGATGGCGAAAGTGTCAAGCTTGCACAATGTTGATGAATGCATAAATAACACAAAGGACTCAAGAGGCCTCCACCCTATGATGCACAATCAAGGGGGACGGCGACTAAGAAATGAGGCACGTTTCATCACTTCAAGTATGAAACGTCCCTCGTTTCTCTTGTTTGGATGAACATCTAATCCAAACACATGCAATGCATCACACATGCAAATAACATGCTATCTATCAATGCTAGAGTGGCACTCATGAGGTTCCATCATATAAGCAATGCATGCATGTCATGTTTGGAGGCTAAAGCATCAAAGCAAGTAAAAAGTATAACACAATAGGCATGCCACATCGAGCGTAAACAACCAAACCAGCCCAGAACAAAGCTACCACATGGCAAATCAGTAGCAAAAACATGCTCGAACTAAGTCTCAAAAGAGTAGACGATCATGCTTTCTTGGTAGCTCACAAATATGGCACAAAAGCGCAACTCTCAAAAGCTCTCAAGGAGTGAAAGAAGCGAGAACATGACACATGTATATGCTCTAAAATAACATGTTAAATGATGCTAAGACATGCAACCATGACAAGTATAGCATACTATGGTGCTCAAAACTCAGGACTAGCTAAGGCACTTGCACCATAGCCATGTCAAGCAAGTCCCAAAGGACCAAGATGACTCAAAATAGTCCCAGGGCAGGTCAAAACAATGCTAGAAACAGGATGGAGTGTAGCCAAAACAAGCTAGCATGGTAAGCTAAAACACTAAGCATGCAAGGCCAATGAGCGGGATTACACTACAAGTACCAAAACTAAGTAGGAGGTGACTCCACCAACCAAAATTAGAGTTATAATATGGCAAAATAAGGAAAAAAATATGCTGAGATGGTAGCCCAAAAGCTTAGGCAAGCATGCATACATATTAGCTCATGATCAAGGCATAAGGCACAACTCTTCAAAAGTATTGAAAGAGTGAAACATGTGAGAGTATGACTACATTATATACACTGAAATTATGTGAGAAATGAGGCCAAAGCATGCAAACAACTCAAGTAAAGCATGCTAGAGAGTTGGAAACTCAAAGTTGGTGAGCAAGATTGCACTATGGCTATACAAAGAAAGCCTCTCATGACTTAAACCACTCAAAACAGAGTTCAAGCATGCTAAAATATGAGCAAAAACATGCTGGAGTGTAATCAAATTAGGCTGGAATGATGAGCCAAAGTGGCAAGCATGTAAGAATAAATGGCAAGATTACACTACAAGTGCAAAAAACATGCATAAGGTGACATAACTAGGCCAAAGCAGAGTTATGCCATGCTGAAATAATGCCAAAAATAGGCTGAGAACAAGCCAACCCATGCTAGAAACACATGCTCAAACATGAGGCCATCAACACAAGCAACCAAGACACAAGGAGAGGGGATGACCCCTTCCTATTTTGGACCTCAAAACACACTTTCTACCACTAAAATTCCTTTGGATTTCAGTGGTTAAAAGGTCAAGAGAAGGTGATCTTAAAGGCCTTAAGAGATGGCATAAAGCAAAGCAAAATAAGCCACCAAAGGGGGTAGACTACCCCTAACTCACACAAGGCCTAGAACAACCATTTTAAGCACTTGAAAAAAGAACTTTTTACAGTTGAAAGATTAGCCAAAAGAAGCATGCAAAGATGGCTAAGTAAGCAACTAAAACAAAGCTTTAAAGAGGGTAAAGACTCACCCTTGAAGAACCACAACAAAACAGCAACTTCTGAGGCAAAAACCAAGCCTTTGAGCTTCAAACAAACCTCCAAGTATCTCAGCTCAAGAGTGAAGGTGTTTCACTAGGTGCTTTAGTACAGAAGTGTGAAGAAAATTCACTTTAAGGCACAAACTAGAACAAATATAGAGAGAGGGAGAGAAATATAGAGAGAGAGAGGGATATGATTTCCCTAGTCAAAATCTGAACCTCCGAAAGGGGAGAGAAGCCTCCCCTTATATAGAATCACAAGTCTAAAGCTTGTTGGACAAGCTAGAAGCTCTGTGCAATCCCTCCATACACGTGTATGGAGGATGCATTCTATGCTCACCAGCTGGCACAACTAACAATAAAAATATCTGCAAAATCAAAGAAAAGGGCCTCAGCCAAAAAATATGGCCGACCGGCCATTAAAGGGGCCGACCGGCCACCATTTATGGCCGATGGAAAGAGGTCACGGCCGATGGGCACGGGGCCTGGCCGGTGGGTTGTAGGGCTGGCCAGCAGGCCACACCCTTCCCTCAGAAACAAAGCCACAAGCTCTTGGTCCACAACCGAGCACAAAACAGACAAGTTGAGAGGCTCCAAGGCAAAGCGCACAGCTGAGACCTTCAGGAACTCAAAACGAACACCAGCATGGATGATCATCGAGTGTTCAACCGATGACATCGAAGTCTTGAGGACGGTCAAAAATGGGGTGTCTACACTCATGTTTTGGGGTTAAAATTTTTCCACTCTCTGTACAATTCTCTCTCTCTCTCTTGCAAATTTCTTAATCTTTACCTATACACTCTTCACCTTTGCGTATACACTCTTAACCAAACCTCTCCATCTTTGAGTTGAGCTATCTTTGAGCCTTGCTTGAGCTCTTGAGAGTGTGTTTGCCTTAGTTTATTGCTTAAAATTGGTTCTTCTCTTCAAGAGGTATAAGGCTTTGTCTCTTTAGTTGTTTTGTTCACTATTTTTCTCGCTATTTTTCAACTATTTTTGGGCTGTAAATACTCTGTATTTTTGGATTGAAACTTGGGTTTTAAGGCCAATAAAGGTTGAGGGGTGGTTCACCTTTCTTTACACCTTTCTTTCAAGGCCTTTTCCCTTATGTTTCCCACATTTGCACTATATTTTTTTGAGCTTTTAAATACTGATTTTCAGAGTTATTTCAGTGGCCAAAATCATGTTTTGAAGTCCAAAATTGGAGGGGTTAGCCTCCTCTCCTTGTGTCTTGCTTACTAGTCTAGCATGATCCATATTTTAGCTTATTAATCTAGCTATTTTTATCATAAATCCAGCATGTTTTAGTATTGGTTTTAGACTATTTTAGGACTATTTCTAAGTGTTTCTTGCATTTGAGATTTATTTTGCATGCTTGTTGTGTAATTGTTCGAATGAGTTAGGTGTTTTAGGCCTTAGGCATCATCTTCTTTGAGTTGATTGCATTTATTTATGGCTTTCCATACTTGTGATCACTCTTAATCATCTCTACACTCTCCCTCCTTTCTTGGCTTTTGATTTGCTTTGAAAGTGGTTTCAAACTACTTGTTTGTTTAAGCATGGGATTGGGATGTCATGCTTAATGGTTTAATCCCTTTGGGGGTTCATTACCAAATGCATGATGTCTCTTTCATGCCTAAAACATCTCTTGGTTTGAGTCCTCTTTCCCTTAGAGGACTTAAATTCACCCTTTGGAATCAATTTATTAAAGAATGGTTGGTGATCTAAAATGGAGTAATAAAATTGAGGCTAAAAAAAGGGTGCAAGATAATAACTTGTTTGAGTTCAATCGGACGTTAATTGAACCCTTGAGTCTTGAGTCATTTCATACTCATTAGTGATGAAAACGGTTCAAGATTCATTGTCAACTACTTCCCTTGATCTTTCATGATAGGGAGGTGGTTTTGAGAGTCTTGTTTTATTGCATTCAATGAATTTGCACACTTGGTTCACAAACCATCATGCAATGAAATTGCATCCATTGATGGTTTGTGGATCAAGCTTACTACTCCTTTGAGATGTTGAAATGATAAGGAGGGGTAAATTGTGCAAACACACCCTTGAGAATACACTGTCTCTGCTATGTTTGTTATCTGTTGTAGCAAGGAAGCCCAGTCAGCAGCGGCCGGCTGCCGGCCACCTCCAGTGGACGGCAGGCTCTCTGCCGGCCACCAGTGCAAAATTCAACAGTGTTCTTTTGAAGTAGAGTAGAGTTAGTCTGGAGTTAAAAATTAGTGTGTGTTATCCTATGCAACAGAGGCATTCAGCAACAAAAACAATGCCTTTTTCGAGAGGAAACTGCATCCATGCATGAGCCCTCCATCAATCCTCGAGATCCATGCTATTAGCATATTAATGTCGTACTTAAATAGTGGTTTTGTACTAGTTGGAATAGATAATTTGTTTCATGTTGTAATTATATTAATTAGCTAGAACAGTTAATTAATTCATTTCGTAATAATTAGTTAAGTAGTTTAGCTAATTATTCATTTTGTTTTGTAATAGTTAATTAATTAGCTCAACTTTAGTTAGCTAGTTGGCTAGTTTATTTGGACCCTCCTATGTGAGGGCGCAATGTTGTAATAATGTGTAAGTCTTCCAATCCCACATCTTTCTCCCTTTTATTTACTAGCTTATGATGGTTAGTTAGGGACATCATGTTTTGTTTAGCATTCTCCGTGTTTGCATCCATTTGCATTGCATGCACCAAGGCTCGGTTCATCATTCTAACTTGCATTGTCATTTAAATATTCCTTGAATACGTGCTTAGACTGTATGTTATCAAATTGATTCATTTGCCACATTAGGAGCCGCGCATTGTAAATTGCATATCGCATGTGTTGCATTAGTCATATTTCATAGTTAGGAATCGTGATTTTTTTCTAACTAGTTTCTCTTTTGGCTTGGAGTACTAGGTGAGCCTTTACTCACTTTAGCATATCACATTTTGATGTTGCCATGTTTAGCATGCTTGCCATGAGGCTAAATGCTTAAGTGCTATAATTGCTTGAATGCTTGTAGATGAAGGCTAGTTGCTTCAATTGGAATAATTTGAGTAATGTTGATATGCGATCATTTTTTCAAGTGGTACATATTTCAAAACAAACATGAATCAAAATGTTCCAATTCTTGCAAGTTAGTCTATACTTGTGTGTGTGCGCATCACATAGTAATGCTAGCCTAATAATTAGAACAAGAACATATAGTGTACATAAGATTCATATCATGATTAGTAGAGACTGATTTTTGATCGGGCGAGCGGGGGTGCTCAATTCATGACCTTCCCCTCTCGTACCTAGGTTTCCGAGCTGACACAATCTTGGTGATAAAGACACGTGTCCTTTGGCATGAGTCATGGGTTTTCTAAATTTTCCAAAAATATTTAGGTGGCGACTCTGTATCTGGTAAAGTAGTCCAATGTTGGCAATTTGATTCAAAATTGATTTTCCAAAAGATTTGCGGGATTGGGACTCTTTGGTGTTTATCTATTTCGCATTGCACTTGTGGAATCAGATTCAGAACCGTGAGAGTCCGATACTGTAGGGTTTATTCGTCTTCCAAAAAGGGGTGTGAAAAAGTTGAGCTACTGTTTCTGGCGACTCTGCTGGGGAAAGTAGAGAACTTGACTTGAAATTCATGATATGAAATTTTATCTACACTTATATGTTTCTTTCCATTTGCATTTGCATTGGTGCGTTTAAGTCACTATGTTTGCCATCTGTTATGCCTGGACGGTTTACCGGAGGCTTGTCCGAAAAGTTTGCCGAAAGGCTGACCGGTCATGGGCTCTGTCATGAGGGAAACACAACCCTTGGATCTGGACTACCGTTGTACCGTTTGTTCCCCCTTTCACTTCTCGGTGTTAGGTGTAAGAGGTATATTATGTAGCCTTGTTGAGGTACCCTTTTAACCTTTCGGCCTAGTTGCATATTGAAAGCCATAGAGACTATTCCAAACTAGGACACGATGCTTACCCGAATATAGGATTGCGTGAAACCGCTTTGTTTGAATAGTGAACCCTAGTTCCTACGAAACTAGGACAGGGTAACCATACCCCCTTGTAGAGGTGTTTTGGCTCTCTTTTAATTGGTATGTGCTTTACAGTGAAACTGTACAGGAATGTGCGTATAAATTGCAAGTTTGGTATCCGTTTTGGTGGCAGAACTCAGTGTTGAGTGCGGTCCTACAACTTTGATTACATCTATGTGTTGTTAACATCAGTAGCTGAGGTACTGTGTGGTTTCTGATTATCATTTTCTTTTTGCTTTATTTCTTTTGCCAGGTATTATAATGCCATACTTCGAAAAGTTCGGATATCCCCCAAGTGCTTTGGACCTGAGTCAGAAGGCTGTGCAAAGCTAGAGATCTTGTTTGGGGACAACTCGTGTTTACTTCACTCTCAGCGGTTACCAGATGGAGGAGAGTCAGACAGAGTTCACCGATCCAATTTTTACAGCAGTCACCCCTCAATTCACTTGTATCCAGTCAGGCTCAGGGACAGCCGTCTACTTCTAGTTTAGCTCGAGATCACTCGCCTATTCCGATGACATAGTATCCCCCAGTCAGAATGGAGGAATTGATTGACCATCATCAGTAAACAGATGAATCCCTGCAACAAGACGCTGCTCGTCAAGCCGAGGTCACAGCTCGTCAGGTTGAGGTAATAAATTGGCTGCAACAACAATAGCCATAGCCTGTAGCTTCTTCCTCATCTCATACACCTCCTATGGGTATTCTAGCACCCAGATTCACTACATATATTTCTAACGCCCATGCTAAAAATCAGGGCAATTCAGCAGAGCCTATCCCACCACAAACCTCCAAAGCACCTGTGTATCAAACCAAGGCTCTGTTTGAGTGAGGTTAACCCAACTGTGCTTAAGGTCAACAAGCTAGAGAAGCTACTCAAGAGAGAACAAGGTGTTAATTCCATCCCCGACATAGAAGATAGATATACCGACTCTGCAGTGACATTGCCAAATTAGTTCAAAATGCTGCACATCGATTGATTCGATCGTTCTGGTGATCCCATGGTTCATTTGCGGCTGTTTTCAAATGTCTTGCAGCCGGTGGGTCTGACCAGATTGTAGAAGCTCTCTCTCTTTGGCCGTACCATGTTTGGTATAGCTATCATTTGGTATGTGAAGTTGGAGGATTCTGTTAAGCAGAATTAGGAGGAAATGGTCGAGGCCTTTACTGCTCAGTACTCGTATAACACGTAGATTGAGGTCACAACTCATGATCTTGAGGCAATGCGCAATGAGACAAAGGAGGGCTTCTCAGAAATTGTGATGAGGGGGAGGACTAAGGCTTTAATGATGACCACAAGGCCTTCCGCGAAAGATGACCACAAGGCCTTCTGAGAAAGATCAGATAACGATGTTAGTCTGCAATTTGTATAGGAAGTTGCTACAGAAAATGATTGTCTTACCTCTGTTCATATTCATCGAGCTCCATGAGTTGGGGGTTCAGATTGAAGACGCCATGAAATAGGGGTTGATTACTGATGAGAAAGAGCAGGCAAAGAGGCCTTTTGTGCGTAGTTCGAATGCTACCACTAGTGGTAGCACAGCTGCGAGGACATTAGATGTGAGCGTTGTCACCACCATAACCAAAACTACCAATCCCTTTGCCAATACAGCTCCACAAACTTCAACCAATTCTGTCCCATCCCAGAGGACCTTTACCCAACTCTACACGACCTCATCTCAAGTTATGAAGGTGTTGATAAAAGAGGGGCACTTCAAACCATTAGAGCCTTGCCCACTACCTGGTCCTCTCCCATATAAACACAACCCAGCAAAGTACTGTGCATTTCACAAGCAGCATGGTCATGATACCGACCAATGCTTTAGACTGCTCCATGCAATTCAAGACTTCATTGACAACAAGGTGATTGCACCCCCCCAGAAACCAAATGTAACTACAAACCCTCTCCCGACCCACAATCAAGTTTCTCCACCTCAAAATCTTAACCTAATCCATACACTGGCCATCCCCTATGACCCCAATGTATATATCACCCCTTCTCACCTACCAAGACCGATGGTGTTCATTCCTGAAAGCACAAATTTGTGCATGATGGACACGTCGGCACTTCAATCTAAGCCTGTGGTGGTGACAGTTCCAGTAAAAAGGAGGCTAGTCTTAGAGGAAAGTATGAGTCCGTTGCCTAAGAGCTCTAAGGACTTGTCTAAGGGGGTGTACGATCTGAGCTGCTACATTGTGTCGATTGATCAAATCAAACCAAAATTGGTATTGCCAATTGTGGTGTTGTAGACGCGCCCGTGGGCCTTGCTTCAGTTCGGACTCGATTTGTGTCACAGTTCTTAATCTGAACCAAAGAGTCCAAATCTGGCAAATTGTTTTGAGAAAACAGGTTTTTTGAAAGAAGTGCCAAACATGGACTGCTTTGCCAGATACAGAGTTGCCACCTAAATATTTTATTTTGGGGGAATTTAGGGAACCCTGACTTGGTGCCAAAGGCTATGTGTCCGTCATCACCAAAGTTGCCTCGGCTAGGGAACTTGGGTACGATTGGGGAAGGTCAGCTATGAGCACCCCCTCTCGCCCGATCCGAAGATCGGCCTCTACTAGCCATGATATCCAGTTTTGAAAACGTTATGTGTTCTTATTCCATTTATTAGCCTAGAATTACTATGTTATGCGCACAGCACAAAAGTATAGACCAAATCACCTAAATTGGAACAAAACATAGCATGTTTGTTTTGAAAATGGTTTGCTACTCGCAAGTAGGCTAAAATGCGGGTTTTGCCACCTCCGAGCGGGCTTTTAGAGAAACACGATTTTGCCATTATCTGGTGGGCTTAAAATTCACAGTTTTAATGCGTTATCCCAATTTAAGCAATTCGACCTCCATCCACAGGTATTCAAGCAGTTATATCACATAAGCAGCTAGCCTCATGGTAATCATGCTGTTATGGCAACACTCACACGCATGCGGTATGCTAAAGCATAAATGCTTACCGAGTACTCCGAGCCAAAACAAAAACTAGTTAATAATCATATGCATGATCCTAGTTCATGTTAAGATGGCTAATGCAACACATGCAAGATGCAACTAAGATAGGCTCGGCTAATCCACAATGACATGTGAAATGCTACAACTAACACGTATTCAATTTGGAATTGAAATACAAATGCAGTTAGAATGACGTGCCGAGCCCGGTGCATGCAGGACAAATGTATGAATGCACACATGCATAGCATAAGGTATGCTAATTTAAATATGCCCTAGTCTACCATCGTAAGCGGGTAAATAAAAGGGAAGAAAGACGTGGGTTGGAAGACATACACACACTCACGCACACTTATTACACAATTGCCCTCACTCGGAGGGTCCCAAATAAATATTACAGTCTGAATAAATAATACTAAATTAATTATTACAAAATTTCTAATCTAATTAACAAGTTAAATGCAAAGAGAAGATGGCCGCAGCCTCTGCCTCGGGATACGCGAATGATGCATGCTCGGTCCATTTTGCCCGGAAACCTATACCATGCCACTGCTGCCTCTGTTAATGCTACCCTGCTCCTCTGAAAATTGCCAAAGTCTCAGGGTATCTTCAATGAGCACTGCATAACACCACCGGCTAAGTGAAATGACCACCGGCCATGGGAAACTTCCATCGGCTTCTTTCAAGTCTATCGGCCACCAATCCACGGCAGGTCGACATTCTATAGTGCCGGTCGGCAAAAACTTCCGGCAGAAGCTGGTTTTTGACAGCAGCAGAGGATAGGTAGTGCATGGCATAGAATTTCAAGCACATGTAAGCATGGTCATGTTCCCTATCATGTATTGAACTCAGGGGAGCATGGTCCTTGATCCTTGGGCCATCAATTGGGCATGATAGCCTAAGGGACCAAACTTGCCATTTAGTGTAAAATGCATGCAACACACAAATGAGGACCAAGACCCTATCATGTCAAAGTCAAGGGCCTCGGTGACCGAGGGTTGAGATGTGTTTCATCACTTGTAGTATAAACACCTCTCACCCTCACACTAGGTTTGACACCCCAAACCAAGCAATGCAATGCATGTTGTGCAAACATGGCTCAAAAATGCAACGAGAAGCTAAGATGCAAAACATGTCAAATGTGATGCAATGCAAACTATCATGCAAACAACATGGTAATGCCACTAGCATGCAACACTACAAGCAATACTACAATGCACACTAGATAGGCAAGTATGTAAAGAGGTGGGCATGCAACAATGCACAAACCATAAGGATACCACAACATGCAATGTCATGAGCATACTACAAGATGCAAATATATGATCCATGGACTTACACTAAGATGGAGGACCCTCTGCCACACCCCAAAACAGTGGCCAAAAGTGATGAAATGATGGGCAAATACTCATGCAAACTTGCATACCAAAGAGCATAAGGCTAAGGCCTAAAAGAAGCCTTCTACCACAACTATCATAACCACACATGGTATGAATGAAACAGCCAAAAAAAAAGACAGAGTTTTAATGCATTAAAACACGCCCCAAAACCCTCATGAATGGCAACCGAAGTGACTTAAACATACAAGCATGCACAATGCCCATTTCAAGGCACAAAACTACAACACCTCAAGGCATAAAAGGATGATAAATGCTGTCATACAAGCATGATATAGGGACTGAAATAGCATAAGAAGTGACTCCAAATCATTTAAACAACCTAACGAAGCATGCTAATGACTCATTCGCTCAAGGCCAAAATTCTAGAATGCAAAGGAGCTATGTAAAACACGACAAACATGACAAAAACAGTGGCCAACAGACCTAAAGCATGACAAATCATGACCAAAAGCTTCAATAAGCTGAGCCAAATCATGAAGATATACTAGGCTAAACACATGGCACATTTCTAGGCAAGATAAGGAATTACAAAGCAAGTACAAGATGCATGCTAAGGGCTACAAATCCAACCAAAGACAGAGATATAACATGACTAATAGGCACCCAAAAACTCTAAGATGGGACCAAAAACAACCAAGCATGCATGTTGCCCTTTTAAGCCAAAACAAAGGTAAAATAAGGACAAAGGGGAGAGGGGTGTCCCTCCCCTACACAAGACTTCAAAATCACTCCATCACCACTAAAAATCCACTGGATTTCAGTGGTGAGAAGACCAACACAACAAAGTAAACAATGCTTAAAGAAAAGGGCACCAAAATAGGCCAAAAGAGGCCTAAGGGGAGGAGTTCGACCCCCAATGCCAAAACACCCTTAATAAAAGATGTTAAACACGAAAATACAAGACTTTTTCATGTTATACACAAAGCTTAAATCAGCATGCAAGATAGGTAGAAAACTAGTGCAAGTTTGGGGAAACTAAAGCAAATGTCTCACCCTTGAAGAAACCTTGAAGAACAGATGATCCAGCCACTCTCTACTGATCAAAATCAGTCCAAAACCTCAACAAACAGCCCTCAATGCCTCTCAATCTCGGAGCAAGGTGTAATGGTGTGTGTGTTAGTGCAAAAGTAAGGTCAAAATGCACTTTTAGGCTTCCAAACACACCCTAAGGATGAGAGAGAGGGAGATATAGAGAGAGAGAGGATGATATATCAGATATATAGATATAGAAGCTCTGGTTTTTATGTTCAAAAAAACTCTAACCTCAACAATGGAAGAAGAGAGGTGCTTAAATAGGCAAAGGGCAATGACTTAAGCTTCTCAAGGAAGCTAAATGAAAGGGGCAAAGGGGGCAAGGAGGTCAAGGCTTCTTGAGGAAGCTAAGACAGCTGGCCAAGCTTCTTGAGGAAGCTTTGACCAAAGGGTCAAGCTTCCTCAAGAAGCTTTGACCAAAAGGGGGCAAAAGGGGCAAAACAGCCACATCATGCACGGGGAGGAGTGTTGGTGCACTCCAGCTGGCACAACTGGCATGCACCAAGTCTGAAGGGTGCAAAAGGGGCACACCGGCCAGCAAAAAAAGTCACCGGCCATTGGTTTCAAGAAACCATTGCCGGTGGCACCAATAAACGGCCGATGGTGTGAGGGGACAGCCGGTGGGGCGTGGGAATGGCCAACAAGCCATTCCCTGCCTCTCAAGGCAAAAACACAAGTGTTTGGTGCAAAACCAGACACCGAAAAGTCGAGTCGAGAGATCTTGAGGCGAGGCGCGCAGCCGAGACCTCCAGGAACTCGGGACGAACACAAGCACAGATGATCACCGAGTGTTCCAACGGTGACGTCCAAGTCTTGAGGATGGTCAAAAATGGGGTGTCTACAGGTGGAAGCTAATGTGGTTGGGAAGGATGGCCCGAGTCATGGATTAGATGATCTGGCAGAGCTAGAGGAGGACCTTGACCACCTGTAGCTTTTTGACGAACAAGATCAAGGGGATGTATAGATTGGCAGGTTCAATTTGAATGGATCAACCAATAACTCTGGTTAGCTTAGTGATGAGCCAGATAAGGAGGATAGAACTGAAATGAAATTGGAGGCAAAGGAAGTAGGAATTGCTGTAGTGGCCAAAAGGGCCGATGAAAAGGGAAAACTGCTGGAGAACACCGGTGAGGAAAATTTAGCTTAGGAATTAGGCACAGTAAGCACTGTGGATACAGAACAGGAAGTTGCGCTGAAGTAGTTTGAACAAGAAATGGTCGAAGTCAACCAGAAAGCAGTACTGGCCCAACACCCTGTGGGGATACGTGTGATGTGAAGGTGATCCGAACGGAGCCAGACAACTGTTTGCCGGCTACCGGAGGTATATGGTGGGAGAATGACGATCTACATATGGCTCACACCAATGAGAATTAGGGTGAGTGCCTTCCAGACAACACGTGGTACGCAGAAGGGATAGATCACATGACAAGAAGTGGGCAGTATTTTAAGCCACAACACTTAGATCAAGCTGAGGCATTTGGAAAAGACAGAGAGGTTGAGAAACAGAAAGAGAAGTAGCTGGAAGAAGAGGCGGTGTTAAAGCAACTTAAGAAAATCCAAGCTGACATCTCAATTTGGGGTCTTCTTATGGCCTCTCGAGTATATCGACAAGTAGTACTATCAACAATGGAGAAAGCTAAATTGTCCATTGACACTACCTCTGAACAGCTTATAGGATTGGTCTTCGCAGGTGGCACTGGTCCAACACTAACCTTTCTTGACAAAGAATTGCCACTGGAGGGCTCAGCACACAACAAACCCTTATACATATCTATTGAGTGCAAAGAAAAATGAGTACTGGTGGTGTTGATAGACACCGGTTTGGCTATCTATCCTTCCCGCACAGCTTATGCCATCAGCCTTAGACTAGCAGACTTTGTGCCCACTGCCTAGGTAATTCGGGCATATGATAATATGAGCAAGGAGGTTATGGGCACGATGCAAATCAGAGTCCAGGTGGGCTAACTCAGCAAGATGTCGAGTTCCATGTCCTGGATGTGTCGGCCACCTTCAACTTACTACTAGGGAGGCCTTGGTTGCATCATGTGAAAGTTGTCTCCTTTACTCTCCACCAAATGTTAAAATACCCTCGCGGGAAAGGAGTGGCGATTATTTTCTGGAATTCATCTATCCATCATATAGACTGCCCGAATGTCCCGGCTCCACGCACGAAGGCGTGAAATCGTTTTGTTCATTAGCTACTACAGTTCGGACTCAATGTCACGGTTCTGAATTTAATCTTGCAAAGTGTAATGCAAGATTGATAAATCACCAAAGAGTCCAAATCCGGCAAATCGCTTTGGAAAACTAATTTCAATAAAGAAGTGCCAAACATGGACTGCTTTGCCAGATACAGAGTCGCCACCTAAATATTTTATTTTGGAAAATTTAGGAAACCCTGACTCGTACCTAAGGCCCCGTGTCCATCATCACCAAAGTTACCTCGGCTCGGGAACTTGGGTACGAGAGGGGAAGGTCATGCAATGAGCACCCCCGCTCGCCCGATCAAAGGATGGGCCTTTACTAACATGATATGTTGTTTTTGAAAACACATGTGCTTTTATTTCGATTTATTAGCTAACCTTACTATGTGATGCGCACAACATACAAGTATAGATTGGATCGCCTAAATTGGAACAAAACATCTCATGTTTGTTTGCAAGTAGGCTAAGACGTGGATTTTGCCACCCTCAAGTGGGCTTAGAAAACAAGATTTTGCCACTTCGAAAAGTGGGCTTAAAACTCGCATTTCAATGAATTGTTCCAATTCAAGCAATCCAACCTTCATCCACTGGCATTCATGGGGTTGAACATTTAAGCAGTTAGCCTCATGGCAAGCATGCTAAACATGGCAACACTTACGCGCATGCATGATGCTAAAACATAAACACTCACAGTGTACTCCGAGCCAAAACAACAACTAGTTGGAAATCATGCATGATCCTAGTTTTTGTTAAAAAGATGGCTAATGCAACACCTGCAAAATGTAACTAAAAATAGGCTCGGCTATTCCAAGATGGCATATGAAATGCAACTTGATAACGTGTTGTTGAAGACCTATTCATGTAAATGTATTGAAATACAATGCGGTTTGTATGATGCGTCGAGCCCGGTGCATGCAAGACAGATGGATGAATGCAAACATGCAAGCATAAGGATGCTAATCAAAATATGACCTAGAACTAACCATCGTAAGCGGTTAAGTAAAAGGGAGAAAGACGTGGGGTTGGAAGACATTCACACACTCACGAACACTTATTACAAAATTCACCCTCCTGACGGAGGGTCCGAATGAGTACACTAAGCTAGTCTAACTAATCTAATAATCTAATTAGACTAATTATTACATAATCAAATTGAATAACTAGCTAACACTAAGCTAATTATTACAACACGTTAACTAATTAACAAATTATCTAGTTTAATTACAAATTCAAAAGCTAACTAATCAAGTAAAGGTAATTACAAATTACAAAGTCTCGGCTCGGTTCTAAGAGTTCGAAGATGCATGCTCGATTGCCTCGCTCGGAAATCCGTTACCGTGCCTTATGTTGCCTCCGTTTGCACTGTTTTAGACTTCTGAAAATTGTGTCAATCTCCAAAACACTTCTAATTCACCTCATGGACATGTTGAGAGGTCATCGGCCAAGGGGTATGGCCATCGGCCAAAGGATAAAGGTCATCGACCAATTTTGAGGCTATCGGCCAATTATTGATAGCCAATCGGCACACTAGATGGCCGATCGGCCATCTCTTCCTGTAAACTCTCCTTTTTGCTGTAACAGAGCACAAACAGAGGCACCACAATGTATTTGCAAGAAAATGTGTGTGCAACTATACCCCTTATCGTGTCTAAGGCTCAAAAGTGTGTAGTGCTCGGCTCTCGAGCCATCAATCACGCATTTCGATGCATGATGGCTAAAGAGGCCGAGTTGCACAAATCAATGCCAAATGAATGCACAAAAACACATAAATGCCTTAACCTGTATCATGCATAATCAAGAGGGTTGGCAACCGAGAATTGAGGCACGTTTCATCACTTCAAGTATGAAACGTCCCTCGTTTCTCGTGTTTGGCTTAACACCCAAACCAAACACAATGCGATGCATGCACAACTTAACAAAGCTAATGGCATGCAACAACAATACAATGGAACAAGCATGCGACAACATGCTATATATCAAGCATGCAACAACATGCTATCTAATCAACATGCTAAACATCATAAACATGCAACAACATGCAACTAATAATGTCATGCAACAATATGCAAACAACAATGCAACGGCAAGGACCATGTAATGCAACACTTAGTGGACTTAAACCGCATATGGACAGACCTAAGACGGTCCAAAACAGTGGCCAAAATGCTATGAAAATGAAGTATGAAAGCATATACAAACATGCATACACTTTGGTTCATAAACAAGGCATGATGATAACAACTCTCGAGCATGAGCAAAGAGTGACAAACATGGAAGTGTGACAACTCTAAGTGCTCTGAAATCAGGTATGAAATGATGCCAAATCATTCAAACGACAAAAGCATGGCATGCTAGAAGGCTCGAAGCTCGAAATTAGCAAAGGCACTTGCACTATAGCTATGCAATACATGAAGCATATGGCCAATGCAACCTGAAACAGTCCTAGAGCATGCCAAAATGAGACTAAAACATGCATGAACCAAGGTTAAAACATGCTAGCATGAAGGACATGAGGCATGAATTCGCAAGGCTAACAAGGAGTATTACACTACACCTATCAAAACCAAGCATGAGGTGACTTAAACAACAAAAAATAGAGTTATATCATGGAAAAATGAGACTAAATACATACTGATATGGCAGCTTACAAGCTTAGGCAAAATGGCATACGCAATGGCTCATTCTTAAGACATATAGAACCAACTTCTTAAAGCATTGAAAGAGTGACAAATGCAAGTGTATGATCACACTACATGTACTGAAATCACATTTCAAATGATGCCAAATCATGAAAATAGTCCAAGTAATGCATGCCAATGGACTCAACACACAAAACTAGTGAGCTAGATTGAACCATGGCTATACAAAGCAATGCATGCATGACCAAAACAACACAAATAAGAGCTTAAGCATGGTAAAACAAGGCTAAAAGCTTCTTGGAGTTGAGCCAAAATCATGCTAGAATGATGATCAAAGGCATGATGCATGTTAAGGCAATAGAGAGGATTGCACTACAAGTGCATGGTGCATTCAAGAGGCTATCAAATCAACCTTAGATAGAGGTATATCATGCTGAAGTAAGGTCTAATACATGGTAAGATGGAGCCAAAACAAGCTTAACAAACATGTTACTTTTATGAGCTATCAATACAAGCATATAAGACACAAGGAGAGGGGACGACCCTCTCCTATTTAAGACCTCAAAACACACTTTCCACCACTGAAATTCCTCTAGAATTCAGTGGTAGAAAGTTCATGCAAAGACAAAAACAAAAGCCTAAAGGGGTGGCCCAAAACAAGGCAAAACAAGGCACTCAAGGGGGTAGATCACCCCCAACACCAACAAGATCTTAAACAATCATTTCAAACACATGAAAATGAAGCTTTTCACAGTTAAGAGTTAAGCCAAAATAAGCATGCAAATAAGGCTAAGTAAGCAATGAACACAATGCTTAAAAGGAGGTTAGTGACTCACCCTTGTAGAACCACTTCAAAGAGGTAACTCCAACAACTTTCTAAGCTAAAAACCAAACTTAGAGTTCAAACAAAACCCTTAAATATCTCAGCAACAAGAGTATGGTGTTCTAGTAGGTGCTTTAGTGCAAAAGTGTGAAGAAATTACACTTTCGAGCACAAACAAGGGTAAATATATATATATATATATATATATATAGAGAGAGAAAATATAGAGAGAGTGATATATAACTTCTATCCCAATTTTTCAAAACCTCTAGAAAGGGAGAGGGGTCTCTGTAGCAAGCCCGCGGGGGACCTCGCCACAGCTCGGACTCGACTTTCGTAGTCACGGTTCTAAATCTGAACCAAAGAGTCCAAATCCGGCAAATCGTTTTGAGAAAAACAGATTTTTGAAAGAAGTGCCAAACATGGACTGCTTTGCCAGATACAGAGTCGCCACCTAAATATTTTATTTTTGGGAAATTTAGGAAACCCTGACTCGGTGCCAAAAGGCCACGTGTCCGTCATCACCAAAGTTGCCTCGGCTCGGGAACTTGGGTACGATTGGGGAAGGTCACTTCGTGAGCACCCCTGCTCGCCCGGTCATAGACCGGCCTCTACTAACCATGATATCAATTTTTGAAAACTTTGTGTGTCCTTATTCCGGTTATTAGCCTAGGTTACTATGTGATGCACACAGCATACAAGTATAGACTGGATCGTCTGAATTGGAACAAAACATTTCATGTTTACTTTTGAAAATGGTTTGCTACCCGCAGGTAGGCTTGAAACATTTGATGATTTATTCCAATTCAGATAACCCAACCTTCACCTACAGGCATTCAGGCAGTTATATTAGATAAGCACATAGCCTCATGGTAAGCATGCTATTCATGGCAGCACTCACACGCATGCAAGGATGCTAAAGCATAAAGCTTACCGAGTACTCCAAGCCAAAATAGAAACTCATTAGAAATCATGCATGAATCCTAAGTATACAGAAATGCCTAATGCAACACATGCAAAATGCAACTATAGCAGGCTCGGCTATTCTAAACATGGCATATGGAATGTTACAACTATCATGTATTCAACTTGGAATTTGAAAATACGATGCAGTTAGTATGATGCGCCGAGCCCGGTGCATGCAATACAGATGAATGAAATGTAAACATGCTATCATACTGTATGCTAATTGAAATATGCCCTAATCTAACCATCATAAGCGGGTAAATAAAAGGGAGAAAGACGTGGGGTTGGAAGACATACATCACACACACGCACACTTATTACAGTTGTGCCCTCACTCGGAGGGTCCGAATAAATATACAGTCCCAAATAAAAGAATATTACAGTCCAAATATTACAGTCCGAATAATATACAAATTCCTAATTAATTAACAAATTAACTAAGAAAGTAAATAAAACTGGCATGCAAGCCAGGGACTGCCTTGCTTCTGATGGATGATGCATGTCCGGCTGCTTTGCGCGGAAATCCACCGGGATGCCCCGATTAGCCTCTGTTTTACAATTATTCTTGAAAAGCGTGCCAAGTCCCAGAAAGTTGCTGATTCCTGATTTTGCTACAACAGAGAGCAGGAAAGGGGATAGCAGTGTATTTTCACAAATATATGCATATCTCGATCCTCGTGCCACCAATCACGCATACCGAGGCATGATGGCCGAGGAGTCAAATTGCACAACTCAATGTAGGATGAATGCACATGAAAACACAGCTAAAACCTAACTCCATCATGGATAATCCGGAGTGTTGGTGACTGGGAATTGAGACACATCCCGTCACTCGGAGTACGAAATGTACCTCGTTTCCCGTGCCCGGGCTAACTCCTATTCCGAACACGACGCAATAATGCATGACATGCATGAAATGCAACTAAGATACAATTCTAACATACACAATGCTATGGAATGACATGCCTCGAAATGCGTGCACACGGGCACGCAAACCGAAAAAATGCATGAATGCGATCTAAGATGCAACCTAGTATGCACAATGCTATGAAAATGAGATGCCTCGAAATGCGTGCACACGGGCACGCAAACCGAGAAAATGACAGAATGCAATCTAAGATACAACCTAGTATGCACTATGCTATGAAAATGAGATGCCTCGAAATGCGTGCACACGGGCACGCAAACCGAGAAAATGGCAGAATGCAATCTAAGATACAACCTAGTATGCACTATGCTATGAAAATGAGATACCTCGAAATGCGTGCATACGGGCACGCAAACCGAGAAAATGACAAAATGCAATCAGAGATACAACCTAGTATGCACTATGCTTGAAAATGAGATGCCTCGAAATACGTGCACACGGGGACGCAAACCGAGAAAATGATAGAATGCAATCTAAGTGACTAAAATGGCATGGAAAATGTAACATGGACTTATACTAACATGAGAGAGCCTCAGCCACACTCACATAAGAAGCCGATAGATGAAAATGAAGTGCCTCGAAGTGCGTGCCCAAACCGAGGCAATGGCATATGCGATGCAATGACATGAAAATGTGATATGGGCTTATACCAACATGAGTGAGCCTCAGCCACACTCACATAGGATGCCGGCGGATAAAAATGAAGTGCCTCGAAATGCGTGCACACGGGCACGCAAACCGAGGCAATGGCAGAATGCGATGTAATGACATAGAAAATGTGATATGGGCTTATACCAACATGAGTGAGCCTCAGCCACACTCACATAGGATGCCGGCGGATAAAAATGAAGTGCCTCGAAATGCGTGCACACGGGCACGCAAACCGAGGCAATGGCAGAATGCGATGTAATGACATAGAAATGGAAAGCAATCATTCTAAAAGAATTTCAGCACTAAAATATGGAGGAAAACAATCCCGAAATGAGGCGAAATGACACCAAATGCATGGAATTGTCCCGAAATATGAATTTTGGCAACCGAAATATGAATTTTGGCACCCGAAATGGCCTATAGCTATGCAACGCATGCACAATATGGACATGTAATGCAAAGACAGAAGCTAGGCAGTCCCAAAAAAGGCACTTTCACAGTTATAAACATGGCCAAACAACAAGCATAGGTAGGGCAAAAATGGCATGCAAGAATAGGGGCCAAAAGAGGGGTAATGAAGCAAGTGATATAAGAAAAATCCAAACTGAAAAATTTCCTTCTACAACATTGAAGAGGGACCAAAAATATGAATATTTACAGTATATGGCAAACCTCAAATCAATATACAAACATGCTAAAAAAAAGGCACAAGATTGAGGCTCAAAAGGTGCTATAACATGAAGTATACAAAATAATCACCAAACAGCCAAAGACCCTTAATAAAACATGTAAAATGGGCCAAAATAGGACTATTTCCAGAACTGTAAAATGGCCAAAAACAAAAGCATGATAGGCTAACTAAACATGCAAAAATGGGGAATAAAAGAGAGATATAACATGAAGTGGCATATGGAGGTCCCAAACCATGAAAGGACCTAAATGAAACATGAAGAATGGACCAAAATAAGCACTTTTTCGGAACTGTAAAATGGCCAAAAACAAAAGCATGGTAGGCTGCCATTGCATGCAAAAATGGGACCAAAAGGGGAGTATAAAGGTAAGTATAACATGGAAGTCCTAAATGGTGTTGAGCCCTTCTTCAATGTTGAAGAGGGGCTCAAAATAAGCCTAATATCAGTTTACAACATGCTCAAAAACATATTATTCATGGGCCAAAAATAGCATGCAAGATTATGACATATAAGAGGATCAATGAAGCAAGTGTATCATGGAGGGCTCAAACAGGGTTGAGCCCTTAATGAAAAGTGAAAATGAGCTCAAAATATGGCCCCTTTCAGTTAGGGCCGGAGCTTGAAACAAAAAGCATATAGGGCTTACAAATGGATCAAGAAAAAGGGTCAAAAGAGGAGAAGTGTCACTTACCCTTGAAGATCAAAGCTTTTGTTGCTTCTTGGATCAATTTGCAGCTCCTTTAGCCTTTGAGAAGCCTTCCTTGTTGCTGGAAATGAAGTGGTGATGGTAGAGCTTGGTAGTGTAGAAGAAATGGTGATTAAGGACTTGGAAGTTTTCAAGGAAATGAGAGGTATAGAAAGGGATTTGTGTATGGAAGCTTAAAGAACAATTTTCCTAACCCTTAATTGTGATGCCATCAGCTGGTTATAAGGGCCAAAAAGGGGGTGTAAAGGTGGGGGAAAAGGAGCGTAACTTTCCCCCACAAAATATCCCCCGGACAAAGATATTTTCTGGGGGATAAAGCCCTCCAGCTGTAAAGTGAACAGTGCAAGGATCTCGGCCGGCCAGTTACTTTTGCTGCAGGTGGCCGGCCGGCCACACCCCCTAGCTGGCCGGCTAGGGGTCAAAAGGGTCAATCTGATTTAGTGGCCGGCCACCAACTTATGGTGTCCTCCTATGTGTGTACAACACAACCCTGTGGTTAAAAGTCCAAGAAAGTGGGTCCAAGGGGTTCAACACTAGCTCGGAAAGAGGGGTTCAAAAGGGTCAGGTGGAATTACTGGCCGGCCACCAACTTTTAGGGCCCTCTCATGTGTGTACATCACAAATATGTCGTTCAAAGTTCAAGAATATGGGCCCAAGGTGTTCAACATTAGCTCGGAAGGAGGGGGTCAAAAGGGTCAAGTAACATTAATGGCCGGCCACCAACTTTTAGGGTCCTCCCATGTGTGTACATTACAAATATGTGGTTCAAAGTTCAAGAATGTGGGCCCAAGGTGTTCAACATTAGCCCGGAAGTGTGAAAAACGGGCGCCGGAGGGCGTCGGAGGATGTATAACTGGTTGCTGCAACAATTACTGGCCTCTCACCCTTCAGTGACCTCCCCGGTGATAAAACAGAGGTACTTGCCAAAAATGAACGAAAACCGATGCAAAACGAATGTTAGGGGGCCAAAACGCGCAGTTCGAGGTCCCGAAAATGGGCTGTTAAGCACTGAAAGTGGCATTCGACCACGAAGTGGGTTTCTCAGACCCCAGTGTCCCTCAAAAGGGAGAAAATAGGAAGTATGCCAAAAACCGGAGCAATAGGAGATGGTTAAGCGGTCCCGAACCGAGGCACACGGCCTGACGGCTCCGAAAACTGGAAACCGGACTCCGAAATGGGAAAAATGGCCTACGCCCACCAAATGTAGCCTACGGACATTGAGAGATGGTCTACGGGACCTCTCCCTTCCCTCAGGAAAAGAAACAAAGAAAACCGAGCCTGGTTCGCAAACCGAGGCAAAGTACAAAAAAGGGTTCGGAAGTCCGGAGGCAGGGCTCACGGCCGTGACTCTGAAACTTCTGAACAAGCGCATTATGCAACATCACCAAGCGCTCAATCGGTGACGTCTGAGTCTTAAGGTCGGTCAAAAATGGGGTGTCTACAGTTGCCCCTCTTTGACAGAACTCGAAAGTCACAAGTGACGGGAGTGAATGTCAAAGCCCAGAGACGACCCATTTTTGACGAGGCCGAAGACTTAGACAGACGTACAAGATAAACAGAAATGTGCCCGCAGGCATGCCCGCATGCAGGGGCAAAATGCAAATGATATGCAAAGAGCCGGAGGTAACCCAATGATCATGCGAATGCAGCAAGCTGTAATGAAGCAAGTATTCGCAACTAGATGCAACAGTTTTAAGCAAGAATGCAAAGCAACAACTACATTTCATGCAGTTAAGAATGCGGAGGATTATTCGATCCCCGCCACATCTCACACGGAGAAGATACGATACCTGCGCGATTCGCCTGGTCGCACCAGCCTCAATTGAACCGTACATACAATATCGTGCCTGCAAAAAGAGAGAAATTGCAACAAGTACAATATGCTATATATCCAATGTGATTCTGGAAGTTTGACACACGCAGTGCCGGCAAGTGAATGCATCGCAATGCAAAAGTGGAACATGCGTGACAACGCATGCCCAAGTATAGAGGTATGCCAATATCAAGAAATGTGCACGTTAATGCAGGTATGCTCATGAGAATGCAAGTTATGTGCATGATAGTGCGAAACGAGCATGAATTAGGGTGCCCGTTTGTCATGAAGTAACGAGTATGGAAATGCGCGTTTCGGCGAAGGCGACTCGATCACGGCCTCCGATCCGCTTCCCTGAAAGGTTACAACTCATTCAAAAAGGATACACTTTGATTTTGATGAGTGATGATGAGACACATGTCAGATCTTGAAGCCGAAGTTCCGACGGAGCAATTTCGCGACCGGAAGTGTACTTTTCTTGAACTTTTTTAGGTCCCGGGAACTCCAATCTTCCTCAAAATTTGCAGGGAGCTAGGTGAGCCTGTGAGGGACATGGCCGGCCGTTTATCTTCCCAAGGGGAGGTGGCCAAGCGGTTTTCCAAAAAGTAAATAGCTGGCCGGCCAGTTTTCCAAAAAGGAAATGGCTGGCCGGCTAGAAAAGAGGGCCGGCCGGCCATATGCCCAAATCCGGGGGCACTTTGGTCTTTTCACCTCCTTTTCTTTATGCTCCTTCAACCAAGACCTTGAGCCTATATAAGGTAGCCGAGATCCCTTCCTTTCTTGCCTCCTACAGCACTTTCTTCTCCAGATCTGAGTTTCATACGCGTTTTCCAACGCCCTGTGCGAATTGTTTTCGCAAAAATATTCAGTTTCAAGCACTTTGAAGCGATTAAATTTCGGTTTCGGAGCTTCTTTTCGCATTTTCGCCACTTGAGGTAAGTTTGTCTCAATATTTGGAAGATTTTCTCGGGAATTGACTTTTGTTGACTTTTTTATTTCCCGAGAGTTGACTTTTGTTGACTTTTTCCAATTTTGGCTCATTTTGCTCATTTTTGCTCCCTTTGCAGATCTTCTGAAAATGGCGGGTAATTCTCCCCACGGCGGAGGTTTTCCAGGTGCCGGAGATGATTTCGATCCTATGACTCTACCCCCGAGGACCCGACCTTTTATTCCCGGGAGGTACAACCCGCCGGCACATGTCCTTCCGCGTGCTGTCTTCCGTCACTTCACTAGCTTTGACGAGCGAGCACCCGGGGATCTGCTTCTCCGAGAGCCGGAGCATCACCTCTCTCATGAGGCCCGAGAGGTATTTACTTCATTCTGCAATTTCCGTACATTTCAGCACCTTTGCCATGCTTGAACACGCAGTTTAGCTTATGACATAGTACTTTGCTTGCATCCTGAACACATAGTTTAAACACTCGAATCTCTGAACACTCGGCTCATTAATTAATTACGAATGCACAGTACACATTAGTTAAGAGGTGAACACACGGCTCAAACACTGATTTATCGAACACACAGCCCGAATTCGAAAGTGAACACACAGCCCACACTTTAAATTTTCTGAACACACAGCCCAGATTAGAATAGTGAACACGCAGCCCACACTAGTTGAAATTTGAACACGCAACCCAAACTTCAAATTTTCTGAACACGCAGCCCAGATTAAATAGTGAACACGCAGCCCACACTGATAGAAAGGTGAACACGCAGCCCAAACTTTAAATTTTCTGAACACGCAGCCCAGATTAATTAGTGAACACGCAGCCCACACTGATAGAAAGTTGAACACGCAGCCCAAACTTCAAATTTTCTGAACACGCAGCCCAGATTAATTAGTGAACACGCAGCCCACACTGATAGAAAGTTGAACACGCAGCCCAAACTTCAAATTTTCTGAACACGCAGCCCAGATTAAATAGTGAACACGCAGCCCACACTGATAGAAAGTTGAACACGCAGCCCAAACTTTAAATTTTCTGAACACGCAGCCCAGATTAATTAGTGAACACGCAGCCCACACTGATAGAAAGTTGAACACGCAGCCCAAACTTTAAATTTTTTGAACACGCAGTCCAGATTAATTAGTGAACACGCAGCCCACACTGATAGAAAGTTGAACACGCAGCCCAAACTTCAAATTTTCTGAACACGCAGCCCAGATTAAATAGTGAACACGCAGCCCACACTGATAGAAAGTTGAACACGCAGCCCAAACTTCAAATTTTCTGAACACGCAGCCCAGATTAATTAGTGAACATGTAGCCCACACTGATAGAAAGTGGAACACGCAGCCCAAACTTCAAATTTTCTGAATACGCAGCCCAGTTGAATTTGCATGTAGCTTATTTCACTCCATCGGCATACAGCCCATTTCATTCCATTGGCACGCAGCACAGTTCATCTCATTGGCACACAACCCAGTTCATTTCATTGGCACACAGCCCATTTCATTCCATTGGCACACAGCCCAGTTCATCTCATTGGCACACAGCCCAGTTCATCTCATTGGCACACAGCCCATTCATTTCATTATTGACACATGTATTCATTCTGAATGCAGGTTGGTTCCCGCAGTGTGCGGGGATATGGTTCCACCATCGCGCGGGACTGGTACGCTGAGCTCCCGGAGGGTGTCCGAGACTTAGTAGATTTGGCAGGGTTTGGGCCCTTCTGCGTCGGGTTGTCACGTTGTCCTGCCAGGAGGACACTGATGGCAGCCTTGGTAGAGAGATGGTGGGACACCACCAACTCCTTTCATTTCTCTGCCACTGGAGACATGACCATGACGCCCCTAGACTTCGCTGTGTTGACTGGCTTAGACATAGGAGGTTGGCCCATCCCTTATGATGAGGATATGGGCGAGTGGGAGGCCGCTTGGATGTATCTATTGGGGGCTCGCCCGTCTGTTGACAGGGTTTCTGGGAGAGTCCGATACACTTGGTTCTCTTCCCACTTCCGGCGGGCGGAGATGGTGCCCGAGACTCCTGAGGAGACGGAGCAGTACGCCCGTGGTTTCCTTATGTTCCTCTTCGGGACTACCCTGTTCGCCGATAGAGGGAACACAGTTGGGTTATATCTGCTGAGTGCTCTGGTCGACCTATCACAGGTCAGTAGATTTGACTGGGGGGGCGCCGGCCTGGCTACCCTTTACTTTTATATGAGCGCGACCTCCCGCGGGCGGGGCGATTTACTTGGCGGCTGCTGGAGAGCCTGGGAGGTACTTTTCTGTCCTCTTGATTTACATTTCTACTCTTCATTACTTGTACATTGCATACACAGCGCACTTTTACAGTCTGTATTTTGCTCTCAGCATTTCGTACTTACATTCTGCACTGCTTTTCTCAGCTATGGGTCTATGTATACTTCCCAGCATTAGCCCCAGAGTTGGAGGTGGCAGGGGTTCCCATGACCCCATACTCACTGGTGTTTGAGGGCCCGCACCGGCCGAGACCTCGAGAGACCCTCCTTTACCTGCGACAGTACTTTGACACTGTGCGACATTCAGAGGTACCTCAGAACTTTCAGTTCCTTTCATTTTCATCTTTGATTTGCTCTGTATATTCTCGATTTCTGATTGGTTTATGCATTTATCATCTGCAGATCACATGGCAGCCCTGGGTGTCCCTGGGTGATGGTCTCCGACTTCAGTATACCGGAGGGTCGGATATCTCCCAGTATAGGGTCCTGCTCGAAGGGTCGGTTGGCAGGGCATGGTTTCTGGGGGAACGCTTTCTGCGTCAGGTATGGGGGTATCTTTCTCAGGATCCTCCCGCAGTGCCCCCAGTCAACATGCAGACTGCTGACAGGCTCTCTTACTCGGAGGTAGTCGGCGCTATGCTGGGTAGCGATGCTTTATTATATCTTGAGGAGGGGGACTATGCCACTTACCGTCACATATACTTGATGCCTCCATTGACGGGAGCTCGTATCCCGATGATGAGGCTTGCCGGTATGTCATCCTCGGGCCAGGCTCGGGCTCGGGCTGCAGACGCCCCTTCTACTAGTAGGGCTGGTACATCTAGAGGTGGGAGTAGACCAGTTCCTCCGGTTCCGTCGACCTATCCTCATCCTGGATGGCCAGATATGCCGACTGAGTTGATGGCGTGGCAGTATGGGGCTATCTCTCCGACCCCGATCCCGCTAGAGCCTCCGATGCCCAGTGATCGATACGCCATTGATCTTGACTCACCGCTGGTATGCTCCGCTGTTTTTCATTCATCATTCAGATGTTTAGACATTCTTTTGTTCACTGATGATTATGAACTCATTTTTGCTGCCACCGCGAGGGTACATGGAGGAGGTGGTTGGACTGGTGGCCACACTCGAGGGCATGGCCCTGCGTAGGGAGGCACAGTTGTCTGTCGCGGGCATTCAGGTACCCTTCAGTTTTTTCTGGCATTTATCATACTTCTGATGACATGCTGATTTCTACTGCATCGATAGACTACTTGTGTAGAGCACATCTGACACACACCCCACTTGGACACTGCATTTACACGCACCCACTTCACGTAGCCTTTGCTTGTATCTGCATCTGATGTGTATATATTTGGACTGATGTATTTGAATTGAACTCTTTGTTTTCAGATGCCTTCATGGTCCGGTCAGCCGCAGGCCAGGCCACCCGGGCCTCCTTGGGTAGCTGGGCCATCTGGGCCTTTTCAGGGAGTTGGGTCTCCCGGGCCTTTTCAGGGGGCGGGGCCATCCCGGCCTTCCCGAGGAGCCGGGCCATCTAGGCCTTTTCGGGGAGCTCGAGGAGGGCCTGTCCGCAGACGCAGGGCTCACGTTGTAGAGGTGGAGCCTGATGAGGAGGAGGAGGATGCTGAGGAGGAGGAGGAGGCTACCGACCGTCAGTCAGAGACATCTGCTGAGGAGGGGGGCTCCGGTTTTGGTTCGGGGAACAGAGGTGAGGCTGAGGGGGATCCTGAGGATGACAGCTCCGACCCAGATGATGATGATGGCGCAGAGGTTGTCCCACAGAAGAGAATGAGGAGTGCTTCTCATTCCCGTTGCCGAGGACATTGATGCCACTGTTTCCTGCTTTATTTTTCTTTTTGCTAGTAGTTTGTAGCACTTTGCACATTGTTAGGCAGTTTTTTTTTTTTGTAAAACTTGTACCTTTGTTTGTTGTAAAGCATGATGGAATGAAATAGCTTTTGGAAAGGTGTTTGTATTTTAAACTTTTAGCATCGTATCGCATCAATTTATTTCGCACAAAAAAGAAATTGAATGGAAATGTGCATTATGTAATCACCAAGTCAGGTAGTGAACCGACCCAACAAACTAAGCAACTCAACCTACTAAGATATAACAGAACCTTAGGAAGTTTACAACTCGATAAACAAAATGCAACAACGTTGACAACGCAAATAAACAAGACTTTAACAAAGATTGCTTGAACAGAGCGCAATGACTCAAAAACATGAAACACGTCCGCTCGACAAACAACTCGATAAGCAAAACAACAACTCGATAATCAAAACTACAACTCGATAATCAAAACTCAGCAATAACAGAGTGTACTTCGAACGATCTGGGCACCGGAACGCATCCAAAACGGAGGGAGATGAAGGCCTTTGACTTTCCCGTTGCATGGAAATGCTTGAAACTTCCCTTCGAAGAGTAAAACAGGGCCAAGGAGATACACTGCAGCATTGCCGGCCACCTTTGGGGGCCGGCCGGCCAATTTTGTGGAGAGAGACAGCTGGCCGGCCAGTTTTCAAAAAGTAAATGGCTGGCCAGCCAGAAAAGGTGGCCGGCCGGCCAGTTATTCCTGCAGCCTCCTGGTTTTTGACACGTGTCCCCGTGAATAGGGTTTTTCCCTTTATAAAAGCCTCAACTTCGGGAACATTCATTTCATCTTAGTTTTAGACAAAGATGGAGGCGTTTCTCGCAGAAAATGTCACATCTTGGATCTCTTCTCTAGATGGCTCGGAAAAGCTGAATTTCCGGGGTTTCGGCTTGAATGCACTATTCACGCTGAGCCGTACTCCGCTACAGCTCCCTTTTCTCCATGCCGCGGCAAGGTTCTGGAATCCAGTGACGCATGTTTTTAGCTTTGGCGGCCAAGAGATGTGTCCCACTTTCGAAGATTTTCAGGTTTTGATGGAGTTTGAATGCTTTGAAGTGATCTTACCCCAGCTCCGTTTTGGCCATGCTCAGGCTTTAGGGCGGATGTGTGGACTTACGGCGCACGACGCTCGATCTCCGATCTGCAGTGGGGAACTGGACATCCTCGGCTTGATCCACCGCTTTTCCGATGCTGGTGACCGCAGCAACCATTATTTGCAGGGTTTCCGGCAACACGCCCTCTGCTTATGTTTGTTGTCTCACTTTCTGCTTTCCTCGGGCTTCGGCGGGGCTAGCATTCGCCTGATTGAAGTCGCCCAAGGCTTGAGAGAAGGGAAGAGCTGTATTGCCATGACCTTGGCCGAGACACTGATGGGCTTAGATTCTGTCTATCGCCGGGAGGCGACTAGGTTCGCCGGGAGTCCACTGCTGCTGCAGGTAATGTTTCCCACCCGACCTCACATATATATTTGCTCACATCACTCGACCCTCAGGCTCGGTTTTTCTCACAAAACCCTTGTCTTACTTTTCTCTCATCGTACATCTCTCTGTTCTTTATTCTCTCATTTTCCATCCCTCCCCCAGGTATGGTTAATGGACAAGTTGCAGGTTGTGGACTCTTGCCCGGCCTATTCAGCTCGAGGCTACTTCTTTCGGCAGCGTCTAGTCAATGCTCTTGACGAAAGGTGGTGGTTTGATTGGATGTGCAATTTGCCCGCAGACGGCATTGCTTGGCGTTGTCCTTGGCTCAACCTCCCGGCAATGAGCTATAGTATGTCCCGGCTGATTGGGATCCAATTGATTGGTCTAACCCACTGCGTATTCTATTTTCCGTTCCGGTTCCTGCGTCAGTTTGGTCATGATCAGACCTGTCCACCGGAGGGGATTGAGTACCCAGCCGCTTTCCCGGTCCGAGGTGCACAGCTTGCCCGATATGCCACAGCATGGGGGACTAGAGAGCTCCTGGCCCCTGCTTCTACTTTCAGTTTCACTTTGTCCGATGAGTGCTTGGATTGGCTCAATGAGGAGGCTCAGGTTGGGCCTAGCTTGGCATCAGATGCTTCGTCCAGCTCTGGGAGGGGACGCAGAGATACTTGATTCAACTGTGCCCCAAATTTATTGCTTATTTAGCATTTTCAAGTTTTCTTCATGAATGTACTAAAAAAAAAAAAAAAAAAAAGCAACCTCGATTGTAATGCAAGAGCAGGAGAACTCAGTTTTGAAATCAATGAAATTGAAAGTTATGGTACCGAAAATTTTCCGCTTAGGGTCCAAAAATGGTCTTCGTCGTAAAAAGATTGATTTGAACAAAGTCAACTTTTATTAAAACTTTTCAAAACTATTTTCGATGTGGATCAGAACTGGACACGCCGAAGATCTGTCACTGAGATGCACAACCCCAGATCCCTGCAACTGGAAAGTTGCCCCTAGTCTGAAGAACAATGCGGCACTGCACGGCAACGGAAAGTTGCCCCTTGTCTGAGTAACTTTGCACCGTCGCGGCAACGGAAAGTTGCCCCTAGTCTGAACAGCACTGTACCGGAGATTGCGATAAATGCTGATGGATAAAGATGACTGAGATGATCAAAATGGACAGAGTTGATCGGGGAAAAGTTTATGGCTGAACTTCAAGGTGAAGTTGCCTACGTATCCCAAAGATGGGAATCAAGCCTTACGTAGTTCAGGCCGAGGTTCACTCGAGTATTTTCACTCTCCTTTTGCGCTCTAACTTTTGCCAAGGCCGCCCTTTGCGGGTTTTCAACCTTGCGAGCTCAGTTTTTATATTTTCTATTTTTTTTTGTGCTCTGACTTTTTCCTAGGTCGCCCTTTCGGGTTTTCGGCCTAGCGAGCCTCTCAAGGATAGTATTTCTTCAACTTGTCCATATTGATCGGTTGTCAGAACTCCAAGCCATCTAGATCCATCAGAACCACAGCCCCACCTGACCAGATAGCTTTGATGATGTAAGGACCCGTCCAATTGGGTTTGAACTTGCCCCTTGGGTCGTGGATGGGAGCTTGGTTGTCTTTGAGCACCATATCTCCTTCTTTCAGATTCCTGGACTTAACCTTCTTGTTGAAAGCCCGGGCAATTCTGCGTTGATAGCCTTGGATGTGGTACAGTGCTTTCAGTCTTCTTTCATCAAAGAGCATGAGTTCTTCGAATCTGCTGTGCTTCCAATCTGCTTCGGCTATCTGGCATTCAGCCAATACTCGTAACGACGGAACCTCAATCTCAATGGGTAGAACAGCCTCCATTCCATAGACCAATGAATATGGAGTTGCTCCAGTAGAAGTCCTGATTGAAGTCCTGTAGCCCCATAGAGCAAATGGCAGCTTGTCTGGCCAATCCCGGTAGGTTCCCACCATCTTCTGTAGTATATGCTTGATATTCTTGTTGGCGGCCTCAACCGCTCCGTTGGTCTGCGGCCGATATGTAGATGACTTATGGAAAGCCACATTGTATTTCTCCAACAAGTCTATCACTTCTTTCTTGAAGTGGGAACCATTATCTGAAATTATCTCGTTTGGCACCCCGTAGCGACAGATGATGTTGTTCCTGATGAACTTTGCGACATGCGACGCCTTCAACACCGCGTATGATTGGGCCTCGACCCACTTTGTAAAATAATCTATCGCTACTAGGATAAACTCATGCCCGTTTGACCCTTTCGGGGTAACAGCTCCGATCACATCAATTCCCCAGACTGAAAAAGGGCATGGCGAAGTCATGTTGTACAGCTTTGACGGCGGGATGTTCATGCGGTTTGCATGAATTTGACACTTGTGGCATCGCCGAACAAAACTAATACAATCCTCCTCCATGGTTGACCAGTAGTAGCCCTGTCTGAGGATCTTTCTAGCCAGCATTACTCCATTCATGTGTGCACCGCACTCCCCCCCATGGATGGCTTCCATCAGGCGTTTCAACTCTTCAGCTTCTACACAGAGCTTATGCATTCCCAGATGACCCCTTTTGTACAGCTTTCCCCCGCAGATAATGAACTGAGCAGCCATTCTTCTGATGGCCCTCTTATCCTTGGCATTTGCCCCTAGTGGATATGTCTCCTCTTCCAAGAAGTTCCAGATGTCGTAGTACCAGGGGTTGCTGTCTTGAACCTCATCTATGGCGGAAATCGACTCGTATGCTGGCGTAAACTTTTGATCAATAATGACTGGACGCATCCGGACTCCGGACGGGATGCCTATCATAGAAGATAGAGTTGCTAATGAATCTGCGAACCTGTTGTTCTCTCTTATGAGGTGGGTGAAATTTAGCTTCTCAAACCGAGGAATTAGCAGATCCAAGGTTTGGTGGTAAATTATCATCCTTTCCTCCTTGACTTTCCAATCTCCTTCTGCTTGAGACACAACAAGGTTTGAGTCCCCAATGACGTCCAACCGTCTTGCCCCTAGTTCCAGGGCTGCTTCCAGGCCAGCAATACATGCCTCATACTCTGCTTCATTGTTGGAAACTTTGAACCGGAGCTTGAATGCTAGAGGGATACGGGAATCGTCAGGCGCTATCAGCAACACCCCTATCCCATACCCATACTGGTTTGACGCTCCGTCAAAGTACATCGTCCAAGTTTCATCTTCGACGTGCAGAATGGCTTCATCTGGGAATAGATACTCAACCGCTTTATCCCTCTCAACCGAGTGGTCGGCAAGGAACTCCGCTACCGCTCTCCCTTTTACTGACTTGCGCGTTACATACTTTAAATCAAATTCGGAGAGCAACAGCAGCCAACGAGCTAGCCTACCCGTAAGTGCTGGTTTCTCGAAAAGATATTTGATGGGATCCAAACGCGAAACCAACATTACAGAGTGAGCTAACAGGTAGTGCCGCAGCTTCCTGGTTGCCCATACCAAGGCCAAACAAGCCTTCTCCAGCGGTGTATAGCGGGTCTCGTAATCCAGCATCTTTTTGCTCAGATAGTAGATGGCTCTTTCCACTTTGTCTTCTGACTCCTGCGCGAGCATGCAGCCCATGGTAGTCTCAGTTACCGAAAGGTACAATATCAACGGTCTCCCCGGCTCTGGTGGTGACAACACGGGTGGGTTCTGTAGATACTCTTTGATCTGCTCAAAAGCTGCTTGACATCGGCCGTCCCATTGGAATTTCTTTCCTTTCTTCAGGAGACCAAAAAGTGGTTCACAAGTCAAGGTTAATTTAGAAATAAACCGTCTTATGAATTGCACTTTACCCAGAAAGCCTCGCACCTCCTTTTCAGTCCTTGGTGGTGGCATTTCTAAGATGGCCTTGATTTTGGAAGGGTCGACCTCGATGCCCCTTTGTGTAATCAGAAACCCTAGCATCTTCCCTGCTGTAACACCAAACGTGCATTTCTGGGGATTCAGTCGCAGCCGAAACTCTTTGATCCTTTGAAAGAATTTTTGTAAGGCGGTGTAGTGGCCCTCTCTATCTTTGGACTTGACAATCATGTCGTCCACATACACCTCGACCTCTTTATGGATCATATCATGCAATACTGTAGTTGCTGCCCGTTGATACGTAGCTCCAGCATTTTTCAACCCGAATGGCATCACTCTATAACAATATGTCCCCCACGGGGTAGTGAACGCAGTCTTCTCCCGGTCTTCGGGTGCCATTACTATCTGATTATAGCCTGAGAAACCATCCATAAACGAAAGCAAGGCGTGTCCTGCCGTGAAATCCACCAATTCATCAATGTGTGGCAAGGGAAAGTCGTCCTTCAGACTGGCCCTGTTCAAATCTCTGAAGTCTACACAGACCCGAATTCTGCCGTCCTTCTTTGGCACCGGAACAATGTTGGCCAACCAAGTTGGGTATTCAGATACCAGCAGGAACCCTGCGTCAATTTGCTTGGTGACCTCTTCCTTAATTTTGAGGGCCCAGTCCGGGCGAATCCTTCTGAGTTTCTGTTTGACAGGGCGGGCCTCGGGATCAAGAGGGATCCGGTGCTGTACAATCTCAGGATCGATTCCAGGCATGTCTTCGTAGGACCACGCGAAAACATCTTTGAAATCTTTTAATAAAGCGACTAAGCGCTCGCGCTCCTCCGAAGACAACGTGGACCCGATCTGGACCAACCGCGGGTCCTTCTCAGTACCAACATTCACAGTAGTGATTTCATCCATTAAAGGTTTAACAAATCTTTCCTGCTCTTGATCAATTAATCGTTGCAAAACTGGAGGAATTTCTTCCTCGTTGTTTTCATCAAAATTTTGAAAATCCTGATTTAAGCAATAAATCAAAGGCACAGAAAAATACTCAGAAACCACATTCACATCATTCTCATTAAATATTTCCAAGCCGTCAGATTCCTCTGTTACAACAGACTCAAAAGAAAATGAAAATGAAGACCTAGACAGGACTGTGGCATCCGGGTTATCACCCCCAGGAATACCGGACTCAGACTCAGTCGAGCTGGAATCTGATTCCGACGCACAAGATTCGGTAGAATCAGATTCCGGCTCACTACCTGACCCGGAACTGCTAGATAAAAAGCCTTCTTCATATTGCCAGATGAGAGAAGGTGCGATAGATGCATCCAAGATCGGCGCTGGAAAGCCCGCAGCTATTTCATCTCCAATCACAGAAACCGAAGAGTTATCCCCCAAGCACTCTTGGCCGATCGGAGGATCTGACAGTAGACTCGCCAGTGCTACCCCCATTTCAAGCTCTGTGCTCTCAGGATCCACTGTTTCACATTGCTCAACCTCAGTTGGTGGGTCTGTCTGCGCTTCGGCAACGTCATCCCCAGATAATTGTATATCGAAGAAGATTTCAAAACCAGGCACGCGCTTCCCCTCCGCGTTTAGCCATGGCTCCGGGAAGCCGCAGAATGGAAAATCTTTCCCCTCCCGGACGAAACGTCCATTTAGGGTACCCCAGATGGGCCTGTGCATTAACTCAAATGGCTTCCCAGCCTTCTTTGCTCTGGCCCTTTCGGCCATTTCTTTCCCTTTCCTCACCCAGTCCTCTTTGGTGGGCAGATAACCCAGTCCAAAGGCGTGAGGGTTGTGTGGCACTTCGGCCAACACTGAGACGCCTTTCCGGCCGCTTCTCCCTAATCCCATCCCGGGGGTATGTTTTAGCTTGTTCATGAGGTAGATAGATTGAGCACTAACGTACATACCCTCATTCACAGCCATGACATTCTGCACCACTTGAGCCTCGGCCAAAGTGAACCCCGATAGAAACACATCCTCCGTGCCGTGCTCGATCTCCAAGACAGGTGTGGACACTTCCGGCGGCGGATGGATTGATGAATTCCCAAAAACAATTGCTACCCCCTTCCCGTGGGGGTACTTTAGCATTTGATGTAGAGTGGAAGAGACTGCTTTGACCTGGTGCAACCACGGTCGCCCCAAAAGTAGGTTAAAGGTTGCGGGAACGTCTAAGATATGAAATTCGATGCTGTGTTGTCCTGGACCAACCTTGGTTTGTATTTTAACAGTCCCCATCACTTCTCTGCTAGTATTGTCGTATGCTCTGATTACTTGGGTAGTTGGGACGAAGTCCACGGGCTTCAACCCGATTGCATATGCCATTCTGGTCGGGCAGACATTAATCGCAGACCCGGTATCAACAAGTACTACCGGTATCCACTTATCTCTACATTCCACAGAAATATAGAGAGGTTTGTTATGATTTGTGCCCTCAGGCGGTAGTTCCTTATCCGAAAAGGTTAATGCCGGGGAACCTCCTCCCGGAAAAACCAGCCCAACCAGCTGTTCAGGCGTGGTGTCTATGGAGAGTTTGGACTTGTCCATAGCAGATAGGACAGCTTCTCTATGTACTCGTGATGCCATTAGCAGTCCCCAGATGGAGATGTCTGCTTGTATCTTTTTTAATTGTTTCAGCACAGCTTCCTCTTCAATCTGCTTCTCCTTCTGTTTCTCCGCTTCTCTGTCCTTCCCGGATGCCTCGAGTTGGTCCAGGTGTGGGGGTTTGAAGTACCGCCCACTTCTTGTCATATGGTCAACCTCATCGAGGTACCAAGTGTCATCCGGTTGATTATTCCCCCAGTCTTCATCCGTATGGGCAAGACATAAGTCATCGTCTTCCCACCACATTCCGTCGGCAGCCAACAGACACCTGTCTGGATCCAGTTTAGTTTCACTCGCAGTACTCCCTGTCCACATGCTCGCAACATTCTCTATCTTCGTGCACACAGCACTTTCAGTCCCCTCAGGGCCTTTAGCTTTCCTAATTCTCTCAGCCTCCTCAAACTTTTCTCGTTCCAGCTGCATCAGTACAGCTGTTTGTTCAACAATTCCCGTATCCATAATGCCCATGTCTCGAGCGGAATTCTTAGCACCGGCGCTCTCCGGCGATACAACTTGACTTTCGGCCGTTCCGGCCACAATTGATACTTCCGCCCCTGCCGGGCTCTGTTCTGGTTGGGCTTCCCTCACTGCATCTGGTTGATCCTCGAGCCATCCAGTGGCCTCCGCTGATCCCTCATAATCGTACCAGTTGATTGACGTATCCCCCAGTTCTTGGTCATCGAAAAATTGCAAGTTGGCAAAGTCCTCCTCTACGGCTGTCAGATCATCTGCCCATAGCCCAGATCCATCCCCCCGGATCATGCATAGCTCTCCCGTCTCTGGCAATTCTATACCTAGCCCAATTCGGCTCGTTGATAGGATGTACTTGCTTGGATCATAGGCTCCCCCAGCAAAATTCTGTCCAGTCTCAGATTCAACAATCTCATTCTCTCCCAAAATCTGCCCTGCCCTATCTTCGACGGTCACCACCGTCGGTTCTGGTTGGGTTTTGGAGATGTCCACCATGCACAAGAAGTCAGTGCAATCGGGGAGGAGCACCTCCGGCTTGGGTAGGTGGGCGGGCGTAATATAGATGCTAGGATCGTAAGATGCGACCCCAGTCTGGATAAAATTAATTCTGTTGGGAGGGGGAGGTTGGTTATGTGGTGGGAGAGGGTTGGTTGTGACATTGGGTTTATCAGGAGGCGCGATCACCTGTTTGTCAATAAGATCCTGGATCTCATAACGCAATCTGTAACAACGGTCGGTGTCGTGACCGTGTTGTTGGTGATAGGCGCAGTACTTTGACGGGTCATAAGAGGGGGGGAGTGGATTCGGTAATGGCTTTGGCTCCAAGGGTTTCAAATGATTTTTTCTGATCAATATTCCCAGAACTTTGGTCAGGGGCATATATAGTGGGGTAAAGGTTCTTTGGCCTCACAGTTGGAATCTGTTGTTTTGTGTGTTGCTTCCGGACGCGCCGGAGAAGGGTGTGGCAGCCATGGGCCTTGGAAGGGGAGGGGGAGTGGTGGTGACCATACTAACTTCCGAGGCTCTCGTATTTGCAGCGCCACTCGGGCCCGCATTGTTGTTACGGTTGAAAGTCCTCCTCGGTTGTTCTCTGTCGTGGTCAAACAGACCTTGTTTCATTGCATTTTCGATTTGCACCCCCATCTCATGTAAATCTGCGAAAGTAGGGAAGGGGACTACAATCAATCTCTGCATCAACTTTGGGTGGAGATTGCGCACAATCATCCGGATTTGATCTTTGTCAGTGGGCCTTAAAGTCATCATTGACGCCTTTGCCCTACATCGGATTACAAAGTCCGAGAAAGTTTCCTTGGGCTCTTGCCTTGTCGTTTCAAGATCACGGGTTGTGATCTCGATCTGAGTGTTGTATGAATATTGCGCGACAAAGGCCTCAGCCATTTCATCCCAATTCCTTTTCACTTCACCTTGTAACTTTGCGTACCAGTGGGCGGCCACACCCGACAGGGTTCGGCCGAATAGTGAAAGCTTCTGTGATCGTGCTAGGCCCATTGGCCGCAAAATGTCTGCGAACAGTCGGAGATGGACCATGGGGTCGCCGGACCCGTCAAAGCGGTCGATTTGTGGCATTTTGAACCTATCGGGGAGTGTTACGGCCTCCTCGGTATATCCATCTTCGATATCCGGCATAGCCTTGACCCCTTGGGATTTCTTGAAGAGCTTCTCCAGTTTGCTCAATTTCAGAGCTGTATGATCAACCTCGACCTCGAAGGGAGAGTCCGCGTGATTGGGTGTATGGACCTTGGACAATTGTGGCGGAAGCGGGGGCGGAGCTGGCCCCGTTGGAAGGTTTGTGTCCTCTTGCAGATTCTGGATAGTCGGCACAGTATTCTGGGTGTTTGGAGGAGCGTTCTGAACAACAGGTGTCTGCTCAGGTAATGGAGCCCTCGCCGGAGGAGGAATTTGTTGTGAAGCAGATGCTGTATTCTGTTGTTGCAGTCTGGTAATCAGCTCAGCCTGCTGAGTCATAATCTCAGCTTGTTGCTTAGCGAGTTCATCCCGGCGAACGGCATCCTGTTGCATGGCCCGCATGGTTTCTTGCATTTGGCGCATCATCTCCTCAACTCCTGTTGGTGCCGTCATACTGTTTTGATTTGTCTGAACTACTGGCAGATCTGTCTCAATGGGGATCTCAATCCGACTGTCCACTGATGGGGGAAACCACTGTTCTGGTGATCTCTGTTCAGATACACTGCGCTTTTTCTGCTTCCTTCTGGTAACAGGGGGTAGAGAATGGAACACTGGCTGTCCGTCGATTAGATCCTCAGATCGATGGAGTCGACGACCTCGTGTCCAAAGTGCTTGGGGAATGCCTGCTGGTTTGGAAGCAATTGTGCTAGAACTGACCTAGCAAAAGATAAATAAAGCGAAAAGGAAATAAATAAATAGATAAACGGACAGCATAACAGCTTAAAATAAAATGCATGACACACAGTCGGGCATAACAACACACAGTTGATAAGCTGAAAACACACTGTCCTCAAACACTGATTATTATCCCTGTATCACTGTCCCCTAAAACAGAATCTGATACCCGCAGATAGCTGATTCTCAAATACTGGCTGATGCCCGTAGGCCTGATACCTATAATACTGAACTGATGCCCGCAGGCCTGATGCTGACAATACTGAACTGATGCCCGCAGGCTTGATACTCGAACTCATATACTGATCTGATGCCCGCAGGCCTGATACTGTCAATACTGAACTGATGCCCGCAGGCCTGATGCCCAAACTCATATACTGATACATGCATTCCTGTAGAGACGCACTCTAAAGCACATAACAGATAAGTGAGAGTCAAAACACCCCTATGTTGGGGTAGGGTTTCCCTGTCCTATCGTGTCAGGAGCTAGGGTTTCACTACGCAAAGAGCGGTTTCAAACAACCTACAAATGGGCACGCAACCTGTCCTAATTTGGAATGGTCACTATGGATCCGAATATGCACTAGGTCGAAAGGTCAAAGAGGGTGCCCCGGTAAAATCGGGGTTTGTGTTCCCATACTGGCAGAGCCCACAACCAGTCAGCCTTATGGACATGCCTTGACAAGACAAGCCTCCGGCAAACCGTTCAGGAATAGCAGATGGCAAACACGGTGTCCTAGGCGCACCAATGCAAATGCAATGCAAAGAATCACACAAGTGTAGTCAAAAATAGATATCACGAGTTCGAGTCAAGTTCTCTAAATCCCCAGCGGAGTCGCCAGAAACTGTAGCAAGCCCGCGGGGGACCTCGCCACAGCTCGGACTCGACTTTCGTAGTCACGGTTCTAAATCTGAACCATAGAGTCCAAATCCGGCAAATCGTTTTGAGAAAAACAGATTTTTGAAAGAAGTGCCAAACATGGACTGCTTTGCCAGATACAGAGTCGCCACCTAAATATTTTATTTTGGAAAATTTAGGAAACCCTGACTCGGTGCCAAAAGGCCACGTGTCCGTCATCACCAAAGTTGCCTCGGCTCGGGAACTTGGGTACGATTGGGGAAGGTCACTTCGTGAGCACCCCTGCTCGCCCGGTCATAGACCGGCCTCTACTAACCATGATATCAATTTTTGAAAACTTTGTGTGTCCTTATTCCGGTTATTAGCCTAGGTTACTATGTGATGCGCACAGCATACAAGTATAGACTGGATCGTCTGAATTGGAACAAAACATTTCATGTTTACTTTTGAAAATGGTTTGCTACCCGCAGGTAGGCTTGAAACATTTGATGATTTATTCCAATTCAGATAACCCAACCTTCACCCACAGGCATTCAGGCAGTTATATCAGATAAGCACATAGCCTCATGGTAAGCATGCTATTCATGGCAGCACTCACACGCATGCAAGGATGCTAAAGCATAAAGCTTACCGAGTACTCCAAGCCAAAATAGAAACTCATTAGAAATCATGCATGAATCCTAAGTATACAGAAATGCCTAATGCAACACATGCAAAATGCAACTATAGCAGGCTCGGCTATTCTAAACATGGCATATGGAATGTTACAACTATCATGTATTCAACTTGGAATTTGAAAATACGATGCAGTTAGTATGATGCGCCGAGCCCGGTGCATGCAATACAGATGAATGAAATGTAAACATGCTGTCATACTGTATGCTAATTGAAATATGCCCTAATGTAACCATCATAAGCGGGTAAATAAAAGGGAGAAAGACGTGGGGTTGGAAGACATACATCACACACACGCACACTTATTACAGTTGTGCCCTCACTCGGAGGGTCCGAATAAATATACAGTCCCAAATAAAAGAATATTACAGTCCAAATATTACAGTCCGAATAATATACAAATTCCTAATTAATTAAAAAATTAACTAAGAAAGTAAATAAAACTGGCATGCAAGCCAGGGACTGCCTTGCTTCTGAAGGATGATGCATGTCCGGCTGCTTTGCGCGGAAATCCACCGGGATGCCCCGATTAGCCTCTGTTTTACAATTATTCTTGAAAAGCGTGCCAAGTCCCGGAAAGTTGCTGATTCCTGATTTTGCTACAACAGAGAGCAGGAAAGGGGCATAGCAGTGTATTTTCACAAATATATGCATGTCTCGATCCTCGTGCCACCAATCACGCATACCGAGGCATGATGGCCGAGGAGTCAAATTGCACAACTCAATGTAGGATGAATGCACATGAAAACACAGCTAAAACCTAACTCCATCATGGATAATCCGGAGTGTTGGTGACTGGGAATTGAGACACATCCCGTCACTCGGAGTACGAAATGTACCTCGTTTCCCGTGCCCGGGCTAACTCCTATTCCGAACACGACGCAATAATGCATGACATGCATGAAATGCAACTAAGATACAATTCTAACATACACAATGCTATGGAATGACATGCCTCGAAATGCGTGCACACGGGCACGCAAACCGAGGAAATGCATGAATGCGATCTAAGATGCAACATAGTATGCACAATGCTATGAAAATGAGATGCCTCGAAATGCGTGCACACGGGCACGCAAACCGAGAAAATGACAGAATGCAATCTAAGATACAACCTAGTATGCACTATGCTATGAAAATGAGATGCCTCGAAATGCGTGCACACAGGCACGCAAACCGAGAAAATGACAGAATGCAATCTAAGATACAACCTAGTATGCACTATGCTATGAAAATGAGATACCTCGAAATGCGTGCACACGGGCACGCAAACCGAGAAAATGACAGAATGCAATCTAAGATACAACCTAGTATGCACTATGCTATGAAAATGAGATGCCTCGAAATGCGTGCACACGGGCACGCAAACCGAGAAAATGACAGAATGCAATCTAAGTGACTAAAATGGCATGGAAAATGTAACATGGACTTATACTAACATGAGAGAGCCTCAGCCACACTCACATAAGAAGCCGATAGATGAAAATGAAGTGCCTCGAAGTGCGTGCCCAAACCGAGGCAATGGCATATGCGATGCAATGACATGAAAATGTGATATGGGCTTATACCAACATGAGTGAGCCTCAGCCACACTCACATAGGATGCCGGCGGATAAAAATGAAGTGCCTCGAAATGCGTGCACACGGGCACGCAAACCGAGGCAATGGCAGAATGCGACGTAATGACATAGAAAATGTGATATGGACATGTAATGCAAAGACAGAAGCTAGGCAGTCCCAAAAAAGGCACTTTCACAGTTATAAACATGGCCAAACAGCAAGCATAGGTAGGGCAAAAATGGCATGCAAGAATAGGGGCCAAAAGAGGGGTAATGAAGCAAGTGATATAAGCAAAATCCAAACTAAAAAATTTCCTTCTACAACATTGAAGAGGGATCAAAAATATGAATATTTACAGTATATGGAAAACCTCAAATCAATATACAAACATGCTAAAAAAAAGGCACAAGATTGAGGCTCAAAAGGTGCTATAACATGAAGTATACAAAATAATCACCAAACAGCCAAAGACCCTTAATAAAACATGTAAAATGGGCCAAAATAGGACTATTTCCAGAACTGTAAAATGGCCAAAAACAAAAGCATGATAGGCTAACTAAACATGCAAAAATGGGGAATAAAAGAGAGATATAACATGAAGTGGCATATGGAGGTCCCAAACCATGAAAGGACCTAAATGAAACATGAAGAATGGACCAAAATAAGCACTTTTTCAGAACTGTAAAATGGCCAAAAACAAAAGCATGGTAGGCTGCCATTGCATGCAAAAATGGGACGAAAAGGGGAGTATAAAGGTAAGTATAACATGGAAGTCCTAAATGGTGTTGAGCCCTTCTTCAATGTTGAAGAGGGGCTCAAAATAAGCCTAATATCAGTTCACAACATGCTCAAAAACAGATTACTCATGGGCCAAAAATAGCATGCAAGATTATGACATATAAGAGGATCAATGAAGCAAGTATATCATGGAGGGCTCAAACAGGGTTGAGCCCTTAATGAAAAGTGAAAATGAGCTCAAAATATGGCCCCTTTCAGTTAGGGCCGGAGCTTGAAACAAAAATCATATAGGGCTTACAAATGGATCAAGAAAAAGGGTCAAAAGAGGAGAAGTGTCACTTACCCTTGAAGATCAAAGCTTTTGTTGCTTCTTGGATCAATTTGCAGCTCCTTTAGCCTTTGAGAAGCCTTCCTTGTTGCTGGAAATGAAGTGGTGATGGTAGAGCTTGGTGGTGTAGAAGAAATGGTGATTAAGGACTTGGAAGTTTTCAAGGAAATGAGAGGTATAGAAAGGGATTTGTGTATGGAAGCTTGAAGAACAATTTTCCTAACCCTTAATTGTGATGCCATCAGCTGGTTATAAGGGCCAAAAAGGGGGTGTAAAGGTGGGGGAAAAGGAGGGCAACTTTCCCCCACAAAATATCCCCCGGACAAAGATATTTTCTGGGGGATAAAGCCCTCCAGCTGTAAAGTGAACAGTGCAAGGATCTCGGCCGGCCAGTTACTTTTGCTGCAGGTGGCCGGCCGGCCACACCCCCTAGTTGGCCGGCTAGGGGTCAAAAGGGTCAATCTGATTTAGTGGCCGGCCACCAACTTGTGGTGTCCTCCTATGTGTGTACAACACAACCCTGTGGTTAAAAGTCCAAGAAAGTGGGTCCAAGGGGTTCAACATTAGCTCCGAAAGAGGGGTTCAAAAGGGTCAGGTGGAATTACTGGCCGGCCACCAACTTTTAGGGTCCTCTCATGTGTGTACATCACAAATATGTGGTTCAAAGTTCAAGAATGTGGGCCCAAGGTGTTCAACATTAGCTCGGAAGGAGGGGGTCAAAATGGTCAAGTAACATTAATGGCCGGCCACCAACTTTTAGGGTCCTCCCATGTGTGTACATCCCAAATATGTGGTTCAAAGTTCAAGAATGTGGGCCCAAGGTGTTTAACATTAGCCCGGAAGTGTGAAAAATGGGCGCCGGAGGGCGTCGGAGGATGTATAACTGGTTGCTGCAACAATTAATGGCTCTCACCCTTCAGTGACCTCCCCGGTGATAAAACAGAGGTACCTGCCAAAAATGAACGAAAACCGATGCAAAACGAATGTTCGGGGGCCAAAACACGCAGTTCGAGGTCCCGAAAATGGGCTGTTAAGCACCGAAAGTGGCATTCGACCACGAAGTGGGTTTCTCAGACCCTAGTGTCCCTCAAAAGGGAGAAAATAGGAAGTATACCAAAAACCGGAGCAATAGGAGATGGTTAAGCGGTCCCGAACCGAGGCACACGGCCTGACGGCTCCGAAAACCGGAAACCGGACTCCGAAATGGGAAAAATGGCCTACGGCCACCAAATGTAGCCTACGGACATTGAGAGATGGTCTACGGGACCTCTCCCTTCCCTCAGGAAAAGAAACAAAGAAAACCGAGCCTGGTTCGCAAACCGAGGCAAAGTACAAAAAAGGGTTCGGAAGTCCGGAGGCAGGGCCCACGGCCGTGACTCTGAAACTTCTAAACAAGCGCATTATGCAACATCACCAAGCGCTCAATCGGTGACGTCTGAGTCTTAAGGTCGGTAAAAAATGGGGTGTCTACAGTCTCCCTTCTTATAGAAATTCAATTCCTAAGCTTGTTGAACAAGCTAAGGACTTGAACCAATCCCTCCATACACATGTATGGAGAATGAAATCTGTCCTCACCAGCTATCATAGCTGGCACAAAAATATATGGAAAAGCAGGTGGAAAGGTCTCGGTCAAAAGATATGGCCGATCGACCAAAAAGAGTGCCGATCGGCCAAAAAGAGTGCCGATCGGCCATCATCTATGGCCGATAACAAGAAAACATGGCTGATGGCACAAGGCCTTAGCCGATGGGTTGTAGGGATGGCCAACAAGCCACCCTCTTCCCTTAGAAGGGAGAAGATTTTCCTTTTCACAGTTTTTCCAAGCGCTGGATGAATTCCACGAGGCAACGTGTTCCCGAATTTGAAATCTTCCTCGAACTGCAGTTGCAAGATAATGATGCCGAGGAAAAGGTTGAACCAAGTGCTGAAGCTGAACAGAGCATGGAAAATGACTCAGACAACAACGAGCATGGAGTAGGGGCAACACTGGCTTGTCTCCTTACTGTTCCCCCGGCTGATTCAGAGAACTTGGGGGATAAACTTGATTAATCGAGAGGAGGAGAGGTTTGTTAAACCTTTCGCTGATGAAAACATTGATGTGAATGTGGGTACTGAGAAGGCTCCGTATTTGGTCCAGATCGGGTCCACGTTGTCTTCGGAGGAGTGCGAGAGCTTAGTCGCTTTGTTAAAAGATTTCAAAGATGTTTTTGCGTGGTCCTACGAAGAGATGCCTGGAATCGATCCTGAGAATGTATAACATCGGATCCCACTTGATCCCTAGGCCCAACCCGTCAACCAGAAGTTACGTAGAGTCCATCCGGATTTGACGTTGAAAATCAAGGAAGAGGTCACCAAGTAGATCGAGGCAGGATTCTTGTTAGTTTGAATATCTGACTTGTTTAGCCAACATCGTCCCAATGCTAAAAAAGGACAGTAGAATCCGAGTATGTGTAGACTTCCAGAATTTGAATAGAGCCAGTCCGAAGGATGACTTTCCTCTGCCGCACATCGATGAGCTAGTGGACTTCACTACAGGCCATGCATTGCTATGCTTTATGGATGGGTTTTTCGAGTACAACCGGATTCTGATTATTCCCGAGAATAGAGAGAAAATTGCATTTAGTATGTCATAGGGTACCTAATGCTATCGAGTTATGCTGTTTGGGCTGAAGAATGCCGGGGCTACCTATCAGAGGGCTGCGACCACCATTCTGCATGACATGATCCACAAAGAGGTTGAGGTGTACGCGGATGACATGATTGTCAAGTTCAAAGAAAGAGAGGGCCACTACACCGCCTTGGAGAAATTCTTTTAACGGATAAGAGAATACAGGTTGAGGTTGAATCCGTAGAAATATACTTTCGGTGTGACAACAGGAAAAATGATGGGCTTTTTGATCACACAGATGGGCATCGAAGTAGATCCTTCCATGATCACGACCATCCTAGAAATTCCACCAGTAACTGCTGAAAAGGAGGTGCGAGGCTTTCTGGGTAAAGTGCAATTCATAAGACGGTTTATTTCCAAATTAACCTTGACTTGTGAACCACTTTTTGGTCTTCTGAAGAAAGGGAAGAAGTTCTGATGGGACAATTGATGTCAATTTGCCTTTGAGCAGATTAAGCAGTATCTACAAAATCCGCTTGTGTTATCACCGCCAGAGCCGGAGAAGCCTTTGATTCTGTATCTGGCAGTAATAGACACGACAATGAGATGTATGCTTGCTCAAGAAACCGAAGATTGGGTGGAGAAAGCCATCTATTACTTGCGCAAGAAAATGCTGGATTATGAGACCCGTTATACTCCGTTGGAGAAAACTTGCCTACCCTTGGCATGGGCTACCAGGAAGTTGAGCCACTACTTGTTAGCTCACTCTGTGATCCTGGTTTCAAGCTTAGTTCCCATCAAATATCTCTTTGAGAAACCAGCGCTTACGGGTAGGCTAGCCCGTGGTTGCTTCTCGTCTCTGAATTTGATCTCAAGTATGTCATCCAGAAGTCGGTCAGGGGAAGAGTTGTAGCTGAGTTCCTAGTAGTTCATCCAGCAAAAAGGGATAAAACGGTGGAATACTTGTTCCCAGATGAAGCCATTCTGCAAGTTGAGGAAGAGACTTGGACGATGCACTTTGCTAGAGCGTCCAATCAGTACGGTTATGGGATAGGTGTGTTGTTGATAGCACCCGACGACTCCCATATACCTTTAGCCTTCAAACTCTGGTTCAAGGTGTCCAATAATGAAGCATAATATGAAGTGTGTATCGCTGGTTTAGAAGCCGCCCTGGAACTAGGGGCAAAAAGATTGGATATTATCAGGGACTCGAAGTTAGTTGTTTCTCTAGCAAATGGAGATTGGAAAGTCAAAGAAGAAAAGATGAAGGTTTATCACCAGACCCTGGACGTTCTGATTTGTAGGTTTGAAATGCTGACTTTCACGCATCTATTGAGAGAGAACAATAGGTTCGCTGATGCTTTAGCAACTCTATCATTCGTGGTAGACATCCCATTTGGAGTTTGGATGCGTCTGATTATCATTGAGCAAAAATACATGCCGACCTATGAAACTATCGCCGCAATAGATGAAGCACAAGACAAAAATCCTTGGTACTACGATATTTAGAACTTCTTGGAAAATGAGATTTATCCACCAGGGGCAAATGCCAAGGATAAAAGGAGAATACGGTGAATGGCAGTCCAATTTATCATCTACTGAGGTAAATTGTATAAGAGAGGTCATTTGGGAATGCACAAGTTGTGTGTCAAAGAAGAGAAATCAAAGCGCCTGATGGAGGCCATTTATGGAGGAGAGTGCGGAGCGCACATGAACGGAGTAATGCTAGCCCCAAAGATTCTCAGGCAAGGTTACTACTAGTCCACTATGGAGAAGGATTGTATTGGTTTTGTTCGGTGATGCCGCAAATGCCAAATTCATGCCAATCGCATGAACATCCCATCATCAAAACTGTACAACATGACTTCGCCATGGCCTTTCTCAGTCTAGGGAATTGACGTTATCGGTGCAGTCACGCCAAAAGGGTCGAATGGACATGAATATATCTTGGTGGCAATTGATTACTGTACAAAGTGGGTGGAAGCTCAGTCCTATGCAGTGCTGAAAGCATCGCGTGTGGCTAAGTTCATCAGAAACAATATTATTTGCCGATATGGAGTCCTAAACGAGATCATATAAGATAATGGCTCCCATTTCAAGAAAGAGGTGATAGGCTTGTTGGAGAAATACAATCTGGCTTTTCATAAGTCATCTACATATAGGCCATAAACCAATGGAGCCGTTGAAACTGCTAACAAGAACACCAAGAATATCTTGCAGAAGATGGTTGAGACCTACATGGACTGGCCAGATAAATTACCGTTCGCACTCCGGGGCTATAGAACTTCAATCCAGACATCTACATGGGCAACTCCTTATTCTCTTGTCTACGTGATGGACGTTGTTTTGCCAATTGAAATAGAAGTCCCGTTGCTGCGAGTTATGGCTGAGTGTCACATAGTAGAGGTAGACTAGCAACAGAGCATATTTGAGGAGTTGATACTGTTTGATGAGAGAAGGCTGAAAGCATTGTATCACATTCAAGGCTACCAGTGCAGAATTGCTAGGGCTTTTAACAAGAAAGTTAAGTGCCGAAATCTCAAAGAGGGGGACATGGTGCTGAAAGACAATCGAGCTCCCATTCATAACCCTAGGGGCAAGTTCAGACCCATTTGGATTGGTCCTTATATCATCAAAGCTACTTGGTCGGGTGGGGCTATGAATCTCATGGACTTAGATGGCTTGGAATTTTCAGAACTGATCAACATTGACAAGTTGAAGAAATACTATCCCTGAGAGGCTTGCTAGGTCGAAAACCCGAAAGGGTGACCTAGACAAAAGTTAGAGCATGAAAAATTAGAAATAAAGAAAAACTAAGTTCGCAAGATTGAAAACCCTAAAGGGATGACTTTGGCAAAAGTTAGAGTGCAAGATGAGAGAGTTAATATTCGAGTAAACCTTAACCGAACTATGTAAGGCCTGATTCCAATCTTTGGGATATGTACGCAACTTCATCCTGAAGTTCTGCCATAATCACCTCCATCTCAACTATCTTGTCCATGTGGTTGATCAGGTCATCCTTGTCTGTTCTTTACTTGAGAGTTTGGTTGTTATTTTCATTCTGGGAAGAAGAGCTGGTTACAATGCAAAGCAGTGGGGTTCAATCAAGGGGCAGTTATGATCTTTTGATTCGGGGTCGTACATCTTGAGGATTGATTCTTTGCGTGTCAGGTGGTGATCCTTTTCAAAAATGGTTTCGAAAAGTTTCGATAAAAGTTGATTTTGGTCAAAATTTTACCTTTTACAACTTAGACCATTTTTGGACCCATAAGAAAAAAATTTAGTACTCACAACTTTAATTTCATTGATTTCAACATAAAGTTCTCCAACTCCCTAATACAAATCAAAGTTTCTTTTATTACATTGAAAAAACTTGAAAAGAAAGGTCAAAGCAATAAACTAGGGGCATAGATGGGTCAGCTGCTCCTGCGTCCCCTGCTCGTGCTTGTGGAAGCTTCTGAAGCTAAAGCGGGCCCTATTTGTGCCTCATCCTCGAGCCGAGCCAAGCATTCGCTAGAATAGAAAGGGCATAACTAAAACTAAGGGCAGGGGCCAGAAGCTCTCTCATCCTCCAAGAAGTGAGGTACCTAGCCAAGTATGAACCACAGATGGGGAATGTAATCGGGTACTCTACCCCCTTCTCTGGGTGAGTTTGATCATGCCCAAACTACCGTATGAATTGGAAAGGAAAATAGAACACACAATGTGTGAGGCCGATCAACTATATGCCAGGCTGCTGAGCTATGCCGCAACTCATCTCGGTCAAATTAGGCTAGCGGCAATGCCAAGCTATGTCAGTAGTAGACCTGTTGCACATCCAGTCGCACCACTTCCCCTCGTTGGAGAAATCCACTAGTCGGTGGTGGAAGAAATAACCTCGAGCTGAATACTCAGGGCAAGTGTCCACTACCTTCAGCTTATCCATAAGCCACACTTGGGAAGGGATGAAAGAAAAGAGAGATTAAAGAATAGAGAGATGTATGTTGAGAGAAAAGTAAGAAAAGGGCTTTGAGAGAAAAATAGAGCATGAATGCCGAGTGATGTGAGAAACACATATGAGAAACGATGGGAAACAATACCTGAAGAAGTAGTGGGCCCCCTGCGAATTTGGTAGTCTCTTGCCGATGAAAGGCTTCTAAGCCCATCAAGGTCTCGGCCAGCGTCAAACTAATGCAACTCTTACCTTCTTTCAAACCTTAGGCCACTTCGATCAAACGAATGCAGGATCCGTTGAAACTAGGGGCAAGAAGGAAATATGCAAGCATGCATAAGCAGAGGGCATGTTGCCGAAAACCCCGCTAGAGAAGGTCTCCTCTGTCACTGATGTTGGAAAATTAGTGAATCACGCTGGTGTAGACTGCCTAGAACTCTGCTCTGTGTGCGAGAGAGCGAATCGTTTGTTCTTAGCTACTACAGTCCGGACTCGTGTCACGATTCTGAATCTAATCTCACAAAGTGCAATGTAAGACTGATAAATCACCAAAGAGTCCAAATCTGGCAAATCGTTTCGAAAAATTGATTTTAATAAAAAAACACCAAACATGGACTGCTTTGCCAGATTTCAGAGTCGCCACCTAAATGTTTTATTTTTGGAAAATTTAGGAAACCCTGACACGTGCCTAAGGCCACGTGTCCGTCATCACCAAAGTTGCCTCAGCTCGAGAACTTGGGTACGAGAGGGGAAGGTCCTGAATTGAGCACCCCTGCCAGCCAGATCAAAGGATCGGCCTCTACTAACATGATATGTTGTTTTTGAAAACACATGTGTTCTTATTCCAGTTATTAATCTAGCTTACTATGTGATGCACACAACATACAAGTATAGACTCAATCACGCAGATTGGAACAAAACAACTCATGTTTGTTTTCGAAAATGGTTTTGAAAGTGCTACTCGCAAGTAGGCTAAGTCGCGGATTTTGCCACCCTTAAGTGGGCTTAGAAAAACATGGTGATTTGCCACTCTCAAGTGGGCTTAAAAAACTCGCATTTTGATGAATTGTTCCAATTCAAGCAATGGAGCCTTCATCCATTGGCATTCATGCTGTTTATCAGTTAAGAAAATAGCCTCATGGCAAGCATGCTATACATGGCAACACACACATCTCATGCTGGGATGCTAAAGCATAAACACTCACAGTGTACTCCGAGCCAAAGAAAGAAGCTAATTAGAAATCAATGCATGAATGCTAATTATGTCAACAATGCCTAATGCAACACATGCAAAATGCAACTAAGATAGGCTCGGCTATTCTACGATGGCATGTGAATGCAACTAGATAACATGTATTTAAATTGTTATTGAAATACAATGCAGTTTGTATGATGCGCCGAGCCTGGTGCATGCAAGACAAATGAATGAATGCAAAGATGCGAAGCATAAGTATGCTAATTGAAACATGCCTTAAAACTAACCACTGAAAGCCGGTAAGTAAAAGGGAGAAAGAAATGGGGGTTGGAAGACATGCATCACACAAACGCACGCTTATTACAACAGTGTGCCCTCTCGACGGAGGGTCTGAATGAATTTAGCTAACTAGCTACGCTAATTAAACTAATTATTACAGAACAACTAATTAACTAACTTGGATAATTAATTATTACAAAACTTTAACTAATTAATCAAATTAATTAAATTACAAAACCAACTAAGTAAGAAACTAAATAGGCTACCACAACTCTGCCTCAGAATGATGAATGATGCATGCTCGGTCACGTCCTCTTGGAAATCCACCACTGTGCCTCGTGTTGCCTCTATTTCCACTATTCTGTACTTCTGAAAATTGTACCAACTTCAAAGGAGCTTCTGATCCACCTTAGAAGCATGTTGAGGGGTGGTCAGCCAAGAGGAGTGGCCATAGGCCGAAGTTTATGGCTATCGGCCAATTTGATAGCCGATCGGTAGACTTTGATGGTCGGTCGGCAGATCTGATGGCCGATCGGCCACTGCTTCCTGCAAATTCTTCCTTTCGCTGCAACAGAGCACTAACAGAGGCATGGCAGCGTATTTGCAAGAAAATGTGTGTGCAACCACAATCCTTCTCATGCCTAAAGCTCAAAGGGGTGTAGTGCTGGACTCTTGAGCCACCAATCACGCATCTGAATGCATGATGGCCAAAGAGGCCGAGTTGCACAAATCAATGTGAAATGAATGCACAAAAATAGATAAATGCCTTAACCTCTATCATGCACGATCAAGAGGGTCAGGGACTGAGAATTGAGGCACGTTTCATCACTTCCAATATGAAACGTCCCTCGTTTTTCGTGTTTGGATTGACACCCTTTCCAAACATAATGCAATGCAAGGCATGCACACACAATGCAATGCAACAAGCATGCAAAAATCATGCAACGCAACAATATGCAATGCAACATGAGCAATTTATCAAAGCTAATGGCATTCAAACTCTACTGAATGCAACCTAAGCATGCGAACAACAATGCAAACAACAAGCATGCAAACAACATGCAAGATGGACTTAAACCGGATATGGACAGACCTCAATCATGTCCAAAACAGTGGCCATAACACCAAAACTAAGGCACCAAAAGGGCAAGAGATGCATGCACATGCATTGGCTCATCAACTAGGCCTAAGAGCACAACCCTCAAACACAGTGAAGAAGTGATAAACATGGAAGTGTGACAACACTACATGCTCTCAAATTAGGTATGGAATGATGCCAAATCACTCAAACAATACAAGCATAGCATGCTAGGGTCCTTAAAGCATAAAAGCTAGTAAAGAAGACTATATAAGGGACATGCAATACATGGCACAAATGAATGAACCAAACATGGACAGACCTCAAATAGGTCAAGACAATGACCAAAACATGATATGATGGGGGCCCAAATGTCTAAGCATTCATGCGTACACACTGGGCCATAAGCAAGGCAACAATGCACAACCCTTAGAGGCACTCAAAGGGTGAAAGAAATGGGAACATAACAATGCTATATGCTTTGAAATAACATGTTATATAATGCCAAACCATGTACATGATATAAATGAAACATGCTATGGTACCCAAAGCTTGAAGCTATCAAGGCCAATTGCACTACAGCTATGCAATACATGAAGCATATGACAAATACAACCCAAAATAGTCCTAGAGCATGTCAAAATGATGCTAAAACATGTATGGAAGGAAGCCAAAATAAGCTAGCATGGTGAGCATGGAGCATGAAATATGCAAGGCCAAAATGGAGGATTACACTACACCTACTAAGACCAAGCATGAGATGGCTTCGCCAACAAAAATTAGTGTTATATCATAGCAAAATAACCCCAAAAACACACTGAAATGATAGCTCGCAAGCTTAGTCATGAAGACATACACAATGGCTCATGTTTAAGGCATAAAGAACCAACCTTCCAATGCATGGAAAGAGTGACACATGCAAGTGTATGACCACACTACATGTACTGAAATCACATTTCAAATGATGCCAAATCATGAAAATAGTCCAAGCAATGCATGCTAATGGACTCAATACGCAAAGCTAGTGAGCAAGATAGAACCATGGCTATACAAAACAATGCATGCATGGACAAAACAACACAAATAAGAGTTTAAGCATGCTAAAACATGGACAAAAGCTTCTTAGAGTTGAGCCTAAAGCATGCTAGAATTATGATCAAAAGCATGATACACATTAGGCTAGTGAATGGAATTGCACTACAAGTGCATGGAGCATGCAAGATGCTAAGAAACAAACCCAAAATGGAGTTATGGCATGCTAAAACAACACCAGAAACCTACTAAGATGGACTCAAAACATGCTAGAAAGAGATGCTACCTTATGAAGCACACAAAGCTAGTTTGTAAGGATTACACTACAAGTGTAAAATCCATGCAAGGGGTGACAAAACCAAATAAAAACAGTGGTATCCCATGTCAAAATAACCCCAAATACATGCTAAGATGGAGTCAACATAAGCTTAACAAACATGCCCAAACATGAGGCAAATGAAGCAACCATCCAAAAACACAAGGAGAGGGGATGACCCTCTCCTATTTAAGACCTCAAAATACAAGTTTTACCACTAAAAATCCACTGGATTTTAGTGGTTAAAAGGCTAAGAGAAAGTGATCTCAAAGGCCTAAAGTGATGGTGTAAAACAAAGCCAAACAAGGCAGAAGAGGGCGTAGACCACCCCCAACACAAAAGAGACTTGAAACAAACATTACAAGAATGCAAAATCAGAACTTTTTACAGCAGAAAGTTAGGCCTAAAACAACATGCAAGTAGAGCCAAAGGCTTAATAAAAAACAAGGGATTAAGAGGTTAGAAGCTCACCCTTGTAGAACAACTTTAGAGCAATAACTCCAGCAACTTTCTGAGCTAAAAACCAAACTTTGAGTTCAAACAAAACCCTCAAGTACCTCAGCAATAAGAGTACGGTGTTTCACTAGGTGTTTGTGTGCAAAAGTGTGAAGAAAAGTCACTTTCAAGCACAAACAAGCAAAAATATGGAGAGAGCGGAAGAAATATAGAGAGAGTGATATATATCTTGTATATCAAATTTCAGAACCTCTGGAAAAGGAGAGGGCCTCCCTTCTTATAGAAAATCAAGTCCCAAGCTTGCTCAACAAGCTTGGAGCTTATTAAAATCCATTCATACATGTGTATGGAGGATACACCAAGTGACCAACAACTGGCACCAGGAGGAAGAAAAATATCTGCAAAAGCAGAAAAAGGGGTCTCGGCCAAAAAAATGGCCAATCGACCAAAAAGAGTGCCCACTGGCCAAGACTTATAGCCGATGGCAAGAAGGAGAGGCCGATAGGCACAGGACCTGGCTGATGGGTTGTGGGGCTGGCCAACAAGCCACTCCCTTCCTTCAGAAACAAAACCACAAGCTCTTGGTCCACAACCAAGCACAAAACTGACAAGTTGAGAGGCTCCAAGGCAAGGCGCATGGCCGAGACCTTCAGAAACTCAAAATGAACACGAGCATGGATGATCATCGAGTGTTCATACGATGACGTCCAAGTCTCAAGGACAGTAAAAAATGGGGTGTCTACAGCTGGGTATATCTAGCTCTCTGTTGATAGCCAAAGATCGAGCCTCGTGCAAAGTGAGCCCACACATCTGTCCCAAAGCTTGGGCGTGGCCAAAATGAGGCTGAGGCATGATTTTCTCACACGCCAGGATTCCAATAGTGCCCGAAATTCTTTAATTGTCGGGCATATTTCTTGATCCTCAAAGCAAAAGACACGTGTAATTGGGTTCCAGCATCGAGCCACGACATGGAAGAACGAAAAGCAAAGAGGAGTTTGGTTCAACATAAAAAGTGCATTTTTGTCAAAACCCTAGAAATTTACCTTTCCCGTGCTGTCTAAAGCAGCTATCCAATCCGCGAGTTTTTCAGCAAAAAATGGCTTCGTTTGTGGGAAAAATTACAGCTAAAATGAGGTTATGGAGAAGAAATCACGAAGCTGAACCTTTTGTATAAGATAAGGCTGTGAGTGGAAGCCAGCGGTCAACAATCTGGAGGTTGCTCACACTGGTAACGGCAGGCCACCTCTTGTGGCCGGCAGGCCACCCTCTTTGGCCGGCAATCTCCTTCCTTGGCCGACAGCCTTCTTTTCTGCCCTGCTATCCACCTGTGTGCTGGGCAGTGATGAAAACTTGTGTTTTGTCTTGATCTTTGAGTATTTTAAGGTCATGTTTTGAGCCTTTTTGGTTTTTAGCAAAGTTTGTTTATTTGTATTTGAGTTGTTTTTGCTTTGTTAATCGAGTTATATTTTTGTATTTTAGTTTCGGTTTTGGTTGGCTCATTACCCGATTAAGAACGTCATGCCAATACAGGTGTTCAATTTTTCATTTGCAAATTCAATTACATGTCCATTTCATGCAAACATGGTGCTCATGATGCAAAAATAACAATAACTTTTATGAAAACTGTGAGGTTTTTTTTCGATCATGTTTATACAAAAGAAGAGTACAAGTTTCAAAAGCAAAATAAAACCTGTCTGAAGCTATACATGTGCTAATGTTACTAAACAAAAGAAACTAAGAAAAAAATTACAAAAAAATCAGCGCCATTCGCCTCAGGCCCGAGAGGCCCTCTTCCTCGGAAGGGAGGACTTTGAGGCACTATCTCCATCAGCATCTTTGTCAGAGTTAGTCTCTGAACCCGAGCCAGTATCATCTCCACTCTCTGCCTCAGAGTCTTCCTCGGCGTCAGCTACGCTCTCTGTTCCCGAGCCAGCATCATCATCATCTCCACTCTCGGATAACTTAGAATGCCGACTCACTGCCTTCTCAGAGTCACTAGTCTCAGCATTGTCATCACTCAAGATGGGTTCTGAGTGGCTACTCTGGCCACGGGTGCCCCTATCTCTGCCTTAGCCGCGTCTTGCATCTCGGCCACGAGCTGGGGCCTATATCCCTCTCCTCACTGCTGCTGGAGGAGGTGTTGCTACTGTTGCTGCCGGTGCTAGTGCAGATGGAATCTAGAAAAGACAGTTGTCAACATATCAACTATAGTGTGTGTATCAGATACAGTATGAGTATAGTGTGCCAATGTAGTGTATCAGTACAGTTTGGGAAAGACTGCGCGAGTGTATCAGTGGAAATATGATAGCATGAAGTGCAAATAGAGTTAGTAATGAATTGAAGTAAATTACCTAGATACCATAGAGACTAAGCAGCGTCTCCCTCCTCTGCACCATCCCCATCAGAGAAGCTATTAACTCGAGAGTGCTCTCGATATACTCTATAGATGCCTGCAAATACATTTAGGTGATCAATGTCTGCGATGAACATATCTGAAATGTAATGTGGGGTGCAAATGGTAAAGTGTGGTCCGTACATGGAATGAGCCTCAAACTCTGACAAGCTCTTGTCCAGCCTCTGCTGGCTCAATCGGGATCTGATAAGCAGTCCTAATAGGCCTCCAACATGTGAGCATAGTGGGAAGCTCTGGCCAGCGAATGGTCTCCTCAATAGAGGAAGCCCCTCTAGCATAGGCCCTAGTCGCCCGAACCGCCTCGCCTGTCGCAGGAGCCCCTGCCCCCTCGCCTCTGTGAACGCCGATTAGAGGTGGCATGAAGTGGGTTTGAATAAAGGTCATGTAGTCGCCCTCGTCTCTAAAGAAATCAACGTCCAAACCCACCATAAACTATGTTACTGCGTTAATAGATAGGCTATCCGTTGACCTCATGGACTTTTGGAGGTGGCATCGAAATGATCAGGTCCGGCAAGCCCACAGTTTGACAAACGAATCTCTCACTCAAGAACCAGGCCCAGTAGACTAGGCCCTCCAACAGAATCCGAAAGCGTGATGCGCCCTACGCTCCCGCATAATAGTCCCCCACCCCGACCGACATCATGGCCCAGGGCTGCCACGCGATCTGTAAACCGAGAGTGCATAGATTGTTAGTTGCCGTCAGCTGCTACAGTATGAATTAGAATAGTTGTAAAGCAAAAATGACTATGTTTCGGGTTACCTCATGGGCCGCCACACTATCGAAGTATGACAGAAGAATGTAAAGGCCTTGCGAGTCTGGCGCTGACATCGGTCATCATACCGTCTCAAGTAGGGAACCATTGGGGGGAGCTCCTCCATGGGCTCTGGAGCGAGGGCTAGAAAATATGCATAAACCCATAGCTACAAGGAAAGTGCGGTGATATGCGATCAACAGAGCATGAACAGATATAGAAAGTGCAAAGCAGAAAGCATAGGGTAGGAATAGATACGGAAAGTGCAAAGTAGAAATGACAAGTGTTGAACAGATATAAAGCAGGAAATGTGAAGTAGAAAATGTAAAGTGCAAACAAGAAACTAAAATGCATACCTCCCAGGCTCGCCAGTTGCCTTCGATCCACTCTCCCCTCATGCGGGAGATAGAGCTCATATAGCCGTATAAGGTGGCGAGGTCAGCTTCGCCCCAGTCATAGAAGCATACTCGGGGAAGGGTCACCAGGGCACTTAACAGATATAAGCCCACGGTGTTTCACATGTTCAAAAACAAGGTGGTACCGAGGGCAAACATCAGGAAGCCCCTGGCATACTGCTCCATCTCCTCTAGCGTCTTGGGCTCGCTCCCTCGGAACTGCTCAGCAAACCAACTGTACCTCACCATTACTGGCTGGCACAGAGGTTGGGGCGCTCCCAACAGCTTGATCTAGGTCGCTTCCCACTCTCCTATGTCGGTGTCAAAAGGGATCGGATATACCCCCACTCCTAAGCTTGTGATCATGGCAAAGTTGTAAGTAGTCATCGTTATCTCCTCGGTAGTAGAGAAGTGGAAGGAGTTGGTGGTGTCCCACCACCTCTCCACAAGCGCTCTTAGAAGAGGACGACTGGCAATGGCCCGTGTCAGGCTAGAGCATAAAAGGCTTAAGACGGTCTCATCAACAATGTCATGGACTCCAGCATGGAGCTTGTCATACCAATCCCTCGCTGTCATAGCTTTGTACCCCCTATAGGCACGGGACTTTCCCTTTGGCAAAGAACAAATGAATCAGATGAAAGGTAGTGCTGAAAGTGCAGTCAGATGAAAGGCAATGCAAGAAATACAGTTAAAGGAAAGATAGGAATGCATGAAAATAGAGTTCATACCTCGGTAGTGCTCGATGAAAGGTGGGAAGGCACCTCCCTCAGCAGGAGGTCCTCTAGTACACCGCGAGCAAAGTCGCTGAAGCGCCTAATGCCTCCGGGTGGCAATATGTGCATGCAGGGATGATACCTCACTGGATCAAAAGGTCGTACTCTCAATAGTAGCGGCTCTGGCTCAAACTCGAGTTCAAACTCCACCTCGAGGTCGGCCTTAATGCCCTCAGCTGCCTCACTAGCCTTGGCAACTACTGGCTCCTCTACCTCAGTAACGGGTGGGAATACAGGTGGAACCTCTGGAGGAGCCCCGTCGTGTGGAATATTATTTGTCATCTGAAAAATGGATGAAAAGTGAAGAAAAATGGAGAAAAGAGGGTAAACTTGGAAAAAGTCAACTCTAGGAGAGAAAAAATGGGAGAAAAAGTCAAAGACCAAAAAAGTTCAGAAACCCGAGAGAAAATCGAGGGGAACAAGCCTAAAGTGGTGGAAATCCAAGAAAAAGTGACAAAAATCAAAATCTAATCGGTTCAAGAGGTAGAGAACTAAGAGGTTTTTCCGAAAAAAAAAGTTTGCATGGCGCATTGGAAAATGCATATAATGTACAAATCTAGAGAGAAGGAGCACCTAGAGAGAGAGAGGGAAGATTTTCGGACCTAGGGTTGTGTGGAAATGAAGTGTTGTAATATATATTTAAAGACCCATGGGTAAAAAGTAAAAAATGCCCTGAACTACCATCGGTGGCCGGCAAGGTGTTTTAATGGCCGACAACCTCTCCATGTGGCCGGCAGGTGGCCTTCCTTTGTGTCCCGATGCTGTTCTATCTCTTTGTTTCCTAAGAAGTGCAGGGAAGGTTCACTGTTGGGTCCAGATTGTTTCTAAGGGACCTCAAAATGCCGCATGATGTTCCTCACTTGCCAACATGAACGAGGTTGATCCTTTGTGAACAGGTTGCAACATCTCCGAGAGGTAAATCAGAGGTCGTCACTGAATATTGATTTTAGTCGTCTTGTTCTGTTGCATAGAACATGTGCATTTCACACGTATGTATGTTGCATGCGTGTCTTGCATCATTTATGAATCATGCATAGAACATGCTGTCAATTTTGCGTAGAACATGTTGTCAAAGAACATGCTATCTATTTTGCATAGAATGTGCTCTTATTTCATACGTTGGTTGTCAATTTTGCATGGAACATACGTTGTCACTATCTTAATTTGTAATCCTCGTTCACTTTGTACATCTATCGCACACATTCCCTTTGTGCATCTATCGCACACCTCTCTATTTTATCTTGGGACGTGTGAAGCGCGAGCCCGAGCAGTTTTTCTTCTCTTTTTACCATTTTCAGCGTGATTAGAGTATCTTAGGATGTGTGACGCACGACTCTAGGTGTGTTTTATCTCAGGAGGTGTGAAGTGTGAGCCCGAGTGTTTTTTCTCATTTTCTCATGATTTTAGTGTGATTAGGGTATCTCGGGATGCATGACGCATGGCTTTCGGCGTTTTTTATCTTGGGACACGTAAAACGTGAGCTTGACCAATTTTTCTTGTATCTTAGGATGTGTGACGTAGGGCTCTGGGCGTGTTTTATCTCGGGACGCATGAAGCGCGAGCCCAACTGGTTTTTCTTCTCTTCTCACGATTTCAGCGTGATTAAAGTATCTCAGGATGCGTGACGCGCGACTCTGGGCGTGTTTTATCTCGGGACGCGTGAGGTGCTAGCCCGAGTGGTTTTCTCCTCTTCTCACGATTTCACTGTTGTTAGAGAATCTCTGGACGCATGACACGTGACCTTGGGCTTGTTTTATCTCGGGATGCGTGAAACGCAAGCCCGAGTGATTTTTCTTGTTTCTTGGAATGCATGAAGTGCAAGCCCGAGCGAGTTCTCTTATTTCTCAGGAAGCGTGAAGCGCAAGCTTGAGTGGTCTTTATTGTTTCTCGGGATGTGTGTAGCACGATCGCGAGTGGTTTTCGTTCCTCTGGTTCTCGGAATATGTGAAACGCAAACCCGAGCGGTTTTGTTTTTTTATCTAAGGATGCATGAAACGTAACCCTGAGCGGTGTTTTCTTTCCTCGTCTCTTGTTTCGGCGTGGTTAGAGTGTGTTTTAGATCTTTTTGCATGGAACCTGTGTTGGTTTTAAGCTTGAAGTTGCTCATTCATATGTTATTATCTTGTTATTGCTTATTGCATCTGCTATTGCTTATTGCATCATCTTGCATGATCATGAGTTTTCAAAATAGTCTGTTTCGCGAAGTGTGTGAGTCCAGCTTTCAAAGTATTTTTTGTGCATATCATTTGCATCTTGCCCCAGAACTACACTGGTTTGATTCCCTACAAAGGGATACGTGGGCAGCCTGCAGGCGCAACTATTTATTTATATCTTGATTGTTTGCCTAAGTTTGACGACCTTGTCAAAATGAGTCGTCTTCGGGCTTTTGCATTCACTCACGTCATTTCAATACTCCGAGTTCTGTCAAAGAGGGGCAACTATAAACACCCCATTTTTTATGGAACTTACAACTTGGACATCATCGCTTGCACACCCAATGATGAGTCTACATGCTTGTCAAGTGCTCGAAGTCCTCAGCGGAATACCACAGCTTTTAGCCTTTCAAACCTTGCACCCCTGTTGCCTTGTTTCTGGACCACACCCAGTAATTTTCAAGCGTGCAACCTTTGGTGGCCTGCCGGCCACCTTTATGGGTTGCCGACCATCACTCTTGGTTGCCGGCCACTGATATGGCCTGTTGGCCAACAGTGATGGCCTGCCGGCCACTAGTGATAGCTGGTCGGCCACCAATGTCTTTTGCAGATATTTTGTGATGAATTGTTAAGCTGTACAATCCTTCGATTTTCTTCAGCAAAAGGCCTCGGTTTCAAGCTTTAAAATCTAAACCTTATACCCCCTTTGAGCCAAAACCTTATTTTTTCTAGCCTAACCACTTATAGAATTGCTGGTCAACAAATGGCCGGCAAGCCATTTTCATTGGGCTGGTCGTACCTCATCATGACCAGTTAGCCATGTTCAACGACAACAGATATTTTGAGATAGCCAGTTGTCCCCATGTGAATTCCTTGCACTAGCTATCTTTTTCTTGATATTTTCAACGTGAGAACCTATTTTTCTATAAATAAAAGGCCTCCCCTAAGGGTTTTGGGTTAGAAAAATTCTCTAAGAGCCAAAAGTTTGATGAACCATCTTCTCTACCCTTTTGCAATAGACATACACTATGCATACACCTTCTAAGCTAGCACTTGAGGATTTTACTGAGGTTCTTGAACATAATTTTAGCCTATTGAGAGTGCTCAACTTGTGGTTTGTGAACTAGGAAGCATCCTCTCTTTAAAATGGGTAATCTTTGTGCTTTTCTACCATCTTTTCTCTATCCTTTCTTTTCTTTGTCATACTATTTTTAGAGTGTTTTGAGGCCTGAAATATGTGATTTTAGGTAACAAAAAATAGGAGGTGTTCGCCACCATTCCTTAGGCTTGTTGGTTGGTTAAAACCCTTTGCCTTTATCCCATTTTCGCTCACTATTTCTACCTCAAGAACTTGATTTTCAGCACTGTTTTTGTGTTGTTTCAGAGCTTTTTAGTGTGTTAAATTATGCTTTGAATATTGTAGATGTGTTGTTCTAAGTCTTCATGGATTGGTGTATAGGCTTTAGCTTCCAATCCATTTGAGTTGATAGCCTTTTCTTGCGTTTTTTTATTATTTTATATAGCTTTCATATATGTTCACACCATTGTAATCACCCACTTTTCAATAGCACTCTACAATCTCCCTCAATCTTTGTTTCTTTCATAAAGAGTTATATCAAACAAAGGATTGTTGCTTGAGGCATAAGAAAGAGACCTCTCATGCTAAATGGTTTAATCTCTTTGGAGGTTCATTACCAGAGCATTATATCTCTCTTATGTTAAGCACAATCTCTTGTTTGATACCTTTCTTTATCGCTAGTTGTAGACTCGACTTTCTTCGCGCGTCCCCCCTTTTGGAGAAGGCACGAATTGGTCTTACAACTACAGTTCAGACTCTTGTCACGGTTCTAAATCTAGTCTTACAAAGTGCAATGTAAGACCGATAAATCACCAAAGACTCCAATCCGGCAAATCATTTTGGAAAATCAGATTTTAAATGAAATTATGCCAAACTGGACTGCTTTGCCAGATTACAGAGTTGCCACCTAATTATTTTGTTTTGGAAAATTTAGGAAATTCTGAATCGTGCCAAAGGCCACATGTCCATCATCACCAAAGTCGCCTCAGCTCGGGAACTTGGGTACAAGGGGGGGGGAAGGTCGTGAAATGAGCACCCCTGCTCGCCCGATCAAAGGATCGGCCTCTACTAAGCATGATATGTTGTTTTATAAACACATTTGTTCTTATTCCGATTATTATCTAACTTTACTATGTGATGCGCACAACATACGAGTATGGACTAAATTGCAAGAATTGGAACAAAACAACTCATGCTTGTTTTCGAAAATAGTTGGAAAGTGCTACTCGCAAGTAGGTTAAAGCACGGATTTCCCACCCTTAAGTGGGCTTGAAACACGATGATTTTGCCACTTTGCAAAGTGGGGTTAAAACGCCCATTTGATGAATTGTCCCAATTCAAGTAATGAAGCCTTCATCCATAGGCATTCATGCAGTTTATCAAGTAAGCATATAACCTCATAGCAAGCATGCTATCATGGCAACACTCGCACTCATGCAAGTATGCTAAAGCGTAACACTCACAGTGTACTACAAGCCAAAACAAAAGCTAGTTAGAAATCATGCATCATCCTAAATATACAAGATGCCTAATGTAACACATGTAATAATGCAACTAAATAGGCTCGGCTATCTAAGGTGGCATATGAATGCAACAATTTGATACATGTATTCAAAGATATATTGAAATACAATGCAGTTTGAATAATGCGCTGAACCCGGTGCATGCAATACAAATGAATGGTGCGAACATGCAAGCATAAGGTATGCTAATCAAAACGTGCCCTAAAACTGACCATCGTAAGCGGTTAAATAAAAAGGAGAAAGATGTGGGGTTGGAAGACATGCACACACACACGCACACTTATTACAACATTGCCCTCGCGAAGGAGGGTCCAAAAAATTAAGCTAACTAACTACGCTAATAAAGCTAACTATTACAAACCAATTAATTAACTATTCTAGCTAATTAATATTACAACACAATTGAAATAAATTAACTAACTATACTAAGCTAATTAAAATATTACAAAGATGAATTAAATTAGCTAAGCACATTAACTAATTAATTACAAAACCAGTAAATTTACTAGCTAAGTAAAGCAGTAAAATGGCCTCGAGGGCGAGGGAGACATGCATGCTCGGTCCGCGTCCGCTCAAAAATCCATTGCTTTGCCATCAATTGCCTCTGTTTGCACTCGCCTTGGTTTCCGAACATTGAACCAACCTCCACACTGTTTCTACTCCAAAACAGGACCATTTATGCACAAAAATGGACTGGTGGCCGGTCAGCCACAAAAAGTGTCTGCCAGCCACTCCAACTAGCCGGTCGGCTAGTGAAAGTGGTCAGTCAGCTGCTTCAAGTGGCCGGTTGGCCACTTGCTTCTCCAGGCTTCTGGTTTTGCTGCAACAGAGAACAACAATGGCACAACAATGTATTTTCAAGGAAATGTATGAACTGCCACTCTCCTTATCATGTCTCAAGCTCAAAGTAGTGTGGCACTTGGCTCTCATGGCACCAACCAAGCATCTCAATGCATGATGGCCCAAAAACCAAGCTTGTACAAACTTAGTGAATGCACACATAAGACTCAAAGGGCTATCATCCTATCATGCATGAACAAGGGTGACCACGACTACGAAATGTGACATGTTTCACCACTTTAAATATGAAACGTCCCTCATTTCTTGTGTTTGGATTAACGTCCAATCCAAACACATGCAATGCAACATAAATGCTTATCTTTGTCACATTTTACTTGGCTCATTTTGTTTACACACTTTAGCTTACTAATTAATCCATTAACCAGTTAAGTCCAATGTGAAACGTCCTCTAATGGGAGAGGGGTCAACCAAAGAATGGTTTAAGACATGAGAGAGTTCATGCCTTTGGCTAGGAGGAACCTTATCAAAGAGAGTTAAAGCCGTTTATGCACAAATTCTCTCAAGTTTAAACACAAGCACAAGGAAAACCAACCCTCAAAGCAAATCAAAAGTGAAGAAATGAGGGAGGTCGCAAATTTTTAATGCTGAAATGGCTTGCTCAAGACACTAAATCATGCAAACAATCCATACGAGGCATGCTTAAAAGCCAAATGCATTAAGCTAGTAAAGAGCATCACTCTAGAAGCATGCAATATCAAGCATAAACAATCAAACCAGCTCTAGACAGAGGTTAATCATGCCAAATCAAAGCCTACAACATGCTGAAATTGAAGCTTAAAAGGCAAGGAGAACATGCACACAAGTTAGCCCACAAAGAAAAGCATAATACACACCCCTCAAGAGTAATGAAGAAGTGGAATATGTAAGAGTATGACAGAGGTTTATGCACTGAAATTGCATTCTACATGCTGCTATGGCATGCAAACAACACATACAAAGCATGTTATGGGCCTTGAAACTCAAAGCTAGTCATGGCCATTTACACTACAACTTTGCAAAGAAAAGCATATATGACCAAGACCATCCAAATCAGAGTTAAAGCATGCTAAAACATTAGCAACAATGTGCTGGAGGTAAGCTAACACATGCTAGAACAATAGGCTAAATCATCAAATATACTAGACTAGCAAGCAAAATTGCACTACAAGTACCAAAATCAAACAACAAGTGACCAATCCATCCAAAAATAGAGTTAAAGCGGGTCAAAATAAGGCCTAAAACATGCTTGAACTAAGCTTCAAATAGGGAGATATATATGCTCACTTGTTAGGCCATCAACACATGTAAACAAGACAAGAGAATGGGGGACCACCCCCTCCCATTTTGGACCTCAAAACCACCATTCTACCACTAAAATTCCTCTGGAATTCAGTGGTTAAAAGGCCAAGAAAAGGTTGTTTCAAAAGCTTTAAAAGATGGCACAAAAGCTTAACAAGCAAAGAGATAAGAAGGGTGGACCACCCTCAAACTCAAAAGAGGCTTGAACCAGCATTTTTAGGACTGAAAAATAGAGTTTTCTTCAGTTCAAAACCAAGCCAAAAACAGTTTGCAAAGGTGGCAAAACAAGCATGCAAAACAAAGCGTTAAAGGGACAAGTGCTTACCCTTGAAGCATAGCAGCAAAACGGGTGCAAATCTGAGCCAAAACCAGCTTTGAGAGCTCAAATAGGACCTCCAAGAACCTCAGTAACAAGGTAGAGGTGTTTGGCCTAGGGTCTCTGTGCAGGAGTGTATGAAATTCTCATTTCTAAGCACAATATAGGAAGAGAGAGAGGGTTTTAGAGAGAGAGGCTGGAATTTTACTACCAAAATTAGAGAGAGAGAGAGAGAGAGAGAGATTTAGAGAGAGAGGCTCTCAAACTTGCCAACGTTCTCAAAATGTTCTCACCCTTCCAATATGAGGGAATGGCCTCCATATATAGCAAAATACAAGCTCGGGTAAAAAATATCTGATTTGGGGCAGTTGGGGGAGTGCGAAGACAGCTGGAGGAGAAATATCTGCAAAAAAAATGAGTTTGGGAAACAACTAGCTGGTCGGCTACTTCAAGTGGCCGGTCAGCTACTTCAAGTGGCCGACAGCAAAAATCTACTATGCAGGTCAAACTTCAAATGGGCATATCTCCTTCATATCGACTCCTTTTCAGGTCATTCTTGTGTTCAAATTGAAGCCCCGGAAGTAAGGTTTCCAATGGTGGAAACCAAACTTCAAAATTCCAACTGTCCAAAAAGTTATGCCTGTTTTGGTGAAGCCGCTCAGTTTTGGTCCTAACCGAATTGATGCCCAACTTCTCCTCAACTTGGTTTTCTTCTCTCCTCTCCTATTTTCTTCAACTCCAAATCCATAAACAGGGTGTTTTGAAAGATTTTTGAAAGATTTCATCTCTCTTTCATTGATTTCCACTTTGTCCTCGCTTGGTTTACCGAAAAGCGCAACATTTAACGAAATGTGAGCCTCGGAACATCGTAGGAGCTTTATTTCGAAAATATTTTGAAAGAGAGGGTTTTAAGGTCTAAAAACCATTGAAAATAGCTTTGGTCCAAGATGGGGTGGGAGGTTAGGATTTGACTCTCCTCTTCTCAAAGAAATCGAACCGTTGCACTGCATACCTTTCATCACCAAGTAAACAATCAGTAGAGCCCAAGTCTTAAGGGCGGTCAAAAATGGTGTGTCTACAGTTGCCCCTCTTTGACAGAGCTCGAAGTCATGAAATGACGTGAGTGAATGTCAAAGCCCAGAGACGACCCATTTTTGACAAGGCCGAAGACTTGGCCAAACAAATAAAATACAGATGAATAAATGGTCGCGCCCTCAGGCTGCCTATGTATCCCTTTGCAAGGAATCAAACCAGCGTAGCTCAGGGGCAGGATGCAAAACGATATGCACAATGCAACAAAACGATGCAAATGGTATACAATGCAATGAAATAATCAAACCACAAGCAGTGCAAAACCACACAAATATCATAAAGGGATGGAGATGCAACATCAAAGTACGTTTAACATAGAAAAGGTGCCGGAATCCTCAAACCACAATTCTGTTTAGTGGAGTAGGTGTATGCACAGGCAGAACAATGTGTTTCGCAGAAAGAGTAAGAGTACAAGTAATTGGGTGGGACGATATAAGTGAGGAATGATCTACTGAGGAAAGATCCTGATCCTAAATGCTGAGTGCAACGAAACAAAGTATGATGCAATGGATGCAATGGATGGAGTGAATAAGGTGCGCGGCCAAACCACATCTTGCCTAGAAAAGGCATGGACACAAAACAGACCACGTCTAACACAAAAAAGATGCCGACACCCTCAGACCACAATTCTCTTAGTGGAATAGGTGCGTACACATTATCACAGAACCATGCTTCAATGAAGGAAACGCATGAGCACGTACCCAACTAAGCTTAAGATGGAAAGGATGCAGGCGATAAAATGGATAATGCAGTAGATGCATGCAATATATTCTATATGCAATGCAGTAGACGTACTAGATGATGTAGTAAATGAATAGGGTGACATACTCAAACCACGCTGAAACCGTGAGAGGAGGAACAAACAAATTCCAAACACGCTGAAATCGTGAGAGGAGATCTAAGAACAACCACTAAGGTGCGTTCCACGTAACCTGAGATAAATTTCAAACACGCTGAAATCGTAAGAAGAGATCTGAAAACAACCATTCAGGTGCGTTCCACGCAACCTGAGATAAATTCCAAACACGCTGAAATCGTGTGAGCAAAAGAACACTCTAACCACGCTGAAATCGCGAGAAGAGATCCGAAAACAACAATCAGGGGCGCACTCAATGCAACCTGAGATAAAATCCAAACACACTGAAATCGTGTAAGGAAAAGAACACTCTAACCACGCTGAAATCGTGAGAAGAGATCTGAAAACAACCATTCAGGTGCGTTCCATGCAACCTGAGATAAATTCCAAACACGCTGAAATCGTGTAAGGAGAAAAACACTCTAACCTCACTGAAATCATGAGAAGTGATCCGAAAACAACAATCAGGGGCGCACATAATGCAACCTGAGGTAACTTCCAAACACGATGAAATCGTGTGAAGAAAAGAACACTCTAACCACGCTGAAATCGTGAGAAGAGATCTGAAAACCATCATTTAGGTGTGTTCCACGCAACCTGAGCTAAATTCCAAACACGTTGAAATCGTGTGAGGAAAAAAACACTCTAACCACGCTGAAATCGTGAGAAGAGATCTGAAAACAACCATTCAGGTGCGTTCCACGCAACCTGAGATAAATTCCAAAAACACTAAAATCGTATGAGGAAAGGAACAATCGAACCACACTAAAGTCGTGAAAAGAGGTCCGGAAACAATAATTAAGGGCGCACTCGACGCAACCTGAGATAAATTCCAAACACGCTAAAATCAAGTGAGGAAATGAACACTCAAATGATGCTGAAGTAGTGAGAAGAGGTCCGAAAACAAACCAATAAGGAGTGCGTTCCACGCAACTGGAGGTAAATTCCAAACACGCTAAAATCGTGTGAGGAAGAGAACACTCTAACCATGTTGAAATCATGAGAAGAGGTCCGAAAACAAACCAATCAGGAGCGCGTTCCACGCAACTTGAGATAAATTCCCAACACGCTGAAATCGTGGAAGGAAAGGGAACACTCTAACCACGCTGAAATCGTGAGAAGAGGTCCGAAAACAACCAATCAGGAGCGCGCTCGACGTAACCTGAGATAACTTCCAAACACACTGAAATCGTGTGAGGAAAAGAACACTCTAACCGCGCTGAAACCGTGAGAAGAGGTTCGAAAAAAACTACTCAGGGGCGCACTCGACGCAACCTGAGATAAATTCCAAACACGCTGAAATCATGTAAGGAAGGGAGCACTCTAACCACGCTGAAAATCATGAGAAGAGGTTCGAAAACAACTGCTGAGGAGCGCTCTCGACGTGACCTGAGAAAGCCCTGGGGGACAACGATCCTAAACGCTACTCAGCGTAAAAGGATAAATGATACAAAATAACACAAGATGCAAATAAATGCAATAAGTGCGATGATATGATACATGTTACAGGCAATGCGGTGCATGATGTTTAGGGAACGATGATAAACAAACAAAGCAGCATTTTAGAAAGCATCTCATGGGGTGAGTGGCGGTGAACCGCTCTACTCTGATGGAAATCTCCCCTTGTGTTCTTCGAACTCTTACCTTCAACTCACAGTTCAAAGGTTCTGAAATACTGACAAGGAGTAACCTCTGCATGTTGAAGCCACGGATGCCGATTTTCTTCCTAATCATATTCATAACTTTCTCTATTCTCCAATGAGGTGACAGACTAGGTTGGTTCTGTATCCAGAATCGAAGCGCATACCCGCTACCTCAACCAATGGGGCTTCCATACAGATTTCAAGCCGGGGATACACCCTTGGGTATTAACCAGACTTTAGTCTCAGAAATTCCAAACCTTTGTGTTCTAGGCATCGCCATTCGAACTCCAGTTTCCACCGTCGCAGTTGGTCTCCTAGGAACTCGCTGCAAACACATCCAAGATGCCCCTGGCAGGGAATAATACTTAGGGAGAGCACTTCTGATTGCCATTCTAGCTTGAAGCGGGCATGAGCTTGAGCTTGAGCTTGAGGTAGAGGCACACTCACACTTCGGAGCACTGACAAAGCCTGAGGAGGTGCATATGGAATGCAATAATTGAACTTTCTGAAGTTAAAAAACACTAAGATGATCCAAATTTTCCCTCTTTCCTTTTGCTTTGCAGTTCGGAACCTATATAGCTTCAGATAGGTCCTGGTTTTACTGTTCTCACATGAACTGGGTTTAACCCTGCAGTTTTATGAAAGAACAAATCCTGTTTTGCACACATGTGAAGAACGGCACAGCACTCTGAGCACAAAATGATTCATTTTTTGGAATTGAAATTGAGAAATGAGTTCTTGACCGGGTATTGAGCCTACGACTGAACACAACACACCACGACTCAACAAATTAAAACAAAGGTAAACAACCTAAACACATCTATTGACACTTGAAACGACTCAAACCAAGAATTGAGACAAACAAAAACACACACACAACACTCAGATGTGTTACAAAGGTGAGAGACCTTTCGATTCACGAGGAGCCTACAACTTAGCAAGGTATTGTTTCCCACCCTTTGTCATTGTGATCTCACATCACTCAGGTACTCAATGTCTAGTTTTCTGAAAAAGCCCTTTTCTCACTTTTTCTCTCAGCGTGCATCTCTCTATTCTTCAATCTCTCTTATTTTTTATCCCTCCCCTGGGTGGTTGATGGATAAATAGGAAGTCGCGGGCTCTTGCGCCTGGCATTCTACCAGATTCTTCTTCTTGGCATCGGCTGACGATGCGCTCGGCTAGTTTGGATGTGATTGACCTATCTAGATGAGGACGTGGAATATCATGCTCCATTCCAATTCGTGCTTCACACTTGGCTTGATACCTCATTGTTTGAAGGATGAGAAAGATTTCGGCCCTCTACTGTTAGCTTCAATTGTGCCCTTTCTGGCGAACAAGGTGCCCTTTCCGGCAAGTATGGTGCCCTTTCTGGCAAGTATGTTGACAACGGGGAAAAGACATAAAACTTGACTCAACTGTGGCCCTAGTTCATCATTTCGACCATTTTTTTGTTTGTTTTTGGTTTCTGCTAAAACAGTTTTAATCAATATGAGAGTTAGATTAACATGCTTGTTTGATTTTCTGAGTTGAAATCATGCAAGTCATGCTATGAGCATTGAAAATTTTCCTTTTTTGGGTCCAAGAAAGGGTCCAGTTTTGGAAAAATGGAATAATTTTTTAGAAAACAAGTCAACCTCATTAAAAATTCTCAAAAACTATTTTTGCAAATGGCCACTGCTCGACCAACATAGAATTTACTCTCAAGATGCACAACCTAAGATTTGAACTTGAATTGTCTTGCAGCTAAATCTTCTAACGGAATAGGACAACCGAATTTGAACAAAGATGTACCAATTTGTACATGGGCAAGATAGCTGAGTTGAGCAAGGATAAACCAATCAACATGGTTGAGCCAAGCAGGCTAAAAAATGGATTGGGGCTGGACTTCATGATGAAGTTGCCTACGTATCCCAAACATGGGAATCAGGTCTGACGTAGTTCCGGGTGAGTTTCACTCGGGTGTTGACACTCTCCTTTTGCACTTTAACTTTTGCCAAGGCCGCCCTTCCGGGTTTTCAACCATGCGAGCTCTATTTTTCTTTTCTTTTCATTTCATTTCTTCTTTACTTTTCATTTTCTTCATTCCTTTCTTTTCTTCTTTTATTTTTCTTTTTCTTTTCATTTTTTGTCATTTTTGTTCTTTTCTTTCTTTTTCTCTGCTCTAACTTTTGCCAGGGCCGCCCTTCCGGGTTTTTGGCCTAGCAAGCCTCTCAAGGATAAAAAATTCTAACTTGTCCATGTTGATTGGTTTTGAGATCCCGAAGCAATCTGAATCCAGGAGAATGGCTGCTGTTCGCTTATGATGTAGGAATCCATCCAATCGGGTCTGAATTGCCACTTGTGGATGGGAACTCGATTGTCCTTTCAGTAATAAATTTTCTTCTTTCAGCTTCTGGAATTTGGCTTTCTTGCTAGTCTTCATTAGTTTGAGAAATGACTCCTCTTTTGAATCTTTGAGCACATCTGACATTTTTGCTACTAGTTCAAGGGCTACTTCTGATCTAGTACCGCAAGCTTCCTTTGATCACATCTGACCTTCTTGCCCCTACTTCAAGGGCTGCTTCAAATTTGTCCTGGCAGGCCTCCTTTGATGTTATACGACCTTATTGCCCCTAGTTCATGGGTTGCTTCAAATCTGGCCATGCAAGCCTCATATTGTGGTTGACCGTTGAACATTTTGAATCCAAGTTCAAGGTTTGAAAGCAAAGGGGCTGAGTCTCAAGGCCGAGAGTGATCCTATGTTGTACAATCTCGTGAGTGATTCCACGTAGGTCTTCGTAGGACCACACAAAACATTTTTTGAAATCTTTTAAGAAAGCGACTAGTCGCTCTTGAAGACAGTGTAGAACCAATCTGGATCAAGCCAGGATCCTTCTCAGTACTCACATTAACAAGCATGATCTCATTCATTAAGGGCTTAGCATGCCTCTCTTTCTTTTAGTTGATCAAATTTTTGCAAATCCTGAGGAATTACTTCCTCTTTACTTTCATCACAGTGTTGAAAAAGTTTTGAAAAACTTAGGTCAATGCAACGATTTCAAGGCACAGAAAAAGTAGGTGAAAATGTACTGCCATTTCATTTAAATCAGACACAAAAGGGTGTAAATCACTGCTGGTTCATTTAGATCTTTTGACGCAACTGGATCAATGGTAGAAACATAGGCAAAAGAAAGAGTGTAAAAAACAAACACAAAACAAGAAAGTGATACCCGAGGTAACATCCCCGAAATCACCCGACTCTAACACAACATGACTGACTCAATACAACAAGACAGACTCGACTACCTCAGCACAAAAATACTAACTCAGTACAACACAACAAGACTGACCCAATACCCAAGTTAGAAAGTAAAATAAACAGCATTTGCAAATTGCTCAAAACAATGCGTGCCATCCCCAAATCTGGAGTAAACTGGGCGCCATCAGCAGGTGGTTCATCCCCTGATCACATAATCACATTATCCCCCAAGTTCACTGATCCAGTGTTGATAGACTTTGCAGAGCCTGGTGCGACGATGACCTTGCTATCAATCAAATCTTGTATTTCATGGCGAAGACGAAAACAAAGGTCAGTGTCATGATCGATTTGTTGATGGAAGACACAATGCTTGGCCAGGTTATGTGAGGGAGGGAGGTTATTTGGCAGTGGGCATGGTTCCAGGGGCTTCAGATGCCCCTTTTTGAGCAGGACCTTCCAGGCCGCTGATAGAGACATATAGAGCGGGGTAAAAGTCCTCTGACCCCGGGGTGGATATTTTGCTAGTTGTGAGGTGGTCGGGTTGGATGTACTGGCGAACGGATTGACAAGTGCTGGCTGGGTTTGTTGATCTCTTCCGAGTGTAGGATTGGAGCTGAAAAGGGTGTTTCTGGTATGACAGCCCTTCTTTTGGCTTGCCCCTTGATTCAAAATGCCCCCAACTTGAGCAACAAAAGTGTCATCCATAGTCTTTGCAACAACTGTGAGAACTTGTTGTTTGTTTAGCCCTTCCGCTTTCAAAGCCTCAACAGCCCTCAGAAGGTGTTCGTAGGGACCAATGCCTGCCCCTACCTTGTTCTTACCACTTGCCTCCACTTTGCAAAGGGATTGGCCTTCTTCTACTGCAGCTTGTCCCAAAGGCTAAATCTGCCACTGTTCTCTGAAGATCTTCAATCATTCTCATTAGCTCAGAAGTAGTGGGTTTACAGGTTTGAGATGATTGGGGTTCGGGTGCATCCATCTTGCACAATTCCGTGCTTTTTGGAATGAACACCTCAAGCTTGGGTAAATGTGCTAGGGTAATGTCATATCCCCAAACCTGCCCCTAAAAGTTCAGGCATGACCTATGTAGAAACGGACACTTAACCTGATATACATAATATATGGGGCCTAAACGGAAGCATTTAATATTACAAAGTAACATAGAATAACATCCATTGAGCTAAAACTAACATGCCACGATCACATACGTGAGAGCCATTTATCTATATACATACCCATACACATAATGGAGCGTATAACCGAACATTGGTAAAGAAAGGGGTCATATACATACATTTTAACCTTAGGTAAATAATTAAAGTGCAAGCCAAAATCGTAACAACACTCCACATAAATACAACACTCCACATAAATGCATGGGCTTGGTCTGGGAGCCTGGGCATACTGAGGTTGACAACTAAAGGGTGAGCTTTAAGGGTTAAGACAGACACCCAAAGGGATTACCTACAGAACGGACATAACACAAAGTGAGCGAAGCTCAGTGAATAATAGTACACAACAATTCAATACTCAACTTGAATTATAACACATTTCAATGCATACATAACTAAGAGGGCATAAAGTTAATTGATTCTGTACTAATTTCATAACGGCCTTAGGCCCAGTCTTGAAACATAATGTCTTGAAAACATAACGACTTGAAGCCTTTGAACAGAGTGGCATAAAGCCCTTGAATATAGTAGCATTAAACTTTTAAACATGTTGGCATATAGCCCTTGAACTTATGGCTTGAAGCTCTTAAACATGTTGGCATATAGCCCTTGAACATATTCGTATGAATTCAAGAGGTGTCTCACACGGATTCTAGAGGTGACTCCCATCGTAGCACTTAGTTCCGTGTAGCACTTTGTTTCATATCATAACAACTTATACGGAATGGCCATAGGCCTCATAACTTTCACAACAGAATGGCTTTTAGCCTCATAACTTTCACAAAATGGCTTTCAGCCTCATAACTTTCACATATGTATGGACTCAAGAGGTGGCTCCCCTTGCAGCACTTTGTTCCATACTAGAAATACATAATGGCCATAGGCCCAGATTGGCTTTAAGCCTAGTTCGTATATGTATGGACTCAAGAGGTGTCTCACATGGACTCTAGAGGTGGCTCACAATATACCACTTAGTTCCAAGTAGCACTTTGTTCCACACCAGTAATTAACTGGTTTTACAGACCAACCATACATATCATGTCATATATAAACGGAAACAAATTCATACATATGCATTATGCTTGAATCATATGCAGAAATCAGAATTCATACTTAATTATACCTGTCACTTCAGTAGCGCTAACAAGTCAATATATAGCATTCTTGTTAGTTCCATAAAGGAATCCCTCGGTACTAAGAACTTGTAACATACGTGAACCATGGTATTATTGCCCCCGGGTAAGGGCCTTGTGCTAAGGATGCCTTGAATACCATTATATAAATGAACAATCATTCAGTGATTCAAAACGTAACATGTTAGAAAATAGGGCGTTTCTTGTCATATCGTGTTATTATCGTACGCTTAACAAAGATAGAATAATTCACATTCTCATGATGGTTATATAAAAATGTTAAAATTTTGCCCTTCTGTCGTGGTTTCATAGCTTTCCAATTATTCTAATTTTTCGAAGGTGTCTACCCTTGACAACCTATAATTGTCTCATATTTACTCAAAATCCATTCTTCAAGAATGAATATAATTTCTTTTTATTCCTTAGGAAATGGCATAGTTCACTTGATCTATTAATCAGTAGCACATAGAAGCATACACCTTTGTTTGATCGTTCGTATGTGTTAACATAGTTGACTTGTAATTAATAGAGTACTCATGGTAACCGTTACATCATTCACATGAGTTAACATAGTTAACTTAAGTCTAACAGGACATTCCTGATAATTATTAACAGAAGGTAAGCATGTTGTACAGATTGAATGATATCAGAGATACATGAATACCATGGTTCCATAGAGCTTATACGTTCCCTTGGTTCGTCATGAATCACTATAGCTATCTTGCAAATAACGTTAGTATTCTTTATCAACAGTAAATAAAATGTGTGAGACCATGAAATATCCTCTCACATGGATGGTGTGAAGATCCAACGAAGAGAAGAGCTTCACCCCTGTAGATCTGCAATGAGGAACACAGTCGGTGCCACCCAACCGGGGTTGCCGGCCGGGAGTACTCCGATGATGAAGTTAGTCCTTGAATCAGTAAATAGTATATATATCTATTAGAAGGGGTGTGTGTTTTTTGTAGAGAGAACAGTCATACCTCTCACTTGGGATGCCACCCCCCTTTGTATAGATTGGGGGGTGTGATATTTGTTTGGGTTGGACCCATTGTGGGCTTTGTTTGGGTTAGGCCCAATAAGCTAGTACCTATATTTTTCTGGCTCCCACAATTGCCCCAAAACTTTCATTGTCTTCGGTAGAAGGAATGAGAGTTTTTATTGCCGAGTTATACTGTTCAAATAGATGTTTGGTCATTTGACAAAGAATACATTTGATAAATGAATAAAATGTATGAATGAATGACTGCATGTATGCTTAAATGTATGTGTAAATATACGTATGTCTTGAATGTATGTGTAAATGTATGTATGTCTTGAATGTATGTATAAATGTATGTAAGTCGATGATAGGATGAGGGGGGGTGAGCTAAAACCCAAAAAGGAATACAAATAAATCATAACGATAGGCCGCGGTATTCTAACCCCCGGGCACGGGTGTAGGCCACAGTATTCTAACCCCCGAGCATGGGTGTAGGCCACGGTATTATAACCCCCGGGCATCGGTGTCGTATTTTGTCAAGTGCAAAGATTGCTTTCAAATATGGACTTTTATGCCGAGCTAGAAATATTTCTATAAGCCGAACACGGAAATGATTACCTGAACCAAATAAGATAGATTAAATAAGGTAGATATATCAGTCAAAAATTGGACCACGGTATTATTACCCCCGGGTGAGGGTGTAGACCTGCGGTATTATAACCCCGGTCAAGGGTGTAGGCCTTTGCTAACAGCGCTTTGTGCTGAGTGCGAAGGTTGCGTTGTACTCAGAGACTTTTGCTGATTTCAAGTGGCAACTAAGTGCCAATATGGCAAGGACTTTGAATAATGTATCCTGTACCGAATAAGGTGGACGTGTTAATCACCAATAATATTGCTCCGCTTGTATGGAATTGCCAAGTAGATATTGGGCCAACTATTTAATTGCCGAGTTGCTTGGTTTGCGTTTAGTCCAAGGTAGACTTGCCCCATTGCTTTCGAATGCCAGGTGTTAGTCGGAAGGAATGTAGATTCCCATTGCCCTATGTTGCAGGGAAGATTCAACTTTGGTAAAATGACGGCGCACAAAAATATGCAAACTGCTGACTGCCAAGTGTGTGATGTATTGCCCTAAAACGGGCGCTTGCTTGAAGCTGTGTGAAAATGAGTGGAAGTTTGTAACTCAAGTAAACGTCGTTGTAATGTTTGTACCAAGTTGGCCGAGTATGCATGCATATCAAAGGTGCCGAGATGATGATCGGTTGATGTGCCCCAATTGGAATGCGGAAAATTGACTGATGTCCGAGTGGGCAAATGTTTCGCCAAATAATGTTGTTAGGCGAATAAAGTTGCCGAATACTGTGGCCAATGTTGCTGCATAAAGTTTGACAATGCATAAGGTTGACAAATAATGTTGCTTAGCCGAATAGAGTTGATGCACGACCGAATAATGATCATGCATAATGTTACATTAATAATGCTCAAATAATCTTGCTGGGTAAAGTTGATGCACTACCGAGTAACTAGTGTCAAAACATCGGTGTATCGTTTGGTCGGCGTTGTGTCGGCATTCCTTCGGAGCTAGGTTTGCTAAGAACTTGGTTGGCAGTGGTTGCCAATTTAGTGAAGTTGAGCTTCTTGTCCAAGGTATATTTACCCCATTGCTTTTGAATAAGATTTGTTATTTGGAAGGAATAAAATTGACTTGGGCCAAGAAGCCGAGACATTATGGAGTCGTGCCCCTATTCGGTACCGTGGCAAAATCATTATGAAGCCGAGAAAAAGTAGGGTGCTTGGTGATATCGGAATCAAATCTGCAATTTATTTGTATTTTTATTTATTTATTTATTTAATATATATATATGTTCATATTTATTTTGAGCAGAATTTGCAAATTCTGACTGTACGGATGGACCCAAAATGCGTTAGATAGCTAGAAAGGACTATTGGATCGCTGTGATCAGCCTCCTGATGGCGTAATTATAGCCAAAATGGATCTAACGACTCAAATTAACAGGGTGTAATGCAACCGCAAAGCACATGATCATTTCTTTATATCTTGCTGGATCGTTTTCCTCAGAGAAAGAAATCATTTTCTGGGCAAACTTTGAGCGGCCTGTACGGCTTCGTTTGAGCTCCGATTTTGACGCGGTTTGTTGCGTTGGACTCGTCTGAATGAGTACTTCACGTTGGTATGAGCAAAACTTGAGTTTGATAGCTTTGAAAATTTCAGTTGTCCAAAAATATGAGCCGTATCGCAATTTTCAGTGAACTTTGGTTACTTCTTGGCTGCTTGGGTTGATGGGTTTGGACTCCTGGATTTGACGCGAATCCTTTTGTATATTCAAATGTTGATTTCGGCAAGCCGAGATGCCAGTTCTATTATGAGATAATAAGCATGGGATTTTTGCCGAAAAGGTAGGCAAGTTAATAACGGTTAATAATTGTAGTTTTGTGCCGAGGATGTCCAATGCTATGGAGCATGTTACCACGCGTGGCCAAGTAGTCTTGCCGGGTAATCAATGAGCCGAATAATGTTAGTCGATTTTTCGAGATGTTTGGGCCGAAGAAGTTGTGATTTTGCAGTTGTTGATGTTGAATATATAAGCTGAATAAATCACCAAAGTAGCTTTGGAGCTTTGCCGAGCAATTGCCTATGAGTTCTCAGTATTGCCAAGTAACATGTCCGTACCGAGCGCCAAAATAATGTGCCGAATAATAAATGTTATGAGTGTAATTTTTGCCGAATAAGTTATGAGCCGAGTTGATCATATGCAGGCATCGTTCATAATGCCGATAAATTCTATTGCCGAATAAGTTGACATATAACGTTGTGAGCCGAATAACGTAGATAATAGGGCGGGATTGTCCGATGCGGTATTGTATGGGCGGCTGAGTAGTCTTGTGGCCGAGTAGGTAATGAGCCGATTAAGTCAGTAAGTTGCCGAACTAATTGTGGATATAAGTTGGTTTGCTGGTTTCTGTACATCCATAGTTGTGATAGCCGAATGTAAAAGAAATTCAAGTTGAGGTGAGTGATCGGTGAAGATGGATGATCATGGACCAGCTCGAGGAGCCTGCTATTAAAATTGCACGTTGATCGAACACGATCTGACCGGTGAACTATCATTTAACGTCCCCGATTTGCCAGTTGATTGATCCCAAGCTAAAACTCGAAATTCACAAAATTGGACCTCAAAAATGGATTCTACACAGCAAAAAACTAGAGGGTAAGCGTCCTCGAAATTATTGGACCATCCGATTAACTAGAATGCAATAAGATGCAACGGAGCACATTGTGCCGAGAATCGCATGATAAATTCTTATTTCATCACCTTCATGCTGCAGAGTTCCAGTTTTGAGCTCGTGACTTTGAGGCCTTGTATCTCCTTCGTTTTAAGTCCGATTTTGACGTCATTTTTTGTGTTGGACTCGTCTCAAAGAGTACTTCACATTGGTATGGTCGAAATTGGGTTTTGAGAATGCTGAAAATTGCAGTTTGTTGAAATTATGGACTGTTGCGCAATTATCGGCAAGTGTCAGTCAATTTTTTCCTCCTCTGGTTAGTGGCTTCAGGCTCCTTAAGTCGACGCGAAGCCTCTGGTATTGTTAGATGTGGATTTCAGCAAGCCGAGATGCTAGTTTCATGCCGAGATAGTAGTGCCGAGATTTTGGAGCTAAATGATTTGCTGAATTTACGGAGTTTGACAATCAATGTTGCCAAATAATCAATGTTGCGGAGTAATGCTTCCGAATTCTTGTCGAGTAAGTTGCCAAGCTGGGCTGGTTCATTTGGATGTTTTGGAACATTTAGTCGGCATTCTTCGCTTCGGTGTCGAAAAAGAATATTATTTGGGTTTGCCGAAAACTTGAGTAGTAATTCCTCTTAGCTTTGCCGAATAATATTTCTTTATACCTGCAAAAATTTATACAAGTAGAAAGAGAGAGAGCATACGAATGTACGATGGCGGCTTAATAAAATTCCTAGCAACACAAATTCCTAGCAATACTTTGGTCTCTTTATTTTTGCAACGTGGTTGATTGGCTATTTGATGTTGCCGAATAATTTAATTGGAGTGCTAGCGCCGAACTTCGAAGGCAGAGATGAACTGGCAAGTTGATGGGCCCATGGTGGCGCCGAGTAAATATACCATCATTTTTAGAAAACTCGATGTCGAGGTGATGAAAATTTGGGTTCTGTTTGAAGTATGAGTCGGTCCTTATAATTCCATCAACGCCGAACTTGTTGCATTCAACGAAGTGGAGGGGCACGATCTTGATGGGTAATTTCTTGGTGCTTTACTTGGCCAGAGACCTTGCTAATAGATGAAATAAAGACCCACTGTAATCGTGAAGGTTCGCCGTGGCTAGACTGGGTTGAAGAGATGCCGAGCTGTGTCGCAACGATGGGCAACTTGAGGAGTGTAGTGATATCGAGAAAGGTGGAAGAGTTGCCGAACATGGTTTGCTAAACAACCTTTGTTGGAATACTTGTGATTCTAGTGTCAACCCGTCTGTCGGCAAGACTTCTTTACGCATGCAACTTGTTCAGTTTTGCTGAGATTTTGGTCAGCATCAAAATGAGTTGTTCGTGACAAATGAATTCTTATGTAAATATATATACATATATATACATATATAGAGAGAGATGGCCTCAGACTAGCACAAATTATGAAGTAAAAACCTTAAAAATTGTTTTGTAATAACTCATGGCCCCGTTTATGTTAGTTTCGTCTAGAGAAAGAAAAAGTGAAAAAGTGAAAAAGTGAAGACCAATTTTGTTTTTAACATAGGTACACAGCTAAGTTAACAATCAATTGCAAGATAAGTGTTGAGAAACAAAGAATAAATAGATAAATGGCAGACTACATATGAATTTGGCCGAGCAGTCCCATTTGTAATGCTGAAAAGATGTTGTCACCAAGAAAAGTATGAAATCCATTTTTAGAGACTGAAAATGTAAAAGCAGATCCACATAATATGTGCCGACTACTCTTCTCAGAATGTCGAGATAGATATTAAACAAATATTTGGACCAAATCTATGAGTATCAATATATAGTGGACCAAATCTATAAGCATAAATTCAGAAAAATGAGATTTAGAATAACAAGAGAGTTGAAAAACAACCCAATAAAGAGTTACTGTTGCTGAGTTGGTTGATAGACAAGCCAAATAAAGTGCCGAATTTAAATGAGCCTTTCAGCTTTAACAGTTTACTCCGATCTCATTTCGATCCCGCTGAGAAGATAGTGGTGCCGAATATCTTGATTAATAAACTTTTAGAGAGAGAAAGTAAAGACCCAACTGTGGATTCCATAACAATTACTAATATAGACATATGTATATCTCAAGAATTAATTATAAAATAAACTCCTTTGAGGCAAAAACTAAATAAACAATCCTGGGGTGGATTTGGCTGAGCAACCTTTTTGATAATGCCGAAAAGAAGCTCTTACAATAACATAATCTGAAACCCATTTTTAGAGAGAGAAAATGAAGATGCCAAAGTAAATCCAAGAGCACTATTTTATTATAACACTTTTCATCAAGATTTACCAGGAAAAAAGAAAAGAGATTCCATGGAGTTTGTCAGTACACACAGTGTTGCAGAGTGTTTACTTACAATAACATGTTTGTTGTGTTCTTTGTTGATCTCATTCAGTCGTTCCCACAGACGGCGCCAATTGTGAGACCATGAAATATGCTCTCACATGGATGGTGTGGAGATCCAACGAAGAGAAGAGCTTCACCCCTGCAGATCTGTAATGAGGAACACAGTCGGTGCCACCCAACCGGGGTTGCCGGCCGGGAGTACTCCGATGATGAAGTTAGTCCTTGAATTAGTAAATAGTATATATATCTATTAGAAGGGGTGTGTGTTTTGTGTAGAGAGAACAGACATACCTCTCACTTGGGATGCCCCTCCTTTATATAGATGGGGGTTGTGATATTTGTTTGGGCTGGACCCATTGTGGGCTTTGTTTGGGTTAGGCCCAATAAGCTAGTACCTATATTTTTCTGGCTCCCACAAAATGTACTGCGCAATAATGCCCTTAGATTTTCCAATCAACATACTGTTAACATCATTACATGCAAGGGACATAATGTTAACAATAAGAATCATTAACGATAATTGAATGTACGACTACCGTACTACTACTCACAGTGCTACAACGGAGTGCTTGTCCCTCCTTTAGTGTGCCCTGTACACATACATAACTTAGTCATTAGTTCTTTTTCTTTCTTAATTTTGTTCCTACTTCATTTTACTTCGAATGAATTTACAAGCATCTTAGGGACATCAAACACCTATTTCAAAAATACTAGAGGGTTAAGCACGCGAAACGGAGCAAAAGATTTTCCATCCCCATAAAGAAACCCCAATAAATCATCCTCTTGAGTTGAATGACTAAACAAGCCCACTAGGAATTTAATAAAATGATTTAAGATTAAACCCATTTTGGAAACTCTACATTTTAAATCATAAAAACCAAAATCAACATGATTCAACATGATTCAACATGATTCAACTCAACACCGTTAAATATAATTCAAGAGGAATTCTTAAACCCCATTTCAACATTCCATAATCGAGTTTATGCCATCCACATCATTAATAAATCATTTCCCCCAATTTTCTTTCTCATTATAACATGATTTACAATGCTCATAACAAAGTTCATTCGCAAAATTTTAAACATAATTTTCAAATATAACCAAACTCCAATTAAACTTGTACACATATAATTCAACCTACCGATTTCATGATTCTACTTTCAATTTGGGCCGAATCATTGATTATCATCATGAATCAACCTAGGGTTTCTAAAAATTTCAAGAAAAATCTTAAACATCTTAACCCATTACTTCTTATTCCAACTTTCCCATTGATTATACACCTAGGGTTCATAATCCATCATTTTAACCCATCAATTGAACTTCTAAGCTCTTAAACTCTAAACCCCCAATTCTCATAATGTACACTATATGCTCAAAAATGTGAGTTTTACATGTATATAATCAAAACACCACAGATTTATCTGTTTATGGAAGTATTGAAGAAGAACTAGAACCCCTACCTCAAGAATCAAGCAAAAGAACGAAGCTTTGATGAGAATCCTTCGCAAATCCGAGTTCCAATCGATTGAAAATGTTGATCTTCTCTTGTTCTCCATCCTTCATGCAAGAACCATGGTGGATTGTTGATAAAAGTGGAGGAAATCAAGGATTTGGGGGCTAGGGTTTCGGACCTAGAATGAGAGGAAAGAGGAGGGGAAAAGAAAATGTGAGAAATGATCTAAAAATCCCGTTTTTAAGCTACTGAACTCGCGACATCCGCTCGAGCGTCTCTATTCCCGCTCAAGCGTACCTGCTTCCAGCACAGATTTTAAAACATCGAACAGGTATAACTTTCTCATCCGGACTCCGTTTTAGGTCGTTCTTGTGTCCAAATTGAAGCCCCGAAAATAAGCTTTCCAATGGTTATAACCTCACATCCAAATTCAAAGTGTGAAAAAAGAAAAAGACAAATGAGTGATGGCTGATCGCAGGATGATTTTCTGAATTAAAGTTTTTTGTCCAATCTTACTTTACCATCATATTACCACCTCAATCAATACCCCAAAGTAAATAAGGAGGTTCCAAATACACTAATAAAAAATTCCAGAAACGACCCACATGCTTCAGAAATCCACTCGAGCGTCTAACCTTGCGCTCGAGCTCTCAGACCAAAAAAGCCGTCCACTCGAGCGGCCACTTCTACGGTCGAGGGGGAATTTACAACTCTCAGAATCTCAGGCAGCTTGAAAAAAAATACCGGGGGCTCACAAGTCCGCTCGAGCGTCAAGTCCCCCGTTCGAGCGGAAGGAAAAAATTTCGAGATCGTCACAATAAGCATATAAATACGCATAATGAGGGACAGAAATATTCCGGGAACACATGCGAGGGTTGGGTTATTATAGGTAATGTATATACTGGGGTCATAGGTGGACGGCAGTATGTGGATTAGATTGAGATGTAGAGGTGACGGGTTAGTGGTGGCCCAAACTCCTTTTGGTGGAGCTATGGTCTCTTTGTCAATAAGATCCTGAATCTTATGACGGAGGCAGATGCAACGGTTTGTATCATGACCGTGTTGTTGATGATAGGCATAGTATTTAGCTAGGTCATATCTTGATGGAAGAGGATTTGGAAGGGGTTGAGGTTCTAGGAGCTCTAGGTACCCTTCTTCTCGCAGCTTTTTCAAAGCTTGAGAGAGACTCATGTAAAGAGGATTGAACTTTCGAGCTTGGGGCCGATTTGAAGTGGTTGGTTTCTGGCCATTGAGGGAAGTGAGGATAGTGTCTACTTCTGAGCATTTCGCAGTTGTGCTACCATCAGTAGTTTCAAAGGCTCATCTTCTTTCATGAAGATCCCCTGTCTGAGGGCATCCTCGATTTGAACCCCCATTTCATGAAGTTCTGAAAAGGTAAACAGAGGTAGAACAATCATCTTTTGCAGCAACTTGCCATGTAGATTCTGAACAATCATCCTGATCTGATCTTTGTCAGAAGGCCTTGTAGTCACCATCGAGGCTTTTGCTCTCTATCTCGCCACGAACTCTGAGAAACCCTCCTTTGGCTCTTGACGGGTGACTTCGAGATCACGAGTTGTGACCTCGATCTGTGTGTTGTAGGAGTATTGAGCAATAAAAGGCCCAGCCAGCTCTTCCCAACTCTGTTTCACAGTGTTCTCCAATTTAGCATACCAGATGGCAGCAACACCCGACAAGGTCTGACCAAAGAGGGAAAACTTTTGCAGTCTGGAGACGCCCATCAGCCGTAGGATATCTGAGAACAACCGTAGACATACCATAGGATCTCTAGAACTGTCAAAACGGTCTATATGTGGCAGCTTGAACCGGTCCGGCAATGTCACTGCCGAATCCGTGTAACCATCCTCTATGTCTGGAATGGAGTTAACGCCTTAAGCCCTCTTGAATAGCTTTTCAAGCTGGCTCACTTTTTATGCTGTTGGATCCACTTCCAACTCGAAAGGGGCCTCAATTGGGTAGGCCTGTGCTTTGGATGTCCGAGGTGGAATTGGATCCATGGGAATGTCTGTATTCTCCTGCACATTAGCTATAGGGGCAGGGGCCCGGGGTGTAGGAATTTCTACTGGAGGTGGGTGGGATGCGAAGGTTGTCACCTACTGCGGTTGTTGCTGTTGCTGTTAAAGCTTGGCAATGAGTTCAGCTTGCTGAGCTACAACCTCATTCTGGTGAGCGGTAACCTCCGCTTGACGGGTAGCATCCCGCTGCATGGCCTCTATAGTCTATTGGAGCTGATGTATCATGTCTTCCATACTCATACTGACTGAGGAGTGTTGATCTATCGGTTCCAGTATATTCTCTCTTTCTGAGATAGAAGCAGGAATCCGAGCGCAACTGCGCACAGGTGAGGTAGATAATGACCGCTGAACTAGAAACTGTTGAACTGGTGATCTGTGCCTGACTGTCCTTTTTGTCTTGCCTCAGCAAAGGAAACACTGATTGCCCTTGAACTGAATCTCTGACTTGACAAAGTCTATTACCACTAGTCCAATGTACCCAGGGGATATTAGAGCCTTCTGAAGCTATGGTTCCAAAACTACCTTGCAAAAGAGAAAGCAGACAACATCTCAGCCTGATTTCACCGGAACATATATGAGCATAGCTGAACGACTGTGCTCTCTACGGAATTCCGCCCCCAAAATTTTCCGCCTCAAAACTAATACCCTCAAACACTGATGTCCTTAGACTGACACCTAGACTTGCAACTGATACATGCATTCCTATAGAGACACACCCTAACAACACATATCAACCAAGTGAGAGCCAAAACACCCCTATGGTGGGGTAGGGTTTCCCTGTCCTAATTTCAAACAACCTACATTCAGGTGAGCAACCTGTCCTAGTTTGGAATGGTCTCTATGGCTTCCGATATGCAACTAGGTCGACTGGTCAAAAAGGGTGCCTCGACGGTGATCCCGATCCGAGGTTTGTGTTCCCATCGTGGCAGAGCCCGTAACCGGTCAACCTTATGGCACACTTTTCCAAGCTAGCCTCTGGCAAACCGTTCAGGAATAACAGATGACAAACAACGTGACTTAGGCGCACCTATGCAAATGCAATGCAAAGAATCACATAATGTAGCTAACACAACATATCATGAGTTCGAGTCAAGTTCTCTAAATAACCAGCAGAGTCGCTAGAAACTGTAGACTCTACTTTCTTCGCGTGCCCCCCCCCTTTTGGAGAAGGCGTGAATTGGTCTTACTACTACAGTTCGGACTCCTGTCACAGTTCTAAATCTAGTCTCACAAAGTGCAATGTAAGACCGATAAATCACCAAAGACTCCAATCCGGCAAATCATTTTGGAAAATTAGATTTTAAATCAAATTATGCCAAACTGGACTGCTTTGCCAGATTACAGAGTCGCCACCTAAATATTTTGTTTTGAGAAATTTAGGAAACCCAGACTCATGCCAAAGGCCATGTGTCCGTCATCACCAAAGTTGCCTTGGCTCGAGAACTTGGGTCCGAGGGGGGAAGGTCATGAAATGAGCACTCCCGCTCGCCCGATCAAAGGATTGGCCTCTACTAAGCATGATATGTTGTTTTATAAACACATGTGTTCTTATTCCGATTATTCTCTAACTTTACAATGTGATGCGCACAGCATACGAGTATGGACTAAATCACAAGAATTGGAACAAAACAGCTCATGTTTGTTTTCGAAAATGGTTTGAAAGTGCTACTCGCAAGTAGGCTAAAGTGTGGATTTGCCACCCTCAAGTGGGCTTAAAACACGATGATTTTGCCACTTTGCAAAGTGGGCTTAAAATGCACATTTGATGAATTGTCCAAATTCAAATAATGAAACCTTCATCCGCATGCATTCATGTAGTTTATCAAGTAAGCATATAACCTCATGGCAAGCATGCTATCATGGCAACACTCACACTCATGCAAGTATGCTAAAGCGTAACACTCACAGTGTACTCCAAGCCAAAACAAAAGCTAGTTAGAAATCATGCATGATCCTAACTATACAAGATGCCTAATGCAACACATGCAATAATGCAACTAAATAGGCTCGGCTATCTAAGATGGCATATGAATGCAACAATTTGATACATGTATTCAAAGATATATTGAAATACAATACAGTTTGAATGATGCGCCGAGCCCGGTGCATGCAATACAAATGAATGATGTAAACATGCAAGCATAAGGTATGCTAAACAAAATGTGCCCTAAAACTAACCATCGTAAGTGGTTAAATAAAAGGGAGAAAGACGTGGGGTTGGAAGACATGCACACACACACGCACATTTATTACAACATTGCCTTCGCGAAGGAGGCTTCGAATGATTAAGCTAACTAACTACGCTAATTAAGCTAACTATTACAAACCAATTAACTAACTATTCTAGCTAATTAATATTACAACACAATTGAAATAAATTAACTAACTATACTAAGCTACTTAAAATATTACAAAGATGAATTAAATTAGCTAAGCACATTAACTAATTAATTACAAAATCGGTAAATTAACTAGCTAAGTAAAGCAGTAAAATGGCCTCGAGGGTGAGGGAGACATGCATGCTCGGTCGGCGTTCACTCGAAAATCCATTGCTTTGCCGTCAATTGCCTCGGTTTGCACTCACCTTGGTTTCCGAACATTGAACCAACCTCCACACTGTTTCTGCTCCAAAACAGGATCATTTCTACACAAAAATGGACTGGTGGCCGGTCAGCCACAAAAAGTGGCTGCCAACCACTCCAACTGGCCGGTCGGCTAGTGAGAGTGGTCGGTCAACTACTTCAAGTGGCCGGTCGGCCACTTGCTTCTCCAGGCTTCTGGTTTTGCTGCAACAGAGAACAACAGTGGCATAACAATGTATTTTCAAGGAAATGTATGCACTGCCACTCTCCTTATCATGTCTCAAGCTCAAAGGAGTGTGGCACTTGGCTCTCAAGCCACCAACCAAGCATCTCAATGCATGATGGCCCAAAAACCAAGCTTGTACAAACTTAGTGAATGTGCACATAAGACTCAAAGGGCTATCACCCTATCATGCATGATCAAGGGTGACCACGACTAAGAAATGTGGCACGTTTCATCACTTTGAGTATGAAACGTCCCTCATTTCTTGTGTTTGGATTAACGTGTGATCTAAACACATGCAATGCAACACAAATGCTTATCTTAGTCATGTGTTACTTGGGTCATTTTTGTTTACACGTTTTAGCTTACCAATTAATCCATTAACCGGTTAAGTCCAATGTGAAAAGTCCTCTAATGGGAGAGGGGTCAACCAAAGAATGGTTTAAGACATGAAAGAGTTCATGCCTTTGGCAAGGAGGAGCCCTCAAAGAGAGTTAAAGCCATTTCAGCACAAATTCTCTGAAGTTTAAACACAAGCACAAGGCAAACCAACTCTCAAAGCAAATCAAAAGTGAAGAAATGAGGGAGGTGGTAGATTTTTAATGCTGAAATGGCATGCTCAAGACACTAAATCTTGCAAACAATCCATACAAGACATGCTCAAAAGCCAAATGCATTAAGCTAGTAAAGAGCATCACTCTAGAAGCATGCAATATCAAGCATAAACAATCAAACCAGCTCTGGACATAGCTTAATCATGCCAAATCAGAGGCTACAACATGCTGAAATTGAAGCTTAAAAGGTAAGGAGAACATGCACACATGTTAGCCCACAAACAAGGAATAATACACACCCCTCAAGAGCAATGAAGAAGTGGAATATGTAAGAGTATGACAAAGGTTTATGCACTAAAATTGCATGCTACATGATGCTATGGCATGCAAACAACACATACAAAGCATGTTAAGGGCGTTGAAACTCGAAGCTAATCAAGGCCATTTACACTACAACCATGTAAAGCAAAGCATATATGACCAAGACCATCCAAATCAGAGTTAAAGCATGCTAAAACATTAGCAAAAAAGTGCTGGAGGTATGCTAACACATGCTAGAACAATAGGCCAAATCATCAAATATGCTAGACTCGCAAGCAAAATTGCACTACAAGTACCAAAATCAAACAACAAGTGACCAATCTAGCCCAAAACAGATTTAAAGCAGGTCAAAAGAAGGCCTAAAACATGCATGAACTAAGCTTCAAAAAGGGAGAAATATATGCTCACTTGTTAGGCCATCAACACATGTAAACAAGAGAAGAGGAGGAGGGACCACCCCCTTCCATTTTGGACCTCAAAACCACCTTTCCACCACAGAAATTCCTCTAGGATTCAGTGGTTAAAAGGCCAAGAAAAGGTTGCTTCAAAAGCTTTACAAGATGGCACAAAAGCTTACCAAGCAAAGAGACGAGAAGTGTGGACCACCCTCAAACTCAAAGTAGGCTTAAACCAACATTTTTAGGACTGAAGAATAGAGTTTTCTTCAGTTCAAAACCAAGCCAAAAATAGTTTGCAAAGGTGGCAAAACAAACATGCAAAACAAAGCGTTAAAAGGACAAGTGCTTACCCTTGAAGCACAACAGCAAAACAGGTGCAAATCTGAGCCAAAACCATCTTTGAGAGCTCAAATAGGACCTCCAAGAACCTCAGCAACAAGGTAGAGGTGTTTGGCCTAGGGTCTGTTTGCAAGAGTGTAGGAAATTCTCACTTCTAGGCATAATATAGGAAGAGAGAGAGGCTTCTAGAGAGAGAGTGGCTGAAATTTTGCTCCCAAAATTATAGAGAGAGAGATAGAGATTTAGAGAGAGAGGCTCCCAAACTTGCCAACCTTCTCAAAATGTTCTCACCCTTCCAATATGAGAGAATGGCCTCCATATATAGCAAAATACAAACTCAGGTTGAAAATATCTGATTTGGGGCAACTGGAGGAGTGTGAAGACAGTTGGAGGAGAAATATTTGCAAAAAACTGAGTTTGGGACACAACTGGCCGGTCGGCTACTTCAAGTGGCCGACTAGCCACCTCTGTGGCCGAAAGCAAAAATCTGCTATGCAGGTCAAACTTCAAATGTGCATATCTCCTTCATATGGACTCCTTTTCAGGTCATTCTTGTGTTCAAATTGAAGCCCCGGAAGTAAGCTTTCCAATGGTAGCATCCCAAATCAAAATTCCAACTGTGGAAAAAGTTATACCTGTTTTGGTGAAGCCGTTCAGTTTTGGTCCTAACCGAATTTGATGCCCAACTTCTCCTCAACTTGGTTTTCTTCTCTCCTCTCCTATTTTCTTCAAATCCCTAAACAAGGTGTTTTGAAAGATTTTTCAAAGATTTCATATCTCTTTCATTGATTTCCACTTTGTCCTCGCTCGGTTTACTGTAAAGCGCAACATTTAACGAAATATGAGCCTCGGAACATCGTAGGAACTTTATTTGAAAAATATTTTGAAAGAGAGGGTTTTAAGGTCTAAAAATCATTCAAAATAGCTTGGTCCAGGATGGGGTGTGAGGTTAGGATTTGACTCTCCTCTTGTCAAAGAAATCGAAGCTTTGCATTGCACACCTTTTATCACCAAGTAAACAATCAGTAGAGCCCAAGTCTTAAGGGCGGTCAAAAATGGGGTGTCTACACCGGTGCATTTACTTCTAAGGGTCTAATATTCCAGTTTGACCCTTGGAAATCACAAAGGAAAGTTTCATTATAACTTATTATTGAGTTTGGATTTGGAGTAAATATCGCTCATTTTGGGTTTAACTAGCCATTATCACTATTTCCGAGTTTAACTAGCCATTATCGCTCAATTTGGGTTTGACTCGAAATTCATTATCGCTTGTAAATGAGTTTGGCTCTTCCTTTGTGATTTCCCCCACAGAAAAGGGCTTGAAGAACTCATTTCTCAGGTTAAGTCATGCTTGCTATTCTTTATTGCTTTTTGAATTAGTGGACATAATCATCACCTTTGGATAGAAATAAAGAAAAGATAAAAAAAAATGGAAAGGTAAAGTCAAAATGGGTTAATAAAATTGGAGTAACAGAGGTAAAAATATAATAAAATTTGGTTACGTTCGATCGGACGCTATACTGAACCTATTGCGTCTTGAAACATCAAATACTATTGTTGTGATGTTTAGTGATTCATAAGGCAAGTCTACCCCTTCGCTTGAGGTAATCCATGATAGGAAAGAGGTATTCTCTATCTTTTATTTCATTTATTGAGTTCTTGTTCCATCTTTTCTAAACTCATCATGCAACAAATTTGCAATGATTGATGATTTGATAATCAATTTTGCTTATCCCTTGATCATTTTCATGATAGGGAAGGGTAGAGAGGATAAACATCTCCTGAAAACACTCTGTTTTTGTTATGTTTCAGCTCTGTTGCAGCAGGGTATTTTCCAGAAGCAGTGGCTGGCCTGCCATCGTTCTATATGGCCAACCTCTTATTTTGTACAGGTAATGGCATTTTTACAGCGGAATAGAGCACAATCTGATGCCAAAACAGAATAATTTTCTGACTGCAAACAGAGCTGATCCTGGCAGTAGAAAGATAGGTTTCCGGAGGATGTTCTCGATTATGCGCATATGATTCCTCGATTCTCGTCCGAGTCCATTAGATTAAATATTCATACTTTGCAATAATTTGTAATTAATTACTCAGTTGCTTAGCTTTCATTTGAACTTGTAATAATCTAGTTTATTCAATTATGTTGTAATAATTAGTTTAATTAGGACATTCATTCATACCCTTTTGTGCGAGGTCAAACTTGTAATATTTTGTATGTCTTCCAACCCCCATTTCTTTCTCCCTTTTATTTACATAATTATCGTGGTAGCATCATATTTTTTTATTTAATTTCATTACCATGCATTGTATCCATTTTCGCATGCATTTTGGTTCGGTTCATCATTCTAATATCATTGTCATTTCCTATTTACTTGAATATGTGCATTACGAATGCTTAGAATTTATCCATATAACATGTTAAATAAATCGAACCTAGTAGTTGCGTTTTGTATGTGTTGCATTACTCATTTGCATATATAGGAACATGTATTTTTCTAATTATTTTATTTTCTTTGGCTTGCCTCAGAGTACTAGGAGAGTATTTTTGCTTTAACATATTGCATATGTGTTTGTGTTTCCATGTAAAAGCATAACACCGTGAGGCTACGTGCTTATTTGAAATATCTCTTTGAATGTCTGTCGATGATGGCTATTTCGCTTAAATTGGAATGACTTTGATTAGTGTACATGTGAACTCTCTGTTTCAAGTAGCACATATTAAAACCTTTTTTCAAACAAACATGAAATCAAAACATTGCAAAATAGGTGACGTAGTCTATACTTGTGTGCCTTACGTAGTAAGTTAGCGTAATAATCAAAACATGAACATATACTGTACATAAAAATCACATCATGTTTAGTAGAGGCCTTCTTTGATTGGGTGAGTGGAGTGCTCAGTTCGTGACCTTCCCCTCTTACACCTAAGTTCTCGAGCCAAGACACTTTGAAGTGGCCTTTGGTACGAGTCACGGGTTTCCTAAATTTGCCAAAAAAATTTAGGTGGCGACTCTGAATCTGGCAATGCAGTCCATTTTTTGCATCTCTGATGATAAATAGATTTTCTAAGATTTGCCGAACTTGGACTGTTATTTGTGTTTTTCTATTTCACATTGCACTTGTGAAACCAGATTTAGAACCACAGGAGTCTGAATAGTAGGGCTATCATATCTGAGGAGACTAAACCCCTCCAAGGAACACAAAAAACCAGCTACAGTTTTGACTCTGTTGGGGAGTTAAAGAACTTCACTTGGACTTTATGATGTGACATTTTATTTATAGACTAGCGTATGCCCGTGCCTGAAGGCGCGGTGTAAATAATGTTAAGATTAAAATATAATTATAATTCCAATACTATTTAATAAATTATAAATTGACCCATAAACAATCTAAAATAATACTAAAAAGATAGATGAAACATTATATTCAAATTAACCTCTAATTAACATAAATCATCAAAACACCATAATAAATCGACATAAAATTTTAGCAGATTACAATCCAAAATGTTAAACTTGAGTCAACTATGGGCAGTTTAAGAAAAATTGAACGTGGGTAGTTTAATACAAATTGAATTTCCAACGATTTGGCCATTCAAGTTGTCAACTTAACACATTTTGTCCCATTTGATTTCATTGCTCTGCTATTAAGTCATCTAATCGGCTGTTATTATTAGGCATCTAGACAAAAAGGATATCCAAAAACAATACTTCACATTTATTAAAAGGCTAACATAATGGACACACTAAACATTATTCAACCTATTTAAAAAAACACTGGCAAAAACAAATACAACCTACCAAAATAAATAAATAAATAAATAATCCAAACTAAAATCTCTCCAAACAAAAATCTAAGCCTCCTTGTAATTGAGGGCACAATCTCCTAAGTCTCCTTGTCATGGAATGGTTTCATCCGCCATAAGAAAAGAACCTATTAAAAAACCAAGCAGAGTCTGCTACAACGGGTTCATTGTCTTGATTACACTGCCAACAATAATAAGCATGAGTCCGATTTTTTATGTCACGAATTGCATGCCCAAAGCTTGCTTCACGATATGCAGAATAATTTGGTTGTGGATATATAAAATTGCAAAATTAATGGTCAATTTTATAAGTAGACAATTTTACAAAATAGTTCAGTATGAGAATCAGTTGACCTAAGAAACAATTAAACAGCCTGGCTTGTTAGCTATGCCTTCCATGTTTCCACCATCACCGATTGTTATGTATGCTGGAGCATTAATATCTCTAACCGGTAAGCTTAATCCATTTATAATGTTGTACTTAATATTTGATATGCGTTCCTACAACATAGGATAAGAAATTAATTTTCATAAACAATATGAAAATAAATTATCTAATTTTGTATTAGAAAGAAAGCTTACTAAACGCTCATAAGAATGAACGTGGCTAGCAAATACAATATCAACTTTGTATTGAACAAACAACGATTCAAACTGGACTCTCATACTTTCTCCTTCCATGTAATGGTAGTGGTTGGTATTGTACCATGGAGCATGTAAAATAACAACGACCCATGGAGTTTCATATCTGTTAATCTTTGGGAGCTCTTGTTCAAGCCATTTGTATTGCGGGGTATATTTCCCTAAACAACTATAAAATTTTGTTAGCAAAACAAAAAATAAAAGTATAAAATATGAAAGTAAAAGAAAAAAAAGAAGAAGATTCATACCATAGGCTGAGTAAGAAGAAAGAACAATGATATATGTCGATGCACGCTTAATTGAATACCAAAATGGGGAAGTACTCTGGGATGCCTTGTAGGGTACATAATAGCGGTGCAAATATGGCTTGAAAGGATTGGTTTCTTCCTAAAAAAGAAGATGATATAATCCATAAAATAATTTATGACAGAGAAATGAGATCGGTGACAATGAACAGAACATATTTATTTGGTGTCTTACCAAATTAGAAGCTAAGTCAATTTCATGATTGCCTGCACTCCAAATCCAGGGTTGGTAAGCAACGCTCTTCTCAATGAAACGACCAAATGTATCCCACTTGGTATTGTCATGGTTAGGGTGATCATCAGCATATGAAAGATCACCAGCAAATAGCACAGCTTGGCTTTTTATTGGGTTCGACATATAATGCTCTAGAGTTCGATTGGAATCTGCAGTTTGTCCCAAGTCACCTGCACAAAAATAATGTTAACATTATACAAAATGTAATGAATGATGAATTAAATAAATAAACTAAAATTCCCTAGATTACCCCTAACTTATGACGCCAAAGGTGTAGGGAATGTCAGGTCCTGGCTTGGGAGGAGTTGTGAAGGAGAACTGATGGGTAACTTCATTAGACGCAACTTCATAGAAGTATTTTGTGTCAAACTACATGAAAAAAAAAGTTAGAAAGCTCAAAAAAGTAATCTTAAACATAAGACAATAGATTAAAACAAAATACATTTAATGCATATATATTTGTACCGTCAAATCTTTGATAGTAGCATGGTGAATGTAACCAGAAGCATAATTATAGTATCTATAAGTGGTGATTTCAGAATGAGTATGGAGCTTGTGTAAATGTTTAGTGCTTGCTTCCCAGTATGTCACCACATTAGGGTATTTCTCAACTGGAGTCACCCATGAAATGATCATACTCCTACCTTCATGGTCACCTTGTGTAATGTGAACCTGCAAGTTCAAGGAAAAAGGAAAAAAAAAGAATATTCAAAAAACAATTACCCAAAAGTGATGCGTATGTTGTACAATTTGTATCTACACATACATACAGTTAGATCATGTGTCTCAAGATTTATGTGCCAATAGATATACATAACTTCACAAAAATCTGCCAATCCATCATTAAATTCGATTAACAGGGCAACAAACTTCCATTCAGCAAACAATCTTTCGCAGGTCCCACTCAAATTTTGCCGATTGTATCAATAAGAAACACCATAACTGGGCCACATTAGAGCCAATGGAGACCAAAGTTATCAACCCAAAGGCACAACAAATCACTAAAAATAAAGGCCCACACACATCACATAATATATAAAGAATAGAAAATGGATGTGTAGAAAGGCTAAATAAAATTACCCCTCTCTAAAACAATTAAGCCTTTAAATGAATTGGTCCCAAATAACTTCACATGGTATCATAGCAGACCATAGATCGCATACTCGAATCTCACCAAATACCCAATAAACTTTTAAGTATGGTTTCCTTACTCAATCAATCAAGGATTGTAGCACACTATTCATATAAAAGGATTCAGACCAGTGAAATGATGAAAATAAAAAAGGCAATTTTACCTTGCGATCAGAAAATACCGAAGAAGAACAGGCCTGGAGAGCAGAGAGATAAAAGAACATTTACACAATTACAACTAAACCTCTCTAAAATTACATTATGTGCACAATTACACAATATCTGAACCAACAATCTTCGACATTTGAACCATCTACAATATTAGTGTACTTACAATGGGGTCATTCTAGAATACAGAGCCTTACCATATGTACATTTTTTATATTAATTACATAAATGTCATAACTAAATCATTTTCAATCATAACTCCAAAAAAAGTGTCACAACCAAACACCACGAAAATATATCCAAAGTCATTTTTGATTTAAACCAAGATCACCATAGGTCATAACCAACAAAATAATAATCCTGATAGTAGTGTCTAATCATCACCAATCATCTCTTCCACACGTCATTGCATCTAAAAAGTAAATCTAAAAAATAAGCTTATATATCATTCTAAACGCCAGCCATGACCAAGTCATAAACACTACTAATCAACTAATCATAAACACCCGCCATGACCAAGTCATAACATAGGAAGTAACCAAAAGACCACAAAATCATAATTTGGCATATGATGTACTATAAAATTTTCTTCTCAACTAATCAACAATTTTGAGAGTATGTTAGATGTTACTTGGATTTTATAATTGAAAAATGTAAACCATCAAGAATTTTGTAACAAAAAATTACTTATTGATTAAATTTTGAGAATAAAGATTAGCTTTCCAAGACACATTGACTGCTACTTTGAAACGAGGCTAATGAGAATAAAATTCGTAATTTTGATGCTCATATAATTTCCTAAAATGAGAATAAAATTCCAAACCAATATGAAGGACACAGCTCCAACAAAGATTGTAGAAAGGAAAATAAATCAATTGATTTGAATTGTGTCTTCTAAAATTTCAGCTTCAATTCTTCTATTTGTGCCTAAAATTGCAACACGCACTGAAAATTCATCAACAAAGGAACCAAAAACAAAACAATCAATGATAATAGATAAAACCCAGAAGCCGTACCTGGTAAACCAATCCCTGCCTCTTTGTCTCCAATTATAAATTCATTAAAAGAATGAAAGATCTACCAAAGAATCAAAGCACAAGAGGTACATCTAGGTTCAATTTTCAATTATTTATAAAAAAAAGTCAGTCTGTGATAAATCAAAAGAATTTATATATTGATCATATCTACTGTTGTACTTTTGATTTTTGTGTTTGGGCAAATTGTTAACAATAAGAAAAAATTCAAATAATTATGAGGAAAATAGAAAATTTTATTGCCAAAAATGCTAATTATTTTAACTTTTGGCAATTGAACAATAATTATCCTTGTGCACCGAAAAATGATAAAAACTTTATTTATAAACTTGCTTTCAATGAGAATTTAACTAAATTCCATTTTCAATTTCCCCCAAATTATTTTTTCCTGAAGTTATAGCTATCAAAAACGAAGTCAAGATGGAATGGAAATGATATAATACATAGATATCACAATTGGGCTCTAACCCGATTCGAGTTTCTTCTCCGAATCTAATGGATTCTGGTTCGATTTCCTTTGCCAAGACGGTGGTTCTATGTCCAGCTGCATGTTTCCTGATCAAACGCTTCTGATCAAATCTGGAGGAGTCGATCCATCTCCATCTCAAGAGAGGATTCAGTATGGTCGCGGGCGCAATGGCAATTGAACAATAATTATCCTTGTGCACTGAAAAATGATAAAAACTTTATTTATAAACTTGCTTTCAATGAGAATTTACCTGAATTCCATTTTCAATTTCCCCCAAATTATTTTTTCCTGAAGTTATAGCTATCAAAGACGAAGTCAAGACGGAATGGAAATGGTATAATACATAGATATCACAATTGGGCTCTGACTTGATTCGAGTTTCTTCTCCGAATCTAATGGATTCTGGTTCGATTTCATTTGCCAAGACGGTGGTTCTGTGTCCAAGTGCATGTTTCCGGATCAAACGCTTCTGATCAAATCTGGAGGAGTCAATCCATCTCCATCTCAAGAGAGGATTCAGTATGGTCGCGACCGCAATGGCCATGAAATGCTTTGACCTGATTCGAGTTTCTTCTCCTAATCTAATGGATTCTAGTTCGATTTCGATCCGCGAACGGCATCGTAACTGTCAACGGCATTGCGATTCACAATTCGGAGGTTTATGCCAATCGGTGGATTGTTGTGCTCGCTGTTGTGCATAGCATAGATGAACTTAAACATTCTTCAGCCAAGGATCCGATTTCGAAAGGGAGAGAGACAAAAGGGGAATGGGGACACTTGAGAACATAAAGCGGGAGAGATAAAGAAGGTATGGGGAAGAGACGTGGGTTGGTGGGAGAGAGAGAGAGCAGAGAGCGTTTGAGCGTTTGAGCGTTTGAGCGGAAAAAAAGCTGATCTCAACCATTGATATAAACTTGGAATTAATCTCAGCCATTAAATTAAAATGTATCCCACATACATTTTATACATTTTCAAAAACCTTGTTCCCTTATTATATAGATATATGTTCATTACATTTCATTTGCATTGGTGCTCTTAAGTCACTGGGTTTACCATCTGATATACTGGACGATTTGTTGGAGGCTTGCCAAAAGCTTGGAAAAAGGCTAGTCGACCATAGGCAATGTCACTTTGGGAACGCAACCCTTGGATCTAGGTTACTGCTGTACCGCTTAATCCTCTTTTCATTTTTTGATATTAGGTGTGAGAGGTATATTAGGTAAACTTGTTGAGGTATCCTTTTGACTAATTGGCCTAGTGCATATAGTAAAGCTCTAGTGACTGTTCCAAACATAGGACAAGATGCTCACCCATATGCAGGATTTCATGAAACTACTTGCTTGAAGTAGTGAAACCCTAGCTCATGCCAAAACTAGAATAGGGTAATCCTACCCCATTATAGGGGTGTGTTGGCTCTCTTTACCTGGTATGTGCTTTATAGTGAAACTGCGCAGGAGTGATTCGTATCAGTTATCATTTTGTGGGGCAGAATTCAGTGGGGAATACAATACTACAGTTCAATAGAGAATACAGTCCTATAGTTGTGATCACATCATTTTTCGTTGAGGTGTTGATTTTGTTACTTTTCGTTATTTCTTTTGCTAGGTAGTCTAAAACCATAGCTTCAAAAAGTTATGATATCCCCCAAGTACTTTGGACCCGTGTCGGAAGAGTTTGTAAGGTCGGAGATCTTGTTCGGGGATAGCCAGTGTTTGCTTCACTATCACCAGTTGCGAGACGAAGAAGGGTCAGACAGAGTTCACTAGTTCAGTTATTTCAGCAATCACCCCTCAGCTCACCTATACTCAGTTCACTCCCTGCACTGTCATCTACTTCCATAATGGCGTTATACCTTACTTGCATTGCAGTCAGTCGACTCACTCTAGCCCAACATGGCCCGGCAAGCAGACGTCGCGAATAGGTTACAACAACAATAGTAGCCGGTTGCTACTTCTGCTTCACATATACCTACAGTGGCTACTCCCATACCTGGTAACACTGCCAATGCTACTATAACTTTGGATCCACCAGTTAAGTGTGTTCCAGCTTTTCCCATCCAGGCAGATCCAATTTCGGTATAGACATCTAGAGCTCCAGTTTACTAGGTTGACCCATCTTTTGAATTTGAGGTTGACCCAACCATAGTGAAAGTCAACAAACTTGAAAAGCTGTTCAAAAAGGCACAGGGGGTAAAGTCCATTCTAGATATAGAGGTTGGATATACTGAATCTACTGTTACTTTGCCAGAGCGGTTCAAAATGATGCATATTGACAGTTTCGATGGTGCTGAAGACCCAATGGTACATTTGCGCCTGTTTTCTGATATCTTGCGACCAATGGGTTTGACTAGACTTCAGAAGTTGTCACTCTTCGGCTGAACCATGTCAGGTATAGCAGCCATTTAGTATGTTAAATTGGAGGACTCTGGGAAACAGAGCTAGGAGGAAGTAGTCGAATCTTTCATTTCTCAATACTCCTACAACACGCGGATCGATGCCACAACTCGTGATCTTGAAGCAATGCGTCAGGAGTCGAAAGAGGGTTTCACAAAGTTTGTAACTAGGCGGAAGGCTAAGGCATCGATGATGACAACTAGACCCTTAGAAAAGGACAAAATCTAGATTGTTGTTCAGAATCTTCATGGCAAGCTACTGCAGAAGATGATCGTTCTCCCCTTATTCACGTTCAACGAACTTCATGAAATGGGAGTTCAGATCGAAGATGCAATGAAGCAGGGGATCATTATAGATGACAAAGAGCCGGCCAAAAGGCCTTTTATTTGCATTTCCAATGCTACCAGGGGTACCACAACTGTGAGGCCTTCAGAGGTGAGTGTTGTCACCACTACCAAACCTGCTGACCCATTCGCAAATATGAGCCCACAAACTTCTAACCCTACTCGAAACTAGAGGACATTCAATCAACTGCACATTACTCTATCTCGAGCCATGCGTGTGTTAATAAAAAAGGAGGATCTAAAACCCTTCGAACCACGACCACTTCTAGACCCGCTCCCACCTAGGCACGATCCCACAAAGTACTATGCTTACCATGAACAACATAGCCACGAAACTGACAGGTGCTACCGCCTTTGTCATGAGATTCAAGATATCATTAACAACAAAGTTATACCTCCACCCCAAAAGCCAAACACCGTAACCAACCCACTACCCAACCCTAATCAAGTACCACCCCCACTACGCACCAATTATATCCGTACACCACCTCTATCTTATGACCCGAGTGTCTATATCACCCCCTCCCATCTACCAAAGCCAGTGTTCATCTCGGAGGGCACAAACTTGTGCATGATGAACACATCCAACCTGCAACTCGAGCCTCATAAACATGTGGTGACAACACCCGAAGAAGTGGAGGTTTTGACCTTGGAAAGAAGTGCCAGTCTGTCACTAGAAATTCCGAAGGACTTATCTGAGGAGGAATACAACCTAGGCCAATACATCACTCTTGTTGCTCAACCCAAACCTAATGTAATACTGCCAAGTTCAGTTGAAGTCAATGTGGTCAGAGAGGATGACCCAAGCCAAGGGCCGGATGATCTTGCTGATCTTGAGGAAGATTTGGACAACCTTTAATTCTTCGAAGAACAAGACTAGGCAATGAACAAATTGGTTGGTCTGATATGAGCTTGTCGGCTGACAATCGGGGATCGCTGAGTGATGAATCTGACAAAGAAGACGAAACCGAAGTTAATTCTGAGGGAAGGAAAGTCCTGGCAACAATGGTAGCTGGGGAAGACGAAGAGAAAGGGAAAGTGCCTAAGAGCAGTAGTACAAGAAAACAAACCCAAGAATTGGTTGTTGAGGCAATTGCAGATGCTGAACGAGAAACGGTACTGGGGTAACTTGAATGGGAGATGATCAAAGATAGGCAAAAGGCAACAACACCTTGTCACCTTGAGGAGGATAATTGTCCTATAGGAGTGATTCGAGTTGAGCTAGACAACTGTCTATTGGTGATTGAAGGTAAAGATGAATGGTGGGAAGACAACAATTTGCATCTTGCCCATACAGATGAAGATTGGAGAGATCATATCCTAGACAGTAATTGGTATGTAGAAGAAATAGACCACCTAACCAGAAGTGGACGGTATTTCAAACCCTCGCACCTGGACCAAGCCGAACCATCAGGAAAGGACAGGGAGTTTGAGAAGGAAAAGGAGAGAAGTTGGAAGAAGAACAACAATTAAAGAAGATCTAAGCCGACATTTCCATTTGGGGCCTTCTTATGGCTCCTTGAGTACACCGATAAGTAGTTTTGTGGGCGATGAATAAGGCTTAGCTATCCATCAATACTACGCTAGAGCAACTCACTGGCCTGATCTTCCCAGGTAGCACCAAGCCTATGCTCACCTTTGTAGCTTGCTTTTCGTTCTTTTTAGAGGGGTTTAGTCTCCTCGGATACGATTTCCCTACAATTCAGACTCTTGTGATTCTAAATCTGGCTTCACTAGCGCAATGCGAAATAGATTAAACAAGTGAGAGTTTAAATCTGGCAAATCTTCAGAAAATCTATTTATCATTAGAGATGCCAGAAAGGATTATATTGCCAGATTTCAAAGTTGCAACCTAAATATCTTTAGAAAATTTAGGAAACTCGTGATTCGTGTCAAAGACCATTTGTCTGTCATAACCAAAGTGTCTCGGCTCAGGAACTTAGGTATGAGAGGGGAATGTCATGAATTGAGCACCCCATTTACCCAATCAAAGATCAGCCTCTACTAATCATGATGTGATTTTTATGTACATTATATGCTCTTGCTTCGATTATGATGCTAACATTACTATGCGAGGCACACAAGTATAGACTATGTCACCCATTTTGGAATGTTTTGATTTTATGTTTGTTTGAAAAGAATTTTGAACATGTGCTACTTGAAAATGCGAGCTCATATGCACCTTAATCATAGTCGTCCTAATTTAAGCGACATAGCATTCATCCACAGGCATTCAAAGAGATATGTCAAATAAGCACTTAGCCTCATAGTAATAAGCTTGATATGGTAACACGAACACACATGCAATATGCTAAAGAAAGAAACACTCACCTAGTACTCAACTCAGGTAAGCCAAAATAGAAGAAAATAGTTAGAAAAATGCAAGCTCTAGTATGCAAGTGGCAAATGCAACATACATAAAATGCGACTATCAGGTTCGATTTATTTAACATGTCATAGGAATCAACTTAGAGCATATATGTAGACACCCCATTTTCGACCACCCTTAAGACTTGGGTGCCCCAGGTTGATCACCCAATGATGAAATACTACGCTGTATATATGCTCAATTTTCTCAGCAAGAAGCCTCGGCTATTGAGTTTCAAAGCCTAGAACCTTACACCATCTTTGGACCAAAACCTAATTGTTCCAAGCCTGACCACCTAGAGGCCTGCTGGCCAACAGGTGGCGAGCTGGCCAGAAATTAGTGGCCGGTCGTCCCTCACCTGGCCGGTCGGCCAAGTTTCTTGACTAGTAGATATTTTGCTACTAGTAGTTCCCCCATGTGTGTGCACTGCACCAGCTGGCGCCATAGAGATATTTCCAACTGAGGCACCAATTTTTCTATATATAGAGCACCATACCTTATGTTTTTAGGCTAGAAAAATTCCAAAAGCTCAAATTCTTGAAAATCTCTCTCTCTCTCTCTCTCTCTCTCTCTCTCTCTTGCAACACACATACACCTTATCTATACTACCTAAACCAACATTTTAGCTCTCCTTGCTAAGATTCGTGAGTCTAAATTTCAGCTCTTGAGGGTGCTTACTTGTGAGTTTGTGAATCAAAGAGTTACTCCTCTTCAACAAGTATAACCTTGACCTTCCTTACACTACTTCTCCCCTATCTTTTCTTGCTATTTTTGTACTAGTTTTACACTATTTTTTTGGGCTGAAACTTGTGGCTTAAAGCTATCAAAGGTGGAGGGTTTAACCATCATTCTTTCAACCTTGTTTTCTAAGATTTTACCCTTGTGTTTTCCACTTCTTTCTCAACTTTTTACCACTATTTTTCAGAGTTTTTCACAGGCTAAAAATGTGTTTTTTGAGTCCCAAAAATGGAGGGGTTCGCCACCCTTTCTTAGGCTTCTTTACTAGCTTCATTTCTCCATTATTTTAGTTTACTTTTTTAGCTTTTTTCATACTAATTTCAACTCTATTTTGTGAGTTTTAGGATTGTTTTAGGGTGTTTATTTATTTATGCTTTGCATAGTGTGCTTGTAGTGTTGTAGTCGTCATAGCTTTGCTGGTTTAGGCCTTAGACACCAACCTATTTGAGTTGATAGCTTTTATTTTATGTTTTTTAACATGTGTTCACACTTGCAATAACCATCTCTACACTCTCCCTTTTTTCTTGGTTTTATTTGTTTGAGAGTTGTTTTAAATGAGTGTTGTTTAAGGCATGCGAAAGAGACCCTTCCATGTTTAACGGTTTCATCTCTTTGGAGGTTCATTACCAAGACATTACATCTCTCTCACGACAAAAAAAACTTTGTTCTTTGACACTTCTCATCATTAGTGGACATAATTCTCACTTTTTGGACTAAAATGATTAAAGAATGGAAAGGTAATTAAAAGAGGATAATAAAATTGGACTAAAATAGAAGCAAGAGAATAAAACCAAGTCGGGTTCAATCGGACGTTAATTGAACCCGTTGAGTCTTTAGTCATTTCATACTCTTTAGTGATGATAATGGCTCAAGAATCAATGTCTAACACCCCCTTGAGCTAACTCTATGATGGGGAGGAGGATTGTTGGTCTTTGCTTTCCATTTATTGAGACTTTGTCCCATCGATTTATAGATCATCACACAATGAGTTTGCGTCAATTGATGGTTTGCGAATCGAGTCTACATCTCCCTTGATCTATTTCATGATAGAGAGAGGTAGAAAGGACAAACATTCCCTAAAAGCACTCTATTTGTGCTCTGTTTCTTTTCTGTTGTAGCAGGCCAGACCCCTAAAACAGTGGCCGATCGGCCACTTAACCATCTGGCCCACCATTTTTCTTGGCCGGGCGGCCACTTTATTTTAGGCAGACAGAACCAGTTTCATGGCAGAACAGAGCAGAGGCTGGGGAGAAAATAGTTTAATTTTCTGCTTACAAAACAGAACAGTTCTGGCTCCAAAACAGAGAAGTTTTCGGGTGGAAATTCGTGTCCATGCATGTATAGTTCTTCATTATTTGTGGCTTGTGCAATTAATATTAAGAGTAGTATGTTGTACTTTGTAATAGTTAGTTACTTAGTTAATTAATTTTGTGTTATAAATAATTAGTTAGTCTACTTCTAATTTGTAGTTAGTATAGTTAATTCATTAATTTGGTTTGTAATAGTTAGTTTAAATTAGGACATTTATTTGGACCCTCCTGCGTGAGGGAAAATATGTAATAATGTGTGTATGTCTTCCAACCCACACTTCTTTCTGCCTTTTATTTATCCGCTTATGATGGATTGCATATAGCATCATGTTTTCCTTAGCATTTTTCATGACTCGCATCCATTTGTTTGCATGCATAAGGTTCGGCTCATCATACGAATCAAATGTCAACTTCAAGTGCCTTATTTGAATACGTGCTTTCTCACATGCCTTGAATTAATTCACATGCCATATTAGTAGTCGAGTCTATTAATTGTATGTTGTATGCGTTGCATCAGTCATCTTGCATTACTTAGGATGATGTATTTTTCTATTTATTTTTGTTTTCTTTCGCTTGCCTTGGAGCACTAGGTCAGAATTTCTTTCTTTAGCATATTGCATGAATGTTAGTGTTGCCATATCAAACATGTTCACCATGAGGCCAAGTGCTTATTTCCTATATCTCTTGAATGCCTGTGGATGAAGGCATTTTCACTTAAGTTGGGATGATTTGATTAATGTACATATGAGATCACTTTTTCAAGTGGTACATATTAAAAACACTTTTCAAAATAAACATAAAATCAAAGCGTTCCAACTTTTATGAATTAGTCTATACTTGTGTGCATCACATAGTAAGGATAGCATAATAATCGGAACAAGAGCATATGATGTACATAAAAATCACATCATGATTAGTAGAGGCTGATCTTTGATCGGGTGAGTGAGGTGCTCAATTGATGACCTTCCCCTCTCATACCTAAGTTCCCGAGCAGAGACATTTTGGTGATGACGGACAAGTGACCTTTGGCACGAGTCATGGGTTTCCTAAATTTTCCAAAAATATTTAGGTGGTGACTCTAGAATCTGGCAATGCAATCCATTTTTGACATTTTTTTCTTCAAAATCCGTTTTCAAAAAGATTTGTTGGATTTGAACTCATTTGTGTTTATCTATTTTACATTGCACTTGTGAAATCAAATTCAGAACCACGGGAGTCCGAACTATAGGGCTAATCATATCCGATGAGACTAAACCCCTCCGAGGAGCACGAAAAGCAAGCTACAGTTTCTGGTGACTTTGCTAGAGATTTTGAGAACTTGACTTGAACATCATGATGTGAAAATTTATCTACACATATATGTTCTTTACATTGCATTTACAATGTTACTGTAAGTCACAGTATTTTCCATCTGCTATTCTTAGATGATTTGCTGGAGGCTTGCCCAAAAAGCTTGCCAAAAGGCTGAACGGTCATTAGCTCTACCATATTGAAAACACAACCCTTGGATCTGGATTACTGTTGTACCGCTGATCCTCCTTTCACTTCTTGGTGTTAGGTGTGAGAGGTATATTAGGCAATCTTGCCGAGGTACCCTTTCGACCATTCGGCCTAGCTGCATATAGTAAAGCCATAGTGACTGTTCCAACTTAGGATAGGATGCTCATCTTTATACAGGATGTTGTGAAACTACTTGCTTGAAGTAGTAAAACCATAGATTATGTCAAAATCTAGGATAGGGTAACCCTACCCCATAGGGGTGTTTTGGCTCTCTTTTACCTGGTATGTGCTTTACAGTGAAACTGCATAGGAATCTTTATATCAATGGTACAATGTGATATCAGTTTTAGGGGCAGAGTTTAGTGGCAAATACAGTCCTTTAGTTGTGCTTATATCTGTTGCAAATTGGCCCGAAGTACTGTTCGATTGTTGATTGTTGTTTTTCTTTTCTTTTGCTTGGTGGTTCACAATGCTAGCTTCAAACAAACCTGATATCCCCAAGTTTTATGGACTCGCTCCGGCAGACATTGTAAAATCCAGGATCTTGTTGACGATCAGCCAGTGTTGGTCTCTCTCCCACCGATTACTCGGAGAAGAAGAAATAGGCAATTACCATCACCGACACAGATCACTCAGCAGTTACTTGTCCGCTCACCAATAGCTAACTCTGTAAGGCCTATCATGATGCAAAGTCCAGAAGAGGTTGTTGTTATGATGGCAGCTTTTCAAAGAACTATGGATACCCTGAATCACAAAATTGCCGCTCAGGACGAAACCATTGCTGAAATGAGACGCTCATCTGGAGCTTCGGCATCTACTGTACATCCAATCCTAACTGCCCAACCAAATCCTGATCCACCTCAACTAGTTGAAAACCTTAGGTAGCAGATCCTCAAGAGATGTTCCCGCAGGCTCCAACTTTCAGGCCTCTGGCACAGCCTCACGGGGGCTCCTTCCATTAAACATCAATGATATCGATCCGACTTTGATTAAAATCGCAAGGTTAGAGAAAGGGCTCAAGAAATCCCAAGGCTTCGATTTCATCTCGTATATGGAAGATGGTTATACTGAGGCCTTTGTCAGATTGTCAAAAAAATTCAAAATTCCTTACATCGATAGATTTGGTGGGAGTGGACACCCCATTGTTTATGTTCACCTATTTTTGGATGTTCTGAGGCCAATGGGCCTGTCTCCGGCTCAAAAACTATCTTTGTTTGAAAGAACTCTATCAGATGTGGCAGCTATCTGGTATGCTAAACTAGAGGATTCCACCAAACGGAGTTGGAAGGAACTATCTGAGGGGTTTGTTAACCAATTCTCATACAACAATCAGACAGAAGTAACAATCAGTGAGCTAGAGGCGACTACTCAGAATCCTAAGGAACCCTTCATTGACTTTGTTGCAAGATGGAGGGCAAAGGTAGTTAGAATGACGAACATGCGCTCAGAAAGGGAGCAAGTCTGGTTGGTGGTTTAGAATCTTGAGTCGGATATGTTACAAAGAATTAGTGGTGCCATTATCTACATTTGCTTCTGTACACGAGTTAGGGGTCCAAATTGAAAGCGCATTCAAGAAAGGCATCATCCAAAGAACTAGTGAACTGGCAAGAAGGCCATTTACCAGGAATACCAATGCTAGCAATAGCACTATTCGTCGGCTTGCCGAGATCAACACCCTCGCCACAGCGGCCAAAATGGCCGATTCGTTAGACACTACAAACTTGCAACCTGCTGGCCCAAACTGAAACCAAAGAACCTTTACCCCTTTCCATATTCCAGCAACGGCATGGTCATCCCACCAATCAGTGCTATCGCTTATGTTATGAGATCCATGATCTCATTGATTAAAAAATTATCGCCCCGCCCTCCAAACTGAATGTGACCACCAACCCACTTCATGCCTATAACCAAGTTCCACCACCCAGAAACATCAACCTAATCCATAAACTACCACCCACCGTTAACCCTAATGCATATATCACCCCATCCCGTCTACCTAAGCCAGAGGTGGTTATTCTGGAAAGCACGGGCATGTGCATGATAGATATAACACCCAAAATCCAACCAAGGCATGTGGTGGTGTAAGCGGAGAAGAAGACGAATGCAGTAGAAAAGGGGTTGTCTGACCCAAGTTATAGAGAAAAGGGCCTCACTCGCAGAAGAATATGTCCCCAGCTTGTACATTATGGCTGCTGACCACCCAAAGCTTGTAGTCGTGTTGCAAGATTTCCTCAGCATCAACGCCATTGGGGAAGATGAGCCAGGGAAAAATCTACAAAACTGGCCTGAACGAGGTCTGGTTGACTTGGCAAAATTGGAAGAAGACCTGGTGGACCTAGAGGAAGATCTTGAGAACCTCTACTTTTTTGAAGAAAAGGATGTGGGTAGTGTGCAAATTGGGTGGTGGGATCCAAGACAACCCGAACCCAGCAATGGGTGGTTGCGTGAAGAGGAATCAAATACGGAGGAGCAGGTAGAGGAGATTGTGAAAAGTGAGAAAGTTGGTGATAGTAGCAAGGTTAAGGCCGTGCCTATGACTAAGGCTATGCCTAAAACTGACAAGGAACGTGAGTTGGAATTGTTCTAACGAGAAAGAATAGAGGAAATTTAGAGAAAGATAGCCCGAGGGCAGGAGAAAGGGAAGAGAAAAGAAGGGACATAGACAGCAGTGGATGATGTCCAAACCATAGAGAAGCGCATGTGGGAGTCTGGTGACGAGGGAAAGATGCCAAAAAAACTCTGACAGTATCGGAGGAGAGAGATTGAATCAGCTATAGAAGACGAGTAGTACGTCGATGGAGAGAGCGATGTGAATTTGATTCGGGTGGAGCCTGATGATGGCCTGGCAATGACGGCGAGGGATTGGTGGAAAGACAGTGATTTGAGCCATGCGTATACTGATGAAGGGTGTAAAGTTGATGCCTATGATGATACGTGGTATGCTGATGAGATTAACCATATGAGCCGAAGTGGTCTGTAATTCAAAACCCCAGCTCTAGATCAGCCAAAATCCTTCGGGAAAGAGGATGAGAAATCGAAGGAGAAAGACATTGAAGAAGACCTGGTCTTGAAACAACTCAAGAAGATTTAGGTAGACATATTAATCAGGGGGCTATTGATGGCTTCTCGGGAGCATAGACATGCGTTGCTAGAGGCAATAAACAGAACAAAGCTGCTTACCAACACCACCATTAACCAACTGTTGTCTTTGGTCATGTCTGGGGACGTTAGTCCAGTGATATGTTTTACAGAAAAAGAGTTTCCATCTGAGGGTGCGAACCACAATAGACTCCTGTATGTGGCTTCGGAAAGTCAAAAGAAGTGGATCCCGGTGGTACTAGAGGATACCAGCTCGGCGATTAACGTGTGTTCGGCAAGAACCGCTTACGCCATAGGTTTGAAGCCAGCTGACTTTAAGCCTACAACTCAAGCTATTTGAGCCTATGACAACACAAACTGAGATATCATGGGGACTTTCAACAGCCAAATATTAATCGGCCTGTCTGAATAGGAGGTTGAATTCTATGTTATGGACGTATAGGCAACCTTCAATCTACTCCTGAGAAGGCCTTGGCTACATCAGATGAGGGCAATTTCATCAATGGTTCATCAATTGGTGAAATATCCATTCAAGGATGGGATTGGTACTGTTTACGGTAATTCTTCTATCCACCCTCTCTCAAGAACCACCACGCCCTTGTTAGAGATAATGCATGGGGAAGAGGATGTGTTCTTTTTTGGCTTCTCCTTAGCAGGCCCGGTTGGTACAATCTATCATAGCAGAAGATGATGGAAACTATGTGAGTGGCCAGTCCATCTGCATGACGAACAAATAAGGGCATATTCTCAGATCGAGGCTGGGCAGGAGTGGCAGGCAAGGAAGTACTGTTGCCAAAGAGATAAGTCACAACCCCCATGCTTTTGGGCTGGGGTACAAGCCTACTGTCGAAGGCTGGAAAAGAAAGGGGGATGAGTTGAGAGGGAGACTTAAAGCGAAAAGGGTCGGGAGACAATATGAACTTGTCCATAAGCCAATTCAGGGAACTCTAAATGGACGCTTTGTCCGCCAAGGGGAAGATTTCCCATTCTGGGGATTTCCAAAGCCATAGGTCGACCGGGAAACAAAGACAAGGTGCCCGGGATTTGAGATCTTCTACGAGCAGTAGTTACCCCAAGATAAGGATGAACAGATTAACTTGAGCATCAATACAGAGCAAGACAGGGCTGCAAGCTTGGACACTGATGAAGAAGAGTTGCTAGGGATGGCCTTGGTCGACCTACTAATGGATTCTAATACTGGGGCTGAGTCCGTTAACTTGGGGAATAGTGTTACTATCTCTATGATTGGGGATAAACCAGTTGTAGATTTTTTCGGTCTCATCGTGGACGAGTTTGAGGCTCTACGCCTAGTCTGGCAATTTGAGAAAGGCACCATTGGCAGTTTGAAACCGGATAATGAGTTCCAATCTAATTATACTGAGTCTGTTGGGTCGGGATCAAATTCGAGTTCTTTTGACGAGTCTGAGCCTGGTACTTATGGGGGTGGTAACTCGGATGCCAAAGTCCTATTGAGGTCTTCTTTTAGTATTTCTTTTGAGTCGACTGTAACAAAGGATCTAGACTTTACTAATGGAAATGCAGTAGGTTCCACTTACTTCTCTGTGCCTTTGGTTTATTGTACTAATCCTGATTTTCCAAATTTTGACTTAAACGAAGAGGAAGAATTCCTTTGGCTTTGAAAAATTTGGTTAATCACGAGGAGGAGAGGCACGTTAAGCCCTGCACAGATGAAATCATTGCAATTAATGTGGGTACCAAGGGGGATCCTCGCTTGATCCAGATCGGGTCCACGTTGTTTTCGAAGGAACACGAGCATTTAATCGCTTTATTAAAAGATTTCAAAAATATTTTTGTGTGGCCCTACGAAGACATGCCTGGAATTGATCCTGAGATCGTATAACACCGGATCACTCTTGACCCTGAGGCCCGACCAGTTAAAAAAAAACTCCATAGAGTCCGTTCGGACTGGGCATTGAAGATTAAAGAGGAGGTCACCAAACAGATTGATGCTAATTTTTTGATGGTATTTGAGTACTTGACTTGGCTAGCTAATATCGTTCTTGTTCCTAAGAAGGATGGCAGAATCAGAGTCTACGTTGACTTCCGAGACCTGAGCAGAGCTAGTCCAAAAGATGACTTTTCGTTGCCACACATCGATGAATTAGTAGATTTCACCGCGTGCCATGCCTTGCTTTCGTTCATGGGTTTTCAGGGTATAATCAAATTTTGATGGCACTAGAGGATAGAGAGAAGACTGCTTTCACCACGTTGTGGGGTACCTACTACTACAGAGTCATGCCTTTTGGGTTGAAAAATGCTTGGGCTACATATCAGAGGGCTGCGACCATAATCTTGCACGACATGATCCATAAAGAGGTTGAGGTGTATGTGGGCGACATGATTGCCAAGTCTAAGGAGCGAGAACACCACTACACCACACTGGAAAAATTCTTTGAAAGGATCAGGTAGTACAGACTGAGGTTGAACCCACAGAAATGCACATTTGGGATGACAGAAGGAAAAATGCTGGGATTTCTAATTACGCAGAGGGGAATTAAAGTAGATCCGTCCAAAATCATGGCCATCTTAGAAATGCCACCATTGAGGACTAAAAAGGAGGTGCACGACTTTCTGGGTAAAGTGCAATTCATAAGACGGTTTATCTCAAAATTAATCTTGACTTGTGAACAACTGTTTGGTCTTTTGAAGAAAGGGAAGAAATTCCAATGGGATGATCGCTGTCAGTTTTCCTTTGAGCAGGTCAAGTAGTACCTTTAGAATCCACTAGTATTGTTGCCACGAGAATCGGGGAAGTCATTGATCTTGTACCTTTTGGTAACGGATTCGACCAAGGGGTGCATGCCAGTGCAAGAATCAAAAGCTAAGGTGGAGAAGGCCATCTACTATCTAAGCAAGAAGATACTGGACTATGAGACCCGCTACACCCCCCTCGAGAAAGCTTGTTTAGCCTTGGTATGGGCAGCGAGAAAGTCGAGGCACTACCTGCTAGTTCACTCTGTAATTTTGGTTTTGAGATTGGATCCCATGAAATATCTCTTTGTGAAACCAACGCTTATGGGTAGGCTAGCTCATTGGTTGCTTCTCCTCTTTCAGTTTGATCTCAAGTATGTCACGCGCAAATCTGTCCAATGGAGAGCCGTAGCGGAATTCCTCGCAGAGCACCCAGTGGGAGGAGATGAAGCGGTAGAGTATCTATTCCCAGATGAAGACATTCTGCTGATAGAAGAGGAAACATGGACTATGTACTTTGACAAAGACTCTAATCAGTACGGTTATGGGATAGGTATGTTGCTGATAGCACCCGATGATTCCCACACACCCTTAGTTTTCAAACTCTAGTTCAAAGTGCCAAATAATGAAGCAGAATACAAGGCGTGTATCGCCGGATTGGAAGCTGCCCTAGAACTAAGGGCAATAAGGTTGGATGTCATTGGAGACTTGAACCTGGTTGTTTCTCAAGCCAACTGGGATTGGAAGGTCAAGGAAGAGAACATGAAAGTTTCTCATTAGACCCTGGATATTATAATTCCGAGGTTTGAAAGGCTGACGTTAACACATCTGCTAAGAGAGAACAACCAGTTCATCGATGCATTAACAACTTTATCTTCCATGGTAGACATCTCGCTTGAAGTCAAGATGTGTCCGATCATCACTGAACAGAAGTATACACCTGCTTGTGAGGCCATTACAACGACAGATGTGGTTCAAGACAAAAAAAAAAAAAAAAAAAAAAAACCCTAGTATTATGACATTTGGAATTTTCTAGAGAAGGATATGAATCCACCAGGGGCAAAAGCTAAGGATAAACGAGGAATACGACTTCTGGCCGTCCAATTTATCATTTGTGGAAATAAGCTGTATAAGAGAGGTCAGCCGGGAACGCACAAGCTCTGCGTTGAAGAAGAGGAGTCGAAGCATCTCATGGAGGCCATTCATGGAGGAGAGTGTGGAGCACATATGAATGGTGTGATGCTGGCTCAAAAAATCCTCAGGCATCGCTACTTTGTTCGGCGATGCCTCAAATGTCAAATCCATGCTAATCGCATGAACATCCCACCATTAAAGCTTTACAATATGACTTCGCCATGGCCTTTCTCAGTTTGGGGAATTGATGTCATCAAGGTAGTCTTGCCAAAGGGTTCGATTAGACATGAGTTCATCCTGGTGGCGATCGACTATTTTACTAAGTGGGTGGCAGCTCGGTCTTACTCTGTGTTGAAGGCATCACATGTGGCCAAGTTCATCAAGAACAACATCATCTGTAGGTATTGGGTGCCAAATGAGATCGTCTTGGATAATGGCTCGCATTTCAAGAAAGATGTGGTGGATCTGGTTGACAAATACAACGTGGCTTTTCATAAGTCATCAATGTATGGACCACAGACCAACGGAGCTGTTGAGGCCACTAACAAGAATTTCAAGAACATCCTGAGGAAGATGGTTGAGACGTACAAGGATTGGCCGGATAAATTTCCTTTTGCACTCTGGGGCTACAGAATGTCAATCCGAACATCTACAAGGGTAGCGCCCTATTCTCTAGTGTCTGGGATGGAAGCTATTCTGTCGATTGAGATTGAAGCACCGTCGCTATGAATTGTGGTCAAGTGCTAGATAACAGAGGCGGATTGGTAGCAGAACAGGTTCGAAGAATTGATGTTGTTTAACGAAAGGAGGTTGAAGGCATTATATCACATCCAAGGGTATCAGCACAAAATTGCCAAGGCCTTCAACAAGAAAGTTATGTCCATAAATCTTAAAGAAGGAGATATGGTGCTCAAGGACAACCGAGCTCCCATCCATGACCCTAGGGGCAAGTTCAGGCCTAAATGGACTTGTCCTTATATCATCAAATCTATCTGGTCAGGAGAAGTGATTATTCTTATAGATTTAGACGACCTGGAGTTTTCAAAGTCGATCAACATGGACAAGTTAAAGAAATACTATCCCTAAGAGGCTCGCTAGGCCGAAAACCCGAAAGGGCAACCTAGGCAAAAGTAAGAGCATAAAAAATTAGAAACAAAGAAAAACTAGGCTTGGAAGGTTGAAAACCCAGAAGAGCGGCTTTGGCAAAAGTTAGAGCGCAAAAGGAGAGAGTTAATACTCAAGTGAACCAGAACTGAACTACGTAAGGCTCGAGGTTCGGCCATAACCATCTCTAACTCAACTATCCTATCCATTTGTTTGATCGGGCCATCTTTTTCCATCATCTGTTAATTAGGTTGTGTTACCTCCATTTGGCAGAAAGGTCAGTGGTATGATAAAGCAGTGATGGTGAATGCCGCTATGGGCAATTTGATCTTTTTATTTGGTATTGTACATCTTAAGGATCGATTCCGTGTGTGTCAGGCAGTGACAGTATCCGAAAATTATTTTGAAAATTTTAATGAGTTTGATTTTACCTTTTTCAACACAAACCATTCTTTAGACCAGAAAGGAAAATTTTCAGTGCTTGCAATTTTAATCCAATTGATTTCAGCACAAGTACATTCTCCAACTCTTTGATTAAATCAAAGTTACTTTTACATCATAAAACTTCAAAAGAAACGACATAGCAGTAAACTAGGGTCACAGATAAGTCAAGTGATCTTATGTCTTTTGCTCGCACTCGTGGAGGTCTCTACAACCAAAGATGGCCCAACCTTTGTCTTGTCTTCAAGCTAAGCTAAGCATTTGCCAGAAAGGGCGTAACTAAAGCTGAGGAGAGGTGCCCGAAGCTCTTTCATTTGCCAAGTAGTGAGGTACCGAGTCAAGTGCGAACCGCGAATGGGAAAGAAGGCCTGGTATTCCACCCATTCCTCCAAACAAGTCTGACCATGCTCAAACTGGTGTATGAATCGGAATGGAAAATAGAACACACAGTGTGTGAGGCCAATCAACTGTATACCCGACTATTGGGGCCTGTTATATCTCATCTCTGTCACATTAAGCCAAGGGCAATGCCAAGTGATGTCAGCTGCAGATCTGCTGCACATCCAGTCGCATCACAATCCCCTTAAAGAGAAGTCCACTAGCCACTAGTGAAAGAAGTAGGCTCTTATCGAATACGCAGGATAACGGTCCACCACTTTCAGCTTATCAATCTACCACACCTGGGAAAGGATGAAAAATAAGAGACCTTAAAGAATATAAAGATGCGCATTGAGAGAAAAGTAAGAAAAGGGAATCGAGGAAAAATAGAGAATGAGTGCCGAGTGATGTGAGTATCATAAATAAGAAGGGTAGGAAACAATATCTGGAAAAGCAGTGGACTCCCTGCAAACTAAGTGGTCTTTCACTGACGGAAAGCATCTAAATCCATCAGGGTCTTGGCCAGTGCCAAACTATTGCGACTCTTACCCTTCTTCAGACATTAGGCCACTTCGATCAACCCAATGCTAGCTCTATCGTAACTAGGGGCAATAACAAAGTGTGCCAACAAGCATAAACAGAGGGCATATTGGCGATAACCTCGCCAGAAGAGGTCATCCCTCTCTTCAATACCCTAAAATCGATGAATCAAACTGGGAATATCCAGCTCCTCGTCATGAGCCAAGGATCAAGCCTCGTGTAAAGTAAGCCCACACATTTGTTCCAAAGCCCATGCATGACCAATACAGGGATGAGGTATAATTTTCTCATCATGCCCGGGCTCTATCAAAGCTTGAAATTCTTCAAGCGTAGGGCACATCTCTTGCTCTACGAAGCAAAATACATGCGTAACAACATGGAGGAATGAAAAACAAAGTGAAATACGACTCAAGTGGCTATGTGCATTCATGCCGAAACATCAGAAATTTACCTTTTTCGTGTCGTCTAAAGTGGCTATCCAATCCTCAAGTCTCTCGGCAAGAAATATCTTCATTTTCAGAGGAAATACCAGTAAGAATGGAGATCTATCGAAGAAATACCGAAAGGAGGACCTTTTATAGAGGATAAGGTTGTGTGAGTGGATGTCAGCTGTCAGTCAGCTGTTCACCAACAACACTTGGTCGCCCAGCCACTTTTTCTAGCCTGCCATCCCTTCAGGTGGCCGCCCGACCAGCTTTGTTGGCCAGGCAACTGGGCAGTGTTGTCTTGTTGTGGTCTTTTCGCTTTGATGTCTTGTTTTGAGTCCATTTGTTTTCAGCAAGTGCAAATGGCTGTGTTTAAGTTGTTGTTATTTATTTATTTATTTATTTATTGAGTTGTACTTTACATTTTTGGGTCATTGGTCAACTCAATATCTGGCTACGAATGTCATTCAAATACAAGCGTTTTATACATTCAGTGCCAATTTTATGCTAGTGTGGTGCCAAGCTCAAGACGTAAAGACAAAACTCCTTCTATAAAACTGGAGGGTTTTTACCCCGGTCATATTTTTTGCAAAAGAAAGAGTACAAGTGTTCCAAAAATAAAAGTAAAGGCCTATCTGAAGCTATAGAAAATGCTACAATACGAAAGTAAAAAAGAAAAAAAGAAAAGAAATACAAAATTGAAGTCAAGCTCGAGAGGTCCTCTTCTTCCTCTTTCGTGGAGGGGACTCAGGGGTACTATCTCCATCGGCACCACTGTCATCTGAAGAATCGGACTCAGAGCAAGAATCGTCCTCACTGCTCCTTAACCTGGAGCTAGCATCATCATCCTTGCTCTCAGACTCAGAGCGCCCACTCTCTATCTGCTCAGCGGAGCTGGTTTCAACGTCATCTCCACTAAAGATGGCTCTGAGGATGAGGAGGTCTCCTGCACCTCAAATTTCTCACCCTCACTCTAGGCACCCCTACCTCTGCCTAGCCCTTGACCCTCTTCCCAACCGCGTGCCAGGGCCTATTTGCCTCTCCTCCCTGCAGCCATAGGAGGCATCACCATTGATGCTGCCAGTGCCGCTGGTGCCATCGATGCAAGTGGAACCTGAAAAAACAAGAATTAGTGTATCAGGTACAACATGGGTATGTTGCAGTGTGCAGTATAGTATGAGTATAATGAAAAAGGCAGAATCATTATGAGCACAGTATGTCAGTACAGTGTGATACAGTATGAGTATGTTGGAAGAGCATAGTATACAATATGAGTATGATACAGAAGGCAGAATCAGTATGAGTGCAATATGTCAGTACAGTGTGATACAATATGAGTATGGCAGATTCAGTATGAGTATGATGCAGATTTAGTGTGAGTATGGCATATTGGTGCAGTGTGGTGCAGAACAGTATTGGTAAGCAATGGACTACATAAGAAAATGTAGGATACCTAGATGCCATGAAGAGCTAGCAATGTCTCTCTCCTCCATACCATCGGTACCAGAGAGGCAACCAACCTGGGGAGGTAACTAACCTGAGAAGGCCGTCGACATACTCCCTAGTCACCTGCAAGTGAGTTTGAACAATCAGTGTCCAAAAGGGGAATGTGAAATTCAAATTATAAAGCGAGGTCCATACTTGCGATGTGTTAGGATCCCTGACGCACCCGTACTCCGATCCGGTCGGCCGCCAACATGGGATCATGGTTGGAATTCCTAGCCAACTGATTGTGTGCATGGTAGAAGAGACCTCTCTAGCATCAGCCTCGGCCGTTTGAGCAGCACCTCCAGCCACGGGGGCACCTGCAGCATCTCTCGGGTGAACTCCAGTCAAGGGCGGCGTCAGATGAGTCTTGATGAGGGTCGTGTTGTCTCCACCTCGTCAAAAGTAATCAGTGTCATGCCCTACCATGTATTGAACGATAGCCTTAACTGGGAGGCTATCGATTGTCTTCATGGATGCTGGAGCGGAAGTAGGAATAATAGGGGCATGTAGGCCTAATGTCTGGTGCACAAACTGCTCACCTAGATACCAAGCCCGGTAGAAGGGGCCCTCCAATAGGATCTGAAATTGGGAAGTAGCCTAGGACCCAGCATACTGGTCATGCATCTTGGGAGGCGTCATTGTCCAAGGCTGCCATGTGATCTGCAAATAGAGAATTCGCAGTTGTTAATTATTGTTAGTGGCAAAGAGTGTATTAAAGCAATATGGACAGAATGGATTGGGTATGAGATTCAGACTACCTCTTGTGCTATTATCATATCGAAATATTGACAATAATAAGCAAAAATTATGTCATCATGGCGCCTAGGGTGACATCTGCCAACGTACTATTGAGAGTAGGATACGACTGGCGCTATCTTATCCACCGGCACTGGGGCAAGGGCAGGAAGATACAAGTAGGCCCAAAGCTTCAAAGAATAATTTGTGAGTTAACATGTATAAACAGAAATAAAGACCAAAAGTGCAAAGCAAAAAGCACAGTGCGTAAATAGAAATAAAGAAAGAAAGTACAAAATAGAAAGCACAATGTGTGAACAGAAATAAAGACAGAAAGTGCAAAGCAGAAAGCACAATGTGTGAACAGAAAGGAAGGCATAATGTGTAAAGTTGAAAGAACAGAAATGAAAGTGCAGTGTGTACCTCCCAGGCTCTCCAATAGCCTCCGACCTTGTTTCCCTTCTTGCGGGAACTGGAGCTCAAGTATCCATAGAGCGTGGCAAGACCAGCACCACCCCAGTTGTAGAATCTCACCTGAGGCAAACAAGGTGGTACTGAGGAGAAAAATCAAAAAGCCCCATGTGTACTGCTCTACCTCCTCCTATGTCTCTGCGCCCGTGGAAGTGACGTAGAACCAGCTATATCTGACCATAGCTGGCCTGTCTAGAGGAGGGCGCGCTCCAAGCAGATTGACCCATGCAGCCTCCCATTGGCCCATGTCCATATCAAAACGGATCAAATCACCCCCTACTCTCAACCCTGTGATCATGGATAAGTCATAGGGAGTCATCGTCATCTCCCCGGTGAAAGAGAAGTGGAAGGAGTTGGTGGTATCCCACCACTTCTCCACTAAAGCTCAGAGTCAGGCCCGACTAGCCAGTAGTCGCGTGAGGCCAAAGCAGAATAGGCGAAAGCCTGCGTCACCAACAAGATCGCGGACCCTTGCGGGGAGCTCATGATACATGTCCCTTGCTATCATCGCACCATATCCTCTATAGGAGCGGACATCACCCTGTGTTAACCAAGAAAAATGGAAGGCATTAGTTGTATTACAGAGTGAGAGACAATAATGAAAGGCAGTACGGAAATGATAGGCAATTAAAGTACATGACAGTAAAGTTCATACCTCCACAATGTCATGAGAAAGATAGAAGGCCCGCTTCTTCAACAGAACGTCCCCAGGCACGCCAATCGTAAAATCCTCAGACCGCAGCATGCCGCCAGAGGCCATTGCGTGCATCCGATGGTGGTAAGTGGCTAGGCCGAATGGCCACAATCTCAATGGTAGTAGGTTGGGGTCGACCCTTAGACGGTAGATCTCATCTCCCTCAATGTCAGCGGCAACGTCGTCCACTACCCCGTCAGCCTCATCGACTATGGGCTCCTCAACCTCGGCAGTAGGTAGAAGTATCAGTACCTCGGAGATGAGCACCATCATGGGGAGGGTCATCCATCTTGAGTAATGTGGTAGGTAGCGAGTGAAAAATGGTGAAATTTAAGAAAAAAGGGCAAAAAAGTCAAAAGACAAGACCCTATGAGAGAGAAAATGAGAGAAAAAGTCAAAACCTAGGAAAAAGTGCGAAACCCAAGAAAAACATGAGGGAAATAAGCCCAAAGTAGTGAAAAACCCAAAAAATAAACAAAAACAAAATCCAATTAGTTCCTAACGTAGAGGGCCAAAGGTGTTTCGCAAATGAAGTTTGCATTGGGCGATGGGTAACATGTGCAAAGTGCAATTCTAGAGAGAGAGAGGGCCTAAAGAGAGAGGTAGTGTTTTCAGATGTGTGGGAGTGTAGATACCCCATTTTTTACCGCCCTTAAGACTTGGGCACCGCTAATTGATCACTCGATGATGGAAGTTGTGCTATGCAAACGTTCGATTTCTTCAACAAGAAGAGCTTCTCAATCCTAACCTTACACCTCATTTTTGAACAAAACTATTTTGACCAAAATTATTTTAGACCTTAAAACCCTCTCTTTCAAAATATTTTTGAAAATGTTTCTACGATGTTCTGAGGCTCGCATTTCGTTAAATGTTGCACTTTGGTAAATCGAGTAAGGACAAAGTGGAGATAAATGGAAGAGAGGTAAACTCTTTGAAAAATCTTTAAAAACATATTATTTAGAGGTTTGAAGTTGAAGAAAATTAGAGGAGAGAGAAGAAGACTAGTTGGGGAAGTGGTTGAGCTTGAAACTACTAAGGGAGAACCGGGCAACCTTCACTAAGTTAGGCCCATCTCTTTTTGCACTTAGAATTTAGTTATGAGGCCACCACCATTGGAAAGTGGAATTTCGGGGCTTCATTTTAGATCCAAGAATTTCCTAAAGTCGAGCCCAGATGAGGGAGATATGACTGTTTGAAGTTAGGCATCAATCCGGTTAAGCCAAAACAGAGCAACCTTCACTAAGATAGGCATATCTCTTTTCACACTTAGAATTTAGATGTGAGGCTGCAACAATTGGAAAGTAGACTTCCGGGCTACAATTTAGACTCAAGAATGACCTAAAACCGAGTCCGAATGAGGGAGATATGCCCATTTGAAGTCCGGCCTGGAGGCATGGCTGACAGGTGGCCGACAGCCACAATTTGTGGCTAGCAAACAACCATTTTTTGCCTTCCGGCCACCACTACAAGCTTGCCGGTAATTAGTGTAAAAACTAGATATTTTCCCTCCAATTGTTCCACACTGTTCCAGCTGTCCATTTTTAGATATTTTTGACCAAAACTCATATATTTCTACATATAGAAGACCTCTCTTCTTGCTTTCAAGGTTAGAAAAGATTTAGGAGTGAAAATATTGTTGTAAAAATCCTCTCTCTCTATAATTCTGTCTCTCTCTGGCAACTTGTATAGCCTACGCCCAAACACACTAAACCAAACCTGGAGGACTTCTTGCTGAGATGATTTGAGCATGAATTTCAGCTCTTGAAGCACTTGAGAGTGTGAAATTGGTTGGTTGTGACTTAAGGGTTCATTCCTCTTCAAGAGGTATGCCTTCTCTTGCTTTTGTACCATCTTTGCACTACTTCTTTTCTATCTTTTCTTGCTGATTTTGAAGTGTTTTTCAACTATTTTTATGGGGTGAAGCTTGTGGTTTAAGGCTATTAAAGGTAGACGGATTAATCTCTCTTCTTTGAACCTTGTTCGCTAAGCCTTTCCACTTGTGTTTCCCATTATTTCGTCAATTTTTTTTGAGCTTTTTACCACTGATTTTTAGAGGTTTCTAGATGCTAAAAAAGGGGTTTTGACGTCCCAAAAATGGAGGGGCTAGCCGCCCCTCCTTTGGTTTGTTTACTAGCTTAAATTGTTCCATGTTTTAGCTTTTATTACAACAGAGTTTGGTACTTTGTTTGGGATGTTTTTAGGATGTATAAACTCTATATTTTTGGGCTGAAACTTGTGGTTTAAGGCCAATAAAGGTTGAGGGGTGGTTCACCCTTCTTTGTACCTTGTTTTGGAGGCCTTTGCCCTTGTGTTTCCCACCATTCTACTATCTTTTTCTAAGCTTTTAAATACTATTTTTCAGAGTTATTTCAGTGGCTAAAAACATGTTTTGAAGTCCAAAAACGGAGGTGGTAGCCACCATTCCTTGTGTTTTGTTTACTAGCCTACCATGCTCTATGTTCTAGCCTGTTATTCTAGCCTTTGTTAGTCGAATTCTAGCATGCTTTAGGGCTGTTTCAGACCTATTTTAAGATTGTTTTTCAGTGTTTGTTGTGTTTGAGTTTTGTTTTGCGTGCTTGTAGTGTAATAATCCTCATGAGCTTGGTGTTTTAGGCCTTAGACACCATCTGCATTGAGTGATAGCATTTATTTATGCTTTTCTCACTTATTTTTAGCACTAATAATTTCTGCAACCTCCCTTCTTTCTTAGCTTTTGTTTTGCTTTGAGAGTTGTTCCAAGCCTCTAGTTCTTTTAAGCATGAGATTGAGGTTGTCATGCTTAATGGTTTAATCCCTTTTAGGGGTTCATTATCAACGGCATGACATCTCTTTCATGTCTTAAGTTAACTCTTGGTTTGGTACTTCACTCCATTAGAGGACTTAAATTCATTATTGGACTTAATGAATTAAAGGATGGTTGGTAATCTAAAATTGAGTAATTAAAGCTTGGAACTAAAATGGTACAAGATAATAATTTGGTTGTGTTCAATTGGACATTAATTGAACACATGGAAGCGTCAATCATTTCATACTTGTTAGTGATGAAATAATTCAAGTCTCCATTGTCAACTTCTTCCCTTGATCATTCATGAAAGGGAGGAGGTTTGTGTCTTATTTTGCATTTATTTAAATTGCACATCTTGAGTCACAAGTCGTCATGCAATGAAATTGCTTGAGTTGGTGGTTTGTGGCTTAAATTCACAACTCCTTGGATTTACTCATGAAAATGAGGGGTGAGTTGTGCAGACAATCCTTCGAAATACCCTTTATTTGCTCTGTTTGTCCTCTGCTGCAGTATGATGAACCAGTGCATCAGTGGCCGGTAGGTGGCCAACAAAGCACCACTGATGGCCAGCAGGTGACCGGCAGTCTTTGCCAGTGGCTGGCTCGCCACTGATGTAATTCTCAGCAGAATTTTGGTAAGATGGGCAAATTTATTCTGGAAGTGTTCAACTCTGCAAACAGAGGCTTTAGGGAGCAAAACTGAGGTCTTTTAAGGTGATATCCTAGCGTGCGCATGCACATCTTCCATTCCCCGAGGCGGAGTAGTGGCAGAGTAGTTAGTGACTTTAATTACGTAGTTTGCTTACATTTGTGTTGTAACTTAATTAGTTAGGTTACTAGTTAGTTCATTCAAGTGTTGTAATAATTAGTTAATTAGTTTAACTAGTTAGTCATTTTGGTTTGTAATAATTGGCTTAATTAGCTTAGCTTTAATTAGTTGCTAGTTATCTTAGTTATTCATTCAGGCTCTCCTTTGTGAGAGCAAAATGTAATAATGTGTATTTCTTGCAACCCCACGTCTTTCTCCCTTTTATTTAATCGCTTTTGATGGTTAGTTTAGGAGCATCATGTTTCAATTAGCATACCTTATGGATTCATACATTCATCTTGTCTTGTATGCATCGAGGCTCGGCGCATCATTCAAACTGCATTGTTGTTTCAATAATTCTTTGAATACGTGTTTAACCGCATGCTATTTAATTGAATCATGTGTCATATTAGTAGCCGAGCCTATTAATTACATTCTTCACATGTGTTGCATTAGACAACTTGTATAGTGAGGAATCATGCATATTTTTCTAAGTCATATTTTCTTAGCTTAGAGTACTAGTTGAGTTTTTAGTGCTTTAGCATACTTGCATGAGTGTGAGTGATTGCCATGTCTAGCATACTTGCCATGAGGCTAAATGCTTACTTGTTAAACTGCCTAAATGCCTGTGGATGAAGGCTTGTTGTTTGAATTGGAACGATTCAATGAATCTGCCTTTAAGCCAACTTTGTTGAGTGGCAAATTCACAGCTTTAAGCCCATTTTGTTGAGTGGCAAATTCGCAAACTTTAGGCCCACTTGAGGTGGCAAATTCAGCCCCTTTTCACAAAGCAAACATGAAATTGAGTTGTTCCAATTTGGGCGAACTAGTCTTTCCTTACTTGCGCGCATCGCATAGTAATGCTAGCCTAATAACTGGAATAAGAGTACATAATGTTGATAAAAATCATATCATGATTAGTAGAGACCGATCTTTGATTAGGCGAGCGGGAGTGCTCAATTCATGACCTTCCCCTCTTGTACCTAAGTTCCCAAGCCAAGGCAACTTTGGTGATGATGGACATGAGGCCTTTGGCACGAGTCATGGGTTTCCTAAATTTTTTTAAAATAAAATATTTAGGTGGCGACTCTGTATCTAGCAAAGCAGTCAAATTTTGGCATTTTTTACTCAAAATCAATTTTGCAAACATTTTGTCAGATTTGGACTCTTTGGTGTTTATCAAGTTCACATTGCACTTATGAGAATAGATTCAGAACCGTGAGAGTTCGAACTGTAGGGCTTTCTTTCAAACATCCGAAAGGGGACACGAAAAGTCGAGCTATAAGGAGTATGGAAATGAGCTTGGGTTGTGTTTAAATAAACCCTCAAGCCGAAATGCCAAAATTGCCCCCGAAAACCCATCGAGTGGCCAGCCGACTGGTAAGTGGCTTGTTGGCTAGGAAGTTGGTCCAAAGCTGGTTTCTGTTGAGGTCTTGCCTATTCTGAGCATTGAGAGTTCTGTATGCATCCTGAAGTGAAGAATTGAAGAATTTGGGTTTATTTCAGCCTCAGAAAATTTTGAAATGTCATTCCGGATACGTCATTTCAAGTCCCGTCATTCCTTTAAAGTGAAAAAATCCCTAACCTTAAGTTTGAGCAAGATGTATCCTTTTTAACATTGGAAGACCTCTAAATGGTAAGTCGGAGATCTTTTTGAGGTAATGTCGGTTTTTTTTTTTTTTTTTTTTTTTTTTTTCCAATCGGTTACCTACCGCATCATGCTGTATCAATTATGTCGCATTGTGCTGCATCCACATGCATCATACTCTTTGTGCTCTTTTCTCCTCTCTACGTGAGACATAGTTTGGCTTGCACCTTCCACCCTCTCTGCGTGAGACATAGTTTGGCATGGAGGTTTTCTTTTCTCTACGTGAGATATAGTTTGGCTAGCATCTTTGACCCTCTCTACATCAAACGTAGTTTGGCATCCACCTTCCACCCTCTCTACGTAAGATGCAGTTTGGCATGGAGCTTTTCCCCTCTCTACGTGAGATGTAGTTTGGTTTGCATCTTTGGCCCTCGCTACGTGAGACGTAGTTTGGCTTGCACCCTCCACCCTTTCTACGTGAGACACAGTTTGGCATGGAGCTTTTCCTCTCTCTACGTGACACGTAGTTTGGCTTGCATGTTTGACCCTCTCTACGTGAGACATAGTTTGGCTTGCATCTTTGACCTTCTCTACGTGAGACACAGTTTGGTTTGCATCTTTGACCCTCTCTACGTGAAACACAGCTTGGCTTGCATTTTCTCACATCCCTTCTATGTGAGATGTAGTTTGGTTTGTATCTCTCGTCCTCCTTTCACATGAGACGTGTTTGGAATTGCTATTTGTTTACTTTTTTTCATGTGAGACATGGCCTGATTTGTTTTGCTTTGATTTAAGCTTTTTATTCAAAAGTTGTTATCCTGTTATTGCTTGTTGCATTATTTCATTGCATTGTTTTGTAGGATTAGTTTTTTTAAAAGTAGCCGGCTTGGCGTAGCTTATAAGTCCAACTTTTAAATACATCCTTTCTACATATCATTTGCATCTCGCCCCTGAACTACGCTGGTTTGATTCCTTGCAAAGGATACGTAGGCAACTTTCGAGTTCAACCACTGCATTTGCATTTTGATTTTTTCCCCAAGTCTTGTGGCTGTCTCAAATGGGTCGTCTTTGAGCTTTGACATTCACTCACGTCATTTCGTAACTTCGACCTCTGTCAAAGAGAGGCAATTATAGACACCCCATTTTGGACCTCCCATAAGATTTGGGCACCTCAGGTTGGTCACCCGATGATGAAATACTATAATGTACATACACTTAATTTTCTCAGCAAGAAGCCACGGTTCTTGAGTTTCAAAGCCTAGAACCTTACACCACCTTTGGACCACGATCAGATTTTTCCAAGCCTGGCCACCCAATGGCTTGCTAGCTAACAGGTGGCTGGCTGGCCAGAAATTTGTGGCCGGCCATCTCCCACTTTGCCGGCCGACTAGGTTTATCTATTGGCAGATATTTTGCTGCTAGTTGTTCCCCCATGTACATGCACTGCACCAGCTAGCTCCGTATAGATATTTCTGACTAAAGCACCAATTTTTCCATATATAGAGGACCATACCTTATGTGTTTAGGTTAGAAAAAATTCCATAAACTCAAATTCTTGAAAATCTCCCCCCTCTCTCTCTCTCTCTCTCTCTCTCTCTCTCTCTCTATCTTGCAACACACATACACCTTACATATACTTCCTAAACCAATATTTTAGCTCTCCTTACTGAGATTCTTGAGTCTAAATTTCAGCTCTTGAGGGTGCATACTTGTGAGTTTGTGAATCAAAGAGTTACGCATCTTTAAACGGTATAACCTTGACCTTCCTTACACTACTTCTCCCCTATATTTTCTTTCTATTTTTGTACTAGTTTTACACTACTTTTATGGGCTGAAACTTGTGGCTTAAAGATATCAAAGGTGGAGGCGTTGACAACCATTCTTTGAACCTTGTTTTCTAAGCTTTTGCCTTTGTGTTTCCCACTTCTTTCTTAACTCTTTTCAACTTTTTACCACTATTTTTCACAATTTTTCAAAGGCTATAAATGTGGTTTTGAAGTCCCAAAAATGGTGGGGTTATCCACCCCTCCTTAGGCTTGTTTACTAGCTTCATTTCTCCATTATTTTAGTTCACTTTTCGAGCTTTTTTTCATACTAATTTCAGCATTGTTTTTGTGACTTTTAGGAATGTTTTAGGGTGTTTATTTCATTTATGCTTTGCATGGTGTGCTTGTAGTGTTGTAGTCCTATAGGTTTGGTGGTTTAGGCCATAGACACCAACCTATTTGAGTTGATAGCTTTTATTTTATGCTTTTCATACATGTGTTCGCACTTGCAATAACCATCTATGCACTCTCCCTCCTTTCTTGGTTTTATTTGTCTAAGAGTTGTTTCAAACGAGTGTAGTTTAAGGCAAGCGAAAGAGACCCTTTTCATGGTTAATGGTTTAATCTCTTCGAAGGTTAATTTCCAAGGCATTATATTTCTCTCATGCCAAGAATAACTTCTTGTTTGACACTTCTCTTCATTAGTAGACATAATTTTCACTTTTTGGACTAAAATAATTTAAGAATGTGAAGGTAATTAAAAGTGGCTAATAAAATTGGATTAAAATAGAAGCAAGAGAATCAAAGCAAGTCGGGTTCAATCGGACGTTAGTTGAACCCGTTGAGTCCTGAGTCATTTCATACTCTTTGGTGATGATAATGACTCAAGAATCAATGTCTACCACCTCTCTTGAGGTAACTCCATGATAGGAAGGTGGTTTGTTGGTCTTTACTTTCCATTTATTGAGACTTTGTCCCATCGATTCATAGATCATCATGCAACGAGTTTATGTCAATTGATGGTTTGCGAATCGAGTCTACTCATCCCTTGATCTGTTTCATGATAGGGAGAGGCAGAAAGAACAAACATCCCCTAAAAACACTCTGTTTGTGCTCTGTTTATTTTCTATTACAGTAGGGTAGACCACCAAAATAGTGGCCGGCCTGCTGGCCTCTTTATTTTAGGTAGACGAAATCAGTTTTATGGTAGAATAGAGCAAAGGCTGGGGAGAAAACAATTTAATTTTCTTCCTGCAAAATATAACAGTTATCGCAGCAAAACAGAGAAGTTTTCGGGTGAAAATTCATGTCTGTGTGTAGACACCCCATTTTGACAGACTCTAAGGCTTGGGTGCTTTCTGTTGATTACCCGATGATGACAATCAGAATGTGTTTCTTACAGAATCCTTAATAAAAAAAAATGGAATTTGAGCTTTAATCCCAACCTTCACACATTTTTGGCTAAACTATTTTAGACCTTAAAACCCTATTTTCAAAATACTTTTCCAAATGTTTCTACGATGTTTTGAGGCTCCTATTTCAATTGAAATATTGCACTTTTTAGTAAACCGAGTAAGGACAAAGTGGAAATAAATGAAAGGGAGATGAACTCATGGAAAAATATTTAAGAACATATTCTTTATAGGTTTAGAGTTGAAGGAAATAGGAGGAGATGGAACAAAACTGGTTTAGGAAAAGGATGAGCATCAAATCGTTAAGATGGAAATCGGCATATTTCACTAAATTAGGCATATCTCTTTGTACACTAGGAATTTAAATGTTAGGCCACTTGGGGCTTCAATTTTGACCCAAGAATCGCCTAAAACCGATTCCGGATAACGGAGATATGCCCATTTGAAGTTGGGCTTAAGAGCAGATTTTGTTGACCTGGCCCAAGAAAAATGAACAGCCTTCATTAAATTAGAAATATCTCATTGTACACTAGGAATATAGATGTGAGGTCATCACCATTGGAAAGTTGATTTCTAGGGCTTCAATTTGGACCTAAGAATCACCTAAAATCGAGTCCGGATAAGGGAGATATGTCCGTTTGAATTTAGGCTTAAGAGTAGATTTTGTTGACCTGGCATGAGGTAGCATCAGACCCTTTTTTTGTTTTTTGGTGTTGGTTCGGTTGGGACACCCCATTGAGCCATTTTCTGATCAATTCAAGTGCACCCACTCATCCTCTGTTATCTCCACTGAGGTTTTGGCCTTGTCATAAAGGATGAATCAAAGCAACAAAGTCTTCATCATCATTATCATCCTTGTCATGCTCCTTACCTTTGTCTTCCACCTTGTCCCCCATTACTGGACTTGTTTATTCCTACATGGCATATACATTTAGATGATATATTGAAGAGGGGGAGAAGAAAAAAGAAAAGGAAAAAAAATCATTCGAGAGAGTTAGAGAGAAAAGAGAGTAAAAAAGGAAAATTTGTCTAAATTGCAACCTTGAGCCAAAACACTTCCAAGCTCCCATAGCTACTAAAATTCCTCATTTCCATACACCAAAACCACTCCATAAATTCTGATATAGCCAAAAGATCAATTGCCTTGATTATAAGGAAGAGTGCTTAGCGATTGAAAGTGAGAAAAACTAGAGGGTTAGTCACTTTCCATACCATGAACTCCATAATTTCGAATTGAGGATTTGAGAATACACTTCCTACACTTGCGGGTGATCAAGAGGGAGTTTGTGAACTAAGGAGTTCATCCTTTCCTTAGAAGGTGAATTTCATAAAATTTTCATTTTCTTGCATTTCTTACATATTTTGCTCTTTTGCTTTGATTTTTTTCTTATATTATATATTGTTGTAATCTAATTGAAAGTGGTGAGTCGAGAGTCCCATATATATTGTTTTTAGTTATGTTTTAAGCATGAGAAAGAGTCCTTCTATGCAAAATGGTTTAATATCTTCGGAGGTCCATTACCAGGGCATTACATCTCTCTCTCATGCCAAGAAAAACCTTCTTGTTTTATGCTTCTCTTCATTAGTGAATGTAATTATTAGTTTTGGACAAAATGATTAAGGAATAGAAAGGTAATAAAAAGGCCTATTAAAATTGGACTAAAAGAGGCACAAGATAATAAAATTGAGTTAGGTTCAATCGGACGTCGTATTGAACCCATTGCATTTCTTGCTTATTTTGCTCTTTTGCTTTGATTTCTTGTTATATTATATATTGTTGTAATTTAAAGTGGTGAGTTGAGTAGTCCTGCTTTTTTTTTTTTGTGAAAATCTAAGAAAACAGAGTTTGGCCGAGCCTATCGAGCTACCCAGCCCATTAGTTGGCCGGGTAGCCACCTAAGAGTACACCATTGCGCCAGCAACCTTCATGACCGTGCGCGCGACCTCTAGGCAAAACCGGGCAAGCTTCTGACATTGAGAAGATCAACCTCCGATGGTCTTTGAGGCGCTTGAAGTAGCTATTTTCTTATGTTTATTTTATTTTGAGTGTTTGTGAGGTGTTTTATATTGTGTTGTAATATTTATTCTTCTCCCTCAGATTTGTAATAATTAAAGTATTGTAATAATTCCCCCATCGCCGCTTCTTGCTATCACATTCTTTTATGTACTTTCTATATTTGTGAACATGTATGATATTTTATCATGCCATCATGCTCACGCTTTACGTCCATGTCTTATGCCATGAGATCCGGCTAGATTTGTGTCTATGGATTTAATTGAATATTACTTAATGTTCTGCATAGTTCTATGCCTTGAGATGATTCATATGTCATATTTTAGAAGCCAAATCTTTAGTTGCATGTCATGATGAATTGCACTAGAATCTTGTACATAAGATTATGCATATTTTTCTAAACTTTGTTTTCTACGTTTTTGCGGGACGTCAAACATGTGAGTTTTTACGCTTCAACATCCCGTTTGCGTGTCTTTTTTGTAATATGTTTGAGCATGCTACCGTGTGGCTATTTGCTTATTTGATTTAACTATATGAATGCTAGTGGATGAAGGTTGTGTCACTTAAATTGGAATGATGTGTGGACTCACCTTTTTTCGCGCCTCGTCTTTCGGAAAGGGTTTGAAAAGAAGGCCTCATAGCTCGAACTCCCGCAGTTCTGAATTTGGTCTCACAATAACCACCAAAGAGTCCAAATTCGGCAAACCTTTTTGGAAAATTGATTTTAAATCAAATAATATCAAAATTGGACTGTTTTGCCAGATACAGAGTCGCCACCTAAATATTTTATTTTAGGAAAATTTAGGAAACCCTAACTCATGCCAAAGGCCACGTGTTCGTCATTACCAAAGTTGTCTCGGCACGGGAACTTGGGTACGAGAGGGGAAGGTCCTCAAAGATCAGCCTTTACTAATCATGATATGTTCTTTTATAAACATTATGTGCTCTTGTTCCGATTATTAAACTAGCTATCGCAAGACTTGGAACAATTCAACTCACATTTGTTTGTAAAAATGGTTTGAATTTGCCATCCTCAGGTGGGCTTAAAAGATGCGGATTTGCCAGCAAACATAGTGGGCATAAAACATGATTTGCCACAACAAAGTGGGCTAAAAACTCACATTCATTGAATTGTTCTAATTCAAACAACAAGCCTACATCCACAGGCATTCAATGAGTTTAGCGTTTAAGCACACAACCTCATGGCAAACATGCGAATCATGGCAATATGGCAATCACACTCATGCAAGTATACTAAAGCGTAAAAGCTCACCGAGTACTCCAAGCCAAAACAAAAAACTAGTTAGAAAAATGCATCATCTTAACTATACAAGATGCCTAATACAATACATGCAATATGGAATTAATATGCTTGGCTACTAATATGACATACGAATCAATTTAAACAACATGCGATAAAAACACGTATTCAAAGAAGTATTGAAATTGCAATGTGGTTTGAATGATGTGCCGAGCGTCGGTGCATGCAAGACAAGATGAATGGATGCAAGCATGCGATACGCTAATTGAAACATGTCGCTAATCTAACCATCGAAAGCGATTTATTAAAAGGGAGAAAGACGTGGTGGTGGAAGACATACACACACGCACGCACACTTATTACAACATTATGCCCTCGTGAAGGAGGGTCGAAATGAATAAGAGCTAAGCTAATCGAACTAATCTAATTAAACAAACTAGACTAATTATTACAAATCAAATGAATAACTAGCAAACTAATTACTAATTATTACAACACTTAACTAATTAACGAACTAATTAGTTAAAACGAATGTACACTAACTAAGCATGCGAGATATTAAACTATACTGCCACTACTCTGCCTCGGGAAGTGGAAGGTGCATGCGCTCGGTTTTCGCCCCAAAAAGTCCTCTATTTTACTCTCGAAAGGCTTTGTTTTCAGGGTTGAGCATACTTCAGAGTGCTTCGGATCCAACTAACCAAATATTTGCTAAGGGTTACACCAGTGACCTACCGCCCATGAATGGTTGCTGCCGGCCCTCTGCCGGCCAAAAGGGTGCCTTGCCGGCCAGAAATGAAGCCTTGCCAGCCATTGGTGAGGCACTACCGGCCACTAATGCTCTGGGTCACCATACTACAACAGAGCACAAATAGAGCAAAAGAAAGGTTTTTCCAAGGGTATGTTTGTACTGTATCCCTCCTTATCGTCTCAAAACCTCAAAGGAGTGGCACACTTGGATCTAAAACCACCAATCAAGCAATTTCATTGCATGATGGCCAAAGATCCAAGTTGTACAATTTCAATAAATGCACAAATATGACTCAAATAACCACTACCCTATCGTGCTTGATAAAGGGTGATGGAGACCAAGGAAAATGGCACATTTCATCAATTGAGTATGAAATGTACCATTTTCCTTATGTTCGAATTAACGTTCGATTCGAACACTTGCAACGCAACACAAAAGATTCTTATCTTGCCTCTTTTACTTGTCCAATTCTTGTTTACTCATTTTACATTACCGATTCATTCTTTAATCGATTAAGTCCAAAAGTGAGTGTCCCCTAATGGAAAGAAGTGTCAACCAAGGGGTAATTTAAGACATGAGAGAGATCATACCATTGGTAATGAACCCTCAAAGAGGATTAAACCATTAAGCATAACCTCAATCTTAAGCTTAAAAGACCCCAAGTTTGAAACAATTCTCAAAAGCAAATAAAAAAGTGAAGCAAGGAGGGAGGTTGTAGAGATTTTAAGTGCTGAAATGGAGTGCAAAACAACACTAAAACATGCTTTGAACTTAAAATAATAATGATTAAAGCATGAAAACACCAAACTAGTGAAGGAATTAACCCTACAACTATGCAATATAAGCCCTAACTGAATTAACCAGTGCAAAACAGAGCCAAAACAAGTCAAAACGGAGGCAAAAACATGCTAGACTTAAGCTAAATTAAGCTAGAAAAACATGCTAACTCATGGAGCTAACTAGGTATGCTAACATGATACAAGGAGGGGAGGCTAACCCCTCCAATTTTGGACTACAAAATAGGATTTTTACCACTAAAAAACCTATGAAATTCAGCGGTTAAAAGGCCCAAAAAAGTTGGTTTGAAAGTGATGAAAAGATGGCACAAAAGCTTAACAAGCTAAAAAGCAAAACGGGTGGACAACCCCCTAACTCAAAAGAGCTTAAACCACCACTTTTAGGCCTAAAAAAAAAACTTTTTACATGCCAAAACCAGCCCCAAAATAATAGAAAAAGATGGTAAATCAAGTATTGAAAGCAAGCTTAAGTAACAAGTGTTATACCTATTGAAGCAAAGGCAAAAGATAGGCAACAATCCAAGCCCAAACCACTTTGCTAGAGCTCAAACCAAGTCTCAATGAACCTCAGCTCAAAGAGAAGTAACTTCTATCAAGGAAGTGTATGCAAAAGTGTAGAGAAAACAAGCTTCAAGGCACAAAATTGTAAGAGAATGAGAAATCTGGAGAGAGAGAGAGAGAGAGAGAGTTTTTGTCTTCAAAATTTTCTAACCCCCCCTCCCCCACATGCAAGAGAGGGGTCCTATATATAGAAAATACAAAATCCCCTCACAAAGATCCAACCACACACATGTTGGAAGATGCATGAACTTGTGCAAACAGCTGGCACAAAATATCACAAAATATCTGCAAAAAAGACTGATGGCCGGCAAGGCACATCAATGGCTGGCAGGCCAAAAACCGTGGCCGGCAGCCTTCGAGGATGGCCGGCAGGCCATCAAAAACTACACACTAAAAAGAGCCAAACATGATCCAAAGATGAGGCAAAATGGATGCTGGGTTTAGAGAACTCAAACCTGTGGCATTCTCCCGCGGATTTCGAGCATTCGGTGGGCAATCAAACTCATTATCGGATGTAGCTGCAAGAACATCCATGTACTGGCAAGAACATCCAAGTCCTAAAGGGGATGTCAAAAATGGGGTGTCTACAGTTGCCCCTCTTTGACAGAACTCGGAAGTCATGAAATGACGGGAGTGAATGTCAAAGCCCAGAGACGACCCATTTTGACAAGGCCGCAAGACTTGGTTAAACATTGAAGACAACAATAAATAGTTGCGCCCGTAGGCCGCCTATGCATCCCCTTGCAAGGAATCAAACTAGCGTAGTTTTGGGACAAGATGCAAATGATATGCACGATGCAAAAACGTAACTTATTATCATGTAATGAGGCTCTAATGAGACATCTAGATGCAAATGTTATGCAAAGAAATGCGACATTCATACAAACTGAAGTAAGGTACAACAAACTCAAACATGAACAGAAGTAAGTAATCATAAACCAAACCACATTTCATGCTGAAAGGACGTAAGAAAATTATGCAAGCTTAACTACGCATAACGCAAGAAAGGCAAGGAATAACACAACCGTCGGGCGCACCCAAGGTGTCAAACAAGATTCCAACACGTCGCACGCAGAAGGAGAGAAGGGATGGTATGAACACCGAGACGTACCTGACTGTTCTTAACGAAAGGGAATGGTGATAAACATCGGAACACATCCAAATGTTTGTAACCAAAACAAGGAACGGTGGTAAACATCGGAACGCGTCCAAATGCTTGTAACCAAAACAGGGAGTGGTGATGAACATCGGAACACGTCCAAATGCTTTTAACCAAAACAGGGAGTGGTGGTGAACATCGGAACACGTGCAAATTCTTTTAACCAAAACAGAGAGTGGAGGTGAACATCGGAACAAGTCCAAATGCTTTTAACTAGAACAGGGAGTGGTGGTGAACATCGGAACACATCTAATTGATTTCAACCAAAACAGGGAGTAGGGGTGAACATCAGAACACATCCAAATGCTTTTAACCAAAACATGGTGAAACGAAGGACATGAATGATCTCACCTAGAACTCCTCTGGATGAACCGTACATACAATATTGTGTCTGCATAAGAAAGTGACTTAAGAAGCATAACATAGTAAGAGTGCATGTTCTTTGCAAGACGAGTAACCATGACAAAATGTTAGAGACATGTTTTATGCACAACATGCAAGAAACAAAAAAGAAACATATTCTATGCGGCGTGAGCCAGAGCATGTTCTATGCCACATTAGGATGCGTATTCTATGCAACAGTATAGGATGCATGTTCTATGCAGTGATCAATAGTAGAAAATGCATGTCCAATGCGAGATTAACAGCATGCTCAATGCAAATGTGAGAAGTGCACTTTCTATGCAAAAGCACATGTGAAATGCACATTCCATGCAACGACAAAAGCGTGCATAATACAACCGACTCAGTCACAACTTCCAATTTACCTCTCGGAAGAGTTGCAACAAATTAAAAAGGATACATCGCATTGATATTGATCAGCGATGAATCATCATGCATTGAAGGCACGGTTTGAAGCTTCCGCAGAGGCAATTTGAACCAAACACTGAGCATTCCCTTCACTTATTGAAATCCAAGAACACAAAATAGAACCAAGGACCCATAGAAGACTCTTGGACACCTGCCGGCCACAAGAGGGAACCGCCGGCCACCTGTCGGCCACTGGTGTGCCTTGCCGGCCATCGATGGCTAGCCTAGGACAAAAATGGTTTTTTGGCTTGGGTCTTTAAAAATAGGGCATGGCATTTCATTCCCACACAACCCAACATCCGAAAATTCTTCCTTCTTTCTCCCTAAGTGCTCATTTTCTCTAGATCTGCGCTTTCTACGCGTTATCCAACTCCCCGCACAAACTTTATTCGCTAAATCCTCTTAGTTCTCTTCACTTTGAACCGATTGCAAATTGATTTCGACATTTCTTTCTTCATTTCCATCATTCTAGGTTTATTCCCTTCAAGTTTCTCACAAGTTCTGTGCACTTTTCTGAGCTTTGACTTTTTCTCCCATTTTCTATCTCTTAGAGTTGACTTTTGTTGACTTTTGGCATTCTCCACCCATTTTCCTCATTTTCACCCACTTTCTCATTTTCTTTCCAGATGGCAGATGATCTTTCTCACGATGGGGTTTCCCCGAAGCTTCCTCTAGTAGATTTCAAGGCGGACTTCGAGGTCAAGCCAGAGCCATTACCGTTGAGTATACAGCCTTTTGATCCAGCGAGGTACCATCCTCAATCACACGTATTGTCCACTGTAGGGAGGCCTCAGATCCTTTACTGACTTCACTGAGGACGCGCCAGAGGACCTCCTATTGAGGGAGCCAGCGTCTCATTTATTGGCCATTGTTGTTGAAGTACGAAACTATTTTTATGCTTTACTGCCCTTAACTAGTTGCATTACTTGCACTGCCTTGATCTAACTGTATCTCATACATTGTCTTGATCTGATTGCATTTCATGCATTGCGTTGGTCTGATTGCACTTTATGTATTACCATAGGGCGAGTCTCGGGCCTTTAGGGGCTATGGTACGACGACCGCTTGAGATTGGTTTGGCGAGCTCCCAACTGGAGTTTGTGACAACGTTGATGAGACAGGCTTCAACCTTTTCTAGTCCAGTTTGACTCAGGTTGTAACGAGCCCTCCTCTCTTAGGAGCACTGGTGGAGAGGTGGTGGGACACCACCAACTCCTTCCACTTTTCCACCATGAGAGAGATGACGATGACTCCCTACCACTTTGCCATGATCACTGGCTTAGGCGTAGGGGCGATCCGATCCCTCTAGATTCGGATATGAGGGCGTGGGAGACAGCATGGCTCGAGCTGCTTGGGGCACATCCACCAATATACCGGGTGGGTATGGTGCGATACAGCTGGTTTGAGAAGTGGTTAAGAGGGACTGAGCCAGAGATGATTGAGGAGATAAAGCAATATGCCAGAGGCTTCCTCATGTTCATCTTCGGTACCACCTTGTCTTCGAATAGGTGGAATACCTTAGGTCTGTACTTCCTGGGTGCCATGGTGGTGCTTCCTCGAGTTTAGTTTTATGATTGGGGCGGAGTCGGCCTCACCACATTGTACGGATGAATGAGCTCTTCCTTCTGTCTGCAAGGGACTTTGATTGGAGGCTACTGGCGAGCTTGGGACGTACACATCTCAATTCCCTCTTTACACTTTACATTTTCCACTCAGCATTTCATACTTTTTATCTGTTCTACATATGTGTTTTTTGCTTCGCACTCTCTGCATCTGCTCATACTGTGTTGTTAATATACCTCCGCATTCTTCCTGCAATTGTGGGTATACACATACTTCCCGACTCTTGCCTCAGAGCCTGTGGATGAGGTTCCATTGACAGTCCCCTTTTCTCGGGTATACGATGGCCAGCTCCGCCATAGGACCCGTGAGTCCTTCATGTCTTCTGCCAGTATTTTGACATGGTAGCGGCGCACGAGGTAACCCAAAACAAAGTCATTTTTTGCTTTACTATTATTTTGATCCACTCATTAGCAACTGACAGCGACTAATAATCTGTTCACTTTCTATTTCAGATCACATGGTAGCCATGCGCTACGATTCTGACAGAACTTCGAGCCTGGTACAATACAGTTCGGATCGTTACCCGCTATCACATTCTTCTTGAGGGCCCAATTTGTCGAGCCTAGTTCTTAGATGAGCATTTTGTGTGTTAGACTTTGGACCTGCCTGCTCCATTTTTACCAATGAGACATCCAGCGACCATGAGAGCGATACACAGCTTGTCTACCGACGAGGTGATCTACTTTATTGTAGGGCTGGAGGCTAAGTATTTCCATATAGAGGGCGATTATATGACCTTTATACAGACACACCTGATGCCGCCTCTAACTGGCGTTCGTGGGGGTAAGGGAGTAGGAGCTCTTGCCGTGAGGGTGAGACACAGAGTGGCTCGGACGAGTAGAGCCCGTGACAGAGGGACTTCCCAGGTGAGGCAAGGGACCGGCTGGCAAGAGCTACCTACTGAGCTTACCTGCTGGCGGTATACTGGGGAGGCATATCGGATCCCAATCGAGCCCACAACAGTTGGGCATAGATATGCCAGAGCGCTTGATTCACCTCTGGTATGCATTACAGTTCTCATTTTTTGTATTCTTGCCCAGATACTCAGACATTGATTCCTTCCGGACACTGATCGTAACAAATTCCATTTACAGGCACCTTAAAGGTACGTCGAGGGATTGCTCGAGATGTTGGCCTCATTCGAGGGCATGATCTTGAGGAGGGAGGCATTGCTCAGCTTCCATGGCATTCTGGTAGTTTCTGCTATTTTCTTGCATTTCGGTGATCACATTTCCACTGATACACTAAAATTGACATTTCAATTGAAAATTTTCCCAAACTGCACTGATACATTGCATCTGAACTCCGCATCTGAATTCTGCATTTGAATTCTGCATTTTCACACTATATTCATACTCTGCATCTGAATTAATTATGTACACCATACTTGCATCACATACTGTAACTGATATATACCAATTGCCTTTTCAGGTCCCATCTTTATCAACAGCACCGGCAACAGCAGCAGCAGGACCATCAGCATCCCCTCCGGCAGCAGGAAGAGAGAGATAGGTTCCAGCGCCGAGGCCAAGGCCAAGTCGAGAGTGGCCCTTCAGAGCCTATTTTAAGCGGGGATAATAAGGAGACCAACAAGGCCGAGGAGACAGCGAGTCAACATGCTGATTCATCTGAGAGTGCAGACGACGACACATGCTTGGATTCTGCTAGTGGTGAGGCTGCTGGGGCTGAGAAGGAATTTGAGGCAGAGAGAGTAGAAGGCTCTAATTCTGACTCTTATTCAAGTTCAAACAGTGGTGACGATGGAGATAATGCTGCAGAGTCTGCTCCGCTGAGGAAGAGGATGAAGAGGGCCTTTCGAGCCTGAGATAGGTGACGTTGATCTATCTGTATTTTTCCTCAGTTTCTTTTTACTAGTAGTATTAGCACTTTGTATAGTTTCAGACATGTTTTATTTCTCTAAAAACTTGTACTACACTTTTGTAAAAAGGTGACCATGACCGGAAAGAAAACTAGCTTTTTGACGAAAAAGTGTTGTATTTTGCATTCTGTGCACCCTATAACATTGCATAGCATAACAATGAGATTGATCTTGATTGAAAACCAAATATTTGTATTGTCGCAACAATTTGAATCAAGTAACGAATCAACCAACAGCTGAAATAATCAAAGTAATACAACTCGATAATCAAAATAACTACAACTCGATAAAGAAGACAGTCTAATATACAAAAAAACGACTCAATAAACAACTCGATAAATAAAACAATTTGATAGACAAGCAATTTAAACACAACTCGATAAAATTACTAAAGTTGAAAGGACTGAAAACAAGACCTTGAAACACACAAAGAACATAATAAAACTTCAACATCCAACTAATTCCTAACAAAGGAAGACAAAAGGCACAAGAGGAAGGCCTGCCGGCCATGAAGGGTGGCCTACCGGCCATCAATAGGCCTCTGGCAGCTATCAATGAACTAAACCTCCAAGATGTTCACACCTGGCCTCCACTCACTGCCTTATATTCTATAAAAGCTCTAGCTTCGTCATTTCTTCATTTCAACTGCTATTTAGCCACAAATGGAGCCGTTTTTCACCGAAAAACTCACAAATTGGATTACAACTTTAGATGGCTCAGAAAAAGTTAATTTCTGGGGTTTCGAGATAAATTCACTATTCCCGCTAAGTTGTTCTCTACTTTGTTTTCTGTTCCTACATGCCGTAGCTAGATGTTGGAACCCGGTTACATATGTTTTCAACTTTGGAGGGCAAGAGTTATGCCCTACAATTGAAGAATTCCAAGTTTTGATGGAATCCTGGCGTAACAACGAAATTTTGCCTCAGTCCTGTTTTATCCACATGCAAGCTCTAGGGAGGATGTGTGGGCTCACTTTACACGATACACGATAGCTCCAGTTTAATTCATCGATTTTCTGATGTTAGTGACCGCAGCGACCGTCTTTTGCCGAGTTTTCGACAGCATGCCCTCTGTTTGTGTATGTTGGCTCATTTTCTTCTTGCCCCAAGTTTCGGAGTGTCTAGCATTCAACTAATTGAAGTGGCCCAAGGCTTGAAAGAGGGCAAGAGTTGTATTGGCCTAGCATTGCCCGAGACTATAATGGGCTTGGACACCTTCTACCGGCGAGAGACATACAAGTTTGTGGGAAGTCCACTACTTTTGTAGGTAATGTTTCCCACCCTATCTCACATGTGTTTCTCACATCACTCAGAGCTAATGCTCTGTCTTTTTTCCTCAAAACCCCTTTCTCACTTTTTCTCTCCACATACACCTCTCTATTCTTTAATCTCTCTTATTTTTCCTCCCTCCCCAGATATGGCTCATGGATAGGTTGAAGGCAGTGGACTCTTGCCCAGCATATTCAGCACGAGGCTATTTCTTTCGGCAACGGCTAGTTGATTTCCTGAACGAAGGTTGGTGGTGTCATTAGATGTGCAACAAGTCCGCTGTTGACCTTGCTTGGCGTTGCCCCTGGTTTGATTTGGTCGAGATAAGCTACAGCATGTCTTGGCAACCTGGCATTCAGTTGATTGGCCTGACACACTGTGTCTTTTACTCTCCGTTCTGGTTCAGGCATCAGTTTGGACACGACCAGACTTGCCCAGAAGAGGGGGTAAAGTAGCTGGCTTCATTCTTCGTCCAAGGCTCATAATTAGCTCGATATCCCACTACATGGAGGACAAGAGAACTTCTGGCTCCCGTTCCCGATTTCAGTTGCACCCTTTCTGGCGAATGCCTGGCTTGGCTTGAAGATGAGGTGCAAACTGAGCCTACTTTAGCATCTGAATCTTCCACAAGCTCAAGGGGGGACGCAGGAACACCTGATTTATATATGCCACAAGTTTATTGCTTTGATCTATACTTTCAGGTTTTCCTTTTGAATGTAACAAAAAACAACATTGATTTGCATCAAGAGTTAGAGAACTCTGTATTGAAATTAAAGAAATTGAAGTTGTGGGAACTGAAAATTTTCCTTTTGGTCCAAAAATGGTCTAAGCTGTAAAAAGATGAATTTGAACAAAATCAACTTTTATCAAAACTTTTCAAAACCATTTTCGATAAGGATCACAACTTGACACACATGGAATCTATCCACGAGTTGTACAACTCCGAATCCAGCAAACGGAAAGTTGCCCCTTGCCTGAATAGTACTACACTATACTGTAATCAGCTCTCATAGTGAAGATCACAACCGAACTCTTGGATACAGAAAAGACAAAGATGACCTGAACAATCTCATGGACAGGACAGTTGAATTGGATGTGTTTACGGCTGAGCTTCAGAATGAAGTTGCCTACATATACCAAAGATGGGAATCAAGCCTTACATAGTTCAGTTCGGGTTCACTGGGGTATTAACACTCTCCTTTTGCGCTCTAACTTTTGCCAAGGCCTCTCTTTCTGGGTTTTCAACCTTGCGAGCTCAGTTTTTCTTATTTCAAATTTTTTGTGCTCTAACTTTTGCCTAGGTTGCCCTTTTATATTTTCAGCCTAGCGAGCCACTCAAGGATAGTATTTCTTCAACTTGTCCTTGTTAATTGGTTGGGAGAATTCGAGGCCATCTAGGTCCATAAGAATAACAACTCCACCCGACCAGATTGATTTGATGATATAAGGACCAGTCTAATTGGGTCATGGATGGGAGCTCGATTGTCTTTCAGCACCGAATCTCCTTCCTTTAGATTCCTGGACTTAACTTTCTTGTTGAAAGCCCTGACAATCCTACGTTGATATCCTTGGACATGACGCAGTGCTTTCAGCCTCCTTTCATCAAACAACATTAGTTCGTCGAACCTACTCTACTGCCAATCTGCTTCTGCTATATGGCACTTAGCCATAACCTACAGTGACAGAACCTCTATCTCAATCGGTAGAACAGTGTCTATCCCATAAACCAGAAAATACGGAGTTGCCCCAGTAAATGTCCGAATTGATGTTCTGTAGCCCCAGAGAGCAAATGGCAATTTGTTTGGCCAGTCCCTATAAGTCTCAACCATTTTCTGCAAAATGTGCTTGATGTTCTTGTTGGCGGCCTCAACAGCTCTGTTGGTTTGTGGCCGATACATGGATGAGTTATGAAAAGCCACGTTGTTTTTCTCCAACAAGTCGATCATTTCTCTCTTAAAATGGGAGCCATTGTCTGAAATGATCTCATTCTGGACCCCCTAATGAAAAATAATGTTATTCCTGATGAACTTGGCTACATGCGACGTTTTCAGCATGGCATAGGATTGGGCTTCGACCCACTTTGTAAAGTAGTCAATTGCCACCAGGATATACTCATGCCCATTCGAGCCTTTCGGTGTAACTGCCCTAATAACATCAATTCCGTAGGCTAAAAACGGCCACGGTGAAGTCATGTTGTGCAGCTTCGACGGCGGGATATTCATGTGATTTGCATGAATTTGGCATTTGTGGCATCGCCAAACAAAACCAATACAATCCTCCTCCATGGTTGACCAGTAGTAACCTTGCCTGAGAATCTTCTGGGCTAGCATTACTCCGCTCGTGTGCGATCCGCACTCCCCTCCATGGATGGCCTCTATTAGGCGCTTCGACTCATCTGCATCAACACACAGCTTGTGCATTCCTAGATGGCCTCTTTTGTACAACTTACCCTCGCAGATGAAAAACTAAGCAACCATTCGCCGTATTGTCCTTTTATCTTTGGCAATTGCCCCTGGTGGAGAAGACTCCTTTTCCAAGAAGTTCTAGATATCATAATACAAGGGGTTCTGATCTTGTACTTCATCTATTGCGGTGATCAACTCGTAGACCGGCACATACCTCTGTTTAATAATGATTGGACGCATCCAGACTCCCAAAGGGATGTCTATCATGGAAGATAGAGTTGATAAAGTGTCAGGGAACCTGTTATTCTCTCTTAGCAGATGCGTGATGGTTAGCTTCTCAAACCTAGGAATCAGAACGTCTAGGGTTTTGGTGATAGATTTTCATCCTTTCTTCCTTAACCTTCCAGTCTTCTTTTGCTTGAGACACAACTAGGTTCAAGTCTTCGATGACGTCCAACCTTTTTGCCTCTAGTTCCAGGGCGGCTTCCAGTCCACCGTTACACACTTCGTATTCTGCTTCGTGGTTAGATACCTTGAATCAAAGTTTGAAAGCTAAAGGTAGATGGGAATTGTCGGGTGCTATCAGTAACACCCTTATCTCATTACCATACTGGTTAGACGCTCCGTCAAAGTACGTTGTCCAAATCTCTTCCTCAACCTGCAGAATAGGTTCATCTGGGAATATGTATTCTACTGCTTCATCCCCTTTCACTGGGTGATCGACTAGGAACTCTGCTACAGCTCTCCCCTTAACAAACTTGCGAGTTACATATTTCAGATCAAACTCAGAGGGAAGAAGCAACCAACGGGCTAGCCTACCCGTAAGTGCTGGTTTCTCGAAGAGATATTTCATTGGATCTAATCTCGAAACCAGAATTACAGAGTGAGCTAACAGGTAGTGTCGCAACTTCCTGGTAGCCTATACCAAGGCTAAGCAAGCCTTTTCCAGCGGGCTGTAACGGGTCTCTTATTCGAGTATCTTCTTGCTCAGGTAATAGATGACTTTCTCCACTCTATCCTTAGATTCCTGCGCAAGCATGCAGCCCATAGTCATGTCGGCTACAGACAGATACAAAATCAACGGCTTCCCCGGCTCTGGCAGTGACAACATGGGTGGGTTCTGCAGGTACTGCTTGATCTGATCAAAAGCAAACTGACATCGGTTATCCCATTGGAATTTATTTCCTTTCTTCAGGAGACCAAATAGTGGTTCACAAATCAAGGTTAATTTTGCAATAAATCGTCTTATGAATTTCACTTTACCCAGAAAGCCTCACACCTTCTTTTTAGTCCTTAGTGGTGGCATTTCTAGGATGACCTTGATTTTGGAAGGATCAACCTCGATGCCCCTCTACGTGATCAAGAAACCTAGCATTTTCCCTGTTGTGACACCAAAAGTGCATTTCTGTGGATTTAGCCTCAACCGATATTCTCTAATCCGTTGGCAAAATTTCTTCAACACGGTGGAGTGGCCCTCCCTTTCCTTGGACTTGACAATCATGTCGTCCACGTACACCTCAACGTCTTTGTAGATCATAACGTGTAAGATAGTGGTTGCCGCCCGTTGATAAGTAGCCCCAACATTTTTCAGGCTGAACGACATCACCCTGTAGTAGTAGGTTCCCCACGGCGTGGTGAATGCAGTCTTCTCCTGGTCCTCGGGTGCCATCAAGATCTGGTTATACTCAGAAAACCCGTCCATAAAGGAGAGTAACGCATGGATTGCGGTGAAGTCCACCAATTCATCGATGTGCGGTAGAGGAAAGTCGTCCTTCGGATTAGCTTTGTTCAGATCTCTAAAATCCAAACACACCACCAGTTAAGCACTCGGTGATATTGCATGTTGTGCTTGTTCAGAAGTCTCAGAGTCGCGGCTGCGAGCCCTGCCTCCGGACTTCCGAACCCTCTTCTGTGCCTTGCCTCGGTTTGCGAACCAGACTCGGTTTTCTCTGTTTCTTTTCCTGAGGGAAGAGAGAGGTCCCGTAGACCATCTCTCAGTGGCCGTAGGCCACATTTCGTGGCCGTAGGCTATTTTGCCCATTTCGGAGCCCGGTTCCCGATTTTTCGGAACCGTTGGCCGTGTGCCTCGGTTCGGGACCGCCTAACCATCTCCGTTTGCCCCGGTTTTTGGCATACTTCTTATTTGCTCCCTTTTGAGGGACACTGAGGTCTGAGAGACCCACTTCGTGGTCGAACACCACTCCCGGTGCCTAACAGCCAGTTTTCGGGGCCTCGGGCTGCGCGTTTTGGCCCCCGAACCTTCATTTTGCATCGGTTTGGGCTCATTTTTGGTGGAGACCTTATTTTCACTGTTAGAAAGCTTGTAGGAGGGTGGGAGGCCAGCAATTTTGCTTAAAAGCCAACTTCTTTTTGGTCAAAAGTGGTTCAGCATGAATCTGGGAAGGAGAAAAATCTGCGCGGCTTCACCGAAACGGGCGTAACTTTTTGCACAAGAGGAATTAAGATATGAGGCCACCACCATTGGAAAGCCTACTTCCAGGGCTTCATTTGTCACTCAAGAATCTCCCAAGTCCAAGTCCGGGGGGGAGAGATGTGGTTGGTTGAAATCCGCTTGGACCGAATCTGCGCGGCTTCACGGAAAAGAGCATAAATGTTTCTACAGGAGGAATTTTAATGCAAGGTTTGCGCCATTGGAAAGCTAACTTCTGGGGCTTCATCCTAGGGGGTGGCCGGCCACTTTTTTCCTTTGACCTAGCCGGCCGGCTAGGGGAAGTGGCCGGCCGGCCACCTGCAGCCAAAATGTCTGGCCGGCCTGCTTCTTCAGGTTGAGTACATTCCAGCTGTGCCTTGGTTTTTCCCCAAAAATATCTATATCCGTGGGACCCTTTTGGAGGGAAAAAAAGGCCTCATTTTCCCTCCACTTTGGCTAGACTCTTCTCTCCATCTCTTATCCATATAAAGAGCCTCCCAACTCTAGAGAAAGGATTACAAGAATTGGCTTGAGCATATACATACATATGACCCCATTTCCTTCAAGTTTTGGGTTCCATTTCTTCATCATCTTCAAGCTCTACCATCACCACTCCATTCCAGCAGCAAAGGGGGGGATTCCAGTAACTTAGAGTTACCAAATCTGGTCCAAGAAGCAACAAAAGTGTTGGTCTTCAAAGGTAAGTCCAATTGCCCTCTTTTCTAGCTCATTTTTGCACCATCTCTAAGCCATACATGCTTGCTGAGTTGAGCTCCGACCAAAACTGAAAAGGTCATTTTTTTGAGCTCATTTTCTTGTTTCATTAAGGGCTCAACCCTGTTTGAGCCCTCCATATTGCACTTGCTTCAATATCCTCCTTGAATGCCATTTTCTTGCATGCTTTGGCAGCCCATTATGCTTCCATTTTTGGACGATTTACAGGCCTAGAGATGGCCTTATTTTGACCTTCTTAACATGTTTCATTAAGGGTCTTTGGCTGTTTGGTGAATGCTTTGCATACCTCATGTTATAGCCTCTTTTAAGCCTCATTTTGCATTGCATTTCTAGCATGTTTGTATACTATCTTTGGGTTTTTACAGTTCTGGAAATATGCTTATTTTTGGTCCCTCTTCAATGTTGTAGAAGGGAATTTTTCAGTTTGGGCATTGCATATACCACTTGCCTCTTTGGCCACCTTTTGGCCCTTTTTCTTGCATAAGAACTTAGCCTTGTCTATGATTGTTTTTAGATTTTTTACAGTTCTGTAAATATTCTTATTTTTGGTCCCTCTTCAATGTTGTAGAATGGAATTTTTCAGTTTGGGCATTGCATATACCACTTGCCTCTTTGGCCACCTTTTGGCCCTTTTTCTTGCATAAGAACTTGGCCTTGTCTATGATTGTTTTTAGATTTTTTTACAGTTCTGTAAATGTGCATATTTTTGGCCCCTCTTCAATGTTGTTGAAGGGCCCTAACCTGTTTGGGGTCAGCAGCTGTGAGCTGCTTCATAACCTCATGCTTAGGGCCATTTTTGCATGCCATTGTTGCCCTATCTTTGCTTTCTGTTTGGCCATGTTTTGCACTAGAAAAATGCTAATTTTGGGGCTGCCTTACTACTGTCTATTCATTGCATATCCATATTGTGCATGTTTGGTATAGCTATAGGCCATTTCGGGTCCCAAAATCCATGTTTCGGGACTATTCCATGCATCGGGTGTGTTTTCGCCTCATTTCGGGGCTGTTTTCCCCCACATTTCAGTGCTGAAATCCCATTAGCATGTTTGCATATCATTTTCCATGCCATCGCATTGCGTATGCATTGCCTCGGTTTGCGTGCCCGTGTGCACGCATTTCGAGGCACTTCATTTTCATCTACCGGCCTCTTATGTGAGTGTGGCCGAGGCTCTCTCATGTTAGTATAAGTCCATGTTGCATTCTATATGCCATTTCCATGCCATTGCATTGCGTATGCCATTGCCTCGGTTTGCGGGCCCGTGTGCACGCATTTCGAGGCACTTCATTTTACTCTATCGGCCTCTTATGTGAGTGTGGCTAAGGCTCTCTCATGTTAGTATAAGTCCATGTTGCATTCTATATGCCATTTCCATGCCATTGCATTGCGTATGTCATCGCCTCGGTTTGCGTGCCCGTGTGCACGCATTTCGAGGCACTTCATTTTCATCTATCGGCCTCTTATGTGAGTGTGGCTGAGGCTCTCTCATGTTAGTATAAGTCCATGTTGCATTCTATATGCCATTTCCATGCTATTGCATTGTGTATGTCATTTTCTCGGTTTGCGTGCCCGTGTGCACGCATTTCGAGGCATCTCATTTTCACAGCATAGTGCATACTGGGTTGTATCTTAGATCGCATTCATGCATTTCCTCGGTTTGCGTTCCCGTGTGCACGCATTTCGAGGCATGTCATTCCATAGCATTGTGTATGTTAGGATTGTATCTTAGTTGCATTTCATGCATGTCATGCATATTGCATCGTGTTCGGAATAGGAGTTAGCCTGGGCACGGGAAACGAGGTGCGTTTCGTACTCCGAGTGACGGAACGTGTCTCAATTCCCAGTCACCGACACTCCGGATTACCCATGATGGAGTTAGGTTCTTGTTGTGTTTATACGTGCATTCATTCTATATTGAGTTGCACATTTCGACTCCTCTGCCATCATGCATCGATATGCGTGATTGGTGGTACGAGGATCGAGGCATGCATACATATGTGAAAATACATTGCTATGCCCCTTTTCCTGCTCTCTGTCGCAGCAAATGAAGAATCAGCAAACTTCCGGAGTTTGGCGCACTTTCCAAGAAAAATCACAAAACAGAGGCTAATTGGGGCATCCCAGTGGATATCCGCGCAAGGCAGCCCAGACATGCATCATTCATCAGGAGCAAGGCAGTCCCTGGCTTGCATGCCAGTTTTATTTATTTTCTTAGTTAATTTGTTAATTAATTAGGAATTTGTACATTATTCGGACTGTAATATTTGGACTGTAATATTCTTTTATTCGGGACTGTATATTTATTTGGACCCTCTGCGCGAGGGCACAACTGTAATAAGTGTGCGTGTGTGTGATGTATGTCTTCCAACCCCACGTCTTTCTCCCTTTTATTTACCCGCTTATGATGGTTAGATTAGGGCATATTTCAATTAGCATACAGTATGACAGCATGTTTGCATCATTCATCTGTATTACATGCACCGGGCTCGGCACATCATACTAACTGCATTGTACTTTCAATTCCAAATTGAATACATGTTAGCTGTAGCATTCCATATGCCATCTTAGAATAGCCGAGCCTGCTATAGTTGCATTTTGCATGTGTTGCATTAGGCATTTCTGTATACTTAGGGTCATGCATGATTTCTAATATAGTTTTTGTTTTGGCTTGGAGTACCCGGTAAGTTTTATGCTTTAGCATCCTTGCATGCATGCGAGTGATGCCATGAATAGCATGCTTACCATGAGGCTATGTGCTTGTATGATATAACTGTCTGAATGCCTGTGGGTGAAGGTTGGGTTATTTGGATTGCAACAATTCATTCACTGTGTGTTTTAAGCCCACTAAATAGTGGCAAAACCATCTTTTCCAAGCCCACCCGAGGGTGGCAAAATTTGCATTTTAAGCCTACTTGCGAGTAGCAAACCATCTTTCAAATAAACAAACATGAAATTTTTTGTTCCAATTCGGGCGACCCAGTCTGTACTTATATGCTGTGTGCATCACATAGTAACCTAGGCTAATAACCGGAATAAGAACACACAATGTTTTCAAAAATAGATATCATGGTTAGTAGAGGCCAGTCTCTGACCGGGCGAGCGGGGGTGCTCACGAAGTGACCTTCCCCAATCGTACCCAAGTTCCCGAGCCGAGGCAACTTTGGTGATGACGGACACGTGGCCTTAGGCAAACGAGTCAGGGTTTCCTAAATTTCCCATTAAAAAACATTTAGGTGGCGACTCTGTATCTGGCAAAGCAGTCCATGTTTGGCACTTCTTTCAAAAATCTGTATTTTCTCAAAACGATTTGCCAGATTTGGACTCTTTGGTTCAGCCTTAGAACCGTGACAAATTTGAGAGTCCTGAGCTGTAGTGACCCTAATATGAACAGAACGGGAGCTCGTCCCTCCCGGGGCGTTCGGGGACGTCTACACCAACCAAGTCAGATACTCAGATACTAGCAAGAACCTGCGTCTATTTGCTTGGTGACCTCTTCTTTAATCTTCGAAGCCCAATCCGGGCATATTCTCTGAAGCTTTTGCTTAAAGGGTCAGACCACGGGGTCAAGAGGGATCCGCTGCTGTACAGTCTCAGGATCGATTCCATGCATGTCTTCGTAGGATCACGTGAAAACATCTTTGAAATCTTTTAATAAAGCAACTAAGCGCTCGTGTTCTTCCGAAGAGAACGTGGACCCCGATCTGGACTAGACACGGATCCTTCTTAGTACCTACATTAATTGGAGTGATTTCATCAACAAGGGGTTTTACAAACCTCTCCTCCTCTCGATTAATCAAATGCTTGAAAACCAGAGAAATTCCTTCCTCGTCATTTTTATCAAAATTTTGAAAGTCATGATCAATACAATATACAAGTGGCACAGAGGAGTACTCAGAAACAGTAGTGTTATCATTCTCGTTCAAAGAATCCAGCTCATCCAATTCCTCAGTTACAATCGACTCAAAATAAAAGGAAAAACATGACCTGGACAAAACTACAACATTCGGGTTATCAACCCCTGGTATACCAGACTCTGACTCAGAAGAACTGGAATCTAATTCTAACTCCACAGACTCTGTGGAATCAGATTCCGGCTCACTACCTTATTCAAAACTGCTAGAAAAAAAGCCCTTTTCTAACTGCCAAATGGGAGAGGGTGCGTTAGATGCATCCAGAATACTGCCAGAAGGGTCGACACATGATTGGTCTCCGATCATGGAAACGGTGAAGTCATCCCCCAAGCTCTCTAGATCGATCGGAGGGTCCGAAATGAGATAAGCCAGTGCTGCTCCTATCTCAAGTTCATTGTTGTTGGATGCACCCTTTGTACTCTCATCAGCAGGTAGGTCAGTTTGTTCCTCTGCGGCTTCATCCTCTTGCAGCTTTAGGTCTAAGAAAATTTCAAAGTCGGGCAAACGCCGCTTCTCAGAGTTCAACCATGGCTCAGGAAAGCCGCAAAATAGGAAGTCTTCTCCCTCCTGGACAAAGTGGTCATTCAAAGTTCCCTGAATTGGTCTATATACAAGCTTATAGTGCTTCCCAATTTGCTTTGCTTTAGCTCTTCCTGCCATTTCCTTCCCTTTTCTCACCTTGTCCTCTTTGGTAGGCGTGTATCCCAGGCCAAAGGCATGGCGGTTATATGGCACTTCGGTTAGTGCGGTAACACCCTTCTGGCCGCTCTTTCCTAATCCCATGTCGGGTATATGCTATAGCTTATTAATGTGGTAGACTGATTGAGCACTGACGTACAACCCCTCATCAATAGCCAAGATATCTTGCACCACCTGGGACTCAGCTAAAGTAAAACCAGACAAGAAGACATCCTCATCGCCGTGTACAATCTCCAGTACTGGTGTAGTGACCTTCGACGGAGGATGTATAGAAGAATTCTTGAAAACAATGGCTACCCCCTTTCCAATAGGGTACTTCAATATTTGATGCAATGTGGAAGAAACAACTTTTACTTGGTGCTGCCAGGGTTGCCTAAGTAGTAAGTTAAAGGTAGCCAGAACATCCAAGACGTGAAACTTAATATCTTGTTGTGCCGGCCAACCTGTGTTCTGATTTGAACTGTTCCCATCACTTCTCAGCTTGTCTTGTCGTAAGCCCGAATCACCTGGGCCGTAGGTACAAAGTCCGCTGGCTTCAAGCCAATAGCATAGGCTGTGTGCAATGGACAAACATTAATCGTAGACCCAGTGTTAACCAACACAACCAGCACCTACTTCTCTCTACATTCAACGGCGATGTATAGCGGTTTGTTATGCTCAGAGCCCTCGGGCGGCAATTCCTTATCTGAGAAGGTCAAAGTCAGCGCAACATCTCCCGGGAGAACAAGTCATACTAACTGTTCTGGGGTTGTGCCAATAGACAGCTTTGCTTTATCCATTACTGACAAGATTGCTTACCGGTGCACGCGCGAAGCCATATGCAACCCCCCAGATAGATATGTCTGCTAGGATCTTCTTTAACTGCTTTAGTATAGCTTCTTCCTCTGACAGTTTCTCCATCTTTTTTTCAGCCTCCTTGTCCTTTTCGAATGCTTCAGGTTGGTCCAGGTGTGGGGGCTTAAAGTACCACCCACTTTTAGTCATATGATCCACCTCCTTAGAGTAGCAAGTGTCATTTGGTAGGTCCTGACCCCAATCTTCATCGGTGTGGGCAAGATACAGATCATTATGTTCCCACCATATTACTCCAACAACCGACAAATAATTGTTTGGTTCCGTTCCGATTGCTCCCACGTCAACATCACAATCATTCTCCGCAGGGGCTTGGGCTTTTCCAGCCATCTGATTATCCTCATCCCTTTCCTGTTCAAACCGCTTCAGTACGACTTCTTGCTCTGTATCAACAGTACTAACAATGCTTTATTCCTGAGCAGAATTCTTAATATCGGTGCTGTCCAGCAATTTTCCCTTGACCTCGGCCGTTTTGGCCCTTGCAGCAGTTCCTACTTCTGGCTGTTCCAGCTTTGGTTAAAGTCCCTCATCCACATCAAGGTTCATCACTAAGCCGCCCCGAATTGTCGGTCGACCTATTCAGATTGAACCAGTTAATGTACACATCTCTCGAATCTTGCTCATCAAAGAACTGCAGATTGTCGATGTCCTCCTCCAGCTCAGCTAGATCATCTAATCCCTGGCTTGTGCCACCCTCCCAGACCACACTGATCTCCATTCCTGTTGGCAACTCCACATCTAGTCTAGCCTGATTGGTTAGCACAATGTAGCGGCACGAGTTGTATTCCTCCTCAGATAAGTCCACGGATCCCTCAGGTGCTGGACTAATATTCTCATTCTCCACCAAGGCTAGCCTACCTTCATCTACCATAGTCACCACCACAGGTTTGGTTTGGGATATGGACGCGTTCATCATGTATAAGTCTGTGCTCTTAGGGATGAACAACGCCGGTGTAGGTAGGTGGACAGGGGTGATGTATATACTGGGGTCGTAAGAAACAGCCAGTGTATGGATGAGGTTTATTTACCTTGGTGGAGGGACCTGGTTATGTGGTGGGAGGGGATTTGTACTGACATTAGGCTTTTGATGAGGCGCTATCACCTTATTGTCAATGAGATCCTGAATCTCATGATGCAATCTGAAGCATAGGTCAGTGTCATGACCATGTTGTTGATGAAAAGCGTAGTATTTGGCTGGGTTGTGTTTCGAGGGAAGACGATCGGGTAGGGGGCGAGGCTCTAGTGGCTTCAGGTGCCTATTTTTTATCAGGACCCCTAAAGCTTTGGAGAAAGACATGTATAGAGGTGTGAAGACCCTTTGGCCTCGGGGTTGGTGCTTCGAGGTTTGTGAGGTTTTATCGGATGTACCGGCAAAGGGGTTGGCAGTTTTCGGTGTTGTGGTGACTATACCCACATTAGAAGGCCTTCTAACTTCACTACTACTCATAGTCGCATTGGAACTACGTGTGAAAGATCTCTTAGGTTGCTCTTTCTCGTGGTCTATCAGACCCTACTTCATTGCATCCTCTATCTGCACCCCTATTTCATGGAGGTCAGCAAAATTAGGTAAAGGCGAGACTATCATTTTCTGTAATAGTCTTTGTTGCAGATTACAGACCCCCATTCTAATCTAGTCCTTTTCAGCCAGCCAAACAGTCATCATAGAGGCCTTGGGCCTCCACCGGGTGACAAAATCCGAGAAGCCCTCCTTCGTCTCCTGGCAAGTTGCTTCGAGATCATGAGTTGCGACCTCAATTTGAGTATTGTAGGAGTGCTGTACTATGAAGGCCTCGACCATTTCCTCCCAGTTTCTCTTCACAGAGTCTTCAAGCTTAGCATACCAGATGGCTGCTATACCTAACAGGGTCCGGCCAAAGAGCGACAACTTCTATAGTCTAGTGAAACCCATGGGTCGTAGGATGTCAGAAAATAGCTGTAGATGGACCATAGGATCCCCTGAACCATTAAACCGGTCTATATGCGGCATTTTGAATCTATTTGGCAACGTCACCGCTGACTCAGTATTGCCATCCTCTATATCAGGGATCGAGTTCATATCTTGTGCCCGTTTAAAGAGCTTCTCCAGCTTGCTCACTTTCAGTGAAGTAGGGTCGACCTCGAATTCAAACGTCGCCACTGTCAGGAAAACCGATGCCTTGGAAGTCTAAGGTGGGATAGGATCTGCCTGAATGCCCGCATTTTCCTGGACATTGATTTTGACCCCAGGTGCTGGAATTCCCACTGGGGATGCATGGGATGCTAAGGCTACTGTCGGTTGTAGCTGCTGTTGTTGAAGCCTTTCTATCACCTCTGCTTGGTGAGCTACAACCTCGGCTTGGCAAGCTATGGTCTCAGCTTGTCGGGCAGCATCTAGCTTCATGTTCTCAATAGTCTATTGGAATTGACGACGCGTGTCTTCCATGTTGACTGAAGGACTTTGACCGCCAGAACTGGCGAATACTCTCTGTCTGGAGTAGAAATAGATGATAGCGCCTGATTGGGCACTTGCGAGGAAAATGGTGACTGCTGAATTGGCAAACTCTGCCGAATCCTCGTCCGTCTAGTAACCGGTGGAATTGAAACAAACATCGGCTGTCTCCTGAATAGATCCCCAAATCTACAGATCTTTCTAACTCGGGTCCAGAGTGCTTGGGGGGTAACAAAATCGTCTGAAGCAATGGTGTAAAACTACCTCGCAAAAAGAAACTAAAGTAAAAAGAAACAAAAATCCAAAACCAGACAGCACCACGACTCAGACAGACACAACACACAATTGCAATCATAAGCTGGAGAACTGTACTCAAACACTGATTTCTACCCTAAGTTTATGTCCCAAAACTGATACCCTCAAACTGATACCCAGACTTGCAACTGATACATACATTCCTGTAGAGTTTCCCTCCAGAAGCACATATCAAGCAAGTGTGGGCCAAAACACCCCTATGATGGGGTAGGGTTACCCTGTCCTAATTTTGTCAGGAACTAGGGATTAACTACACAAACAAGCGGTTTCAAACAATCTTGCATTCGGGTGAGCAACCTGTCCTAGTTTGGAACAATCTCTATGGCTTCCAATTTGCAACTAGGTCGATTGGTCAAAAAGGGTACCTCAGCAAGACCAGCTAATATACCTCTCACACCTAACACCAAGAAGTGAAAGGAGGATCAAACGATACAACAGTAGTTCGGATCCAAGGGTTGTGTTGCCATCATGGCAGAGCCCGCAATCGGTCTGCCGTTTGGCAAGATTTTCCAAGCGAGCCTCCGACAAACCGTTCAGGAATAGCAGATGGCAAACACTGTGACTTAGGCGCACCGATGCAAATGCAAATGGAAAGAAACACATAAGTGTAGATAAAACAACATATCATGAGTTCGAGTCAAGTTCTCTAATTCCTTAGCGGAGTCGCCAGAAACTGTGGACTCGTCTTTTTTCGCGCCCCGCCTTTCGGAAAGGGTTTGAAAAGAAGGCCTCGCAGTTCGGACTCCCATGGTTCTGAATCTAGTCTCACAAAGTACAATGTGAAGCTGATAATCACCAAAAAGTCCAAATCCGGCAAACCTTTTTGGAAAATCGATTTTAAATCAAATAATGCAAAAATTGGACTGCTTTACCAGATACAGAGTCGCCACCTAAATATTTTGTTTTAGGGAAATTTAGGAAACCCTGACTCGTGCTAAAGGCCACGTGTCCGTCATCACCAAAGTTGCCTCGGTATGGAAACTTGGGTACGAGAAGGGAAGGTCCTGAAATGAGCACCCCAACTCCCCCGATCAAAGATCGGCCTCTGCTAATCATGATATGTTCTTTTATAAACATTATGTACTCATGTTCCGATTATTAAACTAACTTTACTATGTGACATGCACAAGCAAGTATAGACTAGTCGCAAGACTTGGAACAATTCAACTCATGTTTGTTTGCGAAAATGGTTTGAATTTGCCACCCTCAAGTGAGCTTAAAAGATGTGGATTTGCCACCAAACATAGTGGACTTAAAACATGACTTGCCACAACAAAGTTTGCTTAAAACTCACATTCATTAAATTGTTCTAATTCAAACAACAAGCCTTCGTCCACTGGTATTCAAGCAGTTTAGCATTTAAGCACATAGCCTCATGGAAAGCATACGAATCATGCCAATATGGCAATCACATTCATGCAAGTATGCTAAAGCGTAAAAGCTCACCGAGTACTCCAAGCCAAAACAAAAAAACTAGTTAGAAAAATGCATGATCCTAACTATACAAGATGCTTACTGCAACACATTGTAGACGTCCCCGAACGTCCCAGGGGGAAATCCCGTTTTGTTCATTTGGGCTTTCTACAGCTCGGACTCAAATGTCACGGTTCTTAATCTGATCTCACAATGTGCGATGTGAGATTGACAAATCACCAAAGAGTCCAAATCCGGCAAATCATTTTGGAAAACTGATTTTTAGAAAGAAGTGCCAAACATGGACTGCTTTGCCAAATACAGAGTCGCCGCCTAAATATTTTATTTTAGGAGAATTTAGGAAACCCTGACTCGTGCCTAAGGCCACGTGTCCGTCATCACCAAAGTTGCCTCGGCTCGGGAACTTGGGTACGATTGGGGAAGGTCAGCTATGAGCACCGCTGCTCGTCCGATCAAAGATCGACCACTACTAAACATGATATCTCGTTTTTGAAAACACATGCATTCTTATTCCGATTAATTAGCTAGAATTACTATGTGATGTGCGCAGCAAAACAAGTATAGACTAGATCGCCTAATTTGGAACAAAGCATCGCATATCCGTTTGTTTGGAAAGTAATTTGAAGGTTGCTACTCGTAAGTAGGCTAAAACACAGATTTCAATGAATTATCCCAATGCAAGCAATCCAACCTTCACCCAAAGGCATTCAGGCAGTTATATCACCTAAGCAATTAACCTCATGGAAAGCATACTACCATATTAACATTTACACTCATGCGAGATGCTAAAACATAAACACTTACAGTGTACTCCGAGCCAAAACAAGAAACTAGTTAGTAATCATGCATGATCCTAGTTCATGTTAAGATGGATAATGCAACGGATGCAAAATGCAACTAAGATAGGCTCGGCTATCCTAAGAATGGCATATGAGGTGCGACAATCCAATACATGTATTCAACTTGGAATTGAAATACAATTCATTTAGCATGATGCGCCGAGCCCGGTGCATGCAATACAGATGAGTGATGCAAACATGCTATCATAAGTATGCTAATTGAAACGTGCCCTAAAACTAACCATTGAAAGTAGGTAAGCAAAAAGGAGAAAGAAGTGGGGGTTAGAAGACAAACACACACTCACGCACACTTATTACAACATTGCCCTCTCTCGGAGGGTCCGAATAAATAATACAAACCAAATAAATAATTAACTATTCTAGCTAATTAAATATTACAAAATTCTAATTAATTAACAAATTAATTACAAAAGGAGGTGGCCGCAGCCCTGCCTCGGAATGATGAGACGTTGCATGCTCGATTTGCCTCGCTCGGAAACCCGTTGCCATGCCACATGTTGCCTTTGTTTACACTGTTCTGCACCTCTGAGAACTGCACAAGTCCCACGGATGCTTCTGAACCACCTTCTGAGCACTGTGGAAGGTCATTGGCCAAAAGGAAAGGCCACCGGCCATTGGAAAATGGTCATCAGCCATAAGTGGAGCCCTCAGCCAACAATACATGGACGGCCGGCACTGAAGATGGCCGACCGGCCATCTCTTCCTGCAGAATCCTGTTTTGCTGCAGCAGAGGGCAAACAGAGCATGGCAATGCATTTTCAAAGCAATGTATGCACAACCACCCTCCCTATCATGTTTAAGACTCAGGGGAGTGTAGTCCTCGACCCTCGGACCATCAATCATGTATTTCAATGCATGATGGCCAAAGAAGCCAAGTGTGTAACTCGATATGGAATGAAATGCACAAAACACATAAAAGGGCCTCAACCTCTATCATGGTTGATCAAGAGGCAAGGGATGCACACACAATGCAATGCAACCTAGGCAAGTAAGCAAGCATGCAAATAACTCAAGTGTGCAACAAATCTAATGCAACATGAGCATGTTAACATGCAATATGGAATATGCATACAACCGAAACATGTGGACATGTATAGCATGCAACAACATGCAAAATGAAACAAGCATGAACAACATGGTGAGATGGACTTACACTAACATGGGTAGCTCTCAAGCATGCCAAAATCAGTGGCCAAATGTGTTGGGATGGTGGCTCGGAATGCACAAAGATGAAGCTCATGCAATGGTCCATAAATGAGGCATACAAGCACAACTCTCAAACGCATTTAAAGAGTGATAAATGCATGTGCATGACCATGAAACATGGACTGAAATTACACTACAAATGATGCCAAATCATTGAAATAGGCCAAGTAATGCATACTAAATGACTCAATACACAAAGCTTACAAGCAAGATTGAACCAAAGCTATGCAAAACAAGTCATGGGTGACCAAGACAACCAAAATCAGACCTCAAGCATACCAAAACATGGATAAAATCTTCTTGAAGTCAAGCCAAAAGCATGCTAAAAAGACATGTCACAACATGACGCATGTTAGGCTATTTCGTGGGATTGCATGGCAAGTGTATGGAGCATGCAAGGGCTAACCAAACCAAACCTAAACAAAGGTATGACATGATAAAATAAGCATAAGAACATGCTGAAATGGACACAACATAGGCTAAAATGAGATGCTACTTCAAGGAGCATACAAAGCTAGTGTGTGTGATTTACACTACAAGTGTATGAGGCATGCAAGGGCCAACTAAACCAAGAAAAAAAAGATCTAAGGCATGTTAAAACTACACCAAAAATCTACTGAGATGGCCCAAAAACAAGCTAGAAACACATGCTCAAACATGAGACATACAAGACTAGTTTGCAAAATTTACACTACAAGTGTATAAACCATGCATGGAATGACCAAGATAGGAAAAAACAGCGGCATATGACATAAAAATAACCACAAATACTAGCTAAGACATGGCAAACATGAACTTAACAAAGGTACTCACATATGACGCAAATATGACAAGTATTGAAGACAACAAGGAGAGGGGATGCCCTCTCCTTCTTAGGACCTCAAAACACCGCCCCCACCACTGAAATCCCTCTGGATTTCAGTGGTGAGAAGGCGAATACACGGTGATCCCGAAGCTCACAAAAAAGGCACAAAAATGAGGCCAAACAAGGCTTAAGAGGGGGTAAACAACCCCAAACACAAAAGTGATCTTCAACAAACTTCAAAAGCATGTAAAAACAGAACTTTTATCAGTTATAAGTTAAGCTCAAAACAACATGCAAGATAGGCTAAAAGTGTGTGAAAAAATGGGGAATAAAGAGGGTAGTTCTCACCCTTGATGCACAACTGCAAAACTAGCAAGTTCTTGGACCAAGAACCAACTCTTTAACCTCTAAAAATGACCTCCAAGAACCTTAGATGAATGGTGGAGGTGTGTGGCTATGAGGTGTGGTGCTAAAGGCCAAGAACAAACACTTTATAAGCCTAAATTGTAGAGATAAAGAGAGATATATGCTTCTTGCCCTAAACAAATTTTTTGGAACCTCTCTAAAGGAGAGGGAGGCCTTCTCTTATAGAGAAACAAGAGGGTTCGAGCTTCTTGGAGAAGCTAAAGAGGTTCAAGCTTCTTCAAGAAGCTAAAAAGGTTCAAACTTCTTGGAAAAGCTACAAAGGTTCAAACGGTTCAAGCTTCCTCAAGAAGCTAAAACAAAGGTTCAATAGGTTCAAGCTTCCTCAAGAAGCTTAAAACAAGGGTTCTAAAGGTTCAAGCTTCCTCAAGAAGCTAAAACAAATGGTGCAAATCCTCTATACACGTGTATGGAGGGCAGGATCTGTGCCACCTGGCACTAAATATCTGGATAAAGCAGATGAACAGGGTTTGGCCAGCATAAAAGGCCGATCGACCAATACAAAGGGCCAGCCGACTAAATACATTGCCGACTGGCCATCACTTTTGGCCAATAGCAATAAAATAGGGCCGGTGGCCTCAGGCCATGGCCGATGATGTGTGGGGATAGCCAACAAGCCATTTCCCGCCCGCAGGTGCAAAGGCCACAAGTCCTTGGTCTAACCAAGCACAAAACAAATAAGTCGAGAGATCTTGAGGCAAGGCACGCGACCGATACCTCCGTGAACTCAAGATGAACACGAACAAGGATGATCATCGAGTGTTCAAACGATGACATCCAAGTCTTAAGGACGGTCAAAAATCAAATGTCTACACACATGCAATATGCAATTAATAGGCTCGGCTACTAATATGACATACAAATCAATTTGAACAACATGCGATAAAAACACGTATTCAAAGAAGTATTGAAATTGCAATGCGGTTTGAATGATGTACCGAGCCTCGGTGCATGCAAGACAAGATGAATAGATGCAAGCATGCGATATGCTAATTGAAACATGTCCTTAATCTAACCATCGAAAGTGATTAAATAAAGGGAGAAAGACGTGAAAGACATACACGCACGCACACACGCACGCACAGTTATTACAACATTATGCCCTTGCGAAGGAGGGTCTGAATGAATAAGAGCTAAGCAAATCTAATCAAACTAATCTAATTAAACTAACTAGACTAATTATTACAGATCAAATGAATAACTAGCAAACTAATAACTAATTATTACAACACTTAACTAATTAACGAACTAATTAGTTAAAATGAATGTACACTAACTAAGCATGCGAGATATTAAACTATACTGTCACTGCTTAGCCTCGGGAAATGAAAGATGCATGCGCTCAGTTTTCGCCTCAAAAAGTCCTCCGCTTGGCTCTAGAAAGGCTCTGTGTTGCAGGGTTGAGCATACTTCAAAGTCCTTCGGATCCAACTTACCAAATATTTGATGAGGGTTATACCAGTGACTAGCCAGCCATGAATGGTTGGTGTCGGCCCTCTACCGGCCAAAAGGGTGCCTTGCCAGCTAGAAATGAAGCCTTGCCAGCCATTGGCGAGGCACTGCCAGCCACTGATGCTCTGGGTAACCATACTGCAACTGTCGCGGCCCGAACCCGCCCCTATGGGTTAAGGACATGACCGGCCAGTAATCTTGTGATTACCTACGGCCTCAGACCGAAACAAGAAGAAGACTTGTCAGAGTAGAGGGGCCAAACGGAAGCAAAAATTTAAAACTTTGTCCATAGAGCCGTGCTTATATGCACATCAAACAAACCATATTCAGTTACGTTAATAACCCACATCAAAAGTACAGTTCCACAAAATTCATTACAGACAGGATCATCCAAAACGAGCCAACCTATGACAGACTATTTGCAGATATACATAAAGTCCTTGCCGGCAAGACAAAATATAATTACATAGCAAAAAGGCAAGGGTAGGTCTCAAGAGTGAGACGCAAGGCTGACTTCCGCAAAACTCGGATGTTTTCCTAGCAGACTTCACTGGGGCTGGGTTTGGACGTCCCTTGGCTCACCTACAAACACATGAATGAGCGTGAGCGATAGCCCAGTGAATAATATCAAACATGACAGCTATATGACAATATGTCGAACAACATGCTCCAAACGGCCTTGGGCCCAATTCATACTTCTAATTAGCAAATATATATGACTATACGAAATGCAAATCAAGTAACTGTAGTTCCAACATTCTGGCCTTTGGTCCATTTGGGTTTCCATTTATGGCAAAACGGCCTTCGGCCCATTCACTTAAGTCGAAACGGCCTTCGGCCCATTCATTTTTGTCGAAACGGCCTTCGGTCCATTCATTTTTGTCAAAATGGCCTTCGACCCATTCATTCATGTCAAAACGGCCTGTGGCCCACTCGTTCATGTCAAAACGGCCTTCGGCCTACTCATTCATGTCAAAACGGCCTTCGGCCCACTCACATGTGTCAAAACGACCTTTGGTCCATTCATTCATTCCTGTCAGACTTTTGTCCACGATCCCAATTAACAACTCATAAAGTTTATAAGGGAATAAACAATTGGACATTGACAAGCTTTCAAATATTGATATTACTCACAGTGATCGGCTTGTGGATTCGCCCTGGAGCTTGACCCTATACATTCCATGGACACAAAAGGGTCATTAACAATTCAATCCGTCCCTTAATTCACATATTCCTCTTTAGGCTTTATTCTTATCTCATTAACTCATTTATAATGTTTAACACACGCCTAAGAGTGATTACAAGTGAAAGAGAACGGAAAACGAAACACAGAACGCATGAACAAAATTCCAGAAATTAGGGTCCCCGCTCGAGCGTGTACTTACCCGCTCGAGCGGACCCTTAAGGCCTGCAAAAGTACTGGTTGCATGAAAAATGCGCTCGAGCGTGGAATAGAGCGCTCGAGCTGAAGGCCCGTCTTACAAACTCCACGCTCGAGCGTAAGGTATCCCGCTCGAGCGGACATCCAACTCTGCAAAAGTGCTGGGAGCACGATTTTCCCGCTCGAGCGTCAATTACCCCGCTCGAGCGGACATCAAAATTCTGGGTTTCCCAGATTGTGTTCTTGAGCTCCAAATCGGTTTTCCAGCTACAATACTTGCATGCAATGGCTCAAATTACACATTTACACATGCTAACATGCTACTAATGCAAGATTACAACACCAGGAAGCTCAATTTCATGATTTATGTACATGCATGTCCCAAAATATCTCAAACCCATCAACAACATGCTCAAATTCAAACATTCAAGACTTATACTCCCATGATTTGTACATGCATGTGGGAGATGCTCATCATTCTCAACTTAGATGGTACAAATGGCGATTACAACATGAGTTTCAACCAAAACTCTACATGAATCATGTGTTTCAAGCTCAAACATGCAGATTCAAAGTAATTTCTTACATGCATGAGTTCCAAGACTTCAAACTCAACAAAAATCAACTTATTACATGCTCTTTAACATTCTATCAACTTTGAACTTACAAATTACAAACAAGAGTCCATGAATTCACTTACTTAAGAGCTTCAACCCTCAAGCTCTAGCCAAATCTTGAGCTAGATCTTCAAATTCCCAAGTCTTGAGCCCAAATTACACAAGTCTCTCCCTTTCTCTCTCTACAACCGGCCCTCTCTTCTGTTCTTTGAGTTTAATATCAGTCAAAATGAGGCTGGGGAGTGAGAGATTGAGTGTTTAAAGCTTGACAACAAAATCCACTAAAGCCAAGATTATAATAATGAAGTAGTTGGGCTCTAATTCATCAGTTTAATCGGTTTAATCTAACCCGAATCAATTTTTCAATTAAATTTCACCGTAGGCTCTAAAAATTATGCCAATCACAACGGCGTAATCAATTTCGGGTTCTGTGCCCGATAAGGCCTCCAATTTAATTTCCGAAGCGGTAAAATCAAACAGATATTCCTACGGTGAACAAATAGAAATTCAAAACCACATATTTTCACATAATGGCATACAAAACCATGCTAAACACATAACCATAAACAACTTAAGGACCAATTAGCATAATACAGAACAGGGATGTCACAGTCTTCCCCCCTTTAGGAAGTTTGGTCCTCCAAACTTAATTTACCTTCGTCGAGAAACAAATGTGGATAGCGTAGTCGCATTTCCTCCTCTTTTTCCGACGTAGCATCCGTCCCATAGTGTTCCTTCCATTCTACTTTCACCATTGGGATGGACTTGTTTCTCAATTCTTTCACTTGTCGGTCAACGATTCTTTCTGGCCATTCAGCGTATTCCATATTTTCATCAATAGCTACCCGATGATAATCAATCACATGTAACGGGTCTCGGAGGTAACCCCTCAACATCGACACATGAAACACGTTATGGATTTGCTCGAATCCCGGTGGCAAAGCAACTCTATAAGCAACTGGACCAAGTCTCTCCAAAATTTGAAACGGCCCAATGTAACGAGGCGACAACTTGCCCTTTTTCCCAAACCTGACTTGGCCTTTCATCGGAGAAACACGGATGAACACATGGTCGCCGACCTCATATTCAAGAGGTCTTCTCCGAACGTCTGCATAATTCTTCTGTCGGTCTTGAGCTGTTTTGAGCCTTTGCCGAATAGTTTTGATCTTTTCAGAGGTGTCTTGTACAATTTCAGGCCCAAGCAAAGCTCTGTCTCCGACCTCTGTCCAACAAATAGGTGATCTACACCTCCTACCATACAAAGCCTCGTATGGTGCCATACCAATGCTGGAGTGGAAGCTATTATTATAAGAAAATTCGGCAAGTGGCAAGTAATCTTCCCAACTCCCCTGGAAATCCAAAGCACACATGCGAAGCATATCTTCCAAAGTTTGCATCGTTCGTTCTGACTGGCCATCTGTCTGTGGGTGGAATGCAGTACTGAACCTTAGTTCTGTTCCCATAGCTTCCTGCAAACTTTTCCACATTCTAGATACAAATTTCGGATGCCTATCTGACACAATGGACACCGGAACCCCGTGTAAACGGACAATTTCATCAACATAAATAGTAGCCAATCTATAAGCAGTAAATGTAGTTTTGACAGGCAGAAAATGTGCAGATTTAGTCAGTCTATCAACTATAACCCAAACAGAATCCATACCTCGAGAAGTCCGAGGTAGGCCAACAACAAAATCCATAGTCACATGTTCCCACTTCCACTCAGGAATAGGGAAAGGTTGAAGTAGACCGCCTGGTTTCTGATGTTCAGCCTTAACTTGCTGACACTAGAGGCACTTGGACACATATTCTGCAATCTCTTTCTTCATTTTAGGCCACCAATAGGTTTGTTTCAAATCCCGATACATTTTATTGTTACCCGGATGCATAGCAAATACGGATCTGTGGGCTTCATCTAAAACCCTCTTCCTTAGCTCCGGAATATCTGGGACACATATTCGGTTTCGAAATTTCAACATTCCATTCTCGACACTGAACTCTGTTTTTGGGCTTACTTCAAATTCATCAATTGCCTTTCTGAGGAACTCATCTTCTTTCTGTTTCTGCTTGATTTCATCAACAATTGCTGGTTCGGCTGTAATGGTGGCTATCAATCCGCCCTGTTCACATACCACCACTTCAATTTCAGAATTTTCAAAGTCTTGCAAAATCTCCCTTTATTCAGTAAGCAAACAAGCCATACTCCCTGTTGATTTTCTGCTCAAGGCATCAGCCACTGTATTAGCTTTCCCGGGGTGGTACTGAATCTCTAGGTCGTAGTCTTTTATCAGTTCTAGCCATCTTCTCTGATGCATATTCAACTCCTTCTGCGTGAAGAAGTATTTCAGGCTCTTATGATCCGTGTAGACTTCACACTTTGCCCCATACAGATAATGCCGCCAAATTTTCAAGGCAAAAACAACTGCGGCCAATTCTAAGTCATGTGTTGGATAGTTCTTCTCATGTGGCCTCAACTGTCAGGAGGCGTAAGCAATAACCTTTCCGTTCTGCATTAACACACAACCCAAACCCTTATAAGATGCGTCACTGAAAATCATAAAATTTTCCGTACCTGAAGGCAGTGTCAAAATTGGTACAGTGGTCAATCTTGTCTTCAATTCCTGAAAGGCTGATTCTCTTTCACTATTCCACTCAAATAGTTGTCCTTTATGTGTCAATTGGGTAAGAGGCACAGCTAATTTCGAAAAGTCCTTTACAAACCTCCTGTAGTACCCAGCCAAACCCATAAAACTGCGAACTTCTGTCACATTAGTTGGTGTAGGCCAATTCCCAATTGCTTCTATTTTCTGCGGGTCCACCGAAATTCCTTCCTTGTTAATCACATGCCCTAAGAAAACAACCTCATCCAACCAAAATTCACATTTCTTTAATTTAGGAAATAGTTTTCTTTCCCGAAGTATTTGTAGAACAGTCCTCAAATGATGTTCATGTTCAAGTCTATCTTTAGAGTATATTAAAATATCATCGATGAAGACAACAACAAACTCATCAAGGTAGGTTTTAAAAATTCTATTCATTAAGTCCATAAATGCTGCCGGAGCATTAGTCACTCCAAATGGCATAACAAGAAACTCAAAATGACCATACCTCGTTCTGAATGCGGTTTTCTCAACATCCTCTGCTTTAACCTTCAACTGATGATACCCGGATCTCAAATCAATCTTAGAAAACACCTGTGATCCCTGCAACTGATCAAATAAGTCATCAATATGGGGTAAGGGATATTTGCTCTTTATCGTTACCTTGTTCAATTCCCGGTAATCAATACACAGGCGCAAAGTACCATCCTTCTTCTTTACAAATAACACTGGTGCACCCCAAGGCGAAGTGCTAGGCCGGATAAACCCTTTATTAAGAAGGTCTTGCAACTGTTCCTTCAATTCTTTCATTTCGGCAGTAGCCATTCTGTAGGGGGTTTTAGAAATAGGCTGGGTGCCTGGCACGGTCTCAATAGTAAACTCTATCTCCCTGTCTACCAATTCCCCAGGTAATCATTCGGAAACACGTCCGGAAATTCTCTAACAATAGGAATATTATTCAATTCAACATTCATGGATTGTTCAGTCAATACATAACACAAATAACCCTGGTACCCCATCCTGATCAATTTAGATGCTTTCATTGCAGATATCAAATATGGTAGAGGCACTACCCCATTTCCCACAAACACAATCTCTTTCTGTTCTGGGGGTTTAAACACAACCCTCTTAGTCACACAATCTATTGTGGCACAATATTTGGTCAACCAATCCATGCCCAAAATTACATCGAAGTGTCTAAAGTTTAAGGGCAACAAATCTACATATAGGGTAGCATCCTCAATATGCATGTCACACAACCGATATATATAGTCACATAACACAGATTCCCCCGATGGAGCAGACACGCATAACAAATATGGCAACAATTCTAGGGGCCTTTTCAGTCTAGATGCAAATGCATATGTCACAAATGAGTGCGTCGATCCAGAATCAATTAATACAAAGGCATCCTGATTACATATTGAAATAGTACCTGAGACAACGGCATTGGCGTTCCGTGTATCGCCCGGAACGAGTGCAAACACTCTCCCCTGTCTCACTGTATCCCCAGTAGTAGCAGATCTCAAAGTGTTTCCTGGCTTTGGGATCGATGCAGTGGAGCTAGCAGCTATCTTCCAACTATTCTGATTACAATCTCGGGCTATATGCCCTTGTTTTCCACACTTAAAACAGGCTCCCGATGCACGGTAACAGACTCCAGGGTGCCTTTTGCTACAAATGTTGCACATGGGAGCTGTGTCTCGGGAAGAACTTGAAGTAGTCGAGGAGCCCGTGTTTTACTTTTTCAAAAATTTCTTCTTTGAAAAGAAGCCTTGTCTTTTGTTACCTTTCCATTCGGCTGTTGGCCTAGCTTGTCTAGCTATGTTAGCCTCTGATATGATGGCCCGATCAAGCACCCCGATGTAGGTCTCCAACTTCAGGACATTCACTCTCTCTAGGATGTCACTTCGGAGCCCACCTTCAAAATGCCTTGCCTTCTTATAATCAGTGTCAATTACGTGTGGTGCGAACCTGGCCAACTCGGTAAATTTGGCCTCATACTCAGCTACAGTCATGCGGTCTTGCTTGAGTTCCATGAACTCTGCCACTTTCTTGTCCCGGACACACTGCGGAAAGTACTTGTCATAGAATATCTCTAAAAATTTCGCCCAATCAACACCCCTGTGGTTTTCCCTCATCAACATCCACCATCTTCTCGCTTCGTCTTCTAGCATAAAGGTGGCTAGAAGCACTTTCTGTGTATCCGAGCACGGAAATACTTCAAACAGTTTTTCGATCCCAAGCACCCAAGCTTCGGCTTTTAGAGGGTCTAGTCCGCCATGGAACTGTGGTGGTTTCATCTTCTTAAACTCCTTGGTGAGGGCAATTATCCGATCATCATTTTGATTATTTGGCACAGGTGGTGCCGGAGGTGGAGGTGGCGGGTGGTTGCTGCCACTGTTGTTGCCACTCCTGTTATTGTCTCAAAGATTCTGCCATTTCTTGGATCAGTCTTTCCATTCTGTCCAGTCTGGCAGTAGAGGATTCCTCTAACTCATCACCTCTGGTTCTCACCATCTGATTAAACTTGCATTATATTTCATACAAAAGGTACACAAGTACGCATACACTAAGGAGCACATATTTCAAGATAATTTGCAATGCCAGTAGTTCACAACTTACACATATAATTATTCATAAGAAAACATTTAAGCATATAATCAATGCTTCCAAACCCGTACTTATCACATGAATGCATCCTAGATCTTATCTAGACGCTTATTGCTCTTTTGGACAAGTGTGTGAGTTATTAACTCGTGCTCTGATACCACTCTGTCATGACCCGAACCCGCCCCTATGGGTTAAGGACATGACCGGCCAGTAATCCTGTGATTACCTACGGCCTCAGACCGAAACAAGAAGAAGACTTGTCAGAGTAGAGGGGCCAAACGGAAACAAAAATTTAAAACTTTGTCCATAGAGCCATGCTTATATGCACATCAAACAAACCATATTCAGTTACGTTAATAACCCACATCAAAAGTACAGTTCCACAAAATTCATTACAGACAGGATCATCCAAAATGAGTCAACCTATGACAGACTATTTGCAGATATACATAAAGTCCTTGCCGGCAAGACAAAATATAATTACATAGCAAAAAGGCAAGGGTAGGTCTCAAGAGTGAGACGCAAGGCTGACTTCCGCAAAACTCGGATGTTTTCCTAGCAGACTTCACTGGGGCTGGGTTTGGACTTCCCTTGGCTCACCTACAAACACATGAATGAGCGTGAGCGATAGCCCAGTGAATAATATCAAACATGACAGCTATATGACAATATGTCGAACAACATGCTCCAAACGGCCTTGGGCCCAATTCATACTTCTAATTAGCAAATATATATGACTATACGAAATGCAAATCAAGTAACTGTAGTTCCAACATTCTGGCCTTTGGCCCATTTGGGTTTCCATTTATGGCAAAACGGCCTTCGGCCCATTCACTTAAGTCGAAACGGCCTTCGGCCCATTCATTTTTGTCGAAACGGCCTTCGGCCCATTCATTTTTGTCAAAATGGCCTTCGGCCCATTCATTCATGTCAAAACGGCCTGTGGCCCACTCGTTCATGTCAAAACGGCCTTCGGCCTACTCATTCATGTCAAAACGGCCTTCGGCCCACTCACATGTGTCAAAACGACCTTTGGTCCATTCATTCATTCCTGTCAGACTTTTGTCCACGATCCCAATTAACAACTCATAAAGTTTATAAGAGAATAAACAATTGGACATTGACAAGCTTTCAAATATTGATATTACTCACAGTGATCGGCTTGTGGATTCGCCCTGGAGCTTGACCCTACACATTCCATGCGCACAAAAGGGTCATTAACAATTCAATCCGTCCCTTAATTCACATATTCCTCTTTAGGCTTTATTCTTATCTCATTAACTCATTTATAATGTTTAACACACGCCTAAGAGTGATTACAAGTGAAAGAGAACGGAAAACGAAACACAGAACGCATGAACAAAATTCCAGAAATTAGGGTCCCCGCTCGAGCGTGTACTTACCCGCTCGAGCGGACCCTTAAGGCCTGCAAAAGTACTGGTTGCATGAAAAATGCGCTCGAGCGTGGAATAGAGCGCTCGAGCTGAAGGCCTGTCTTACAAACTCCACGCTCGAGCATAAGGTATCCCGCTCGAGCGGACATCCAACTCTGCAAAAGTGCTGGGAGCACGATTTTCCCGCTCGAGCGCCAATTACCCCGCTCGAGCGGACATCAAAATTCTGGGTTTCCCAGATTGTGTTCTTGTGCTCCAAATCGGTTTTCCAGCTACAATACTTGCATGCAATGGCTCAAATTACACATTTACACATGCTAACATGCTACTAATGCAAGATTACAACACCAGGAAGCTCAATTTCATGATTTATCTACATGCATGTCCCAAAATATCTCAAACCCATCAACAACATGCTCAAATTCAAACATTCAAGACTTATACTCCCATGATTTGTACATGCATGTGGGAGATGCTCATCATTCTCAACTTAGATGGTACAAATGGCGATTACAATATGAGTTTCAACCAAAACTCTACATGAATCATGTGTTTCAAGCTCAAAAATGCAGATTCAAAGTAATTTCTTACATGCATGAGTTCCAAGACTTCAAACTCAACAAAAATCAACTTATTACATGCTCTTTAACATTCTATCAACTTTGAACTTACAAATTACAAACAAGAGTCCATGAATTCACTTACTTAAGAGCTTCAACACTCAAGCTCTAGCCAAATCTTGAGCTAGATCTTCAAATTCCCAAGTCTTGAGCCCAAATTACACAAGTCTCTCCCTTTCTCTCTCTACAACTGGCCCTCTCTTCTTTTCTTTGGGTTTAATATCAGTCAAAATGAGGCTAGGGAGGGAGAGATTGAGTGTTTAAAGCTTGACAACAAAATCCACTAAAGCCAAGATTATAATAATAAAGTAGTTGGGCTCTAATTCATCAATTTAATCGGTTTAATCTAACCCGAATCAATTTTTCAATTAAATTTCACCGTAGGCTCTAAAAATTATGCCAATCACAACGGCGTAATCAATTTCGGGTTCTATGGCCGATAAGGCCTCCAATTTAATTTCCGAAGCGGTAAAATCAAACAGATATTCCTACGGTGAACAGATAGAAATTCAAAACCACATATTTTCACATAATGGCATACAAAACCATGCTAAACACATAACCATAAACAACTTAAGGACCAATTAGCATAATACAGAACAGGGATGTCACAGCAACAGAGCACAAACAGAGCAAAAGGAAGGTTTTTGCAAGGGTATGTTTGTACTGTACCCCTCCTTATCTTCTCAAAACCTCAAAGGAGTGGCACACTTGGATCCAAAACCACCAATCGAGCAATTTCATTGCATGATGGCCAAAGATCCAAGTTGTATAATTTCGATAAATGCATGAACTTGTGCAAGATGCAATGCAACACAAAAGATGCTTATCTTGCCTCTTTTACTTGTCCAATTCTTGTTTACTCATTTTACATAACTGATTTATGTTTTAATCGATTAAGTCCAAAAGTGAGTGTCCCCTAACAGGAAGAAGTGTCAACCAAGGGGTAATTTAAGACATGAGAGAGATCATGCCATTTTTAATGAACACTCAAAGATGATTAAACCATTAAGCATAACCTTAATCTTAAGCTTAAAAGACCCCAAGGTTGAAACAACTCTCAAAAGCAAATGAAAAAGTGAAGCAAAGAGGGAGGTTGTAGAGATTTTAAGTGCTAAAATGTAGTACAAAACAACACTAAAACATGCTTTGAACTTAAAACAATGATGATTAAAGCATGAAAACACCAAACTAGTGAAGGAATTAACCCTACAACTATGCAATAGAAGCCTTAACTGAATTAACCAGCCCAAAACAGAGCCAAAATAGGTCAAAACGGAGGCAAAAACATGCAGGACTTAAGCTAAATTAAGCTAGAAAAACATGCTAACTCATGAAGCTAACTAGGCATGCAAACATGTTACAAGGAGGGGAGGCTAACCCCTCCAATTTTGGACTTCAAAACAGGGTTTTTACCACTGGAAAACCTCTGAAATTCAGCGGTTAAAGGTCCCAAAAAAATTGGTTTGAAAGTGATGAAAAGATGGCACAAAGGTTTAACAAACTAAAAAGCAAAAGGGGTGGACAACCCCCTAACTCAAAAGAGCTCAAACCATCACTTTTAGGCCTCAAAAACAAAACTTTTTCCATGCCAAAACCAGCCCCAAAATAGTAGAAAAAGATGGCAAAGCAAGTATTGAAAGCAAGTTAAGTAACAATTGTTATACCTCTTGAGGCAAAGGCAAAAAATAGGCAACAATCCAAGCCCAAACCACTTTGCTAGAGCTCAAACCAAGTCTCAATGAACCTCAGCTCAAAGAGAAGGAACTTCTATCAAGGAAGTGTATGCAAAAGTGTATAGAAAACAAGCTTCGAGGCACCAAATTGTAAGAGAATGAGAAATCTAGAGAGAGAGAGAGAGAGAGAGAGAGAGAGTTTTTTTGTCTTCAAAATTTTCTAACACCCCCCCCCCCCGACACATGCAAGAGAGGGGTCCTATTTATAGAAAATACAAAGTCCCCTCACAAAGATCCAGCCACACACGTGTTGGAAGATGCATGAAATTATGCAAACAGCTGGCACAAAATATCACAAAATATTTGCAAAAAAGGCTGATGGCTGGCCGGCCATCAGTGATGGCCAGCAAGGCACGTCAATGGCCGGCAAGCCAAAAATCGTGGCCGGCAACCATCAAAAACTTCACATTGAAAAGAGCCAAACATGATCCAAAGATGAGGCAAAATGGATGCTGGGTTTAGAGAGCTCAAACCTGTGGCATTCTGCCGCGGACTTCGAGCGTTCGGTGGGCAATCAAACTCATTATCGGATGTACCTGGAAGAACGTCCATGTATCGGAAAGAACATCCAAGTCTTAAAGGGGTCGTCAAAAATGGGGTGTCTACATGATGTTGATTTTCATGTTTGTAAACTCAATTTATTTGGATTGTACATCTTCAAAACTCTTTCAAAATTTATGAAATCAAATTGTTGTAAAATGAAAGGCATAGTCTATACATGTATGTTTCACATACTAAATTTTAGGATTTATTAAATAATCAAAACATGAACATATAGAGAAAATAAAATTCATATCATGGTTTAGTAAAGGCCGATCTTTTGATCGGGTGAGCGGGGTGCTCAATTAATGACCTTCCACCTTCATACCTAAGGTTTCGAGCCAAGCATCCCTGGTTATGGCGAACAATGGCCTTGGCATGAGTCATGGGTTCCCTAATTTTTCCAAAATAAATATTAGGTGGTGACTCTGAAATCTGATGTCGCAATCCATTTCTAGCAAATAGGTTTTGCAATAAAATGGATTTTCTAAAAGTTTCCAAATCTAGACTCTCATCTATGTTTCACATTGCACTCGTGAGACTAGATCAAAGAAATCGAGGATCCGAAGTGTTTAACGCACATGGGTACCCCCTGGGCATGTTACACCATGCATGTGCAATTCTTCGCTATCTGTGGCTCGTGTAATTAATGCTAAGAGTGGTATGTTGTACTTTGTAATAGTCACTTAGTTAGTTAAATAATTTCGTGTTGTAAATAATTAGTTAGCCTAATTCTAATTTGTAGTTAGTATAGTTAATTCATTCATTTGGTTTGTAATAGTTAGTTTAAATTAGGGCATTTGTTTGGACCCTTCTGCGCGAGGACAAATATGTAATAATATGCGTATGCCTTCCAACCCCCATTTCTTTCTCCCTTTTATTTATCTGCTTATGATGGATTGCATATAGCATCATGTTTTCCTTATCATATTTCATGACTCGCATCCATTTGTTTGCATGCATAAGGTTTGGCCCATCATACTAATCAAATGTCAGCTTCAAGTTCCTTATTTGAATACGTGCTTTCTCACATGCCTTGAATTGATTCACATGCCATATTAGTAGCCGAGTCTATTAATTGCATGTTGTATGCGTTGCATCAGCCATGTTGCATTACTTAGGATCATGCATTTTTCTACTTATTTTTGTTTTCTTTGGCTTGCCTTGGAGTATTAGTGAGCATTTCTTGTTTTACAATATTGCTTGAATCTTAGTGTTGCCATATCAAGCATGTTCACAATGAGGCCAAGTGCTTATTTGCTATATCTCTTGAATGTCTGTGGATGAAAGCTTTTTCTCTTAAGTTGCGATGATTTGATTAATATACATATGAGATCACTTTTTCAAGTGGTACATATTCAAAACACTTTTCAAAACAAACATAAAATCAAATCGTTGCAACTTTTGTGAATTAGTCTATACTTGTCTGAATCACATAGTAAAGATAGCATAATAATCAGAACAAGAGCACATAATGTACATAAAAATCACATCATGATTAATAGAGGCCGATCTTTGATTGGGTGAGTGGGGTGCTCAATTGATGACCTTCCCCTCGCATATCTAAGTTCTTGAGCCGAGACACTTTGGTGATGACAAACAAGTGGCCTTTGGCACGAGTCATGGGTTTCCTAAATATTTCAAAAATATGTAGGTGGCGATTTTGAAATAAGGCAATGCAGTCCGTTTTTGGTATTTTTGATTCAAAATCATTTTTCAAAAAGATTTACTGGATTTGGATTCATTTGTGTTTATCTATTTTATATTGCACTTGTGAAATCAGATTCAAAACCACGAGAATACGAACTGTTAGGCTAATTGTATTTGAGGAGACTAAATCCCTTCGAGGAGCATGAAAAGCAAGCTATAATATGGTAGCACATGTATTCAAGTAAGAAATAATCGATGTTTATCCAGTGTGATAAGCCAAATCCTAATGTATGCAAAAATGGTGCAAGGCCTGGTAATGATATGAAACCAAAAAAATATGATACTACATGCAACCATCGTACGCAAGTAAATAAAATGGAGAAAAAAATGTGCGTTGGAAGACTTACACAAAATTCCAAGTGTTACAAATTTGCCCTTGTACAAGAGGATCCAAATGAATGTCCTAACTAAACTAACTAATTATCATAAGCTCGAATGAAACCAATTGATTAATTACATCATACTAATATTAAAGGGCTAATTTAAATAAGCGGGAGGCAAGAAGCCACATGCGCGTAATTGAGAACATCGTTCCGGAAACCTCTCTGCTTGCTCCTAGAATCTGCTCTATTTGCAGTTAGAAAATTATTCTGTTTTTGCCTCAGCTTTTGCTCTATCTTGCCACAAAAAATACCATTACCTGCACAAAATGGTGGCTGACTGGCCTTGGAAAATGGTCAGCTGGACAGAAAGGTGGCCGGTTGGGCACTATTTTTTGGAATTGCCTTACTGCAACAGATCTGAAACAGAGCAAAATAGAGTGCTTCCAAGAGCTGTTTATCCTCTATGCCCTTCTCTATCATGAAGATGATCAAGGGAGAAGAAGAATCGGTTCACAAATCATTAATTGTCGCAATTTGTTGTGCGATGATCATAGAACCACTAGAACAAAAACTCAATAAAATGAAATGAAAGACCAACAACACATCCTCTCTATTATGGAGTTACCTCAAGGGAAGGGGTGGGCATTGCTTCTTGAATCGTTTGACATCACTAAAGAGTATGCAATGAGTCAAGACGCAATGGGTTCAATATAATGTCCGAGTGAACCCAACTCAATTTTATTACTTTTTTTTTTTTTTTTTTTACCTCTTTTAGTCCAATTTTGTTAGCCTCTTTTTACATTACCTTCCCATTTCTTATCTTTTATTCATTTTTGTCCAAAAGTGATAATTACATCCACTAAGCCCAAAAGCAATAAAGAATAGAAAGCATTGACCTAACCCGAGAAATGAGCTTTGCAAGCCCTTTTCTATGCAGGAAAGTACAAAGGAAGAGTCAAAATCATTTACAACTGATAATGAATTCTAAGTCAAACCTAAATTGGGCAATAATGACTCTAAATCCAAACTTGATAACAAGCTATAATGTCACTTTCCTTGGTGATTTCCAAGGGTCTAAACTAACTAGATAGTTAGTCCCTCAGAAGTAAATGCACTGGTGATAAAGAGAAGTGACAAACAAGAAATTGTGCTTAGCATAAGAGAGATGTAATGCCTTGGTAATGAACCTCTGAAGAGATTAAACCATTAAACATGGAATGTCTCTTTCTTATTCTTTAACAACAATCTTTAGTTAAACACAACTCTTTAGTCAAAATAAACAAAGAATGAAGAGAGGTTGTAGAGATGATTATGCAAAGGTGATTACAACAAGAGTGAGACTATTTACATGAAAATTATGTATAGAAAGCTATTAACTCAAATAGATTGGTGCCTATGGCCTAAACAACCAAATCCATGAGGACTTACAACACCACAAGCATAGTATTCAAAGCATAAATTAAATAAACAATTAAAACAGCCCCAAGAACTAAAAAAAATTGTGCTGAAATCATTTTGAAAAGCTAGAAAAAAATAAATTAAAAAAAGGAGAATAAAGCTAGTAAGCAAGCCTAAGGAATGGTGGCTAACCCCTCCATTTTTGGACCTTAAAATCACATATTTTACCCTCTGAAAACTCTGAAAACAGTAGCTAAAAGCAGAAAAACAAGTGGGAAGAAAAAGGATATAAACTATGTGATAAGGTTCAAGAAAGGGTGGTTAACCCCTCCACATTGAGTAGCTTTTAAATCACATGTTTCAGCCCTAAAAACCAATCCAAAACAGTGTTAAACAAGAAGAAAAATAGAAGAAAAATAGAAGAAAAGAGTAGTGTAAGCAAGGAAAAGGATGGCAAAGGCTACACCTCTTGAAGAGAGGATGCTCTTTAGCTTACAAACCACAAGTTGAACACTCTCAAGTGCTAAAATTTTTATTCAAGAATCTCAACAAGAGGCCTCAAGTTTAGGCTTAGGAAGTGTATGGATAGTTTATGTATATTTCAAGAGAGAGAGGAAGAGTGTTTTCAAGCTATAGGCACTTGGCAATTTTTTTTAACCTAAAACCATAAGGGGTGATCAAGTATTTATAGACAAAAGGCTTCTCACATCGAAAATATCTCCAAAGAAATAGCTGGTACAAAGCATGCACATGGGGATAGCTGGCTATTGCAAAATATATGTTGCCGCTAAACATGGTGGTGACTTCACATCTAAATTCTAATTGTTCAAAGAGATATGTCTAATTTAGTAAAGGCTATTCATTTCTTTCTTAACTGTTTGATACTCAACCTTTTCCTAAACTAGCTTTCTTCCAATCCCTCCTATTTCCTTCAACTCCAAACTTATAAATAAGATGTTTTTAAATATTTTTCAAAGAGTTCACTTCCTTTCCATTTATTTTCACATTGTACTTACTAGGTTTACTGAGAAGTGTAATATTTTAAATGAAATGCGAGCCTCAGAACATCTTAGAAACATTTTAAAAAATATTTTGAAAAGTGGGTTTTGAGGTCTAAAATAGTTTTGGTCAAAATCGGATGTAAGGTTGGAATTAGAAGCTCAAAATTGAATTCTTTTGCTGAAGATTTGAACAATTGGATAGCCTAACATTTCATCATCGAGTGTTTAGAATGAGGTGCCCAAGTCGTAAGGGCGGTGAAAAATGGGGTGTCTACAACCTTCTCTGAGAAAGAGTTGCCACCAGAAGGATTGGCTCATAACAAGCCACTGTACATATCTATCGAGTGTAAAGGGAAGTGGGTTCCGGTGGTTCTATTGGACACCGGTTCTGCTATCAATGTCTGTGCTTCTCACACTGCCTATGTAATAGGCCTGAAGCCGGAAGATTTCATCCCCATGACCTAAGTGATCCAGGCATACGATAATACGAGCAGAGAAGTTATGGTGACGGTAAAAGTACAGATCCAAGTGGGCCTGTAGACACCCCATTTTTGACCGCCCGTAAGACTTAGATGCTTCGTTAATGCACTCAATGATGAAAGTTGAATTGTGAATTCGCAGCGATTCGGAATCAATCAGGCTTCCAAAATAACCTCACGTCTTCAACATTTACCTTTTTCTACCCTGAGCTGAGTTTGTACCAAAAAAACAGGGGAAGCTATCAAGGACCGGCCGTGCATCAGTGACGGCTAGCTGGTCGTGGCTATGAATGGCCGGCCGGCCTTCGATGGCGATAAACACTGTTCTAGGCAGGAGACTGCTAGCTATCCATTTTTGAAGATATTTATCACCTTTTGAGCTCGAATTCTATAAAACCGAAGCTCTGTGATTGTTTTGAGGGTTGAACAAAATTTTAGAAGTGATATATATACCTTGAGAGCTCTTGAGTCCTCCTTCTTCCATTGCAAGTCATCTTTGAGGTAACCTAGCTTGCTTATACCACTTATATACACAATATACAACCTTGGCTTCCTACCCTAAAGCCTTGGTTGATCTTGGAGAAGTGTAATTCACGCTTGAGAGTGAATTGAAACTAAGTTTGGAACATTAACAACACGTTTACTTCTTGAAGGTATAAGCTTGTTTTCTCTTCTCTTGCTTTCATTTCTATCATTTACTTCATACCTTTTGCTATTTTGGATTGTTTTGAGCTTGTTTGAAGTGTTTGGAGTTTGGTTTGAAGAGTTACCAAAAAGGTAGAGAGAGCTTGCTCTTTCTATACCTTTATTCATAACTCAAACCTTCTCCTTTTCACTCTTTTCCTTGGGTATTTACACTAATTTTTAGAGGTTTGAAAAGGCTAAAAACCATGTTTTGAAGCTTCAAAAGTGGAGGGGTTAGCCACCCCTCCTTATCCTTGCTTACTAGCCCTAATTCTCTTCTTTATTGTCTAGCTTTTCAAGCTCTTTTCATGCCTGTTTACCTCTAATTTTCATGTATTAAGCGTTGTTTTGAGGTTGTCTAGGCCCTTTCAATTGGTTCATGCTTTGTTTAATACACTTGTGGTCTCATAAGTTGGCATGCTTGTTTCTTTTTATGCTTTCTTTATTCATTTTCCATGTTTGGAGTCTAAGTTTACTAATCAATCAACCATTCATATCTTTCATTATTGAGAATGGTTTCAACAATTGAGGTTGTTCAATACATGTAAATGAGACCAACACTTAATGGTTTAATCTCTTCGGAGATTCATCGTCAACGGTGTAGTCTCCTTCTCATGTCTTAGAAGAACCTCTTGTTTGACATCACTTCTTGTTTAGAGGACTTTAACATCACCATGGACAAATGGACTAAAGAATGGCAAAGCCTAATAAAATTGGTTTAAAACTTGTATTAATACACTCAAAGAAAATGGCTTAATAGCTTGAACTTGGCCGGACGTTATGCCAAGTTTCTTGTGTCATGGGTCATCAAGTATCAATTCATGGTATTTTTGATGTCCTTGAAGCATCTCAACTTCCTTTTTTGAGTTCATTCCATGTCAAAAGGAAGGGGTGGTCATTCGCATTTCATTCATTGATTTTTGTCCAAAATGGTATCCGAGATCATCAAGCTATCATATCGCTCATTGATGGTTTTGGAGTCAATCCCAACCTTCTCTTGAGGCTTTCCTATGACAAAGAAAGAGTGAAGGAAAAACAGAGCTTGAAAATGCTCTATCTACACTGATTTCACCTCAAAGCATAGAAACAGAGCTTTGCGACAAATCAATGCATGGCCGGCCCTCTGTAGGCCCGACCGGCCATCAGTAATGCACAACCGACCTTGGTATGTGGCCAGCAGTGCAATTTTGCAAAAATAGAGGCAGTGACTGAAGGTGAAACAAAGGCGGCCCGGGCAGATAGAGTAGCTTTCAAGCGATGCACATGCAATCTCCATCCATCCTGGTGTCCTTGTCAAATGCATTTGATCGTTTAATTGTTTCATTAGCATAATGAATTGTGTTGTAATATTTAATTAGTCTAATTAGTTGTAGCTAGTTAGTTGGTGTTGTATTATTTAATTAGCTTGGCCTAGTTAATTTCTTTTAATTAATTAGTTTAGATAGTTAGTTAATTATTCATTTCAAGTGTTGTAATAATTAGTTAATTAGTTTAGCTATTTATTCAAGTTTTGTAATAATTAGCTTAATTAGTTAGTTAGCTTTATGCATTTGGACTCTCCCTTGTGAGAGCGTAATGTAATAATGTTTATGTTTTCCAATCCCACGTCTTTCTCCTTTTTATTTACCCGCTTTTGATGGTTAGATTAGGGACATGTTTCAATTAGCATACCTTATGCTTTCATACATTCATCTTGTCTTGCATGAACTGAGGCTCGGCGCATCATTCAAACTGTATTGTCATTTCAATAATTCTTTGAATACGTGTTTAACCGCATGTTATTTAATTGAATCATATAACATATTAGTAGCCGAGCGTATTAGTTGCATTCTTTGCATGTGTTACATTAGACATACATAGTTAGGAATCATGCATATTTTTCTAACTCATATCTTCTTAGCTTGGAGTACTATGTGAGTTTTAGTGCTTTAGCATACCTGCGTTAGTGTGAGTGATTGCAATGGCTAGCATGCTTGCCATGAGGCTAAATGCTTGTTTGATAAACTGCTTGAATGCCTGTGGATGAAGGCTAATTGTTTGAATTGGAATGATTCAACGAATGTACGTTTTAAGCGCACTTTGTTTGGTGGAAAATTCGCAAACATTAAGCGCACTTGAAGTGGCAAAATCAAATCCTTTTCACAAACAAACATGAAATTGAGTTGTTCCAACTTGAGCAAACTAGTCCATATTTGCTTGTGCACATCACGTAGTAATGCCAGCCTAATAACCGGAACATGAACACATAATGTACATAAAAATCATATCGTGATTAGTAGAGGCCGATCTTTGATCGGGCGAGCGGGAGTGCTCAATTCGTGACCTTTCCCTTTCGTACCTAAGTTCCCGAGCCGAGGCAACTTTGGTGATGACGGACACGTGGCCTTTAGCACGAGTCATGGGTTTCCTAATTTTTTTTAAAAATAAAATATTTAGGAGGTGACTCTATATTTGGCAAAGCAATCCAACTTTGGCATTTTCGATTCCAAAATCAATTTCCCAAAACAATTTTCCAGATTTGGACTCTTTGGTGTTTATCAATTTCACATTGCACTTGTGAGATTATATTCAGAACCGTGGGAGTCCAATCTGTACGGCTTTCTTTTCAAACCTTCCGAAAGGGGGCACAAAAAAGCCGAGCTATAGTTTCTGGCGACTCTGCTGGGGAATTTAGAGAACTTGATTCGAACTCATGATATGACATTTTATCTACACTTATGTATTTCTTTGCATTTGGATTTGCATTGGTGCGCCTAAGTCACTGTGTTTGCCATTTGCTATTCCTAAATGGTTTGCCGGAGGCTTGCTTCGAAAAGCTTGCCAAAAGGCTAACCGATTACGGGCTTTACCACGATGGGAATACGACCCTTGCATCTGGACTACCGCTATACCATTTGATCCGTATTCACTTCTCGGTGTTAGGTGTGAGAGGTATATTAGGTAATTTTGCTAAGGTACCCTTTTAACCAATCGGCCTAGTTGCATATCAAAAGCCATAGAGACTGCTTCAAACTAGGACAGGTTGCTTACCCAAATACAGGATTGCGTAAAAACCGAATTGCCTGAATAGTGAACCCTAGCTCCTGACGAAACTACGACAAGGTAACCCTACGCCATCATAGGGGTGTTTCGGCTCTTACTTAACTGTTATGTACTTTTAGAGTGACACTCTACAAGAATGTATGTATTAGGTACAAGTTTCAGTATCGAATTTGGGGGCAGAGATCAATGTTGAGTGCAGTTCTATAATTTTTGAATGTAACTGTGTCTTGTTCATATCTGAGCTGAGGTGCTATGCAATTTCTAATTTTCTCTTTCTTTTTGCCTTTTTCCTTTTTGAAAGGTAGTTAATCACAATTACTTCGGATAGTCCTGTTACCCCCCAAGCACTCTGGACCCGTGTGAGAAGACTTTATAGATCTAGGGATCTTGTTAGGGGACAAGTAGTGTTTGCTTCACTCCCACCGGTTACTAGACAGAGGCAGGCTAGGCATAATTCACTAGTCCAGCAGTCACCTGTTACTTCACCTGTGCCCAATCAGGCTTAGTCTTCTACTTCCATTCCAGTAAGAGAGTATTCGCCAGTTCAAATGGCTTAACATCCCTCGGTTAGCATAGAAGACATGCTTCGTCATCTCCAACAAACCATTGAAACCATGCAACTAGATGCTGCCCGCCAAGCTAAAGTTATACCCCATCAAGTGGAAGTGATAAATAGGCTGCAGCAATAGCAACCACAACAAGCAACAGCTTCTGCTTTCCACGCACCTCCTGCAGGTATTCCAGCGCCCGGAGTCACTATCAATGTCCAAGAGAATCTGGGCATTCCAGTAGATTTGATCACACGACAAACCTCCAAGGCACCAATGTACCAAACTGAGCCACCATTTGAATTTGTGGTTGACCCCACTGCACAAAAAGTCAACAAGCTAGAAAAACTTTTCAAGTGGGCACAGGGTGTGAATTCAATCCCTGACATCGAGGATGGATATACAGACTCCGCAATAACTTTGCCAGACAGATTCAAGATGCCACACATAGACCGGTTCGATGGCTCCGGGGATCCCATGGTCCATTTGCGGTTATTTTCAAATATTATGTGGCCAATGGGCCTCACAAAACTTGAAAAGCTGTCACTTTTAGGCCAGACTTTGTCAGGGATAGTGGCTATCTAGTATGCAAAACTGGAAGACTTTGTGAAACGAAACTGGGAAGAAATGGCTGTGGCTTACATCGCATAGTACTCCTAAAATACACAAATCAAGGTCACAATCCGTGATCTTGAGGCAATCCCACAAGAGCCAAAGGAGGGCTTCTCAGACTTTGTGACCCGATGGAGACCTAAGGCGTCGATGATGACTATCAGGCCATCTGAGAAGGATCAAATCAGAATGGTGGTCTGCAATCTGCAAGGGAAATTATTGCAGAAGATGATAGTCTTGCCATTGTTTACACTTGCTGAGCTCTATGAAATAGGTGTTCAGATTGAAGACGCGATGAAACAGGGGCTGATAGCCGATGAGAAGGAACAACCCAAGAGGCCCTTTACACGTATGTCCAATGCAACCACAAGTGGTAGCACCTCGGCACGGCCTTCGAATGTGAGTATGGTCACCACCACACCCAAGACCACCAACCCTTTTGCCAGTACATCCAACACAACTCCACAAACCTCAACCAGCTAAACCCAATCCCAGAGGGTCTTTACTCCGTTTTACATGCCCTTATCCAAAACCATGGGTGTGTTGATCAAAAAGGGGCATCTTAAGCCACTAGAGCCTCGCCCTGTACCTGATCCTCTCTCCTCGAAACATAACCCGGCCAAATGCTATGCTTTTCACCAGCAACATGGTCATGACACTGATCAATGCTATAGCTTGCGTCATGAGATTCAAGATCTCGTCGACAATAAGGTGATATCACCTCCCCAAAAATCCAATGCCACTACAAATCCTCTCCCACCACATAACCAAGTCCCTCCACCCCAGCGTATAAACCTCATCCACACACTGGCCGTCTCTTATGACTCCAGTATATATATCACCCCTTCCTACCTACCCAAACCAACATTGTTTATCCCCGAGAGCACGGACTTGTGCATGATTAACACATCTACACTCCATCCTGAACCTGTGGTGGTGACAGTGGTAGATGAAGAGAGCTTGGCCTTGGTGGAAAATGTTAGTCCATTGCCCGAGGGCTCTGATGACTTATATAAAGGGGTGTACAACCCGTACTGCTATATTTTGCCAATCAACGAAGCTAAGCTAGAAGTGGCGTTGCTAGCTGGGATGGAGGTCAGTGTAGTTTGAGAGGATAGCCCAAGTCAAGGATTAGATGATATGGCCAACCTAGAGGATGACATAGACAATTTGCAGTTCTTTGAGAAGCAAGATCAAGGGGACCTGCGTATTTATTGGATAGATCGGAACGAGTCGACAGATAATTCTGGGTGGTTAAGTGATGAACCCGATAGAGATGAGGGAACTGAATTGAAGCTAGAAAAACAGAAATCGGGAACCACTGGAATGGCCGGAATGGCCGATGGGAAGGTGTAGGCCCGACTTTCATCGCGCGCCCCCCTTTCGGAGAGGCAACAATTAGTCTCTTACAGTTCGGACTCCTATCACGGTTCTGAATCTAATCTCACAAAGTGCAATGTGAGATTGATAAACACCAAAAAGTCTAATCTGGCAAATCATTTTGGAAAATCGATTTTAAATCAAATAATGCCAAAACTAGACTACTTTGCCAGATTACAGAGTTGCTACCTAAATATTTTGTTTTGAAAAATTTAGGAAATCCTGACTCGTGCCAAAGGCCACATGTCCATCATCACCAAAGTTGCCTCGGCTCGAGAACTTGGGTATGAGAGGGGAAGGTCCTGAAATGAGCACCCCTGCTCGCTCGATCAAAGATCGGCCTCTACTAACATGATATGTTGTTTTATAAACCTCATGTATTCTTATCCGGTTATTAATCTAACTTTACTATGTGATGCACATAGCATACAATTATAGACTCAATCACAAGAATTGGAACAAAACAATTCATGTTTGTTTTTGAAAATAGTTTGAAATTACGACTCGCAAATGGGATAAAGTGCGGATTTGTCACCCTCAAGTGGGCTTGAAACTCACAATCAACGAGTTGTCCCAATTCAAGTAATAAAGCCTCCACCCACAAGCATTCATGCAGCTAAGCATTTAAGCAAATAGCCTCATGGTAAGCATGCTATCATGGCAACACTCACACGCATGCAACTATGCTAAAGCGTAAAAACTTACAGTGTACTCCAAGCCAAAACAGAAAACTAGTTAGAAACAATACATGATCCTAACTATACAAGATGCCTAATGCAACACATGCAATATGCAATTAATAGGCTCGGCTATCTAAGATGGCATATGAATGCAACAAGTTGATACACGTATTCAAATAAGTATTGAAATACAATGCAGTTTGTATGATGTGCCGAGACCGGTGCATACAAGACAAATGAATGATGCAAACATGCAAACCTAAGGTTTGCTAATCAAAACATGCCCTAAAACTAACCATCCAAAGCGGTTAAGTAAAAGGGAGAAAGAAGTGGGGTTGGAAGACATGCACACATGCATGCACACGTATTACAACATTGTGCCCTCTCGCAGGAGGATCTGAATAAATAAGCTAAGCTAATCTAAGCTAAGCTACTTATTACAAACCAATACGAATAACTAACAAACTAATTACAAATTATTACAACACTTTAACTAATTAACAAATTAATTTATTAAATCACAAATTCAAATGCTAACTAACAAGTAAAGCATTAAACTTATACTACACTGCCTCAACTCTGTTTGAAGAAGTTGAACATGCATGCTTCGGATTTCGTCCCGAAAAGCTCTCCGGTTTGCTCTTTGAGAGGCTCTGTTTGCAAGGTGTCTTGAAGAACTTTTGGTCCACCTTACCAAACCAACTCTGAGGAATACACCAGTGGCCTGCCTGCGATGAGGAACTGCTGCTGGCCACCTATCTGCCAAAGATGTGCACGGCCGGTCAAGGATGTAGCAGTGCCGGCCATCAGTGGGGCATTGCCGGCCACTGGTGTGCTGCATCACCATTCTGCAACAAAGCACAAACTAGAGGAAAAGGAAGGGTCTCTCAAGGGTATATGTGTATTGTGCGACTCCTTATCATCTCAAAACATCAAAGGAGAGGCACCATTGGATCCAAAACCATCAATCAAGCATCTTAATGCACGATGGCCAAAGATCCAACTTGTACATATTCAATAAATGCCCAACAAACAAGACACTAAGACCACTACCTTATTAAGGGTGATCAAAGGCAATGAAGACAAAGGGGATTGGCTCATTTTCATCACTTTGAGTATGAAATGGGCCAATCCATCTTGTGTTTAATATAACCTCTGATTGAACACAACGCAATGCACACATAACATGCTTATCTTGGAATGTTTCACTTGGCTCAATTCTTGTTTACACGTTTTAACTTTACCAAACCATTCTTTAACTGATTAAGTCTAATGTGAAAGTCCTCTAATGGGAAAGATGGCCTCAGCCACAAGCACCTTGGGCATGAAGGAAGCCTCATGCTTTTGGTTAGTAGAAATCCTCAAGAGAAGCCTAAAACCATTACGCATGAGAGTCTCAATTCCATGCTCAAGCTAACAAGGGGCTTAAGACTACTTTCAAAGAAAAGGAAAGAGTGAAGCATGGGGGAAGATTGCAGAAATTCAGTGCTGATATGGCATGAGAAACAAGACTCTAACATGCAAACAACTCATGTACAACATGTTAGGGACCAAAGCACTAAAGCTAGTGAAGAGCTTTACATTAGAACCATGCAACATCAATCCCAAATGGCCAAACCAACTGTGGACAGACCTCAAACATGCCAAAATAGTGGCTAAATTGTGCTGAGATAGTAACATGAAAAGCAAGAAAATCATGCTCATGTATTGGCTCATAAACAAGGCATAAGGCACAACTCTCAACCACAATGAAAGAGTGGAATATGTGAGAGTGTGACAAGGCTACATGCATTGAAATCATGTATGAAATGATGCTATGGCATGCAAACATCACAAGCAAAGCATGCTAGAAGGCTCAAAACACAAAGCTAGTGAAGGCCAACTACACGATGGCTATACAAAGCAAAGCATATATGACCAAGACCATCCAAATAAGAGTTAAAGAATGCTAAAACATGAGAAAAAATGTGTCGGAGCCAAGCAAACACATGCTAGAATTATGGACTAACTCATTAGATATGCTAGACAAGCAAGCAAAATTGCACTACAAGTGCCAAAATCAAGCAACAAGTGACCAATCCAGCCAAAAGCACAGTTAAAGAAGGTCAAAATAAGGCCTAAAACATGCTTGAACTAAGCTTGAAAAAGGGAGAAATATATGCTCACTGGTTATTCCATCAACACATGCAAAAAAGACAAGAGGGGGGGGGGGACCACCCCCTCCCATTTTGGAGCTCAAAACCACCTTTCCACCACTGAAATTCCTCAAGAATTTAGTGGTTAAAAGGCCAAGAAAAGGTTGTTTCAAAAGATTTAAAAGATGGCACAAAAGCTTAACAAGCAAAGAGACAAGAAGGGTGGACCACCCTAAAACTCAAAAGAGGCTTAAACCACCATTTTTAGGACTGAAAAATAGAGTTTTCTTCAGTTCAAAACCAAGCCAAAAACAATTTGAAAAGATGGCAAAACAAGTGTTCAAAGGAAGCTTAAAGAAGGTAAGTATTATACCTTTGAAGCAAAGAGCACTCTAGGCACAAATGATGCACCAAATCAAGCTAAAACCACCTTTTGGAGCTCAAACAAAGCCTCAAGAAATCTCAGCCCAAAGTTTAACTACTTTTGTTAAGGGTTGATAGGTTGAAGATGGTTGCATGCAAGCTTCTAAGCACAAAGCGCTTAGAGAGAGAGGAATCTAAAGAGAGGATTGTAGAGAGAGAGGCTCCCAAAGCTCTTCCTAATATGTTCTAACCTCTCAAAGAAAAGTGAAGCCTCTCTATATATAGAGAAATACAAGATTTGGTCGAAAATATCTCACAAGGGACAGCTGTAACAGCTGGAAGATAAATATTTGCCAAAAATTGCCTTTCAGCATCAATGGCCGGCACGGGATCACTGATGGCCAGCACTACATCATTGTTGGTCGGCATGGGACACTATTGGACGGTTGGGGGCTGGCATAGGCCATTCATGGCCGGCACATGGCCAAAAAATCCCATTTATGGCCAGCATTCTCCACCTCTGGTTGGCCAGAAAATCTGCTTTTTGTGCCCGACTTCAAACAGACATAACTCCTTCGTCTGGACTCCTTTGCAGGTCATTCTTGAGCCTAAATTGAAGCCCTGAAAGTCTTCTTTCCAATGGTGAAATCCTCACATCAAAATTCCAACTTCATAAAAAGTTATGCCTGTTTGAGTGAAGACTGCTCAGTTTTGATCCTAACCGGATTCATGCCAAACTTCTCCCAAACTTGGTTTCTACTCTTCTCTCTCATTTTCTTCAAATCCAAACCCCTAAACAAGATGTTTTGAATATTCTTTTAAATAGTACACTTGTCTTTCATTCATTTGCACTTTGTCCTTACTCGGTTTACTAAAAAGCATAACATTTAACAAAATGCGAGCGTCAGAACATCATAGGAACTTTTTTTTCAAAAATATTTTGAAAGAGAGAGTTTTAAGGTCTAAAAACCATTCAAAATAGTTTTAGTCCAAAAAGGGGGTATAAGGTTGGGATTTGACTCTCCTCTTGCCGAAGAAATCGAACCTTTACACTACACAACTTTCATCACCAGGTAAACAATTAGTAGCCCCCAAGTCTTAAGGCAGGTAAAAAATGGGGTGTCTACAGTTTTCCCTCTTTGACAGAGCTCGGAGTCATGAAATGACAAGAGTGAATGTCAAAGCCCAGAGACGACCCATTTTTGACAAGGCCGAAGAGTTGGACAAACAAACAAATACAAATGCAGTTGGTTGAACCCGAAGGTTGCCTACGTATCCCTTTGCAAGGAATCAAACCAACGTAGTTCTGGGGGCAGAATGCAAAATGATACACAATACAACAAAATAGTGTAAATGATATACAATGTAACGAAACAATGCAAACGATATGCAATGTAATTGAATCACCAAACCACAAGCAGTTCAAAACCACACAAATACCATAAAAGGGATGGAGATGCAAAATCAAACTACGTTTAACGCATAAAAGGTGCTGGAATCCTCAAACCACAATTCTCTTAGTGGAATAGGCGTGTGCACATGCAGAACTGTGTGTTTCGTAGAAAGAATACAAGTAATTGGATGGCATGATATAAGTGAGGAATGATCTGCTGAAGAAAGATCGTAATCCTAAATGCTTAATGCAACAAGACAAGTACAATGCAATGGACGCAATGGATGCAATGAATGCAGTGAATACGGGATGCAAACCAAACCACATTCATCCTAGAAAAGGCATGGGCACAAACTAGACCATGTCTAAAACAGAAAAGATGCCGACACCCTCAGACCACAATTCTCTTAGTGGAATAGGCGCGTACACATTATCACAAAACCATGCTTCAACGAAGGAAATGCATGAGCACATGCCACACTAAGCTTAACATGGAAAGGATGCAGATGATAAAATGGATATGATACAATAGATGTAACAGACAGTGCAGTAGATGCAAAAAGGGGACATACTCTAACCATACTAAAATTATGAGAGGAGGAAGAACAAATCCCAAACACGCCGAAATCGTGTGAGGAAACAAACACTCAAACCACGCTGGAATCGTGAGAAGAGGTCTGAAAACAACCACTCAGGAGTGCATTCCATGCAACCTGAGATAAATTCTAAACACGCTGAAATCGTGAGAAGAGGTCCAAAACCAACGAATCAGGAGTGCGTTCCACGCAACCTGAGATAAATTCCAAACACGATGAAATCGTGTGAGGAATGGGACACTCTAACCACGCTAAAATCGTTAGAAGAGGTTCGAAAACAAGCAATCAAGAGTGCGCTCGATGCAACCTGAGATAAATTCCAAACACCTTAAAATCGTGTAAGGAAAGGAGCACACTCTAACCATGCTGAACTCGTGAGAAGAGGCCCGAAAACAACTACTCAGGGGCGCACTCGACGCAAACTGAGATAAATTCCAAACACGCTGAAATCGTGTATGGAAATGAGCACTCTAACCACTCTAAAATCGTGAGAAGAGATCCGAAAACAACTACTCAGGGGCGCACTCGACGCAACCTGAGACAAATTCCAAACATGCTGAAATCGTGCGAAGAAAGGAGCACTCTAACCACGCTGAAATCGTGAGAAGAGGTTCAAAGAAAACAAATTTCAAACACGCTGAAATCGTGTGAGGAACGACACACTCTAACCACACTGAACTCGTGAGAAGAGGAAAAAAAATTCCAATCATGCTGAAATCGTGTGAGGAAGGGCACACTCTAACCACGCTGAACTCATGAGAAGAGATTCGAAAACAACTACTCAGAGGCGTACTCGACGCAACCTGACAATGCCCCGGGGGACAACGATCCTAAACGCAACTCTGCGTAAAAGGATAAATGATACAAGATAGCACAAGATGTAAATAAATGCAATAAGTGCGATGATATGATACATGTTACAAGAAATGTAGTGCATGATGTTTAGGAAATTAAATAAACAATCAAAGCGGCGCCTTAGAAAGTACCTCATGGGGTGAGTGGCGATGAACCGCTCTACTCTAACAGAGGGCTCCCTTTTGTGTTCTTCGAACTCTTAACTTCAACTCACAGTTCAAAGGTCCTGAAATGTTGACAAAGGGTAACCTTTACATGTAGAAGCCATGGATGCCGCTTGTTTTCCTGATCACATTCACAACTTTCCCTATTCTCCAACGGGGCGACAAACTAGGTTGGTTCGGTATCCAGAATTGAGGCGCATACCTGCTACCTCCACCCATGGGGCTGCCATATAGATTTCAAGCCGAGGATACACCCCTAGGTATTTAAACCAGACTTTAGTCTCGAAAATTCCAAACCTTTGCATTCTAGGCATCAGCCATTCGAACTCTAGTTTCCACTGTCGCAGTTGGCCTCCTAGAAACTCATTGCAAACACATCCAAGATGCCCCTGGTACGGAATAGTACTTAGGGAGAGCACTTATGATTTCCATTCTGGCTTTAAGCAAGCTTGAGCTTGAGCTTGAAGTAGAGGCACACTCACACTTCGGAGCATTGACAAGGCCTGAGGAGGTGCATCCGGAATGCAATCTCGGAATTTGCTAAAGTTGAAACATATTCAGCTGCTCCGCATTTTCCCTCTTTTCTTTTGCTTTGCAGTCTGGAACCCAAATAGCTTCAGATAGGTCCTGGTTCTATTGCTATTTCATGACTTGGGTTGAACCCTGCAGTTTTATGAAAGAACAAATTTTGTTTTGGACATATGTGGAGAATGGCACCGCACTCTGTGCACAAAACGATTTATTTTTTGAAATTGAAATTGAGAAAAAGGGTTATTAACCGGGTATTGAGCCTACGACTGAACACAGTCAAAATGACTCAACAAAGGAAAACAAAGGTAAAACAACCTAAACACATCTGTTGACACTTGAAACAACTCAAAAAAAGAATCGAGACAAACAAAAACAATAACACACAATGCTCATATGTGGTACAAAGGCGAGAGACCTTTCGGTTCACGAGGAGCCTGCAGCTTAGCCACGTATTGTTTTCCACCCTTTCTCAATTGTGATCTCACATCACTCTGGCACTCAATCTCTAGTTTTTTGAAAAAAAACCTTTTCTTACTTTTTCTCTCAGCGCGAATCTCTCTATCCTTTAATCTCTCTTCTTTTTTATCCCTCCCCTGGGTGGTTGATGGATAAGCAGGAAGTTGTGGGCTCGTGACCTAGCATTTTGCTAGATTCTCTTTCTTTCGCTCACAACTAATAAGCTCTCCCACAGAGGGGGTTGTAGTGCGACCAGATGTACAGCAGATCTGCAACTGACATCGGTTGATGACACCCTTGGCTAGTATGGATGTGATTAGACTTGTCCAAATGAGGGAATAGAATACCCTGCTCCATTCTAGTTTGTGTTTCGTACATGGCTTGATACCTCGCTGCTTGGAGGATGAGAGAGCTTTCGGCCCTTTGCTGTTAGCTTCAGTTGTGCCCTTTCTGGCGAATATGGTGCCCTTTCTGGCGAATATGGTGCCCTTTCTGGCAAATAAAGTGCCCTTTCTAGCGAGTATGCTGACAACGGGAAAAAGATAGAAAACCTGACTCAACTGTGCCCCTAGTTCATCATTTTGACCATTTTTTTTGTTTTTTGTTTTTGGCTTTCTACTAAAACAATTTTGACCAATATCAGAGTTAGATTAACATACTTATTCGATTTTCTGATTTGAAATCATGCAAGTTAGGTTATGAGCACTGAAAATTTTCCTTTTTGGGTCCAAGAAAATGGTCCAGTTTTGGAAAAATGGAATAATTTTCGAGACAAAACTAGTCAACCTTAGTAAAAATTTTCAAAAACTATTTTTGCAAATTGCCATTGCTCAACCAACACGGAATCTACTCTTCAGATGCACAACCTCAGATCTGAACTTGCATTGTCTTACAGCTAAATCTTTCTAACGAAAAAGGGCAATCCGAATTTGATTGAAGACAAGCCAATTTGCACATGGATAAGATAGCCGAGTTTAACAAGGATAAACCAGTCAACATGGATGAGCCAAGCAGGCAAGAAATGATTGGGGCTGAACTTCAGGATGAAGTTGCTTACATATCCCAAACATGGGAATCAGGCCGCACGTAGTTCCGGGTTGGGGTTCACTTGGGTGTTGACACTCTCCTTTTGCGCTCTAACTTTTGCCAAGGCCGCCCTTTCGGGTTTTCAACCTTGCGAGCTCTGTTTTTCTTTTTCTTTTCATTTTTCATTTTTTTTTCTTCTTTTCTTTTCTTATCTTTTTTTTTTCTTTTCATTTCTCTGCTCTAACTTTTGCTTTGGTCGCCCTTCTGGGTTTTCAGCCCAGCGAGCCTCTCAAGGGTGAAAAAGTGTAACATGTCCATGTTGATCAGTTTGAGATCTCGAAGCCATCTGAATCCAGTAGAATGGCTATTGTTCGCTAATGATGTAGGAGTCCATCTAATGGGGGCTAAAGTTGCTCCTAGTGTTATGGATAGGAACTCGATTGTCCTTCAGCAATAAACTTTCTTCTTTCAGATTCTGGGATTTGGCTTTCTTGCCAGTCTTCATTGGTTTGCAGAATGACTCATCTTTTAACTCTTTGAGTACATCTGACATTTTTGCCCCTAGTTCAAGGGCTACTTCAAACCCAGCTTTGACGACATCTGATCTTCTTGATCTGACTTTCTTGCCCCTAGTTCAAGAGTTTCTTCAAATTTGGCCATACAAGCCTCACATTGTGGTTGACCGTTGAACATTCTGAATCCAAGTTCAAGGTTTGAAAACAAAATGGGTTGAGTCTTGAGGCTGAGAGCGATCCTATGCTGCACAATCTCAAGATCAATTCCACACATCTCTTCGCAGGGCCACGCAAAATATTTTTTTGAAATCTTTTATGAGAGCGACTAGTCGCTCACGCTAAAGACAATATGGAACCAATCTGGACTAAGCCAAGATCCTTCTCAGTGCTCACATTAACAAACATGATCTCATTCATTAAGGGCTTAGCATGCCTCTCTTCCTTTCAATTGATCAAATTTTACAAATCCAGAAGAATTCCACCCTCTTTGTTTTTAACACAGTTTTAGAAAAGTTTTGAAAAACTTTGGTCAATACAATGACTTAAAGGCACAGAAAAGTAGGTGAAAAGCATTGTCGTTTCATTCAAATCTTCTGGCACAACTGGCTCAAAGGCAGAAATAGACGCAAAAGAAAGAGTGTAAAAGACAAACGCAAAACAAGACAGTGATGTCCAAGGTAACACCCCCGGAATCACCCAACTCTAACACAACAGGACTGACTTGATACAACAAGACAAACTCAAAACAACAAGGTAAGACTCAATACAATACAACACAACAGAACTGACTGAATACCCAAGCCAGAAATTAAAATTAATAGCATTTTCAAATTGCTCAAAACAGTGCGTGCCATCCACCACAATTGGAGTAAACTGAGCACCATCAGCAGGTGGTTCATCCCTCGATCACATAATCACATTATCCCCTGCATCCATCGATCCAGTGTCAATAAACATTGCAGGACCTGGTGTGACAAAAGGTGATTTGATTGGTGACTGTCGGATCAGTTGAACCAGTGAGCCTTGACTAGCCTTTCTTTGCTTTACCACTGACGAAGGAAACATTGGTTGCCTTTGGATTGAATCTCTGACCTGACAAAGTCTATCAACACAAGTCCAATGTACCCGGGATATATTGGAGCCTTCTAAAGCTGTGGCTCCAGAACTTTTTTGCAAATGAGAAAACAAACAGCATCTCAGCCTGGTTTCACCAGAACAGGTATGAGTATAGTTGAATGACTTTCCTCTTTACTGAACTCTGCCCCCAAAATTTCTGCCACAGAACAGATCTCCCCAAACACTGATGTCCACAGATTGATACCCAGACTTGCAACTGATACATGCATTCCTATAGAGTCACACTCTAAAAGCACATATCAAGCAAGTGAGAGCCAAAACACCCCTATAGTGAGGTAGGGTTTCCCCGTCCTAGTTTCGTCAAGAACTAGGGGCTCGCTACGCAAGCAAATGGTTTCAAACAATCTACATTCGGATAAGAAACCTGTCTTAGTTTGGAATGGTCTCGATGGCTTCTGGTATGCAACTAGGTCGATTAGACAAAAAGGGTGCCTCGGCAAAACCAAGGTTTGTGTTTCCATCGTGGCAGAGTCCGTAACCAATCAGCCTTATGGCACGCTTTTCCAAGCAAGCCTCTAGCAAACTGTTCAGGAATAATAGACGGCAAACACTATGACTTGGGTGCACCTATGCAAATACAATGCAAAGAAACACGTAAGCGTAGAAAAAACAACATATCACGAGTTCGAGTCAAGTTCTCTAAATCCCCAGTAGAGTCGCCAAAAACTGTAGACTCAACTTTCTTCGCGCGCCCCTCTTTCAGAGAAGCGCGAATTGGTCTCCTACAGTTCAGACTCTTGTCGCGGCTCTGAATCTAATCTCACAAAGTGCAATGTGACACTGATAAACACCAAAGAGTCCAATCAGGCAAATCATTTTGGAAAATCGATTTTCAATCAAATAATGTCAAAACTGGACTACTTTGCCAAATTACAGAGTCGCCACCTAAATATTTTGTTTTGGGAAATTTAGAAAACCCTGACTTGTGCCAAAGGCCACGTGTCCGTCATCATCAAAGTTGCCTCTGCTCGGGAACTTGGGTATGAGAAGGGAAGGTCCTGAAATGATCACCCCCACTTACCCAATCAAAGATCGGCCTCTACTAACGTGATATGTTGTTTCATAAACCTCGTGTGTTCTTATCCGGTTATTAATCTAACTTTACAATGTGACGCGCACAGCATACAAGTATAGACCCAATCACAAAAATTGGAACAAAACAATTCGTGTTTATTTTTGAAAATGGTTTGAAATTTCTCCTCGCAAGTGGGATAAAGCACAGATTTGCCACCCTCAAGTGGGCTTGAAAACATGATTTTGTCACTTCGTAAAGTGGGCTTAAAACCCACAATCATCGAGTTGTCCCAATTCAAGCAATAAAGCCTCCACCCACAGGCATTCATGCAGTTAAGCATTTAAGCAAATAGCCTCATGGCAAGCATGCTATCATGGCAACACTCACACTCATGCAAGTATGCTAAAGCGTAAAAACTTACAGTGTACTCCAAGCCAAAACAGAAAACTAGTTAGAAATAATGTATGATCCTAACTATACAAGATGCCTAATGCAACACATGCAATATGTAATTAATAGGCTCTGCTATCTAAGATGGTATATGAACGCAACAAGTTGATACACGTATTCAAATGAGTATTGAAATACAATGCAGTTTGTATGATGCGCCGAGCCCGGTGCATGCAAGACGAATGAACGACGCAAACATGCAAACCTAAGGTATGCTAATCAAAACGTGCCCTAAAACTAACCTTCGAAAATAGTTAAGTAAAAGGGAGAAAGAAGTGGGGTTGGAAGACATGCATACACGCACGCACACTTATTACAACATTGTGCCCTCTCGTAGGAGGATCCGAATAAATAAGCTAAGCTAATCTAAACTAAGCTACTTATTACAAACCAATGCGAATAACTAGCAAAGTAATTCCTAATTATTACAACACATTAACTAATCAACAACTTAATTAATTAAATCACAAATTCAAATGCTAACTAAGAAGTAAAGCATTAAATTTGCACTACACTACCTCAGCTCTGTTTGAAGAAGTTAAACATGCATGCTTCGGTTTCCGTCCCATAAAGCTCTCCGATTTGCTCTTTGAGAGGCTTTGTTTGCAATGTGTCTTGAAGAACTTTTGCTCCACCTTACCAAACCAACTCTGAGGAATGTACCAGTGGCCTGCCAGCCATGAGAAGCTATTGTCGGCCACCTGCTGGCCAAAGATGTGCACTGCCAGCCAAGGATGAAGCAGTGTCGACCATTGGTGGGGCATTGCCGGCCACTGGTGTGCTGCGTCACCATTTTGCAACAGAACACAAACTAAAAGAAAATTGAGGGTCTCCCAAGGGTATATGGGTACTGTGCCACTCCTTATCATCTCAAAACATCAAAGGAGAGGTACCATTGGATCCAAAACCATCAATCAAGATGGCCAAAGATCCAACTTGTACATATTCAATAAATGCACAACAAACAAGAGACTAAGACCACTACCTTATCAAGGGTGATCAAAGGCAATGGAGACAAAGGGGATTGGCTCATTTTCATCACTTTGAGTATGAAATGGACCAATACATCGTGTGTTCAATATAACGTCTGATTGAACAAAATGCAATGCACACATAACATGCTTATTTTGACATGTTTTACTTGGCTCAATTCTTGTTTACACATTTTAACTTTACCAAGCCATTCTTTAACCGATTAAGTCCAAAGTGAAAGCCCTCTAATGGGAAAGATGGCCTCAGCCACAAGTACCTTGAGCATGAAAGAAGCCTCATGCTTTTGGTTAGTAGAAACCCTCAAGAGAAGCCTAAAACCATTAGGCATGAGAGCCTCAATTCCGTGCTCTAGCTAACAAGGGGCTTAAGACTGCTTTCAAAGCAAATGAAAGAGTGAAGTATGGGGGTGGATTGCAGAAATTTAGTACTGATATGGCATGAGAAACAAGAATCTAACATGCAAACAACTCATGTACAACATGTTAGGGACCAAAGCACTAAAGCTAGTGAAGAGCTTTACACTAGAACCATGCAACATCAATCCCAAATGGCCAAACCAACTTTGGACAGACCTCAAACATGCCAAAATAGTGGCTAAATTGTGCTGAGATAGTAACATGAATAGCAAGAAAATCACACTCATGTATTGGCTCATAAACAAGGCATAAGGCACAACTCTCAAACACAATGAAAGAGTGGAATATGTGAGAATGTGACAAGGCTTCATGCATTGAAATCATGTATGAAATGATGCTATGGCATGCAAACATCACAAGCAAAGCATGCTAGAAGGCTCAAAACACAAAGCTAGTGAAGGCCAACTACACTATGGCAATACAAAGCAAAGCATATATGACCAAGACCATCCAAATCAGAGATGCTAAAACATGAGAAAAAATTTGCTGGAGCCAAGCTAACACATGCCAGAATGATGGACTAACTCATTAGATATGCTAGACTAGCAAGCAAAATTGCACTACAAGTGCCAAAATCAAGCAACAAGTGACCAATCCAGCGAAAAACAGAGTTAAAGAAGGTCAAAATAAGGCCTAAAACATGCTTGAACTAAGCTTGAAAAAGGGAGAAATATATGCTCACTTGCTAGGCCATCAATACATGCAAACAAGAGAAGATGATGGGGGACCACCCCCTCCCATTTCGGACCTCAAAATCACCTTTCCACCACTGAAATTCCTCTGGAATTCAGTGGTTAAAAGGCCAAGAAAATGTTGTTTCAAAATCTTTAAAGATGGCACAAAAGCTTAACAAGCAAAGAGACAAGAAGGGTGGACCACCCTCAAACTCAAAAGAGGCTTAAGCCACCATTTTTAGGACTGAAAACTAGAGTTTTCTTCAATTCAAAACCAAGCCATGAACAGTTTCAAAAAGTGGCAAAACAAGTGTTCAAAGCAAGCTTAAAGAAGGTAAGTATTATACCTTTGAAGCAAAGAGCACTCTAGGCACAAATGATGCCCCAAATTAAGCTAAAACCACCTTTCAGAGCTCAAACAAAGCCTCAAGGAATCTCTGCCCAAGGATGAACCACTCTTATTAAGGGTTGATAGGTTGAAGATGGTTGTATGCAAGCTTCTAAAGCACAAAGCTGTTAGAGAGAGAGGAATCTAGTGAGTGGAATATAGAGAGAGAGGCTCCCAAAGCTGGTCGTTATATGTTCATGTTACCCAAAAAGCAACCTAAGAGGGGGGTTGAATTAGGTTTCTACAAATTAGAATTAATAATATCCCAATAAAATTAACTACTAGTACAACAAATTATTAACAAGCACAATGATGAACTTAGTAGTAAATGAACAAGCAAAATAATAATGAAGTATAACTAACATATAGGGTAAATCAAATTATTAACACATGAATATTAGATAGCTATAGCAGTAGTAGGAAAGTAAAGAGATTAGGGAAGAGGAGACAAACAGATTTATAGTGGTTCGGCTTCAACCAAGCCCATATCCACTCCTCAAGCTTCACTTGAGATTTTCCACTATCTTCTAGCTTCACAGGGGTGCTAGCAACCTCATAAACATGGAGCAATCCTCCACAGATTTTACACAAACTTCACAAGCCCAAACCCTTGCAAATCTTAAGTGATTTACAATCACTCTTAAGATTTCAAGAACACGGTGTTTGCAACACTTTTACAAGATAAAATGGTATTTTTGCTTTCAAAGAAAGATTACAATAATTATCTCTCAAAGATAGATATATAAAATGAAGCTTTGATTTTTCTGTAAATCTCACACAAGAAAGATGAGCTTAAAGCTATAAGGCTCGGTGTATAATTTCCAAGAATAGATGTGAGTGATTATACATCAAAGAATATTTTCAGGTTTTTTTTAACCTGTTTACATTAGAGGCTTTGGTATATATAATGAAAATTATAGCCGTTTATAGCCGTTGTACTTCCATCATTACCAATTTGAATATCTTTCACTCCATCATTACAAATTTGAATATCTTCCACTTCAACCTTTTGGCCTTTTGAACCTTTATAGCCCTTTATAGCCGTTGTACTTCCATCATTTCTAATTTGAATATCTTCCACTTGAACCTTTTGAACCTTTTGGCCTGTTGTTGTGCTAGGCTGTTTGAACTTTTCTTTTGGGCTGTTTGAACTCTTGATTTAATCACATATTAAATACATTCTAACAACATTTAAGATAAAGGTTTAGGTGAGAAATAATGGGATAAAACAAATTTTGATTCTATTTTTCTTTTTCAAGTAAATCATCAAAATAAATTTTGATTCTATTTTTCTCTTTCAAATAGAAAAACATAATTAAATAAATCATCAAAATAAATAAGTCTAACAGTTCTAACCTTTCAAAGCAAAGAGAAGCCTCTCTATATAAAGCAAAATACAAGCTTTGGCCGAAAATATCTCACAAGGGACAGCTGTAACAGCTGGAAGATAAATATCCACCAAAAACTGCCTTTTTACATCAATGGCCGGCACTGGATCACTGATGGCTGACACCACATCATTGTTGGATGGTAGCGGACACTATTGGACGGTAGGGGGCCGGCATAGGCCATTCATGGCCGTCACATGGCCAAAAAATCCCATTTATAGCCAGCATTCTCTACCTCTGGTTGGCCAGAAAAATCTGCATTTTGGGCCCGACTTCAACCAGACATAACTCCTTCATCTGGACTCCTTTGTAGGTCATTCTTGAGCATAAATTGAAGCATTGGAAGTCTAATTTCCAATGGTGAAAGCCTCACATCAAAATACCAATTGTGTAAAAAGTTATGCCTATTTGAGTGAAGACTTCTCAGTTTTGATCCTACCCGGATTCATGCCGAACTTCTCCCAAACTTGGTTTCTTCTCTCCTCTCTCATTTTCTTCAACTCCAAACCCCTAAACAAGGTGTTTTGAATATTCTTTTAAAGATTTAACCTCTCTCTCATTTGTTTCCACTTTGTCATTGCTCGGTTTACTGAAAAGCGCAACATTCAACAAAATGCGGGCGTCGGAACATCATAGGAACTTTTTTTTAAAAAATATTTTGAAAGAGATGGTTTTAAGGTCTAAAAACCATTCAAAATAGTTTCAGTCCAAAAAGGGGGCGTAAGGTTGGGATTTGACTCTCCTCTTGCTGAAGAAATCGAACCTTTGCACTGCACAACTTTCATCACCAAGTAAACAATTAGTAGCCTCCAAGTCTTAAGGGTGGCCAAAAATGGGTTGTCTATAGATGGGTAAACTGCCGAAAAACAACAGTGTGGAACAATTGACTCAGGAATTGGGCATTGTTAGTACTGTATATACAGAGCAAAAAGTCACACTAAAGTGTTTTAAGAAAGAAATGGGTGAAAACGACTAGAAAGCTGGAAAATCCCAACACCCTGCGGGGGAGATTTGTGACGAGGAGATAATTCGAACGGAGCCGAACAAATGCTTGTCGGCTGTCCAAGGAATTTGATAGGATGACGACGACCTACACCTGGCTCATACTGATGAGGATTGGAGCGAACACCTTCCCGACAACACTTGGTATGTGGAAGAAGTCGACCATATGACGAGAAGTGGCCGATATTTCAAACCACCGCATCTAGACCAACTCGAGGCATTCGGGAAGGATAAAAAGTCAAGAAGCAGAAGGAAAAAGAGTTGGAAAAAGAGGCTGTGTTGAAACAGTTGAAGAAGATTCAAGCTAATATATCTATCTGGGGTCTGCTTATGGCTTCGTGAGTGCACAGACAGGCTGTACTGTCGTCGATGGATAAAGCTAAGTTATCCATCGACACTACCCCAGAACAACATGTGGGATTAGTCTTCCCGGGAGACGTTGTGCCAACTCTAACCTTCTCGGACAAAGAACTACCGCCAAAAGTCTCTGCACACAACAAACCTCTCTATATATCAGTGGAGTGCCAAGAAAAGTGGGTGCCAGTGGTATTGGTTGATACTTGGTTAGAAATCAACGTATGTCCATCTCATACAACATATGCCATCGGTTTAAAAACGGCGGATTTTGTGCCTATAGCCCAGGTGATTCGGGCATATGACAACAGAAGCAGAGAGGTGATGGGTACAGTACAGATCAGAGTTCAAGTGGGCCCAGCTCAACAGGATATTGAGTTCCATGTCCTGGATGTCCTGACCACTTTCAATTTACTGCTAGGGAGACCCTGGGTGCACCAGGTGAAAGTTGTATCTTCTACCCTTCACCGAATGCTGAAACACCCCCATGGGAAGGGGGTGGCAATTGTGTTCGGGAATTCATCTATATATCCTCCACCAGAGGTAACTACACCTGTGCTGGAAATAGTTCATGGTGAGGAGGATGTATTCCTCTTTGGATTTACCATAGCTGAGGCCCGGGCAGTGCAAACCATCCTGGCAGCTGATAAGGGCTTATATGTCAGTTCCCAATCAATCTATTTCATGAACAAGCTCCAACACATGCGAGGAATTGGGTTAGGAAAAAGTGGCTAGAAGGGCGTTGTTGCATTGGCCGGTGTGCCATATAACCCGCATGTCTTTTGTCTTGGCTATACACCCACCAAAGAGGACTGGGTTAGGAAAGGGAAAGAGATGGCCGGTAGAGCTAGAGCTAAGTAGAGCAGGAAGCACTATGAACTTATGAACAGACTAATCTGGAGGACCCTGAATGGTCATTTTGTTCGGGATGGTGAAGACTTCCCATTCTGTGGTTTCCCCGAACCCTAGTTTAACTCTGAGAGACAACGGGTTCCTGGCTTTGAAATTTTCTTCGACTTGCAGTTGCAAGACAGCGATACAGAGGAAAGGGCTGAGCGAATTATTGCTGAAGCTGAACGGAGTATCGAAAGTGATTCCAACAACAGCGAGCTTAAAGTAGTAGCAGCACTGGCATGTCTCCTTTCAGATCCTCCAATCAACTTCGAGAGCATGGGGGATAACCTGGCCCGTTTCTATGATCAAGGACCAACCGGGTGTGAACCCTTCCAGCAGCATCTTGGATGCATCTGACGCACGATCACTCGTATGGCAGCTGCAGGAGGGTTACCTGTCTAGTAGTTCTGAGTCGGGTAGTGAACCATAATCTGATTCTATAGAGTCTGTGGGGTCGAAATCAGTTTCCGGTGCTTCTGAGTTTGGGTTCGATATCCCTGGGGTTGATAACCCGGATGCCCAGGTTTTGTCCAAGTTGTCTTTTTCTTTTTCTTTTGAGTTGGTTATAACCGAAGAACTGGATGAAATCAACTTTGTGAATGAGAATGCCACTGTAGATTCTGAGTATTTCTTTGTGCCGCTTGTTTATTGCATTGATCGGGATTTTCAAAATTTTGATGAAAACGATGAGGAAGGAATTCCTCTGCTTTTGAAAATTTTGATTAATAGAGAGGAGGAGAGGTTTACAAAACCCCTCGCTGATGAAATCATTGCTTTTAATGTGGGTATTGAAAAGGATCCGCGTCTGGTCCAGATCGGGTCCACGTTGTCTTCGGACGAGCGCGAGTGCTTGATCGCTTTATTAAAAGATTTCAGAGATATTTTCGCATGGTCCTATGAAGACATGCCTAGAATCGATCCTGAGATTGTACAACATCAGATCCCTCTCAACCCCGAGGCTCTACCCATCAAACAGAAGTAACGGAGAATACGCCCGGATTGGGCTTTAAAGATTAAAGAGGAGGTCACCAAGCAGATAGGCGCAGGGTTCTTGCTAGTATCTGAGTATTCGATTTGGTTGGCCAACATCGTCCTAGTGTTGAAAAAAGATGGCAAAATTCGGGTGTGTGTGGACTTCAAAGATCTGAATAAGGCCAGTCCGAAGGACGACTTTCCTCTATCACACATCGATGAATTGGTGGACTTCACTGTGGGTCATGGATTGCTCTCTTTCATGGATAGATTTTCTAGGTATAACCAGATTCTGATGGCACCCGAGGACAGAGAAACTGCTTTCACTATGTCGTGGGAAATCTACTGCTACAAAGTGATGTCATTTGCGCTAAAGAATGCCGGGGCTACCTATCAAAGGGCTGCAACCATAATTCTGCATGATATGATCCATAAAGAGGTTGACGTGTACGTGGACGACATGATTGTCAAGTCTAAGGAAAGAGAGGGCCACTTCACCGCCTTGAAGAAATTCTTTCAACAGATCAGAGAATACAGATTGAGATTGAATCCACATAAGTTGCTTTCAGCATAACAGCCAGGAAAATATTGAGTTTCGTGATTACACAGATAGACATCGAGGTAGATCCATCCAAAATCAAGGCCATTCTAGAAATGCCACCACCAAGGACTTAAAAGGAGGTGTTAGGCTTTCTAGTGCAATTCATAAGATGGTTTATTTCTAAATTAACCTTGACTTGTGAACCATTATTTGGTCTCCTGAAGAAAGGAAAGAAATTCCGATGAGATGATCGATGTCGATTCACTTTTGAGCAGATCAAGTAGTACCTTCAAAATCTGCCTGTGTTGCCACCGCCAGAGCTAGGAAAGCCCTTGATTCTATATCTGTCAGTCACAAACACAATGATGGAATGCATGCTTGCTTCGGAATCTGAGGATTGGCTGAAGAAAGCCATCTATTACTTTAGCAAGAAAATGTTAGATTATGAGACCCGCTACACTCCGTTGGAGAAAGCTTGCCTAGCCTTGGTATGGGCTACCAAGAAGTTGAGGCATTACTTGTTAGCGCACTCCATAATTCTAGTTTCAAGATTAGATCCCATCAAATATTTCTTTAAGAAACCAATGCTTACGAGTAGGCTAGCCCATTGGTTGCTTCTTCTCTCCGAATTTGATCTGAAGTATATTACTCTCAAGTTTATCAAGGGAAGAGCTGTAGCGGAGTTCTTGGCAGATCACCCAGTAGAAGGGGATGAAGCGGTAGAATACCTATTCCCAGATGAAGCTATTCTGGAGGTCGAGGAAGAGATTTGGACAATGTACTTTGACGAAGCGTCTAACTAATACGGTTATGGGACAGGGGTGTTCCTGATAGCACCCAACAATTACCATATACCTTTAGCCTTCAAACTCCAATTCAAAGTATCCAATAATGAGGCAGAATACGAGGTGTGTATCGTTGGTTTGGAAGCCGCCCTGGAACTAGAGGCAAAAAGGTTGGACGTCATTGGGGATTCGAACCAGGTTGTGTCTCAAGCAAAAGGAGACTCGAAGGTCAAAGAAGAAAAGATGAAGATCTATCACCAAACCTTGGATATTCTGATCCCTGGGTTTGAGAAGCTGACTTTCACGCATCTGCTAAGAGAGAACAATAGGTTCACTGACGCCTTATCAACTCTATCTTCTATGATAGACATCCCGTTTGAAGTGCGGATGCGTCCGGTCATCATTGAGCAGAGATATACGCCGGCCTACGAGACTATCGCTGCAACAGATGAAGTCCAAGATCAAAGCCCTTGGTTCTATGATATCTGGAACTTCATGGAAAAGAAGGTTTATCCACCAAGGGAAAATGCCAAAGATAAGAGGGCAATACGACAGATGGCTGTTCAATTTATCATCAACAGAGGTAAGCTATACATGAGAGGTCATCTGGGAATGCACAAGTTGTGTGTCGAAGTAGAGGAATCAAAGCGCCTAATGGAGGCCATCCATGGGGGAGAGTGCGGAGCGCACATGAATGGAGTAATGTTAGCGCGGAAGATTCTCAGGCAAGGTTACTACTGGTCTACTATAGAGGAGGACTGTATTGATTTTGTTCAGCGATGCCACAAATGCCAAATTCATGCTAACCACATGAACATCTCGCCGTCAAAGCTGTACAACTTGACTTCACCATGGCTTTTTTCAGTTTGGGGAATTGATGTCATTGGCGCAATCACACCGAAAAGGTCGAATGGGCATGAATACATTCTTGTGGCAATTGATTATTTCATGAAGTGGGTGGAAGCTTAGTCCTATGCAGTGTTGAAAGTAGCACGTGCGGCTAAGTTCATCCAAAACAACATCATTTGCCGATATGGAGTCCCAAACGAGATCGTTTTAGATAATGGTTCCCACTTCAAGAAAGAAGTGATCGACTTGTCGGAGAAATACAACGTGGCTTTTCAAAAGTCATCTACATACCCGCCGCAAACCAATGGAGTTGTTGAGGCCGCCAGCAAGAACATCGAGCACATTCTGCAGGAGATGGTTGAGACCTATAGGAACTGGCCAGACAAATTGCCGTTTGCACTCTAGGGTATAGAACTTCAATCTAGACGTCTATGGGGGCAACTCCTTACTCTTTTGTCTGTGGGATGGAAGCTGTTCTGCCGATCGAAATAGAAGTGTCATCGCTGTAGGTCATGGCTGAGTGTCAAATAGCAGAAGCAAACTAGCAATAGAGCAGGTTCGAAGAATTGATGTTGTTTGATGAAAGAAGGCTGAAAGCATTGTATCATGTTTAGGGTTATCAATGCAGGATTGCCAGGGCTTTTAACAAGAAGGTTAAGTCTAAGAATCTCAAAGAAGGGGATTTCGTGATGAAGGACAACCAAGCTCCCATCCATGAACCTAGGGGCAAGTTCAGACCCAATTGGACTGGTCCTTACATCATCAAAACTATTTGGTTGGGTGGAGCTGTTATTCTTATGGACTTGGATGGCCTAGACTTTTCCCAACCGATCAACATTGACAAGTTAAAGAAATACTATCCCTGATAGGCTCGCTAGGCTGAACACCGGGAAGGGCGACCTAGGCAAAAGTTAGAGCACAAAAAATTGGAAATAAAGAAAAATTGAGCTCGCAAGGTTTAAAATACTAAAGGGCAACCCGGGCAAAAGTTAGAGCGCAAAAGGAGAGCGTTAATACTCGAGTGAACCCAAACTGAACTACATAAGGCCTGATTCCCATCTTCGAGATACATAGGCAACTTCATCTTGAAGTTCGGTTGTAAACACCTCCAACTCAACTGTCCTATCTACGTGTTTGATCAGGTCATCTTTGTCTATTCTTTATCTGGATGTTCGGTTGGGACCTTCTCTAAGAACTGGTTACAGTGCTGAGTAGTGCTATTCAATCAAGCACAATTTGTGATCTCCGGATTCGGGGTTGTACATCTTGAGGGCTGATTCCGTGCATGTCAATTGGTGATCCTTATCAAAAATGGTTTTGAAAAGTTTTGATAAAATTTGATTTTTCCTCAAATTTTACCTTTTACAACTTTGACCATTTTTGAACCGAAAGGAAAATTTTCAGTGCTCACAACTTTAATTTCATTGATTTCAATAGAAAGTTCTTTAACTCTCGATACAAATCAAAGTTGCTTTTATTACATTCACAAAACTTGAAAAGTAAGATCAAAGCAATAAACTAGGGGTATAGATGAGTCAGGTGTTCATGCGTCCCTCGCTTGTGTTTGTGGAAGCTTCTGATGCCTAAGTGGGCTTGGTTTGTGCCTCATTCTCGAGCCAAGTCAGGCACTCGCCAGAATGCGCACAACTAAAACAAGGGGTAGGGGCCAGAAGCTCTCCCGTCCTCCAAGCAGTGAGGTACCTAGCCAAATATGAACCTCGGATGGGGAATGAAACCATGTACTCTACCCCCTCCTCTGGGCAAGTTTGATCATGTCCAAACTGACGTCTGAACCAGAATGAAAAATAGAATACATAGTGTGTAAGCCTAATTAGCTCAATGCCAGGTTTTCGAGTCATGTTGTAGTTCATTTTGGTTAGATTAAGCCAAGGGCAAAACCAAGCAATGTCAACAGCAGACCTGTTGCACATCCAGTGGCACCGCCATCCTTCATTTGGGAAATCTACTAGCTGTTGGCAGAAAAAGTATGCTCGGGCGGAGTACGCGAGGTAAGATTCCACCACCTTCAGCTTGTCCATTAGCCATATCTGGGGAGGGATGAAGGAAAAGAGAGATTAAAGAATATAGAGATCTATGTTGAGTTTAAAGTAAGAAAAGGGCTTTGAGAGAAAAATAGAGCATGGAGGCCAAGCGATGTGAGAAACAAATATAAGAAAGAGTGGGAAACATTACCTGAAGAAGTAGTGGACTTCCCGCGAATTTGGTAGTCACTTGCCGATGGAAGGCGTTTAAGCCCATCAAAGTCTCGGCCAACACAAAGCCAATACAACTCTTGCCCTCTTTTAGGCCTTACGCCACCTCAATTAGCTGAATGCTAGACCCGCCAAAACTAGAGGCAAGAAGGAAATGTGCTAGCATACAGAAACAAAGGGTGTGTTGCCAAAAACCCTTCCAAAGAAGATTACCTCTGTTGCCGGCCTCCGAAAATTGATGAATCAGGCTGGGAATATCCAGTTCTCCATTGTGAGCCAAAGATCGAGCATCCTGTAGAGTAAGCCCGCATATCCGTCCCAAAGCTTGGACGTGGCCAAAACGGGGCTGAGGTATGATTTCCTCATTGTGCCGGGATTCCATTAATACCTGAAATTCTTCAATTGTAAGGCATATTTCTTGTCCCCCGAAGCTAAAGACATGTGTGATTGGGTTCCAACACCAAACTGCGGCATGAAGGAATCGAAAGCAAAGAGAAGTGTGACTTAAAGAAAAAAGGGCGTTTAGCCCGAAGCCACGAATATTTACCTTTTTCGAGCCATCCAAAGTGGCTATCCAATCCCGAAGCCTACTGACAAGTAACATTTCCATTTTGAGAGCAAACTATCAAGAACTTGTGAGTTTGCCAGAAAAACAGCATGGGAGCAATATTTATAAAGTCTGAGAAGGAGCTGAGCATAACACCTGGGCAGCATTGACTGACATCACACTGATGGCCGGCTGTGTATTAGTGATAGCCGACCGTGCATCAGTGAAGCCTGGCCGGGTCTTGATGCTGGCCCAGTGCAAGTCTGTTATAGCAAAACCTAGCCTTTGTTTGAATGAACTTCAATTGGACTTTTGAGTTTTGTTTTGTTTGTACCAAGTGTTTGTTAGCTTTTCCGATTTATTTATTTTTTTCTTTTACATTTTCGAGTTGTATTTTATGTTTTGATCTGTTGTAAGTCATTATCTAGTTCATGAATCAATTCAAGAGTAATGCACTTACTGTTCTGAAGATTACAAAAGCAAAGGTAATGCATTTCATCATATTGTGCAAAGAGATCATTCAACAAAGAGATCTTCAATAAAACTTGCTTTTCATAACTGGCAGGCTCAACCCCAATCATCGTTTTATACAACCAAAATAAAAGAAAGTTTTTGAAAAATAAAAGGACTATCTAAAGCGAGTTTTATAACTACATAACAAAACGAAAACAAAAGCAGAGTAAAGAAAAATCATCATCGCCATCAGTAGCCCATCCTCGCTCTCTTCCTCCACGGCTGTGGAGGAGGTGCATCGCTATCATTACTAGGGCTGCTCGACTGTAGGTCCATCTTCTCTCCCTCATCCTCAGGGGTCGTGGACCCATCAAAAGACTCCATGGAAGGCGAGCGCTGCCTCACTCAACCTCTTCCTCAATCAGCGCCTTCTCGATCTCTTACTGAGCCTCGTCTCCGCCTATTGGCCGCGGAAGGTCCTGCTGGCACTGTTAGCGCAGGCTCAAGCTAAAAAAGATATCATATATTAGATAGAGTGATCAGAAACATACAGCGTGGCAATGGCAGTAGGCTATGCACAAAATGCACCTCAATCCTGTGGGTGACTGAGACAATCTGCCTCTTCCGTACCATGATGAGTAGTCTATCAATGATCCGAAGGAGGTCGTTACCGTACGCCTGGGGAATCTGCAAAAGAGAAGAAATTGAGAAAAGCAAATGGAAGTAATTGAATAGTGAACAGTAATGGTTGAGATTAAGTTAAAGTGCAACATGGACTAGCGTAAAAAAAAAGTGTACATGCTCAACACCAGGAGCAAACACATGTATGCGGTCCCTCTCCTCGATGGGCTCAAGTGGGATCTGCTCGATCACTCCATCTAGATGCATGTAAATAATCTCAGTGGGAAGCACAGATGTAGACACCCCATTTTTGACCGACCTTAAGACTCAGACGTCACCAATTAAGCGCTCGGTGACGGTGCATATTGTGCTCGTTTTGAGGTTTCAGAGTCTCGGCAGCGAGCCATGCCTCCAGACTTCGGGGCTCTTTTGTGCTTTGCCTCGGTTTGTGAACCAGGCCTTGTTTTCACTATTCTCTCTTCTTGATGGGAGGGAGAGGTCTCGTAGACCATCTCTCAGTGGCCGTAGGCTACGTTTCGTGGTCGTAGGCCATTTTTCCAGTTTGGAGACCAGTTTTCAGTTTTCGGAGCCGTCGGCCGTGTGCCTCGGTTCGGGACCGCCTCACTACCTCCGTTTGCTCTGGGTTTTGGCACACACCTTGTTTCCTCTCTTTTGAGGGACATTATGGCCCGAGAGACCACCTTCATGGTCGCACGCCACTTCTGGTACCGAACAGCCTGTTTTCGGGGCCCCGGGCCGCGTGTTTTGCCCCCCGAACCCTCGTTTTGCATCGGTTAGGGTTCATTATTTTGTATGGACCCTATTTTCATTGTTTGGGAGGTGGTACTATAGTGGGAGACTAGCAATTCTTTTGGAAATCATTTTCTCTCTCCTCCAGTCGATTTTCTTGACAAAAAGCTGGTTTTTCTCACTTTTGGGCCATAATTTCTGGTCTCCCATACCACCATTATGTTGTACTCATCTGGGAGGCCACCAATATGGGTAGGCCAACCAGCTTTTCTTCTTGACCCTTTTCAACCTTGCTAGAAAGCTGGTTTTCCTCTCCCTTGGTCCACAATTTCTGGTCTCCCACCATACAGCTGTATTCTATTCATCTGGGAGGCCACCTTTCTGGCATGGCCGACCAGCATTTCACCGTGACCCTTTTGACCCCTGGTCGGCCGACCAGGGGAAGTGGTCGGCCGACCACCTTTAGCTGGTCGGCCAGCCTTCTGCTTTTTGGCCTTCCTGAGTGCAACACAGCTGTGCCAGCTGTGAAGCACTTGACCCTTCCTCCGGGATTTTGAGCCTTTTGTTTGTCTTCTTAAGGAAGATTTGATCCTTTTTCTTAGCTTCAAGGAGAAGCTTGACCCTTTTGTCAAGCTTCTTGACGAAACTTGACCCCTTTGGTCTAGCTTCCTCAAGAAGCTTGACCCTTTTGGTTAAGCTTCTTTGAGAAACTTTGACCCTTTCTTGAGGTTTCTCCAAGAAGCCTTGGCTCTCTTCCTCTATAAAACAAAACTTCCCTCTCCATTTGCAAGGGTTAGAAAATTTAGCCAAGGCATATACATACTCTCCTCCATATCTTTCTCATCCAAGCTCAAATACTTCATTGTTCTTGGCCATTACACCACACCTCCTAGCACAACACCTCCACCATCCATCCAAGCACCTTGTAGCTGTTTTTCAGAGGTTGAAGGCTCACCTTCTTGGTCCAGAACTTGCTGCATGGCTGTGCTACAAGGGTAAGTCATCATTTCCCCCATTTTTGCATTATTTTGCTTCATAACTTAGCTGTATTCGCAAGCATTTCTGGGTTTCATCTTCAACTGAAAAGTTTCTTATTTTAAGCTCCTCTTGAAGTTTGTTTAAGAATACATTCTGTTTGAGGTCATCTACCTCCTTGTATGCTCCATCCCTCTTTGTAGGCTTATTTTGCTTCCTATCTTAGCCTTACTTGCAAGCATTTTTGAGATTTTTCATAAACTAAAAAGAGTCTTATTTTGAGCCCGTCTTGAAGTTTGATTCAGGTCATTTTTCTGTTGGGGGTCATCTACCCCCTTGTATGCTTGTTTGCATCTTGTTTTGAGCCTTGCCTCTAGGCCTTAGTTGCATGCTTTGTTTGGCCTTCTAGCCACTGAAATCCAATGGATTTTCAGTGGCTATCACACTATTTTGAGAGCCAAAATCAGAGGGGGGTGACCCCCTCTCTCTTTGTCTTGTTTGTTGGCCCTTTTGGCCTTCCAAAGGACCCCCATTTTGCATGCTTTGAAGTCTTGTTATAGGCCATTATTTGTGAGTTTTTAGGTCTTCCTTAACTCTGTCTAGAGCCCCTTTGGCCATATTTTGTGTCTGTCATGCATGTGGGGAGCAATCCTCCTCAAGGCCTTTCAAAGGGGCATTCATTTGCATGCTTCATTGACCCATTCCAGGGCCTTTTTGGTGGGTTTTAGGACCCTCATAACCTATTTCCAGAGTTGGTTTTGCCATTTGGTGTGTCCGTCTTATAGGTGTGGAACAACCCCTTGCATGGCCCTCCAAAGGAGCCCATCATTTTTGCATGCATTGACTGAGTTTTAGCTGTTATTTGGGCATATTTTAGCATACCATATTGCTATTTTTGGCTGGTTTGGTGACCTCTCTTGTGCTTCGTATACATGTAATGTAAATCATGCTCACTAGCCTATGTTGCATGTTGTTTTAGCCCTTCATGTTAGCACTTTTTGGCCATGCTTAGAACTGATTTGGTGCATGTTTAGGACTGCCTTCGCTCTGTTTTCAAGCCTCATGGTCAAATAATGCTTGCTTTGCATACTTGTGGTTCAATGCATTTGCTTAGTTTTGAGTTTCAAGGTTTATTTCGTGCATTGGGTGACATGTTTCCATGATTTGGGACCATTGAGCATCTTATTGCAGAGCTGCAAATTGCATGTTTGTATGCCATCTTTCATCCCTTTCCATGCTTTGGTAGAGTGGCATTTGATGCCTTAGGATCGGTCCCTTGCATCGTGCATGTTTGCATGTGTTTCGGTTGTCTCATTTCCATTATATGGCCACTGATGTGAGTGTGGCTGAGGTCCACTCATGTTGGTGTAAGCCCACCTTGCATTGTGTATGCCGTTTCAGTCTGTAGCATTACGTATGCTAGGTTGCATGTTAGAGCATTGTGCATGCCATGTTACATCACGCGCATTGTGTATGCCATTTTAGTCCATAGCATTGCGTATGCTAGGTTGCATGTTAGTCGCATTGTGTATGCCATCTCATTTGCATTGTGTTTGGGATAGGAGTTAGCCCAAACATAGGAAACGAGGGACGTTTCGTACTCGAAGTGATGAAACGTGTCTCAATTCCCAGTCGCCGACACTCCGGATTAACCATGATGGAGTCTAAGCCTTGTTGTGTTTATACTTGCATTCATTCCATTGAGTCGTGCAATTCGACTTCTCGGCCATCATGCATTGAGATGCGTGATTGGTGGCACGAGGATCGAGGTCTACATTTCCTTGAGCTTGTGCAAGGGCGGGGAGAGTGGTCTTGCACACATATGTTGAAAATACCTTGCTTTCTCTCCCTCTTGCCTTTGTTGCAGACAAACCAGGATCCTGGGGCAGAAAGTGGTCGGCCGACCAGGTTTTCTGGCAGGCCGGCCACCTTTTTTGGTTTCCAGCACAAAAGGGCGGTCGGCAGTTGTCTCTCAAGCCAATACCTGGTAGGCAGCCTTCCCAGGGTGGAGTTTCAGCCTCTTGGAGCCTTGTGCAAATTTCTAAAATCAGTTGCAAACAAAGGCGAGACGAGGCATCGCGATGGAATTTCCTGACGAGGCGACTCGAGCATGAATGCATCTTTCATCATTCGGAACAGAGCTGAGGTGATCTATGAATTTGCATACTAGTTTATTGCTTTCCTAGTTAATTTATTAATTAATTAGGGTTTTGTAATATTTAATTATTCATTCAGATTGTAATTATTTATTCAGACCCTCCGAACGAGGGCACAATTGTAATAAGTGTGCGTGTGTGCGATGTATGCCTTCCAACCCCACGTCTTTCTCCCTTTTATTTATCAGCTTATGATGGTTAGATTAGGGCATGTTTCAATTAGCATACTTATGCTCCCATGTTTGCATCCATTCATCTGTCTTGCATGCACCGGGCTCGGCGCATCATACTAACTGCATTGTATTTCAATTCCAAGTTGAATACGTGTATCAGTTGTTGCATTTCATATGCCATTCTTAGAATAGCCGAGCCTATCGTGGTTGCATTTTTGCATGTGTTGCATTAGGCATTTCAGCACAGTTAGGATCATGCATGGATTTGTAACATAGCTTCTGTTTTGGCTTGGAGTACTCGGTAAGTGTTTATGCTTTAGCATCCTTGCATGTGTGCGAGTGACTGCCATGATGGTATGCTTACCCTGAGGCTATATGCTTATGTGATATACCTGCCTGAATGCCTGTGGGTGAAGGTTTGAATATCTGAATTGGAATAATGCATTGACTGTGAGTTTTAAGACCACTTAAGAGTGGCAAACCATCACGTTTTCTAAGCCCACCCGAGGGTGGCAAATCCACGTCTTAGCCAACTTGCGGGTAGCACCATCAAACCATTTTCAAAATAAACAAACATGAGATGTGTTGTTCCAATTCAGGCGAACCAGTCTATACTTGTATGCTGTGCACATGACGTAGTAAATCTAGGCTAATAACCGGAATAAGAATGCATAATGTTTTCAAAACTCGATATCATGATTAGCAGAGGCTGATCTTTGATCGGGGGAGCGGGGGTGCTCACGAAGTGACCTTCCCCGATCGTACCCAAGTTCCCGAGCAGAGGCAACTTTGGTGATGACGGACACGTGGCCTTCGGCACGAGTCAGGGTTTCCTAAATTCCCCCAAAATAAAATATTTAGGTGGCGACTCTGTATTTGGCAAAGCAGTCCATGTTTGGCACTTCTTTCTAAAAATATGTTTTCCAAAACGATTTCCAGATTTCGAATCTTTGGTGATTCATCGGGCTTGCATTACACTGTGCGAGATTAGATACAGGACTGTGACTTTTGAGTCCGAACTGTAGTGAGCCCATATGAACAAAACGGGATTCATCCTCCCTGGATGTTCGGGGACGTCTACAGTTTCTGGCGACTCTGCTGGGGAGTTAGAGAACTTGACTCGAACTCATGATATCGTCTTTGGACTACACTTATGTTTTTCTTTGCATTGCATGTGCATTAGTGCGCCTAGGATACCGTGTTTGTCATACGCTATTCTTGAACGGTTTGCCGGAGGTTAGCTTCGAGAAGCGTGCCATAAGGCTGACCGGTTGCGGGCTCTGCCACGACGGGAACACAAACCCCGGTTTTACCGCGGCACCCTCTTTGACCATTCGACCTAGTGCATATCGGAATCCATCGTGACCATTCCAAACTAGGACAGGTTGCTTACCCGATTATAGGTTGTTTGAAACCGCTACATGCGCAGTGAAACCCTAGTTCCTGACAAAATAGGATAGTGAAACCCTAGTTCCTGACAAAATAGGACAGGGAAACCCTACCCCCAACATATGGGTGTTTTAGCTCTCATTTGCTTGCCATGTGCTTTTAGAGTGGGCCTCTACAGGAATGCATGCATCAGTTTGCAAATTTGGGTATCAGGTCTGCGGGCACCAGCATCAGTATTTTGAGGCAATCAGTTTTACCTGAGGGTATCAGCTTACAGGCAGAATTTTGGGACAGAATTCAGTAGAGAACACAGTTATTTGGCTGCTCATATCTGTTTTGGTGAAATCAGGCTGAGATGCTGCATGTTTTCTCTTTTGCTAGGGTAGTCTTGGAACCATAGCTTCAGAAGGCTCCAATATCCCCCGAGGTTCATCGGACTGGTGTTGATAGACTTTGTTAGGTCAGAGATTCAGTTCAAAGGCAATCAATGTTCCTTTGCTAGAGGCAGGGTAAAAGGGCCAGTCAGGCACAGATCACCAATTCAGCGGTTACCAGATCAGTGGCCCTTATCCACCCCACCAGTGAATAGTCAGGCTGAGGCCTCAGTTTTTATCACAGAGATAGATATACCAGTCAGTCAGCCGGAACATCAGAACATGGCAGGGATAGAGGAAATGATGCATCAACTCCAAGAAAGTATGAAACTCATGCAGCAAGACGCTACCCGCTAGACGGAATTTGCCAAACAGCAGGCTGCGATCATGGCCCAGCAAGCTGAGCTAATCACCAGGCTGCAACAGCAAAATGGAGCATCTGCTTCGCACCAAGCCCCTCCCCCACCAGGAGTTCCAACACCCGAGGAGGCACCAAATGTCCAGGGAGATACGGACATTCAGACAGGACTGGCTCCGCCTCCAATCCTACCCCAATTATCCAAAGCACCCACCAACCTGCGGGATTCTCCCTTTGAGTCCGAGGTGGACCCCACAACATTGAAGGTGAGCAAGCTTGAAAAGCTGTTCAAGAAATCTCAGGGCATCAAGTCCATCCTGGACATTGAGGATGGGTATACCGATGCGGCCGTGACGCTGTCAGAGCACTTTAAAATGCCACATATTGACTGTTTTGACGGTTCCCGGGATCCTATGGTGCACTTATGGCTGTTTTCAAACATATTAAGGCCGATGGGCCTCACTAGACTACATAAACTTTCTTTATTTGGCTGGACCCTGTCGGGTGTGGCGGCCATCTGGTACGCAAAACTGGAAGACGATGTTAAGAGGAATTGTGATGAGATGGCTGAGGCTTTTGACGCTTAGTACTCCTATAATACACAGATCGAGGTCACAACTTGTGATCTCGAGATGACTAGGCAGGAGCCTAAGGGGAGTTTTTCTGACTTCGTAACCCGGTGGAGGGCCAAGGCCTCAATGATGACCACTTGGCCCACTGAGAAAGATCAGATTCAGATGATTGTGCGCAATCTCCAGCCCAAGCTCATGCAGAAAATGATTGTTCTCCCCTTCCCCACCTTTTCAGATTTACATGAGATGGGGGTACGAATTGAGGATGCTATGAACCAGAGCCTCATTGACCAGGAGAAGGAGCAGCCCAGGAGGGCATTTTCCCGCAGTTCAAATGCGACCACCAGTGGTGATGCAGCTGCAAGATCTTCTGAAGTGGGCATGGTTACCACCACCGCATCAAAAACAGCTACCCCGTTCACCAGTGCGTCCGGAAGTAGCTCACAAAAAACCAAATATCCACCTCGAGTCAAGAGGGTTTTTACCCCACTTTATATGCCTTTGTCAAAGGCTCTAGAGGCCTTACTCCAGAAGGGATATCTGAAACCATTGGAACAACGGCCTCTACCCGATCCTATCCCTCCAAAGCATGACCACACTAAATACTATGCATACCATCAACAAACCGGTCATGACACTGACATGGTTGCTTTCGTCTTCACCATGATGTACAAGATCTGTTTGACAACAAGGTCATCGTCGCACCAGCTCAGCCAAGTCTATCGGCACTTGATTAGTGAACTTATGGGGGATAATGTGACGTGATCACGGGGTGAACCACCTGTGGGCGGCGCTCAGTTTACTCTAGATGTGGCGTATGGCACGCACTGTTTTGAGCATTTGTGAATGCTAGTTTTGTACTTTCTGACTTGGGTATTGGGTCAGTTTTCTTGTTTTGTGCATTGTCAGTCTTTTTGTACTGAGTCAGTTGGGTCTGTCTTGTTGTATCGAGTCAGTCCTGTTTTGTTAGAGTCAGGTGATTTCGGGGGTGTTACCTCTGACATCACTTGCTTGTTTTGTGTTTGTTTTTTCGTTTTCTTTTGAGTCTGTTTCTGCCTTGGAGCCAGTTGTGCCAACAAATTTTGAATGAAACAGCAGTGATTTTCAACTCTTGTGTTTGCTTCTGCCTTGTACCGGTTGTGCCAGAAGTTCCAAATAAGATGGCAGTATTTGACCAGAACTGTGACTTTTCTGTGCTTTGAAATCATTGCATTGACCTGAGTTTTTTTTTTAAAAAAAACTTTTTGAACATTGTGATGAAAACATAGAGGAAGGAATTCCTCGGGATTCACAAAAAAATTAATCAATTGAGAGAAAGAGAGGCATGCTAAGCCCTTAATGAATGAAATCAGGCTTGCTAACGTGAGCACTGAGAAGGATCCTGGCTTGATCTAGATTGGTTTCGCATTGTCTTCAGTGCGAGCGACTAGTCGGTTTCTTAAAAAATTTCAAAAAATGTTTTACGTCGTCCTGCGAAGACTTGTGCGGAATCGCTTTTGAGATTTGCAGCTTAGGATTGCTCTCGGCCTCGAGACTCGACCCCTCTTGATTTCAAACCTTGAACTTGGATTCAGAATGTTCCAAGGCCAATCATGATGTGAGGCCTGTGTGGCCAGATTTGAAGCAGCCCGCGAACTAGGGGCAAGAAAAGTCAGATCATGAAGCTTGTGAAGCTAGATTAGGAGCACCCCTCGAACTAGGGGCAAAAATGTCAGATGTGCTCGAAGAGTCAAAGACGAAGATTGGCAAGAATGCTAAATCCTAGAAGGGAGGAAAGAAGAAAGTATTGCTGAAGGATAACCGAGTTCCTATCCACAACACTAGGAGCAAATTCAGCCCCCCATTGGATGGACTCTTGCATCGTCAGTGAACAGCAGCCATTCTCCTAGATTCAGATGACTTTAGGATCTCAAAACCATTTGACATGGACAAAGCTACACTTTTAGCCTTGAAAGGCTCGTTGGGCCAAGAACCCGGAAGGGCAACCCAGGCAAAAGTTAGAGCAAGAAAAAAAATGCAAAAAAAAAAATTGAAGAAAAAGAAATAAAAAATCTTGAAAAGATTAAAGAAAAGAAAATGAAAAGAAGAAAAGAATCGAAGAACATAGCTTGCAAGGTTGAAAACCCGCAAAGGGCGGCCTTGGCAAAAGGTAGAGCGCCAAAGGAGAGGTTAAATACACGAGTGTAGCTTAACCCCGAACTATGTAAGGCTTGATTCCTATCTTTGGGACACATAGGCAACTTCATTCCGAAGTCCAGCCGTAAAACACTTCAAATTCGATTGTGTCCATGTGATGGTTCTGGTCATCTTTGTCTTCTCTGTTTCCGAGAGTTCGGTTGTGATCGTCACTTGGAAGACTAACTACAATGCGCTGCGGTGCCATTCAAACAAGGGGCAACTTTCCGTTGCCATTCAACGTGCTGCGGTGCTATTCAAACAAGGGGCAACTTTCTGTTGCCATGCGGTGTCCTTCGGACAAGGGGCAGTTTTCCTTCCGATCTGAGGCTGTGCATCTCAAGAGTAAGTTCTGTGCTTGTTGAGCAGTGGCTGTTTGCCAAAATGGTTTTTGAGAATTTTTACTGAGATTGACTGATTCTCTTGAAAATTATCCCATTTTTCCAAAACTGGACAATTTCTTGGACCCAAAAAAAGAAAATTTTCAGTGCTCATAGCCTAACGTGCATGATTTCAAATCAGAAAATTGAACAAGCATGTTAATCTAACTCTCATTTTGGTCAAAATTGTTTTAGTAGAAAGCGAAAAACAAGAAATGGTCAAAATGATGAACTAGGGGCACCGGTGAGTCAAGTGTTCTGTCTTTTCCCTTTTATCAATGCACTTGCCAGAAAGGGGCACTCTACTTGCCGGAAAGGGCACCGTATTCGCCAGAAAAGGGCACCACTGAAGCTGACCGCAAAAGGGCAAAAAGCTCTCACATCCTCAAAGCAACGAGGTATCAAGCCAAGTATGAAGCACGAATTGGAATGGATCAAGATACTCCACTCCTTTATCTAGGGCATCGACTAAATGTCACCGAAGGAAATAGCCGCGAGCTGATAACGTTGGGCATTAACTCGTAACTTCTTGTTTATCTATCAACCACCCAGGGGAGGGATAACAAATGAGAGACTGAAGAATAGAGAGATGTGTGCTGAGAGAAAAAGTGAGGAAAAAGGGCTTTTCAAAGAAAAAAAAAGAGCCTGAGGGCCGAGTGATGTGAGAATCACAAATGAGAAAGGATGGGAAACAATACCCAAAGAAACAGGGTCCCTGTGCACGTCTGAGTGTCGTGTCTTTTGCTTTGTCTCGATTCTTGTTTTGAGTCGTTTCGAGTGCTTCTCGATGTGTTTAGGTTGTTTACCTTTTGTTTTCCGTTGTTGAGTCATAGTGCGTTGTGTTCAGTCGTAGGCTCAATACCCCGGTCGAGAACTCATTTCTCAATTTCAAAATGATTTGTTTTGTGCTCAGAGTGCCATGTCGTTCTCCACATCTGTGCAAAACAAGATTCGTTCTTTCATAAAATGGTAGGGTTCAACCCAGGTCATGCGCGAACAGTAAAACCAGGACCTATTTGAAGCTATGAAAGTTCCAGGCTGCAAAGCAAAAGAAAAAGAGGAAATATCGAGCATCTGAGTTTGTTTTAACTTCAGTAAGCTCCGAGATTGCATTCCGTGTGTACCTCTTCAAGTCTTGCCAATGCTCCGAAGTATGAGTGTGCCTCTACCTTAAGCTCAAGATCAGCTCTACTTCAAGCTAGAATGGAAATCAAAAGCGCTCTTCCCGAGTACCAATCCCTACCAAAGGCATCTTGGCTGTGTTCACAATAAGTTCCTAGGAGACCAACTGCGACGGTAGAAACTAGAGTTCGAATGGCTGTTGCCTAGAACGCAAAGGTTCAGGATTTCCGAGACTAAAGTCTGGTTTAAATACCCAGAGGCGTGTCCTCAGCTTGAAATTTGTATGGAAGCCCCATAGGTTGAGATAGCATGTATGCACCTCAATTTTGGATGCTGAACCAACCTAGTCTATCACCCCGTTGGAGAATAGGGAAAGTTGTGAATATGATCAGGAAGAACGGCAGCATCCAGAGTGTTCTACGTGAAGAACCTTTGTCAGTATTTTAGAGCCTTTGTACTGTGAGTTGAAGGCAAGTGTTCGAAGAGCATGAGGGGAGATCCCCGTCAGAGTGGAGCGGTTCGTCACCACTCATCCCGTGAGCTGCTTCCTAAAGCGCCGCTAGGTTTGTTTATTGAATTCCTTAAGCATCATACATGTATTGCATTGTACCTATCAAGTTTCTTTCTCATTCATGCACGATATTGTATGTACAGTTCATTTGAAAATGGCACAACCAGGCGATATTGTATGTATGATTCATTCAAAGAAGTTTCGTTTAAGATCATTCACTTATTGTATCAATCACCCTTTATTTACTTTAGTGTATCCATCACACTTCGTTCATTTGGTGTATCAATCGCACTTCACTCTCTCCTTTCACTTCATTTATTTAGTGTATCAATCACACGTCACTCTCTTTATTTGCTCTAGTGTATCAATCACACTTCGTTCATTTAGTGTATCAATCACACTTCACTCCCTCCTTTCACTTAGTATATCAACCACACTTCATTCATTTAGTATATCTATCATACTCTGTTCACATAGTGCATCTATCAGACTTTGTGTTCATTTTTAGTATATCTATCATACTTGTTCACTTAGTGCATCTATCACACTTTGTGTCCACCTTTAATATATCTATCATACTCTGTTCACTTAGTGCATCTATCACACTTTGTGTTCACTTTTAGTATATCTATCATACTTGTTCACTTAGTGCATCTATCACACTTTGTGTCCACCTTTAGTGCATCTATCACACTTTGTGTCCACCTTTAGTGTATCCATCACACTTGTTCACATAGTGCATCTATCACACTTTGTGTTCACCTTTTGTGTATCTATCATACATGTTCACTAATTGCATCTATCACACTATGTGTTCATTTTTAGTATATCTATCATACTTGTTCACTTAGTGCATCTATCCCACTTCGTGTTCACCTTTAGTGTATCCATCACACTTGTTCACTTAGTGCATCTATCATACTTTGTGTTCACCTTGTGTATCTATCATACTTGTTCACATAATGCATCTATCACACTTCATGTTCGCCTTTAGTGTATCCATCACACTTGTTCACTTAGTGCATCTATCACACTTTGTGTTCACCTTGTGTATCTATCATACCTTGTTCACTTAGTGCATCTATCACACTTTGTGTTCACCTTTTTGTGTATCCATCACACTACATCCGCTTTGTGTATCTACCACACATGCTCACCTCGTGTATCTATCACACGTTTGCTTTGTGTATCTATCACACATGCACACTGTATTCGCAGTGAGAATTGCAGTAATTCTGTTACACCCTTTCTGCATGTAATGTAGTTAGATTTGTGTATTCTTGCTTAAAACTGTTGCATGTTTCGCTTCGTTACAACTTGCTGCTTTGCATGATCATGAGTTACGTCCAGCTTGGTGCATATCATTCTGCATTTTTCCCCTGCCTGCGGGCACATCTTTGTTTATGTCGCCTATTTGTCTAAGTCTTCGGCCTTGTCAAAAATGGGTCGTCTCTGGGCTTTGACATTCACTCCCGTCACTTATGAATTTCGAGTTCTGTCAAAGAGGGGCAACTGTAGACACCCCATTTTTGACCGACCTTAAGACTCAGGCGTCACCAATTGAGTGCTCGGTGATGGTGCCTATTGTGCTCGTTCTGAGGTTTTAGAGTCTCGGCTGCGAGCCTTGCCTCCGGACTTCAGGGCTCTTTTGTGCTTTGTCTCGGTTTGCGAACCAGGTCCTATTTTCTCTATTTTCTCATCCTGAAGGGAGGGAGAGGTCTCGTAGACCATCTCTCAGTGCCCGTAGGCTACGTTTCATGGTCGTAGGCCATTTTTTCCGTTTGGAGACCAGTTTTTGATTTTTGAAGCCGTCGGCCGTGTGCCTCGGTTCCGGACCGCTTAACTACCTCCGTTTGCTCCGAGTTTTGGCACACACCTTGTTTCCTCTCTTTTGAGGGACACTGTGGCCCGAGAGACCACCTTCATGGTCGCACGCCACTTCCGGTACCTAATAGCCTATTTTTGGGGCCCCAGGCTGCGTGTTTTGGCCCCCAAACCCTCGTTTTGCATCGGTTAGGGTTCATTTTTGGTATGGACCCTATTTTCATTGTTTGGGAGGTGGTACTATAGTGGGAGATCAATAATTCTTATGGAAATCATTTTCTCTCTCCTCCAGCTGGTTTTCTTGACAGAAAGCTGGTTTTCCTCACTTTTGGGCCATAATTTCTGGTCTCCCATACCACCATTGTGTTGTACTCATCTGGGAGGCCACCAATATGGGTAGGCCGACCAACTTTTCTTCCTGAGCCTTTTGAACCTTGCTAGAAAGTTGGTTTTCCTCTCTCCGGGGCCACAATTTCTGGTGTCCCACCATACAGTTGTATTCTACTCATCTAGGAGGCCACCTTTCTGGTATGGCCGACCATCATTTCGCCCTGACCCTTTTGACCCCTGGTTGGCCGACCAGGGGAAGTGGTCGGCCGACCACCTTGGCTGGTCGGCCAGCCTTCTGCTTTTTGGCCTTCTTGAGTGCAATACAACTGTGCCAGCTGTGAAGCACTTGACCCTTCCTCCGGGATTTTGAGCCTTTTGTTTGTCTTCTTAAGGAAGGTTTGATCCTTTTGCTTAGCTTCAAGGAGAAGCTTGACCCCTTTGGTCTAGCTTCCTCAAGAAGCTTGACCCTTTTGGTTAAGCTTCTTTGAGAAGCTTTGACCCTTTCTTGAGGTTTCTCCAAGAAGCCTTAGATCTCTTCCTCTATGAAACAAATCTTCCCTCTCCATTTGCAACGGTTAGAAAATTTATCCAAGGCATATACATACTCTCCTCCATATCTCTCTCATCCAAGCTCAAATACTCCATTGTTCTTGGCCATTACACCACCCCTCCTAGCACAACACCTCCACCATCCATCCAAGCACCTTGGAGCTGTTTTTCAGAGGTTGAAGGCTCACCTTCTTGGTCTAGAACTTGCTGCATTGCTGTGCTACAAGGGTAAGTCATCGTTTCTCCCATTTTTGCATTATTTTGCTTCATAACTTAGCCCTCTTCGCAAGCATTTTTGGGTTTCATCTTAAACTGAAAAGTGTCTTATTTTGAGCTCCTCTTGAAGTTTGTTTCAGGATACTTTTTTGTTTGAGGTCATCTACCTCCTTGTATGCTCCATCCCTCTTTGTAGGCTTATTTTGCTTCCTATCTTAGCCTTACTTGCAAACATTTTTGAGATTTTTCAAAAACTAAAAAGAGTCTTATTTTGAGCCGCTCTTGATGTTTTATTAAAGGCATCTTTCTGTTGGGGGTCATCTACCCCCTTGTATGCTTGTTGGCATCTTGTTTTGAGCATTGCATGTAGGCCTTTGTTGCGTGCTTTGTTTAGCCTTCTAGCCACTGAAATCTAGTGGATTTTCAGTGGCTGTCACACTGTTTTGAGAGCCAAAATCAGAGGGGGGTGACCCCCTCTCCTTGTCTTGTTTGTTGGCCCTTTTGGCCTTCCAAAGGACCCCCATTTTGCATGCTTTGAAGTCTTGTTTCAGGCCATTATTTGTGAGTTTTTAGGTCTGCCTTAACTCTGTCTAGAGCCCCTTTGGCCATATTTTGTGTCTATCATGCATGTGTGGAGCAATCCTCCTCATGGCCTTTCAAAGGGGCTTTCATTTGCATGCTTCATTGACCCATTCCAAGGCCTTTTTGGGGGGTTTTAGGACCCTCATAACCTATTTCCAGAGTTGGTTTTTCCATTTGGTGTGTCCGTCATATAGGTGTGGAACAACCCTTTGCATGGCCCTCCAAAGGAGCCCATCATTTTTGCATGCATTGACTGAGTTTCAGCAGTTATTTGGGCATATTTTAGCATACCATATTGCTATTTTTGGCTGGTTTGGTGATCTCTCTTGTGCTTCATATACATGTAATGTAAACCATGCTTACTAGCCTATGTTGCATGTTGTTTTAGCCCTTCATGTTAGAACTTTTTGGCCATGCTTAGAACTGATTTGGTGCATGTTTAGGACTGCCTTCGCTCTGTTTTCATGCCTCATGGTCAAACAATGCTTGCTTTACATACTTGTGGTTCAATGCATTTGCCTAGTTTTGAGTTTCGAGGCTTATTTCGTGCATTGGGTGACATGTTTCCATGATTTGGGACCATTGAGCATCTTATTTCAGTGCTGGAAATTGCATGTTTGTATGCCATCTTTCATCCCTTGCCATGCTTTGGTAGAGTGGCATTTGATGGCTTAGGATCGGTCCCTTGCATCGTGCATGTTTGCATGTGTTTCGGTTGTCTCATTTCCATCATATGGCCACTGATGTGAGTGTCGCTGAGGTCCACTCATATTGGTGTAAGTCCATCTTGTATTGTGTATGCCATTTCAATCCGTTGCATTACGTATGCTAGGTTGCATATTAGAGCATTGTGCATGCCATATTACATCACGCGCATTGTGTATGCCATTTTAGTCCATAGCATTGCGTATGCTAGGTTGCATGTTAGTTGCATTGTGTATGCCATCTCATTTGCATTGTGTTTGGGATAGGAGTTAGCCCAAACACGGGAAACGAGGGACGCTTCGTACTCAAAGTGACGAAATGTGTCTTAATTCCCGGTCGCCGACACTCCGGATTAACCATGATGGAGTCTAAGCCTTGTTGTGTTTATACTTGCATTCATTCCATTGAGTCATGCAATTCGACTTCTCGGCCATCATGCATCGAGATGCGTGATTGGTGGCACGAGAATCAAGGTCTACACTCCCTTGAGCTTGTGCAAGGACGGAGAGAGTGGTCTTGCACACGTATGTTGAAAATACCTTGCTTTCTCTCCCTCTTGCCTTTGTTGCAGACAAACCAGGATCCTGGGGCAGAAAGTGGTCGGCCGACCAGGTTTTCTGGCAGGCCGGCCACCTTTTTTGGTTTCCAGCACAAAGGGTGGTCGGCAGGTGTCTCCCAAGCCAATACTTGGTCGGCAGCCTTCCCAGGGTGGAGTTTCAGCCTCTTGGAGCCTTGTGCAAATTTCTAAAATCAGTTGCAAACAAAGGCGAGACGAGGCATCGTGATAGAATTTCCCGACGAGGCGACTCGAGCATGCATGCATCTTTCATCATTCGGAACAGAGCTGAGGCGCTCCATGAATTTGCATACTAGTTTATTGCTTTCCTAGTTAATTTGTTAATTAATTAGGGTTTTATAATATTTAATTATTCATTCGGACTGTAATTATTTATTCAGACCCTTGGAGCGAGGGCACAGTTATAATAAGTGTGCGTGTGTGCGATATATGCCTTCCAACCCCACGTCTTTCTCCCTTTTATTTATCAGCTTATGATGGTTAGATTAGGGCATGTTTCAATTAGCATACTTATGCTCGCATGTTTGCATCCATTCATCTGTCTGGCATGCACCGAGGTCGGCGCATCATACTAACTGCACTGTATTTCAATTCCAAGTTGAATACGTGTATCAGTTGTTGCATTTCATATGCCATTCTTAAAATAGCCGAGCCTATTGTAGTTGCATTTTTGCATATGTTGCATTAGGCATTTCAGCATAGTTAGGATCATGCATAGATTTCTAACATAGCTTCTGTTTTGGCTTGAAGTACTCGGTAAGTGTTTATGCTTTAGCATCCTTACATGTGTGTGAGTGACTGACGTGATAGCATGCTTACCCTGAGGCTATGTGCTTATGTGATATACCTGCATGAATGCCTGTGGGTGAAGGTTGGATTATCTGAATTGGAATAATGCATTGACTGTGAGTTTTAAGACCACTTGAGAGTGGCAAACCATCACATTTTCTAAGCCCACCTGAGGGTCGCAAACCCACGTCTTAGCCTACTTGCAGGTAGCACCATCAAACCATTCAAAATAAACAAACATGAGATATGTTGTTCCAATTCAGGCGATCCAGTCTATATGTGTATGTTGTGCACATCACGTAGTAAATCTGGGCTAATAACCGGAATAAGAATGCATAATATTTTCAAAACTCGATATCATGGTTAGTAGAGGCCGATCTTTAATCGGGCGAGCGGGGGTGCTCACGAAGTGACCTTCCCCAATCTACCCAAATTCCCGAGCTAAGGCAACTTTGGTGATGACGGACACGTGGCCTTCGGCACGAGTCAGGGTTTCCTAAATTTCCCCAAAATAAAATATTTAGGTGGCGACTCTGCATTTGGCACAGCAGTCCATGTTTGCCACTTCTTTCTAAAAAAATGTTTTCCAAAACGATTTGCCAGATTTGGATTCTTTGATGATTCATCGGTCTTGCATTGCACTCTGCGAGATTAGATACAGGACCGTGACTTTTGAGTCCGAACTGTTGTGAGCCCATATGAACAAAACGGGATTTACCTCCCAGGACGTTCGGGGACGTCTACGCATAGACAATCCAGGAATGGGAGCAACAGTAGGCGCACCTCCAATGGGCACATCGCCAACCCCGGCAGCAGGAGCAACCTCTGGTACAGCTCAAGCCACGCCTGGAGTAAGAGGCACCATCACCTGTGTGCGTAAGAAATTCGTGAAGCCGCCGGGCTCATGGTGACGATCGTCATCCTCACCTATCATCAGGAGGTCTAGCTCAGGACCATCTTGTAAATCATCTACTATCCTCGTGCTGGCAGGAGGAGGCTGTGGAATATCAGGGTCAGCAATGCCCCAAGTCTGATGGATGAATCTCTTTTCGAGGTAGTATGCTCGACCAAAAGGGCCCTCGAATAGGATCCTCATCGTGGAAGCATGCCAGGCAGCGGTATAGGTCACCCTCGACACTTGGGGAATGCCTGTCCAAGGGTGCTAGTCAACCTGAGAAAATCAGTGTAGTGTCAGATATCAGTGCGATGAAAGAATGTCAGTATGGTATCAGAATGGCAGTGTAATGTTAGAATCAGTGCAGTGTCCGATATCAGTGTAGTATGAGAAAATCAATGCAGTGTCGTGTCAGGTATCACAGTGCGATGTCAAAATTAGTACAGTGTCAGAAGTCAGTGCAGTATGAGAATGGCAATATGGTATAGTGCAATAGTACAACAGTATAAGAGTGATCATATAGTGTGGGAAATAGCACAATACCTGATCTGTTGTGATAGTGTCAAAGAAGCGACGAAATATGGAAAGGTGCTATCTACAAGGCGACGTTGCTCGAACCGCGAGTTGTAGTACCGAGACCGGGGTACGGACAACTCGATCTGCCTCACTGGAACTGGAGCCAATGAAGTGAAATATGTGTAGACCCAAAGTTACAAATCAAAGACAAATAGATGACATGAAAAAATGGATCAAATGAGCAAGAAATGCAACAATGAACAGAATATAAAGCATATCAGAAAGGTAAGTGTAGGCTGTACCTCCCAGACCCTCTAGTAGCCGCCAAGTGAATCCGCCTTGCGGTGGGAGACGGAGCTCATGTAGCAGTACAAGGTGGCCAGACCTGCGCCATCCCAGTCGTAATCTGCCACTCGAGGAAGGTGTACCAGTGCCCCGAGAATGTATAATCCCATAGTATTTTCCCTGTTTGCAAACAGGGTAGTATAGAGAAGGTATATGAAGAAGCCACAGGTGTACTGGGCGACCTCGTCTGTAGTGGCTGGCTGTGTGCCGGAGAAGTGCTCCAAGAACCAACTGTAGTGCACCATCTCATGGATAGTAGTGTTTGGGATCACCCCGAGGAGCTGGAGATATGCATCTCTCCACTAAGTCATGTCTGGATCGAAAGGGACTAGGCCGCCGACCCCAACCCGCAAACCGGTAAACATCGAGAAATCATATGGGATTAGTGTCATCTTCCCGGTAGAAGAGAAGTAAAATGAGCTGGTGATGTCTACCATCTCTCTAGCAGGGCCCCATAAAAGCCAAGACTCGGCTCTCATCTATATGAACCCGGAGCAAAAGGGCCCAAAGCCAGCAACATCTACCAAAGTGCGGACCTTTGCGGCAAGCCGCTCATACCAACGTTGGGGGGCCAGAGATAGAACCATACCTGCCTATCAACCTGGCGATCACCTATCAATTGGAGGTTTTGTTAGTATATATGTGTAGCAGAGATAAGTGGTTTGTTCATCAAACTCAATATTTCAGCATGTGTTCAAAGTAAGGGGAGAAGAGTTGTGTACCATGGAAGCGTCAGCAGAGATATGCTCCATGGGCTCTCGCAGTAGAGTATCCTCATCTAACCCAGGAATGAAGCCCTCGAATCTCAAGATGCTGCTAGGAGGTGGCACATGTGTACGCGGCTGGTATGTGGCCACATCAAAAGGCCTCTCGGCAAGGAAAAACAAAACAGCAACTTCCACCGCGTCCATATCTGCTTCAAGGGCAACACTAACACCTATGGCAGACTCTGGAACGGGAACCTCGTCACTATCTATGGAAAAAGTGCAGAAAAAGTGAAGGGGATGAGTGAAAATAGGTGAAATCCTAAATTCCAAACCCTAGGAGAGAGAAAGTGAAGAGGGGATGGAAAATCAAAGGGGGATAAGAAAAGTTTGGAAAAAGATGTGAGAAAATGAGGAAAAAACGAAGAGAAAACCCAAACTTCAACCAAAACAATTTTCAATCGGTTCAAAATGAAGAGGAAAACAAATTGTTTTTGGAAATTTTTGTGAGGGTTGTTGGGTAAACTCAAGAAAAAGAGGAAATCTTGGGAGAATGAAAGTTTTGAGAGCAAAATAGAGGTTTTCTGACCTAGAGTGTGATCTAAATGGGAGCCTTTTTGTGTTTTAAAGAGCCACGGGTGTGGCTTTTTACCATACTGTCCTTCGTCGCTGTCGAAGGTCGGCTAGCGCTATCGAAGCCTGGCCGTGCGTCGCTGAGGCCCACCCGGCGTCAGTGATTTCAATCTTTTTTTTTTATTTTCTGTTTTGTGTTGTTTTGTGTGTTACTGATTTATTTATTTTTTTGTTTCATCATTATTTTAATTTCTGAACTTTAGTCATAGGTTTTAATTTTGAGTTTTAAGTTCCGGTTTTAATTTTTGAGTTTCTTGATTGTGGGTTTTGATTTAAATGGAATAAAGAGTTGTATGTTAACAAAAAATGAGTGTTGAAAAGAAAAAATAATAAAAAAAGAAAGAAAGAAAAGAGAGATATGAGAAAACAAGAATGAACAAAAAATAGCATAGAGATTAAGGGAAACATGTTGATTTTATTTCATTAGTTTAATTTCATAATTTATCTTGTTTAAACTGTACTGGTGGTCATTGATGACTTGTCATGTTCAGTTCGTAATTCGTTTCACTGTTTCTTACTGCATGATATTGTATGTACGGTTCATTCAGAGGAGTTCCGGGTAAATCATTCGTGTCCTTTGAGTCTTACCCTTCCGCCCCCTTCGGTTAAAAACATTCGGGTACATCTCGATGTTCACACCACCCTTTCAGGTAAAAATATTGGGGTGCGTCTTGGTGTTCACACCACCCCCTTTGGTTAAAAACATTCGGGTGCGTCCCGGTGTTCACACCACACCCTTCAGTTAAAAACATTTGGGTGCGTCTCGATGTTCACACCACCCCCTTCGGATAAAAACATTCTAGTGCATCCCGGTGTTCACACCACCCCCTTCGGTTAAAACATTCGAGTCTGTCTTCGTGTTCACACCACCCCTCCTCTTCGCTCTCGTGAGATGCGTTAGGATTGATTACTTCGGTTAAAAACATTCAAGTGCGTCCCGATGTTCACACCACCCTCTTCTCTTCTCGCGTGAGACGTGTTAGGATTGATTACTTCGGTTAAAAACATTCAAGTGCGTCCCGGTGTTCACACCATCCTTTTTCTCCTTCCGCGTGCAACACGTTAGAATCTTTGTTGAAACCTAGGGTGTGCTCGACGGTTGTGTTGTTCTTCGCCTTTCCTACACATCGCGTAGTTGAGCTTTAATTTTCTTACGTCCTTTCTACAGGAAATGTGGTTTGGTTTGTGTTTGTCATGCGGGACGTGTTCATTTACTTACTTCTTTTCATGCTTGGAATTGTTGTGCCTTGTCTCAGATTGTTTAACTGCTGTATTTTCTTGGCATAGCATCTGCATTCAAATGTGTCATTGCGTATCCGCATTGCATGATCATAAGTTATGTTCTTGCATCATGCATATCATTTGCATCTTGCCCTAGAACTACGCTGGTGTGATTCCTTGCAAAGAGAAACGTAGGCAGCCTGTGGGCGCAACCATATTAGTTTACGTCTTGCTTTCTTGTCCAAGTCTTACGGCCTTGTCAAAATGGGTCGTCTCTGGACTTTGACATTCACTCACGTCATTTTATGATTTCGAGCTCTGTCAAAGAGGGCAATTGTAGACACCCCATTTTTGACTGCCCGCCTGCAAGAGTTAGACGCTTGGTTCAATGAAAGTTGAATTGTGAATTCGTAACGATTCAAAATCAGTTAGGCTTCTGAAATAACCTCACGTCTTAAACATTTACCTTATTTAAACCCATAAGTTTCATTTTTAGACCTTTTTCTACCCTGAGCGGAGTTTGAACCAAAAAAAACAGGGAAGGCCATCAAGGCCCGGCTGTGAATCAGTGATAGCCGGCCGTGGCTATGAATGGCCAGCTGGCCTTCGATGCCGATAAACACTATTCTTGGCAGAAGGCCACCAGCTGTCCATTTTTGAAGATATTTATCACCTTTTGAGCTTGAATTCAATAAAACCAAAGCTCTGGAATTGTTTTGAAGGTTGAACAACATTCTAGAAGTGATCCTTCTTCCATTGCAAGTCATCTTTGAGCTAACCAAGCTTGCTTACACCACCTATATACACCATATACAACCTTGTCTTACCACCCTAAAGCATTGGTTGATCTTGGAGAAGTGTAATTCAAGCTTGAGAGTGCATTGAAACTAAGTTCGGAACATCAACAACAAGTTTACTTCTTGAAAGGTATAAGCTTGTTTTCTCTTCTCGTGCTTTCATTTCTACCATTTACTTCATACTTTTTGCTATTTTGGATTGTTTTGAGCATGTTTGAAGTGTTTGAAGTTGGGTTTGAAGAGTTACCAAAAGGGTAGAGAGAGCTTGCTCTTTCTATACCTTTATTCATAACTCAAACCTTCTCCTTTTCACTCTTTTCCTTGGGTATTTATACTGATTTTTAGAGGTTTGAAAAGGCTAAAAACTATGTTTGGAAGCTTCAAAAGTGGAGGGGTTAGCCACCCCTCCTTATCCTTGCTTACTAGCCCTTATTCTCTTCTTTATTGTCTAGTTTTTCAAGCTCTTTTCATGCGTTTTTACCTCTGATTTTCATGTATTACCTTTCAATTGGTTCATGCTTTGTTTAATACAGTTGTGGTCCCATAAGTTGGCATGCTTGTTACATGTTATGCTTTCTTTATTCATTTTCCATGTTTGGAGTCTAAGTTTACTAATCAATCAACCATTCGTATCTTTCATTCTTGAGAATGGTTTCAACCAATTGAGATTGTTCAATACATGTAAATGAGACCTACACTTAATGGCTTAATCTCTTCGGAGATTCATCGTCAACGCTATAGCCTTCTTCTCATGTCTTAGAAGAACCTCTTGTTTGACATCACTTCTTGTTTACAGGACTTTAACATCACCATGGACAAATGGACTAAAGAATGGCAAGGCCTAATAAAATTGGTTTAAAACTTGGATTAACACACTCAAAGAAAATGGCTTAATAGTTTGAACTTGGCCGAACGTTATGCCAAGTTTCTTGTGTCAAGGGTCATCAAGTATTAATTCATCGTATTTTTTATGTTCTTAAAGCGTCTCAACTTCCTTTTTTGAGTTCATTCCATGACAAAAGGGAGGGGTGGTCATTTGCATTACATTCATTGATTTTTGTCCAAAATGGTATCCAAGATCATCAAGCGATCATAACGCTCATTGATGTTTTTGGAGTCAATCCCAACCTTCTCTTGAGGCTTTCCCATGATAGAGAAGGAATGAAGGAGAAACAAAGCTTGAAAATGCTCTATCTGCACTAATTTCACCTCAGAGTACAGAAAAAGAGCTTTGCACCAAATCAATGCACGGGCAGCCCTTTGTAGGCCCGGGCGGCCCTTGGTGTGTGGCCTGCAGTGCAATTTTGCAAAAACAAAGGCAATGGCTGAAGTTGAAACAAAGACTACCGGGGAAGACAGAGTAGCTTTCAGGCGATGCGCATGCAACCTCCATCCATCTTGGTGTCATTATCAAATGCGTTTGATTGTTTAATTGTTTCATTAGCATAATGAATTGTGTTGTAATATTTAATTAGTCTAATTTGCTGTAGCTATTTAGTTGGTGTTGTATTATTAAATTAGCTTAGCCTAGTTAATTTCTTTTAATTAATTAGCTTAGATAGTTAGTTAATTATTCATTTCAAGTGCTGTAACAATTAGTTAATTAATTTAGCTATTTATTCAAGTTTTGTAATAATTAACTTAATTAGCTTTGCTTAATTAGTTAGTTAGCTTTATTCATTCGGACTCTTCTTCATGAGAGCGTTATGTAATAATGTGTATGTTTTCCAACCCCACGTCCTTTTCCTTTTTATTTACCCCGTTTTTGATGGTCAGATTAGGGACATGTTTCAATTAGCATACCTTATGCTTGCATACATTCATCTTGTCTTGCATGCACCGAGGCTCGACGCATCATTCAAACTACGTTGTCATTTCAATAATTTTTTGAACACGTGTTTAACCGCATGTTATTTAATTGAATCATATTCCATGTTAGTAGTCGAGCCTATTAGTTGCATGTGTTGCATTAGACATACATAGTTAGGATTCATGCATATTTTTCTAACTCATATCTTCTTAGCTTGGAGTACTAGGTGAGTTTTAGTGCTTTAGCATACTTGCATGAGTGTGAGTGATTACCATGACTAGCATGCTTGCCATGAGACTAAATGCTTATTTTACAAACTGCTTGATTGCCTGTAGATGAAGGTTTATTGTTTGAATTGGAATGATTCAACAAATGTACGTTTTAAGCCCACTTTGTTTGGTGGCAAATTCGCAAACTTTAAGCCCACTTGAAGTGGTAAAATCAAATCCTTTACACAAACAAACATGAAATTCAGTTGTTCCAACCTGAGCAAACTAGTCTATAATTGCTTGTGCACATCACGTAGTAATGATAGCCTAATAATCAGAACAAGAACACATAATGTACATAAAAATCATAGCATGATTAGTAGAGGTCGATCTTTGATCGGGCGAGCGGGGGTGCTCAATTCATGACCTTCCCTTCTCGTACCTAAATTCCCAAGCCGAGGCAACTTTGGTGATCACAGATACATGGCCTTTGGCACGAGTCATGGGTTTCCTAAATTTCCCAAAAAATAAAATTTTTAGGTGGCAACTCTGTATCTGGCAAAGCAATCTAATTTTGGCATTTTCGATTCTAAAATCAATTTTCTAAAATGATTTGCCGAATTTGGACTCTTTGGTGTTTATCAATTTCACATTGCACTTATGAGATTAGATTCAGAACCTCAGGAGTCCGAACTGTAAGACTTTCTTTTCAAACCTTCCAAATGGGGGCATGAAAAAGCTGAGCTACAAGGCCCTTCCGAGCATGAGATTGAGTTCCATGTATTCAATGTGTCGGCTACCTTCAACCTACTTCTAGGGAGGCTCTGGTTGCATTATATGAAGGCAATGTCCTCCACCATCCATCAAGTGTTAAAGTACCCTCATGGCTACCCTTTTTAGGAACTCATCTATTCATCCAATGCTAGAGGTCACTACGCCTTTGTTAGAAATCAATCACGGTGATGAGGATGTGTTTCTTTCGAGTTTCACTCTGGCAGAAGCCCAAGTGGTACAGATGATCCTAGTCGAGGATGAAGGCATGTATGTCAGTGATCAGTCCATTTATTCCATCAACAAACTGCGGCATATCCCTGGGATGGGGCTTGGAAGATGCGAAAGGAAAGGTGTTACGACGCTAGCTGAGGCGTAACATAATCCATATACCTTTGGGTTGGGCTATATGCCCACCAATGAAGACTGGAGAAGGAAATGAGAAGAAATTAGAGAAAGGGCCAAGGCTAAGAGAGTTGGGAGACATTACGAGTTAGTTCGCAGGCCAATCTGGGGAACGTTGAATGGGCATTTTGTCAGAGAATGAGAGGAATGTGCAGCAACAACACCAATTCGCCCAGTTGTGTTTGCCATAAAAATCTGGTGCCATTACTTGTGTGGGGCAAAATGTGATGTTTATGCCAATCATAAGAGCCTAAAATAGTTCTTTACCCAAAAAGAACATAATATGTTGCCGCAAATGTGGCTAGAGTTGATTAAAGACTATGATCTTCAAATTCAGTATCACCCAAGAAAAGCCAATACAGTTACTGATGCGTATCGACGGAGTGCTTGGCTTGTCTACTCACTGAACAAAATGAAATCTTGCAAGACTTTGAGAAATTGGAGATCGGAATAGTATTACATGAACAGGGTGGAATGATAGCCGCTATTTTAGCTGAACCGGAAATTATTGATGAGATTAAACTGAAACAAAGGGAAGATGAGTTCCTCAAGAAAGTAATCGATGAATTTGAATCAAATCCGAAACTGGGTTATAGTGTGGAGAATGAGGTGCTGAAATTCCAAAATAGATTGTGTGTTCCAAATATCTCCAATTTAAAGAAGAAAAATCTAGATGAAGCCCATAAGTCAATGTTTGCGATGCATTCTGGCAACAACAAAATGTATCGGGACTTGAAACAAAGCTACTGATGGCCTAATATGAAATAGGAAATTGCTTAATATGTATCTAAATGTCTTCAATGCAAGCAAGTTAAAGCTGAACATCATAAACCGGCAAGTCTACTTCAACCTCTCCCTATTCCGGATTGGAATTGGGAGCACATAACAACAGACTTTATTATCGGACTACGTCACACCCCGAGAGGTATGAATTCTATCTAGCTTATAGTTGGTAGACACACTAAATTTGTGCATTTTCTTCCCATAAAGACTACTTATGATGCTTATAGACTTCCCACTATATATGTTGATGAAATTGTGCGTTTACATAGAGTGTCGGTATCTATTGTGTCGAATAAAGATCCGAAATTTGTATCTAGATTCTGGGAGAGTCTTTAAGCAGCAATAGGGACAGAACTCAAATTTAGTACTGCATTCGATCCACAAACTGATGGATAGTCAAAACAGACTATGCAGACTCTAGAAGATATTCTTTGAATGTGTGCCGTAAATTTTCAAGGAAGTTGGGAAGATTACTTACCATTGGTAGAGTTTACATATAATAACAGCTTCCACTCCAGCATTGGCATGGCACTATATGAACCCTTATATAGCAAAAAATGTAGATCACCAATTTGTTGGACAGAAGTTGGGGATAGAGTTTTACTTGGGCCTGAGATTATACAAACCACCACTAAAAAGATCAAAGTTATTCAACAAAGGCTCAAGGCAACACAGAGTAGACAAAAGAGCTATGCAAATGTTAGAAGAAGGCCACTTGAATATGAAGTTGGCAACCATGTATTCATCTATGTAATTCCAATGAAGGGCTTGTCGAGATTTGGCAAGAAGGGTAAGTTATCACCTCATTATATTGGGCCGTTTCAGATTCGGGAAAGACTTGGACCAGCTGCCTACCGAGTTGCACTACCGCTGGGAATGGAGGTAATGCATAACGTATGCCACATGTCAATGTTGAGGGGTTATCTCCAAGTTCCGTTTCATGTAATAGACTAGCACCGGATAGCTCTTGATGAAAATATGGAATACAAAGAGCGGCCAGAACGAATCATTGACCGACAAGTAAAGCAACTGAGAAAAAATTCCATTCCAATGGTGAAAGTGGAATGGAAATAACATTATGGAAGGGATGCCACGTGGGAGAAAGAAGAGGAGATGTGAAAACACTACCCACATTTGTTTCCAATATAAGATAACACGAGTTTGTAGGTCACTCTGTATTTATATGTATATAGGTGAGCAGCGGGATGTCGAGCCCCAGCCTTAGTGATCCTGTCAGAGGAGTCAGCTTTTGTGAAGTCAACCAAGGTCACCTCGTGGAAGAGGCTTCACTATTGTTTTGTTTTTGTTTTGTTTCTTTTGCGGTCATGCAGACCAAGTTTGTATGTAACCTTGGTTTTGGTTTAGACTATTTTTGAATGATCCTGGACATATATATAGATATTCTAAATGACTATCTGGTGTGAGTTATTATAGAAGTGAAAGGTTCTTGTTATGCCATGTATGCACAACTCATTGGGCAATCTTTGCAAGTTCTGCTTTCGTATTTTGGCCCTCAATTATTCAATATGATTTGATTTCTGTCTAAGGTCATAGGTAATCTCATCATTACTAGCCGGTTATGATCTTAATCTATAGGGGTGGGTTCGGGTCATGACACACTGGACTGACCTGAATTTGATTCCAACCCAACAAACTTGGAGGAATCAGACTCAGACTCGTTATCCGAAGCAGAACTTTCAATGGAACCCTTTTTGAAATGCCAAACCAAACGTGAAGCCACTACTGCATCCAAAATGAGATCGGTGCAATCTACTGTTGGTCCATCCCCGATCACAGAAATAGTCACACTATCTCCCAAGTTAGTTAGCTCAACTCCGGTGCTAGAATCCGCCAAGAGGTCAGCCAGTGTCATCCCCAGAAGTTCCTCTTCACTGTCTTCCGAATTGCCACTTGTTTCCTGCCCCATATCAATGCTCAGATTGATCCATTCTCCCTCGCTATCTGACAACTGATAATTGAAGAAACTCTCGAACCCCAGGTGACTCTTCCTCGACTCTTGTTCAATACACGGCACTGGGAACCCACAGAAGGGTAAATCTTCTCCTTGATGAACAAAGCATCTATTCGGAGTCCCCATAATTGGTTTGTGGATCAACTCAAACTACCTTCCGATTTTCTTTGCCTTGATTCTTTCCCTCACTTCATCTTATTTCCTCTTCCAGTCCTCTTTAGTCGGGTCATATCCCAAGCCGAAAGCATGGAGGTTATGACTCACTTCCATGGTAGAAGTGATTCCTTACCTCTCGCTTTTACACAATCCTGGTCCAGGGAGATGCCCCCGTTTGTTCATCATATATATGCTCGTCTTCTGCCATAATGGTCTTCACTAACTGTGCCTTTACCAAGGTGAACCCAGAGAGGAACACATTCTCTTCTACATGTAATCTCTCTAACAGGGGTGTGGTGGTTCCCAGGAGCAGATGGATTGAAGAATTTCCATAGACCGTTGCAATCACTCCATTGAATGGGTACTTTCCAAATTGGTGCACCGTTGAAGAAATTGCTTTCATTTGGTGTAACGAAGGCATGCCCAATAGCAAATTGAAGGTCGCTGGTACATCCATAACATGAAACTCAACCTCATGTTTAGACGGGCTGAACAATATCTGGTTTTTAAAGGTTCCTATAACATCGTGGTTGGTATTGTCATTGGCTCGGACGACTTGATTTGTAGGTGCAAAGTTAGCTAGTTTCAAGCGTAAAGCGTAAGCAGTCCCTGTCGGGCATACATTGATTGCTGAGCCAGTCTCTACTAACACCACTAGGATCCATACCTTATGGCTTTCCAAAGCTGCATATAGAGGTTAATTATGATTGGTCCCTTCAGGTGTCAATTCCTTGTTTGTGAATGACAGCATTGGGGTAACGTCCCCGAATGTGACCAAGAACACCAATTGATCGGGCGTAGTATATAGAGGAAGCTTGACTTTATTCAATGCCTCCAACAACGCTTGTCTATGTTCTCAGGAAGCCATTAGTAACCCCCAGGTTAAGATATCCACCTGAATCTACATGAGTTGTCACAACACCAGGTCTTCCTCTACTTCATTTTCTCTGTAGTTCTTGATCTCTGTAGTTCATAGAGGAAGCTTGACTAGTCTTGATCTCTGTAGTTCTTCCTCTCTTTCCTATTGAAATTGTTCCAGTGCTTGGTCTCTTTCGGCAATTGTCTCTTTCTCGGACTTGCCATCTCCATCACCATTTCCCCCTTCCATCGGGCCCTTTTCTTTGGCATTCTTTTCTCCGCTCTTACCTTTGTTTTCCTCCATTTGTTCCTTTGTTTCAAACTCTTCCTCATTACGAGACCTTCCATGATTAGTTTCAGGCTGGTTTGGATCCCACCATCCAATATGTACATTCCCCAAATCTTTTTCCTCAAAGAAGTAGAGGTTCTCCAAGTCTTTTTCTATTTCTGCCAGGTCATCTAGACCTTGTTTTGGCCCGTTCTCTCTGACAACGTTGATACTGAGTGAGTTAGGTAATACAATTGTCGGCTTTGGTTGATCGAAGGTCATGATGTATCAACTGGGATCGTACCCTTCCACAGGCGATGGTTGGGGTTTGGATATTGTATTCATCATGCACAAGTCCGTGCTTTTGGAATAAACACCTCAGGCTTGGGTACATAGACTGGGGTGATGTATATGCTTGGGTTATAGGTTGATGGTAGTGTATGGATTAGGTTGACAGTTTTGGATGGGGGACCTAGTTATGGACCGAGAGTGGATTGGTGGTCACATTTGGTTTTGATGGTGGAGTTATAACTTTATTGTCAATGAGATTCTGGATCTCATAACGGAGAGAAAAACGATGGTCAGTATGATGGCCGTGCGGCTGATGGAAAGCACAGTATTGGGTAGGGTCCTACCTGGCCGGGAGTGGGTTAGCGAGAGTTCGAGGGTCAAGGGGCTTCAAGTGCCCTTTTTCTATTAAGACTTTTTGAGCACGGGTTAGACTCATGTGAAGAGGGGTAAAGGTTCTGAGTTAGGTTTGAGCCAAGCTGGTGGTTTTTGGGTTTATACTATCAAAAGGATAAGTTGTCTTGGTTGTAGTGGTGACAACATTGACTTCAGTGGGCCTAGGAATAGTGCTACTGCTATCATTGGTATCCTTGATAGATGACCCTTTTCCAGGCCCGCTTGTCCTCTAAATTATCCCCTTTTTTAATGCCTTGTCAATTTGAACCTCTAATTTATGTAAAGTGGCAAAAGTAGATAGTGGGGCGACTATCATCTTTTGCAGCATGTTTTGTTCAAGGTTCTAAACTACCAACCAAACTTGCTCTCTCTTTGAAGGCCTGTTCATCATTCAGGCGGCCTTTGCCATCCATCTAGGAACAAAATCGATAAAGGGTTTTTTGGGATTCTAAGAAGTTGCCTCTAGCTCGCTAATTGTCACCTCTATCTGAGTGCTGTAGGAATATTTATCAACAAATTCTTAAGTTAATTCTTCCCAATTCTGCTTGGTTAAATCCTCTATTTTGGCATACCAGGTGGCTACCGCTTCTAATAGAGTCCTCCTGAACAAAGACAGTTTATGAACCCGTGTCAGGCCCATTGGTTTTAAGACATTTGAGAAGAGATGGACATGGACAATCAAATCTCCACTTTCGTCAAATCTGTTGATATGGGGCATCTTAAACTTCTCTGGAAACCTTACAGAAGCCTTAGTGTAACCATCATTGATGTCTGGGATGGAGGTACAGCCTTGAGACTTTTTGAGCATTTTTCAAGCTTGGAGATTTTTATCATGGAAGGATCGAGATCATTAATTTCAATGGGTAGAGGTCCCCCATGTGGCTATGCTAGAGGCTTAAAAGCGTGACCTTGAGCTAACACCTCTTGGGGATCTAGAGCCTAGAGATTTTCGGCCAGCAGAGGTGGGTCGGGATTCAACTGGTGACCCCAGATGGGATGGACAGTAGATGCTCCAGATGAGTGATGCAATTCAACGATGGTTTCATCCTGAGCAGCGATCTTATTGTTTACCGTATCCGTGGCCTTTTGAAAGGCCGTCATCATAGCCACAACTTCTTTTCGACTCTATGCCATTACAAATATGGAAAAATCAACTATTAGAGAGCTTGGTAAGTAGCAACTAAGAGAGAACTGGTGAGTGCTACGTGCAACGATCTTATTGTTTAGCGTATCCATGGCCTTTTGAAAGGCCTTCATCATAGCCATAACTTCTTATGGATTCTATGCCATTACAGATATGGAAAATTCAGCTATTGGAGAGCTTGGTAAGCAGCAACTAAGAGAGAACTGGTGAATGCTCTGTACTGGCGACAACTGTCTTCTTCTACGGACTATTGACTGAAGAGAGACTAATGTTGGCTGGCCTTCAGCCAGATCTTTGATCTTGCAAAGCCTACTGGTGCGAGTCCACAAAACTTGGGAGGTATCAGGTCTTTCTGAAGCTATAATTACAAGACTACCTAGAAAAAGAAATAAAAGAAAAATAAAAATAAAAATCAAACATCACCTCAACCCAATTTCACTAGAACAGATATGATCACAGGTGAATGACTGTACTCCCCACTGAATTCTGCTTCACAAACTAATACAACTAAACCACTAATATGAATTCAGGAACCCCTGTATAGATCCACTGCAAAGCACATAGCAGGTAAAGAGAGCAAAAACACCCTAATGAGCAGGTAGGGTTACCCTGTCCTATCTTTCGAATGATCTAGAGTTTCACTACTTCAAACAAGTGGTATCGTAACATCCTGAATATGGAAGAGCCTCATGTCCTAATTTTGAAAGGTCACTCGAGCTTACTACATGCACTAGGCCAATTGGTCAAAAGGGCACCTCAGCAAGATTACCTAAAATACCTCTCACACCTAACACGGAAAAGTGAAAGGAGAATCAAGCGGAATGGCGGTAACCCAGATCCAAGGGTTGTCTTCCTAACATAACATTGCCTACATCCATCAAGCCTTTTGGCAAGTTTTTGCCAAGCTCCAACAAGGCTTCTAGGATATCAGATGGTAAACACAATGACTTAAGAGCACCATGCAAGTGCAATGCAAAGAACATACATATGTAGATAAAAGTTCACATCACGAAGTTCATGTCAAGTTCTCTAATTCCCCAGCAGAGTCGCCATAAACTGTAGCTGGTTTTTTACGCTCCTCGGAGGGGTTTAGTCTATTCGAACGTGATTCCTTACAGTTAGAACTCTCATGGTTCTGAATCTAGCTTCACGAATGCAATGTGAAATAGAAAAATGAATGAGAGTCTATATCTGGCAAATCATAGAAAAATCTATTAATCACTAGAGATGCCAAAAACGGACTGCATTGCCAAATTTAAAAGTAGCCACCTAATATTTTTGAGAAAATTTGAAAGCTCGTGACTCATGCCAAAGGCCACTTGTCCGTCATAACCAAAGTTGTCTCAATTCGAGAACTTAGGTATAAGAGGGGAAGGCCATGAATTGAGCACCCCACCCACCCGATCAAAGATCGGCCTCTACTAAATCATGATGTGAATCGTATAGACATTATATGCTCATGTTCTAATTATTAATACACTAACATTACTATGTGAACCAAACAAGTATAGACCACGTCACTTAGTTTGGAATGCTTTGATCTTGTGTGATTTTGAAAGAGTTTTCGAATATGTGTAACCTAAAGGAAAAATGAGCTCATATGTATGATAATCAAAGTCATTCCAATTTAAGCAAAATAGCCTCCATCCACAGGCATTCATAGAATTATTTCAAGTAAGCAAGTAGCCTCATGGTAGTATGCTCAACATGGTAACACGAACACACATATCATATGCTAAAGAAAAAAATGCTCACCTAGTACTCGACTGTGGCAAGCCAAAGAAAAGAACATAGAAAAAATGCATGATCCTAATATGCAAAATGGCTAATGCAACGCATACAAAAATGTAACTACTAGATTTGGCTACTGACATGACATGTGAATCAACTCAAAGCATGCGGTAGCACACATAATCAAGTAGGAAATGATAACGAGATCAAGTATGATGTGCTAATCGTTAACGCATGCAAAAATGGATACAAAGCATGGGAATTATAAAGGAAAAAATGATGCTTTATACAACCACGGTAAGCATATAAATAAAAAGGAGAAAGAAATGGAGGTTAGAAGACATACATTAAGTGTTAAAAATTTGCCCCTTTATAAGTGGATCTGAATGGCGTAATTATCTAATTATTACATTCCCAAATAAATTAACTCATTATTACAAACCCAATTGAATCAACTAATCTAAAGGAGTTGAATGAATGGCAGAAAACTATGTGCGCGCAAGCAAGAACATCCTCCAAAAACCTCTCTGCCTACCACCAGAAATTGCCCTGTTCGTAGTCAAAAAATAATTCTGTTTTGACCTCAGGATCTGCTCTGCTTGGCTGAGTAACCACACGTGCCGTACAAAAGATTTGGTTGGTCGTACGCTTGAATGGTCAAGCCGGCCACTGATTTTGGAAAACTTGCTACAATAGAACTTGAACAGAGCAAACAGAGGATTTCCAAAGGATGTTCATCCTTCCTGTTCCCACCTATCATGAAGATACTCAAGGAGAAAATAGGTTTGCCTCTCTAATTATCAAACATCCCAATGGTATTACATGATGATTAGTGAAGCAACTGGATGAAAGATCTAACAAATAATGAGAATTAAAGCTTGAAACTTCAAATGAAGAAATGGTTCAAACCTACTATATCTCATAGTGAATATCAATAAATGAGTACTCATATTTGAAGAGAATAGATTAATGAGAACCATTTTTGAAAGGAAAAATTGTAAACAAGAGATTACATCATTAAAGAAAGAAATTAGAGACTGTTTTCCCTACTCATGGAACATGGATTGACATCCACTTCCATGTTTCAAAATGGAACTATGAGAGAGTTTCTAATACTTTCGATGATAGAGCTCTCATTTAGCTTCAAAACAAAATAAAAGCAAAGCAAACCTAATGAATGAAAGCTGTAAAAAGTTGTTACATGCTCATCGTCCTACTCATGGAATAAAGATGAGAGATTAGACATCCATTTCCATGCTTCAAAAATGGAACCAAAAGAGAGCTTACAACACTTTGAAGAAGAAAAGAGAGAAAATAAAAAATTAAGCTGACTATTTAAAGCTTTAAGCATACAAATCAACCAAAACTGTTGATAACTCCTCTTTTATTCATGGAACAATGATGAGACATCCATTTCCATGTTTCGAAAATGAACAAGAAGAGAGTTTTTCAACATTTTTGACACGGAAGCTACTACCTAGCTTCAAGGTGAATGACAATAGTATGAAAGCAAGATTTACAACTAGTTAATCAAACTTGTGGTGGGGTGGCTAAGCTCTAAACCCCCCTCCCCCCCTGTAGACACCCCATTTTTGACCGTCCTCAAGACTTGGACGTCACCGTTTGAACACTCGGTGATCAACCTTGTTTGTGTTCGTCTTGAGTTCCCGGAGGCCTCGGCTGCGCGCCTTGCCTCAGAATCTCTCGGCTCGACTGCTTTGTGTCTGGTTTTGCACCAAGAGCTTGTGGATGTGTTCCTGAGGAAAGGGGGGAGCCTGTCGACCAAGTCTCCTACCCACCGGCCACCTTGATTTCCAATCTGCCAAATGTGATGGCCGGCCGGCCAATTTGACTGCCGGTTGACCACTTTGATGGCCGGCCGGCCAAGTGTGGTTTTCAACATATGTCTCTGTAGACAGTTGGCAGCTGTCATTCCAGGCCATACCCCAGCCCATGCCTGGACGTGGGAGTTCTGAGGAGCTGCAGATTGATATATCTTTATCAATAAAGCTCTCTCAAAATATGATACAAGGACGGAGAAAGAGATACAACTTAAAAAAGAAAGAAAAAATTTTTCCTCTCTCTCTAAAAATTCTCAACTTTCTCCATATCTCTCTCTTCCAAACCCTTCAAACCCTAAGGTTCTTGCCCCCCTTTACACTACCACCTCCAAGCCTACAACATCCACACCTCATTCCAGCACCTTGGAGGCCATTTGCAAAGGTTAAAAGCTCATAAATTTGGACCAGAAGCTGCTGGAAAGCTTCTCTTCAAGGGTGAGTCCCTATTTCCTCTTTTCTTCCCCTATTTTGCATGCTATCTTAGCCCCTTTTGCTTACATTTTTGAGCTCCAACCTGAACTGTAAATAGTCATATTTTGAGCTTCTCTTCATGTTTGATCCAGGACTTTTTGCTGTTTGAGGTCTTCTCCTCACCCTTTGTTCTTAATCCCTCTTTTAGGCCAATTTTTGCATGGTATTTTAGTCTTATTTGTGAGCTGTTTTAGACTTGGTCATAAACTGTAAAGTGCTTCATTTTGAGCCCCTATTCAACTTTGTTGAAGGGCTCTTCACTGTTTGAGGCAAGCTGCTGTCCCTTGTCTCTATTCTCCCTTTTAGGGCCATTTTTGCATGATAGATTAGTCCTATTTGTGTTCATTTTTTATATTTGTCATAAAATGAAAAGAATCCCCTTTTGACATCATCTTCATGTTTTATAAAGGGCATTTTCTTGTTTGAGGTCATATGCTTCCTTGTATGCTTGATTGTCCCTTATTTTGAGCCTTACACCTAAGCTCTTGTTGCATGCTTTGTTTGGCCTTCTAGCCACTGAAATCCAGTGGATTTTCAGTGGCTGGAACACTATTTTTAGAGCCAAGATTAGAGGGGGGTGACCCCTTTTCTCCTTCTCTTGTTTGGTAGCCTTTTGGGCCTTCCAAAGAGACCGTACTTTGCATGCTTCGAAGTCACTTTCCAGGGTCAATTTGGTGAGTTTTGGGACTATCATATTTTATTTTCAGAGTTTATTTGGCTATGCTAAGTGTCCATCTTGTATGTGCTTAAGAATCCCTTGCATAGCCCTCTAAAGGAGCTCATCATTTTTGCATGCGTTGGCTTCATTTTAGTGGTTATTTGGGCCTATTTTCACATGTTTTGCTCACTGATTTTTTCTGTTTTGGTGAGATTCCATATGCTTCACACACTTGCCATGTAAACCATGTTTGATAGTCAAAGTTGCATGCTATTTTAGTCCACCATGCTAGCATCTTTTGACCATGCTTTCAACAAGAAATTTTCATGTTTTGGGACTGCCTTGGCTCTGTCTTTAGACCTCATGATCAAATAATGCATGCTTTGTATAGCTATAAGTCATTCCATGTGCCTAGTTTCGAGTTTCGGGGTTCATCTCATGCATCGGGTGCCATTTTTCCATGTTTCAGGGCTTTTTATCATCATACTTCAGTGTTGGAACATATGCCATTGTATGCCATAATCCATCCTTTCAATGCCTTTGTGGAGTTGTGTTTTGTGCCTTAGACTCGGGGCCATTGCATTGTGCATGTTTGCATGCATCTTGGTTGCCTCATTTTCATCACACGGCCACTGATTTTGGCATGCTTGCAAGCTATCCATGTTAGTTTAAGTCCATCATCGCATGTTGTTGCATGCCATGTTTGCTTACATGTTTAGGTTGCGTGCCTAGTATACATTGCTCATTTGCATGTTCATGTTGCATACTTAGCCTCCATGCCTAGGTTGCATTTCATTGAGCATGCATCCCTTGCCTCTTGATCAACCATGATAGGGGTTGGGGCCCTTTGATGTGTTTTGTGCTTGCATTTCATTTGATATCGAAGTTGCACACTTGGTTTTTGGGCCATCATGCATTGAAATGCGTGATTGATGGCCCGACGGTCGAGGGCCATGCTCCCTTGAGTCCATTGCATGATAGAGAGAGTGGCCATGCATACGTTGCTTTGAATTTCCTTGCCATGCACTGTCTGCCCTTTGCAGCTGTCAAAAACAGGTTCTATAGGAAGCTTTGGCCGGCCGGCCACCTATACTGTCAACCGGCCATTCATTGTTGGCCGATGGATTTAAAAATGGCCAATAACCATCCGAACATGGCCGGTGGTGATCCCACTTGGTCGGTGATGCTCCCCAATGTCCAGAGAGTGCACCTTGGGAGTTGCACAATTTTCAGAGGAGCAGGGCAGTGAAAAACAGAGGCAACAGTGCTATGGCAGCGAGTTTCCGGGCGAGATGAGTCAAGCATGCATCATTCACGCATTCCGAGGCAGAGCTGCGGCAGTCTCTTTACGCTTCACATTTAGTTTATTTTGTAATTAATTAAGGGTCTGTAATATTTAATTAGCTTGTTAGTTAGTTAAATTGTATTATTCTTTTGGTCCCTCCGAGCGAGGGAAAATTTGTAATAAGTGTGGGTGCGTGGGTGCGTGTGTGCATGTCTTCCAACCCCCACTTCTTTCCTCCTTTTACTTATCTACTTTTGATGGTTAGTATTAGGTCATATTTAATTTAGCATACCTTATGCTATGCATGCGTGCATCCATACATTTGTCTTGCATGCACCGGACTCGGTGCATCATACTAACTGCATTGCATTTCAATTTCAAGTTGAATACGTGTTAGTTGTAGCATTATCATATGCCATCCATAGATTAGCCGAGCCTATTTTAGCTACATCTTGCATGTGTTGCATTAGACATCTTAACATGAACTAGGATCATGCATATGATTACTAACTAGTTTCTGTTTTGGCTTGGAGTACTCGGTGAGCATTTATGTTTTAGCATCCTTGCATGCGTGTGAGTGTTGCCATGATAGCATGCTTACCATGAGGCTACTTGCTTATGTGATATAACTGCTTGAATACCTGTGGATGGAGGTTGAATTACCTAAATTGGAATAATGCATTAAAACTGTGAGTTTTAAGCCCATTAGATAGTGGCAAAACCATCTTTTCTAAAGCCCACTTGAGGGTGGCAAAACCTGCATTTTAGCCTACTTGCGAGTAGCAAACCATTTTCAAAACAAACATGCAATGTTTCGTTCCAATTCAGGCGATTTGGTCTATACTTGTTTGCTGTGCGCATAACGTAGTAATTCTAGGCTAATAACCGGAATAAGAACACATAACGTTTTTCAAAAACGGATATCACGGTTAGTAGAGGCCGATCTTCGGATCGGGCGAAAGGGGGTGCTCATAGCTGACCTTCCCCAATCGTACCCAAGCTCCCGAGCCGAGGAAACTTTGGTGATGACGGACACGTGGCCTTTGGCACCGAGTCAGGGTTTCCTAAATTCCCCCATAAAAAAAAATATTTAGGTGGCGACTCTGTATCTGGCAAAGCAGTCCATGTTTGGCACTTCTTTTCAAAAATCTGTTTCTCAAAATGATTTGCCGGATTTGGACTCTTTGGTTCAGATTAAGAACCGTGACAATTTGAGAGTCCTGAACTGTAGTGAACCCAATATGAACAGAACAGGGGGACTCATCCTCCCGGGGCGTTCGGGGACGTCTACACCCCCCCCCCACGATCACAAGGTTCCAATATACGTATGGAAAGCTATAAAAATAAAAGTAAAGCGATCAACTCAAATGGATTGACGGCTACATCCTAAACACACAACTATTAAAAGCCCATATTCAATTCATATCACACAAAAAACAACCTAAAACAGTGCAAAAAAGTAACCAAAAAAAGTGATAAAAAGAAAAGAAAAGAAGAAGAAGAGCAAAGATGAAAGAGCATAAAGGGATTACAACTAACCTATGGAAGGGTGGCTAACCCTTCCACTTTTAACAAACCTCAATCACATTTTTAAGCCTAAAATAACTCTAAAAATCAATGTATTATGACAAGAAATGAAGAGCAAAGAGTAAAGGAAAAGGTGATGATAGGAGTTCAAAGGTTGACCTCTTGGAAAGAGGAAAAGTTTCTTAGTAAGCAAACTTCAATCCAAACACCCTCAAGTATCTGAAATAAGGTAGAAAACTTCAACAAAAAACTTCAAGTTTGAGCTTCAATGGTGTATCTATAGTGTATCTATTTTCAATGTCAAGAGAAAGAGCTTTAAAGAAACTCCTAGGCTTTTGAAACAATTCTCTAACCCTAAATTCTAAAGGGAGATGGTCTATTTATAGATTTTCAACAGCCTTCTAATAGAAATATCTTAAAAAATGGGCAGTTGGCCAAATCCTGTACATGGGAGCAGTCTATGCTGTAAATACAAAATCTGACGCTAAACATGGTCAGCCGGCCAATCAATTGTACGGCCGACCCAAAGAAAATGGCATGCTGGCCTGCTGCTCTCTGAGTGGTCAGGCTAGAAAAAAAGATTTCGGTAAAAAAGGGGTGCAAGGTTTAGGTTTGAAGCTCGAAACTAAATTCCTTTGTTGAAGATTCAGAAGATTGCACAACGTAATGTTTCATCATCAGGTGTTCGGAATGAAGAGCCCAAGCCTTAAGAACAGTCGAAATAGGGTGTCTATAGGTATGCAAAAGGATAGCGAGGTGTAGCCTCTTGAACCTCTATCTCCACTGTTTCTTCGGCGTCTGTCTCTTCCACTATTTCGATTTATGGGACAGAAGTCTCCTCATCTGACTCAACCCATTCTTCAATGGACAGGCTTTTCCTTTGCTTGGGATATGTTTTGAACCTACGAGGCAAAACATACACCATATTTATATTAACAGTATGTAATGAGCCAAATTGGATCTGGACTAGCTCGCTTTGTGGCTCTGACCCCTTTGAAGGTTTTGAACTACTCTCAGACCTCTGGCCTCCTTTTATTTCCATAGGAGTAACCAATTTCAAATATGCAAGCTTGGATTGTTCCACCATCATAGCTGCGAACAAACCATCTTCTATTTTCTTTAACCCATCTGGCTGGCTTTTTGAATCTTCAAACTTGGATTCATTTTCCATCAAGGCCTTAGACAAGCTTGCTAGACTAGTATTTTCTTTAGGTGTCAGCTCAGCTTGACTTTGAGCCAATTGATCTCTTTTTTTTTCTTGAGTACAATTGTACCTCACATGCTTTTTATCAACCCCTTTATCTTTACCTTTTCCATCTCTTGGGATTATTTTGATAGAGCCTTGGAGTTCCTTCTAGTACTTGGTGAATTTTCTTTAGATCTTTCTACTTTGTGATCTAGAAAGAATATGCACCAAATCTGGCCATATACTCTTTGGATCCTTTAACATAAACTACTGGTTAGGCGCTACAGGAGGTGGCTTAACCATCGTCAATTTCTGATCCTGTTGAGGTTCAGTTTGACTCGCCTTAGACCTAATCTGCAAAACAAACCAATCAGGGACTCCTGGCACCCAAGAATAAACCTTCATTTTGCTTGTGTAAGGAGTGTTTGACATCGAAGGTCCAACTTCTAGGCTTTTCTTAAGTCTTCTGTCCCTGTATGATTGGTAAGGAGAGTCTGCTCTTGAATCCCCATGAGTTCTACCTCTGAATGATCCTCTTGTTCCCTTTCCTTTACCCCAGGTTGTCCTATGAGAAGGCGCCACTGGTTTCTATGGGGCATAAGTTTGGCGCAGCCTGCTTCTAGGCCTTCTAGTTACACAGCTTGGAGTGTTGTCTTTGGGACTAACCTTTTTAGGTATTCCTTTGTCCCATTTGTAACCTTCTCTACACCTGGGTCAAACCCTCTGGACAACTGAAGTCTCCAAAGTACATCCGTTCACTGAGTGATCAAACTATTTTTGGCCATGTGAAGAGCCAATTCCTTCAGTCTTTTGAGATAACTTCCTTTCTTTTGAAGTAAATTCTTGCCTCATTTCATTCATCTGGACGTCTAGAACATCCAACTCTCCAAGATTCAAACCTCTTTCCAAAGCCTAAATAATTGAGTCTAGAACTCTAATATTGGCTTCCACCTCATTTACCTTTGGAAAATGGGTCTTTGTCAATTCCCATTGCCTTCTCAGCCTTGGTTGGAAACTGAAGTCTACCCATCTTGATCTGCTCTTGAATTTTGTCTCAAAAAATAATGCAATTTTTAGTATAATGAGACCAAGTATTATGCCATTTACATTATATTTTACTATTTAATTCATCCGAAGTTAGCATAATCACCCCTTGAGGGAGCTTCAGGAACTGTGCTGTTAATAAATAATCGAATATTTCATTAGCATTAGAAGCATCAAAAGAGTATTTTCTATGAAATTCTTTCTTTTAAAATTAATGATCTATTCTAGTTTCTTTTTTAACTAAGACATCACATTCGTATGGTTCTTTGCCTACAATTTTAGCAGTATCTATTTCCATGTTAGGGTCTCTCTAATAGGTCTTATATGAGAAATTATTCTTATTTTGTTCTTCTTTTAGCAACAGTTTGTACCTAAACACTTTATAAGTCAAATTGACTAATTCTGTAAAATTTGATGCATCAAACTTTTTTCGAAGCCTAAACTCTAAACCATTTTGAGCTAATGAAATGAATTCAAGCTCTGGGAGGACCACTCTACATTTACTTCTGACCCTATGAAATCAGGTTATAAACTGGGTAGCCTTTTTCCTTTGGTCTTTTGCTCAACCTTGCTAGGTCAGCCATTATAACCTTTGGCTCAATTTGGAAGAATTATGCATGAAATTTCCTTCATTTGTGGCCAAGTTTGAACCGTACCAGGTAATAGAATGATATAGCAAGCAAATGTTGGGCCAGTCAATGAACTAGAGAACAATCGAAGCTTCATATAGTCGTGATTTGTGTATTCCCTACACTATCCTGTGAGACTATGTGTTCTATAGATGACTGGCTTTCATCACCCTTGAACAACGTGAAATTTGGGACTTTGTATCCCCTTTGGAACTCATGTTGCCTATCTACCCAGTTAGGGTATAGTTTTGTATAAATTGGTGTTTTCACCCTCTGATCTATAGGACCACACACTTCTTGCACCATGTTAAGCAATTGATCCCTAGGAATAACATTAGGGACACCTTGTTGGGCTTGATGTGGCACATATGCTTAATAGATTTGTTGTCTAGGGGCTTGAGGCTATACATTTGGCATGGCTTCCACAAAGGGTGCAATCATTCGATCTGAACGATATACTGTAGGATTTGGTGCCTGCTCATACCCTATAATGTCTTCTTCTCTAAGGGGCACAAGTGGTGCTCTAAAAGGTTCTACCGACCCCCTGAGTGTAGGTTTGAAGATTGGATTTGACACTATCTGTGTGGTATTATATGTTTGAACCTATATAGAACCATGAGTAGTACTACCAGATGCATTCGAAGGTAACACCTGAGGCTCTCCATACACAATATGTGTTTCTTGGGCGTTAGATACTCTTCGGTAAGGCCCTGGACCAATAAGAGGTGTAGGTCTAACCGGTTCATTAAAAGATTGTGTGTTTCTTGCTCTATTTTCGCCATCATTTTTACTACTACTACTAGGAACCACCCTAGCTTGGGTTGATGTTTGAGGTGGGCTCCTGTTACTTACAATAAGACCTATAATTTCGAACTAACTATCAATTCTTTGAACAAGTGAAGTACTAAATAAATCAGACCATTTTTTTAGGTTTGTAGTAATTATTTGGCTCATTATGGACATCATTCCACTGCATTGTTCATTTGACATGCTAGGAGTAAATATTAGTGGTTCACTCCTGCTCCGACTATTCTGACCAAGTGTTTGGCCTTGAGAAGGCGCATCTTCTACCTGTTCATGGCCCTCTAAATTTAGGCCAGAAACAGAAGGAGGGTCAGGTATACCTTCCGTTCAAAGGAAAAAAAAAAACCACTTCTGGTATTTCGACATCTTCACCATCTAGATGTTCTTCGCCTTGGCATCGTGTTCAAACCATATTTTCAACACTAAATTGGTCCCATTGGGTGTGCCAAAAAATATATGTTGGCTATTTTTGACACTTTAAAGGCTAGAAATGTAATTGAAGTGTGCTAGCAAGGACTTGAAAAGTCCTTACAGATAATGAATGCCAATTTTTATCAAGCGACTGTGTTAAGATTCTCTTAGCCTCAATGAAGAGGATTTTACTACGTTGTGTTGAAAAGATGACCAATGCTTTAACTCAAATTCATAATAGAATGGGGGGGGGAGAGAGAGAGAGAGAGAGAGAGAGAGAGAGATTGGGTAGAAATTGTAAGTAATTAACTAAATAAAGAAGTACAAAATGTTAGGTTTAGTAAAGGCAACATCGAAACTTTTAAACTGATCAGGTTCTGTAATTACAAGGCTAATCTACTCTTACAAAATGTAAGTGCAGTGCATAAAAGTAAAGTGAAAAAAATTTAAAGATAAATGAAATTGATAAAAACGTAGAGTCTGAATTTGGTCAGGGGTCTCTTCAAGCTTTGCTTCCATATATTTATAGCCTTCTCTTGATGCCTTCAAAGCAGTTAGGCTGCTATCTCTTTCATGATCTCCTACCTTCTCCTACATCTTAGGGCCATAATCTTCACTTCTGTGTGTGTAACTATTAGCAACTACTACCTATTAACTCTTTCTTCACATGCCTCTTACATGTTGCTCATTATCTTTACCGGTTGATTTTTCATTCACGACTCACTTGGGCACCTTCGAAGGTGGAACTCTTCACTATCTTATCAAATACCATAGAATACTCCTTGTCTGCCACATGTCACTCTCAAATTGGATGGTTTAAATATGGCACCAACAAATTCGATGCCTTTCAAAAGGGAATCGATACTATCATCAATACGTCTCTTAAATTTAATGTATCTTACGATACATACACAATATGTGATAAGATATACGATACGTAATACATAATACGATACATATGTTACATAAATACTTAAATTTCTTTAGCAAATTTGAAAAATAAAATATTCAAATTATTTTATGTAAATTATATTGTCGAAAATTTTCATTAAATTAAAAAAAAACAAACAAACAAACAAACAAATAGTTTTTGAGATGATAATGGTACTTTTTAGTTTATTTCTAGACCTTTTTGTCACTATTGTATGGTATTATGAATCTTGCATTATTAATTTATGCTTATTAATAGAATTATACATTGTTTAGTGTTTTATTCTCGTAATATATATATATATATATATATATATATATATATATATATATATAAAGTATCTTATGATACACGATACAATATGATACATGATTCAGAAAAATTTAAAAATGATACACAATTCGTATCCCGATTTGACAGCGATATATATAAGTATACAAAAAAATAATCATATATATATATATTTATTATTTACCATTCAATAATGTTAAATAATTTGGACTAATGGATCATACTCACTAAACGTATTACATGAACTAGTAATACAATATAAATCTACTCTTTTTTTTTTTCATTTTTTACTCTAAAGTGACAAATACCACTGTAAAAATGCAGTAATTTCTTCGTTCTTTACTCTCTCTTTTTTCTCTGTTATCATATAAATTATTTTTTCATATTATTAATTCATTCCAAAAAAATAATAAGTGTGCTTGGGCGAGAGTAGTATTCAACAATAAGCAAATAACATCACGTTTCTTCTAATGATTTTTCTTTAGTTAAAAAATCTAAATTAAATAAACTAAAATAAAATAAATTAGATAGAATACTTTAAATACGAACAGATAAGCAGAAAGAAAGTAAACTTACAATCGTTTAAATTAAATTACAGTTGTTTACTGGAAGTAATCGGAAAATACAAAATTATTTACTGGAAGTAACTGGAAAATACAGCTTCTACATGAATCCTTAAAAACTGAATTTTAAAACAACAAACTAGAAATTTTGCAGAAACTGAGAGAAACTACAAAAGAAAACTTTGAACTCTTTCGCACTCTGAATTGGCCTCAACTGAGGAGCTTCTTTTATAAGTAAAGCAGATAACTATTAAGCTTGTGAACTGGGAACTGTGAGGCCCGTGACTAGAGCTGTGAGGCTTGTGACTTCAAAAGCTTGAAAATACTATGAAACTTGTGACTTGAAAAGCCTGAAAATAAGAGGCACATGGGTGTTGACAGCATCTTTCTATGACCGAGAACTTTTTTACTTCTTTTTTTTTTTTTTTTTTGCTTGCAGTGAGGAAACGTGACTACACGGTTGACTGATGGGGAATCAATATATATATCAGCAGCTTTTCTCAAAGTAAGAGTAGTGATTGAAGCTGATGCATATATATATATATATATAGAATCCAATGACTTTTTTAGGCATATGGGTCCTGAGCATCTTTGAATTATGGACCATATGGATCATGACTGGTTGAGGCTTCAGAGGAGGCTGAATCATCCAAGGCTTCATCTTCAATTTGTGACTTTGCTTGGGCCATCAATAATTTGGCCATTTGGATCAATTCATCACTAGAGATTGACTTGGGCTTTGCTTTGGGCTTGGCCTTGGAGGACTTGGATTTTGAAGGTTCAATGCTAGTTGATGGGCTTCCAAGTTTGATTATAGTGAGAGGAAGTGGACTTCCTTGTGTAACTGAAGCATTTGGGTTTTGCTGAGACTTAACCATTGCAGGAGTTAGGGTATGAACGTTAACTGGAAATTCTTGCTGGACTTGTTCAATAATACTAACGGCTTTGAATGCATCCCACCATTTAATAAAATGTTGACAACTGACTATGTTATTGGATAGGTTGTATTGCCATTTAAAAACCCAAGGGACTTTATATTTGGACATAAAATGGAGTAACCAAGGAAACTGACTTTTATGCTGTCTGAGCTTGTAAATTAAAAAGAAGTAATTGACTTGTTCTATTAACTTAGAAGGGATGATTTCTGGGATGGCACCATGCTGTGACCACCATCTCAGGAACCAAGAAGGGAATTCTGATTTGAATTTGTGGTCAAATAAGAAAAACCAACAATGACTATATGACTCATTTTGATGTAGGAGGATTTTTAACAAAGCATCAATGTAATCATAGTAACTATATTGTATATCATGGTTGGGAAAGTCTCTTAGCAGAAAAGGGACACCTTATTCTTCCATGGAAACAATATTATGAATGTACAAGGAATGATAAATGATTTACTGGTCTGGACTCGATCATAGATAGGTTTAATGACTGTTGACTTATGGCGGAAAAGAATATCTTCATAAAAGGTTATTGACTTATCGAGATGGGAAGGAATGAAATGCCATCCATTAGGGAAATAAGATTTGACTAATTCAAGAACATTGTGGATATTTTCGTGGACTGGTTCTTTGTACAAAAAGATTGAATGACTGTTTAGGAACATAATCTGTTCTTGGGATAGACTTGTTAGGAGGCATTGGCGTTTTTGACTAGCAGACAAAAGGATCGGAAGCTAGACCCGAAGTGTAACTAGGATTGGGAATGTTGCCAAGAACTTAGTATCGGTTGACTAGATCAATTCGAGGTACAACAATGGGTTGAGTGGATGGCACAATGGCAAGAGGTTTTGTAGTAGGTTTGTGGCTTGACATCTGTAAGAAAAATGACAGAAGTAGATTAGCATCCACTGAGGACATCTAATCTATCCATATGAAAGTTAACTAGATTAGTGTAATGAGCAATGAAATCGCGATAACTTCTAATCTGATTGAATTGAAGGTAAGGGTCATTTTGTAGTGACTTTAAATAGGATATTTTAAACTTATAATAGCGAATAGTTTAGCGGTATCTTGTGACTTGTAATCTGTTTGTAGAACAATAAGGAGTAGGCATGATGCTCTATTTTCCCTGTAAAAATTCTCAGGTAAGGAAATCAGGGATAGAATTTTGACTACCAGGAATATATTCAATATCAAAATAAAAAAAACTTAAAATGGATTGCCATCGATCAAAAATATGTTTAGTAGCAATATTTTGAACATCTTTTCCAAAACATATTTAGCACTTTTGCAATCAACACGTAATAGGAATTTTTTATTTAAAATGTCATCTTGAAATTTACTAATACATAAAACAATAGATAAAATTTCTTTTTTAATAGTACTATAATTTTCTGTGCTTTGTTCCAAACACCAGAATGAAAACGAACAATTTGTTTAGATGACTGGGGAGTGATTTTCTGAAGGAGAATGCCACCATAACCAACATCAAAAGCATCAGTCTGAATAATTTTGAATGAATTTTTAGTAGGAATGCCAAGACAAGGCAAGGTCTTAACATATTTTTTGACTTATTGAATAATAACAATATGAGTAGAAGACGAAGGAGGAGGATTATCTTTCAACCTATCAAAAAGGGGTTGACAAGTTCAGTAATGTAATTTGAGAAACTTAAAAACCGTTGTAATTGCGTTTTCTCTAAGATTTAATCAGGGAACTTAGAAGCAAACTCAATATATCGACTGATAGGAAGAATAGTACTTTCGTGGATATCATAACCTTAGAATCGAACTTTAATTTGGAATAGCATAATCTTAGGAGCAGAAATGACTAGACCATTATATTTGATAATATGGAGAAATGAATTAAGATATTTCCAATGTTCATCAAGTGACTTAGAGAAAACGAGGATATCATCTAAGTAGACAATAGAAAAATGACTAAAGGGATTAAAAATTTTATTCATAATGTTTTGAAATTCACTAGCAGCATTTTTTTATCCAAAGGGCATGACATTCCATTTGTAATGGCCAAATGGTGTAGTAAAGGCAGTTTTATAGCAATCATCAGGATGAATTTGTATTTGCCAAAGCCCACTTTTAAGATCAAATTTACTAAAGATGACAGCTTGACTAAGTCTTTTAATGATATTTTTTTATTAGGGATTCGATAGTGTATCCATTCCAAAACTTTGTTTAACAGTTTATAATTAATGACTAATGAGGGAACACCACGTTCAAGTTCAGCATTTTATTAACATAAAAAGAAGGGTAGGACCAAGGCGACTTACTATTACTAATGATATTATTTTTTTTTATAATTCATTAATCTCTTTTTTGCACATTTCCACTAATTGATGATTCGTTTGAATAGGTCAAGACTTAGTAAGAATTTGTCTGTCATTAAAATTTTTAATATAAGGAAGTGTAACTACATGTTTTTTCCTATGCCAGAAAGCACTAGGTAAAGTGGAACAAATGGTATTTTCTAATTGGTTTTTAAATTTATCAATTTTGGATATAAGAATTGGATTAGTCAGTTGAGTTTCAATTCTTTTGTATTTTACTTCTTCTTTGAGAAATTTGAGTTGTTTAGTTAATCAGCTAATAGATTGGGATATAGAATATTCTTTTGATTGATTTAATTCTTTGATTTCAGGAGGAGACACAAATTTAAAAGTCCCTATTTGACCAAAAGCTTGTCTGGTTATTGCATTGTTAGTAGTGGTAAATAGATATAGTAAAAAGGTAAACGGAGTTCCTAGGATGACTTTGTCGATTATATTTTTGACTAGAACAAAGGATGTTTTAAAACAAACATTATTTTGACAAATATGTATTTTGGGTAATTTGTATTTAATATGCATTTGACTTCCATTAGCAGAACTTAATTGTTCACTAATTTTATGATAATATTTTGTGGGGATTAAACCTTCTTGATTACAATTTAAATCAGCGCCGGTATCAATGATGGCTATGATTTCTATTTTAAAATAATTAATAATTAGTTGGACTTTCTAATGCCATTTTTTAATATGAATTTTATTAATAATATTTAAACGATGACTATCATTGTGATTATCACTATTAAAGATGACGTGGCTAGGATCAGGACTAGAACTAGATTCATAAATGGAAGTATCATTATTATTTTGGAAATCATTAAGATTTTTATTGATTTTTAATATTGCAATTTCTTCTTCCAATGATTCGTCTTTAGCTTTTTGATATTATTAATTCATTCCAAAAAAATAGTAAGGTGTAGCTTAAATAAATTAATTAGCCTTGTTGAATTTTTCCTTTGTAGAAATTTCGCATATTATGACCAATTCAAAGTGAAAAATGGAGTTGCTCCCTCAGCAAAAATGGGTTAAAGTAGAGCTAAAAGATCTCGATTCAAGAAAATTCATGAGAAATATATTCTCATGGATGAGGTGAACTCTTCTATTCTGGTTCATGGTTTCTCTTGGCTATATGGTTCATCTGGAGAGAGATTGAGTTTTAAGAAATAGTGAATGGTCTTCTTCTGTCTATCAATAACTGCATACATTGCACTATGGATGTGGAGAAGTAGGCCATTATCTTGGCAATAATGAGCTAAGCTAAATTTATAAGTAATTCTAACCTAACTGGAGTTGAATTTATTATAGTCGGCTCAGACTTGGATAGATAAATTTGGGTTGAAGGTCAAGCTTGGGTGGGCCTAGGCAATACTTAGCATAACTTGGATTGAGCCTGGACAATGTTGAATCCTATCAAACCCCCCTAAGTTAGACTCCTAACTTATGAAGTAGCTTCTTCAAATAAATAAATAGATAATATAAATATTTCACAAAAATATGGTAAAGTAAACTTTGCCCACTTTATATTTGGCTACTTTCTTACTTGGGCTATTGACGTTTTTTTTTTTTTTTTTTTTTTTTTTTTTTTTTTTTTTTTTTTTTTAACACTTTCACCCTTCATGTTTCAATTTTTTCCTAGTTTACTCCTTGTAGACACCCCATTTTTTGACCATCCTCAAGACTTGGTTGTGCTTGCAGGTACACCGAACAGCTAGTTCGATTGCTCGCCGAGCACTCGACTTTCACGGCAGAACGTCACAGGTTTGAACTTTCCAAACCCTGTATCCTTCCTACCCCATTCTTGGACCATGGCTTGGTCTTTTCAGAATGTTTTTCTTGGTGCACTGCCGACGATGGTCTGGCACTGCCGGCCATACCTTTGTTGCTGCCGGCTACTGGTGAAGCCTGTCGACCATCAGTGAGCCACTGTCGGCCACCACTGATGGGCGGTAGAACCCCTATCTCAGCTGGTTTCACTCCAGATCTTTTGAGCCAGCTAGAATCCTTTCATCTCCCCTCCATACACGTGTATGGAGGGATGAAGCTCTTGCCAAGCTTCTTGAAGAAGCTTTGCATTGTTTTCCCTCTATATAAGGAGAGGCCCTCTCTTCTTAGCAGAGGTTCTGCCATTTTAGAAGAGATATAGCTTTCTCTCTCTATATTTCTTTCTCTCTCTCTATATTGTTGTTAGTTTTGTGCCTTTTTCTTGCACTTTTGCACTACAACACATAGAGACACACCACCACCTTTGGGCTGAAGTTCTTAGGAGTGCTACTTGAGCTCTGAAAGTTGGTTTTTGGCCTCTGAGGTTGCTGGTTTCGAAGTTGGACTTCAAGGGTGAGCTTTTCCCCATTTTAGCACTTTTTTTGTATCTCATTTTGGCCATTCTTGCATATTGTTTTAGGCCTTGCTTTCAACTGAAAAAAGTTTTGTATTTAAGTGCTTTTGGTAGTTGCTTATGGTCTTTGTGCTGTTGAGGGTCTTCAACCCTCTTGTTTGCCTTGTTTGGCCTTGTTTTGAGCCATGCCTTAAGGCCTTTGAGCTAGTCTTGGTTTGGCCTTTTAACCACTGAAATCTAGTGGATTTTCAGTGGTAGGCATGTGGTTTTGAGGTCTCAAATCAGAGGGGGTGGCCCCCTCTCTTCCTATTTTTGTTTGCTTGAGTTTTTGCCCTTCCAAAGGACCATGCCTTTCTGTGTTTTTGAGGCTTGGTTCAGGAATTTTTTTTGTGACTTTTAGGACCTGCCTTAAGTCTTTCCATGGCTGGTTTGGTTACTCCTTGCATGCTTCATGTATGTGTAGTGTAATCTCATTTGTGGCTCATCAAAGTAGCATGTCTTTCTTGCATGTGTTGGCTCCATTTCAGTAGGTTTTTGGTGATGTTTTACCATGCCTTAGATCTGTTTTGGGTTGGTTTTGTCACTCCATGCATGCCTAATGCACTTGTAGTGTAAATCACTTAAACTAGCTTTATATGCTTCATGCTTTGACATGTCATTTTAGCTTGTTTTCTTTCCATTCCAGCATGTTTTTGGTGATGTTTTGCCATGACATAACTCTGTCCATAGTTGGTTTGGTCATCCTTTGCATGCTCCATATACTTGTAGAACAAATCTTGCTTACTAGCTTTATGTGCATGATGTTTTGACTCATCATCCTTGCATATTTTGGCCTTGCTCCAGCATGATTTTATTCTTATTTTGGGCTGTCCTAGGACTGTTTTGGGCTTCCATGGCCATATCACTCATGTTTTGTATAGCTATAGTGTAAATGCTTTGACTAGCCTTGGGTTTTGAGGCCCCTACCATGCCATACATGTGATGTTTGCATGCTTTGCCATCATTTCAAATGTTATTTCAGTCCATGAAATGTGGTCATACACTTGCATTTGACATGCTTTGAATGCCTTGAAGAGTTTGTCCTTTATGCCTCACGAATGAACTTTTGTGCATACTACTAAGCCTAGGCCTTCAGCTCATCATATCAGTGCATTTTTGGTCTTGTTATACCATTATGTAACTCTATTTCATGTTGTCCATGTCATGCTATGTTTGGTTTTAATAGGTGTAGTGTATTACCCCTTTTGTAGCCTTGCATGCTTCATGCCTTTCGGACTTGTGTTCTAGCTTGTGTTGGCTAGCTTCAAGCTTGTTTTTAGTCTTGTTTGGACCTGCCTTGGAATTGTTTTAGGTCCCCTTCGCCCTTCGGGCCTTGCTTTGCATGGCGATGGCTTAAGCCCCTTTGCTAGTTTTTTAGCTTATGAGCTTCATGCATGCCATGCTTGTGTTTTGTGTGTGATTTGACATCATTCCTAACATCATTTCAGAGCATGTAGTATTGTCATACTTCCATGCTTGTCGCTCTTTAAGTGTGCTTGAGAGTTGTCCTCTTTATGCCTTAATTCTTGGGCCAATTGGCATGCATGCTTGTCTTGCATTTTGTGTCATCAATTCATCATTTTGGCCACTGATTTGGGCATGGCTGAGGTCTGCCCACTTTTGTTTAAGTCCATCTTTTGTATGTTGTCGCATGCTTGTTACCTTGTGTGTTGTTGCATGCTTGTATGTTTGCATGTTGTTACATGCTCATCCATTTTGCATGTTGTTGCATGCTTGTTATATCACATGTTGTTGCATGCATTGGTACATAGTTGCATACTTGTTGCATGCCATGTTGTTACCCTTATTGCATTGCATTGTACATGCATGCATTACATTGTACTTCGAACCTTATGATCGCCTTGCTTTGAGCATGCCATCTAGTTCTTAGCATTGAGCATTGAGTATGCCATATAGTTGCATTGCATGTTTGCCATGCTTGTGTTGCATTGTTGTTAATCAGAGCACAAGAAACGAGGGACGTTTCATACTTCAAGTGATAAAACGTGTCTCAATTCTCGGTCGCCGACGCTCTTGATCACACATGATCGAGTTTTAGGCTTTACGTGTTTATTTGTGCATTCATTTCATACTGATTTGCACAAGTTGGATCTTTGGCCATCATGCATCGGGATGCATGATTGGTGGTCATGGATCCGACTATGTCTCTCCCTTGATATTTTGAGGTGATATGGAGTGTCATAGTACGTACATACCCTTGGGAGACCCTCCATTTTCTCTATTTTGTGCTCTATTGCAGCTTGGTGTCCCAGCACATCAGTTGCTGGCAGTGCCTTACAGATGGCCGACAGTCCCTCATTATTGGCCGGCAGTGCCCCTTTTGGCCGGCAGGTGGTCGGCAGCATCTCTCCATGGCCGGCAGGCCACTGATGTATTCCCCAAACTGCTTTTGGTAAGGTTCAACAGGAATTCCTTGAGGACACCCTGCAGACAGAGCCTCTAAAGAGCATCCAGAGAGCTTACTGGGACGGGAACCGAGCATGCATGTTCACCTTCTTCAACTTGCCAAGGCAACATTGTTTAAATGCTTACTTATTAGTTAGCATTTGGTTTTGTAATTTAATTAGTCAATTTGTTAATTAATTAAGTTTTGTAATAATTAGTTGTAACCAGTTATTCAATTCGGTTATGTAATAATTAATTAGCTTGTTAGTTAGTTAATTAGTTGGTTTGTATTATTTATTCGGACCCTCCGTCGAGAGGGCAAATTTTGTAATAAGTGTGCGTGCGTGTGTGCATGCCTTCCAACCCCACATCTTTCTCCCTTTTACTTACCTGCTTTTGATGGTTAGTCTTAGGGCATATTTTATTTAGCATCCTTATGTTTGCATGTTTGCGTCGTTCATCTACATTGCATGCACCGGGCTCAGCGCATCATACTAACTGCATTGTATTTCAATTCCAAGTTGAATACATGTATCAAATGTAGCACCTCATATGCCATATTAGAATAGCCAAGCCTATTTCTAGCTGCATTTTGCATGTGTTGCATTAGCCATTTTAACATGAACTAGGATCATGCATTGATTAGTAACTAGTTTCTGTTTTGGCAGGAGTACTAGGTAAGCTTTTACGCTTTAGCATACTGCATGTGTGTTAATGTTGCCATGAAAGCATGCTTGCCATGAGGCTAACTGCTTAGTTGATATAAACTGCATGAATGCCTGTGGGCAAAGGTTGGATTACTTGAATTGGAACGATTCATTGAAATCCGTGTTTTAGCCTACTTACGAGTAGCAAACTTCAAACCACTTCCAAACAAACGAATATGCAATGCTTTGTTCCAAATTAGGCGATCTAGTCTATACTTGTTTGTTGTGCGCATCACATAGTAAGATTAGCTAATTAATCGGGATAAGAACACATGTGTTTTCAAAAACAAAATATCATGTTTAGTACTGGCTGATCTTTGATCGGGCGAGTGGGGGTGCTCATAGATGTCCTTCCCCAATCGTACCCAAGTTCTCGAGTTGAGGCAACTTTGGTGATGACGGACACGTGGCCTTAGGCAACATGTCAGGGTTTTGTAAATTCCCCAAAAATGAAATATTTAGGTGGCGACTCTGTATCTGGCAAAGCAGTCCATGTTTGGCACTTCTTTCTTAAAAATCAGTTTTCCAAAACGATTTACCGGATTTGGACTCTTTGGTGATTTATCAATCTCACATTGCACATTGTGTGATCAGATTAAGAATCGTGACAATTTGAGTCCGAACTGTAGCATGAGGCCCTCGGGGCGCGTCTACACTCCTAAAGCTAATTTATGTTCAAAGTTAGACCAAAAAATGCCACATTGACAGTTGTAGACACCCCCATTTTGACTGAACCTAAAACTCTAAGAAATGGTAAATTACTTCATCTTTAGATGTTAAAGAATGTTTGGAGTTGCTGTGTAAACCTGTTTTAGGAAAAAATTAACTATTTGCAAAAATTACCATTTTACCCTTGAACCCGTTTTAGCCGAAAACCAACTTTTCAACCCTAACAAAAAACGAGAGAGAGTCTGGTTGTCATTCGATCAATAATATTTTCCAAACTTAGTGGCTACTTTTATCAAAAACATTGATCAAAATGTAATTTGGGCTTACTTGTGCTACAAGCAAGCCAAGGGCATGGGATCCCGCACTTATGCATGCATGCAGGAATGTGTACTAAAAGAATTGGTGCGGGCGAGTATTAGAAGGACGTGCACATGACATTAGTGCATGTGCACATTAGCTGTGCATGCACGCGAGACTAGTGTGTGACATCGAAGCATAAACTCAATCCTGGCATATTGTTGCGGGGAACAACGAAGGGAGAAGTAATGAATCCCTAGAAGAGTTCTAGAACTCTCCCTAGTTCTATATATAGAGCCCCTCTACCTCTCTCTGGAAGGGGTTAAGAACTTAAGGCATTTTTGAAAAGTTTAAGAGCCAAACACCACATCTCCTCTCTTTCCCTCCCCTTAGCTTTGAAAATACCCTACCACACACCAACTCTAAGTCTCTAAAATCATCTTAAGGCTTGAAGAACTCAAACGGTCGTAACCAAAGCTTGAGGGAGGCTTGCAAGCAAGAAAACAAAATTTTCTCGCTCTTTCTTGTGCTTTCATGAAAACAACAAGTAACTTCTCACCTTTTCTTTACTTTAGCACTTCTTTTATCCATATTTTCAATAGTTAGTCATAGTTAGGGTGTTTTTGTCATTTTATCATGTAGTTTGCATGTTTTGTCAAGTTTTTCTTATATTTTTGCATGTTTTCTCTTTTTGAATCAAAACAACATATTTTAGTCTTGTTTTAGTCATATAATAATCATGTATGGCCTGGTTTGATCATCATGCAGTTTTCTAGTATTTTTTCCTTTTTTGTGCTAGTTGTATTTCATGTATGTTCATCATACTAGTAGTGTAACGCCCTGATATTTCATCACCATTCATAATGCTAATATAATGATGAGAATTCAAAGCATTAACTGATTTGTTACATATATCAAAGTAACTATTTATGTGGTTACGTCATTGTTTAAACACAGTAACATAAGAGTCAATAGTTTAAAGCATACGACAGAATATAAACAAAATGCCCTATGGGCTTACATCTTTTCAAGGATTTTTCCTTAAGTACAAAAAAGAAAAGAAAAAAGAAATGAAGTTCTAACCTCAGACAAAAGTAGCCCAAGGATTCACCCCATAACCCAAATAAGAGCCTCTGCACTCCTCTCCACAATAACTTCTCAATGTAAATCACTTCAATGGCACATCCACATCATTCCTCGAAAGGTTGTTAGTTTTTAGGGTGAGCAATTGCTAGTAGGAAATACCATTAACAAATTATATAATTAATTGAGATACATATGATCATGCTATCCAACAGATGAGAAAACCCATATTCGTTCCTTTGTGAAAACCATGGAGATCAAATTAAACAAAGTCCATAACAAATTTATTTCTTTTCAAAATGGTGGGGTATAAATACGCTATCACATCCCATGCAGCACCGCAAAATCGTACATACATATATAGATTTATATACAGAAAATATCCCCACATTTGTCGACTCTAAAAACGGCGGGGCGATAGGCACCCAAAACTTTCCCCTTTAATATTTGCTGAATCCTGAAACGGCGAGCTCGTGGACACCAAAACCATGTTTTCCACATTCGTTGACTCTAGAAACATCAAGCTCGTGGACACCCTAAAATCTTTTCCACATTCATCCGGCGATATAAACAAGGTAAGGTAATTGGGCACCTTGACTCCCCGTGCGGGTGCCAAAATACATGACACAACTCAAATCAAGGACCCGACTTATGACCTGGACTCATATGCTATTTAACCCCTCCACATGTTTCAAACATCAACAATTCCAAGCCACTGGTATAAATAATGAATATATATGACGCATGGTTTTACAAACCTTAATTTCCCTAAGGTAGTTTCAATTCACAATAATCCAACAATTTTAAACATATCTAGTTAGGGTAGTTCTCCAAGTTATACCCATCATCATTTCAAGACATTAAGATAAAAGTTTCCCAACATTTCACATTCCAACATAAGCATCAAATCAATACATCCAATTTCATGATTAGAAGGCCAATTGAACCTAATCACCTTTATTGAGCAAACTTGAAAGCTATGGATTTTTTTTTTTTTTTTTAAAAAAAATTGTGGCTTTTCCCTTTCAAAGCATTTAAAGGTCAATTCTCATCACCCATAACATAATCATCAACACAAAACATAAACCCTTTAAGTATTTCATAAGAGATGGCCCCTTTTTCATCAAACCCATTAAATAACACACCTCTCTTCACACTACAATATATCTCTATAAATACCATGAAAATACCACATATTTATCTCAAATCAAAGATATGATGCGTTAAAAGTACCCCTACCTCAAGGTTGATGGAAAAAGATGAATACCCAATTTCAAACTTTGAGAAATGAGAAAATAATCGATAGAACTTTTGATCTAGGCTTGTTCTTCAACCCCCTTTGAAGATCTAAGGTAAATCTTGGTAGAAATCAAGGGAAATCAAGTGTTTAGGGACTAGGGCTTTCGGAAATGGGTGAGAGAGAGAGAGAGAGAGACAGAGAGAGAGAGAGACAGAGAAGAGATGGAAAAAGTGAGAGAAAAAGTGTTTTGGATCGACTTTTAAATATGTTGTCCCGAACAGACCGCTCCAGTAAACTTTCCACAGCTCGAGTGGTAAACACAGGGTCTCAGAAGTTTTGCAAAACTATAGTGAAAATACTAGAAGTCTTATATTTATACACCTGAGAAACCACCTCACCGCTCAAGCGGTCTTGCCTGTAAACAGGTAAGATATTGAGAGCTTCTCATCTTCGCTCGAGCGACTGAGAGACTGTTCATGCGGTGTCCCAGAACAGATTGTTACAAGTAGCCTCAAACCAGGCCTAGGATCATTCTTGTATATATTAGTTGCATATTAGGGTCATATTTAATTTATGTACTACATGTAAGACGGTGAAAGTGGGCGACCAGGTAAGTCCTCTTAATCTCCATAACATGTGCATGTCCTTTAAATAATCGAAGTCTATTTGTTCTTTATGTGCAAAATCGTGTGTTTTTTATGTTTTATGAATATTGTTAGTTTTAGATTGGGTTTATGGCCATGGATTGATAAAATCCACTTCTTATTGAAAAATCATTATTCTCTTGAAAATATGGCTTTATTCCTTCAAATCTGAAATAAATTATTTTCATTTTTCTTCAAATTACATAATTTAGGTTAGTTAAAGGTTTTAGGTCTAAAATTAATTTGTGTGTACAATTAACCACTAAAATTATAAAGTAGAAAATGAGTAGAGGTCAATCTTTGGATTGGGCAGAAGGGAGTGCTTCCATGAAAATGGCCTTCCCTTTTTGTACCTAAGCTCCTGAACTTGGAATTTTCTTGGTGATGACGGACTAGGCCCTAACTTCGTTTTCATCGTTAAAGGTTTCTTAAATCTCCTTTAAAAATTAAGTGACAATTCTTTGTTGGTCAAAGCAAGTTGGTATGGGATGCATGTCTTAGACTCGAAAAAGGCACGGCGCCTACAGTCATGTGATATAAAAAATTTTATTATATATAACTCACATCTATGACATAAACTTAAACCCCAATAAAATAATATATATTTTTATTATGTTATGTGACAGTTATTATGACATTTTCTGTTTAATTTTGAACATAAGTTGGTTTTAGGAATAAACTAGGAAAAACTGGGAAATTTTAAATAAAATAAAAAACGGGACTTTATTTTGAAAAAGGATTTTGAAGGAAAATATATATATATATAAGTTGAAATTTGATCATGCCCTTTTGAAAATAAACTGGGACACTTTCAGTAAAACAATAAATAATGGAAAGGTAATTGTTTAGGTCGATCACTCTGGTAAGAATTCTTAGAATTCATCAAAATTTCCTTCATTGGGCAGTTATAACCTAGTAGGTGATGATGATGACTTTAGGATCCAGTGGTAAGTGTTAAACAGAATTGACTGGGTCCATTCACCTATTCTCAAGTTTGTTGCAACCATCACTCCTATAAAAGAAGTTTCCCAAGCTAAGTGGATCGGACATAGTTGACTGCCTCGTACTCAAGATCTGGTTGTTGGAAAGCCAGTGTTAGTCTCACTCAAGCTGCCAAAAAAGAAGATCTACAAGCCCAAGCCTAAACCCGCTCGAACAGTTCAACCCAATTCAGAATTAGTGGATACGGAATAGGCCAGCCTGCATTTGCCAGCTTCTTCTACTAACCTAGAGCACTTTAGGTTTTCGAGTCTAGAATTAGAAATCTTGATGGCCCAAGCCCAAGAGTTGACAGATTTGATCCATGTACTTCAAAGTCTGTGGACACTCTATACATAACTGTTGTAGACGCGCCCGCGTGGGGCCTTCGCTACAGTTCGGACTCGATTTGTGTCACGGTTCTTAATCTTGAACCAAAGAGTCCAAATCTGGCAAATCGTTTTGAGAAACAGATTTTTTGAAAAGAAGTGCCAAACATGGACTGCTTTTCCAGATACAGAGTCGCCACCTAAATATTTTTTATAGGGGAATTTAGGAAACCCTGACTCGGTGTCGAAGGCCACATGTCCATCATCACCAGAGTTGCCTCGGCTCGGGAGCTAGGGTACGATTGGGGAAGGTCAGCTATGAGCACCCCCTCTCGCCCGATCCGGAGATCGGCCTCTACTAACCGTGATATCCGTTTTTGAAAACATTAGGTGTTCTTTTTCCAGTTATTAGCCTAGAATTACTATGTTATGCGCACAGCAAACAAGTATAGACTAGATCGCCTAATTTGGAAATAAGCATTGCATATGCGTTTGTTTTGGAAAAATGTTTTGTGATTTGCTACTCGCAAGTAGGCTAAAACACGGATTTCAACGAGTATTTCCAACTCAGACAATCCAACCTTCACCCACAGGCATTCAAACAGTTTATAACATATAAGCATCTAGCCACATGGTAAGCATGCTGTCATGTTAACATTCACACACATGCGTGGATGCTAAAGCGCAAATACTTACATCGTACTCCGTGCCAAAACAATAAACTAGTTAGCAAACATGCATGATCCTAGTTCATTTTTAAATGTCTAATGCAACACATACAGGGTGCAGTTAGAATAGGCTCGGCTAATCTAAACATGGCATGTGAAATGCAACCAATTGATTCACGTATTCAATTTGGAATTTGAAATACAAATGTAGTTAGCATGATGTACCGAGCCTAATGCATGCAATACAAATGCATGAATGCACGCATGCATAGCATAAGGTATGCTAATTTCAAAAAATGCCCTAATTTACCATCATAAGCAGGTAAATAAAAGGGAAGAAAGAACTGGGGATTGGAAGACATACACACACTCACCCACACTTATTACAGATTTGTCCTCGCTCGGAGGATACAAACAAATATTACAGTCCAAATAATAAGCAAATAAAATTATTACAGAATTTCTAATTTGCTAATAGAAAGAATGCAAAAGAGAGAAGAGGATGGCCGCAGCCTCTGCCTCGGGACGCGCGAATGATGCATGCTCGGAACCCGGCTCGCCTGAAAAATCCGTACCACACCTCTGCTACCTCTTGTTTACACTGCCCTGTCTCTCTGAAAAATGCCAAAGCCTTAGGACAGGTTCCTTGCATGCTGTAGAGTACCACCGGCTAGGGGGAATCCCCACCGGCAGTCCAGGATTTCCATCGGCTGTCCTTGGATTTATCGGCTGTTCAAAGATTGCCGGTCGGCACTTAATTCTGCCGGTCGGCAGAAGCTTCTTGCAGAAGACAGTTTTGACAGCAACAGAGAACAGACAGTATACGGTATGGGATTTTCAGGCACATGTGAGCATGATCATGCTTCCCCTCATGCTTTGAACTCAGGGAAGCATGGCCCTCGATCCTCGAGCCATCAATGGTGCATGATAGCCCAAGGGATCAAGTTTTCCACTTGATATAAAGATGCATGCGACACACAAATGAGGGCCAAGGCCTTATCATGTCGGAGTCAAAGGCCTCGGTGACCGAGAGTTAAGGCACGTTTCATCACTCATGGTATGAACGCCCCCTAACACTCACACTTGGTTTGACACCCCAAACCAAGTAATGCAATGCATGTCATGCAAACAATGTTCAAAATACAACATGACAACAAGATGCAAGGCATGCCAAGGGTCATGCAACTAGTATGACAAGCATGCAATGTTAGGCATACAAGATGCAAATGCAATGTAAGTATGGACACTTTAAGTAATAGGATGAACATGCTACAACACCTAATGAAGCAACCATGCAACAAACATGAAACAAGCATGCAACGGTGGCTTAAAATGGTAAAGGGGCCGGCCTTCACCCACCTCAAAACAGTGGCCAAAAGTGTCCAAAAGGTGGACCAATGCTCATGCCAACAAGCAAACCAAAGGTCCTAAGGTTAAGGTACAAAAAAAAGGGCATTTCACTCCCACCCACATGACCACTCATGGCATGATTAAGACAAGTAAAAAAACAGAATTTTTACAGGCAAAATAGGACTCCAAACCCTCCTAATATGGCAGCTAAAGTGGCTCCAAAGAGGTGTGTGCACCAAGGCTCATATCTAGGCATAAAAGGGCACACCCTCAAGGCATGGAACAGGTCACAAATGCAAGCATACAAGCATGATTTATGGACTGAAATGGGGTCCTCAATGATGCCAAATCATGAGGATGACCATAGTTATGCGTGCTAGAGGTCAAAATGCTCAAAGCTTACAAGCCAAAACATAAAGAGACAACATCAAACTATGCAAGCATGGCTGAAATGAAGGGCCAACAGACCTTAAACATGGTAAGACAATGCCAAAACCTTCATGAGACTAAGCCTACACATGCAAGAATCATGGCCTAAACACAAGGTGCCTTTCTAGGCCAAAAGGAGCAATGCAAAGCAAGTACTTTAAGCATGCAAAAGGATATAAATCCGACCAAAAACAGAGATTACATATGACCTAAAAACACCTAAAAAGTTCTGAAATAAGGCAAAAATCAAGCAAGCATGCATGTTACCCTTTAAGCCAAAATGCAAGGAAATAAGACAATGAAGGGAGAGGGGTGTCCCTCCCCTATGCAAGACTTCAAACCACCTTCCTTATCACTGAAAATCAACTGGTTTTTAGTGGTGAAAAGACCAACACACTCAAGCAAACAAGGCCTTACAAGGGAAGCACAAAAAGGGCCAAATAAAGCCTAATAAGGTGAGTTTGCACTCAAACCACAAAACAACCTTAATGAAAGTTCTAAAGCATGAAAATGTAAGCCTTTTTTATGTTATGCACAAAAGCTAAATCAGCAAGCAAGATAGGTAAAAAACTATTGCAAGTTTGGGGAATCTAAAGTAAAGTGCTCACCCTTGAAGATCCTTTGAAGAACAAATGGTCAAGCCCTCTTCCTTTGATCGAAATCAGTTCAAAAACTCAAGAATCAACTCCCCAAGTCCCTCAATCTCGGAGCTAGGTGTAATAGTGTGTGTAATGGTGCAAAAGTAAGGTAAAATCACACTTTTAGGCCAAGAAACACACACAAAGGAGGAGAGAGAGGGAGATATAGAGATAGGGTGTATCTATCTATGGAAGCTCTGGTTTTTCCCTTCATAGTTTCTACCCAGAGCCAAGAGGAGGCTTGTCCTCTTATAGAACTCCCTCTTGCAAAGCTTATACAACAAGCTTGGTTAGAGGGAGATCCCTCTATACACGTGTATGGAGGGAGGTAGAGTTGGTGCCAGCTATCACAGCTGGCACAAAATATCTACATAAAGCAGATGAACAGTGGTCGGCTGCCCAAAAATGTCATTTTGACAAAAAAGAGTGCCGACCGGCAACAAAATGTGCCGACCGGCAAAAAAGATTGCCGACGGAAGCAAAAACGAGCCGGTGACCCCTAGCCACTGCCGGTGGTGTGTGGGAATGTCTCACAAGGCATTCCCTCCCCTTCCAAGGCAAAACACAAGTGTTTGGTGTGAAAGCAGACACTAAACAGTCAAGTTCGGAGATCCTGAGGCAAGGCGCGTAGCCGAGACCTCCGGGAACTCCAAACGAACACAAACATGGATAATCACCGAGTGTTCAAACGGTGACGTCCAAGTCTTGAGGACGGTCAAAAATGGGGTGTCTACAGTTGCCCCTCTTTGAGAGAACTCGAAAGTCATAATAATGACGGGAGTGAATGTCAAAGCCCAGAGATGACCCATTTTTGGCAAGGCCGAAGCCTCAGACAAACATGCAAGACAAACAAGGTATGCGCCCGAAGGCAGGGGCAAAATGCAAGACAATGCACAGAGCCGAGCATAACTTATGATCATGCAAAGAAAGCTGTAATGAAGCATAACATGCAACAGTTTTAAGCTGGCATACACCAAACTACACTACAATGCAGAAAGGATGTAAGAGAATTATGCAATTCTCAATACGTCTCACCCGAGGGATACAATACCTGTGCGGCTCGTCTGGTTGCACCAGCTTCAAATGAACCGTACATACAATATCGTGCCTGCAAAGAAAACAAACTTAACAGGTACAATATTGTTAGGAACATACATAATAGCATACTCGGAATGCGTGACAATGCAAAGCAAGTGGGGAGCATAATAATGCTGTGAAGGTACAGATGTGTAAGTGGAACATGCGGTCTACGCAGGCAATGAAATTGATCATGAGCATGCGGTCTACGCAGGCAGTGAAATTGAACATAAGCATGCGGTCTACGCAAGTCGAAACATGCGGTCTACGCAAGTAATGAAATTGAACAATAATGCGGTCTACGCAAGCAATGAAGTTGGACAGTCATGCGGACTACGCAAGTAGAATATGCGGTCTACGCAAGTAATGAAATTGAACAATAATGCGGTCTACGCAAGCAATACATGCGGTCTACGCAAGTAATGAAATTGATTAAACATGCAGTCTACGCAAGTAATGAAATTAACATGCGGTCTACGCAATCAAAAAATGCGGTCTACGCAGGTAATGAAATTGACTAAACATGTGGTCTACGCAAGTAATGAAATTAACATGCGGTCTACGCAAAGCGGTCTACGCAGGTAATGAAATTGATTAATCATGCGGTCTACGCAAGCAAAACATGCGGTCTACGCAAGTAATGGAATTGATTAATCATGCGGTCTACGCAAGTAAAGAAAGTGATTACAAACATGCGGTCTACGCAGGTGATGTAATTAACATGCGGTCTACGCGAGTAAAAAAAGTGATTACAAACATGCGGTTTACGCAGCTAATGTAATTAACATACGGTCTACGCAAGTAAAGAAAGTGATTACAAACATGCGGTCTACGCAGGTGATGTAATTAACATGCGGTCTACGCAAGTAATAAAATTGATTACAAACATGCGGTCTACGCAGGTGATGTAATTAACATGCGGTCTATGCAAGTAATAAAATTGATTACAAACATTCGGTCTACGCAGGTGATGTAATTAACATGCGGTCTACGCAAGTAATAAAATTGATTACAAACATGCGGTCTACGCAGGTAATGAAATCGATTAATCATGCTTGAACATAGGCGAGTGAGGACATATCATCCACAATGCAGGGATGTAACACAGCGTAATTGAAGCGATTTATGGGAACCCTCAAGACATGAAAAGGATACGGGAAGGAATGTTCTTCGTACGTATCGAGTATCATTCGTAGAAGTTGTGGCCTGAGGTCAACTCGAAGGTCCACGTTTCAAAAGTGCGCTTCCCCACATGGTCTCAAATAACGAAGGTGCGAAACCATGTCGTTGACCCGAATCAAAGGCATGGAGGGCGCGCTGTCCACAAGGGGAGTTTTGCTGGTATCTATTCCGACACTTGGCCACCCTGTCATTCTATGTTTTATTTTCCTTTTTACTAGTAATTTAAGCACATTGCACTGCCTCGGGCAGGTTTTATTCTTTTTCAAAGTTACACATTTTGCAAAGCACGTGACGGGAATGAAACAACCATTATATTCGAAAGATGTTGTATTTGCAAACTTCCTATGCATCGCATCGCAAGGTATCACACCACAATGTGAACGAAATTGAACTCATTTTGAACATCGAGTATTCGCATCGTAATAATCAGGCAGTGAACCGACTTATAACTCGATAAGCAAATATACAAAGGCATGATAGGACCAAACAAGCGTGAGTACAACTTGATAAACAAATCAAAAACTCGAAGAGAGTGAAATACAACTCGATAAGCAAATGTTCGATAACTTGCTAAGCAGACAGACGTGACTTCGCAAGAATCGATCATCGGGGGAGGGATCGGAGGTGATGGAGTTTCCCAATCCCTAGCATAAACAGCTCAGGGAACCAGGAGGAAGCCCATCGGCTAGGGTCAGAGGCCACAGGCCGCAAGGAATGGCCATCGGCCAAAAATTTGTTCGGTCGGCAAAATGTCATGGCCGGTCGGCAGAGTTTTTGGCCGGCCGGCTATGAATGAGGGAATCACCAGAATGTTGACACCTGTCCTCCACCCAACCTTATCTCCTACAAAAGACCCCAACTTCGTAGTTTTTCTCAATTCCACACTGATTTGCTCTGATGCAAGAGTTTCTTGCTCAAAATCTCACAGCTTGGATTGCTAGCTTGGATGGCTCGGAAAAGTTGAACTTCCGGGGTTTCAGCATAAATGCACTATTCACTCTGGGTCGTACCCCGTTGCACCTCCCGTTTCTTCAAGCCGCAGCATGGTTTTGGAATCCGGTGACGCACGTCTTTAGCGTCGCCGGGCAAGAGATATGTCCTACCTTTGAAGATTTTCGAGACTTAATGGAGTCCGAGCGCGACGAGGAGCTCCTGCCCCAACTTAATTTTGGCCATGCCCAATCCTTGGGGCGAATGTGTGGACTCAGTATGCGTGACGCTCGGTCTCTGATTTGTGACGGGATGCTGGACATTCCGAGTTTGGCCAATCGATTTTCTGATGCTGGTGATCGCAATAACCATCACTGGCAAGGCTTCCGGCGACATGCCCTCTGTTTGTGCATGCTATCTCATTTTTTATTTGTCTCAGGCTCTGGAGGGTCTAGTGTCCGGCTGATTGAGGTTGCCCAAGGCTTGAAGGAGGGCAAGAGCTGCATTGCCATGACTCTGGCTGAGACGTTGATGGGCTTAGACGCCTTTTATCGTCATGAGACGACCAGATTAGCAGGGAGTCCACTACTACTACAGGTAACGTTTCCCACCCAATCTCACATTATGCATTGCTCACATCACTCGTGTCATGACCCGAACCCGCCCCCATGGGTTACGGACGTAACCGGCCAGTAATCCTAAGATTACCTACGGCCTCAAACCAAAACAGACTTAACACATCAGAGTAAAGGGGCCAAAAGGGAAGAAAAATTTAAAACTTTGTCCATAGAGCTGTGCTTACATGGCACATCAAAACAAACCATACATAAGTACGTTAATAACTCACAACAGAAACATAGCGACATAGGTTCTGTACAGACAGGATCATCCAAAACTGAGTCAACCCATAAAAACTATAAGCAGACGTATACAAAGCTTCGCCAACCTGACAAAATGTAAATACATAACAAAAAGGGCGAAGACGGGTCTTGTGCGTGAGACACAAGGGCTGACTCTCTCGAAACCTTGGTTGTTCCATACAGACTTCACTGAGGCTGGGTCTGGACTTCTCTTGGCTCACCTACAAACACATGAATGAGCGTGAGCGATAGCCCAGTGAATAATATCGGACATGACAGTTACATAACAATATGTAGAACAACATGCTCCAAACGGCCTTGGGCCCAATTCATACTTCTATTCAACAAATATATATAACTATACAAATTCAAATCAAGTAACTGTAGTTCTAAACATTCTGGCCTTCGGCCATTCACTTATGTCGAAACGGCCTTCGGCCCATTCATTTCTGTCAAAATGGCCTTCGGCCCATTCATTCATGTCAAGACAGCCTTTGGCCTACTCGTTCATGTCAAACGACCTTCGGCCTACTCATTCATGTCAAAACGGCCTTTAGCCTACTCGTTCATGTCAAACGACCTTCGGCTCCTTTGGCCTACTCGTTCATGTCAAACGACCTTCGGCTCCTTTGGCCTACTCATTCATGTCAAACGACCTTCGGCTCCTTTGGCCTACTCATTCATTTCAAAACGGCCTTCGGCCCACTCGTTCATTTCAAAACGACCTTTGGTCCATTCAAGTTTATCAAAACGACCTTTGGTCCATTCATGTTCATCAAAACGACCTTGGGTCCATTTATGCTTATCGAAACGACCTTGGGTCCATTCATGCATTCATATCAGACTTGCGTCCACAATCCCACAATCCCAATCAGCAATTCATAAAGCTTAAAAGGGAGTAAACAATTGGACATTCACAAGCATTCAGATATTGATGTTACTCACAGTGATCAGCTTGTGGATTTGCCCTGGAACTTGACCCTACACATTTCATGAGCACAAAATGGTCACTAACAGTTCAATCCGTTCTTTAATTCACATATTCCTCTTTAGGCTTTATTATTATCTCATTAACTCATTTACAATGCTTAACATATGCCTAAGAGTGCTTGCAAGTGAAAGAGAACGGAAAACAGAACACAAAATGCAAAAACAGGATTTCAGAAAATAGGGTCCCCGCTCGAGCGTGGACTTCCCCGCTCGAGCGGACCCTTAGGTCTGCAAAAGTACTGGTTGCCTTCAATTCCAGCTCGAGCGTGAACTCGGCCGTTCGAGCGGACTGCCTGTCTACATAGCTCCCCGCTCGAGCGTCAACTTCCTCGCTCGAGCGGGAACCATGTCTGCAGAAAATGCTGGAAGCTCGATTTCTCCGCTCGAGCGTCACTTCACCCGCTCGAGCGTACATCGAAAATCTGGGTTTTCCAGATTGAGTTCTTGAGCTTCATCTCGACATTCAAAGGCTCTAAATGCATGATTTCGGTCCAAACTTCACATAATCATGTATTAACATGGTACAAACACCAAATTACAACATATTGAAACTCAATTCCCATGAATCAATCACATGCAAAGCCAAATTATACCAAACTTACTTCCAATACATTAAATTCATGAATTTAAGCTTCATATCTTCATCAATCATGCATGCATGTCAATTCTTGACTCCATTTCTATTCCAATCAATGCAAATGGTGTTCATTCTCATGGAACACAACAAAAACATGCTTGATTATGCAAAACCATGGTGATCCTATACATGCATGTGCATTTTAACTTCAAATTCATCAATTAGAGTACAACTCTTGTTCTTGATCACCGATTAACCTTTAATTCGCAAAATCACAAGTTCAAACTCATGAATTCATAAACAATCACTTACCTAGAAGCTCAATCTATGGTCGATTCTTGAGTTGGACTTCCAATTCACAACCTTGAGCCAAAAATTACACAACTTTCTCCCTCTCTCTCTCTAACAGCCGACCTCCCCCCCCTTTCTTAGAGTTTGATCAGCCAAAAATGAAGGTATATGAGAGAATGAGAAGTGTAGTGCTCAAATACAAGAAGCCCCACTAGCCACAATTAAAATATTAAACAATTTGAGCACAATGCCATTAAATAATTCAATTTAATCTGACCCGAATCAATTTTCAATTAAATTTCACCGTAGGCTCCAAAAATTATGCCAACCACAATGGCGTAATCAATTTCGAGTTCTGTGGCCGATAAGGCCTTCAATTTAATTCCAAAGCAGATTATTCAAACAGATATTCCTACAGTGAACAGGTAGAATTCCAAAGTCGCACATATTCACATAATGGCATACAAAAATCATATCAAAACATATAATCACATACGTATTAGGGACCAATTAGCATATTACGGGACAGGGGCATCATTATCTTCCCCCCTTTAGGAAGTTTGGTCCTCCAAACTTATTTTACCTTCAGTCGAAACAATTCGGAACTGTAGACACCCCATTTTTGACCATCCTCAAGACTTGGACGTCACCGTTTGAACACTCGGTGATTATCCATGTTTGTGTTCGTTTGGAGTTTCCGGAGGCCTCGGCTTGCGCGCCTTACCTCAGGATCCCCGAACTCGACCGTTTAGTGTCTGGTTTTGCACCAAACACTTGCATCTTGCCTTTGAGAGGCAGGGTGGGGCTTGTAGACCATCCCCACCCATCACCGGCAGTGGCTAGATGCCACCGGCTGGTTTTTGCTGCCACCGGCAATATTGTTTGCCGGCCGGCACTCTTTGTTGCCGGCCGGCACTCTTTGTTGCCGGTCGGCACTCTTTTTGGCCAAGATGGCATTTTTGGCCGGCCGATTGCTGTTCATCTGCTTTTGCAGATATTTTTAGACAGCTGTATTCCTTTTGCTCCCCTCCATACACGTGTATGGAGGGATCTCCCTCTTGCAAAACTTGTCTTGTAAGCTTTACAAGAGGCATATAGAGAGGAACTCTCTCTAAGGCAAAGAGAGAGATTTTTAGACATTTTTGAGAGAGAAAAATATAGAGGAGAGCTCTGGTTTTTCTAGGGTTAGGGTTAGATATACACTCTCTATCTCTTTTTCCCTCTTATTTGCACACTAGGTGTTTTGTGTCTCACTATTGCACACAAACACCTAGTGTTTCACCTTCCTCTTGGAGCTGAGGTTCTAAAGAGTGTGTTTTGAGATTTTGGTGTTAGATTCAAGCTCAAGAAGGCCATTGGAGCACCATTGTTGAAGAGGACTACAAGGGTAAGAAACTAGTCCCTTTTTTCCCCATTTTTGCATCAATTTTATACCTATCTTAGAGCTATTTTTGTGATTATTGTATAACATAAAAAAGTTCTGTTTTTAGACCCTCTTTGTTGTTTATTAAGAGTGTTTTGTTGTTTGAGGGTTGTTGACCACCCTTAGGCCTTGAAAGGCCTCTTTTTGGACCATTTTGTATTAGCTCCGGGATTTTGGTGTTGAGGTCTCTTCACCACTGAAATCTTGAGGGATTTCAGTGGTGAAGATGATGCTTTGAAGTCCCAAGAAGGAGAGGGCCATCCCCTCTCCTTGTTGTCCTTGAAAAGGGCATATTTTGGCCTCTTAAGGAAGCCTATGCTTGAGTGTGTGTTGAGCATGTTTGGTTTGTTTTTCATGCTTATATATCCATAATATAACATGATTTCAAGTTGGTTTTGGAACTTCATGCATGCTTAGCATAGTTGCCATGTAATGCCTTATTTGTGCCTTAACATGTTCTAGGTTGTTAGCCTTTGTTGGAGGATGTTTTAGGCTTAGTCTTGTGAAGATTATGTGTTTATTTTGCCATGTTTTAGATCTGTCCATAAGTATTTGGGTTGATTTTAGCATGCATTATATGGTTCCTTTGTAGTTGGGCTCGTTGGCCTTGAGTATGTGCATGCGTAGCATGCCATCTTTGCATTGTTTTGGTGATTTGGGATCATCCTATATGCCATTTCAGTCCCATTTCCATGCTTGTTTGATTGCCTCGCATGCCTCTTTAATGCTTTGAAAGCATGTGTTGCAATGCTCCATGTTTTGGCCATGGTGTATGCCTTTGTATTTGGGCCACTTAGATGCCATCTAAGTAGTCCTTTAGCTTTGTTTTAACATGCTAAACCCCTGTTTTTGGTTGCTTAATGCATGCCTTGTTTGGTCTTGTTAAGTATGCTCAATGCCACTTTGGTTTACTTTGAACACTTAGGCCATTTGTCGCATGCTTGACTTGATTTATAACTTGATTTGGCATCATTTTATAGCATGATTTTAGGGCTCATGTTGCATGCTAATTGTCCATGTTTTCTCCTTTCAAGTGTGCTTGAATGTTGTTTGATTTGTGCTTAAGTGTTGGCCCTCATGTGCATGTGTGTGTGCATGCCATCTAGCCTTCATTTCATAGCACTTTGGCCACTGTTTTAGGCCTTATTAGAGTTGCCTAATTCATGTTTAAGTCCATCTTTGCCATCCATTTGCATTGCCATATGTATGCTTGCATGATTGCATAAGTGCTTTGCTATGCCATGTTGCATCCTTAGCTTGTATGCCTAGGTTGCATTGCATCTTGCATGCATGCCTCGTTCCTTGAATTGGTGATAGGAATAGGGCCTTGTTTGTTTGATTAGTTTGCATCGCATTTGAAATCAAAGTTGCATACTTGGTTCATTGGGCCATCATGCATGGAAATGCGTGATTAGTGGTCCGAGAACCGAGGCACATGTCCCTTTGAGTCATCACAATGATAAGAGACATGGTTAGTGCATACATGCCTTGAAATATGCTGCCATGCCTTGTTTTGCACTCTGTTGCTGTGAGTTGCAGGTTCTGCAGGAATACTCTGCCGACCGGCAGTGTAATGTGCCGACCGGCACAATTTTCTCTGCCGATAGATTCAATTTTGTGCCGATGGCCATACCACACTGCCAGTGGCAATTTCATCCAGCCGGTGGTGATCCCCTCTGTCCAAGGGTGCAGTCCTGAGGCTTTGACAGCCTCCAGAGGAGGAAAGGAAGGAAAACAGAGGCAGCTTGCGCATGGTGGCGCGTTTCCCGAGGCATTTTCCTGCTTTAATTAATTTACTTAATTTGTTAATTAAATTAGTTAATTTGTAATATTAATTAGCTTGTGTAGTTAATTAATTTGTAATATTTATTCGGTCCCTCCGAGCGAGGGCAAGTCTGTAATAAGTGTGCGTGGGTGGTGTGTATGTCTTCCAACCTCACTTCTTTCTTCCCTTTTATTTACCTGCTTACGATGGTAGATTAGGGCATGTTTAAATTCAGCATACCTTATGCTATGCATGCGTGCATTCATGCATTTTGTATTACATGCATTAGGCTCGGTACATCATGCTAACCGCATATGTTTTTCAAATCAAAAATTGAATATGTGATAATTGTGCATTTTCACATGACATGTCTAGGATTAGCCGAGCCTATCTTAGCGACATTTTGTATGCGACGCATTAGGCACTTAACATGGACTTGGATCATGCATGTTTGCTAACAAGTTCTTTGTTTTGGCACGGAGTACTATGTAAGTATTTCCGCTTTAGCATATCACATGAGTGTGAATATTGCCATGACAGCATGCTTAACATGTGGCTAGATGCTTATGTGTTAAACTGTTTTGAATGCCTGTGGGTGAAGGTTGGATTCTTTAAGTTGGAAAGACTCGTTGAAATCTGCATTTTTAGCCTACTTGCGAGTAGCAAATTCTAAAGCATTTTCAAACCGAACGGATATGCAATGTTTATTTCCAAATTAGGCAATCTAGTCTATACTTGTTTGCTGTGCGCATAACATAGTAATTCTAGGCTAATAATTGGTTTTAGAACACATAAAGTTTTCAAAAACGGATATCACGGTTAGTAGAGGCCGGTCTTCGGACCGGGCGAAAGGGGGTGCTCATAGCTGACCTTCCCTGATCGTACCCAAGCTCCCGAGCCGAGACAACTCTGGTGATGACGGACATGTGGCCTTCGGCACCGAGTCAGGGTTTCCTAAATTCCCCCATTTTAAAAATATTTAGGTGGCGACTCTGTATCTGGCAAAGCAGTCCATGTTTGGCACTTCTTTTTCAAAAATCTGTTTCTCAAAACGATTTGCCAGATTTGGACTCTTTGGTTCAGATTAAGAACCGCGACAACAAAAATCGCGAGTCCGAACTGTAGTAGCGAGGTCCCCCTCCGCGGGCGCCGTCTACAGTTTCTGGCGACTCTGCTGGGGATTTTAGAGAGTTTGACTCGAACTCGTGATATCCTGTTTTGACTTCATTTATGTGTTTCTTTGCATTGCATGTGCATTGGTGCGCCTAGGAACACAGTGTTTGCCATCTGCCATTCCTGAACGGTTTGCCGGAGGCTTGTCTTGTCAAGGCATGTCCATAAGGCTGACCGGCTATGGGCTCTGACAGTATGGGAACACAAACCCCGGTTTACCGGGGCACCCTTTTTGACCATTCGACCTAGTGCATATTCGGAATCCATAGTGACCATTCCAAGTTAGGACAGGTTGCTTACCCGATGCTAAGTTGTTTGAAAATCGCTGTGTGCGTAGTGAAACCCTAGCTCCTGACAAAATAGGACAGGGAAACCTTACCCCAACATAGGGGTGTTTTGTTCTCTTTACTTGCTATGTGCTTTTAGAGTGTTGCTCTACAGGGGAACGCACATGTCAGTTTGCAAGTTTGAGTATCAAACCTGGGGACGCCAGTATCAGTATCAGTTGTGAGAATCAGTTATCCGCGGGTATCGGTTCAGTTTTCGGGAGCAGTGACTTCTGGGAACAGTGATCGGCAGTAGGGTACAGTTGTTTGGCTACACCCGTGCTTGGTCAGTTTGGGCTGAAATGCTGTCTGTTTTTCTTTCAAGGTTCAGAGAGTTGCAAAGTTGAAACAGAATAGCCAGTGTCCCCCCCTTGCTGAGGCAGGATTTATGGCGGCACAAAGTTCAGAAGAAATTGTGGTTATGGCAGCTGTACCGGAGCAGGGAACCACTCCGCAGAATGAGGCCAGCATCAGTATGTCATATCCGCCCAGGTCGCCCGTTGTGCACCCGGTCTGGGCTCCCCAATTATACCAGGCTCGTGAGCCCACCTCCTTCGAATTAATGGGGATGATAGGCGATCTCCAAAGGTCTGTGGCAGACCTCGCCTATGGAATGTCGGCTTCACCGCCAGCGGCGCCATATGCCGGGAATTTTGTACCACAGGAGCCCCCGCTACTGGGGCGGATTGTGATAGAGCTCAGCCAGCCAGAGGTGGCTTCCGGCTATAGCCACGACATGCCAGCACCAACCCAGACCCTTGATCAGGCTGAGGCCAGAGGAAAAGACAAGGCAAAGATAGATGCCGACCCCATTGAACAACTGCTGTGGGCAGTCGAGGCTCTGAAGGCCAGAGGGATGAACAAGCAACAAACGTCTGCAATAGTGACCAAAGCTGTGGATGATGCTTTCCCCACTCCGATCAAAGGCAGTTCAAGCTAGACAGAAAACCGGGATGGGCCCCGTCATGCCCAGACAATTCCAGTAGTTCCCAACCCTGCACCGGGGAAGGTTCAAAAAGCCAAGGCAGCGCCAGCTGATCCTTTCGCCAGCGCATCTGGCAAGAATCCTCAAACTGCAAAGTACCTGCCCCGAGGGCGCAGGGTCTTTCACGATCTCCACATGCCTTTGTCTAGGGCATTGCTAATATTGGCGAAGAATGGGCATCTTAAGCCTTTGGAGCCCCGGCCACTCCCGAAGAATCTCCCCGCCACTCATGATGCTACCTTGTACTGCGCGTACCACCAACAGTCCGGTCACAGCACCGATGGATGTTCCCGCCTTCGTCATGAAGTGCAGGATTTGATTGATAACAAGGTTATCCTACCACCCACCTCGGGCAAGCCCGTCACCACTTAGTTGTTGGATTCCGAGGGCTCAGATACTGCGAGTATGTGAAGTGAAACGCCTGCGGGCAACATTTGGTGTGTTTTTGAAGCGTCTGGCACGCATTTTTGAGCATCGGTGAAACCGAGTTTTGTAAATCCTGACTTGGATATCGAGTCAGTCTTTTGTTTTGAGTCTGTCTCTTTGTCTTGAGTCAATCTTTTGCTTAAGGGTCTGTCTGGTTGTATCGAGTCAGTCCCCGTTGTATATAATACCTGGTGATTCTGGGGTTGTTGTCCCGAACACCGTTTTGTTTTGTAATTATCTGTTTTTGTTTTGAGTCTGTTTCTGCCGAGGGGCTAGTTGCACCAACAGAACCGATTGAAACAACTGTTGCTATCTCAACTTCATGCTTACTTTCAGCATAAGTGCCGGAGAATTTGAATGGGCTGACAGTACATCTCGCCTGCTCTCCTGTGTGCCAAACTCATTGCATTAACCTAAGTTTTTCAAAAAAAAAACAAACTTTTGAACACTGCGGTGATAAAAACGAAGAGGAAGGAATTCCTCGGGTTTTGTAAAATTTTGATCATTTTGAGAGAAAGAGAGGCGTGCTAAGCCTTTTTATGAATGAAATCATGCTTGTCGGCGTGAGTACTGAGAAGGACCCTGGCCTGATCCAGATTGGTTCCACACTATCTTCGGCGCGAGCGATTCGTCGCTTTCTTAAAAACTTTCAAAAGCAAATGTTTTACGCGGCCCTGCGAAGACCTGTGTGGAATCGCTCTTGAGATTGCGCAGCCTAGGATCGCTCTCAGCCTCAAGATTCAACCTATTTGTTTTCCGAGTTTGAACCCGTTCAGAATGTTCAGAAAGTTCAACGGACAAACGCCGTGAAAGGTCTGTATGGCCAGTTTCGAAGCAGCCCTCGAGTAAGAGGCACCAAAGCCAAGTCAGAAGGAGTGGATCTCGCCGAAAGAAGCTCGTTGAGCAACCGTGAAGGGTTCTTCTGCAAATCAGTGCAACAGCCGTTCTCCTGGACACAGAGAGGCTTCAATTTCAAGAAAAAAACCATTTGGCATGGACTTGCTACACTTTTACCCTTTGAGAGGCTCGCTGGGCCGAAAACCCGGAAGGGCGGCCCAGGCAAAAGTTAGAGCAAGAGAAAAATACAAAAAGACAAAAAATAAGAAAAGAAAAAGAAAAATGCAAAAAAAAAAGAAGAGGAAATAGAAAATGAAAAGAAGCTCGCAAGGTCGAAAACCCGCATTGGGCGCCTTGGCAAAAGTGAGAGCCAAACAAAGTGAAGGTTAAAATACCCGAGTGGACCTTAACCGGAACTACGTAAGGCTTGATTCCCATGTTTGGGATACGTAGGCAACTTCATCATGAAGTCCAGCCCTCAACACTTTCATAGCGTCTCAGTCCATGCAATGGTTTCGACTTCATCCCAAAGTCTAGTCGCCAACGCTTCCAAGGCGACTGTGTCCATATATTTGTTGTGACCGTCTTCGTTATCGCTGTGTCCAAGAGCTCGACCACCGCTAATGAAGACTGTTTGTAGACTGCTACGGCACTACACAAACAAGGGGCAACTTTCCGTTGCCACGAGCCGCCGTGAGCCGCCATTCAAACTAGGGGCAACTTTCCGTTGCCTCCCACCCCCCTTCAAACCAGGGGCAATTTTCCATTGCCTCCGATCCGAGGTTGCGCATCTCGAAGGGTAAGTTCCATGCTCGTCGAGCATTGACTATTTGAAAAATAGTTTTTGAAAATTTTTACTAAGGTTGACTATTTTCTCGAAAACTATTCCATTTTCCAAAACCGGACCATTGTCTTGGACCCGAAAAAGGAAAATTTTCAGTGCTTGCAGCCTGACTTGCATTCTTTTCAAATCAAAAATCGAACAAGTACGTTAATCCGACTCTCGTTTTGATCAAAACTGTTTTAGTGGAAAGCAAAAACGAAAGAATGGTTAAAATGATGAACTAGGGGCACAGTTGAGCCAGGCGTTCTGTCTTTCCCCCGTCATCGACGTACTTGCCAGAAGGGCGCTCTGCCCGCCAGAAGAAATAGCCGTGAGCTAACGGTATTGAGCATGAACCCACACCTTGCCATTTATCCATCAATCACCCCGAGGAGGGATGAAAAATGAGAGATTGAAGAATAGAGAGGTGTAAGTTGAGAGAAAAGTGAGGAAAAGGGTTTTGAGAGAAAATCCGAGCTTGAGAGTCGAGTGATGTGAGGATCACAAATTAGAAAAGGTGGGAAACAATACCCAGATTGAACTGGCTCCTCGTGGTCCGAGGTCTCCCATCTTCGTTTACGCGTCTGTGTGTCGTGTCTCTTTCATTTGACGGTCTCGTCTTTTGTTTTGAGTCTCTCCCGAGCGTGTCTCGTTGTGTTTAGGTCGTGTACCTCTTTATTTGAGTCCTCCCTGCTGTGTTCAGTTGTAGGCTCGACATCCCGGTTTGAAAAACCCTCATTCGATTTCAAAAATCGTTTATGCTCAGAATGCTGTGCCATTCTCTACATTTGAACGCATTTCGACTCCAACCGGTTCCATCTTTGAGGTCCGTCCTGTTAGACTGGGCTGTTTGCTTGAGAATTGCCCTGTGCAGAATGAATCGAATGCTGTGTTATGGGCTGTGTGCAGATTAATCCCCAGTAAAGCAAGGGCTGTGTGTCCAGAATCAGGCAGTGGGTTGCTTGGGTTATTTTGCTGTTGGCTGTTTAGTTATCTGATTATTACAGTGCAAGCGTTTAATTTTCAGACAACCAATCAATTCCATTTACATTGAGGTGTAACATGATGAGATGCGATGCAATGCATGAAATGTGTCAATGTAAACACTTTTTTTAGATAAAAAGTCCGTTTCATTTCATTATCTTTTCAAATGTACAAGTTTTGAAGAAAACAAAATCTGCCTGCGGCAGTACAAGGTAATCTATCTACCAACCAAAAGTACAAGAAAGAAAGAAAAGATAGCAAAAATCTGCATCTGTATCGAGCACTCCAAGGGCTGTCAATCCGTCCTAGTCCTCTTCCTGGACGAGGGTCCAGGAGCATCATCAGCGTCGTCATCAGAGCCCGAGCTAGAACCGTCTCCGGTCTCCTCCTCCGATGACCCTGCCTCCACCTCTGAATCCTCGTCGTCGTCATCGTCCGGGACTGGAGCTCGCGAGCTGCTCCCGACGTGGGTACGCCCTCCCCTGGTACGGGGAAATATCATGCCCTCCTCATCTCTCCCCCGAGCAGGGACAGAAGGTCTAGCTGGAGCACCTCCTGCCATAGGAATCTGGAAAGGAGGCTGAAAAAGTACGCAAAAGTGAAATGCATCAGTATACTGTAGACAGTTTATCAGTGCAGAATGCAGTGTGTGAGTACAGTGTATGAATGCCGTGAGCAGTTTAGCAATGCAGAATGCAGTGTGTGAGTACAGTGTATGAATGCTGTGAGCAGTTTATCAGTGCAGAATGTAGTGTATGAGTGCAGTATGAGAATGCCGTGAGCAGTTTATCAGTATAGAGTACAGTGCAGAATGCAGTGTATGCAGTATGTCAGATGCTGTGAGATCAGTGTATCACGTGTTGTGCCGTGCATCAGATTATGTAAAGCAGTGTATGAATGGTTTCAGGCCAGTGTGAGAAGGACATACCGGTATGCTGTAGACGGCTAGGAGGTCAAATGTCCGCTGAAGCATCCCCATCATCGAGGCATTCATCGCCAACGACTGACGGGTGTACTCAGAATAAGCCTGCAAAAGTATCAGATGCATCAATATTCTGTGGAATATCAAGTAAACTGAGATTAATAACTGTACGAAGTGCAGTGATGCATACCAGAGGTAGGTCGGGGATGTCGATGAACTCGTGACCAGCCGGTGGAGGGGCGAAGGGGATCTGATAGGTCGACCCACCCTGCCCCTGGAAAGTCAGTACAGCAGGCAGGGCAGGCCAGCCAACTCCTCGTCCTCCCCGCACTCCGCCCCTACCACGGACCCGGGCCCTCCTCGAAGATCCAGCCCCTGCTCCCGCTCGGCCCCAGCCGCCGATGCTACAGGCCTGGCCCCCTCTGCTCGACGACCGCTCAGGGGGCGCATCAGGTACGTCCGCACGTACTCCTGATAGTTGCCGGTGCCTCGGAAGCCGGCCTCCTCCCAGCCGATGGAGTAATCATCCAGCTGCTCAGTGGTCAGCCCCTCGGTCTCCCTCATCTCTGCAGGAGGGTGAGCCGGAACTATCTGCTCAGGTAACCCGCGGGTCTGGCGTAGAAAACGCTCCCCCAGGTACCAAGCCCGACAGACCGGGCCATCTAGCAAGATCCGGAAACGCGAGGTCTCGTCAGCACCAGGGAACCGACCCCGCATCGCCGACGGCAAAGAAGCCCATGGCCGCCATGTGATCTGAAAGTAACGGACAGTTTGTTATCTACTGTTATTGAAATATGCAGTCGGAAAGCGAAGCTAAATGAACTGAAAGTAAAGCATACCTCCGCCGGGGTGATGGTGTCAAAATATCGGCGGAAGAAGCCGAATGTCTCTCGTGGTCGCCGGGTGCATCTCCCGTCGAAGCGACTCGAGAACGGGACAGCCGGAGGAGGCTCCGCAACTGGCACAGGTGCAAGCCTAGGAAAGTAGGCGTAAACCCACAACTGCAAAACAGATGTCAGTATGACCATCAGAAAAAGCAAAATATACAGAATGAAGCAGAAATGGCAGAGCCGTGTGTTGTGCAGTGTATTGTGTGCAGTGTACAGTGTGAGCAGTGTACAGTCAGTGTAAAGCAGAATGTATGTGTGTGCCGTGTGTACAGTATACAGTAAGTGTAAAGCAGACCGCAGTGTGTGCAGTGTACTGAGTACAGAAAGTACGAGACAGGAATGAAAAACTGGAGAAGAAATGTACCTCCCAAGCCCGCCAGTAACCTCCAAGCAGCTGGCCGCTGCCACGAGAAGCCGAGCTCATATAGCCGTAAAGGGTGGCCAGAGCAGCGCCGCCCCAATCATAGTGCAGAATATCCCGGACGTCCACCAGTGCACTGAGAAGGCAGAGAGGCACGGTGTTCGCCCGGTCGGCGAAGATAGTAGTCTCGAACAGGAACATGAGGAAGCCACGAGCATACCTCTCCTCGTCCTCTGGGGTCATCTGCACCTCCTCCAAAACGGGCTGGACCCTAAACTGTGCCTCGAACCAGGAGTACCGCACGAAGCCTGGACGAGCTAGCGGTGGGGCCTCCCCCAGTAAATGGACCTGAGCGGCGGTCCACTCATCCATGTCGGTGTCGAAAGGGATCGGATCACCCCCTACCCCGATGCCTGTGAGCATCGAGAAGTCATAAGGGGTCATCGTCATGTCCCCTGCAGCAGAAAAATGGAAAGAATCGGTGGTGTCCCACCACCACTCCGCCAAAGCGGCGAGAAGAGGTCTGCATGTGGACAACCTAGAGAGCCCTCGGCAGAAGGTGCCGAAGCCCGCTCGGTCCACGATGCGCTGGACCGCATCAGGGAGCTCATCATACCACTCCCGCGCACCAGTATTCCCATACCCGCGAATGGTATGGGAACCCTCCTGCAAACAGAAAACAACAATTGCAAGACAACATTCAAAATGTAGTTTTGAAAAAACAGATATGGCATGTATGCAAGTTTGTCAGATTCAGGCAAATACCGGGTACCGGTGTGCTTACAGGAAAATACGTGTGCTGTGTCAGCGTGTTTGAGTGTTTCAGAACAGATGTAGCATATGTGCAAGTTTGACAGATTCAGACAAATACTGAATGTCAGTGTATGCAGTGAAATACAGTGTGTGCCGTGTGTTTGGGTGATTCAGGGCTAGTGCAGTGTGTGTGCATGTGTCAGTCTCAAGCAGATATCAGTTGTATATATGTTTACAGTCAACTACGGTCTACGGCATATCAGATTTCAGCAGTTAGAGAATACAACTAACTATGGCAGTTTTGTATCCTACATTGCATAAAGTAAAGCAGAAAATGAAGAGTTACCTCGGAAGTGCCGAATGAAAGGTGGGAGGTAGGTTCGCGTAGTAGTAGCTCAGGCGCCGCGTACCTCTCAAAGCTCCGGAACTGACGCAGGCCGTCTGGGGGCAGAACGTGGATCGCCGGCCGGTAGGTCGCCGGGTCGAACGGGCGCTCGCTCAGTGGTAGGAGCTCGACCCCGGGATCCATCTCGTGGTCTGGGGGAGTCCCGCCACGTGGAATGTCATCCGCCATGTAGAGAATGGTGTGAAAATGGCCAGAAAAGGAAAACCGAGCCGGAATACGAATAGTCAACTGTAAAGTCAACTCCCGAGAGGGTCGGAAATGGCCGGGAAGGCCGGAATGTGAAGAGGCACGGAAATGAAGAGGAAAGTGAGGGGAACGAACCCCGAAAAGGCGAGAACGCCAAACGAGGCACCGAAACGAGAATGTGATCGGTGGAAGACGTCCGAAACGCGAAGAGAAACGCGAATCCGACGACGAAACGAGCATAGAACGCGAAGAAACGGGCGAAAAATGAGAGAGAAGCACTCTAGAGAGAGAGAGCAAGAGTTTTCGGCGTGGAGAGAATGAGAAAATAGGGCTTGAAGCCCTATTTTATAACACCCAAGGTGAAAAGACAAAACTGCCCCGCACCAGCAACTGTTTGCCGGTCGGCAATGTTTTGTGCCGGCCGGCACTTTTTTGTGCTGATGGAATTGTTTTTGTGCCGATGGCCAGCCGGTGGCCTCCCCTTTCGGCCGGTGGGGTTCCCACAGCCTTGTTTAGGCCATATGAGAAGTTTGTGGTCTTCATAGCTCAAGAAAGTGCAAGAAAGTGCATCTCCGACATTCAACCGGCCTCCGTTTTGACCGCGGGTCGTGTCTCCAGTGCGTGGCACTCGAATTCATGCAAGGTGTATCCTTTTTGTATCCTTTTGAATTCAAAAGTTACCCCATGTGTGTGTTGCACGAGTTCATCACACTACTTCGGTGCATTACATCGCGCTGTCGCGCGCCACACATTTGCATTGTTATGCACGTGTTACATGCGTTGCAACACGCACCCCTTTGCATTGTCGTGCACATTTCTCATGAATCATCATTGCATTTCCATTCCGTACATTGTCATGCATTCCGGAATACGTGCGTTGTTACGCATTTAAGCCCGTTTACATTCCGTATGGCGTGCGTGTCACACTGGTCGTCGCACTGTTTTGTGCATTTCAAACCTCGCGCTGTTCTGCGCATCGCACTGTTTTGTGCCTTTCAAAATTGTTCGCGCTGTTCTGCGCATCGCACTGTTTTGTGCATTTCAAACCTCGCGCTGTTCTGCGCATCGCACTGTTTTGTGCCTTTCAAAATTGTTCGCGCTGTTCTGCGCATCGCACTGTTTTGTGCATTTCAAACCTCGCGCTGTTCTGCGCATTGCACTGTTTTGTGCATTTCAAAATTGTTCGCGCTGTTCTGCGCATCGCACTGTTTTGTACATTTCAAACCGTCGCACTGTTTTGTGCATTTCAAACCGTCGCACTGTTTTGTGTATTTCAAACCGTCGCACTGTTTTGTGCATTTCAAATAATCGCACTGTTTTGTGCATTTCAAACTATCGCACTGTTTTGTGCATTTCAAACTGTCGCACTGTTTTGTGCATTTCAAATCGTCGCACTGTTTTGTGCATTTCAAATCGTCGCACTGTTTTGTGCATTGCATTCCGTCGCACTGTTTTGCGCATCTCATTGCATTTTGCATTGTCATGCATATCAATTCTTTATTTGCGTAGACCGCATCTCAATTCATTATTTGCGTAGACCGCATCTCAATTCTTTATTTGCGTAGACCGCATCTCAATTCGTTACTTGCGTAGACCGCATGTTAATTCTTTATTTGCGTAGACCGCATCTCAATTCTTTACTTGCGTAGACCGCATGTCATTCCATTACCTGCATAGACCGCATGTTTTGATTGCGTAGATCGCATGTTAAATTTCATTACTTGCGTAGACCGCATGTTTTGATTGCGTAGACCGCATGCTTAATTTCAATACCTGCGTAGACCGCATGGTTTGATTGCGTAGACCGCATGCTAATTCCATTACCTGCGTAGACCGCATGTTTTGATTGCGTAGACCGCATGTTTTGATTGCGTAGACCGCATGTTTAATTCCGTTACTTGCGTAGACCGCATGTCTTGATTGCGTAGACCGCATGTTAAATTTCATTACTTGCGTAGACCGCATGTTTTGCTTGCGTAGACCGCATGATTTATCGATTTCGTTACCTGCGTAGACCGCATGTCTTGATTGCGTAGACCGCATATTTTGATTGCGTAGACCGCATGCTCAATTCCATTATCTGCGTAGACCGTATATTTTGATTGCGTAGACCGCATGTTTTTATTGCGTAGACCGCATTATCAATTTCACTACCTGCGTAGACCGCATATTTTGATTGCGTAGACCGCATGTTAATTTCATTACTTGCGTAGACCGCATGTTTTGCTTGCGTAGACCGCATACTTGTTAATTCTAATACCTACGTAGACCGCATGCTTATTCAAATCTGATTACCTGCGTAGACCGCATGTTTTGCCTGCGTAGACCGCATGTTTAAATTTCATTACTTGCGTAGACCGCATGTTTTGATTGCGTAGACCGCATGTTTAAATTTCATTACTTGCGTAGACCGCATGTTTTGATTGCGTAGACCGCATGTTTAAATTTCATTACTTGCGTAGACCGCATGTCTTGATTGTGTAGATCGCATGTTTAAATTTCAATACCTGCGTAGACCGCATGTCTTGATTGCGTAGACCGCATTATCAATTTCATTACCTGCGTAGACCGCATGTTTTGATCGCGTAGACCGCATGTGTGTTAAACTTCATTACCTGCGTAGACCGCATGCTTATGATCAATCCCGTTGCCTGCGTAGACCGCAAGCTCCAATTACATGTTTGTATCTTCACAGCATTGTCATGCTCCCCACTTGCTTTGCGCTGTCACGCATTTCGAGTACACCACTATTCTTGCATTGTCATGCACGTTGCTAACAAAATTGTACCTGCTAAGTTTGTTTTCTTTGCAGGCACGATATTGTATGTACGGTTCATTTGCAGCTGGTGCAACCAGACGAGCCGCACAGGTATTGTATCTCCCGAGTGAGACGTATTGAGAATTCCATAATTCTCTTACATTCTTTCTGCATTGTAGTGTAGTTTGATGTATGCTAGCTTAAAACTGTCGCATATATGCTTCGTTACAGCTTTCTTTGTATGATCATAAGTTATGCTCGGCTTCGTGCATTGTCTTGCATTTTGCCCCTGCCTTCGGGCGCATATCTTGTTTGTCTTGTATGTTTGTCTGAGTCTTCGGCCTTGTCAAAAATGGGTCGTCTCTGGGCTTTGACATTCACTCCCATCATTGTTATGACTTTCGAGTTCTGTCAAAGAGGGGCAACTGTAGGCACCCCATTTTTGACCGTCCTCAAGACTTGGACGTCACCATTTGAACACTTGGTGATTATCCATGTTTGTGTTCGTTTGGAGTTCCCGGAGGCCTCGGCTTGCGCGCCTTACCTCAGGATCCTCGAACTCGACCGTTTAGTGTCTGGTTTTGCACCAAACACTTGCATCTTGCCTTTGAGAGGCAGGGTGGGGCTTGTAGACCATCCCCACCCATCACCGGCAGTGGCTAGATGCCACCGGCTGGTTTTTGCTGCCACCGGCAATATTGTTTGCCGGCCGGCACTCTTTGTTGCAGGTCGGCACTCTTTTGTGCCGGTCGGAACTCTTTTTGGCCAAGATGGCATTTTTGGCCGGCCGATTGCTGTTCATCTGCTTTTGCAGATATTTTTAGACAGCTGTATTGCTTTTGCTCCCCTCCATACACGTGTATGGAGGGATCTCCCTCTTGCAAAACTTGTCTTGTAAGCTTTACAAGAGGCATATAGAGAGGAACTCTCTCTAAGGCAAAGAGAGAGCTTTTTAGACATTTTTGAGAGAGAAAAATACAGAGGAGAGCTCTGGTTTTTCTAGGGTTAGGGTTAGATATACACTCTCTATCTCTCTTTCCCTCTTATTTGCACACTAGGTGTTTTGTGTCTCACTATTGCACACAAACACCTAGTGTTTCACCTTCCTCTTGGAGCTGAGGTTCTAAAGAGTGTGTTTTGAGATTTTGGTGTTAGATTCAAGCTCAAGAAGGCCATTGGAGCACCATTGTTGAAGAGGACTACAAGGGTAAGAAACTAGTCCCTTTTTTCCCCATTTTTGCATCAATTTTATACCTATCTTAGAGCTGTTTTTGTGATTATTGTATAACATAAAAAAGTTCTGTTTTTAGACCCTCTTTGTTGTTTATTAAGAGTGTTTTGTTGTTTGAGGGTTGTTGACCACCCTTAGGCCTTGAAAGGCCTCTTTTTGGACCATTTTGTATTAGCTCCGGGATTTTGGTGTTGAGGTCTCTTCACCACTGAAATCTTGAGGGATTTCAGTGGTGAAGATGATGCTTTGAAGTCCCAAGAAGGAGAGGGCCACCCCCTCTCCTTGTTGTCCTTGAAAAGGGCATATTTTGGCCTCTTAAGGAAGCCTATGCTTGAGTGTGTGTTGAGCATGTTTGGTTTGTTTTTCATGCTTATATATCCATAATATAACATGATTTCAAGTTGGTTTTGGAACTTCATACATGCTTAGCATAGTTGCCATGTAATGCCTTATTTGTGCCTTAACATGTTCTAGGTTGTTAGCCTTTGTTGGAGGATGTTTTAGGCTTAGTCTTGTGAAGATTATGTGTTTATTTTGCCATGTTTTAGATCTGTCCATAAGTATTTGGGTTGATTTTAGCATGCATTATATGGTTCCTTTGTAGTTGGGCTCGTTGGCCTTGAGTATGTGCATGCGTAGCATGCCATCTTTGCATTGTTTTGGTGATTTGGGATCATCCTATATGCCATTTCAGTCCCATTTCCATGCTTGTTTGATTGCCTCGCATGCCTCTTTAATGCTTTGAAAGCATGTGTTGCAATGCTCCATGTTTTGGCCATGGTGTATGCCTTTGTATTTGGGCCACTTAGATGCCATCTAAGTAGTCCTTTAGCTTTGTTTTAACATGCTAAACCCCTGTTTTTGGTTGCTTAATGCATGCCTTGTTTGGTCTTGTTAAGTATGTTCAATGCCACTTTGGTTTACTTTGAACACTTAGGCCATTTGTCGCATGCTTGACTTGATTTATAACTTGATTTGGCATCATTTTATAGCATGATTTTAGGGCTCATGTTGCATGCTAATTGTCCATGTTTCCTCCTTTCAAGTGTGCTTGAATGTTGTTTGATTTGTGCTTAAGTGTTGGCCCTCATGTGCATGTGTGTGTGCATGCCATCTAGCCTTCATTTCATAGCACTTTGGCCACTGTTTTAGGCCTTATTAGAGTTGCCTAATTCATGTTTAAGTCCATCTTTGCCATCCATTTGCATTGCCATATGTATGCTTGCATGATTGCATAAGTGCTTTGCTATGCCATGTTGCATCCTTAGCTTGTATGCCTAGGTTGCATTGCATCTTGCATGCATGCCTCGTTCCTTGAATTGGTGATAGGAATAGGGCCTTGTTTGTTTGATTAGTTTGCATCACATTTGAAATCAAAGTTGCATACTTGGTTCTTTGGGCCATCATGCATGGAAATGCGTGATTGGTGGTCCGAGAACCGAGGCACATGTCCCTTTGAGTCATCACAATGATAAGAGACATGGTTAGTGCATACTTGCCTTGAAATATGCTGCCATGCCTTGTTTTGCCCTCTGTTGCTGTGAGTTGCAGGTTCTGCAGGAATACTCTGCCGACCGGCAGTGTAATGTGCCGACCGGCACAATTTTCTCTGCCGACAGATTCAATTTTGTGCCGATGGCCATACCACACTACCGGTGGCAATTTCATCCAGCCGGTGGTGATCCCCTCTGTCCAAGGGTGCAGTCCTGAGGCTTTGACAGCCTCCAGAGGAGGAAAGGAAGGAAAACAGAGGCAGCTTGCGCATGGTGGCGCGTTTCCCGAGGCGTTTTCCTGCTTTAATTAATTTACTTAATTTGTTAATTAAATTAGTTAATTTGTAATATTAATTAGCTTGTGTAGTTAATTAATTTGTAATATTTATTCGGTCCCTCCGAGCGAGGGCAAGTCTGTAATAAGTGTGCGTGGGTGGTGTGTATGTCTTCCAACCTCACTTCTTTCTTCCCTTTTATTTACCTGCTTACGATGGTAGATTAGGGCATGTTTAAATTCAGCATAACTTATGCTATGCATGCGTGCATTCATGCATTTTGTATTACATGCATTAGGCTCGGTACATCATGCTAACCGCATATGTTTTTCAAATCAAAAATTGAATATGTGATAATTGTGCATTTTCACATGACATGTCTAGGATTAGCCGAGCCTATCTTAGCGACATTTTGTATGCGACGCATTAGGCACTTAACATGGACTTGGATCATGCATGTTTGCTAACAAGTTCTTTGTTTTGGCACGGAGTACTATGTAAGTATTTCCGCTTTAGCATATCACATGAGTGTGAATATTGCCATGACAGCATGCTTAACATGTGGCTAGATGCTTATGTGTTAAACTGTTTTGAATGCCTGTGGGTGAAGGTTGGATTGTTTGAGTTGGAAAGACTCGTTGAAATCCGCATTTTTAGCCTACTTGCGAGTAGCAAATTCTAAAGCATTTTCAAACCGAACGGATATGCAATGTTTATTTCCAAATTAGGCAATCTAGTCTATACTTGTTTGCTTTGCGCATAACATAGTAATTCTAGGCTAATAATTGGTTTTAGAACACATAAAGTTTTCAAAAACGGATATCACGGTTAGTAGAGGCCGGTCTTCGGACCGGGCGAAAGGGGGTGCTCATAGCTGACCTTCCCCGATCGTACCCAAGCTCCCGAGCCGAGACAACTCTGGTGATGACGGACATGTGGCCTTCGGCACCGAGTCAGGGTTTCCTAAATTCCCTCATTTTAAAAATATTTAGGTGGCGACTCTGTATCTGGCAAAGCAGTCCATGTTTGGCACTACTTTTTCAAAAATCTGTTTCTCAAAACGATTTGCCAGATTTGGACTCTTTGGTTCAGATTAAGAACCGCGACAACAAAAATCGCGAGTCCGAACTGTAGTAGCGAGGTCCCCCTCCGCGGGCGCCGTCTACAGGAACACTTTTCATTCAACGGTTCCAATCCTTTTTGATAGCCATTTACTTAGTCTCAAAATCAAGCAACCCTCTATTCTCAATCAGTCATAGATTTACCTTTTTCCGCCATACAAGGCTTGTATGGTGCCATGCCCAAACTAGAGTGTGGGTTGTTGTTGGGAGCAAAGTTTGCCAATGATGGATAGACCTTTCCAACTCCCAAAAAAATCTAATGCATATCTTTGGAGCATTCCTCCCAAAAATCTAAAAAGTTCTTTCTGAGCATACATCAATTTGCGGATGGTAAACAGCGCCGAATCATAATTCAATTTCGTAACAAATTCATAATTTGTCCAGATCATATACAGAAATCATAAGTCATGATTAAGTTTACGTGATACATCCATTAGCATTAACAGATCAGAACGGAATAGAATAGAACAGAACATATACACGTGAGGTTACGAATAATCAGTTCCATAAAGGAACCTCCGGGTCCGGGTAACATAACAGAACAGAAGCTGAGCCCCTATTGCCTTTTGAAGGCTTTTCAGAATTCAAACACATTTAGAATTTCTGTCTAAACAGTAGATACTGGGACTCCATGTAAACGAGCGATCTTGTCAATGTAAACAGTGGTTAGTCTACAAGCATCATACAAAATTTTTTAGGGAGAAATGGGCAACTTCAATAATTTTACCTACAATAGCCCAAATGGGGCTTATACCTTGGGTGCTTAAGGTAGCCCCGTAACGAAACTCGTAGCAACATATTCCCATTTCCATTCCAAAATGGAGAGAGGTTGAAGCAGTCCCGCCACTATCTGAAATTCAACTTCGACCTGTTGGCACCGAAAAATATTTAGACATATTCACCAACATATTTATTTCAATGTCAGTTAACTTTATCACAGAAGTTCGGCCTATTCTATGCCACAGAAGTTCAATTCATTCTTCAATAATTCCCCAATTCACGATCTGATTCGGTATTTAGTCCAGTGACTCATCACAATTATCCAAGGTCAATTAGCAGTCTTCAGGAACATAAGATGGATCCAGATACTGATTCCCGAAACAACAAAGGTAACATCGAAGTAATTACCCACACAATACACATAGTTCGTATATCCCCATAGTACCAATTGTAAAATACAACAACAGTGAGGCAATCGACTTCTAATAGAATACACGTATTCTCAGTTCATTCAGCAGTTTACGGTTTGCAATTCACAATTCAGTTCAGTATTCAATTCTCTGTTCCATCAAGTCTTTCTACTTTATCTGGTAGTCGTTAAAAGCATAAGTCAATTCATATACGTAAATCCCCATGATGTCCAGGCATTATCAAAGGAGTCAATCGCGTGTCAAACACAATTCACACATTCTCAGGGTTTCAATCATAGAATATTATGAAACTGGGTGGTTATATACAGAGCGTACCGAATTTACGCACTTTTCAGACAATCAGGGTTTTTCAAAGTTTCTTGGATGTTAAAACATTTACATAATACCAAAGGATGACATTCCGAACAAAACAAAGGAATAATCGTCTCGGAATCGAAGCACACCCATTCGCGACCGTCGGTGGCCGATTCCAAATCGATTAGTCAAACCCACCCGTACGAAACCGTCGGTGGCAAAAGGTATCTCAATCAAAGGTGCTACATAGGCTTAACGTCCCCTAGCGCGAAAGGACACTCTAAGAATGGCATCAAAGCAACACAACACCATTCACTATAACTTGATTTCCCCAAAAATCTGATAACACTGAAGCAACCACTCTCCCTTACCAAACATGTTCTGATCAGTCAAAGACAAATGTTCAGTACTACTCGAAATCAAATCAATCTACCGTCATCGGTTCCCATAGCGTCAAACAAACAAAATGGAACAACACTCCTTATGGCACCCAATCACGGGATTTGTACAATTCAGTTCATCTATAACACATATGTCCTCAATAGTTGAAGGTTGGTTCTCAATGGTGTTCATAGGTAGATCAACCTATTGATAGCCCACAAAGGTCTTTCAATTAAGTCAAGCACTCCAAACGGATTCAAGTTTTGGGTCCATCAGTTTTCCTGCCAATAATAATCCGGTCATTTATTTATAGACAATTCTTAACCCCCTTTTACAAAGTCAACTTAGAAAGAGGTTCTTATCAATCAACCCAAGCAAAGGTCTTGTCAGATTAAATCAAACAAAGGTCCTGTCAAATTATATCCAATGAGGGTTCTATCGGGCCAATTCAGACAAAGGTTCTATTGGATCAAGTCAGATAGAAGTTTTCTCAAATAGGGTACATTTGATTCTGTAAAGCTCACTTCGTTTGCTTAGGCAAATGGCTGATAGTTTCACAACTGCCCTAAATTTATCAGTTCTCAAGGTCGTATCAGGATCATTCATCACAACTGTTCATATCAAAGTGTTTCAAATCACGTACAATACGGTATTGTCCACATAAGTTCAAGTATAGTTACATAAGCATGCAAGTGTTCATATCAGGAGGTATGTATCATAAGCAGTATAGCAGTTCCCAAATAAGCCTTATATGCAAGAACATGGTGCACAGTAATACATTATACAAAGTTCCTCGGGTACACATAGTATGGGATTGTTACGCAAAAGTTCCAAATTAGTCATATCACCCAGTCAACTTTCTACCAATCAAAATATATGGTCTCACAATTATAGAGTTCATCATTTAGGGCGCTCAACTTGGTCACACGATTACAGAATCATAATTCCAGTGGTTTAGTCATTGAAGACGGTAACATAATAAATCACCCTGAGCATAGGTGTAGATATACATGTGCATGTGCAGAGTCAATCAATATCCCCAAAACGAATTTCACAAATTTCCCAAACGTGGCATATACCTCCAATGAATACAGTCTTGATCATGTGGGTCTAACCAATCTAGATACACATGCAGAAGATATGAAATATATGCCAATCCGAATCAAATAATATCCCAAGCGAAGATGTACAAACGTACTAATTCAGAATCAATCAACACATAAGCATTCATTTGTAAACAGTATAGATACCTGGGATAATGGTTACAACATTCTGAGTGCTTTCTGGGATGAGTGTGATTACTCCATCCTGAGTAGCAATTCCTACCACTGGTACGGATTTAGCCAAGGCAGAGGATTCATTCACATTTCGTTCAATCCGGGGACAGTTCCTCGCCGTATGGTCCATTTTACCATATCTATAACGGGCCCCAGAAGTCTGATGACGAACTCCTCGGTGTTTCTCACACTGGTGGTGGCAAAGGTTCTTGCCGTAGCGGCAACTGACGCTGTTGTCTCAAGGTCTCTGCCAATTCTTGTACTACTCTTTCCAGACTATCAAGTCGGGCTGTGGAAGAACCTTCCAACCCGTATGCCCTTAATTTGCCCATACTCTACACAAATTCCTATCAAACTTTACCAAATACTGGGATGCCCAATACGAAATTAAACACAAAGTCACATGAGTACATTCGCATATAGGCACATTGTTATATTCTCCTTTTACATATCGTACGCAATTAATCACTTACGTAACAGATAATTGCATATTTATCAAATATCGCATGCTGAACATTTACTAAGTAATCATATACTCAAATCATGTTCATATTTCACATAGACACCCGTAAGCAGAATTGAATGCACATAAACGACTTTTCATGGGTGTGCATTTCAACAAAACAAACTTGTTGGACACATTAGTGTAACAATTCATACCTCATATTCAAGCCATATGTGATACTTCCCTTAGCGTAACATATCATACTGGTCAAGCACATCAAGTTCCATAATAGAACCTTCGGTACCGGCAACATGCCTCATACATAGGCCACGGTATTATTTCCCCCGGGCTAGGGCCTCATGACCATAGGCCACAGTATTATGTCCCCTGGGCAAGGGCCTCTGCTAAGATACCAGACGCGCCCGCGTGGGGCCTTCGCTACAGTTCGGACTCGATTTGTGTCACGGTTCTTAATCTTGAACCAAAGAGTCCAAATCTGGCAAATCGTTTTGAGAAACAAATTTTTTGAAAAGAAGTGCCAAACATGGACTGCTTTGCTAGATACAGAGTCGCCACCTAAATATTTTTTATGGGGGAATTTAGGAAACCCTGACTCGGTGCCGAAGGCCACATGTCCGCCATCACCAGAGTTGCCTCGGCTCGAGAGCTAGGGTACGATTGGGGAAGGTCAGCTATGAGCACCCCCTCTCGCCCGATCCGGAGATCGGCCTCTACTAACCGTGATATCCGTTTTTCAAAACATTAGGTGTTCTTTTTCCAGTTATTAGCCTAGAATTACTATGTTATCCGCACAGCAAACAAGTATAGACTAGATCGCCTAATTTGGAAATAAGCATTGCATATCCGTTTGTTTTGGAAAAATGTTTTGTGATTTTCTACTCGCAAGTAGGCTAAAACACGAATTTCAACGAGTATTTCCAACTCAGACAATCCAACCTTCACCCACAGGCATTCAAACAGTTTATAACTTATAAGCATCTAGCCACATGGTAAGCATGCTGTCATGTTAACATTCACACACATGCGAGGATGCTAAAGCGCAAATACTTACATCGTACTCCGTGCCAAAACAATAAACTAGTTAGCAAACATGCATGATCCTTGTTCATTTTTAAATGTCTAATGCAACACATACAGGGTGCAGTTAGAATAGGCTCGGCTAATCTAAACATGGCATGTGAAATGCAACTAATTGATTCACGTATTGAATTTGGAATTTGAAATACAAATGCAGTTAGCATGATGTACCGAGCCTAATGCATGCAATACAAATGCATGAATGCACGCATGCATAGCATAAGGTATGCTAATTTCAAAAAATGCCCTAATTTACCATCATAAGCAGGTAAATAAAAGGGAAGAAAGAAGTGGGGATTGGAAGACATACACATACTCACCCACACTTATTACAGATTTGCCCTCGCTCGGAGGATACAAATAAATATTACAGTCCAAATAATAAGCAAATAAAATTATTACAGAATTTCTAATTTGCTAACAGAAAGAATGCAAAAGAGAGAAGAGGATGGCCGCAGCCTCTGCCTCGGGACGCGCGAATGATGCATGCTCGGAAACCGGCTCGCCTGAAAAATCCGTACCATACCTCTGCTACCTCTTGTTTACACTGCCCTGTCTCTCTGAAAAATGCCAAAGCCTTAGGACAGGTTCCTTGCATGCTGCAGAGTACCACCGGCTAGGGGGAATCCCCACCGGCAGTCCAGGATTTCCATCGGCTGTCCTTGGATTTATCGGCTGTTCAAAGATTGCCGGTTAGCACTTAATTCTGCCGGTCGGCAGAAGCTTCCTGCAGAAGACAGTTTTGACAGCAACAGAGAACAGACAGTATACGATATGGGATTTTCAGGCACATGTGAGCATGATCATGCTTCCTCTCATGCTTTGAACTCAGGGAAGCATGGCCCTTGATCCTCGAGCCATCAATGGTGCATGATAGCCCAAGGGATCAAGTTTGCCACTTGATATAAAGATGCATGCGACACACAAATGAGGGCCAAGGCCTTATCATGTTGGAGTCAAACGCCTCGGTGACCGAGAGTTAAGGCACGTTTCATCACTCATGGTATGAACGCCCCTTAACACTCACACTTGGTTGGACACCCCAAACCAAGTAATGCAATGCATGTCATGCAAACAATGTTCAAAATGCAACATGACAACAAGATGCAAGGCATGCCAAGGGTCATGCAACTAGTATGACAAGCATGCAATGTTAGGCATACAAGATGCAAATGCAATGTAAGTATGGACACTTTAAATAATAGGATGAACATGCTACAACACCTAATGATGCAACCATGCAACAAACGTGAAACAAGCATGCAACGGTGGCTTAAAATGGTAAAGGGGCAGGCCTTCACCCACCTCAAAACAGTGGCCAAAAGTGTCCAAAAGGTGGACCAATGCTCATGCCAACAAGCAAACCAAAGGTCCTAAGGTTAAGATACAAAAAAAAGGGCATTTCACTCCCACCCACATGACCACTCATGGCATGATTAAGACAAGTAAAAAAATAGAATTTTTACAGGCAAAATAGGACTCCAAACCCTCCTAATATGGCAGCTAAAGTGGCTCCAAAGAGGTGTGTGCACCAAGGCTCATATCTAGGCATAAAAGGGCACACCCTCAAGGCATGGAAGAGGTCACAAATGCAAGCATACAAGCATGATTTATGGACTGAAATGGGGTCCTCAATGATGCCAAATCATGAGGATGACCATAGTTATGCATGCTAGAGGTCAAAATGCTCAAAGCTTACAAGCCAAAACATAAAGAGACGACATCAAACTATGCAAGCATGGCTGAAATGAAGGGCCAACAGACCTTAAACATGGTAAGACAATGCCAAAACCTTCATGAAACTAAGCCTACACATGCAAGAATCATGGCCTAAACACAAGGTGCCTTTCTAGGCCAAAATGAGCAATGCAAAGCAAGTACTTTAAGCATGCAAAAGGATATAAATTCGACAAAAAACAGAGATTACATATGACCTAAAAACACCTAAAAAGTTCTGAAATACGGCAAAAATCAAGCAAGCATGCATGTTAACCTTTAAGCCAAAATGCAAGGAAATAAGACAATGAAGGGAGAGGGGTGTCCCTCCCCTATGCAAGACTTCAAACCACCTTCCTTATCACTGAAAATCAACTGGTTTTTAGTGGTGAAAAGACCAACACACTCAAGCAAACAAGGCCTCACAAGGAAAGCACAAAAAGGGCCAAATAAAGCCTAATAAGGTGAGTTTGCACTCAAACTACAAAACAATCTTAATGAAAGTTCTAAAGCATGAAAATGTAAGCCTTTTTTATGTTATGCACAAAAGCTAAATCAGCAAGCAAGATAGGTAAAAAACTATTGCAAGTTTGGGGAATCTAAAGTAAAGTGCTCACCCTTGAAGATCCTTTGAAGAACAAATGGTCCAGCCCTCTTCTTTTGATCAAAATCAGTCCAAAAACTCAAGAATCAACCCCCCAAGTCCCTCAATCTCGGAGCTAGGTGTAATAGTGCGTGTAATGGTGCAAAAGTAAGGTAAAATCACACTTTTAGGCCAAGAAAAACACACAAAGGAGGAGAGAGAGGGAGATATAGAGATAGGGTGTATCTATCTATGGAAGCTCTGGTTTTTGCCTTCAAAGTTTCTACCCTAGAGCCAAGAGGAGGCTTGTCCTCTTATAGAACTCCCTCTTGCAAAGCTTATACAACAAGCTTGGTTAGAGGGAGATCCCTCCATACACGTGTATGGAGGGAGGCAGAGTTGGTGCCAGCTATCACAGCTGGCCCAAAATATCTACATAAAGTAGATGAACAGTGGTCGGCTGCCCAAAAATGTCATTTTGACAAAAAAGAGTGCCGACCGGCAACAAAATGTGCCGACCGGCAACAAAATGTGCCGACCGGCAGAAAAGATTGCCGATGGAAGCAAAAACCAGCCGGTGACCCCTAGCCACTGCCGGTGGTGTGTGGGAATGTCTCACAAGGCATTCCCTCCCCTTCCAAGGCAAAACACAAGTGTTTGGTGTGAAACCAGACACTAAACAGTCAAGTTCAGAGATCTTGAGGCAAGGCGCGTAGCCGAGACCTCCGGGAACTCCAAACGAACACAAACATGGATAATCACCGAGTGTTCAAACGGTGACGTCCAAGTCTTGAGGACGGTCAAAAATGGGGTGTCTACAACTGTGAACTCCCAAGCCCAAACTCTAAACTAGCAACAAGCTCAAGTGACCACACCGTCACCACCGCCGCTGGAGCCATAGTAAGTTTCGAGGGAGGAAGTGTCGATCGTCCTTATTCCACCTCTGGATCAAATGAAGGATGAGCCCCAGATTGAGGTGCTCAACCTCGACATCAACGTTGACAGAATAGCCAAATTGTAGAAAGCCATGAAGAAGACCAAAAGTCCTGACTACATCCTTGACCTGGATGCCGGTTTAGGGAAAGTGACTGTCTATCTTCCCGAGATGTTCAAGATGCAGTACATAGATAGGTACAGTGGTTTGAGGATCCCATGGTCTGTGTCTAACTTTTTGCTGACAACCTGAGGCCCACAGGACTTACTCGCCAACAAACCATGTCCTTGTGTGGCCGCACTTTGTCTGGAGTAGCAACTAATTGGTACGCCAAACTTGACAACGAGATCAAATAGAAATGTGAGGACCTAGCCGAGGCGTTTATCACCCAGTACACCTACGATACTCAATTGGAAGTGACCATGAAGGAACTTGAGACCACCAAGCAAGAACCCAATGAGAGCTTCAGTGATTTTGTCACACGATAGAGGGCTAAGGAAGCAAGAATGACCAATCATCTTGATAAGAATGATCAAGTAAGGATTATTGTGAAGAACTTGCATCAACTGTTGCTAAGCGTTATGTTACCTCTGCCCTTGTTTGGTTTCCGAGAAATGTTCAACATTGAAATTCAAATACAAGATGGGATCAACCAAGGCATCATGAAGGTAGAGGCTACCACCCAACCTCAAAAGAAGCCCTTCAACAGAAATACCACTTCCACATCATCCAAAACCAAACCCACTTAAATTAATGGCATAAGAACCCAAGCCATTGGAGACCCCTTCGCTGGAACCACCCATGCTGCCCAACCACCCCTGTCCAAAGAGCCTTCCACTCACTTCATATGTCCTTGTCTAAAGCTATGAAAATCCTCATAGACAAAGAGCACCTTAAACTCGTTAGCCCTAGGATTCTCTTAGATCGCTTACTTGCCAGCCATGATCCCACAAAATATTTCATATTTTACTAATAAGATGGCCATGAAGTTGGCCGACGCGTTCGCCTTTGTCATGAGAACCAAGATCTTATTGACAACAAGATCATAGGACCCCACAAAAGCCAATGTAACCACAACCCATTGCATGAACATAATGAAATTGTCCCTCTGTCATCCAATGTCAATGCCATACAAACCACATTGACAACCTTCAACCCTAGCCAATACATCATGTCAGCCAACCTACCCAAGCTAATGGCGCATATAGCCGAGGAAATAGGGGTGGATCTCAGCTAAAAGGACGTGCAAGTAAATGAGCCTGACCCAATATGGGCTTTCATAATGCAAACAAGCCTAATGTGGGATTTTGTCATGTGAATGGAAGTGCTAGTCATACTAGAAGAGGAGTTAACCAGCCAAAGTTGCCAAAAGAAGGAGAAAACTTTACCAAAGATGAGTGGTTAGACTTCGCGTTTGGTAAATTCGAACCAGCTGAAGAAGTGCCAGCAAAAAAACATGAATAATCCATGGAGGCATATGACCCTAGCAAGTACATTGTGCTCCCTAGTGAGTCGAAGCCGAAAGTAGAGCTCCCCAAATCTTTGGACATAGACTTCTTGGAGATAGATGCCATCATGGATAATCTTTCGGGCAACCTCAATGATTTTGATAGGCATCAATATGTTGAAAATCAAGGATGGAGGAGTGATTTCAAGAAAGAATAAAGCAACAATGGTAGTGAAGAGCCGAGAGATGGAGATGAACATGTAGAAGATCAAATGAACGCTGAAATAGAGAAGTATCCAAAGTTGGAAGAATACAAGGCAAAACAAATTACGGAATGGATCGGAAGGGCATGAATTAAGAAGGTGCACAAACTATACGTATGGGATAAGGTTGTTATGCAACGATGGTATGAAGTCAAAGAGGTTGAAATTCACTACTCTCTTATTCACAATTATGCTGTGCTACAAGAAAGCCCAAGTAAAGGAAAATCAAATAAAAATGGACAGCGACTAGTTTTGGGGGCCTTGTTCGAAGAGGAAGACTAAAAAAGGAAAGAAGGGGCAAGGAAAATCGATATGGGCTGATTTCAAAACGGCTTGAGTATCGAGACTAACCATTATGGCTTGGAAAATTTACATCCTGAGACGATGCCAGACAAAAGAGCATTGGAAGAAGATGTCACCAGGCGTATAGTGGATGCAATGGAATGCTAATTAACAAATCGGCCTATTGAAAATTTGTTTTGCTCATGGATCAGGTAATAATGAAACAAGTCAAAGTGAGTGATGTAAGTCAGAAATCTGGCTTCTCAGATGTTGATGCATCGGTCTTTTCAAAGTTCTCAAGTCGAGTCTTTTCTCATTTTATTTTTATCTATTTGTTTTCTTTTGAGTCGAAATTGGATGTGGGGATTTCCTCCCGCACCCCTCAAAAAAAAAAAAATTCTATCAATAATAAAGCTAGCAATTTTGGATACTTCACGATGCCAAAAGTTGATTGTGTTAAAGCCTAAGATTTCAAAAAAAAAAATGATAATTTTTCAAAGTTTGAAAAGGATCTAATTGAATGAGAAAATGGAAGATAAGCTAAACTTGAAATAAATGAATAATATTAATAAACTTGGGTAATGAAGGAAAATCCTTGCCTGGTCTAGATCGAATCCACACTATCTTTTTGGGACATAAGTGCTTGGTCGCCCTTTTAAAAAATAATTCAAAGAAACAATTTTTTTTTTTGTGATCCTATAAAGGCATGCCAGGAACCTGTGATAACCCTGTTCCGTATTATGCTAATTGGTCCTTATTATAAATATGATTATGTGTTTGATATGATTTTGTGTGCCATTTATGTGAAAATACGTGGTTTTGAATTTCTATATGTTCACCGTAGGAATATCTGTTTGATTATCTGTTTTAGAAATTAAATTGAAGGCCTTATTAGCCACAAAACTCGAAAATCGATTACGCCATTGTGATTAGCGTAATTTTTAGAGCCTACGGTGAAATTTAATTGGAAATTGATTTGAATCAAAATAATTAGATTCAGAACGATTAATTAAGTGCTCAATTATTTAATATTGATAAATTGACTTATTGGGGCTATATAAAGGGCCATATACACTCAATCTCTCTCTTTTTTATTCATTTTGGCTGATTTTGGGCTCTTGAGTGTGAGAGACAGCCGAATTAGAGGGAGAGAGTGTAGGGAATTGAGGGTTTACTCAAGAAGCTTGGAAATCTTGAAGATTACTCAAGAATTTGCTATAGATTGAAAGAATTGAACCTCTAGGTAAGCATGTGAGCATGAATTCAACAATATAAGTTTGTAAATTGTGTATTCAAGCTAGTTGGGTAATCAAGAGTAAGAATTGAAATGAAATTGAGTTGATCATGCTGAATTGAAGGTCAATGTATGCATGCATGTGTGTAATTGCTTTGAATTTGCATATTTGAGCACAAAATGAATGATCCATGTAAGTATTTAGTTGAAGCTCATGTTTTTGACCATCTTTTCATCATCTAAGTTGAGAATATAAGTTGTGTTCCACATGCATGTACCATCCATGAGAATATAAGTATGAAATACATGGAATTGTTATGATGGAAACAAGTTTGGTGTAATTTGGAACATGCATGTAGGTAATTCAAGGAATTGAGCTTCGTTGTGTTGTAATTTGGTGTTTGTACCACGTGAGTACATGTATATATGAAGTTTGAGCCATAATATGCAAGAAATGTTGGTTGGAATGATGAATTTGAGCTCAAGAACCATTCTGGAAAACCCAGAATTTATGATGTCCGCTCGAGCGGGGGAAGTGCCACTCGAGCGGGAAATTCGTGTTCCCAGTATTTTTGCAGACATGGATGTCCGCTTGAGTGGGGAAGTTTACGCTCGAGCGGGGAGGCATGTAGTGAGGCCTTCCGGTCGAGTGCCAGACTTCGAGCTCGAGCGCAAAATTGACATGACCAGTACTTTCGCAGGCCTCATGGGTCTGCTCAAGCGGGGAAGTCCACGCTCGAGCGGGGACCCTGTTTCTGAAAATTTGGAAAGTGCATTCTGTGTTTCGCTTTCCGTTCTCTTTCACTTCTAAGTACTCTTAGGCATGCATTAAGCATTGTAAATGAATTAAAGGGACAAGAATAAAACCTAAAGAGGAATATGTGAATTAAAGAACGGATTGAATCATTTGTGACCCGTATGTGTTATGTGATGTGTAGGGTCAAGCTCCATGGCAAACCATCCAACCAATCACTGTGAATAATATCTTAACAAAGATATCTGAAATATGTTATTTTCCAATTGCTTACTCCTATGTAAGTTTTATAAGTTCGTTGACTCGATTGGTGGACAATGTTTGCTATGCCGAATGAATGAGCCAGAGGCCAGTATGATCTGAATGCTAGTTTGAATGGGCCGAAGGCCAGTTTGACATGATAGAATGAATGGGCCATAGGCCAGTTTCACATGAACGAATGAATGGGCTAGAGGCCAGTATGATCTGAATGATAGAATGAATGGGCCAAAGGCCAATTTGACATGAATGAATGAATGGGCCAGAGGCCAGTATGATCTGAATGATAGAATGAATGGGCCAAAAGCCAGTTTGACACAAAAGTATGAATGGGCCAAAGGCCGGTTTGACATGAAAGTATGAATTGGACCAAAGGCCAGTTTGACAGGCATGAAAGATAAGTGGGCCAGAGGCCGTATGACATGAATGAATTGGGCCCAAGGTCGTATGATGTGTTTGGAACCGCAATCACTTGACCTATAGTTGTACATGTGTTGGATAGAAATGTGAATTGGGCCCAAGGCCATTTGAAACATGTTCTAAATACCATTTGTGTAACTTCTTTATTGATATTATTCACTGGGTTTTTGCTCACGTTCATTCATGTGTTTGTAGGTGAGCCAAGAAAGGTCCCAACCCAGCCTCAGTGAAGTTTGTGTGGAACAACCAAGGTTTTGAAGAGTCGGCCTTTACGTCTCACGCACGAGACTCGTTTTCGCCCTTTTGCTATCTTGTTTTATTTTGTCATGTCGGCGAGGAACTTGGTTTATGTTTGTATATAGTTTTGATTGGCTGACCCAGACTGAATGATCCTGTATGTACAGAGTTATTTGTATCAGTACATATTTTGATGTGAGTTATTAACATGTATATGCATGGTTTGTTATGATGTGCCATGTAAGCACAGCTCTATGGACAAAGTTTTAAATTTTGCTTCCGTTAGGCCCCTTTACTCTGATGAGTTATGTCTGGTTCGGTTTGAGGTCGTAGGTAATCCCTTGATTACTGGTCAGTTATGTCCTAAACCCATAGGGGCGGGTTCGGATCATGACAGAACTAATTCAAAGATTGTGCAACATAAAGGCTCCTCTAGACCCCGAAACCAAATCCATAGCTAGAGTGTCAAATGCTGATTAAACTGGGGCAATTTTCCACTCCTCAACATAAAGAAAAGACCATCCTTACATCATAAGAAATGAAAGCGTGAAGTTAACATTATTCCAGGAACGTCATCTGAGAATGACATTCAAATCAAGCAAAAGCTAAGCCACCATGATATGAAGGAACTATCGATACAAATGAGTCTAAATGGGATGAAATTCACACAATATATTGACCTTGTGAGAGCTTATTATGTCAAAACCACAGAAAGGCAACATAAACAAAATTTAGAGCACAAAAAATAAATAAATAAAATAAAAAATGAAAGAAAGAAAGAAGAAGAAAAGAAAAAATAGAGAAAAAAAAGAAGGAAAAAGAAAAGAAAAGAAATAAAAGCTCATAAGATTGAATAGTCAAAATCAGCAATCTTGGCAAAAATTAGAGCACAAAAGGAGAGTGCTAATACCAGAGTGAACTCGATCCGGAACTACGAATGCCTTGATTCCAGACTTGAGATATGTAGGCAACTTCACCCTGAAGTTCAGCCCCATCTCATTCAGATTTCAGCGTCCATTTACACCTGTCAATACTTGAATGTCTAACTTTTAGAACAAATGGGTGTAGTTGCGCAGTTCATTGAATTTGACTATAGAATTGTCTAATTAGTGAGTTTGTGAGAATTGTCATTTGAATTGTTTTCAATGAGAAGATTGAGCGGTTTGTGTTCATTTTTGGTGGATCAAACACACAACATTTTTCAAAACAAAAGGAATAAACTTCGTTGTGCTACTTTATTGGTAATAATTTCGAAAATGACAAATGAAAGCAAAACTAACCAATTCTCTTTCAATAAAAGTCTTTCCAAGAGAAAACAAAAATAAATGGGTGGCACTGTGAGTCAAGTCAAAATCACATGGCCTTTATCATCTTGGATGGTCTCTCCTTGTATGTCTTAACCCATTGAATCATGTGCTTGAGCCACTCAATAAATGCTCGCGATAGCCTACAACTGAAACCTTCCTCGAGAGTTGTGAGAACTCCATTATGCCAGGCCCTTGTATTTGCCTTCAAGTTCGAAGCCCGTAAAGCAAAGGAGGAAGGGTACGAAGGAGAACCCAAGTGAGCCACCTGTTCATGCCTAAACTACCGTAAGATCTAATGAGGTAAATAATGGACCATGTGAGTTGGGCCAACCACCTCTACACTTGAAAATTGGGGCATCTCTCAGGTCATGACTGGAAGCACCAACTAGGGAAAACGCCAAGCTATGTCTTTCTAAGTTCAAGAGTTCATCCAGTCATAACTCCCTTCAATAGAGTCCATCTTCACCAATTAGGCTCAGGTGTGGTACGAGATTGCTGAGTAATCGGTAGGAGATGCCCACACCTTCAATTTGTCCATCACCCATATCTAGGGATAAGAGAGAAAAATAAAAGAAATACAAAATAATAGAGAGATGTGAGATGAGTGGAAAAAGTGAATAGGGGTGTGCTAAAAACTAAAAAGAAGGATAAAAGAGAGGTATGAGATGAGAAGCCAAGTGAGATGGATGGTACTTGGAGTAATAATGGACTCCTGCCAAATTCTGTGGTCTGACCAACACCGACCTCATCCAAACTTGCTAGGATCTCGGCCAAGACCAACCCAACAAAGCTCTTCTCATCTTTAACCTGCTTCGCCACATCAACCATGATAGGACTGGCTACCCCGTTACTCGACACCAACAAGAATTGCGCAAGTAGGTAGATACACAAGGTCGCCCGTCTATGCTCCTAGAACTTCCGATCCCCCAGGTCCTGTCTACCGGTGAACTTATCGATCAAAACAGTGATTGATAGGTCACCATAAGACAAGCTTTGGCTTCGCATGGAAACAACCCACAAATCTCACTAAGCAGTTTGGGATAGCTCGTCAGAGGAATTGGTCGCACCAAATCAACCCTTGGGGGACACTTCAGTATAGTCTCAAACTCTTCGAAAGTGGGGCAAAATTCTTGATGTTCAAAACAGAAGACATGGACATTTGGATCCCAAAATCAAACCGTGACATTAAGAAAAAGGCGAGTGAATGTCTAGCTTGCTATGACAAAGTATGGAGTTCAACTTATAACTGCAAAAATTGATACGCTCAGCACCTTCTAGACTGCCAATCAGTACCAACAAACCATCCTGGGAAGACAGGACTACGTAACAAAGATGAAAAACAAGGTTTGGGATTAAAGGTTAATGCTTGAAAGGATTCAGTGAAGAAACCTCCATGTAAGATGAAGTATTTATAGGCCAAAATAGAGCAACGGCGGTTTACGAGACAAAACCCTAAAATTTAGACATCTCGATCATTCATGCGTACGCACTTGCCTAGTGCGTGCGCACATCCAATGATGACAGAAGAATTTTGGCCTATCTAGGGGCATGGCATACCAGAGATAGTGGAGGCGTTCTGGTATCTTTGTTTGAGTCATTTTAGGTTAATTAGGTTATCTATTCAGCATTTTTGAGTTTTAATTTTACTATTTTTTAGTTTTGTTCAAAAGAGTCCTTACCAAATCCATGAAATAAACACAAAAAGGTCAGACATTTGAAAGAAATATTCAAAATTATAGGGATTGGAATTCATTGCATACATTATAAAGTTTGAAGCTATACAAAAATTTTTACAAAAATGTGGGACATCCCTCAATGGTATCCTATACAACGTTTCTAAAAATGAAAAGAACATAGTAGAAGGCAAAAAAGGCCAAAAAAAAGGTGTAAGGATCGAGTCAACCTCCTCGAGGGCGCTATGTATCTTCCTCGTCCTTGTTATCATCCTCCCCACTAGTGGAGTTAGCATAATCCTCATCGAAATCACTCTCTCTAGTAGAAGTTCCTCCATGACTAGACGGGCCAGCATCTTACCAAGAATAAAAAAGACTTAGAGTAAATCATGCCAGAGGCTTAGAGCGATTGGAATCATTGGAAAGAAAGACACGTGACTCGGGATACGAGTGCCACTCTCGTACCCCAGACCGTCTCCACCAGGCCAGCCACTGTCCTATAACAAGCCTCCACACATGCCTGTGGAACCTATGTCAGAAATAAGGATAAAATCCAGCATTGATAAAAGCAAAAAACAAAGAAAGTGGAAATTGAAAAGGCAAATGAATACTTGCTCGACTCCAGAAGGAATATGGTAAGGTACTATGGCCAGCTCAAGGATGGGATATGCTACTGCACCCTCTCTCATCATCATTTAAATAGCAAAAGGCATCATCGTTAATCCCTCAACTGTCGCTGTAGCACCCATGCTTCCAGCAGGCACTTGTAGACATGCCCGAACGTCCCGGGCTCAGCGCGCGGGTGGCGCGAAATCTATTTTGTTCATTAAGCTACTACAGTTCGGACTCAAATGTCACGGTTCTGAATATAATCTCGCAAAGTGTAATGCAAGATCGATAAATCACCAAATAGTCCAAATTCGGCAAATCATTTTCGAAAACTGATTTTTATACAGAAGTGCCAAACAAGGACTGCTTTGCCAGATACAGAGTCGCCACCTAAATGTTTTTGTTTTGGAAAATTTAGGAAACCCTGACTCCTGCCTAAGGCCACGTGTCCGTCATCACCAAAGTTGCCTCGGCTCGGGATCTTGGGTACGAGAGGAGAAGGTCATGCAATGAGCACCCCCGCTCGCCCGATCTAAAGATCGGCCTTTACTAACATGATATTTTGTTTTTGAAAACACATGTGCTCTTATTCCGGTTATTGTCTAGAATTACTATGTGATGCGCACCGCATACAAGTACAGACTAGATCGCCTAAGTTGGAACAAAACATCTCATATTTGTTTGAAAATTGTTTGAAGGTGCTACTCGCAAGTAGGCTAAGACGTGGATTTGCCACCCTCGAGTGGGCTTAGAAAAACATGATTTTGCCACCTCAGGTGTGCTTAAAACTCGTATTTCGATGAATTGTTCCAATTCAAGTAATCCAACCTTCACTCACAGACATTCAGGCAGTTATATCACAAAAAGCATAAACACTTACAGTGTACTCCGAACCAAAACAAGAGCTAGTTAGTAATCAATGCATGATCCTAGCTATGTCAAGATGGCTAACGCAACACATGCAAAAATGCAACTACAATAGGCTCGGCTATTCTAAGATGGCATGTGAAATGCAACTTGATAATCATGTGTTCGAGTAGGAATTGAAATACAATGCAGTTAGTATGATGCGCCGAGCCCGGTGCATGCAATACAGATGGATGGATGCAAACATTCAAGCATAAGGATGCTAATCAAAACATGACCTAAAACTAACCATCGTAAGCGGATAAGTAAAAGGGAGAAAGACGTGGGATTGGAAGACATTCACACACTCACGCACACTTATTACAAAATTCGCCCTCTCGACGGAGGGTCCGAATGAATAATACATGCTATCTAGCTACGCTAATTAAACTAATTATTACAAACCACCTAATTAACCATGCTAAGCTAATTAATTATTACAAAACTTTAACTAATTAAAAATGAATTAATTAAATTACAGATTCATGCTAAGTATTAAAATATGTAAACTAGGTTGCCTCAGCTCTGCCTTGAAGGAGTTGAAGATGCATGCTCGATTCCCGTCCCGAAAGCTCTCCAAATGCTCCCTAGAGGCTCTGTCTGCAGGGTGTCCTTGAGAACTAGCTATTAGATCTTACCAAAACAGTGCTGGGGAGTGCACCAGTAGCCTGCCGGCCATGAGAGGTGGCTCCCGACCCCTCTGCCGACTGTAGACGCGCCCGCGTGGGGCCTTCGCTACAGTTCGGACTCGATTTGTGTCACGGTTCTTAATCTTGAACCAAAGAGTCCAAATCCGGCAAATCGTTTTGAGAAACAGATTTTTTTGAAAAGAAGTGCCAAACATGGACTGCTTTGCCAGATACAGAGTCGCCACCTAAATATTTTTTAATGGGGAAATTTAGGAAACCCTGACTCGGTGCAAAAGGCCACATGTCCGTCATCACTGGATTTATCTCGGCTCGGGAGCTTGGGTACGATCGGGGAAGGTCAGCTATGAGCACCCCCTTTCGCCCGGTCCGAAGACCGGCCTCTACTAACCATGATATCCGATTTTGAAAACTTTATATGTTCTTATTTCAATTATTAGCCTAGAATTACTATGTTATGCGCGCAGCAAACAAGTATAGACTAGATTGCCTAATTTGAGAAAAAGCATTGCATATCCGTTTATCTTAAAAAAATGTTTTGGAATTTTGCTACTCGCAAGTAGGCTAAAATACGGATTTCAACGAGTTTTTCCAACTCAAACAATCCAACCTTCACCCACAGGCATTCAAACAATTTATCACATAAGCATTTAGCCGCATGGCAAGCATACTGTCATGGCAACACTCACACGCATGCGGGATGCTAAAACATAAATACTTGCATCGTACTCCGTGCCAAAATAATAAACTGGTTAGCAAACATGCGTGTCCTAGTTCATGCTGAATTGACTAATGCAGCACACACGGGATGCAATTAGATAGGCTCGGCTAACCTAAACATGGCATGTGAAAATGCATAACCAACATGTATTCAATTTGGAATTTGAAATACAGATGTGGTTAGAATGATGCGCCGAGCCCGGTGCATGTAGAACAAATGGAAGAATGCACGCATGCATTACATGAGGTATGCTAATTTAAACGTGCCCTAATCTACCATCATAAGCAGGTAAATAAAAGGGAAGAAAGACGTGAGGTTGGAAGACATACACACACTCACGCACACTTATTACAGATTTCCCCTCGCTCGGAGGGACCAAAAGAATAATACAGATAATTAACTACGCAAGCTAATTAAATATTACAAATTTCTTAATCAGCTAACAAACTAATTAAGCTAGGAAAACAGATAAACCGCCCCAGGGGAAGAGCTCGATTCAATGCATGCTCGATCCTGCTTGGAAATACACCGCCATGCATAGGTTGCCTCTGTTTTCCTTCTTTTACTCCTCTAGAGGCTGCCAAAACCTCTGGATTGCTTCTCTGGATACTGGGGAACACCACCGGCTGAATGGAATTGCCACCGGCAGTGGGATGTGGCCACCGGCCATTGGTGAAGCTATCGGCAGAGAAGGGATTGCCGGTCGGCCCTAGGAACTGCCGGTCGGCAAAGTGTTCCTGCAGAATTTGCAATTGACAGCAACAGAGGGCAAGGCAAAGAATGGCAGCACAATTCAAGGCATATATGCACCAATCATGTCCCTTATCATGTTTGTGACTCAAAAGGACATGTGTCTCGATTCTCGGACCACCAATCACGCATTTCCATGCATGATGGCCCAAGGAGTCAAGTGTGCAACTTTCATGTCAAATGAAATGCAAACCATACAAACAAACCAAGGCCCAATTCCCATCACCAATTCAAGGAACAAGGCATGTATGCAAGATGCAATGCAACCTAGACATACAAGCTAAGGATGCAACATGGCATGGCAAGACACTTATGCAAGCATACAAACAAACATGAGACAATACCAACCAATGAAAAGGTGGTCTAAAACATGACTTGGGCAGCTCTAAATAGGCCCAAAACAGTAGCCAAAGTGACCAAAACAAGGGACCAAAATACACATACACGCATGCACATGTTAAGGTCCAAATGCTTAAGCATCAAAGGGCTATTTCTAAGCACATTTGAATGAGGCAATCATGGACAAATAGCATGCAAGGTAAGCATTGTAAATCATGTTAGGATGATGTCAAACCAAACAACAAGATAGGCTAAACATTAGCATGCAAATGGTCCAAGTACTTGAAGCAAGTCAAGGGGGGTTGAACCATGGCTAAGCCAACTAAGCCTCACAAGGCAAAGAGGACTTAAAATAGGTTCAAGGCAGACCTAGACCACGCAAAGGGGACTCCCTAGATGGCATCTAAGTGGCTCAAATTCAAAGGCATACGCAATGGCCAAAACATGGAGCATACTACACAAGCTTCCAAAGCATTAAAGATGCGTCCAAGGTAAACATATAGGCATGCAAATGGGACTGAAATGACATGGTGGATGGTTCCAAATCACCCAATCAATGCAAAAATTTCATGCTATACACTCATACACTTAAGGCCAACAAGCCGGAATGCAAAGGAGCTATACTAAGCATGCCAAATTCGACCCAAACAACATAGGATAGACCTTAAACATGGAAAAATGTGCACAAAACCTTCACAAGACTAAGCCTAAAACATGCTTGAACAAAGGCTAACAACCTAAGGCACATTAAGGCGATAACATGGCATTACATGGTAGGTATGCTAAGCATGCATGGTGTACCAAAACCAACAAAAAACAGAGGTATAATATGACATTTTAAGCACAAAAAACAGCCAATGCATGGTCAACATGAAGCTTAGCTAAGTGCTCCCTCAAGAGACCAAAAATGGTCCTTTTCAAGGACAACAAGGAGAGGGGGTGGCCCTCCCCCTTTGGAGACTTCAAGGCACCATCTTTACCACTGAAATCCCTCAAGATTTCAGTGGTGAAGAGGCCCAAACACCAAAGTCTCGAAACTTGCACAAAATGGCTCAAAATGGGGCCTTTCAAGGCCTAAGAGGGGTCAAACACCCTCAAACCACAAAACACTCTTAATAAACAATCAAGAGGGCTAAAAAACAGAACTTTTTTGTATTATGCACTAAGCACAAAAATAGTTCAAAGATAGGCAAAAACAAGATGCAAAAATGGGGAATAAAAGGGAAGTTTCTCACCCTTGTAGACCACCTTCACAAATGATGCACCAATGGCCCTCCTTGGCTTGAATCCAACACCAAAACACCAAAATCAGCCCCTTAGAACCTCAGGAGCCAAAGGAATGTGAAACACTAGGTGTTTGTGTGCAATAGTATGAACTAAAACACCTAGAGCACAAAGAGAGTAAAAGAGAGATAGAGTGTGTATCTAACCCTAACCCTAAAACCAGAGCTTCTCTCTGTGTTCTCTCTCCCTAAATGTCTCAAGTGTCTAACCCTAAAGCCAAGAGACAAGGCTCTCTCTTATAGAGCTTATTGTCTTGTAAAGCTTACAAGACAAGCTTCTAAAGAGAGCAATCCCTCCATACACGTGTATGGAGGGGAGCAAAAAGCAAGACAGCTGTCTTAAAATATCTGCAAAAGTAGATGCACAGTAGTCGGCCGGCCAAAAATGTCATTTTGACAAAATTTAGTGCCGGCCGGCAACAAATAGTGCCGACCGGCAATATGCATTGCCGATGGCAGCAAAAACCAGCCGGTGACCTCTAGCCACTGCCGGTGATGTGTGGGGATGCCACACAAGGCATTCCCTGCCCCTTCAAGGAAAAACACAAGTGTTTGGTGCAAAACCAGACACTAAACAGTAAAGTTCGGAGATCCTGAGGCAAGGCGCGTAGCCGAGACCTCCGGGAACTCCAAACGAACACAAACATGGATAATCACCGAGTGTTCAAACAGTGACGTCCAAGTCTTGAGGACGGTCAAAAATGGGGTGTCTACAGTTGCCCCTCTTTGACAGAACTCGAAAGTCATAATAATGACGGGAGTGAATGTCAAAGCCCAGGGACGACCCATTTTTGACAAGGCCGAAGACTCAGACAAACATGCAAGACAAACAAGGTATGCACCCGAAGGCAGGGGCAAAATGCAAGACAATGCACAGAGCCGAGCATAACTTATGATCATGCAAAGAAAGCTGTAACGAAGCACACATGCGACAATTTTAAGCTAGCAAACACCAAACTACACTGCAATGCAGAAAGGATGTAAGAGAATTATGCAATTCTCGATACTTCTCACTCGGAGGATACAATACCTGTGCGGCTCGTCTGGTTGCACCAGCCTTAAATGAACCGTACATACAATATCGTGCCCGTAAAGAAAACAAACTTAACAGGTACAATATTGTTAGCAGCATGCATGACAATGCAAAAATGGATGCAAAATGATATGCAATATATACAAAACAATGTATAAACAATGCAAATGAAGATGCAATGCAATTGAAACAATGCAAACTATATGCAAAGCAATTGAATCACGATCCAATCACGAGTGGTTCGAGACTACACCTATGTCAAATAGATTGATGGAGGTAACAAGTCTGTCTACCATAGAACGGTCAACTGAACTATGAGCATTGTAGACAGACACAAGAACAAGTATTGGGGGGGATTGACATAAGTGGGGAAACAACCCGCTGGAGAAAGGACAATGATCCTAATGCCGGATGCAAAAATTACACTACAATGTAATATATATATATGGATATGGCACGCGGGCCAACCAAATCTTGCCTAAGTAAGGCATGTACGCATACAAGCCACGTCTAACATAGAACGGTCCATTGAACTATGTTTCGACACGAGAAGTATAGGCACATACCAGACCAAGCTCAACACGGAAAGGCGCAAGCCATAGATGGAAGGTGATGCAATGAATGCATGCAAACTACGATGCAATGGATATGGCATGCGGGCCAAACCAAATCTTGCCTAGGAAAGGCATGTACACGAACAAGCCATGTCTAACACAGAAAAGGTGCCGCAACCCTCAAACCAACATACCAGCGTGGAATAGGCGCGTACACATGCAGAACTGTGCTTTAACATGAAAAGTAAGGGCACATACCAGACCAAGCTCAACATGGAAAGGCGCAAGCCATAGATGGAAGTAATGCAGTGGATGCACGCAAACTACGATGCAATGGATATGGCACGCGGGCCAAACCAAATCTTGCCTAGGAAAGGCATGTACACAAACAAGCCATGTCTAACACAGAAAAGGTGCCGCAACCCTCAAACCAACATACCAGCGTGGAATAGGCGCGTACACATGCAGAACTGTGCTTTGACGTGAAAAGTAAGGGCACATACCAGACCAAGCTCAACATGGAAAGGCGCAAGCCATAGATGGAAGGTGATGCAGTGAATGCATGCAAACAATGCATATTTACAAATATGCAATGGAATGGATATTTACAAAATGCATGACAATGCGGTATGATGCGATCTACTGGGGAAAATGCAATGGATGCATGCAAGCTACAATGGAAATGCATGACAATGCACTATGATGCAACAACTATGATTGCAACTTTCCCTATCTTACCAACAGGGCGATATACTAGGTTAGTTCAGTATCCAGAACTGAGGCGTAGACATGCCGCCTCAATCTATGGGGCTTCCATACATATTTCAAGCCGAGGGTACACCTCTGGGTATTTAAACCAGACTTTAGTCTCGGAACTCCCGAACCTTTGCGTTCGAGGCATAAGCCGTTCGAACTCTAGTTTCCACCGTCCCAGTTGGTCTTCTAGGAACTCACCGCAAACATAGGCAGGTGGCTTTACCAGACCACCGAAAGTCGTTCGGGCACGACAAACACCAAAGGAATTGCACCTTCAGAGGATTTAGGGTCTCCTGGACCGCGCGTGTTTAAGGTCTCGCCATACCATGTTGTTGCACGAGGAATGCACCGAAGGTTTCGCACCTCCAAAGGATTTAAGGTCTCCTAGACCGTGCGTGTTTAAGGTCTCGCCAGACCAATTGCAATGTGCATGACAGTGCAAGAATGAGGCACGCCTGCCAATGCTAATGACGACACACATACCAGCGAAAATGTGACACGCATGCCGATGCAAATGAAGCATGATGCAAGATGATACAAATGAGACACGCGTGCCTCATAAGATGCAAAATGATACAAGTGTGACACGCATGCCACACGGAATGCAAAATGAAACAAATGAGACACGCATGCCTCATAAGATGCAAAATGATACAAGTGTGACACGTATGCCACACGGAATGCAAAATGATACAAATGAGACACGCGTGCCTCATTAGATGCGAAATGATACAAGTGTGACACGTATGCCACACGGAATGCAAAAATGAAACAAATGAGACACGCGTGCCTCATAAGATGCAAAATGATACAAGTGTGACACGCATGCCACACGGAATGCAAAATAAAACAAATGAGACACGCGTGCCTCATAAGATGCAAAATGATGCAAGTGTGACACGCATGCCACACGGAATGCAAAATGAAACAAATGAGACACGCGTGCCTCATAAGATGCAAAATGATGCAAGTGTGACACGCATGCCACACGGAATGCAAAATTTTGACAATTGGACTTATACGCTACGCGAAGCCGGTTTGTATTCAAAACAATGCAATGTGCTAACAAGTAGAAGTAAGGTGCGCAAGATAGCGCGATAGGATACATGCAAGATGCAAGTAAGGTGCACAAAACAGTGCGATGCGGCGCGCAAAATAGCGCGAGTGATTTTGAAATGCACAAGATAGTGCGATGCGCTAAACAACGCGATTGATTTGCAATGCACAAAATAGTGCGATGCGCTAAACAGCGCGAGTGATTTTGAAATGCACAAAACAGTGCGATGCGCTAGACAGCGCGATTGAAAACTGTACAAAACAGTGCGATGCGCTAAACAGCGCGAGTGGTTTTGAAATGCACAAAACAGTGCGATGGACTTGAAATGCACAAAACAGTGCGATTGAATTGCAATGCACTAGACAGTGCGATGCGCTAAACATCGCGATTGAAATGCAATGCACAACACAGTGCGATGCGCTAAACAGCGCGATTGAAATGCAATGCACAAAACAGTGCGATGCGCTAAACAGTGCGATTGAAATGCAATGCACAAGACAGTGCGGTGCGCTAAACAGTGCGAGTGAAATGCAATGCACAAAACAGTGCAATGCGCTAAACAGCGCGATTGACATGCAATGCACAAAACAGTGCGATGTGCTAAACAGCGCGATTGAAATGCAATGCACAAGACAGTGCGATGCGCTAAACAGCGCGAGTGAAATGCAATGCACAAAACAGTGCCATGCGCTAAACAGCGCGATTGAAATGCAATGCACAAAACAGTGCGACGGATTTTGAAATGCACAAGACAGTGCGATTGACTTGAAATGCACAAAACAGTGCGATTGATTTGAAATGCACAAGACAATGCGATTGATGTGCGCAAAATAGCGCGAATGTAAACTGCACAAAACAGTGCGATGAAGATGCGATGCACGTGGGACAACTTCTGAATTTAAAAGGATACAAAAAGGATACACCTTGCACGAATTCGAGTACCACGCATAGAAGACACGATCCGAGGTCACAACGGAGGCCGGTTGAGCGTCGGGGATGCACTTTCTTGCACTTTCTTGAGCTATGAAGACCAGAAACTACTCATATGGCCTAAACAAGGCTGTGGGAACACCACCGGCCCAAAGGGGAGGCCACCGGCTGTCCACCGGCTGCAGAATAACTCCATCGGCACAGTATATTGCCAGCCGGCACAAAATATTGCCGACCGGCAAAAAGTTGCTGAGTCGGGGCAGATTCGACATTTCACCTCGGGTGTTTCAAAATAAGGCTTCCAAACCCTATTTTTCATTTCCTCTTCCGCCGAAAACTCACACACTCTCTCTCTAGAGCGTTTTTCTCTCCTCTTTCGCCCGTTTCGTCGTCGGATTCGCGATTTCCTTCGCGTTTCGGACATTTTCAACCGAACAAAACTTTGTTTCGGTGCCTCGTTTGCCGTTCCCACCTTTTTGGGGTTTGTTCCCCTCGCTTTCCTCTTGATTTCCGTGCCCTTTTCACATCCCGGCCTTTTCGGTCATTTTCGGCCTTCTCGGGAGTTGACTTTTCGGTTGACTTTCCGTATTCTAGCCCGGTTTTCCTTCCTCCGGCTATTTTCTCATCATTCCTGACATGGCGGATGACATTCCACGCGGCGGGACTCCCCCGGATCACGAGATGGATCCCGGGGTCGAGCTTCTACCTTTGAGCGAGCGCCCGTTCGACCCGGCGACCTACCACCCGGCGATCCATGTTCTGCCCTCCGACGGACTCCGCCAGTTTCGGAGCTTCGAGAGGCACGTGCAACCCGAGCTATTACTGCGCGAGCCTACCTCTCACCTGTCCTTCGGCACTTCTGAGGTAACTCTTTTTGCTCTACTTTACTTTCTGCAATGTAGGGCACAAAAACTGTCATAGCTTATTTATGCTCTTTAACTGCTTTAGCTGATATGCGGTATACCGTAGTTGACTGTAAACATACACACAACTGATATCTGCTTGAAACTGACACATGCACACACACTGCACTGGCCCTGAATCACCCAAACACACTGTATTTCACTGCATACATACTGGTACCCAGCATTTGCTTGAATCTGTCAAACTATGCACACATGCTATACTGTACTGAACCACCCGAACACGCTGACGCATCACACGTATTTCACTGTAAGCACACCGGCACCCGGTATCTGTTTAAATTTGTTAAATTTGCACGCCTGCTACATCTGTACTGAACCACCAAAACACGCTGACACATCACAAGCCGTAGTTCACTGTAAGCACACCGGCACCCGGTATCTGTTTAAATTTGTCAAATTTGCACGCATGCAACATCTGTATGCTTCTTAAAACTGCATTTTGAATGTTGTTTTGCAATTGTTATCTTCTGTTTACAGGGAGATTCCCATACCATCCGCGGGTATGGGAACACTGGCGCTCGGGAGTGGTACGACGAGATTCCTGACGCGGTCCGTGGCATAGTGGACCAGGCGGGCTTCGGCACCTTCTGCCGAGGACTCTCCAGGCTTACCACATGCAGGCCTCTCCTCGCCGCTTTGGCGGAGAGGTGGTGGGACACCACCGATTCATTTCACTTTTCCACAGCAGGGGACATGACGATGACCCCTTACGATTTCTCGATGCTCACAGGCATCAGGGTAGGGGCTGATCCGATCCCCTTTGACATCGACATGGATGAGTGGACTGCCGCTCAGGTCCATCTGCTGGGCGGTGCGCCACCTCTTGCTCGTCCAGGCTTTGTCCGGTATTCCTGGTTTGAGGTGCAGTTTAGGGTCCAGCCCACTCTCGTTGATGCAGATCCGATGACCCCGGAGGCCGTGGAGAGGTACGCTCGCGGCTTCCACATGTTCTTATTCGGGACGACCTTCTTCGTCGACCGGGCGAACACCGTGCCTCTCTGCCTTCTCAGCACACTGGTGGACGTCCGAGACATCCGGCATTATGATTGGGGTGGCGCCGCTCTGGCCACCCTCTATGGATACATGAGCTCAGCTTCTCGCGGCAGCGGCCAGTTGCTCGGAGGCTATTGGCGGGCTTGGGAGGTACATTTCTTCTCCGCTTTTCATTTTTGCTTTTCTATCTTTTCTGTACTGTGTACACTGCACACACTGTAGTCTGCTTTATACTTGCTGTATACTGTACACACGGCACACACATACAATACGCTCTGCTTTACACTGACTGTACACTGCTCACACGGTACACTCTGCACAATACACTGCACAACACATGGCTCTGCCATTTTTGCTTTATTCTGTATTTTGCTTTATCTGATAAATGCACTGGTATTTACCTTGCAGTTGTGGGTTTACGCCTACTTTCCTAGGCTCGCTCCCGTACCAGTCACAGAGACTCCTCTGGTCGTCATCTTTTTACATCGCTTTGACGGGAGATGCACCCGGAGGCCACGAGAGACATTCGGCTTCTTCCGCCGATACTTCGACACCATTACCCCCGCCGGGGTATGTTTTACTTACAGTTTATTTAAGCTTTGCCTTTCCACTGCATATTTCAAAAACAGTAGATAACAAACTGTATGTCACTTTCAGATCACTTGGCAGCCGTGGCCTCCGTTGCCGGCGGCGATAAGGGACCGGTTTGCTGGTGCAGATGAGACCTCGCGTTTCCGGATCTTATTGGAGGGCCCGGTCTGTCGGGCTTGGACCTAGGTGAGCGTTTCCAACGCCAGACCCTAGGGTTACCTGAGCAGATAGTCCCGGTTCACCCTCCTGCGGACATGAGGGAGACCGAGAGGCTCACCGCCGAGCAGATGGACGATTACACTATCGGCTGGGAGGAGGCCCGCTTCAAAGGCATCGGCGACTACCGAGAGTACGTGCAGACGTACCTGATGCGACCTCTGAGCGGCGGCCGTCGAGCGAAGGGGGCCAGGCCCGTGGTGCCAGCGGTTGGGGCAGGAGCGGGAGCTTTGAGGAGGGCCCGAGTCCGTGGCAGGGGCGGAGCTTAGGGAGGACGGGGGGCTGGTTGGCCCGCCCTGCCTGCTGTACTGACTTTCCGGGGGCAGGGTGGGGTGACCTATCAGATCCCCTTCGCCCTTCCGCCAGCTGATCACGAGTTCGTCGGTGTCCCCGACGTGCCTCTGGTATGTATTACTGCACTTTTGTATAGTCATTTCATTTCAGTTTATTTGATATTCCACAGAATATTGATGCATCTGATATTTTTGCAGGCTTCTTCTGCGTACACCCGGCAGTCATTGGAAATGAATGCCTCCATGATGCGGATGCTCCAGCAGACCTTTCATCTCCTGGCCCTCTACAGTATTCTGGTATGTTCTTCTTACACTGGCCTCAAACCATTCATACACTGTTTCACATAATCTGATGCATGACATCGCACCTGACACACTGATCTCACAGCATCTGACACACTGCACTCATTGCATTCTGCACTGTACTCTGCATTCTGGACTGATAAACTGCTCACGGCATCCACGCACTGTACTCATACACTGCATTCTGCACTGTTAAATTGTTCACGGTATACTGATGCATTTGCCTTTTCTGTACTTTTTCAGCCTCCCTTCCAGATTCCCGGGGTAGGAGGTGCTTCAGGTGGACCTTCCGTCCCTGCCCGAGGGAGAGATGAGGAGGGCCGAGTATTCCCCCGCACCAAGGTGGGGCGCACTCATGTCGGGAGTAGCTCGCAAGCTCCAGTCCCGGATGATGATGACGACGAGGAGTTAGAGGCGGAGGCAGAGGCGGAGTCCAAGTCATCGGAGGAGGAGACCGGAGGCGGTTCTAGCTCGGGCTCTGACGACGATGCTGATGATGCTCCTGGACCCTCGTCAAGGAAGAGGACCAGGACAGACTGATGGCCCTTGGAGTCGCTTGACATAGATTTTTGTTGTTTTTCTTCTTTTTTGTACTCTTCCTTTTTGTTGGTAGTTAGATTACCTTGTATTGCCGCAGGCAGATTTTTGTTTTCCTCAAAACTTTGTACTTTGAAAGAGATTATGAAATGAACAAAATTTTGCTTAAAAAGTTACATTTACATATCTCATGTATTGCATCGCATTCCATCATGTTACACCTCATTGTAAATGAAATTGATTGGTTGTCTAAAAATTGAACACTTGCACTGTGGTAATCAGATAACTAAACAGCCAACAGCAAAATAGCCCAAGCAGCCCACTGCCAGATTCTGGACACGCAGCCCTTACCCTGTTGGGGATTAATCTGCATACAGCCCATAACACAGCATTCGGTTCATTCTGCACACAGCAAACTTTAAACAAAACAGCCCAATCTGACAAGACGGACTTCAGAGGTGAAACCAGCTGGAGTTGAAATACAATCGGATATAGAGAATGGCACACCATTCTGAGCATAAACGATTAACTTTCGGAAAAGGGGTTTTCTTAACCGGGGTATCGAGCCTACAACTAAACACAGCAGGGAGGACTCAAACAAAGAGGTACACGGCCTAAACACAACGAGACACGCTCGGAAGAGACCTAAAACAAAGGTTGAGGTAAGCAAAACAAAAGGCACGACACACAGGCGTGTTGAACGAAGACGGGGGACCTCAGATCACGAGGAGCCAGTTTCTCTGGGTATCGTTTCCCACCCTGTCTGATTTGTGATTCTCACATCACTCGGCCCTCAAGCTCGGATTTTCTCTCAAAACCCTATTCTCACTTTTCCCTCAACTTACACCTCTCTATTCTTCATTCTCTCATTTTTCATTCCTCCCCGGGGTGATTGATGAATAAATAGAAAGGTGTGGGTTCATGCCCAACACCGTTAGCTCACGGCTATTTCTTCTGGCGGGTAGAGCGCTCTTCTGGCAAGTACGTCGATGACGGGGGAAAGACAGAACGCCTGACTCAACTGTGCCCCTAGTTCATCATTTTAACCATTCTTTTCGTTTTGGTTTTCTACTAAAACAAGTTTGATCAAGATGAGAATCGGATCAACGTACTTGTTCGATTTTTGATTTGAAAACCATGCAAGTCAGGCTGTAAGCACTGAAAATTTTCCTTTTTGGGTCCAAGACAAAGGTCCAATTTTGGAAAATGAAATAGTTTTCGAGAAAATAGTCAACTTCTGTAAAAATTTTCAAAAACTATTTTTCAAACAGTCAATGCTCAACGAGCATGGAACTTACTCTTTGAGATGCGCAACCTCGGATCGGAAGCAATGGAAAATTCCCCCTGGCTTAAAGGGGGTGGATGGCAACGGAAAGTTGCCCCTGGTTTGAATGGCGTCTCGCGACAGCTCGTGGCAACAGAAAGTTGCCCCTTGTTTGGATGGTGCCGCAGCAGTCCGTAGACGGTCTTCATTGGCGGTGGTTGAGCTCTTGGACACAGAGATGACGAAGACGGTCACAACAAATATATGGACACAGTCACCTTGGAAGGTGTTGGCAACTGGACCTTGGGATGAAATCGAAACCATTGCATGGACTAAGACGCTATGAAAGCGTTGGGGGCTGGACTTCATGATGAAGTTGCCTACGTATCCCAAACATGGGAATCAAGCCTTACGTAATTCCGGTTAAGGTACACTCGGGTATTTTAACCTTCACTTTTCAGGCTCTAACTTTTGCCAAGGCGCCCGATGCAGGTTTTTGACATTGCGAGCTTCTCTTTCTCTTCTTTTTTTTTTTGTTCTTTTCTTTTTCTTTTCTTTTTCACATTTTTTTGCTTCTTTTCTTTTCTTTTGCATTTTTTTGCTTTTTTTTTTTTCTTTGTATTTTTCTCTTGCTCTAACTTTTCCCTGGGTCGCCCTTCCGGGTTTTCGGCCCAGCGAGCCTCTCAAAGGGTAAAAGTGTAACAAGTCCATGCCAAATGGTTTTTGAAGTTGAAGCCTCTCCATGTCTAGGAGAACAGCTGTTGCAATGATTTGTAGGAGACTCCGTCATGGCTACTCCACGAGCTCTCTCAGGTGAGATCTACTCTTTTGATTCGGCTTTCGGTGTCTCTTACTCGAGAGCTGCTTCTGATCTGGCCACACAGACCTTGCATGACGTTTGACCGCTTAAACTTTCTGAACGTTCTGAACGGGTTCAAAGTTTGAAAACGAACGGGTTGAATCTTGAGGCTGAGAGTGATCCTAAGCTGCGCAATCTCAAGAGCGATTCCACACAGGTCTTCACAGGGCCGCGTAAAACATTTGTTTTTGAAAGTTTTTAAGAAAGCGACAAATCGCGCGCGCCGAAGATAGTGTGGAACCAATCTGGATCAAGCCAGGATCCTTCTCAGTACTCATGCCGACAAGCATGGTTTCATTCATTAAAGGCTTAGCACGTCTCTCTTTCTCTTAAGATGATCAAAATTTTGCAAAACCCAAGGAATTCCTTCCTCTTCGTTTTTATCACCGCAGTGTTCAAAAGAGGTTTTTGAAAAACTTAGGTTAATGCAATGAGTTTGGCGCACAGGAGAGCAGGCGAGATGTACTATCAGCCCAATCAAATTCTCTGGCACTTAAACTGAAAGCAAGCATGAAGTTGAGATAGCAACAGCTGTTTCATTTAGATTTGTTGGCGCAACTGGCCCCTCGGCAGAAACAGACTTAAAAACAAAAACAGGTAATTACAAGACAAAACGGTGTTCGAGGCAACAACCCCAGAATCACCCGGTATTCTATACAAAGAGGACTGACTCGCTACAACAAGACAGACCCTTAAGCAAAAAGACTGACTCAAGACAAAGAGACAGACTCAAAGCAAAAGACTGACTCCATACCCAAGCCAGGATTTACAAAGTTAGCGTTCACAGCCACTCAAAAATGCGTGCCAGATGCCACATTCAAAATACACCGGACGCCGCCCGTAGGTGGTTCACTTTCTGATTACATACTTGCAGTATCTGTGTCCTCAAAATCCAATAGCTGAGTGGTAACGGACTTGGCTGAGGTGGCCGGGAGGATAACCTCGTTGTCAATCAAATCTTGCACCTCATGATGGAGGCGGAAGCAATTGTTGGTGGCATGGCCCGTCTGCTGTTGGTACGCGCAGTACTGAGCAGCATCATGCGTAGCGGGGAGATTCTTCGGGAGAGGCCGAGGCTCCAAGGGTTTAAGGTGCCCCTTCTCGGCAAGGATCTAAAGTGCCTTGGACAAAGGCATGTAGAGAGCATGAAAGGTCCTGCGCCCCCGGGGCAGGTACTTTGGGGTTTGAGCGCTCTTACTAGCTGCACAAGCGAAAGGGTCGGCAGGCGCCACCTTAGCTTTCGGATCTTTCCCGGGTGCAGGGGGGGAACAGGAGGAACTGTTCTGGCATGACGGGGCCTATCCCGATTTTCTGACTGGCTTGGACTACCCTCAAGTGGAGTGGGGAAAGCATCCTCCACAGTCTTTGCCACAACTGCGGATATCTGTTGCTTGTTCATCCCCCCGGCTTTCAAAGCCTCAACTGCCCACAGCAGTTGTTCAATGGGATCGACATCTGCCTTCATTTTGTCTTTTCCTCTGGCCTCAGCCTGATCGAGGGTTTGTGTTGATGTTGATATGTCGTTGCCATAGCTGGAGGCCATCTCCGGTTGGCTAAGTTCAATCACAATTCGCCCTAACAATGGGGGCTCCTGGGGTACAAAGCTCCCGGCATATGGTGCGGCTGGGGGTGAAGCTGACATTCCGTAGGCGAGATCCGCCACAGACCTCTGGAGATCACCTATCATCCCCATTAGCTCAAATGTAGTAGGCTCGCGAGCCTGGTATAGCTGGGGTGCCCAAACCGGGTGCACAACAGGCGACCTGGGTGGATGTGACACATCAATGCTGGCCTCACCTTGCAGGGTGATCCCTTGCTCCAATGCAGCCGTCATAACTACGATCTCTTCTGAATTCTGCGTCATCATAAGCCCTGCCTCGGCAAGGGGGAGCACTAGCTATTCTGTACCAGCTGTCCGAACCTTGAAAGAGACAACAAACAGCATTTCAGCCCAAACAGATCAAACACAGGTGTAGCTGAACAACTGTACTCCACTGCTGATCACTGTTCCCAGAAATCACTGTTCCCAAAACACCCCTATGTTGGGGTAGGGTTTCCCTGTCCTATTTTGTCAGGAGCTAGGGTTTCACTATACACGCAGCGGTTTTCAAACAACCTAACATCGGGTAAGCAACCTGTCTTAATTTGGAATGGTCACTATGGATCCGAATATGTACTAGGACAAATGGTCGAAAAGGGTGCCCCGGTAAACCGGGGTTTGTGTTCCCATGCTGTCAGAGCCCATAACCGGTCAGCCTTATGGTCATGCCTTGACAAGACAAGCCTCCGGCAAACCGTTTAGGAATGGCAGATGGCAAACACTGTGTTCCTAGGCGCACCAATGCACATGCAATGCAAAGAGACACACAAATGAAATCAAAATGGGATATCACGAGTTCGAGTCAAGCTCTCTAAAATCCCCAGCAGAGTCGCCAGAAACTGTAGACGCACCCGCGTGGGGCCTTCGCTACAGTTCGGACTCGATTTGTGTCACAGTTCTTAATCTTGAACCAAAGAGTCCAAATCCGGCAAATCGTTTTGAGAAACAGATTTTTTTGAAAAGAAGTGCGAAACATGGACTGCTTTGCCAGATACAGAGTCGCCAACTAAATATTTTTTAATGGGGAAATTTAGGAAACCCTAACTCGGTGCCGAAGGCCACATGTCCATCATCACCGGAGTTGTCTCGGCTCGGGAGCTTGGGTACGATTGGGGAAGGTCAGCTATGAGCACCCCCTTTCGCCTGGTCCACACACCGGCCTCTACTAACCATGATATCCGATTTTGAAAACTTTATATGTTCTTATTTCAATTATTAGCCTAGAATTACTATGTTATGCGCGCAGCAAACAAGTATAGACTAGATTGCCAAATTTGGGAAAAAGCATTGCATATCCGTTTATCTTAAAAAAATGTTTTGGAATTTTGCTACTCGCAAGTAGGCTAAAATACGGATTTCAACGAGTTTTTCTAACTCAAACAATCCAACCTTCACCCACAGGCATTTAAACAATTTATCACATAAGCATTTAGCCGCATGGCAAGCATACTGTCATGGCAACACTCACACGCATGCGGGATGCTAAAACATAAATACTTACATCGTACTCCATGCCAAAACAGTAAACTAGTTAGCAAACATGCGTCTCCTAGTTCATGTTGAATTGACTAATGCAGCACACACGGGATGCAATTAGATAGGCTCGGCTAACCTAAACATGGCATGTGAAAATGCACAACCAACATGTATTCAGTTTGGAATTTGAAATACATATGTGGTTAGAATGATGCGCCGAGCCCGGTGCATGTAGAACAAATGGATGAATGCACGCATGCATTACATGAGGTATGCTAATTTAAACGTGCCCTAATCTACCATCATAAGCAGGTAAATAAAAGGGAAGAAAGACGTGAGGTTGGAAGCCATACACACACTCACGCACACTTATTACAGATTTGCCCTCGCTCGGAGGGACCAAAAGAATAATACAGATAATTAACTACGCAAGCTAATTAAATATTACAAATTTCTTAATCAGCTAACAAACTAATTAAGCTAGGAATACAGATAAACCGCCCCGGGGGAAGAGCTCGATGCAATGCATGTTCGATCCTGCTTGGAAATACACCGCCATGCATAGGCTACCTCTGTTTTCCTTCTTTTACTCCTCTGGAGGCTGCCAAAACCTCTGGATTGCTTCTCTGGATACTGGGGAACACCACCGGCTGAATGGAATTGCCACCGGCAGTGGGATGTGGCCACCGGCCATTGGTGAAGCTATCGGCAGAGAAGGGATTGCCGGTCGGCACTGGGAACTGCCGGTCGGCAAAGTGTTCCTGCAGAATCTGCAATTGACCGCAACAGAGGGCAAGGCAAAGCATGTCAGCACAATTCAAGGCATATATGCACCAATCATGTCCCCTATCATGTTTGTGACTCAAAAGGACATGTGTCTCGATTCTCGGACCACCAATCACGCATTTCCATGCATGATGGCCCAAGGAGTCAAGTGTGCAACTTTCATGTCAAATGAAATGCAAACCATACAAACAAACCAAGGCCCAATTTCCATCACCAATTCAAGGAACAAGGCATGTATGCAAGATGCAATGCAACCTAGACATAAAAGCTAAGGATGCAACATGGCATGGCAAGACACTTATGCAAGCATACAAGCAAACATGAGGCAATACCAACCAATGAAAAGGTGGTCTAAAACATGACTTGGGCAGCTCTAAATAGGCCCAAAACAGTAGCCAAAGTGACCAAAACAAGGGACCAAAATACACATACACGCATGCACATGTTAAGGCCCAAATGCTTAAGCATCAAAGGGCTATTTCTAAGCACATTTGAATGAGGCAATCATGGACAAATAGCATGCAAGGTAAGCATTGCAAATCATGTTAGGATGATGTCAAACCAAGCAACAAGATAGGCTAAACATTAGCATGCAAATGGTCCAAATACTTGAAGCAAGTCAAGGGGGGTTGAACCATGGCTAAGCCAACTAACCCTCACAAGGCAAAGAGGACTTAAAATAGGTTCAAGGCAGACCTAGACCACGCAAAGGGGACTCTCTAGATGGCATCTAAGTGGCTCAAATTCAAAGGCATACGCAATGGCCAAAACATGGAGCATACTACACAAGCTTCCAAAGCATTAAAGATGCGTCCAAGGTAAACATATAGGCATGCAAATGGGACTGAAATGACATGGTGGATGGTTCTAAATCACCAAATCAATGCAAAAATGTCATGCTATACACTCATACACTTAAGGCCAACAAGCCGGAATGCAAAGGAGCTATACTAAGCATGCCAAATTCGACCCAAACAACCTAGGACAGACCTTAAACATGGCAAAATGTGCACAAAACCTTCACAAGACTAAGCCTAAAACATGCTTGAACAAAGGCTAACAACCTACGGCACATTAAGGCGATAACATGGCATTACATGGTAGGTATGCTAAGCATGCATGGTGTACCAAAACCAACAAAAAATAGAGGTATAATATGACATTTTAAGCACAAAAAACAGCCAAGGCATGGTCAACATGAAGCTTAGCTAAGTGCTCCCTCAAGAGGCCAAAAATGGTCCTTTTCAAGGACAACAAGGAGAGGGGGTGGCCCTCCCCTTTTGGAGACTTCAAGGCACCATCTTCACCACTGAAATCTCTCAAGATTTCAGTGGTGAAGAGGCCCAAACACCAAAGTCTCGAAACTTGCACAAAATGGCTCAAAATGGGGCCTTTCAAGGCCTAAGAGGGGTCAAACACCCTCAAACCACAAAACACTCTTAATAAACAATCAAGAGGGCTAAAAAACAGAACTTTTTTGTACTATACACTAAGCACAAAAACAGTTCAAAGATAGGCAAAAACAAGATGCAAAAATGGGGAATAAAAGAGAAGTTTCTCACCCTTGTAGACCACCTTCACAAATGATGCTCCAATGGCCCTCCTTGGCTTGAATCCAACACCAAAACACCAAAATCAGCCCCTTAGAACCTCAGGAGCCAAAGGAAGGTGAAACACTAGGTGTTTTTGTGCAATAGTATGAACTAAAACACCTAGAGCACAAAGAGAGTAAAAGAGAGATAGAGTGTGTTTCTAACCCTAACCCTAAAACCAGAGCTTCTCTCTGTGTTCTCTCCCCCTAAATGTCTCAAGTGTCTAACCCTAAAGCCAAGAGACAAGGTTCTCTCTTATAGAGCTTATTGTCTTGTAAAGCTTACAAGACAAGCTTCTAAAGAGAGAAATCCCTCCATATACGTGTATGGAGGGGAGCAAAAAGCAAGACAGCTGTCTTAAAATATCTGCAAAAGCAGATGCACAGTAGTCGGCCGGCCAAAAATGTCATTTTGACAAAATTTAGTGCCGGCCGGCAACAAATAGTGCCGACCGGCAATATACATTGCCGATGGCAGCAAAAACCAGCCGGTGACCTCTAGCCACTGCCGGTGATGTGTGGGGATGCCTCACAAGGCATTCTCTGCCCCTCCAAGGCAAAACACAAATGTTTGGTGCAAAACCAGACACCAAACAGTCAAGTTCGGAGATCCTGAGGCAAGGCGAGTAGCCGAGACCTTCGGGAACTCCAAACGAACACAAACATGGATAATCACCAAGTGTTCAAATGGTGACGTCCAAGTCTTGAGGACGGTCAAAAATGGGGTGTCTACACCGACCAGGAGTGTACACTGCCGGCCAGAAATGAAGAGCTGCCGGCCAACAATGTGAGGGTGTCGGCCACTGGTGTGCTGTGACACCAAGCTGTAGCAGAGCACAAAATAGAGAAATGGAAGGGTCACCCAAGGGTATGTACGCACTATGCCACTCCATATCACCTCAAAACATCAAGGGAGAGGCATAATCAGATCCAAGACCATCAATCACGCATCTCGATTCATGATGGCCACAGATCCAACTTGTGCAAATTTCAATAAATGCATGACAAATAGGACACCAACACCATCTCCTTCTCATGAGGAATCAAAGGGAATGGAGACTAAGGGAGATTGGCTCATTTCATCACTTCAAGTATGAAATGAGCCAATCTTCCTCGTGTTCAATACGATAACCGATTGAACACAATGCAAAACATGCAAACAACATGACATGCAAACAACATGCTAATCTTGGCATGAAATGCACTATTCTAACACGCAAGCAATCATGCACAACATATTAAAGGGCCAAGAATACCAATGCTAGTGAAGAGGGTAACACTATAAGCATGCATCACAATGCTCAAACATCCAAACCAGCTTAAAACAGAGTTACACCATGCCCAAAACAAAGGCAAAACATGCTAAGATAGAAGCTCAAAGGACTATACAAACATGCATGCATGTTAGGCCATAAACAAGGCACAATGCTCAACTCTCAAAGCCATTGAAAGAGTGATATATGGACTGCAATGGCATATGTTCCAACACTGATATGACATGCAAAATGACTTGGAATCATGCAAACAAACCACGTAACGCATGTTGAAAAAGCCTAAGCATCATAGCTAGCGAAGTGTATTACACTAGAGGCATACAAGACAGTGCTCAAATGGCCAAGCCAACCCCAAACAGACCCTATGCAGGCCAAAACAGTAGCCAAAATGGACTGAGATGATGGCTGGGAAGGCAAGAAAAATAGGCTCATACAATCGCTCACAAATAAGACATGAAGGCATAACTCTCAAGAGTACTTAAAGAGTGGAAAATATGGAAGTGCAAAAACACTATATGCTCTGAAATATCATTCTAAATGATGCCAAAACATGCAAATACTTCAAGTTAAGCATGCAAGATTCCTCAAAACTCAAGGCTAGTTGAAGCTTTTACACTACAAGCATGCATGCCAAGCATCATTCGACCAAGAAGGCTCAAAACAGAGCTAAAGCATGCCAAAATATGAACGAAAGAATGCTGGAGTATAGCCAAAATGAGCTAGAATAATAGGCTAAAGAGACAAGCATGTTAGGCTAGCAAGGCAAAATTACACTACAAGTGTATGAGCCATTCAAGAGACAACCAAACCAGCCAAAAATAGAGTCATGCCAAACCGAAAAACTCACAAAAAGAAGCTCACACCATGCCTCAAGAGTATAGAGATACATGCTCATTTGATAGGCCAATAATACAAGCAAACAAAACAAGAAGAGAGGGGATCAACCCCTCTGATTTGAGGCCTCAAAATCACATGTCTACCACTAAAAATCCACTGGATTTTAGTGGCTAAAAGGCCAAATAAAGACTAACTCAAAAGCCTCAAGACAAGGTTCAAAACAAGGCCAAACAGGGCACACAAGAGGGTAGAACACCCTCAACACCAAAGAGGCCTTAAACAACCATGAAAAGCACTTAAATGCAGAACTTTTTTCAGTTGAAAGCAAGGCCTAAAACAATATGCAAGGATGGCCAATATAGTATTCAAACAAAGGCTTAAAAGGGGAAAACACTCACCCTTGAAGCTAAACTTCGAAACCAGCAACCTCTGAGGCCAAAAACCAACTTTCAGAGCTCAAATAACACTCCCAAGAACCTCAGTTCAAAGATGGTGGTGTATCACTATGTGTTGTAGTGCAAAAGTGAGAGGAAAATGCACTTTAAGGCACAAACAAACACAATATAGAGAGAGAGAGAGAGAATGAGAAATATATATATAGAGAGAGAGAGATATTTTCTCAAAAATTGCTGAACCTCTGTAAGGGAGGAGGAGCCTCTCCTTATATAGAGGAATGAAAAACAAAGCTTATTAAACAAGCTTGAAAAGGGCTTCATCCCTCCATAGACGTGTATGGAGGAGGGATGAGTGAAAACCAGCTGGCTCAAAAGATCTGGTGTGAAATCTGCTGAGACAAGGTGTTCTGTCGGCCATCAGTGGTGGCTGGTAGTGCCTTATTGATGGCCGGCAGGCTTCATCAATGGCAGGCAGGGATAAATGCATTGTCGGCAGTGGTAGAGAGTAGCCGCCAGTGCACCATGAGAAGCATGTTGAAAGGACCAACACATGGTCCAAGAATGGGACAGAAAGGATACAGAGTTTGGAAAGCTCAAACCTATGACGTTCCGCCGTGAAAGTCGAGTACTTGATGAGCAATCGAACTTGTGGTTGGATGTACCTGCAAGCACAACCAAGTCTTAAGGATGGTCAAAAATGGGGTTGTGAAGAAGTGGTTTGGAAATACTCTTCTGATCCTGGGGGACGCTCGTGATCCGTTGATAGTCACCTGAAAAGGAATAAACACTCCAGTCGGGGGTGGCAGAATTAGCACTTCGATGGACAAGTCTGTCTTTACGCTCAAGATTACTTATATTCTCAATTAAGCATAACAATTCTCGCATACCTTTCTTAGTCTGTTGTTCTTTTATTTATACTCGTTTCCTGGGCCTCGGGACCAGGTCCACTTTTCACTCATTATCCTTTTATTTACAAGACTCCATAGTTCAGCATCTACTCGGCTTATCCGTTTTATTCGGCTTCCTGATCGTGCAAGAAAGAGCCGAGTAATATCTGTCTTCTAGAGTACGCTTCTGATTCTTCCAATTATCCGGTCCCCACAATTGCACCCCAAACACCCCTACTAACATCAGTTAGTCGCCGTGTTTGGATTCTAGTCTGGGAAGTCAAAAATTTGACGGTTAATCCTCTCCCCGATGAATGTCAGAACGCGTACATGCTTTTTGGTCATTGTAATGCTTTCCCACCTCATTCGTGCTTCTCTCGCATTTATCACGATTTGAAGCTTCAGTCCCTTCGAATGCACGCTTTTTCGAATTTTTGAGCCTCCTGGATTGCCAGTCGGTATCTCTTCTCTGACTCGCGTTTTCTGCAACTCCTCTCCGTCTCTTCGTGTCTCCTTTGCTTTTCGTAAGTTTTCTTCTCTTTTCTTTGTAATCCTACTTTCCATATTTATTTTTGATTTAGAATATCCTTGGGTCCTTACGAGAATGGCTAAACATTTGAAAGACCTCCTTTCCGAAGGTCAAATTTCTGGGTTCCAACGACATTTCTCTATCCCTGATGATGTCCATCTATCTCTAACAACGGACAATACCCTTGATATGGAGAGGGAAGACCAAAATACCATAGTTTTTCCTCTCCTATCCATTGCGGAGGGCAGGGTTCGTTTTTCCCTTCACCCATTTCTTAGGGCCGTCCTCCGCCATTGGGGTCTGATTCCTTCCCAACCCAATGTGAATTTCTTTCGAATCATAATAGGAATCGTACAGTTGAACCGGCACCTTAGGACCAACCTTGGCATTTCGGCGATTCGGCACTGCTACGCCTTAGCCAAATCATCTGGTCGGCTCGGGCGCTATTTTCTCAGGGCCAAGGACACTATTCCCAGAAAGAGGGGCGAACCAGGTTGCCGTGTAACCCCTTGTGTCTATTGATCTTTATTTTATTTGGCTTTTTCGTCAAGTCTAATTCTTTGTTTTTGCAGGCAATAAGTTGAAGAGGATTTTGACCTCGGCTGACGACGCAGTCCTTGCAGAAATTAGGACTGCACTAAAGTATTTTGGCCGTCTAAATGTATAGAAGCAAGGGAGATCCGCCCATATACTCTTGCGGTACGAGCCTACTTATGCTACGTTCTCGGCTGCGAACAATATTCCGATCCCGACCGGCGAACATCACCTTACGACTCTAATCTTCCCCAGCTTCATGACCCTTAGGCAAACTAGTTTCGAAGCTTCCGATTTGGAGCAAGATGTAGCGCCGGTGGTTGAGGTAGTTGCCGAACCAATGAGAGAGTTTGTTGCGGAGGCAGCCGGTCATAACCAGCCTAACTCGCCGTCCACTTTGGGTCGGGCGGAGTTTTCCTTCGGAGATATTTTTATAAATTTGGAAGACCTACCTGACACTTTTTCTGAAGGTATTGCTGGAGAAAATCTTACGTAGATGGCGCGAAAGAGAAATGCCGAACGAATGGCCGCCCGAAAGAAAGCCGAGGTCACCCATTCTGAACCTGCCCCGATTGAGTCTTCGCAAACTGTTATTAGAGGAGAGACGACTCAAGTTATTGTGGCCGAGACGGAGAAAGACGTCGACCAGCAGTTTACAGAAGAACGGCTGATTTCAGAAGGGCGGGGCAAAAAACGTACCGCCGAGAGAGAAGTCGGCTTGGAGGATAGCCCTGTTGGCAAACGGCCTCGATTAGAGGAATCAGACGTGCTTCCCTTCGTTGTTCAGCCAAAGACCAAAAACACGCCGATCTCCTCTGACGCATCCACCATGAAGGATCCAGCCGTAGCGTTGAGCTTGGCCGCCTCAATTTCACTGCTTGCTGACAAGGCTACGTTTCGAGGAGAGCCGGATTTGGTAGCTGTAGCGTTAGCTGCCCAGTCAGCCCTTCTGGTATGTGACTCTTTTTCTTGTTTGCTTTGGTTTTCGTACGATATTTCTTGGTATGTGCTGATCCCAACTCCTTGTTTTGCAGACGGTTGGAAAGATAGCCGAGCTAGGCTGCCGGCATCACGATGCCATTGAAAGAATTGGTAGCTTGAAGTCTGAAGCTGAAGGTGTGAGGAGTAGGGCCGAGTTTGAGGCGATGAGGGCTGCAATGGAAAGTGCTCGAGCCGAAGCTGAGAAGGAGAGGGCTAGGACTGCTGACCAACTCAGATCCGAAGCCGAGGATAGAGTAAACGCGAGTGAGGAATCGCTCAAGTTAGTCAAGGAGGCGCTTGCCAAGGTGGAGGCCGAGTTAGAAGAGTTGAAGAACGCCAAGGAAAGAGTCGACTCTGAGGCTTCTGCAACGTTCAAGGCTAGAAAGAGCGCTGCCTTTAAAGATTTTGTAGAAAAAGTCTCCAAATTCAAGAATCGGGGATTCAAACATTGGTGGCTCAAGGCTCTTGCTGCCAGTGGAGTTACATTGGCCTTGCCAATTCCATACGAGCAAGTGGACGTTGAGCCACTTGAGTCTGATCCCGAGGATTGATCTGGGGGACACTCTAGTTTTCAATTTCAATGTATATTTTTGTTTAGTGGATTTTTGTTAGTACAAGGTAATTTTCATGTATATATTAGTTACTTCTGCGCTCAATTTATTAATGAAAATTTCCTTTCCATTTCACTATTACTTGTAAGCAGTTTTTGATATTAATGAAGAGCTTTGCCTTTCACTACTTTGGCGCCGAATAGGATTAGTTCATGGGCATTCTATTAGTAAATCGACACATGGGGCGGCTGGGGCACTCAAGCCGAGTAGATTGATGAATTTGCCCTTGCCCTAGCTGGTTCATGAACATTAAACGCTGAATAACACGAGCTTATGAATATTGAGTCGCTTCATGAGGTGGCTGAGTGGCTAGGGCACGTGGTTGTGGGCATTCTATTAGTAAATCGCTTCATGGGGCAGCTGGGGCACTCAAGCCGAATATATTGATGAATCTGTCCTTGCCCCCAGCTGGTTCATGAACACTAAACGCCGAATAACACGAGCTTATGAATATTGAGTCGCTTCATGAGGTGGCTGGGGCACTCCGTCGTGGGCATTCTATTAGTAAATTGTTTCATAGGGCGGCTGGGGCACTCAAGCCGAATAGATTGATGAATCTGCCCTTGCCCCTGCTGGTTCATGAACGTTAAACGCCGAATAACACGAGCTTATGAATTTTGAGTCACTTCATGAGGCGGCTGGGGCACTTAGTCGTGGGCATTCTATTAGTAAATCGCTTCATGGGGCGGCTGGGGCACTCAAGTCGAATAGATTGATGAATCTGCCCTTGCCCCAGCTAGTTCATGAACGTTAAATGCCGAATAACACGAGCTTATGAATATTGAGTTGTTTCATGAGGCGGCTGGGGCACTCAAGACGAATAGATTGATGAATCTACCCTTACCCCCCATGAGACGGCGAACTTAGAAACCGATTAAATTTATGGATCTGATCTTATCAAAATGAATTCATGAGGTGTTGAATATTGTACTGATGAATCGATTCGTGGAACGACTGGGGCACTCAAGCCAAATAGATTAATGAATCTGCCCTTGCACCAGCTGGTTCATGAACATCAAACGCCGAATAACACGAGCTTATGAATATTGAGATGAATCTGCCCTTGCGGACATTAAGACTGCCGAATAACAATGTTTGAAGGGGCACATGACTCGGTCGGCGCCGGGCTATTGAGGTTTTCAATATTAATGAGATTGCCTCGAAGGTGCTGCCCTCGTAGGAAATAAGTGAGCGTGTACTTCATGAACGAGGGTCCTATTTATATACTCAGTCAGCAACATAGTCCAGCTCTTGGAACAAGATTAAACAAGTGCCAATGTCAAATAAGATTTTCTTCAACAGTAGAGGTGAAACGATGACGCTAGCTGAGTTGGGAGATGCCATGAGTCGAAGCAGTGAACCTTCACGGGCGGCCAGTAGGACTTTGAGGGATCGGGAGGGACACCAATCTCCCCATCGTCGAAGTAGGTCACCTAGGAGGGACAAACAGCCACAGCGTAAGTCTCCTCAACCTCGTCCTAAATGGGAATCCGACGCGACTCCTCGCCCATTGAGTTTCGCGGTCTTCGTGGATAATAGACCAATGATAGAGGCGGATTCGATCATTTGAGATCCAAATGTGGCAGTCGAGTTTGGTCGACAGATTTTTCCACCCGAAGTTCAGCAGTCGATGGTAGAGTGGCCGGACTTCGAAGTGTTTCGTGAAGGCGTTCACAGGGCGGTGAGGGGATTGTACACAGCTTATGAGATCGGCATGCGTCTCCGCGCCATTCGCCGCGACATAGAACAGAGAGATGAACGCATTCGGAAGTTAGAAGCTCGCGCCGAGATGGCCAAGCATGAGCTAAAGAAAATCAAGTCTGCCGGGCCACAAGGAACCAGCCACCCCAACCGGTTGTCGAAGAGAGGGTTACTCAAAGGCTGATTAGTGATGCGATCGTCGATCGCCGATCGTAATATGGCTAGCATGTTCGTGATTGAGACTGCGAGGGTTACGGCCTATGAAAAAGGCTTCCACGACGACCGAAAGGTCAGGATTCAGAAGACCAAGGAGAAACTCGCCGAAGAAGTCTGCCGATGTGAAAATCGTGGATTTAAGCACGGTTGGATCAAGGCACTTCGGCAAGTCAAGGCACTTTGGCAAGTTGAGAATCTCCAGGCGGCAGTGTTGGATTCGGCGTTTCCATCATACCAACAGAATGATTTACCCTTCTCTACTTTTGAAATTGAGAAGAGTGATGACAAAGAAGCCACATGAATCGAAGAAAACCGTGTAATGGTTATGTAGATTGAATGTGAAATTATGTATTTAATAGCTGATTTTAATAAAAAGCTTAGTTCTTAATTTGTAATGCACTTATTACGCATTTTATATTAGTACACATTTTATTCCGAATGTGCGCACGTATTACGTTTATACTGCTTGAACAATCTAATTTGAATAGTACATTGTTTATTTCAATTTTGCCTATTTCAACTTTGTTTCGCTGTAATTTTTATTCGACACACGTGTATTTCAACTTCGGAGACGTCACGCGCTGAGGGCGTTCTGAATCCAGAGGCTTTTTCGTCCCAAAGACGTCGTGCACCGATGGGGCCCCAAATCCGAAGGCTTTTGGCCAATCGTGATATCCATGAAAGGCGCTCTGAATCCAGAGGCTTTTTCAGCCCAAAGACGTCATGCGCCGATGGGGCTTCAAATCCGGAGGCTTTTTCAGTCCAAAGATGTCATGCGCCGATGGGGTTCTGAATCTGGAGGCTTTTTTAGCCCAAAGACGTCATGCGCCGATTGGGCTCTGAATCCGGAGGCTTTAATCGGCCAATCGTGATATCCACAAAGGGCGCTCCGAATCCGAAGGCTTTAATCGGCCAATCGTGATATCCACGAGGGGTGCTCCGAATCTAGTGACTTTTTGGCCAATCGTGATATCCACGAAGGGCGCTCTAAATCCAAAAGCTTTTTCGGCCCAAAGACGTCATGCGCAGATGGGGCTCCGAATCTGGAGACTTTTGTAGGCCAATCGTGATATCCACGAAGGGCGCTCCGAATCCGGAGGCTTTAGTCGGCCAATCGTGATATCCACGAAGGGCGCGCCGAATCCGGAGGCTTTTTGGGCCCAAAGACGTCATGTGCCGATGAGGCTCCGAATTCGGAGACTTTAGTCGGCAATTGTGATATCCACGAAGGGCGCTCCGAATCCGGAGGCTTTAGTCGGCCAATCGTGATATCCACGAAGGGTGCTCCGAATCTGGAGGCTTTTTCAGCACAAAGACGTCATGCGTCGATGGGGCTCTGAATCTGGAAGCTTTTTCTACCCAAAGACGTCATGCGCCTTTGGGGATCCGAATCTGGTGACTTTTTTTCGTCGCAGCACTTTTTAATTATATTTCGCAGTGGGTGGGATTACAACTTTTCGACAAGAATCCTTGCATTTCAAAACTAGAATGTGTACATGGCGAATCATTTAGAACTAGGATCATTCCCCATAAATCGGGTTTAATGACAGAATTTTCGCAAGTTCGTCGGGTTCCAGGGCCGTAGCAGACTCCTTCCTGATATATTTCTGAGCTGATATGGAATCTATCCGATATTGGTCGTCTCAGTTAGGACCCAATTTTCCATCAACCGGTTTCTTGTCATCCGGAAGTGCCTTCAGGATCAAATCTCCCAGTGTAGCGACGCAGCTGAACGCGTTGATTATGCGACTTGGCAAGCTACTACTGGTATCACCTAGGGCTTCCGTGGCTTCAGTGGAGTTGACCTACGACTCGGCACTTCAGCGGAGTTGACCTGCGACTCAGCACTTCAGTGGAGTTGACCTGCGACTCCGTTGGTGTCTTTACAGAAAGGAGATAGCATGCTTGTGCGGATTGCTTGGAACCACGGATTTGCTCAATGCCGTATTCGGTCAGGAAGTGTAGCAACTGATGATAGGTGCTTAGGACGGCCTGAATAGTATGCGACCAAGTTCACCCCATGACGAGATTATACGGCGAAGGGAGCTTGGCGACCACGAATTCCACATCCACTATTTGGGAGCCCGCTCGATCAGGAAGTGTGATTTTCCCCAACGAGTACTCTAGATTTGCGTTGAAACCGAATAATGGATGAGGAGCTAGAGACAGGTTTGATTCGTTGAAGCCGAGTTTGATGAAGGTCTCGTAATACATAACTTCCGAAGTGCTCCCCTGGTCTATGAGGACGCGTTCAATGGTAAATCGGTTTACGTGTAGTTCAATGACCAATGGATCAATATGGGGGAGTGTGATGCCGATAAGATCAGAATCATCGAAGATAATACTCGGAGCTTCGTGCGGCCGTTTCGTCGGTGCGCGTTGCTTTTGGGGGGCTGACTGAATTGCGTGTACAGTAAAAGGCATTAGAAGGCTGTATATCATATGAATGATGCTGAGCGGAGGTGAATCCTGCCGAAGGGAAACTGTTTTGATTGCGCTCTTTCGGACATATTGTTGGAGCCGACCATCTTGCACCAATTCCTCAAGGTGGTCTTTCAAAGCATAGCAACTGTCTGTATCATGGCCGTGATCTTTCTGATAGTCACACCGCCTATCTAGCCTTCTCGTGGCGGGAGGTCCCACCATTTTGGACGGCCATTTGAAGAACGGAAGATGTTGGATTTTGGACATAACCGAGCTGATTGGCTCTGATAGCTCCGTATATTTCTTGTCGGCGCGCTTTGTGCGCCTACTATCAACTTGCAGTTGCTCGTTTGCTCGGTGTGAGCATTGATTGCTTGATCGGCAAGAATCCCGTTTCTTGTCTCGTTTAGCCCGGTGTCGTGGTTCGGGGCTCTGCGGTGGTACGGAACTTATTAGCTGAGCAGCTTCAAGAGGGGCCATTTTGTTGGCCATGTGTCCGGCTTTAACCCGCAAGGTGTCATCTTCCACTTTACAGTATTCCTCTACTTTCTTCATCAACCCCCAGACTATTTTGGGGGGTCTTCTAGTAAAGGAACTGCGGAGGCCACTATCTGGATGTAATCCCATTTTGAAGGCGGTGATGGCCATGGAGTCGTTGCAAGCGTTGTCAACAAGATTAAAGCATTTCCAATATCGCGCCGAATATGCTCTTAGTGTTTCTCCTGGCAGGATTTGCATTGCTCAGAGAGAGTCGGCTTGTTTCGGCTGGACCTCATTGGTGATGAATCTGGCCCAGAAGGATTTTTGTATTTGGTGGAAGGTTTTGATCGAAGCTGGCTCCAGTTTATAATACCACCTGACAGCCAATGGTCCCAAACTGCTGGGAAATATTCGGCACATGAGGGTCTCGTCGTCTGCATGCAATGTCATGGCTGGCTTGTAGTGGCGGATGTGGTCGGTGGGGTCTAGTTTGCCATCGTACAAGGTGAATGATGGTTCTTTGAATTTCTTAGGTAGTACTGCCTTTGCAATCCGTCGTACGAATGGGTCGTGTTGATCTTCATCCGAACTGTTCTTTCTTCGCTTGTGCCTTATACAAGGACTTTCTTCAGAAGAACTGGTAGTTTCAGGTCGCCCCTTCTTCTTGGGCTCCGGGGATAACGAGTCGGAGTCGCTATCAGTGTCGTCATGTCAGGCTCGAGGTCGTCGACTACCTGCCTTCGGAGATCGTTCCGGATTTAGGCGTATAGCTTGTTTGGACTTCGCCACTTCCAAGGCCAAATCTTCAGGAATACGTTCGTTTTCTGCGATCATGTTCTCCAACCTTTGTTCGTTTTGCTTTACCTGTTCTATGATCGCTTGCATTGCTTCGTGCTCTGAAGTCGAGGGTGAGGCGAAGTTCAGACCGCGTCATACGGGGATGGTGTCCGGTCCAAGCCTGTTTGGTGGAGTGAGGTCGTCTCTCTGCGTGGTTTCATCAGTGACTATTGAAGGGTCCTCCGTCACGCCCGCCATGGATATGCTTGAGAATTCCCACAAACGGTGCCAATTGTGGAGAAGTGGTTTGGAAATACTCTTCTGATCTTGGAGGATGCTCGTGATCCGCTGATAGTCACCTGAAAAGGAATAAACACTCCGGTCGGGGGTGCCGGAATTAGCACTCCGACGGATAAGTCAGACTTTACGCTCAACATTACTTATATTCTAAATTAAGCACAACAATTCTCACATACCTATCTTAGTCTGTTGTTCCTTTATTTATACTCATTTCCTGGGCCTCGGGGCCAGGTCCACTTTTCACTCATTATCCTTTTATTTACTCGGCTCCATAGTCCAGTATCTACATGGCTTATCTGTTTAATTCAGCTTCCTGATCGTGCAGGAAAGAGCCGAGTAATATCTGTCTTCTAGAGTACGCTTCTGATTCTTTCAATCATTCAGCCCCCACAGGGGTGTCTATAGTTGCCCCTCTTTGACAGAACTCGAAAGTCACAAAGTGACGGGAGTGAATGTCAAAGCCTAGAGACGACCCATTTTTGACAAGGCCGAAGACTTAGGCAAACATTCTATATAACCACACAGAGATGCGCCCGCAGGCTGGGGCAAAATGCAAATGATATGCACAATGCAAGAGCATAACTTATGATTATGCAAAGAAAGCTGTAATGAAGCATTTATGCAAAATAAATACAACAATTTAAGCAAATTGACGAGTTGTAGAAATCTCACACGTTTCAACAGAAATGATGTAAGAGAATTATACAATTCTCACTACGGCTCACGCAGGAAAGACTAAAAGCGACTATCGGGAACACCCAAAGTCTCAAACGCAACAGCTCTTAGCGTGTCACACACGGGAGAAGGAAAGGCACGTCCTAACGCATGTCAAACGCGAGAGGAGAAGAGCACCCAAACGAGTATCAAACGCGGGTCGAAAAAGGTAACCAAGAGAGTTCGAGGGAACATGAATGATCTCACCTGGAGTTTCTCTGGCTGAACTGTACATACAACATTGTCTGGTTGTGCCAGCTTCAAATGAACCGTGCATACAATATCGTGCCTGCACAAAAAGAAACTTTGACAGATACAATATAGTAGAAACACATGTAGGTAGATCATGCAAAACAATGCAAGTAAAAATATTGCATGACAATGCAAGCGAAACGGGCGCATAACAATACAAGCGAAACGGGTGAATAACAATGCAAGTAACGTGCGTGACAACACAAGTAACAAGGATGCATAACAATGCAAGTAGCGTGTGCATAACAATGCGAAAGAAATGTTCATAACAATGCGCATAGACCGTGCATGATAATGCAAGTAAAGAGGTGCATAACAATGCAAGTAACGTGTGTGACAGCGCAAGATATAGAGGTGCAAAATAATGCAAGTAACGTGCGTGACAGCACAAGATAGAGAGGTGCATAACAATGCAATTAACGTGCGTGACAGTGCAAGTTAGAGAGGTGGCAAACAATGCATGTAACGTGTGTGACAACGCAAGATAGAGAGGTGCAAAACAATGCAAGTAACGTACGTGACAGCGCAAGATAGAGAGGTGCATCAAAATGCAAGTAACATGCGTGACAGCGCAAGATAGAGAGGTGCAAAATAATGCAAGTAACGTGCATGACAGCGCAAGATGGAGAGGTGCATAACAATGCAAGTAACGTGCGTTACAGCGCAAGTTAGAGAGGTGCATAACAATGCAAGTAACATGCGTGACAGCGCAAGATAGATGTGCAAAACAATGCAAGTAACGTGCGTGACAGCGCAAGGTAGATGTGCAAAACAACGCAAGTAATGCGCGTGACAGCACAAGATAGATCAGGTGCATAACAATGCATGTAACGTGGGTGACAGCGCAAGATAGAGAGGTGCATAGCAATGCAAACAACGTGCGTGACAGCGCAAGTTAGAGAGGTGCATAACAATGCAAGTAACGTGCGTGACAGCACAAGATAGATGTGCAAAACAATGCAAGTAACCTGCGTGACAGTGCAAGATAGATGTGCAAAACAATGCAAGTAACGTGCGTGACCACACAAGATAGATGAGGTGCATAACAATGCAAGTAACGTGCGTGACAGTGCAAGATAGAGAGGTGCATAACAACGCAAGTAACGTGCGTGACAGCGCAAGATAAATGTGCAAAACAATGCAAGTAACGTGCGTGACAGTGCAAGATAGATGAGGTGCATAACAATGCAAGTAACGTGCGTGATAGTGCAAGATAGAGAGGTGCATAACAATGCAAGTAACGTGCGTCACAGCGCAAGTTGGAGAGGTGCAAAACAATGGAAGTAATGTGCGTGACAACACAAGATAGAGAGGTGCAAAACAATGCTAGTAACATGCGTGCCAGTGCAAGATAGAGAGGTGCATAACAATGCAAGTAACGTGCGTGACAACGCAAGATAGATGTGCAAAACAATGCAAGTAATGTCCGTGACAGCGCAAGATGCATGAGGTGCATAACAATGCAAGTAACGTGCCTGACAGCGCAAGATAAATATGCAAAGCAATGTAAGTAGCATGTACACACATGCAATGTATCAACAAAGCAATGTATACTCTATGCAGCGACTAAAGCACGCCTGAAAGGGATTACTCAATGGTAACTTCCGATTTACCTGTCGGAGGGTTACAACATGTTAAAAAGGATACACCATGCATGTGTTGATGAGCGACAACCATTGCGCATCATGAACGCCACTCTAAGCTTCTACGGAGGCACTTTGAATCAAATTTTAAACATTCCTCATAATTATTGAAACCCAAGGACACATTCCATGGTAAAATAGATAGTGGAATCTGGTGGAGGCCTGTCGGACATGATAGGAGAGTGCCGGCCCCCTGCCGGCCATCAATGGCAATTGTCGGCCATCAATAAAGGGGTGCCAGCCACCGATGAGGGGGGTGCCAGCCACCACTGGCAGATTTGGCCATTTTGGTCATTTGACCCATGGCTCTTCAAATACACCTAAAATTACTTCATTTCCTCCACACCTCTTGTACAAGAATCATTTCCCTTGCTCTCTAGGTGTGCCTTCTCTCTAGATCTGCGCATTCTACGCGTTTCCCAACACCCTAAACAACCTTGAATCATTAAAACCCCTTCGTTCTCTTCGATTTGAACCGATCAGAATTTGAATTTGAGGTATCTTTTGTCATTTCCACCATTCAAGGATCATTTCCCCTGAATTTCTCTCGAGGTTAGTTCGGTTTTCCCGAGTTTTCAACTTTATTTGAATTTTTCTCTCTCCTAGGGTTTGATTTGTTAAAAACTTCACCATTTTTGCTCATTTTTTCATCTATTTCAGATGGCCAATGATATTCCGCATGATGGGGGTTTCTCCGCGCTCCCTCCAGTGGGGCTTGCCACGGCCTTCGCAGCTTAGCCGGGAGCCGAGCCTCATCCTTTACCGTAGAGCTTACACCCCTTTGACCCCGCGAGGTATCACCTAGAGACTCACATTATACCAGTGGCGGGAGGCATCCACACTTTCACTGATTTTGATGAGGACGCGCCAGACTACCTCTTGCTGAGAGAGCCCAGGTCTCATTTGTCGGCCATTACCATGGAGGTATCAACTCTACTTTTCTGCAGCATTACTTTCAACTATTTGCACTTCTTGCACTGTTTTGATCTGATTGCATCGCATGCTTTGATCTGACTGCATTTAACTGTACTTCACACATCCCTACCCCGTATGTACTATATACAACTGTACCTTAGGCATCACATACTCTGAATTCAATTGTATCTTCAATACATCACTGCTCTAAATGCAACCGTGTTTTCAATACATCATTGGTCTGATTTCAACTGTATTTTCAATGCATCACCGATCTGATTTCATCACATGCACTGCCATAGGACAGATCTCACTTCTTCAGAGGTTATGGTGCGACGACAGCTCGGGATTGGTATGATGTACTTCCCGCAAGGGTCCGCCAGATCATCGACGGGACCGACTTCGGCCTATTCTGCTCCAGCTTGACACGGGTCACAGCGAGTCGCCCTCTCCTAGGGGCTTTTGTGGAGAGGTGGTGGGATACCACCAACTCTTTCCACTTCTCCGTGATGGGAGAGATGACGATGACTCCTTTTGACTACGCCATGATCACTGGCCTGGGCGTAGGAGGTGATCCGATTCCTCTTGATTCCGTATGGGAGAGTGGGTGGCCGCATGGGATACATTACTTGGAGCGCGTCCACCGACACTTCGAGCGGGCATGGTTAGATATACCTGGTCCAAGAAGCATTACAGAGGGGAGGATCCCGAGACTGATAAGGAGGTGGAGCAGTACGCTAGGGGCTTCCTCCTGTTCCTTTTCGGTACCACCTTGTTTTCGAACAGGTGGAATACCGTGGGTTTATACTTCCTAGGCGCTCTGGTGGTACTCCAGCGGGTTCATTTTTATGACTGGGGCGCAGCCGGCCTTACCACTCTCTACGGATACATGAACTCGACTTCTCGGATGTGCGGGATATTGATCGGCGGCTACTAGCGAGCTTGGGAGGTACATAGCTTAGTTTCCCCTTTTCAATATTTTTCTTAGTATTTTTCGCTTTCACTGTGTTCAACACTTGTACTTTCTGCATTCTATGTAACTGCTCTTGTACTGTATGCTTTCTGCTTTGCATTTTCTGTACACCATACATACTGCACACTGCATACCATACACTGCACACACAAAATCTAATATCTGCTCTAGACCTGCACTCCTTATGCATTGTACTGCGTTCTGCTTTCTGCATGTTCTATACTCTGTTCATACACTGTACTGATCACATCTTTCTCACAGCTGTGGGTGTATGCATATTTCCCGACACTTGCTCCAGAGCCTATGGAGGAGACCCCAGCGACAGTCCCATTCTCTGATGTATACAATGGCCAGCTCCGTCGTAGGACCCGAGAGAGCTTTATGTTCTTCTGAAAGTATTTTGATTCGGTCACGGCGCGCGAGGTAATTTTGCAACGAGATTATTTCAATTAACCCGATGCACCCACATTAGTTATTTGACAACCAATCATCTTGTTCGTTCTCTTTTCTCAGATCACGTGGCAGCCATGGGATGTGATTCTGTCAGGACTCCGAGATCAGTACCACACTGCCCGGACTGTCTCTCATTGCCACATCCTCTTCGAGGGCCCGATCTGTCGCGCCTGGTTTTTGAGTCAGCGCTTCGTACACCAGACCTTGGGATTGCCTGCTCCATTTGTACGGACGGTACCTCCACCATCGATGAGGGAGACACACAGGTTGTCCGTCGACCAGGTGATTCAGTTCATGGTGGGACTGGAGACGGATTATTTCCGCATGGATGCCAACTACGCGACCTTCATTCAAAAGCATCTGATGTCATGACCCGAACCCGCCCCCACGAATTAAGGACATAATCGGCCGGTAATCCTGAAATTATCTACGGCCTTAAACCGAATCAGACATAACTCATCAGAGTAAAGGGGCCAAACGGAAGAAGAATTTAAAACTTTGTCCATAGAACTGTGCTTACATGGCACATCTTAACAAACCACACAAAAATATATTAATAACTCAAATCAGACAATACAGTAGCATAAAGTTCGATACAGATAGGATCATTCAAGTCTAGGTCAGCCAATCAAAACTATATACAAACGTATCCAAAGTCCTTGCCAACATGACAAAATGACAGAAGATAGCAAAAGGGCAGAGACGTGTCTCATGCGTAAGACGCAAGGGCTGACTCCTCAAAACCTTGGTTGTTCCACATAGACTTTACTGAGGCTGGGTTTGGACCGCTCTTGGCTCACCTACATACACATGAATGAGCGTAAGCAACAGCTCAGTGAACAATATCGAATAAAGGAGATACATTAGAACAACATACCACAAACGGCCTTGGGCCCAATTCATATTCTATCTAATGTGTATATAGGTATACAAAGGGCAGGTGACTGCAGTTCCAAACATATCTGACGGCCTCGGGCCCAATCCATTCATGTCAAACTATCATTCATGTCAGACTGGCCTTTGGCCCATTCATTCTCTTATTCATGCAAACTGGCCTTTGGCCCATTCATTCTCTTATTCATGTCAGACAGGCCTTTGGCCCATTCATTCTCCCATTCGTGTCAAACTGGCCTTTGGCCCATTCATTCATGTCATACGACCTCTGGCCCATTCATTTATGTCACACATGTCAAACTGGCCTTTGGCCCATTCATACTTTCGTGTCAAGCTGGCCTTTGGTCCATTCATTCATGTCATACGGCCTCTGGCCCATTCATTTATGTCATACATGTCAAACTGGCCTTTGGCTCATTCACTTTATCATTCATGTCAGACTGGCCTTTGGCCCATTCATACTTTTGTGTCAAACTGGCCTTTGTCCCATTCATTCTACCATGTCAAACTAGCCTTTGGCCCATTCATTTTATCATTCAGATCATACTAGCCTCTGGCCCATTCATTCGTTCCTGTCAAACTGGCCTTTGGCCCATTCATTCTATCACTTAGATCATACTGGCCAAGAGCCCATTCATTCGTTCCTATCACACTGGCCTTGGTTTGTCCACAACTCAAGTTAACAGATTTATAGGAAGCTAAGCAATTGGACAAATAGTATATTCCAGATATCTTTATTAAGATACTACTCACAGTGATCGGTTTGTTGATTTGGCCTGGAGCTTGACAATACACATACGAGTCACAAATGATCCAATCTGTTCTTTAATTCACATATTCCTCTTTAGGCTTTATTCTTATCCCTTTCATTCATTTACAATACTTAATGCATGCCTAAGAGTACTTAGAAGTGAAAGAGAATGGAAAACGAAACACAAAATGCACTTTCAAAATTTTCAAAAACAAGGTCCCCACTCGAGCGGACCCATGAGGCCTGCAAAAGTACTGGTTATGTCAATTTTACGCTCGAGCTCGAAGTCTAGCGCTCGAGCGGAAGGCCTCACTACATGGCTCCCCGCTCGAGCATAAATTTCCTCGCTCGAGCGGACATCCTTGTCTGCAAAAATACTGGGAACACGAATTTCCCGCTCAAGCGGCACTTCCCCCACTCGAGCGGACATCATAAATTCTGGGTTTTCCAGAATGGTTCTTGAGCTCAAATTCATCATTCGAACCAACATTTCTTGCATACTATGGCTCAAATTCATCATTCCAACCAACATTTCTTGCATATTATGGCTCAAACTTCATATATACATGTACTCACATGGTACAAACACCAAATTAGAACACAATGAAGCTCAATTCCTTGAATTACCAACATGCATGTTCCAAATTACACCAAACTTGTTTCCATCATAACAATTCCATGTATTTCAAACTTATATTCTCATGGATGGTACATGCATGTGGAACACAACTCCTATTCTCAACTGAGATGATGAAGAGATGGTCAAGGATATGAGCTTCGACTAAAAACTTACATGGATCATACATTTTGTGCTCAAACATGCAAATTCAATGCAATTACACTTATACATGCATACATTGACCTTCAATTCAGCATGATCAACTCAATTTCATTTCAATTCTTACTGTTGATTATCCAACTAGCTTGAATACACAATTTACAAACTTATACTTTTGAATTCATGCTCATATGCTTACCTAGAGGTTCAATTCTTCCAATCTATGACAAATTCTTGAGTAATCTTCAAGATTTCCAAGCTTCTTGAGCAAACCCTCAATTCCCTACACTCTCTCCCTCTAATTCGACTCTCTCTCACACTCAAGAGCCCAAAATTAGCCAAAATGAATCAAAAAGAGAGAGATTAAGTGTATATGGCCCTTTATATGGCCCCACTAAGTCAATTTATCAATATTAAATAATTGAGCACTTAATTAATTGTTCTAAATCTAATTATTTTGATTCAAATCAATTTTGAATTAAATTTCACCGTAGGCTCTAAAAATTACGATAATCACAATGGCGTAATCGATTTTGGGTTTCGTTGCCGATAAGGCCTTCAATTTAATTTCCAAAGCAGATAATCAAACAGATATTCCTACGGTGAACAGATAGAAATTCAAAACCACATATTTTCACATAAATGGCACACAAAATCATATCAAACACATAATCACATTTATAATAAGGACCAATTAGCATAGTACGGAATTGGGTTATCACAGTCTTCCCCCCTTTAGGAAGTTTGGTCCTCCAAACTTATTTCACCTTTAGTCGAACACAATTTGGAACACTTTTCATTCAACGGTTCCAATCCTTTTTTATAGTCGTTTACTTAGTTTCAAAATCAAGCAACACTTTGTTCTCAATCAGTTAGAGACTTACCGTTTCCTCCATACAAGGCTTGTATGGTGTCACACCAAAACTAGAGTGTAAGCTGTGGTTGTAAGCAAGGTCTGCCAACAATGGGTAGATCTTCCAAATTCTCTGAAAAATCTACTGCATATATTTGGAGCATTTCTCCCAAAAGTTCTTTCTGATTATACATCAATTTGCAGATGGAAAGTAGTGCTGACTCATAATTCAGTTCCCATTGCCTCTCGAAGGCTTGTCAGAATTCAAACGCATTTTAGGATTCCTGTCTAAAAGAATAGATACTGGGACCCCATGCAAACGAGCAATCTTATTGATGTAAACAGTGGCTAGTCTACAAACATCATACGAACATTTTACAAGGAGGAAATGGGCAAACTTAGTAATTCTTCATACAATAACCCAAACGGGACTTATACTTTGGGTGCTCAAGGTAGCCCCACAATGAAATTCGTAGCCACACATCCCTATTTTCCGTTCCGAAATGTAGAGAGGTCGAAGTAGTCCCATCTACATCCGATGTTCAACTTCGACTTGTTGACACAGAAAACATTTGGACACAAATTCAACGATTTCCTTGTCACAGAAGTTGAATTCATTTTCCCACAATTCCACAATTCACAATCCAATTCGGTATTTAGTTTAGTGACTCATCATAGTTACCAAAGGTCAATCAAAAGTCTTCAGGAATATAAAGTGGATCCAGATACTGATTCTTGAATCGACAAAGGTAGCATCGAAGCAATTACCCATACAATGCACATAGTCCGCATATTGTAGACGTCCCCGAACGCCCCGGGAGGGTGAGTCCCGTTCTGTTCATTTGGGGTCACTACAGTTCGGATTCTCAAATTGTCACGGTTCTAAGTCAGAACCAATATGGACTGCTTTGCCAGATACAGAGTCGCCACCTAAATATTTTATTTTGGGGGAAATTTAGGAAACCCTGACTCGTTTGCCTAAGGCCACGTGTCCGTCATCACCAAAGTTGCCTCGGCTCGGGAACTTGGGTGTGATTAGGGAAGGTCACTTCGTGAGCACCCCCGCTCGCCCGATCAAAGATCGGCCTCTACTAACCATGATATCTATTTTTGAAAACATTATGTGTTCTTATTCCGGTTATTAGCCTAGATTTACTATGTGATGCGCACAGCATACAAGTATAGACCGGGTCGCCTAAATTGGAACAAAACATTTTGTGTTTGTTTTTGAAAGATGGTTTGCTACTCGCAAGTAGACTTATAATGCAGATTTTTCCACCCTCGGGTGGGCTTAGAAAATATGATTTTGCCACTATCTAGTGGGCTTAAAACTCACAGTGAATGAATTGTTCCAATCCAAATAACCCAACCTTCACCCACACGCATTCAAGGCAGTTATATCACATAAGCAGATAGCCTCATGGTAAGCATGCTATTCATGGAAGCACTCACACGCATGCAAGGATGCTAAAGCATAAAACTCACCGAGTACTCCAAGCCAAAACAGAAGCTAATTAGAAATCCATGCATGATCCTAATTATACAGAAATGCCTAATGCAACTATAGCAGGCTCGGCTATTCTAAACATGGCATATGAGATGCAACAGCTAAGAAGTATTCAACTTTGAAATTGAAATACAAATGCAGTTAGTATGATGCGCCGAGCCCGGTGCATGCAAAACAGATGAATGAATGCAAACATGCTATCATACTGTATGCTAATTGAAACATGCCCTAATCTAACCATCATAAGCGGGTAAATAAAAGGGAGAAAGATGTGGGGTTGGAAAACATACATCACACACACGCACACTTATTACAGTTACGCCCTCGCGCAGAGGGTCCGAATGAATAGTACAGTCCAAATAATACAGTCCCAATAATACAGTCCAAATAAATACAAATTCCTAATTAATTTACAAATTAACTAAGAAAAATAATAAACTGGCATGCAAGCCAGGGACTGCCTTGACTCTTCTGGATGATGTATGTTTGAGCTGCCTTGCGCGAAAATCCACTGGGATGCCCCAATTAGCCTCTGTTTTGCAATTATTCTTGGAAAGCGCGCCAATCCCGGAAGACTGCTGATTCTTGATTTGCTGCAACATGGAGCGGGAGAGGGGCATAGCAATGTATTTTCACAGATGTATGCATGCCTCGATTCTCGTGCCACCAATCACGCATATCGATGCATGATGGCCGAGGAGTCGATTTGCATTACTCAATATAGAATGAATGCACATGAAAACTCAACTAAAACCTAACTCCATCACGGATAATCCGGAGTGTCGGTGACTGGGGAATTGAGACACGTTCCGTCACTCGGAGTACGGAACGTACCTCGTTTCCCGTGCTCGGGCTAACTCCTATCCCAAGCACAATGCAATATGCATGACATGCATGAATGCAACTAATATACAACCTAGCATGCGCAATGCTATGAAATGGCATACACGATGCACGAGGTAACATGGCATACACAACGCGCTAACATACAACCTAGCATACGCAATGCTATGAAATGAAATGGCATGCACAATGCATAATGGACTTACACCAACATGAGTGGACCTTAGCCACACTCACATAAGAGGCTATGCAATGAAAATGAGACACTCGAGATGCGTGCACGTGCACGCAAACCGAGGACCGACCCTAGGGCACCAAATGCCACTCTAACAAGACATGGCAAGGCATGAAATATGATATGCAAACGGCAAATTTCAGAAGCGGAATATGATGCAAAACAGCCCCGAATCATGATAATATAGCACCCGATGCATGAAATGGTCTCGAAATGCAAGATTAAGCACATGAAATGACTTGTAGCTACATCAAGAATGCATTATTTGCTTATGACATGTGAAGACAGTTTCAAGGCAGTCCCAAAACAAGCATGTTTACAGTTTTAATCAAGGCCAAACAGCAAACACAAATAGGGCAAAACTAGCATGCAAAAATGGCCCTAAATGTGAGATAAAGAAGCAAGCCACAGCTTCTGGCCCCAAACAGATGAGGACCCTTCAACAATGTTGAAGAGGGGCCCAAAATATGATATTTTACAGTTGGTGGCCAGACCCAAAACAGTGTACAAGAATGCTCAAAATGCTATGCAAAATAAGGCCAAAAATAGAGATATAACACAAAGTATATAAAGGATGCCTCAAACAGTGAAATACCCTTAATAGAACATGAAGATGGAGTCAAAATAAGGCAATTTGTAGTTCGGACCAAAGCTCAAAAACAGAAGCATAAGAGGCTAACAAATCATGCAAAAATGGAGCCAAAAGAGAGATATAAAGGCAAGTAATAAATGAAACCCTCAAACAGCAATGAGCCCTTCAACAATATTGAATAAGGGCTCAAAATAAGCCACTTTTCAGTTCGTGACAGAGCTCAAAACAGTTTATACATAAGCCAAAAATACTACACAAGAAGATGGCATACAAGGGAGATAATGAAGCAAGTGCAACAAGGAGACCTCAAACAAGTAAATACCCTCAAACAAACATGAAAAATGGCTCAAAATAAGCCTAGTTCTAGTTAGGGTCGGAGCCCAAAACAGCAAGAAAAAATGACTTAGAAAGGATACAAAATAAGCTCAAAAAGAGGGAAAATGGTGCTTACCCTTGAAGACCAAACTTTAGGCACCTCTTGGCTTGAGTTTGGTGGTTCTTTAGCTCTAGAGAACAGCTTCAAATGGCTGCAATGGAGGTTGGAGGTATGGTGCTAGGTGGTGGTGTAGAGAATGGTATTGGACTTGAGAGGTTTTGAGCTTGGGAGTATGGAGAAAGAGAGATACAAAGCAAGAGCTTAGGGGGGATTTTTGGTAACCCTAATAACAGAGCTGGAGCCCCTATTATAAAGGCAAAAAGGGAGGGAAAAGGGGGGAGGGGAAATGGAGGGCAAACAAACCAAGTTTCCCTCCAAAATGCAGCCCCCCGGATACAGAATCTGGCGGGAAAAGGAGGCTGTATCTGCACTGTAGATGATGTAAGGATTCTGGCCGGCCAGTTATCTAGGTTGCAGGTGGCCGGTCGGCTACCTCCCATGGCCGGCCGGCCAAGGGTCAAAAGGTTCAAGTATAATTAGTGGCCGGCCACCACAGAAAGAGGGCCTCTGATGTGTGCACAACACAACCCTGTGGTTAAACACTGGAAAAAGTGAACCAGGAGAGAGAATAACCCACTTTTAGGAGCGGTTCAAAAGGGTCAGAAAGGATTACTGGCCAGCCACCAAATATTGGTGGGCTCCCAGATGTGTACATCACAAATATGGGATTTAGGGTTTAAGAAAATGGCCCAAGGGTGTTCAACATTGCCTTTGAAGTGAAGAAAATCGGGCGACGGAGGGCGACGAAGGGATAAAGTAGACTGACAGAACAATTACTGGCCTCCCACCCTTCTACAGCCTTCTTACCACTGAAAAAGAGGTCCCTGCCAAAAATGAACCAAAACCAATGCAGAATGAAGGTTCGGGGGCCGAAATGCGCAGCCCGAGGACCCGAAAACCGGCTGTTAGGCACCGGGAGTGGTGTTCGACCACGAAGTCAGTCTCTCGGACCACAGTGTCCCTCAAGTGGGAGCAAATAAGAAGTATGCCAAAAACCGGAGCAAACGGAGATGGTTAAGCGGTCCCGAACCGAGGCACACGACCAACGATTCCGAAAAACCAAAAACCAGACTCCAGACGGGCAAAAATGGCCTACGACCACAAAACGTAGCCTACGGCCGCTGAGAGATGGTCTACAAGACCTCTCCCTCCCTTTGGGGAGAGAAACAGAGAAAACTGAGCCTGGTTCGTAAACCGAGGCAAAGCATGAAAGAGTTCGAAAGTCTGAAGGCAAGGCTCGCAGCCAAGACTCTGAAACCTCTGGACGAGCACGATATGCAATATCACCGAGCGCTCAACTGGTGACGTCTGAGTCTCAAGGTCGGTCAAAAATGGGGTGTCTACAGTTGCCCCTCTTTGACAGAACTCGAAAGTCATAAGTGACGGGAGTGAATGTCAAAGCCCAGAGACGACCCATTTTTGACAAGGCCGAAGACTTAGACAAACAGGCGAGATAAACAGAGATGCGTCCGCAGGCATGCCCGCAGGCAGAGGCAAAATGCAACTGACAATGCAAGAAGCCGAAAGTAACTCAATGATCGTGTAAATGCAGCAAGCTGTAATGAAGCAAGTATTCGCAAATAGATGCAACAGTTTTAAGCAAGAATGCAAAGCAACGACTACATTTCATGCAGTTAGGAATGCAGAGAATTATTCAATTCTCGTCGCGTCTCACACGGAGAAGATACGATACCTGCGCGATTCGTCTGGTCACACCAGCCTCAAATGAACCGTACATACAATATCGTGCCTGCAAAACAAAGAAACTCAACAAGCACAACATATTTAACAGCATACGTTCAATGTGATATCGAATGTAGACAATCACTGTGTTGATAGAAAAGTGCACCGCAATACGGGAAGAAACGCTCGTTTCGGTGAGGGTGACTCGATCGCGGCCTCCGGTCCACCCCCCAGAGAGGTTACAACATGTTCAGAAGGATATACCTCACTTTCGATGAGTAAACGATGAGACAAGCATTGGAAGTTGAAGATGAAGTTCCAGCGGAGCGATTTCGCGACAGAAAGTGCACTTCTCTTGTACTTTTTCAAGCCTCGGGGACTCCAATCCTCCTCAAAATTTGCAGGGACCTTAGAGGGCATGTGGGGAACACCACCGGCCAGTTTTATTGGGATAAGGAGGCCACCGACCATTTTTTGAAAAGTAAATGGCCGGCCTGCCAGAAAAAGTGGCCGGCCGGCCACTTTGCCAAATCCGGGGGCAATTTTGTCCTTTTAGCCTCTTTTCTTTAAATACACTTATCCAAACATTTTGAGCTCATAGATTCAGCTCCGAAATCCTCCTCTCTAGCTTCCCAAACCATTTTCTCCCTCAGATCTGGGCTCTCTATGCGTTTTCCAACGTCCCACGCAAGTTGTTTTCGCGAAATCTTTCAGGTTCAAGCACTTTGAACCGATTAAATTTTGGTTTCGGGGCTTCTTTTCTCATTTTCGCCACTTGGGGTGAGTTTGTCTCAATATTTGGAAGATTTTCTCGGGAGTTGACTTTTGTTGACTTTTTCATTTCCCGAGAGTTGACTTTTGTTGACTTTTTCCAATTGTGGCTCATTTTTGCTCATTTTTGCCCCTTTTGCAGATTTCTTGAAATGGCGGGCCAATTTCTCCACGGTGGAGGTTCTCCAGGTGCCGAAGGCGAGCCTGACATCATGTCTTTGCATCCGAGGGTTCGCCCCTTCATACCCGAGAGGTATGACCCACCAGTATACGTTCTTCCGCAGGCCGTTTTTCATCATTTCACCGAGTTCGACGGCGAGCACCCGGGGATCTCCTCCTGCGGGAGCCTGAGTATCATCTCTCCCATGAGGCACGAGAGGTATTTTACTTCATTTTTACCTTTTCTGTAACGTATTACGAATTTTTCTTGCATTCTACTTGCACTCTGAACACACGGTTCAATCACTTGAATTTCTGAACACTCAGCCCGTAAATTGATTGTGAACACACAGCACACACTGGTTGAGGGTTGAACACGCAGCTCACACACTGATTTTCTGAAACGCACAGTCCAATTTGAAGGTGAGCACACAGCACACACTGATTGAGAGTTGAACACGCAGCCCAAACATTGATTTTCAAAGCACACAGCCCAAATTGATTTTCTGAACACACAGCCCAGACTGATTGAGAGTTGAACACGCAGCCCAAAACCCTGATTTTCAAAGCACACAGCCCAAATTAAAGGTGAACACGCAGCACACACTAATTGAGGTTTGAACACGCAGCCCAAAATACTGATTTTCAAAGCACACAGCCCAAATTGAAGGTGAACACGCAGCACACACTAATTGAGGTTTGAACACGCAGCCCAAACATCGATTTTCTGAACACACAGCCCAAATTGATTTTTTGAACACACAACCCAGACTGATGGTGAATACGCAGCACACACTGATTGAGATTTGAACACGCAGCCCAAACATCGATTTTCTGAACACACAGCCCAAATTGAAGGTGAACACGCAGCACACACTAATTGAGGTTTGAACACGCAGCCCAAATTGATTTTCTGAACACACAGCCCAAATTGATTTTTCTAAACACACAGCCCAAATTGATTTTCTGAACACACAGCCCAGACTGATTTTCTAAACACACAGCCCAGATTGATTTTCTTAACACACAGCCCAGACTGATTGAGATTTGAACACGCAGCCCAAATTGATTTTTTGAACACACAGCCCAGTTTGATTTTCTGAACACACAACCCAGACTAATTGAGATTTGAACACGCAGCCCAAACATCGATTTTCTGAACACACAGCCCAAATTGAAGGTGAACACGGAGCACACACTAATTGAGGTTTGAACACGCATCCCAAATTTATTTTCTGAACACACAGCCCAGACTGATTTTCTGAACACACAGCCCAGACTGATTAAGATTAGAACACGCAGCCCAAATTGATTTTCTGAACACACAGCCAGTTTGATTTTCTGAACACACAGCCGAAATTGATTTTCTGAAAGCACAGCCCAATTTGAAGGTGAACACGCAGCACACACTAATTGAGGTTTGAACACGCAGCCCAAATTGATTTTCTGAACACACAGCCCAGACTGATTGAGATTTGAACACGAAGCCCAAATTGATTTTCTGAACACACAGTCCAGTTTGATTTTCTAAACACACAGCCCAAATTGATTTTCTGAACACACAGCCCACTTTGATTTTCTGAACACATAGCCCACTTACTTTACTTTGCACGCAGCCTATTCATTTTATTCGCACGCAGCTTTATTCATTTCATGCTGAAACATGTGTTCATTCTGAATGTAGGTGACTTCTCGCAACGTGCAAGGGTATGGCTCCACCGCGGCTAGAGACTGGTATGCTGAGCTCCCGGAGGCCGTTCGGGATTTGGTTGACTTAGCGGGGTTCGGGCCCTTCTGTGCTGGGCTATCCCGTTGTCCTTCCAGGAGGACGCTGATGGCCGCCCTGGTGGAGAGATGATGGGACACCACCAACTCTTTCCATTTCTCTGCCATTGGGGACATGACTATGACCCCTTTTGACTTTGCTGTGTTGACCGGCCTTGATGTGGGAGGCTGGGTGATCCCATATGATGATGACATGGGCGAGTGGGAGGCCCCTTGGATATATCTGCTGGGGACTCGCCCGCCTGTTGATAGAGCTTCGGGGAGAGTCCGATATACCTGGTTCTCTTTCCATTTTCGGCGGGTGGAGATGGAGCCCGGGACTCCTGATGAGGCAGCACAGTATGCTCACGGCTTTTTGATGTTCCTCTTCGGGACCACTCTGTTTGCTGATAGAGGGAACACTGTTGGGCTCTATCTGTTGAGTGCCTTGGTGGACCTGTCACAGGTCAGGCGGTATGACTGGGGTGGTGCCGGCTTGGCCACCCTTTATTGCTACATGAGCGCGACCTCACGTGGACGGGGGGACTTACTTGGCGGCTATTGGAGAGCCTGGGAGGTACTTTCTTCCCTCTTGGTTTACATTTCTGCTCCTCATTACTTGTACATCGCACACACGGCGCACTTTATACTCTATATCGTGCATTTTGCCCTCAGCATTTCACATTCTGCTTTGTTTTCTACAGTTGTGGGTCTATGTATATTTCCCGAAATTGGCCCCGGAGATAATGGTGGCGGGACCTCTCATGACCCCGTACTCACTTGTGTTTGAAGGCCGGCACCGGCCAAGACCTCGGGAGTCTCTCCTCTACCTGCGATAGTATTTCGACACGGTGCGCTCATCGGAGGTACTTCAGAACTCTCAGTTCTTTCTGTTTTCATCTTTGTTTTGTCCTGTATATCTTCGATTTCTACTTGGTTTATGCACCTGTTATTTGCAGATTACATGGCAGCCGTGGGCACCCTTAGGTGAGGGTCTCCGATTCCAGTTTGCCGGAGGGTGGGGTGCCTCCCGGTATAGGCTCCTGTTCGAAGGGCCGGTTGGTAGGGCCTTTTTCCTGGGGGAGCGTTTCTTACGTCAAGTCTGGGGGTACACTTCTCAGGACCCTCCCTCAGCACCCCCAGCCGATATGCGGATCGCTGATGTGCTCATTTCCCGGGATGTTATTAATGCTATGCTGGGCACTGATGCTTTTCTATATCTTGAGGAGGGGGACTACGCCACTTACCGTCACACATACCTGATGCCTCCGTTGACGGGAGTTCGCACTCCGATGAGGAGGCCTGGTGGTATGCCACCTTCGAGCCAGGCCCGAGCTCGGGCTGCAGACGCCCCTTCCACCAGCAGAGCTGGTACATCTAGAGGTAGGGGTGGATCGGTTCCCCCGATTCCTCCGACTTTTCCTCATCCTGGGTGGCCGGACATGCCAACTGAGCTGATGGGGTGGCAGTATGGGAGTACCTCTCCGATTTCGATCGCGATAGAGCCTCCGATACCCGGTTATCGATATGTTAGAGACCCCGACTCGCCACCGGTATGTTTTACAGCTTTGATTCATCACTCAGATATTTGGACGTTCACTCATTTACTGACACCCTTGCCTTTGCATCTGCAGCCCCCTGTTGAGTATATGGATCAGGTACTCGAGATGGTAGCCTCACTTGAGGGGATGGTCCTGCGGAGGGAGACACAGTTGTCTATCATAGGCTTCTAGGTACCCTTTACTTTTTTGGCTTTATCATACTTCTGATGACATGCTGATTTCTACTGCATTGATAGGCTTTTTGTGTAGAGCACATCTGACACACACCCCACTTGTACACTGTGTTTACATGCACCCACTTCATGTAGTTTTTGCTTGTATCTGTATCTGATGTACATATTTGGACTGATGTATTTAATTTGAACTCTTTGTTCTTAGATGCCTCCTGTATATGCTCAGCCGCGGGCCGGGCCACCTGGGCCTCCTCGGGGAGCTGGGCCATCTGGGCCTTTTCACGGAGCTAGGCCATCCAGGCCTTTTCACAGAGCTGGGCCATCCAGGCCTTCCGGAGGAGCTGGGCCATCCAGGCCTTCTCGAGGGGAGGGTTCGTCTCGCAGACGCAGAGCACATATTGTAGAGGAGGAGCTTGGTGAGGATGAGGAGGAGGAGGAGGTTGCAGACCGTCAGTCGGAGACATCTGCTGATGGAGAGGACGGCTCCGGCCTTGGTTCCGGGAGTGGAGGCGAGGCTGAGGGGGATCCCGAGGATGACGACTCCGACTCAGATGATGGCGATGGCGACGGTGGCGGAGAGTCTATTCCGCAAAAGAGGACGAAGAGGCCCTCTTATTACTGCTCTTGAGAGCACAGATGCGGCTGTTTCCTATTTTATTTATCTTTTTGCTAGTAGTTGTAGCACATTGTACATTATCGGGCAGTTTTATTCTCTGTAAAACTTGTGCCTTAATCTGTAAAATGTTGTAACAAGCGAGGCATGATGGGATGAAATAGCTTTTGAAAAAAGTATTGTATTTTAAACATTTAGCATCATATCGCATCATTCTGTATCATAATGAGATTGAATGGAAATGTGTGTGGTGCATTTTGCCCAGTCAGGTAGTGAACCGACGCAACAACTTAACTTTCCAAGATATAACAAAACCTTAGCAAGTTTACAACTCGATAAACAAAGCACAATAATGTTGACAACTCGATGAACAAGACTCAACCAAAAGGCTTAAAAGAGTAACAACTCAAAAACACGAAACACGACAGCTCGACAAACAACTCGATAAGCAAAACGACAACTCGATAAACAAAACAATAACTCGAAGTGTACTTCGGACGATCTAGGCAACGGAGCGCATCCGAAACAGAGGGGAATAGTGGCCTTCGACACATCCGTTGCATGGAAATGCTTGAAACTTTTCCTCGAAGGGTAAAACAGGGCCAAAGACACACATTGGAGCATGGCTGGCCATTTTTGGGAGCCGGCCGGCCAGATTTATTGCAGAGGGGGGGGCCACCGACCAGTTTTGAAACAAGAAATGGCCGGCCTGCCAGAAAAGATGGCCGGCCGGCCACTTAACTCTGCAGCCGCCCAATTTTTGACACTTGTCCCCTTGAATAGTGTCTTTTCCTCTTTAAAAGCCTTGGCTCCGTGTTTTGATTCAATTCATCTTAGTTTTGCACAAGGATGGAGGCGTTTCTCGTTGAAAATCTCACAGCTTGGTTCGCTTCTCTAGATGGCTCGGAAAAGTTGAACTTCCGGGGTTTCGGCTTGAATGCACTATTCACGCTGAGCCGCACCCCGCTAGATCTCCCTTTCCTCCATGCTGCGGCGAGGTTTTGGAACCCGGTGACGCACGTCTTTAGTTTCAGCGGGCAAGAGGTATGTCCAACTTTTGAAGATTTTCAAGTTTTGATGGAATCCGAAAATTGTGAAGAGATCTTGCCTCAGTTTCGCTTTGGCCACGCCCAAGCTTTAGGGCGGATATGTGGACTCACCGCGCATGATGCCCGGTCTCTGATCTGTAATGGGGAACTGGATATCCTTGGTTTGATCCATCGCTTTTCTGACGCCGGTGACCGCAGCAACCATTATTGGCAAGGTTTCCGGCAACACGCCCTTTGCTTGTGCCTGTTGTCTCACTTTCTACTTTCCCCTGGCTTTGGCGGATTTAGCATTCGTCTGATTAAAGTTGCTCAAGGCTTGAAAGAAGGAAAGAGCTGCATCGTCATGACCTTGGCCGAGACGCTGATGGGCTTGGATTCTATCTATCGTCGGGAGACGGCTAGATTTGCTGGGAGTCCACTGCTGCTGTAGGTAATGTTTCCCACCCAATCTCACATATGTATTTGCTCACATCACTCGGCCCTCAGGCTCGGTTTTTCTCACAAAAACCTATTTCTCACTTTTCCCTCACCGTACATCTCTCTATTCTTTATTCTCTCATTTTTTTCATCCCTCCCCAGGTATGGTTGATGGACAAATTGCAGATTGTGGACTCTTGCCCAGCCTACTCAGCTCGAGGCTACTTCTTTCGACAGCGCCTAGTCGATGCCCCTGATGAAAGGTGGTGGTTTGACTGGATGTGCAATTTGTCCGCAGATCGCATTGCTTGGCGTTGTCCTTGGCTCAATCTCCCGGTAATGAGCTATAGCATGTCCCGGCTGATCGGGATCCAGTTGATTGGTCTAACCCACTGTGTGTTCTATTTTCCGTTCCGGTTCCTGCGCCAGTTCGGTCATGATCAGATTTGCCCACCAGAGGGGATTGAGTACCCGGCTGCTTTCCCGATCCGAGGTGCACAGCTTGCCCGATATGCCACAGCGTGGAGGACTAGAGAGCTCCTGGCTCCTGCTCCCACTTTCAATTGCACTTTGTCTAACGAGTGCTTGGACTGGCTCAATGAGGAGGCACAGGTTGGGCCTAGCTTGGCGTCAGAGGCTTCGACCAGCTCTGGGAGGGGGCGCAGGGATACTTGACTTGACTATGCCCCGAATTTATTGCTTCACTAGTACTTTCAAGTTTTCTTTATGAATGGAATAAAAAGCAACTTCGATTGTATGCAAGAGCAGGAGAACTCTGTTTTGAAATCAATGAAATTGAAGGTTGTGGTACTGAATATTTTCCGCTTTGGTCCAAAAATGGTCTTAGTTGTAAAGAGATTAGTTTGAATAAAGTCAACTTTTATTAAAACTTTTCAAAACCGTTTTCGATATGGATCAGAACTGGACACGCCTAAGATTTGTCACTGAGATGCACAACCCCAGATCCCTGCAACTGGAAAGTTGCCCCTAGTTTCAAGAGTACCGCGGCACTGCATGGCAACGGAAATTTGCCCCTAGTCCGAATAGCGCTGCGCCGTCGTGGCAACGTAAAGTTGCCCCTAGTCTGAATAGCACTGTACCGGAGATCGCGATAAATGCTGATGGATAAAGATGACCGAGATGGTCAAAATGGACAAAGTTGATCGGGGAAAAGTTTATGGCTGAACTTCAAGGTGAAGTTGCCTATGTATTCCAAAGATGGGAATCAAGCCTTACGTAGTTCAGGCTTAGGTTCACTCGGGTATTTTCACTCTCCTTTTACGCTCTAACTTCTGCCAAGGTTGCCCTTTGCGGGTTTTCAACCTTGCGAGCTCAGTTTTTATATTTTCCAATTTTTGTGCTCTAACTTTTGCCTAGGTCGCCCTTTCGGGTTTTCGGCCTAGCGAGCCTCTCAGGGGTAATATTTCTTCAACTTGTCCATGTTGATCGGTTGGGAGAACTCTAGGCCATCTAGATCCATCAGAACCACAGCTCCACCTGACCAGATAACTTTGATGATGTAGGGACCAGTCCAATTGGGTTTGAACTTGCCCCTTGAGTCGTGGATGGGAGCTCGATTGTCTTTGAGCACCAAATCTCCTTCCTTTAGATTCCTAGACTTAACTTTCTTGTTAAAAGCCCGGGCAATTCTGCGCTGATAGCCTTGAACATGGTACAGTGCTTTCAGTCTTCTCTCATCAAAAAGCATGAGTTCCTCAAATCTGCTCTGCTACCAATCAGCTTCGGCTATTTGACACTCAGCCAATACTCGTAATGACGGAACCTCAATCTCGATAGGTAGAATGGCCTCCATCCCATAAACCAATGAATACGGAGTCGCTCTGGTAGAAGTTCTGATTGATGTCCTGTAGCCCCACAGAGCAAATGGCAGCTTATCTGGCCAATCCCGGTAGGTTTCCACCATCTTCTGCAGTGTGTGTTTGATATTCTTGTTGGCGGCCTCGACCGCTCCGTTGGTTTGCGGCCAGTATGTGGATGACTTATGAAAAGCCACGTTGTATTTCTCCAACAAGTCTATCACTTCCTTCTTGAAGTGGGAACCATTATCTGAAACGATCTCGTTCGGGACCCCATAGCGACCAATGATGTTGTTTCTGATAAACTTTGCAACGTGTGACACCTTCAACACCGCATACGATTGGGCCTCGACCCACTTCGTGAAATAATCTATCGCAACCAAGATGAACTCATACCCATTCGACCCCTTCGGAGTGACAGCCCCGATCACATCGATTCCCCAAACTGAAAATGGCCATGGAGAAGTCATGTTGTACAGCTTCGACGGCGGGATGTTCATGCGGTTTGCATGAATCTGGCACTTGTGGCATCGCTGAACAACACTAATACAATCTTCCTCCATGGTGGACCAGTAATAACGCTGTCTGAGGATCTTCCGTGCTAGCATTACTCCGTTCATATGCGCACCGCATTCTCCTCCATGGATGGCCTCCATCAGGCGCTTTGATTCCTCGGCTTCAACACACAGCTTGTGCATTCCCAGATGACCTCTCTTATACAACTTACCCCCACAGATGATGAACTGGACGGCCATTCTTCTGATTGCCCTTTTATCCTTGGCATTTACCCCTAGCGGGTATGCTTCTTTTTCCAAGAAATTCCAAATGTCATAATACCAGGGGTTTTCGTCCTGAACCTCATCTATAGCAGCGATCGACTCATAGGCTGGCGTAAATTTCTGGTCAATGACAACTGGACGCATCTGCATTCCAAATGGGATGCCTATCATGGAAGATAGAGTTGCTAAAGAATCTGCGAACCTGTTGTTCTCTCTTGGAAGATGAGCAAAGTTTAGCTATTCAAACCGAGGGATTAGCAAGTCCAAGGTCTAATGGTACATCATCATCTTTTCTTCTTTGACTTTCCAGTCTCCGCTTGCTTGAGATACAACAAGGTTTGAATCCCCGATGACGTCCAACCGTCTTGCCCCTAGTTCTAGGGCCGCTTCTAGGCCGGCAATTCACGCCTCATATTCTGCTTTGTTGTTCGAGACTTTGAACCGGAGTTTAAAGGCTAGAGGGATACGGGAATTGTCGGGCGCTATCAGCAACACCCCTATCCCATATCCGTACTGATTTGATGCTCCGTCAAAGTACATCGTCCAATATTCGTCGTCGATGTGCAAAATGGCTTCATCTGGGAATAAGTACTCGACTGCTTCACCTTCTTCGACTGGATGATCGGCTAAGAACTCTGTCACTGCTCTTCCTTTGACTGACTTGCGTGTCACATATTTCAGATCGAATTCGGAGAGCAACAGCAGCCAACGGGCTAGCCTACCCGTAAGTGCCGGTTTCTCGAAAAGGTATTTGATGGGATCCAGTCGTGAAACCAACATTACGGAGTGGGCTAACAAGTAGTGCCGCAGCTTCCTGATAGCCCATACCAAAGCTAAGCAAGCCTTCTCGAGCGGAGTGTAGCGGGTCTCATAGTCCAACATCTTCTGGCTCAGATAGTAGATGGCCCTCTCCACCTTATCCTCTGATTCTTGTGCGAGCATGCAGCCCATTGTAGTCTCAGTCACTGAAAGGTACAATATCAACGGTTTCCCCGGCTCTGGTGGCGACAACACGGGCGGGTTCCGTAAATATTCCTTGATCTGTTCAAAAGCAGCTTGGCATCGGCCGTCCCATTAGAATTTCTTGCCTTTCTTCAGGAGACCAAAAAGTGGTTCACAAGTCAAGGTTAATTTTGAAATAAACCGTCTTATGAATTGCACTTTACCCAGAAAGCCTCGCACCTCCTTTTCAATCCTTGGTGGTGGCATTTCTAAGATGGCCTTGATTTTTGAAGGGTCGACCACGATGCCCCTTTGTGTAATCAGAAATCCCAGCATTTTTCCCGCTGTAACACCGAACGTACACTTTTGAGGATTTAGCCGCAACTGAAATTCTCTGGTCCTTTGAAAGAACTTTTAAAATGCGGTGTAGTGGCCCTCTCTTTCTTTGGACTTGAAAATCATGTCGTCCACGTACACCTCAACCTCTTTGTGGATCATGTCGTGCAATATTGTAGTCGCGGCCCGTTGATAAGTAGCTCCGGCATTCTTCAACCCAAACGGCATTACTCTGTAGCAGTATGTTCCCCACGGGGTGGTGAATGCAGTCTGTTCTCTATCTTCTGGTGCCATTACTATCTGATTGTACCCTAAGAAGCCATCCATGAATGAGAGCAAAGCATGCCCTACTGTGAAGTCCACCAACTCATCAATATGTGGTAAGGGAAAGTCGTCCTTCGGACTAGCTCTGTTCAAATCCCTGAAATCCACGCATACCCGGATCCTGCCGTCCTTCTTCGGCACTAGAACGATGTTGGCCAACCAAGTCGGGTATTCGGACACCAGCAGGAAGCCTGCATCGATCTGCTTGGTGACCTCTTCCTTAATCTTGAGAGCCCAGTCCGGGCGGATCCTTCTGAGTTTTTGCTTGACAGGTCGGGCCTCGGGGTCAAGGGGGATCCGGTGCTGTACAATCTCAGGATCGATCCCAGGCATGTCTTCATAGGACCACGCGAAAACATCTTTGAAATCTTTTAGTAAAGCGACTAAGCGCTCGCGTTCCTCCGAAGACAACGTGGACCCGATCTGGACCAGCCGCAGGTCCTCCTTAGTACCAATATTCACGATAATGATTTCATCCGTTAAGGGTTTGACAAATCTCTCCTGCTCCTGCTCAATTAATCTTTGCAAAACCGGAGGAATTTCGCCCTCGTCGTTTTTATCAAAATTTTGAAAGTCTGAGTTTATGCAATAAATTAAGGGCACAGAAAAGTACTCAGAAACCACAGTTACTTGATTCTCATTAAGCTCATCCAAATCGTCCGAGTTCTCGGTTACAACAGACTCAAATGGGAAAGAAAAAGACGACCTGGACATAATTGTGGCATCCGGGTTATCATCCCCAGGATTACCAGACTGAGACTCAGTCAAGCTGGAACCTGATTCCGACTCACAAGACTCGGTGGAATTAGATTCCGGCTCACTACCTGACCCGGTGTTGCTGGACAAAAATCCCTCCTCGTACTGCCAAGTGAGAGAGGGTGCGATAGATGCATCCAAAATAGTCGCTGGAAGGCCCGCAACTATTTCATCCCCAATCATGGAAACCGAGGAGTTATCCTCCAAGCACTTTTGGTCGATCGAAGGATCTGAAAGTAGACACGCCAGTGCTACCCCCATCTCAAGTTCGGTGCTCTCAGAATTCACTGCCTTACACTGGTCAACCTCAGCTGATGGGTCTGTCTGCTCTTCGGCAACGTCATCCCCGTGTAGTTGCAAGTCGAAGAAGATCTCGAAACCAGGCACGCGCTTCCTCTCTGCGTTCAGCCATGGTTCTGGGAAGCCGCAAAACGGAAAGTCCTCCCCCTCCCGGACGAAGCGTCCGTTTAGGGTACCCTGAATGGGCCTATGCATCACCTCGAATGGCTTCCCCACCTTCTTTGCTCTGGCTCTCCCAGCTATCTCTTTACCCTTCCTCACCCAGTCCTCTTTGGTGGGCAGATAACCCAAGCCAAAGGTGTGAGGGTTGTGTGGCACTTCGGCCAATGCTGCGACGCCCTTCCGGCCGCTTTTTCCCAATCCCATTCCAGGGATGTGTTGTAGCTTGTTCATGAGGTAGACAGATTGAGCACTGACGTACACCCCCTCATTCACAGCCATAATATTTTGCACCACTCGAGCCTCAGCCAAAGTGAACCCTGATAAGAACACAACCTCAGTGTCGTGCTCGATCTCCAAGACTGGTGTGGACACTTCCGGCGACGGATGGATTGATGAATTCCCGAAGACAATAGCCACCCCCTTCCCGTGAGGGTACTTCAGCATCTGATGTAAAGTGGAAGAGACTACCCTGACCTGGTACAACCACGGTCACCCCAAAAGTAGGTTAAAGGTTGCGGGAACGTCCAAGATATGGAATTCAATGTTGTGTTGTCCTGGACCAACCTGGGTCTGAATTTTGACAGTCCCCATCACTTCTCTGCTAGTATTATCGTATGCTTTGATCACTTGAGTAGTCGGGACGAAGTCCGCGGGCTTCAACCCGATTGCATATGCTGTTCTGGCTAGGCAGACATTGATGGCGGACCTGGTATCAACAAGTACCACCGGTATCCACTTCTCTCTACATTCCACGGAAATGTAGAGGGGTTTGTTGTGATTTGTGCCCCCGGGCGGTAGTTCTTTGTCTGAAAAGGTTAATGCCGGGGAACCTCCTCCCGAAAAAACCAACCCAACCAGCTGTTCTGGTGTAGTATCTATGGAGAGTTTGGACTTGTCCATGGCAGATAAGACAGCTTGTCTATGTACTCGCGACACCATAAGCAGTCCCCAGATGGAGATGTCTGCCTATATCTTCTTTAGCTGTTTCAGCACAGCTTCCTCTTCGATCTGCTTCTCCTTCTGTTTCTCAGCTTCTTTATCCTTCCCGGATGCCTCGGGTTGGTCTAGGTGCGGGGGCTTGAAGTACCGCCCACTTCTTGTCATGTGATCAACCTCATCGAGGTGCCAAGTGTCATCCGGTTAATTGCTTCCCCAGTCTTCGTCTGTGTGGGCAAGACATAAGTCATCGTCTTCCCACCACATTCTACTGGCATTCAAAAGACACCTATCCGGTTTGGTCATGTTTGTACTCGCAGCACTTTCAGTTTGTATGCCCACAGCATCCTCTGTTCTTGTGCCTGCAACACTTCCGACCCCCTCATGGATTTTGGCTTTCCCGGTCCTCTCAGAGCCCTGTTCTTCTAACTGCGTCAGTGCAGTTTGTTGTTCAATTTTCCCTGTATTCACAATGCTTCCATCCTGAGTGAAATTCTTCGTACCGGCGCTCTCCGGCAATGCACTCTAACTCTTGGCCCTTCCGGCCATCACTGGTACTCTTGCCCCTGCTTGGCCTTGTTCTGGTTGAAATTCTACAATGTTCGGTTAATCGTCTAACCATCCGGTAGCTTCTGCCGACTCCTCATATTCAAACCAGTTGACTGCCGCATCCCCTGATTCTTGGTCACTGAAAAATTAGAGGTTGGCAAGGCCCTCTTCTACAACCATCAGATGGTCTGTTCCTTGTTCAAATCTGTCCTCCTGAATCACACATAATTCTGCTTCCTCCGGCAGCCCTATGCTTAGCTCAGATTGGCCCACTGATACGATGTACTCACTTGGGTCGTAGGCTTCCCCAGTAAAATTTCCAGACTGTTCAAACCCTGCCTTGACCATTCTATCCCCCTCTGCAACCCCTGCTGCGTTATCTTCCATAGTCACCACCGCTGGTTCAGGTTGGGTTGTAGAGATGTCCAACATGGACAAAAGGTCAGTGCAGTCGGGAAGGAGCACCTCCGGCTTGGGTAGATGGGTAGGAGTAATATAGATGCTAGGATCGTAAGACACCACCCCAATCTGGATAAGGTTGACTCTTTTGGGAGGTGGGGCTTGGTTATGTGGTGGGAGAGGATTGGTTGTGACGTTGGGTTTTTCTGGCAGCAAAATCACATTTTTGTCAATGAGGTGTTGAATCTCGTGACGCAGCCTGAAACATTGGTCAGTATCATGGTCGTGCTGCTGGTGATATGCACAGTACTTGGCTGGGTTGTGAGAGGGAGGGAGTGGATTCGCCAATGGCCTCGGCTCTAGGGGTTTTAGATGCCCTTTTCTGATCAAGACCCCCAGAGCCTTAGACAAAGGCATGTATAGTGGGGTAAAGGTTCTTTGGCCTCTGGGCTGGTATTTAGAGGTTTGAGTATTGCTTCCGGATGCACCGGAGAAGGGTGTGGCTGTCATGGGCCTTGGAAGGGGAGGGGAAATGGTGGTGACGATGCTGACCTCCGAAGCTCTTGCGGTTGCAGCGCCACTCGGGCCTGCATTGTTGTTACGATTGAATGTTCTCCGGGGTTGCTCCCTATCCTGGTCAATCAGACCTTGTTTCATCGCATCCTCGGTTTGTACCCCCATCTCATGTAGATCCGAGATAGTAGGAAAGGGGAGTACAATCATTTTCTGCATCAATTTTGGTTGGAGATTGCGCACAATCATCCTGATTTGGTCCTTATCAGTGGGCCTCAAAGTCATCATCGACGCCTTTGCCCTCCACCGAGTTACAAAATCTGTGAAAGTTTCCTTGGGCTCCTGCCTTGTCGTTTCGAGATCACGAGTTGTGATCTCGATCTGGGTGTTGTACGAGTATTGTGCGACAAAGGCCTCAGCCATTTCATCCCAGCTTCTTTTTACCTCATCTTCTAACTTCGCGTACCAGATGGTGGCCACACCCGACAGGGTTCGGCCGAACAGCGAAAGCTTTTGTGGTCGGGTTAGGCCCATTGGCCGCAGGATGTCTGAGAATAGCCGAAGATGGACCATGGGGTCCCCGGACTCGTCGAAACGGTCAATTTGCGGCATCTTGAACCTATCGAGCAATGTCACGGCCACATCGGTATATCCGTCCTCGATATCCAGAATAGCCTTTACCCCTTGTGATTTCTTGAAGAGTTTCTCAAGCTTGCTCAGTTTCAGAGCTGTATGGTCTATTTCGAACTCGAAGGGAGAGTCCGGATGGTTGGGTGTATGGGTCTTGGACAGTTGAGGTGGAAGCGGGGGCAGAGCTAGCCCCGTTGGAAAGTTCGTGTCCTCTTGTATGTTCTGGGCATTTGGCACAGTGTTCTGGGTGTTTGGCAGAGCGTTCTGGACAGTAGGTGCCTGCTCGGGTAAGGGAGCCCTTGGCGGAGGAGGAACTTGATGTGAAGCAGATGCCGCATTCTGCTGTTGCAGTCTGGTAATCAGCTCGGCCTGCTGGGCCATGATCGCGGCCTGCTATTTGGAGAATTCCGCTTGACAGACGGCATCCTCTTGCATTTGTCTCATGCTCTCCTGCATTTGGCGCATCAGGGCTTCCACCCCTGTTGTTTTTTGCTGATCCATCCGACTAACTAGTATGTCTATTTCTAAAGCAACAATCGAGACCTCAGTCCTACTGTCCTTTGATGGAATAACCCACTGTTCTGACAACCTCTGTTCTGACACACTGCGCTTTCTCGGCTTTCTTCTGACAACGGGGGGTAGAGAATAAAACACTGGCTGTCCGTCAATTAGATCCTCGGATCGATTAAGTCGACGACCTCGTGTCCAAAGTGCTTGGGGAATATCTACTGGGTTAGAAGCAATTATGCTAGAACTGCCCTAGTAAAAAGATAAATAAAGCAATAAGGAAATAAATAAATAGATAAACGGACAGCATAACAGCTTAAAATAAATGCATGAGACACAGCCGGGCATAACAACACACGGTCGACAAGTTGAATGCACACTGTCCTCCAACACTGATTATTATCCCTGAATCACTGTCCCCAAAACTGAATCTCTGATACCCGCAGATAACTGATTCTCAAATACTGACTGATGCCCGCAGGCCTGATACCCAAACACATAAACTGATACATGCATTTCCTGTAGAGACGCACTCTAAAGCACATAACAGATAAGTGAGAGCCAAAACACCCCTATGTTGGGGTAGGGTTTCCCTGTCCTATTTTGTCAGGAGCTAGGGTTTCACTACGCACGCAGCGGTTTTAAACAGCCTATAAACGGGTAAGCAACCTGTCCTAGTTTGGAATGGTCACTATAGATACGAATATGCACTAGGTCGAATGGTCAAAGAGGGTGCCCCGGTAAAACCGGGGTTTGTGTTCCCATACTGGCAGAGCCCACAACCGGTCAGCCTTATGGTCATGCCTTGACAAGACAAGCCTCCAGCAAACTGTTCAGGAATAGCAGATGGCAAACACGGTGTCCTAGGCGCACCAATGCAAATGCAATGCAAAGAAACACACAAGTGTAGTCAAAACCAGATATCATGAGTTCGAGTCAAGTTCTCTAATTCCCCAGCGGAGTCGCCAGAAACTGTAGACGTCCCCGAACGCCCCGGGAAGGTGAGTCCTGTTCTGTTCATTTGGGGTCACTACAGTTCGGATTCTCAAATTGTCACGGTTCTAAGTCTGAACCAAAGAGACCAAATCCGGCAAATCGTTTTGAGAAAACAGATTTTTAGAAAAGAAGTGCCAAACATGGACTGCTTTGCCAAATACAGAGTCGCTACCTAAATATTTTATTTTGGGGAAAATTTAGGAAACCCTGACTCGTTTGCCTAAGGCCACGTGTCCGTCATCACCAAAGTTGCCTCGGCTCGGGAACTTGGGTACGATTGGGGAAGGTCACTTCGTGAGCACCCCTGCTCACCCGATCAAAGATCAGCCTCTACTAACCATGATATCTATTTTTGAAAACATTATGTGTTCTTATTCCGGTTATTAGCCTAGATTTACTATGTGATGCGCACAGCATCCAAGTATAGACCGGGCCGCCTGAATTGGAACAAAACATTTCGTGTTTGTTTTTGAAAGATGGTTTGCTACTCGCAAGTAGGCTTAAAATGCAGATTTTGCCACCCTCGGGTGGGCTTAGAAAAGATGATTTTGCCACTATCTAGTGGGCTTAAAACTCACAGTGAATGAATTGTTACAATCCAAATAACCCAACCTTCACCCACAGGCATTCAAGGCAGTTATATCACATAAGCAGATAGCCTCATGGTAAGCATGCTATTCATGGCAGTACTCACACGCATGCAAGGATGCTAAAGCATAAAACTCACCGAGTACTCCAAGCCAAAACAGAAGCTAATTAGAAATCCATGCATGATCCTAATTATACAGAAATGCCTAATGCAACACATGCAAAATGCAACTATAGCAGGCTCGGCTATTCTAAACATGGCATATGAGATGCAACAGCTAACAAGTATTCAACTTTGAAATTGAAATACAAATGCAGTTAGTATGATGCGCCGAGCCCGGTGCATGCAAAACAGATGAATGAATGCAAACATGCTATCATACTGTATGCTAATTGAAACATGTCCTAATCTAACCATCATAAGCGGGTAAATAAAAGGGAGAAAGACGTGGGGTTGGAAAACATACATCACACACACGCACACTTATTACAGTTACGCCCTCGCGCAGAGGGTCTGAATGAATAGTACAGTTCAAATAATACAGTCCAAATAATACAGTCCCAATAATACAGTCCAAATAAATACAAATTCCTAATTAATTTACAAATTAACTAAGAAAAATAATAAACTGGCATGCAAGCCAAGGACTGCCTTGACTCTTCTGGATGATGTATGTTTGAGCTGCCTTGTGCGGAAATCCACTGGGATGCCCCAATTAGCCTCTGTTTTGTAATTATTCTTGGAAAGCGTGCCAATCCCCGGAAGACTGCTGATTCTTGATTTGCTGCAACAGAGAGCAGGAGAGGGGCATAGCAATGTATTTTCACAGATGTATGCATGCCTCGATCCTCGTGCCACCAATCACGCGTATCGATGCATGATGGCCGAGGAGTCGATTTGCATTACTCAATATAGAATGAATGCACATGAAAACTCAACTAAAACCTAACTCCATCATGGATAATCCAGAGTGTCGGTGACTGGGGAATTGAGACACGTTCCGTCACTCGAAGTACGAAACGTACCTCGTTTCCCGTGCTCGGGCTAACTCCTATCCCAAGCACAATGCAATATGCATGACATGCATGAATGCAACTAATATACAACCTAGCATGCACAATGCTATGAAATGCCATACACGATGCACGAGGTAACATGGCATACACAACGCGCTAACATACAACCAAGCTTACGCAATGCTATGAAATGAAATGGCATACACAATGCATAATGGACTTACACCAACATGACTGGACCTCAGCCACACTCACATAAGAGGCCATGCGATGAAAATGAGACACTCGAGATGCGCGCACGCATGCACGCAAACCGAGGACCGACCCTAGGGCACCAAATGCCACTCTAACAAGACATGGCAAGGCATGAAATATGATATGCAAACGTGCAAATTTCAGAAGCGGAATATGATGCAAAACAGCCCCGAATCATGATAATATAGCACCCGATGCATGAAATGGTCTCGAAATGCAAGATTAAGCACATGAAATGACTTGTAGCTACATCAAGAATGCATTATTTGCTTATGAAATGTGAAGACAGTTTCAAGGAAGTCCCAAAACAAGCATGTTTACAGTTTTAATCAAGGCCAAACAGCAAACAAAAATAGGGCAAAACTAGCATGCAAAAATGGCCCTAAATGTGAGATAAAGAAGTAAGCCACAGCTGCTGGCCCCAAACATATGAGGACCCTTCAACAATGTTGAAGAGGGGCCTAAAATATGATATTTTACAGTTGGTGGCCAGACCCAAAACAGTGTACAAGAATGCTCAAAATGCTATGCAAAATAAGGCCAAAAATAGAGATATAACACAAAGTATATAAAGGATGCCTCAAACAGTGAAAGACCCTTAATAAAACATGAATATGGGGTCAAAATAATGCCATTTTTTGTTCGGACCAAAGCTCAAAAACATAAGCATAAGAGGCTAACAAATCATGCAAAAATGGAGCCAAAAGAGAGATATAAAGGCAAGTAATAAATGAAAGCCTCAAAAAGCAATGAGCCCTACAACAATGTTGAAGAAGGGCTCAAAATAAGCCACTTTTCAGTTCATGACAGAGCTCAAAACAATTTATACATAAGCCAAAAATACTACACAAGAAGATGGCATACAAGGGAGATAATGAAGCAAGTGCAACAAGGAGACCTCAAACAGGTAAATACCCTCAAACAAACATGAAAAATGGCTCAAAATAAGCCTAGTTCTAGTTAGGGTCGGAGCCCAAAACAGCAAGAAACAATGACTTAGAAAGGATACAAAATAAGCTCAAAAAGAGGGAAAATGGTGCTTACCCTTGAAGACCAAACTTTAGGCAACTCTTGGCTTGAGTTTGGTGGTTCTTTCGCTCTAGAGAACAGCTTCAAATGGCTGCAACAGAGGTTGGAGGCATGGTGCTAGGTGGTGGTGTAGAGAAGGGTATTGGACTTGAGAGGTTTTGAGCTTGGGAGTATGGAGAAAGAGAGATACAAAGCAAGAGCTTAGGGGGGATTTTTGGAAACCCTAATAACAGAGCTGGAGCCCCTATTATAAAGGCAAAACGGGGGGGAAAAAGGGGGGGGGAAATGAAGGGAAAACAAACCAAGTTTCCCTCCAAAATGCAGCCCCCCGGATACAGAATCTGGGGGGAAAAGGAGGCTGTATCTGCACTGTAGATGATGTAAGGATTCTGGCCGGCCAGTTATCTAGGTTGCAGGTGGCCGGCCGGCTACCTCCCATGGCTGGCCGGTCAAGGGTCAAAAGGTTCAAGTATAATTAGTGGCCGGCCACCACAGAACGAGGGCATCTGATGTGTGCAAAACACAACCCTGTGGTTAAACACTGGAAAAAGTGAACCAGGAGAGAGAACAACCCACTTTTAGGAGGGGTTCAAAAGGGTCAGAAAGGATTACTGGCCGGCCACCAAATATTGGTGGCCTCCCAGATGTGTACATCACAAATATGGGATTTAGGGTTCAAGAAAATGGCCTAAGGGTGTTCAACATTGGCTTTGAAGTGAAGAAAATTGGGCGACGGAGGGCGACGAAGAGATAAAGTTGACTGACAGAACAATTACTGGCCTCCCACCCTTCTACGGCCTTCTTACCACTGAAACAGAGGTCCCTGCCAAAAATGAACCAAAACCAATGCAGAATGAAGGTTCGGGGTCCGAAACGCGCAGCCCGAGGCCCCGAAAACCGACTGTTAGGCACCGGTAGTGGTGTTTGACCACGAAGTCGGTCTCTCGGACCACAGTGTCCCTCAAGAGGGAGCAAATAAGAAGTATGCCAAAAACCGGAGCAAACGGAGATGGTTAAGCGGTCCCGAACCGAGGCACACGGCCAACGATTCCGAAAAACCGGAAACCGAACTCCAGACGGGCAAAAATGGCCTACGACCACAAAACGTAGCCTACGGCCACTGAGAGATGGTCTACGAGACGTCTCCCTCCCTTTGGGGAGAGAAACAGAGAAAACTAAGCCTGGTTCGCAAACCAAGGCAAAGCATGAAAGAGTCCGAAAGTCCGGAGGCAAGGCTCGCAGCCGAGACTCTGAAACCTCTGGACGAGCACGATATGCAATATCACCGAGCGCTCAAATGGTGACATCTGAGTCTGAAGGTCGGTCAAAAATGGGGTGTCTACACATATGCCCATAATACTGATTGTAAACTACAATAACATCGAAGCAGTCGATTTCTACCACTATACACGTGTTCTCAATTCATTCAACAGCTTACGGTTTACAATTCAGTTCAATACTCAATCCCTTATTCCATCGAGTCTTTCCACATTATTTGATAATCGTCAAAAGCATAAGGCAATTCACATACTAATCCCCATGGCGTTAAAGGTAATATTAAAAACCGCCAATCACATGTTAAACACAATTTACACATCCTCAGAGCCCCAATTGCAAAATATAATGGCACTGATTACGGATAATCAAGGTTTTTAAAGGTTTCTTGGATGTTAATAACATCTACATAATACCAAAGGATGACATTCTGGACAAAACAAGGGAATAATCGTCTCGGAATCAAAGCACACCTGTTCACGACCGTCGGTGGCCGACCTGAGATCGATTAGACAAACCCACCTGTACAAAACCATCGGTGGCAAAAGAGATGTCTCAACAAAGGTGCTACATAGGCTTAACGTCCCCTAGCACGAAAGGACGTCTCAAGAATGTCATCAAAACAAACACAATACCACTCACCATAACCTGATTTCCCGAAATCCGATAACATTGAAGCAGACATATGAAACATATTCTGATTAGTCGAGGATAAATATTCAGTACCGTTTACAATCAAATCAATCTGCTGTCATCGGTTTCCATAGCGTCAAATAAGCAAGAATATGATAGCACACAAGCATTGTTCCTTACGACACCCAATCACTGGATTTGCACAATTCAGTTCATTTTTAACACATATGTCCTCAATAGTTGAAGGTTGGTTCTCAATGGTGTTCATGGTTAGATCGGTCTGTTGATAGCCCACATAAGGTCTTCTAAGTAAGTCAAGTATTCCAAACGGATTCAAGTTTTGGGTCTATCAGTTTTCTTGCCAAGAATAGCCTGGTTATTTATTTATAAGAAATTCTTAATCCCCTTAACAAATTCAAATTCGATAGAGGGCCTTATCAAATCAATCCAAGCAAAGGTCTCATCAAATCATATCCAATGAGGGTTCTACCAGGCCAAATCAAACAGAGGTTCTATCGGATCAAATTAGATAAAAGTTTTCTCAAATACGGTTCATTTGGTTCTGTAAGGCACACTTCGTTGCTTAGGTAGATAGTCGATGTTTTCACAACTGTCCTAAGTTCATTAGTTCTCAAAGTCATATCAGAGTCATTCATCACAACCGTTTATATCAAAGTATTTCGAGTCATGTACAATATGGCATTGTCCACATAAGTTCAGGTGTAGTTGCATATGCACGCAGTTGTTCATATCAAGAGGTATGCATCATAATTAATACAACAGTTCCCAAACAAGTCTTATATGCAAGCACATGGTGCACAGTAACACATTAAACAAAGTTCCTCGGTTGCACATCAAATAGGGTCTGTTACGCAAAAGTTCCAAATTAGTCACAAATCATAGGTTTACGAGTTAAGCCCAATATAGTCACATAGCCCCAGTCAGTTTTCTACTAATCAAAATACATGGTCTCACAATTATAGAGTTCATCATTTGGCGTGCTCAACTCAGTCACACAATCACAGAGTCATAATTCCAGTGGTTTATTCATTTGAAGGCAATAATATAACAAATCACCCTGAGCATAGGTTTAGATGTACATGTGCATGTACAGAGTCAATCAATATCCCAATACGTATTTCACAATTTCCCAAATGGAGCATATACCTTCAATGAATACGGTCTCGATCTTGTGGGTCCAACCAATCTAGATACACATGCAGCAGATATGAAAGAATATGCCGACTCGAATCAAATAATATCCCAAGCAAGGATGTACACATGTACTAATTCAGGATCAATCAACACATAAGCATTCGTTTATAGATAGTATAAATACCTAGAATAACGGTCGCAATATTCTGAGCGCTTTCCGGGATGAGTGTGATTACTCTATCCTAATTAGCAATTCCTACCATTGGTACGAATCTGGTTAAGGCAGAAGATTTATTCACATTTTGTTCAGCTCGGGGACAGTTCCTTACCATAAGGTCCATTTGGCCGCACCTATAGCAAGCCCCAGAAATTCGATAACAAACTCCTCGATGTTTCTTACCACATTCATTACATGTCGGTGCTGTATTCCTTGTAGAGTTTGAAGTGCGCGATGATCCCGTATTTCGCTTTTTAAATGACCTCTTCTTTGAGAAAAAGCCTTGTCTCTTGCTTTTCCATTCAGAGGATCGGTTCATGTTAGCTTTGGTCTTCAGTGTTCGGTCTAGCACCTCAACATATTTTGTGACTTCCAACACATTCACTTGGTACTCTTGCACTGGTGGTGGCAAAGGTTCTTGCGGTAGCAGCAACTGATATTGTTGTCTTAAGATCTTTGCCATTTCTTGTACTGTTCTTTCCAATCTATCAAGTCGGGTTGTGGAAGAGTCTGCCAACTCGTATGCCCTTACCTTATCCATGATCTATACAAATTCTTATTAAGCCATACCAAATAAGGAATGCCCAATACAGAAATAAACACAGATACACATAGGTGCATTCGCACATAAGCACATCATTATATTCTCATTTTACGTATCATCAAGGAACAATTAATCATATGCAAAACAGACGATCGCATACTTATCAGCTATCGCGTGTAGAACACTTACTAAGTAATTATACACTTAGATCATATTCATATTCCACGTAGACACCCATTTGCAAAATCGAATGCACACAAGCAACTTTTCATGATTCATATGGTCATGTCTGTGCATTATAACAAAACAAACTTGTTGTACACATTAGTGCAACAATTCATATCTCATATAATCACATGTTCTCAATGCTTACATCATGTACTTATCAAATGGATGCATCTTAAGTCTTTTCTAGGCATCTTATGGCTCATTTGGACAAGTGTGTGAGTTATTAACTCGTGCTCTGATACCACTCTGTCATGACCGGAACCCGGGCCCACGGATTAAGGACATAACCGGCCGGTAATCCTGAAATTACCTATGGCCTCAAACCAAATCAGACATAACTCATCAGAGTAAAGGGGCTAAACGGAAGCAGAATTTAAAACTTTGTCCATAGAACTGTGCTTACATGGCACATCATAACAAACCATACATAAAGATATTAATAACTCACATCAGACAACAGAGTAGCATAAAGTTCTATACAGACAGGATCATTCAAGTCCAGGTCAGGCGATCAAAACTATATACAAACGTATCCAAAGTCCTCGCCAACATGACAAAATGACGCAAGATAGCAAAAGGGCGAAGACGTGTCTCGTGTGTGAGATGCAAGAGCTGACTCCTCAAAACCTTCGTTGTTCCACACAGACTTCACTGAGGCTGGGTTTAGACCGCTCTTGGCTCACCTACATACACATGAATGAGCATGAGCGAAAGCTCAGTGAACAATATCGAATAAAGGAGATACATTAGAACAACATACCACAAACGGCCTTGGGCCCAATTCATATTCTATCAAATGTGTATATAGGTATACATAGGGCAGGTGACTGCAGTTCCAAACATATCAGACGGCCTCGGGCCCAATCTATTCATGTCAGACCATTATTCATGTCAAACTATCATTCATTTCAGACTGGCATTCGGCCCATTCATTCTCTTATTCATGTCAGACTGGCCTTTGGCCCATTCATTCTCTCATTCATGTCAGACTGCCCTTTGGCCCATTCATTCTCTCATTCGTGTCAAACTGGCCTTTGGCCCATTCATTCATGTCATACGGCCTCTGGTCCATTCATTTATGTCACACATGTCAGACTAGCCTTTGGCCCATTCATTCTCTTATTCATGTCAGACTGGCCTTTGGCCTATTCATTCTCTCATTCGTGTCAAACTGGTCTTTGGCCCATTCATTCATGTCATACAACCTCTGGCCCATTCATTTATGTCACACATGTCAAACTGGCCTTTGGCCCATTCACTTTATCATTTATGTCAGACTGGCCTTTGGCCCATTCATACTTTCGTGTCAAACTGGCCTTTGGCCCACTCACTTTATCATTCATGTTAGACTAGCCTTTGGCCCATTCATACTTTCGTGTCAAACTGGCCTTTGGCCCATTCATTCTATTATTCAGATCATACTAGCCTCTGGCCCATTCATTCGTTCCTATCAAACTGGCCTTTGGCCCATTCATTCTATCACGCCAAATTGGCCTTTGGCCCATTCATTCTATCGCTCAGATCATATTGGCCTCTGGCCCATTCATTTGTTTCTGTCAAACTGGCTTTTGTTTGTCCACAATTCAAATTAACAGACTTATAGGAAGCTAAGCAATTGGACAAATAGTATATTCCAGATATCTCTATTAAGATACTACTCACAATGATCGGTTGGTTAATTTGCCTTGGAGCTTGACCCTACGCATCACATAACACATACGGGTCACAAATGATCAAATCCATTCTTTAATTCACATATTCGTCTTTAGGCTTTATTCTTATACCTTTAATTCATTTACAATGCTTAATGCATGCCTAAGAGTACTTAGAAGTGAAAGAGAACGGAAAACGAAACACAGAATGTACTTTCAAAATTTTCAGAAACAGGGTCCCTGCTCGAGCGTGGACTTCCCCGCTCGAGCAGAACCATGAGGCCTGCAAAAGTACTGGTTATGTCAATTTTATGCTCAAGCTCGAAGTCTGGTGCTCGAGCAGAAGGCCTCACTACATGGCTCCCCGCTCGAGCGTAAATTTCCCCGCTCGAGTGGACATCCATGTCTGCTAAAATACTTTGAACACGAATTTCCCGCTCGAGCGGCACTTCCCCCGCTCGAGCGGACACCATAAATTCTGGGTTTTCCAGAATGGTTCTTGAGCTCAAATTCATCATTCCAACCAACATTTCTTGTATATTATGGCTCAAGTTCATCATTCCAACCAACATTTCTTCCATATTATGGCTCAAACTTCATACATACATGTACTCACATGGTACAAACACTAAATTACAACACAATGAAGCTCAATTCCTTGAATTACATACATGCATGTTCCAAATTACACCAAACTTGTTTCCATCATAACAATTCCATGTATTTCAAACTTATATTCTCATGGATGGTACATGCATGTGGAACACAACTTCTATTCTCAACTTAGATGATGAAGAGATGGTCAAAGACATGAGCTTCAACTAAAAGCTTACATGGGTCATACATTTGGTGCACGAACATGCAAATTCAAAGCAATTACACACATGCATGCATACATTGACCTTCAATTCAACATGATCAACTCAATTTCATTTCAATTCTTACTCTTGATTACCCAACTAGCTTGAATACACAATTTACAAACTTATACTTTTGAATTCATGCTCACATGCTTACCAAGAGGTTCAATTCTTCAAATCCATAGCAAATTCTTGAGTAATCTTCAAGATTTCCAAGCTTCTTGAGCAAACCCTCAATTCTCTACACTCTCCTTCTAATTCGGCTCTCTCTCACACTCAAGAGCCGAAAATCAGCCAAAATGAATCAAAAAGAGAGAGATTGAGTGTATGTGGCCCTTTATATAGCCCCACTAAGTCAATTTATCAATATTAAATAATTGAGCACTTAATTAATCGTTTTAAATTTAATTATTTTGATTCGAATCAATTTTCAATTAAATTTCACCATAGGCTCTAAAAATTACGCTAATCACAACGGCGTAATCGATTTCGGGTTTCGTGGCCGATAAGGCCTTCAGTTTAATTTCGAAAGCAGATAATCAAACAGATATTCCTACGGTGAACATATAGAAATTCAAAACCACATATTTTCACATAGATGGAACACAAAATCATATCAACCACATAATCACATTTATAATAAGGACCAATTAGCATAGTACGGAACAGGGTTATCACATCCGATGCCACCTTTGTCCGGTGTCCGAGGAGGAGAGGGAGCGAGGGCTCCAGCTGCGAGATGGAGAGGCGGAGCGGCCGGATCTCGTAGGAGAAGTGGTCCTGAGGGGAGAAGATGTCCTAAGGGGAGACAGGGGACTGGATGGCCAGAGCTGCCTACCACTATGACATGTCGAGGGTGGGCTGGAGAGACTTATCAGATTCCCATCGCTCCTCCTCCAGCTGGTTACGAGCTCGTCGAAGTTCGAGGCCTGACCCCGGTATATGCCATACTTTTTATTTCGCGCATTCATTTCATTTCAATTGATATCCCGCAGATTACTAATTATCTCAACACTTTTGCAGGCTTCCATAGAGTACACGGAGCAGGCTCTGGAGCTGTCGGCTTCGATGATGGGAATGCTGCAGACGAGCATGGACCTGCTCAGTATTTACAGTATTCCGGTAAATTCTTTCAAACTACACTTCATGCCACAAAGTCTTTTCTTGACATGCCATCATTTGCACAGTTCCACACTGCACTGATCTGATACACTGCTCCCATACACCGGTCACGATACATATACACTCCAAATCATTCACTGCTCATAGCACATTATTCTTTGCATCTAATACATTTTATTACTAATGCATTTTGGCGAATTACCCTTTTTCAGATTCCTTTCCTGATGCCAGGCCCATCAGATGCCTCAGTAGGAGCAGCGGCGGGTCCTTCAGCACCTCCCCGAGCAGCAGGGGGAGCGGGACGAGGGACTCCAGCGCACAGCCGTAGCAGAGTTAGGCGTGCTCACGTCGGGAGTAGTTCACGGGGGCCTGCCCCAGATGATGATGAGCCTGACGAGGGGGCAATGAGTCCGCAGTTAGAGTCGTCTCAGGATGGAGATGAGGCTGGGGATGGTTTAGATTCAAACTCTAACGGTGAAGATCCTGGACCTTCGTCTAGGAAGTGGACCAGGATGGACTCCTGCACTTGAGGCTACCAGCGCCGATCCATACATTTTGCTGCTTTTTCTTTTTTGCTTTATTTTTCTTTTTACTAGTAGTTCTGCACATTGTACTGCCTCAGGCAGGTTTTATTTTCTTCAAAGCTATGTACTTTTGCAAAAGAAAATATGATGGAATGAAACAACTGTTTTGTTGAAAAAGTGTTGCATTTGTACTTTCAAAGCATTGCATCGCACCACTTTGCGTAAAAATGAGATTCATGGACATTGAACATCCGTGCATTATCAAGTCAGGTAGTGAGCCAACACAACAAACAAAAACAACACAGCTTAATAAGCAACAACAAAACCTTAACAAGTTTACAACTCGATAAGAAAATTACGACAACTCGATAAATGAAAGAAAGATGATTACAACTCGATACAAAAAAAAGAAAACTAATACGTCTTAAACGAGACACAACAGAGTCCAACAGGACAAAAACAACCTTAAAAGACATGAATAACAGGACTCCACTACAGGAAATAACTGGATTTTCACCAAGAAGGTCAGTGAGCATGAGGGAGAGGCTGCTGGCCACAGGGGAAAGCTTGCCGACCATCAGTGTGCCACTGTCGGCCACTGATGAGCCACTACCGGCCATCTATAAGCAGGTGCCGGCCATCGATGGCAGACTCTCTAAAATGTCGACATCTGTCCTCCACTCACTGCCTTATCTTCTATATGAGTTCCAGCTTCGGGATTTCCTCATTCTAACTTAGTTTTTGCACCAAATAGAAGCGTTTCTTGTCCAAAATCTCACAAATTGGATTGCCAACTTGGATGGCTCGGAAAAGCTGAATTTCTGGGGCTTCGGTATAAATGCACTATTCACGTTGAGTCACACCCCACTGCGTTTTCCGTTCCTTCATGTCACAGCAAGGTTTTGGAATCCAGTAACACACGTCTTTAGCTTTGGCGGACAAGAGAGGTGTCCCACTTTCGAGGATTTCCAAGCTTTAATGGAATCCGAGCGCGATGAAAAAATCTTGCCTCAGCTTCAGTTCGGCCACTGTAGACGTCCCCGAACGCCCCGGGAGGATGGGTCCCATTCTGGTCATTTTGGTCTCACTGCAGTTCGGACTCTCAAATTGTCACAGTTCTTAATCAAAACCAATGAGTCCAAATCCGGCAAATCGTTTTGAGAAAAATAGATTTTTAGAAAAGAAGTGCCAAAAGAAGAACTGCTTTGCCAGATACAGAGTCCCCACCTAAATATTTTATTTTGGGGGAATTTAGCAAACCTTGACTCGTTTGCCTAAGGCCACGTGTCCTTCATCACCAAAGTTGTCTCGGCTCGGGAACTTGGGTACGATTGGGGAAGGTCAGCTGTGAGCACCCCCTCTCGCCCGATCTAAGGATCGGCTTCTACTAACCATGATATCTTGTTTTGAAAATATTATGCATTATTATACTGGTTATTAGCCTAGAATTACTATGTGATGCACACAGCAAAACACGTATAGACTAAATTGCCTAAGTCGGAACAAAGTATCGCATTTCCGTTTGTTTGGAAAATGGTTTGAATTTTGCTACTCGCGAGTAGGCTAAAATACGGATTTCGATGAATTATCCTAATTCAAACAATCCAAACTTCACCCACAAGCATTCATGCAATCATATCACATAAGCATTTAGCCACATGGTAAGCATGCTATCAGGTTAACATTCACACTCATGCGAGATGCTAAAGCATAAATTCTCACCTAGTACTCCATGCCAAAACAATGAACTAGTTAGTAATCATGCATGATCCTAGTTCATGTTAAAATGGTTAATGCATCGCAAACGGAATGTCGCTAGAATAGGCTCTGCTAAACTATGGATGGCATGTGAAATGCGACAGATGGCATGTATTCAAGTTAGATTTGAAATACTTATGCAATTGGCATGATGCGCCGAGCCCGGTGCATGCAATACTGATGAATGATGCACGCATGCATAGCATAAGGTATGCTAAAGTAAATATGCCCTAATACTAACCATCGAAAGCTAGTAAACAAAAGGGAAGAAAGACGTGGGGTTGGAAGACATGCACACACGTACCCACACTTATTACAGATTCGCCCTCACTCGGATGGATAGAAATAATAATACAATTAATTGACTAATCGAGCTAATTTAAATGTTACAGACAATTAACTAGTCAAGCAAATTAACTAAGCTAATTAAGCAGTAAAAGCGGCCTCGGGAAGAGGGCTCAATGCATGCGCGCTCAGTTCCGCTCGGAAACCCACCACCATGCGCAAGTTTGCCTCTGTTTCCCCTGCTCAGCTCCTCTGAAAATTGCACAACTCCCAAGGTATGGTCCATGGACACTGTGGATCACCACCGACCAAGTGGAAACCACACCGACCATGTCTGGATGGTCATCGACCATTTGTTGAGCTCTCGGCCTTCAACAATTGGTCGTTCGGCACTCCATGTAGTCGACCGGCCAAGTCTTCCTGCAGAACCTATTTTGACAGCAGCAGAGGGCAAAACAAGGCATGGAAATGTATTTCAAGCAAATGTGTGCACCAACACATCCCTTATCATGTTTGTGACTCAAAGGGGTATGTTCCTTGATTCTCGGGCCACCAATCGCGCATTTCAATGCGTGATGGCCCAAGTAACCAAGTGTGCATTTTGATATCAAATGAAATGCAATGCACATAAACAAACAAATGAGGTCCTAACCTTTATCACTTGATCAAGAGGCAAGGCATGCATGCCAATGCAATGCAACCTAGACATGCGAACTAAGTATGCAACATGGCAATGCAAACAAACATACAAGGCATGCGACAATCATGCTAATGACAAGTATGGAAGGTGTAATGTGGATGTTAAAGCATGCAAACAAGCATGTGATAGGCTAAGTATGCCGCAACATACAAGGCTAATGGACATGCAAGATATGATGCAATCAAAGCATGCAGAGTGTAAGGCAAGTAACAACATGTAAAGAGTGGACTTAGACTAATTTAGGCAGCTCTATACTAGGCCCAAAACAGTGGCTAAAAGCTATGAGGATGGGGCCCAATGCACATACAAGCATGCATGCAAATGGACCATCGCTTAGACATAAAAAGGCAACTCTCAAGCACACTTAAAAGAGGATAAACATGGGCACATGTCGAGTATACTAGACTCTAAAATTGCATGAAGTAGAGCTGCCAAACCAACTAATTAAAGCAAGTAGAGCATGCAAGCAAAGTCCAAAGCCTAAGGCTCACCAAAGGGGTATTGATCTACCCTTAACAAAACCAAACATGGCATGAATTGAACAACTAAAGTCAGAGTTTTAGCATGTTAAAACAGAGCCAAAAACACAATGACATGGCATCCTAGAGGCCTAAACATGGTGGCATACGTGAAGGCACAAACATGGAGCTTGAAACACCAACCCTTTAAGGCCTTAAAGGAACAGCAAATGCAAGCATACAAACACACCATAAGGACTGAAATGGCATGGCAAGTGGTTCCAAACCACTGAAACAAAGCAAGGATGGCATACTAGAGGGGTCAATGCTTAGGGCATACAAGAGAGGTTGCATGGTAGCTATACAAAGCAAAGCATGGATGACTCAAATGACCAAAAACAGTCCCTTAGCATACTAAAACAAGCATAAAAGCTTCACAAAGTTAGGTCAAAATCTTGCTAGAACAAGGGTTAAAGCCTAAAGCATGTTAAGGCAAAAATATGGCATTACAAGACATGTATGCAAGGCAAGCATGGTGTGTCTAAACCAAGCAAAAACTGAGGTAATACATGGTAATATAAGCACAAATAACACTTAAGACATAGCCAACATGCACTTAAAAATGGTGCTCACACATGAGGCTAAAATGGCACATATTGAAGACAACAAGGAGAGGGGGTGGCCCTCTCCTTCTTAGGACCTTAAACCACCATCCTCACCACTAAAATCCCTCAAGATTTCAGTGGCGAGGAGACCCAAACAAGGTGGTCCCGGAGCTCACCAAAATAGCACAAAATGGGGGGCCAAACAAGGCCTAAGAGGGGTCAAACAACCCCAAACAACAAAACACCCTCAAACACTATTTAAAGCACTCAAAAACAAGACTTTTATTTGTTCTATACAATGTCTAAAAATAGTTTCAAGATGGGCAAAAAAGCTATGCAAAAATGGGGAATAAAGGCTGAAGTGGTTACCCTTGAAGACCTCTTTCAAGAACTGAGCTCCAATCCCTTCTTCAAGCTTGAATCCACTCAAGAACACCAAGAACAGCTCCTCAGCAACTCAGTAGCCAAGGTAAGGTGTAACACTAGGTGTTTATGCACAAAAGTAAGACACAAACACACTTAGAGCAAAAGAGATGGAGAAATAGAGATAGAATACACACACTATGTAAACCCTAATCTCAGAGCTCTCTCTGGAATTTTTTTGTAACCCTAATGGAAGGAGAAGAGGCTCCCTCTTATAGAGATTCACTCTTGCAAAGCTTCCAAAACAAGCTAAGCAAGAGTGAAATCCCTCCATACCCATGTATGGAGGGGAGCAAAGTGTATGCCAGCTAGCACAGCTGGCATAAAAATATCTGTAAAAGCAGATGTACAGTGGTCGGCCAGCCAAAAATGCTATTTGACCAAAAAAGATGGTCAGTCGACCACAAAGAGTGCCGGTCGGCCAAACATTTGGCCAATGGCAACAAACCAATGGCCGGTAGCCTTACGCCATTGCCGGTGAGGTGTGGAGATGGCCAACAAGCCATTCCATGCCCTCCAAAGCAAAAACACAAGTGTTTGGTGCAAAACTAGACACAAAACAGTCGAGTTGAGAGATCCTGAGGCAAGGCGCGTAGCCGGGACCTCCGGGAACTCAAGACGAACACAAACAAGGATGATCACCGAGTGTTCAAACGATGACGTCCAAGTCTTGAGGACGGTCAAAAATGGGGTGTCTACAGTTGCCCCTCTTTGACAGAACTCGAAAGTCATAAGAATGACGGGAGTGGGTGTCAAAGCCCAGAGACGACCCATTTTTGACAAGGCCGAAAACTTAGACAAACATGCAAGACAATAAAGATATGAGCCCGAAGGCAGGGGCGAAATGCAACTGAAAATGCAAGAAGCTGAGCATAACTTATGATCATACAAAGAAAGCTGTAAGGAAGCACATATAATGCAACAGTTTTAAGCTAGCAGAAACCAAACTACACTATAATGTAGAGAGGGTGCAAGAGAATTATGCAATTCTCGATACGTCTCACTCGGAGGATACAATACCTGTGCAGCTCGTCTGGTTGCACCAGCTTCAAATGAACCGTACATACAATATCGTGCCTGAAAGAGAAAGAAAACTCAACAGGTGCAATATCGTTAGCAAAATGCATAATAATGCAATCGAAAGCTGCACGACAACGCGAATGTAGGAATTAAGGTCTCCTTAGACCAAGGGGTGCACAAATAGTGCGATGATATGCAATTGAATCTAATGTAATGCAAATGATATGTAAAATTACAAAACAAATGTAAAAACAATGCAAATAATATGCAAAACATACAAAACTATGTATAAACAATGCAGACGATATTCAATGCAATTGAATCATGATCCAATCATGAGCAGTTCAAAACCACACAAATGTCAAATAGATTGATGGAGATGCAAAGTCCGTCTACCATAGAAAAGGTGCCGCAACCCTCAAACCACAATACCAGCAGTGGAACAGACGCGTACACATGCAGAACTATGAGTGATGTAGACGGACACAGGAACAAGTAATTGGGTGGAATGACATAAGTGAGGCATGCTCTGCTCAAAAAAGATTATGATCCTAATGCTGGATGCAATCGAACTACATTACAATGCAGTATATACAGTGGATATGGCGCGCGACCGAAACATATCTTGCCTAGGAAAGGCATGCACACATGCAAACCGCGTCTAACACAGAAACGGTGCCGCACCCCTCAAACCACAATACCAGCAGTGGAATAGGTGCGTACACAAAAGTCTCAGATTCGTGCTTCGACATGAAAAGTATGGGCACATACCAGACCAAGCTCAACATGGAAGGGCGCAAGCCATAACTGGATGTGATGTGGCAAATGCATGCAAGCTACAATGCAACATATACAAATATGCAATGGAATGGAATATTTACAATGGATAAGGCCTGCGGCCTAAACCGTATCTTGCCTAGGAAAAGCATGGACACAAACAAGCCACGTCTAACACAGAAAAGGTGCCGCAACCCTCAAACCACAATACCAGCAGTGGAATAGGCACGTACACATGCAGAACTATGCTTCGATGTGAAAAGTATGGGTACATACCAGACCAAGCTCAACATGGAAAGGAGCAAGCCATAGATGGGGGTGATGCAGTGAATGCATGCAAGCTACAATGCAATATTTACAAATATGCGATGGAATGGAATATATACAGTAAAATGCATGACATATGCAATATTTACAGTGACGCATGACATATGCACTATTTACAGTGGAATGCATGACATATACACTATTACAGTGGAATGCATGACATATGCACTATTTACAATGATGCACGACATATGCACTATTTACAATGATGCATGACATATGCACTATTTACAGTGAAATGCATGACATATGTATGTTTGTTTTTTGTTTTGTTTTTTGAATGCATGACAATGCATGATGAAGGGAAATGCATGATAATGCATGTATTTTTTTTTTGTGTTTTTGTTTTTGAAATGCAAATGATGCATGTTGTTTTTGTTGTTTTCTTTTTTTTTTGAAATGCAAATGCATGATGATGCATGATTTTGAAACGCGCGACAACACGCGGCTTTTGAGATGCATGACAATGCAAATGATCTTGGAATGTGCAACAACGCGCGGCTTTTGAAATTCATGTGAACTCGAATATGCGATGACGCACGTCGCTTGAAATGCATGGTAATGCATGTGGACTCGAATGCGCAACAACGCGTGTTGCTTGAGATGCATGATAATGCATATGGACTCGAATGCGCGACAACGTGTGTCGCTTGAGATGCATGCTAATGCATGTGAGCAGTGCACATCAATGCAAGTTGTGCTTGTTACGACGTGTGTATGCATGCAAAAACCAAAGGTCTTGCATCTTTAGAGGATTTAAGGTCTCCTAGACCGAGTGTGTTTAAGGTCTCGCCGACCGTACGTGGTTAAGGTCTCGGCAGACCAAGGTGATTTAAAATGCAAAACAATGCAAGTAAGGTATGCGAGTGCAAGGCAATGCATGGGGGCCAACTTTCGAATCATGAAAGAGACAAAAGGACACAAAAAGGATACACTGCACCCATATTCAGGTGCCACGCACAGAAGACATGGTCTGAGGTAAAAACGGAGATCGGCTGAGCTTCGGAAATGCACTTTCTTGCACTGTCTTGAGCAATGAAAGCACCAAACCACACCTCTAACCCAAACAAGGTTTTACGAGGCTCACCGGCCATCAGGGGAGGTCACCGGCTGTCCGCCGGCCATCAGAAAAGTCTACCGGCCAACAGTGTGGCCGACCAGCCAAACATGCCTGAATCGGGGCAATTTGGTCTTTTGGCCTCGGGTCTTTTAAAATAGGGCCTCTAGCCTTATCTTCTTCACTTGGTCTTGGTCGAAAACTCCCATTTTCCTTCCTTCATTCCTCCGTTTTCTTGTGTTTTCAACACTTTTTTGTCGTTTGATTCGCGAATACTTCGCCGTTTCAGACGTTTTGAACCGAACGAAACTTCGTTTCGGTGTCTTTTTCTTGATTTCCGCCACTTAGGGTTTGTTTCCACCGAGTTCCTCTTGATCTTCGTGCCTTTTCTACCTTCCGGCTTTTCCGGCCAATTTCTGCCCTCTCGGGGTTGACTTTCTGTTGACTTTTCACATTCTAGCCCGGTTTCCACATTTCCAGCCATTTTCACACTCCCTCTGAGATGGCAGACCATCTTCCACAGGGCGGGACTCCACCAGAGCATGAGATGGATCCCGAGGCCGAGCTCTTGCCCTCGAGCGTCCGTCCGTTCAACCCGGCAACCTACAGGCCAGCGATTCATGAGCTGCCTCCTGACGGTCTTCACCAGTTCAGGAGTTTTGACAGGAGGGTGCCACCAGAGCTGCTTCTGCGCGAGCCAGAGACGCACCTTTTATACGGCGCTTCTGAGGTATATTCTTCGTCGTTTTATTTTCGCAATGTAGAACACTTAACTGCCATAGTTGATTCTGTTCTTTAACTGCTTAGCCAGGATACACCGATACACTGTATGTTGTAGTTGACTGTGAACACAGTTACACCTGGTATCTGTTTGAATGGGAACATGCGCACGCATATTGTATTTGCCTTGAACCACTCAAACACACTGACATATCATTCACTGTAGTTTACTGGGAACACACCGGCACCCGATATCTGTTCGAACTTGAGAACGTGAGCACACGCTGTATCTGTATTGACCGACTCAAACATACTGACACATCACATGTTGTAGTTTACTGCAAGCACACTGAAACCCGATGTTTGTTCGAACTTGAGAACGTGCACACACGCTGTATTGTCACCAATTTTGAATGCATTTTAAAACTGTACGTTTTATATGGCTTCGCAACTGTTTGCTTTCGAATACAGGGAGATTCCCATGCCTTCCGGGGGTATGGGAACGTTGCCGCCAGAGATTGGTATATAGAGCTTCCAGATGCGGTCCGCCACATCGTAGACCAGGCCGGCTTCGGCGCCTTCTACAGAGGACTTTCCCGACTTATTGCGATCATGCCTCTTCTCGCCGCTCTGGTGGAGAGATGGTGGGACACCACCAACTCATTCCACTTCTCGGTCGCAGGAGACATGACGATGACTCCCTATGACTTCTCGATGCTCACTGGCATCGGGGTAGGTGGTGATCCAATCCCCTTCGACACAGACATGGATGAGTGGGAGGCCGCTCAGATTTACTTGCTGGGCGAGATGCTGCCTCTTGCGCGCCCAGGATTCATTAGATATTCATGGTTCGAGAGCCACTTCAGGCTTCAGCCGGCCTTGGCCGAGGAGGCACCGATGGCTCAGGAGGAGGTAGAGCAGTACGCCCGCAGCTTCCTCATGTTTCTGTTGGGGATGACCATTTTCGCCGACCAGGCGAATACAGTGCCCCTCTGTTTGTTGAGTACACTTGTGGACGTCACGCAGATCTTGCGGTACGACTGGGGTGGCACTGGTTTGGCCACGCTTTACGGATACATGAGCTCAGCTTCCCATGGCAGCGGGCAATTGCTCGAGGGCTACTGGCGAGCTTGGGAGGTACATTTGCTTCTTTTGTTTTTCATTTCTGACTTCCATTACCTGTACTCCGTACACTGCACACACTGCAGTCTGCTTCACACTAACTGTATACTGCACACATGGCACACATATACCCTACTTTTCACTGACTGTATACTGCACACACTGTACACTCTTCACAATACACTGCACAATACACGGCTCTGTGATTTCTGCTTTATTCTGCATTCCGCTTTATCTGATAAGCATACTGATACTTACTCTGTAGTTCTAGGTCTACGCCTACTTTTCGAGGCTCGCGCCAGTGCCTAACGAGGAGACCCCTCTTGTCGTTCCATTCTCCCGACGCTTCGATGTGAGCTGTGTGCGAAGACCACGGGAGACGTTCATATTCTTCCGCCGTTATTTCGACACCATCGCTCCCGCAGAGGTATGTTCAACTTTAGAGTTTATTTCAGTTTTGCTTTGCACTGTATTTTCAATAACAGTAGATAACTGACTGCATATCATCTTCAGATCACCTCGCCGCCCTGGGCTCCGTTGCCAGTTGCGATTCGGGAGCGGTTTGCCGGTGCTGAGGAGACTGCCAGGTTCAGGATTGTACTGGACGGCCCAGTCTGTCGGGCTTGGTACCTAGGTGAGCGCTTCCTACGCCAGACCTTGGGTTTACCAGAGCAGATCGTTCCGAGTCTGCCTGCTACCCACATGAGGGACACCGAGAGGTACACCCTGGAGGAGATGGCCGACTACACGATCGGCTAGGATGCTGAGGGCTTCAGGGGCGAGGGCGACTACACAGAGTACGTCCAGACCTACATCATGCGGCCTTTAAGCAGTGGCCATCGAGCTGAGAGAGAGAGACCAGCGGTGCCGGCGACTAGGGCAGGAGCGGGAGTAGGAGCGCCAAGGGTGGCTCGGCTCCGTGGCAGGAGTGGAGTTCAGAGAGGACGGGGGGCTAGTTGGCCAGCACTGCCCACGACGATGACATGCAGAGGGCGGAGTGGGGTGACTTACCAGATCCCCATCGCTCCTCCTCTGGCTGATCATGAGTTAGTCGGTTTTTACGACTTGCCTCTGGTATGTACTACTGCATTTTGCATTTTGCACCATCATTTCATTTCACTTCGTTTGATATTCCGCAGAATATTGATACTTCTAACACTTTTGCAGGCTTCCTCCAAGTACACTCGTCAGTCCCTAGAGTTGACTGCTTCAGTGATGGGGATGTTCCAGCAGAGCCTCGATCTTCTTGCCATGTACAGTATTCCGGTATGTTCTTCTGACCACGGTCTCAAACCATACATAAACTGTTTCACATAATCTAATGCATTGCCCTGTTAACACAACACTCAATACACTGCCCTCACGGCATCTGATACACTGTAGCCTACAGACTGTTCACAGCATTACTCACGACATTCATACACTGCACTCAGTAACTGCATTTTGTACCGTCATACTGCTCATAGCATTCATACTCTGTACTCATACTCTACATTCTATACTGATACTCTATTTTGCGTAGCATACTGATGCATCTGCAATTTATACTTTTCAGCCTCCATTTCTGATACCCGCTGCAGGAGGTGCTCCAGCCGGACCTTCGGTTCCTACCGAGGAGGAGGAGATGGCAGAGTATACCCCCGTACCAAGGCGGGGCGCACTCATGTTGGGAATAGCTCTCGGGCGCCAATTCCTGATGACGACGAGTCCGAGGCGGAGGCGGAGGCGGAGGCGGACTCATCTGAGGAGGAGACCAGAGATGGCACTGACTCGGGCTCAGATGACGGCGCTGATGATGACGCTCCTAGACCTTGATCCAGGAAGAGAACGAGGACGGACCTCTAGGCCTGAGACCTTTTGACATTGATCTAGATTTTTGCTATTTTTCTTCTTCTTATTTTGCTTTTCTTTTTGCTAGTAGCTAGAGTACCTTGTACTACCATAGGCAGGTTTTTGTTTTCTCCAAAACTTTGTACTTGAAAAGATGATGAAATGACACAAACGTTTTATCTAAAAAAGTGTTACATTGATACATTTCATACACTGCATCGCATTGCATCATATTACCTCAATGTAAATGAGATTGATCTCCTGTCTGAAAAATCAAACACTTGTATTGTAATAACTAGATAATGGATCGACCAACAACAAAATAACTCAAACAAACCACTGCTCATTTAGACCACTCGGCTCGTAACACAGTGCTTGGTTTAATCTGCATACAGCCCACACAGCTCACAACTGATTCTGAACACTACTCATTCTGAACTCTGCTCATTCTGAACTCTGCTCATTCCGAACTTCATAGCCCATAACACAGTATTCTCAGTTCGTTCTGTACGCGGCGAAAAACAGTCCAAATCTGAAGAGACGGAATACAAAGGTAGAATCGGCAGAAGCTGAAACACACTCGGATGCAATCCGGAACCCGCATGTTCACTGTTTCCAAGTGACCCGGGATGAACCCCTGCTGTTTTACAAAAGAACCAAACCTGTTTTATAGAAATATGGAGAATGGCACAGCACTCTGAGCACAAAACGATTTGAGAAAAAGGTTTTTCAACCGGGTATTGAGCCTACGACTGAACACAGTGAAAAAGACTCAATAATGGAAACAAAAGGTAAACAACCTAAACACAACGAGACACACTCGGAACCGACTCAAAGCAAGAGTTAAGGCAAACGAAACAAAAGACACGACACACAGACACGTTATAAAAATGAGGGACTTCTCAGATCATGAGGAGCCAGTTTCTCCGAGTATTGTTTCCCACCCTTTCTTATTTGTGGTTCTCACATCACTCGGCCCTCAAGCTCTATTTTTCTCTAAAAGCCTTTTCCTCATCACACATCTCTCTATTCTTCAATCTCTCATTTTTCGTCCCTCCCCAGGGTGGTTGATGGATAAACAAGAGGTTGCGGGTTCATGCCCAACACTATTAGCTCACCGCTATTTTCTCTGGTGACGTCTCGTTGGTGTCCCAGATGAGGGAATGGAGTATCTTGATCCATTCCAATCAGTGCCTCGCACTTTGTTTGATACGTCATTGCTCGGAGGTTAAGAGAGCTTTCAGCCCTTTAATGACAGCTTCAGTTGTGTCCTTCTTGGCAAGTATGCTGACGATGGGGGAAAGATAAGAAGCCTGACTTAACCGTGCCCCTAGTTCATCATTTTGACCATTTTTGTTTTGGTTTCTACAAAAACAATTTTGACCAACATGAGAGTCAGATTAACATACTTGTGCGATTTTTGATTTAAAAATCATGCAAGTCAAGCTATGAGCTGAAAATTTTCCTTTTTTGGGTCCAAGAAAATGGTCCAGTTTTGAAAAAGATGGAATAATTTTTGAGAAAATGGTCAACCTCAGTAAAAATTCTTGAAAACTATTTTTTTTTATTGGCAAACGGCCACCACTCGACGGGCGTAGAACTTACTCCTGAGATACATAACCTCGGATCGGAGGAAATGGAAAATTGCCCCTTGCTTGAAGGACACTACATGGCAATGGAAAGTTGCCCCTGGTTTGAATGGCGACTCGTGGCAACGGAAAGTTGCCCCTTGTCTGGATAACGCCGCAGCATTTTATAAACAGTCCTCATTAGTGATGATCATGACCGAACTCTCGGACACAGAGAAGACGAAGATGGTCAAAACCAATATATGGACACAGTCACTTTGAAAGTGTTGGTGGCTGGACTTCAGGATGAAGTTGCCCACGTATCCCAAACATTGGAATCAAGCCTTACGTAGTTCCGGCTAAGGTACACTCGGGTATTCACCTCTCCTTTTGTGCTCTAACTTTTGCCAAGGCCGCCCTTCTGGGTTTTCAGCCTTGCGAGCTTTGTTCTTTTCTTCTTTTCAATTCTTTTCATTTCTTTTCTTTTTCATCTTTTCTTTTCATTTTCTTCATTTTTTTGCTTCTTTTTTGTCTTTTTCGTTTGCATTTTTTTTCTTTTTTGTTATTTTTCTTCTTTTTTTTTTTCTTTTTTTTTTGCTCTAACTTTTGCCTGGGTCGCCCTTCCGGGTTTCCAGCCCAGCGAGCCTCTCAAAGGGTAAAAGTGTAACAAGTCCATGCCAAATGGTTTTAGGGTTTCGAAGCCATCCGTATCCGGGAGGGCGGCTGTTGTATTGACTTGCGAAAGGATCCATCTTCGGCTCTTCAAGCACACCGGACATTTTTTCCCCTAGTCCGAGGGGTGCTTCTGTTTTAGCTTCGCAAGCTTCCTCTGATGACATCTGATCTTCTTGATCTAACTTTCTTGCCTCTTGCTCGAGAGTTGCTTTAAATTTGGCCACGCAGGCTTCATGTTATAGTTGACCGTTGAACCTTTTGAACTAAGGTCCAAGGTTTGAAAGTAAGGGCTCAAGTCTCGAGGCTGAGAGCGATCCTAAGCTGCACAATCTCAAGAGCGATTCCACACAGGTCTTCACAGGATCACGCAAAACATTTTGTTTTTGAAAGTTTTTAAGGAAGCGAAAAATCGCTCGCGCTGAAGATAGTGTGGAACCAATATGGATCAAGCCAGGGTCCTTCTCAGTACTCAGGTTAACAAACATGATTCCATTCATTAAGGGCTTAGCACGCCTCTCTTTCTCTTAATTGATCAAATTTTTTGCAAATCCCGAGGAATTCCTTCCTCTTCGTTTTCATCACCGCAGTGTTCAAAAAGTTAAAAACTTAGATCAATGCAATGAGTTTGGGGTGCAGAAGAGTGAGTAATGCTCTGGCACAACTAGCTCAAAGTAACAATAAGCACGGAAAACATGATAGCCGCAGTCGTTTCATTCAGATTTCCCTAGTTGCAACTGGCTCCACAGCAAAGACAGACTCAAAAGAAAGCAAAAGGATAATTACAAAATAAAATAATGATATCCGAGGCAACAACCCTGGAATCACTTGATTTCTATACAATGGGACTGACTCGACACAATCAAGACAGACCCTTAAGCAAAAACACTGACTCGGGACAAAGAGACAGACTCAAAACAAAAACAAAGAACTGACTCGACACCCAAGCCAGAAATTACAAAAACTGCATTCATAAAAGCTCAACATAGTGCGTGCCAAACGCCACATCTGAAATGCACCGAGCGCCGCCCGCAGGTGGTCCAACCCCCGATCGCATGCTTGCAGTATCCTCGAAATCCAACAATTCAGTGGTGACAGACTTTGCTGAGGTGGGTGGGAGGATGACCTCATTATCGATCAAATCTTACACTTTGTGGCGAAGGCGGAAACAACCGTTGGTGCTGTGACCGATTTGCTGGTGGTATGCGCAGTACAAGGCAGCATCATGTGTAAGAGGGAGATTCTTCGGGAGAGGTCGAGGTTCGAGGGGTTTAAGATGTCCCTTTTTAGCCAAAAATTGAAATGCCCTAGACAAAGGCATGCAGAGGGCGTGAAAGACTCTACACCCTCAAGGCAGGTACTTCGAAGGCTTAGGGTTCATGCTAGATGCACTACTGAAAGGGTCGGCAGGCACAGCCTTGGCTTTCTAATCTTTTCTTGGTGCAGGGTTGGGAGTGGAAGGAACTGTCTTGGCATGACGGGGCCTATCCTGATTTTCTGCCTGGCTTGAACTGCCTTCGGTTGGAGTGGGGAAAGCATCATCCACAGCTTTAGTCATGACTGCGAATACTTGTTGCTTATTCATTCCCCCCGCTTTCAAAGCCTCGACTGCCCACAGCAGTTGTTCAACAGGATCAGCATCTGTTCCCACTTTATTCTTACCTCTAGCCTCAGCCTGATCGAGGGTTTGGGTTGCTATATCAGAGCGGAACCCGGTTGTTGTTGACATGTCATTGCCATAACTTGGGACAGCCTCAGGCTGGCTGAGCTCGATCACAATTCGTCCCAGTAGCGGGGGCTCTTGTGGTATGAAATTCCCGGCATATGGTGCAGCTGGTGGTGAAGCCGCCATTCCATAGGCCAATTCGGCCACAGATCTCTGGAGGTCGCCGATCATTCCCATTAATTTAAACGTGGTGGGCTCACGAGCTTGAAACAACTAGGGCTCCCAGATCGGGCGCGCGGCGGGCGACCTGGGCGGATGTGGTATTTCGACATTGGGTTCATCCCGCAAGATGGTTCCTCGGTCCAGTGCGGCTGCCATAACCATGATTTCTTCTGAACTCTGCATCATCGTAAGTCCGCTGAACTGAACGATGATGATGCAACCGGCAATTGACGGATCAGACGTCTACTTGCCTCAGCGAAGGAGAACACCAAATCTCTGAACCCAAATCTCTGAACCTTGAAAGGGAAAACAAGTAGTATTTCAGCCCCGACGGAACAGACACAGGTGTAGATGAATAACTGTACTCTATTACTAATCACTGTTCCCCAAAATCACTGCCCCAAAAAATTGAACTTGATACCCGCAGATATAACCAATTTCCTAAAAAACTGATACTGATGCCCTCAGGCCTGACACTCAAACTTGCAAACTGATATGTGCGTTCCTGTGGAGATACACTCTAAAAGCACATAGCAAGTAAAAGAGAGCCAAAACACCCCTATGTTGGGGTAGGGTTTCCCTGTCCTATTTTGTCAGGAGTTAGGGTTTCACTATGCATGCAGCGGTTTCAAACAACCTATCATCGGGTAAGCAACTTGTCCTAGTTTGGAATGGTCATAATGGATTCTGAATATGCACTAGGTCGAATGGTCAAAAAGGGTGCCCCGGTAAAACTGGGGTTTGTGTTTCCATACTGGTACAGCCCGCAACCGGTCAGCCTTATGGCACACTTCTCAAAGCGAGCCTCCGGCAAACCGCTCAGGAATAGCAGATGGCCAACACGGTGTCCTAGGCGCACCAATGCACATGCAATGCAAAGAAACACATAAGTGTAGTCAAAACAAGATATCATGAGTTCGAGTCAAGTTCTCTAAATCCCCAGTAGAGTCGCCAGAAACTGTAGACGTCCCCAAACGCCCTGGGAGGATGGGTCCCGTTCTGTTCATTTTGGGCTCACTACAGTTCGGACTCTTAAATTATCATGGTTCCTAATATGAACCAAAGAGTCCAAATCCGGCAAATCGTTTTGAGAAAAATAGATTTCTAGAATAAAAGTGCCAAACATGGACTGCTTTGCCAGATACAGAGTCGGCACCTAAATATTTTATTTTGGGGGAATTTAGGAAACCCTGACTCATTTGCCTAAGCCCACATGTCCGTCATCACCAAAGTTGTCTCGGCTCAGGAACTTGGGTACGATTGGGGAAGGTCAGCTATGAGCACCCCCTCTGGCCCGATCCGAAGGTCGGCCTCTACTAACCATGATATCTTGTTTTGAAAACATTATGCGTTCTTATACTGGTTATTAGCCTAGAATTACTATGTGATGCGTATAGCAAAGCAAGTATAGACTAAATTGCCTAAGACAGAACAAAGCATTGCATTTTCGTTTGTTTGGAAAATGGTTTGAATTTTGCTACTCGCGAGTAGGCTAAAATACAGATTTCGATGAATTATCCCAATTCAAACAATCCAACCTTCACCTACAGCATTCATACAATTATATCACATAAGCATTTAGCCACATGGTAAGCATGCTGTCATGTTAACATTCACACTCATGCGAGATGCTAAAGCATAAATGCTCACCTAGTACTCCGTGCCAAAACAATGAACTAGTTAGTAATCATGAATGATCCTAGCTCATGTTAAAATGGCTAATGCATTGCATACATAATGTCACTAGAATAGGCTCGGCTAATCTATGAATGGCATGTATTCAAGTTAGATTTGAAATACTTATGCAATTGGCATGATGCGCCCAGCCCAGTGCATGCAATACTGATGAATGATGAACGCATGCATAGCATAAGGTATGCTAAAGTAAATATGCCCTAATACTAACCATCGAAAGCTAGTAAATAAAAGGGAAGAAAGGCGTGGGGTTGGAAGACATGCACACACGCACCCACACTTATTACAGATTCGCCCTCACTCAGAGGGATCGAAAGAATAATACAATTAATTAATTAATCGAGCTAATTTAAATGCTACAGACAATTAACTAGTCAAGCAAATTAACGAAGCTAAGTAAGCAGTAACAGCGGCCTCGGGAAGAGGGTTCAACGCATGCGCGCTCAGTTCCGCTCCGAAACCCACCACTATGCGCAAGTTTGCCTCTGTTTCCCCTGCTCTGCTCCTCTGAAAATTGCACAACTCCCAAGGTATGCTCCATGGGCACTGTGGATCACCACCGACCAAGTGGAAACCACACCGACCAAGTCCGGATGGTCATCAACCATTTGTTGAGCTCTCGACCATCAACAATTGGTTGGTTGGCACTCCATGTAGTCGACTGACCAAGTCTTCCTGCAGAACCTATTTTGACAGCAACAGAGGACAAAACAAGGCATGACAATGTATTTCAAGCAAATGTGTGCACCAACACATCCCTTATCATGTTTGTGACTCAAAGGGGTATGTTCTTTGATTCTCGGGCCACCAATCACGCATTTCAATGCATGATGGCCCTAGTAACCAAGTGTGCATTTTGATATCAAATGAAATGCAATGCACATAAAAAAACAAATGAGGTCCTAACCTCTATCACTTGATCAAGAGGCAAGGCATGCATGCCAATGCAATGCAACCTAGACATGCGAATTAAGTATGCAACATGGAAATGCAAACAAACATACAAGGCATGCGACAATCATGCTAATGACAAGTATGCAAGGTGTAATGTAGATGTTCAAGCATGCAAACAAGCATGTGATAGGCTAAGTATGCCGCAACATACAAGGCTAATGGACATGCAAGATATGATGCAATCAAAGCATGCGGAGTGTAAGGCATGTAACAACATCTAAAGAGTGGACTTAGACTAATTTAGGCAGCTCTATACTAGGCCCAAAACAGTGGCCAAAAGCTGTGAGGATGGGGCCCAATGCACATACAAGCATGCATGCAAATAGACCATCGCTTAGACAGAAAAAGGCAACTCTCAAGCACACTTAAAAGAGGATAAACATGGGCACATGGAAAGCATACCAGACTCTGAAATTGCATGAAGTAGAGGTGCCAAACCAACTAATTAAAGCAAGTAGAGTATGCAAGCAATGTCCAAAGCCTATGGCTCACCAAAGGGGTATTGATCTACCCTTAACAAAACCAAACATGGCATGAATTGAACAACTAAAATCAGAGTTTTAGCATGTTAAAACAAAGCCAAAAACACAATGACATGGCATCCTAGAGGCCTAAACATGATGGCATACGTGAAGGCACAAACATGGAGCTTGAAACACCAACCCTTTAAGGCCTTGAAGGAATAGCAAATGCAAGCATACAAACACACCATAAGGACTGAAATGGCACGACAAGTGGTTCCAAACCACTGAAACAAAGCAAGTATGGCATGCTAGAGGGGTCAATGCTTAGGGCATAAAAGAGAGCTTGCTTGGTTGCTATACAAAGCAAAGCATGGATGACTCAAATGACCAAAAACAGTCCCTTAGCATACTAAAACAAGCATAAAATCATCACAAAGCTAGGTCGAAATCATGCTAGAACAAGGGTAAAAGCCTAAAGCATGTTAAGGCAAAAATATGGCATTACAAGACATGTATGCAAGGCAAGCATGGTGTGTCTAAACCAAGAAAAAACATAGGTAATACGTGGCAATATAAGCACAAATAACACTTAAGACATGGCCAACATGCACTTAAAAATGGTGCTCACACATGAAGCTAAAATGGCACATGTTGAAGACAATAAGGAGAGGGGGTGGCCCTCTCCTTCTTAGGACCTTAAACCACCATCCTCAGCACTGACATCCCTCAAGATTTTAGTGTTGAGGAGGCCCAAACAAGGTGGTCCCGGAGCTCACCAAAATAGCACAAAATGGGGGTCAAACAAAGCCTAAGAGAGGTCAAACAACCCCAAACAACAAAACAACCTCAAACAACTATTTAAAGCACTCAAAAACAAGACTTTTATTAGTTATATAGAAAGTCTAAAAATAGTTTCAAGATGGGCAAAAAAGCTATGCAAAAATGGGGAATAAAGGGTGAAGTTGTTACCCTTGAAGACCTCTTTCAAGAACTGAGCTCCAGCCCATTCTTCAAGCTTGAATCCACACAAGAACACCAAGAAAAGCTCTTCAGCAACTCAGTAGCCAAGGAAAGGTGTAACACTAGGTGTTTATGCACAAAAGTAAGACACAAACACACTTAGTGCAAAAGAGAGGGAGAAATGGAGATAAAATACACACACTATGTAAACCCAATCTCAGAGCTCTCTCTGGAATTTTTTTGTAACCCTAATGGAGGGAGAAGAGGCTCCCTCTTATAGAGATTCACTCTTGCAAAGCTTCCAAAACAAGCTAAGCAAGAGTGAAATCCCTCCATACACGTGTATAGAGGGGAGCAAAGTGTGTGCCAGCTAGCACAGCTGGCATAAAAATATCTGCAAAAGAAGATGTACAATGGTCGGCCAGCCAAAAATGCTATTTGACCAAAAAGGATGGCCGGTCGACCATAAAGAGTGTCGGTCGGCTAAACATTTGGCCGATGGCAACAAACCAACGGCCGGTAGCCTCAAGCCATAGCCGGTGAGGTGTGGGGATGGCCAACAAGCCATTCCCCGCTCTCCAAAGCAAAAACACAAGTGTTTGGTGCAAAACCAAACACAAAACAGTCGAGTTGAGAGATCCTGAGGCAAGGCGTGTAGCCGAGACCTCCGGGAACTCAAGACGAACACAAACAAGGATGATCACCGAGTGTTCAAACGGTGACGTCCAAGTCTTGAGGACGGTCAAAAATGGGGTGTCTACAGCCACATCCAAACCTTCAGACGGATGTGCGGCCTTACTTTGCATGACGCTCGGTCATTGATTCACGACTGAGAGCTGGACATTCCGAGCTTGATTCGCCAGTTTTCTGATGCTGGTGACCGCGACGATCATCATTGGCAGGGTTATTGGCGACATGTGCTTTGCTTGTGCATGTTGTCTTATTTCTTGCTTGCCCAAGGCTCCGGTGTGTTTAGCACTCGTTTGGTTGAAGTCACCGAGGGCTTAAAAGAGGGCAAGAGCTACATCGCCATGACGCTAGCTGAGACATTGATGGGTTTGGACGCTTTTTATCACCGGGAGACAACTACATTCGCGGGGAGTCCACTATTACTGCAGGTAATGTTTCCCACCCCAACTCACATATATTGCTCACACCACTCGGCCCTCAGGCTCGGTGTTTCTCTCAAAACCTTTTTCTCACTTTTTCTCTCAACGTACACCTCTCTATTCTTTAATCTCTCATTTTCCATCCCTCCCCAGATATGGTTGATGGATAAATTGAAGGTTGTGGACTCGTGCCCAGCATATTCAGCTCACAGCTATTTCTTCCGACGACACCGAGTCAATGCCCCTGATGAGGGATGGTGGTACGATTGGATGTGCAGTTTGTCCGCTACAAACATTGCTTGGCGCTGCCCTTGGCTCAATTTACTAGCGATGAGCTACAGCATGGGTCGTCAGCCCGGGATTAAGTTGATTGGCTTGACACACTGTGTCTTTTACTTCCTGTTCCGATTCCGGCGCCAGTTCGGTCATGATCAGACTTGCCCGGCAGAGGGGGTAGAGTACCCTGCTACATTTCCGGTCCGAGGTGCGCAGCTAGCTCGGTATGCCATGGCATGGAGGACGAGGGAGCTTCTAGCCCCCGCTCCCACTTTCAGTTGTGTCCCTTTCTGATGAATGCATAGCTTGGCTTGATGAAGAGGCGCTGGTTGGGCCTACTTTGGCATCAGAGGCTTCCACAAGCTCTGAGAGGAGGCGCAGGAACACTTGACTATGCCCCGAATTTATTTGGTTTGATCAGTACTTTCAAGTTTTCTTTATTAATGTAATAAAAAGCAACTTCAATTTGTATACAAGAGTAGGACAACTCTGTATTGAAATCAATGTAATTGAAGGTTGTGGGTACTGAAAATTTTCTGTTTGGTCCAAAAATTGTCTAAGTTGTAAAATGATTAATTTGAGCAAAATCAACTTTTATTTAAACTTTTCAAAACCATTTTCGATATGGATCAGAACTGGACACGCCTGAGATTTATCACTGAGATGTACAACCCCAGATCCACAGTAACTAGAAAGTTGCCCCTAGTCTGAATAGCACTGTACCGGAGATCATAACTGAGCATCTTGAATGCAGAATAGACGAAGATGACCAAACATGATCACATGGACAACGTTAATCAGGGAAGTGTTTATGACTGGACTTCAAGATGAAGTTGCCTACATATCCCAAAGATGGGAATCAAGCCTTACGTAGTTCGGCTCGAGTTCACTCGTGTATTAACTCTTTCCTTTTGCGCTCTAACTTTTGCCAAGGCCGCCCTTTCTGGGTTTTCAACCTTGCGAGCTCAGTTTTTATAATTTCAAATTTTTCATGCTCTAACTTTTGCCTACGTTACCTTTTCGGGTTTTCGGCCTAGCGAGCCACTCAGGGAAAGTATTTCTTCAACTTGTCCGTGTTGATCGGTTGAGAGAACTCTTGGCCATCTAGGTCCATTAGAATGATAGCTTCACCCGACCAGATAGACTTGATGATGTGAGGACCAGTCCAATTAGGTCTGAACTTACCCCTAGGGTCGTGGATGGGAGCTCGGTTGTCTTTGAGCACTAAATCTCCTTCCTTCAAATTCCTGGACTTAACCTTCTTGTTAAAAGCCCTGGCAATTCTCCATTGATAACCCTAAACATGATACAGTGCTTTCAGCCTTCTTTCATCAAAGAGCATGAGTTCTTCGAACCTACTTTGCTGCCAATCTGCCTCAGCTATCTGACACTCAACCAGTACTCGTAATGACGGAACCTCAATTTCGATAGGCAGAACGGCCTTCATCCCATAGACCAAGGAATACGGAGTCGTCCCAGTAGAAGTTTGAATTGAAGTCCGGTAGCCCCACAGAGCAAGCGGTAGCTTATCTGGCCAGTCCCGGTAGGTTTCCACTATCTTCTGCAGAATATGCTTAATGTTCTTGTTGGCGGCCTCAACTGCTCTGTTGGTTTGCGGCCGATATGTAGATAACTTGTGAAAAGCCATGTTGTATTTGTCCAACAAGTCGATCACTTCCTTCTTGAAGTGGGAACCATTATCTAAAATAATCTCGTCCGGGACCCCGTAGCGACAGATGATGTTGTTCCTGATGAACTTTGCAACATGCGAAGCCTTCAACACCGCATAAGATTAGGCCTCAACCAACTTCGTAAAATAGTCTATCGCAACCAAAATGAACTCATGCCCATTGGACCCCTTTGGAGTGACTGCCCCGATTACATTAATCCCCTAAACTGAAAACGGCCATGGCGAAGTCATGTTGTACAGCTTCGATGGCGGAATGTTCATGCAGTTTGCATGGATCTGACATTTATGGCATCGCCGGACAAAGCCAATACAATCCTCCTCCATGGTGGACCAGTAATAACCCTATCTAAGGATCTTCCGAGCTAGCATCACCCCGTTCATGTGCGCTCCACACTCTCCTCCGTGGATGGCCTCCATCAGGCGCTTCGATTCTTTAGCATCACCACACAGCTTATGCATCCCGAGATGACCTCTCTTGTACAGTTTACCCCCGCAGACGATGAGGTGAGCAGCCATTCTTTGAATTGCCCTCTTATCTTTGGCATTTGCCCCTGGTGGATACGCCTCTTTTTCCAAGAAGTTCCAGACATCGTAATACCAGGGGTTCTCATCTTGTACCTTATCTATGGCAGCAATCAACTCGTAGGCCGGCACAAATTTTTGTTTGATGATGATCAGACGCATCCGGACTTCGAAAAGGATGTCTATCATAGAAGATAGAGTTGCTAATGAATCTGCAAACCTGTTGTTTTCTCTTAACAGATGTGTGAAATTCAATGTCTTAAACTGAGGAATCTGCATGTCCAAGGTCTGGTGGTAGATTCTGATCTTTTCTTCTTTGACTTTCCAATCTCCTTTAGCTCAAGATATACAACAAGGTTCGAGTCCTCGATGACGTCCAATCGTTTTGCCCTTAATTCCAGAGCTGTTTCTAGTCCAGCAATACACGCCTCATACTCTGCCTCATTGTTCGAGACTTTGAACTGGAGTTTGAAGGCTAGGGGTATGCGGGAATTGTCAGGCACTATCAGCAACACCCCTATCCCATACCCGTATTGGTTTGACGCTCCGTCAAAGTACATCGTCCAAAACTCTTCTTTGGCATGCAGAATGGCCTCGTCTGGGAATAGGTACTCAACTGCTTTATCCCTTTCCACTGGGTGATCGGCTAGGAACTCTGCTACTGCTCTCCCCTTCACTGACTTGCACGTCATATACTTCAAATCAAATTCAGAAAGTAGAAGCAACCAACGGGCTAGCCTACCTGTAAGTGCTGGTTTCTCAAAGAGATATTTGATGGGATCTAATCTCGAAACCAGTATTACAGAGTGAGCTAACAGGTAGTGCCGCAGCTTCCTGGTAGCCCATACCAAGGCCAAACAAGCCTTCTCCAGCAGAGTGTAGCGGGTCTCGTAATCCAGCATTTTCTTGCTTAGGTAGTAGATAGCTCTTTCCACCTTGTTCTCAGACTCTTGTGCAAGCATGCAGACCATTGTAGTTTCAGTCATTGAAAGGTACAGAATCAACGGTTTCCCCGGCTCTGGCGGTGACAACACAGGTGGGTTCTGTAAATATTGCTTGATCTGGTCAAAAGCTGCTTGGCATTGGCCGTCCCATTGGAACTTCTTTCCTTTCTTCAGGAGACCAAAGAGTGGTTCACAAGTCAAGGTTAATTTTGAGATAAATCGTCTTATGAATTACACTTTACCCAGAAAACTTACACCTCCTTTTCAATCCTTGGTGGTGGCATTTCTAAGATGGCCTTGATTTTGGAAGGGTCGACTTCGATACCTCTCTGTGTGATCAAGAACCCCAGCATTTTCCCTGCTGTAACACCAAGCGTACACTTCTGAGGATTCAGCCGCAACCGATATTCTCTGATCCGTTGAAAGAATTTCTGCAAGGCGGTGTAGTGGCTCTCTCTTTCCTTAGGTTTGACAGTCATGTCGTCCACGTACACCTCAACCTCTTTGTGAATCATGTCATGCAATATCGTGGTCACGGCCCATTGATATGTAGCTCCAGCATTCTTCAGCCCAAACGGCATCACCCTATAACAATAGGTTCCCCACAGGGTGGTAAAAGCAGCCTTCTCCCAGTCTTCGGGTGCCATCAGAATCTGATTGTAGCCTGAAAATCCATCCATGAATGAGAGCAACGCATGCCCAGTAATAAAGTCCACTAATTCGTCGATATGCAGTAGAGGAAAGTCGTCCTTCAAACTGGCTTTGTTCAAATCCCTGAAGTCCACACATACCCGAATCTTGCCATCCTTCTTCGGCACTGGAACTATATTGGCCAACCAAGTCGGGCATTCAGATACCAGCAGGAACCCTGCGTCAATTTGCTTGGTGACCTCTTCTTTGATTTTGAGAGCCCAGTCCGGGCGGATCCTTCTGAGCTTCTGCTTAACTGGTCGGGCCTCTGAGTCAAGAGGGATCCGGTGCTGTACAATCTTAGGATCGATTCCAGGCATGTCTTCGTAGGACCACGCGAAAACATCTTTGAAATCTTTTGACAAAGCGACTAAGCGTTCGCGCTCCTCCGAAGACAACGTGGACCCAATCTGGACCAACCGCGGATCCTTCTCAGTACCAACATTAATTTGGGTGATTTCATCAACCAGCGGTTTTACAAACCTCTCCTGCTTTTGTTCCAACAAATATTTCAAAACCGAAGGAATTTCTTCCTCGTCGTTTGCATCGAAATTTTGAAAGTCTGAATTAATGCAATAAATCAAGGGCACAGAAAAATACTCAAAGGCCACAGCCATTCCATTCTCATTAATCACTTCCAAGTCGCCTGATTCCTCTGTTACAACAGACTCAAAGAAAAAAGAAAAAGACGACCTAGACAGGACTCTGGCATCCGGGTTGTCACCCCAGGAATACCGAACTCAGACTCAGATGAGTTGGAACCTGATTCTGACTCCATAGACTCGGTGAAATCAAATTCCGGCTCACTACCTGACCTGGTGCTACTCGATAAGAATCCCTCCTTGTACTGCTAGACGAGGGAGGGTGTGATGGATGCATCCAAAATGTTCGAAGGTGGGCTCGCAGTCGTTTCATTCCCGATCATAGACACTGAGAGGTCTTCCCCCAAGCACTCATGTACGATCGGAGGATCTAAAAGTAGACAAGCCAATGTTACCCCCATTTCAATCTCGGTGCTCTCGGAATCCACTTCCTTACACTGCTCAACCTCAACTGATGGGTCTGTCTGCTCCTCGACAACATCATCCACAAACAACTGCAAGTCGAAGAAAATCTCGAATCCCGGCAGACACCTCTTCTCTGTGTTTAGCCATGGCTCTGGGAAGCCGCAGAATGGAAAGTCTTCTCCCTCCCAGACAAAGCGTCCGTTCAAGGTACCGTGGATAGGCCGATGCATTAACTCAAAATGTTTCCCCGCCTGCTTGGCTCTGGCTCTTCCGGCAATTTCTTTGCCTTTCCTCACCCAGTCCTCCTTGGTAGGCAGATAACCTAAACAAAAGGTATGTGGGTTATGCGGCACTTCGGTCGATGCTGTAATGCCCTTCCGGCCACTTTTTCCTGGTTTCATACCAGGGATATGTTGGAGCTTGTTCATGAGGTACAATAACTGTGCGCTGATATATAACCCCTCATCAACAGCCAAAATGTTCTGAATGACCCGGGCCTCGGCTTGGGTAAATCCTGACAGGAACACATCCTCCATGCCATGTTCGATTTCCAGAACCAGTGTAGACACTTTTGGCGGCGGATGGATTGATGAATTCCTAAAAACAATAGCTAACCCCTTCCTGTGGGGGTACTTCAACATCTGATGCAGGGTGAAAGAAACCGCCTTCACCTGGTGCAGCCACGACCGCCCTAGGAGTAGATTAAAGGTTGCAGGAACGTCCAAGACATGAAAGTCAATATCGTGTTATCCTGGACCAACCTGAATCTGAATCTTCACGGTCCCCATCACTTCTCTGCTGGTATTGTCATATGCCCTTATCACCTGGGCAGTTGGCACAAAGTCCGCGGGCTTCAACCCGATTACATATGCCGTCCTTGATGGGCACACATTAATAGCGGATCCCATGTCGACAAAAACCACTGGTATCCATTTTTTTCTACACTCAACAGAGATGTAGAGAGGTTTTTTATGATTTGTTCCCTCAGGCGGCAGTTCCTTGTCAGAAAAGGTCAACGTCGGGAAAGCTCCTCCCGGAAAAACCAATCCTACCAGCTACTCAGGCGTGGTATCTATTGAAAGTTTGGCCTTGTCCATTGCAAAAAGGACAGCTTGTCTATGTACTCTTGAGGCCGTAAGCAGTCCCCAGATGGAGACGTCTGCTTATATCTTCTTAAGCTGTTTCAATACAGCCTCCTCCTCGAGCAGTTTATCTTTCTGCCTCTCTACCTCCTTGTCCTTTCCGGACGCCTCTGGTTGATCTAAGTGCGGGGGCATGAAATACCGCCCACTTCTAGTCATGTGGTCAACCTCGCCAATATACCAGGTATCATTCGGCTGGCTTTGCCCCTAGTCTTCATCGGTGTGGGCGAGACATAGGTCGTCATCTTCCCACCACATGCCATCGACAGCTCACAGACACCTGTCTGGCTCCGTTACAACTATTCTTGTGCCCGCAGCACCTCGTGTTCATGTGCTCGTAACACGCTCCGTTCCTGTGCATACAGTACGTTCTGTCCCCGCAGGGGCTTTGGCTTTTCTAGCCCTCTCAGAATCTTCGATCCTTTCCCGCTCAAACTGCTTCATTACAGCCTACTGCTTAGTATCTTCAGTACTCAAACTGCTCTGATCCCGAGCAAAATTCTTAACACCGGTGCTCTCTGGCAGTGCAGACTGATTCTCGGTCCTTCCGGGCACTATTGGTATCCCCGTCCTTGACGGACCCTGTCCTAGCTGAGGTTTTTCAACAACATTCGGCTGGTCGTCAAGCCACCTAGTAGATTCTGCTGACCCTCCCAAATCAAACCAGTTGACAGTCACGTCCCCTGAGTCCTGTTCGTTGAAAAATTGAAAGTTTGTAATGTCCTCTTCCAGATCCGCTAGGTCATCTAGCCCCTGATTAGGTCCATCCTCTCTTACTACACAAATCTCTGCCCCTGCTGGTAATTCCACATTCGGCCGAGCCTGGCCTGCTGATGTAATGTAACCGCTCGGGTTATACATGAAGCTTGCAGACCCCTCAGGCTCTGTACAATCATTCTCATCTGCCTCCATAGTTAACCCACTTCTATCTTCGATAGCCACCACCACCATTTCTGGTTGGGTTTGGGAGATGTCCAACATGCACAAGTCAGTGCTGTCAGGGATGAACACCTCCGGCTTGGGTAAGTGGGAAGGGGTGATATATATGCTAGGGTCGTATGACACAACCCCAATTTGGATCAGATTGATGTGTTTGGGAGGTGGAGCTTGGTTGTGTGGCAGGAAAGGGTTTGTTGTGACATTCGGTTTCTCCGGAGGCACGATCACCCTATTGTCGATGAGATCCTGAATCTCATGACGCAATCTAAAGCACTGGTCGGTTTCGTGACCATGTTGTTGGTGAAAGGCACAGTACTTGGTTGGGTTATGGGAAGTAGGTAGTCTGTCTGGTAGTGGCCGCAGCTCTAGGGGCTTCAGGTGCCCTTTCCTGATAAAAACCCCCAAAGCCTTGGACAATGACATGTATAGTGGGGTGAAGGTTCTCTGGCCTCGGTGTGGGAACTTGATTGTTTGTGAGCGACTTCCAGACGCACCTGTGAATGGCGTAGCTGCAAGGGTTCTTGGGGTGGTGGTGGTGGTGACCATACTCACATCTGAAGCTCTGGCAGCTGCAGCACTGCTTGTGCCTGCATTCGTACTGCGGTTGAATGCCCTCTTAGGCTGCTCTCTCTCATGATCAATGAGGCCCTATTTCATGGCATCCTCGATTTGCACCCCTATCTCATGTAGATCTGCAAAGGTGGAGAGGGAGAGGACGATCATCTTCTACATGAGCTTGGGCTGGAGGTTGCGCACAACCATCCGTATTTGGTCCTCGCCAACAGGCCTGATGGTCATCATCAAGGCATTAGACCTCCACCGGGTCACAAAATCGGAAAAGCTCTCCTTCAATTCTTGCCTAGTTGTCTTGAGATCACGAGTTATGACCTCGGTTTGTGTATTATAGGAGTATTGAGCTACAAAGGCCTCAGTCATCTCCTCCCAATTCCTCTTATCAGAGTCTTCTAGTTTTGCATACCAAATAGCTACTACACTCGACAGGGTCCGGCCAAACAGGGAAAACTTCTGCAATCTGGAGAGGCCCATCGGCCTTAGTATATCAGAGAACGGCCGCAAATGCACCACAGAATCTGCAGACCCGTCGAAACGGTCTATGTGCGGCATTTTAAACCGATTTGGCAAAGTCACGGCCGAGTCGGTATATCCATCCTCAATATCCGGAATGGATTTCGCACCCTGAGACTTCTTGAACAGCTTTTCAAGCTTGCTCACTTTTGGTGCTGTGGGGTCCACCTCGAACTCAAAGGGAGAATCCGGTAGGTTAGTGGGTGTGGGTGCCTTGGACAGCTGAGGTAAGATTGGGGGTGGAGCCGGCCCCGTTAGGACGTCCGTATCTTCCTGGACATTTGTCGTCTCCCCGAGTATTGGGACTCTTGGTGGGGGAGGAACTAGGTGTGAAGTAGATGCTCCGATTTGTTGCTGTAGCCTGGCGATTAACTTTGCCTGTTGGGCCATGTAGACACCTCATTTTTGACCGTCCTCAAGACTTGGACGTCACCGTTTGAACACTAGGTGATCATCCATGTTCATGTTCATGTTCGTCTTGAGTTCTCGAAGTTTACGGTCGCACGCCTTGCCTCAAGACCTCTTGACTTGTTTGCTTTGTGCTTGGTTGTATACCAAACACTTGTGTTTTTGCTTCTGAGGGCAGGAAATGGCTTGTTGGCCATCCTCACACCTCACCGGCCTTGGCTTGAGGCCACCGGCCCTGTTTTCTTGCTACCGGCCAAATATTTTGGTCGGTCGGCTTTTTGAAGATATTTTATGCCAGCTATCAGAGCTGGCATCCACATTACACCCCCTCCATACACGTGTATGGAGGGATTTGCCTCTTGTTTAGCTTCTCTTGGAAGCTTGAGGATTTGAACCTCTATAAAGAGGGAGTCCCTCCTCCGTCCTCCCTCCTCCAGGTTCAGAGAATTAGGGTTAGGAAGTTTGTATCTATCTATCTCTATAATTCCCTCTCTTTGCCTTTATGTGTGTGTTTTGTGCCCTAAAGTGACTTTTGTTCACACTATTGCACACAAACACCTAGTGTTACACCATCCTTGGTTGCTGAAGCTCTAAGGAGTTGTTGTTAGGGTTCTTGGGCTGGTTTTGATCTAAGGAAGGTGCTGGAGTGGTGTTCTTGAAGAGGTTCTTCAAGGATGAGAAACTACCCTCTCTATTCCCCATTTTTGCACAAGCTCTTAACCTATCTTGCATATTGTTTTAAGCTTTGACTATAACTGATAAAAGTTCTTTTTTTAAGTGCTTAAAATAGTTGTTTAAGATCACTTTGGTGTTTGGAGTTGTTTACTCCCTCTTAGGCCTTGTTTGGCCTCTTTTTTGTGCCTTTTTTGTGAGCTTCGGGACCACCTTGTATTGGCCTTCTCACCACTAAAATCTAGAGGGATTTCAGTGGTGGGGATGGTGTTTTGAGGTCCTAAGAAGGAGAGGGCCATCCCCTCTCCTTGTTGTCTTCAATACTTGTCATATCTGCCTCATATGTAAGCACCTTTGTTAAGTTCATGTTGACCATGTCTTAGCTGGTATTTATGGTTGTCTTGCCATGATATAGCACTGTTTTGAGTTGGTTTAGACATGCCATGTATGCCTCATACACTTGTCATGTAATCCCATGTTTTGGCCTTAACACGCATCATGTTGTAACATGTGTTTTTTAGCATGATTTTGGCTTAACTTTGTGAAGCTTCTAGCCTTGTTTTAACATGCTTGAGCTCTGATTTTGGTTGTTTTGGTCGTCCATGACTTGCCTTGTATAGCCACCATCGTAACCTAGCTTGCAGGCTTTGAGTATTGGATCCTTTGACATGCTTTATTTGGGTCATTTCAATGGTTTGGCATCACTTGTAATGTCGTTTCAGTCCATATGACATGCTTGTATGCTTGCACTTTTGACTCCTTTAATGTCTTAAAGAGTTAGTAGTTTATGCCTTATGAATATGTCATTGTGTATGCCATCATGCTTAGACCATTTAGATGCCATCTAAGTGGGTTTTTGGGCTCATTTTAACATGTCATATCTCTGATTTTTGTTGCTTGAATCATGCCATGTTTGGTTGTATTAGGTGTAGTGTAACACCTCTTCGGTGGCCTTGCATGCCTCATGATTTTGCCCCTTTAATCTAGCTTGTATTGGCTAGTTTCGAGCTCACTTTTGGTCTTGTTCAGACCTGCCTTGGGACTATTTTAGGTCCCCTTGGTCCTTTGGGGCTTGTTACATGTAGCCTCGGTTTAAGCCCTTTGGCTAGTTTCAAGTTTTGGACTTTATGGCATGCCATGCTTGCATGGTTTGGTTGATTTGGCATCATCCTTAACATGATTTCAGAGTTTATCATGTTTGTCATTTGCCCATGTTTATCTCCTTTTAAGTGTTCTTAAAAGTTGTCCTTTTGTGCTTAAGTATTGGATCATTTAGCATGCATGTTTGTACGTATATTTGTCCACCATTTCTCAGCATTTTGGCCACTGTTTTGGACCTATTAGAGAGTTGTCCTTCTTGGTGTAAGTCCATCCTTTGCATGTTGTTGCATGCTTGCCTTGCATGTTGTTGCATACTTGGCCCATTAACATATTGTTGCATGTTTAAGTGGTATTGCATTTGGCATGCACCTCTAGTTAAGGTACCTAACATGTTGTTACATGCTTGCCTATCCTCACATGTTGTCACATGTTCACTTTGCATGTTTGAACGTCCATGTTGCATCTTGCATGCTTGTTTAGATTGCATAGCATTGAGCATGCATCCCTTGCCTCTTGATCAATCATGATAGAGGTTGGGGTTTCTTATGTGTTATATGCATTTCATTCCATATTGAAATGCACACTTGGCACCTTGGGCCATCATGCATTGAAATGTGTGATTGATGGCCCGAGGGTCGAGAACCATGCTCCTCTAAGTCTCAAACATGCTGAGGAGAGTGGTGGTGCATAAATTGCTTTGAAAATGCATCGCCATGTTCTGTCTGCTCCCTGTTGCAGCAAACTAGTGTCCTGCAGGAGGAAATGCCCGGTCGGCAACTTTCAGTGCCGGTCGACTACCAAAATAGTGCCAGTGATCCCATTTTTGGTCGATGACCATACTTTCATGGCCGGTGGTCTCACCTTTTGGCCAGTGACATCCCACAGTGCTCAGGGAGTGGTTCTGAAGCTTCCTTGGGGCTTGTGAAGTTTTCAGAAGTACAAATTAGTGTAAACAGAGGCAGCATGAGTATGGCGATGGATTTCCGAGTGGAGCCGAGCGTGCACGCATTCATCCCTCTTCCCGAGGCCTCTTTACTACTTTCTTAGCTTAATTAATTCATTTAATTAATTAAGTGTTGTGTAATATAATTAGCTTGTTAGTTAATTAATTTGTATCATTCTTTCGGTCCCTCCCTCGAGAGGGCGCAATTGTGTAATAAGCGTGCGTGTGTGTAATGCATGTCTTCTAACCCCCACTTCTTTCTCCCTTTTATTTAACCGCTTATGATGGTTAGTTTTAGGACATATTTGATTTAGCATACCTTATGCTATGCATGTTTGCATTCATTCATTTGTATTGCATACACCAGGCTCGGTGTATCATACTAATTGCATAGTATTTCAATTCCAACTCGAATACGTGCATCAAATTGCCGCATATCATATGCCATCTTAGATTAGCCGAGCCTATTCTAATTGCATTTCGTATGTGTTGCATTAGCCATCTTAACATGGACTTGGATCATACATTTGATTACTAACATGTTCTTGTCTTGGCTCGGAGTACACTGTGAGTGTTTATGTTTTAGCATCTTGCATGTGTGTAAGTGTTAGCATGACAGCACGCTTGCCATGAGGCTAATTGCTTATGTGATATAACTGTCTGAATGCCTATGGGTGAAGGTTGGATTACTTGAATTAGGATAATTCATTAAAATCCGTGTTTTAGCCTACTTGCGAGTAGCAAACTTCAAACCATTTCCAAACAAACGGATATGCGATGCTTTGCTGCAAATTAGGCGATCTAGTCTATACTTGTGTGTTGTGTGCATCACATAGTAAATTCTAGCTAATTAACCGGAATAAGAATGCATATGTTTTCAAAACTCGATATCATGCTTAGTACAGGCCGATCTTTGGATCAGGCGAGTGGGGGTGCTCATAGCTGACATTCCCCAATCGTACCCAAGTTCCCGAGCCGAGGCAACTTTGGTGATGACAGACACATGGCCTTAGGCATGAGTCAGGGTTTCCTAAATTCCCCCGAAACAAAATATTTAGGTGGCGACTCTGTATCTGGCAAAGCAGTCCATGTTTGGCACTTCTTTCTTAAAAATCAGTTTTCCAAAACGATTTGCCGGATTTGGACTCTTTGGTGATTTATCAATCTCACATCGTACATTGTGGGATAAGATTAAGAACCGTGACATATTGAATCCGAACTGTGGAAAAGCATAAACCCACGAGGGCACGTCCACAGGCCACTACTTCTGTTTGGCGTGCAGCCACTTCTGCTTGGCGGGCAGCATCCTGGTGCATGACCCGCATACTTTCCTGGAGCTGACGCATCATCTCTTCCATTCCTGCCATAGGATGATGGTCTAACTGAATACCCGGTATATCTGTCCCTGTAGTAGAAGTTGAGACCTCAATTTGACTGTTCACTGGTGGGGTAAACCACTGATGTGGCGACTGCTGTACCGATACACTGCGCCTTACTGACCTCCGTCTGGTAACCGGGGGTAAAGAAAGGAACACTGCTTGTCCGTCTATCAGATCCCTGGATCGATTAAGTCTTCGACCTCTAACCCAGAGTGCTCAGGGGATATCTGCCTGGTCGGATGCAATGGTGCTAAACTACCTTGCAAAAAGATAAATAAAGCATAATAAATAAATAATGAACAGAAAAATGGACAGCATAACGGCTTAAGTAAAGACAACACACAGTTGGCAAACACAAGCTGAAATAACTGTTCTCAACCACTGATCACTGTTCCCAAATCACTGCCCCAAATCTGAATTTGATACCCGTAAGTAAAACTGATTCTTCGAATCTGATGCCCGCAAGCTTGATACCCAGACTTGCAAACTGTTACGTGGATTCCTGTAGAGGCCAACTCTAAAGCACATAGCAAGCAAGTGAGAGCCAAAACACCCTTATGTTGGGGTAGGGTTTCCCTGTCCTATTTTGTCAGGAGCTAGGGTTTCACTATGTACACAGCAGTTTCAAACAACCTATAATCAGGTAAGCAACCTGTCCTAGCTTGGAACGGTCACTACAGTTTCCAATATACACTAGGTCGAATGGTCAAAAAGGGTGCCCCGGTAAAAATTAAGGTTTGTGTTCCCGTCGTGGCAGAGCCCACAACCGGTCAGCCTTTTGGCGCATTTCTCAAAGCGGGCCTCCGGCAAACCGTTTAGGAATAGCATACGACAAACACGATGTCCTAGGCGCACCAATGCACATGCAATGCAAAGAAACACATAAGTGTAATCAAAACAAGATATCACGAGCTTGAGTCAAGTTTTCTAAATCCCCAGCAAAGTCGCCAGAAACTGTAGACATGCCCGAACGTCCCGGGCTCCGTGTGCGGGTGGCGCGAAATCCATTTTGTTTATTGAGCTACTACAGTTTGGACTCAAATGTCACAGTTCTGAATCTAATCTCGCAAAGTGCAATGTAAGACCGATAAATCACCAAAGAGTCCAAATCCGGCAAATCGTTTTGGAAAACTGATTTTTATAAAGAAGTACCAGACATGGACTTCTTTGCCAGATACAAAATCGCCACCTAAATGTTTTTGTTTTGGGAAATTTAAGAAACCCCGACTTGTGCCTAAGGCCACGTGTTCGTCATCACCAAAGTTGCCTCGGCTCGAGAACTTGGATATGAGAGGGGAAGGTCATGCAAAGAGCACCCCCACTTGCTCGATCTAAAGATCGGCCTTTACTAACATGATATTTTGTTTTTGAAAACACATGTGTTCTTATTCCGGTTATTAGCTAGAATTACTATGTGATGTGCACTGCATACAAGTATAGACTAGATCGACTAAGTTGGAACAAACATCTTATGTTTGTTTGAAAATGGTTTGAAAGTGCTACTCGCAAGTAGGCTAAGACGTGGATTTACCACCCTCAAGTGGGCTTAGAAAAACTTGATTTTGCCACCTCAAGTGGGCTTAAAACTCGCATTTCAATGAATTGTTCCAATTCAAGTAATCCAACCTTCACTCACAAGCATTCAGGCAGTTATATCACATAAGCAAATAGCCTCATGGCAAGCATGCTATCATGGCAACACTCACACTCATGCTAGGATGCTAAAGCATAAACACTTACAGTGTACTCCGAACCAAAATAAGAGCTAGTCAGTAATCAATGCATGATCCTAGCTATGTCAAGATGTCTAATACAACACGCGCAAAAATGCAACTACAATAGGCTCGGCTATTCTAAGATAGCATCTGAAATGCAACTTGATAATCATGTATTCAAGTAGGAATTGAAATACAATGCAGTTAGTATGATGCGCCGAGCCCGGTGCATGCAATACAGATGGATGGATGCAAACATGCAAGCATAAGGATGCTAATCAAAACATGACCTAAAACTAACCATCGTAAGCGGATAAGTAAAAAGGAGAAAGACGTGGGATTGGAAGACATTCACACACTCACGCACACTTATTACAAAATTCGCCCTCTCGACGGAGGGTCCGAATGAATAATACAAGCTAGTTAGCTACGCTAATTAAACTAATTATTGTAAACCAACTAATTAACCATGCTAAGCTAATTAATTATTACAAAACTTTAACTAATTAACAAATGAATTAATTAAATTACAGATTCATGCTAAGTATTAAAATATGTAAACTAGGCTGCCTCAGCTCTGCCTTGAAGGAGTTGAAGATGCATGCTCGATTCCTGTCCCGAAAGCTCTCCAAATGCTCTCTAGAGGCTCTGTCTGCAAGGTGTCCTTGAGAACTAGCTGTTGGATCTTACCAAAACAGTGTTGGGGAGTGCACCAGTGACCTGCCGACCATGAGAGGTGGCTGCCGACCCCTCTGCCGACCAAGAGTGTACACTGCCGGCCATAAATGAAGAGCTGCCGGCCAACAGTGGGAGGGTGCCGGCCACTGGTGTGCTGTGACACCAAGCTACAGCAGAGCACAAAATAGAGAAAATGGAGGGTCTCCCAAGGGTATGTACGCACTATGCCACTCCATATCACCTCAAAACATCAAGGGAGAGGCATAATTGGATCGAAGACCATCAATCACGCATCTCAATTCATGATGGCCAAAGATCCAACTTCTACAAATTTCAATAAATGCATGACAAATAGGACACCAAGACCATCTCTTTATCATGAGGAATCAAAGGGAATGGAGACTAAGGGAGATTGGCTCATTTCAATCACTTCAAGTATGAAATGAGCCAATCTTCCTCGTGTTCAATACGACAACCGATTGAACACAATGCAAAACATGCAAACAACATGACATGCAAACAACATGCTAATCTTGGCATGAAATGCACTATTCTAACACGCAAGCAATCATGCACAACATATTAAGGGGCCAAGAATACCAATGCTAGTGAAGTGGATAACACTATAAGCATGCATCACAATGCTCAAACGTCCAAACCAGCTTAAAACAGAGTTACACCATGCCCAAAATAGTGGCAAAACATGCTAAGATAGAAGCTCAAAGGACTATAAAAACATGCATGCATGTTAGGCCATAAACAAGGCACAATGCTCAACTCTCAAAGCCATTGAAAGAGTGATATATGGAGTGCAATGGCATATGTTCCAGCACTGATATGACATGCAAAATGACTTGGAATCATGCAAACAAACCATGTAACGCATGTTGAAAAAGCCTAAGCATCAAAGCTAGTGAAGTGTATTACACTAGAGGCATACAAGGCAATGCACAAGCCATCCCCAAACAGACCCTATGCAGGCCAAAACAGTAGAAAAAATGAATTGAGATGATGGCTTGGAAGGCAAGAAAATGAGGCTCATGCAGTGGCTCACAAATAAGGCATGAAGGCATAACTCTCAAGAGTACTTAAAGAGCGGAAAATATAGAAGTGCAACAACACTATATGCTCTAAAATATCATTCTAAATGATGCCAAAACATGCAAATATTTCAAGTTAAGCATGCAAGATTCCTCAAAACTCAAGGCTAGTCAAAGCTTTTACACTACAAGCATGCATGTCAAGCATCATTCGACCAAGAAGGCTCAAAATAGAGCTAAAGCATGCCAAAATATGAACAAAAGCATGCTGGAGTATAGCCAAAATGAGCTAGAAAAATAGGCTAAAGAGACAAGCATGTTAGGCTAGCAAGGCAAAATTACACTACAAGTGTATGAGCCATTTAAGAGACAACCAAACCAGCCAAAAATAGAGTCATGCCAGACCTAAAAACTCGCAAAAACAAGCTCACACAATGCCTCCAGAGTATGGAGATACGTGCTCATTTGATAGGCCAATAATACAAGCAAACAAAACAAGAAGAGAGGGGATCACCCCCTCTGATTTGAGGCCTCAAAACCACATGTCTACCACTGAAAATCCACTGGATTTCAGTGGCTAAAAAGCCAAATAAAGACTAACTCAAAGGCCTCAAGACAAGGTTCAAAACAAGGCCAAACAAGGCACACAAGAGGGTAAAACACCCTCAACACCAAAGAGGCCTTAAACAACCATCAAAAGCACTTAAATACAAGACTTTTTTCAGTTGAAAGCAAGGCCTAAAACAATTTGCAAGGATGGCCAATATAGTATTCAAACAAAGGCTTAAAAGGGTAAAACACTCACCCTTGAAGCTCAACTTCGAAACCAGCAACATCTGAGGCCAAAAACCAACTTTCAGAGCTCAAATAACACTCCCAAGAACCTCAATTCAAAGATGGTGGTGTATCACTATGTGTTGTAGTGCAAAAGTGAGAGGAAAATGCACTTTAAGGCACAAACAAACACAATATAGAGAGAGAATTTGAAATATATATATATATATATATTGAGAGAGAGAGAGAGAGAGAGAGAGAGAGATATTTTCTCCAAAATTGTTGAACCTCTATAAGGTAGGAGGAGCATCTCCTTATATAGAGAAATGCAAAACAAAGCTTGTTAAACAAGCTTGAAAAGGGCTTCATCCCTCCATACACGTGTATGGAGGAGGGACGAGTGAAAACCAGCTGGCTCAAAAGATCTGGCGTGAAATCTACTGAGACAAGGTGTTCTACCGGCCATTAGTGGTGGCCGGCAGTGCCTTATTGACGGCCGGCAGGCTTCATCAATGGCAGGCAGGGATAAATGCATAGCCGGAAGTGGCAGAGAGTGGCCGGCAGTTTACCATGGGAAGCATGCTGAAAGGACCAACACATGGTCTAAGAATGGGGCAGAAAGGATAGAGGGTTTGGAAAGCTCAAACCTGTGACGTTCCACCGCGAAAGTCAAGTACTCAACGAGCAATCGAACTTGTGGTTGGATGTACCTGCAAGCACAACCAAGCCTTGAGGACGGTCAAAAATGGGGTGTCTGCAGCATTGCACCTAGGGCTACAGCTGGACCTGGCCTCATCTTCGACCTCGACCAATTGGGAAAATGGCAAGGCCCAATGCAACTCTTACCAGTCATCCTCCAAGGTGGGACCGAATGTACTCCATATAGTATCACTCCACTAGTAGTCATTCAGCATCAATACCGCCTCTAACAAAGACGAGCTCCTCCTTAATGAAAAAATCCCCCGCCCTCATGCTAACTGGGGGTGATGCTGGAATCCATGGATAAGTCGAAACTAGGAATTACGATAGAGCTTAGCCAAGTACCAGACTCTACAAAATGACCCTTTGGTAAAAGTTGTCGTCAAGTAGCCACCTAAAGAGCTGGGTACCAAGCCTAATCAGTGGGGGGGCAGCCGCCCAAGGACACCACATGATCTAAAAAGGGAAATATAATGATCAATATACCAGTAGGAGAAAGTCAAGCAGTCAGAATATATGCAAGACAATAAGACTTACGTGGTCATGGGTGATGGTATCAAGCATCTATCGGTACTCAACGACAGTAGAAAGAAGTGGGGGATGTTGTCAATCCCTGCGAGCCCTCTGGTACCAGACAACTAAAGAAAATATGTTTAGAGAGACGCCTTATGTCCTAGGATGCACCTTGGGGAAGCACTAAAAAAACCACATTTGTACGCGAGTACAAAGAATAGATAAATCTGGCTAGCGGGCAACAGATGGATGGTATAGAGAGATATACAAGCAATAACAAAAAAAAAAGTAAGCAATGTACCTCCCACATGCGCTAGTATCCACCCAATCCAGTACCTTGGTTATGCGAAACAACACTCACATAATCGTACGTGGTAGCCAAAGCTGCACCACCTCGGTCGTAATCTCCGATCTAGTCCGTATCCATCGTGGAGGCCAATAGGCGAACATGGACCCTATTAGACCTATTCGTGAACAGAACGCTTCCAAATAGGTATAACAAGAATCCCTTGGTATAGTAAGCAATCTGAATGTAGGAGATTGGTCAGCGGTATCTAAAACAGGTGTAGAACCACTGATATAAACCCAGCCCACTCTCATGAAGCGAAACAATGCCTAGGAAGTGCCTCAGCACGTCATGCCGTTAAGCAAGATCAGGTTCAAGTAGTACGGGGAGGCTGTCGACTAGAAGACCCGACAGTATTATGTAGTCTTCTAGCATTATAGTCATCTCGTTGGAGCTGGAAAAATGGAAGGTGTCTGTGGTGTCCCACCATCTCTCCATGACGGTTGTAAGTAGGCCATAATTGACCTGATATCGCCCAAGGATGCACATAAGAGGTCAAGGCCATATCAATCTTCCAAAGTCCTAACAATCATAGAGAGAGCTAAGTACCATTCAGCTGCACCAGATGTGGAGCCGAAGCCATATAGGGAACAGGAACGCTCTTGCAGAAAGAAGGTGAATATAAATAAAACTACCGAAAAAGAAAGGAAGAGTGGCAAAAGGTATGTAAGCAGAGAGATGGAGTAATACCCTGAAGCCTGTATAGGATAAATGCTGCTCAAGCTCACGGAGAACCACTAAAAGAGGTGTTTCCCTGCCCATCTCGAGGAACAAATCCATATCGGTCCGCGTAGTGTGGGCAAAAGGCACATAAGTGGCAGGATCGAAAGGAAGGAAATCCCTAGCTATGAGGTAGTTTGTCACAAGCAACACAATGACTAAAACAGCGAGAAACCGTGCAAAAGATGGCAACTATAATGAAAAAGTGCAGAAAATGGAACAAAAGCTCGGGTACGTGTGTTTATGGGCTATATGAGGCAATGGTGATGAAAAAATGACGAGCATAGGCAAATGATCATATAAAAAAAGGCAAACATGCAAAAAAAACTTTGGGCATTCATGGCAAATAATCAAAAAGTCACTATAAAGTTCGTATAAAGCCATGAAAGCATGCAACAAATGAAGGAAAGCTAGAAAAGTCAAAGAAATGGTGAAAATACATGGGAATAAGCAAGAAGTAGTCGACACTCGAAACCGTTCTATAAAAACGGAGGTCACAGAATAAAGAATCTGAAAAGACAAGCAAGAATCCGAATCACCGAGCAATGATGAAGTACCAAAGTGGAAAGGAAAAAAAGCTAGGGAGAAAAGGGAAGGATTTTCGAATGTAGTGGAGTGAGAAAGAAGGCCACAAAATGAATTGAAACCCTTCGATTCATGCAAACTGTCTTAGGCCATGCGGATTGTGTGTGCGCACGGGACTTGTTCATGGGTACAAACCTAGTACGCACACACATCGACCAATTATGCATGGACACACTCTATGCTGGCACACGTGTGGCCCACATGCCCCGCATGCATGGCCAATCTATGGCACTTTTTTGACATCTTGGAGGCACAAGTATATCCTAAACTCAAACTCAGGCATAGACTTGCCTTTCGAGGCATATTATTTTATCATTTATGGCATTGGTGTGCCTTTCAAGGCACATCATAGGCACACAAATCATTTGGCATAAAAAAAATATTAAAAAAAAAATTCCAAATATCAAGTTTGACATCATGGCACACTTGGCAAAACTCAGCACCCATCTAGTAAATTTTAGCAAAAACTTGACATACACTTGGCAAATCTTGGCATATGGAATATTTTGACAAACACTTGGCATCATTTAATACCTTTTGGTAAAATATTCCAACCACTTAGTACATCTTGGCAAAAACAGAACCACTTGGCATATATATAAACCCCACATGTTGCCGATGTGAGCATGGGAAAGACATTTATTAAATCTCCATGACTCGTCAATACGAGCATGGAATGGCACTACTTGGAACCCAATAAACCCCACGTCTTTCCGATGCTAGCGTGGGAAATGCATCTATTAAATCTCCATGACTCGTTGATATAAGCGTGGAAAGGAAACACTTGACACCCAATATACCCCACGTCTTGTTAATGCGAGAATGGCATCTAATAAACCCCCCATGTCTCATCGATACGAGCATAGAATGGCATCAATTGACGTCTGATAAACCTCGTGTCTTGTCGATGTGAGCATAAAATGGAACTTATTAAATCTTCATGACTCGTCGATACGAGCATGGAATGGCATCACTTGGCATCTATTAAATGTCCATGACTTGTTGATACAAGCATAAAAAGGCACCACTTCACATCCATTAAACCTCCAAGACTTGTCGATACAAGCATAGAATGGCATCACTTGGCATCTGATAAGCCCCATATCTTGCTGATGTGAGCGTAGAATGGCACTTATTAAACCTCCATGACTCATTGATATGAGCATGGAATGGCATCACCTGGCATATATTAAACCTTATGACTTATCAATACAAGCATGGGATGACATCACACGGCATCTGTTAAAACCCATGACTCGTCTATATGAGTATTTGATAGAACCACTTGGTATCTAATACTTCCATGACTCATTGATACGAGTATGGAATAGCACCACTTGGCTCTTAATGAACCTATGACTCGTTGACACAAGAATGTAATGGCATACATTAGCACACTCTTGCTTCGTCGATACGAGCGCAGAATAGCATACACTAGAATCATAATGGAATCACTCTAACCCCACTAAGGTGTGTATTATCTAGAATAGCTCTCCTTGGAAAATTTTATAGGATTGGCACAACCAGGAAAAGAATAGAAAATAACTTGGCATATGAACGATAAGGTGAGCATGATAGGTATCGCTGCTCTCCTCTTCTTAGAATGCATGCTTGGATGATTGCTTGAGTTCTTGTTGCACACACTCACTCACGTATGAATTGTTGCACAACCACCCTTGAACTACACTGATCTGATTCCTTGCTTCAAGGATATGTAGGCAACCTGCGAGTTCGATCACTTGCATGAATGTATGGCAATGCCTTAAGCTTTAGGGTCATGTCAATGGGAATGGTCTCGGATCTTTGGCATTCGCTTCTCATCACTCTGTGATTGCTTAAGGTCCGTCAGAGAGGGGTAACTGTATATACCTTATTTTAACTAATCCTAAGAGTTCTGGCGCTTGCAAGCCTCCTGATGATAAAATGTTAAATTATTTTATCTTTTGAATATTAAAAGATGTTTGGAGTTGCTATGTAAACCTATTTTAGCCAAAAATCAAATTTTTCCAAAAATGACCATTTTACCCATGAACCCATTTTAGCGGAACATTAACTTTTTAACCCCATGAAAGAGAAAGAAGCCCGGTCATGATTCGATCAATCGTATTTTCTAAAACTAGTGGCCAATTTTATCAAAAAACATTGATCATAATGCAATTCGAGCTTACTTGTGCAGCAAGCAAGCCAAGGGCATCGGACCCTGCACTTCTGCATGCATGCATGGCATGTGTACTAAGAGAATTGGTGCATGCACATATTAAAATACATGTGCACGAGATTAGTGCATGAGCACATCGACTGTGCGTGCACGTGAGACTGGTGCGTGCGCACATCGAAGTGTCGTAGAGCCAAGTATGAAAACTCAGTCTTGGCACATTGTTGGAGAAAATGAAGGAGGGGGAAGCAATGAAACCCTAGAAAGGTTCCAGAGTCTCCCCCCAGCTTTATAAATCGAGCCCCTCCACCTCTCTTTGAAAGGGGTTAAGAACTTGAGTCATTTTCTAGAGGTTTAAGAGCCAAACACGACACCTCATCTCTCCCCCTCTTCTAAGCTCTAAAAATACCGTACCACATACCAACTCTAAATCTTCGAGATCATCCTGAGGCTTGGAGAACTCGAACTAAGCCATAACCAAAGTTTGAGGGAGGCTTGCAAGCAAGAAAACAAAGTTTTTTCACTCTTTCTTGTGCTTTCATCAAAACAGTAGGTAACTTCTCACCATTTCATTACTTTAGCACTTCCTTTATCCATGTTTTCAGTAGTTAGTCATAGTTAGGTTGTTTGTTTGTCATTTTATCACGTAGTTTGCATATTTCATCAATTTTTTATTTTTATTACTTTATATTTTCACATGTTTTCTCTCTTTTAATCAAAACAACATATTTTAGTCTTGTTTTAGTGATATAATAATCATGTATGGCCCAGTTTGATCATCATGTAGTTTTTTAGTATTTTGTCTTTTATGTGCTAGTTGTATTTCATGTATGTTCATCATATTTGTAGTCTCAAACCGGGTCTAGGATCATTCTTGTATATATTAGTTGCATATTAGGGTCATATCTAATTTATGTATTACATGTAAGACATTGAAAGTGGGCAACCGGGTAAATCCATTGGTGCATTGTCCTTCAAATAATCCAAGTGTCTATTTGTTCTTTATGTGCAAAATTGTATGTTTTGGATATTTTATGAATATTGTTAATTTTAAATTAGGTTTATGGCCATGAATTGATAAAATTCACTTCTTATTGAAAAATCATTATTCTCTTGAAAATATGGCTTTATTCCTTCAAATCTAAAATAAATCATATTCATTTTTCTTTAAATCACATAGTTTAAGTTAGTTAAAAGTTTTAGGTCTAAAAATGAATTTATGTGAACAATCAACCACTAAAATCATAAAATAGAAAGTGAGTAAAGTGATACTTCTATGAAAATGGCCTTCCCCCTTTGTACCTAAGCTCCCGAATCCGAATTTTCTTGATGATGACGGACTAGGCCTTAACTTAGTTTTCATCTGTAAAGGTTTCTACTTTCACTTTAAAAATTAAGTGGCAACTTTTTGTTGGTCAAAGCAAGTTAGTGTGGGATGCATGCCTTAGACTCAAGAAAGGCACGACGCCTACAATCAAGTGATAAAAAAATATTTTATTATATATAACTCACATCTTTGACATAAACTTAATTCCCGATATAATTTTTTATTTTTTTGATGTTATTTGATAGTTTGTCTAATTTTAAACATAAATTAGTTTTAGGAATAAACTGAGAAAAATTTGAAATATAAAGGGCCACAGTGAAGAAAAAAAAAAAAAAACTTTAATGGCCGAAGTGGGAAGTGGTCAAACATAAAAAGGACAAAGCGTAATTTATCCTAAAAAAATATTTGGAGACTAATTCCTATCATTATGTGAGTAATCAATAAAAAGTCATTTCAAAAGGTCTAAGAAGGGACATTTATCCAAATTTTTAAAATGTCGCTAATAAATGTACTTTTAGTGACAAGACAATTTTTTGCCAAAATAGTTTACCTTTTGGGACCAAGTTTTGGTCCAAAAAAGATAGTTATTTGTCAATAAATTTCAAATTTTATCGTTAAAAATACAAGAATGACACATTAATAAGATATTTCGTCCATAAAAATTGATTTTACTCCAAAATTTTTTACTCTAAAATTTTAATTTGTGATAATATTGCTCAATAAGTTTGCTACATGAACCGGGCAATATGAATTAGAGGAAAGCATTGTGTTAATAAAATTTGCACATGAGATTTTCAGTTCCTCAATCTCAAAATATTCATATCCATTAAATCGTATTTTAAGATTATCGCAAATTGAATTTTTAATAGGTCCAATAATTATGCAATTTTGTAGACAGGGATATGAAAATTTAAGGACAATGGATCATTGACCCTCATTTAACCCAAATTGATGAGATTTTCATTCGACAATGTCATTTGATCACTCGCTAGATTATCAATAATTATCAAATTAAATGGAGGTAGCGGGAAATTATCAAGTTAAATGGAGGTTGCGAGTTCAAGCTTGATGACACTCTTATACAAATCAATAATACTATCAATTCAGACTTAATTATTTAAAAATTTATTTAGAATTATCATCTTATGATTTATATTTATTTTATATATAAATCCAATCTACCATACAATCTCCCACCCATAAAAATATGGGTGGTCAAGGCCAAGACTTGAGACTTTTTCTATACAAATAATATAACAAATCCAATCATTCCTTTTAGACCACTATCCAAGGAAATTAAACTGTGTACTGAGTTTAGTTATATGGGTAATGTATGTGTCACATGTAAGTTATGACATTTATGAGACTTAATTCTATGGGAGGAAGAAAAGGTTATAAATCAATATCACATTAAGGTATAATTAAAGAATTTTTAGATCATAACTAACATCACAACAACTCATAACTATCACCATAATAACCAAGTCATATCCAAGTTGTAACTAAAATCCCAATAAATCATAACCAAAGATCTCAAAAGTTGTAAGTAAGGGGTATATGGTACACACCTAGGTCATGCTAGAAGACACACTCTTAAAAGGATGTGTACCATATGCAAATATTATAATTAAATCATTTTCAATCATAACTAAAATAATAACTAGTACCACATAAGGTATAATTAAAATCATTTTCGATTATAACCAAAATAATAATAACAATATATCATAACACTACAAGAAAAGTGGGTATATTAGACGGGACTATTTGCGACGGCACACTTGCCGTCTCAAAAAGTCACTTTTTGCGACGGCAGAAAATGCCGTCTCAAAAAAGCAGAGTATTTGCGACGGCACCATTTGCCGTCTCAAAAAAGCAGAGCATTTGCGACGGCACAATTTGCCGTCTCAAAAAATAAGAGCATTTGCGACGGTATTTTCTGCCGTCGCAAATACTCTACTTTTTTGAGACAGCAAATTTGTGCCGTCGCAAATGCTCTTCTTTTTTGAGACGGCATTTGGTGCCGTCGCAAATACTCTGCTTTTTTGAGACGGCATTTGGTGCCGTCGCAAAAAGTGACTTTCGTGTTTTTTGTTAATTTTTAGTGAATATTTTTAAATTTTTGAATATTTTTTTTAGATGCACCTTAGATGTATCTAAAAAAAAAATTATGAAAAAATATTTTTTAAAATTAATAAATACATAAAAATACAAAAAAAAATGTATTGAATTATTGTATTTTTGGTATTTAGTGAATTTTTAAAAGATTTTTTTTACAATTTTTAAAATTTTTAGGTGTATTTATGTTAGGTGTGTCTAAAAATTAAAAAAAAATTACTTAAAATATTAAAAAAATTCAGTAAAAACAATATAACACGGAAACACAAGAAAGTATAATTTTCTCAAAAGAGTTTTTGGAAAACTCTAACCTAGCATAGTGATTGTTGTTTTGAGACAGCTTCATATATATACAGTCACAAAATGGTTTGAATAAATTCTAGTACTTTTTTCTGTCGCAAAAAATATTTAAAAAAACAATGTCTTCTTACTCTTTTGATATAACATTTCTCTTTTCATTCATTTTTTCATCTTCATGTCTCTCTGTCTCTATCTCTCTCTCTTCTCTTTATCTCTTTCACTCATCACTCTTCTTTCTCTGTCTGTCTGTTTCTTTCTCTCATTTTCTCTTTGTGTCTCTCGCCTATCTCTCTTCTCTCTAACTCTCTCATCTGTTTTCTCTCTCTGTCTCTCTATCTCTCTCATTTATTTTCTCTCTCTCTTATCTTTCTATCTTTCTCGTCCATTTCTCTTCTCTCTGTCTTTCTCTTTTTCTGTGTCTCTCTCTCGCTCATCTCTTTTCGCTCTATTTCTCTCTCTTTTTGTCTATCTCTTGCTCATCTGTTGTTTCTCTCTCTTTTTCTATCTTTCCCTCTGTCTCTATCTCTCTCTCTCTCTATCTCTTTTTCTGTCTATCTCTCTCTCCCTGTCTCTCTCTCACTTGTCACTGTTCTCTCTCACTCTACTTGTCTATTTGTCTATTTCTCCCTCACTATGTTTGCCTTGCTCACTCTCTTACTCCCATCTTCTCTATTTATCGAGCTCCTTCTCGATTTATCGATCCACTATAAACGACGTCGTCTTACTCTTTTGAACATTTCTCTTTTCACCCATTTTTTCCTCTTCCTATCTCTCTGTCTCTGTCTCTCTTCTCTTTTCCTCTCTTACTCATCACTCTTCTCTGTCTGTCTGTCTCTCCATTTCTCTATGTGTCTCTGTCTCTCTTATCTGTCCCTCTCTCACTCATCACTCTTCTCTGTCTGTTCGTCTCTCTCTTTCTCTCTGTGTCTTTGTCTCTCTTCTCTTTCTCTTTCTTACTCATCACTCTTCTCTGTCTGTCTGTCTGTCTGCCTCTCTTTTTCTCTGTGTCTCTCGTCCATCTCTCTTCTCTCTATCTCTTTCATCTATCTTCTCTCTCTGTCTCTCTTCTCTCTCTATTTTTTTTTCTCTCTCGCTCATCTCTTTCTGTCTCTCTCTCGTTTATCTCTTTTCGCTCTATTTTTTTTTCTCTTTCTGTCTCTCTATTTGTCTATATCTTTTCACCAATTTTTTCATCTTTTTCTCTCTATTTTCTTTCTCTCTCTCATTCATCACTCTCCTCTCTCTGTCTGTCTATTTGTCTCTCTCTCTCTCTGTGTCTTTCATTCATCTATCTCTTCTCTCATCTCTTTTCTCTCTCTCTCTCTCTGTGTGCCTCTCACTCATCTTTCTCTCTCACCACTCATCTCCTTTACCACCTTCACCACTACTGCAAACGCCATTTCACTACCACCACTACTACCACGGTCGCCATTTCACCTCTACGACTACCATTACTACTACCATCGCCACCACTTCATTACCACCACTATATCTCTCTCTATATCTCTTTCTCTCTTTGTCTCTCTCTCACATATCACTCTTCTCTCTCTCTCTTTCTCTCTATGTGTCTGTCTGTCTGCTTGTCTCTCTCTCCCATTGTGTTCACCTTGCTCACTCTCTCCCTCATCTCTTCTCTATTTACCGAGCTCTCCACTACAAGAAAATGCACTTTTAGCGACCACTTTGTCTCTCTCTCACTCATCACTTTGTCTCTGTCTATCTGCCTGTCTCTCTTTCTCTCTCTCTATCTCTCTTCTCTATCTGTCTCTCATCACCCATCTTCTCTACCACATTCACCACTACTGCAAAATGCCATTCCATTATTACCACTACTACCACTGCAAATGCCACATTGACCACAAAAAATTAACTTTATTTGAATGGAAAATATTATCCCTACTTCTACCAAATAAAAAAATAATAATTATTTTTTATTCATTAAAATAAATATGAAACAAATAAATTTTCAACCTTACTAAATGAAAAAATAAAAATAAAAATTCATTAACTATAAAAAAATTATTTTAATAAAAAATAATTTTTTTTAGCAATGACATCCTCTGTTGCAAAAAAAAAAAAAATCATTTTATTATTTAAATATTTATTTGTAATGAAAATAAAAATAAAAAAAATCCAAAAAAAATTCCACCCCCCTCTTTTCATTCCCGTCCGGTTCCCCCCCTCCCTCTTTCCATTCCCGCTCCCCCCCTCCCAAAAACCCAAAATCCCCAATCTGTTTCTTGTTTTCCATTCCCGCTCCCCCCTCCCCCTCCCCCCAAAATCCCCAATCGGGTTCTCCCCCCCGCCCCCCCCCAAAAACCCCAATCTCTTCAACCAAAATCCCCCCCGAAAAACCCAAAATCCCCAATCTCTCCTTCCGTTTATCTCTCTACCCATTTGTCTCTCTAGGTTTTAGGGTTTTGAGTGTGAGAGAGATGGGGCAACAGTCTTTGATCTACAGCTTCGTGGCTAAAGGAATCGAGAACGAGTACCAAACTATAGAAGGGGCCTTTCATGAGAAAGGGCCGGCTTACGTTCGTTGGGCAGCACAAATGGCTGTGGGACTTCAAACTGGAGTGCCATGGACTATGTGCAAGCAAATTGATGCTCCTGATCCCGTGGTTAGTTCTCTTTACCTGGAACATATATTATTGATATAGATCAAGATGTGGTAAGATCATAAATGTTATTTCAGATCGGATTAATGGATTGTTTTTTTTCAATTTGCAGATCAATACATGCAATGGGATGAGATGTGGAGAAACATTTGTGGGACCAAACTCACCAAACAAGCCATCAATCTGGACTGAGAATTGGACAACTCAGTATGTGCCTACTAAAACTTCTAAATGTTCACTTCTAAATTTTACTTCATTTAATGGAATCATTTTTTATTTTTTCCCCTAGTATCATGGAGGAACAAATTTTGGAAGAACAGCCTCAGATTATATACCAACAAGTTATTATGATCTAGCTCCTCTTGATGAATACGGTATGTTATCAAATATTTGACTTACCCTGGTATTATAGTTTCTAAGCAAAAATTGATGTCAATATTGAATAATTCAGGCCTAATTAGGCAACCAAAATGGGGTCATCTCAAAGAGTTACATGCTGCAATAAAGCTATGTTCAGAGACTTTACTTACTGGATCACTAACCACATTTTTTGAAATTGTTTGACAGAGTTTAGCATCTTACCTGACTGCAAGACCGTAGCCTTCAACACTGCCAAGGCAAGTTCTGAAATTGTTTGATAGAGTTTATCATTTTCCACTACTCCTATATTTTTAATTTTATTCATTAGTATAATGTACAGAATATACTTAAAAGGTTCAAACAAAAAATGGTAGTTCATTGTTTAATTATAAGTTCCAGATTAAGATATTTCAATGAAACAAATTGAATATCACACAAAATCAAATTTTGCACTTGCACTTCTGAACAGGTAAACACACAATACAATACAAGATCAACAGTACCACTAAGACTATTTTCTGGAGGGATATTTTGCCCATACAGATCTGCGAATGATCTTTGAGCTGGGCTGTACTCTTAAAACTATTTTCTGGAGGGATATTTTGCCTTACCTGGAGACTTGTGGACATCACTTCTGATTCTCACTGTATTTTAGCACCCAGCATTCCTTGGCTGAAGTGTGTGACACACTGACAGATGCTCTAAACTTTTATACATTCATCTAATGGTGTAGAAATTGATACACAAGAAGTATTTATTGGGACAGGCAAAGAGCATGAGGTAGGCCTGTCTGTGGGAGCTGCATTAGTGTCCATTTCTCATAACACAACCGAATTTACATGAGGAATGGACCAGGGACTTTCTGTGTGCTGAAATTTGTGGAGCTTGATGTTCAATTAAAGCTAGCAGAGGCTTATTGGGAATTTCTCTATCTTCAGGTATTGTTCATAGGTTCTCTAGTATGAATAAAGTTTATAGTTAGTACCCGTTCCTTTTTTTTCAATGGGTCTTGCTAACAAGTGGCCCTAGGGCACAAGAAAAAGACAACAAGTGGGTTGATCCTGGCAGACGCTCGTCACAAGATTCAAGCACTTTTTATTGATTTCAAAACACATTTTCATCACATTGGCACTTGTTAGCATTTGCCTTTATTAATTAATGGAATTTTAGATCGTTTATGATACGATTTTAAGAATTACTGTCTTTGCAGATTAGATTAAGTCAAATGATTTGATATTCTCCTCGTTAGAAGATATTTTCTTGAAACCTTTTTCATGCATTTCTGCAACAAAAAAGAAAAAAAGAAAAGAAAAAGAAGGCGTAGTTATTTATGTTATGGAGAATAGTGTTGTAATCATGTCATTGTAAGTTAAAAATGTTGTCAAGGTTGACTAGCTGTACAAACTATATATTATGCAGCTATGTTAATGTCTTGTTTGTATAAAAAAAATTTCTTGTTTTTAATGTGAAAGCAGTCACCAGTGTACATGATGAGAAAGATTGGAAGAGTCCACTGTGCTACATTAGAATTCGTCTTGGCCTTTAATTTGTTAACTTTCTAGTGGACAAGCAATGGAGATGCTGAAGGGTTAAGATTGGATCGCAAGATTCTTCAATCCATTTTGGGGCATTGATAAAGCGGTGCCTGGTATGCATTTGTGACTTCTTGTCTTTTATTCTTCTCTGCTTTCATCATATTGTGAATGTTGTAAAATAGCCATTGAGAAATTTTGTTAGCTATCAAAAGTGATTATTTTTTGAAAGCAAAGTTTTGTATTTAGCTCTTTGTAATTTTTTCTTTGCCTGTTGGAGAGATGCAACTGAGTGAGTAGAGGATATACAGATTTTTCAGTTTCATGATATTTGATTAATTGGAATTGAATTTTGTTGATATATTATTATTATTATTTTTTTTTTCTGCAAGTTGTGGTTTCACAGATTTTCAATTATATGGCAGCATTGATTAGTCAATATACATGTGATCGTTTTAAGTGAATTCTTGGGAGAGAATCAAATGGCACTAGGTGCCACTGAGAATTGATTACTGTTGTCGACGGGCCATTACTTTTTCTTCTTTCTACCTGTGTTCTCTTCACATCTTACTGTTTATTCAAATGTTTTTTATTCAATCAAAACTGGGAAGTAAGGTAGCAGTTGATGGTAATGCTTGCAGTTCATTATTTTGGGTTTACTGAAAATACTGAATATGTTATATGAAAACAGGAGGCGGCGGAAGGTGGAAAAGAAACATTTATAAACAAATTAAATTTTCTTTTTATAAGATTTTTTTTGAGTTGTTTGTTTACATATTTTTTCAAATGAAAAAGAAAAATATCAAACAAATTTTCATGTGTAGTTTTTAAATTTTTTTAAAATATAATTGAGGCCAGGGATTCCAAAATAAAAATTACTAAAAATTATAAACAATACCCGCATGATGTAAGTATTATTATGAAGATTTTTTGGTAATGTTCACTCTTGAGAAATGCAGATGACAATGGAACAAGTAGTTTTTAGTACCCCTGGAAGTTCAAATTCCAAGTTGTGCGATGAAACCAATACATCAACATTTATGAATGATTGCTTCTCTTGGCATAGTCTATTTAGTCTGTTGGCATAGTCTGTTGGCATATGTCCAGTCTTGCTTCTCTTGAATTCACACACATTGGCAGACTATTGACTGTTGCTTAAGCAGGTATTTGGTGCTCTAAGGACAACAATGTTCATATTAGGAATGATTTCTGTATTCATAGGCATTTCTTTGCTGGCACCAGACGAGGCAAAAAGTATAGTTGTGGGTTATGGATATAGTTGTGGGTCATGATTTCTGTATTCATAGGCATTTCTTTCCATTAGAGCTATTAGAACTCCAATATTAGAGCTTTAAAGCATTTATATCGTCTCCCTCTCATCTTTAAAAAAAAAAATTAATTTTTAGTGGACACCCTGTTTTTTTTATTTTTTTGTAAAATTTTTTTCGTTACACCTGATTAACTACCATATATAGAGTTAATTGTAATCACATATTAGTATTCTTCTCACAATTCTTTATGATGGACCCTCTACATGTGAGTTCCTACAAAATAAATTTGTGTATTCTACAATCCAAGACAGGTAGGAACCCTTTAAGTCCAACCCTTCCCACTCCCATCAGACATGAAAAAATTCCCCAGGTATATTACAATAAGAGTTTATTACACTATTTTGGACTACATTGAATTCCATTATTATTATTATTATTATTATTATTATTTTTTGTGAGCAGGGAAAGCTTTGGTTTCTCCAATTGAGAGATATGCAGTTGTTCCTGATGACAACGTAAGTGTTCTTTCCACAGTCTTCATTGTCTTCATTACTGGTGTTTAAATAGTTGGTTTCTCCAAAAGGTTATAATTTGCAACTGTTATCTATTTATTTGTAGGTCAAAAGGATAAATTTTGCTGAGGGGAAGATCTGATTCTAGAAGTAAGGAATTTGGAGCTTGATTTTTGAAATAGGCTCAAAATTGAGATCTTGTTGGAAATTTTTTAATTTTTGTAATAGCATTTAAATATCCAATGTGCTGATTGGTGAATTTTAGATTTTATTTTATTATTATTTTTTTTTTTAGGATTTGGGTGAATTTTATAATTTAAATATGCTTTTATGAACATGTACAGTTTAATTGTTCTTTGTAAAATATTGAATTTGATGGTCTGATCAATTTAAATTTTTATTTTTATTTTTTGTTATGATGTTTTTGTGAATAGAATGTAAATAATCAACTCTTAGAGAGAGAGACTGCACCACCGTCGGAAAAAATAGAAAATTTTAATATTTTTATTAATTTTGTTACAGGTTTTACTTTTTGCGACGATATTATACAGTCGCAAAAAATAGAAATTTTATTATTTAAAATAGAAATTTTATTATTTTTTAATATTTTTTGCGACGGCATTACTCTGTCGCAAAAAATAGAAAATTTCATATTTTTTATATTTTTTGGGACGGCACCAAACCGTCGCAAAAAGTAGTATTTTTTTTTTAAAAAAAAGACTATTGGCGACGGTATTTTTTGCCGTCTCAAATAACATTTTTAGCGACGGTAAAATAGGGCCGTCGCAAAAAAGTCAAGAAATTTCAAACGTTATTAGCGACTGCACGGTGCCGTCGCAAAAAGTTAAAAAATGCCGTCGCAAAACATTAGCGACGGCACTTACCGTCGCAAAAACTCTTTTGCAACCCCTGCAGTTGCGACCCCCCTCTTGCCGTCGCAAAAAGTCATTTTGCCGTCGCAAAAAGTATTAGCGACGGCATTAGGAGTATTAGCGACGGTATTTTACCGTCGCAAAAAGTCAATTTTTTTGTAGTGTAACCAACATCACAATTAGTCATAACTAACAGTGAATTATAATCAAATCATAATTAACCCCGCATATGTTATAATCAAATATCACAAATGTTATAATTGAGACATATGATACACACCTTAAAAAAGGGTGTGCATTATAAAATTTTCCTATATATATACTTTAAATCAATCTAGTTAGTAATATTCCAGTTTATAGTTTCTATATGCTTATATATAATCTAAAATGGCCACTTCTCAATATTTTTTTAATTTAATGGACAAGATTATCCCCCAACAAGAGTATGCCATCAATAATTACATTATCAACATGGCATAAGGTACCATGCGTGCTTCCCCTGCTTACCATCTAAGTAATGAAAATGTTGAATAAGATGTGGATTTGACAAATCATCTTGCTTAACTAAGCGTCAGAAGACCAATAATGTGGCATTATTACTAGTCTTCAAGTTGTGCTCCAATTATTATTATTATTATTATTATTGTTGTTATTATTATTATTATTTCGCATACCACTGTAACCGCCTTTAAGGGTGCCATGACAGAAAGCAAATTGGACCTTTTAGAAGATATGGATCAAAAGATGTTGATTAGGTTAAACTTCAAAGTTCAAACTAATCAAGACCACCTTAAGTGGGATTTTTCATTTTTTTTTTTATTTATTATTCTTAAATCATTTCCCATTTATAGACGATGATTGATAGTTAGCATTGGAGTTTTTCTGGGGACATAGAAAATTCACAAAACACTTAGCACACTTACATATCTGGCCTACATACAAGTGTGTGATTATTCTGTGAAATTTTGTGTCAAATTTTGTGTTTCTAGTATTTTTGTTAGCATTGTATTAAATATAGGGTTAATTCTAATAAAACCACCACAACTGCTAGCAAATATTAATTTATTCTCATTATTTATGAATTCATACATTTTGATATCCTCAATTATAAAAATCGTATAAATGTTCTCTTCAAAAGAAAGTGAAATTGATGTATTTTAATAGTCGAGGGGGTCAAAAAATTAAACCAATGTTTTATATAATAAACTAGATTATGAAGTACACAATTTGTGTGAATTGAACTTTCTACTCAACCATAGTGGTTGGAGAGGAGTGGGCCAAACATGATAACAAAGGTTGCAAGGGTGGAGAGAGAATTTTGTAAGACAAAATCATGTCTAGTTTCAAAATGGGCTAGGTGGGGGTGGGCTACACAGTTGGGGAATGGGGCATCTTGCTGGATGGTGGTGGCCCACTTGAATGTGCAGCTTGCTGTGCAAGTGACATAACTCTCTTGGGCTTGTTCTACCCTACACATGGTTTTGGAGTCATGTAATTGTTCACTTTCAATCATATAATAATGACATTACTTATTTTAATCGGAATTTTGCTGTATTTGACTTTCTTTTAAGTCACTGCACATGGAGATGAGGGGCCCATTGAGAGGTGGATTAGTTACATTTCATAATAGCAGAAAATTAGGATAAATATAATTATACTCCTTAAAGTTTAATATTTTGTTTTTCGTTTAAATTTCTACAGTTTTAATTTTATAAATAAAGTCTTTAAAGTATTAAATATGAATCAATTTAGTCCTACAAACAGTATAAAAATAACCCAAAGGTTATATAAAATTGTTATAAGGTCCGAATTTTAATTTATTGTTAACTTAATTATCCTTTGTGCATGTATTTCAGAATTGATATCAAAATTTAGTTTTTCAGTTTTGCCAATATTAATATATGAACATTAGATACAATAAAGAAGTCGAAGATAATTTAAACAATAGTACTGCACTAAAAAAAAAAATTATGGAACAAAATAATTATTATCAATTTATTAGAAGAACTTAAAGAAAATGTTAAGGAAAATAAATTAGAAATTCGACATGAAGTTCGACAATTTTTAGATAAATGTAAGCAATTAGCTCTTATAGAAAATAATACAGATAATTATCCTTATTCTTATCTTTGCAAGAAAACTCTCTAAGGAAATCTTTTGAATTAATACCGCAAGAAAAATGAAAAAATGGATTTAAGTAATTATAGTTTAGACGAATTATAAATAATGGTGTGGAACATGAAAAAGATAATGAATTGAAACATGAAATAATATTAGAAATAGACAAAAAATCAAATAAAATGGATAATTGCATATTAAAATAAATAAGTAAATAATAGTAGAACGGAAATAGAAAATGACCTGTATAAGCAATTAGAATTATTCAATTTAGGAGAAATATACCAATTATAAAAACATACATGCAAAGGATAATTAAGTTAATAATAAATTTAAATCTGGGCATGATCCCAATTTTATGTAACCTTTAGGTTTATATTCTATTTTTATATTATCTTCAGGACTAAATTGATTCGAATTTAATACTTTGGGGACTTAATTGACAAAATTAAAACTTTAGGGATTTAAATGAAAAATATGTTAAACTTTAAGAATAATAATTACAATTTATCCCAAAAAATTATTATGTAGTCTCGGAGTATTATTTAATATTATTTAGCTAGTGCTTATGATATATAAATAAAAAATTATAATACATATTAGGTGATTTATTTATTATCTTTTAATTACTCAACAAATTTAGATTAATATTGTTTCACCTACACAGTTTTTTGTTACGTCATGAGTTGAGAGTACCACATGAAAAATATTATATAATATTTCGAGATTACTAAATAATTAATCCAGAATAGATTAAAATACAAATTGCAATAGAAAAAAATATTTAGTAGTGTTGAAGACAACTGTACGGCGGGACTCATCTCCCAATTGACAAAAGTAATTAACCAATCCTTCACATTTCGTTATGAAAATTTGAGGAAAAAGTGTTTAAAAATGACCTCTAATCATTTTATCAAATATTTGTCAAATTAAGTAAGAAATTTTTTTTATTTATTAAATTGAGAGTTTATCAAATTTGAATTTGATTTTTTCATCAAATTTGATTTTTTTTTTTTTAAATGGGATATGAGGGAAATTTTAAAAAAGATTTTAATAAAAATTTGATAAAAGGGCTGAAGTAGTTCATTTCAAGTTAGATTTACTCAAATTTAAAATTAAATTAGATGAAAAAAAAATAATAAAGGGTTGGAGCTGCTCTAAGAGCATTTTTTATCAACCTTTTCTTGTGCTAAAAAACCATATGTAATTCTTCATTAATTAAATGCTTATCAATTCAAGAAAGAAATTCTTTTCATCAAATTTAAATTTAATAAAAACTTAAAAACATAAAGCTTCAGAGATATTTATTTATTTATTTTTTATTTTTTTTTGCAAATCATTTATTAAATTAGTTTGATCGGATATCGATAGGCTTATTGACTTATCGTAATTTGTTTTGTAAAATTAACCGTTTTAGTTTAAAATTATATTTACATTCCATTTCATAAAAAGAAAATACGATTAATTAATGTGTTTTTCAATATCTGATTAAATTAATTTTTTTAATATATAATTTTCTTTCCATAAGTTATGAAATAAACGATTCAGGTGATTGTTATGGGTCTGAAATCCACAAAGTATTCTTGAAGGGAGTTATTTGCATGATACTGATGAAGTCATGCCAAAAAGGAGTCTCCATTATGAGTCTCGTAAAAACGACTCAGCCAAATAGATAGTAGAGATATTTTGTGGAATTACCATGAAGGGATTGAATAATTTTGGGGCACAAATCATAGTTGAATGTGAATGAATATATACCTATGTCATTTGGAAAAGTTACGATGTGTACTAACAAAAAAAAATACATGATGTGGGCCTTATAACTTTGCTCACAAAAGATATAACATCACTTAAAAAAAAATGTAACTTCAAAAAATTATCATAAATTTTGTATATAAAGACACAAAAATCATAATTTCTCTCACAAACTGTACAGCACATCTTACAAAAAGTGTAATATTTAAATTTTCACAACCTTTTTTCAAAGACACAAAAATCGTAATTTGGCTCACAAAATGTATAACACCACTCACAAAAAGTATAGCTTTCAAATTTTCACAACTTTTTCTTAAAGACACAAAAATTATAACTTCACTCACAAAGTATATAACCTCATTCACAAAGAGTATAACATTCAACATTTCACAATTTTTCTTCGAATACACAAAAAATAGTAATTTGACTCAGAAAATGTATAATATTACTCACAAAATGTATAACATTAAGATGTATATCATATGCAACTTTAAGTGGCTGCACATGGAAACCGGACCCATATCTTTTACCATATTTGAATTAGCCAAAGTCATATTATTGATTACAAATCAATCGGTATCATCAGCTTATGTAAATCAAAACACAAAACATGCAGCGGAATAAAATGTTTAGATCATACCTCATTTGATCTAAAATCTCGTGGATAAATCACGTGCTTCCAGAATCTAATCAATCAATCCCAGTAGTGGGGTGATATTACAATGGTGAATATCACCCACACAAACCACAGTGCAAATGACTTGATCGTTGTTTCTTGGGAGAGAGTCAGTTTATGGGTAGAAACACAAAACATACGTTGTTTCTCTCTTGGTTACCCATAACCATATATCAGATATATATTATATTATTATTATTTATCCATATCAGTTAAAACTGATAATATCTATATCCTAAGTGGTTATCCTAAATAGGTTTGAATTTAATTCAAAACCTATTTGGATAAGATCCAAATTATGTTCAAATGGTCATGCCACATGGGCGCCCATTACTAACATCTCACACTCGCACATGAGTTGGCATGACACTGCCACATCTCTGTCTCAATCTCCCAAAAATAAACAATCTCATACTAGCCACTGCACCGTGCGACTGCTGAGAACACCTGCATGTGGGAGCTCTATACTAGAAACTCAAAATGAGCCAGCATAGAGACATCAACCCAAAAAGAACAGAAATAGTGTCTCATATACCCCAGACCCATCTAATTACACTGGTCCAAAAAAACATCTCTAATCCCTCAAAAAGAACATGTTTGACCCTCTCAATTCTTGCAATATATTCACACTCAATTCGCCTCTCATACAGAGCGATGTGAGTTGCCGGCAGTGAATATACAACAGTGGTGTAATACTAGATGATCTTCCCTTTGCACTCATGCCATTTAGTTTAGGATTGACCGCTTTCCCAGTGATGTCCCTTAAGGCCGAATCATGCATGACCGCAGGTAACATACCAAAGTAGCAGAACATCAACCCCTTACCTTATGACATAGTCAAAAGTCACAAAAGGGTACATAAATGAAAGTCATATCAATAATGACACGTAAGACTCACACGGTGAGGAAGCAGGGATCCATTCTCTCACCTCATTACTCGGTCGCCAAGCACATATAGTATGAATACATGCTACGGTGGAGTAACTCTTCTATAAAGAGTGACGTCATACTCGATACACCATACAGATATTAGTCTAGTCGCTTTCTAGCGCTTAACCCGAATTCTCTATTTGCTCACCTTCTAGGCGCCAAATGAGATCTCGTATCTGGCTAATCATAACAGGCACAACATGGAAAGTGGGTACTAACATCCATGTTTGGTCCTTAACACGACCTCATCTTGGTTATAACTAAGGCGACATACATAGTGGATGATTTAATCCTCTCTTGGCTCCGAATAAAAATAAACCACCAGTCTCATCCTTGCTCGCTCCTAAGCGCCAAGGGTGATTGCTCGTGTGAGTGAGCCAATCTTGCCTGCTGACATCATCATTTGCTAATCATTATGACACAAACCGTAATAGTGTCAACATCCCATCATCTCAAAATAAGTGATCGATTTTAAAAAAAAATTGACCACAGCTTGCGCAATTATAGATTCCAAACATAAGCCTTATCAGCACCTCTTGCGATAAGTATATACAACGGAATCCACCATGTGCGCCTCACATGAAATGATTTAAGATCACTACCTCTTGCGCAATAACCTCTCTAAAGATATTTTTGGTGACCAATTTGCGTTCATTCTTAATGCGCCCAACTAGCGCATTGAATTTTACAAGGAGCAAATCAATATGCTTCTAATAAAGCATTTTATCCACAGTCTACTGAGCAAGGTCAATGTCTGAACAACTCAGTTAACTATTTATCAAAGATAACACTTATCATGCCGAATACGCCCACATAGCGTACTTTAGGCTCCCACAACAAAGAAAAGATCAAGGAATATAGGTCATCTGTTTCTCTCAAAGACAATCTGAGGATTCACTCAATAGCTAAGGCTCTGGCTTTTACCGATAGGTAAGTCAATGGGTTTGCAATTTTGCATCTAGAATCATTCTAGGATATTCCTTATGTAAGTCATCGAAGACAAAACATGAATTCTCCCAAAGCAATCCCTAAGGATCGTACATCCGAGCATATAAATTACATCACCCATGTCCATCATATCTGAAATAGAGGACTGTCCACCCTAGGTGGTGACAACCTTATAAATTCCTGGCTCATAATGACTAAGTAAGGAAAAACTTCTTTTGGACCATTGATCATGCCTCAGTGGTCTTCATCGATCATCGTTGGCCTGTCATGGCTTGACGAAATCTAAGAACCACTATTTGGATAACTGTTTTAGGCTGTAAAAGATTTATTAGAGCTAGCAACCTTTTTGCGCTCCTAACTTTTCACCATAAAAGCAGAAGGTAAATCCCTACGGATCTACTTATCCAATTCTCTAACGAGAATGTTGGGTCACAATGTCCACAAATCAATGTTCCGAACTTATGTCAATCATAGCCTAAGTCAAAATAACCTCACTCCCTAGGAGGAAGTCTTCTCATGGTCTACACTTTCCTCAATGGTGCGACCATTCGGTATCTAGCGAGCCTTATGCCTCAACAATGACTATCCAAATTACGCATAACTTTATAACAGTTTTGCGTCATAATGGAAAGTCAACCAAATTATAAAAATGGTTAATCCTCAAAGACTTTGTCTTAAACTGCGCAACATTGATCCACTTTCTAAAAACAGGAGACTAGAGCCTTTGGCATTATCCTAAGCTCTTTATCATCTTGCGGAGCAATCATGAATGTTTCCCTCTCAATCACCCAGTGATGACGTGGAAAATTTTCACATTTGCTACCACGCAACTAAGAATGTAGAGTATTCTACTCTAATGAAGTAATCCATTAGTAGGCACATCGCTCCCACTGTCCCTAGGATATTAGAAATTTCTTTCCATTCTCAACTAGGCTACATAGAGCGCTATGCTTGGAATTCTCCATCTTATAGAGTTCCAAAAACTCTATTCACGTCACCTTTACTAATAAAACTTTATGTGACTTAGTTACACTACCACAAAGCTACTTACCTATATGCACATGACCCGGAGGGTTTGCATGACCGCATACAATAATGCGCCACACGACTCTTTGTGTTTACAAGACAGCATACAATAATGCGCTATAGAACCCTAGGTCTGAACTTCGCAATCTTATGAGAAGTAAAATAAAGATAAGCTGCTTAACGGTTACAGATCGCCCATAGATGGCTCTCCGCTAACCCATTACTCAAATGGAGTGTAAAATCTGATATGGAGGGCACTTAGTTAGGGATATAGGCAACAAACTAGTGCGCCATTATCCACCTATCATTAACAATATTTAATTCCTTATTCTCTACTACACCATTGTGTTGTTGAGCACTAGGAATAATCAATTTTCTAAGCATCCATCTCTCTTCACAGAGTTTTCTAAAAATAACTCAAATAGATACTCGCCACCTTGGTCAAAACTAAAAACACGAATGTTGTTATCTAATTGATCTCAACCTCATATGTGCAATGTCAAAAAATCATCTCAAAACTTTTGACTTATGGGAGATCAAATAGTCTTGACTCAGATGCGTATCCTAATCTATAAATGTGTCGAGATTGAAGCTTAGCTATCATACCCTCACACATATCTAGTCACAAATATCATAGTGGACTAAATGCGCCAATACAAATGACCTTCTATGGCTTTCCTACTTACTTGTGCGCACCCATTGCGAACAAAGTTACACATTCACATGAGAGCAGGATGTCATAAGCGAGTGGGCCCGAGAAGGCCTACTCAAACCATCGTGTCATCATCTCATTAATGTGATTAAGTATAATAAGCCACTGGTTCATGACCAATGTCATAAACTAATTCCAATCATCTTAATGTGTGAGTTCTCGAAGACAAGTTTTAAAGGTTTAGGCCCAACTAGGTAATGACTCACGACTAAGTCATATTCACTAGATCATAAAAAGGATGTCATGGAGATATCAACTGCGCCTAAGTCGCAAATTTAACTAGTAAGTGCTAATCCCCTGCACCTTCAAGTCAATTTTATTCTCCATACACTTTAATACATCTAGTTGAAAGATGACGATACTCCTCTTGCCATCTCTATTTCTCGCTTCATAGTTACTTGCAATTAATTCTACTATCCACAAGAAGGAGAGAATAAGCTATCAACTATGACAGCTCCTGAAGTCACTTAAGCGCGAATTAGGCTAAAGAGTCTAATTCAACACAATGCTCATACAAGCGATGCATTAAATTCTTAGAGTCATAACAACCTTGTCAGCCTTAACCTTTTCATTACTATGCTGCAACGTTTGCGCATAGTGGTAAATGTTATTCAAAACGTTAGCCTAGCTAAGGAATTATACAAAGAAGCCCTTCCTCATGTCTCACACTCAAGTGTGGAAACAGTAAGTGTCCAGACTTAGACAAGTTGGCAATGCTAATAGATTTTGCAGCCACTAAGCGCTAATCTTTTCACTTAGTGTTAATAGATTTTGCAGCTACTAAGCGCTAATCTTTTCACTTAGTGTTAATAGATTTTGCAGCTTCTAAGCGCTAATCTTTTAACTTCACATGATATTTCAACGCACACTATTATAGTGCATGAAATTTTGCTCCATCCAACTCCCAATAATTGGGTAGAGAGCAAAACACTGCCCATACTGGTTACTCGTCTTACACTTAATGACTAATTTATTTAAGCTCACATTTCTAGGATGACGTGACTTTTGAATGTTACTTCATCCAATGATGTAACATTATTTACAAATCAAATTACAAAGTCAATCCGCGCAGCTCATTAGTCAAGATCATATACTGATCTATTGAGGGCTTACTAATTTCATAACTCCAAAACTCGCCAACCAAAACTACGTAGTATGCCGCTAACCATAGCGCACACATTAGTTTTTATTGTGCCAAACAAGGCACCAAAACCACGGCGACTTTGAGTCATGTTTCCTTACTTTGGCTCAATTAAGGTTTGACCTAAAGTCTCCAAGACTTTTGCTCATCTAAAGAACGGGATTAGTTTGTTCACTTTTGAACATTTCTACTAAGTCTAGGTCAACCAAATTAACTTCCATAAGCTAAATCAATTTAGAGAGAAATTCGCATTGGGATTAATTTGATTAGCATAATATAATTTTGCCGCAAAAATCTAAATTAAATAGTGACAATATTACACAAGTCGCAAGATCGAAAATCCGCTATGCTCGTAATCATCTCTTGCGCCACAAGTGACAATTATCCAAAATTTAGTTTAATTTATGCGCAAAATATTGGTTTTCGGGAGTTAATCTACAAAGATTTCTCTCAACCGAATAACCTTCCACTGACTATGGCATATACAAAGCATGATAAATTCCATACAATAGCATTTTAATGTAAATCTACAAATAACTCATGCTATATTTATTTAATAATGGAATTCTAATAAATAAATAAATAATCATGCTCCTCTAATTACAACATATTACAAACCTAAAAAAAATGCTGTATTCAATATTCAGATTATGCCATAATTAAAGTACATCATCCTGAAATTTTCTGGAATTTTTCTGAAATATTCTGGAATTTTAAATAACTAATAAACACACATAAAATTAGAAATAAAAAATTCAGAAACTGATAAACTGAGACAATATTACCAGTAGATAGTAAAACATTTCAGAAGTCCACAATAAAAATTTCAACCCCAGAAAATTAATCATGCAACACCAGATGCATTTTAAAGCAAAAATAATGCATTATTATTTCAGGAAAAATATTTTTTATTTTCATAAAATTTTCAAAATTTTACAGAAGATATAAAATTTAATTCTGAGTGTAACGGTACCAACCATGCTTAAAACAAAGCTATAACGAATAAATTATGGCCAATTAACGCAATTCAGAATTAAAAACAAACAAACAGAGCCTTAGAGCCAAGCCAGACGGGAAAAACGGCTCGGCTCGCGGCTCAGCCGCAGTTCGGCGCTCGGCTCCAGCACGCAGCGCGCGTGCGAGGCGCGGAGGGCGCGCGTGTGGCTGCGCCGCTGACGTGCGCGTGAGAGCGCGTGCAAGCGCGTCGGTTGAGCAGCTGGCGCATGGGGGCGCGTGGCTGCACGTGGGGGCGCGTGGAAACGGCCCACGGCGTCAGGTGGCGCGTGCAGACCACGCGCCGCCTTCCAGGGTGTTTTCTGGTCCGATTTTTGTACTGCCGGACTCCTTTTTTCAAAATAAAACCGTTTATGGTATGAAAAAAGACATTAATGAACATAAAAAAATATTTATGCTCTTAATCTAATCAAAGTAGATTTTTTTTCTTTACAGACATTCATGTATATAATATAAACATACACATGTAAAAATATACACATGATTAATGGAAACACGAAAATATCCATCAAAGGCTCTGATACCAATGTAAATCAAAACACAAAACATGCAGCGGAATAAAATGTTTAGATCATACCTCATTTGATCTAAAATCTCGTGGATAAATCACGTGCTTCCAGAATCTAATCAATCAATCCCAGCAGTGGGGTGATATTACAATGGTGAATATCATCCACACAAACCACAGTGCAAATGACTTGATCGTTGTTTCTTGGGAGAGAGTCAGTTTATGGGTAGAAACACAAAACATACGTTGTTTCTCTCTTGGTTACCCATAACCATATATCAGATATATATTATATTATTATTATTTATCCATATCAGTTAAAACTGATAATATCTATATCCTGAGTGGTTATCCTAAATAGGTTTGAATTTAATTCAAAACCTATTTGGATAAGATCCAAATTATGTTCAAATGGCCATGCCACATGGGCGCCCATTACTAACAATCAACATTGTGAGGAAACATTTTGTTGATAATGCTGAACCATCCGAGTCTCTTTGTACCATTCACCCAAAAAAAAGAGTCTCTTTGTACCTATTACAGATCTCCATTATTAGCAGCAAATGACAAAAAAGTCTTCATTGCTCAACTGTCTGGCTTGAGAGTGCCATTACAAAGCTAAACATTGTGTGCAGACAAATAAATGAACTGTGGGACTCCTATGGTTGAAATGGACACTTTGCCTAAGAGGCATGCTATTTTTGTGTTCAATCGATTGGAGAATATTTCGTGTGAAAATTCAGCTTTGAGAGATTGAAAACCAACCATATATTGGATGATGTTTTTTGTTAGCTTTTTATAATTGACAATTCTGTTTGACAAAATTCTTTTTAATTCTAATTTTATTTACTCTTTTGTTTTAGTGAGGTTTTGACTGTTTAGATACGAATCCAACTTGAGTTGTGCCTGTGTAGAAGAGTTTATGCTGACATTCTGTATCATAAGCATTTCTTGTTAGCTACTTCACTAACAATGTACGGAAATATCTCTGGCTGCATTCTAAACTTCTAGAAAACATGTTTTACCGCTCGAGAGGTGGATGTTGAGCTCGAATGGTTGGCCAATATGTTTGCACTGCCATTACTCATACCACTTGAGTGATAAAATGTGTTCTCGAGCGGTCTTCATAGTTTTGTTTACTATAAAATGCGTTGTTTGTTATTTTAAGATTTTAACTCGTCTAAATTCTCAGACAAGAGAGTTGCCAATGTTTTTTTATATTGGACGGTGTTTATATATTGGTTTCCTTGATGATTTGAGAGTGATCGATAGATCTAAGAACTTCATATTGACATCATCAAGAGATTTGTTTATATTATTTCATTCACAAAAGAGAGAGGTGTTTTCCAATGAATTTTGGAAAACTTGGGCTTGAAATTTTGGTGGATTCTAGAGTGGCTTATCGTCGTGGATTTGACATCGGCGTCGTGGATTCAACATTGGGCAAAACAATTCTGAGGTAAAAATGGTAGTGGAAGAGGTACATCAGATTCTGTTGAATTTGGGCGTGCATTTGCTAGGTAATTAAGGATTCTCATGTGTAATTCCTTTTTGTTTTCTTAGTGGATTGTTTTGTGACTTTGACCCGTGATTTTTTTTTTATCACAATTAAAAGTGATCCAATTGTGATTTTTTTCATGTTAAATTATTGTACAGATTTATTGTTAAATGTTTGATTAGAATTGTTATTCATTATTTTAAATTGAATCATAATCACAAACCACTATCATGAGTGTTTTTAAAATTTTAACCTTTGTTTATAGGACGTTGCATAGTATGTGAATTTGTTTTTGAAGCACAATATTCTTTGAAGGGCATTAGAGGCGCATGCCTACAAACCTGCTTATGTTAAATGCCCAATAAAGACCCTCAAGGGGTTGGCATTGTTAGAAATTGGGCGCACATGTGGCATGACCCTTTGTACATTTTGAACCTTATCCATGTAAGTTTGAATTATGAATTCAAAACTTATATGTATAACCACTTATGATATCTATATCTATCATATCAACTGATATGGATAGATTGATATATATGGTTATATATCTAATTATATATTTATCTAATATATTGATATCAGATATACGTTATGTGGTTTTTTACCCATAACATTTTTCTCAAACTCTCTCTCTAACTCTCTCCCATACGAGAATGATCGAGCATTTGCACTGTGACTTGTGTGGGTGATACTCATATTATAGTATCACTCCACTGCTGAGTTTGTTGTTCGCATTTTTTAGAAGCACGTGATTTACCCACGAGATTCTTCGCTTCAAGTTCTATCACCTAACGGTATTGTCATGCCCTAATTTCTAATTACTTCGAAACATTAGCAAAGCCTGTAATTTAGGTCCATTTTTTTTTTATACATGTACAAATATCTATTACACTTGAGTAATAGAAATAAAATATTACATGTTCTCTCTCTCTCAATGAATATTACAATGACAACAATACACGTCAATCTCCTACCGTGCTACAAATAAGTAAATACAAATACAAAATCTATTTTCTTAACATCTACTATGAAATTATACAAAGAGACTCAAGAACTCAATAAATCTTCAATCAAGTAATCCAAACTTTCTTCCCTATAAAAAGATAAAACAACATCGAGGTGTGCACTAATGCCTAGTAGGAATCTCATAGTTCTCAATCAACAGCTAACACACAGATAGAAATGATCATGCATGCAAGGTAATACCATATAGTAGAGTGACGTTTTATAATTTCAAAATATCATAAGTAGAGTATCCTTTTCTCAAAAACTATTTAAACACTTTTAAGGAAACCTTCAACCATTAAAAATCATCCATTAACTTTAGAAAATCATAGATCCTTGTGAAACAACCATATTTAAGAAACAATATCATTTAAAGGTTATTAACCAATTCGCAAAATATTTCTCATTTAATTTTCATTTTTAATGTTCCTCTTTTTCTTTCATTCTTCCCTTCTACTCATTATATTTATTTAGAACTCCATAACTTCAAGTTCAAGTTTCCTTTTTGATTCACTAACAATTCTCCTATACTCAATTCACACTGTTATTTACACTTTCAAATTTCATTTCAAGGTAACACAAGGTTAACAGCCCCTTTCAATTTAGTCTCTTATTTATTTTACAAAACAATACTCATAATTTACCTTTATTATTGCAACTAATTCATTAAGTTCACTATCACCAATCCATAACCCAATTACCACTTCAATTTCCATTATTTCAATTGATTTCATATAAAATACCGGATCCAATCACAAGTAATCTCCATAAGTCACACGCTTTACCGGTCACAAACCAGAAAGAACGCAGAACCTCACGCTTTACAGGTCACCAGCCGGAAGGAACGCAGAACCTCAACATACCAGACGCTTTGCCGGGTACTACTCCGGAAGGAAGGCGAAACCTATCTCAAGCACCACGCTTTGCTGGCTCAAATACGGTGGGAAACAGACCCCAAGATAACATCACAATCCATCATTACAATTAGTGGACAATGCCAGCACATCTTCCATTATTTTCGTAACATATTAATTCAATATACATCCACCATATATTAAAATTACATTCACATAACAAGGACAAATATGTTCCATGACCTTCTTCATTATCCATTAAATCATTCATTGCTTTGTCACACAAAAATATAATAACACATCCATAGAGGCAAAGATTCATCTTTAAAGTGTTCACAATTCTTGGGTTCAAACTATTTATTTACTTTTTCATATTACTATCACGTCTTCAAATTCAATTTTTTAAACACATTGATTATGAATTACTACCCATAGTTATAAATTAAATCTCCAACATTTAATTTTCCTTGATATAACTTCTTCATATAACATCGTCATATTTCACAATCTCTCATTTATCATTATTCGCACTCATCTTAACCCAACATAGACTTAATTTCATAAATTTAATGTTAATTGAAGTTTCCTCATTTTCCAAAATAAAACTTCATAACTAGAGTTAAATATAAAGTTGGGCTTTTTAGTTTTGAGGTATAAAATCACTTTCTAATTGTACAATAAAATTCTTAAATCTTCACTTCATCATCTTATCACAAATTCCATATCATCTTTCAACCCCCCCTCCCATGCGGGTACCAACACAACACCACCCAACACTACTCATCTCAAACTCAACATGACCCAACACAACACAACTCAAACTTAACACACCCAACACAACTCAAATCAATACAATTCAACATGATTCAAACACAATTCATCATAGTCTAACACAATTCGGTTCAACATTATTCAACACAACTTAACATAATCAACACTATTCAAGGTGAACTCTTAAACCTTTATTTCATCATTTCACCCCAAGGCTCATGTCATCCATATCATTAATAAATCATTTCTCCAATCTTCATTTCACATTATAGCATAATTTACAATATCCATAACAAAGGTTCAATCGCTAATTTTTAACAGAATTTTCAAACACCTCCAAAATCCAATTAAACTTGTATTTATATAATTCAACCATCAATTTCATGATTCTACCTTCAATTTGGGCAAAATCATTGTTTATCACCATGAATCAACTTAGGGTTTTCAAGAAAATCAAGAATTTCAAGAAAAATTCAAACTTCTTAAACCACTACTCTTTATTCCAATCTTCCCATTGATAAAAGACCTAAGGATCATAATTCACCTTATTAACCCAACAATTGAACCCCCAACACTTCAAACCCTAAACCCCCAAAAATCATGATGTACACTATATGCTAAAAAATGTGGATTTTATATGTATATACTCGAAATACCACAAATCTATCTATTTATGGAAGCATTGAAGGAGAACTAGGACCCCTATCTCAAGAATCAAGCAAATGAGCAAGGCTTTGATGAGATTCTTCCACAAATCCGAACTTCAATTAGTTGAAAAGTATGATCTTCAAGCCTTCTTCATTTCTTTGTAAGAGATCTTAGCCAATCCTTAGGGAAATTGAAGGTATTTGAGGTCAAAACCCTAGGGTTTTCAGACCTAGGGTGAGAGGGATGAAGAAGGAAAAAGGAAAATGCAAAGAATGAGCTAAAAATCACGTTTTTAAGCTCCTGAATTCGCGTAGTCCGCTCGAGCGCCTATTTTACCGCTCGAGCAGACCTGCTTTCAGCACAGATTACAAAACTTCAAATAGGCATAACTCTCTCATCCGGACTTCGTTCTAGGTCGTTCTTGTCTCCAAATTAAAGCCCCGGAAACAAGCTTTCCAATGGTTCTAGCCTCACATTCAAATTCAAAGTATGAAAGGAAAAAAGGGCAAAAGAGTGAAGGTTGGTCAAAAGCTCAAACTCAAACTTAGGGTTTTTATTTAATCTTACCCAAATACCTTGTTAAGGCTTCAATCAAGGTTCCAAACATCATCCCAAGGGTCCTCAATTATAAAATTTAACGTTCACTTGCCAACCCATCAATATCAAGAGTCTAACAACCATACAAGTTTTAAGGTGACGGGCACCACTTTACATCAATCCAATGTGAATGAAAATTTGAGTCATTACAATCTTCCCACCTGTAGACGTGCCTCGAGGGCCTCATGCTACAGTTCGGACTCAAATTTTCACGGTTCTTAATCTGATCTCACAATGTGCGATGTGAGATTAATAAATCACCAAAGTGTCCAAATCCAGCAAATAGTTTTGGAAAATTGATTTTTTAGAAAGAAGTGCCAAACATGGAATGCTTTGCCAGATACAGAGTCGCCACCTAAATATTTTATTTTGGGGGAATTTAGGAAACCCTGACTCATGCCTAAGGAAATGTGTCCGTCATCACCAAAGTTACCTCAGCTCGGGAACTTGGGTACGATTGGGGAAGGTCATCTATGAGCACCCCCGCTCGCCCAATCAAAGATCGGCCTATACTAAACATGATATCTTATTTTTGAAAACACATGCGTTCTTATTCCGGTTAATTAGCTAGAATTACTATGTGATGCGCACATCATACAAGTATAAACTAGATTGCCTAATTTGGAACAAAACATTGCATATCTGTTTAATTGGAAATGGTTTGAAGTTTGCTACTCGTAAGTAGGTCAAATCGAGGATTTCAATGAATTATTCCAATTCAGGTAAACCAACCTTCACCCACAGGTATTCAGGCAGCTTATATCAACTAAGCAGTTAGCCTCATGGCAAGCATGCTTTTATGGCAATCAATAACACACATTCAGCATACTAAAGTATAAACACTCATAGTGTACTCCGAGCCAAAACAAAGAACTAGTTAGAAATCATGCATGATCTTAGTTCATGTTTAAAATGGCTAATGCAACACATGCAAAATGCAACTAGAAATAGGTTCGGCTATTCTAAGATGGCATATGAGGTGCAACAATTGATACATGTATTCAACTTGGAATTGAAATACAATGCAATTAGTATGATGCGCCGAGCCCGATGCATGAAATGTAGATGAATGATGCAAACATGCGAGCATAAGTATGCTAGACAGATGAATGGATGTAAACGTGCAAAACATAAGTATGTTAATTGAAACATGCCCTAAAACTAACCACTGAAAGCAGGTAAGTAAAAGGAAAAAAAGAAATGGGGATTGGAAGACATACACACACGCACGCACACTTATTACAAAATTCGCCCTCTTGACGGAGGGTCCGAATAAATAATACAAACCAACTAACTAATTAACTAACTAACTACCAAGGTAATTAATTATTACAAACCAGCTCTGCCTTGAAGAAGGAAGGATGCATGCTTGGTTGCCGTCCCGAAAAACTCTCTGGTTGCTCTCAAAAGGCTCTGTTTGCAGGGTGTCCTTGAGAACTTGCTACTGGAACTTACCAAAAACATGCTGGGAAGTGCATCAATGGCCTGCCGGCCATGGAAAGATGCTGTCGACCACCTGCCGGCCAAAGATGGCACACTGCCGGCCAAGGATGAGGAGGTACCGGCCATCTGTAGGGCACTGCTGGCCACTGATGTGCTGGGACACCAAGCTGCAGCAGAGCATAAAATAGAGAAAATGGAGGGTCTCCCAAGGGTATGTACGCACTATGCCACCCCATATTACCTCAAAACATCAAGGGAGAGGCATAGTCGGACCCAAGACCATCAATCATGCATCCCGATGCATGATGGCCGAAGATCCAACTTGTGCAAATCAATATGAAATGAATGCACAAATAAACACATAAAGCCTAGAACTCTATCATGGATAATTAAGAGCGTCGGCGATCGAGAATTGAGACACGTCTCATCACTTGAAGTATGAAACGTTCCTCTTTTCTCGTGCTCGGATTAACACTTAATCCAAACAACAATGCAATGCAAGGACGACAAACATGCAATATGTTCTAAGTATGCAAAATGCAACTACATGGCATACTCAATGCTAACTTGAACATGCAATCATGCAATATGACTTAAGCATGCAAAATGCAGTGTAATAAACATGCAACAATATGTAATGGAACTAGCATGCGTCAACATGCAAAGATGGAACGAGCATACAACAATATGCAAGACAAGAATGTAACAACATGCAAGGATGGTCTTAAACCAATATGGGCAGACCTCAACTATGCCCAAATCAGTGGCCAAAAGGTGCTGAATTGATGGTACAAAATGCTAGACAAGCATGCATGCCAATTGGCCCAAGAATTAAGGCATAAAGATGCAACTTTTAAGCACACTTGAGGAGTGAAAAGAATGCAAGTATGACAATACTACATGCTCTGAAATGATGTTTAGGAATGATGCCAAATCACACACAACACAAGCATGGCATGCCTGAAGCTCAAAAGCTAAGAACTAGCAAAGGGACTTAAGCCATGGCCATACAAAGCAAGCCCCAAAGGGCTAAGGGAACCTAAAATAGTCCCAAGGCATGTCCAAACAAGACCAAAAATAAGCTCGAAACTAGCCAACACAAGCTAAAACACAAGGCAAAAAACATGGAGCATGCAAGGCTACAAAAGAGGCAATGCACCACACCTATTGAAACCAAACATGGCATGACTTGGACAGCATAAAACAGAGTTACATCATGGTATAGCAAGACTAAAAATGCACTAATATGATGAGCCAAAGGGTTAGGCTTAATGGCATGCACAATGATCCATTCATGAGGCATAAAGAGCCAAGGCTCCAAAGTATTAAAAGCATATCAAATGGAAGTGTATGACTACATTTCATGGACTGAAATAACATTTAAAATGATGGCAAAGCATGTAAACATTACATGTATGGCATGGTAGGGGTCTCAAAACCCAAGGCTAGCCTAAGGATTTACACTATAGCTATACAAAACACAAGTGATATGGCCATGGCAGCCCAAAATAGTCCTAGAACAGCCTAAAATAAGAACAAAATCATGTTGGAGCAAAGCCAAAATATGCTAGGATGATGAGTCAAAACATCATGCACATAAAGCTAGTAAGCAAGATTTGTTCTACAAGTATATGGAGCATGCAAAGGATGACCAAACCAGCTATGGACAGAGTCATGACATGGCAAAACATCGCCAAAAACATGCTGAAATGGACTAAACATAAGCTAGGATAACATGCTAAAGCAAGAAGCATATAAAGTTAGTTTATGAGATTTACACTACAAGTGTATTACACATGCATGGAGTGACAAGACCAACCTAAAATAGATCTAAGGCATGGTAAAACACCACCAAAAACCTACTGAAATGGAATCAACACAAGCTAGGCAAACATGCTACTTTGATGAGCTACAAATGAGATTACACTACACATACAAGATGCATGCAAAAGGTGACCAAACCAGCCATGGAAAGAGCCAAGGTAGGTCGTAAAACTCACACAAAATGGCCTGAACCAAGCCTCAAAAGTACAGAGAGGCATGCTCCTTTGGAAGGCCAAAAATGCAAGCAAACAAAAACCAAAAGAGAGGGGGTCACCCCCTCTGATTTGAGGCCTCAAAACTGCATGCCTACCACTGAAAATCCACTGGATTTCAGTGGTTAAAAGGCCAAACCAAGGCTAGCTCAAAAGCCTTAAAGCATGGCTCAAAACAAGGCTAAACAAAGCATACAAGAGGGTTGTACACCCCTAACACTAGAAAGACCTTAAACAAACTTCAAAAACACTTAAAAAAAGATTTTTTTTAGTCAAAAGCAAGGCCTAAAACAATATGCAAGTATGGCCAAAATGAGGTACAAATAAATGCTAAAAAGGGGAAGAAGCTCACTCTTGAAGACCAACTTCGAAACCAGCAACCTCAAGAGCCAAAAACTCACTTTTAGAGCTCAAGTAACCTTCCCAAGAACCTCAGTCCAATGGTGGTGGTGTATCTCTATGTGTTGTAGTGTGAAAGTGCAAGAAATATATAGAGAGAGAGAGAGCTATATCTCTTATAAAATGGCTGAACCTCTGCTAAGGAGAGAGGCTCTCTCCTTATATAGAGGGAAAACAATGCAAAGCTTCTTCAAGAAGCTTGGCAAGAGCTTCATCCCTCCGTACACGTGTATGGAGGGGAGATGAAAGGATTCCAGCTGGCTCAAAAGATCTGTAGTGAAACCTGCTGAGACAGGGGGGATGCCGGCCATTATTGATGGCCGGCAGTGGCTCATTGATGGCCGGCAGGCTCAATCAATGGCTGACAGCAACAAAGTGAAGGCCGGCCGGGCCAAAAGGTGGCCGGCAGTGCACCAAGAAACACATTCTGAAAGGACCAAGTCATGGTCCAAGAATAGGGTAGAAAGGATACATGGTTTGGAAAGCTCAAACCTGTGACGTTCCGCCGCGAAATACCCGATGAGCAATCGAACTTGTGGCTGGATATACCTACAAGCACAACCAAGTCTTGAGGACGGTCAAAAATGGGGTGTCCATAGTTGCCCCTCTTTGACAGAACTCGAAAGTCACAAAGTGACGGGAGTGAGTGTCAAAGCCCAGAGACAACCCATTTTTAGCAAGGCCGAAGACTCAAGCAGATATTCAAGGTGAGCATGCAGAGATGCGCTAGTAGGCTGGGGAAAAATGCAAATGACATGCAAGATGCGATAGCATAATTTATGATTATGCAAAGAGAAACTGTAATGAAGCAATTATATACAATAAATGCGACATTTTAAGCAAGTGAATAACAGTCCTACATATTCCAACAGAAAGGATGTAAGAAAATTATGCAATTCTCACCACGTCTCACGCGGAGTGAATACAATACTGTCCGGTTCGTCTGGTCGCGTTAGCTTCAAATGAACAGTACATATAATATCGTGCCTGTAAAAGAAAGAGACTCAACAGGTACAATATCGTTAGAAACATGCATAGCAACGCAAGTGAAGGGGTGCAAGACAATGTAATCCTAAGAGTGCGAGACAACGCGATGAGGTGTGTGCGTGACAGCTCAAGTAAGATAGTAAAACATGTGTAACAGCGCAAGTTAAAGAATAGTGCGTAACAACGCAAGTTTAAAAGAAATAAAGCATGCGTAACAGCGTAGGTAAAACAAGCAAACATGTGTAACAGCGCAAGTAAAACATGCGTAACAGCGCAAGTAAAGAAGATAAGTACGTAACAGCGCACATAACCTGCGTAACAGCGCAAGTTAAAGAAAATAAATGCGCAACAGCGCACATAACCTGCGTAATAGCGCAAGTTAGGGAAAATAAATGTGTAACAGCACACATAACCTGCGTAACAGCGCAAGTTAAGATAATAAGTGCGTAACAGCGCACATAACCTGTGTAACAGCGCAAGATAAGATAATAAGTGCGTAACAGCGCACATAACCTGCGTAACAGCGCAAGTTAAGATAATAAGTGCGTAACAGCGCACATAACCTGTGTAACAGGGCAAGTTAAGATAATAAGTGCGTAACAGTGCACATAACCTGCGTAACAGCGCAAGTAAAGAAGATAAGTGCGTAACAGCGCACATAACCTGCGTAACAATGCAAGTTAAGATAATAAGTGCGTAACAACGCACATAACCTGCGTAACAGCGCAAGTTAAGATCATAAGTGCATAATAGCACACATAACCTGCGTAACAGCGCAAGTAAAGAGATAAGTGCGTAACAGCGCACATAACCTACGTAACAACGCAAGTAAAGAAGATAAGTGCGTAACAGCGCACATAACCTGCGTAACAGCGCAAGTTACGATAATAAGTGTATAACAGCGCACCTAACCTACATAGAAGCCCAAGTAAAGAAGATAAGTGCGTAACAGCGCACATAACCTGCGTAACAGTGCAAGTTAAGATAATAAGTGCTGCAAGATGCACAACAATGCCGATTTGATGAGATGCAAAACAATGCAGATTTGATGAGATGCAAAACAATGCAACTATAAACTAGATGCAAGACAATGCAAATTAAACTAGATGCAAGACAATGCAAATATAAATTAGATGCAAGACAATGCAAATATAAAGAATGGGTGTTTAATTTAATAAGCGAATGCTAAGTGATAACAACAACAACAACAACAAAAAAAAAAACTTCATGAAGACATCTTGAAAGGGGACTTCCGGTTTACTTCCCGGAAGGTTTGTGATGCGTCAAAAAGGATACACCTTGTGCGCATTGATGGGCGACGACCACTGTACATTGAGGACATGAATCCCGGGTTTCCATGGAGGCGTTTTGAATCAAATTTTGAGCATTCCTTGGGATTGTTGGAACCCAGAGACACATACCAGGACCAAATAGGCAGAGGAAGCTGGTGGAGGACTGTTGGCCATCAGGGAGAGCCGTCGGCTGCTGCCGGCCATTATTGGCCACTGCCAGCCATCGATAGAGTTGTGCCAGCCATCGATGTGCCCCTACCGGCCATCGGTGGCAGATTTGGGCAAAATGGTCTTTTCAGCCATGGGTCTTTAAATAGTCCCAAAATTAACCCATTTCCTCACAAACCCTTGCATAGAAATCATTTCCCTTGCCCTCTAGGTGTGCCTTCTCTCTAGATTCGTGCGTTCTACGCGTTTCCCAACACCTTAAACAATCTTGAATCGTTAAAACCTCTTGGTTTTCTTTGATTTGAACCGATCAGAAATTGTATCTGAGGCCTCTTTCATCATTTCCCGCATTCAAGGATCATTTCCCCTGAACTTCTCTCGAGATTAGTTCACTTTCCTTGGGTTTTCAACTTTTCTTGAATTTTCTCTCTCTTAGGGTTTGATTTGTTCAAAATTTCATCATTTGCTCATTTTTGCTTATTTTTGCATCTATCTCAGATGGCTGACGATGTCTCACATGATAAGGGCTTCCCTGCACTCCCTCCAGTAGAGTTGGCGCCAGACTTTGCGGCTAAGTCAGAAGTCGAGCCTCAGCCTTTACCATTGAGCACACGTCCCTTCGACCCCGCGAGGTATCACCCGGAGGCTCACATCATTCCGGTGGCGGGAGGCATCCATACTTTTACTGATTTTGATGAGGACGTGCCAGACGACCTCTTGCTGAGGGAGCCGACGTCTCACTTGTCGGCCATTGTTGTGGAGGTACGAACTCTGCTTTTCTGTAGTATTACTTTCAACTATTTGCATATCTTGCACTGTTTCGATCTGATCACATCGCATGCTTTGACCTGGCTGCATTTCATACATTATTGCTCTGTATTGAACTATACTTTGCGCATCACTGCCCTGTATGTACCGTATACAAGCGCACCTCAGGTGTCACTATTCTGAATTCAGCTGTATCTTTGATACACCACTAATTTGCACGCAACTGAATTTTCAATACATCACTGATCTGATTTAAATTGTATTTTCACAGGATGGATCCCGTTCCTTCATGGGTTATGGTGCTACGACCGCTCGAGACTGGTATGATGTGCTTCTTGCGAGGGTCCGCCGGATCATCGACGGGACTGGCTTTGGCGTATTTTGCTGCAGCTTGACACGAGTTGCAACAAGTCGCCCTGTCCTAGGGTCTCTTGTGGAGAGGTTGTGGGACACCACCAACTCTTTCCACTTCTCCACGGCGGGAGAGATGACCATGACTCCTTTGACTTCGCCATGATCACTGGCTTAGGCGTAGGAGGCGATCTGATTCCCCTTGATCCCGACATGGGGAGTCGGTGGCTGGATGGGACACATTGCTTGGAGCATATCCACCTACTCTTCGAGCAAGCATGGTTAGATACACTTGGTTCGAGGAGCACTACCGAAGGGAGGATCCCAATACTGATGAGGAGGCAGAGCAGTACGCCAAGGGCTTCCGCTTGTTCCTTTTCGGTACCACCTTGTTTTCGAACAGGTGGAATACCATGGGTTTGTACTTCTTCGGCGCTCTGATGGTACTCCAGCGAGTCCGTTTCTATGATTGGGACGCGGCCGGCCTCACCAGTCTTTATGGATACTTGAGCTCCACCTCTCGGATGTGTGGGAGGTTGATTGGCGGCTACTGGCGAGCTTGGGAGGTATACAACCTAGTTTCCCCTTTTCATTGCTTTACTCAGCATTTGTACTTTTGCTTTGTTCGACACTTGCACTTTATGTATTTTCTGTATATGCTCTTGCACTGTATGCTTTCTTCTTTGCATTTTCTGTACACCATACATGCTGCACACTACATACCACACACTGCACACACCGGATCTAATGTCCACTCTAGGCCTGCGTCCGTTATGCACTGTACTGCATTCTGCATTCTGCATTCTGCATGTTCAACAATTTGTTCATACACTGTACTGATCACATCTTTCTAACAGCTGTGGGTGTACACATACTTCCTGGCACTTGCTCCAGAGCCCGTGGAGGAGACTGCAGCGACGGTCCCATTCTCTGACGTATACGACGGTCAGCTCCGTCGTAGGACCCGAGAGAGCTTCATGTTCTTCCAACAGTATTTTGACACGGTCACGGCGCGCGAGGCAAGTCTGCAATAAGATTATTTCAATCAACCCAATGCACCCACTTTAGTTATTTGACAACTGATCATCTTGTTTATTCTCTTTTCTCAGATCACGTAGCAGCCGTGGGATGCGATCCCGTCAGGACTCCGATATCAGTACCACACTGCCCGGACTATGTCTCAGTTCAACATTCTCTTCGAGGGCCCGATCTGTCGCGCCTGGTTTTTGAGTGAGCACTTCGTGCGTCAGACCTTGGAGTCGCCTGCCCCATTTGTACCGATGGCACCTCCACCATCGATGAGGGTGACACATAGGTTGTCTGCCGACCAGGTGATTCAAGGGTAACTACGCAGCCTTTATTCGGACGCATCTGATACCACCTTTGACTGGTGTCCGAGAAGGAGAGGGAGCGAGGGCTCCAGCTGTGAGAGGGAGAGGCGGAGTGACCAGGTCTCGTAGGAGAAGAGGTCCTGAGGGGAGACAGGGGACTGCATGGCCCGTGCTGCCTGCTACCATGACATGCCGAGGGCAGGCTGGAGAGACTTAATCAGATTCCCTTCGTTTCTCCTCCAGCTGGTCATGAGCTTGTCGGAGTTTATGGCTCGACCCCGGTATGCGCTATACTTTTTCTTCTGTACAGTCATTTGATTTCACTGGATATCCTGCAGAATACTAATGACTTCAACATTTTTGCAAGCCCCCATTGAGTATACTCGTCAGTCTCTGGAGATGACGGCTTCGGTGATAGGGATGTTGCAGACGAGCGTGGACCTGCTTAGTATTTACAGTATTCTGGTGAGTTCTTTCAAACTACAGTTCATGCCACACAGTCTTTTCTCGACTTGCCATCATTTTCACAGTTGCACGCTACACTGATCTAATACATTGCTCCCCTACACCGCTCACGGTACACATTCACTGCAAATCATTCGCTGCTCACAGCACATTATTCTTGGCATCTAATACATCTTGATTGCTAATGCATTTTGGTGGATTACCCTTTTTCGGATTCCTTTCTTGACGTCAGGACCATCCGGTGCCTCAGCAGGAGCGAGGGCGGGTCCTTCAGCACCTCCCCAAACAGCAGGGGGAGCGGGACGAGGGACTAGTTCACGGGGGCCTGCCCCAGATGATGATGAGTCTGACGAGGAGGCAGTGAGTCCGCGGTCAGAGTTATCTCAGGATAGAGATGGAGCTGGGGATGGCTCGAGTTCGGAGTTAGGTGTTGACGGTGGCGATGTTCCAAAGTCCTCTCGGTCGAGAAAGAGGACGAGAAGGACTTCTTAGCTTTGAGGCGACTGGCGCCGATCCAGACATTTTGCTGATTTAGACGTTGCTCTTCTTTTTGCTTTATTTTCCTTTTTACTAGTAGTTTTGCACATTGTACTGCATCAGGCAGATTTACTTTTCTTTAAAACTAGCACTCTTTTGTAAAAACAATCTATGATGGAATGAAAACAGTATTTTCTTGAAAAAGTGTTTCATTTGTGCATTCTATGCATCGCATCACTTTACACAACAATGTAAATGAGTTCGAACTTTTGTTTTGAAAACCAAACACTCGAACAACACTAATCAGGTAGTGAACCGACTAACAATAAAACAACTTGATAAGCAAAACAAAGCCTTAACAAGTTTACAACTCGATAAGCAAATTATGACAACTCGATAAATGAAAGGAAGATGATTACAACCTGACACAGAAAAAGAAACTAATACGTCATAAACGAGACACGACAGAGTCCAACAGGACAAAACAAGACCTTAAAAGACCTAGGTAGCAGGACTTTACTGTAGCAGACAACTGGGTCTTCACCAAGAAGGCTAGTGAGCATGAGGGAGAGACTGTCGGCCTTATAAGAAGGCCTGCCAGCCATCAGTGTGCCAATACCGGCCACTGATGAGCCACTGCCGGCCATCGATAGCAGACTCTCCGAAATGCCGACATTTGTCCTCCACTTACTGCCTTGCCTTCTATATGAGTTCCAGCTTCGGGATTCTCTTCATTTCAGCTCAAATTTGCACCAAATGGAAGCATTCCTTGCTCAAAACCTCACAAATTGGATTGCCAACTTAGATGGCTCGGAAAAGCTTAATTTTCGGGGTTTTGGCATAAGTTCACTATTCACGTTGAGTCGCACCCCGCTGCGTTTTCCGTTTCTTCATGCTGCGGCAAGGTTTTGGAATCCGGTGGCACACGTCTTTAGCTTTGGCGGGCAAGAGATGTGTCCCACTTTTGAAGACTTTCAAGCTTTAATGGAATCCGAGCGCGATGAAGAAATCTTGCCACAATTCCGCTTCGGCCATGTCCAAGCATTAGGGCGGATGTGTGGGCTCACTTTGCATGATGCTCGATCATTGATTCATGATAGAGAGTTAGACATTCCGAGCTTGGTTTGTCAGTTTTCTGATGCCAGTGACCACGGCGACCATCATTGGTAGGGTTATCGGCGACATGCGCTTTGCCTGTGCATGTTATCTCATCTCTTACTTGCCCCAAGCTCCGATTGGTTTAGCACTCGTTTGATTGAAGTTGCTGAGGATTTGAGGGAGGGCAAAAGTTGCATCACCATGACACTAGCTTAGACATTGATGGGTTTGGACGCTTTTCATCGCCGGGAGATGGCTAGATTGGCAGGGAGCCCACTACTATTGCAGGTATGTTTCCCACCCTTTCTCACATATGTTTCTCATATCACTCGGCCCTCAGGCTCGGTTTTTCTCTCAAAACTTTTCTTACTTTTCTCTCAATGTACACCTCTCTATTCTTTAATCTCTCATTTTCCATCCCTCCCCAGGTGTGGTTGATGGATAAATTGAAATTTGTGGACCCCTGCCCCACATATTCAGCTCATAGCTACTTCTTCCGGCGGCGTCTAGTCGATGCCCCGGATAAGGGATTGTGGTTTAACTGGATGAGCAGTTTATCTGCTACTGACATTGCTTGGTGCTGCCCTTGGCTCAATCTACCGGCGATGAGTTATAGCATGACTCGTCAGCCCGGGATCCATTTAGTTGGCCTGACACACTGCGTGTTCTATTTTGCATTCTGATTTCGGCATCAGCTTGGACATGATCAAACTTGCCCGGAGGAGGGGATAGGGTACCCTGCTACATTTCCGGTCCAAGGCACGCAGCTAGCTTGGTATGCCACAGCCTGGAGGACAAGAGAGCTTCTAGCTCCCGCTCCTGCTTTCAGTTGCACCCTTTCTGATGAGTGTCTAGATTGGCTCAATGAAGAGGCACAGGTAGGGCCCACTTTGGCGTCAGAGGCTTCCACAAGCTCTGGGTGGGGACGCAGGAACACCTATATATGCCCCGGATTTATTTTGCTTTATCAGTACTTTCAAGTTTTCTTCTGAATGTAATAAAAAGCAACTTCAATTTGTACTCAAGAGTAGGAGAACTCTGTATTGAAATCAATGAAATTGAAGGTTGTGGGTACTGAAAATTTTCCGTTTGGTCCAAAAATGGTCTAAGTTGTAAAAAGATTAATTTGAATAAAATCAACTTTTATTAAAACTTTTCAAAACCATTTTCGATATGGATCAGAACAGGACATGCCCGAGATCTATCCTTGAGATGTACAACCCCGGATCCTAGCAACTGGAAAGTTGCCCCTAGTCTGAATAGCACTGCACTGGAGATCACAACCGAGCTCTTGAATGTTGGATGAGGAAAGATGACCAAACATGATCACATGGACAAAGTTGATTAGGGAAGTGTTTATGGCTGGACTTCAGGATGAAGTTGCCTACGTATCCCAAAGATGGGAATCAAGCCTTACGTAGTTCGGTTTGGGTTCACTCGAGTATTCACTCTCATTTTGCGCTCTAACTTTTGCCAAGGCCGCCCTTTGCGGGTTTTCAACCTTGCGAGCTCAGTTTTTATAATTTCAAATTTTTCATGCTCTAACTTTTGCCTAGGTCGCCCTTTCAGGTTTTCGGCCTAGCGAGCCACTCAGGGGTAATATTTCTTCAACTTGTCCACGTTGATCGGTTGGTAGAACTCTAGGCCATCTAAGTCCATCAGAACGACAGCTCCACCTGAGCAAATAGACTTGATGATGTAAGGGCCAGTCCAATTGGGTCTGAACTTGCCCCTAGGGTCGTGAATGGGAGCTCGGTTGTCTTTGAGCACTAAATCCCCTTTTTTCAAATTCCTGGACTAAACTTTTTTGTTGAAAGTCCTGGCGATTCTGCATTGATAACCCTGAACATTGTACAGTGCTTTTAGTCTTCTTTCATCAAACAGCATGAGTTCTTCAAATCTGCTCTACTGCCAATCTGCCTCGGCTACCCGATATTCAGCCAATACTCATAATGACGGAACCTCAATTTTGATAGGTAGAACAACCTCCATGCCATAGACCAATGAATACGGAGTCGCTCTAGTAGAAGTTCTAATTGAAGTCCAGTAGCCCCACAGAGCAAATGGCAACTTATCTGGCCAGTCCCGGTTGGTTTCCATCATCTTCTGCAAAATGTGTTTGATGTTCTTGTTGGCGGCCTCAACTGCTCCGTTGGTCTATGGCCGGTATGTAGATGACTTGTGAAAAGCCACGTTGTACTTGTCCAACAAGTCAATCATTTCCTTCTTGAAGTGGGAACCATTCTCTGAAATGATCTCATTCGAGACCCCGTAGCGACAGATGATGTTGTTCCTGATGAACTTGGCAACATGTGATGCCTTCAACACTGCATAAGATTGGGCCTCAACCCACTTTGTAAAATAGTCTGTCGCTACCAGAATGAACTCATGCCCATTGGACCCTTTTGGAGTGACAGCTCCAATCACATCTATCCCCCAAACTGAAAACGGCCCTAGCGAAGTCATGTTGTACAGCTTAGACGGCGGAATATTCATGCGATTTGCATGGATCTGACATTTGTAGCATCGCCGGACAAAGCAAATACAATCCTCCTCCATGGTGGACCAGTAGTAACCTTGTCTAAGGACTTTTTTGGCTAGCATCACCCCATTCATGTGCGCTCCGCACTTTCCTCCATGGATGGCCTCCATCAGGCGCTTCGATTCTTCAGCATCAACACACAGCTTATGTATTCCCAGATGACCTCTCTTGCACAGTTTACCCCCGTAGACAATGAACTGAGCAGCCATTCTTCGTATTGCCCTCTTATCTTTGGCGTTTGCCCCTGGTGGATACGCTTCTTTCTCCAAGAAGTTCCAAACGTCGTAATACCAGGGGTTCTCATCTTGAACCTCTTCTATGACAGCAATCAGCTCGTAGGCCGGCACAAATTTTTGGTCGATGATGATTGGATGCATCTGGACTCCAAAAGGGATGTCTATCATGGAAGATAGAGTTACTAGTCAATCTACAAACCTATTGTTCTCTCTTAACAGATGAGCGAAGTTCAGCCTCTCAAACCGAGGAATCAGCAAGTCCAAGGTTTGGTGGTAAATTCTCATCTTTTCTTCTTTGACTTTCTAATCTCGTTTAGCCTGAGACACAACAAGGTTCGAGTCCCCGATGACATCTAACCGTTTTACCCCTAGTTCTAGGGCAACTTCTAAACCAGCAATGCATGCCTCGTATTTTGCTTCATTGTTCGATACTTTGAAATGGAGTTTGAATGCTAGAGGGATGCGGGAATTGTCGGGCGCTATCAGTAACACCCCTATCCCATACCCATATTGGTTTGACGCTCCGTCAAAGTACGTCGTCCAAGTTTCGTCTTCGACATGCAAAATGGCCTCATATGGGAATAAGTACTCAACTGCGTCATCCCTTTCAACTGGGTGATCGGCAAGGAACTCTGCTACCGCTCTCCCCTTTACTGACTTGCACGTCACATATTTCAGATCGAATTCGGAAAGCAGAAGTAACCAATGGGCTAGCCTACCCGTAAGTGCCGGTTTCTTGAAGAGATACTTGATGGGATCTAAATTCGAAACCAACATTATAGTGTGAGTTAACAGGTAGTGCCACAGCTTCCTGGTAGCCCATACCAAGTCCAAACAAGCCTTCTCCAGCGAAGTATAGTGGGTCTCGTATTCTAGCATATTCTTGCTCAGATAGTAAATAGCCCTTTCCACTTTGTCCTCAGACTCATGTGCAAGCATGCAGCCCATTGTAGTCTCAGTTACTGAAAGATACAAAATCAACGGTTTCCTCGACTCAGGCAGTGACAACACAGGTGGGTTCTGTAAGTATTGCTTAATCTATTCAAAAGCAGTTTGGCATCGGTCATCCCATTGGAACATCGTTCCTTTCTTCAGGAGACCAAAGAGTGGTTCACAGGTCAAAGTTAATTTTGAGATAAACCATCTTATTAATTGCACTTTACCTAGAAAGCCTCGCACCTCCTTTTCAGTCCTTGGTGGTGGCATTTCTAAGATGGCCTTGATTCTGGAAGGGTCAACTTCGATGCCTCTTTGTGTGATCAAGAACCCCAGCATTTTTCCTGCTGTAACACCAAACATACATTTCTGAGGATTCAGCCCCAACCGAAATTCTCTGATCCTTTGGAAGAACTTTTGTAAGGTAGTGTAGTGGCTCTCTCTTTCTTTGGACTTGACAATCATGTCGTCCACGTACACCTCAACCTCTTTGTGGATCATGTCATGCAATATCGTGGTCGCAGCCCGTTGATATGCAGCTTCAGCATTTTTCAGCCCAAATGGCATCACCTTATAACAATAGGTCCCCCACGGGGTGGTAAAAGCAGTCTTCTCCCGATCTTCCGATGCCATTACAATCTGGTTGTAGCTCGAAAAGCCATCCACGAACGAAAGTAATGCATGCCCTGCTGTAAAATCCACTAACTCATCGATATGCTGCAGAGGAAAGTCGTCCTTCGGACTGGCTTTATTCAAATCCCTGAAATCCACACATACCTGAATTTTCTGTCCTTTTTCGACACTGGAACAATATTAGCCAACCAAGTTGGGTATTCAGATACCAGCTGTAGACGCGCCCGCGAGGGACCTCGTGCTACAGTTCGGACTCGATTATGTGTCACGGTTCTTAATCTGAACCAAAAAGTCCAAATCTGGCAAATCGTTTGAGAAAACAGATTTTTTGAAAAGTAGTGCCAAACATGGACTGCTTTGCCAGATACAGAGTCGCCACCTAAATATTTTTAAAATGGGGAAATTTAGGAAACCCTGACTCGGTGCCGAAGGCCACATGTCCGTCATCACCGGAGTTTGTCTCGGCTCGGGAGCTTGGGTACGATTGGGGAAGGTCAGCTATGAGCACCCCCTTTCGCCCGGTCCGAAGACCGGCCTCCACTAACTGTGATATCCAATTTTGAAAACATTATGTGTTCTTAAACCAATTATTAGCCTAGAATTACTATGTTGTGCGCGCAGCAAACAAGTATAGACCAAATCGCCCAAATTGGAACAAAAACATTTCATGTTTGTTTTGAAATTGGTTTGCTACTCGCAAGTAGGCTAAAACGCAGATTTTGCCACCCTCAAATGGGCTTTTAGAAAAGATGATTTTGCCACTATCTAGTGGGCTTAAAACTCACAGTTTTAATGCATTATTCCAATTTAGGTAATTCAACCTCCATCCACAGGCATTCAAGCAGTTATAACACATAAGCACTTAGCCGCATGGTAGGCATACTGTCATGGCAACACTCACACACATGCGGGATGCTAAAGCGTAAATACTTACATCGTACTCCGTGCCAAGACAGTAAACTAGTTAGCAAACATGCGTGTCCTAGTTCATGTTAAAAGTGGCTAATGCAACACATGCAAAGATGCGATCTAAACGGGCTCGGCTAACCCTAAAATGGCATATGAAATGCTACAAGTAACATGTATTCAATTTGGAATTGAAAAAGTACAATGTAGTTTGTATGATGTACCGAGCCCGATGCATGTCAACAAATGCATGAATGCACGCATGCATAGCATAAGGTATGCTAATTTCAAAAATGCCCTAATCTACCATCATAAGCTGGTAAATAAAAGGGAAGAAAGAAATGGGGATTGGAAGACATACACACACTCACCCACACTTATTACATGTTTACCCTCACTCAGAGGGTTCGAATTAATATTACAGTCCCAAAATAATGAACAAATAAAATTATTACAAAATTTCCTAATTAATTAAAAAAAAAAGGAAGCAAAAGAATGAAGAGGGTGGCCACAGCCTCTGCCTCGGGGCGCGCAGATGATGCATGCTCGAATCCGTCCTGCCCGGAAAACCCGTACTATACTCTTGTCGCCTCTGTTTGTACTTCTTTGTCTTTCTGAAAATTGCCAAAGTACTGGAACAAGCTCTCTGCATCCTGCAGAGCACCACCGGCCAGACAGAATTGCCACTGGCACTCCAAAATTCCCGTCGGCACTTTATCAGATTCATCGGCACTCCAGATAGTGCCGGTCGGCACTAAATTCTGCCGGTCGGCAGAAACTTCCTGCAATAGACAATTTGACAGCAAACAGAGGACAGGCAGTGCATAGTATGGAGTTTTGGACACATGTAAGCATGGTCCTATTTCTTATCATATTTTAGACTCAAAGAAGCATGACTTTCGATCCTTGAATCATCAATGGTACATGGTGAGTCAAAGGATCGAATTTGCCATTTGATATGAAAATGCATGCGACAAAAAACATGAAAAACCGAGGCCTTATCAAGTTAGAGTCAAAGGTCCCGATGACCGGGGATCAAGGCACATTACATCACTTGAAGTACAAATGGTCCTTGACTCCCACACTTGGTTTGACACCCCAAACCAAGTAAATGCAATGCATGTAATGCTCACAAGCCTCAAATGTAACACGCCACCAAGATATAAAACACAACAAGCAATATGCAATTATCATGATAAAATGTATGATACCAAGCGCACAAGATACAAACATGATGCAAACATGGAGCAAATTGACCATGGAATTGATGTGCTACAAAGCTTAATGGAACAAATATGCAACGAACATGGGGCAAGCATGCAAGAGGGCTTGAAGTGGCAAAGGGGCAGGTCCTTACCCTTCTCAAAACAGTGGCCAAAAGTTCTTAAAATGATAGACAATCAACTCATGTTAACAAGCAAACTTATGGTCCCAAAGCTAAGGCGCTAAAGGAGACAACTTACCCCCACCAACATGGCCATTCATGGCATGATTAAAACAAATAAAAAAACAGAATTTATGCATGTAAGATATGACCCCAAAAACTCCTAATATGGCAACTAAAATAAGCCCCATGAAACAAATACACCAAGGCTCATTCTTAGGCATAGGAAGACACAACCTCAAGATATGGAAAAGACCATGCATGCACACATGTAGGCATGATCTTTGGACTAAAGTGGCATGGCAAACAACCTCCACTCACCAAAGTAGGCCAACCAAAGCACTTATGACTCATATACTTGAAGGCTCACAAGCCAAAATACATAGCAACCATAGCAAATATGCCAAACATGACCAAGTTGATAACCAACAGATTTTAAGCATGGAAAAACAATGCTAAATGCTTCATGGAACCAAGCCAACACACACAAAAATCATGGCCTAATCATGGGATGTATTTTTAAGCAAGATGGAGCAATACAAAGCAAATATCACAAGCATACAAGAGGGCCCAAATCCGACCAAAAACAGAGGTTATGTAAGACCTAAGATGCCTAAAAAAGTACTGAAATGAAGCCAAGAAACAACAAGCACACATGCTATCCTTTTGAGCCCAAAAAGCAAGGAAACAAAACCATAAAGGGAGAGGGGTGTCCCTCCCCTATGCAAGACTTCAAACCAACTTTTTTGACACTAAAATACACTAATTTTTAGTGATCAAAAGATCAAGAGGCTGAAGTGCACAAAACCATATCAAAATGGCACCAAAATAGGCTAAACAAGGCCTAAGAGGGTGAGTTTGCAATCTAACCACAAAGTGACCTTAATGAAAGTGTTAGAGAAGGAAAATATGAGCCTTTTTTATGTTATACACAAGAGCCAAAACAATAAACAAAATAGGTAGAAAACCAATGCAAGTTTGGGGAATAAAAGGGAAGATGCTCACCCTTGAAGAACCCTTGAAGAACAAATGGCCTAACCTCCTTCTTTGGATCAAAACCAGTCCAAAACTCAAGAAACAACTCCCTTAAGTCCCTCAATCTCGGACTAAGGTGTAATGGTGTGTGTAATGGTGCAAAAGTAAGGTAAAACACACCTTTTGGGCCAAGAAACACACACAAGAAGGGAGAGGGAGAGAGGTATAGAGATAATATGTATCTATATCTCTAAAGGCTGATTTTGCTTCTGTTTTTCTAACCTAGAACCAAGAGGAAAGCCTCTCTCTTATAAGGATCCCTCTTGCAAAGCTTATTCAACAAGCTTGGCTAGAGGGAAATCCCTCCATACACGTGTATGGAGGGGAAAGGAGTTGGTGCCAGCTATCACAGCTGGCACAAAATATCTCCATAAAGTGGAGGAACAGTGGTCGGCTGCCCAAAAAAGCTATTTCGGCAAAAAAAGTTGCCGACCGGCAACATATTATGCCGACCGGCGATAAAGTGTGCCGACCGGCAAACAAAATTGCCGATGGAAGAAAAAGACCAGCCGGTGGCCTCCAGCCACTGCCGGTGGTGTATGGGGATGTCTCACAAGGCATTCCCTGCCCTTCTAAGGCAAAACAAAAGTGTTCGGTGCAAAACTAGACACTAAACAGTCGAGTTCGGGGATCCTGAGGCAAGGCGCGCGAGCCGAGACCTCCGGGAACTCCAAACGAACACAATCATGGATGATCACCGAGTGTTCAAACGATGACGTCCAAGTCTTGAGGACGGTCAAAAATGGGGTGTCTACAGTTGCCCCTCTTTGACAGAACTCGAAAGTCATAACAATGACGGGAGTGAATGCCAAAGCCCAGAGACGACCCATTTTTGACAAGGCCGAAGACTCAGACAAGCATACAAGACAAATAAGGTGTGCGCCCGGAGGCAGGGGCGAGATGCAAGACAATGCACAGAGCCGAGCATAACTTATGATCATGCAAAGAAAGCTGTAATGAAGCAAACATGCGACAGTTTTAAGCTATCATACCAAACTACACTACAATGCAGAAAGGACGTAAGAGAATTATGGAATTCTCAAAATGTCTCACTCGGGAGATACAATACCTGTCCGGTTCGTCTGGTTGCACCAGCCTCAAATGAACCGTACATATAATATCGTGCCTGAAAAGAAAACAAACTTAACAGGTACAATATGGTTAGCAAAATGCATGACAATGCAAGAATAGTGGTGTACTCGAAATGCGTGACAGCGCAAAGTAAGTAGAGAGCATGACAATGCATATTGAAATACAACTAGGCAAGCGGAGCAAGCGGTCTACGCAGGCGACGAAATTGATCATAAGCACACGGTCTACGCAGGTGATGAAACTAAACAAGCGGTCTACGTAATTAACACATGCGGTCTATGCTGGTGACGGAGTTAAACATGCGGTCTACGCAAGTAATGGAATTAAACATGCGATCTACGCAATCAAAACATGCGGTCTACGCAGGTAATGGAATTAAACATGCGATCTACGCAATCAAAACATGCGGTCTACGCAGGTAATGGAATTAAACATGCGATCTACGCAATCAAAACATGCGGTCTACGCAGGTAATGGAATTAAACATGCGATCTACGCAATCAAAACATGCGGTCTACGCAGGTAATGGAATTAAACATGCGATCTACGCAATCAAAACATGCGGTCTACGCAGGTAATGGAATTAAACATGCCATCTACGGAATCAAAACATGCGGTCTACGCAGGTAATGGAATTAAACATGCGATCTACGGAATCAAAACATGCGGTCTACGCAGGTAATGGAATTAAACATGCGATCTACGCAATCAAAACATGCGGTCTACATGGAATTAAACATGCGATCTACGCAATCAAAACATGCGGTCTACGCAGGTAATGGAATTAAACATGCGATCTACGCAATCAAAGGAACGTACTATTACACAGCATAATCGAAACAATTTGCGGGGCTCACAAAGCATGAAATGGATACGGGGCGGGACATTCTTCGCATGCATCGAGCGTTGCTTGCAGAAGTTGTGGCCTGAGGTCAACTCAAAGGTTCACGTTTCAAAGGTGTGATTTCCCGTAGTGTGAGGGCGTCCGACAACGCGGCTGACCCGAACAAAGATACGGAAGGTGCGTTAATCGCAAGGGGAGTTTCATCGGTATCAATTCTGATACTTGGCTACCCTGCCATTCTACGTTTTATTTTCCTTTTTACTAGTAGTTTAAGCACATTGCACTGCCTCAGGCAGGTTTATTTTCTTTTTTTCTCAAAATTCATGCACTTTGCAAAACATGTGATGGGGAATGAAACTAATCGTTTTATTCAAAAGGTGTTGCATTTGTGGATCTTCTGTGGATCTTCTATGACACAAGCAAACAAGTGTGAATACAACTCGATAAACGAACCGAGAGCTACAAGAGAGCGAAATACAACTCGATAAGCAAATGTTCAAAACTAGATAAGCAGACGGGCGTGACTTCGCAAGAGTTTATCGCCGGGGGGGATTTGGAGGTGATGAAGTTCCCCAATTCTTAGCCTAAACAGCTCAGGAAACCAGGGAGGAAGCCCACCGGCACGGTGTAGGAACCACCGGCTGCAAGGAGTGGCTACCGGCCGCATATCTGTTTTGTCGGCAAACTGAAATGGCCGGTCGGCATATTTTTATGCCGGTCGGCATATATTTCTGGCCGGTCGGCACTAAACGAGGGGAACCACCAGAATGTTGACACCTGTCTCCCCACTCAAACCTATCTCCTACAAAAGATCCCAGCTTCGTAGTTTTCCTCATTTTCACACTGATTTGCTCCAATGGAAGAGTTTCTTGCTCAAAATCTCACAGCTTGGATTGCTAGCTTGGATGGCTCGGAAAAGGTGAATTTTCGGGGTTTCGGCATAAATGCACTATTCACTCTGGGTCGTACCCCGTTGCATCTGCCGTTTCTTCATGCCGCGGCAAGGTTTTGGAATCCGGTGACACATGTTTTTAGCTTCGCCGGGCAAGAGATATGTCCTACCTTTGAAGACTTTCGAGCATTAATGGAGTCCGAGCGCGACGAGGAGCTCCTGCCCCAACTTAATTTTGGTCATGCCCAATCCTTAGGGCGCATGTGTGGACTCAGCATGCGCGATGCTCGGTCTTTGATGGATGATGGGATGTTAGACATTCCGAGTTTGGCCAATCGATTTTCTGATGCTGGTGATCGCAGCAACCATCACTGGCAAGGCTTCCGGCGACATGCGCTCTGCTTGTGCATGCTGTCTCATTTCCTGTTCATTTCGGGCTCTAGAGGGGCTAGTGTCCGGCTGATTGAGGTTGCCCAAGGCTTGAGAGAGGGCAAGAGCTGTATTGCCATGGTTCTGGCCGAGACACTAATGGGCTTAGACGCCTTTTACTGTCATGAGACGACTAGGTTGGCAGGGAGTCCACTATTGTTACAGGTAATATTTCCCACCCAATCTCGCATTTCTGTATTGCTCACATCACTCGGCCCTCGAGCTCAGTCTTTTCTCACAAAACCCTATTCTCACTTTTCTCTCCTCGTACATCTCTCTATTCTTTAATCTCTCATTTTTCAATCCCTCCCCAGGTGTGGTTGATGGATAAATTGCAGGTTGTGGACTCCTGCCCAGCATATTCAGCTCGCGGCTACTTCTTCCGGCATCGTCTAGTTAATGCCTTGGATGAGGAATGGTGGTTCGCTTGGATGTGCCACTTGTCCGCAGACCGTATTGCTTGGCGGTGCCCTTGGTTGAACCTTCCGGCAATTAGTTACAATATGCCTCGGCAGACTGGGATTCAACTGGTCGGTCTCACTCATTGTGTATTCTATTTCCCATTTCGGATTCGACGCCAATTTGGCCATGATCAGACCTGCCCGCCAGAGGGGATAGAGTATCCTGCTGCATTTCCAGCCCGAGGCGCGCAGCTTGCTTGGCAGGCCACTGCGTGGAGGATGAGAGAACTCCTGGCCCCCGCTCCTACTTTCAGTTGCACTTTATCTGACGAGTGCATAGATTGGCTCAATGAAGAAGCACAGATCGGGCCCTGCTTGGCATCAGAGGCTTCGACCAGCTCTGGGAGGGGGCGCAGGAACACCTGACTTGACCATGCCCTAGATTTATTGCTTTATTAGTACTTTCAAGTTTTCTTTCATGAATGTAATAAAAAGCAACTTCAATTGTTTGTAAGAGCAGGAAGACTCTGTTTTGAAATCAATGAAATTGAAAGTTCTGGTACTAAGAATTTTCCACTTTGGTCCGAAAGTAGTCGAAGTTGTAAAAAGATTATTTGAACGAAGTCAGCTTATATTAAAACTTTTCAAAAACATTTTTGATGTGGATCAGAACTGGACACGCCTGAGATCTGTCGCTTGAGATGCACAACCCCAAATTCCTGCAACTGGAAAGTTGCCCCTTAGTCTGAAGAGCGCCGCAGCACTGCATAGCAACGGAAAGTTGCCCCTAGTCTGAGTGGCACTGCACCGGAGATTCCAACGAATGCTGAGGGACAAAGATGGCTGAGATGATCAAATGGACAAAGTTGATCGGGGAAGTGTCATGGCTGAACTTCAGGACGAAGCTGCCTACGTATCCCAAAGATGGGAATCAAGCCTTACGTAGTTCCGGCTCGGGTTCACTCGAGTATTTTCACTCTCCTTTTGCGCTCTAACTTTTGCCAAGGCCGCCCTTTGCGGGTTTTCAGCCTTGCGAGCTCAGTTTTTATATTTTCTAATTTTTTGTGCTCTAACTTTTGCCTAGGTCGCCCTTTCGGGTTTTCGACCTAGCGAGCCTCTCAAGGGTAGTATTTCTTCAACTTGTCCATATTGATCGGTTGAGAGAATTCTAAGCCATCTAAGTCCATTAGAACCACAGCTCCGCCTGACCAGATGGTTTTGATGATGTAGGGACCAGTCCAATTGGGTCTGAACTTGCCCCTCGAGTCGTGGATGGGAGCTCGGTTGTCTTTGAGTACCAAATCCCCTTCCTTTAGATTTCTGGACTTAACCTTCTTGTTAAAAGCCCGAGCAATCCTGCGCTGATAACTCTGAACGTGGTACAGTGCTTTCAGTCTTCTTTCATCAAAGAGCATTAGTTCCTCGAACCTACTCTGTTGCCAATCTGCCTCAGCTATCAGACATTCGGCCAATACCCGTAACGACGGCACTTCAATTTCAATAGGTAGAACAGCCTCCATTCCATAAACTAACGAATACGGAGTTGCTCCGGTAGAAGTCCTAATCGAAGTCCTGTAGCCCCACAGAGCAAACGGCAACTTATCTGGCCAATCTCGATAGGTCTCCACCATTTTCCGCAGTATATGCTTGATGTTCTTGTTGGCGGCCTCAACCGCTCCATTGGTTTGCGGCCGATACGTAGATGACTTATGAAAAGCCACGTTATACTTTTCCAACAAGTCGACCACTTCTTTCTTAAAGTGGGATCCATTATCCGAGATGATCTCATTTGGCACCCCGTAGCGACAAATGATGTTGTTTCTGATGAACTTTGCGACGTGCGACGCCTTCAACACCGCGTATGATTGGGCCTCGACCCACTTTGTGAAATAATCTATCGCTACGAGGATATACTCATGTCCGTTCGATCCCTTCGGGGTAACAGCTCCGATTACATCGATCCCCCACACGGAAAACGGCCACGGGGAAGTCATGTTGTACAACTTGGATGGTGGGATGTTCATACGGTTTGCATGGATCTGGCATTTGTGGCATCGCTGAACAAAGCCGATACAATCCTCTTCCATGGTCGACCAGTAATAGCCCTGTCTAAGGATTTTTCTGGCCAACATTACTCCATTCATGTGTGCACCGCACTCTCCTCCATGGATGGCCTCCATTAGGCGCTTCGACTCTTCAGCTTCTACACAGAGCTTATGCATTCCCAGATGACCTCTTTTGTACAGCTTACCTCCGCAGATGATGAACTGAATAGCCATTCTTCTAATGGCCCTTTTATCCTTGGTGCTTGCCCCTATCGGATACGTCTCCTTTTCCAAGAAGTTCCAAATATCGTAATACCAGGGGTTGTCGTCTTGAGCCTCATCTATGGCGGAAACTGACTCGTATGCTGGCGCAAACTTCTGATCAATGATGACTGGACGCATCCGGACTCCCGACGGGATGTCTATCATGGAAGATAGAGTTGCTAACGAATCTGCAAACCTGTTGTTCTCTCTTACGAGGTGGGTGAAATTTAGTTTCTCGAACCGAGGAATTAACAAATCCAAGGTTTGGTGGTAAATTATCATCCTTTCCTCCTTGACCTTCCAGTCTCCTTTTGCTTGGGATACAACAAGATTCGAATCCCCAATGACGTCCAGCCGTCTTACCCCTAGCTCTAGGGCTGCTTCCAGACCAGCAATACATGCCTCATACTCTGCCTCATTGTTCGAGACTCTGAACTGGAGCTTGAATGCCAAAGGGATACGGGAATCGTCAGGCGCTATCAGCAACACTCCTATCCCATACCCATACTGGTTTGACGCTCCGTCAAAGTACATCGTCCAAGTTTCATCCTCGATATGCAGAATCGCTTCATCTGGGAATAGGTACTCAACCGCTTCATCCCCCTCAACCGGGTGGTCGGCAAGGAACTCCGCTACTGCTCTCCCTTTCACCGACTTGCGTGTTACATACTTCAAGTCGAATTCGGAAAGCAAAAGCAACCAACGAGCTAGCCTACCTGTAAGTGCTGGTTTCTCGAAAAGATATTTGATGGGATCCAAACGTGAAACCAACATTACAGAGTGAGCTAACAGGTAGTGCCGCAGCTTCCGGGTAGCCCATACCAAGGCCAAACAAGCTTTCTCCAGTGGTGTATAGCGGGTCTCGTAATCCAGCATCTTCTTGCTCAGATAATAGATAGCCCTTTCCACTTTGTCTTCCGACTCCTGTGCGAGCATGCAGCCCATGGTGGTCTCAGTTACCGAAAGATACAATATCAACGGTCTCCCCGGTTCTGGCGGTGACAATACAGGCGGGTTCTGTAAATATTCTTTGATCTGCTCAAAAGCTGCTTGACATCGGCCGTCCCATTGGAATTTCTTTCCTTTCTTCAGGAGGCCAAACAGTGGTTCACAAGTCACGGTTAGTTTAGAGATAAACCGCCTTATGAATTGCACTTTACCTAGAAAGCCTCGCACCTCCTTTTCAGTCCTTGGTGGTGGCATTTCTAAGATGGCCTTGATTTTGGAAGGGTCGACCTCGATGCCCCTTTGCGTTATCAGAAACCCTAGCATCTTTCCTGCTGTAACACCAAAAGTACACTTCTGGGGATTTAGCCGCAGCCGAAATTCTCTGATCCTTTGAAAAAACTTTTGTAAGGCGGTGTAGTGGCCCTCTCTTTCTTTGGACTTGACAATCATGTCGTCCACATACACCTCGACCTCTTTATGGATCATATCATGCAATATCGTAGTTGCTGCCCGCTGATAGGTAGCTCCCGCGTTTTTCAGCCCAAATGGCATCACTCGATAACAATATGTACCCCACGGGGTAGTGAATGCAGTCTTCTCCCGGTCCTCGGGCGCCATTACTATCTGATTATAGCCTGAGAAACCATCCATAAACGAAAGCAAGGCATGTCCTGCCGTGAAATCTACCAGTTCATCGATGTGTGGCAAGGGAAAGTCGTCCTTCGGACTGGCCCTGTTCAAATCTCTGAAGTCTACACAGACCCGAATTCTGCCGTCTTTCTTCGGTACCGGAACAATGTTGGCCAACCATGTCGGATACTCAAACACCAACAGGAAGCCTGCGTCAATCTGCTTGGTGACCTCTTCCTTGATCTTAATGGCCCAATCAGGGCGGATCCTCCTGAGTTTCTGTTTGACAGGTCGGGCCTCGGGATCAAGAGGGATCCGGTGCTGTACAATCTCAGGATCGATTCCAGGCATGTCTTCGTAGGACCACGCGAAAACATCTTTGAAATCTTTTAACAAAGCGACTAAGCGCTCGCGTTCCTCAGAAGACAACGTGGACCCGATCTGGACCAGCCGCGGGTCCTTCTCAGTACCAACATTCACAGTAGTGATTTCATCCATTAAAGGTTTAACAAATCTTTCCTGCTCTTGATCAATTAACCGTTGCAAAACCGGAGGAATTTCTTCCTCGTCGTTTTCATCAAAATTTTGAAAATCCTGATTTAAGCAATAAATCAAAGGCACAGAAAAATACTCCGAAACCACATCCACGTCGTTCTCATTAAATACTTCCGAGCCGTCGGATTCTTCCGTTACAACAGACTCAAAAGAAAATGAAAAAGACGATCTAGATAGGACTGTGGTATCCGGGTTATCACCCCCGGGAATACCGGACTCAGACTCAGTTGAGCTGGAATCTGATTCCGATGTACAAGATTCGGCAGAATCAGATTCCGGCTCACTACCTGACCCGGTGCTGCTTGATAGAAAGCCTTCTTCATATTGCCAGATGAGAGAAGGTGCGATGGATGCATCCAAAATAGCTGATGGTAGGCCCGCAGCCGCTTCATTCCCAATCACACATACCGAGGAGCTATCCCCCAAGCACCTCTGTTCGATCGGAGGATCTGACAGCAGACATGCCAGCGCTGCCCCCATTTCATTTTCAGCGTCCTCGGACTGCACCTCCTTACTTTGCTCGGCCTCAGCCGATAGATCTGCCTGCCCTTCGGCGATGTCATCCTCAAGTAACTGTAAATCAAAGAAAATTTCAAATCCCGGTACGCGCTTCTTCTCCGCATTGAGCCACGGCTCCGGGAAGCCACAGAACGGAAAGTCCTCCCCCTCCCGGACGAAACGTCCGTTCAGGGTCCCCCGAATGGGTTGGTGCATCAAGTCAAAGGGCTTCCCCATCTGTTTCGCCCTGGCCCTTCCGGCCATTTCCTTTCCTTTCCTTATCCAATCCTCTTTGGTGGGTAGGTAGCCCAAACCAAAGGTATGGGGGTTATGTGGCACCTCGGTCGATGCTGCGGCACCTTTCCTACCGCTCTTGCCTAATCCCATCCCGGGGATGTGCTGGAGTTTGTTCATGAGATAAACTGCTTGGGCACTGACATACACCCCTTCGTTAGCTGCCATGATGTTCTGTACAACCCGAGCCTCGGCCAAGGTAAAACCTGATATGAATACATCTTCTATACCATGCTCAATTTCTAGAACAGGCGTAGACACCTCTGGTGGTGGATGAATTGATGAATTTCCAAAAACAATGGCTACTCCCTTCCCATAGGGGTATTTCACCACTTGATGTAAGGTAGAGGAGACCGCCTTTACCTGATGCAGCCACGGCCGTCCCAAAAGCAAGTTGAACGTTGCAGGAACCTCCAAGACATGGAAATCTATCTCATGCTGTCCGGGCCCAACCTTTGTTTGAATCTTAACTGTCCCCATTACCTCCCGGCTTGTGTTATCATACGCCCGAATTACCTGGGCCGTTGGTATAAAATCCGCGACTTTCAAACCAATCGCATAAGCTGTCCTTGCCGGGCAGACATTGATAGCGGATCCCGTGTCGACAAGTACCACAGGTATCCATTTATCTCTGCACTCGACAGAGATGTAGAGCGGCTTGTTATGGTTTGCACCCTCGGGTGGCAGCTCTTTGTCAGAAAAATTCAATGCTGGGGAATTCCCTCCTGAAAAGACTAATCCCACCAGCTGCTCGGGCGTGGTGTCTATGGACAGCTTGGCCTTGTCCATGGCTGTAAGGACAGCTTGTCTATGTACTCGAGAAGCCATAAGCAGTCCCCAGATGGAGATGTCTGCTTGTATCTTTTTCAATTGTCTCAAAACGGCCTCATCTTCGAGTTGCTTCTCCTTTTGTTTCTCTGCTTCATTATCTTTCCCAGACGCCTCTGGCTGATCTAGGTGTGGAGGCTTGAAATACCGTCCACTCCTAGTCATGTGATCGACTTCGCCGATATACCAGGTATCATCTGGTTGGTTACCTTTCCAATCCTCGTCCGTGTGGGCAAGACATAGATCGTCGTCTTCCCACCACATACCGTCTGCGACTGACAAGCATCTGTCTGGATCTGGCACAACTGTCTCGATACTCACAGTACCTTTTATCCCTATGTTCACAGCATCCTCCATTTCCGTACTTGCGGCGGTTTCGACCCCTACGTGGCCTTTTGCTTTTCTGATCCTCTCAGAATCCTCGAATCTTTCTTGTTCTGACTTTGTCAATGCAGTAGATTGCTCACTGATCCCTGTACTTAAAATGCTCCATTCCCGAGCGAAACTCTCGACGCCGGCGCTCTCCGGCGGTGTATTCTGCTTTTCGACACTCCCGGGCGTTGTTGACATTCCTGCCCCTGCCGGGCCTTGTTCTGACTGGAACTCCCCTATTACATCCGGCTGATCGTCTAACCACCCCGTGGCCTCTGCTGATTCTTCATTATCATACCAGTTGATAGCTGAGTCTTGGTCATCATGAAATTGGGACTTGACAACATCCTTTTCCACGGCTGTCAAATCATCCATTCCCTGTCCTGAATTGTCCCCTCGGATTACACACAGCTCTCCCCCGACTGGAAATTCGACATTTGGTCTATTCTGGCCCACCGGTGAAATGTAGTCATTCGGATTGTAAGCATTCCCAACATCATTCTCAGGCTCCACGGACCCTGGTTTGACAACCCCTTTCTTGTTCTCGATGGTCACCACCACCGGCTTGGGTTGGGTTATGGAGATGTCCGTCATGCACAAATCGGTGCAATCGGGGAGGAAAACTTTAGGTTTAGGCAGGTAGGAGGGTGTGATGTAGATACTGGGATCGTAGGATGCGACCCCAGTGTGGATGAAGTTGACTCTTTTGGGTGGTGGAACTTGGTTATGTGCGGGGAGAGGATTTGTGGTAACATTAGGTTTCTCAGGGGGGAGAATCACCCCATTATCAATGAGATCTTGAATCTCATGACGTAAACGAAAGCATAGGTCAGTGTCATGACCATGCTGCTGGTGGAACGCACAATATTAGGCTGGGTTGTGGGTGGCGGGTAGTCTTTCTGGTAAGGGCCGCGGCTCTAGGGGCTTCAGATGCCCTTTCCTGATCAAAACCCCCAAAGCTTTGGACAGGGGCATATAGAGTGGAGCGAAGGTTCTGGTGTTTCTGGGAGGGTATTTGGCTGTTTGCGGGTTGCTTCCGGACGCGCCGGAGAATGGTGTGGCTGCTGCATTTCTCGGGGAAGGGTTAGTGGTGACCATACTCACTTCGGAGGTCCTGGCAGTCGTAGCGCCACTCGGGCCTGTATTAGTACTACGATTGAAATTTCTGCGGGGTTGGTCCCGATCATTATCAATCCAACCTTGTCTCAAGGCGTCCTCGATCTGCACCCCCATTTCATGTAAATCAGCAAAGGTGGCAAAGGGGACTACAATCATCTTTTGCATTAGCTTCGGCTGAAGATTGCGCACAATCATCCGAATCTGGTCTTTGTCTGTGGGTCTCAAGGTCATCATTGAAGCCTTAGCCCGCCATCTAGTTACAAACTCTGAGAAGCTTTCCTTGGGTTCTTGCCTCGTTGTCTCGAGATCCCGGGTCGTGATCTCGATTTGTGTGTTATACGAGTACTGCAGGATAAAGGCCTCAGCCATCTCGTCCCAGTTTCTCTTGACGTCGTCCCCCAACTTGGCATACCATGCGGACGCCACACCTGACAAGGTCCGGCCGAATAAAGATAGTTTCTGCAATCTGGTGAGGCCCATTGGCCTTAGGACGTCTGAAAACAGTCGCAGGTGTACCATGGGATCCTCAGACCCGTCAAAACGATTAATTTGGGGCATCTTAAATCGATCTGGCAGCGTCACGGCTGTGTCGATGTACCCATCTCCAATGTCCGGAATGGACTTCGCACCTTGAGATTTCTTGAACAGCTTTTCAAGCTTGTGCATTTTTAATGTCATGGGGTCTATCTCAGACTCAAAGGGAGAATCTGATACGTTAATGGGAGTGGTTGCCTTGGATTGTTGAGGCGGAATCGGGGGTGGAGCCGGCCCCGTTGGGATGTCTGTATCTTCTTGGACATTCCGGGCGTTTGGTGTTTCTTCGGGTATTGGAACCCTTAATGGAGGAGGGATTTGCTGCGAAGGTGATGCCCCAGTTTGCTGTTGCAATCTCCCAATTAAATCCGCTTGCTCACTCATAACTGTAGCCTGTTGCCTGGCAAATTCTGCCTGTCGGGCAGCATCTTGCTGCATCATTTTCATGCTTTCCTGAAGTTGGCGCACCATCTCCTCTAAGCTAGCCATATTGTTCTGCTCTGGTTGAATTGCTGGTATGCGTTCCCTCTCTGTGGGTGAAACGGGATCCTGATCCCTACTGTACACAGGTGGGGTAGACGAAGCCCTTTGTACCGACTGCTGAACCGATATCCTCTGCCTAGTTGCTTTCCGTTTAGTAACCGGGGGTAGAGAATGGTACACTGGTTGTCCTTCTATCAGATCCTCAGATCGATGGAGCCGGCGACCTCTGATCCAGAGTGCTTGGGGAATGTCTACTGGGTTAGACGCAATGATGCTAAACTACCTAGCAAAAAGATAAATAAAGCAATAAATAAACCAACAACCGGACAGCACAACAGCATAAAATAAACAAATAATATACAGTTGGATTTTCAAAACACATAGTCGATAAGCCGAGCACACGGTTCCCCGATACCGATCACTGTTCTCAAAATCTCTATTCCCAATACTGAGCCCTGATACCCGCAGATAACCGATTCTTCTTAAAACTGATACTGATGCCCTCAGGCCTGATGCCCAAACTTACAAACTGGTGTGTTCATTTCCCTGCAGAAATACATTTTGAAAGCACATAGCAAGTAAAGAGAGCCAAAACACCCCTATGTTGGGGTAGGGTTTCCCTGTCTTATTTTGTCAGGAGCTAGGGTTTCACTATGCACACAGCAGTTCTCAAACAACCTAACATCGGGTAAGCAGCCTGTCCTAATTTGGAATGCTCACTATGGATCCGAAAATGTACTAGGTCGAGTGGTCAAAAAGGGTGCCCCGGTAAAACCGGGGTTTGTGTTCCCATACTGTCAGAGCCCATAGCCGGTCAGCCTTACGGACATGCCTTGACAAGACAAGCCTCCGGCAAACCGTTCAGGAATGGCAGATGGCAAACACTGTGTTCCTAGGCGCACCAATGCACATGCAATGCAAAGAAACACATAAATGAGATCAAAACAGGATATCATGAGTTTGAGTCAAGCTCTTTAAATTCCCCAGCGGAGTCGCCAGAAACTGTAGACGCGCCCGCGAGGGACCTCGTGCTACAGTTCGGACTCGATTGTGTGTCACGGTTCTTAATCTGAACCAAAGAGTCCAAATCTGGCAAATCGTTTGAGAAAATAGATTTTTTGAAAAGTAGTGCCGAACATGGACTGCTTTGCCAGATACAGAGTCGCCACCTAAATATTTTTAAAATGGGGAAATTTAGGAAACCCTGACTCGGTGCCGAAGGCCACATGTCCGTCATCACCGGAGTTTGTCTCGGCTCGGGAGCTTGGGTACGATTGGGGAAGGTCAGCTATGAGCACCCCCTTTCGCCCGATCCGAAGACCGGCCTCTACTAACCGTGATATCCAATTTTGAAAACATTATGTGTTCTTAAACCAATTATTAGCCTAGAATTACTATGTTGTGCGCGCAGCAAACAAGTATAGACCAAATCGCCCAAATTGGAACAAAAACATTTCATGTTTGTTTTGAAATTGGTTTGCTACTCGCAAGTAGGCTAAAACGCGGATTTTGCCACCCTCAAATGGGCTTTTAGAAAAGATGATTTTGCCACTATCTAGTGGGCTTAAAACTCACAGTTTTAATGCATTATTCCAATTTAGGTAATTCAACCTCCATCCACAGGCATTCAAGCAGTTATAACACATAAGCACTTAGCCGCATGGTAGGCATACTGTCATGGCAACACTCACACACATGCGGGATGCTAAAGCGTAAATACTTACATCGTACTCCGTGCCAAGACAGTAAACTAGTTAGCAAACATGCGTGTCCTAGTTCATGTTAAAAGTGGCTAATGCAACACATGCAAAGATGCGATCTAAACGGGCTCGGCTAACCCTAAAATGGCATATGAAATGCTACAAGTAACATGTATTCAATTTGGAATTGAAAAAGTACAATGTAGTTTGTATGATGTACCGAGCCCGATGCATGTCAACAAATGCATGAATGCACGCATGCATAGCATAAGGTATGCTAATTTCAAAAATGCCCTAATCTACCATCATAAGCTGGTAAATAAAAGGGAAGAAAGAAATGGGGATTGGAAGACATACACACACTCACCCACACTTATTACATGTTTACCCTCACTCAGAGGGTTCGAATTAATATTACAGTCCCAAAATAATGAATAAATAAAATTATTACAAAATTTCCTAATTAATTAAAAAAAAAAAGGAAGCAAAAGAATGAAGAGGGTGGCCACAGCCTCTGCCTCGGGGCGCGCAGATGATGCATGCTCGAATCCGTCCTGCCCGGAAAACCCGTACTATACTCTTGTCGCCTCTGTTTGTACTGCTTTGTCTTTCTGAAAATTGCCAAAGTACTGGAACAAGCTCTCTGCATCCTGCAAAGCACCACCGGCCGGACAGAATTGCCACCGGCACTCCAAAATTCCCGTCGACACTTTATCAGATTCATTGGCACTCCAGATAGTGCCGGTCGGCACTAAATTCTGCCGGTCGGCAGAAACTTCCTGCAATAGACAATTTGACAGCAAACAGAGGACAGGCAGTGCATAGTATGGAGTTTTGGACACATGTAAGCATGGTCCTACTTCTTATCATATTTTAGACTCAAAGAAGCATGACTTTCGATCCTTGAATCATCAATGGTACATGGTGAGTCAAAGGATCGAATTTGCCATTTGATATGAAAATGCATGCGACAAACAACATGAAAAACCGAAGCCTTATCAAGTTAGAGTCAAAGGTCCCGATGACCGGGGATCAAGGCACATTACATCACTTGAAGTACGAATGGTCCTTGACTCCCACACTTGGTTTGACACCCCAAACCAAGTAAATGCAATGCATGTAATGCTCACAAGCCTCAAATGTAACACGCCACCAAGATATAAAACACAACAAGCAATATGCAATTATCATGACAAAATGTATGATACCAAGCGCACAAGATACAAACATGATGCAAACATGGAGCAAATTGACCGTGGAATTGATGTGCTACAAAGCTTAATGGAACAAATATGCAACGAACATGGGGCAAGCATGCAAGAGGGCTTGAAGTGGCAAAGGGGCAGGTCCTTACCCTTCTCAAAACAGTGGCCAAAAGTGCTTAAAATGATAGACAATCAACTCATGTTAACAAGCAAACTTATGGTCCCAAAGCTAAGGCGCTAAAGGAGACAACTTACCCCCACCAACATGGCCATTCATGGCATGATTAAAACAAATAAAAAAACAGAATTTATGCATGTAAGATATGACCCCAAAAACTCCTAATATGGCAACTAAAATAAGCCCCATGAAACAAATACACCAAGGCTCATTCTTAGGCATAGGAAGACACAACCTCAAGATATGGAAAAGACCATGCATGCACACATGTAGGCATGATCTTTGGACTAAAGTGGCATGGCAAACAACCTCCACTCACCAAAGTAGGCCAACCAAAGCACTTATGACTCATATACTTGAAGGCTCACAAGCCAAAATACATAGCAACCATAGCAAATATGCCAAACATGACCAAGTTGATAACCAACAGATTTTAAGCATGGAAAAACAATGCTAAATGCTTCATGGAACCAAGCCAACACACACAAAAATCATGGCCTAATCATGGGATGTATTTTTAAGCAAGATGGAGCAATACAAAGCAAATATCACAAGCATACAAGAGGGCCCAAATCCGACCAAAAACAGAGGTTATGTAAGACCTAAGATGCCTAAAAAAGTACTGAAATGAAGCCAAGAAACAACAAGCACACATGCTATCCTTTTGAGCCCAAAAAGCAAGGAAACAAAACCATAAAGGGAGAGGGGTGTCCCTCCCCTATGCAAGACTTCAAACCAACTTTTTTGACACTAAAATACACTGATTTTTAGTGATCAAAAGATCAAGAGGCTGAAGTGCACAAAACCATATCAAAATGGCACCAAAATAGGCTAAACAAGGCCTAAGAGGGTGAGTTTGCAATCTAAGCACAAAGTGACCTTAATGAAAGTGTTAGAGCAGGAAAATATGAGCCTTTTTTATGTTATACACAAGAGCCAAAACAATAAACAAAATAGGTAGAAAACCAATGCAAGTTTGGGGAATAAAAGGGAAGATGCTCACCCTTGAAGAACCCTTGAAGAACAAATGGCCTAACCTCCTTCTTTGGATCAAAACCAGTCCAAAACTCAAGAAACAACTCCCTCAAGTCCCTCAATCTCGGACTAAGGTGTAATGGTGTGTGTAATGGTGCAAAAGTAAGGTAAAACACACCTTTTGGGCCAAGAAACACACACAAGAAGGGAGAGGGAGAGAGGTATAGAGATAATATGTATCTATATCTCTAAAGGCTGATTTTGCTTCTGTTTTTCTAACCTAGAACCAAGAGGAAAGCCTCTCTCTTATAAGGATCCCTCTTGCAAAGCTTATTCAACAAGCTTGGCTAGAGGGAAATCCCTCCATACACGGGGAAAGGAGTTGGTGCCAGCTATCACAGCTGGCACAAAATATCTCCATAAAGTGGAGGAACAGTGGTCGGCTGCCCAAAAAAGCTATTTCGGCAAAAAAATGTGCCGACCGGCAACATATTATGCCGACCGGCGATAAAGTGTGCCGACCGGCAAACAAAATTGCCGATGGAAGAAAAAGACCAGCCGGTGGCCTCCAGCCACTGCCGGTGGTGTATGGGGATGTCTCACAAGGCATTCCCTGCCCTTCTAAGGCAAAACAAAAGTGTTCGGTGCAAAACTAGACACTAAACAATCGAGTTCGGGGATCCTGAGGCAAGGCGCGCGAGCCGAGACCTCCGGGAACTCCAAACGAACACAATCATGGATGATCACCGAGTGTTCAAACGATGACGTCCAAGTCTTGAGGACGGTCAAAAATGGGGTGTCTACAGTTGCCCCTCTTTGACAGAACTCGAAAGTCATAACAATGACGGGAGTGAATGTCAAAGCCCAGAGACGACCCATTTTTGACAAGGCCGAAGACTCAGACAAGCATACAAGACAAATAAGGTGTGCGCCCGGAGGCAGGGGCGAGATGCAAGACAATGCACAGAGCCGAGCATAACTTATGATCATGCAAAGAAAGCTCTAATGAAGCAAACATGCGACAGTTTTAAGCTATCATACCAAACTACACTACAATGCAGAAAGGACGTAAGAGAATTATGGAATTCTCAAAATGTCTCACTCGGGAGATACAATACCTGTCCGGTTCGTCTGGTTGCACCAGCCTCAAATGAACCGTACATATAATATCATGCCTGAAAAGAAAACAAACTTAACAGGTACAATATGGTTAGCAAAATGCATGACAATGCAAGAATAGTGGTGTACTCGAAATGCGTGACAGCGCAAAGTAAGTAGAGAGCATGACAATGCATATTGAAATACAACTAGGCAAGCGGAGCAAGCGGTCTACGCAGGCGACGAAATTGATCATAAGCACGCGGTCTACGCAGGTGATGAAACTAAACAAGCGGTCTACGTAATTAACACATGCGGTCTATGCTGGTGACGGAGTTAAACATGCGGTCTACGCAAGTAATGGAATTAAACATGCGATCTACGCAATCAAAACATGCGGTCTACGCAGGTAATGGAATTAAACATGCGATCTACGCAATCAAAACATGCGGTCTACGCAGGTAATGGAATTAAACATGCGATCTACGCAATCAAAACATGCGGTCTACGCAGGTAATGGAATTAAACATGCGATCTACGCAATCAAAACATGCGGTCTACGCAGGTAATGGAATTAAACATGCGATCTACGCAATCAAAACATGCGGTCTACGCAGGTAATGGAATTAAACATGCGATCTACGCAATCAAAACATGCGGTCTACGCAGGTAATGGAATTAAACATGCGATCTACGCAATCAAAACATGCGGTCTACGCAGGTAATGGAATTAAACATGCGATCTACGCAATCAAAACATGCGGTCTACGCAGGTAATGGAATTAAACATGCGATCTACGCAATCAAAACATGCGGTCTACGCAGGTAATGGAATTAAACATGCGATCTACACAATCAAAACATGCGGTCTACGCAGGTAATGGAATTAAACATGCGATCTACGCAATCAAAGGAACGTACTATTACACAGCATAATCGAAACAATTTGCGGGGCTCACAAAGCATGAAAAGGATACGGGGCGGGACATTCTTCGCATGCATCGAGCGTTGCTTGCAGAAGTTGTGGCCTGAGGTCAACTCAAAGGTTCACGTTTCAAAGGTGTGATTTCCCGTAGTGTGAGGGCGTCCGACAACGCGGCTGACCCGAACAAAGATACGGAAGGTGCGTTAACCGCAAGGGGAGTTTCATCGGTATCAATTCTGATACTTGGCTACCCTGCCATTCTACGTTTTATTTTCCTTTTTACTAGTAGTTTAAGCACATTGCACTGCCTCAGGCAGGTTTATTTTCTTTTTTTCTCAAAATTCATGCACTTTGCAAAACATGTGATGGGGAATGAAACTAATCGTTTTATTCAAAAGGTGTTGCATTTGTGGATCTTCTGTGCATCGCATCGTAGGGTTTCACACCGTAATGTGAACGAAATTGAACTCATTTTGGAAATTCGTCATCGTAATAATCAGGTAGTGAACCGACTTACAACTCGATAAGCAAAACAAAGCTATGACACAAGCAAACAAGTGTGAATACAACTCGATAAACGAACCGAGAGCTACAAGAGAGCGAAATACAACTCGATAAGCAAATGTTCAAAACTGGATAAGCAGACGGGCGTGACTTCGCAAGAGTTTATCGCCGGGGGGGATTTGGAGGTGATGAAGTTCCCCAATTCTTAGCCTAAACAGCTCAGGAAACCAGGGAGGAAGCCCACCGGCACGGTGTAGGAACCACCGGCTGCAAGGAGTGGCTACCGGCCGCATATCTGTTTTGTCGGCAAACTGAAATGGCCGGTCGGCATATTTTTATGCCGGTCAGCATATATTTCTGGCCGGTCGGCACTAAACGAGGGGAACCACCAGAATGTTGACACCTGTCTCCCCACTCAAACTTATCTCCTACAAAAGATCCCAGCTTCGTAGTTTTCCTCATTTTCACACTGATTTGCTCCAATGGAAGAGTTTCTTGCTCAAAATCTCACAGCTTGGATTGCTAGCTTGGATGGCTCGGAAAAGGTGAATTTCCGGGGTTTCGGCATAAATGCACTATTCACTCTGGGTCGTACCCCGTTGCATCTGCCGTTTCTTCATGCCGCGGCAAGGTTTTGGAATCCGGTGACACATGTTTTTAGCTTCGCCGGGCAAGAGATATGTCCTACCTTTGAAGACTTTCGAGCATTAATGGAGTCCGAGCGCGACGAGGAGCTCCTGCCCCAACTTAATTTTGGTCATGCCCAATCCTTAGGGCGCATGTGTGGACTCAGCATGCGCGATGCTCGGTCTTTGACGGATGATGGGATGTTAGACATTCCGAGTTTGGCCAATCGATTTTCTGATGCTGGTGATCGCAGCAACCATCACTGGCAAGGCTTCCGGCGACATGCGCTCTGCTTGTGCATGCTGTCTCATTTCCTGTTCATTTCGGGCTCTGGAGGGGCTAGTGTCCGGCTGATTGAGGTTGCCCAAGGCTTGAGAGAGGGCAAGAGCTGTATTGCCATGGTTCTGGCCGAGACACTAATGGGCTTAGACGCCTTTTACAGTCATGAGACGACTAGGTTGGCAGGGAGTCCACTATTGTTACAGGTAATATTTCCCACCCAATCTCGCATTTCTGTATTGCTCACATCACTCGGCCCTCGAGCTCAGTCTTTTCTCACAAAACCCCATTCTCACTTTTCTCTCCTCGTACATCTCTCTATTCTTTAATCTCTCATTTTTCAATCCCTCCCCAGGTGTGGTTGATGGATAAATTGCAGGTTGTGGACTCCTGCCCAGCATATTCAGCTCGCGGCTACTTCTTCCGGCATCGTCTAGTTAATGCCTTGGATGAGGAATGGTGGTTCGCTTGGATGTGCCACTTGTCCGCAGACCGTATTGCTTGGCGGTGCCCTTGGTTGAACCTTTCGGCAATGAGTTACAATATGCCTCGGCAGACTGGGATTCAACTGGTCGGTCTCACTCATTGTGTATTCTATTTCCCATTTCGGATTCGACGCCAATTTGGCCATGATCAGACTTGCCCGCCAGAGGGGATAGAGTATCCTGCTGCATTTCCAGCCCGAGGCGCGCAGCTTGCTTGGCAGGCCACTGCGTGGAGGATGAGAGAACTCCTGGCCCCCGCTCCTACTTTCAGTTGCACTTTATCTGACGAGTGCATAGATTGGCTCAATGAAGAAGCACAGATCGGGCCCAGCTTGGCATCAGAGGCTTCGACCAGCTCTGGGAGGGGGCGCAGGAACACCTGACTTGACCATGCCCTAGATTTATTGCTTTATTAGTACTTTCAAGTTTTCTTTCATGAATGTAATAAAAAGCAACTTCAATTGTTTGTAAGAGCAGGAAGACTCTGTTTTGAAATCAATGAAATTGAAAGTTCTGGTACTAAGAATTTTCCACTTTGGTCCGAAAGTAGTCGAAGTTGTAAAAAGATTATTTGAACGAAGTCAGCTTATATTAAAACTTTTCAAAAACATTTTTGATGTGGATCAGAACTGGACACGCCTGAGATCTGTCGCTTGAGATGCACAACCCCAAATTCCTGCAACTGGAAAGTTGCCCCTTAGTCTGAAGAGCGCCGCAGCACTGCATAGCAACGGAAAGTTGCCCCTAGTCTGAGTGGCACTGCACCGGAGATTCCAACGAATGCTGAGGGACAAAGATGGCTGAGATGATCAAATGGACAAAGTTGATCGGGGAAGTGTCATGGCTGAACTTCAGGACGAAGCTGCCTACGTATCCCAAAGATGGGAATCAAGCCTTACGTAGTTCCGGCTCGGGTTCACTCGAGTATTTTCACTCTCCTTTTGCGCTCTAACTTTTGCCAAGGCCGCCCTTTGCGGGTTTTCAGCCTTGCGAGCTCAGTTTTTATATTTTCTAATTTTTTGTGCTCTAACTTTTTCCTAGGTCGCCCTTTCGGGTTTTCGGCCTAGCGAGCCTCTCAAGGGTAGTATTTCTTCAACTTGTCCATATTGATCGGTTGAGAGAATTCTAAGCCATCTAAGTCCATTAGAACCACAGCTCCGCCTGACCAGATGGTTTTGATGATGTAGGGACCAGTCCAATTGGGTCTGAACTTGCCCCTCGGGTCGTGGATGGGAGCTCGGTTGTCTTTGAGTACCAAATCCCCTTCCTTTAGATTTCTGGACTTAACCTTCTTGTTAAAAGCCCGAGCAATCCTGCGCTGATAACTCTGAACGTGGTACAGTGCTTTCAGTCTTCTTTCATCAAAGAGCATTAGTTCCTCGAACCTACTCTGTTGCCAATCTGCCTCAGCTATCAGACATTCGGCCAATACCCGTAACGACGGCACTTCAATTTCAATAGGTAGAACAGCCTCCATTCCATAAACTAACGAATACGGAGTTGCTCCGGTAGAAGTCCTAATCGAAGTCCTGTAGCCCCACAGAGCAAACGGCAACTTATCTGGCCAATCTCGATAGGTCTCCACCATTTTCCGCAGTATATGCTTGATGTTCTTGTTGGCGGCCTCAACCGCTCCATTGGTTTGCGGCCGATACGTAGATGACTTATGAAAAGCCACGTTATACTTTTCCAACAAGTCGACCACTTCTTTCTTAAAGTGGGATCCATTATCCGAGATGATCTCATTTGGCACCCCGTAGCGACAAATGATGTTGTTTCTGATGAACTTTGCGACGTGCGACGCCTTCAACACCGCGTATGATTGGGCCTCGACCCACTTTGTGAAATAATCTATCGCTACGAGGATATACTCATGTCCGTTCGATCCCTTTGGGGTAACAGCTCCGATTACATCGATCCCCCACACGGAAAACGGCCACGGGGAAGTCATGTTGTACAACTTGGATGGTGGGATGTTCATACGGTTTGCATGGATCTGGCATTTGTGGCATCGCCGAACAAAGCCGATACAATCCTCTTCCATGGTCGACCAGTAATAGCCCTGTCTAAGGATTTTTCTGGCCAACATTACTCCATTCATGTGTGCACCGCACTCTCCTCCATGGATGGCCTCCATTAGGCGCTTCGACTCTTCAGCTTCTACACAGAGCTTATGCATTCCCAGATGACCTCTTTTGTACAGCTTACCTCCGCAGATGATGAACTGAATAGCCATTCTTCTAATGGCCCTTTTATCCTTGGTGCTTGCCCCTATCGGATACGTCTCCTTTTCCAAGAAGTTCCAAATATCGTAATACCAGGGGTTGTCGTCTTGAGCCTCATCTATGGCGGAAACTGACTCGTATGCTGGCGCAAACTTCTGATCAATGATGACTGGACGCATCCGGACTCCCGACGGGATGTCTATCATGGAAGATAGAGTTGCTAACGAATCTGCAAACCTGTTGTTCTCTCTTACGAGGTGGGTGAAATTTAGTTTCTCGAACCGAGGAATTAACAAATCCAAGGTTTGGTGGTAAATTATCATCCTTTCCTCCTTGACCTTCCAGTCTCCTTTTGCTTGGGATACAACAAGATTCGAATCCCCAATGACGTCCAGCCGTCTTACCCCTAGCTCTAGGGCTGCTTCCAGACCAGCAATACATGCCTCATACTCTGCCTCATTGTTCGAGACTCTGAACTGGAGCTTGAATGCCAAAGGGATACGGGAATCGTCAGGCGCTATCAGCAACACTCCTATCCCATACCCATACTGGTTTGACGCTCCGTCAAAGTACATCGTCCAAGTTTCATCCTCGATATGCAGAATCGCTTCATCTGGGAATAGGTACTCAACCGCTTCATCCCCCTCAACCGGGTGGTCGGCAAGGAACTCCGCTACTGCTCTCCCTTTCACCGACTTGCGTGTTACATACTTCAAGTCGAATTCGGAAAGCAAAAGCAACCAACGAGCTAGCCTACCTGTAAGTGCTGGTTTCTCGAAAAGATATTTGATGGGATCCAAACGTGAAACCAACATTACAGAGTGAGCTAACAGGTAGTGCCGCAGCTTCCGGGTAGCCCATACCAAGGCCAAACAAGCTTTCTCCAGTGGTGTATAGCGGGTCTCGTAATCCAGCATCTTCTTGCTCAGATAATAGATAGCCCTTTCCACTTTGTCTTCCGACTCCTGTGCGAGCATGCAGCCCATGGTGGTCTCAGTTACCGAAAGATACAATATCAACGGTCTCCCCGGTTCTGGCGGTGACAATACAGGCGGGTTCTGTAAATATTCTTTGATCTGCTCAAAAGCTGCTTGACATCGGCCGTCCCATTGGAATTTCTTTCCTTTCTTCAGGAGGCCAAACAGTGGTTCACAAGTCACGGTTAGTTTAGAGATAAACCGCCTTATGAATTGCACTTTACCTAGAAAGCCTCGCACCTCCTTTTCAGTCCTTGGTGGTGGCATTTCTAAGATGGCCTTGATTTTGGAAGGGTCGACCTCGATGCCCCTTTGCGTTATCAGAAACCCTAGCATCTTTCCTGCTGTAACACCAAAAGTACACTTCTGGGGATTTAGCCGCAGCCGAAATTCTCTGATCCTTTGAAAAAACTTTTGTAAGGCGGTGTAGTGGCCCTCTCTTTCTTTGGACTTGACAATCATGTCGTCCACATACACCTCGACCTCTTTATGGATCATATCATGCAATATCGTAGTTGCTGCCCGCTGATAGGTAGCTCCCGCGTTTTTCAGCCCAAATGGCATCACTCGATAACAATATGTACCCCACGGGGTAGTGAATGCAGTCTTCTCCCGGTCCTCGGGCGCCATTACTATCTGATTATAGCCTGAGAAACCATCCATAAACGAAAGCAAGGCATGTCCTGCCGTGAAATCTACCAGTTCATCGATGTGTGGCAAGGGAAAGTCGTCCTTCGGACTGGCCCTGTTCAAATCTCTGAAGTCTACACAGACCCGAATTCTGCCGTCTTTCTTCGGTACCGGAACAATGTTGGCCAACCATGTCGGATACTCAAACACCAACAGGAAGCCTGCGTCAATCTGCTTGGTGACCTCTTCCTTGATCTTAATGGCCCAATCAGGGCGGATCCTCCTGAGTTTCTGTTTGACAGGTCGGGCCTCGGGATCAAGAGGGATCCGGTGCTGTACAATCTCAGGATCGATTCCAGGCATGTCTTCGTAGGACCACGCGAAAACATCTTTGAAATCTTTTAACAAAGCGACTAAGCGCTCGCGTTCCTCAGAAGACAACGTGGACCCGATCTGGACCAGCCGCGGGTCCTTCTCAGTACCAACATTCACAGTAGTGATTTCATCCATTAAAGGTTTAACAAATCTTTCCTGCTCTTGATCAATTAACCGTTGCAAAACCGGAGGAATTTCTTCCTCGTCGTTTTCATCAAAATTTTGAAAATCCTGATTTAAGCAATAAATCAAAGGCACAGAAAAATACTCCGAAACCACATCCACGTCGTTCTCATTAAATACTTCCGAGCCGTCGGATTCTTCCGTTACAACAGACTCAAAAGAAAATGAAAAAGACGATCTAGATAGGACTGTGGTATCCGGGTTATCACCCCCGGGAATACCGGACTCAGACTCAGTTGAGCTGGAATCTGATTCCGATGTACAAGATTCGGCAGAATCAGATTCCGGCTCACTACCTGACCCGGTGCTGCTTGATAGAAAGCCTTCTTCATATTGCCAGATGAGAGAAGGTGCGATGGATGCATCCAAAATAGCTGATGGTAGGCCCGCAGCCGCTTCATTCCCAATCACACATACCGAGGAGCTATCCCCCAAGCACCTCTGTTCGATCGGAGGATCTGACAGCAGACATGCCAGCGCTGCCCCCATTTCATTTTCAGCGTCCTCGGACTGCACCTCCTTACTTTGCTCGGCCTCAGCCGATAGATCTGCCTGCCCTTCGGCGATGTCATCCTCAAGTAACTGTAAATCAAAGAAAATTTCAAATCCCGGTACGCGCTTCTTCTCCGCATTGAGCCACGGCTCCGGGAAGCCACAGAACGGAAAGTCCTCCCCCTCCCGGACGAAACGTCCGTTCAGGGTCCCCCGAATGGGTTGGTGCATCAAGTCAAAGGGCTTCCCCATCTGTTTCGCCCTGGCCCTTCCGGCCATTTCCTTTCCTTTCCTTATCCAATCCTCTTTGGTGGGTAGGTAGCCCAAACCAAAGGTATGGGGGTTATGTGGCACCTCGGTCGATGCTGCGGCACCTTTCCTACCGCTCTTGCCTAATCCCATCCCGGGGATGTGCTGGAGTTTGTTCATGAGATAAACTGCTTGGGCACTGACATACACCCCTTCGTTAGCTGCCATGATGTTCTGTACAACCCGAGCCTCGGCCAAGGTAAAACCTGATATGAATACATCTTCTATACCATGCTCAATTTCTAGAACAGGCGTAGACACCTCTGGTGGTGGATGAATTGATGAATTTCCAAAAACAATGGCTACTCCCTTCCCATAGGGGTATTTCACCACTTGATGTAAGGTAGAGGAGACCGCCTTTACCTGATGCAGCCACGGCCGTCCCAAAAGCAAGTTGAACGTTGCAGGAACCTCCAAGACATGGAAATCTATCTCATGCTGTCCGGGCCCAACCTTTGTTTGAATCTTAACTGTCCCCATTACCTCCCGGCTTGTGTTATCATACGCCCGAATTACCTGGGCCGTTGGTATAAAATCCGCGACTTTCAAACCAATCGCATAAGCTGTCCTTGCCGGGCAGACATTGATAGCGGATCCCGTGTCGACAAGTACCACAGGTATCCATTTATCTCTGCACTCGACAGAGATGTAGAGCGGCTTGTTATGGTTTGCACCCTCGGGTGGCAGCTCTTTGTCAGAAAAATTCAATGCTGGGCAATTCCCTCCTGAAAAGACTAATCCCACCAGCTGCTCGGGCGTGGTGTCTATGGACAGCTTGGCCTTGTCCATGGCTGTAAGGACAGCTTGTCTATGTACTCGAGAAGCCATAAGCAGTCCCCAGATGGAGATGTCTGCTTGTATCTTTTTCAATTGTCTCAATACGGCCTCATCTTCGAGTTGCTTCTCCTTTTGTTTCTCTGCTTCATTATCTTTCCCAGACGCCTCTGGCTGATCTAGGTGTGGAGGCTTGAAATACCGTCCACTCCTAGTCATGTGATCGACTTCGCCGATATACCAGGTATCATCTGGTTGGTTACCTTTCCAATCCTCGTCCGTGTGGGCAAGACATAGATCGTCGTCTTCCCACCACATACCGTCTGCGACTGACAAGCATCTGTCTGGATCTGGCACAACTGTCTCGATACTCACAGTACCTTTTATCCCTATGTTCACAGCATCCTCCATTTCCGTACTTGCGGCGGTTTCGACCCCTACGTGGCCTTTTGCTTTTCTGATCCTCTCAGAATCCTCGAATCTTTCTTGTTCTGACTTTGTCAATGCAGTAGATTGCTCACTGATCCCTGTACTTAAAATGCTCCATTCCCGAGCGAAACTCTCGACGCCGGCGCTCTCCGGCGGTGTATTCTGCTTTTCGACACTCCCGGGCGTTGTTGACATTCCTGCCCCTGCCGGGCCTTGTTCTGACTGGAACTCCCCTATTACATCCGGCTGATCGTCTAACCACCCCGTGGCCTCTGCTGATTCTTCATTATCATACCAGTTGATAGCTGAGTCTTGGTCATCATGAAATTGGGACTTGACAACATCCTTTTCCACGGCTGTCAAATCATCCATTCCCTGTCCTGAATTGTCCCCTCGGATTACACACAGCTCTCCCCCGACTGGAAATTCGACATTTGGTCTATTCTGGCCCACCGGTGAAATGTAGTCATTCGGATTGTAAGCATTCCCAACATCATTCTCAGGCTCCACGGACCCTGGTTTGACAACCCCTTTCTTGTTCTCGATGGTCACCACCACCGGCTTGGGTTGGGTTATGGAGATGTCCGTCATGCACAAATCGGTGCAATCGGGGAGGAAAACTTTAGGTTTAGGCAGGTAGGAGGGTGTGATGTAGATACTGGGATCGTAGGATGCGACCCCAGTGTGGATGAAGTTGACTCTTTTGGGTGGTGGAACTTGGTTATGTGCGGGGAGAGGATTTGTGGTAACATTAGGTTTCTCAGGGGGGAGAATCACCCCATTATCAATGAGATCTTGAATCTCATGACGTAAACGAAAGCATAGGTCAGTGTCATGACCATGCTGCTGGTGGAACGCACAATATTTGGCTGGGTTGTGGGTGGCGGGTAGTCTTTCTGGTAAGGGCCGCGGCTCTAGGGGCTTCAGATGCCCTTTCCTGATCAAAACCCCCAAAGCTTTGGACAGGGGCATATAGAGTGGAGCGAAGGTTCTGGTGTTTCTGGGAGGGTATTTGGCTGTTTGCGGGTTGCTTCCGGACGCGCCGGAGAATGGTGTGGCTGCTGCATTTCTCGGGGAAGGGTTAGTGGTGACCATACTCACTTCGGAGGTCCTGGCAGTCGTAGCGCCACTCGGGCCTGTATTAGTACTACGATTGAAATTTCTGCGGGGTTGGTCCCGATCATTATCAATCCAACCTTGTCTCAAGGCGTCCTCGATCTGCACCCCCATTTCATGTAAATCAGCAAAGGTGGGAAAGGGGACTACAATCATCTTTTGCATTAGCTTCGGCTGAAGATTGCGCACAATCATCCGAATCTGGTCTTTGTCTGTGGGTCTCAAGGTCATCATTGAAGCCTTAGCCCGCCATCTAGTTACAAACTCTGAGAAGCTTTCCTTGGGTTCTTGCCTCGTTGTCTCGAGATCCCGGGTCGTGATCTCGATTTGTGTGTTATACGAGTACTGCAAGATAAAGGCCTCAGCCATCTCGTCCCAGTTTCTCTTGACGTCGTCCCCCAACTTGGCATACCATGCGGACGCCACACCTGACAAGGTCCGGCCGAATAAAGATAGTTTCTGCAATCTGGTGAGGCCCATTGGCCTTAGGACGTCTGAAAACAGTCGCAGGTGTACCATGGGATCCTCAGACCCGTCAAAACGATCAATTTGGGGCATCTTAAATCGATCTGGCAGCGTCACGGCTGTGTCGATGTACCCATCTCCAATGTCCGGAATGGACTTCGCACCTTGAGATTTCTTGAACAGCTTTTCAAGCTTGTGCATTTTTAATGTCATGGGGTCTATCTCAGACTCAAAGGGAGAATCCGATACGTTAATGGGAGTGGTTGCCTTGGATTGTTGAGGCGGAATCGGGGGTGGAGCCGGCCCCGTTGGGATGTCTATATCTTCTTGGACATTCCGGGCGTTTGGTGTTTCTTCGGGTATTGGAACCCTTAATGGAGGAGGGATTTGCTGCGAAGGTGATGCCCCAGTTTGCTGTTGCAATCTCCCAATTAAATCCGCTTGCTCACTCATAACTGTAGCCTGTTGCCTGGCAAATTCTGCCTGTCGGGCAGCATCTTGCTGCATCATTTTCATGCTTTCCTGAAGTTGGCGCACCATCTCCTCTAAGCTAGCCATATTGTTCTGCTCTGGTTGAATTGCTGGTATGCGTTCCCTCTCTGTGGGTGAAACGGGATCCTGATCCCTACTGTACACAGGTGGGGTAGACGAAGCCCTTTGTACCGACTGCTGAACCGATATCCTCTGCCTAGTTGCTTTCCGTTTAGTAACCGGGGGTAGAGAATGGTACACTGGTTGTCCTTCTATCAGATCCTCAGATCGATGGAGCCGGCGACCTCTGATCCAGAGTGCTTGGGGAATGTCTACTGGGTTAGACGCAATGATGCTAAACTACCTAGCAAAAAGATAAATAAAGCAATAAATAAACCAACAACCGGACAGCACAACAGCATAAAATAAACAAATAATATACAGTTGGATTTTCAAAACACATAGTCGATAAGCCGAGCACACGGTTCCCCGATACCGATCACTGTTCTCAAAATCTCTATTCCCAATACTGAGCCCTGATACCCGCAGATAACCGATTCTTCTTAAAACTGATACTGATGCCCTCAGGCCTGATGCCCAAACTTACAAACTGGTGTGTTCATTTCCCTGCAGAAATACATTTTAAAAGCACATAGCAAGTAAAGAGAGCCAAAACACCCCTATGTTGGGGTAGGGTTTCCCTGTCTTATTTTGTCAGGAGCTAGGGTTTCACTATGCACACAGCAGTTCTCAAACAACCTAACATCGGGTAAGCAGCCTGTCCTAATTTGGAATGCTCACTATGGATCCGAAAATGTACTAGGTCGAGTGGTCAAAAAGGGTGCCCCGGTAAAACCGGGGTTTGTGTTCCCATACTGTCAGAGCCCATAGCCGGTCAGCCTTACGGACATGCCTTGACAAGACAAGCCTCCGGCAAACCGTTCAGGAATGGCAGATGGCAAACACTGTGTTCCTAGGCGCACCAATGCACATGCAATGCAAAGAAACACATAAATGAGATCAAAACAGGATATCATGAGTTTGAGTCAAGCTCTCTAAATTCCCCAGCGGAGTCGCCAGAAACTGTAGACGCGCCCGCGAGGGACCTCGTGCTACAGTTCGGACTCGATTGTGTGTCACGGTTCTTAATCTGAACCAAAGAGTCCAAATCTGGCAAATCGTTTGAGAAAACAGATTTTTTGAAAAGTAGTGCCGAACATGGACTGCTTTGCCAGATACAGAGTCGCCACCTAAATATTTTTAAAATGGGGAAATTTAGGAAACCCTGACTCGGTGCCGAAGGCCACATGTCCGTCATCACCGGAGTTTGTCTCGGCTCGGGAGCTTGGGTACGATTGGGGAAGGTCAGCTATGAGCACCCCCTTTCGCCCGGTCCGAAGACCGGCCTCTACTAACCGTGATATCCAATTTTGAAAACATTATGTGTTCTTAAACCAATTATTAGCCTAGAATTACTATGTTGTGCGCGCAGCAAACAAGTATAGACCAAATCGCCCAAATTGGAACAAAAACATTTCATGTTTGTTTTGAAATTGGTTTGCTACTCGCAAGTAGGCTAAAACGCGGATTTTGCCACCCTCAAATGGGCTTTTAGAAAAGATGATTTTGCCACTATCTAGTGGGCTTAAAACTCACAGTTTTAATGCATTATTCCAATTTAGGTAATTCAACCTCCATCCACAGGCATTCAAGCAGTTATAACACATAAGCACTTAGCCGCATGGTAGGCATACTGTCATGGCAACACCCACACACATGCGGGATGCTAAAGCGTAAATACTTACATCGTACTCCGTGCCAAGACAGTAAACTAGTTAGCAAACATGCGTGTCCTAGTTCATGTTAAAAGTGGCTAATGCAACACATGCAAAGATGCGATCTAAACGGGCTCGGCTAACCCTAAAATGGCATATGAAATGCTACAAGTAACATGTATTCAATTTGGAATTGAAAAAGTACAATGTAGTTTGTATGATGTACCGAGCCCGATGCATGTCAACAAATGCATGAATGCACGCATGCATAGCATAAGGTATGCTAATTTCAAAAATGCCCTAATCTACCATCATAAGCTGGTAAATAAAAGGGAAGAAAGAAATGGGGATTGGAAGACATACACACACTCACCCACACTTATTACATGTTTACCCTCACTCAGAGGGTTCGAATTAATATTACAGTCCCAAAATAATGAACAAATAAAATTATTACAAAATTTCCTAATTAATTAAAAAAAAAAAGGAAGCAAAAGAATGAAGAGGGTGGCCACAGCCTCTTCCTCGGGGCGCGCAGATGATGCATGCTCGAATCCGTCCTGCCCGGAAAACCCGTACTATACTCTTGTCGCCTCTGTTTGTACTGCTTTGTCTTTCTGAAAATTGCCAAAGTACTGGAACAAGCTCTCTGCATCCTGCAGAGCACCACCGGCCGGACAGAATTGCCACCGGCACTCCAAAATTCCCGTCGGCACTTTATCAGATTCGTTGGCACTCCAGATAGTGCCGGTCGGCACTAAATTCTGCCGGTCGGCAGAAACTTCCTGCAATAGACAATTTGACAGCAAACAGAGGACAGGCAGTGCATAGTATGGAGTTTTGGACACATGTAAGCATGGTCCTACTTCTTATCATATTTTAGACTCAAAGAAGCATGACTTTCGATCCTTGAATCATCAATGGTACATGGTGAGTCAAAGGATCGAATTTGCCATTTGATATGAAAATGCATGCGACAAACAACATGAAAAACCGAAGCCTTATCAAGTTAGAGTCAAAGGTCCCGATGACCGGGGATCAAGGCACATTACATCACTTGAAGTACGAATGGTCCTTGACTCCCACACTTGGTTTGACACCCCAAACCAAGTAAATGCAATGCACGTAATGCTCACAAGCCTCAAATGTAACGCGCCACCAAGATATAAAACACAACAAGCAATATGCAATTATCATGACAAAATGTATGATACCAAGCGCACAAGATACAAACATGATGCAAACATGGAGCAAATTGACCGTGGAATTGATGTGCTACAAAGCTTAATGGAACAAATATGCAACGAACATGGGGCAAGCATGCAAGAGGGCTTGAAGTGGCAAAGGGGCAGGTCCTTACCCTTCTCAAAACAGTGGCCAAAAGTGCTTAAAATGATAGACAATCAACTCATGTTAACAAGCAAACTTATGGTCCCAAAGCTAAGGCGCTAAAGGAGACAACTTACCCCCACCAACATGGCCATTCATGGCATGATTAAAACAAATAAAAAAACAGAATTTATGCATGTAAGATATGACCCCAAAAACTCCTAATATGGCAACTAAAATAAGCCCCATGAAACAAATACACCAAGGCTCATTCTTAGGCATAGGAAGACACAACCTCAAGATATGGAAAAGACCATGCATGCACACATGTAGGCATGATCTTTGGACTAAAGTGGCATGGCAAACAACCTCCACTCACCAAAGTAGGCCAACCAAAGCACTTATGACTCATATACTTGAAGGCTCACAAGCCAAAATACATAGCAACCATAGCAAATATGCCAAACATGACCAAGTTGATAACCAACAGATTTTAAGCATGGAAAAACAATGCTAAATGCTTCATGGAACCAAGCCAACACACACAAAAATCATGGCCTAATCATGGGATGTATTTTTAAGCAAGATGGAGCAATACAAAGCAAATATCACAAGCATACAAGAGGGCCCAAATCCGACCAAAAACAGAGGTTATGTAAGACCTAAGATGCCTAAAAAAGTACTGAAATGAAGCCAAGAAACAACAAGCACACATGCTATCCTTTTGAGCCCAAAAAGCAAGGAAACAAAACCATAAAGGGAGAGGGGTGTCCCTCCCCTATGCAAGACTTCAAACCAACTTTTTTGACACTAAAATACACTGATTTTTAGTGATCAAAAGATCAAGAGGCTGAAGTGCACAAAACCATATCAAAATGGCACCAAAATAGGCTAAACAAGGCCTAAGAGGGTGAGTTTGCAATCTAACCACAAAGTGACCTTAATGAAAGTGTTAGAGCAGGAAAATATGAGCCTTTTTTATGTTATACACAAGAGCCAAAACAATAAACAAAATAGGTAGAAAACCAATGCAAGTTTGGGGAATAAAAGGGAAGATGCTCACCCTTGAAGAACCCTTGAAGAACAAATGGCCTAACCTCCTTCTTTGGATCAAAACCAGTCCAAAACTCAAGAAACAACTCCCTCAAGTCCCTCAATCTCGGACTAAGGTGTAATGGTGTGTGTAGTGGTGCAAAAGTAAGGTAAAACACACCTTTTGGGCCAAGAAACACACACAAGAAGGGAGAGGGAGAGAGGTATAGAGATAATATGTATCTATATCTCTAAAGGCTGATTTTGCTTCTGTTTTTCTAACCTAGAACCAAGAGGAAAGCCTCTCTCTTATAAGGATCCCTCTTGCAAAGCTTATTCAACAAGCTTGGCTAGAGGGAAATCCCTCCATACACGGGGAAAGGAGTTGGTGCCAGCTATCACAGCTGGCACAAAATATCTCCATAAAGTGGAGGAACAGTGGTCGGCTGCCCAAAAAAGCTATTTCGGCAAAAAAATGTGCCGACCGGCAACATATTATGCCGACCGGCGATAAAGTGTGCCGACCGGCAAACAAAATTGCCGATGGAAGAAAAAGACCAGCCGGTGGCCTCCAGCCACTGCCGGTGGTGTATGGGGATGTCTCACAAGGCATTCCCTGCCCTTCTAAGGCAAAACAAAAGTGTTCGGTGCAAAACTAGACACTAAACAGTCGAGTTCGGGGATCCTGAGGCAAGGCGCGCGAGCCGAGACCTCCGGGAACTCCAAACGAACACAATCATGGATGATCACCGAGTGTTCAAACGATGACGTCCAAGTCTTGAGGACGGTCAAAAATGGGGTGTCTACACCAGCAGGAACCCTGCGTCAATTTGCTTGGTGACATCTTCTTTGATCTTGATAGCCCAATCGGGGCGAATTCTTCTGAGTTTTTGCTTGACAGGTCGGGTCTCTAGATCGAGAGGGATCCGATGCTGTACAATCTCAAGATCGATTCCAGGTATGTCTTCGTAGGACCACGCGAAAACATCTTTGAAATCTTTTAATAAACTGAATAATAGCTCGCTCTCATCCGAAGACAACGTGGACCCGATCTGGACCAACTACGGGTCCTTCTCAGTACCAACATTAATTTGGGTGATTTCATCAACCAGTGGTTTTAAAAACCTGTCCTGCTCTTGTTCAAGCAAATATTTCAAAACCGGAGAAATTTCTTCCTCGCCGTTTTCATCGAAAATTTGAAAGTCCTGATTAATACAATAAATCAAAGGCATAGAAAAGTACTCAGAAGCCACAACTATTCCATTCTCATTAATCACTTCATCCAGTCCATCTAATTCTTCTATTACAACAGACTCAAAAGAGAAAGAAAAAGACGACCTAGACAGGACTGTGGCATCCGGGTTATCACCCCCAAGAATATTGGACTCAGACTCAGACGAGCTGGAACCTGATTCTGACTCTACGGACTCAGTGAAATCAGATTCCAGCTCACTACCTGACCCTGTGCTGCTCGATAAGAATCCCTCCTCGTACTGCCAGACGAAGGAGGGTGCAACGGATGCATCCAAAATGTTTGAAGGTGGGCTCCCAGCCGTTTAATTCCTAATCATAGACACTGAGAGTTCATTCCCCAAGCACTCATGTACGATCGGAGGATCTGACAGTAAACAAGCTAGTGCTACCCCCATTTCAATCTCGGTGTTCTCGGAATTCACTTCTTTACACTGTTTAATCTCAACTGATAGGTCTGTCTGCTCCTCGGCAACATCATCCCCGGATTTCAAATCCCGACATGTGCCTCTTTTCTGCATTCAACCATGGCTCTAGGAAGCCGCAGAATGGAAAGTCTTCTCCCTTCCGGACGAAGCGTCCGTTCAGGGTGCCCTGAATAAGCCGATGTATCAAATCAAAGTGCCTCCCGGTCTGCTTGGCTCTGGCTCTTCCAGCCATTTCTTTGTCTTTCCTTACCCAGCCCTCTTTGGTAGGTGTAGACACCCCATTTTTGACCGTCCTCAAGACTTGGATGCCATCGTTTGAACACTCGATGATTATCCATGTTTGTGTTCGTCTTGAGTTATCGAAGGTTTCAGCTACACGCCTTGCCTCAAGGCCTCTCGACTCGTTTGTTTTGTGTTTAGTTTTACACCAAACACTTGTTGTTTTGCTTCTGAGGGTGGGAAATAGCTTGTTGGCCATCCCCACACCTCACCGGCCATGGCTTGAGGCCACTGGCCCTGTTTTCTTGTTACTAGCCAAATGTGTTGGCCGATCGGCTTTGTTTTTGGTCGGCCAGCCATTGTTTTGATCAATCGGCCACTTTTTCTAGCCGAGACCTTTTCTTGGGCAGGCTTGACCCTTTTGAACCTTTGTTTTAGCTTCTTGAGGAAGCTTGGACCTTTTGAACCCTTGTGTTAGCTTCTTGGGGAAGCTTGACCTTTTGAACCTTTTTTGGCTTCTTGAGGAAGCTTGAACCTTTTGACCCTTTTTAGCTTCTCCAAGAAGCTTGACCCTTTTTTTAGCTTCTCCAAGAAGCTTGACCCCATGCTCCAAGCTTCTAAGAGAAGCTTGAACCTTTCTTAGCTTCTTGAGGAAGCTTGACCCCTTTGCTCTAGCTTCCTCAAGAAGCTTGACCCTTTTTGCTTTAGCTTCTAAGAGAAGCTTGGCCCTTTTGCTCAAGCTTCTAAGAGAAGCTTGGACCTTTGTTCTTCTATAAGAAGGAGCCTCTCCCTCATTAGCAAAGGTTTCAAAAAATTTTGCTAAGGCATACACATATATCTCTCTTTGTCTCTACACTTAGGCTTACAAAGAGTGAAGCTCTTGGCCCCTTTGCACACCAACTCCTACCCTAACACCTCCATCATCGACCTAAGGATCTTGGAGGCCATTTTCAGAGGTTGAAGGTCTGGTTTTTTGGTCTCAAAGTTGCTAGTTTTGCTGAAGCTACAAGGGTAACACACTTTACCCACTTTTGCTCTTTATTTTGCTTCATCTTTTAGCCATACTTGCAAGCATTTTCGAGCTTTGTTATAAACTGAAAAAAGTCTTATTTTAAGCTCTTTTTGAAGTTTTTTTAGGACCACTTTTGTGTTTGGGGTTGTCTACCCCCTCTTAGGCCTTGTTTGGCCTCATTTTTGTGCCATTTTTGTGAGCTTCGGGACCACCTTGTATTGGCCTTCTCACTATTGAAATCCAAAGGGCCATCCCCTCTCCTTATTATCTTGTTTACTTGCATTTATGGCCTTATAAAGGAGCCCATATTTGCATGCATCCCAAGCTTGGTTCAGGCCCTTTTTGGTGAGTTTTACGACCTTCATAAGCTCTGTCTAGAGCTGGTTTTTCCATATGAGATGTCCTTCTTGCATGTGTAGAACAACTTCATTCATGGCCTTTCAAAGGAGCACCTCATTCTTGCATGTATTAGACACATTTCAGTGGGTATTTGGTCATATTTTGGCATGCCATGAATCTTTTTTTGGCTGGTTTGGTGGTCCCTCATATGCTCCATATGCTTGTAGTGTAAACCATGCTTACTAGCTTACATTGCATGTTATTTTGGCCCTCCATTCTAGCATATTTTGGCCATGCCTTAAACTGATTTTGTGCATGTTTTGGACTGCCTTAGCTCTGTTTTTATGTCCCTTGGTCGAATGGACTTGCCATGTATGCTTGTAGTGTAATAGCCATGCCTAGTCTTGAGTTTTGAAGCCTATTGCATGCTTATATTGAGGTGTTTGCATGTTTTGGTATCATTGGGTATGATATTTCAGAGCTTATACTTGTGTCATACTCCCATGTTTTCCATGCTTTAAGTGCTATTGAGAGTTGTGCTTGTATGCCATGTTACAATGTGTTGTGCATTTTATGTTGTTAGCATTGTGTATGCCATGTCACTCCTTGCATTGTGTATGCTAGGTGGTTAGTTGCATTGAGCATGCCATAGTTCATATAGCATTGTGTGTGCCATATAGTCCATAGCATTGTGTATGTTAGGTTGCATGTTTGCATATTTAGGTTGTATGCCTATTGCATATTGCTTGCTAACATACTCATTTTGCATTAGTTTGTTTGCATGCTTAGGTTGCATAGCATTGAGCATGCATCCCTTGCCTCTTGATCAATCATGATAAAGGTTGGGGCCCTTTATGTGTTTTGTGCATTTCATTCCATATTGAATTGCACACTTGACTCTTTGGCCATCATGCATGGAAATGCGTGATTGGTGACCCGAAAGTCGAGTACCATACTTCCTTGAGTCTTAAACATGATAGGAAGGGTGGTTGTGCATACATTGCTTTGAAAATGCATTGCCATGCTCTGTTTGGCCTCTGTTGCTGTCAAACAGAATTCTGCAGGAAGAGATGGCCGGTCGGCCATCTTCAGTGCCGGCCTGCTATCCATTATTGGCCGAGAGCCTCAACTGGTCGATGACCACTTTGCCATGGCCGGTGACCATTCCTCTTGGCCGGTGACCTCCCATAGTGTTCATGGAGTGTTCCAGAACCGACCTTGGGACTCATGCAATTTTCAGAGGCATAAAGCAGTACAAACAGAGGAAACTGTGGCATGGCGATGGATTTCCGAGCGGAGCCGAGCATGCATACATTCATCCCTCTTCCCGAGGCTATTTTACTGCTTTCAGTAGCTTATTAGTTGATTAATTTGTATTATTCATTCGGTCCCTCCGAGAGAGGGCAAATTGTGTAATAAGCGTGCGTATGTGTGATGCATGTCTTCTAACCCCCACTTCTTTTTTCCTTTTATTTATTAGCTTATGATGGTTAGTTTAGGGCATGTTTCAATTAGCATACTTATGCTCCCATGTTTGCATTCATTCATCTGCCTTGCATGCACCGGGCTCAGCGCATCATGCTAACTATATTGTATTTCAATTCCAAATTGAATACATGTTATCTGTTACATCTCATATGCCATCTTAGAGTAGCCGAGCCTATCTTAAGTTGCATTTTTGCATGTGTTACATTAGGCATCTAAGCATAGTTAGGATTCATGCATGATTTCTAATTAGCTTCTCTTTTCGCTTGGAGTACTCGGTAAGCTTTTATGCTTTAGCATCCTTGCATGTGTGTGAGTGACTGCCATAGCATGAGGCTATGTGCTTATGTGATATAACTACTTGAATGCCTGTGGGTGAAGGTTGGATTGCTTGAATTGGGATAATTCATTGAAATCTGTGTTTTAGCCTACTTACGAGTAGCAAACTTTAAATCATTTTTCAAATAAAAAGATATGCAATGCTTTGTTCCAAATTAGGTGATCTAGTCTATACTTGTTTTGCTGCGCGCATCACATAGTAATTCTAGCTCATTAATCGAAATAAGAACACATGTGTTTTCAAAAACGAGATATCATGTTTAGTAGTGGCCGATCTTTGATCGAGGTGTGCAGGGGAGCTCATAGATGACCTTCCCCAATCGAACCCAAGTTCCCGAGCCGAGGCAACTTTGGTGATGACGGACATGTGGCCTTAGGCATCGAGTTAGGGTTTCCTAAATTTCCCAAAAATAAAACATATAGGTGGCGACTCTGTATTTGGCAAAGCAGTCCGTGTTTGGCACTTCTTTCTAAAAATCTGTTTTTCAAAACGATTTGCCAGATTTGGACAGTTTGGTAATTTATAAATCTCACATCGCACATTGTGAAATCAGATTAAGAACCGTGACATTTGAGTCCGAACTGTAGTGAGCCCAAATGAACAAAACAGGATTCCCTCCCAGGACATTCGGGGACGTCTACAGTTTCTGGTGACTCTGCTGGGGATTTAGAGAACTTGACTCGAACTCATGATATCTTGTTTTGACTACACTTATGTGTTTCTTTGCATTGCATGTGCATTTGGTGCGCCTAGGACACCGTGTTTTCCATCTGCTATTCCTGAATGGTTTGCCGGAGGCTCGCTTTGAGAAGCGTGCCATAAGGCTGACCAGATACGGGCTCTGCCGTGATGGGAACACAAATCTCGATTTTTACTGGGGCACCCTTTTTGACCATTCGACCTAGTGCATATCGAAATCTGTAGTGACCATTCCAAGCTAGGACAGGTTGCTTACCCGATTATAGGTTGTTTAAAACCGCTATGTGCGTAGTGAAACCCTAGCTCCTGACAAAATAGGACAGGGAAACCCTACCCCAACATAGGGGTGTTTTGGCTCTCACTTGTTTGCTATGTGCTTTAGAGTGTGTCTCTACAAGAATGCAAGTATCAGTTTACAAGTTTGGGTATCAGGCCTGTGGGCACCAGTTCAGTATTTTGGGAATCAGTTATCTGCAGGAATCAGATTCAGTTTTTGGGGCAGTAATTTGGGGAACAGTGACCAGTGGCCAAATATAGTTATCCAGCCATGCCTATATCTGTCCTAGTGAAATTGGCCAAAGCTGCTGCCTGTTTTCTCTTACAAGGGTTCAGAAATTCAGTTCAGAGCAGTCAATATCTTCCTTCGCTGAGGCAAAGCAGAGAAAGGCCAGTTAGGGCTCACCGGTTCATCTGATCCGTCAGTCACCAGTCACATCACCTCCAATCAGTTCAGCAGACTCGTGATGACACAGAATTCAGAGGAAATAGCGGTTATGGAAGCCGTATTAAACCAGGGAATCATCATACAGGGTGATACCGACATTGAAGTGCCATACCCACCCAGGTCACCTGCCGCACATCCGATCTGGGAAACCCAGTTATTTCAAACCCGTGAGCCCACCACTTTCAAGTTGATGGGAATGATTGGCGATCTTCAGAGATCCATGGCTGATCTAGCCTACAGAATATCGGCTTCGCCACCAACCACATCGTATGCCAGGAACTTCATACCGGAGGAGTCCCCCGCTACTGGGGCGAATTGTAATCGAACTCAGCCAAGCTGAAGCCATCCCAAGTTCCGGCAATGTCATGTCGACAACAACGGGGCTCCACTCTGATGTAGCAACTCAAACCTTCTACCAAGCCGAGCAAGTGGTAAGAACAAGGTGAAAGTGGACACCGATCCCTACGAACAACTCCTGTGGGCTGTTGAGGCTCTGAAAGCCGAGGGGTTGAATAAGCAACAAGTACTTGCGGTTGTGGCTAAGACTGTGGATTACACTTTCCCCACTCAAACCGAGGGCAGTTCAAGCCAAGGGGAAAATCGAGAGAAGGGTCATCATACGGGAACCGTTCCCTCCAACCCTAATCCTCCACCCAGGAAAAATCAGCAAACCAAGCCTGTACCTGCCAATCCCTTTGCTAGTGCGTCCAGCATAAATACAGCACACAGTTGGCACACACAAGCTGAAAGAACTGTCATCAACCATTGATCACTTGTTCCCAAATCACTTCCGCAAAACCGAATCTGATACCCGCAGATATGACTGATTCTCAAAATACTGATACTGATGCCCGCAGGCCTGATACCCAGACTTGCAAACTGATACGTGCATTCTTGTAGAGGCCAACTATAAAAGCACATAGCAAGCAAATGAGAGCCAAAACACCCCTATGTTGGGGTAGGGTTTCCCTGTCCTATCTTGTCAAGAGCTAGGGTTTCACTACGCACACAGCGGTTTCAAACAACCTATAATCGGGTAAGTAACTTGTCCTAGTTTGGAATAGTCACTATGGATTCCGATATTCACTAGGTCGAATGGTCAAAAGAGTGCCCCAGTAAAAACCAAGGTTTGTGTTCCTGTCGTGGCAGAACCCGCAACCAGTCAGCCTTATGGCACGCTTCTCAAAGCAAGCCTCCAGTAAACCATTCAGGAATAGCATACAACAAACACAGTGTCCTAGGTGCACCAATGCAAATGCAATGCAAAGAAACACATAAGTGTAGTCAAAACAAGATATCATGTGTTCAAGTCAAGTTTTCTAATTCCCTAGCAGAGTCGCCAGAAACTGTAGACGCGCCCTGAGGGCCTCATCCTACAGTTCAGACTCAAATTGTCACGGTTCTTAATCTGATCTCACAATGTGCGATGTGAGTTTGATAAATCACCAAAGAGTCCATATCCGGCAAATAGTTTTGAAAAACTGATTTTTTAGAAAGAAGTGCCAAACATGGACTGCTTTGCCAGATACAGAGTCGCCACCTAAATATTTTATTTTGGGGGGATTTAGGAAACCCTGACTCGTGCCTAAGGCCACGTGTCCGTCATCACCAAAGTTGTCTCGGCTCAGGAACTTGGGTACGATTGGGGAAGGTCATCTATGAGCACCCCCGCTCGCCCGATCAAAGATCGGTCTGTACTAAACATGATATCTTGTTTTTGAAAACACATGCATTCTTATTCCGGTTAATTAGTTAGAATTACTATGTGATGCGCACAACCCACAAGTATAGACTAGATCCCCTAATTTGGAACAAAACATTGCATATCCGTTTATTTGGAAATGGTTTGAAGTTTGCTACTCGTAAGTAGGCTAAATCGAGGATTTCAATGAATTATTGCAATTCATGTAATCCAACCTTCACCCACAGGCATTCAGGCAGTTTATATCAACTAAGCAATTAGCCTCATGGCAAGCATGCTTTTATGGCAATCAATAACACACATGCAGCATGCTAAAGCATAAACACTCATAGTGTACTCCGATCCAAAACAAAGAACTAGTTAGAAATCATGCATGATCTTAGTTCATGTTTAAAATGGCTAATGCAACACATGCAAAATGCAACTAGAAATAGGCTCGGCTATTCTAAGATGGCATATGAGGTGCAACAATTGATACATGTATTCAACTTGGAATTGAAATACAATGCAATTAGTATGATGCGCCGAGCCCGGTGCATGCAATGTAGATGAATGATGCAAACATGCGCGCATAAGCATGCTAGACAGATGAATGGATGTAAACGTGCAAAGCATAAGTATGTTAATTGAAACAAGCCCGAAAACTAACCACTGAAAGTAGGTAAGTAAAAGGGAGAAAGAAATGGGGGTTGGAAGACATGCACACACGCATGCACACTTATTACAAAATTCGCCCTCTCAACGGAGGGTCCGAATAAATAATACAAACAAACTAACTAACTAACTACCAAGCTAATTAATTATTACATAACCAAATGAATAACTAGCTACAACTAATTATTACAACGCTTAATTAATTAACAAATTAACTAATTCACAAATTAAAGCTAACTAACAAGTAAGCATTAAAATGAGATTGCTAGACCGCCACAACTCTACCTTGAAGAAGGAAGGATGCATGCTCGGTTGCCGTCCCGAAAAACTCTCCGGTTGCTCTCAAGAGGCTCTATCTGCAGGGTGTCCTTGAGAACTTGCTGCTGGAAGTTACCAAAAACATGTTGGGGAGTGCATCAGTGGCCTGCCGGCCATGGAGAGATGCTGCCGACCACCTGCCGGCCAAAGATGGCACACTGTCGGCTAAGGATGAGGAGGTGCCGGCCATCTGTAGGGCACTGCCAGCCACTGATGTGCTGGGACACCAAGCTGCAGCAGAGCACAAAATAGAGAAAATGGAGTGTCTCCCAAGGGTATGTACGTACTATGCCACCGCATATCACCTCAAAACATCAAGGGAGAGGCATAGTCGAACCCAAGAACATCAATCATGCATCCCGATGCATGATGGCTGAAGAACCAACTTGTGCAAATCAATATGAAGTGAATGCACAAATAAACACATAAAGCCTAGAACTCTATCATGGTTAATCAAGAGCGTCGGCGACCGAGAATTAAGACACGTCTCATCACTTGAAGTATGAAACGTTCCTCATTTCTCGTGCTCGGATTAACACTTAATCCAAACAACAATGCAATGCAAGGACGGCAAACATGCAATATGTTCGAAGTATGCAAAATGTAACTACATGGCATACTCAATGCTAACTTGAACATGCAATCATGCAATATGACTTAAGCATGTAAAATGCAGTGTAATAAACATGCAATAATATGTAATGGAACTAGCATGCGTCAACATGCAAAGATGGAGCGAGCATACAACAATATGCAAGACAAGCATGCAACAACATGCAAGGATGGTCTTAAACCAATATGGGCAGACCTCAACTTTGCCCAAATTAGTGGCCAAAAGGTGCTAATTGATGGTACAAAATGCTAGACAAGCATGCATGCCAATGGGCCCAAGAATTAAGGCATAAAGATGCAACTCTTAAGCACACTTGAGGAGTGAAAAGCATGCAAGTATGACAATACTACATGCTCTAAAATGATGTTTAGGAATGATGCCAAATCACACACAACACAAGCATGGCATGCATGAAGCTCAAAAGCTAAGAACTAGCAAAGGGACTTAAGCCATGGCCATACAAAGCAAGCCCCAAAGGGCTAAGGGAACCTAAAACAGTCCCAAGGCAGGTCCAAACAAGACCAAAAACATGGAGCATGCAAGGCTACAAAAGAGGCAATGCACCACACCTATTGAAACCAAACATGGCATGACTTGGACAGCATAAAACAGAGTTACATCGTGGTATAACAAGACTAAAAATGCACTAATATGATGAGCCAAAGGCTTAGGCTTAATGGCATGAACAATGATCCATTCATGAGGTATAAAGAGCCAAGGCTCCAAGGCATTAAAAGCATGTCAAATGCAAGTGTATGACTACATTTCATGGACTAAAATAACATTTAGAATGATGGCAAAGCATGCAAACATCACATGTATGGCATTTAGAATGATGGCAAAGCATGCAAACATCACATGCAAACATCACATGATGGCAAAGCTAGCCTAAGGATTTACACTATATGTCATGACCCGAACCCGCCCCCGTGGGTTAAGGACATAACCGGCCAGTAATCATGAGATTACCAATGGCCTCAAACCAAACCAAGGTATTTTAATAGAGTTAAAAGGGGGCCAAACTGAAGCAATTTAAAACTTTGTCCATAGAGCTGTGCTTACATGGCACATCATAACAAGCCATACATATGTACATTAATAACCCACAACAGAAGTACAGTACCATAAAGTTTTGTACAGACAGGATCATCCAAAACTAAGTCAACCCATGGAAACTATATCCAGACATGTTCAAAGACTTTGCCAACATGACAACATAAAACAAAATGACAAAAAGGCAAAGACGAGTCTCGTGCGTGAGACGCAAGGGCTGACTCTTCAAAACCTTTGTTGTTCCACACATACTTCACCGGGGCTGGGTTTAGACTTCTCTTGGCTCACCTACAAACACATGAATGAGCGTGAGCGATAGCCCAGTGAATAATATCAAATAAAGGAGTTATACAAACGATACGTAGAACAACATGCTTCAAATGGCCGTGGGCCCAATTCATATTTCTATTTAGCATATATATATACACAATTTAAGTCAAGTGACTGTGGTTCCAAACATACTGGCCTTTAGCCCATTTATCTTCCATTTGTCAAATTGGCCTTTGGCCCATTCAGATTTTCATGTCAAACTGGCCTTTGGCCCATTCAGCTTTCATTGATGTCAAACTGGCCTCTAGTCCATTCATTGATGTCAAACTGGCCTCTGGCCCATTCATTCATGTCAAACGGGCCTCTGGCCCATTCCTTAATGTCAAACTGGCCTCTGGCCCATTCATTCATGTCAAACTAGCCTCAGGCCCATTTGTTTATTCATATCAAACATTTGTCCGTAATTCAAACTAGCAAACTTATAAGGCTTATAAGGAAATAAGCAATTAGACAAATGGCGACTTCAAAATATCTATATTACTCACAGTGATCGGTTGGTTGGTTTGCTCTGGAGCTCGACCCTACACATTCCATGAACACAAAAGGGTCACAAACAATTCAATCCGTTCCAAATTCACATTTTCCTCTTTAGGCTTCATTCTTATCTTTTTAACTCCATTACAATGCTCAATGCATGCCTAAGAGTACTTGGAAGTGAAAGCGAATAGAAAATGAAACATAGAATGCCTTTTCAAAATTTCAAAAAACAAGGTCCCCGCTCAAGCGTGGACTTCCCCGTTCGAGTGGACCCATGAGGCCTGCAAAAGTACTGGATATGTCAAATTTACGCTCGATCGCGAACTCTGGTGCTCGAGCGGAAGGCCTCTCTACATGACTCCCCGCTCGATCGTAAACTTCCCCTCTCGAGCGTACACCATGTCTGTAGAAAATACTGGGAACACGAATTTCATGCTCGAGCAGTGGTTTCCCCGCTCGAGCGGACATCAAAATTCTGGAAAACCCAGAACATGTTCTTAAGCTTCAACCTGATATTCAAAGGCTCCAAATGCATATTTTTGGCTCAAATTCTAGATATACAAGTACTAACATGGTATAAACACCAAATTACAACATTATGAAGCTCAATTCTACAAATTAATCACATGCATGTTTCATTTTACACCAAACTTGTTTCTAACACAACAATTCCATGCATTCAACACTTACACCCTTATGAATTGTACATGCATGTGACATTTTACTCTCATTCCCAACTTAGATGATGACGAGATGGTCAAAAGCATGAGCTTTAACTAAAATCTCATATGGATTATACATTTGTGCTCAAACATGCAATTCCAAAGCAATTACACACATGCATGCATACATTGACCTTCAATTCAACAAAACCAACTCAATTTCATCATACTCAATTAAACTCATGTCTTGACCATTAATCAAACTTGGATTCACAAGATGATAACTCAAAATTCATGAATTCACTTACCTAGGAGCTTCAAACCCCCAAACTCTAGGCAATTCTTGAGTTTAAACTTCAGATTCCCAAGCCTTGAGCCAAGATTACACAATTCTCTCCCTTTTTCTCTCTATAGTCGGCCCTCTCTCTCTCAAGGCACAAAATCAGATTTTTGAGCTCAAGTGTACCAATTAAGTGTATAGTGCCCCTTTACATAAGTTCCCACTAGCACCAATTTAATAATAATAAATAATTGGGCACTAATTCAATAAATTAATCCAATTAATCTGATCCGAATCAATTTTCAATTAAATTTCACCGTAGGCTCTAAAAATTACGCTAATCACAATGGCGTAATCAATTTCGGGTTCTGTGGCCGATAAGGCCTTCGATTAATTTCCAAAGCAGATAATCAAATAGATCTTCCTACGGTGAACAGATAGAAATTCAAAACCACATATTTTCACATAACGGCACACAAAATCATAGTAAACACATAATCACATTCATGTTAAAGACCAATTAACATATTACGGAACATGGATATCACAGTCTTCCCCTTTTAAGAAGTTTGGTCCTCCAAACTTATTTTACCTTCGTCGTGAAACAAATGTGAATAGCGTAGTCGCATTTCCTCCTCTTTTTCCCATATGGCATCCGTCCCATAGTGTTCTTTCCATTCCACTTTCACCATTGGGATGGACTTGCTCCTCAACTGTTTCACTTGCCGGTCGACAATTCGTTCCGGCCATTCACCGTATTCCATATTTTCATCAATGGCTACCCGGTGATAATCAATCACATGAAACGGGTCTCAGAGGTAACCCCTCAACATCGACACATGAAACACATTATGGATTTGTTCAAATCCCGGTGGCAAGGCAACTCTATAAGCAATTGGGTCAAGCCTTTCCAGAATCTGAAACGGCCCAATGTAACGAAGCGACAACTTGCCCTTCTTTCCAAACCTAACTTGGCCATTCATCGGAGATATACAGATGAACACATGGTCATCAACCTCATACTCAAGAGGTCTTCTCCGAACATCTGGATAATTCTTTTGTCGGTCCTGAGCTATTTTAAGCCTTTGCCAAATGATCTTGATTTTCTCATAAGTGTCGTGCACAATTTCAGGCCCAAGTAAAGCCCTATCCCCGACTTCTGTCCAACAAATAGGTGATCTACACCTTCTACCATACAAAGCCTCGTATGGTGCCATACCGATGCTGGAGTGGAAGCTGTTATTGTATGCAAACTCTGTAAGTGGCAAATAATCTTCATAACTCCCCTGAAAGTGCAAAGCACACATCCGAAGCATATCTTCTAAAGTCTGTATTGTTCGTTCTGATTGCCCATCGGTCTGTGGGTGGAATGCAGTACTGAACCTTAGTTCCATCCCCATAGCTTCTTGCAAACTCTTCCACAATCTAGATACAAATTTTGGATATCTATCCGACACAATAGATACCGGAACTCTGTGTAAACAGACGATCTCATCAACATAAATAGTAGCCAATCTATAAGCATTAAATGTAGTTTTGACATGCAGAAAATGTGCAGATTTAGGCAGTCTATGAACTACAACCCAAATAGAATCCATACCTCGAGAAGTCCATGGTAGGCCAACAACGAAATCCATAGTCACATGCTCCCACTTCCATTCAGGAATAGGGAGAGGTTGAAGTATACCGCCTGGTTTCTGATGTTCAGCTTTGACTTGCTGACATTGAAGACACTTGGACACATATTCTGCAATCTCTTTCTTCATTTTAGGCCACCAATAGGTTTGTTTCAAATCCTGATACATTTTATTATTACCCGGATGCATAGCAAATACGGATCTGTGGGCTTCATCTAAAACCCTCTTCTTTAGTTCCGAAATATCTGGGACTCACATTCTATTCCGAAATCTCAACACTTCGTTCTCAATGCCAAATACTGCTTTCGGACTTGTCTCAAATTCATCAATCACTTTCTTGAGGCATTCATCCTCTTTCTGCTTCTGTTTGGTTTCATCAATGATTGCCAGCTCAGCTGTAATAGCGGCTATCAATCTGCCTTATTCACACATTACCACTTCAATTTCATACTTCTCAAAATCTTGCAAGATCTCTTTCTGTTCAGTAAGCAAACAAGCCATACTCCCCGTTGATTTTCTGCTCAAGGCATCAGCAACTGTGTTAGCTTTCCTGGGGTGATACTGAATCTCTAAATCATAATCCTTAATTAGTTCCAGTCATCTCCTCTGTCGCATATTCAACTCCTTCTGCATGAAGAAGTATTTCAGACTTTTGTGATCCGTGTAGACTTCACACTTTGCCCCATACAAATAATGCCGCCAGATTTTCAAAGCAAAAACAACTGCGGCCAATTCTAAGTCATGTGTTGGGTAGTTTTTCTCATGCAATCTCAACTGTCAGGAGGCATAAGCAATAACCTTTCTGTTCTGCATTAACACACAACCCAAACCTTTATAAGACGCATCACTGAAAATTATTAAATTTTCCGTACCTGAAGGTAGTGTCAAAATTGGTGCAGTGGTCAATCTTGTTTTTAGTTCATGAATGGTAGCTTTTCTATCGTCATTCCATTCACATGATTGCCCTTTATGTGCCAACTGGGTAAGAGGTACAACTGTCTTTGAAAAGTTTTTCACAAACCTCCTGTAATACCTAGCTAAGCCTAGGAAGCTGCGGACTTCTGTCACATTTGTCGGTGTAGGCCAATTCACAATTGCCTCTATTTTCTGGGGGTCCACTGAAATTCCCTCCTTGTTGATTACATGCCCTAAGAAAACAACTTCATCCAACCAAAACTCACATTTCTTTAGTTTAGCAAATAATTTCCTTTCTCGAAGTATTTGTAGGATAGTTCTCAAATGATGTTCATGTTCAAGTCTATCTTTACAATATATCAAAATGTCATCGATAAAAACCACAACAAATTCGTCAAGGTAGGTTTTAAAAATTCGGTTCATTAAGTCCATGAATGCGGCTTTCTCAACATCCTCTACCTTAACTTTCAGTTGATGATACCCGGATCTCAAATCAATCTTAGAAAACACCTGTGATCCCTGCAACTGGTCAGATAAGTCATCAATACGGGGTAAAGAATATTTGTTCTTTATTGTCACCTTGTTTAGTTCAACATTCACAGATTGTTCAGACAACACATAGCACAAATAACCCTGGCACCCTTTCCTGATCAGCTTACATGCTTTCATTGCAGTTATCAAATAAGGTAGAGGCGCTACCCCATCACCCACAAACACAATCTCTTTATGTTCTGGTGGTTTAAACACAACCCGTTTTGTCACACAATCAATGGTGGCACAATATTTGGTCAACCAATCCATGTCCAAAATTACATCAAAATGTCTAAAATTCAAGGGCAACAAATCTACATATAGGACAGCATCCGCAACACGCATATCACAAAACCAGTATATAGATTCACACAATACAGATTCCCCAGGAGGAGCAGACACACATAGCAGATATCGCAGTAATTCTAGAGGTCTATTCAGTCTAGATGCAAATGCACATGTCACAAAAGAGTGTGTGGATCCGGAGTCAATTAACACAAAAGCATCCTGATTACATATAGAAATAGTACCTGAGACAACTGCGTTAGCATTCCTTGTATCGCCCAGAACAAGTGCGAAAACTCTCCCTTGTCTTACAGTATCCCTAGTGGTAGCAGGTCTCAACATATTTCTCGGCTTCGGAATCGATGCAGTTGAGCTAGCAACTAGTTTCCCACTGTTCTGATTACAATCTCAGGCCATGTGCCCTTATTTACCACACTTGAAACAGACCCCTGACACACGGTAACAAACCCCACGGTGCCTTTTGCTACAAATATTGCACATGGGAGATGCGTCTCGAGGAGAATTCGATGTACTTGAGGAGCCCGTGTTTTGCTTTTTCAGAAATTTCTTCTTTGAAAAGAAGCCTTGTCTTTTATCGCCTTTCCACTCTGTTGGTGGCTTAGCTTGTCTAGCTATGTTGAGCTCTGATATGATGGCCCTGTCTAGCACCCCAATGTAAGTCTCCAGCTTCAAGACATTCACTCTTTCTAAAATGTCACTTCAGAGCCCACTTTCAAAGTGTCTCGCCTTCTTATAGTCAGTATCAATTACATGTGGTGCAAACCTGGCAAATTCGGTGAATTTGGCCTCATACTCAGCTACGGTCATACTGTCTTGCCTTAGTTCCATGAACTCTGCTACTTTCCTGTCCCAAACACACTACGGGAAGTACTTGTCATAGAAAATCTCCAAAAATTTCAAGCAGTCAACATCTTTATGATTTTCTCGTATTAACATCCACCATCTTCTTTCCTCGTCTTCTAGCATAAAATTGGCTAGAAGCCCTTTATGTGTCTCTGAACAGGGGAACACTTTAAACAGTTTCTCAATGCCGAGGACCCATGCTTCGACTTTCAACAGATCTAATCCCCCGTGGGACTGTGGTGGTTTCATTTTCTTGAACTCTTTGGTGAGTGCTATTATTCGATCATCATTCAGATTATCTGGCACGGGTGGTGCCGGAGGTGGAGCTGGCGAGTGTGGTTGCTATCACTGTTGTTGCCACTTGTGTTGCTGTTTCAAAGCTTCTGCCATTTCCTGTATCAATCTTTCTATTCTGTCTATTCTGGCAGTAGAGGATTCCTCTATCTCATCACCTCTTGTTCTTACCATCTGATTAAACTTACATTATACTACATACAAAAGATTTACAAGTACGCATATATTAAACAACATACATATTCAAATAATTTGCAATGCAAGCCAATCATAACTTATAACGCATAGTTGTTCATATCAAAACATATAAGCATATACTTGATGCTTTCAAATTCAGACATATCACATGAATGCATCCTAGATCTTTTCTAGACATTTATTGCTCATTTGGACAAGTGTGTGAGTGATAAACTCGTGCTCTGATACCACTCTGTCATTACCCGAACCTGCCCCCGTGGGTTAAGGACAGTACCATAAAGTTCTATACAGACAGGATCATCCAAAACTAAGTCAACCCATGAAAACTATATCCAGACATGTTCAAAGATTTCGCCAACATGACAACCTAAAACAAAATGACAAAAAGGCGAAGACGAGTCTCATGCATGAGACGCAAGGGCTGACTCTTCAAAACCTTTTTTGTTCCACACATACTTCACTGGCGCTGGGTTTGGACTTCTCTTGGCTTATCTACAAGCACATGAATGAGCGTGAGCGATAACCCAGTGAATAATATCAAATAAAGGAGTTATACGAACGGTACGTAGAACAACATGCTTCAAATGGCCTTGGGCCCAATTCATATTTCTATTTAACATATATAAATACACAATTTAAGTCAAGTGACTGTGGTTCCAAACATACAGGCCTGTGGCCCATTTATCTTCCATTTGTCAAACTGGCCTTTGGCCCATTCAAATTTTCATGTCAAACTGCATTTGGCCCATTCAACTTTCATTCATGTCAAACTGGCCTCTGGCCCATTCATTCATGTCAAACTGGCCTCTGGCCCATTCGTTTATTCATATCAAACATTTGTCCGTAATTCAAACTAGCAAACTTATAAGGCTTATAAGGAAATAAGCAATTGGACAAATGACGACTTCAAAATATGGATATTATTTACAGTGATCGGTTGGTTGGTTTGCTCTGGAGCTCGACCCTATTCATTCCATGAACACAAAAGGGTCACAAACAATTCAATCCGTTCCAAATTCACATTTTCCTCTTTAGGCTTCATTCTTATCTCTTTAACTCAATTACAATGCTCAATGCATGCCTAAGAGTACTTGGAAGTGAAAGAGAACAGAAAATGAAATACAGAATGTCTTTTCAAAATTTCCGAAAATAGGGTCCCCGCTCGAGCGTGGACTTCCCCGCTCGAGCCGACCCATGAGGCCCACAAAAGTACTAGATTTGTCAAATTTACGCTCGATCGCGAACTCTGGTGCTCGAGCGGAAGGCCTCTCTACATGGCTCCCCGCTCGAGCGTACACCATGTCTGCAGAAAAATACTAGGAACACGAATTTCACGCTCGAGCGGCGGTTTCCCCGCTCGAGCGGACATCAAAATTCTGGAAAACCCAGAGCAAGTTCTTGAGCTTCAACCTGATATTCAAAGGCTCCAAATGCATGTTTTTGGCTCAAATTCTACATTTACAAGTATTAACATGGTATAAACACCAAATTACAGCATTACGAAGCTCAATTCTACAAATTAATCACATGCATGTTTCATTTTACACCAAACTTGTTTCTAACACAACAATTCCATGCATTCAACACTTACACCCTTATGAATTGTACAGGCATGTGACATTTTACTCTCATTCCCAACTTAGATGATGAAGAGATGGTCAAAAGCATGAGCTTTAACTAAAATCTCATATGGATTATACATTTGTGCTCAAACATGCAATTCCAAAGCAATTACACACATGCATGCATACATTGACCCTCAATTCAACAAAACCAACTCAATTTCATCATACTCAATTAAACTCATGTTCCTGACCATTAATCAAACTTGGATTCCCAAGATGTTAACTCAAAATTCATGAATTCACTTACCTAGGAGCTTCAAACCCCCAAACTCTAGCCAATTCTTGAGTTTAATCTTCAAATTCCCAAGCCTTGAGCCAAGATTACACAATTCTCTCCCCTTCTCTCTCTATAGCCGACCCTCTGTCTCTCAAGGCACAAAATCAGATTTTTGAGCTCAAGTGTACCAATTAAGTGTATAGTGCCTCTTTACATAAGTTCCCACTAGCACCAATTTAATAATAATAAATAATTGGGCACTAATTCAATAAATTAATCCAATTAAGCTAATCCGAATCAATTTTCAATTAAATTTCACTGTAGGCTCTAAAAATTACGCTAATCACAATGGCGTAATCGATTTCGGGTTCTATGGCCGATAAGGCCTTTGATTAATTTCCAAAGCAGATAATCAAACAGATATTCCTATGGGGAACATATCGAAATTCAAAACCACATATTTTCACATAATGGCACACAAAATCATATTAAACACATAATCACATTCATGTTAAAGACCAATTAACATATTACGGAACAGGGATATCACACTATAGCTATAGAAAGCATAAGTGATATGGCCATGGCAGTCCAAAACAGTCCTAGAACAGTCCAAAATAAGAACAAAATCATGCTGGAGCAAAGCCAAAATATACTAGGATAATGAGTCAAAACATCATGCACATATAGCTAGTAAGCAAGATTTGTTCTACAAGTATACGGAGCATGCAAAGGGTGACCAAACCAGCTATGGACAGAATCATGACATGGCAAAACATCACCAAAAACATGCTGAGATGGATTCAACATAAGCTAGGATAACATGCTAAAACAAGAAGCATATAAAGCTAGTTTATGAGATTTACGCTACAAGTGTATTACACATGCATGGAGTGACAAAACTAACCTAAAACAGATCTAAGGCATGGTAAAACATCACCAAAAACCTACTGAAATAGACTCAACACAAGCTAGGCAAACATGCTACTTTGATGAGCTACAAATGGGATTACACTACACACACAAGATGCATGCAAAAGGTGACCAAACCAGCCATGGACAGAGCCAAGGCAGGTCGTAAAACTCACAAAAAAGGGCCTGAACCAAGCCTCAAAAGTACAGAGAGGCATGCTCCTTTGAAAGGCCAAAAATGCAAGCAAACAAAAACCAAAAGAGAGGGGGTCACCCCCTCTGATTTGAGGCCTCAAAATCACATGCCTACCACTGAAAATCCACTGGATTTCAGTGGTTAGAAGGCCAAACCAAGGCTAGCTCGAAGGCCTTAAAGCATGGCTCAAAACAAGACTAAACAAAGCATACAAGAGGGTTGTACACCCCTAACACTAGAAAGACCTTAAACAAACTTCAAAAGCACTTAAAAACAAGGCTTTTTTCAGTTGAAAGCAAGGCCTAAAACAATATGCAAGTATGGCCAAAATGAGGTACAAATAAATGCTAAAAATGGAAAGAAGCTCACCCTTGAAGACCACCTTCAAAACCAACAACCTCAGGAGCCAAAAACTCACTTTCAGAGCTCAAGTAATCTTCCCAAGAACCTCAGTCCAATGGTGGTGGTGTATCTCTATGTGTTGTAGTGTAAAAGTGCAAGAAAAATGGACTAAACCACAACAATATAGAGAGAGTAAGAAATATAGAGAGAGAGAGCTATATCTCTGCTAAAATGGTTGAACCTCTGCTAAGGAGAGAGGCTCTCTCCTTATATAAAGGGAAAACAATGCAAAGCTTCTTCAAGAAGCTTGGCAAGAGCTTCATCCCTCCGTACACGTGTATGGAGGGGAGATGAAAGGATTCCAATTGGCTCAAAAGATCTAGAGTGAAACCTACTGAGACAGGGGGGATGTCAACCATCAACGATGGCCGGTAGTGGCTCATTGATGGCCGGCAGGCTCAATCAATGGCCGGCAGCAACAAAGTGAAGGCCGGCAGGGCTAAAAGGTGGCCGACAGTGCACCAAGAAACACATTCTTAAAGGACCAAGTCATGGTCCAAGAATGGGGTAGAAAGGGTATAGTGTTTGGAAAGCTCAAACATGTGACGTTCCGCTGTGAAAGTCGAATACCCGACGAGCAATCGAACTTCTGGCTGGATGCACTTGCAAGCACAACCAAGTCTTGAGGACGGTCAAAAATGGGGTGTCTACACCACCTTAAGAAATTTCATCCCCGAAATTGCATCCGTTCTATCAAAATAGCAACAACCATATACTCACCAATTCTTAACAACTCCTAGTCCAAAAATAAAACATGGGAGCACCCATATATACCCACCAAATCTTAACAACTTTCAATTACACCTAACCTCAATTCTAAGCCCAAAAGTACATAGTGTTGTAATCTACCCACCTTGGGGAAATTTCGTCCCCGAAATGAAGAAAACCAAACAAAAAGGCAACTCTAGCATGAACGGAAACACACCCTGTAATGTTCAAAACTAAATCCACACTCGGGATAGATTCTCAATTTTCTGATTTGATGCCTCAATCTTCCAAAGATACCCAAACAACAAGAATCACAAGGAAAGGATCATAAATACTTTTCGACCAGCACACACATTGGAATACAACGGCAAGGAGCAACACTAACCATTTATAATCCCAAAGTCCATAACAACTTCCTAATTAATAACTAAGCGGACAACGTTTATTGAACGCCCAAAACTAAATTTCAAGGAAAGGAAATCACCCTTAAACTAACACTAAGTCAACACAAGCAAAACAGATAACACATTGCATTAGATGATCCAACACCATAGTTCTCAATTGCATTTCAATTAACAGCATTATCAATTCTTTATTCCATTTAACACTTAAAAGTAGAATAGTGAAAATCATTCATCATAATATTCAGATTAAGTCCTTAACATTTAGTTCAACCGTGACTTCCCAGGTCACGCACAAGGAAAATAGATTTTCGTTTTCCACATCGATCTCAACATTTTCCCGATGAATTCCAACCATCACCAAATAACCTCCGCCACCCATCCGGTGACATCACAACATAATTTCCATACACATTTGTAACAACAACAAACAGAAACAAATCAGTATATTCATTACAAATGTCAACACTTATATCAACATTCAAGATATATACACATTGGCACAAGTGCACTTACAACAATTTCCATTCAAATATTTTTAACTCTATTAGAGCGGTTTCATAAATTCACATGAATAACACACGTACATATATGTACAAGTAAGACTCCATGCCCTCAAGTACCCCTTGAGACACTATCCATTCATATCCCTATTTATCCAAAATAAGAAATATCCCAAGATAGTTAAGCATTAATTAGCTTCAAGTAGCATTCATCGAAATCACCAATTCAATTTCAATTAACAATTTCAAGTTTTCATTGAAGCCACCTATTCCAAACCAAACTAAAATAGATTCAACACTTACTAAACCTTTTTCAAAATATTTCTCAAACCTTCAACCTTACTCATTGCCAAACCAGTCCAAAGGAACTATTTTCCATCCAATCCTTAATATCAAACAATTAGTTAACTATTCCATAAAACTTAAATTTTTACACTTAAACATCCACAAATTGCCCTGAATCATTTACTCCGAGATGGAGCTTCACACACCATCCTATACATTCCTATAATATCATTGGACTTCTCGAATATGCGTTGCACTAGCACCATTCCCAATAGTCTCATCACTCTTATTCCGAGATGGCAACACTAATTCTGAGTCACACTAAACAATCATCACCCGCACAACACCCATTACAAAGACTACATCCCACATTCCTTCTCAAGAACTATTTCTAGTGTTTAATGACAAAGTGTCTTTCATACTCATGAACTCTATACAACCCTTAATCATGTCACTCAATTCTTAAATACCACAAAACCCCTCATACATAACTACTAGCCTACGGTAACACTTCACCAACGCTACCATCATCATCACAAAACACAATTCTCACCCCATCCCAAATCCCTCACAACATTCTATGTAACTTCAAACTAGCCTCATACCATTCTAAGATCTCACCTCATCTCAACCATACTCCTTGTAAACCATACAACTCTCATATTCCATGTGCCACAAACACTTTCATTCAATTTAAAGCTCTTGAGCCAATATACATTTTTACCAATATCTAATGTCTCCCTCATTGGAAATTAATACCTACCCTACAGCTCTCATTATCTCAATAACAACATCAGGCAACAATAACCGAACTCTAACCCTTTCCTGAGATACTTACTCTCCCTACCACAACACGAAACCAACCTAACATATAATCACACAACACATAAGTATTGTTAAGCAACAAACCACATAATCGAGTCAAGTCTGCAAGGACAACCATTTGTCCCGGAACTTCCAAGGAACTCCCATTAGAAACCACGTTGATCAGATGCGTTTTCCAATGAGATCTCAAAGCAAGTTAGCCGGCCACAAGCACTATCCACGAAGCTCAACTCATGATCACACAATGCAATACATAATGTCCTACACCTCCTAATTCTATATGCAAATATCCTCACCAAGCGAAGTCAACCCATTGTGGTAAAAATCACTTCCCACGAGCTCCAGGTATTCAAACCCGGTTAGCTCTGATAACAAGTTGTCACGCCCCAATTTTTAATTACTCGGAAACATTACCAAAGCTTGTAATTTAGGTCCATTTTTTTTTATACATATAAAAATATCTATTACACTTGAGTAATAGAAATACAATATTACATGTTCTGTCTCTCTCAATGAATATTACAATGACAAAAATACACGTCAATCTCCTACTGTGGTACAAATAAGTAAATACAAATACAAAATGTATTTCCTTTACATCTACTATGAAATTATACAAAGAGACTCAAGAACTCCATAAATCTTCAATCAGATAATCCAAACTTTCTTCTTGTAAAAAAATAAAACAACAACGGGGTGAGCACTAATGCCCAGTACGAATCTCATAGTTCTCAATCGATAACTAACTCACAGATAGAAATGATCATGCATGCAGGGTAATGCCATATAGTATAGTGATGTTTTATAATTTCAAAATATCATAAGTAGAGTACCATTTTTCTCAAAAACTATTTAAACACTTTTAAGGAAACCTTCAGCCTTTAAAAATCATCCCTTAAGTTTAGAAAACCATAGATCCTTGTGAAACAACCATATTTAAGAAACAACATCATTTAAAGGTTATTAACCAATTCCCAAAATATTTCTCATTTAATTTCCATTTTTAATGTTCCTCTTTTTCTTTCATTCTTCCTTTCTACTCATTATATTTATTTAGAACTCCATAACTTCAAGTTCAAGTTTCCTTTTTGATTCACTAACAATTCTCCTATACTCAATTCACACCGTTATTTACACTTTCAAATTTCATTTCAAGGTAACACAAGGTTAACAACCCCTTTCAATTTAGTCTCTTATTTATTTTACAGAACAATACTCATAATTTACCTTTATTGTTGCAACTAATGCATTAAGTTCACTATCACCAATCCATAATCCAATTACGACTTCAATTTCCATTCTTTCAATTGATTTCATATCAAATACCGGATTCAATCACAAGTCATCTCCATGAGTCACACGTTTACCGGTCACAAGCCGGAAGGAATGCGGAACCTCACGCTTTACCGGTCATAAGTTGGAAGGAATGCGGAACGATTTACCGGTCACCAGCCGAAAGGAATGCGAAACCTCAACATACCACACGCTTTACCGGGCACTACTCCGGAAGAAAGGCAGAACCTATCTCAAGCGCCATACTTTGCCAGCTCAAATACTGCGGGAAACGGACCCCAAGATAACATCACAATCCATCATTACAATTAGTGGACAATGCTAACACATCTTCCATTATTTCCGTAACACATTAATTCAATATACATCCACCATTTATTAAAATTACATTCACATAACAAGTACAAATATGTTCCATGACCTTCTTCATTATCCATTAAATCATTCATTGTTTTGTCATACAAAAATATAACAACACATCCATAGAGGCAAAGATTCATCTTTAAAGTGTTCACAATTCTTGGGTTCAAACTATTTGTTTACTTTTCCATATTATTATCAAGTCTTCAAATTCAATTTTTTAAACACATTGATTATCAATTACTACCCACGGTTATAAATTAAATCTCGACCATTTAATTTTCTTTGATACAACTCCTTCATATAACATTGTCATATTTCACAATCTACCATTTATCATTATTTGCACTCATCTTAACCCAACATAAACTTAATTTCAAAAAATTAATGTTGATTGAAGTTTCCTCATTTTCCAAAATAAAACTTCGTAACTAGAGTTAAATATAAAGTTGGGCTTTTAGTTTTGAGGTATAAAATCACTTTCTAATTATACAATAAAATTCTTAAATCTTCACTTCATCATCTTATCACAAACTCCGTATCATCTTTCAACCGCCCGCGCCCCCCCCCCCGGCGGGTACCAGCACAACACCACCCAACACAACTTATCTCAAACTCAACATGACCCAACACAACACAACTCAAACTTAACACACCTAACACAACTCAAATCAATACAATTCAACGTGATTCAAACACAATTCATCATAGTCCAACACAATTCGGTTCAACATTATTCAACACAACTTAACATAATCAACACTATTCAAGGTGAACTCTTAAACCTTTATTTCATCATTTCACCCTAGGGCTCATGTCATCCATATCATTAACAAATCATTTCCCCAATCTTCATTTCACATTATAGCATAATTTACAATATCCATAACAAAGGTTCAATCGCTAATTTTTAACATAATTTTCAAACACCTCCAAAATCCAATTAAACTTGTATATATATAATTCAACCATCAATTTCATGATTCTACTTTCAATTTGGTTAAAATCATTGTTTATCACCATGGATCAACTTAGGGTTTTCAAGAAAATGAAGAATTTCGAGAAAAATTCAAACTTCTTAAACCACTACTCTTTATTCCAATCTTCCCATTGATTAAACACCTAAGGTTCATAATCCACCTTATTAACCCAACAATTGAACCCCCAACATTTCAAACCCTAAACCCCCAAAAATCATGATGTACACTATATGTTAAAAAATGTGGGTTTTATATGTATATACTCAAAATACCATAAATATATCTATTTATGGAAGTATTGAAAGAGAACTAGGACCCCTACCTCAAGAATCAAGCAAATGAGCAAGGCTTTGATGAGATTCTTCCACAAATCCGAACTTCAATCGGTTGAAAAGTATGATCTTCAAGCCTTCTTCATTTCTTTGTAAGAGATCTTAGCCAATCCTTAGGGACATGGAAGGCATTTGAGGTCAAAACCCTAGGGTTTTCAGACCTAGGGTGAGAGGGATGAAGAAGGAAAAAGGAAAATGCAAAGAATGAGCTAAAAATCACATTTTTAAGCTGCTGAATTCGCTCAGTCCGCTCGAGCGCCGCTTTTTTCGCTCGAGCAGACCTGTTTTCAACACAGATTCCAAAAATTCAAACGGGCATAACTCTCTCATCCAAATTGAAGCCCTGTAAACAAGATTTCCAATGGTTCCGGCCTCACATTCAAATTCAAAGTATGAAAGGAAAAAAGGGAAAAAGGGTGAAGGCTAGTCAAAAACTCAAACTGGGGGCTTTTTATCTAATCTTACCCAAATACCTTGTTAAGGCTTCAATCAAGGTTCCAAACATCATCCCAAGGGTCCTCAATTATAACATTTAAAGTTCACTTGCCAACCCATCAATATCAAGAGTCCAACAACCATACAAGCTTTAAGGTGACGGGCACCACTTTACATCAATCCAATGTGAATAAAAATCTGAGTCATTACAATCTTCCCACCTTAAGAAATTTCATCCCAGAAATTGCATCCGTTCTACCAAAATAGCAACAACCATATCCTCACCAATTCTTAACAACTCCTAGTCAAAAAATAAAACATGCGAGCACCCATATATATCCACCAAACCTTAACAACTTTCAATTACACCTAACATCAATTCTAAACCCAAAAGTACAAAGTGTCAAAGGTATGGTCTGAAATATTTTTCCCGTTGCGTTATATATTGTTTTACATTGGTATCAAAGCCTATATGGGTATTTGCGTGCTTATTTTTTTAAATCATGTGTATAATTTTACATAAATATATACACATTATATGCATGAAAATTAATGAAGGAGGAAGATGAAGTGCATGGTTTCTGCACTTCCACTCTCATTTGATTGAGAGTGTAAAACACCTTATTTTTATGGTAATTAAACATTATTTTGAGACCATAAATGTTTTTATTTTGAAAAATAGAGTCCGACAGTACCAAAATTGGACCAGAAAACACCCCGTAAGGCGGCGCGTGAGCCTTACGCGACAAATGACGCCATCACCAGCGGGCACGCGTTGTCACGTGCTTCCACGCGCTGCCACACGCCAGGCGCGCTTTGCCACACCCTGTCGCGTCCTCCACGTGCGTGACTTGCACCCTTTCATGCGCGCGTTAGTCACGCCGCTTCGAACCGCGCCACGTGTGCCGCCAAGCGCGAACCCTACGCTGAGCTGCTCGCCGAGCCGAGCCGAGCCGTTTTTCGCGCCGACTTGGCTGGTTTAATGGCTGAGGGTAAGGGTTTTTTTTTTAAAAAAAAATCCAGAATTGCGTTAAATGGTCATAAGTAATTCGTTATAGCTTTGTTGTAAGCGTGGTTGGTACTGTTAGGCTCAAAATTAAATTTTCTTTCATATGTTAAATTTTTCAAAATTTTATGTAAAAGAAAAATATTTTTCCTGAAATAATAATTCATTATTTCTGATTTAAAATGCTTTTGGGATTGCATGATTAAGTTTCTGGAGCTGAAATTTTTACTATAGACCACTGTAATGGTTTACTATTTACTAGTATGATTGTTGTATTTTTCTAGATTCTGGAATATTTATTTATGATTTCATGTGTGTTTATTAGTTATTTAAAATTTCAGAAAATACCAGAAAATTTCCGAAGTGATATGCTTTCTGTTATGGCATAATCTGAATATTAAATACAACATATTGTTATTTTTTGCCTAGAGTTTTTAGTATGTAATGATTCGAATAGCATGATTAATTTTTTATTTATTTAAATTCCATTATTAATTGTAACATAGCATGAGTTGATTGTGAATCTACATTGTGATGCTATTGTACGGAATTGGACTATTTTATCTTGCTTTTAGACATGCCATAATCAATGGGAGGTTGTTCGGTTTAGAGAAATCTTTGTAGATTTACTCCCGAAAACTAATATTTTGCGCATAAATTAAATTAAATTTTGGATAATTGTCACATGTGGCACAAGAGATGATTACGAGCATAGCGGATTTTCGACCTTGCGACTTGTGTAATATTGTCACTATTTAATTCAGATTTTTGTGGCAAAATTATATTATGCTAATCAAATTAATCCCAATGCGAATTTCTCTCTAAATTTACTTAGCTTATGGAAGTTAATTTGATTGACCTAGACTTAGTAGAGATGTTCAAATGTGAACAATGTAATCCTATTCTTTAGATGAGCAAAAGTCTTGTAGACTTTAGGTCAGACCTTAATTGAGCCAAAGTAAGGAAACATGACTCAAAGTCGCTGTGTTTTTGTTGCCTTGCTTGGCACAATAAAAACTTATGTGTGAGCTATCGTTAGTGGCACGCTACATAGTTTTGATTGGCGAGTTTTGGAGTTGTGAAATTAGTAAGCCCTCAATAGATCTGTATATGATCTTGACTATTGAGCTGCGCGGATTGACTTTGTAATTTGACTTGTAATGATGTTGCATCATTGGATGAAGTAACATTCAAGAGTCATGTCATCCAAGAAATGCGAACTTAAATGAATTACTCAGTAAGTATAAGATGAGTAGCCAGTATGAGTAGTGTTTTTCTCTTTATCCAACTGTTGGGAGTGAATGGAGCAAAATTTCATGCACTATAATAGTGTGCATTAAAGTATCACTTGAAGTTAAAAGATTAGCGCTTAGTAGCAGAAAAATCTATGAACACTAAGTGAAGAGATTAGCGCCAAGTGGCTGCAAAATCTATTAGCATTGCCAACTTGTCTAAATCTGGACACTTACTGTTTCTACACTTGAGTGTGAGACATGAGGAGGTGCTTCTTTGTATGGTTCCTTAGTGAGGCTAATGTTTTTTAATGATGTTTACAACTAAGCGCAAACGTTGCAGCATAGTAATGAAAAGGTCAAGGCCGACAAGGTCATTATGACTCTAAGAATTTGACGCATGGCTCGTGAGAGCATTGTGTTGAATTAGACTCTTTAGCCTAATTCGCGCTTAAGTTACTTCGGGAGCTGTCATAGATTGATAGCTTATTCTTTCCATCTTGTGGATAGTAGAATTAATTGCAAGTAACTATGAAGCGAAAAACAGAGATGGCAAGAGGGGCATCGACATTTTTCAACTAGATGCAGTAAAGTGTATGGAGAATAAAATTGAGTTGAAGGTGCAGGGGATTAGCACTTACTAGTTAAATTTGCGACTTAGGCGCACTCGATATCTCCATGACATCCTTTTATGATCTAATGAATATGAATTAGTTATGAGTCATTACCTAGTTGGGCCTAAGCCTTTAAAACTTGTCTTTGAGAACTCACACATTAAGATGATTGGGATTAGTTTATGACATTGGTCATGAACCGGTGGCTTATTATGCTTAATCACATTAATGAGATGATGACAGGATGGTTTCAGTAGGCCCTCTCGGGCCCATTTGCTTGTGACATCATGCTCTCATGTGAATGTATAACTTTATTCGCAATGATTGCGCACAAGTAAGTAAGAAAGCCGTAGAAGGTCATTTGTATTGGCGCATTTAGTCTACTATGATATTTGTGACTAGATATGTGTAAGGGTATGATAGCTAAGCCTCAATCTCGACACATTTATAGATTACTATACGCATCTGAGTCAAGACTATTTGATCTCCCATAAGTCAAAAGTTTTGAGATGATTTTTGACATTGCACATATGAGGTCGAGATCAATTAGATAAGAGCTTTTGTGCTTTTAGTTTTGACCAAGGTGGCGAGTATCTATTTGAGTTATTTTTTAGAAAGCTCTCTGAAGAGAAATGGATGCTTAGAAAATTGATTATTCCTAGTACTCAGCAACACAAAAGTGTAGTAGAGATAAGGAATTAAGTATTGTTAATGTTAGGTGGATGATGGCGCAAAATGTTTCCCAATTGGGAATTGCACTAATTTGTTGCCTATATCCCTAACTAAGTGCCCTCCATATCAGATTTTACACTCCATTTAAGTAATGGGTTTGCAGAGAGCCATGTGTGGACGAACTGTAACCATCAAGCAGCTTATCCTTATTTTACTTCTCATAAGGTTGCGAAGTTAGGACCTAGGGTTCTATAGCACATTATTGTATGTTGTCTTGTGAACACATAGGGTCATGTGGTGCATTATTGTATGCTGTCATGTAAACCCTCCGGGTCATGTGCATATAAGTAAGCAGCTTTGTGGGAGTGTAACTAAGTCACATAAAGTTTTCTTAGTAAAGGTGATGTGAATAGAGTTTTGGAACTCTATAAGATAGAGAATTCTAAGCATAGTGCTTTATGTAACCTAGTTGAGAATGGAGAGAAATTTCCAATATCCTAGGGACAGTGGGAGCGATGTGCCTACTAGTGGATTGCCCCATTAGAGAAGAATACTCTACATTCTTTGTTGCGTGGTAGCAAATGTTCCCACGTCATCACTGGGTGATTGAGAAGGAAACATTCATGATTGCTTCGCACGGTGATAAAGAGCCTAGGATAATGCCAAAGGCTCTAGTCCCTTGTTTTTAGAAAGTGGATCAATGTTGCACAGTTGAAGACAAAGTCTTTGAGGATTAACCATTTCTATAATTTGGTTGACTTTCCATTAAGACGTGAAACTGTTATAAAGTTATGCGCATTTTGGATAGTCATTGTTGAGGCATAAGGCTCACTAGATACGGAAAAGTCGCACCATTGAGGAAGATGTAGACCAAGAGAAGACTTTCTCCTAGGGAGTGAGGTTATTTTGACTTAGGCTATGATTGACATATGTTCAGAACATTGATTTGTGGACATTGTGGCCCAACCTTTTCGTTGGAGAATTGGATAAGTAGATCCGTAGGGATTTACTTTCTGCTTTTATGGTGAAAATTTAGGAGTGCAAAAAGGTTGCTAGTTCCAATAAATCTTTTACAGCCTAAAACAGTTATCCAAATAGTGGTTCTTAGATTTCGTCAAGCCATGATAGGCCAACGATGATCGATGAAGACCACTGTAATGACCCCAAAAGTCATCCTTATTTAATTAGGGGTTAATGTGTTTTAATTCAACTATATATATTGGAAATGAGAACATTTTTATCTTATTTTGGGGTATGGATTGAGGTGGTGGTATGATGGTAAAGTAAGATTGGACCAAAGAGTATAATCCGGATAGTTATTCTACGATCAGCCGTCACTCATTTGCCCATTTCCTTTTCTACCCTTTGAATTTGAATGTGAGGTTAGAACCATTGGAAAGCCTATTTCCGGGGCTTCAATTTGGACACAAGAATGACCCAGAACGGAGTCCTGATGAGACAGTTATACCCGTTTGAAGTTTTTACATCTGTGCTGGAAGCAGAGCCGCACGTGCGGGGAATAGCACCGCACGTGCGGCCTGTGCGGGACAGCAGCTCAAAAACGAGATTTTTGGCCCATTTCTTACATTTTCTTTTCCTCTCTTCTTCTCCGCTCTTCCATGTCCGAAACCCTAGCTCCCAAAACCTTGATTTCCTCCACTTTTATCAACAAATCCACCATGGATCTTGCATCAAGGATAGAGAACAAGAAAGGGTCAACATTTCCAACCGATTGAAATTCGAATTTTTTGGAGGATTCTTCTCAATCTTTGCTCCTTTGCTTGATTCTTGAAGAAGGGGTCCTTATTCCCTTTCAATATTTGCATTCATGGACAGAATTATGGAATTTTGTGTTTATACAAACAAAATCTATAGTTTTGAGCATATTATGTCCAACTTGAGAATTGAGGGTTTAGAGTTGGAGATGTTGGAAGTTAAATTGATGGGTTAAAATGATGGATTGTGACTCCTAGATGCATAATCATTGGGAAAATTGGAATAAAAAGTAATGGGTTAATAAGTTTGTATCTTTCTTGAAATTTCAATATTTTCTTGAAACCATAGGTTGATTAATGATGATAACCAATGATTTGGCCCAAATTGAAAGTAGAATAATGAAATTGAGATATTGAATTAGATATGTACAAGATTAATTGGAATTAGGAAATGTTTGAAAATTATGTTTAAAATTTGCGAATGATCTTTGTTATGAACGTAGTAATTCATGCTTTAATATAAAGGAAAAATTGGGGAAATAATTTATTAAGGATATGGATGACATGAACTCGGTTGTGGAATGTTGAAATGAGATTCAAGGATTTAGTTTGAATTATGTTGAATTGCAAATTGATGTGTAATTGGAATAAAGAGAATTAAACAAGTTAAGAACGGAATAATTATATGTGACCCGATTTCTATGTGTATTATGAATTGTGTAGGGTCAGCTACAGGGGCGGACCAAACATCTGAACACTGTGAGTAGTAGTATGGTAGTCGTACATTCAATGATCGTTAATGATTCTTATTGTTAACATTCTATTTCTTGCAAGTATGTTGATTGGAAAATCTAAAGGCATTATTGCGCAATACATTTTATTATTGTTGACAAAGAATACTAATATTATGTGCAAGATATCTATAGTGATTCATGACGAACCAAGGAAACGCATAAGCACTATGGAATCATGGTATTCACGTATCTCTGAAATCATTCAATTTGTAAATGTACTTATCTCTCATTAGCAATTATCAGCAACGTCCTGTTAAACTTAAGTTAATTATGTTAACTCCTGTGAATGATGTAACGGCTACTAGTAGTACTCTGCTAAGTACAAGCCAAATATGGTAACATATATGAACGAGCAAACAAATGTGTGTGCTTCTATATGCTATTAATAGATCAAGTGAACTACGCTGTTTCTTAACGAATAATTAGCTAAGACCACGGATTGTTTTATACGTTAATACCTGCTAAGTATTATGATAAACAACTGATTGACTTACCGATGGCTCAACCCAAAGACAAAATTCAATATCGATGACCTTGCCATGTAGCCCATATTATGATGTAACCTGTTCTGTCTTTGCTAAGTGTACTGTAATGACATGATATAACAAGAAATGTTCTATGTTCTAATATGTTACGTTTTGGAAGTAAAAAATAGTTGGCCATATATGTAAAGTATTCATGACATCCGTAGCACACGACCCTTACCCAGGAGTAATAATACCGTGTTTTCAAGTATGTTACTAGTTCAAGTATGTTACAAGTATACGCATGTTACAAGTTCAAGTATATACAAGTTTACGTATGTTATAAGTTTACATCTGTTACAAGTTTACGTATGTTAGAAGTTTAAGTCTGTTACAAGTTCACGTATGTTATAAGTTCAAAGATATTACAAGTTCTTAGTACCAAGGAACAAGAATGCTTTATATTGACTTGTTAGCACTATTGAAATGCCAGGTATAATTAAGTTTGAATTCTGATTTTTGTTTATGAATTAAGCATAATGCATATGTATGAATTTGTTTCCGTTTATGATACGACATGATATGTATGGTTGGTCTGTAAAACCTGTTAATTACTGGTATGGAACAAAGTGCTACTTGGAACTAAGTGCTACATTGTGAGTCACCTCTAGAATCCATGTGAGCCACCTCTTGAGTCCATACATATATGAATAAGGCTTATAGCCAATCTGGGCCTATGGCCATTCTATATGATCTATGAGGCCAGAGGCCATTCTGTATTTTCGGTATGGAACAAAGTGCTGTACGAAACTAAGTGCTGCAATGCGAGTCACCTCTAGAATCCGTACGAGCCACCTCTTGAGTCCATACATATGTGCAAGTTATAAGGCCTATGGCCATTCCGGATAAGTTATTATAATATGAAACAAAGTGCTACACGAAACTAAGTGCTACGATATGAGTCACCTCTAGAGTCCGTGTGAGACACCTCTTGAATTCATATACATATGTTCAAGGGCTTTATGCCATATGATCAAGGGCTTCATGCCATATGTTCAAGGGCTATATGCCAACATGTTTAAAAGTTTAATGCTAATATGTTCAAGGGCTATCGCCACTTTGTTCAAGGGCTGAAAGCCATCATGTTCCAAGATATTATGTTTCAAGTCAATATGTTTCAAGACTGGGCCTTAGACCATTCAAGAATTAATACAGAATCAATTAACCTTATGCCTCATTATTTATGTATGCATTGATATGTATTATAATTCAAGTTGAGCATTGAATCGTTTATGTGCTATTATTCACTAAGCTTCGCTCACTTTATATTATGTTTGTCCTGTAGGTAATCACTTTGGGAGTCCGTCCTAACCCTTGAAGCTCACCCTTCAGTTGTCAACCTCAGTATGCCCAGGCTCCCAGACCAAGTCTATGCATTTATGTCAAGTTTTGTTAAGATTTTGGCTTGCACTTTAATTATTTACCTAAGGTTAAAATGTATGTATATGACCCCTTTCTATACCAATGTTTGTTTATGCGGTCATGTATGTGTATGGGTATGTCTAAAAATAAATGACTGTCACGAATGTGATCCTGGCATGTTAGGTTTAGCTCAATGGATGCTTTTCTGTGTTATTTTATTATATTAAATGCTTCCGTTTAGGCCCCATATGATATGTATATCAGGTTAAGTGTCCGTTTCTGTATGGGTCATGCCCGAACTTTTAGGGGCGGGTTTGGGGCGTGACAACCACTGAGGCATGATCAATGGTCCAAAAGAAGTTTTTCCTTACTTAGTCATTATGAGTCAGGAATTTATAAGATTGTCGCCACCTAGGGTGGGCAGTCCTCTGTTTTATATATGATGGACATGGGTAATGTAATTTATATGCTCAGATGTACGATCCTTAGGGATTGTTTTGGGAGAATTTCTGGTTTGTCTTTGATGACTTACATAAGGAATATCCTAGAATGATTTTAGATGCAAAAATTGCAAACCCATTGACTTACCTATCGGTAAAAGTTAGAGCCTTAGCTATTGAGTGAATCCTCGGATTGTCTTTAGGAGAAACAGATGACCTATATTCCTTCATCTTTTTTTTTTTTTTTTTTTTGTGGGAGCCTAAAGTACGTTATGTGGGCGTATTCAGCATGATAAGTGTTATCTTTGGTAAATGGTCAACGGAGTTGTTTAGACATTGACCTTGCTCATTAGATTGTGGATAGAATGCTTTACTAGTAGTATATATATTTGCCCCTTGTAAGATTCAATGCGCTAGTTGGGCGCATCTTGAATGGAAGCAGATTGGTCACCAAAATATCTTTAGAGAGGTAATTGCGCAAGAGGTAGTCATCTTGAACCACTTAATGTGAGGCGCACATGGTGGATTCCATTGTATATACTTATCGCAAGAGGTGCTGATAAGGCTTATGTTTGGAATCTAAAATTGCGCAAGTTGTGGTCGTGTTTTTTTTTTTTAAAATCGATCACTTATTTGTTGTGAGATGATGGGATGTTGACACTATTATGGTTTGTGTCATAATGATTAGCAGATGATGATGTCAATAGGCAAGATTGGCTCACTCACACGAGCAATCGCCCTTGGCGCTTGGGAGCGAGTGTAGACGTCCCCGAACGCCCCGGGAGGAACGAGCTCCCGTTCCGTTCATTTTGGGGTCACTACAACTCAGGACTCTCAAATTGTCACGGTTCTAAGTCTGAACCAAAGAGTCCAAATCTGGCAAATCATTTTGAGAAATAGATTTTTTAAAAGAAGTGCCAAACATGGACTGCTTTGCCAGATACAGAGTCGCCACCTAAATATTTTATTTTGGGAAATTTAGGAAACCCTGACTCGTTGCCTAAGGCCACGTGTCCGTCATCACCAAAGTTGCCTCGGCTCGGGAACTTGGGTACGATTGGGGAAGGTCACTTCGTGAGCACCCCCGCTCGCCCGGTCAGAGACCGGCCTCTACTAACCATGATAACTATTTTTGAAAACATTGTGTGTTCTTATTCCAGTTTTTAGCCTAGATTACTATGTGATGCGCACAGCATACAAGTATAGACCAGGTCGCCTAGATTGGAACAAAACATCTCATGTTTGCTTGTTTGAAAGGTGGTTTGCTACTCGCAAGTAGGCTAAAAATGCAGATTTTGCCACCCTCGGGTGGGCTTAGAAAAGATGGTTTTGCCACTATCTAGTGGGCTTAAAACAAATAGTTGATGATTTATTCCAATCCAAATAACCCAACCTTCACCCACAGGCATTCAAGCAGTTATATCACATAAGCAAATAGCCTCATGGTAGGCATTCTATCATGGCAGTCACTCACACGCATGCAAGGATGCTAAAGCATAAAACTCACCGAGTACTCCAAGCCAAAATAGAATTTACATTAGAAATCATGCATGATCCTAAGTATACAGAAATGCCTAATGCAGCACATGCAAAATGCAACTATAGCAGGCTCGGCTATTCTAAGATGGCATATGAAATGCTACAACTATCATGTATTTAATTTGGAATTGAAAGTACAATGCAGTTAGTATGATGCGCCGAGCCCGGTGCATGCAATACAGATGAATGATGCAAACATGCTGTCATACTGTATGCTATTTTAAACATGCCCTAATCTAACCATCATAAGCAGGTAAATAAAAGGGAGAAAGACGTGGGGTTGGAAGACATACAACACACACACGCGCACTTATTACAGTTGCGCCCTCGCGCAGAGGGTCCGAATAAATAATACAGTCCCGAATAAAAGAATATTACAGTCCAAATATTACAGTCCAAATAATATACAAATTCCTAATTAATTAACAAATTAACTAAGAAAATAAATAAAACTGGCATGCAAGCCAGGGACTGCCTTGCTTCTGATGAATGATGTATGTTTAGGCTGCCTTGCGCGGAAATCCACTGGGATGCCCCAATTAGCCTCTGTTTGCGCCTGTTCTTGAAATGCGTGCCAAAACTCGAAAGACCACAGATTCTTGATTTGCTGCAATAGAGAGTAGGAAAGGGGCATAGCAATGTATTTTCACAAATATATGCAAGCCTCGATCCTCGTGCCACAAATCACGCATATCTATGCATGATGGCAGAGCGGTCGAAATGTGCAACTCAATATAGAATGAATGCGCGTGTAAACACAACAAGAACCTAACTCCATCATGGGTAATCCGGAGTGTCGGTGACTGGGGATGGAGAGACGTTCCGTCACTCGGAGTACGAAACACACCTCGTTTCCCGTGCCCGAGCTAACTCTTATCCCGAACACGATGCAATATGCATGAATGCAACTAAGATACAGCCTAGCATGCACAATGCTATGAAAATGAGATGTCTCGAAATGCGTGCACACGGGCACGCAAACCGAGAAAATGCATACGCAATGCAAATGACATGGAAATATGATATGGGCTTACACTAACATGAGAGACCCTCAGCCACACTCACATAAGAGGCCGATGGATGAAAATGAAGTGCCTCAAAATGCGTGCACACGGGCACGCAAACCGAGGCAATGGTATATGCAATGCAATGGCATGGAAATGGCATATAGAATGCAACATGGACTTATACTAACATGAGAGAGACTCAGCCACACTCACATAAGAGGCCGATGGATGAAAATGAAGTGCCTCGAAATGCGTGCACACGGGCACGCAAACCGAGGCGATGACATATGCAATGCAATAATGGGCTTATACCAGCATGAGAGAGCCTCAGCCACACTCACATAGGAAGCCATCAGATGAAAACAAAACAACTCGAAATGCGTGCACGCGTGCACGCAAACCGAGGACCGACCCTCAGGCACCGAAATGCCACTCTAATGAGACATGGCAAAGATATGGAAAGTGATATGCAAACATGCAATTTTCAGTAGCAAAATGAGGGGCAAAACAGCCCCGGAACGAGGCGAAATGACACCCGATGCATGGAATCTCTCCCGAAATGCAAATTAGGCGCATAGAATGAACTACAGCTATACAAAGCATGCATAATTGGTACACGAGATGAAAAGACAGAAGCAAGGCAGCCTCAAAATAAGCATTTTTACAGTACAAATCATGGCCAAACAGCAAGCAAAGATAGGGCAACAATGGCATGCAAAAATGGCCCTAAACATGAGATTATGAAGCAACTCACAGCTGCTAACTCCAAATAGGTTAGGGCCCTTCAACAACATTGAAGACGGGCCAAAAATAAGCCACTTTACAGAACTATAAAAACCCTAAAAATAAACATAGATATGGTAAGCTCTTATGCAAGAAAAAGGGCCAAAAGGTGGCCAAAGAGGCAAGTGGTATATGCAAAGCCCAAACTGAAAAATTCCCTTCTAAAACATTGAAGAGAGACCAAAAATATGCATATTTACAGAACTGTAAAAACCCCAAAACAGTATACAAACATGCTAGAAATGCAATGCAAAATGAGGCTCAAAAGTGGCTATAACACAAAGTATACAAAATATTCATCAAACAGCCAAAGACCCTTAATGAAACATGTTAAGAAGGTCAAAATAAGACTTTTTCTAGCTCTGTAAAACGCCCAAAAATGGAAGCATAATGGGCTTCCAAGGCATGCAAGAAAAGGGGACCAAAGAGGGATATTGAAGCAAGTGCAATATGGGGCGCTCAAACAGGGTTGAGCCCTTAATGAAACAAGAAAATGAGCTCAAAAAAATGACCTTTTCAGTTTTGGTCGGAGCTCAAATCAGTAAGCACATATGGCTAAGAAATGGTGCAAAAATGAGCTAGAAAAAAGGGAGAGTGGACTTACCCTTGAAGACCAATGCTTTTGTTGCTTCTTGGACCAACTTTGATGACTCTAAGCTGCTGGAATTCCTCCCCATGCTGCTGGAATGGAGTGATGGTGATGGTGCTTGGTGGTGATGAAGAAAGGAGGTAGAACTTAGGAGTTTTTTAAGGAAAATGAGAGAGATGGATGGAGATATGTATGTATATCCTTGAAGCAATTTTTCTAACCTCAAAAACCAATGCTTGCAGCTGGTTATAAGGACCAAAAGGAGGGGGAGCATGGAAGGAAATGGTGGGGGAAAAGGACCAAGGCTTTCCCCCACAAAATATCCCCCGGATTGAGATATTTTCTGGGGGAAACAGCTATACAGCTGTAAAGTCCACAGTGAGAGGATCATGGCCGGCCACCTTTTAGACTTGCAGGTGGACGGCCGGCCACCTCCCCTAGCCGGCCGGCTAGGGGTCAAAAAGGTCAACTTGCTTTAGTGGCCAGCCACCACAAAAAGGTGGCCTCCCAGGTCTCCTCTTCACAACCCTGTGGTTCGAATTTGGAAACTCTAAAACAGGAGAGAGAACAAACCATTTTTAGGAGGGGTTCAAAAGGTTCAATTGGATTTTCTGGCTGGCCACCAACTTTTAGGGTCCTCCCATGTGTGTACAACACAAATATGTGGTTTGGGGTTGAAGAAAGTGGCCCCAAGGTGTTCAACATTGGCTCGGAAGTGCGAAAAACGGGTGTCGGAGGGCGAAAATGGAATATAACTGGTTGCTAAGATAATTGCTGGCCTCCCACCCTCCAGTGACCTTCCTGGTGATGAAACAGAGGCACCTGCCAAAAATGAACAAAAACCGATGTAAAACGAATGCTCGGGGGCCAAAACACGTAGTTCGGGATCCCGAAAATGGGCTGCTAAGCATCGAAAGTGGCGTTCGGCCACGAAGTGGGTTTCTCAGACCCTAGTGCCCCTCAAAAGGGAGTAAAAAGGAAGTATGCCCAAAATCAGAACAAACGGAGATGGTTAGGCGGTCCCGAACCGAGGCACACGGCCAACGGTCCCGAAAAACCGGAAATCGGACTTCGAAATGGGCAAAATGGCCTGCGGCCACAAAATGTAGCCCGCGGCCACTGAGAGATGGTCCACGAGACCTCTCCCTCCCCTTAGGAAAATAAATAGAGAAAATCGAGTCTGGTTCGCAAACCGAGGCAAGGCACAGAAGAGGGTTCGGAAGTCCGGAGGCAGGGCTCGCAGCCAAGACTCTGAAACTTCTGAACGAGCACATTATGCAATATCACCAAGTGCTCAACTGGTGACGTCTGAGTCTCAAGGTCGGTCAAAAATGGGGTGTCTACAGTTGCCCCTCTTTGACAGAACTCGAAAGTCATAAGAATGACAGGAGTGAATGTCAAAGCCCAGAGACGACCCATTTTTGACAAGGCCGAAGACTTAGACAAACATACAAAATAGCGAAGAAATGTGCCCGCAGGCATGCCCGCAGGCAGGGGGGCAAAATGCAAAATGATATGCAAGAAGGTTTTGAAGATTGGACTTCTACGCTACGCGAAGCCGGTTTTGAAAGTTGGACTTATGCGCTACGCGAAGCCGGTTATCACTCATGATCATGCAAAGAGAGCTGTAATGAAGCAAATATGCGACAATTTTAAGCAAGTGAATACAAATCTAACTACATTTCATGTAGAAAGGATGTAAGAAAATTATGCAATTCTCACTGCGTCTCACGCGGAGAAGGCTAAAAGCGACTACAGAGAAAACCCGGAGTCTTACACACAACATCTCTCTGCGTATCACACATAGGAGACGAAGAAGGTAAACCTCTCAGCGTATCACACGCAAGAGAGGAAAGGTAAACTTCTCAACGTATCACACGCAAGAGAAAACCTCTCAGCATATCACATGCAAGAGAGAAAAGATAAATTTCTCAGCGTATCACACGCAAGAGAAAACCTCTCAGCATATCACATACAAGAGAGAAAAGGCAAATTTCTCAGCGTATCACACGCAAGAGAAAATCTCTCAGCATATCACATGCAAAAGAGAAAAGGGGAATTTCTCAGCGTATCACACGCAAGAGAAAGGCCCTGTTTGGTACAGCTTAATTTCAGCTTATTTCAGCTTTCAGCTTAATTTAAGCTATTTTGATGTGTTTGGTTTAGCTTATAGCTTATAGCTTATAGCTTTGTGGAAGTCAGAAAATAGCTTATTCTTTGAGTGGGGCAGGAGATGCTTTAAGAATAAGCTGGAAATCAGCTTAAGCTGAAAGTTATAAGCTATAAGCTGTTTAGGCATAAGCTATAAGCACTTTCCCACAGCTCTACCAAACAAGGCTAAAATCTCTCAGCATATCACATGCAAGAGAGAAAAGGGGAATTTCTCAGCATATCACACGCAAGAGAAAACCTCTCAGCATATCACATGCAAGAGAGAAAAGGGAAACTTCTCAGCGTATCACACACAAGAGAAAACCTCTCAGCATATCACATGCAAGGGAGAAAAGGGAAATTTCTCAGCGTATCACACGCAAGAGAAAACCTCTCAGCATATCACATGCAAGAGAGAAAAGGGAAATTTCTCAGCGTATCACACGCAAGAGAAAACCTCTCAGCATATCACATGCAAGAGAGAAAAGGGAAACTTCTCAGCGTATCACACGCAAGAGAAAACCTCTCAGCATATCACATGCAAGGGAGAAAAGGGAAATTTCTTAGCATATCACACGCAAGAGAAAACCTCTCAGCATATCACATGCAAGAGAGAAAAGGGAAATTTCTCAGCGTATCACACGCAAGAGAAAACCTCTCAGCATATCACATGCAAGAGAGAAAAGGTAAGAATGAACACCGGAACTCGTCCGAATGTTCGAAACTGAAGATGTCCTAACGCGCCGCATGCGAGAGGAGAAAAGACGACAATTGCAAGTGAAAGGGTGCATAACGATGCAGGTGAAGTGTACATAACAATGCAAGTAATGAGCATAACAATGCTAGATAGATGTGCATAACAATGCAAGCAATGAGCATAACAATGCTAGATAAATGTGCATAACAATGCAACGAATGAGCATAACAATGCTAGTGAAGTGGGTGCATAACAATGCAATTGGAACGTGCATCACAATGCAAGCATGAGAAGTGCATAACAATGCGGGTGGAAGGATGCATAACAATGCAAGTGGAGTGTGCGTGACAACGCATATTTGACACAAAATGCCGAACAAGGGAATACAAGCCTTAAGTAGACCAATTTCCAAACGCAACCTCCGATTTACCTCTCGGAGGGGTCATGATACATTCCAAAAAGGATACACCTCGCACATACCGACCGACGATGAGCTACACATCGAAGTCATGAGTTGAAAATTCCACAGAAACCTTTTGAGCTGAAAAGAGTGGGTTCTTCTTGCACTTTCTTGACTGTACTCCTAAACCGTGGTTACTACCTTTCCTTCCTGGTCATGTTCACAACTTTCCCTATTCTCCAACGGGGTGACAGACTAGGTTGATTCAGTATCCAGAATCTAGGCGCATTCACATGCTATCTCAATCTATGGGGCTGCCATACAGATTTCAAGCTGAGGATAGACCCCTGGGTATTTAAACCAGACTTTAGTTTCGGAAATTCCGAACCTTTGCGTTCTAGGCAATAGCCGTCCGAACTCTAGTTTCCACCGTCGCAGTTGGTCTCCTAGGAACTCATTGCAAACACAACCAAGATGCATCTGGCAGGGGCTGGTTTTCTGAGGGAGCACTTCGATTGCCATTTTGGCTTGAAGCAGACTTGATCTTGAGCTTGAGGTAGAGGCACACTCATACTTCGGAGCTTTGGCAAGACTTTGAAGAGGTACACACAGAATGTAGTCTCGGAACTTACTGAAGTTGAAACAAACTCAGATACCCGACATTTTCCTCTTTTTCTTTTGCTTTGCAGTCCGGAACCATATATAGCTTCAGATAGGTCCTAGTTCTACTGTTCTCACATGACCTAGGTTGAATCCTGCGATTTTATGAAAGAACAAATTTTGTTTTGTACAAATGTGGAGAATGGCATGGCACTCGGAGCGCAAAACGATTTTATTTTTGAAATTCAGAGATGAGCTTTCGACCAAGTATTGAGCCTATGACTGAACACAGCAAAACGACTCAACAAGGAAATAAAAGGCACACAACCTAGACACATCGAGTAACACTCGAAACGACTCAAAATAAGAATCGAGATAAAACAAAAAGACACGACACTCAGACGTGCACGGGGAGCCTGTTTCACCGGGTAGTGTTTCCCACCCTTTCTCATTTGTGGTTCTCACATCACTCGGCCCTCAAGCTCTGTTTTTCTGAAAAAGCCCTCTTCTCACTTTTCCTCTCATCGCACATCTCTCTATTCTTCGTTCTCTCATTTTTCATCCCTCCCCTGGGTGGTTGATGGATAAACAGCAAATTGTGGGCTCGTGTCCTTAGCATTCTGCTAGATTCTCTTTCTTTCGCTCACAGTTAGTGAATTCTTCCCACGGAAAGGTTGCGCTACAACTGGGTGTGTAGCAAATCTGCAGCTAACATCAGTTAACGATGCTTTGTTGGGGAGTTTGGACGTGATAAGATCTGTCCAGATGATGGAGTGGAATATCTTGCCCCATTCTAGTTCGTGCTTCGCACTTTGCTTGATACCTCGTTGCTTGGAGGATGTGAGAGCTTTCTGCCCTTTGTTGTTAACTTCGGTGGTGCCCTATTCTGGTAGGTAGAGTGCCCTTCTTGGCAAGTATGTTGACAATGGGAAAGACAGGAAGCTTGACTCAACTGTGCCCCTAGTTCATCATTTTGACCATTTTTTGTTTTAGTTTTCTCCTAAAAATTTTGACCAAAATGAGAGTTAGATAAACATGCTTGTTCAATTTTCTGATTTAAAATCATGCAAGTTAGGCTGTGAGCACTAAAAATTTTCCTCTTTTGGGCCCAAGAAATGGTCCAGTTTTGAAAATGGGATACTTTTCGAGAAGATTTAGTCAACCCTAGTAAAAATTTTCAAAAACTATTTTTGCGAACGACCACTACTCAACGATCACGGAACCTACTCTTGAGATGCACAATCTCGGATCCATAGCAATGGAAAATTGCTCCTTGTCTGAAAGACACTCCATGGCAACGGAAATTTGCCCCTTGTTTGAAATGACACTACGGCGTTCTGAATGGCAACGGAAAGTTGCTCCTTGTCTGGATAGCACCGCAGCGCATTGAATGGCAACGGAAAGTTGCCCCTTGTTTGAATGACACTGCGATGCATTAAATGGCAACGGAGAGTTGCCCCTTGTCTGGATGGCACCGCAGCGCATTGTAGGCAGTCCTAAGAGCGACAAACACAACCAAACTCTCAGATACAGAGAAAGCGAAGATGATCAGAACCATCGCATGGACACAATCGAATTGTTTTACGGCTGGACTTCAGAATGAAATTGCCTACGTATCCCAAAGATGGGAATCAAGCCTCACGTAGTTCGGGGTTAAGGTACACTCGGGTATTAACCTCTCCTTTTTAGGCTCTAACTTTTGCCAAGGCGCCCGTTGCGGGTTTTCGACCTTGCGAGCTTTGCTCTTCTTTTCAATTCTTTTCATCATTTTTTGTTTCTTTTCTTTTGATTTTCTTTTTTGTTCTTTTCTTTGCATCTTTCTTTTTTTGTTCTCTTTTGTTCTTTTTCTTGCTCTAACTTTTGCCTGGGCCGCCCTTCCGGGTTTTTGACCCAGCGAGCCTCTCAAGGGTAAAAGTGTACCTTTGTCCATGTCAAATGGTTTTGAGATCCTGAAGTCATCTGAATCCAGGAGAATGGCTGTTGTTTTGCAAGAGGACTCATCTTCAGCTCTTCGAGCATGCCCGATATCTTCGCCCCTAGTTCGAGGGGTACTTTTGTTCTAGCTTTGCAAGCTTCTTCTGATCTTCTGATCTTTTGATCTGACTTTCCTGGCCTCTTGTTCAAGGGCTGCTTCAAATCCGGCCACACATGCCTCATATCGCGGTTGACCGTCGAACATTCTGAATCCAAGGTAAAGGTTTGAAAGCAAGGGCTCAAGTCTCGAGGCTGAGAGCGATCCTAAACTGCACAATCTCAAGAGCGATTTCACACAGGTCTTCGCAAGGCCGCGCAAAACATTTTGTTTTTGAAAATTTTTAAGAAAGCGACAAATCGTTCGCGCTGAAGATAGTGTAGAACCAATTTGGATCAAGCCAGGATCCTTCTCAGTACTCACGCTAACAGGCATGATTCCAAAGGCTTAGCACGCCTCTCTTTCTCTCAAATAATCAAATTTTTGCAAAACCCGAGGAATTCCTTCCTCTTCGTTTTCACCGCAATGTTCAAAAAGTTTTGAAAAACTTAGGTCAATGCAATGATTTTGGGGTGCAGAAGAGTAGGCGAAAAGTACCGCCGTTTCATTCAAACTTTCTGGCACAATTGGCACACGGCTGAGGCAAACACAAGAGCGTGAAAAACCGCTGTTGTTTCATTCAGAATCTGTTGGCACAACTGGCTCCCTGACAGAAACAGACTCAAAACAAAACGAAAAGACAAACGCAAAACAAAATGGTGATGCCCGAGGCAACACCCCCTGGGATCACCCGACTCCTATACAACAGGACTGACTCGATATAACAAGACAGACCCAAAACAAAAAAGACTGACTCAAAACAAAACGACTGACTCAAAACAAAACGACAAGACTGACTCAATACCCAAGTCAGAATGTAGTATTCGCCAACTGCTCAAAACGGTGCGTGCCATACGCCATATATGGAGTAAACTGAGCGCTGCCCGCAGGTGGTTCATCCCCCCAATCACATCACATTATCCCCCAAGTTCACTGATCAAGTGCCGATAGACTTTGTAGGACCTGGTGCGGGGATGACCCCGTTGTCGATCAGATCTTGTATTTCGTGGCGGAGACGAAAGCACATGTCAGTGTCATGGCCAGCTCGCTGATGGAAGGCACATTAGTCGGCTGGGTTGTGTGAGAGAGGGAGGTTCTTTGGTAATGGCTGCGGCTCCAGGGGCTTCAGATGCCCTTCCTTGATCAAAACCCCTAGAGGCTTTGACAAAGGCGTATAAAGTGGGGTGAAAACTTTCTTGGCTTGGGGTGGATTTTTGGCTGCTTGCGAGCTACTCACGAATGCACCGGTGAATGGGGTGGTTGTTTTTGGTGCGGTGGCGGTGACCATGCCCACTTCGGAAGATCTTGCAGCTGCGTCACCGCTGGTGGTCGCATTCGAACTACGGGTAAACGCCCTCCTGGGCTACTCCTTCTCCTGGTCAAAAAGGCCCTGCTTCATTGCGTCCTCGATCTGTACTCCCATCTCATGCAAATCTGAAAAGGTAGGGAAGGGGATCACAATCATTTTCTGCATTAACTTGGGCTGGAGATTGCGCACAATCATCCGAATTTGATCTTTGTCAGTGGGCCTAAGGGTCATCATTGAAGCCTTGGCCCTCCAGCGGGCTACGAACTCTGAGAAGCTCTCCTTCGGCTCCTGCCTCATCGTCTCAAGATCATGGGTCGTAATCTCGATTTGGGTATTGTATGAATATTGTGCGACGAAGGCCTCGGCCATTTCATCCCAATTCTTCTTCACTTCATCCTCTGACTTTGTGTACCAGTGGACGGCCACACCCAACAGGGTTCGGCCGAATAATGAAAGCTTCTGTGGTCGCGTTAGGCCCATTGGCCGCAAGATGTCTGAGAACAGTCGGAGATGGACCATGGGGTCCCCGGACCCGTCAAAGCGGTCAATTTGAGGCATTTTGAACCTATCGGGCAATGTTACGGCCACGTCGGTATATCCGCCCTCGATATTCGGGATAGCCTTGACCCCTTGGGATTTCTTGAAGAGCTTCTCAAGTTTGCTCAATTTCAGAGCTATATGATCAACCTCGAACTCGAAGGGAGAGTCCGGGTGATTGGGTGTATGGACCTTGGACAGTTGTGGCGGAAGCGGGGGAGGAGCTGGCCCTGTTGGGAGATTCGTGTCCTCTTGTAAGTTTTGGAGATTTGGCACAGCGTTCTGGGTGTTTGGCGGAGCGTTCTGAACAGTAGGCGTTTGCTCAGGTAATGGAGCCCCTGCCGGAGGAGGAATTTGGTGTGAAGCAGATGCCGCATTCTGCTGTTGCAGTCTGGTGATTAGTTCGGCCTGTTGGGCCATGATTGCGGCCTGCTGTTTGGAGAACTCCACTTGACGGGCGACATCATCATGCATCTGTCTCATGCTCTCCTGCATCTGGCGCATTAGAGCCTCCATCCCTGATGTATTTTGCTGATCCATCTGACTAATTGGTATGTCTATTTCTACAGTAGTAATTGAGACCTCAGTCCTATAGTCCTCTGATGAAGTAACCCACTGCTCTGACAACCTCTGTTCTGACACACTGCGCTTTTTCGGCTTTCTTTTGGTAACGGGGGGTAGAGAATGGAACACTAGCTGTCCGTCGATTAGATCCTCAGATCGATTGAGTTGACGACCTCGTGTCCAAAGTGCTTGGGGAATGCCTGCTGGGTTGGAAGCAATTGTGCTAGAACTGACCTAGCAAAAGATAAATAAAGCGAAAAGGAAATAAATAAACAGATAAACGGACAACATAACAGCTTAAAATAAAATGCATGACACACAACCGGGCATAACAACACACAGTCGATAAGCTGAATACACACTGTCCTCAAACACTGGTCATTATCCCTGAATCACTGTTCCCAAGGCTGAATCTGATACCCGCAGATAACTGATTCTCAAATGCTGACTGATGCCCGCAGGCTTGATACCCACAATACTGAACTGATGCCCGCAGGCCTGATGCCCAAACTCATACACTGATACATGCATTCCTGTAGAGACGCACTCTAAAGCACATAACAGATAAATGAGAGACAAAACACCCCTATGTTGGGGTAGGGTTTCCCTGTCCTATTTTGTCAGGAGCTAGGGTTTCACTACGCACGCAGCGGTTTCAAACAACCTATAAACGGGTAAGCGACCTGTCCTAGTTTGGAATGGTCACTATGGATCCGAATATGCACTAGGTCGAATGGTCAAAGAGGGTGCCCCGGTAAAACCGGGGTTTGTGTTCCCATACTGGCAGAGCCCACAACCGGTCAGCCTTATGGTCATGCCTTGACAAGACAAGCCTCCGGCAAACCGTTCAGGAATAGCAGATGGCAAACACGGTGTCCTAGGCGCACCAATGCAAATGCAATGCAAAGAAACACACAAGTGTAGTCAAAAACAGATATCATGAGTTCGAGTCAAGTTCTCTAAATCCCCAGCAGAGTCGCCAGAAACTGTAGACGTCCCCGAACGCCCCGGGAGGAACGAGCTCCCGTTCCGTTCATTTTGGGGTCACTACAGCTCAGGACTCTCAAATTGTCACGGTTCTAAGTCTGAACCAAAGAGTCCAAATCCGGCAAATCGTTTTGAGAAACAGATTTTTGAAAAGAAGTGCCAAACATGGACTGCTTTGCCAGATACAGAGTCGCCACCTAAATATTTTATTTTGGGAAATTTAGGAAACCCTGACTCGTTGCCTAAGGCCACGTGTCCGTCATCACCAAAGTTGCCTCGGCTCGGGAACTTGGGTACGATTGGGGAAGGTCACTTCGTGAGCACCCCCGCTCGCTCGGTCAGAGACCGGCCTCTACTAACCATGATAACTATTTTTGAAAACATTGTGTGTTCTTATTCCAGTTTTTAGCCTAGATTACTATGTGATGCGCACAGCATACAAGTATAGACCAGGTCGCCTGGATTGGAACAAAACATCTCATGTTTGCTTGTTTGAAAGGTGGTTTGCTACTCGCAAGTAGGCTAAAAATGCAGATTTTGCCACCCTCGGGTGGGCTTAGAAAAGATGGTTTTGCCACTATCTAGTGGGCTTAAAACAAATAGTTGATGATTTATTCCAATCCAAATAACCCAACCTTCACCCACAGGCATTCAGGCAGTTATATCACATAAGCAAATAGCCTCATGGTAGGCATGCTATCATGGCAGTCACTCACACGCATGTAAGGATGCTAAAGCATAAAACTCACCGGGTACTCCAAGCCAAAACAGAATTTACATTAGAAATCATGCATGATCCTAAGAATACAGAAATGCCTAATGCAACACATGCAAAATGCAACTATAGCAGGCTCGGCTATTCTAAGATGGCATATGAAATGCTACAACTATCATGTATTTAATTTGGAATTAAAAGTATAATGCAGTCAGTATGATGCGCCGAGCCCGGTGCATGCAATACAGATGAATGATGCAAACATGCTGTCATACTGTATGCTAATTTAAACATGCCCTAATCTAACCATCATAAGCAGGTAAATAAAAGGGAGAAAGACGTGGGGTTGGAAGACATACAACACACACACGCACACTTATTACAGTTGCGCCTTCGCGCAGAGGGTCCGAATAAATAATGCAGTCCCGAATAAAAGAATATTACAGTCCAAATAATATACAAATTCCTAATTAATTAACAAATTAACTAAGAAAATAAATAAAACTGGCATGCAAGCCAGGGGCTGCCTTGCTTCTGATGAATGATGTATGTTTAGGCTGCCTTGCGCGGAAATCCACTGGGATGCCCCAATTAGCCTCTGTTTGCGCCTGTTCTTGAAATGCGTGCCAAAACTCGAAAGACCACTGATTCTTGATTTGCTGCAATAGAGAGCAGGAAAGAGGCATAGCAATGTATTTTCACAAATATATGCATGCCTCGATCCTCGTGCCACCAATCACGCATATCTATGCATGATGGCAGAGGGGTTGAAATGTGCAACTCAATATAGAATGAATGCACGTGTAAACACAACAAGAACCTAACTCCATCATGGGTAATCCGGAGTGTCGGTGACTGGGGATGGAGAGACGTTCCGTCACTCGGAGTACGAAATGCACCTCGTTTCCCGTGCCCGGGCTAACTCCTATCCCGAACACGATGCAATATGCATGATATGCATGAATGCAACTAAGATACAGCCTAGCATGCACAATGCTATGAAAATGAGATGTCTCGAAATGCATGCACACGGGCAAGCAAATCGAGGAAATGCATACGCAATGCAAATGACATGGAAATATGATATGGGCTTACACTAACATGAGAGAGCCTCAGCCACACTCACATAAGAGGCCGGTGGATGAAAATGAAGTGCCTCGAAATGCGTGCACACGGGCACGCAAACCGAGGCAATGGTATATGCAATGCAATGGCATGGAAATGGCATATAGAATGCAACATGGACTTATACTAACATGAGAGAGACTCAGCCACACTCACATAAGAGGCCGATGGATGAAAATGAAGTGCCTCGAAATGCGTGCACACGGGCACGCAAACCGAGGCAATGACATATGCAATGCAATAATGGGCTTATACCAACATGAGAGAGCCTCAGCCACACTCACATAGGTAGCCATCAGATGAAAACAAAACAACTCGAAATGCGTGCACGCGTGCACGCAAACCGAGGACCGACCCTCAGGCACCGAAATGCCACTCTAATGAGACATGGCAAAGACATGGAAAGTGATATGCAAACATGCAATTTTCAGTAGCAAAATGAGGGGGAAAACAGCCCCGGAACGAGGAGAAATAACACCCGATGCATGGAATCTCTCCCGAAATGCAAATTAGGCGCATAGAATGAACTACAGCTATACAAAGCATGCATAATTGGTACACGAGATGAAAAGACAGAAGCAAGGAAGCCTCAAAATAAGCATTTTTACAGTACAAATCATGGCCAAACAGCAAGCAAAGATAGGGCAACAATGGCATGCAAAAATGGCCCTAAACATGAGATTATGAAGCAACTCACAGCTGCTAACTCCAAATAGGTTAGGGCCCTTCAACAACATTGAAGAGGGGCCAAAAATAAGCCACTTCTACAACATAGATATGGCTAAGCTCTTATGCAAGAAAAAGGGCCAAAAGGTGGCCAAAGAGGCAAGTGGTATATGCAAAGCCCAAACTGAAAAATTCCCTTCTACAACATTGTAGAGGGACCAAAAATATACATATTTATAGAACTGTAAAAACCCCAAAACAGTATACAAACATGCTAGAAATGCAATGCAAAATGAGGCTCAAAAGTGGCTATAACACAAAGTATACAAAATATTCATCAAACAGCCAAAGACCCTTAATGAAACATGTTAATAAGGTCAAAATAAGACTTTTTATAGCTCTGTAAAATGCCCAAAAATGGAAGCATAATGGGCTGCAAAGGCATGCAAGAAAAGGGGACCAAAGAGGGATATTGAAGCAAGTGCAATATGGGGGGCTCAAACAGGGTTGAGCCCTTAATGAAACAAGAAAATGAGCTCAAAAAAATGACCTTTTCAATTTTGGTCGGAGCTCAAATCAGTAAGCACATATGGCTAAGAAATGGTGCAAAAATGAGCTAGAAAAGAGGGAGAGTGGACTTACCCTTGAAGACCAATGCCTTTGTTGCTTCTTGGACCAACTTTGATGACTCTAAGCTGCTGGAATTCCTCCCCTCACTGCTGGAATGGAGTGATGGTGATGGTGCTTGGTGGTGATGAAGAAATGAGGTAGAACTTAGGAGTTTTTTAAGGAAAATGAGAGAGATGGATGGAGATATGTATGTATATCCTTGAAGCAATTTTTCTAACCTCAAAAACCAATGCTTGCAGCTGGTTATAAGGACCAAAAGGAGGGGGAGCATGGAAGGAAATGGTGGGGGAAAAGGACCAAGGCTTTCCCCCACAAAATATCCCCCGGATTGAGATATTTTCTGGGGGAAACAGCTATACAGCTGTAAAGTCCACAGTGAGAGGATCATGGCCGGCCACCTTTTGGACTTGCAGGTGGCTGGCTGGCCACCTCCCCTAGCCGACCGGCTAGGGGTCAAAAAGGTCAACTTGCTTTAGTGGCCGGCCACCACAAAAAGGTGGCCTCCCAGGTCTCCTCTTCACAACCCTGTGGTTCGAATTTGGAAACTCTAAAACAGGAGAGAGAACAAGCCTTTTTTAGGAGGGGTTCAATAGGTTCAATTGGAGTTTCTGGCCGGCCACCAACTTTTAGGGTCCTCCCATGTGTGTACAACACAAATATGTGGTTTGGGGTTGAAGAAAGTGGCCCCAAGGTATTCAACATTGGCTCGGAAGTGCGAAAAACGGGTGTCGGAGGGCGAAAATGGAATATAACTGGTTGCTAAGACAATTACTGGTCTCCCACCCTCCAGTGACCTTCCTGGTGATGAAACAGAGGCACCTGCCAAAAATGAATAAAAACCGATGTAAAACGAATGCTCGGGGGCCAAAACACGTAGTTCTGGATCCCGAAAATGGGCTGCTAAGCATCGAAAGTGGCGTTCGGCCACGAAGTGGGTTTCTCAGACTTCAGTGCCCCTCAAAAGGGGGTAAAAAGGAAGTATACCAATAATCAGAACAAACGGAGATGGTTAGGCGGTCCCAAACCGAGGCACACGGCCAACGGTCCCGAAAAACCGGAAACCGGACTCCGAAATGGGCAAAATGGCCTGCGGCCACAAAATGTAGCCCACGCCCACTGAGAGATGGTCCACGAGACCTCTCCCTCCCCTCAAGAAAAGAAACAGAGAAAACCGAGTCTGGTTCGCAAACCGAGGCAAGGCACAGAAGAGGGTTCGGAAGTCCGGAGGCAAGGCTCGAAGCCAAGACTCTGAAACTTCTGAACGAGCACATTATGCAATATCACCAAGTGCTCAACTGGTGACGTCTGAGTCTCAAGGTCGGTCAAAAATGGGGTGTCTACAGCGAGCAAGGATGAGACTAGTGGTTTATGTTTTATTTGGAGCCAAGAGAGGCTTAAATCATCCACTATGTATGTCGCCTTGGTTACAACCAAAATAAGGTCGTGTTAAGGACCAAACATGGATATTAGTACCCACTTTCCATGTTGTGCCTGTTATGATTAGCCAGATGTGAGATCTCATTTGGCGCATGGAAGGTGAGCGAATAGAGAATTCAGGTTAGGCGCTAGAAAGCAACTAGACTAAGATCTGTAGGGTGTATCGAGTATGACGTGACTCTTTTGGAAGAGTTACTCCACCGTAACATGTTTCATACTATATGTGCTTGACGACCGAGTAATGAGGTGAGAGAATAGATCCCTATTTCCTCACTGTGTGAGTCTTACGTGTCATTATTGATATGACTTTCATTTATGTACCCTTTTGTGACCTTTAACTATGTTATAAGGTAAGGAGTTAACGTTCTGCAACTTTGGTATGTTGCCTACAGTTATGTATGATTCGGCTTTAAGGGACATCACTGGGAAAGCGGTCAATCCTAACTAAATGGCATGAGGGCAAAATGAAGATCATCTAGTATTGCACCAATGTTGTATATTCACTGCCGGTAACTCACACCGCTCTGTATGAGAGGCGGATTGAGTGTGAATATATTGCAAGAATTGAGAGGGTCAAACATGCTCTTTTGAGGGATTAGAGATGTTTTTTGGACCAGTGTAATTAGATGGGTCTGGGGTATATGAGACACTATTTTCTATTCTTTTTGGGTTGATGTCTCTATGCTGGCTCATTTTGAGTTTCTAGTAGAGAGCTTCCACATGCAGGTGTTTCTCAACGGTCGCACGGTTCATTAGCTAGTATGTGATTGTTTAATATTTGGGGAGATTGGGATAGAGATGTGGCTATGTCATGCCAACTCATGTGCGAGTGAGAGATGTTAGAAATTGGGCGCCCATGTGGCATGACCCTTTGAACCTTTTGAACCTTATCCATGTAAGTTTCAATTATGATTTCAAAACTTATATGGATAACCACTCATGATATTTATATCTATCATATCAACTGATATGGATAGATTGATATATACGGTTATATATATGATTATATATTTATCTAATATATTGATATCAGATACACGTTATGTGATTTTTTACCCATAACCTTTTTCTCAAACTCTCTCTCTCTCTAACTCTCTCCCATATGAGAATGATCCAACCTCTGCACTGTGACTAGTGTGGGCAATACTCATATTGTAGTATCACTCCACTGCTGGGTTCGTTGCTCGCATTTTTTAGAAGTACGTGATTTACCCACGAGATTCTTCGCTTCAGGTTCTATCACCTAAAGGTATGATCTGAAATATTTTTCCCGCTGCATTATATATTGTTTTATAGGCATAATGGTCAAAACTTGAGGTTTGGGAGTGTGCTTTTAGAATATTTTAAGTTTGAAATCTTCTAGGTGTAAACAATTTTTTAGGATCAATCTATATAGATATATACAAAATATAAAAAATCCAAAAAAGTACAAACCATTAATTAATGGTTCCTTCCATCCACCATTTCTTTGTTGGATAAATTATACAAATAGTTCCTATAATTTACACGACGTATCAATTTAGTCACTGATGTTTCAATTTGCTCGATTTTGTCCATTAATTTAACAGATTTAGTCTAGTAAATAACAGTTGTTAAGTTTGTGGGACGAAAAATCAAATTATGTGTCAATGTGGTCAATGTACTTTACACAATATGTCAATTTAGTCCCTGTCAAAATCAATCAAATTAAAATAACATAGACTAAATTGACACATTGTGTAGACTTTTCATCCACCAAATTTAACAACCGTTATTTATTGGATTAAAATCATACAATCTGTTAAATTAAGGGACAAAATCGAACAAATTAAAACAACATGGACGAAATTAACACATCGTATAAACTATAGGAACTATTTGTATAATTTACCCTTCTTTGTTTATTTTATGCACTGTTTTGATAGGTGAATGTTGCTTCTTTATGAAGCTGCATGAAGAATAAAATGTACAATCATTTTTAAAATATTCACATTTTCAAAGCTTTGGAGTATGTGGTTCTCCCTTTGAAGCTTTACGAGTCTTTGAAACATGCAGTGGGCATATTCCAACGATGACTTTGGTCTTCTGTCAACAATTCTGAAATATATTTTTGGTCATTTATCCACCTTTGAAGCATATCATGAGATAAAAACACCTTTGAATGAGTGCCTCCTTTCGAATATATACAAAATAACAATTAATCACTTGCAAACAATGCCTATTTTTCGCATGTAATGATAATATTATACAACTCTTAAAAAAATTCAAGACGCCTTATTCTTAAATGGGAGATCATGAAGGGAGACATGTCAAAACTAGAAACAAGATGGTAAATAAGTAGTTTTATCCTTCATTTGCTTTGCCTATATATAGCCTCATGTGGCTACATTCACTCAAAGCAAAAGCACATTTAGTCGCCAAAAGTCGACTTTTTAGTTTTCCTGACTAAATTTTTTAGTCGCTGGTTTTGTCGTGAACACATGGTCGGCGGAGGTATTGGCGACTAAAAAAGTTTTAGTCGGCAAAAAATAGGTCTTTAGCGACCAAGTTTTGGTCGCTAATAGTCAATTACACTTTTTAAAATTATGCATTTACCGACTAATCTTTTAGTCGCCAATAGTCAATGAATCGCCGACCAAACCTTTTAGTCACCAAAAGAAACACTTTTAGTGACCAATAATTTTAGTCGCCAAAGCTCATTCCTTGACAAAAAAAAAAAAATAAAAACTTTTCTTCCGCTGAGATTCAAACAACCAACCTGCCACATTCTAAACCTTAAGCAACACACTCTCTCCACTATGCCTCTACAACACCACATGATTATATATGCAACATATATTATTTATATAGTATATTGACCTGTATTAATATAAAACTATATATATATACATAATTATTTTTATTCAATATAATTCATGTAAAAAATAAATTATTTACTAAAAAAAATAGGAGACCACTTTTGGCGACTAAATCTATTTTTTAGTCACCACTTCTATATTTTGTCTACTAATTATCTTTTTAGTCGCTAAAAGAATTAATTCCCGCCTAAAACCTCTACTTTTGGTGACTAAACTGAATTTTAGTCGCCAATTGTAGACTTTTAGCTATTAAATTTTTTTTAGTAGCCAAAAAGCTTCACTTTTGGCTACAAAATTTAATTTTGCCGGTAAAACACGTATAATCGGCGACCAAACTATTTTTTAATCGCCAAAACCTATACTTTTGGCTACTCAATTTTTTTAGTCACCAAAAACCTTCACTTTTGGCTACTAAAATTTTTTTAGTCGCTAAAACCCATATAATCGGCGACTAAACTGATTTTTAGTCGCCAATAACTATACATTTGGCTACTAAACTGTTTTAGTAGCAAATTCTGCTACTTTCAGCGATGAAAATTGTATTTTTAGTCGCCAATTCTGCTTTTTCTTGTAGTGATTGTAAGCTCTCCCACAACACACACACACACACACAAAAAAGTGATTTATCTTTCTTGTTATTTCTCTTATCTTAACGATAAATTTAACTTAGATACAATTTCTGTACTTTCATTTCGAAATATTAGTAGAGGTCATTTAATAGTTATTTTGATTGTTCATTCAATTATCTACTCCATCTCTTTCTCTTCTACTTTTTTCTATTTATATTTTTCTACACTTGTCAATTGTTGAAGTCCTCTTCACTGAGGCAAAAAAAAAAAAAAAAAAAAAACGGTCAACACACTTGTCTAATAATTGATTTTAATTTAATCTGTAAAAACTTTTCAATCTTTGTCAGTAAACTCGTATTTATGAAATTTTCCTTCGCAGAAAAAGTAAACCAAATCAAAATATAATTTACTCTATTTCTATAGTAGTAGACATGGAAAAAATGGTTGAAAATAGAGATATGGAACACATGGTAACACTTTATTGGAGGAATTTGCAACTGCGCATCAATCAAGAGTTATGAATTGGAAGAAATTGTAAGCAGTGGGACATGCTGATACACTATTAGAGAAGTCAAATGCGAGTAAGGATATAAAGGGTAAACTATAAGAGAAAATTTAGGCACTTAGAAAAATGTCTAAAAAAGTACGCAAAATTTTAGATTTATTGTGTATATTTAAACTTTTCTGGTATGAAATCACACCATGAATGAATCCTAGTGGTTTTTTTTTTTTTTTTTTTTTTTTCATAATTAGAACTGTTCAAATTTAAAGTTCAAATCTATTTTATATTATGGATGAGAAATGAACCATTTATCTTTGTTTAGAAACCCAACTACAATGCTTCGACCAAACAAGTTGACTTCCGCATTTTTCTGAAATTCAATTACTTGTCCACAATACGCACATTGGGATTTGTGTGTCTTCCTCACATCCGAGCAAGGATCCCCTGTCTCCAAATATTCATGTCTCCCTGTCTCAAATCACTCATAATCATCGGATCATATGAGAATTTCAAAATTTAATAATCTCAAAACATATCCAATAGTTGTGAGTGATTTGAAACATGGGAATAGGAATATTTGAGGACATGGGATCCTTGGGTCTCACACCCTACCTTTTCATAGGTAGAGTCTTCTGACTTTACAAATTACTAACAGAAGGGACTAGTTATTCTGAATGGCCAAAATTTTATGTTGTTCATCCTAGAGGATTGAGCCCATCTTACTTAATTTCACAAATCCCACGTACCCCAAAATCAATAAAATTAACATAGAATTGCCGACTACTAATACAATTTGACCTATGGGCCCAAGGTAGACATAATTCCTCCTCAAGGGAGAGTGTCAAGCCCTTTCGAGCAATCAGACACCCCTTCCTTTTATTTCAAGATTAAAATTTTGAAGTTCTCACCATTCACAACAAAATCACAAGAAGGCTCATATATGCATGAATGTTCAAATTACAATTTAAATCAATTCAAATCCATTTCAATAAATTTCACAAAATTCCCAATTTCAAAATCCTCTTTTCACAAATTTGGGGCCTTTTATACTCAACTAGAGATTCACCAAATTGAAGCTACTAGGAAGCAATTCAATAGTAAAAACCATATTTCCAACATGCTCAACTCATTTACAGAACATATAATATTACTTTTCACACTATTATTCTCGTGTTTTTTCTTTTCTTCAGGCAACTATGGTTTAAATAGATAGCCTTAGTAGCACTTTGCTTTTTCCTAGTTGGGGAATCCATTTGGAAAACATTATCAATCCACCAAGGTGGTTCGATTTCAATTTTACCAAGCAATATGGGAAGGGAATATGAATCCAAAGGAATAGACTAGAAGTACATTTTTCATTAAAAAAGTTTGATGTTTTACATACATCAAACTACTTGAATTGTTCATATTTACAGGAAAATTCAAAGCAACACACGACATGCATAAATAAGTAACAATCGGCTGAGACCAAAGTGGAATTTAAAATGAAGATTCATCCATTATTAACTACTAGGTTATAAGCAGCAGGAAAAGAAGAATCCATGGCAATGCCACAAATGCCTTCCTTAGCATCAATAGAAACATAAACGGGTTGGTTCGATACAACCTTGATAGTGCACTCTCACTATTAGCAAGTACCTTTTCATAGCCGCTCATCTTTGCTACACTGGAAGCTTCCTTCTTAATGTGTTGCAAGTTCCATCGGTTCCTGCATATGGGTAAATTGTTTCTGTGGCAATGCCTTTATTCAAAGCCACCTTCCACGTAACCACAATCACAACCTAAATCTTCACTACTCCTGTCATAGTCTATAATATTCTCAAAATTTATCTAGAGCCAAACACCCCCAAAGGGGTTGTTTGGGAAGTGTTAGATTAGAATATTTTTTAACTTTTTACATAAAAACGTGAAATATGGGCTAAGTTTGAAGTGATGTAGTAGAGAGGTGATATGACTTAAATAAAATGATTGTGACCTAAATAAGATAATGTGCTAAAATAGTATGTGCTATTTTAGCATATGCCAAATAACTACTAAGTTAAACTCCACTTAGGATATCTAAACCCAACTCCAAACTTGATTGTAGGTGTGACCAAACATCACCTTTCAACTCCAGAAAAAAAAAAATATAAATAAATAAATAAATAATAATAATAATAATTATTATTATTATAGAGAAATGTACAGATTCTTATTTGGGGCACTTTTTCATAAATTATTTTTCACCTACTTAGATTCAATTTAGTCCACATTATTTTCTTATATTTCAATAAGTCCTACGAGTGACATAGTTACCAAAATACCCATAATAATATTCACATTTACAATGTGAATGTTTCGTGATGTGAATGTTCACATCGTCAATGTGAATATGTTCACACCGTCAATGCGAATGTTAACATGTCAATGTGAACATTCACATGTCAATGTAAATATTCACTTTGTAAAACATGAATGTTCACATCACCAAATTGCTAACCGTTCAGAAAATATTTGTAAAGGTAGAAATGTCCATGATATACTTTAAATATGAGAATTAGGATTTTGTAATTCAAATGTTCAAATAATAGGACTTATTGGAATACAAGAATATCTTGTAGACTAATTAGAATACAAACACTTGAAAAAAAAAAATCTAATAAATCTCCCTTTTTATTTTATTTTGTCTTCATTCTTCTCTCTCTAACTTCTTGTTACCTTTCTCTCATTTTCCCTTGCTTTCTTGGTGGCCAAATACCCCACATTTGCTTCACCCTTACACCACCACCTTAACCCACCATCTCTGCCACCGTCGACCAATTTACCTCGTTGGAAAAAGCTCCAGTCGCCCACTCTTTCTCTCTCTTCAAATATAGCAAAAAGAAGTTCTAACTCTAGATTTTGCTTAACCTTTTGAAGGATCAAATCTTGTGGATTCTTTTCTTTATGGATTAGAAGCTTTTAATTGGTAAGAATATCTCTCTAAAAGGTTTAGTTTAATGTTTTACATTTTTAGAGTTTGAGATAGTTATTTCTAGATTTATGGTGATTTAGTTTTAGTTATTGAGTATTACACTTGTATTTAGTTTCAATGGATGTTTTTCCATGTAGAAAATTTATTAATTTGATGATTGTTTTGGAGATTGAGATTTGGGTTAATCTAGGATTTGAGTGTAAGACATGTCTTATTTAGGATCAAGATGTTGTAATTTTCATGAAAAGCATTTTCCAAATTTTAGATCTTATTTACTAATTGTTAGGATTGGAAGAAGGCATCTCTGCACCTCTTGAGAATAAAGTCGTTGAGTTTCAAATTTATACTTTTTGTTATTTTGGAGGTGAGTATACTTTACCATGGAAAACATTATCTCTATTTGAAATACAAAGTTTGAGAGTGATATTTTTTATTTATTTATTTGATCAGCAAAATAAAATAAATTTTATTGATGAAAACAAAATACAATACATATATACATCAATTAAGCAAGGCAAGAGCAATAAGCATCATAGTGCACCTCCTAATCCTAACTAGGCTGGCACCAAGGGGACCACCCAGTCATGAGCAAGCTCAAGCCACAAAAGTTGGAGAGATACCAACATAAAACACACCAAAATAAACAACCACTCATATAACTACCTCACCAAATTTCAAAAAAACTAGGCAAATAAACCACCCAAACACACCACCATAATAACCACCCAAATCCTAATAGATCATATAGTAATATCAGCAGCAACAGAATTATCAATGATAAACTCCACCAAGATTCTGACTTCATCAGTTCACCCAGCCATTGAAGATCACACTACATGGCCCCCCACTGAACATGATGGATCACACCAGCAACAGGACACCCTAAAACTAATCATCCTTAAAGCACTCCCCTCGTACCACTACCCAAACAGAATCTAATATGTTTCAACTTGAAAATAAAATCATGCACTGTGAATTTATGATCTTTAAACACTTCCTTGAACCACACAACCATTATAAACTTTATCAGATCACACACGCCTTTCACATTTGGGACAACATCCATAAACAAGTATTCATTACGATGTTTCCACAAGGACCATAGTACTATTATAGGAAGAGCTTCCCACATCATCCTCTCATTTTTGCAGAGCCTAACCCCTGCCCACCAATTAAGAATAGCCTCCACTATATTTGGCAGTGCACCTTGTACATTCCACCAATTTAGTATTTTTGACCACTCTCCAAGCCATTGGGAAAGACAGTAGGACATAGTTAAGTGACTCATCCATAGATTTGCACAGAATGCAGAGGGTTGATGCGTTTCCATTAAGAACACCAATCCGGAGAAGAAAGTCTGCTATTTTAACTCTACCTTTCCAAGTAAACCACCTAAAAAATTGAACTTTATGAGGAATGTACTTGATCCACACTCTTTTGCTAGTTATATTATAGCTGCCAAAACCACCTGCCATAAATTTGTACAATGATTAACCTATAAACCTCCCTGTTTTTGAAGCCTCTCAAACTAGTGTATCTTCTGAGGATGTGTAGACATCCCATTTTTGACCGTCCTCAAGACTTAGACGTTATCATTTGTGCACTCGATGATTGTGCTTGTTCGTGTTCGTTTTGAGCGCCTGAAGTCCTCGGCGAAACACCTTGTCTTTGAGCCTCTAAACCTTATTTGTTTTGTGCATTTTTTATTTATTTTTTTTTATTTTTTTTTTGGACCAAGAGCTTGTTGCCTCTAGCCTGGAAGAGAGGGTGACCTGTCAGCCAGCCCTAGGATTTGTCGGCCATGGCTCGTGCTTGTCGGCTACCAGTGGTGGCCGACGACCATTGGTTCCTTTTTTCAGATATTTGTTGCCAGCTGTGCCAGGTGTTGCTCACAGAGCTGCATCTTCATACACGTGTATGGTGACATATATCTAAGCTCAAGACTTGTTTTTCTATAAATATAGGGGTTCCTCCCCCATTTTTTAGGGTTAGAAGATTTTGGACCAAAAAATATCTCTCTGTCTCTAGCTTTCTCTCTCTCACTTGATATTTTGTGCTTGATTGCCTAGTTCCTCCACACTTTTGCACACCAACCCTTAACCAAACTTGACCACCATTTAGTTGAGGTTCCTCGGTGTCTTTTTTGAGCTTTGGAAGGAGATTTGAGCTTGGATTTGTGCCTAAATTGTGCTTTGCTTCAAAGGTAGAGCACTTACCTTATTTAAGCTTACTGTGCATACTTATTTTCCTATCTTTTTCAACTATTTTAAGGTTGTTTTTGAAGTGTAAAAAACTCTATTTTTGTGACCTAAAAATGGTGGTTTGAGCCTTAAGGAGCACCAAAAAAAAAAGGAAAAAAAGGGTGGGGGAGAATTAGTAGGGTTTCTTTTTTTCATTACCGCTAAATCTCAAAGTTTCCCTTTAAGATTGGTTGGTGATAAAATAATTTTGTCATTAAAAATTTTAAAATATTAAAATTATTGACGATAAAAATATATTTCTCATTAAATAGTTTTAAAATATTTAAATATAATTTTTTTTAAAAATATTTAAAATTATTGGTGATAAAAATATATTCCTCACTAATAATTTTATAATTGGTGACAAATTTTTTTTCTCACAAAAGTCTCAAAATTTTGGCGCTGTAGACACCCCATTTTTGACCGTCCTTAAGACTTGGACATCACCGTTTGAACACCCGGTGATCATCCATGTTTGTGTTCGTTTGGAGTTCCCGGAGGTCTCGGCTACGCGCCTTGCCTCAGGATCACCGAACTCAACTGTTTAGTGTCTGGTTTTGCGCCAAACACTTGTGTTTTGCCTTGGAGGGGCAGGGAATGCCTTGTGAGGCATCCCCACACATTACCGGCCATGGCCAGAGGCCACCGGCTGGTGTTTTGTTGCCATCGGCAATATATATTGCCGGTCGGCATTCTTTGTTGCCGGTCGGCAGTCCATTTTGTCAAGATGGCAATTTTGAGCAGCCGACTACTGTTCATCTGCTTTTGCAGATATTTTAAAACAGTTGTATGGCATTTTGTTCCCCTTCATACACGTGTATGGAGGGATGGCCTTCTTGTTAGTTTACCTTGTAAGCTTTACAAGATTGGCTCCTCTATAAGAGGAGCCCTCCTCTTTTGGCCTTAGGGTTGGACAAAAAGGTTAGAAAATATACAGAGGAGAGCTCTGGATTAGGGTTAGGGTTTGTATCTCACCTATCTCTATTTCTCTCTTTCTTTTTACCTTTGTGTGTGTATAAGTGCATTTGTGTCTTACTATTGCAAACAAACACATAGTGTTACACCTTCCCTTGGCTACTGAGGTTCTAAGAGGTTGTTCTTGAGGTTCTTGGGTGGTTTTGAGCTTGGAGGAGCAGCTGGTCCACCATTGTTGAAGAGGTCTTCAAGGGTAACAATCTTGCCCCTTTTTACCCCTTTCTTGCATTGCATTTTTTCCTATCATAGAACTATTTTTGAGCTTAGTGTATAATATAAAAAATTTCTTTTTTTAGGCCCTCTAAATAGTTTATTTAGAGTGTTTTGTGGTTTGGAGGTGTTTGACCCCTCTTAGGCCTTGAGAGGCCCCATTTTGTGCTATTTTGAGTGAGCTCCGGGACCTTGGTGTTTGGGCCTCCTCACCACTGAAATCTTGAGGGATTTCAGAGGTGAGGATGGTTCCTTGAGGTCCTAGGGAGGAGAGGGCCACCCCCTCTCCTTGTTGTCCTTGAAATGGACCATTTTTGGCCTCTTGAGGGAGCACCTAGCTAAGCTTCATGTTGACCATGCCTTAGCTGATTTTTGTGCCTATTATGTCATAATATGCCTCTTTTTTTAGTTGATTTTGGTACACCATGCATGCTTAGCATACCTACCTTGTAATGCCATGTTTAGGCCTTAACATGCCTTAGGTTGTAAACCATTGCTCTAGCATGTTTTAGGTCAAGCTTTGTGAAGCTTTTGTGCTTATTTTGCCATGCTAAAGGTCTGTCTTTAGTCATTTTGGTCGGTCATGATGTGTTTGGTATAGCCCCTTTGCATTCCGGCTTGTTGGCCTTAAGTGTGCGAGTGTGTAGAATGCATTACTTGCTTTGTTTTAATGATTTGGCACCATTTGTGGCATCATTTCAGTCTCCTTTGCATGCTTGTATGCATGCCTTGGATGCTCCTTTGATGTCTTATGAGCTTGCGTGGCATGCTCCTTGAAAGTGCATTTGTGCATGCTTTTGAATTCAAGCCATCTAGGCGCCATCTAAGTGGTCTTTTGGGCTTTGTTTTATGTGCTAAAACTCTGCTTTTGGTCATTTAAGTCTTGCCATGTTTGGTCTTGCTAAGTGTAGTTCAATACTTCATTAGCTTGCCTTGAATGCTTGGGCCATTTGTTGCATGTTTATCCCATCTTGTTTGCTTGGTTTGGCACCATGTTCTCGCTTGATTTTCAGAGCTTAATGCATGCCCCATGTCCATGATTATTCCCTTTTAAGTGTGCTTAAAACATGCCCCTTGATGCTTAAGTGTTTAGGCCTTAATATGTGCATGTATGCATGTGTGTTTGGTCCCATCTTCTTAAGCTTTGGCCACTGTTTTGGGCCTAGTATAGGGCTGCCCAAATTAGTTTAAGTCCACTCTTTACATGTTGTTACATGTCTTACACTTTGCATGCTTTGATTGCACCATGTCTTGCATGTCCACTAGCTTGCATGCTTGTTCATTGCTTGCTTGTTTGCATTGCCATGTTGCATCCCTAGCTAACATGCTTAGGTTGCATTGAATATGCATATCTTGTCCCTTGATTTAGTGATAGGGATTGGACCCCTTTGGTTTGTTGGTTTGCGTTCCACTTAACATCAAAATGTGCACACTTGGTCCCTTGGGCCATCACGCATGGAAATGCGCGATTGATGGTCCTAGAACCAAGGACCATGTCCCTTTGAGTCATACACATGAAAAGGGGCTTGGTAGGTGCATATATGGCTTGAATTGCATTGCCATGCAAAGTTCTGTCCTCTGCTGCTGTCAAACAAATTCTGCAAGAACTTTCTGCCGACCGACAGTGTCTAGTGCCGACCGGCAATCCCTCCTGGGCCGATATCTTTACCAACAGCCGGTGATCACACACCACTGCCGGTGGCCATTGTACTCAGCCGGTGGTGTCTCCCAATATCCAGAGAAGCAATTCTGAGGCTTTGACAGTCTTCAAAGGAGCAGAGCAGGGAAAATAGAGGCAGATTGCGCATGGCAGTGAATTCCCGAGCAGGACCGAGCATGCATCGCATTGAGCTCTCTTCCCGAGGCAGTTTACTGTTTTTTCTAGCTTAGTTAGTTTGTTAACTAATTAGGTAATTTGTAATGATTAATTAGCTAGGTCAGTTAATTCATTATTCGGATTGTATTATTCTTTTGGTCCCTCCGAGCGAGGGCGAATTTGTAATAAGTGTGGGTGCGTGTGTGCATGTCTTCCAACCCCCACTTCTTTCTCCCTTTTACTTACCTGCTTTGATGGTTAGTAATAGGTCACGTTTAATTTAGCATACCTTATGCTATGCATGCGTGCATCCATACATTTGTCTTGCATGCACCGGGCTCGGTACATCATGCTAACTTCATTTGTATTTCAATTCCAAATTGAATACGTGCATCAGTTGATTGCATTTCACATGCCATGTTTAGGTTAGCCGAGCCTATTCTAATTGCATTTTGTATGCGTTGCATTAGACATTTAAACATGGACTTGGATCATGCATGTTTGCTAACGAGTTCTTTGTTTTGGCGCGGAGTACTATGTAAGTATTTTAATGCTTTAGCATATCGCATGCGTGTGAATGCTACCATGACAGTATGTTTACCATGTGGATAGATGCTTATGTGATAAACTGTTTGAATGCCTGTGGGTGAAGGTTGGATTGTCTAAGTTGGAAAAAACTCGTTGAAATTCGTGTTTTAGCCTACTTACGAGTAGCAAATTCCAAGACATTTTCCAAAACAAACGAATATGCAATGCTTATTTCCAAATTAGGCAATCTAGTCTATACTTGTGTGCTGTGCGCATAACTATGTAATTCTAGGCTAATAAATGGAATAAGAACACATAACGTTTTCAAAATTGGATATCACGGTTAGTAGAAGCCGATCTTCGGATCGGGCGAGAGGGGGTGCTCATAGCTGACCTTCCCCAATCGTACCCAAGTTCCCGAGCCGAGGCAACTTTGGTGATGACGGACACATGGCCTTTGTCACCGAGTCAGGGTTTCCTAAATTCCCCCATTTTAAAATATTTAGGTGGCGACTCTGTATCTGGCAAAGCAGTCCATGTTTAGCACTTCTTTTCAAAAATCTGTTTCTCAAAACGATTTGCCGGATTTGGACTCTTTGGTTCAGATTAAGAACCGTGACAAATCGAGTCCGAACTGTAGCGAGGGCCCCCCACGCGGGCGTGTCTACAGGCGCCACCCAAAAAAAATTAGAGGAAAAATCTTTAGTGATGAAATTTAATTTTTTCTCACCTAAAAATAAGTATTTATTGACGAAAATAAATTTCGTCACCTATTATTTTTACTTTTTATTATATGTGACAAAATTTTATAATTCGTCACGAATTATTCTTATTTGGTGACAAAATATTTTCTTCATTACTTTTCGTCACCATAGGTTTAGAGAGTTAATTAACTTGTGTTTTGTTTTGAGAGAGAGAGAGAGAGAGAGAGAGAAATTGATAAACAAAAATAAAAAGGTGAAAAAAGTTAGTTGTCTATTTTTTCCATTACCACCCAATATGTCAAAATTTTTCCTCCAAAATTGGTGACAAAATAATTTCTTCACTAAAAAGTCTCAAACTATTAAAAATTATTAGTGACAAAAATATATTTCTCACCAAATGGTCTTAAAATATTTAAAATCAAGTTTCTCAAAAAATATATATACAAATTTTTTGGTGACGAAAATATATTCCTCACTAATAATTTTATAATTGGTGACAAAAAAAATTTCTCACCAAAAGTCTCAAATTTTGGCACCAACAAAAAAAAAAATTAACGGGAAAACCTTCGGTGACAAAACTTAATTTTTCCTCACCTAAAAAGAAGCATTTGTTGACGAAAACAAATTTCGTCACCTATTATTTTTATTTTTTATTATACGTGACAAAATTTTATAATTCGTCACGGATTGTTCTTATTTAGTGACAAAATTTATTTTCTTCACTACTTTTCGTCACCATAGATTACTTTTGTTGTAGTGCTTTTTGAGTTAGAGTGTTGTCTATCCTTTTGGCTCCTTAACTTGTTAATCTTTTTGTGCTATTTTTCCTCACTTTCAAATCAACTTTTTTGGGCCTTTTAACCACTAAATCTCAGAGGCTTTTTAGTGGTAAAAATCAACTTTGAAGTCCAAAATTTGAGGGGTTAGCCTCCCCTCCTTGTGTCTTGTTTGCATGTCTAGCTAGCTTCGCATGTTAGCAGGTTTTTCTAGCTTAACCTAGCTCTAGTCCAACATGTTTTTGCTGCTATTTTGACCCTGTTTAGCTCTGTTTTGGGCTGGTTAAGTCATTTGAGCCTTGTATGGCATGGTTGTAGTGCAATTTCCTTCACAAGCTTGATGTTTTAGTGCTTTATTCATCATTGTTTTGAGTTGATATCATGCTTTAGTGTTGTTTTGCACTTAATTTCAGCACTTTAATCTCTGCAATCTCCCTCAAGTCTTCACCCTTTTGTTTGTTTTGAAAATGGTTTTAAACCCCTTGTTTGCTTAAGTGTGAAATTGAGACATTTATGCTTAATGGTTTAATCCCTTTGGGGGTTCATCACCAACGGCATGAGGTCTCTTTCATGCCCAAGGAACCTTTGGTTTAAGCCCTCTTTCCATTAGAGGACACTCACCAATGGACTTAATTGATTAAAGAATGAATCGGTAATGTAAAATGAGTAAACAAAATGAAAAAAAGTAAAAGAGGCAAGATAAGCATCTTTCGTGTTGCATTGCATGTGTTCGAATCGGACGTTAATTCGAACACAAGGAAAATAGGACATTTCATACTCAAAAGTGATGAAATGTGCCACTTTCCTTGGTCTCCATTACCCTTGATCATGCATGATAGGGCGGTGGTTGTTTTAGTCATGTTTGTGCATTCATTAAGCTTGTACAAGCTTGGTTCCTTAGCCATCATGCATCGAAATTGCTTGGTTGATGGTTTGAGGGCCAAGAGTTACACTCCTTTGAACTTGTGTGATGATAAGGAGCGTAACAGTACAAACTCTCCCTAAGAATGCATTGTTTTGTCTCTGTTTGCTCTCTGTTACAGCAAAAGGAAGTTCACGGCAGAGGTGGCTGACCGGCCACCAACAATGGCCAACGGCCACCAGCAGTAGCCGACCAACCACCAATGGTAGCCGACGGCCATCATTGGTAGCTGACCAGCCATCAATGAAGAAAGTTGCTCAGTGTAATGGAAAAGGGGAGCAGAGGTGTTCTGGAAGTTGGTAGCTTCTTTGGTGTTCAAGTGTGCAAACAGAGTCTTACAACAGTGAGACGGTGGCATTTTCGGGTGGAAACCAACCGAGCATGCATATGTCCCTCGCCCCCCGAGGCCATTTAGTTCCTTTGCTTAGCTGTTTAGGGGTAGATAATTCATGCAAGTGTTGTAACTATTTAATTAGCTTAGATAGTTAATTATTTAATCGCTTTAGTTAGCTTAGAATAACTAGTTAATTCAAGTGTCGTAATTAATTAGTTAGTGTAACTAATTATTCGATTCCGATTTGTAATAATTAATTAGCTTAGAATAGTTAGTTAATTCATTTCAAGTGTTGCAATAGTTAGCGTAGCTAGTTGATTAGCTTATTCATTCGAACCCTCCTTCGCAAGGGCGTAATGTTGTAATAAGTGTGCGTGCGTGCGTGCATGTCATCTAACCCCACGTCTTTCTCCCTTTTATTTAATAGCTTTCGATGGTTAGACTAGGGATCAAATTTCAATTAGCATACCTTATGGTTGCATGTTTGCATTCATTTGTCTTTCATGCACTGAGGCTTGGCGCATCATTCAAACTACATTGCAATTTCAATACTTCTTTGAATACGCGTTTCAAAGCATGCTATCAAAGTGTTGCAAATACTATGATTAAGTAGCCGAGCCTATTTACATCATTGCGTGTGTTGCGTTAGGCATCTTGTATAGTTAGGATCATGCATCTTTTTAATTAGTTTTTGTTTTGGCTTGCAGTACTAGGTAAGCTTTTACGCTTTAGCATACTTGCATAAATGTGATTGCCATATTGCCATATCTAGCATGCCTACCATAAGGCTATGTGCTTACTTGCTAAACTGCATGAATGCCTGTGGATGAAGGCTTTGTTGTTTGGATTGGAACAATTCAACGAATGTGTGCTTTAAGCCCACTTTGTCGTGGCAAAATCATGTTTTAAGCCCACTATGTTTGGTGGCAAATCCGCATCTTTAAGTCCACTTGAGGGCAGAAAATTCAAATCATTTTTGTAAAACAAACATGACTTGAAATGTTTCAATTCTTGCGATTTAGTCTATATTTGCTTGTGCACATCACATAGTAAGGTTAGATTAATAACTGGAATAAGAATGCATAAGGTTTATAAAATGACATATCATGATTAGTAGAGGCCAATCTTTGATCGGGCGAGCGAGGGTGTTCAATTCATGACCTTCCCCCCTCGTACCCAAGTTCCTGAGCCGAGACAACTTTGGTAATGATGGACACGTGGCTTTTGGCACGAGTCAGGGTTTCCTAAATTTTTTCAAAAAAAAAATATTTTGGTGCCGACTCTGTATCTGGCAAAGCAGTCTAATTTTGCCATTATTTGGATGCAAGGAAAATGGGACATTTTATACTCAAAAGTGATGAAATGTGCCACTTTCCTTGGTCTCCACTGCCCTTGATCATGCATGATAGGGTAGTGGTTGGTTTGGTCTTGTTTGTACATTCATTAAGCTTGTACAAGCTTGGTTCCTTAGCCATCATGCATGGAAATTGCTTGGTTGATGGTTTGAGGACCAAGAGTTACACTCCTTTGAACTTGTGTGATGATAAGGAGCGTAACAATACAAAAACTCCTTGAGAATACATTGCTCTGCCTCTGTTTGCTCTCTGTTACAACAAAAGGAAGTTCAAGGCAGGGGTGGCCGACTGACCACCAGCAATGGCCGACGGCCACCAGCAGTAGCCGACCGGCCATCAACGAAGAAAGTTGCTTAGTGTGATGGAAAAGGGGAGCAGAGATGTTCTAGAAGTTGGTAGCTTCTTTGGTGTTCAAGTGTGCAAATAGAGTCTTCCAGTAGTGAGGCGGTGGCATTTTCGAGTGGCAAACAACCGAGCATGCATATGTCCCTCGCCCCCCGAGGCCATTTTGTTGCTTTGCTTAGCGGATTAGGGTTTGCTAATTCATGCAAGTGTTGTAACTATTTAATTAGCTTAGATAGTTAATTATTTAATAGCTTTAGTTAGCTTAGAATAGCTAGTTAATTCAAGTGTTGTAATTAATTAGTTAGTGTAACTAGTTATTCGATTCGAATTTGCAATAATTAATTAGCTTAGAATAGTTAGTTCATTCATTTCTAGTGTTGCAATAGTTAGCGTAGCTAGTTGCTCAGCTTATTCATTCGGACCCTCCTTCGCGAGGGCGCAATGTTGTAACAAGTGTGCGTGCGTGTGTGCACGTCTTCCAACCCCGCGTCTTTCTCCCATTTGTTTAATCACTTTTGATGGTTAGATTAAGGATCATATTTCGATTAGCATACCTTATGCTTACATGTTGGCATTCATTTGTCTTGCATGCACCGAGGCTCAACTCATCATTCAAACTGCATTACAATTTCAGTACTTCTTTGAATACGTGTTTCAAAGCATGCTATCAAAGTGTTGCAAATACTATGATTAAGTAACCGAACCTATTTAGTTACATCATTGCATTGTTGCATTAGGCATCTGTAGACCCGATTTCTCTGCACGCCCCCGTCTTTCGGAGAGGGCGCGAATTGGTCTTACTACAGTTTGGACCCCTGTCACGATTTTGAATCTAATCTTACAAAGTGCAATACGAGACTGATAAACACCAAAGAGTCCAAATCCGGCAATTGTTTTTAAAAAATCAATTTTGAATCAAAAAGCACCAAACATGGATTGCTTTGCCAGATTAGAGAGTTGCCACCTAAATATTTTATTTTTGGAAAATTTAGGAAACCCTGACTCGTGCCAAAGGCCACGTGTCCGTCATCACCAAAGTTGCCTCGGCTCGGGAACTTGGGTACGAGAGGGGAAGGTCCTGAAATGAGCACTCCCGCTCGCTCGATCAAAGGATCGGCCTTTATTAAACATGCTATGTTGTTTGATAAACACATGTGTTCCTATTCCGGTTATTAATCTAACTTACTATGTACTGCGCACAGCATACAAGTATAGACTCGATCACGAGAATTTGAACAAAACAACTCATGTTTGTTTTTGAAAATGGTTTGAAAGTGCTACTCGCAAGTAGGCTAAAGCGCGGATTTGCCACTCTCAAGTGGGCTTTAAAACATGATTTGCCACTTCGCAAAGTGGGCTTAGAACTCACATTTGATGAATTGTCCAAATTCAAGCAACAAAGCTTTCATCCATAGGCATTCATGCAGTTAATCAATTAAGCAAATAGCCTCATGGAAAGCATGCTAAACACGGCAACACTCACACTCATGCAAAGATGCTAAAGCGTAAACACTTACAGTGTACTCCAAGCCAAAACAAAAGCTAGTTAGAAATATGCATGATCCTAACTATACAAGATGCCTAACGCAACACATGCAATAATGCAACTAAATGGGTTCAGCTATCTAAGAAGGCATATGAATGCAACTTGATAACATGCTTTGGAATACGTATTCAAAGAAGTATTGAAATACAGTGCAGTTTGAATGATGCGTCGAGCTCAGTGCATGCAAGACAAATGAATGGTGTAAACATGCAAGCATATGGTATGCTAATCAAAATGTGCCCTAATCTAACCATCGAAAGCGGTTAAATAAAAGGGAGAAAGACGTAGGGTTGGAAGACATGCACACATCCACGCACACTTATTACAACATTGTGCCCTCTGGAAGGAGGGTCTAAACAAATAAGCTAAGGTAATCTAAGCTAAGCTACTTACTACAAACCAACTAATTAACTAATCTAAGCTAATTAATTATTACAAACCAAATGAAATAACTAATTACACAAATTAGCTAAAATATTACAACACTCGAATAATTAGGTATGTTAACTAATTAAAACGATAAAGTGGCTTTGCGAGCGAGGGTGACATGCATGCTCGGTTGGCGTCCGCTAGGAAATCCACTGCTTTGCCTTCAATTGCCTCTGTTTGCACGTGCCATGATTTCTGAACATTGAACCAACCTCCACCCTGCTTTTGCCTCAAAATAGAAACATTTCTGCACAAAAATTGGACTGGTGGCCGGTTGGCCACAAAAAGTGGCTGTCGGCCACCTTGACTGGCCGGTCGGCCACCTGATGTTCCTGGCTCTTGGTTTTGCTGCAACAGAGAACAATAGAGACACAACAATGTATTTTCAAAAATATGTATGCACTGCCACACTCCTCATCATGTCTCAAGCTCAAAGGAGTGTGGCGCTCAGTTTTCAAACCACCAACCAAGCATCTCAAAGCATGGTAGCCCGAAAACCAAGCTTGCATAAGCTTGGTGATTGCACAAACAATACACAAAATGCCTCCACCCTATCATGCATGATCAAGGGTGTTGGCGACCAAGGAATGTAACACGTTTCGTCACTTTGAGTATGAAACATCCCACATTTCATGCTCTGAAATCATATGCTAAATGATGCCATATCATGCTAAGTGAGAGTATGACAGAGGAATATGCTCTGAAATCATATGCTAAATGATGCCATATCATGCAAATCACTCAAATAAAGCATGCTAAAGGGCTTAAAACACAAAGCTGGTCAAGGCCATTTACACTATAGCTATACAAAGCAAGGCTCAAGGGATCAAGACCATTCAAATTAGAGTTTAAACATGAGCAAAAATGTGTTGGAGTGAAGCCAACACATGCTAAAATGATAGGTTACAATATCAAGTAAGCTAGGCTAGCAAGCATGATTACACTACAAGTATAAGAAGCAAGCAAGAGGTGCTCCAACCAGCCCAAATAGAGTTAAAATAGGGCCAAAAACATGCTGAGAACAAGCCAAAAGATGGTAGAAAAACATGCTCAACTACTAGGCCATTAACACATGCAAACAAGATGTGAAGAGGGGGGACCACCCCCCTTATTTTGGTACTCAAAACCAACTTTTTACCACTGAAAAACCTCTAAGTTTCAGTGGTAGAAAGGCCAAACAAAGGGTGTTTTAAAAGCTTTGAAGGATGGCACCAAGCTTAGCAAATAAAGCTACAAATGAGAGTGGACCACCCCTAACTCCAAAAGGGCCTCAAACAACCATTTTTAACACTTAAAAATAAAGGTTTTTGTAGTTGACAACTAGGCCAAAACAACATGCAAAGGTGGCCCAAACAAGTGTACAAAAACAAGCTTAAAAGGGGTAAATGCTTACCCTTGAAGCACATCAGCTAAATAAGCAACTTCTGAGCCAAAAACCAGCTTTTTGAGCCCAAACAAAGCCTTCAAGAACCTCAGCTCCAAGGTAGGGGTGTTTGGCTAAGGGGGTTATGTGCAAAAAATGCAAAGAAAACTCACTTTCAAGCAATATATATATATAGAGAGAGAGAGAGGGAGAGTTCTAGAGAGAGTGAAATTTTGTCTCTAAAATTTCAGAACCCTCAAATAGGGGGAGGGAGCTCCCCTTATATAGAACAAGCAAGCAAAAAGCTTGCTTCATCCCTCCATACACGTGTATGAAGGATGAGTCTTAGTGTTCAACAGCTGGCTCAAAAGATCTGAAAATATCTGAAAAAAGAGAAAATTGGCCGTCGGCCACTTCAGGTGGCCGGCTGGCCACCTCCCCTTGCCGACCGGCCACTTTAAGTGGCTGGCAAGAAGGAAAAGTGGCCGACAATAGCCAAAAGTGGCGGGCAAGGTCCTTCTCCCTTCCAGGCAAGAGGCACCAAGGTTTGGACAAAAAACAAGGCCAAAACACAAAGGGTTAACAGGCTCAAAGACAAGACACTTAGCTGAGAAATTTGGGCGCTCAAACCAAGCACAAACATGCACAATCATCGCGTGCACAAACAATGACGTCTAAGTCTTAAGGTCAGTCAAAAATGGGGTGTCTACAGTTGCCCCTCTTTGACAGAACTCAGAAGTCACGAAATGAAGGGAGTGAATGTCAAAGCCCAGAGACGACCCATTTTTGACAAGGCCGAAGACTTAGACAAATAGGCAAGATAACAAAACAGATGTGCCCGCAGTCAGGGGCAAAATGCAAAGAACATGCACAATGCAGAACATAACTTATGATTATGCAAAGAGGGCTGTAATGAAGCATTTATGCAAAATAAATACAACATTTTAAGCAAACCTACAAGGTAAAACAACCTTACACATAAGAAGAAGTAAGCATATAAGCATGCAACACGCGAAACTCACAAGCCAAACCTCGTTTCTCATCGAAAGGATGTAAGAAAACTATGCAATCTTCACTGCGTCTCATGCAGGAAAGGCTAAAAGCGACCACCGGGAATACCCGACATTTCAAACGAAACACCTTTTGGTGTGCCACACATGAGAGGGAAAAGGAAGCACCTCTCAACATATCACACGCGAGAGAGGGAAAGGAAACACCTCTCAGCGTATCACACGCGAGAGAGAGAAAGGCAACACCTCTCAACGTATCACACGCGAGAGAAGGAAAGGAAACAGCTCTCAGCCTATCACACGCGAGAGAGGGCAAGGAAACACCTCTCAGTGTATCACATGCGAGAGAGGGAAAGGAAACAGACATCGAGCATACGACCCAAACGCTTTCAACAGGGTGTCAGTGTAAACACCGGGTGTACCTAGTGTTTCTAACCCACGGAAAGTCAGTGTAGACATCGAGCGTACTCGAATGTCTGTAACCAATGAGATGACGATGTAGACACCAGGTGTACCCAAATGTCTCTAACCAACGAGATGAAAGAGAGAAACGATTTTACCCGGAATTCGTCTGAATGAACCGTACATACAATAACGTCTAGTTGCGCTAGCTTGAAATGAACCGTACATACAATATCGTGCATGTATGAGAAAGAAACTAGATAGATACAATGCAATACAATGCATGTCTCATGCGAGATGAATGACAACGATGTATATGCAATGCAAGATGCATATTCAATGCAAGATAATCAACGATGCATATTCAATGCAAGATGCATGCCCTACGCAAACATGGTAATGCATATTCAATATAACAAATTCAAAATGCATGCTCCATGCAACGATGAAAGCAATGCACATTCTATGCCACGACAAAAGCATATTTGGCAAAGTTGACTCAAAGACAACTCCCGATTTACCTCGCGGAGGAGTTACAATGTATTTCAAAAAGGATACACCTCGTGCATGCCGGCTAACGATGAGTCACGCATCGAATACATGAGTTGAACTTTGGCAGACACTTTGGGCTGAAAAATGAACTTTTCTTACACTTTCCTGTGAACCAAGGACTCAAAACAGTCTGAAAACATACAAAGGGGACACTGAGAACCTGCCAGCCACCAGGAAGCATTGCCGGCCACCTATGTGGCCAGTCGGCCACAAAAACTGGTCGGCCGGCCAGTTGTGGCAGATTCAGGGTAGCTTGGCCATTTTACTTAGAGAACTTTAAAAACACACATCCAAATCACTTTTTCTCACACCCACAATGCCGAAATCCCTTCCTCCTTGTCTATAGACTCTTTTTCCTCTCAAATCTATACTGCACACGCTTTCCAACGCCCCTCGCGAAGTTGATTCGCTAAAACCTTTCAATTCTCTTCGTTTTGAACCGATCAAAAGTTGTTTTCGAAGCTTCTTTCTCCATTTTCTCCATTTGAGGTTTGTTTCCCTCAAGTCAATCTTGAGTTTAGCACCTTTTCCTGGGCTTTGACTTTTTTGACTTTTTCTTTCCCCGAGAGTTGACTTTTGTTGACTTTGGGCACTTTTTGTCCATTTTGCTCATTTTTCACCTTCCTTTCAGATGGCAGACGACGCGCCACATGACGGGGGTCCTTCGAGGATGGAGGGGGAGCCCAGGCACATTCCATTGCCGCCGAGAGTCCGGCCATTCGATCCAGCGGTGTACCATCCCGCGGTACATATGCTACCACCTGGCACGGTGCGCCACTTCACAGGATTTGCACGACGCGCGCCTGTAGATCTTCTACTACAGGAGCTGGAGTCCCATTTATCCTCCGATGCCTCTGAGGTACATGTTGTATTGTTATATTTCTTGTGATGTACTTTACATTTCTTGCATAGCTCGCACTTTTGCACCATAGTTCATCTGCTCATACATGTACACACTGTATTTCTGCCCATTCTGAACACACATACACACTGTATTTCTGCCCATTCACACAGGTTGACTACAGTTTCACCCGCGGGTATGGGTCCACCACCGCGAGGAAGTGGTATATAGAGCTCCCCGATGGCGTGCGCCAGATTATTGACGAGACGGGGTTTGGCTTGTTCTGTACGGGGCTCTCGCGTCTCATGGAGAGCAAGACCTTGTTAAGAGCATTGGTAGAGAGATGGTGGGACACCACCAACTCCTTCTATTTCTTTGCTACCAGGGACATGACCATGACCCCGTACGACTTCGCCATGCTGATAGGCCTTGAGGTGGGATGCCAACCGATCCCATACGACTCTGACATAGGCGAGTGGGAGGCTACTTGGACCTATCTGTTGGGAGCATATCTGCCTATTTACCACTCATCAGGCTTGGTCCGGTATACTTGGTTCACCGACCACTTCAGAGGGGGAAAGCTTACGACGATCGAGGCTATAGAGCAGTACGCTCGAAGTTTCCTCATGTTCCACTTTGGCACCACTTTGTTCGCCGATAGAGGGAACACTATTGGGCTATATCTTCTGAGTGCCTCAGTGGACCTATCCCAAGTTCAACACTACGATTGGGGAGGCGCTAGCCTTGCTACCCTCTACTGCTATATAAGCTCGACCTCCCGCAAGAACGAGAACATACTGGGTGGCTATTGGAGAGCCTAAGAGGTATGCTTTACTTTTCAGCTTTACATTTCTGTTGTGCCTCCTGCTTTGCACTTTCTGTACACTGCACACACCACACATCGCACATACACAATCTACTTTCTGCCTTGCATCTGTACTTTTTATACACTGTGCCATACTCTGCTTTTTGCATTTTCTGTATTCTGTATTCTCCCGAGCTAAAGGTAGAGACGTCGCCCGAGGTACCCTACTCACATTGATATGACGGTCAGTGCCAGCCGAAGGCCCGGGAGACCCTCCCCTACTTGTGTCAGTTCTTTGACACCGTGAGACTGACTAAGGTAACTCAAAACCCATAGTTTTTTCTGTTTTCAGCTTTACTTCATTTTGCACATCTACTAGCATCTAATGCACTCGCTATCTATAGATTACATGGCAGCCTTGGGCGGCGATACCGGAGTTTGCTTGATTTCATTTCGATGGAGCTCAAGGTGCTTCCCCGATACCGGATCCAGCTCGAGGGGCCAGTAGGTCGAGCCTGGTTCTTTGGTGAGCGTTTTATGCGTTACAGTCAGTTCCTTTGCCACCCCCACCATCTATGCGGGACACAGAGAGTTTCTCTCCTCAGGAGCTTACTGACATCATACGAGGTGCGGACGCAGACTGATTCATTGGGGAGGGGGACTACACGACCTACATCCAGGCATACCTCATGCCTCCATTGGCAGGCATTTGTGCTCCCACTGGGAGGACATCTGATATTGCTTCGCCGAGCAGGGCTCGGACAACAAGCGCTCCCTCGACGAGTAGGGCCCGGGCAGCGGATGCACCTTCGACGAGCAGGGCTCAGGCACCGAGGGGTGAGACTAGAGGGATGCCTTCTACTAGGCAGTGTGTTGGATAGCCTGATCCCCCAACTAAGCTGACCAGTTGGCGAATCTCTGGAGTGCCTTGTCAGATTCCGCTCAAGCCTCCATTGCCGAATCATCGATATGTCAAGACACCCAGTGCACCACTGGTATACTTTAGAGCTTTCATTCATTTCAATTTCACTGAGATTCTTACTCATTCATGCACTCATGATTTCAACTTGCATTTGCAGCCCTCTGTAGAGTACGTTGAGGGGTTACTCCAAGTGATGGCCTCATTTGAGGGCATGATCTTGAGGAGAGAGATGATGCTGACCTCCTACGGGATTCCGGGAATTTTCTAATTTTCTTGCATTTGTCATACTTCTGCTGAGACACGGAAACTGACACCTCATTGCACTGATGCACTGCATGTATAGATCACATCTGACACATTGCATTCACATACTATATTAGATTTCTGCATGTACTCACTATGCATAACTTACTTGCATCTAATACATATACTGTAGTTGATGTATTCAAACTGCCTTTTTCAGGTCACACCCCTTCAGACAGGACCATCAAAGCCTCCTTCAGTAGTAGGGAGAGAGATCCCAGCACACAGCCAAGGGAGACGTCGGGTGCCTGTCACACGCAATGACGATGATGAGTCCAGCGAGGATGAAGAGCTAGGGACTCCCTAGTCAGAGTCATCCACGGGCGAGGGCGACAGCACCGGCTCCGACTCAGGTTCTGAGGGTGGCGACGATGCTGAGGAGGGCTCCGAGGATGGGAGCTGAGGTGCCTCTGGTTCTGGCTCTGGCTCAGATTTCGATAGCGGTGTCGATGGCGATGGCGCAGAGTCTGCTCAGCCGAGGAAGAGGATGAAGAGGATGTCTCAATCCTGAGCTGGATGGCACTGATTCAGATGGTTTTTGCTTTATTTCTCCTTTTGCTAGTAGTGTTTGTACATTGTACAACCTTAGATTTAAAACTTGTACTCTTTGTAAAAAGAAACCATAATGGAATGAAAACAGCTTGTTGATTGAAAAAGTGTTGCATTTTATATTCTGAGCATCGCATCACACCATTTTACACAAAACGGGATTTGATGGAAATTGAATACTTGTGTATTGCAAAGTCAGGTAGTGAACCGACACAACAAACAAAACAAACAACTTACAGAACAACTCGATAAGTAAAACAACAACAACTCGATACTGCAGACCACAAGGTTAATAAATAAGACTCTTACCATTTGAGTTGCATATAACTTATATATATATTTTGTATATTTATCTATTTATTTGACCTATGTGTGCCCACCACTCGTATAAAATAAAATAAACACAATCCCTACTCTATTATTTGTTCACCACATAAGGCAACAACACAACAGCCACGGGAGAGAGTTTGAGAGAAGGAAAAAAAAAAAAAAAAAAAAAAAAAAAAAAAAAGAGAAGAAGTTGCAATCAAAGAACTTTTGGGTGTGGGGTAGGGTTCTAACTTTCTTCTTTATTTTATATTTGTTCTTTATCCTTATTCTATTTTATGATTTAATTCATTGATGGGGAGCTTGTAGGTGTATGTAATTTGTGTATATATATATATATACTATTAAGAAATCTGAGGAGTTAAATTCATGTATAAAGAATGGTGTAATTCTTAGTCCAAAAATTATTTACAGAATCACAAACTTTAAAAATCAAGAAACCATATCAAACGGATGAATTTTGAACTAAAATTTTTACAGTAGATTAATTACATATTGAATTGCATATCAAAATTTTCTCATAATTTTTGGGAGTCGAAATCTATATTAAATGGTGCGTTCAAATCTGTCCAGAAAATTGATTTAAAACAATAAGTTCAGAAGCATCGTTCTCTTTGGATATAAATCCGAAAATTATCAAATCAGTGTCATTAGAACCGGTTACGAGTCTAGTTTCTTAAATTTTTGGCCTTGCATTGATTTCCCGTGTATGTTAAGAGAATATTAATTTCTTTAAAGTGTTGTAGAAAACAACCTGTTTGGGTGTAATTAATTGTAAATAATTATTTTGATAAGCAAAGCAAGTAAAACCAATTGTGTTTGAAACTTAGGGTATATTAGTTGTTATCTGGAGGGTTTTGGAATTTTTTTGAACAGTGTGGAGTGGGTTTTGTAATTTTCAAAGTTAGCCAATAGATTGGGAAAACTTGTTTAAAACTCTATTTTATCTTAAACTTACTTTTAGTTAAGTTTCGATAGGAACCCATGTCTTGGGTAATTTTAGACCTTAAAGAACATTAACTTAGGTATTATTTAAGAGTAATAGTGAGTGGGGTTGAGCTGTGTTAGTGCGCTTTAGTGTGGGGTACTTAGTTTATTATTCTCTTTAGTAGTTTAAATTAGTAGCTACTGACGTGTAGTCTTCATACTTGGTTCAGGGCACTAGTTGGACTTTCATACTCTATTCAAGGATTATATTATTTCGTTTTCAGGTGAGTAGTTTCATGCTACATATTTTTATAAATGTTCCCCTTCCCTAAACTGTTGAAAATTTAAATTGTTGTTTCAGGACTAAACTATTTTTATAAATTATTATATTATCAATGGAGTCAAATTATTTCTGAAACATGTGTGAACTTGGCATACTGCAAACTATTTGTTTTGGTCTCATGTTTGTAATGATGAACTACCATGTTTTGCGAAATTGATGTGTATTGATTATTGGGACCATATGTGTATTTAGTCCGGGAAAATTATTCCACTGTGTGTGGTCACTCTGGCCACTAGGGAACAGATCCGAGTTGGGCCGTGATGACTCTAGTGCTCAACGATTGTAAGGAAAGGACCTAGGTTAAGCCAGGTGACCTTCAATCGGATCGTCTTCGAGAAAATGCCCGGGTTGCTACCCTGAGGATGACTCTTAATTCGGTATTGGATCCAACGGGGCTTTTAGCCTTGAGAACTGTGTAGCATATTATTTTTTTTTTATTGGTACCCAGAAAATTATTGGTGTTCATGTTGTAATCTGTTTTAAGTGAAAAATGTCATTTATCATATTCTTGAGAGACATGAGTATTTTAACTGTTGAACTGTAGAACCTTCTTTTAGAAACAGATTGTCTTTACCAAACTATATGTCAATCTAGTTTCTGTGATATATATCTTATTTTGGAATTGAACCTTGTTTTCAAAACTGTATTTACTATCCATGTTGGTACTTACTGAGCTATCAGCTGACTTAGTTGTTTATCATTTCTAGGTGTTAGAAGGACTTAAAGTGGACTTGTAGCGTAGTGGGGACTCAATTGCATGGACCTCTAGGATATTCATTTATTTTGTTTTAGATTGTTATGTCAAGTTTGTGCATATTTCTTATTGTTCTTGTTGAGGTTCATTTAGGATTATTTTGATATGTGGACTATTTATATCCCATGAGTTTAAATGATATTGATTACAGTTGGTTTTTCCATTTATCCTTGTGGCATGTCCCTAGATTGAGTTTTGGTTATTTTTTGTTGGACTATTGTATAGTTGTTCAATGTGATTATGGATTCATGTTTAAGGCTTACGTGTGCATAGGGCTTAGTCCCTGTGGGCCACGGCTGGTCATGCCTGGATGTGGGGTGTGACAGAGACCATAATTACAATGCAGTTTCATTAATAAAGTTTTAGATACATAGAACTGCTTGAATCACACACATTTACAAGACAAGAAAAAGTAACATACCACAAGCATAGGTAAATAACAATCGGTTGAGACTAGAGTGGAAATTCGAGATGAAGATTCCCCCATTAATAGATTGCTACTTTTAGTTTCTAAGCAGTAGGATTAGAAGAATCCATGGCAATGCCACAGAGGCCTTCCTTAGCAGCAATGTCTCTTTACATTCTAATGTATCCCTCCTCACCCCAGCTAATACCCCATGAATTCTTGACTAACCAGTACCTGGTGCCATCAGTGGTTGTCCCATATCCAACTGCAGTGACACCATGGTCCAGATCAATCCCACAATCTCCTGTGAAAATCCTGCTCGAGTAAAACTGGAATGAAGCTCGACCAGCATCAATAAAAACTGAAATGGGTTGGTTAGCCACAGCCTTTAATAGTGCACTCTCACTGTTGGCAGGCACATTTTCATAGCCACTAATCTTTGTTGCATGGGAAGCTTCCTTCTTAGTGTTGCAAGTTCAATCAGTTGCTGAGTGTGGATAAATTATTTCAGTGGCAATGCCTTTGTTTTGCACAATAAATGCAAAGCCACCCTCCATGTAACCACCCTTATAGCCTGCATCTTTACCACTCCTATCATAGTCCACCAGTTCTTGCTCGGATAGTGAGATCAACTTACCAGTTGTGAGTTGAGTGATCCCTTCAGTGGCAGCTATCGTTGAAAATGCCCAACAACTTCCTATTGATCAAACACAACAAGTTAGAGATAAAAAATAAAAAAATAAAAAAAATAATGAATTTGATAGTAGCAGTTTACTAGGTGAGTTTGAGAAAAATGGATTGCCTCACTTACCACATTGACCCTGATCCTTATGGGGTGGCAGCTCCCTTCTTCCTCCAGTCCATGCTAGCTGGCATTGCAGTCACATTTTCATACCTGAATGGCGTCATTTTAGATGGCCTTGCATGGGAGGGGATCCTGTATCCATTATGAGAGGCCCGGAACTCTTCATTAGTTAAATCTGCAAACTGATTGATGCTCAGCTTGTAAGGTTGATTCCTAGCATTGTTGAAAGATTCTATGAATAGCACATTGTTGTTGAATATCTTAAAGCGCATCTCTTTCTCTGCGTTGTCCTTGTATACACGCCCATGATCGGCCATCCATTGTTCATGTCTCTCAGACATGGATGCTCCAGGTAGTGTGCGGGACATGGCTTGTGAAGCCCACAACCCCAAGACTAATAAGGTTGTGACAATAAACTTTCTTTTGAGTGTTAAAACCATTTTGTAGATGTTGAAATGGCTCTGTAGTAATATGATATTTCTAACTTGTGAATTGGTAGGTATTCTTCAATCTTGGTAAGTTAAGGTTTATATAGAGCATTCCTTGATGATTTCATTCAAAGTGATTTTGTGATGGAAAGGTCCAAGTCCCCTACTTGCCATGCAAATTTTGATGACTTGGACGACCAAAGTTCACTAACGTAAACGTTGCTCAATTAAATGTGAAATTTATGTTATATATTACTTTAAAATCTTGGGTGGGTTTGTTTGTTTGTTATTTAGGAGGTTAACAAACAAATCAAAGTTGTGCCAATTTGGGCATGTCCAATGTAGCCTGAGAAGGTGCACTTCTCTATAAATTAAATACATAGTCCTTTTTGTCTTTCTCTTATTGGTTCTTAAATATGAAATGAAATATAGTTTGTTTTATATCTTGGATTTTCTTGTGTTTGTAGTTGTGACACAATGAGCAGCAATTTCAGATCTTGGGTTGAACCAATCCCCTACCTGCCGTGCAAATTGTGATGACTTGGACGACCCAAGTTCACTAACGTAAACGTTGATCAATTAAATGAGAAATTTATGTTATATATCACTTTAAAATCTTGGGTACTCTAGTGAACTAACTGTTTGTTTGATAATTTGTTTGTTATTTAGGAGGTTAACAAACAAATCAAACTTGTGCCAATTTGGGCATGTCCAATGTAGCCTGAGAAGGTATACTTCTCTATCAATTAAATACGTAGTCCTTTTTGTCTTTCTCTTTTTGGTTTTTAGGCCTTGTTTGGGAACTCTCTGTTTTAGCTTGAAATTCAAAAAATTACTCAAAAAATTAAAAAGTTAACAATCTATACCAAAAAGTCAAAGATTCCCTTTTCCCTCTACTTTTTGCACATCTTTCGTAAAAAACCAAAAAGACATTCCAAACATACTAGTTTTTTTTTTACATCATATTTTAATCAAAAAGTTAAAAAATTATTAAAAAATCATATTCCCAAACGAGGCCTTAAATATGAAATGAAATTTAGTTTGTTTTATATCTTGGATTTTCTTGTGTTTGTAGCCTGTGACACAATGAGCAGCAATTTCAGATCTTTCTTGTACATGTTTTGGGCTCAACCAGTTCTAAACTTGCCATTAGGCTACAACAAGATGGCGATGTTCAAACACTCCTCTTAAGTGGGTATTAGGGGTAGTTGGGAAATTTCTCCGATCATAATAATAAGGGTGAATTACAAACACACCACATAAAATTTATTTAAAATACAGATTCTCCCTTATGATTTTTAAAATTATAAGTACCTTTTTGTCAAAATTTGTCATTTAACAAAATGGACACACAAAAAAAAATTAAAAATTAAAAAAAAATCAACTATCTTCCTATACAATAATAAAATTATTAGAGCTGTTAATTGAAATATATTACTGATATCATTAAAACCTATTAATTGAAATATATTGTCGACTTAAGGATTGATTAATGAAAGAAGTTGGTTATTTTCAGGACAGACTGACACGTAGACCACCAGGTGAATATATATAGAAAAATAGGTGGTAGCTCGAAATGGGTGAGGGTCGAATGGCCCGAAATTTGAAAACAACGTTGTTTTACGATTTTCTTCTTCTTCTTCGTTGAATTTCGTTGAACACAGGAGAATAGAGGGGAAGAGGAGGAGAGAGGGAGAAAGAGAGAGAAGAGCTCGTCACCTCCGCCGTCTCCGCCCGCCGTCCTCGTCGCAGCTTGTAGCTCGTTCGTCGCCTCCGCCCGCTGTCGCAGCTCGCAGCTCGTTGCCTCCGCCCGATCGTGCCTCCGTCCCCCGCCTCCGCCTCCAGCCCTAATAATTCGGCCCCCTCCAGTCCTTCTCCTCCTTCCTCCTCCTCCTCGCTCCTCCTCCTCCTCCTCCTCCTCTAATTTTCTACTTCTTCTGAAAAAAAAAAAAAAAAAAATGACACCAAATGGAGGGGATGAACGGAGCTGTGTGTGTGTGTGTGTGTGTGTGTGTGTGAGTTTTCCAGAGGAAGGGTGGGTGTACAAAGAAAAGGGGTGGGTGTACAAAGCAATACGGGCCTTTCGACCCACGCCATTTCGAGCTACGAAATGGGGTTGATATATATATTACTTTTGAACAAAATATCAATAATATATAATTGTTTAAGCAAAGATGGTCCCTCTGCAAAAACTGAATATGAAATTAAAATATGTATATATATATATATATAATTAAAAGTACACTTCTTTTTCTTGATAAGAAAGAGTCGAAAAACATAAACAAAAAAAAAAAAAAATCCTAAGAAGGGTTTGACTTGTTGCACATGCATGTCCTCTTATTGATTGAAAGCATGGAGTCAAATCAACTTGGGAATATAGAGACCAAAAAAAAAAAGTGTTGGTTCTATTATTAATCTTCTCATCATTACAAGTATGTGATTCATATTCTCTTTTATTGTTATTTTCAATTTGTAATTCTTCTAGTATCTTTTTTTTCAATGTCAAGTTGATACAATTGCAATTTTTTTAATTTTACATATTAAGAAGAAAAAAAAATCATGAATAAGTACATATGATTACAATTTCTAGGGGTTTTTTTTAATTTTTTATCATATTTGGGTAAATTTAATTTTATTCAGATTAAGTGTTATAAATTAAAAATTAAAATGAATTGAGACTTGTATAAAATTTATGTGTTGAATCTGAGTTCTGAATTTTTAAATTTATATGAAATTTTTATTAATTTTATTTGTTATTCTAGGCACAAAAAATTTCAATGTCCAGTGACACACACACACACACACACACACACACACATATATATATATATATATATTTTACATTAGCAATTGGCTTTAACTTCTAAGTAAAATATTAATCATGTATATAATGAATTCTATTTTGATTTGTAAATCATTATGGGAAAGCCATGTACAATTGTTAGATTTTTTAAAAGAAAATATGCAAGTTCCGCAGAAGTCAATGCTGACAATGCATCATTGCCAACTTCCAATGTTGATATCCTGAAAATCCTCCAACAAAATCTCAAAAAATTGATATTAAAGAAATTAATATTTGTTCATTGGAGCAAGATCTTGGATTACGTATATAGATTTGGGATTATTATGTTAATCAACGTGATGAAATTCGACGAGCTTATATTAAGGCTGGTCTATACCAACCTATACTTTGAAAGTATCAAAAATTTGGATCAACAACTCATCTTTGTAGCTTTCAACCGTCATGGTTGAAACTATTTCCGTCATGGTTGGAATATTCACCTGCAAAAGATGCAGTTTTTTTGTTTACCATACTTTCTTTTTTATAGACCATGTGTATCTGGATATTATGGGCATCAAGCATTCACTGTTGATAGATTTAAGAATTGGAAGAAAGTTAGGGATTGAGCAAAATGTGCTTTTTTAAATCATATAGAGAAAGATCCTAACTCTTTTCACAATGTTGCCTAGAAATCATGTGAAAACTTGATGAATCAATTTCAACATATACAAAAGATATTGGATAATTTCACTTCTAAACAAATTGTAGATAATTGACTAAGATTGAAGGTCTCAATTGATACAATCTGATTGCTTGCATTCCAAAGTTGTGCTTTTAGAGGTCGTGATGAAAGGCCAGATTCAATCAATTGCGAAATTTTTCTTCAAATAGTGAATTTGTTGGGTTCATATAATAACAATGTTGTTAAAGTATTGGATAAAGCTCCGAAAAATGCCTCTTACACATCACTAAAGATTCAAAAAGAAATTTTACATATTTTTTCAACCAAAGTGAAGAATACAATTCATGAAGAAATTGGTGATGCAAAGTATTGCATAATTGTTGATGAAGCTCGTGATAAGTCAAAGAAGGAGTAAATGGCTATAGTTTTGAGATTCGTTGACAAAGATGGTTTGGTGAAAGAGCATTTTTTTGGGCTTATTCATGTCTCTAACACTACTGCATCAACTCTAAAAGATGGAATATATTTTGTATTGTCTCATTACAATTTAGATATTCAAAATTTTCGAGGGCAAGGATACAATGGTGCAAGCAATATGCGAGGTGAGTGGAAAGGATTACAAGCATTGGTTTTGAATGATTGTCCATATGCTTATTATGTTCATTGTTTTGCACATCACTTGCAATTGGATTTAGAGGTAACATCAAAAAAATGTTATCCCAATTCATAGTTTTTTTCCTAAATTGACTTTTGTTGTCAATATTGTCGGTGCTTCATGCAAGCGCAATAATGAGTTGAAAGTAGTGCAAGCTTCAAAAATTGAACATATGATTAACATTGATGAGCTAGAGACTGGAAAAGGACTTAACCAGATTGGCACTTTACAACGAGCTGGAGATACTAGTTGGAGTTCTCACTTCAAGTCAATTTCAAGCTTAATAAAAATCTTCAGTCCAACATATGAAGTTCTTCTCAACATCATTAATGAAGGAACGACTTCTTCCCAACGAAGAGATGCAGACTGAGTTTATGAAACATTGACTTCATTTGAATTTGTCTTTATTTTGCATCTCATGAAAGAAATATTGGAGATCACTGATTTACTTTGTCAAGCTTTGCAATGTCGATCTCAAGACATCTTAAATGCTATGAATCTAATTTCATCCACCAAGGCACTTCTACAAAATTTAGAGATGACAAATGGGATGCTTTACTAGCCAATGTGAAATCATTTTGTGAGGTACATAACATAGATGTTCGGAATATGAATGCTCGTTATATTGGGAGAAAAGGTCGAGCTCGTGACCATCAAGATGACTTTACAGTTGAGCATTACTATCGAGTAGATATTTTTTTATACAGCAATAGATTCTCAACTACAAGAATTAAATGGGCAGTTCGGTGAACATGCAATAGAGTTACTTAATCTTAGCTCAACTCTAGATCCTTAAGATGTGTTTGAAACTTTTAGAATCGATGATGTTTGTTAGTTAGTAGAAAATTTTTATCAGCAAGACTTCACAAATCAAGAGAAAATACAGTTAAGAAGGCAACTTCACCATTACGAGCATAATGTAGTTCAACTGTAGACTACAAAAGGCTATATACTATTTCTAAATTATGTCAATGGTTGGTAAGGACAAACAAATCTACGGTCTATCAACTTGTTTACAGAGTGATTACACTTGTTTTTACTCTTCCAGTTTCTACTGTAACTACGGAGCGATCATTTTCAACAATGAAAATTGTCAAAACTAGACTTCGCAACAAAATGGAAGATGAATTTGTTACAAACTCTTTGCTTGTGTACATTGAAAAGAAAATTGCTGAAAATTTTATCACAAAGTCAATCATTGAAGACTTTCGAAATATGAAACAACATCGAGTTCCACTTTGATGGATGATTGAATTGATTTGTATAAATAATTATTTAATACATGACTTTGTTTTTATTCATATATTAAATTCGCTAAATATGTGGTTGTTTTATTTTTTACGTACTAATTTAATATTAAATTTTAGTTTATCTTTTGAATTCAAAAAAATAGTAGTTTATATCAATTAATATAAAAAAAATTATTTATGTCTCCCCCCCCCCGGCGGCCCGCAAATGAATTCCTGGTTCCATCAATAATTTTCACAATTATAGGAACAATTAATATTTTATGCAAATCTCATAAGGTGTATATTTTGTAATTTATCCTAATAATAAAAATAATTGCTATAATAGTAGAGAGAGAGAGAGAGAGAGAGAGAGAGAGAGAGAGGAAAAATATGTATTATATTCAATGAATTAATCATAGACAATAGAAGGCATGTATCTATAGGCTGAGAAAGAGTATCTTATAAAAAAAACCTAATTATGGCAATACAAATATATCTAGGAAATCAGTACCTAATATATCTAGGAATATATACCATATATACATTAACATCCCCCCTCAAATTCAAGGACGATAAATATCTTGAGTTTGGAGAGAGAAACCAAAATATGAAATAAAACTAAATAAAATAAAAGGCAAATAGATTGCAAAGTCCGAACGGGAGTGCAAGGGCGCTTGAGATATATCAGAGGCCGGAGCTAATGCCTAGAGACAGTTTATGGTTGTGTCAGACCGTTGTAGAAATTGGCCGAAACTAATACCGTGACAGTTTAAGGTCATGCTAGACCGTTGTAGGAATTGACCAGAATAAATGTTGGAACAATTTACAGGGTCATGCCAAACCGTTGTAGAGACTAGATGTTGAACCAGTAAACGTGGCACACGCATAACTTATGATGTGGTGTTGAATAATGATGGCAACAGATGACTTTGTGTGCCAAGGGGCGACTTATGAGAAAGTGTGCCAAGGAGGAGACTTAAGTGGTGCGCCAAGGGAAAGCTTAGATGATGCGCCACATGGGGTAACTTGGGTGGTATGCCACGGGGGGCGGCTTGGAGAGTGCACTAAAGGATGCGGCTTAGGTGGTTTGCATAGTGTATAACAATGTTTACCATGATATAGGTATAATATAGACTAGATGTGAAGCAGAAGTACACAAAAGAAAAATGGATTGCGAGTAATATATATATATATATATATATATATGTATATGATAGAGATATTTGGAGTAGGAATAAACCAATGGACAAAGGAAGAGATCACCACAGGAAAATATATAGCGGAATAGGTTGAAGCCTGGCGAGCTGCCAAAGCAAGCTTGTTGCCCGTCGGTGAAGCGACCTATACAATAAAAGGCTTGTATATATAGGCTAAGAAAGAGTATCCTATGAGAAACCTAACTATGCCAATACAAATATAACTAGGAAATAAATACCTAATATATCTAGGAATACATACCATATATACATTAATAATAATAATAATAATAATAATAATAATAATAATAATAATAATAATAATAATAATAATAATAACCATGCTTTGATTCAAACAATGGCAAAAGGGTGTACTATATACCCAAGCTTTGCTAGCTAGCTTTACTAATGGTTTCCATGTCAGTGGAGCAAACAGGCTTATTAACGGTGTTGGGAAATTGCAGTTATAAAAAATGTAGATGTTTTCTTAATAAGTTCATTAATAATATTACATCCATATGATTCCTCTTTTGGAAGTGTTCAATAGTTTGTTTTCCTTCATCTAGACAATGAATGCATAAGGCAGCAATGAAAATCAAGTTTTTTACAAAGTTCAAGGGTTCTAAGTTAAAACCCCATTAAATGTGATAGATTTTATTTAAAATAGAAGGCTCCGATGTTTTAATCCATCAAGGAGTGTGTTTTGCTTATAAATTTTATCAATGTGTGAAATAAAATTGGACTGTACCTTTATGGTAAGTCACCATTACTTAAATTTCTTTTAAATTTAAATTTGAACTTGAGAGAATCGTTCAAGCCAGTGAGACTCACTATAGGTCATATTTGGATGATTCGAACCATTTATTTTCTACGGCCCTTTGTATATACATTTATGAAAAAGAATTAAGTTTATTCGATAATCATATATCCTTTTTCTATTTTGTCGCATTTATCTCTAAAAGATTTATGAACTACTTTAAATAATAAACTTGTTTTTTTTTTTTTTAGACAACGCGATAAAATGAAAAGATTACGATTATTAGATTGAACTATTTTTTTTAATGAATAATATATACAGAGGGCCCTACAAAATAAACAACTTAAATCATCCAAACAAAACCTGTGACTCTAAATAAATTTTTTAAATTTTAATTGTAATTTGAGAGGAGTCCAAGATGTACAGTATAAATGAGGCTAAAAGGAGTGAACCCTAGTGGAAGAACAAAATGGCATTTACAGGCTGCTCTTATTGATCAGACTTATTTACCTATAAGTCTAGCTCTCTTTTTCACTTATCAATATGTCCCAAATGTAGTCTCCTCACCTTCTTCATTTCTATTATCAACGTTGTCATGACTCCCTCCAACCCTCTACTAGTGAACTCTAGCCACCATCTTCAGTTATCGGCAACTATCTCTGTCACAACGCAAACCTGGTATCCAAAGGTTTGGCGTTGCAACAAGACAGTAAAAATAAAAGAATTCTAAAATTTCTATTTTAGTAGCGCAAGAAGATAAAGTAAACTAAAATAAATGGGTACCAAAAAGTTTATTTTAAAGGAAAATAGTCATTTGGGCTTTTTTTTATTACAAAAGTCCGATTAGAATTACAGCTAGTAAATAAAAAATAAAAAAACACTACGATTTGTTCCCAATCTTTATCTCGTTGAATCTCATCATCTGAAAGGGGATAACAGCTATAAGCATATGACAGAATGAGAAATATTATGCAGTGAGCATGAGGGTAAAAAATTTTCATGGATAATTATTTGGCTAAACAGAGATTAGTTTGGTAACTAAAATACGTAACTAACTTTACATAACGGAAGCAGAATGCATACATCATATAAGCAAATAATCGTAACCACGGTATAGAACAAAATAAAACAGAGGTCACTAGAGTGACAATCAAAATTGAGGTCAATGGATCCATGACAAATAGACGGTCACAAAGCGACCAATCAGAAGCTAGTACCGTGGTTATGGTTATTTAAGTCCCCCAAGGCATAGGACTCCCGTGGTGGTACTTACAAAAATAAATAGTTATATAAACATTGTCAAATAATTTATAAAATTTAAACAATCATATCCATAGGTTTCACTTTAAGAAAATGGAGTTCAGAAAAATAATTAACATACTTGAAATATAAGTTATAAAGCATAATTTGTATAAAATAAATTATGGTAACTCAAAACATACGTAAAATATGTTATAATAACTCAATGTATAATATAACTCACCAAAATAGCGACTCCTAATTGTATTCCCGTTCACCGTGAGCTGACTCCCTCTGTCGTTATGTTTGTACTTTTTTTTTTTTTACCTTGTTCTGTTCACGACACCACTCTTCGTTTTTATACTAAGGTATAATACTTTCTTAGCACGTTTTGGGTGACACGTAGCCTCTGTATTGTGTTGCCATCGTCATGCTCTAGATTTGAATCTTATTTATACTTGGGCCCAATTACTAAAGTAATTGCATCACTAGTTTTCTTTGTTTTTCCTATACAATGACCCCTAATGTAAATTAAATTACACTTTATCACATACCGTTTTAAAAATATTATTATTATTATTTTCATGATTGGTTGTGGCATTAATTACATATTTAGGGTGTCACATTTGTCCCCTCCTAAAGAGAAGTTTGTCTCCAAAACTCGACGTACCTGGATTTTCGAATAGGTGTGCGTATTTGGTCCGCATTTGACTTTCAGCTTCTCATGTTGCTTCTTCGACTCAATGATTCCTCCACAAGACTTTTACAAGAGATATAGCCTTGTTTCGAAGAACCTGATCGCATCGATCGAGAATCTGCACTGGTTGTTCTTCATAATCTTAAACTTCCAGGTTCTCATAATCGACAACATGCTCTGGATCTCAAAGATATCGTCAAAGCATTGAAAAGTGAAACACATTGTGGACATTGGACAGTTCAGGTGGCAGTGTAAGGCGATATGCCATGGGTCCAATCCTTTCTAGTATCTCGAATGGCCTGATGTAACGTGGGTTTAACTTTCCTCGCTTTCCAAATCGAATAACGACTGTTGTTGGTGAGATCTTTAGAAACACATGATCTCTTATTGGAAATTCCAAGTCCCGTCTCCTTGTATCTGCATAGCTTTTCTGGCGGCTCTGAGCAATACGAATTCGCTGTTGGATGAGTTGAATTTTATCACCCGTTATTTGCACGCTTTCAGGGCCTATCAACTTCCGGTCTCTGACTTCCACCAACACAGAGGTGATCGACATCTCCTTCCATACAGTGCTTCGTACGGTGCCATTCCGATGCTTGCTTGGTAACCGTTGTTATAAGCGAATTCCACTAAAGGTAGGTACTGATCCTAGTTACCTTTAAAGTCCAGCACACACATACGTAACATGTCTTCCAAAGTCTAGATTGTTGTTTCAGATTGTCCATCAGTTTGCGAGTGATAGCCAGTGCTAAACTTCAAAGTTGTTCCCAAGGCTTCTTGCAATTTGTTCCAAAAATGAGACACGAAGCGAGGGTCTCGATTAGACACGATTGAAACTAGGGTACCGTGCAAATGAATGATTTCCTTGATGTATAGAGTGGTGAACTTAGTAAGGGAGTACGTGATTTTGATTGGTAGAAAATGCAGCGACTTCGTCAATCGATCTACTATAACCCATATTGCATTATTCTTCGAGACTGACTATGGTAGCCCAACCACGAAGTCCATAGTAATGTGCTCTCATTTCCATTCAAGAATAGGGAGTGGTAACAACGTTCCTACAAGTCTTTGATATTTTGCTTGAACACGTTGACAATGCAGGCACTTGGAGATGTGGCTTTCTATGTCTCTTTTTATTCCTGTCCACCAGTAGTGCTCCTTCAAATCGTGATACATCTTCGTATTGCCATAGTGGACCGCAAACCTCAAGCAATGAGCTTCTACCAATATCTTCTTCTTGAGTTCTGGAAGGTCAGGTACGCAAATTCGATTTCGAAATTTTAGTATCCCGTTACTTATAGTGAAGCTGGGATCAGACGTATTTCTTTGCTTCTTGTACTTTTTCTTTAGAAGTTTATCTTCACACTAGCACGCTCTAATTTCTTTAACCAAAGTGGGTTCCACGATTATGTTGGCAAGCAATCCATTGATCTTGAGGGGGACGAGGGTACATACCAAACTTCTGGTAGTCTTTTGACTCAACGCGTCTGCTACCATGTTAGCTTTGCCTGGATGATGATAGATCTCTACATCGTAGTCCTTCATAAATTCTAGCCATCGTCGTTGCCTCATATTCAGTTCTTTTTGTGTAAATAGATATTTAAAACTCTTGTGATCTGTGTAAATTTCGTAAGTTACTCTGTAGAGATAATGACGCCAGATCTTGGATAGTTCTTCTCGTGAGTCTTTAGTTGACATAAGGCATATGCAATGACTTTTCCATTTTGCATAAGAACGCAACCCAAACCATTGTATGAGGCATCGTTATAAATTACGAATCCATCCACTCTCGTAGGGAGTGCTAGTATAGGACCAGTTTAGTTTTTAACTCTTGGAAGCAACATTCCCACTTGTCAGTCCATTCACAGGGTGTTCTTCTGAGTTAGCTAGGTCAAGGGTGATGCTATGTTCGAGAAATCTTGCACGAAGCGTCGATGATAGCAGGCTAGATCTAAGAAGCTTCGAATCTCGAACGCGTTAGTAGGTCGTGGCGAATCCACGTTTGTTGTAACTTTTTGATGGTCAATTGAGATGCCATCTTTGTTAATGATGTGACCAAGGAAGTGTACACTATTGATCCAGAATTCGCATTTCTTTAACTTGGCGTAAAGTTTGTGATCACGTAGTGTTTGTAGAACCATTCACAAGTGTTGCTCATGGTCTACCGGTGACTTGGAGTATATGAGAATGTCGTCAATGAAGACGATGATGAACTCATCAAGACAGGGTTTGAACACTCAGTTCATGAGGTCCATGAAGGCTGCTGGAGCACTTATGATGCCAAATGGCATAACGAGGAACTCATAATGCCCGTAACGTGTTCTGAAGGCAATCTTTTCAATGTTTTCCATTTTAACTTTTAGTTGATGATAGTCGAAACGCAAATCGATTTTCGAGAATACTTGGGCGCCTTGAAGTTAATTGAACAAGTCATCGATTCATAGCAAGAGATACCGATTCTTGATGGTGACCTTGATCAATTCTCGATAATCGATACACAATATCATGGTACCGTCCTTCTTCTTTACAAATAATACTAGAGCTTCCCAGGGTGAGGTACTTGATTGAATGAAGCCTTTCTCTAATAATTCCTGGAGTTGGGTCTTCAGTTCTTTCAATTCCGTCATTGACATGCGGTAAGGGGCTTTTGATATTAGTTGTGTACCAGGTTGAGTTTCAATGGTGAATTCAATTTTCCAGTGTACCAGATAGGTCTTTAGGAAAGACATCCAAAAATTCTCGAACCATGGGGATTGCATCAAGTATGAGGGCCTCTTGTTGAGTACCGATCATATAGCAGATATAACTACAATAACCCTTTCTTAGAAGTCGTTGGGCTATCATGAAGGATATAACACATGGAGAGGTAGAAACTCCAGTTCCATCAAAGACCAACTTGAGTTGGTTTGGTAATCGGAGGGAGACCTTTTTAGCTTTGCAATCAATAAATGCGTGATTGGCAGCTAGCCAATCTATTCCTAAGATCATATCAAAGTTATCAATGAGGAGGAGAATCAAATCTATACATACGGTTTCACCTTTTAAGGATGTAGTGCAAAATTTGTACACATCAGTACCAAGGGCAAAATTGCCAAAAGGAGAAGACACAGACAATATATATCCTAGGAAACAAATTGTGGTGTAACAAAAGAAGTTGAACCAGAGTCAATGAGGACATGAGCTAAATGACCACAAACAAAAAAGCGTACCTGACACAGCGTTCTCGGTAACCTCTGGGTTTCCAGGCACCAAGGCAAAAGCTCTTCCTTGGCATTTTTGGTCCTTCCTCACTCCTCCAAGAACTGCGAGTTTTGGGGCTGGTTCAAAGGGGCATGCTATAGGATTGGTAAACTTTGGACAATCTCTCAACAAGTGACCAGTTTGTCCACATTTAAAGCATGCTCCCACATCTCGATGGGCATCGTCCTCAATGAGTTATTCCACAAGTAGGGTAAGTTGGAATGGTGCCACCTCTAGGAGTAGTAAGACCTTGATTGTCTGCACTAGTTGAGCTCGTATTTACCTTCTTTGGAGGTGCAGCACTAAACCTTCTTTTTTCTTTTTTCCAGAATCGCTTTTTTTGGCCTGTTTTCCCAGAACGTGAGGCCTTAATCCCTTTTTTCGCGATATAAGCTTGATCCACCACTTTCGCATAGGTTGGCATTTTCAGAACCTCAATCTTGTTTCTGATGTCATCATCTAAGCTGACTTCGGACTTCCTAGCTTTTCGGGCTTCGGTGGGAATGACATATGTCCCAAATTGAGTTGGTAGTGTGAACTTGCTCTCGTATTCAGCCACTGTCATTGATCCTTGCTTTAGGTGTAGGAATTCTGATATTGTTTGTTCTTGTAGCGAATTTGGAAAGTATTTTTTTGTAAAAGACTTTCAAGAATCTTGCCCATGTCACGATTTCTTCCTTTTCTAGGGTAAGAAGCTACCATTCTTGTGCCTCATCTTTGAAGGTGAATGCAGCGAAGGCTACCTTTTGTCATTCTGTACAAGATGGTGCGCGAAAAATCTTCTCCATATCCCTAACCCAAGCTTCTGCTACCAATGGGTTTGGACTGCTGGTAAATGTGGTAGGTTTCAAATAATGGAACTATTTTATCGTAACTAGTTCTTCTTGACGTTCAGGCATTCCACTATTTATGTTGGTTTGCACGGCCTGCAGAAAACTAGTAACTGTTCTTTCCATGATTTGCTCCATTGGGTTAGCACCACTAACCAACAATCTGGTTCCCGTTCCATCCTTGGCCATACTACAGGGTGAAAACGATTAGTGGACTAGTCCAAATTATTACGCTCTTAGTCATCACAATATTGCATCTACATCTATGATTCACAAAGCTACTATGACAACACATATATAATTTACATAACACCTGTCTGACATAAGCTGTTAGTACAACATACTTACATAGCAATCAAGAGTTAGTGTCTAATCCTAATAATACAAAAATAAGGATCAGACTAATCATGGTTAGTTCCCAAAAATTTCCTGGTCATGCATCTAAATGGACCGTTAGGCAACCACGAGAACTGGCTTTGAAAAATTAGGCCATGGAATAGCCCTGCAAACTCACTCTGCATAAGGGATTCGAACTCCCAGCCACTGTGCTCTGTCTCAAAAGAACACCATACAACCTAGACTATATAGGTAGGAATACCGTGATCATATCCCTAGAACTCCCGTTCAGTAATCCGTATAGGTACCTCCAGGTATGTCATGCTATTAGTGAAATCCACAGCTGGGACATGGATAGCGTGCTATGGGGGAGGTGTCGTAGTGCGTATGCGACTGATAGGGTACCCGTGCCCTCTCCTCTCAGCAAAACCCAGGGGCAAAGGTGCAACCCAATAGTGCGAAGGTCCCAGATTTGGAGCAAGACTAACAACGTGGATCGGTCCAATGTATCTCTCACCTGTGTTGCCACGGGTAAGTCTCGAAAATCAGAAATCCTCATTTGGGGTCAGCCTGTAAGTATACAGGTCTCTCCATAAGTCGGAAGTCCCGGGTGGGCTTGTCTAACAAGACTCTCTAAATCTCCCTACCCCTCTAGTATATTCAGGACAAGATGGGCTCCTGGGGTTCAAACCAAAATAATTGTACCAAATTTTCCATTCCCTACAACATAGGAAAACTTAACCTAAAACGGTTTAATCGTGTTAAAAAAACTAAGGTTTTTTTTTTTTTTAATCTTTTTTAGGCTCTGATACCACTTTGTCACTACCCAAACCTAGTACCCAAAGGTTTGGCGTCGCAACAAGACAGCAAAAATAAAATAATTCTAAAATTTGTGTATTTAGATTAGTTCCTTATTTATATTTGGGCCCAATTACTAAAGTAATTACATCACTAGTTTTCTTTGTTTCTCCTATACAATGACCCCTACTGTAAATTAAATTACACTTTATCACATACCATTATAAAAATATTATTATTATTATCGTGATTGCTTGTGGTATTAATTACATATTTAGGGTGTCACAATCTCTAGTCGTCATCTCCAGTCACCAACGGCCACGTCTGGCAGTCGTCTTCGACCGCCAGAGACCACTTCCAACCTCTATCAATATTTTTTCAGCAATGTTTTTCAATAATACTTTGAAATTTTTTTCAACAAAAACGTCCATCCCTTCCATGTTTCTACTCCCACCACCTCCTTAGATTTGATAATGACAAGAGAAAGTGAGAGTGGATAAAGAAGAGAATGAAAATCTGATAGTCATAAATTTATTACTAATGTTATAAGTGATAAATTTATCATTCGTAATATTTATCAGTATTTACAAAACCACTTAATTAGTTGTTTTCTTTTACTCTCACATTCACACTCATTTAGTTATTAAGTCACAAAAATACACCTATACATTTGCGTGCACACAAAAAAAAAGGTTGAAAAAATGTAAGACTGATAAATTTATCACTGTAACTGTGAGAACCCAAATATACAAATCAAGTAAATAATTAAATAATAATAATATTACAATCTCAAATATTTTGGTGGTGAATTCTAAAGTGTAAATTAAATATTTGGAAGGTCTTTTAATTAATTTTAGAACCTAAAATAAATTTATGGTGAAAGTCTTTAATTTAGAAGCAAGATTTATTATTTAAAAAAATACATACATATATATATATGTACATATAGGAGAGTGTGACTTGAACTCTAGACCACAAGGTTAATAAATAAAGCTCTTACCATTTGAGTTGCATATAACTTATATATATGTTTTGTATATCTATCTATTCATTTGACCTATGTGTGCCCCACACTAGTATATATAAAAACAAAACAAAACAAAACCCTAGCCCTCTTATTTGTTCACAACACTAGCAGCCCTAGCAGCCAGCCATGAGTTTATGAAGGAAGGTGAGGGATGATTCAATCATCAAGATATATAATTCATTGTTGTAACCAAGAAGGAGAGCTTTATGTGTGTTGTGCCGTGTGGCCTCTTAGGTTTTCTTCTCTTCTTTCTTTGTTCTCTATCCTTATTCTATTGTTATATAATTCATTGATAGAGAGGTTGTAGGTGTATGTAATTTGTGTCTATATATATATATATATATATATATACTGTTAAGAAATCTGAAGTGTTAAATTCATGTATAAAGAATGAGAATTATTTTTAGTTCAAAAATTCTACGCATAGTCACGAACTTTAAAAATCAAGAAACCATATTAAACGAATGAATTTTGAACTGAAATTTTAACAGTAGATTAATTATATATTGAATTGCATATCTAAATTTTTTCATAATTTTTGGAAGTTAAAATCCATACAAACTGATGCGTTCAAATCTGTCCAGAAAACTGGTTTAAACAATAACTTCGGGAGTGTTGTTCTCTTTGGGTATAAATCCAAAAATTTTCAAATCAGTATCATTAGAACCGGTTACGAGTCTAGTTTCTTAAATTTTTGGCCTTGCATTGATTTCTCGTGCATATTAAGAGAACCATTAATTTCTGTAAAGTGCTACAGAAAACAACCTGTTTAGATATAATTAATTGTAGATAATTATTTTGACAAGCAAATCAAGTAAAACCAATTGGGTTTGAAACTTAGGATATATTAGTTGATATCTGGAGGGTTTTAAAAATTTTCAAACAACGTGGAGTGGGTTTTTAATTTTCAAAGTTAGCGAATAAATTGAGAAAACTAGTTTAAAATTCTGTTTTGTCTTAAAATTACTTTTAATTAAGTTTCAACCGGAACCCATGTCTTGGGTGATTTTAGACCTTGAAGAACATGAACTTAGGTAATATTTAAGATTAACAGTGAGTTGGGTTGAGCCGTGTTAGTGCGCTTTAAGTTTGAGGTTACTTAGTTCCTATTCTTTACTATTTTTAAATTAGTAGTGACGTGTAGTTTTCATACTTGGTTCAGGGCACTAGTTAGACTTTCATACTTTATTCGAAGATTATATTATTTCGTTTTCAGGTGAGTAGTTTCATGCTATATAATTTTATAAATGTTCCCCTACCCTGAACTGTTGGAAAATTAAATTGTTATTTTAGGACTAAACTGTTTTGATAAATTATTATATTATCAATGGAATTAAATTATTTCTGAAACATATGTGAACTTGGCATACTGCAAACTATTTGTTTTGGTCTCATATTTATAATGGTGAACTACCATGTTTTGCGAAACTGATGTGTATTGATTATTGGGACCATATGTGTATTTAGTCCAGGGAAATTATCCCACTATGTGTGGTCACTCTGGCCACTAGGGAACAGATCCAAGTTGGGCTGTGATGACTCTAGTGCTCAACGATTGTAAGAAAAGGACCTAGGTTAAGCCAGGTGACCTTCAATCAGATCGTCTTCGAGAAAAGGCCCTGGTTGCTACCCTGAGGATGACTCTTAATTCGGTATTGGATCCAACGGGGCTTTTAGCCTTGAGGACTATGTGGCATATTATTTGTTTTTTTATTGGTACCCAGAAAATTATTGGCGTTCATGTTGTAATCTGTTTTAAATGGAAAATGTCGTTTATCATGTTCTTGAGAGACGGGAGTATTTTAACTGTTGAACTGTGGAACCTTGTTTTAGAAACAGATTATATTTACCAAACTGCATGCCAATCTAGTTTCTGTGATATATATCTTATTTTGGAATTGAGCCATGTTTTCAAAACTGTATTTACTATCCATGTTGCTACTCATTGAGCTATCAGCTGACTTAGTTTTTATCACTTCCAGGTGTTAGAAGGACTTAGGGTGGACTCATGGCGCAGTTGAGACTCGATTGCATGGACTTCTAGGACATACATTTATTTTATTTTAGATTGTTATGTCCAGTTTGTGCATATTTATATTTATTTTTATTGAGGTTCATTTAGGATTATTTTGAGAATGGATTGTTTTTATCCCATAAGTTTGGATGGTTTTAATTACAGTTGATTTTGCCATTTATAATTGTGGCATGTCACTGGATTGAGTTTGGTTATTTATTACTGGACTTTTGTATAGTTGCTCAATGTGATTATGGATTAGTGGCTAGGCTTACGTGTGCCTTGGACTGAGTCCCTGTGTACCACGACCGGTCATACCCAGATTTGGGGTGTGACTGTAACTTTATTCACTAATTGATGGATTTAGATTTTTATAGACAACAGATATGTTTTAACCAAATCTTTACCAATAGAATGATGGAGATCCATCACGATGTAGATATATATATATATATATAGAGAGAGAGAGAGAGAGAGAGAAACTTTTAATTACTTAAACCACAACCCAGTATCACTACGCCAAAACAGGGCATTAACGGCAGTTTTTTTAACGGCGATTTTCGTTACCGCCGTTAAAGATACTATTAACGACGGTAACGAAACCGCCGTTAATACCGCTGTTAATGTATCTTTAACGACGGTTTCATTACTGCGTTAAAAAAACAATCACTAAAGTATCTTTAACGGCGGTAATGAAACCACCATTAAAAAAACCGTCACTAAAGCCCTCTTTTAACGGAGGTAACGAAACCGCCGCTAAAGCCCTCTCATTACCACCGTTAATGACGGCGGTCTTTGCCGGCAGAGCTCCGGTGAAACTCCGACGAGTGGTGACCACGCGCGGCCAGAGGTTGAACATGACCATCTACAATAAAGCAAAAGTAATGTTTAAATATTTATTTAGGGAACATATTTCATATAAAGTAGCTGTGGTGGAGTGGTTGGTGTGTTTGGATTAGAGGTCAAGGGTTCGAGACCTGGGGGGTGCAAGAAGAGAGAATTACTCTTTTACAAATTTGAACCTATTTACGGCGGTAAAGAATATTCCTGCCGTTTTTGGTCGACTTTTAACAACAATAATTTACTCTTTTACGACGGTTTACCTTTTCCGACATGAGTATAAACGGCGGTCCTAAATTACCACTGTTAAAGGCTTTAACAGCGGTTTTACATCCTTTAACGACGGTAAAAAACCGCCGCTAAAGCCCAATTTTGACGTAGTGCATCACTCCTTCAAATCAACACCATATCCCTAATCCTTAAACCATAACGCAACATCTTAATTCAATGACGAGTTACACCTCCTATCCAAGAAAAATGGATTCCACTATGAACAAAGAAAACAAATGCTCCAAAGAGCTACAATGGTGATGAAACAAATACTAAAAATAACTCCAATCACATGTTCTCTCAATCTCTCATCAAACCCAAGTTGTATTCCAACATATGAATTATGAGAAAACCCACCCAAATTTGTAGTAGAGAAATCTTACCCAAGATAATTAAACCCAAACCCAACTAGAATAGGATTCTAGTTCCCAAATTAATTTGATTTCCTTATAATCCAATCTAAAATTAATAAGGAAACATCTAAACCAAGTCAAATAAGTATTCTTATAATCCTAGTCAATAGGAAATAGAACACTTCAAATCAAACCAATTTGGGAGTCGATAATGAGCCAAAATTCAAGTGTGGATGGAAAGGAACCTTGCATACATTATGAGATGCCCGGAATTCTGCATTAGTTAAATCTCTGAATCGATTCAAGGCACTTTTGAATGATTCTGTGAGCTCTACATGGTCCTGGAATATCTTAAAATCCCTTTCTTTCTCTGCATTAGTTAAATCTCTGAATCGATGCATTAGTTAAATCTCTGAATCGATTCAAGGCACTTTTGAATGATTCTGTAAGCTCTACATGGTCGTGGAATATCTTAAAATCCCTTTCTTTCTCTGCATTATCCTCGTACACCCATACATAATGAGCCATCAGTTGCTCACGTTTCTTAACCATGGAAGCTTCATGCAATGTGTCGGAAATAGCTTGAGAAGCTCAAATCCTTAAAATTTTCAAGCTGGCAATATCACATTTTTTACAAGCATTAGAGCCACTGATTTATGGATATTTGATTTTTTTTAAGCTGTAAGTAAGGACCACACTTAAATGCTCGAGAGAATTGAGTACATGTATAACACGCATATTCCATTATGATGTGAATTCTTAGTTTTTTCTTTTTTCTTTTTCTTTTTTTCCTTCCTGAATGTAATGTGCAAGTACCCTTAATTCCTCTAATTGTTGTTTAGTATAAATATTTTACTTTATCATGAAAGTTTCTAATATTGCATATTAATTTATCTAAGTTACCTTGTAAGTTTCTCTTATATGCGACACCAAGCGACTTAGGTTTCATTAACCCAACAAAAACACTTTCGGATCCCTTGACTTACCAATCAAAAAAAGTTCTCTTATAGATTTCTATCTTATTTCATACCTCCACTTATAGCTTCCCGATTTCATTGATATTTTTTGAACCACATTTGATGCTGCCATTCTAGTATTTCTACTTTCCCTTTGGGCAACTATGGTTTTAATGTACGGCATTTAGCATTCTACTTTTGACTTGTGAACCACATTTGATGCTCCCATTCTGGTATTTCTACTTTCCCTTAAGGCCACTATGGATTTAACGTAAAGCATTTAGCAATCTACTTTTTCCTAGTCAAGGAGTTGGGGACACCATTTAGAAAACATTGTTAATCCATTGGGGTGGTAAGACTTCAATTTTACCATAAGAAAGCAAATATGGGAAGGTACTATGATTACAGAGGAATAAACTAAAAGTACATTGCAGTTTCGTTAATAAAGTTTAATATTTTAGATACTGCTTGAATCACACAGATTTACAGGACAAGAAAAAGTAACATACCACATGTATCGGTATATAACAATATGCTGAGACCAAAGTGCAAACTCAAGATGAAGATTCATCCTTTGTTTGCTGCTTCTAGGTTCTAAACTGTAGGATAGGAAGAATCCATGGCAATGCCACAGAGGCCTTCCTTAGCAGCAATGTTTCTTTGCATTCTAATGTATCCCTCCTCACCCCAGCTAGTTCCCCATGAATTCTTGACTAACCAATACTTGGTGCCATCAGTGGTTGTCCCGTATCCAACTGCAGTGACACCATGATCTAGATCAGTCCCACAATCTCCTGTGAAAATCCCGTTTGAGTAAAACTGGAAGGAAGCTCCACCGGCATCAATAGAAACTGAAATGGGTTGGTTAGCCACAGCCTTCAATAGTGCACTCTCACTGTTGGCAGGCACATTTTCATAGCCACTAATCTTTGCTGCATGGGAAGCTTCCTTCCTAGTGTTGCAAGTTCCATCAGTTGCTGAGTATGGATAAATTGTTTCAGTGGCAATGCCTTTGTTTTGTACAATAAATGCAAAGCCACCCTCCATGTAACCACCCTCACAGCCTGCATCTTTACCACTCCTGTCACAGTCCACCAGTTCTTGCTCGGATAGTGAGATCAACTTACCAGTTGTGAGTTGAGTGATCCCTTCAGTGGCAGCTATTGTTGAAAATGCCCAACAACTTCCTATTGATCAAACACAAGAAGTTAGAGAATAAATAAATAAATAAATAAATAAAACATGAATTTGATAGCAGCAGTTTACTAGGTGAGTTTGAGAAAAATGGATTGCCTTACTTACCACATTGACCCTGATCCTTAATGGGAGTGACAGCTCCCTTCTTCCTCCAGTCCATGCTAGTTGGCACTGCAGTCACGTTTTCATACCTAAATCGTGTTGTTTTGGATAGCCTTGGGTGGGAGGGGATCTTGTATCCATTACGAGTGGCCTGGAACTCTTCATTAGTTAAATCTGCGAATTGATTTATGCTCAGTTTGTAAGGTCGATTCCCGGCACTGTTGAAAGATTCTATAAATTGCACATTGTCGTTGAATATCTTAAAGCGCATCTCTTTCTCTGCATTGTCCTTGTAGACACGCCCGTGATTGGCCATCCATTGCTCATGTCTCTCAGACATGGATGCTGCATATAGTGTGCGCGACATGGCTTGCGAAGCCCAAAGCCCCAAAACTAACAAGGTTGAGAAGATAAATTTTCTTTCTAGTGTCAAAGCCATTTTCAAGATGTTTTGAAAAGGCTATGTGAATTGGTAGATATTCTTAAATCCTGGTGAGTTAAGGTTTATATAGACAAGATGATATGCTTCCTTGATGATCTGCCTCTAGAATTACAATTCTGGCTAAGGAAAGGTCTAAGTCCCCAGTTTCCCCGGCAAATTGTGATGACATGGACAACCAAAGCTCAGTACCGTGAACGCAGCTTCTTGGAATGTAAGATTTTTTTAGGCTCTGTGTTTGTTGGGACAGAAAACATTTTCAAATGGAAAATAGTTTTTACGGAATTTTTTTCCAGAAAATGTTTTCTGAAGTAAATATTTTTCTATGTTTGGTGGTAGTGGTAGTAAAACGAAGGTGGAGGTGGTAGAGGTGGTGACAGGGTGGTGTAGCAGCGGTAGTAGAGATAGCGACTGTAATGGTGGCAGTGGTGATGGTGGTGTAATGGTGCAAGTGAGAGTGGTGATGGAAGTATGGTGATATTGGTAAGATTTTACTTTAGAAAACGTTTTTAGCCTTTTAAAAGTAAAAAACATTTTCTACCTATATAGACTTGTTTTTTGTTGATCATAGAGAATGTTTTCCGTTAACTTTCATTTTCTATTATACCAAACACCAAAATTTCATAAAATAGTTGTCACCCGAACAAACGGAGCGTAATGTCACTTTAAAGTTCATAAACTAATTAAGGTTGTGCCAATTTTGGTGTCTCTAATGCAACGTAAGAAGGTACACTCTCTTATCAATTAAATAAACCCATACTGCTTTTGTCTCTCTCTTTTTGGTTCTTAAATATGAAATTCATTTAGTTAGTTGTATATCATGGATTTTCTTGTGTTTGTAGCTGTGACCCACAGCAGCAATTTCATTTTTCTTTCTTTCTTTCTTATACATGTTTTGACATGAACAGTTGTTGGCTATGGAACCCGTTTCAACCAGTTTAGAACTTGCAGGGCAATGAATGACACAGTGGCAATTCCATTAGGTTATGTTTAGATCATGGATTTAGATAGAAATTATAAAAATAAAAAATAAAAAAATAATATAAAAAAAGGGTTATTCATTTGAATTTTCTTACATTTTCCTCAACTTTTTTTTTTTTTTTTTTTTGAATTTTCTTTTCCCTTTTAAAATTCCTACTCAAATCCATTATCCAAGCATAGCCTTAGGATGCAACAAGATGGTGGTGTCTAGAGAGGTCTTTGGGGTATTGCTGTGAAACCCTTCTCCCTATTGCATGGTTAGATGGATAACATGTTAACAACCAATAAAGAAGCTATATTGCTCATCCTCTGCAGTGCAATCTATATCACTTTGAATGATAACACACTATGTCAAAAAAACAAAGAAAAAAAAAAGATAAATTAGGTTCAGTTAAAAACGTCATCATGTTGTTATTTTCATTCAGACTTCAGTTGAAAACCTGAGCAAAGATATAAAAATGATGAGTTTTGTACTCTACTCATTTTTTTTAAAGCACTATAAAAAGTGCAGGGCAGATGATTCGAATTCCAAAACTTTCAGAGAGACTTTTCTTTCTTCTTCTAGTTTTATAATGTATTACATTTCATAATGCTGCTATATATTGTCAAAATTAAAAATTAATAGTTTATAATTATTACATCATTATAAGTTTCTAAATTTTTTTTAATACTGTTTTTCAATTTAAAATAAAATTTTGTTGATTTAATTTTTCAAAGGGGCAGCAGTTGGATCAAGTGCATTTAGGATCACCCACCTGCAATTTGCAAATGACACAATTCTATTTTGTGAAGCTGATAGGGGGGATGTTAATAACATAAAGAGGATCTTGAGATGTTTTGAAGTGTTGTCAGGCCTAAAAATTAACTACCACAAGAGTGTAATGTGTGGAGTTGGGTTAACAGATGAAGCATCCAAGGATTTTGCTGACGAGTTCAATTGTCTACATCAAAGTTTGCCCCTAAAGTACTTAGGTCTCGCTCTAGGCGCAAGTCCAAGGTCAAAAAGGACCTAGCAGCCAGTGTTAGCCAAATGCAAACAAAGACTTGCTTCTTGGAAGAGAAGATTCCTCTCTTTTGCTGGTAGGGTGACTTTGATTAAATCTGTGTTGTCTAGCTTACCCATTTATTATCTATCTTTGTTCAAAATGCCAGCAGGGGTTGCTAAGGAATTTGTGTCAATTCAATCTAATTTTCTATGGGGAGGGGATGGCTCTAGAAGGAAAATACATTTGGTCAAATGGAAGGTCATTTCAAAAAGCAAACAGCAGGGGGGTTTAGGGGTAAAAGGGATTAGACTTATGAATAATTGCCTCTTATTGAAATGATGGTGGAGATTTGGGGCTGAACCTAATGCTCTGTGGAAACAGGTGATTCATAACAAATACAATCAGGTGGGTGTTGGGTGGTGTCCAGAACCTGTTGATAACACTAGGAACTCATGTATCTGGGCAGGCATTTTGGGCGTTGCTCGAACCTGAGTTGGTGGAATTCTTTAAAGAAAACTCTGCTCCAGTGATTGGGGATGGGAAAAGCACTCTATTCTGGAGAGGTACATGGTGCAATAATGTGTGCTTGATGGAAGCTTTCCCTAGGCTCTATTCCTTGTCTTTGGATAAGTTTGAATCTGTGAATGTGATGCAACTTGGAAGGAATAGCGAGGTGGAGTGGAACCTTAATTTCAGAAGATCACTCTTTCAGTGGGAGGTGGAGGATTTGAATAGATTGAAACTACTGCTGATGAATGCTCCAGATCTTAGGGAAGATTGGGCTGATTCTTTGCATTGGAAAGCAGACCCATCAGGAAACTTCACTGTTTCCTCTGCTTATAAGTGGTGTGATAATTCCTTACATACAATGTGTAAGGTAACTGATCTTATATGGAACAATGTATCTTCACCTAGAGCTCAATTCTGTGGTTGGTTGGCATGGAAAGGGAGGATAAAGACTTCCAGTTTTTTGCATCGAATTAAAATGCTCTCTGATGAGGCTAATGTGAATTGCATTTTCTGGCATGTGGGAGTAGATAATGTCAATCATGTGCTTCTGCATTGCCCTTTTGCTTGGAAGGTTTGGTCACATATGCTAAATTGGTGGGGGTTGCTGTGGGCTCAACCTGGTACTGTACATTGTCTATTAGAATGGTGGGCTGGTACAAGGATGAAAAAACAAGAGAGGGTGGTCTGGAAGGCCTTGCCTCTGGTTGTGCTTTGGTCAATTTGGAAACTGAGAAATGATTGCATTTTTAATGGCATTCATCCAAATTTTGAGGAGCTGTGTGGGGTCATTAAAGTGCGAGTTGCGATGTGGAGCAAAGCTGCTGGCTCTTCTTTCTCAGGGTTTTCAGTAACTGATATTGTGAACCACCTGCAACAGGTGAGGTTCTGCAGTAGGGGTATTGGCTGAGTAACTCTGTTGCTATCCTGTTCTTCATGCTGCTATTTTTTGTTTTTGTTTGGTCAGTTTTTACATTGGTGATGATTGAGATGACCTTGAACATTGGTGTTTTCAATAACTGTTATTATGTTTGCTGCTTTTTTTCTGGTGTGTGGTCTGCATCACTGTGAGGCTTGCTGCATCAGTTCATCATCCAATTCCCCGTTCTTCTTGGCAACAAGATTGTATTTCTACTCTAAGGCATCAGTTTTGGTTTGGGAGGTATTCTGCTGTATATTGCTCTGTTTTGGCTTTGGTTTCTCTAGAGTCAAGTCTGCTGGTTTTGCATTGGTGTGAGGTCTGTGAACTGTATGCACAGGAATCTATTGGAATCTGAGTGTGATTTGAGCAGGCCAGCTGCTGTGATGGTGCATGTTTGGTGGTTGCTGTGTTGGTGCATGTTAGTGGTCTGCTGGACTGATGGACTGATGCTGGTCTAATGCAGAGGGAAGTTTTGTTGGTGGTTGTGGAAGTGGTCTACTGGACTGATGTAGAGGGAAGTATGTTGGTGGACTGCTTTGGTGTTTTGGTTTTTTTGTGTATCTTGTGGTTGTTCTCTCTTCAACCTTGTGGTGTGCTGACAAATGATTGGGCTTTCCTCGCGGTGCCAACCTAGTTGGGATCGTGCGGTTTGCTTTGATGCCTTTTGCACTTCCTCTTCCTTTTTTTGATGTAATTCCTATTTAGCAATTTCCATCAATAAAGGGTTGTTTTTGCTGCTAAAAAAAAAAAATTGACATCTCCCACACCATCCATGTTGTTAAGCATTATATGCATACATGTTAGAATTTTGGTGTCCCATGGATCATCATAAATTATTATTATTTTTATTTATTTATTTTCAAGTTATGGCGTTGCAATTCCGTTTATATAAAATAACCATTTTCATTGTTGCCTTGTGCGTTTATTATAGTTATGACATATATTTATTAATAATGATATGATAATTATATACTTTTTATCATATTTAATTTGGATAATGACATATATAATTTTTGTACAAAATTTACATAATCTGTTCGGGAATAGGTTACTTTTATTGCTTTTTGACTATTTTAATAAGCAAAAATGCTTTCGACCTCCCAGTGGGGTGACCCCCACCGACCCCCAGCTGACGTGGATAGGGTCACGTGAATGAAAGCCCACGCACCCACGCACCCATCTTATCCTTCATCTCTGTCTTTTCTCTCTCATCTGTGCAAACCATTCAACTCTCTTCTCTCTCTTCTCTCTTCACCATTGCTCCGGCCACCTCCGCCACCGCCGAAGTATAGTGATGACGACAAGGAGATCCGACCACCACCATTCGTCATCGGTCGTCGCGTCGCCGTTCATCAGTAGAGAGAAAGAGAGAAGAGCTTCGTGTTTGCTGGGTTTGGTGTCGGTATGAAAGAAGGGGTTCGGGAGGGAAATCAACGGTCGGCATCAGTTAGAATGTTCATTAGAAATCAACATTTTTGTATATATATATTATTGTACAATCAAATGTTCATTAGAATTCTTGCCATTTCTGAACCTTCATTGAGGATTTACAATGTATTGAAATGGGTTTTTGAAATTTCGAGAAAAGCTCTTCTTTCCCTTCTCATTTTGGGTTTTTGAAAAGTTAGTCTTGGATTGGAATAGAATGAAATATATATATATATATATATTGAAGGAAATAGATTTTGGGTTTGGGTTTGATTTTGGATTTGGTTTGTGGTGGTTATGGAGCTCCTCCTTCCTCTTTCTCTCTCTCTTTTTTTTTTTTTTTTTTTGCAGTTTACAAATCTGGGCAGAGAGGAGGCTGGGAAGAGAGGAGAGAGAGAGATGGGGGAGAGAGGGAAAGAGGGAGAGAGAAGGTGAAGGCAGTTTACAAATTTTTATTTCAGAACGCGTGTTCACGCTTTGCATATCGCAAAAGTCCAAACCAACTCTGATCCACGAGCCACGTCACTGGGGGTGGTGGGGGTGAAGTTTCTGTGGGGGTCTGTAGCGGGACTGTTTAATAAGTTATTTTAGTTTTTGTTTTTGGAAAGATGGATTGACTTTGTTGTTAAATTGTTGTATTGAGAAATGTGTTTGACTTGATGTTAGGATAGCAAATGACTAGATTGCCCCTATGACAGCCACTTTTTTTTGAGCAAGAATCCTCTAGAGTGATTTTTTCCTAAAGTTTCCTAGAGTACTACATTGTGTGGTTGAGATTTACTGGCAAGTCACATCAATTTTTCTGATGTGACTTGTCAGTAAATCTCAACCACACAATGTAGCACTCTAGGAAACTTTAGAGAAATTTCACTCTAGAGGATCCTTAGTGCTTTTTTTTACTCTTCGGTTGGTGTGTATTCAATGTTGACATGGGCAAAATTGACATTTCAATACCTGTGCAGGTAGTTGTGCCCATGCACGTGATTTACTTTTGTTTGTATAGGCTTTTTTGCTTTTTTGTGTTGTTAGGCTATTTTCACTCATAAATCGACTTCCTAAATAACGCCAAATGTCATTATCACATTATTTTTATTGAGTTTTATATCTAAAAATCATGTTTGTAAATTCCAATTAGTTTACCTTGTAAATTGTGACCATTATACTGAAAATAGATACCAGTGATGGAAAGTATTAGACAAATGTAATGTTGATAATTTATATGATAAACAAAATGTAATAAAAAAAATTATGCTCTATCATAATATTATTGTGATTACATGATTTATGTATACAAGCTTGAACTATGTGCAACTGTTTGCAGATCTCAAGTATTTTTTTTTTTTTTTTTCATGTGTGTTTGAGTTGTATTCATTGGTCTTAGAAGATCTTTATTTGTCGATTGTGGTGGATCTATATTCATCAATGTTTGTAGATCTCATGCATGATTTTAGTGGATATGTATTCGTCGGTTTTAGAAGATTCTTCTTCGTCAATTTTGGTGGTCTATATTCGTCAATGTTTGTAGATCTCAGGCACGATTTTAGTGCATATGTATTAGTTGGTTTTAGAAGATCCTTCTTCGTCTATTTTTCAATTGATCTTGTTCATGAATCTTTGCTTGACGGTTTACTTTAAATTTTGGTGGAGTTTTGGCATCCTTGGCGGCATCTTAGAGGTATTGTTTTGATAGTCTTCCATAGATTTTTGAAAGCTTCTTTAAAATTTTGTTGTATTGAGATTTTTCTCTTGTTCTTAGTGAGTTAGAGAATTTACACCATGTTTGGTTCGATGGATTAGAGTATGAGATTGAGATTATTAATTCGTGAACCCAATTATCCTATGTTTGTTTTAACATTTTGGTTTATGATTATTAATCTAATAGATAATTAATCTAACAAATTTATAGGATTATTAATAATGAGATAAGGGTGGGATTATTAATCCAATAGATAATTAATCATATTAATCCAATTGGATAATGAATACCACACTAAGTTGATAGGATTATTAATACATCACTATTAGTTTTGTGAATCAAACATGGCTTTAGGGTATTGTTTCTCTTTCTCTTTTGCTTAGGAACATTTTTTGATAATCAGAATCAAATATTACTATTTTATAATAAATCCATTAACATGTCTGGCCAGATCTTGTGCTGGCTTTATTACGGAGCAATAAATCTTAGAAATAGTTAGAAATTGAAAAGATCCGCGACAATAATATTACTATTATGTGAGACTTATTTCTCTGCTGTCTCTTGTTGAAACTTCGATATTTTGATATTTGTGTGCAAATGATTTTTGATTTAATGAGAGAAATTGAATTTTGCGTGGCAAGCATTATTCACTTTGATTTAGGGAAATCATTACTTTTATGATTGTTGGTTGACATAGGCTTAGATTAAATTATGTAAATCTTGGTCTCCTGGTTGATGTGGTTGAGTGTTTTTTTTAGATTCTTTACATAGCATCATTAGAGTTTTATAGGAATCCTATAATTATAAATAGTATGTGTTTATATAATTTAGTTTGAATAAAAATTGTTATATAATGGATGGAACCTAAGGATTGGCTTGGTTTGGTTTAGTTTTATAAATTGTTGTATAATGAGAACCTTTTATCCACACACACACACAATATATATATTATCAATAAAAATTCTATCATCTTCAAAAAAAAATTAATAAAATATAATGAGTCAATTTTTATTGTGTTGTGACATGGCATTTAAAAATATGAGTTTAAAAATATAAATGAGTTTAAAAAATGGCGAGTTAATTTTATTCAGATTTAATCTACTCATTTGCTTAGAAACATTAAAAAGGTTATAATTTGACTCCTATGCAAAAATGCAGAAAAATTTTGGCCTTTCAAATGTGGTATTCAACTCTTCATTTTTGAGAAATGCTTCAAGTCGCGTTAACATTACTTTTCTAGAGATAATATTTTCCACACCAGATATTATACATGGGATTACAATAAATTTGTCTCCTATACACAATGAAGCAAGATCTAGTAATGTCTCTACGTAAATGAGGATAGATTAAAATAGTCTTAATATGATCAAGCGTATCAAGACACTAATAATCAAGTCAACAAAAAATGATTACTAGTAAGAAAACAAGTAAAACTGAAAACTTGTTTACAGAGAGAAACGCTCAATCACACCTTATCAGCTCAAATTGGTATGTAGTGATTAGATCAAAATTTGCATGGTGCGGATCTGATGACCTCACACCAAATGAGTGTAATGATTAATCAAGTGTACTAATTAATTTGCCCACTATTGTGCCATGTAACTGTAACGATTCTGACCGTCTTCCATGTTACCTATACACTATAATTGGTTAAGAGATTTGGAAAGATAAAGTGAAAAGGTAGATAAAATATGAATAAAATATACTTACATTTCACCTAATTTCAAATACATTTTCCTTTTTCATTTTTAAATCCCTTTCTAAATATCTTAACCAAACACAGTGTTATCATCCTACACTGGTTTATGTCACATCATCTTTACATAAGTTTCAATAGCAAATTAGAAAGTGCAAAAAGCACTACAATTGCACCACACAGTCAACTACCCACGCCACACATGCAAACAACGCAATGCACCATCCTTATGGCATGCACAATAACATCTTTCTCTAGTAATTCATATTCAAATGAATATTTCATAGAGCTTCATGTTTTACTTTCTTTCTAATGTGACAGATATACTTTACATATTGTACCCTTTTAATTACATTCAAATTACTCTCATATGTTGTTTCTATGTTTAAAGGTAAAAGTTGAAAGGTGAAACGTGCAATTTAATTTTTTTTTTTTTTTCCCTTCCATAATGTGCAAGTAACGCTTATGTGATCTTGACAAGGAGTTCAAATAAATTCAGTTCTCTCTTTTTCTACAACCAAAAATAAAGCACATCAAATAATCGATTGTTTTGATATTGAGTAGAACTCAATTTTAGAAGCTAACTTGTGAAATAAGAGGGTCTTTTTCACTTATAATGTCATGATCCCATCCCACCCCTAGAGGTTAAGGTGATAACCGGCCAGTAATCATAGATCACCTGCTGCCTAACTTGACAGAATACAAAATATTTAATATATTGGGGCCTGAAGCGGAAGGAGTTTTATTTGCATAATTTCAAGCTGAAAGTAGGGGATGGAGTGCGGATTAGATTTTGGTCAGATGCTTGGTGTCAATCTGTGTGTCTGAAAGATGAATTTCCAACTCTGTATCGGTTGTCTTTGGAAAAAAGAGAGTACTTGAGAGTCTTGGTTGATAAAAAAACCATAGCAGGGGCTTGGTCTCTTGACTTTAGAAGACAGCTATATGACTGGGAGGAGATGGAATTGGTTAGGCTCAATAATTTCCTGGTAGCAGCCCCTGATCTATGTGTTGAGTGTGAAGATCATCCAGTTTGGGCAGCTTCATCTCTTAGGATCCTAAAAACAGTAGATTTGTATAGTTTTATTGTGAGTAATGCTGGTGCCACCCTGAGAATTACTAAATTGTTGTGGCTCAAACATGTCCCTCCTAAGGTACAATTGTTTGGGTGGTTTGCTTGGAAAGGGAGAATTAAGACCAGGGAGTTTCTACAAAGGCTGGGAGTGATCTGTGAAAATGACTCCACAGTTTGTGTGTTTTGTAACAGCGAAAGTGAGTCACTGAACCATGTCTTAATCTGGTGCCCATTTGTGTGGAACATATGGACTGAAATGCTAAAGTGGTGGGATGTCCAATCTGCTTTGCCATGCACTGTGGAAAGTCTCCTCCTGTGGTGGGCTGGGGGAAAGTTAAAGAAGAAAGAAAGGTTGATTTGGGGGGCAATTCCATTGGCAGTGATGTGGTCAGTATGGAGATGCAGGAATGAGTGTGTCTTTAGAGCAACTCCCCCAAATTTAGAGGATATCTGTGAATTAATTAAAATCAGGATTGCTTTCTGGGTAAACCCATATCTAAGAGACTTTCAGTTCTCTGTACAGGATTTTGGAACCAATCTGAGGCAAATAAGGAGGTGTTTGGGAGGGGTAGGTGCAATGGACTGAACGGCTGGAGTTGTGATGTAGGGAGCCTCTGCTGTAGTGTTTGTACTGTGTTGACTTGCATCTGTGTAGTGTAGATATGTTGGTATTCTGAAGGGTGGAAATTCTGAATACGAACAGAGGGGTAGTATGTATAATTTCGGGGTGTAGGTATCCTTATCCCAACTTTGCACCTGTGCAAAATTGAAGTTTATATGCTGTGCAGTCTGCTTGTTCTTCCTGGTATAGAACCAACAGTGGTTCATCTACTTTCATGCTGTCCAGATTTATCAGTTCAATGGATTTATTTTGCTCTGAATCTGGATCCTCTAGCTCATATCAGCAAATTAATGATGGGCTTTGCTTTTTGATCCGGAGATGTATTAAGATGGTTGTTCTGATCTTCTAGTCTACTCTGCTGATCTGTTAGTCTGTTTGTATCTGTCCTGATCTGCTAGTCTACTCTGCTGATTTGTCTTGTTGATTTTGGTAGAAGCTGGTAGCCTCTAGCTCTTGGTGAACTTGATTCTGCAGTCTGAGTGCAGATTGGTGATTTCAAGATCTCTATGTTGGACCGTACTATAGTTGTTATTTTGTAAGGTTTGCTGGGTGCATATGATATCTTTCCTTTGGCTTGGTTCTCCAATTGCAAGCACATGTTCGTTTTTTATGCGTCTGTGATGACAAAAGCTTTAAGACACCCAAAGTAGTGCTGCTTTGTACTGGTCTCAATCTGTGTGCTGCTTAGTTTTGGTGGAGTTTGCTCAGTTTTGGTGTTTATGTTCTGTGCAATTTAGCTGGTTTGTAGTCTGTTTGAGTCTTTTTTGTTCCTTTTTGTATTGTTGTTGGGCTCTCTCCTTTTTGGAGCTTAGAGCTTCAGTATGTTCCAAGCTCCTCTTTATTGATGTCCTGTATCCTTCTTGTATACTTTCATCAATAAAGATTTCTCTTTGCCGATCAAAAAAAAATAAATAAAAAATAAAAAAAAATAATTACATTAAGTTCAACATCAAATACTTAGTTACATCCACAAGTTCATATACATAAATTAATAAAACTTGACAAAACCAAAAACAAAAACAAAGACAAAGACTTGACTTAGAGGCGCATCCTTGATGGCTTCTCAAAAAGGTAGACTCGAAGCAAACTCTATGACTGATCTCCAAATTGCTCACCTAGGGGAAGGGGATAAGCTAAAACTCAATGTGTAATATTAAAGTAAATTGGTTAAATGAATGGAATCCAAGCATAATCTTAGAAAACATATATCTTATTTTCAAAGCAAATCCTTATCATAAACGAATTCCATTCTCAAAACATGATGCGTGGTATATCCAATAGAGCAAAAGAAATGACCATTAGGTCGAAAAAATGAAACGATCATCAGGTCGGCAAAACGAAATGAACAACCACATAGGTTGGCAAAGTAGATATCTCTGATAATCGAAGGGTCATGGCACATATACGTCCCCCAATGGCTGAGACTCACTAAAAGATGTCACGAATACATTTAACAAAAGGGACATTCATTCATTATTCAAAATATGAATTTCATAAAATATTATTCTCAAAGGTTTTAATAAAATACATTTACAAGCATAACTTTACAAATATATTATTCACAATGGGCTTGTCTCCGATAATCCTCTACGAAAGTACGACCTACATATACACATATAAACATTGATAACATATAACTATCAATCGAATTCTTACTATTCGTTTCTTATGTTGGTTTCTGGCTTAATTAACTATTAATGTGGCTTAATTAACTATTAATGTGGCTTAATCATGCCTAAAGATGTTTAGAAAAAAGAGTTAGGAAAGAAAATATGATCAAGAGATAGTTTTTCAAAACATACTAAAACAGGGTAGTCCGTTCGAGCAGTCTCTTCACTGCTCAAGCAGTGAATGAAGGGTCAAAGTACTTTTGGTCTGCAAAACAAAATGCTAGATGTCTTTAGTCTTGGCTCAAGGGATGGATTGATCACTCGAGTAGTTAGTCTTTCCAAAACAAGTTCTAGTTGATTCGATTGTTCGCTCGAGTGGTAACAAGATCGCTTGAGCAGTCTATGCGAACTCTGGTTTCTATTTCAATGGGTTTCAAAACAAAATTTCAAACTAAGGCTCATGCATGGCTTGTCCAAAGACATATAAATATGCTAGAAATCATAAATACATGAAGAATTTTCAAATCATTCACTCAAAAACTTCTTCAATTTGCCAAAACATGAGTCAAAACTCCATGTATGATATGTTTTCAAATTCTTTTTCCTTTGATGTTCAAAACATGAAATTGAAAGTATAACTCCATGAATTTTCTGAAAATTGACAAATGATAAATCCTCATGCATGCAAATATGAACTTAATTTTAAGCAAGACAACAAGAATTCACACCCAAAACGATCAAATTCCTAAATTAACTTCCAAATCATGATTCTAGCTTAAATTCATCATCTTAATCTTATATTCATGCAAATTACAAGCAATTGACTCTAATTCTTTCTTAATTCATGATGTGTAAAGAATTAACTACAAGATTTAAGTTCAATTCTTACCTAAAGTCTTGAATTCTTAAGCTACTTGATGAAGTTGAGCCTATCTTCTTCTTCTTCTCAATTTCCTCTTCAATTTCTTGAACTCCCTTTCTGTACCTCTAAACTCTTAGCAAAATATGAATAATATGAGCTTAACTCCTTTCTTCTTAACATATATATAAATAGAATTAGATTAAAATTAGCTTAAGGCTTAATCTTGTATGAACTTAATTAAACACTACTTAATCCTACTTAATTATGACTAGCACTTAATTTAATTAATCTAATTAATTATTATCTAATCTTAATTGAATCAATCTTAATTAATACTAATCTCATTTTAATTTTTAATTGAATTCTTATTAGGTTGTGCACATTAGAATGGTTCAATTTAAAATCCCCTAACAATTATATAACACACGAATCACATACACACAAATTACAAATAAAATTAAAATTCCTGCAATTAAATTGATGCAAAATGATATGTAAGGTGAGGTTATCACATATGCACTCCATGTTCCCTTTATATTGAAGTGATGTGAAACTTTGCTTTACACTGCCTAGTTTGCAAGGCTAAAGACATGCACCCAATCTATCCATATGACACAATCTTGGATATTACTCAATCTAAAAAATTAGTTTGTCGTATCATGTTAAATCACTAATTGTCTCAAATGCACAAACTGTTTAAGAATTAGGCCCAACAATGTATATGAAATTGCTGACACCATATTTTATTTTCCTACTGATTGTGGCTTGTCTAAATAAGTCAAATCCAGTCTTGTTAATGGTGGCTTGTTGACTGTGGTCTGTCAATTCAGACCATACCATCTTTTAAGAGTAACTATGGCCACATTTATTTATTTATTATCATTATTTATTATTATTATACAGTGTGTTGGTGTTTGTACAGGAAGTTGGTGGTCACTGTAGACCGCCCAAACGTCTCAGCTCCGCGCGCGAAGGAGCGAAATCGTTTTGTTCTTAAGCTACTACAGTTCGGACTCAATGTCACGGTTCTGAATCTAATCTCGCAAAGTGCAATGCAAGACCGATGAATCACCAAAGAGTCCAAATCCGGCAAATCGTTTTGGAAAACTGATTTTTATAAAGAAGTGTCAAACATGGACTACTTTGTTAGATACTGAGTCGCCACCTAAATGTTTTATTTTGGAAAATTTAGGAAACCCTGACTCGTGCCTAAGGCCACATGTCCGTCATCACCAAAGTTGCCTCGGCTCGGAAACTTGGGTACGATAGGGGAAGGTCATGCAATGAGCACCCCCGCTCGCCCGATCTAAAGATCGGCCTTTACTAACATGATATTTTGTTTTTAAAAGCACATGTGTTCTTATTCCGGTTTATTAATCTATCATTACTACGTGATTGCGCACAACATACAAGTATAGACTAAATTGTCTAAGTTGGAACAAAACATCTCATATTTGTTTGTTTGAAAATGGTTTAAAGGTGCTACTCGTAAGTAGGCTAAGATGTGGATTTGCCACCCTCGAGTGGGCTTAGAAAACATGATTTTGCCACCTCAAGTGGGCTTAAAACGTACATTTTGATGAATTGTTCCAACTCAAGAAATCCAACCTTCATCCACAGGCATTCATGCAATTAAACACTTAAGCAGTTAGCCTCATGGCAAGCACGCTATCATGGCAACACTCACACTCATGCAAGATGCTAAAGCATAAACACTTACAGTGTACTCCGAACCAAAACAACAACTAGTTAGAAATCATGCATGATCCTAGTTCATGTTAAGATGGCTAATGCAACACATGCAAAATGCAACTAGAAATAGGCTCGGCTATTCTAAGATGGCATATGAGATGTAACTTGATAACATGCTGTTGAACACGTATTCAAGTAAATGTATTGAAATACAATGCGGTTTGCATGATGCGCTGAGCCCGGTGCATGCAAGACAGATGAATGATGCACGCATGCGAAGCATAAGGATGCTAATTGAAATATGCCCTAAAACTAACCATCAAAAGCTGATTAGTAAAAAGGAGAAAGACGTGGGGTTGGACGACATTCACACCCTCACGCACACTTATTACAAAATTTTCCCTCTCGACGGAGGGTCCAAATGAGTACACTAAACTAGTCTAACTAATCTAATAATATAATTAGACTAATTATTACATAATCAACTTGAATAACTGGCTAACACTGAGCTAATTATTACAACACGTTAACTAATTAACAAATTAGCTAGTTTAATTACAAATTCAAAAGCTAACTAATCAAGTAAAGCTAATTACAAATTACAAAGCCTCGGCTCAGTTCTAAGAATTCGAAGATGCATGCTGGATCGCCTCGCTCAAAAATTCGTTACCATGCCTCATGTTGCCTCTGTTTGCACTGTTTTAGACTTCTGAAAATTGTGCCAATCTCCAAAACACTTCTGATTCACCTCATGGACATGCTGAGAGGTCATCGGCCAAAGGATAAAGGTCATCGACCAATTTTGAGGCTATCAGCCAATTATTTATAGCTGATCAGCACACTAGATAACCGATCGGCCATCTCTTCCTGCAAACTCTCCTTTTTGCTGCAACAGAGCACAAACAGAGGCATGGCAATGTATTTGAAAGAAAATATGCGTGCAACTACACCCCTTATCATGTCTAAGGCTCAAAGGTGTGTAGTGCTCGACTCTCAAGCCATCAATCACGCATTTCAATGCATGATGGCCAAAGAGGCCGAGTTGCACAAATCAATGCCAAATGAATGCACAAAACAACATAAATGCCTTAGCCTCTATCATGCATGATCAAGAGGGTCGGCGACCGAGAATTGAGGCACGTTTCATCACTTCAAGTATGAAACGTCCCTTGTTCCTCGTGTTTGGCTAAACACCCAAACCAAACACAATGCAATGCATGCACAACTTAACAAAGCTAATGGCATGCAAACAATGTAATGCAACATGAGCATGCAAGCACCATGCAATGCAACTCAAGCATGCAACAACAATGTAATGGAACCAGCATGCAACAACATGCTACAACACGCAAATTATAATGTCATGCAACAATATGCAAACAACAATGCAATGGCAATGGATCGTGTAATGCAACACTTAGTGGACTTAAACCGCATATGGACAAACCTAAGAGGGTCCAAAACAGTGGCCAAAAGGATGAAACAATGGCATGAAAATAAGAAAATGCATGCACATGCATTGGCCTATCAATTAAGCATAAGAACACAACTCTCGAAGGTGCTTAAAGAGTGACAAATGTGGAAGTGTAATAACACTATAAACTCTGAAATCATGCATGGAATGATGCCAAATCAACCAAACAATACAAATATGGCATGCAAGAGGGCTCAAAGCCTGAAGCTAACATAGGCATTTGCACTATAACTATGCAATACATGAAGCATATGGCTAGGGCTATCCAAAACAGTCCTAGATCATGCCAAAATGAGTCTAAAACATGCATGGAATGAGGCCAAAACAAGTTAGCATGGTGAGCACAAAACATGACGCATACAAGGCCAATGAGGAGGATTACACTACACCCACCAAAATCAAGCATGCGATGAATTCAAAAACAAAAACCAAAGCTATATTATGGCAAAACAAGACCAAAAAAAAAAAACACTGAAATGATAGCCCAAAGGCCTAAGCATGGTGGCATGCATAATGACCCATCCTTAAGGCATGAAACATCAACTCTTCAAAGCATTGAAAGAGGGACAAATGAAACTGTATACTAAAATCACATTTCAAATGATGCCAAATCATGAAAGTAGTCCAAGTAATGCATGCTAGTGGCTTGGAAACTCAAAGCTAACAAGCTAAAATGCATTATGGCTATACAAAACAAGGTGTGCATGACCAAAAACACACAAATCAGAGCTTAAGCATGGTAAAACAAGGCTAAAATCTTCTTGGAGTTGAGCCAAAACATGCAAGAATGATGGTCCAAACAGATGATGCATGTTATCCTAGCAGGCAAGATTGCACTACAAATATGTGAAGCGTGCAAGATGCTATCAAACCAATCTAAAACAGAGTTGAGGCATGCTAAAATAACACCAAAAACTTACTGAAATGGAACCAAAACATGCTAGACAAACATGCTACTTTGATGAGCCATCTATACAAGCATGCAAGACACAAGGAAAGGGGATGACCCTCTCCTATTTAGGACCTTAAAACACCACTTCCACCACTGAAATTCCCCTGAGTTTTAGTGGTGAGAAGGCCAAAACAAGGTGATCCCAATAGCTTAAAAAGATGGCACAAGAACAAGGCCACACAAGGCCTAAGAGGGGGTAGACCACCCCCAACACAAAAGTGACCTTAAACAAACATTATAAGCCTGCAAAATCAGAACTTTTTCCAGTAGAAAGTCAAGCCTAAATAAGCATGCAAATGGATCCAAAAGCTTAAGCAAAAACCAAGGTTTAAGGGGTTAAAGGCTCACCCTTGTAGAACCACTTTGAAGCTACAACTCCAGCAACTCTTTCTAAGAGCCTCAGCAACAAAAGGATGGTGTTTCACTAGGTGCTTTAGGGCAAAAGTGTGAAGAAAATGCCTTTTTGAGCACAAACAAGCACAAATATATATATATATATATATATAGAGAGAGAGAGAGAGATATGTATATAACTTGTATCTCAAATTTTCAGAACCTCTGGAAATGGAGAGGGGTCTCCCTTCTTATAGAAATTCAATTCCTAAGCTTGTTGAGCAAGCTAAGGACTTGAATCAACCCCTCCGTATACGTGTATGGAGGATAAGATCTATGCTCACCAGCTGTCATAGCTGGCACAAAAATATCTGCAAAAGTAGGTGGAAAAATCTCGACCATCACCAATGTCCGACAACAAGAAAACATGGCCGATGGCACAAGGCCTTAGCCGATGGGTTGTAGTGATGGCCAACAAACCACACTATTCCCTTAGAAACAAAACCACAAGTCTTTGGTCCACAACCAAGCACAAAACAGACAAGTTGAGAGATCCTAAGGCAAGGAGCGCGGCCGAGACCTTCGGGAACTCAAAATGAACATGAGCATGGATGATCATCAAGTGCTCAAACAATGACGTCCAAGTCTTGAGGACAGTCAAAAATGGGGTGTCTACAGTTGCCCCTCTTTGACAGAACTCGAAAGTCATAAGATGACGGGAGTGAATGTCAAAGCTCAGAGATGACCCATTTTTGACAAGGCCGAAGACTTAGACAAGCATAGAAGATAGCAAAGAGATGCGCCCGCAGGCAAGGGCAAGATGCCGAACATAACTTATGATCATGCAAAGAGAGCTATAATGAAGCATTTATGCAAAACAAATACAACAATTTAAGCAAGCGAATAAGAAAGAATAGTCCCACACCTTCCAACAGAAAGGATGTAAGAAAATTATGCAATTCTCACTGCGTCTCACGCGGAGAAGACTAAAAGTGTCTACCGAGGATACCCGGAATCTCAAACACAACATCTCTCAACGTATCATACGCAGGAGAGGAAAGGACTGTGCAAGAAAGCGCAGTCATCCAGACGTGTGCCAAACACGAGAGGAGAGAGATACGTCCAAACGCATGCCAAACGCGAGTGGAGAAGGGTAGCAGTCAAGCTGAACCGGAACTTCTCTTAAATGAACCGTACATACAATATGGTCTGGTTTCACCAACTTCAAATGAACTGTACATATAATACCGTGCCTGCAAAAGAAAGAAATTCAACAGGTACAATATAGTAGAAACACATGTTCAATCGTTAGATCAAGATATCATTTCAATATGAGATAAACACGTGCATATACAATGCGAGTGAGAAGATGCATAGCAATGCAAGTGAAAAGATGCATGACAATGCAACTAGAACGAGCATAACAATGCAAGTAAAACATGCACGACAATGTAAGCAAGGGGTGCATAACAATGCAAGTGAAGCACGTGCGACAACGCAAGCAATGTGCATAACAATGCAAGGAAAAGCATGCGCGACAATGCAAGCAATGTGCATAACAATGCAAGGAAAAACATTGGCAACAACGCAAGCAATGTGGTGCAAAACAATGCAAGGAAAAGCATGCGTGACAATGCAAGCAATGTGGTGCATAACAATGCAAGGAAAAGCATGCGCGACAACGCAAGCAAGTGCATAACAATGCAAGGAAAATCATGCGCGACAACATAAGCAAGATGCATAACAATGTAAGGAAAGCATGCGCGACAACGTAAGCAATGTGCATAACAATGCAAGGAAAAGAATGCGCGACAACGCAAGCAACGTGCATAACAATGCAAGGAAAAGCATGCGCGACAACGCAAGCAATGTGCATAACAATGCAAGTGAGATGTGCATGACAATGCAAACAAAACGTGCTCGACAACGCATATAGTGTGTACATAACAATGTGAGGAAGATATGCATGACAATGCAAACAAAACTTGTGCGGCAACGCATGTAGTGTGTGCATAACAATGCGAGTGAGATGTGCATGACAATGCAAACAAAACGTGCGCAATAACGCATATAGTGTGTACATAACAATGCAACAACAAAGAGAGGCACATGCTCAATGTAAGCATGGTAAAGGCATGTTATTCATGATGTTGAGATGCAACTTCAAAACAAGATGAGGCATGCTCAATGCAAGAGCGAAAAGACGTATAACAAATGTGTGCCATATAAGCATGACGAAACACTCGTAAGGCAAGATATTCAAAAGCAATTCTCGAGCAATTCTCAAATCTTGCAATATACCAAAGGATACAAAAAAAGGATACGCCTTATGCGTATCGAGTGCCGCACACGGAAGACACAGTTCGAGGCCACCACAAAGGCCACTTAAGCTTCATAAGTGTATTTTCTTGCACTTTCTTGAGAGATGAGGGTACAAGACAATAGAACTGACCCAAACAAGGGCATTGGAGGTGCATCGACCACAAGGAAGAGCTATCGGCCATCCATCGGCTATCAAAAAAGATTATCAGCTAACAATTTAGCCGATCGGCTAACAATTTGGCCGATCGGCCAAAAGTGGCAGATTCAGAGCAATTTTGTCCATTTGCTTCGGGTCTTTAAATATAGGGTTCCAAACCCTATTTCCTCACTTCTCCTTTGCCGAAAACTCTTGTTCTCTCTCTCTAGGTCATTTTCCTCCCTTCGATCCGTACTTTTCTCCCATTTCCAAGCCTCCCGCAACTTTCGATTCACGAAACCCTCTTCGTTCCAAACACTTTAAACCGAACGAAACGTGATTTCGGTGCCACATTCACGATTTCCACCACTTGGGATTTGTTTCCCCCAAGTTAGCCTTAGTTTTCGTGCCTTCTTCCGCACTTTGCCCTTTTCTTCCATTTTTCACCCCTCGGGGTTGACTTTCGGTTGACTTTTGGCATTCTTGCCCACTTTCCATACCCTCGGCCATTTTTGCACTCTTCTCAAGATGTCGGACGATATTCTATAGGGTGGGACTCCCCCAGAGATGGATATGGATCCTAAGGTCGAGTTCTTACCTCTCAGTGTTCGACCATTCGATCTGGTGACATACCGGCCCGCGATACATGTACTGCCTCCCGATAGCATCCGCCAGTTCAGGAGCTACGCGCGAGCTGCGCCATTGGAGCTCCTACTACGTGAGCTGGAGTCGCACCTTTCTTACGGCGCCACTGAGGTATTCTCTTCCTCTTTACTTTCTGCAATGTAGATCGTATATCTTGGATAGTCGATACTACCCTTTATCTGATCATCACAAACACACTTGTAGATCACATGCTTAGTTCACCCTCAGCACGTTCATACATAACATCTGTGTAAACTCAAACACATGCACACACAATGCATTTTCATCAATTCTGAACATATTCAAAAACTGTATTTCTGACACTGTTTCGCATCTATTTGTCTTTGAACGCAGGGAGATTCCCATGCCTTCCGAGGGTATGGGAATACCATCGCCCGGGGTTGGTACATGGAGTTGCCTGATGAGGTCTGCCAGGTTATTGACGAGGCTGGCTTCGGCATTTTCTCCATGGGACTCTCGCGCCTCACTGCGAGTAGGCCCCTTCTAGGCGCTAGTGGAGAGGTGGTGGGACACCACCGATTCCTTCCACCTTTTCGTGGTGGGGGAGATGACGATGACTCTCTTCGACTTCTCCATGCTCACTGGCATCGAAGTACGGGGGGATCCGATCCCCTTCGACACTGACATGGACGAGTGGGACAATGTCCAGATGTTCTTGCTTGGCACTCGCCCGCCTCTCTCCCGGCCAAGGTTCGTGAGGTATTCTTGGTTCGAGGACCAGTTCAGAGTGCAGATACCGACGACCCGTGAGGAGGTGGAGCAGTACGCCCGAGGGTTCATTATGTTCTTGCTGGGCACCACCCTCTTCGCCGACCAGGTGAACATAGTTGGCCTGTATCTGCTAAATGCATTGGTGGATGTGACCAAGATCTGACGCTACGACTGGGGTGGCGCAAGCTTGGCCCCACTTTACGGGTACATGAGCTCCTCATCCCACCGCAGCGGACATCTGCTAGGAGGCTACTGGCGAGCCTAGGAGGTACACCTTCCCTTTCTGTTTTACAGTTTTGCCTTACACTATCTGTACACCACACACACTGCATACACGCAATCTGCTTTACATTGGTTGTACACTGTACACACTGCACAATACACTGCACACCATTCTCTGGTTTCTACTTTATCTGCATACTGCCTTACTGATAAGCATACTCGTTCTTACCCTGTTACACTTTGTAGTTGTGGATGTATGCCTACTTTCTGAGGCTTGCTCCAGAGCCGGAAGTGGAGATGTCCCTCGTTGTCCCATATTCTCATCGATACGATGTGAGGTGCGAGCGGAGATCGCGGGAGTCTTTCCTTTTCTTCCGCAGATACTTCGACACCATTACCGCCGCAGACGTATTTCAAACATTACAGTTTATTTAAGCTTCTCTTTACATTGTACTTTCAACAACAGATAACAAACTGTATATCCTGTCATTTGCAAATCACCTGGTAGCCCTGGGCCGCGTTGCCGGATGCAGTGAGAGACCAGTACATGGGTACTCGGAAGACTGCCCAGTTCCAGGTTTTGCTGGACGGTCTGGTCTACCGGGCTTGGTATTTGGGTGAGCGCTTCTTGCGACAGACCCTTGGTTTACCTGAGCAGATAGTTTTGAGGCCACCTCCCACCCATATGAGGCATACAGAGAGTTACACCCTACAGGAGATGACTGGTTTCACGATCGGTTGGGACGCTGACTTTTTCCGAGATGAGGGCGACTGCACCGCCTTCATCGAGACTCATCTTGTGCGACCTCTGGCCAGTGCTCGTCGAGTCGAGAGAGAGAGGCCTACAGCCCCTGTGGGAGGAGCGGAAGCACCGAGGGTGACTCAGGCCCGCGATAGGAGTGGGTCCTGGAGGGGACGGAGAGCAGAGTGGCCAGAGCTACCCACCACCATGACATGCCGAGGACAAGGTGGGGATACTTATTAGATACCCATTGCTCCTCCTCCAATTGATCATGAGCTTGTTGGAGTTCGCGGCTTGACCCCGGTATGTGTTATACTCTTCACTCTGCATAGTCATTTCATTTCGTTTAATATCCCGCAGAATACTAATTACTTCAACACTTTTGCAGGCTTCCATCGAGTATACTAGACAGGCTCTGGAGTTGACGGCCTCAGTGATGGGGATGCTGCAGAGGAGCATGGACTTGCTGAGTATCTATAGTATCTCGATGAGTTCTTTTAACCTCAATCCCAAAACTTTGCATAATCTGTTCCATACTGATCTGCTGCATTACATTATCAATACGACACTTGATACACTGCACTCACATACCACTCACGGCACTGTTACACTGTAACTCATATATTGCTCACAGCATTCATACACTGTACTCACATACTGTATTCAATACCATACTCGATTTCGCCTAGCGTAACTAATGCATTTGCTTGTTGTTCTTTCCAGGCCCCATTCCAGATACCGGCCACAGGGGGTGCTTCAGCAGGACCTTCAGTACCTACCCGAGGCGTGGGGAGAGCAGGACGAGGGATCTCAGTACGCAGCCGCAACAGAGCCGAGCGTACTCACTCTGGGAGTAGCTCACAGGCGCCTGCCCCAGATGATGACGAGTCTGATGCAGAGGCAGAGTCGTCTCAGGATGTGGCTAGAGATGGTTCCGGTTCAGGCTCAAACAGCGGAGCTGACGGTGGCGATCCAAGACCTTCGTCCAGGAAGAGGACGAGGACGGACTCCCGCACTTAAGGCGACTGGCGCCGATCCAAGTGTTGCTCTTCTTTTCTTTGCTTTATTTTTCTTTTTACTAGTAGTTTTTGCACATTGTACTGCGTCAGGCAGATTTTATTTTTCTTTAAAACTTTGTACTTTTGCAAAAGAAAACATGATGGAATGAAACAACTCTTTTTGTTAAAAATGTGTTACATTTGTACATTCTAAGCATCGCATCGCATCACATTACATAACAATGTAAATGAGATTGAATTTTGTTTTGAAAACTAAACACTCAAATTGCATTAATCAGGTAGTGAACCAACTGACAACGAAACAACTCGATAAGCAAAACAAAGAACTTGACATGTTAACCAAATGTAAATACAACTCGATAAGCAAAACAAGGACTAAAGAACACGAAATACAACTCGATAAACAAAAGTACAACAACTCGATAAACAAATTGAAGTAACATAAGCGTGACTTCGCAAAATCACCACCGAAAGGCATTTGAAGTGGAACAAGTCACAAGTTCTCAACATCTCTAACACATAGGCAGCCCAAAGAACAAAAGGAAGGTCCATCGGTCAAGGTGAGAGGCCATCGACCATAAGAAATGACCATCGGCCATCATTACTAGCCGATCGGCTAAAAAAATGGTCGGTCGGCACTCTTTTTGGCCGATCGGCCAAAAATGGCAAGAACCTCCAGAATGCTGCCGCCTGTCTTCCACTCAATACCTATCTTCTACAAAAGCCTCAGCTTCGTAATTTCTTTATTTTAGCTCAGTTCTTGCACCAAATGGAAGCTCTCCTTGTCCAAAATCTCACAAATTGGATTGCCAACTTGGATGGCTCGGAAAAGCTGAATTTCTAGGGCTTTGGCGTCAATGCACTATTCACGTTGAGTCGCACCCCCGCTGTGTTTTCCGTTCCATCATGCCGCGGCAAGGTTTTGAAATTCGGTAACACACGTCTTTAGCTTTGGCAGACAAGAGATGTGTCCCACCTTCAAGGACTTCCAAGCTTTAATGGAATCTGAGCGCGATGAAGAAATCTTGCCTCAATTCTGCTTCGGCTACATCCAAGCCTTAGGACGGATATGTGACCTTACTTTGTATGACGCTCGGTCATTGATTCACAACAGAGAGCTGGACGTTTCGAGCTTGATTCGTCATTTTTCTGATGTCGGTGACCGCGGCGATCATCATTGGCAGGGTTATCGGCGACATGCGCTTTTCTTGTGCATGTTGTCTCATTTCTTGCTTGCCCCAGGCTCCGATGGGTTTAGCACTCGTTTGATTGAAGTCGCCGAGGGCTTAAAAGAGAGCAACAACTGCATCGCCATGACACTAGCTGAGACATTGATGGGTTTAGACATTTTTCATTGTCGGGAGACGACTAGATTCGTGGGGAGTCCGTTACTACTGCAGGTAATGTTTCCCACCCCATCTCACATATATTTCTCACATCACTCGGTCCTCAGGCTCGATTTTTCTTTCAAATGCTTTTCTCACTTTTCCTCTCAACGCACACCTCTCTATTCTTTAATCTCTCATTTTTCATCCCTCCCCAGATATGGTTGATGGATAAGTTGAAGATTGTGGACGCATGCCCAGCATATTCGGCTCGCAGCTATTTCTTCCGACAACGCCTAGTCGATACCCCTGATGAGCGATGGTGGTGCGACTAGATGTGCAGTTTGTCCACTACCAGTATTGCTTGGCACTGCCCCTGGCTTAATTTATCGACGATAAGCTACAGCATGACCCGCCAGCCCAGGATTCAATTGATCAGCCTGACACATTGTGTCTTTTACTTCCCTTTCCGATTCTGGTGCCAGTTCGAACATGATCAGACTTGCCCGGAAGAAGGGATAGAGTACCCTGCTGCATTTTCAGTCCGAGGCGCACAACTAGCTTGGTATGCCATAGCATGGAGGACGAGAGAGCTTCTAGCCCCCGCTCCCACTTTCAGTTGCACCCTCTCTGATGAGTGCATAGCTTGGCTCGATGAAGAGGCATAGGTTGGGCCTACTTTGGCATCAGAGGCTTTGACCAGCTCTGGAAGGGGATGCAGGAACACCTGACTATGCCCCGAATTTATTTGCTTTAATCAGTACTTTCAAGTTTTCTTTATGAATATAATAAAAGAGCAACTTCAATTTGTGTTCAAGAGTAGGAGAACTCTGTTTTGAAATCAATCTAATTGAAGGTTGTGGGTACTGAAAATTCTCTGTTTGGTCCAAAAATTTTCTAAGTTGTAAAAAGATTAATTTGAGCAAAATCAACTTTTATTAAAACTTTTCAAAACCATTTTCGATATGTATCAGAACTGGACACGCCTGAAAGCTATCACTGAGATGCACAATCTCGAATCCCAACAACTGGAAAGTTTCCCCTAGTCTGAATAGCACTGCACTGGAGATCACAGCCGAGCTCTTGAATGCAGAATAGACAAAGATGACCAACATGATCACACGGACAAAGTTGATTTGGAAGTGTTTATGGCTGGACTTCAAGATGAAGTTGCCTACGTATCCCAAAGATGGGAATCAAGCCTTACATAGTTCGGCTTGGGTTCACTCGTGTATTAACACTCTCCTTTTGCGCTCTAACTTTTGCCAAGGCCGCCCTTTCTGGGTTTTCAACCTTGCGAGCTCAGTTTTTATAATTTCAAATTTTCTGTGCTCTAACTTTTGCCTAGGTCCCCCTTTCGGGTTTTCAACCTAGCGAGCCACTCAGGGAAAGTATTTCCTCAACTTATCCATGTTGATCAGTTGGGAGAACTGTAGGCCATCTAGGTCCATCAGAATGACAGCTCCACCCGGCCAAATAGACTTAATGATGTAAGGATCAGTCCAATTGGGTCTGAACTTGCCCCTAGGGTCGTGGATGGGAGCTCGGTTGTCTTTGAACACCAAATCTCCTTCTTTCAAATTTCTGGACTTAACCTTCTTGTTGAAAGCCCTGGCGATTCTTCATTGATAACCCTGAACATGATACAGTGCTTTCAGCTTCTCTCGTCAAACAGCATGAGTTCTTCGAACATGCTTTGTTGCCAATCTGCCTCAGCTATCTGACACTCAGCCAATACTCGTAATGACGAAACTTCAACTTCGATAGGCAGAATAGCCTCCATCTCATAAACCAAGGAATACGGAGTTGCTCCAGTAGAAGTTCGAATTGAAGTCCAGTAGCCCCACAGAGCGAATGGCAGCTTATCTGGCCAGTCCCGATAGGTTTCGACCATCTTCTGCAGAATGTGCTTGATGTTCTTGTTGGCGGCCTCAATAGCTCCGTTGGTTTGTGGCCGATATGTAGATGACCTATGAAAAGCCACATTGTACTTCTCCAACAAGTCGACCACCTCCTTCTTGAAGTGGGAGCCATTATCTGAAATAATCTCGTTCGGAACCCCGTAGCGACATATGATGTTGTTTCTGATGAACTTAGCAACGTGCGATGCCTTCAACACCGCATAAGATTGGGCCTCAACCTACTTCATCAAATAGTCTATCGTGACCAGAATGAACTCATGCCCATTGGACCCCTTTGGAGTGACAGCCCCAATTACATCAATCCCCCAGACTAAAAATGGCCATGGCGAAGTCATGTTGTACAGCTTCGACGGCAGAATGTTCATGTAGTTTGCATGGATCTAACATTTGTGGCATCGCCAGACAAAGCCAATACAATCCTCCTCCATGGTGGACCAATAATAACCCTGTCTAAGGATCTTCTGGGCTAACATCACCCCGTTCATGTGCGCTCCGCACTCTTCTCCATGGATGGCCTCCATCAGGCGCTTGGATTCTTCAGCATCAACACACAGCTTATGCATCCCGAGATGACCTCTCTTGTACAGTTTACCCCCGCAGACGATGAACTGAGCAGCCATTCTTCGAATTGCCCTTTTATCTTTGGCATTTGCCCCAGGTGGATACGTTTCTTTTTCCAAGAAGTTCCAGACATCGTAATACCAGGGATTCTCATCTTGTACCTCATCTATGGCAGCAATAAGCTCGTAGGCCGGCACGAATTTTTGTTCGATGATGATTGGACGCATCCGGACTCCGAAAGAAACGTCTATCATAGAAGATAGAGTTGCTAGTGAATCTGCGAACCTGTTATTCTCTCTTAACAGATGAGCAAAGTTCAAATTCTCAAACCAAGGAATCAGTACATCCAAGGTCTGGTGATAGATTCTCATCTTTTCTTCTTTAACTTTCCAATCTCCTTTAGCTTGAGATACAACAAGGTTCGAGTCCCCGATGACATCCAACCGTTTTGCCCCTAGTTCTAGGACGGCTTCTAGTCCTGCAATACATGCCTTGTACTCTGCCTCATTGTTCGATACTTTGAACCGGAGTTGGAATGCTAAAGGTGTGCGGGAATTGTCAGGTACTATCAGCAACACCCCTATCCCATACCTGTATTGGTTTGACGCTCCGTCAAAGTACATCGTCCAAGTCACTTCTTCGACATGCAGAATGGCCTCGTCTTGGATCATATACTCAACTGCTTCATCCCCTTCAACTGGGTGATCAGCTAGGAACTCCGCTACCGCTCTCCCTTTCACTGACTTGCGCGTCATGTACTTCAGATCAAATTCGAAAAGCAGAAGCCTACCCGTAAGTGCCGGTTTCTCGAAGAGATATTTGCTGGGATCTAATCTCGAAACCAGTATTATAGAATGAGCTAACAGGTAGTGCCGCAGCTTCCTGGTAGCCCATACCAAGGCCAGAAAAGCCTTCTCCAGCGGGGTGTAGCGGGTCTCGTCATCCAGCATTTTCTTTCTGAGGTAGTAGATAGCTTTCTCCACTTTGTCCTCAGACTCCTGTGCAAGCATGCAGCCCATTGTAGTTTCAGTCACTGAAAGGTACAGAATCAACGGTTTTCCCGGCTCAGGCGCTGAAAACACAGGTGGGTTCTGTAAATATTGCTTAATTTGTTCAAAAGCTACTTGGCATCGACTGTCCCATTGGAACTTCTTTCCTTTCTTCAAGAGACCAAAGAGTGGTTCACAAGTCAAGGTTAATTTTGCAATAAATTGTCTTATGAATTGTACTTTACCCAGAAAGCGTTGCACCTCCTTTTCAGTCCTCGGTGGTGGCATTTCTAAGATGGCCTTGATTTTAGAAGGATCGACCTCGATACCTCTCTGCGTGATCAAGAACCCCAGCATTTTCCCTACTGTAACACCAAACGTACACTTCTGAGGATTCAACCGCAACCGAAACTCTCTGATTCGTTGAAAGAATTTTTGCAAGGCGGTGTAGTGGCCCTCTCTTTCCTTGGACTTGACAATAATGTCATCCACGTACACCTCAACCTATTTATGGATCATATCATCCAAAATCGTGGTCGCGGCCCGTTGATATGTAGCTCCAGCATTCTTCAGCCGAAACGGCATCACCGTATAACAATAGGTCCCCCACGGGGTGGTGAAAGTAGTCTTCTCCTGGTCTTCGGGTGCCATCAGAATCTGATTGTAGCCTAAAAACCCATCCATGAATGAGAGCAATGCATGCCCCGCAGTGAAGTCCACTAATTCGTCGATATACAGTAGAGGAAAGTCATCATTCGGACCGGCTTTGTTCAAATCCCTGAAGTCCACACATACCCGAATTATGCCGTCCTTCTTCGGCACCGAAACTATGTTGGCCAACCAAGTTAGGTATTCTGATACCAGCAAGAATCCTATGTCAATTTGCTTGGTGACCTCTTCTTTGATCTTAAGAGCCCAATCCGGGCGGATCCTTCGGAGCTTCTGCTTAACAGGTCAGGCCTCTGGGTCAAGAGAGATCCGGTGCTGTACAATCTCAAGATCGATTCCAGGCATGTCTTCATAGGACCATGCAAAAACATCTTTGAAATCTTTTAATAAAGCGACTAAGCGCTCGCGCTCTTCCGAAGACAACATGGACCCGATCTGGACCAGTCGCGGGTCCTTCTCAGTACCTACATTAATTGTGGTGATTTCATCAACCAGCGGTTTTACAAACCTCTCATGCTCTTGATCAAGCAAATATTTCAAAACCGGAGGAATTTCTTCCTCGTCGTTTTCATCGAAATTTTGAAAGTCTTGATTAATGCAAAAAATCAAGGGCACAAAAAAGTACTCGAAGGCCACAGCCGCACAATTCCCATTAATCACTTCCAAATTGCCTGATTCCTCTGTTATAACAGACTCAAATGAAAAAGAAAAAAATGACCTAGACAGGACTGTGGCATCCGTGTTGTCACCCCCAAGAATACCGAACTCAGACTCAGACGAGCTGGAACCTAATTCTGACTCCACAGACTCAGTGGAATCAAATTCCGGCTCACTACCTGACCTGGTGCTGCTCGATAAAAATCCCTCCTCGTACTGCCAGATGAGGGAGGGTACGATGGACGCATCCAAAATATTTGAAGATGGGCTCACAGCCGCTTCATTCCCAATCATGGAAACTGAGTTATTCCCCAAGCACTCTTGTACGATCAGAGGATCTGAGAGTAGACAAGCCAGTGCTACCCCCATTTCAATCTCGGTGCTCTCGGAATCCTCTTCCTTACACTGCTCAGCCTCAGTTGGTGGGTTTGTCTGCTCTTCAGCAACATCATCCCCGGACAACTGCAAGTCGAAGAAAATCTCAAATCCCGGCAAGCGCCGACTCTCGGCATTTAGCCATGGCTCTGGGAAGCCGCAGAATGGAAAGTCTTCCCCCTCCCGGACAAAGCGTTCGTTTAGGGTGCCCTGGATAGGCCGATGCATCAACTCATAAGGCTTGCCAGCTTGCTTGGCTCTGGCTCTTTCGGCCATCTCTTTGCCTTTCCTCACCCAATTATCTTTGGTAGGCAGAAAACCTAAACCAAAGGCATGCAGGTTATGTGGCACTTCGGCCGATGCTGTAATGCCCTTTCGACCACTTTTCCCTAGTCCCATCCCAAGGATGTACTGGAGCTTGTTCATGAGGTACACAGACTGCACACTGACATATAACCCCTCATCAACAGCTAAGATATTTTGAACAACCCGGGCCTCAGCTTGGGTGAATCCTGAAAGGAACACATCCTCCGCGCCATGCTCAATATCCAGAACTGGTATAGAAACCTCTGGCGGCGAATGGATTGAAGAATTCCCAAAGACAATTGCCACCCCCTTCCCGGGGGGTACTTCAGCATTTGATGCAGGATGGAAGAGACCGCCTTCACCTGGTGCAGCCACAGCCACCTTAGGAGTAGATTAAAGGTTGCAGGAACATCCAAGACATGAAAGTCAATATCCTGTTGTCCTAGACCAACCTGAGTCCGAATCTTCACGGTCCCCATCACCTCTCTACTGGTATTATCGTAAGCCCTTATCACCTGGGCAGTTGGCACAAATTCTGCCGGCTTCAACCCGATTGCATATGTCGTCCTCAATGGGCACACATTGATAGTGGATCCTGTATCGACAAGAACCACCGGTATCCATTTATTTCTACACTCGATAGAGATGCAAAGCGGTTTGTTATGATTAGCGCCCTCAGGCGGTAGTTCTTTGTTAGTGAAGGTCAACGTCGGGGAAGCTCCTCCTAGGAAAACCAATCCTATCAGCTGCTCAGGCGTGGTCTCAATTGAAAGTTTGGCCTTGTCCATGGCAGAAAGGACAACCTGCCTGTGAACTCTTGAGGCCATGAGCAGTCCCTAGATGGAGATGTCTGCTTGGATTTTCTTCAGCTGTTTCAACACATCCTCCTCTTCGAGCAGCTTATCTTTCTGCCTCTCTACCTCTTTGTCCTTTCCGGATGCCTCTGGTTGATCTAAGTGCGGGGGCTTGAAATACCGCCCACTCCTAGTCTTGTGGTCAACCTCACCAACATACCAGGTATCATCCAGCTGATTGTTCCCCCAATCTTCATCTGTGTGGGCAAGACATAAGTCGTCGTCTTCCCACCACATGCCATTGGTAACTATTCATGTGCCACAGCACCTCCCATTCTTATGCTCGTAGCACGTTCCGTTCTTATGCACACAGCATGTTCTGTTCTTATGCACGCAACACGTTCTGTCCCTGCAGGGGCTTTGGCCTTTTTGGCCCTCTCAGAATCTTCGATCCTTTCCCGTTCAAACTGCTTCAATGCAGCCTGCTGTTCAGTATCTTCTGTACTCAAACTACCCGTATTCTGAACAAAATTCTTAACATCGGTGCTCTCCGGCGATGCATCCTGATTCTCGGCCCTTCCGGCCACTGTTGACATCCCAACTCCTGGTTGCCCCCGCTCTGGCTAAGGTGCCTTAACAACATCCGGCTTGTCACTAAGCCACCCAGTAGCTTCTGCTGACCCTTCAAGATCAAACCAGTAGACAGTCACGTCCCCTGGATCCTGTTCATTGAAGAATTGCAGACTCGCGATATCCTCCTCCAGTTCTGCAAGGTCATCCAGTATTAGGTCCATCCTTTCGAACCACGCAAATCTCTACCCCCACTGGCAATTCCACATTCGGCCTAGCCTGGCCTGCTGATGTGATGTAACCCCTCGGGTTGTACATGAAGCTCGCAGACCCCTCAGGCTCTGTATCATCATTCCTATCTGCCTCCACAGTCGACCCAATTCTACCTTCGATGGTCACCACCACCGTTTGAAGTTGGGTTTAGGAGATGTCCAACATGCACAAGTCAGTGCTGTCAGGAATGAACACCTCCGGCTTGGGTAGGTGGGAAGGGGTGATATATATGCTAGGGTCGTATGACACAGCCCCAGTTTGGATGAGGTTGATGCGTTTGGGAGGTGGAGCTTGGTTATGTGGTGAGAGAGGGTTGGTTGTAACATTTGGTTTTTCTGGGGGTGCGAGCACCCTATTGTCAACGAGATCTTGGATTTCATGACGCAATTTGAAGCACTGGTTAGTGTCGTAACCATGCTGTTGGTGAAACGCATAGTATTTAGCTGGGTTGTGGAAGGGAGGAAGTTTGTATGGTAATGGACGCGGCACTAGGGGCTTCAAGTGCCATTTCCTTATCAGAACCCCTAGAGCTTTGGACAGAGACATATACAGCAGGGTAAAGGTTCTTTGGCCTCGGGGTGGAAACTTGGTTGTTTGTGAGCTACATCAGAACACACCGGTGAATGGTGTAGCTGTAAGGGTTCTTGGGGTGGTGGTGGTGACCATGCCCACGTCTGAAGTCCTGGCAGCTACAGCACTACTTGTGCCTGCATTTGTATTGCGGTTGAATGCCTTCTTGGGCTGCTCTCTCTCATGATCAATGAGGCCCTGTTTCATGGTGTCCTCGATCTGCACCCCTATCTCATGTAGATCTACAAAGGTGGGGAGGGGGAGGACGCTCATCTTCTGCATGAGCTTAGGCTAGAGGTTGCGCACAACCATCTGTATTTGGTCCTTGTCGACCGGCCTGATGGTCATCATCGAGGCCTTATCCCTCCAGCGGGTCACAATATCAGAGAAGCTCTCCTTTGGCTCTTGCCTAGTTGTCTCGAGATCACGAGTTGTGACCTCGATCTGCATGTTGTTGGAGTATTGAGCTACAAAGGCCTCAGACATCTCCTCCCAGTTTTTCTTGACAGAGTCCTCCAGCTTTGTGTACCAAATAGCAGCTACACCCGACAGGATCCGGCCAAATAGAGAAAGCTTCTGCAATCTGGATCGGCCTTAGTATATCCGAGAACAGTCAGAAATGCACCATAGGATCCCCAGACCCGTCGAAACGGTCTATGTGCGGCATTTTAAACTGGTCCGGCAGAGTCACGACCGAGTCAGTATACCCATCCTCTATATCCGGAATGGATCTCACGCATTGAAACTTCTTGAATAGCTTTTCTAGCTTGCTCACTTTTAGCACTGTGGGATCCACCTCGAACTCAAATGGTGTGTCCACTATGTTGGTCGGCGCTTTGGATAGCTGGGGTAGGATTGGGGGCAGAGCTGGCCCTGTTGGAACATCTGTATTGTCTTGGACGTGTGCGGTCTCCCCGAGTATTGGAACTCTTGGTGGGGGAGGAGGTAGGTGCAAAGCAGATGCTCCGGGTTGCTGTGGTGGTTACTGTTGCTGATGTCTAGCAATCAGCTCTACCTGTTGGGCCATGACCTCGACCTGGCGTACGGCAAACTCTACTTGGCGGGCAGCATCCTGCTGCATGGCTTGCATACTCTCCTAGAGCTGACGCATCATCTCCTCTATACCTGCTATATTGTGCTGGTCTAACTGAACAACTGATATATCTGTCCCTGCAGTTGAAACTGAGACCTCAGCCTGACTGTTCACTGGTGGGGTGGACCACTGATCTGGCGACCGCTGTACCGATACACTACGCCTTACTGACCACCCTCTAGTAACCGAGCGCAAAGAAAGGAACATTGCTTGTCCGTCTGTCAAATCCTCGGATCGACGAAGTCTTCGACCTCTAACCCAGAGTGCTCGGGGAATATCTGCCTAGTCGGATGCAATGGTGCTAAACTACCTTGCAAAAAGATAAATAAAGCATAATAAGGAAACAAATAACCAAAAAAAAAAATAGACAGCATAACTGCTTAAATAAAGACAACACATAGTTGACATTTGTAAGCTGAAATAACTGTTCTCAACCACTTATCACTGTTCCCAAATCACTACGCCAGATCTGATACCCTCAGGTAGAATTGATTCCCCAAACACTGATGCCCGCAGGCCTGATACCCAGACTTGCAAACTGATACATGCATTCCTATAGAGACGCACTATAAAAGCACATAGCAAGCAAGTGAGAGCCAAAACACCCTTATGGAGGGGTAGGGTTTCCCTGTCCTATCTTGTCAGGAGCTAGGGTTTCACTACACACGCAGCAGTTTTAAACAACCTACAACTGGGTAATCAACCTGTCCTAGCTTGGAATGGTCACTACAGTTTCCGATATGCACTAGGTCGAATGGTCAAAAAGGGTGCCTCGGTAAAAATTGAGGTTTTTGTTCTCGTCGTGGCAGAGCCCACAACCGGTCAGCCTTATGGCACGCTTCTCAAAGCGAGCCTCTAGCAAACCGTTCAGGAATAGCATACGGCAAACACGGTATCCTAGGCGCACCAATGCAAATGCAATGTAAAGAGACACATAAGTGTAGTCAAAACAAGATATCATGAGTTCGAGTCAAGTTCTCTAAATCCCCAGCAGAGTTGCCAGAGACTGTAGACAGCCCGAACGTCCCGGCTCTGCGCACGAAGGCGCGAAATCATTTTGTTCTTAAGCTACTACAGTTCGGACTCAATGTCACAGTTCTGAATCTAATCTCGCAAAGTGCAATGCAAGACCGATGAATCACCAAAGAGTCCAAATTGGACAAATCATTTTGGAAAACTGATTTTTATAAAGAAGTGCCAAACATGGACTGCTTTGTTAGATACTGAGTCGCCACCTAAATGTTTTATTTTGGAAAATTTAGGAAACCCTGACTCGTGCCTAAGGCCACGTGTCCGTCATCACCAAAGTTGCCTCGGCTCGGGAACTTGGGTATGAGAGGGGAAGGTCATGCAATGAGCACCCCCACTCGCCCGATCTAAAGATCGGCCTTTACTAACTTGATATTTTGTTTTTGAAAGCACATGTGTTCTTATTCTGGTTTATTAATCTATCATTACTATGTGATGCGCAAAGCATACAAGTATAGACTAAATCGCCTAAGTTGGAACAAAACATCTCATGTTTGTTTGTATAAAAATGGTTTGAAGGTGCTACACGTAAGTAGGCTCAGACGTGGATTTGCCACCCTCGAGTGGGCTTAGAAAACATGATTTTGCCATCTCAAGTGGGCTTAAAACGCACAATTTGATGAATTGTTCCAACTCAAGCAATCCAACCTTCATCCACAGGCATTCATGCAATTAAACACTTAAGCAGTTAGCCTCATGGCAAGCACGCTATCATGGCAACACTCACACTCATGCAAGATGCTAAAGGATAAACACTTACAGTGTACTCCGAGCCAAAACAACAACTTGTTAGAAATCATGCATGATCCTAGTTCATGTTAAGATGGCTAATGCAACACATGCAAAATGCAACTAGAAATAGGCTCGGCTATTCTAAGATGGCATATAAGATGCAACTTGATAACATGCTATTGAACACGTATTCAAGTAAGTGTATTGAAATACAATGCGGTTTGCATGATGCACCGTGCCCGGTGCATGCAAGACAGATGAATGATGCACGCATGCGAAGCATACGGATGCTAATTGAAATATGCCCTAAAACTAACCATCAAAAGCTGATAAGTAAAAGGAGAAAGACGTGGGGTTGGAAGACATTCACACACTCATACACACTTATTACAAAATTTTCCCTCTCGACGGAGGGTCCAAATGAGTACACTAAACTAGTCTAACTAATCTAATAATATAATTAGACTAATTATTACATAATCAAATTGAATAACTAGCTAACACTAAGCTAATTATTACAACACGTTAACTAATTAACAAATTAGCTAGTTTAATTACAAATTCAAAAGCTAACTAATCAAGTAAAGCTAATTACAAATTACAAAGCTTCGGCTCAGTTCTAAGAGTTCGAAGATGCATGCTCGATTGCTTCGCTCGAAAATCCGTTACCATGCCTCATGTTGCCTCTGTTTGAACTGTTTTAGACTTCTGAAAATTGTGCCAATCTCCAAAACACTTCTGATTCACCTCATGGACATGCTGAGAGGTCATCGGCCAAGAGGTATGGCCATCGGCCAAAGGATAAAGGTCATCGACCAATTTTGAGGCTATCGGCCAATTATTTATAGCTGATCGGCACACTAGATAGCCGATCGGCCATCTCTTCCTGCAAACTCTCCTTTTTGCTACAACAGAGCACAAACAGAGGCATGGCAATGTATTTGCAAGAAAATATGTGTGGAGCTACACCCCTTATCATGTCTAAGGCTCAAAGGTGTGTAGTGATCGGCTCTCAAGCCATCAATCAGGCATTTCGATGCATGATGGCCAAAGAGGCCGAGTTGCACAAATCAATGCCAAATGAATGCACAAAAACACATAAATGCCTTAACCTCTATCATGCATGATCAAGAGGGTCGGCGACCGAGAATTGAGGCACATTTCATCACTTCGAGTATGAAACGTCCCTCGTTCCTCGTGTTTGGCTGAATTGAGGCACGTTTCATCACTTCGAGTATGAAACGTCCCTCGTTCCTCGTGTTTGGCTTAACACCTAAACCAAACACAATGCAATGCATGCACAACTTAACAAAGCTAATGGCATGCAAACAATGCAATGCAACATGAGCATGCAAGCACCATGCAATGCAACTCAAGCATGCAACAACAATATAATGGAACCAGCATGCAACAACATGCTACAACATGCAAATTATAATGTCATGCAACAATATGCAAACAACAATGCAATGGCAATGGAGCGTGTAATGCAACACTTAGTGGACTTAAACCGCATATGGACAAACCTAAGAGGGTCCAAAACAGTGGCCAAAAGGATGAAACAATGGCATGAAAATAAGAAAATACATGCACATGCATTTGCCTATCAATTAAGCATAAGAACACAACTCTCAAAGGTGCTCAAAGAGTGACAATTATGGAAGTGTAATAACACTATAAACTCTGAAATCATGCATGGAATGATGCCAAATCAACCAAACAATACAAGTATGGCATGCAAGAGGGCTCAAGCTTGAAGCTAACATAGCCACTTGCACTATAACTATGCAATACATGAAGTATGTGGCCAAGGCTACCCAAAACAATCCTAGATCATGCCAAAATGAGTCTAAAACATGCATGGAATGGGGCCAAAACAAGTTAGCATGGTGAGCACAAAACATGACGCAGATAAGGCCAATGAGGAGGATTACACTACACCTACCAAAACCAAGCATGCGATGACTTCAACAACAAAAATCAAAGCTATATTATGGCAAAACAAGACCAAAAAAAAAAAACACTTAAATGATAGCCCAAAGGCCTAAGTATGGTGGCATGCACAATGACCCATCCTTAAGGCATGAAACACCAACTCTTCAAAGCATTGAAAGAGTGACAAATGCAAGTGTTTGACCACACTAAATATACTAAAATCACATTTCAAATGTTGCCAAATCATGAAAGTAGTCCAAGTAATGCATGCTAATGGCTTGGAAACTCAAAGTTAACAAGCTAGAATGCACTATGTCTATACAAAGCAAGGTGTGCATGACCAAAACAACAGAAATCAGAGCTTAAGCATGGTAAAACAAGGCTAAAAGCTTCTTGGAGTTGAGCCAAAACATGCAAGAATGATGGTCCAAACACATGATGCATGTTATGCTAGCAGGCAAGATTGCACTACAAGTATGTGAAGCATGCAAGATGCTATCAAACCAATCTAAAATAGAGTTGAGGCATGCTAAAATAACACCAAAAACTTACAGAAATGGAACCAAAACATGCTAGACAAACATGCTACTTTGATGAGCCATCTATACAAGCATACAAGGCACAATGAGAGGGGATGACCCTCTCCTATTTAGGACCTTAAAACACCATTTCCACCACTGAAATTCCCCTGAGTTTCAGTGGTGAGAAGGCCAAAACAAGGTGATCCCAATAGCTTAAAAAGATGGCACAAGAACAAGGCCACACAAGGCCTAAGAGGGGGTAGACCACCCCCAACACAAAAGTGACCTTAAACAAACATTATAAGCATGCAAAATCAGAACTTTTTCCAGTAGAAAGTCAAGCCTAAATAAGCATGCAAATAGGTCCAAAAGCTTAAGAAAAAACCAAGGTTTAAGGGGTTAAAGGCTCACCCTTGTAGAACCACTTTGAAGCTACAGCTCAAACAACTCTTTTGAGCTCAAACCAAACCAAAAACACCAAAACCAGCTTCTAAGAGCCTCAGCAACAAAAGGATGGTGTTTCACTAGGTGCTTTAGGGCAAAAATGTGAAAAAAATGCCTTTTTGAGCACAAACAAGCACAAATATAAAGAGAGAGAGAGAGAGAGAGAGAGAGAAAATATATATATATATAGAGATATATATATATATATAACTTGTATATCAATTTTTTAGAACCTCTGGAAATGGAGAGGGGTCTCCCTTCTTATAGAAATTCAATTCCTAAGCTTGTTGAGCAAGCTAAGGACTTGAATCAATCCCTCCGTACACGTGTATGGAGGATAAGATCTGTGCTCACCAGCTGTCATAGCTGGCACAAAAATATCGGCAAAAGCAGGTGGAAAGGTCTCGCCCAAAAGATATGGCCGATCGACCAAAAAGAGTGCCAATCGGCCATCACCAATGGCCGACAACAAGAAAACATGGCCGATGGCACAAGGCCTTAGCCGATGGGTTGTAGGGATGGCCAACAAGCCACCCTATTCCCTCAGAAACAAAACCACAAGTCCTTGGTCCACAACCAAGCACAAAACAGACAAGTTGAGAGATCCTAGGGCAAGGCGCGTGGCCGAGACCTTCGGGAACTCAAAACAAACACGAGCATGGATGATCATCGAGTGCTCAAACGATGATGTCCAAGTCTTGAGGACGGTCAAAAATGGGGTGTCTACTGTGACATATTGATGTGGTGCCATGTGTGACTATGGTATAGCTAATTCAGGGGCCGAATAATGATATACTAAGGAAAGCCAAATTTATTTGAAGGAAAATCAGGACAAAAACGATTCGGCTCTGTCCAAAGGGTCTTGAGGCCAAATATTTAAATCGGCCATACAAGGAGCTGAGTAGGAATTGGCATACGACAGAAAAGCCGAATAAGCAATCATGCGTTGAATTAAGAGTGAGCCCAACCCCTGGGTCCAGATACTAGTATAAATAAGAAGAACATCAACCAAAGAAAGGTATGTGAGAATAGATTAAATAACTTGAGATAGAAGCAAACTTGAGGGCATATACTAACTTGTTCGTTGGAGTGCTAATTCTGGCACCCCGACCGGAGTGTTCATCATTTTTCAGGTGGCAATCAGAGGATCAAGAACGTCTTACAAGATCTTGGAGTATTTCCAAACCACTTCTCCACAATTGGCGCCGTCTGTGGGAATACTCAAGCACATCCATGGCGGGCTTACATATGATCCTCCGGTAGTCGCTGACGACATTACGCCAAGAGATGACATCACTCCAAGAAACATGCTTGGACCAGAGAATATCACCGCACGACGGGCCTTGAACTTCGACTCAGTAGCCTAGACCTCACCCTCGACATCAGTGCATGAGACAATGTAGATGATTATGGATGAAGCAAAGCAAAATGAACAGAGGCTGGAAAACATGATGGCTGAGAACGAGAGCCTGCGCCAGGATTTGGCCCTGGAGGTGGAAAAATCCCAACAGGTCACATACCAAGACCGAGGTTGACCTTCGGGAAAGAAGGATGGTCGACGACGTCGACTTGGAAAGCACGTTAATGATAGCAATTCTGACTCACCATCCCCGAAACCCAGAAAGAAGGGACGAGTCAATGTATCCAGCTCATCCGGAGGAAGTCCGTATATACGACACAACCGAGGGAGAAGAAGTGATGATTCGGATGAAAAAGATAAGCATGACCCTTTTGTGCGACTAATTGCAAGGGCAGTGCTACCCAAGAAGTTCAAAGCACCGTCGTTCACCCTGTACGACAGAAAATCGAACCCTATTGATCATATTTGTCATTATAAACAGGCGATGACATTGCATGCTGACGATGAAGCCCTCTTGTGTCGAATGTTTCCGAGCAATCTAGGACCACTGGCCGTCAGATGGTACTATAAACTGGAGCCGGCATCGATTAAAAGCTTCTATCAACTCCAAAAGTCCTTCAGGGCAAGAGTCATCACCAATGAAATCTAACCAAAGCAAGTCAATTCTCTCTGGGCAATGCAAATTAAACCAGAAGAAACCCTTCGTGAATATTCGGCACGCTATTAGGAATGCTTTAACTTGGTAGATGATGCCTGCAATGACTCCATAGTCATCACTGCCTTTAAGATGGGATTACATCCTGATAGCCCCTTCCGCAATTCATTGACCACATGGGCCCCCAAAACAGTCTGGGCATTAATGAAGAAAGTCGAAGAATATTGCAAAGTGGAAGACGATGCCCTGCAGGTCAAAGCCGGACAAAAAATGGTTAAGACGGCTCTATCTAGAATTGTTCAGTCGATAAGCGCCATCAAGGAGCCCCGAATCGCGGAATCGGGCTAAACAAGACAAAAGGCGTGACTCGCACCGATCAAATGATCAATGTTCACATCGATTGAATGAACAATATCAAGTGGATAGTAAGCACACAAGACGCTCGGAAAAAAAAGTACACGGAGTTGGCAGAGCCGGTCAGCAAGATTTTTCCGAAAGTTCAACACTTTCCATTCTTTAAATGGCCATCCAAAATGATTGGACCTCCTAATACTAGGAGAAGGGACAAGCGGTGTGAATACCACGAGGACCATGGTCATGACACCGACAGTTGTTATGCACTGAAGGACCACCTGGAGGAACTGGTACAAGACGGCCGGCTGGCGCAACACGTCCAAAAGAATAATCCATCGAACACGGTAGCCCTAAGGCCAGATTCACCTCCACTTGGTGTAATTCACATGATATACAGTCTGTCATCGCCAGCCGAGATGCAGACAATTCAGTTACAACCTAGCCTCCAAAGGCCGATCACACCAGAAAAATGACCCCATGAAACTGGGAGAATCAGTTTCAACGACACTAACTTAGTTGGAGTAACTCTCCTACACGTCGATCCCTTCATCATTGAGCTACGTGTTAACAGATTCACTATTGAACATGTTCTCATCGATCAGGGAAGCACTTCGAAAATAATATATTACAAGATATCCATCAAACTCGGCTTCACGGACTCGGATTTGTTGCCGACCGATTACCCATTATTCGGCTTCAACGCTAACCCTGAGTATCCATTGGGCAAGATCACATTACCAATTCAAGCAGGCACCAGATCAGTAAATGTAGAATTTCTGGTTGTCAAACTTCCATCACCATACAATCTCATCATGGAAAGAACTTGGTTGCATACAATACAAGCTGTTCCGAGCACCTACAATCAATTACTTCGTTTTCTGACCGAGTATGGCATTGAACAAATTCGGGGTTCTCAGAAATCAGCGCAAGCATGCTACCTTGTTGCTGCTGCAAAGTGTAATATCTTTGTTCTGTAGTATGCTAATTGGTCCTTAACATGAATATGATTATGTGTTTGATATGATTTTGTGTGCCATTATGAGAAAATATGTGGTTTTGAATTTCTAACTATTCACCGTAGGAATATCTGTTGATTATCTGCTTTGAAAAATAAATTGAAAGCCTTATAGGCCACAGAACTCGAAATTGATTGCGCCATTGTGATTAGCATAATTTTTAGAGCCTACGGTGAAATTTAATTGAAAATTGATTTGGATCAGATTAAATTGATTAAATTGATGAATTAGTGCCCAATTATTTATTATTATTAAATTGGAATTAGTGGGGTTTGTTGTATTAAGGCACTACACCCTCAATTCTCTCTTTATAGCTTCATTTGGCTGATTTGAACTCAAAGAAGAGAGAGGGCCGGCTATAGAGATAGAGGGAGAGAATTGTGTAATCTTGGCTCAAGGTTTGGGGAATTTGAAGATTAAACTCAAGAAATTGCTATATTTTGGAAGATTGAGCTCCTAGGTACGGGAATTCATGAGCTTAATGTTGTAAATTGTGGATTCAAGTTTGATTAATGGTCAAGAACATGAATTAGTTTGATTATAAGGAGATTGAGTTGTATTTGTTGAATTTAAAGTCAATAGATGCATACATGTAGGAAATTACTATGAATTTCCATGTTTGAGCATAAAGTATGTAATCCATGTTGAGTTTTGATTAATGATCATGTATTTGATCATCTCTTCACCAATTAAGTTAAGGATATTGTGTATATTTCACATGCAAGTGCAAATCGTGGGAGTTTGAGTCTTGCATGTTTGAATCTAGTGTGTTGGTGATGAGTTTGAGTTAATTTGAGACATACATGTGATTAAATTGTGAAATTGAGCTTCATTGTGTTGTAATTTGGTGTTTACACCATGTTAGAATATGTATATGTGAAGTTTGAGCCAAAATCGTGCATTTGGAACCTTTGAAAATCAAATTGAAGCTCAAGAACATGTTCTGGATTTTCCAGAATTTTGATGTCCACTCGAGCGGGGAAACCGCCGCTCGAGCGTGAAATTCGTATTCCCAGTATTTTCTGCAGACATGGTGTCCGCTCGAGCGGGGAGCCATGTAGAGAGGCCTTCCGCTCGAGCGCCAGAGTTTGCGATCGAGCATAAATTTGACATATCCAGTACTTTTGCAGGCCTCGTGGGTCCGCTCGAGCGGGGAAGTCCACGCTCGAGCGAGGACCCTATTTTTTGAAATTTTGAAAATGCATTCTGTGTTCCGTTTTCTGTTCTCTTTCGCTTGCAAACACTCTTAGGCATACATTGAGCATTATAAATGAGTTAAAGAGATAAGAATGAAGCCTAAAGAGGAATATGTGGATTTAAGAACGGATTGAATTGTTTGTGACCCTTTTGTGTTCGTGGAATGTGTAGGGTCGAGCTCCAAGGCAAACCAACCAACCGGTCACTGTGAATAATATCATTATTTTGAAACTTGTCATTTGTCCAATTGCTTATTTCTTTATAAGCCTTATAAGTGCCAGTTTGACATAAATGAATGGGCTAGAGGCCATTTCGACATGAATGAATGAATGGATGGGCCAAAGGCCATTATGACGTGAATAAATGGACCAGAGACCAGTTTGACATGAATGAATGGGCCAGAGGCCAGTTTGACATGAATGAATGGGCCAGAGGCCATTTTGACACGAAAGTTTGAATGGGCCACAGGCCAGTCTGACAAATGAAAGATAAATGGGCCGAAGGCCAGTATGCTTGGAACCACAGTCACTTGACCTAAATTATGTATATATATGTTAAATAGAAATATGAATTGGGCCCAAGGCCGTTTGAAGCATGCTGTTCTACATATCATTTGTATAACTTCTGTATTTGATATTATTCACTGGGCTATCGCTTACGCTCATTCACGTGTTTGTAGGTGAGCCTAGAAAAGTCCAAACCCAGCCCCAGTAAAGTCTATGTGGAACAACAAAGGTTTTGGGAGAGGCAGCCCTCGTGTCTCACGCACGAGACTCGCCTTCGCTGTTTTGCCCTTTTGTTTTGTTTTGTCATATTGGCGAAGACCTTGTATCTATTGCACATAGTTTTGATGGGTTGACTTAGACTATCATGATCCTGTATGTACAGAACCTTGTGTGGTACATATTTTGTTGTGAGTTATTAACGTGCATATGTATGGTTGTTACGATGTGCCATGTAAGCACAACTCTATGGACAAAGTTTTAAATTGCTTCCGTTTGGCCCCCATTAACTCTGTTAAAATATGTTTGGTTTGGTTTGAGGCTGTAGGTAATCTCATGATTACTGGCCGGTTATGTCCTTAACCCACGGGGGCAGGTTCGGGTCATGACACAAAGAGACCAAAGGAAATAGAAGTGAATTCAATTGAAGTACCAGATCGGGAGAGCCTCGAGGACATTGGGAAGATCCACAGCGAAAAGGCAACTGAAGATTTGGATCGGATCAAAATTAATGCGAGTCCTAACAAGTTCTTCATGATCGGCACTTCCCTGAACGAAGTTAACAGACACGAGCTTATATCCTTCTTACTCGGCAACCTCAACGTGTTTGCATGGACGCCATACGAGATGCCGGGAGTGGATCCGTCTATGGCCCAACACTACTTAAACGTTAATCCAAAATATAAACCAATCATTCAGAAAAGTCGTCGGTCAGCCGCAGAGCATACTTCTGCTGTTGTTGAGGACGTTGATTGAGTGCTTGATGCCGGGGCAATTCACGACGTTACCTGCCCTACATGGTTGTCCAATACAGTGGTTGTAAAGAAGAATAATGGATCTTGGTGTGTTTGTGTGGATTTCACGGATTTAAACAAAGCTTGTCCCAAGGATTGTTTTCCCCACCCCAGAATAGACCAACTCGTAGATGCAACGGTGCATTAGATGCCTACAGAGGCTGTCACCAAATTGCTATGCACCCGAAGGACCAAGAAAAGACTGCATTCCTCACCTCCAGAGGAACCTATTGCTACAAGGTCATGCCTTTCGGGCTGAAGAATGCGAGGCAACTGACTAGAGACTAGTTACTGCCATGTTCAAGGAACAGCTCGGCCACACCGTGGAAGTATACATTGACGACATGGTAGTCAAATCCATGGAAAAGCACGCCCATCTAGCCGACTAGGCAGAGACATTTGTCTTTCTTCGAATGTACAAAATGAAACTGAACGCCTCACAGTATGCATTCAGTATCAGTTCCGAAAAATTCCTTGGCTACATTGTTAACCACTACGGAATAGAGGCCAACCCGAGACAAATCACATCAATTCTAGAACTCGGCTCTCCTCAGTCGGTCAAAGAGGTTTAGAAGCTAATGGGAATAGCCACCGCGCTCAACAGGTTTATTAGCCGTTCCACAGATCATTGCCGACAATTCTTTCATATACTTCGGCAAGGTAAAGCCTTTGAATGGACCCCCGAGTGCCAGGCTACTTTAGACGGTTTGAAAACTTACCTCCGATCAATACCACTCTTGGCAATCCCCTCGGCAGGTGATCCGCTCATTCTATACCTGGCGGTATCTGACCAGGCGGTCAGCGCCGTACTTTTATGGGAAGAACTCAGGAAGTAGCAACCAGTTTACTACGTAAGAAAAGCAATGGCTGACGCCGAAACACGCTATCTACCAATGGAAAAGCTCATCCTTGCTCTCATTATGGCTACAAAAAAACTAATGTATTACTTTCAGGGGCATACCATAGGGGTACTAACGGACTATCCCCTCCGGTCAGCGCTCCGCAGCGCGGAAGCATCAAGGAGCATTTCGAAGTGGGCTTTGGAACTCGACTAGTATGATAGCCAGTTTCTACCTAGAACTTACATCAAGGGGCAAGTTCTCGCCGATTTTGTAGCCGAATTCACGGGATGCCTCGCCGACTTCAAATCTAATCAAATGCAACCTAAACCCAACTGGAGGATATATGTTGGAGACATTTGGCAGATGTACTGTGATGGGTCATCCAACCAACACGGCAGTGGGGCAGGCATAGTAATCATGACCCTCGTAGAGGCAATAATCGAGCAGGCGATCAAACTGGGCTTCGATGCATCAAATAATGAGGCCGAATATGAATCATTGTTAACCGGCCTACGAAACGCACTGCACCATGGTACGCGGCGGCTGCTTATTTTCTGTGACTCGAAATTAGTCATCAACCAGTTGAAAGGGGAATATGAAGCTAAAAATTACCGTATGGAAGCATACATGAAAACGGCGAATTCCTTGCTCGTGAAATTCGACCACCATGAATTGAATCAAATAACCTGGGATCAAAACATGCATGCGGATGCCCTGGCTTGCCTAGCCTCTACAATCGATTCAGAAATCAAAAGGACAATCGAAGTAGGATTCGTCCCTGAGCCGAGCATTACCTCTTTTGAACCAGTTCAGATTAACATCATTGAATCAAGTCCAAGTTGGATGGACCGCATTGTTGCATTCCTTTCCTTGGAGCAACTCCTAATGGATAAGAAAGAAGCCCACAAACTGCGAAATAAAGCCCTAGGATACTACTTGGATCCGCATGGAAAGCTCTACAAAAAATCCTTTTCAAGACTATACTTAGAATGCGTTCATCCAGACAAAGTTGAGGAACTCTTGGATGAAATACACAAAGGTAACTGTGGCGCCCATTCTGGAGGATGGTCATTGGCCCATCGAGCTGTAACACAAGGGTATTATTGGCTGACCATGCGAACAAATGCCGAGAGCTATGTCAAGAAATGCGAACAATGCTAGAAGTTTTTCCCTTTAACACATCTGTTTGCCGAGGAGTCAAGCTCTATCACTAGTCCCTAGTCGTTTGCTCAATGGGGACTTGATATCGTCGGACCATTACTGTGGGCTCCAGGGAACAAGCGATTCCTGATTGTCGTAACAAATTATTTTACAAAATGGATCGAAGCAAAGGCGTTAACACATATTTAAGATGTCGATGTTAAGCGTTTCGTATGGAAAAACATCATAACACGATTCGGCATACCAAGAGCACTTGTCTCAGACAACGGTACCCAATTTGATTGTGGCGTCTACCGAGAATTATGCAACATGTATGGTATCAGGCCATACTTTTCCTCACCGGCCTATCCATAAAGCAATGGTCAAGTTGAGTCCTCCAATAAAATCATCCTGGACGGCATCAAGAAAAGATTGGAAAAAGCTAAAGGTAGATGGGTCGGAGTTGCCCAGTGTATTGTGGGCTCATCACACTACTCCAAGGCGATCCACTAGGGAACACCGTTCGCTTTGTGCTTTGGAACCCAGGCAATTCTCCCCATGAAAATCGGCCTACCCACGCTGAAATCCAAGGTTTTTGACATGGGCCATAATGACATGATATTGGTCTTAGACTTGACTCTGATTGAAGAACGCCGAGATCGTGTCTTAGCATGCATGGCGCGGTATCAGCAACAACTCCCTAAATCATACAATCAGTGTGTACAGTTACATCGTTATACACCTGGAGAACTGGTCCTTAAGAAAGTATTACCTGTTACCAAGAATCTGGCAGACAAAAAATTAGGCCCCAACTGGGACGACCCTTGTCAAGTTAATTCAATCACCGGAACAGGGGCGCATTGGCTCAAAGGGGCGTATTGGCTCAAAGACATGGCTGGGAGAAGTTTTCTGCGCCCCTGGAATTCCACACAGTTGCACAAATTTTATCATTAAGCCAACCTATACGGCATGCTAGCTTGCTTCGAATTTTCGCTAATGTGTGAACTTTTGCGGATATGTATGTATTTCTTTTGAATTCCCTAATGCAATTTCCTTTCTTATCCCGGTCTTCTTAATAATGGTTTGATAAAGAATAAAAGACTCCGAATTCGGAGCCCCATCCGTGGTTGACACATTTGGGCTGAATAAGGCTCCGAATTCGGAGCGCCCTTTGTGGATGTCACGATTGGCCAACACTAAAAGACTCTGAATTCGGAGCCCCATCCATGGTTGCCACGTTTGGACTGAATAAGCCTCCAACTTCAGAGCGTCCTTCGCGGATGTCACGATTGGCCAACACTAAAAGACTCTGAATCCGGAGCCCCATCCGTGGTTGCCACGTTTAGGCCGAATAAGCCTCCAAATTCGGAGCGCCCTTCATGGATGTCATGATTGGCCAACACTAAAAGACTTCAAATCTGGAGCCCCATCCGTGGTTGCCACGTTTGGGTCGAATAAGCCTCTAAATTCAGAGCGCCCTTCGTAGATGTCACGATTAGCCAACACTAAAAGACTCCGAAATTTGGAGCCCCATCTGTGGTTGCCACATTTGGGCCGAACAAGCCTCCAAATTCGGAGCGCCCTTCGTGGATGTCATGATTGGTCAACACTAAAAGACTCTGAATTCAGAGCCCCATCCGTGATTGCCACGTTTAGGCCGAATAAGCCTCTAAATTCTGAGCGCCTTTCATGGATGTCATGATTGGCCAACACTAAAAGACTCCAAATTTGGAGCCCCATCCGTGGTTGCCATGTTTGGGCCGAATAAGCCTCCAAATTTGGAGCACCCTTCGTGGATGTCACGATTGGCCAACACTAAAAGACTCCGAATTCGAAGCCCCATCTGTGGTTGCCTCGTTTGGGCCGAATAAGTCTCTGAATTCGGAGCGCCCTTCGTGGATGTCGCGATTGGCCAACACTAAAAAACTCTGAATCCGAAGCCCCATCCGTGGATACCACGTTTAGGCCAAATAAACCTCCGAATTCGGAGCGCATTTCGAGGATGTCACGATTGGCCAACACTAAGAGACTCCGAATTCGGAGCCCCATCCGTAGATGCCACGTTTGGGATGAATAATCCTCCAAATTTGGAGCGCCCTACGTGGATGTCGCGATTGGCCAACTCAGTCCCTTCCGTGGATGTCATGTTCAGGCCAAATAATCTTTCGAATTCGGAGCACCTTTCGTTTATAACCACGAATGGCCGAATAATCCTCCGAATTTGGATGAACCAAATTTGGCAATATAATGGTATGGATTAGTGTACGATTACCACAAGCAAAAACAAACATTAATCAAAAGAATATAGAAAATGTTTATTTCATTAAATAAAGCCTAAATACATGACTTTCGACAAACTTAAAGGGTACAATGCATATTGACATATAAATTTATTCAGCACCCTCTTCATCATCGGTCTTCTCGACATCATAAGCTTCGATGGGAAACTTGTAATTCTGATATAGAGGTGACGTCAAGTCGATACCCGCAGCCTGTAGTGCCTTAGTTCACCCATGCTTAAATCCACAATTTTCGCACCGACAAACGTTCTCAGTTAACTTTTCTTTCGTCTTATCAATACCAATTTTCCGGCCGTCAAAAAAGCCTTTATTGTAGGCCTTTGTTCTTATCGCTTCTCTCGTGAACATGCTCGCCATATCTCAATCAGCAATGGCATGATCTAAAAGCCGCTGGTTTACCCTTTCCACCACAATTGGGTTAACTTGACATGCCAACTGCATTTTGAAAGTTTTTACTTTTTTTAATTCATTCTTAGCTTTTTCTACACGTTGTTCCAAGCTTCAAATGCGGCTGTCTTCCTGCTCTATCTCCCTTTACACAGCACGAAGACGCATGCCGATTTCATAAGAGGTGTATAGACCCCCCACCGCTCCATGGACACCCACCCAAAAAACTTCGTAGTCAGGCCGACCGACCATTGATTGCTGGACCTCGAGCAGAAAAATCTATCGAGCAAACTCGACTGCCACATTTGGATCGCAGACGATCGAATCTGCTTCGGTCATCGGTTTATTCCCAACAAAAATCGAAAAGCTCAACGGGCGCGGAGCTTTACTAGGCTCACTTCGTGTAGCACTCTGACCACCGGTATGACTCCTCGATCCCCCTTGTTGCTGCACCCCATCCCTGGGAGACTTCACTGCGTCACCTCTTCTGGGGACCTACTCCAATGTCTGGGCGACCAATGTGTCTCCCTCCCCTCCGCTGCTATATCCTCCGTTCTTTGAGCTTCCCTTCCAGCAGCACGATGCATTTCAGCGTCCAGTTTGGCCAAACTTCTTGCTTCTCCTTTACTATTGAAGAACAACCTCTGTGACATCTATGGTCCAACTCACGGTTCTACTCTTCCTCTAATTATCGATTATCGCCATCTGTGCCAGATTCGTTCCACAACGCCCACAGCTTCTTAAATACTAAATACCTCGTTCATTAATTACAAATGCAGCATTTTCGATGCGCCCAACAGTTAACCCCACGTCTGTAGCAGGGTTTGAAATATGTCCAAATTGACACATGTTATTCAGCGTAGTAACAATACGCCCATGAGGCAAGGGCGTCACTATAATCGGCATCTGATGGTATTGCCAAATGATAATACATTACCTCATTTGGCCAGACATTTAGCTTTGAGCCAAATATTTTATTTGCAAGTTGCAACCTGTAAGGGACACATGTTATTCGGCGTTATAAGGGCATCATTATAATTGGCATCTGATGATATAGCCGAATGATAATACATTGCCACATTTGGCCAGACGTTTAGTTTTGAGTCGAATATTTTATTCACAAGTTACCTATAAGGGACACAGGTTATTTGGCATTAACTTGTCCAAATTGGCAAACTATTGGGCCCGGCATACAATTTTATAGTCGAATTGAGCTACGTTTTATTTTGACTAACTCAAATTAGTTATCGCCCACTGGCATTGCACTCTCAAATTAGCACACAGAAAATAAACAAAAAGATGATTTTCATTAAGAAATTGAGTACAATCAGTTATCATTTTACGCATGAAAACTGCCTTACAAAAATCTACAAAAAATTACATACAAGAAAATACTAATCAAAAAGCAAAATTACACAAACCTACTTATTCATCAGGGTCAAACTCCAATGACTCAACCTCTAGCTACTCATATGGAATTGGCTGCACCAATACCACATTAGCAGCTGCCAGAGCTTTGAGCCAGCCGTGCTTGAATCCCTAATTCTCAAATTTAGGTACTTCCTCCACATATTCCTCCAAGGTAGCGTTCTCGCAAGCATTGAACGCTTTGGAAACCTCGAAGTTAGCAATTTCTTTTGCCTTCTTCGATTCTTCCAAATCGGCCTCCAACTTCGCAATCACTTCCTTGGCTAACTTTAGCACTTCTTCACTAACATTTGCTCTATCCTCGGTGGCTATCTTGAGAAGATCTGAGCGTTTAGACTTCTCTTCCTCAACATTGGCCCTTGCTCGCTCTTCCTCCACTTTCTTGGCTTCAAAGTCGGCCCTGAGAGATGTCACCGCCAGTTCAGCCAATGCCTCTTTAGCCTTGCCCTTTTCAATTTCAATTTCGGCTTGAAGTAAGCCAATTTGCTCAATGGCATCATAATGACAGCGACCGATCTCTGCGATCCTGCCTGTCGCCTAAAACAAAGCACGCGTAAGTTAATCGGCATTATATAACAAATAATAATAATAATAATAACAACAACAACAACAACAACAACAACAACAACAACAATAATAATAATAATAATAATAATAATAATAATAATAATAATAATAATAATAATAATAATAATAATAATATGTGAAATACATACCAATACCGCTAACTAAGCAACTAACGCTATCAACACCACGTCCGTCTCTGCACGGAATGCAGCCCTATCTACCGGCAAGGATATCAACGAGGCCACACTTAGGGCCAAAATGAGGTCCTTTAAAGCCAATGCGTCAGCCGAAACCGGCGTGTTCTTTATTTTAGGTTGGATAATAAACGGCGCTGTTATATCCTGCAATTCTTCCATGCAAGGCCGTTTATCGACTAAGTCTTTAGAGGAATCGACTCCAACCTCGGCGGGGCATTTTTTCCCCCTCTGTTCGGCCAATCGATTGTCCGATTGCTCAATGGACGACTCATCCACAATAACTTGTTTCGTTTCTTCAACAAGAGTTGGAGAAGTTTCAGTCTCAACCGGAGCTGGAGGAAGAGAATCAGTCTGAACAGGTGGTGGGGGCTCAGACCTGGCGGCCTCGGCCCTTCTTCAAGCCGCTATATTCTCGGCATTCTTTCTTCTGGCCATCTGTGCAAACGACTCCCCGACAATGTTTTCAAGATCCGCACCGGGAAGATCTCCTAAATTTGTGAAAATATCGTCTTCCAACGATATGTCAACCCGGCCTGAAGTGGACGGAGAGTTAATGCCGACTTCCTCAAAAGCCAAGTTGAGAGCCACATCGACTTCCTTTAAATCAACCTCGTTTTGTTCGGCGACCCAATCATGGACTTCACCTTGTTCCAAATCCAAATATCCAAAACCAATTTCCCTAAGGTTCTTATAGTTTGGGAAAATGTGTGCCGTGAGCTGTTGTTCGCCCTTCGGAATCGGAATGTGATTCTTAGCCAAAAAAGTGGCGTATGTAGGTTCGTATCGCAACAATATATGGGCAGCCCGCCCTTATTTTTGAAGGTTGGGATGGCCAAAAAATTCTAGCGCGGTTTTTATCTTGTTGAAGTACAACGTCGTCGGCCGAAGCAAGTACTTTCTTCAAATCGTTACCTGCACAAACTGAAACGAATAGTACATGGGATTTAAGTTGAATGAACGTATAAAAAATGTGTGGAAAAATGGGACTACACGTCCACCTGGTTCGCCTTTTTGTCTAGGTACAGGATCTAGGTGATCTTCACCCTCGTCGAGTTCCTAGTTGCCTCAAACAATGACCATGACATCATCAACACGCTTGCCAGAGCTGGCAAGCATAGTCACCAAATGGTGGTCGGTGTCGTTAGCCCTAAGAAAGTAGCATCCCTGCCGACCAGAGGATTTGGCCAAGGCATAACAATGCCGAATAGCAGGAATTCCAAGATTAAGCCTAAGTCGCCGATTTAATTCTACTATCCCATTATGATTCGGTAAAAGTTTACATTAGGTTGAGAAGGGAGTAGACCCCAATAGTGAAAGACGGCCCTCAAAAATAGGTGAAGGGAGAAACAGACTCTACCCTCAACGATTGATAGGAGAGAAAAGATGATCGTACTCACATCAGTCCTCTCCATGTCAACTATGCTCTCTACCACAAGTGACAAATGGACATTGTCAGGAATAGAAAAATGGCGTCAAAAAGTGAAAACACGATCTGCAGAAAGAAGGGCTTTCAAATGTTTCGCCATCCGAACTAGAATAGAAAGCACTCTAAACTAAAAACAAACAAGGAAATGGGAGTTAGAATGAAGAAGAGAAGAACTTACAAGGAGTAGAGAGGACAATGGGGAATGGATAGAAGTTACAGAGGTCGTGAAATGAAAGAGAGATGTTGAGAGGAAACCAAGAAGCATTGTGTATTCAAAAAAATTACATTCGAAAGGATAACACGGTTTCAAATCGCATTAAATGAACGACGCGTACAAAGGGGCAGGAAATTATAATGATTTCTAAAAGCGTGGACGTTCTGACGCTTCAATATTGGGAGTGCAAGCGCTGTATTTTTTACTTTCCAGGTTTAAAACCAAACATGCCGACTAATTGGTGTTAGTTGGATGTTTGGAGGGCAATTGTGGGAGCTGAATAATGATATACTAAGGAAAGCCAAATTTATTTGAAGGAAAATCATAACAAATACGATTTGGCTCTGTCCAAAGGGGTCCTAAAGCCAAATATTTAAATCAGCCATGCAATCGGCCATACAAGGAGATGAGTAGGAATTGGCATACGATAGAAAGGTCGAATAAGCAATCATGCGCTGAATTAAGAGTGGGCCCGACCCCTGGGACCAGATACTAGTATAAATAAAAGGAACATCAACCAAATAAAGGTATGTGAGAATAGATTAAATAACTTGAGATAGAAGCAAACTTGAGATAGAAGCAAACTTGAGAGCATATACTAACTTGTCCGTCAGATTGCTAATTCTGGCACCTTCGACCGGAGTGTTCATTCTTTTTTAGGTGGCAATCAGAGGATCAAGAACATCTTATAGGATCTTAGAGTATTTCCAAACCACTTTTCCACAGCTAATAAATTGGGATAACTTCACATGTTGCTAATATATTGGGATAGTTTTTCATGTTGTAGCAAACGACAAGAACATGACTCTAGAGGAAGAAATTGCCTATCAATCTCTTGCCAAAGGAAACCAACCATGGGTTTTGAGTATAAATAAGCAAAGAAATTCAAGTAAAGGAACATCAATCAAATCCGACAACTCTACATGAGTTCAATAAGAAGTAGATAACTTCTAGCATAAGAGTAATTTATTCTTTTTAGGAGTAGTTTTATTTAATGGTTCTGTAATCATTTTCTGGTTCTTGTAATCAGTAAACTTTTTTATGGTTCTTTTGTATTTTTTTTTTTTGTACTTGTTCAAATCTTTGTAACAAGTAACAATTTCAACAATACAATATCAGTTTTAGTTTGTTTCTCTATGCCGATTACCTCCAAAGAAGTCCTTGAAATTGTCAAGGCAAAGAACACCAACCACATTGCCTGATTTGTTTGTTGTTTGTAAAATTTGGTTTTGTCTATCAACTTTTCTCTGTTAATTTATTTCAAACCGAATTTTTGCTAGCATAATTTGGCACACCAAGTGGGACTTGTCTAATTTGAAGTTATGGCGATAAAGAAGTAGACTGATCCTTATGGAATCATGTCTTCAAGTGGCAGGTCTATGTCTTATGCGCCCATGGATGCAAACCTCCAATGGAGTGGAAGTATTCCCATGGATATAAATTATCAATGGAATGTCTCATCTTTCATGCCTAAAGGTTACCAATATGATGGCAATGATTCTAACACCTATTGCCAATATAATGCCTTGATAAATGATATAGAAAGAATGATTTGGCATTGTAAGGATGAAATGTATTGGTGTGAGAATGAAATTTTATCTCTAGAAGATGAGATTGATTATCTTGATCTGCAAAAAGTTCAAACAATCACACCACTGCCATATTATTTGAGATCAAAAACACAAAATCATTTTGATAAAATGATTAGTCAACTAGATTATCAAATTGACCAATTTGAGATTGAAATTTTTCAGTGGAAAGAAACATTGAATGTTCTTACAAAAGCCAAATTTTATGGCTTTTCAATTGTTTCTTGCACACATTTAAAAGTTGTGAATAGTGGAAAATTTGCTCCATCAATTGTCATGGTTGAAAATAACAAAAGCAATGAGAATACAAATTTGATAACAGGAGGCAACTTCATAAAGAAGAAACTCAGCTTGGGTTTTCAAAAAATATTTTCAACCCATTATTTGAGAAAAAAAAAAACGGTCAACACTTTCTAGGTGTTCAAAAAATTATTCAAACCCATTAATCCACCTTTCTTCCAATGATTAATCCCTTATTTGGCTAACTGTTCGTACTCAGCCTGGTGTAGACACCCCATTTTTGACCGTCCTCAAGACTTGGATGTCATCGTTTGAACACTCGATGATCATCCATGCTCATGCTCGTTTTGAGTTCCCGAAGGTCTCAGCTGCGCGCCTTGCCTTAGGATCTCTCAACTTGTCTGTTTTGTGCTTGGTTGTGGACCAAGGACTTGTGGTTTTTCTTTTGAGGGAAGAGGGTGGCTTGTTGGCCATCCCCTCAACCTATCGGCTAAGACATTGTGCCATCGGCCATGTTTTCTTGCCATCGGCCAATAGTGGTGGCCGATCGGCACTTTTTTTGGTCGATCGGCACTTTTTTTGGTCGATCGGCCATATTTTTGAGCTGAGACCTTTCCATTTACTTTTTACAGATATTTTTTGTCAACTGTGACAGCTGGTGGGGACAATTCCCATCCTCCATATACACGTACGGAGGGATTTGCTTCAAGACTCAAGCTTGTTCAACAAGCTTGAGAATTGAAATTCTATAGGAAGGGAGCCTCCGCTCCCTTTCCAAAGGTTCAGAAAATTGATATAGAAGTGATATATCTCTTTCTCTCTCTCTCTCTCTCTATATCTCCCTCTCTCTCTCTATATATATTTGTGTGTGTATGTGTGTTTGCGCCTTAAAGTGTATTTTCTTCATACTATTGCTCACAAACACCTAGTAGAACACCATCCTTTGGTTGCTAAGGTCCTTAGGAGTTGGTTTTAGTGTTCTTGGACTAGTTTTGGTCAGAGAAAGTTGCTAGAGTAGTGTTCTTGAAGGTGTTCTTCAAGGGTGAGCAACTAACCTTTTAATCCCCCATTCTTGCTTAAGCTTTGGCCTTACTTGCATGCTGTTTTAAGCTTAGCTTTCTAATACAAAAAGCTCTGATTTTTCATGCTTGTGATGATTGTTTAAGGTCACTTTTTGGTTGGGGGTAGTCTACCCCCTCTTAGGCCTTGTTTGGCCTTGTTTTGTGCCTTCCCTTTTGAGCTTTGGAACCATCTTGTTTTGACCTTCTCACCACTGATTTTCAGTGGTGGAGAAGTGGTTTTGGAGTCTTGAATAAGAGAGGGACACCCCTCTCTCCTTGTGTCTCACATACTTGTATTGTTAGCTCATAAGGGTAGCATGTTTGCTTAGCTTGTTTTGAATCCATTTCAGCAAGTATTTGGTGTTATCTTGCCATGCTATACCTCTGTTTTAAGTTGGTTTGATAGCCTCTTACATGCTTCATATACTTGTAGAGTAATCTTGCATGTTAGCATAACATGCATCTTGCATTTGGGCCATCATTCTTGCATGTTTTGGCTCAACTCAAAAAAGCTTTCCTTCATGTTTTACCATGCTTGAGCTCTGTTTAGTGTTGTTTTAGTCATGCATGCACTGTTTTGTATAGCCATGGTTCAATCTAGCTTGTTAGCTTTAAGTGTCCAAGTCATTAGCATGCATTGCTTTGACCATTCTCATGATTTAGCATCATTTTATATGTGATTTTAGTCCATGTGGTGTAGCCATACACTTTCACGTGTCACTCGTTTAATGCTTTAAAGAGTTGATGTTTTATGCCTCATGAATGGATCATTATGCACGCCTCCATGCTTAGGCCTTTGGGATGCCATCTCAATGGGTTTTTGGGTTTGTTTTGACATGTCGTAACTCTGTTTTTCATTGGTTAAGTCATGCCATGCTTGGTCCTAATAGGTGTAGTGTAATACCCCCTTTTGGCCTTGTATGTGTCATGCCTAATGCCCTTCATGTTGGCTTGCTTTGGCTTTGCTCCATGCTTGTCTTAGACTCATTTTGGCATGATCTAGGACTGTTTTGGGTTGTACTTGCCGTTTGCTTCATGTTTTGCATAGCCTTAGTGCAAGCCCCTTTTGCTAGCTTCAAGTTTTGAGCCTCTTGCATGCCATGCTTGTCTTATTTGAGTGGTTTGGCACCACGCCTTGCATGTTTTTAGAACTTACCCCATTGCCACATTATCATGTTTGTCGCTTCTTGCTCATGTTTGAGGGTTGTGTCCTTATGCCTAAGTGATAGGCCAATTGGCATGCATGCTTGTTTTTGCATTTCATTCCATCATTTCTTAGCATTTTGGCCACTGGTTTTGGGCATGGCTGAGGTCTGTTCACCTTTAGTTTAAGTCCATTTACCATGTTGTTCAATATTGCTACTTTACATCATGATTGCATGCTTGAATTGCATGTTGTTGCATGCTTGTCCATCTTTGCATGCCATGCATGTTTGTATAATTAGGTTGCATTTTGCATGCTTGCTAGTTTGCATTTTGTCACATGCTTGTTTAGGTTGCATTGCATTTGGCATGCTTGTTACCTTAGCCTTGCGTGCATGTTTGAGTCATATTGCATTTGGCATGCATATATTGCATTGCATAGCTTTTCCATGTTGCATTGCATTGTGTTTGGTTTGGGGTGTCAAACCAAACATGGGGACCGAGGGACGTTTCGTACTTAAAGTCACGAAACGTGCCTCAATCCTCGGTCTCCAACACTCTTGATCCAACATGATAGAGTGTGAGGCATTCATGTGTTTTTGTGCATTCATTCCATATTGATTTGTGCCATTCGGCCTCTTTGGCCATCATGCATCGAAATGCGTGATTGATGGTTCGAGGGTCCAACGCTACACTCCTTTGAGTCTTAAACATGATAAAGGGTGTGGATGCATAACATTTTCTTGCAAATGTATTGCCATGCCCTTGTTTGTCCTCTGCTGTAGCAAAAGGAGCAGTTTGCAGGAAAAGATGGTCGATCGGCTATCTTCAGTGTCGATCGGCTAGAAATTTTTGGTCAATGTCATCAAAATTGGCCGATGGCCATTGTTCTCTGGCTGATGGCCTCATCTTTTGGCCGATGGCCTCCATGGGGTGGTTTAGAAGCATCACAGAGATTTGTACAGTTTTCAGAGGTGCAAAACAGTGCAAACAGAGGCAACATGAGGCATAGCAACGGATTTCCGAGCGAAGCCGATTGAGCATGCATTTCTCCCTCCTCTTGAGGCCGCTTTAACTATTTTGTAACTTAATTAATTTGCTTAATTAGTTAAGAGTTTTGTAATAATTAATTAGCTAGGGTGGTTGATTAATTAGTTGGTTTGTATTATTCATTCGGACCCTCCGTCGAGAGGGCCACCTTTTGTAATAAGTGTGCGTGAGTGTGTGCATGTCTTCCAACCTCATGTCTTTCTCCCTTTTACTTAACCGCTTACAATGGTTAGTTTTAGGTCATGTTTCAATTAGCATTCTTATGCTCGCATGTTTGCATCCATTCATTTGTATTGCATGCACCGGGCTCGGCGCATCATACTAATTGCACTGTATTTCAATTCTGATTTGAATACATGGTTATCAAGTTACATCTCATATGCCATTTTAGAATAGCCGAGCCTATTTCTAGTTGCATTTTGCATGTGTTGCATTAGCCATCTTAACATAAACTAGGGTCATGCATGATTACTAACTAGCTATTGCTTTGGCTCGAAGTACTAGGTAAGCTTTTATGCTTTAGCATCTTGCATGAGTGTAAGTGCTGCCATGATAGCATGCTTGCCATGAGGCTAATTGTTTATGTGATATAACTGTCTGAATGCCTGTGGGTGAAGGTTGGATTACTTAAATTGAAACAATTCATTGAAATGTGAGTTTTAAGCCCACTTGAGAGTGGCAAAATCATGTTTTTCTAAGCCCACTTGAGGGTGGCAAATCCACGTCTTAGCCTACTTACGAGTAGCACCTTCAAACCATTTTCAAACAAACATAAGATGTTTTGTTCCAACTTAGGCGATTTAGTCTATATTTGTATGTTGTGCGTATCACGTAGTAAAGCTAGCTAATAACCGGAATAAGAACACAAGCATTTTCAAAAACAAGATATCATGCTTAGTACAGGCCAATCTTTGATCGGGCTAGTGGGGGTGCTCATTGCATGACCTTCCCCTCTCGTACCCAAGTCCCCGAGCCGAGGCAACTTTGTTAATGACGGATACGTGGCCTTAGGCAACGAGTCAGGGTTTCCTAAATTTCCCCCAAAATAAAAACATTTAGGTGGCGACTCTATATCTGGCAAAGCAGTCCATGTTTGGCACTTCTTTATAAAAATCAGTTTTCCAAAACAATTTGCCGGATTTGGACTCTTTGGTGATTTATCGGTCTTGCATTGCACTTTGCGAGATTAGATTCAGAATCATGACATTGAGTCCGAACTGTGGTAGCTAATGAACAAAACGATTTTGCACCATCGCGCGCTAAGCCGGGACGTTCAGGCACGTCTGCACCTGGTCTATAGTTGATTATTCGACCTTCGTCCCTCTGGGATGGAGCCGTACAATTCACAATTTGGTTTCTTTCCTCAAGTTATTTGGCCTCCGTACGTAATAGATATATTCGACCCCCACAATTGCCCCCCAAACATCCTATTAACGTCAGTTGGTCAGCATGTTTGGTCTTTGGACCTAGAGTCAAAAAATACAGCGATATACCATACTCCAATGCAAGCGTCAGGACGCCTACTACTTTTGAGCATTATTACAATTTCCCGCCCCTTCATACATTTTATTTATTTAATACGATTTGAAACCATGTTGTCTTTTCATATGTATGTTCTTTCTTCAATAAAAAATCAGCCATTTTTGCAACTCTTAATCCAAAGAATGGTGCAAATAATGTGGCTAAAAAGTGTGATTTTAAGAATGGTGAACAATCATCACAAAATAATAGTGAAGATTCACTTGGGGGCATGATGTTTTGCCAAACGTGACAAAGAGTGATAAGCCATTAATGGCTAAAATAGTTTGGAAAAAAAATAATGAAAATTATTTAGAAGAAAAGCAAGTTTTTGAACAAAACATGACTAAAATTGATGAACAACCATATGTTCATGGATTCAACATTTTTGATATTGTTCAAAATGATGAAATATATGAGTTTTTAAAGCCACCAATTTATGATATGGCTTTTGTTATTCAAAATTTACTTTGAATTTGTGGATCACACCAGAATATAAATTTGATGAAGTGGCTAACAAAAGAACAAGGTTTAGATAATATATTGATTACTTTACGTGGGGGTATATTTTCGGAGTACCAACACGTAGCCAAGGTGATGCCGACGTGTCAGCCGGGATGTCACGTGTCCAAGTCGTGACGCCGAGGTGATCTCGAATAGGTCGAGGTTATCTCTGAAGATATCGGAGTCTGAGATAAGCGGATAAAGGACAAGAGTCCTAGAATGAGGAAGGACCTCAGCCTGGATAAGGATAAAGCTCTTAGGGAGTTTATCTTTATCTATTGGAGAGTCCAAGATAAGCACTGAGCTAAAGTCCATTGAAGCTAGGCTTCTATTGGGACTAGGATTGAGTTGGCTATAAAAGAGAGACACCCCCAATGGGCCTAAGGTACGCAATTTGTACTCTGAATAGTGAATTGAGCATTTTTTATCTTTGAGAGATAACTAACTTGATCATCGGAGTGCCCCTGGGTGGACGAACCACCGCCGAAATCTCTTCTTTCTATTGTAGGTCATTCAGGCGCCATCTATTCTGCAGTGCTTTCCAGTTGAATACTGAGTTGGCAGTGTGCTCAGAAATTCACTCACACAATTTGGCACCGTCTGTGGAAATGGAAGGAAAATAGAAGGCCAACAACGGATAGAAAGAGAAGGTTGGGGACGACACTCCTAATGGGAGTGGGAAACCTGTTGACCTTGGCGTCGAAGAAGACAACTGCAACGAAGAGACTCGTGATCAGAATCATGGAGGAAAGGACGTCAGCCAAGAAGGCGACGTGTCAAAGAAAACGGACCAAAGCGGGTACTATCACGAGGATAACCTCCAGGTATGGAAAGATAGATGCATACAGAGGGATGAAGAGATGAAGGGGATGGCAAACAAATTGGCAGACCTGCAATCGGTCGTCAATTTCATGATGCAAAACAAAGTCATGCAGCCACCGTTCCCACTGCAGGGCACGCCGATTCCAGCGGCCAATGCCCAGAAGGGAGGGCAGAAAACAATCCCTGTAGCCCCCCCCCCAGCACACCAGGAGCGAAAAACACTCTCACCGGCCTTCAAGGGAGGTCAGATGGGGAGAGTCGAGATGGGAAGAATCTCGAAGGACACATCGCACCAAGGAGGCAGACCCCAGAGAACATCGGTATGTTCAAAGGCAGGAGTTGTGCTTCGATGCAACTGATGGATAAAAGTCGAAAAAGGCTCGCAACGAAGCTGAGAGTAGTGCACCTAAAAGACTAAAATCAGGAGATAACCAAGCCCGTGGGCGGACCAAAAAGGACTTGAGAGATTACCTCAAGAGGAAGCAACAAAATGCCAAGGTAACTTCCCCTGTTAAGCCGAGAACACCATTCTCGGTGGAGATGGACAAATTTGAGGCCCCTAAAAGATTCAGTATGCCGAGGTTCCAAATATATGATGGTAAGTCAGACCCCAACTTTCACGTCAGTTTATACCTAAACTCAATGGCATTATACACTGGGAACGAGTCGTTTCTTTGCAAGGTGTTCCCCTCATCCTTCGGGGAAATTGCATCGGATTGGTTTCACAAATTGCCAAAAGGAAGTGTGAAGACCTGGGAAGGCCTAGCCGAGATGTTCGTGGCCAGGTTTGTGACAAACAAACTACAGCCATTAAGGGTCGACGCCCTGATGGCTCTGAGAATCAGTGAGGATGAAGGCCTTAGGGCCTAGGCAAAAAGGTATTATAAGGTGTTCAACTGAATATCTGAGTGAAACCAAGAGGTGGCGGTCATGTCTTTCAAGAACGGCTTAAAAGATGATTGTGCACTACGAAAGTCATTGGCAAAGACATTTCCAAAAAGCATGGAGGAGCTCATGGCCAGAATTGAGAAATATGCCAGAGCCGAGGAAGACACGCTAGGGATTAAGGCGACAAAGCAAGAGAAAGGAAATGGCTCGCCGAAGTGAGGCTGAGGTAACAACGGATCCAACAAACAAGAGATAGGACTGAGGGCTGCACAGGCAGTCACAATTGTATTCTGAATCCCAATTCACAAAGTCCTAGATAAAATCCGAACCCAACCCTATTTCAGAGCACCAGCAATGGTACCAGGAGAGTTTATGGGAAGAAGCCTTGGTAAGCATTGTGCTTACCATAATAAAGATGGGCATCTGGCTCAGGGTTGCAGAGCCCTGAAGTCACACCTAGAAGACCTGGTAAGGCAAGGCCATTTGAGGGACCTTGTGGATGAGGCTAGGACAAGGGAAGAGCAGGCAAGACTGCCTCAGGCACCAGCAGCTCCACCTCTCCCAGCACAGCAACCGCAGATAGGCAGACCTCGGGTAATTAATGTAATTCACTCGAAGGTCAACGAAAACGAAATATAAGGGGATACCCAGAAGGTAAAGCACTTGCAGCATGTGTACCAGGTCCGGCAGAAAAGACCTCGGGCCGAGGAGTGCCAGGGACCAGTAGTGCCCTTTACTGAAGCTGACCTGGAGATGGCACAACATCCGCACAACGATGCCTTGGTAGTATCCCTCCAGGTTGGGGAGTGCCAAGTAAAGCGCATCCTAATTAACCAAGGTAGCTCTTATGACATCATGTATGTCAGATGTTACAAGGAGCTTGGCCTTCACCCAGACGATGTGGAGCAATCCAATGGCCCAATGGTCGGGTTCAATGGAACGCCGACGTGGCCACTGGGAGCAGTAAGCTTGGAAGTGCAGGCTGGCACCAAGAAGATAAGGACAGAGTTCACCATAATCAACACACCCTCCCCTTACAATGTTATCCTGGGAAGGCCACGGTTGCATGCAATGGGGGTTGTTCCCTCAACATTGCATAAGCTATTGCAGTTCCGAACAAAGCACGAGATAGAGGAGGTCAGAGGGGATCAGCTGCAGGCAAAGAATTGCTCCATGGCAGCAATGAAATCCACCTGCAGCATACGAGAACCAGAAAGGGCAGAGATCGAAGATGAGGACGTGGAAGTCCTAAAGGACGTCGGCAAAGAGCCAGCCGAGAAGAGTGAAGAAGCCCTAAAGAAAATCCTCGTCCAGCAGGGGGATGAAGACCGCTTCTTCCTTCTCGGCTCGGGCTTAACCGAAGAAGAGGAAAAAGAACTAGAGGCTTTCTTGAGAGCAAACATTGAAGTGTTTTCTTGGACGCCTTACGAAATGCCAAGCATTGACCCCGAGGTCACTTGCCATAAACTAAACGTAGACAGGACGGCCAACCCTGTAATCCAACGGGCAAGAAGACCGACGTTGATGCATGTTGAGGCAGTGGAAGAGGAAGTAGACAGACTTCTGGAGGCCAGAGCCATTCGAGAGGTAAATTACCCGACATGGCTATCGAATACAGTGGTGGTGAAGAAAAATAATGGTAAATGGAGGGTCTACGTGGACTTTACCAGCCTAAAAATGGCCTGTCCCAAAGACAGTTTTCCTTTACCCAAGATTGATCAACTAGTGGATGCCATTTCAGGGCATGGAAGGATGAGCTTCCTGGATGCCTACAGGGGGTACCATTAGATAGCCATGTACCCCCCAGACGAGGAGAAGACTACGTTTATCACCCCAAAGGTTTGGGTTGAAAAATGTAGGAGCAACTTACCAGAGATTGGTAACCAAAATGTTCAGACACCTAATTGGCCGAACAGTGGAAGTATACATTGATGACATGGTCGTGAAGACCAGGGAACCTAAGGACCATCTGGAAGACTTAAAGGCAGTTTTTGACATCCTAAAAACATATGGGCTCTGACTCAATGCATCGAAGTGTGCATTTGGAGTTGGATCTGGTAAGTTCTTGGGATACTTGGTGACCAGAAGGGGCATTGAGGCCAGTCCAGATCAGATCAAGGCCATCCAAGAACTGTAAAGCCCAACATCAGTGAAGCAAGTACAGATGTTGACTGGAAGGGCTGCAGCCCTGACTAGGTTCATAAGTAGAAGTTCTGACAATTGCAAACCCTTCTTCAGCTTAGTGAAGAAGGCCACAGACTTCTTATGGACAGAAGAATGCGAAGTCGCCCTGGCCGACTTGAAGAAATATTTGACCACGGCTCCAATTCTCTCAAATCTAGAACCTGGAGAGGAGCTATTCCTGTACTTAGCAGTTTCAAAACATGCAGTAAGCGCAGTGGTAATCAGAGAAGAAAAAATGGAACAAAGGGCTGTTTATTATGTAAGCAAAACCTGGCTGATGCAGATACCAGGTATTTACCCTTGGAGAAGTTAACGCTGGCCTTAGTAATGGCTTCAAAGAAGCTGAACCATTACTTTCAAGCCCACAAAATTGTGGTGCTGTAGACACCCTATTTTTGACTGCCCTTAAGACTTGGGCGTTACTGATGGTTTTCTTTGGTGCTGAAAGATGTGCAGGCTATGCTATGCAAAAGGTCGGTTTCTTTGGCAAGGAGAGCGTCAAATCTCAACTTCACACCCCATTTTGGACCAAAGTTATTTTGGATGGTTTTTAGACCTTAAAACCCTCTCTTTCAAAACATTTTTGAAATAAAGTTTCTACAATGTTCCGAGGCTCACATTATGTCAAATGATGCGCTTTTCGATAAACCGAGCAAGGACAAAGTGGAAATGAATGAAAGAGAGATGAAATCTTTGAAAAATCTTTCAAACCACCTTGTTTAGGGGTTTAGAGTTGAAGAAGAGAGGAGAAGAGAGAAGAAACCTAGCTGAGGAAGAAGTTGGGTATGAATCGCTAAGGGAGAGTCGAGCGGTCCTTGCCAAATCAGTTTTATCTGTCTGTGCACTTGGATTTAAGCATGAGGCCACCACTATTGGAAAGAATACTTCTGGGGCTTCGTTTTGCACTCAAGAATATCCTAAGGTCGAGTCCGGATGGGGGAGATATGATTGGTTGAAGTTGGGCATCATCCCGGTTGGACCGAAACTAAGCAACCTTCACCAAAACAAGCATACCATTTTTCATAGTTGGAATTTTGATGCAAGGCTGGTTCCATTGGAAAGCTTACTTCTGGGGCTTCAATTTGGACACAAGAATGACCTGAAAAGGAGTTCACATGAAGGAGTTATGCCTGTTTGAAGTTGGACCTGCAGAGCAGATTTTTCCTGCCGACTAACCAGAACAGATGGCCGACCGACCAAATAGATGGCCGAACGACCAGAACAGATGGCCGACTGACCAAATAGATGGCCGACTGACCAGTTAAAGTAGTCGGCCAACCAATTTTGCTAGCTGACGACCTTCTGGTGTATTCTACAGATTGAATGGATGCCAGCTATGCCAGCTGGAGGGCACAGACTGGATGTGCTCCTGGTTTGAAGCTTCTAAGAGAAGCTTTAGTCTCTTGGCTCTATAAAGGAAGGCTCCCCTCTCCTTTTCCATGGTTCTGAATTTTCAGAGGCACATACACACACACTCCTCCATATCTCTCTATTCCAAGCTCCAACAAAACCCTTGTTCTTGGTCCCATTGCACTACACCTCATAGCCTATTATCTCCACCACCCATTCCAACACCTTGAAGTTGATTTTCAAAGGTTGAGAGCTCGCCATCTTGGTCCAGAAGCTGCTGCATTGCTGTGCTACAAGGGTAAGTCACTGTCTCCCTCTTTGTAGCCTTATCATGCTTCGTTCTTTAGCCTTATTTTCAAGCATTTCTGGGCTTTGACATAAACTGTAAAGTGTCTTATTTTGAGTTCCTCTTGAAGTTTGATTAAGGACACTTTTCTTTTTCAGGTCATCTACCTCCTTGTATCTTCCATCTCTCTTTTAGGGATAATTTTGCATCCTAGCTTAGCCTTACTTGCAAGCTTTTTCGAGATTTTCCATGAACTAAAAAAAGTCTTATTTTGAGCCCCTCTTGAAGTTATATTGAGGGCATTTTTCTATTTGGGGTCATCTTCCCCTTTGCATGCTTCATTTCCTCATGATTAGGGCTATGCATTAGAGCATTTGCATTGGCCTTGGTTTGGCCTCTTAGCCACTGAAATCCAGTGGATTTTTAGTGGCTTAGGTGTATTCTTGAGCCTTAAAATCAGAGGGGGGTGACCCCCTCTCTCCTTGTCTTGTTTGGTGGCTTTTTGGGCCTTCCAAAGGACCCCCTATTTGCAAGCTTCCAAGCTTTGTTTCTATCATTTTGCAGTAGGTTTTAGGACCCCCATAACTCATTTTTAGAGTTGGTTTTGCTATTCTAAGTATCCTTGATGCATGTGTAGAGTAACCCCTCTTGTAGCTTATCAAAGGAGCTCATCGTTCTTGCATGAGTAGACCTCATTTCAGTGGGTATTTGGGCATATTTTGACATGTTTTGTTCACTGTTTTTGGCTGGTTTGGTGAGATTTCATATGCTTCATATAGGTGTGGTATAAACCATGCTCACTAGCCAATCTTGCATATTGTTTTAGCCCTACGTGTTAGCACTTTTTGGCCATGCTTTAAACTAGTATTATGCATATTTTGGGACTGCCTTGGCTCTGTCTTCGTGCTTCATGGTCAAATAATGCTTGCTTTGCATTGTTATAGTTCAATACATGTGCCTAGTTTTGAGTTTCGGGGGCTATTTCATGCATTGGGTGGCATATTTGCATGTTTCGGGACCATTGAGCATCATACTTCAGTGCTGGAACATATGCCATTGTATGCCATAATTCATTCTTTCAACGCCTTTGTGGAGTTGTGTTTTGTGCCTTAGACTCGGGGCCATTGCATGGTGCATGTTTGCATACATCTTGGTTGCCTCATTTTCATCACATGGCCAGTGATTTTGGCATGCTTTCAAGCTATCCATGTTAGTTTAAGTCCATCATCACATGTTGTTTTATGCCATGTTTGTTTACATATTTAGGTTGCGTGCCTAGTATACATTGCTCATTTGCATGTTCATGTTGCACACTTAGCCTCCATGCCTAGGTTGCATTTCATTGAGCATGCATCCCTTGCCTCTTGATCAATCATGATAGGGGTTGGGGCCCTTTGATGTGTTTTGTGCTTGCATTTCATTTGATATCGAAGTTGCACACTTGGCTTTTGGGCCATCATGCATTGAAATGCATGATTGATGGCCCGAGGGTCGAGGGCCATGCTCCCTTTAGTCCATTGCATGATAGGGAGTGTGGCCATGCTCACATTTGCTTGAAAATTTCATGCCATACACTACTTGCCCTCTGCTGTTGTCAACTGCAGGATTCAGCAGGAAGAAATGGCCGGCCAGCCACCTACAGTGCTGACCGACCATCGGTGGCTGGCCGATGGTACAACAGTTAGCCGATAAGCCCATCCCCATGGCTAGTGGTGCTTTGAATTGGCCGGTGATATTCTGGAGTGATCAGGAATCAGTTTAGAGGTGCCCCAGGAATTTTCACAGTCCTCAGAGGAGCAGGGCAGTGTTAACAGAGGTAACAGTCCTATGGCAGCAAGTTTCCGCGCAAGACGAGTCAAGCATGCATCATTCACGCATCCCGAGACGGGCTGTGGCAACCTTCTTTCTGCATTTAATTTGTTAATTAATTAGAAATTCTGTAATAATTAATTTAGTATTATTGATTCGGATTGTAATATTTATTCAGACCCTCCGAGCGAGGGCAGTTGTGTAATAAGTGTGCGTGAGTGTGTGTATGTCTCCCAACCCCATGTCTTTCTTCCCTTTTATTTACTAGCTTCCAATGGTTAGTCTAGAGCATGTTTCAATTAGCATATAGTATGATAGCATGTTTACATCCATTCATTCGTTTTGCATGCACCAGGCTCAGCGCATCATTCTAACTGCATTTGTACTTCAATTCCAAATTGAATACGTGTTAGTTGTAGCATCTCACATGTCATTGTAGATTAGTCGAGCCTATCTTAGTTTCATTTTGCATGTGTTGCATTAGCCATCTTAACATGAACTAGGATCATGCACATGATTACTAACTGGTTTCTGTTTTGGCTTAGAGTACTAAGTAAGCTTTTATGCTTTAGCATGCCACATGTGTGTGAATGTTGCCATGATAGCATAATTACCATGAGGCTAGCTGCTTATGTGATATAACTGCCTGAATACCTGTGGATGGAGATTGAATTACCTAAATTGGAATAATGCACTAAAACTGTGAGTTGTAAGCCCACTAGATAGTGGCAAAACCATCTTTTCTAAAGCTCACTTGAGGGCGGCAAAATCTGTATTTTTAGCCTACTCGCGAGTAACAAACCATTTTCAAAACAAACATGAAATGTTTTGTTCCAATTTAGGCGATTTGGTCTATACTTGTTTGCTGTGCGCATAACATAGTAATTCTAGGCTAATAATCGGAATGGGAACACATAATGCTTTCAAAACAAGATATCACGGTTAGTAGAGGCCGATCTTTGATCGGGCGAGAGGGGGTGCTCATAGCTGACCTTCCCTAATCGTACCCAAGTTCCCGAGCCGAGGCAACTTTGGTGATGACGGACACGTGACCTTTGGCACCGAATCAGGGTTTCCTAAATTTCCCAAAAAAAAATATTTAGGTGGCGACTCTGTATCTAGCAAAGCAGTCCATGTTTGGCACTTCTTTTCTAAAAATCTATTTTTTTTCTCAAAACGATTTGCCGGATTTGGACTCTTTGGTTCAGATTAAGAATCTTGACAATTCGAGAGTCCGAACTGTAGTGAGCCCAATATGAACAGAACGGGACTCACCCTCCCGAAGTGTTCGGGGACGTCTACAGTTTCTGGCGACTCCGCTGGGGAATTTAGAGAACTTGACTCGAACTCATGATATCTTGTTTTGACTACACTTATGTGTTTCTTTGCATTGCATTTGCATTGGTGCGCCTAGGACACCGTGTTTGCCGTATGCTATTCCTGAACGGTTTGCCGGAGGCTTGCTTTGAGAAGCGTGCCATAAGGCTGATCGGTTGCGGGCTCTGCCACGACGGGAACACAAACCCCGATTTTACCAGGGCACCCTTTTCGACCATTCGACCTAATGCATATTCGAAATCCATAGTGACCATTCCAAGCTAGGACAGGTTGCTTACCCGATTGTAGGTTGTTTGAAACCGCTGCGTGCGTAATGAAACCCTAGCTCCTGACAAAATAGGACAGGGAAACCCTACCCCAACATAGGAGTGTTTTGGCTCTCACTTGTTTGCTATGTGCTCTAGAGTGTATCTCTACAGGGAGTACATGTATCAGTTTGCAAGTTTGAGTATCAGGCCTGTGGGCATCAGGATCAGTATTTGGGGAATCAATTTTACCTGAGGGTATCAGTTTACAGGTAGAATTTTGGGGCAGAATTCAATAGGAGGCACAGTCATCCTAGTATGCTCATATCTGTTTTGGTGAAATCAGGCTGAGGTGCTGTCTATTTTCTCTTTTGCTAAGTAGTCTTGGAACCATAGCTTCAGAAGGCTCCGATATCCCCCGGGTACATTGGACTAGTGCTGATAGACTTTGTTAGGTCAGAAATTCAATTCAAGGGCAACCAGTGTTCTTTCGCTGAGGCAAGGCAAAGAAAGGCCAGTCAGGGCTCACCGGTTCATCTAATCCGTCAGTCGCCAGTCACATCACCTTTGTTCAGACTCAGCAGACCATGATGGCACAGGGATCAGAAGAATTTGTGGCCGTGATAGCAGCATTAAATCAGGGAACTGCCATGAAAGCTGAGACCAGTATTGAAATACAGCATCCGTCTGGGGCATCTGCCTCACATCCAGCTTTGGGACCCCAGCCAAACTTTGACCCACTTCCACCAATTGAAGATTTGTAGTGTCCGAATCCTCGAGAAAGGTTGACTCAAGCTCAGGTGCTCAGACCTCTGATACAGCCAAATGAGAGGCTTTATTCCCTTGATGTTAATGAGCTCAATCCGACTGCAGTGAAGATTGCGAACCTTGAGAAGCAATTCAAAAAGGCACAGGGCCTTAACTCCATTCCCGACATTGAGGATGGGCACACCGAGGCTGCCGTTCGGCTCCCAGACAGATTCAAAATGCCATATATTGATCGTTTCGACAGGTCTGGAGATCCAATGGTACATATCCGACTTTTCTTGGATGTCCTGAAGCCGATGGGTCTGACTAAGCCACAGAAACTCTCTCTGTATGGAAGAACCCTGTCGGGTGTAGCAACCACTTGGTACACTAAGTTGAAAGATAAAGTGAAGCAAGACTGGAAAGAATTGGCTGAGGCCTTTGTCGATCAGTATTCCTACCATACCCAAGTTGAAATGACCATGCAAGATCTTGAAACAACCCGCTAGAACCCAACAGAGCCTTTTGTGGAATTTATTGTGAGGTGGAGAGCAAAGGCAGCACAGAAGATAGATCGCCCTTCTGAGAGGGATCAAGTACAGATGATGGTGCGAAACCTCGAGCATGATATGTTGCAAAAGTTGATAGTCGCTCCACTATTCACTCTCAAAAGTTTGCATGAACTGGGGGTTCAGGTCGAGAATGCGTTCAACAACGGGATCATTCCCAGAACAAGTGAACCGACAAGGAGGGCGATTGCAGGAAGCACCAATGCTGGTAGTAGCACTATTCCCAAACCCACCAAAATCAATACAGTCGCCACAGCCGACCCTTTTGCCAATCCAAGCCTACAAACCGCCGGCCCAGCCCGAGCTCAAGGCAGAACTTTCACCCCCCTCTATATGAGCCTGACTAGCGCACTAAAAGTCTTGATGGAAAGAGGGCATCTCAAACCCCTCAATCCTCAACCTCTGCCTGACCCACTCCCAGCCAGACATAACGCCTCCAAGTACTGTATGTACCATCAGCAGCACAGTAATGGCACCGACCGTTGCTACAGCCTTCGTCATGAGGTTCAAAATCTCATCGATAACCGGATGATAGCTCCACCTTCAGCCCCCAATGACCAAGTACCTGATCTACATCTCAATTTGATCCATACACTAGCCGTCCCTTACGACCCAAGCGTATACATCACCCCGCCCCATCTACCCAAGCCTGAGGTGTTTATCCCGAAAAGCATGGACTTATGCGTGATGGGTGCATCTGAACCCCAATTATCTCATACCCATGAACCCACTACTTCTGAGCTGATGAGGATGATCAAAGATCTTCAGAGAACTGTGGCAGATCTGACCTTTGGAGTTTTGGCTCCGTCATCAACCGCATCACATACCAGGGAGTTCATGTCAAAAGGCTCCTCAAGACGGGCTGCATTAGGAGAAGGCCAATCTTTTAGCAAAATGGAGGCCAGTGATAAGAACAAGGCAGGGGCAAGCATTAGTCCCCATGAACATCTTCAGTGGGATATTGAGGCTTTGAAAGCCGAAGGGCTGAACAAATAGCAAGTACTCGCAGTTGTTGCAAAAACTATGGATGACACTTTCGCCACTCAGAATGAGAGCAGTCTAAATCAAGCGGCAAGCCGGGAGAAGGGCCATTGTACCAGGAATGTTCCTTTCAGCCCTAATCCCGTGCTCGGAAAAGATCAACAAGCCCAGTCAGCGCCTGTCAATCCCTTTGCTAGTGCATCCAGCAAAACTCCACAAACCTCAAAACACCCACCTCGGAGCCAGAGGGTGTTCACACCACCGTACATGTCTCTATCAGCGGCCTTGAGGGTCCTAATTAGAGAGGGAGATCTGAAACCCTTGGAGCCGCGACCACTGCCAGATAAACTTTCTCCCTCCCATGATCCGGCCAAGTACTGTGCCTTTCATTAGCAAGTCGGCCATGTCACTGATAGTTGTTTCCGTCTTCGCCACGAAATACAAGATCTGATTGACAATAAGGTCATCGTCGCACCAACTAGCAAAGTCTATTGGCACCAGGTCAGTGAACTTGGGGGATAATGTGAATATGTGATCGGGGGATGAACCAGCTGCGGGTGGCGCTCGATTTACTCCAGATGTGGCGTATGGCACGCACTGTTTTGAGCATTTGTGAATGCTAGTTTCTGACTCGGGTATTTAGGTCAGTTTTGTTGTGTTGTTTTGAGTCTGTCTCTTTATTTTGAGTCAGTCTTTTTGTTTCGGGTCTGTCTTGTTGTATCGAGTCAGTCCTATTTTGTTAGAGTCAGGTGATTCCGGGGGTGTTACCTCCGGCATCACTATTTTATTTTGTGTTTGTCTTTTCGCTTTCTTTTGAGTCTGTTTCTGCCATGGAGCCAATTACACCAACAGTTATGAATGAAACAGCAGTGGTTTTTCATGCTTTTGTGCTTGCTTCTGCCTTGTGCCAGTTATGCCAGAAAGTTTGAATGAAACGGCAGTACTTTTCGCCTACTCCTCTGCACCCCAAAATCGTTGCATTGACCTAAGTTTTTCAAAACTTTTTGAACACTGCGGTGAAAACGAAGAGGAAGGAATTCCTTGGGTTTTGCAAAAATTTGATCGTTTGAGAGAAAGAGAGGCATGCTAAGCCTTTAATGATCGAGATCATGCTTGTTAATGTGAGTACTGAGAAGGATCCTGGCTTGATCCAGATTGGTCCCACACTGTCTTCAGCGCGAGCGACTAGTCGTTTTCTTAAAAGATTTCAAAAAAATGTTTTGTACGATCCTGCGAAGACCTGTGTGGAATCGCTCTTGAGATTGTGCAGCCTAGGATCGCTCTTAGCCTCGAGACTCAACCCCTCATTTTCAAACCTTGGACTTAAATTCAGAATGGTCAATGGTCAACCATCAAAGCAGGCCTGTGTGGCCATATTTGAAGCAGCCCTCGAACTAGGGGCAAGAAAAGTCCGATCAAGGAGATCAGATGTCGCCAAAAGAAGCTTGCAAAGCTAGATCAGAAGTATCCCTAGAACTAGGGGCAAAAATGCCAGATGTGCTCGAAGAGCCGAAGATGGATCATCTTGCAAATCAATGAAGACTAGCAAGAATGCCAAATCCCAGAAGGGAGGAAAGAAGAAAGTTTGTGCTGAAGGACAACTGAGTTCCTATCCACAACACTAGGGGCAATTTTAGCCCTATTGGATGGACTCTTACATCATCAGCGAACAATAGACATTCTCCTGGATTTAGATGACTTCAGGATCTCAAAACCATTCGACATGGACAAAGCTTCACTTTTACCCTTGAGAGGCTCGCTGGGCCGAAAACCCGGAAGGGCGACCCAGGCAAAAGTTAGAGCAAAGAAAAGAATGCAAAAAAAAAAAAAAAAAAAAAAAAAAAAAAAAAATGCAAAGAATGAAAAGAAAATGAAAAGAAAATATGAAAAAGAAAAAAGGAGAAAAGAAATGAAAAGAATTAAAAAGAAAAGAAGAACGAAGCTCGCAAGGTTGAAAACCCAGAAAGGGCGGCCTTGGCAAAAGTTAGAGCGCAAAAGGAGAGGTTAATACCCGAGTGTACCTTAACCCCGAACTACGTAAGGCTTGATTCCCATATTTGGGATACGTAGGCAACTTCATTCCGAAGTCTAGCCATATAACACTTCAAAATCAATTGTGTCCATGTAATGGTTTTGATCATCTTTGCCTTCTCTGTATCCGAGAGTTCGGTTGTCATTGTCACTCTGAGGACTGATTACAATGCGCTGCGATGCTATCCAAACAAGGGGTAACTTTCCGTTGCCATACAGTGTCCCGTGGTGCCATTCAAACATGGGGCAACTTTCTGTTGCCATGCAGCTCTCTTCAAGAAAGGGGCAATTTTCCTTCGGATCTGAGGTTGTGCATCTCAAGAGTAGGTTCCGTGCTTGTTGAGCATTGGTCGTTTGCAAAAACAGTTTTTGAACTAGGGGCACAGTTGAGTCAGGTGTTCTTTCTTTTCCCCATTGTTAACATGCTTGCCAAGAAAGGCACCATACTTGCCGGAAAAAGGCACCACTGAAGCTAACCGCAAAAGGGCAGAAAGCTCTCACATCCTCCAAGCAACGAGGTATCAAGCCAAGTGCGAAGCACGAACCGGAATGGGACAAGATATCCCATTCCCTCATCTGGGCAGATCTGATCACGTCCAAACTCCCCAGCAGAGCGTCGTCAACCGATGTCAGCTGCAGATTTGCTACACACCTAATTGTAGCGCAGCCCCTCTGTGTAAGAAACTCACTGTTGTGAACAAGAAGAAGAATCTAGCGGAATGCTAGGGGCAAGACCCCGCAACTTTCTGTTTATCCACCAACCACCCAGGGGAGGGATAAAAAATGAGAGATTGAAGAATAGAGAGATGTGCGCTGAGAGAAAAAGTGAGAAAATGGCTTTTTTTTCAGAAAAACAGAGATTGAGTGCTAGAGTGATGTGAGAATCACAAATGAGAAAAGGGTGGGAAACACTACCCGGAGAAACTGGCTCCTCGCGAACTGAGAGGTCTCTTGTCTTTGTAACACGTCTATGTGCCGTCTCTTTTGTTTTGTTTACCTCAACTTTTGTTTTGAGTCTTTTTCGAGTGTTACTTGATGTGTTTAGGTCGTGTACCTTTTGTTGAGTCATAGTATGCTGTGTTCAGTTGTAGGCTCAATACCCGGTTGAGAACCCTTGTCTCATTTTCAAAAAATTCGTTTTGTGCTCAGAGTGCTGTGCCATTCTGCACATTTATGCAAAACAAGATTCTTTCTTTCATAAACCGCAAGGTTCAACCCAGGTCATGTGAGAACAGTAGAACAAGGACCTATCTGAAGCTATGTGGGTTCCAGACTGCAAAGCAAAAGAAAAAAAAGAAAAATTTAGAGCATCTTAGTCTGTTTCAACTTCGGCAAATTCTGAGACTGCACTCCAGGTGCACCTTCTCAGGCCTCGCCATTTCTCTGGAGTATGAGTGTATCTCGACCCCAAATGTAAGCCTGCTTCAAGTTAGAATGGCACTCCAAGCAGCACATGTGATCTTCACATGCAGATGTTATCTCTCGCCAATATAAACAGGGTGTCCCCTTTTGAGCTGAGCGTATTGCCAAGTCCTCCGAAAGGTAAATCGGAGGCACCAGAGTACATGTTTGATGCCCTTCCATTGCATAGAATGTGCACTTTCATATACACTTCTGTTGCATACGTGCCGCGCATCGTTATGATTCATGCATAAAATATCCTTGCTTTCGATTATGCATAGAATATGCTTTCAATATTGCATAGAATATGCTCCTGTTTCTTGCATAGAAAATGCACTCTTCCATACTTGCATAGAAAATGCACCTCATTTGCATAGAACATGCATTCACTCGCACTGTCTTGTGCACTTACACTTTGTATCTCACTAGCACTATCTTGTGCATCTTGTGGTTGTATCTCACTCGCACTATTTTGTGCATTGCATATCAATCGCGCTATTTAACGTATCGCACTGTCTTGTGCATTTCAAATCACTCGCGCTGTTTAGCGTATCGCACTGTCTTGTGCATTTCAAATCACTCGCGCTGTTTAGCGTATCGCACTGTCTTGTGTATTTCAAAATCACTCGCGCTGTTTAGCGTATCGCACTGTCTTGTGCATTTCAAAATCAATCGCGCTGTTTAGCGTATCCCACTTTCTTGTGCATTTCAAATCAATCGCGTTGTTTAGTGTATCGCACTTTCTTGTGCATTTCAAAATCAATCGCGCTGTTTAGCGTATCGCACTGTCTTGTGCATTTCAAAATCAATCGCGCTGTTTAGCGTATCGAACTTTCTTGTGCATTTCAAATCAATCGCGCTGTTTAGCGTATCGCACTGTCTTGTGCATTTCAAAATCAATCGCGCTGTTTAGCGTATCGCACTTTCTTGTGCATTTCAAATCAATCACGTTGTTTAGCGTATCGCACTGTCTTGTGCATTTCAAATCACTCGCGCTTTCTTGTGCATCGCACTATTTTGTGCCGTTTATCACTCGCGCTTTCTTGCACATCGCACTATTTTGTGCAGTTTATCACTCGCGCTATCTTGCGCATCACACTATTTTGTGCAGTTTACACTCGCGCTCTCTTGCGCATCGCACTATCTTGTGCATTTCATTACATGCTCTCTCTCATCTTGCATAGAAAATGCTTGTAGCATTTGTCAATGCATTGTGTCGCACTGTTTTGTGCACCTTACTTGCATTTTGCATGCATTCTATCACGCTTTCTTGCGCACCTAACCTGCACTTGTTAGTACGTTGCATCGCACTGTTTCGTGCATCTTCTTAGCATTGTTTTGTGCATTCACTCTTCACTCGCACTTTCTTGTGCACTCTCCAGTCTAGGAGACCTTAAATCCTCTAAAGGTGAAATTCCTTTGGTGTTTGTCGTGCCCGAACGACTTCCGGTGGTCTGGTATAGCCACCTGCCTGTGTTCGCGGTGAGTTCCTAGGAGACCAACTGAGACGGTGGAAACTAGAGTTCGAATTGCTCATGCCTAGAACACAAAGGTTCGGGATTTCTGAGACTAAAGTCTAGTTTAAATACCCAGGGGTATATCCTCGGCTTGAAATCTGTATGGCAGCCCCATAGATTGAGATAACATATGTATGCGCCTCAATTCTGGATACCGAACCAACCTAGTCTGTCACCCTGTTGGAGAATAGGAAAAGCTGCAACCATAGTCAGGGAGAAAAGTACTACCTGCAGTTTAACCAAGAAGAAGGGGAAGGTCCCCAGCAGCATGAGGTAGGTCATTGGCAATTGCCCCTGTAAGGTACCTTCGCTTTCTAGCTATTACATCGCATTTTTTACATTGCATTGCATGGCATAAATCCCCAATTATCAAACCGGCTTCGCGTAGCGTATAAGTCCAATTTTCAAACTGGCTTCGCGTAGCGTATAAGTCCAATTTTCAAACCGGCTTCGCGCAGCGTATAAGTCCAATTTTCAAACCGGGTTCGCGTAGCGTATAAGTCCAATTATCAAAATCTTTCTGCATATCATTTGCATCATGCCCCTGAACTACGCTGGTTTGATTCCTTGCAAAGGGATACGTAAGCAGCCTGCGGGCACAACCATTTATTTATCGGTACTTTGTTTGTTTGTCCAAGTCTTCGGCCTCATCAAAAATGAGTCGTCTCTGGGCTTTGACATTCACTCACGTCACTTCTTGACTTTCGAGTTCTGTCAAAGAGGGGCAACTGTAGACACCCTCTTTTTGACCGCCCTTAAGACTTGGGCGTTACTGATGGTTTTCTTTGGTGGTGAAAGATGTGCAGGCTATGCTATACAAAAGGTCGGTTTCTTTGGCAAGGAGAGCGTCAAATCTCAACTTCACACCCCATTTTGGACCAAAGTTATTTTGGATGGTTTTTAGACCTTAAAACCCTCTCTTTCAAAATATTTTTGAAATAAGTTTCTACAATGTTCCAAGGCTCACATTTTGTCAAATGATACGCTTTTCGATAAACCGAGCAAGGACAAAGTGGAATGGAATTAAAGAGAGATGAAATCTTTGAAAAATCTTTCAAAACACCTTGTTTAGGGGTTTAGAGGTGAAGAAAAGAGGAGAAGAGAGAAGAAACCTAGCTGAGGAAGAAGTTGGGTATGAATCGCTAAGGGAGAGTCGAGCGGTCCTTGCCAAATCAGTTTTATTTGTCTGTGCACTTGGATTTAAGCATGAGGCCACCACCGTTGGAAAGAAGACTTCTGGGGCTTCGTTTTGCACTCAAGAATATCCTAAGGTCGAGTCCGGATGGGGGAGATATGATTGGTTGAAGTTGGGCATCATCCTGGTTGGACCGAAACTGAGCAAGCTTCACCAAAACAAGCATAACCTTTTTCATAGTTGGAATTTTGATGCAAGGCTGGTGCCATTGGAAATCTTACTTCCGGGGCTTCAATTTGGACACAAGAATGACCTGAAAAGGAGTTCACATGAAGCAGTTATGCCCGTTTGAAGTTGGACCTGCAGAGCAGACTTTTCCTGCCGACCGACCAAAACAGATGGCTGACCGACCAAATAGATGGCTGACCGACCAGAATAGATGGCCGACCGACCAGTTAAAGTAGCCGGCCGACCAATTTTGCTAGCCGACGACCTTCCGGTGTATTCTACAGATTGAATGGATGCTAACTGTGCCAGCTGGAGGGCACAGACTGGATCCTCCATACACGTGTATGGAGGATCTTTGCTCTTGGTTTGAAGCTTCTAAGAGAAGCTTTAGTCTCTTGGCTCTATAAAGGAAGGCTCCCCTCTCCTTTGCCATGGTTCTGAATTTTCAGAGGCTCATACACACACACTCCCCCATATCTCTCTAATTCCAAGCTCCAAAAAAACCCTTGTTCTTGGTCCCATTGCACTACACCTCATAGCCTATCATCTCCACCACCCATTCCACACCTTGAAGTTGATTTTCAGAGGTTGAGAGCTCACCATCTTGGTCCAGAAGCTGCTGCATTGTTGTGCTACAAGGGTAAGTCACTATCTCCCTCTTTGTAGCCTTATCTTGCTTCATTCTTTAGCCTTATTTGCAAGCATTTTTGGGCTTCGACATAAACTGTAAAGTGTCTTATTTTGAGCTCCTCTTGAAGTTTGATTAAGGATACTTTTCTGTTTGAGGTCATCTACCTCCTTGTATCTTTCATCTCTCTTTTAGGGCTAATTTTGCATCCTAGCTTAGCCTTACTTGCAAGCTTTTTCGAGATTTTCCATGAACTAAAAAAAGTCTTATTTTGAGCCCCTCTTGAAGTTATATTGAGGGCATTTTTCTATTTGGGGTCATCTTCCCCTTTGCATGCTTCATTTCCTCATGATTAGGGCTATGCATTAGAGCATTTGCATTGGCCTTGGTTTGGCCTCTTAGCCACTGAAATACAGCAGATTTTCAGTGGCTTAGGTGTATTCTTGAGCCTTAAAATCAGAGGGGGGTGACCCCCTCTCTCCTTGTCTTGTTTGGCGGCCTTTTGGGCCTTCCAAAGGACCCCCTATTTGCAAGCTTCCAAGCTTTGTTTCTATCATTTTGCAGTAGGTTTTAGGACCCCCATAACTCATTTTCAGAGTTGGTTTTGCTATGCTAAGTATCCTTGATGCATGTGTAGAGTAACCCCTCTTGTAGCTTATCAAAGGAGCTCATCGTTCTTGCATGTGTAGACCTCATTTCAGTGGGTATTTGGGCATATTTTGACATGTTTTGTTCACTGTTTTTGGCTGGTTTGGTGAGATTTCATATGCTTCATATAGGTGTGGTATAAACCATGCTCACTAGCCAATCTTGCATATTGTTTTAGCCCTACGTGTTAGCACTTTTTGGCCATGCTTTAAACTAGTATTGTGCATATTTTGGGACTGCCTTGGCTCTGTCTTCGTGCTTCATGGTCAAATAATGCTTGCTTTGCATAGTTATAGTTCAATACATGTGCCTAGTTTTGAGTTTCGGGGGCTATTTCATGCATTGGGTGGCATATTTGCATGTTTCGGGACCATTGAGCATCATACTTCAGTGCTGGAACATATGCCATTGTATGCCATAATTCATTCTTTCAACGCCTTTGTGGAGTTGTGTTTTGTGCCTTAGACTCGGGGCCATTGCATGGTGCATGTTTGCATACATCTTGGTTGCCTCATTTTCATCACATGGCCAGTGATTTTGGCATGCTTTCAAGCTATCCATGTTAGTTTAAGTCCATCATCACATGTTGTTTTATGCCATGTTTGTTTACATATTTAGGTTGCATGCCTAGTATACATTGCTCATTTGCATGTTCATGTTGCACACTTAGCCTCCATGCCTAGGTTGCATTTCATTGAGCATGCATCCCTTGCCTCTTGATCAATCATGATAGGGGTTGGGGCCCTTTGATGTGTTTTGTGCTTGCATTTCATTTGATATCGAAGTTGCACACTTGGCTTTTGGGCCATCATGCATTGAAATACGTGATTGATGGCCCAAGGGTCGAGGGCCATGCTCCCTTGAGTCCATTGCATGATAGGGAGTGTGGCCATGCTCACATTTGCTTGAAAATTCCATGCCATACACTGCTTGCCCTCTGCTGTTGTCAACTGCTGGATTCTGCAGGAAGAAATGGCCGGCCGGCCACCTACAGTGCCGACCGACCATCGGTGGCTGGCCGATGGTACAACAGTTAGCCGATAAGCCCATCCCCATGGCCGGTGGTGCTTTGAATTGGCTGGTGATATTCCGAAGTGATCAGGAATCAGTTCAGAGGTGCCTCAAGAATTTTCACAGTCCTCAGAGGAGTAGGGCAGTGTTAACAGAGGCAACAGTGCTATAGCAGCGAGTTTCCAATCAACACAAGTCGAGCATGCATCATTCACGCATCCCGAGGTGGGGCTGTGGCCACCTTCTTTCTGCATTTAATTTTTTAATTAATTAGAAATTCTGTAATAATTAATTTAGTATTATTGATTCGGACTGTAATATTTATTCGAACCCTCCGAGCGAGGGCAGTTGTGTAATAAGTGTGCGTGAGTGTGTGTATGTCTCCCAACCCCACGTCTTTCTTCCCTTTTATTTACTAGCTTCAAAGGTTAGTCTAGAGCATGTTTCAATTAACATACAGTATGATAGCATGTTTGCATCCATTCATTCGTTTTGCATGCACCGGGCTCGGCGCATCATTCTAACTGCATTTGTACTTCAATTCCAAATTGAATACGTGTTAGTTGTAGCATCTCACATGTCATTGTAGATTAGCCGAGCCTATCTTAGTTGCATTTTTCATGTGTTGCATTAGCCATCTTAACATGAACTAGGATCATGCACATGATTACTAACTGGTTTCTGTTTTGGCTTGGAGTACTAAGTAAGCTTTTATGCTTTAGCATGCCACATGTGTGTGAATGTTGCCATCATAGCATAATTACCATGAGGCTAGCTGCTTATGTGATATAACTTTCTGAATGCCTGTGGATGGAGGTTGAATTACCTAAATTGGAATAATGCACTAAAACTGTGAGTTGTAAGCCCACTAGATAGTGGCAAAACCATCTTTTCTAAAGCCCACTTGAGGGTGGCAAAATCTGCATTTTTAGCCTACTCGCGAGTAGCAAACCATTTTCAAAACAAATATGAAAAGTTTTGTTCCAATTTAGGTGATTTGGTCTATACTTGTTTGTTGTGTGCATAACATAGTAATTCTAGGCTAATAATTGGAATGGGAACACATAATGCTTTCAAAACAAGATATCACGGTTAGTAGAGGCCGATCTTTGATCGGGCGAGAAGGGGTGCTCATAGCTGACCTTCCCCAATCGTACCCAAGTTCCCGAGCCGTGACAACTTTGGTGATGACGGACACGTGGCCTTTGGCACCGAGTCAGGGTTTCCTAAATTTTCTAAAATAAAATATTTAGGTGGCGACTCTGTATCTGGCAAAGCAATCCATGTTTGGCACTTCTTTTCTAAAACTCTTTTTTTTTTCTCAGAACGATTTGCCGGATTTGGACTCTTTGGTTCAGATTAAGAACCGTGACAATTTGAGAGTCCGAACTGTAGTGAGCCCAATATGAACAGAACAGGACTCACCCTCCCGGGGCGTTCGGGGACGTCTACAAGTGCTAATTGAACATCCATTGAAGTCCCTGTTACAGCAAGGAGATCTGACAGGCAGAATAGCCAGGTGGGCAGTGGCCTTGGGCCAGTATGACCTGGAATACAGACCCAGAATAGTAATCAAAGGCCAAGTTTTGGCCGACTTTGTGGTCGAGTTCATGCCAAGTTCCATCGAACATCGGGCTCCATTGAACCGAGGTGAACGATGCCCAAGCGAGCAAAGAGGAGCCCAGCCGAAGGCAACAGAACAATGGAAGAAAGAAAAACTTAGGCCCTGCTGCATTTACATCGGCGACGCCTTTCGACTATTCGTTGATGGGAGCTCGAACCAACAAGGAGCGGGGGCAGGAGTAGTACTGGTATCTCTAGATGGACAGATACTAGAACAATCCATTCATTTGGGGTTCAAGGCTTCAAACAATGAAACAGAGTATGAAGCACTGATTGCAGGACTAAAACTGACAATAGCAGTAGAAGCAGATGAGGTGATAGTCTTCTGTAACTCTCAGCTTATAGTCAACCAGACAACAGGTGAGTTCACCGCCCGAGACGAAAGGATGTCGGCCTATGTAAAGGAGGTCGGCAGATTGGTGGCCCTGTTTCAGAATTGCCGACTACAGTAGATTAGTCGAGATGATAACAGTCACGCCGATGCCCTGGCCAACCTGGCTAATGCAATACAACCTGAAAAGGCAAGGACGATAATGGTTGATTACTTGTCGAGCCTGAGCATCGAACCACTGACCACAGAGCGTGAAGCAATGTGTGTGGGCATGGGACCAAGCTGGATGGGCATAATAATAGCATTCCTGAAAGAAGGAAAACTGCCAGATGATCACAAGGAGGCACACAAGATCAGATTGAAATTGGCAAGATTCAGGCTGACAGCAGAGGGACATCTCTACAGAAGATCCTTCACTGGACCCCTTTTGAGGTGTGTACATCCTTCACAAGTTGAATATTTTTTGTACGAAATACATGAAGGAATATGTGGAAGCCACGCTGGGGACAAATCACTTGCTCATAGAGCCATTACCCAGGGGTATTGGTGGCCTTACGTGCAGAAAGATGCAGAAGCCTATGTCAAGAAGTGTGAAAAATGCCAAAGGTTTGCACCTCTGATACACCAACCAGCAGTAGACCTAAACCCCGTATCCAGTCCTTGGCCGTTTGCCCAATAGGGCATGGATCTTGTTGGAAAACTGCCCCAAGCAATTGGGCAAAGAAAGTACCTACTAGTAGTAACAGATTACTTCACCAAGTGGATAGAAGTTAAACCCCTTGCCAAGATTCGAGACGTGGATGTGAAGAGGTTCATATGAAAGAACATCATCACCAGGTTTGGGATCCCAAGAGCAATAATTGCAGACAATGGCACACAATTTGACAGTAAGCTAATCAAGAGCTTCTGTGCAAAATTCAAAATCAAGAATTATTTTTCAACCCCAAGTTTTCCTCAAAGCAATGGACAAGCAGAAGCGTCCAACAAAGTTATCTTGGACGGGATAAAGAAGGGGCTACAAGCAGCAAAGGAAAAATGGATGGATGAATTGCCCAGTGTACTCTGGGCATATCAGACTACGCGGAGAAGATCAACGGGGGAATCCCCATTTGCCATGGCTTATGGCACAGAAGCAGTAATTCCACTAGAGGTCGGCATCCCAGGAATCAGAACTCAGGGAGTAGAGAATGAGACTAATGATGTCTTATTAGCCCGAGATCTGGATCTACTAGAAGAAAGAAGAAAGAGAGCGGCAATTCAGCTGGCGGCATACCAACAGCAACTTGCCAGGGCTTATAATAAGAAGGTCAACCCAAGGGAGTTTCAAGTCGGTGACCTAGTCTTGAGAAAAGTCATTGGCAACAAGAAGGATTCCAGAGAGGGCAAGCTTGGCCCGAATTGGGAGGGACCCTATAGAATCATCTTGGTATTGGGCAATGGGGCATATCGGCTTGAAGATAATGAAGGCAAAGAGTTGCCAAGGCCCTGGAATACTTGCAATTTGAAATTTTTCTATCATTAGACTATCTTGTTCTTTGTTATTAGCCGAAGTAATAAATAAAATTTTAGCTTGATTTTGTACACTTGTGACTAATAAGATACTTGACGATGTTTCTGGAATACATGTATAATGAGAACCCAAGTAGAACTTAAGTTCACATGAGGGGGTGGAGAGTTGGAAAATGGTCCCTGGAAAGGTAGAATATACAAGCTAAAATCAGTTCGACACTTGTTGAAATTTGAGAAAAATTTACAAGTTGAAGTTAAACCGATATCATGTTTAACACTTGTTGAAATTTGAGAGAAATTTACAAGATGAAGTTAAACCGAGATCATGTTTAACACTTGTTGAAATTTGAGAAAAATTTACAAGTTGAAGTTAAACCGAGATCATATTTAACACTTGTTGAAATTTGAGAAAAATTTACAAGTTGAAGTTAAACCGAGATCATGTTTAACACTTGTTGAAATTTGAGAAAAATTTACAAATTAAAAGTAAACCAAGATCATGTTTAACACTTGTTGAAATTTGAGAAAAATTTACAAGTTGAAGTTAAACTGAGATCATGTTTAACGCTTGTTGAAACTTGAGTTTACAAGTTGAAGTTAAACCAAGGCCATGTTTAACACTTGTTGAAATTTTAAGAAAAATTTACAAGTTGAAGTTAAACCGAGGTCATGTTGAAGGATGTTGGTTTAAAGTATTAAATCCAGGCCGAGATAAACCGTTGGTGGGTATAACCAAGGTATATCACCCCGAGAAGATCACACAGATAAGGTGTATTTTGAAGACATCCAAATTATTCTAAATATAGAATCATACAAAACAGTAAAAGGAAGACAAGGATACAAGCATTCAGAAGAGGAAGTTGCATTAACATTCAAAAGATGGCATGTCGACCACATAAAGAGCTTACATTGTTTCAAAGAAAGAAAAAAGTACAAAGAAGAAAAACATCAAGCTAAGGCTCTTCAGTGCCTCCGGCTGGTTGGGTCTGGAGTTCGAAAGACTGATGCGAAGACATCTCGGCGGCCTTCTCAGTTGCGAGCTCGGCATCTATTTCTTAAAGGGTTTGGTCGAGGCTCTTGTCGGCAATAGGCACGTCCGATATTGCCTTCTCAGGAGTAGCGTCTTTGGAGACCTCCTCACCCTCCTCATCCTGAGTCAAGTCCAGGACTTGCTCATTTGGAGTAGGGGACTTGGCCCCATCAGCCTCCTTTGATTCCTCACCAAAGCTTCCTCCTCAGACCCAGAATCGTCTTCGGATTGGCTTGGAGTAGAGGGGAATGGCAAGGGTAGGACATCTGCATTTTTGAGGGGGGAATCCTCGGGGACGTCGAGCTTTTTTAGAGCAGCCATCCAACCAAGGGTGAAACCCTTGTTGCATGCCTGCTTCACTTGTTTTTTATAATCCTCCTTGACGTTGGCCACCCCCTCTACGTATGCCCTCTTATCGGTGGCCTTGATCTCGGCCTCCTTTGTGGCTAGGGCATCTTGGAGTTCTTTTTGGGCCTCGACCGTCTTTTCTTCGGCCTCTTTCTTTTCAGCCTCAAGAACCTTCTTGATAGCCTCTGCAGCATCTGCTTTTTCCTCGACCACGTCTTTGGTTTTAATGGCTGCCGCAGCCTAGTCTGATAAGGTTTTCATTTTTGCCTCGACCTTTTTAAGGGTCTTTTGCAAACCAGTTACATCCCTCGTCTTGTCGGCCAACTCCTTCCGGTTCTCAAAAGCTTGCATCAAAAAGGAATGGGCGTGCTGGATCGCCTGAAAGAAAATCAGCAGAACAAAAGTTAGTAAAATCCTCTGAGTATGAAAGAATGGAGAAAGAAAAATACCAAGTGTAGAAGACTTACTTGAACAGAGTGTTGAAGCATCAGAGCAAAGTTTTCGTACTCGCTCATCTCGGCATTGCAGTTGAGATCATTTGGTAGGAGCAAAGCCGTTAAGAGGGCGACACCGACTTCAAGATCAGTCGCGCTGTCGCCAACTCTGACCGGCTTGTCCTCGATGGTGATCTGGGGGGCCCAGGGGGCATCTGGTTTCATGGGCCTCGAGGTCGTGGCAGATTCGGACCTCGGCCTCTTTGACCTAGTTGATTGGGATGGTTCGGCCTTGGCGGGCCTCTTCTCGAGGACGGAGGGGGTTTTCTCGCTCGAAGCCAATTTTGAAATTGGCAAGGTGTCCTTAGTGTCAATCTGAGTCACCGTTGCCTTTGGCTGAGCCTTCTTCAGCCTTTTTTGTTTCGGCTTTGGTTGAGTTTGGGTTTGTGTTGGTTGAGTGTCAACCGAGACAGGGATGTCGGCTAGAAGATCTTCAGCGACTGCCTTCTTGCGACCCATCATGGCAGGAATTACAGTTCGGCGGTGGCGGCGGTGTTGGGATGGCGGGATCAGCTGTGGAGCCGAGGTAGATGGTTGTTCTACTGCATCTGAGGTTTACCCTTGATCTGGCCGAGATGATGAAGTTGTTGGTGGAGTTATGGCGGACGGAGGAGATTGACTCTTCTTCTTCTTTGGAACGTCGGGAAGAACCGACTTGTAAGTGGGAATAAAGTTGAGTACCAGAGGGGCTCTTTGCTTGTGGACTGGAAAATCCAATAGCTTCTTCAAACCCTTGCTGTGGAAAAAGGACTTACGGAAGCCTTTTTCTGGTTGGGGAAGAGCTGCAAGAAAAACAGACATTAGAACAAATGAAGTATTGAAGACTTTAAAAACAAGCAAGTATAAACATTGGGCTCTTACCATTACCCTTTACAAAAACTGTTCGAGGAAGAGGGTAGAGGTGGAGGTCCTCATCTTAAGCGAATTCCCAGTTCCCCGAGATAATGAAGTAATCATCCCCGGCTCCCTTGTTGGAATCTGGGAGGTCGGCAACGATTTTATACTCTGTGGACCTCGGCTTGAGGTAGTAAATATAGCCTTTCTCCAATTTGAGGCCACACATGGTGTAGCAGTATTGGATGTCGGCTAAGGTAACCCTAGCATTCTCTTATTTGGCTAAGGCTATTATACCATTGATGACTTGGTAGGAATTGATGGCGGGCTGCATTGGGTTCAATTTATAGTAATGGAATATCTAGCGAAAAAGGATGTTGAGTGGGAGCCTAAGTCCGCACTCGATAAAAGCAACAACAGGGAAGGGCATAAAACCAGTTGTGGGCATAATGGAGTCTTCCTCCCCAGCCAACCTCAGATGAACGTCGGCTGGAATGGAAAACTCCCGCCTAAAGTATTCTAATTTGGTTGGGGTGTCTACCCTATGTTTCCATATACCCATGACGTCGGCTTAGGGGGAAGGTGTATAAGTTGGAAATAAAGTGTTCTGTAAAGGCTTAGAAGACCTCGGCAAAACCTAAACAAGCGCTAGGGTAAAGATTTTTTGCGATCCAAAGTAAAGGTTGTTTCAATTTTCCCTAAGATTCGTGTGTTCTATGGCAAAACTCAAACCTAAGTCTAAACAAATGGAGATTTAAGGCAAGAATCTGGAGAAAATACAGAAAACACAAACAAGAGCAATGATTCAGAATCAAGAATAGTGGTGAATCATCAAGAACACTGTGACAGAGTGTGTGCAAGGGTGCAAGGCCAAAAACAGAGGTAGAATGAACAAGTATATGGGTATTGTGTGTATATTAAAGAACGGTTTGGGCAAAAAACAAAATCATGAGATAAATATGCTCAGAATACATGGTTGGATTCAAAACCCAAATGTGAATGACGTTGCAATTACAGTATGCAGATATAACAGTTTGAGGAAGAACAAAAATTGAAACAAAGGAACGGTGACTTACAGAGGAAGATTAGGGTCGCCGAGATTAGGCAGTGGCAGTAACCGGAAAAGTGCAACAAAATCCTCGTCGGAGGGGAATGAACGGAAGTAATCGCGGAAAGCTTCGCGAGAGCGACAATGGCAGATTTGGGAGAAAAAGTTAGAGAGAGAAAGAGTTGGGAGCTTAAGAACGAAGGATGCAAAAGTGAAGAGACGGAGAGAGAAAGTTGATTTTGATCAAACGCAGAGAATGGCGCCAAAATACCATCAATGCGTCTAGAGCGACGAGCTTGTCAGGCGGCGCACCCAGACACAAGATGACTTACAGGCGCGTATCGAATACGATCAGTGAGGGGAAGACGCGTGGCAGAAACGGTTGATTTATTTTGCGTGACAACTCATACGCGTGATAAAACTCTTAGAGTTCTTGGTTTAATGAAGCAATTGACCTCGGCTGGACCCGATCGTGTGACGCCGATGTATATGACCTCGGTAAATAGATGATATAGAAAGATAGCCGACATGCTATACGATATGACGATATAGATTCTATCACCTCAGGATGCCGAGGTAATAGAACCTAGGGAACAGTTATAGGGGTATATTTTCTAAGTACCAACACGTGGCCAAGGTGACGCCGACGTGTCAGCCGGAGTGCCACGTGTCTAAGTCGCGACGCTGAGGTGATCTCGGATAGGCTGAGGTTATCTCCGAAGATATCGGAGTCCGAGATAAGCGGATAAAGGACAAGAGTCCTAGAATGAGGAAGGACCTCAGCCTGGATAAGGATAATGCTCTTAGGGAGTTTATCTTTATCTAGTGGAGAGTCCAAGATAAGCACTGAGCTGAAGTCCATTGAAGCTAGGCTTCTATTAGGACTAGGATTGAGTTGGCTATAAAAGAGAGGCACCCCCAATGGGTCTAAGGTACGCAATTTGTACTCTGAATAGTGAATTGAGCATTTTTTATCTTTGAGAGATAACTGACTTGATCATCGGAGTGCCCCCGGGTGGACGAACTACCGCCGGAATCTCTTTTTTCTATTGCAAGTCATTCAAGCGCCATCTATTCTGCCAGTGCTCTCCAGTTGAATACTGAGTTGGCAGTGTGGTCAGAAATTCGCTCACACACTTTACATATTTTTTAGTGAAAGAAAATTGGTCAAAATTGGCTCTCAGTATTTGCATTTTGTCGAACACCATGCCAAGATAATAAGTGGCTTTGAAAAATAATTAGTGTGTTCTCTTTTGAAATATTCATTGCTTTGAGTGAAAGAAAATTGGCAAAAAATTAGCCTTCACCATTTGCATTATGTTGAATACCATGCCAAGATAACAAGTGACTTCACCTTAAATTTATATATATATTAGTGAATATGGGTTGATTCAGATTTTGTTATTTATATTACTTAAGGAAAAAATCACTTTTACTTTAAATGAGGGGAGTATTGTTAATACCATATTTTATTATTCTATCGATTGTGGATTGTCAAAATAAGTCAAATCCAATCTTGTTAATGGTTGCTTGTTGACTATGGTTTGTTGATTGAGACCATACCATCTTTTAAGAGTAATTATGGCTACACATATTTATTTATTATCATTATTTTATTATTATTATTATTATTATTATTATACAATTTATTGGTGTTTGTGCAAGAAGTAGTTGGTTACAAATTGAAGTGGTGCCATGTGTGACTGCTATAACTAATATATTGGGACAACTTCCCATGTTGCTGATATATTGGGGTAGTTTTTCATGTTGTGGCAAAAGATAAGAATGTGGCTTTAGAAGAAGAAATTGCCTATCAGTCTCATGCCAAAAGAAACCAACTGTGGGTTTTGAGTATAAACAGGCAACGAAATTCAAGCAGAGGGACATGGATTTGAATAGGCAACGAAATTTAAGACATCAATCAAATCCAACAACTCTACGTGAGATCAATTAGAAGTAGATAGCTTCTAGCATAGGCGTAGTTTATTCTTTTTAAGAGTAGTTTTAATTTAATGATTCTGTAATCGTTTTCTGATTTTGTAATCAATAAACTTTTTTATGGTTCTTTTGTAGTTTTGTTTTTATTCTTGTTCAAATTTTTGTAATAAGTAGCAATATTAGTAATATAATATCAATTTTTGTTTGTTTCTCTCTGTCGATTATCTCCAAAAAAAAATTTAAAACTGTAACACCAGTCACATTGCCTAATTTGTTTGTTATTTGTAAAATTTTGTTTTGTCTGTCAACTTTTCTCTGTCGATTTACTTGAAACCAAATTTTGTTCATAGAAGTTATCCAACATCTTCCCTCACTTGTAATCTTATCTTGCACGCAGAGATTCAAAGGTAAACAAAATGCAAACAAAAAGACCCAAAATTTTTCTCTGCCTGAGCTCTAATACCATATTAGCAAATAAGAGATAGAACAATAGTATGAATCGAGCAAAACCTAATTACATATTTTGTGCAAACTAAAAATTAGAGAACAAAATATATAAAATAGACTAGTGGATAGCACATGTAATATGTGTACAATTCAAATAAGTAAAAATAAAAGAAAACAATAATGAAGTTAATATTATGATGTGTACTTAGCTTAAGTAGTATGAGTCATCCTACCTTAAACCTATGGTCAGGCGTTGAGCCTGCCCATCTCTTTATGTAACTTTTTTTTAAAAATAAAAAATAAAAAATACTGTTACATGACATGAGGATAATAAGATTTCACTACACCAACAGGAGCTTTTATTTGCACCCTAAAAAGTAGGTTAGGTACTCCAATTTAATGATATTTGACTTTGGAAAAAGTGTAAATACACCTCATTCATCATCAGCCCCAATATTCATTCTTTATTCTCTTCCTACTTTCATCACTTTGCATTTTCATACCCAACCCTAGCCTAACCTTATTTGCTTTAATCCATCATTCTTGCATTCTATTTCATATTAAAATCAACAATAGACAATAAAGAATATGTTTCCAAGCAATTTTCTATAGAAAAAATAAGTTTTTAATTGTTGTTTATTGTTTTTCATAGGTTGGTTTTCTGAATTGATTCAACACTGACTATCCGAACAAGCTTCACATGTTTAGAATTAAGTATCCGGGCAAATATATTTTATTCAGCAATGAGTATCCATGTGAAACAACTAGAATCAATTTCCTATGGTCCAGACCTGAGTATCCAAACAAACTTCACATGTTTGGAACGTAATATCCGAACAAATATATTTTGTTTGGCACTGAGTATCTATGTAAAACAACTAGAACCAATTTTCTTGTGTTCGGCACAAAGTATCTAAAAATAGATAGCCGCCAGTGGATCTAGGAGTAATGGTTTGCTTTGATGGACAGATTGTGTAGAGAAGCAAAAACCCTCTTCGTCTCGGAATCCCTCTTCATCTCGAATGAACTCAAAATCTCTCTCCGTCGCTTGAAATTTTAGATACTCCAAATGTGATTTTTGGTTGTGTTTAGTAAAATTTTCTAAATATGATTTGAGAATTGAGTTGTATTTTGAGTTTGTGAGTTTTGAAATTATGATTTGAGTGTGAAAAATTTTTTGGTGAATGAGCTTTGAAAAGAGTGGAGAATTTTTTATGTGACATATGATATTTGATACAAAAGCTTACAACTCATAACCAAATACACAACTCAAAATTCTATTCAAAACTCATAAAAAATTAAAAAAAAATTGAAAAATATTTTTTATTGAATATATAAAAATTAACATGTGTCAATTGTAAAAAATTAATAAATAAATAAAAATAAAAATAATGCACTGTTCTAGTCAACCGGCCAGACGATCGGTTAGTTCAAATTTTCCCGCCTTGGACAAAGTTTTCAAAAGTGAGTATAGAATTAATTTTTGAAAACCGTAAACAAACATGATATGCAAATTAAAGCCTAGAACTAACGTTCCAAAACTCTACCAAACAAAGCCTTTGTTTCTCTATTTATTAGTAATGGGGTGTACAAAGTAAATTTGTATTTTTAGGATTAGGATAAGTATTATCTGGAGTGTCAAAATAAATAAATAAAATTTTAAATTTATTATTAGGGTGTTCAAACTAATGGGATGCCCAACCTAATTTTTAGGGTGCAAATTGAAACTCCCATAGATAAAAAAAACTCTAACCCACTCTCATGACTAAAATAACGTAAAAGAAAATATAAAATAACCAAAATACACTTCACACTTTCCAGACGTACATTAGGTAGAATAAGAAGCACTAAGAAAAAAAATCACAGCCTACACCATGATTTTAAAAACATGGGCTCTCCCATTTTATAAAATTTGTTATGCAATTGCACAAAAATGCATGGATCGTCCTCATCCCCACAGTTATTACGTTGTAGGAAACGCTAAAACAACAATTGAATTGCCGGATTAATTGCAAAGGAAGTGATAATTTATCTAAATAATTTCCCATTCAGAATCACAAAAATCATGATCCACAGTCTCCATCTTCGTTGTAAGTGCAGGTGGTGCTAAACTCTCTCCTTCGTGTTGATTTAGTCCTGCATCCCGATCTTCATTCCCGGGTGCATGCTGCTCACACTCCTGCTCTTTCGCTGACTTCATTTTTGCAGCAAAAGCCTCGCAAATTTTCTTCTGTAGTAAAAGAAATCACATGGCAGTTGAAGTCCATGCAGCAGAAAAGCAAGTTCTAACAAAATAATCTATCAAGCATCGTTGTCAAATCGCAAATCAAATCGTAAATTTTTATATTAATTTTATCTAACATAAAACATCATTTTATATATGTATGCATATAAACACACATAAGTGGTTAAAATAAAATAAATATCAACATGACTAAATATTATATATGCATATAAAAATATGTATATCAATATAATAATAATAATAATTATTATTATTATTATTATTATTATTATATGGTGAAAATGACGTTTCATACATTATGCAAATAGAAGTGAATCGGTGTGAATCACTATTGAATCGAAAGATTCACTTAATTTAAGCTTGAACAACGCAAAACGAATCAGATTGGTTGAAACTCGTATTGAAATGTATTGTGAGTCGTAAGATTTTAACAACCATGCTTACAAGAAAGAATCCATAAGTCATATATTAATATACTACCAAATATTTGTTTCAAACTACAAATTTGTAATATAAATTAATTATGGCACCAAATTTTAAACAGAACACTGAATTCACAAGAGAGGGATCATGCACCTTGTATGATTGACTTTTTGCTGCTCTGAGACAAACAGAACAAAATTTAGTTCACTAAAATATGTGGTTTCCATATGGCTGGTTCAATAACTTGTCCATCTGTGAACTTTTCTGCACCGATATTGTCTGATCCTTCTGCAACTTAAAACAAAAGAAAAATGCAAGTTATCCATTCAGTTATCATCACACTGTATCAAACACGAGATATATAATTGAACAAATATCAAATGATTAGCAGATAAATGATAACTAGCAACAAAACAGGGGGAAAAAACTTTAAAATAAGCTGGAATTATAGAAAAGGATTTTAAATAAATATGCCATGTGATGAAAATTATAGATGCCGTGTGATCACCAAACTACGATTACTAGCATAGTAGCATGTCTACTCACTAAAAGAAAATTACTCCCTATCTATGTTACACGGACTATTCAAAATAAATCAAATACCTGTGTCGGACACCCGACACTGGGACAAGGATATAAGATATGTGTCAGATATTTTTCATCAAACACTTCTAATATAATTGTATTTAACACTACTATTATTTGTACATATTATTGTACAATTGCTATAAATGTCTTTTTGACACTACATATAGCACAATTTTATCTCACATACTTAATTAAAAATATAAATGTTTAACATTATTTTGCCGAGCCACGTATCCTTAAATTTATGATTTGATGAGTCCGACCTCTAGAAACATGCCCGCACCCGACACCCGTACCCAGGTCCATGTAACATAGCCGCCTATAGATTCTACCCAATTTTTCCCTCTCAACATTTTTAGAAGGTTGTGGCAGTTTATGTGAGCCTTTGACCCTTGTTCTTTTTTTTCTCCATTCTTATTCTTTTCTATATTTTTTTCTCTTCTCTTTTGTATCAATTCTCCACATATTTGGGCTTTTGGGATCAATTAAATAGTTGAACGGATTTCTTAATAGTCGTTCTACATCAATACCTTAATCAGCTTCTTCATCAACAGAAAGTTTCGCTATGTTACCTGCTCTCGTAGTCACTTGCATTCATGGTAGGTTGCATCTTAGAGAAAGAAATTTTGAATTCAGCTTTTGAATTCAGTTTCAACTTAGTTAGAAGTTTGTTAATTAGTTGGGTCAGTTAGTTAGTTGGGTTAGTTAGTGGTTAGGAGAAGTTTGTTTGTTAGTTAGTATGGGATGTATATAGCTATGATTGAGAGGGGAAACAAAGGGGAGTTTTTTTTGGACTGTAATCAGATTGTATGTGAAGAGAGTGAATAAACTGCAGATTCAGTTTTCTGTTTCTCTCTTCTTCTTTTTCAATTACTGCTTTCTTCTTTCATAGCCATATCAATTGGTATCAGAGCCGGCTATTCTTGGCCTGCGAGAGAAATTCCACAGAAATGGCAGATGGAACTAGGGCACAAGAATCAAAAAAAATAGATGAAGCAATACGAACGCTTAAAGACAGCAGCGATAGGCAAGCACAGGATATCAGAGAGATTAGAAATTCATTGAAGGATGTGAACGAAATCAAGGAATTGATTTTTGCCATGAATGTCAAGTATGATCAAATGGCAAATGGAGTCTTTGGAAATCATCCAGAAACCATGGAAGCCCAGGTTCGTTCGGATTCACCTCAATCATCTTCTTTTTTCAATACCAGATATGCAAGAATTGATTTTCCAAGATTTTTTGGGGAAGATGCCACTGGTTGGTTGTATAAATGTGAGAGATTCTTCGATTATAACTCAGTTGAAAGTGCAAACAAGGTGAAATTAGCTACTCTGCATTTAGAGGATAAGGCCCTACAATGGTATCAGTGGTTTGAGAAATGCCATCGCCAGATTAATTGGGATCTGTTCAAACAAGGAATTATTTCCAGATTTGGGCCCAATTCTTATGAAGATGCAATGGGTGATCTGACCAAATTAAAGCAAACAACCACTGTGAAGGAATATCAGGAGCAATTTGAAATTCTGGCAAATAGAACCTGCGAGTTACCAGAAGTTTTTTTTATTAGTTGTTTCATCAGTGGGTTAAGAGAAGACATTAAGGCAGGGGTGTTAATGTTCAGGCCTACTACGATAGTTCAGGCCATTGGATTGGCTAAAATGCAGGAGAATAGCATTGAAGCCATAACAAGAAGAGCAAGACAAGGGAATAGAGCAGGAGAATCTATTTTTTCCCATCAAGCCAAACAAAATCCAGTTATGAATCCTGTAAGGAAAGAACTACCAAAGGACTGGGAAGAAAAAAAGGCCAAAGGATTATGTTTCAAATGCAATGAGAAGTATACAAGGGGCCATATCTGTAAAAAGAAGCAGTTATATGCTCTGGAGGTTGAACAAGAAGATCAAGAACAGGTAGAAGACGAAGGTGCAGATGTGGAGGAAGACCAGGTTCCGGAAGAGGAATTACAAATTTCTATTAATGCCCTGTCTGGCTCTGTTTCCTACAGAACTATGAGGGTAAAAGGAAATGTCAAGAAAAAGCTAGTTATGATTCTAATAGACTCGGGAAGTACTCATAATTTCCTAAGCCCAGAAGTAATCAAGAGAGTTGGGATAATGGCCTCAGAGACAGACCCATTACCAGTTTTAGTAGCTGATGGCACCAAACTAATGAGCACAGCAATATGTAAAGGATTTCGGTGGGAAATGCAAGGCACTGAATTTCAAGCTGACATGAGGATTTTGCAACTCAAGGGCTGTGACATGGTTTTGGGAATTCAGTGGTTAGCAACATTGGGTCCAGTAAAGTGGGATTTCAAGAATCTGAGCATGGAGTTTCAGTTGAATGACAAGAGGCATGTGTTAAGGGGAGCAAAGAAAGAAGAATTGACAGTCATTGGGGCTAATAAAATGAAAAAGATAGTTCAGAAACAAGCACAAGGAGTTGTAGCTCAGGTGTACTCTTTTCAGGCTGAATGTGATGAAATAGAGGATACATTACAACCAGACTTGGAACCAGATTTGGAAGCATTGCTGGTTGATTATGGAGATATTTTTCAAGAACCTAAGACCCTTCCTCCAACCAGATCTCATGACCATTGCATACCATTGAAAACAGGGGCAGAACCTACCAATATCAGGCCTTACAGGTATCCCTATTTTCAAAAAACTGAGATTGAAAAACAGGTCAGCGAGATGTTAATTTCAGGAATTATTAGAACCAGTGTTAGTCCCTATTCTTCACCTGTGCTGTTAGTTAAGAAGAAGGATGGGAATTGGAGAATGTGCATTGACTATCGAGCCTTAAATAAAGCTACTGTGAAGGATAAATTTCCTATTCCTGCTATAGATGAACTCCTTGATGAATTGTGTGGTGCTAAGTACTTTTCTAAGCTGGATTTGAGATCTGGTTATCACCAGATAAGGGTAACTCCTACAGACATTTACAAAACTGCATTTAGAACCCATGATGGACATTATGAGTTCATGGTAATGCCATTTGGGTTAACAAATGCCCCATCTACTTTTCAAAGCTTGATGAATGAAGTTTTTAGGCCTCACTTAAGGAAATTCATCTTAGTATTTTTTGATGACATTTTAGTATATAGTAGTACATGGACCAATCATCTGCATCATTTGCAAACTACTTTGCAGTTGCTGCGAGTTCACCAACTATTTGCCAAAAGGTCCAAGTGTGTGTTTGGTAAAGAGGAGGTAGAATACTTGGGGCATTTGGTTTCAGGAAAAGGGGTCTCTACTGAACCAACCAAGATTACAGCTATGACTAGTTGGCCAACACCTGCTACCTTAAAGGAACTAAGAGGATTTCTTGGCCTCACAGGATACTATAGACGGTTTGTTCAAGGCTATGGAAAAATTTGTTCTCCACTAAATCAATTACTCAAAAAGGATTCCTTCCAATGGAACTCAGAAGCGGCAGTGGCATTTGCACAGCTTAAGGCAGTAATGACCACAATACCAGTTCTAGCTTTGCCTAATTATACTAAAGAATTTGTGGTGGAATCAGATGCATCAGGAAAAGGCCTAGGGGCGGTGCTAATGCAAGAGGGGCATCCGATAGCTTTTTGGAGTAAAGGCTTATCTGCACGAGATCAACTTTTATCTACCTATGAAAAGGAGCTAATGGCAGTGGTCTTGGCTGTACTCAAATGGAGGCATTACCTTTTGGGTAGGAAATTTCTTATCAGAACAGATCATCAAAGCTTAAAGTACTTATTGGAGCAAAGAGTGGGCACCCCTTTTCAACAGAAGTGGATTACTAAATTGTTGGGTTATGATTTTGAGATCATTTACAGATGTGGAAAAGAGAATATGGCAGCGGATGCTTTGTCTAGGAGGGAGGATACTACAAATAACCTTGCTACTTTGCATGCTATTACTTTTGTGTCTACTAGTTGGTTAGCTGAAATCAAGCAAAGCTGGATATCTGATCCAGTGGTACAACAAGTCATTGCTGATTTGATTCTTGATCATACTTCCCATAGGGGTTATCGTTGGGAGCAAGGGATTCTGACCTATAAAGGCAAATTGGTGGTAGGGAACACGCCTCAGCTCAAGATCCAGATTATGGAGGAATTTCATTGCTCTGCAATAGGTGGGCATTCAGGGATTGATAAAACTACTAAGAGAATTCAGAGAATTTTGTATTGGAAAGGGTTAAAGAATGATGTTTCGAAGTTGGTTTCCGAATGTGACATTTGTCAAAGGTTTAAGAGTGAAAATGTGAAATCCCCTGGATTGTTACAGCCTCTAGCTATTCCCAATCGAGTCTGGTCTGATATTTCTATGGATTTTATTGAGGGCCTTCCCAAATCCCACGGCAGATCTGTTATATTTGTGGTTGTCGACAGGTTAACTAAGTATGGCCATTTCATGGCACTTTCACATCCGTACACAGCCAAAGATGTTGCTCAAGTATTCCTGGATCAAGTATACAAACTACATGGATTGCCCTCATCTATTGTCTCCGATCGAGATGCAGTTTTCACTAGCAATTTCTGGCATGAGCTTTTCACTTTGCAAGGTTGCAAATTGTGTTTAAGTTCAGCCTATCACCCACAAACTGATGGTCAGACAGAGATCTTGAACAAGTGCTTGGAGAATTATTTACGATGCATGTCAGGTGACTGTCCTAGGAACTGGGTTAAGTGGCTTTCGTTAGTTGAATGGTGGTACAACACTTCTTATCATTCAGCCATCAAAACCACTCCATATTACGCTGTTTATGGTCAAGATCCTCCAGACCACACTTTCATTTCTTCCAACCCTTCTGCTGTGGCTGAGGTGGATAATTGGATACGAGAAAGAGCTTCAATTCTCAGAATGTTAAAAGACAATTTGCATCAAGCTCAGCACAGGATGAAGCATTATGCTGATATGCATCGATCTGACCGTGAATTTGAACCACATGACTGGGTTTATTTGCGGCTGCAACCTTATAGGCAGACTACCTTGGCTTTACACAGGAATATGAAGCTTGCTCCTCGATTTTATGGTCCATTTCAGGTTGTGGCAAGAATTGGAAAGGTTGCTTATCAGCTCCAGCTACCTGCGTCTGCTCATATCCATCCCGTGTTTCATGTTTCTTTGTTAAAGAAAAAGTTGGGTCAGCACATCGTCGCACAGCCTACATTGCCACCAGTCGCACCTGATGGTACTTTTCAAATGGAACCTGTGGCGGTGCTGGACAGACGTATGGTTAAGAGGAACAACAGGGCGGTGATTCAACTCCTCGTTCAGTGGTCTCACTCATTTTCAGAAGATGCTACTTGGGTGGACTACCAGGACATCATCACCAAATATCCCCAATTCCAGCCTTGAGGTCAAGGCTGTTTTTATGAGGTGGGAAATGTTATGATTTAGAGAAAGAAATTTTGAATTCAGCTTTTGAATTCAGTTTCAACTTAGTTAGAAGTTTGTTAATTAGTTGGGTCAGTTAGTTAGTTGGGTTAGTTAGTGGTTAGGAGAAGTTTGTTTGTTAGTTAGTATGGGATGTATATAGCTATGATTGAGAGGGGAAACAAAGGGGAGTTTTTTTTGGACTGTAATCAGGTTGTATGTGAAGAGAGTGAATAAACTGCAGATTCAGTTTTCTGTTTCTCTCTTCTTCTTTTTCAATTACTGCTTTCTTCTTTCATAGCCATATCATTTCTTAATAGTTGTTCTACATCAATACCTTAATCAGCTTCTTCATCAACAGAAAGTTTCGCTCTGTTACCTGCTCTCGTAGTCACTTGCATTCATGGTAGGTTGCATCTTAGGTTTTGTGCCCTATGTTTTAAAAGCATAAAAATCATTTTTGTTAGGGTTGATCTAAGGTTATTTTCTATCAGTGTCTGGTGATCGATCCCCTCCCGAGGTGATCGATTGCCATAGCAGAGGAGGAGATTGTTCCCCTGCATTGATCGCTCTTCCTCATTTTTTAGCCGACTTTTGTATCATTAGACGATCGATCACCCTTCTTTGTTTGCCGTCTATTTGAGCTTCAAGAAGCTTGCGATTGATTGGGGGAGTGTGGGGATCAATCCCTCAAACGGGATTTTGTGTATTCCCATCACATTAAAATTTAGGTTGATTCCTTGCTATATAAGCATCCATCAAATATTTTAGGGTAACCAAACTCATTATTTTACGCAGCCCTTTTTGCTAAGAGCTTGAAAAAAATTTGGGGACTAAAATGTTCATCATATGTGAGTGAGTGATCAAAAACAAAAACCTTAAAAAATCCTGCATTGCATTGTCCTGTCACTCCTAGCCATTGGGTTAACAAAGTCATCGGTGTATGAAGATTGAGGCAGGAAGCTTTGTGCTGCTCAATCAAGTTAAAGGAGGCTGATTGGGTAAGGTCGTGCTTCTGGAGCATTTCAAGACCTGTAATCCTTCCTGTGTGTCCTGTAGTGGATTTTGCTTAGTATTGGGATCATGGTTTTTCCCTTCTTGGAGAGTTTTCCAGGAGGGTCTCCACATTAATTGTTGTGTCTTCCATCTCAAAGTTATTTGGATTTTCCATTGTGATCACAATTTAATTTGAATCATCAAAATTAATTGGGTAATCTTGAGATAATTCTTGAAATTGGCCTATTCAACCCCCTCTAGTCACAATTATCTTGGGCTCCAATATTTTTAAAAAAAATAATTAAAATACATAAGAAAAGACCGAAATGACAATTTACCAGAATCTGCAATGGAAACATATTCTGATTCAGAAACTTCATTGGGTAGCTCAAACCCAAGCCAACAAGAATCTGTCACAGATGCAGTCACAAAGGTTGCAGCACCAGCCAGAGTAGAAATCAACAGAAGTAAATAAAATTAAAGAAAGAACATATAACAAATAGGATAACAAAACCTTACCACTAGATATTTCTGAGAAAGCATCAACTGAAGTATGTCCAATACCAGAAACTCTACACTTGCAGGACTCAACTAAAATAACTGAATTTTCTGATTGCAGGACATTTGAATTGTCAGCTGTGGTAAGTCCAGTAGTTTCCCCTTCCTTCATACAAGAGTGATATCCATCTAGTGATACTGGTGTTGACAAATCATCTTGACCATCCCATCTTTCATCATCAGATTTGTTGACTCCACAAAATAATGATGTCAAACTTGAATCTTTCTCTGCAGTATCAACTACTACTGGAATCTCCGTTGGGAATGGTTTCTTCGCTGTGGTATTTTCCATTACACTCATATCTAACTTTTCACTCATACCAATATCATCCTTTTTCTTTGACAATAAATCAATATGTTTCTCGTCCACAGGTTCCATACAATATTGATGGGCCAAAGAGTTTTTGTTGCCAAGTCCCTTCTTAGGGTCAATATCAACACCAATTATTGAGCTTTCCTGAGTTGTGAGATTAACATTTTTATTTTGTTGAGGAGATAATTCAGGACCTACCCCTTCCATGAAATCTGGTGAAAATGAAGGCATCACATCATGCACAAATTCTGAACAGAGTTGTTTTATATTGGCACCCATTGTCTGCAGTTGGTTTTCAATATTGGCACCCACTGTCTGCAATGTCAAAATACACAAACAATTTCTATTTGATAAACATTAGCAGCATCAGGAGCATAAATGATATGAGATATAGTAAACCTCGGAACAGAGTAGCTATTCAACCTGATGCAGGGAGAATAAACAACAGAAAATACAACCACAGCAAAACATGGTTTCACAATTTCCTACCCTAGGCAAAAGGTAGACTTAGATTGTCAAAGGTACGCAAATCAATTTGAAGGTAGATTAGATAGAAAAAAAAATTGTCATCATTCAGCATGTCTAAATGCTTCCTGTCCAAGTGAGCAATTGATATTAATGTGGCAAACATAGGAGCTCTAGTAGCCAATACAGTATGACATATAGACATGTAGCCTAAGAAGCACGTCCACTTCTATGGAGGAGCCGTGTCTTGTTGGACATCGACATTCTGTGGACTCTCCTAAAGGGGTGTCCGACACTTCTTCAATGTGTCCGAATTAAAAAATTTCATTCATAATATCAGACTTAAACAGACATTTTGGCAACACTTCTTGAACCATTGGAACATAGCCTATGTGATAAATCACTTCATTGTAACAATGTTCTGCATTTATAAATACTCATATCAATTTAAGGGTAGAACAAATAGAAAATTTGGCTATGTATGAAAATCAGGAGTGATTTAAAATTTTTCTATCTAGTTTTTTTAATTTATTTATTTTTTAGCTATTCAGACTATTGTTCCAAAATAATATTTGGAATCTAAAATATGGCCCACATGTGAAGCAAAAATTGGGTTAGACTTGAAAGAGTCCAACCAGAATGTTCAAAATTTTGAACAAGTTTAACAAGAACATGGTTCGATTTGTAGGAAAAGAATCAGTCACAACTTTATGGATTAGATAAATGTCCACATTAAGACTACCCATTGAGGATCTCATCTTAGTTCAAAAAAATAAATAATAAACAAGAAGAAGCATCTCAAAGAAAAACAATGTACATTGATTAGAAGAGGGAAAAAGAAGGGGAAGGTAAATGCAAAACCTCATGCACAACACCATCCGCCTCCAAGCATTGAATTTCAAACTTTTGGCGTATCTCTTCAACCCAGTCCATAACTCTATAGTTAAATTTTAACTTAATGCAACACCACTGTCCGAGGGAAGGACAGAACAACTGTATATTTCTTTCCCTATTCACTGAAAGAGTGGCACGCACCTGCAACATTCAGTTTAAATGGTAACATGATGAACACCAACATGAAATGATATGGCAAGATGCCCGATTGCTAGATTATTATAACTTGGCTAAAGAAAAACAAGAAGCAGATGAAACAAATAAATGCTAAAGATCACCTCAAGAAGTAAGCAACAAAACCAATCACACAGGCTTAAGGAAGATGATTGCAAGCAAATAACTATATAAGCTGTACCTTCACACACACATATATGTACTTGTATGGCAATGTACAAAAATATAGCTATATACATAGACATAAATTCCCATCCTTGAGCACAAATTGTCTAAGCACAGTGTCCTGTGCATTAATGAAGACCACTGCATGAATGTGGTTCAAAAGGGAAAGTCCTTGATATTATCCAACGCTAATAACACAAAACAATTTTGTATTCCGTGTCCAAGCAGCATTGCTGGAATTGAAAAACTGACTAAGAAAAACAACAACAAAAACAAAATTAAAAACTATCTTGTTAACATTAAAGTTAGCAATGTCACAGCCACTATACCAGACACCTTGAACTAAACTAATCACAAAATATTGCCAAACATGTCAGTGGCTACTAAATTAGTGATCTTTGTACAACATGGAGAAGCCTCTTCAATACAAAATCTGTCAGCCTTTGAAATTTTAATTTATGTCTGATCTTATATTGGTGCTTTTAGCTCTGATCATTATTATAGTTTTAGCATGCAAGAACTTTACAATTATATTAATGTCTTTCTTTTTTTTCATTTATATTTTCTTCCTAATTTGTGTTTCTTAGTTAAAAATAGACAACAAACTGCCCACAAAATCTGCTTCACAAGAGTCTAAACAATTGCTTAAATTTCACGATTCTAGCTGAATAACTCTCTTTATGCCTGCTCTCAAACACATCAGACATTGATTATCTAAAATTTGTACAAGAAGGAATAGCTTTCTTGCAAAAGTCCATTCGTAAGGATGTGTTCAACAATCTAAAGGCTTACAATGAAAACAAAGAGTTAGGCCATTCTTGGCTACATTATGCAAGAGGGTCCTAATTTACAGTTGTGGATGTTAGGATAGTAAACCCCGCAGAAGCAATAAATTGTGGCAAGGAAGTTTCAAAAGTGAAAGAAGCCCTAAGCAACAGGAATGCGGAAAAAACAAACTCGTGAAGGACGCTAAACAAAACACGCAGCAATACACCTGGGGGTAACAAAACGGCCCAAATACAACAGTCTCTTGGGGCCCAAAGTAGTACATGTTGCAAACTCTGACAACTCAACAAGAGGCCTAGAAGAACAATAAAAAGGGTTAAACTCCTCAACTGAGTCATTTGGTCCCCACTTGTCATGGTCCCATAAAAGCCACTCCAGAACTTTTTATGCATTTCCATTAAAAATAAAGCTCTGAAAACAATTGTGGCAGGGTTAGAGCAAAAAAATGACTTCCTCTTGAATAAGAATCTCCATCCTATATGTAGAAATACCCATATTGATGTCTTCTTTAGTCAGCTGGCGAACCAAAGAGGCTGATAGGCCTCAGGATTTGCCACCATATTTCAGTCCTATCAAAGAAGGCCCCAGTCCAGCCCAACAACCTGTACAACAACAGCTTAGGCCTAGCAAATTGCACAGCAGCACATGTTTTTAGGAGTTGTTTAGATTTGGATTAGATAGTTATCCTTGTTTCACCCTGCTATTTCAGAATTGGTTGTTATCTATTTAATTGTTATGTTGGAGTCCTATTTAATTGTTATGCTAGAGTCCTAGTTGAGTCAAAGTGTTATTAGGATAAGGAATGGAGATGCTTGTAATCTTATATATTTGATTGAGAGCAATGAAACAAACAAGCAGAATTATCCTACAAGGATTTGGGAGGTGGTGACTCTCGAGAACGAGTCTCAGTGTGACAGGCCTAACCTATCAAGGGTATCAGAGCCAAGTTGATCATAGATGCCAGCAGCAAAGCAACTAGATCTGCAATGGAGGCAAGCATAGACAAGACTGAAAATGACATACAGAAGATTGCAAGTGAGATGAGAAAGATTAAAGACTTACCTGTTGCCATGGAAGATTTGAAAGTCACGGTGGCAGGGTTGGTTTCACAGCTGCGGGGATTGACAGATTGGGTCAAGCCAAAGGAGGGAAAAGACCTTGATATCAGGGATAATAACATCTTACCTCGCACAGCCCATCTGGATTTTCCATTATTCTCTGGGAATGATCCTAATGAATGGGTTTTCTGCGTAGAGAAGTGTTTTTTCAGCCCATCGGACACTGCAACAGATAGGGTGCTATTGGCATCATACCATTTGGAAGGGGAAGCAAATCGGTGGTACCAGTGGTATGAAGGTAATAATCCGGGCCACACTTGGGATCAACTTAAGAAAGATTTGTTGGTTCGATTTGGTCCAACAGCTTTCCAAGACTTTAATTAAGCCCTTAAGAACCTCCGACAGGTAGGGACTGTGAGGGAGTATCAGGCTGAGTTTGAAAAGTTATCCGCTTGTGTCAAGGAGTGGCCAAAAGCTGGATTGATTGGTAACTTTATTGGAGGACTAAAGGATGAAATTCGATGCAAAATCAAGATGTTCAAACCTGCAACCCTTACAGAAGCTATTGATCTGGCGCGTCTTCAAGAAGATAAAATACAACATCGACGCAACTCTTTTGGAAATTAGAAAGGATGTCCAAAGACCAACAATGTTGACTTGAAGCCACCACTTACAGCAGCACCTGAGGTAGAAACGAAAGGTAAATGGACATCCCTTCTGATGCATGACATGGTCAGAGATGCAAGCATGAAGAGAAAAGGGTTTTTGTTATTACTGTGACGATAAGTTTGCACCTGGCCATCATTGCAAAACCAAAAGGGTGTATCTCTTAATTGGTGATGAAAATGAGGAGGTTGATTTTGGTCCTAGCAATGGTAGTGGTACAGAAGAGGTTGCATTAGAACCAAGTCCTGAGATTTCATTGCATGCAATTGGGGGCGCATCTTCTTTGCAAACCTTGTGATTACCTGCCCACATTAGCGGACAAGAGGTGGTGGTTTTGATTGATTCTGGCAGCAGCGACAATTTTATCAACCAGCGCTTGGCTCATACACTTAACCTCAAGCCAACTCCCACTCAACAATTCAAAGTGCCAGTTGCAGATGGGGGGGCGCTTAGACTGTGACAAGGTCTACCGAAAGGTTTCCATCCAATTACCGGATCTTCAAATTCAAGTTGAACTCTTTCCAATCAAACTTGTTGGAGTGGATGTCGTATTGGGAGTAAGCTAGCTTCGGAGTTTAGAGAATGTTGCTTGCAATTGGGATCACCGGAGTATGGAATTTGAGCATGCTGGACATCATGTGCAGTTGGTGGGAATTACTGAAGGAGAGATTAGACCTGCCAGCTTTAACTTAAAACGTCAACTTCGGCAGCAGCCAATGTTAGGTATCTTTTTCATCTCTCCAACTGAGAGCCCTAGCCTAAGTAGTCCAATTCAAGAAGATTTGATGCAAGTTATTGTGAAGTACCCAAACATATTTGCAGCGCCACATGGGTTACCGCCTAGCCGGCCAATAGACCATGCTATTCCACTAGTAGAAAGGGCATCACCGCCCAATATAAGGCCCTATAGATATCCTCACATTCAGAAAAATGAAATAGAGAGGATGTTGGGGGAAATGTTGGCTATGGGAGTCATTAGAAGCAGCACTAGTCCTTTTTCTTCACCTGTGTTGTTAGTCAAGAAAAAGGATGGGTCTTGGAGATTTTGCATGGACTATCAAGAACTAAACCAAATCACTATCAAGGATAAATTTCCAATACTAGTAATTGATGGACTCTTGGATGAATTGCATGGAGCAAAATATTTTTCTAAATTGGATTTAAAATTGGGATATCATCAAATTAGGGTACAGCCACAGGATGTGCATAAGACAGCCTTTCGAACTCATGATGGGCATTACGAGTTCTTGGTAATGCCCTTTGGACTTACCAATGCCCCAGCCACATTTCAGTCCTTGATGAATGAAATTTTTCGTCCCCATCTACAAAGGTTTGTGCTCACATTCTTTGATGACATTTTAGTATATAGCAGAGCTTTGGAAGAGCATCTACAACAATTGCTGACAGTTTTTGAAATCTTACGGACACATCAATTGAGAGTTAATCAATCCAAGTGTACATTTGGACAGACATCTGATGAGTATTTAGGCCATACGATCTCAATGCAGGGTGTTTCAACAGATTCAAGAAAGGTCCATGCGATGATTGCTTGGCCTGTTCCTAGTAATGCCACTGCACTAGGCCTTGTTTGGGGACTAACATTTTAGCTAAAAAGCCAAAAAACCACTATAAGCTGTCACATCACTCTCTCTACTTTTCTGCACAACTTTTTATAAAAAGTCAAAAAGTGATTAAAATAGCCTGTTCCCAAATGAGGCCTTAGAGGCTTCTTGGAGTTAACAGGTTATTATTGTCACTTCATTCGTGATTATGGTAAGATTGCAACTCCCCTCACAGCTTTACTTAAAAAGGAAGGATTCCAAAGGTCTACTAAGGCTACCACAGCTTTTGAATCTCTTAACAAGGCCATGACAGAAGCTCCAGCCCTAGCTATGCCAGACTTCTCTAAGATGTTTGTCATTGACAGTGATGCCTCAGGTGTCGGCATTGGGGCTATGCTATCTCAAGATAATAAGCCTATTGCCTTCTTTAGCTGAGCTTTATCAACCAAAGCTTTAGCCAAGTCTACCTATGAAAAGCAATTAATGGTTGTGGTTCTAGCTGTGTTGAAGTGGAGACCTTATCTTCTTGGAAGAAGATTTCAAATACAAACAGATCATCAAAGCTTGAAGTACTTGCTAGAACAGCGGATCTCAACTCCAGAACAACAAAAGTGAATCATCAAATTGATGGGTTTTGACTATCAAATTAGTTATCGTGTAGGCAAGGAGATCGTTGCTAATGCTTATCCAGACAATTGGAAGAACGGCAATTGAATACTATTTCCGAGCCTAGATTAGCTATTCTGGATGAAGTAAAGCATGAGTTAATGGTTGATGATGATTTACGAGCACTTTGTGATAAAATTCGGGCTGATCCATCTTCTGTTCCAGGCCACAAGCTGCAAGATGGTCTCTTATTCTTTCAAGGCAGACTAGTTATTCCAACTTCTCCCTTATTGAGACAAAGGTTGCTACAGGAGTTTCATTCTACCCTTATTGGAGGTCATTCTGGAGTATTTAGGACTTAAAACCGCTTATCCCAACATCTGTTTTGGCAGGCTATGCAGCGAGATGTGCAACAATTTGTTAAGGTATATGATGCTTGTCAACTTGCAAAATATGAAACTTTGTCACGAGCACGTCTCCTTCAACCCGTACCCATTCCTAACAGAATCTGCGAGGGGCTAGCTAGATCGGAGGGTAAAGATGCTATCATGGTTGTGGTTGATCGGCTTTTGAAATATGGTCATTTTATTTCCATCAAACATCCTATTATAGCTCCGGGGTTAGCGGCGATATTTTCCCAAGAGTTGTCTCAGTTGCATGGGATGCCTCGTTCTATTGTAAGTCACCGTGACCCCATCTTCATAAGCAATTTCTGGCATGAACACTTTAAACTCCAAGGAACAGTGCTTAAAATGAGCACTGCATATCAGCCTCAAACGGATGGCCAGACTAAGGTATTAAATAGGTGCTTAGAGACATATCTTCGATGTTTTGTTGGGGACAGACCACGACATTGGGCCAAGTGGATGATATGGGTAGAATATTGGTATAACACCAATTACACTATGCTGCAGGTGTGACATCATATGAGGTTGTTTATGGGTGGCCGCCTCCTACGCTGGTTGACTATACACCAGGGTTATCACTAGTGGATGATGTTGGGCAACAACTCTAGGAAAGAAATGACATTGTTAGGGAACTAAAGCTTAATTTGGCTCAAGCTCAGAATCGCATGAAAGTCCAGCAATATCAACATTGCCAAGAGAAAGAATATGAGGTAGATGATTAGGTATTACTCCAACTTCAGCCTTATTGACAATCTAGCTTGTTCCAGCGAGCAAACCAAAAGTTGTCGCAACGCTATTTCATGCCTTATTAGATCAAGAAAAGAGTTGGCAAGGTGGCATATGAGTTGGTTTCGCCGGAAGGAACTCTAGTGCATCCAGTTTTTCATGTTTCCAATTAAAGCAGCACATTGGCAACCCTTCTGCCGTAATTCCTCACTTACCCTCTTTTTCAGCTACAGGTTACTTGCATATTGTTCCTCAATGGTTGATTGATTATTGGTGGGTCAGAACACGCCGGCAATTCATCAAAGAAATGTTGGTCCATTGGGAAGATTTACCAACTTCTGATACCACTTGGGAACCACATGATGACCCGAAGCACAGGTTCCCACATCTCAACCTTGAGGACAAGATTGTTTTTCAGGAGGGAGGGAATGATAGGCCTCAGGATTTGCCACCCATATTTCAGTCCTATCAAAGAAGGCCCAAGTCCAGCCCAACAAACTGTACAACAACAGCTTAGGCCTAGCAAATTGCACAGCAGCACATGTTTTTAGCAGATGTTTAGATTTGGATTAGATAGGTATCCTTGTTTCCTCCTGCTATTTCAGATTTGGTTGTTATCTATTTAATTGTTATGTAAGAGTCCTATTTAATTGTTAAGCTAGAGTCCTAGTTGAGTCAAACTGTTATTAGGATAAGGAATGGAGATGCTTATAATCTTATATATTTGATTGACAGCAATGAAATAAACAAGCAGAATTATCCTACAAGGATTTGGGAGGTGTGACTATCTCGAACGAGTCTCGGTGTTGAAACTTTGAATGCAACTACAGTGCGGCCTAATGGCTACGTTGTTGTCCTTACTAGGACATTGGGGATTGTATGGCTTGGTGGCTAAAAGTAAGGGATCATCGAAGTGTCAAAACCCCTTTCCATCAATCTGTCAAGGGACTTGTGGTATATTCGCCTTGGCCAAGTGGTTATAGAGGGAATCTTCCCACATGATCCCTGAGACACGTGTCATTACCATATTGATTGTTTGGACTCTAGGCATGCCAAGTACGCCTAAAGTTATGTCACCCCTCTATCAATGTCAGCTCTAGTACGCTAGCAACAAAGACCTCTTATTCACTCAGAGTGGGAATTGAGAAGGGAAAACATCACCGGGTAGTTTGGTGGCTAATATGATCCCCAAGTTACCAAATTTCGTTCTGCTTGACTTACTTTCCAGCCAGCAGCATCAACCATTGCTCCTATCTTTCTATCTGTAATATTTACCTCTCCAATACCATTCCCTCATAACTCCCAACTCGAGATTGTCTACACTAGTTCGATTGCTTATGTTGTGACCAGAGCCTCTAGGTTTTATTTGAATTTTTAGAACATAGTTTGCTATATGGAAGTCCTTTGACAACCTTGAATGTGAGGACTCGAGTCGCCCTTAATCTTATGGGGAGGGAGGAATGCACAAAAATGTGGTGAAGTTGGTATGGCTTGTTTGGGCCATTTGGATTAGAATTTTAAACCTCCAAGTCCAAGTGGAGATGCTTCCAACTGCTTCTGATATTTCAGTGCATCTATTTGCAAATAATTTGATTAGGTTACATGACTTACTATCAAAATATATATTTTTTGGATAATTAATAAGATTCATTTTAAAGAGATTAAGGAATGCCACCCAAGTTCAAGAAGGAAAAAGAAGAAGAAGAAAAAAATAAATAAATAAAAGGAAAAAAAAACACCTACTTCAGAATGAAAAACATCCACACAGGGCCCCCACCAACAATGATATAACAATAAATACAACAGGAAACTATGTTGTGTCTATTAATTTAAACTTTTATGTTAACTAAACAGACTAGGCTGTTTTTTGTTATAGAGTCACGCGTGCACACACACAAAAATTGAACTCATGAACAACATCAGCAAGGAAAGTTTGACAACGTACACTGGCTTAACTTCAATCCTAATATGACATTCTCGATTGTAATGGTGATTGTCATGAATTCGAAACTTATATATAGAGAGAGATTTAAAAACCTCATTAGCAAAATTTGAAACTAGTGTTTAAGATAAATTGACTAAACTCGGTTTTGTGTCATCGAATCCATGCAACTACCCTAATTTTGTTAAACCTCAGAAATACTACCAGTATTGCCCGAAAGATCGTAGTTAACTCTCAGTCTATAGTGGATTCAATTTCTGAAGACTTTGTGACTAAATATAAATTTTATAACCATGTGCCCAGAAGCTCCATTATACATAATGAGTCAAACATTGATCAATTTTATGATAAAAGGTGTGAATTTTGATTAAAAAGGTTAAATTGAACTAAAAAAATAAACTTTTATTCTAAGTTCAATTATCAAATGCAAATACAAACGGTAAAACACTAGTGAGAAGACTTAAATAAGGTCATCTAATGTCAAATTTCCATAACCTAGTATATCAAAATTACAATACAAACAACTGGCTCGCAAAAATTTAATAAATTAAACAACCCAAAACTTCACTTCATCAACATGAAAAGCTAAATCATCAAGAACACAAAACCCTTACGAGTGCAGAGAATTGAAGCCCAGAAGAGAAAACCTTTGGAAAAACTCAGATGGTCAGTGAACCCAAATGGCTACAGCCGCAGTGTACTATTGAAATGGGAAAATATAGATACATATATACATATCCATGTATGTATATCCATGTATGTATATGTGTTTTTTTATGTTCTATTTTTTATTTTCATGGGTAGAGTAGAGTAGGGCAGGGCAGGGGTGTGCATGGTGAGTTTCGGGCGATTTTAGAGTAAAATTATAAATTGAATGGCGGGCTTGCGGTTTAGCAGATTGACATATTGTGATTTAGGCGATTTTTGACAGATTGACAGATTAAAAAATATTATAACTAATTATCATACACTTGCATAATATATAACAATTTATATAATATTTTTTAAATATATAATACAAAGTAATGTTACATAATATGTTTCACAGATATAATCACTAATTTGTAATAAATTTCATATCTTAAACCTCTCTCACATTTATTTTTACGTTAATATTTTATTGGAAATTAAAAAATATATACGTATTAAGTATAGCGGACCGAAGCGGTTCGGTTGGCGGATTATAAATTTTAAAGTTTAAATCTCGGTTAGCGATTAGAGCGGTACGATTTTAACGGATTTGACAATATTTTACACAGCCCTAGAGTAAAGTACACTCCTTAAATTATGATTCTATTGCCGTCTGTCCCTCTCAATTTCCAAACGCAAAATTGTTTGGCATTGGTTTTTTTTTTTTTTTTGGATTAAATTTGTTTTAAAAAGAACAAATAAGTTAAAAAGTTAATAAATATTTGAGTTAAAAGTCAATTTTTTAATTTTTTGGCTTCTTTAAATGATATCTGCTCTCTATTTTTTTATATGTTTTTTTTCAAAAAATAAATAAAAAATTAACTTTTATCTTATTTTTCAAAACAAACCAAATATCACATCCAAACTATAATCATTTCATTTTTTCTCTTATAAAAGTCAAAAAAGTCAACCTAAATGAAAATTTTTTAGTCAAAACAAAAATAACTGAGATGCTAACTAAAAAGTCACATGTCAAACGCCAACTTAGGGATGATTTGAGATGTTCTAAATAAATGTACTTTTTAACTTTTTATAAAAAGATGTGTAGAAAAGTAGAGAGGCGATACTGATTGATGTGACCTAAAAAAAATAAAAAAATAAAAAGATAGACTAAAATAAGTTATGCCAAACCACCCCTTAATTAGCTCAAATTGTTATCTTATATTATAGTTAGTACCTTTCGTTAGGAGTCCCTAGATATATAGAAAATTATTTTGAAGCATCTGATACATTTATTGATTTTTAAAATAATAATATCTTTTATTTATTTTGTTAAGACAATAATATTTTTATTTGGTGATCACATTTATAATTTATCTCTCTTATCTTAGGTTTTATTTTGGAAGTGGATTGATTTTTTGACTTTTCTAACTAGTTTAGCCTGAAGTTAATTTTCAAAAATCGGTGGTTTGCTTTAGTAAAAATACGGACTTGGTTACTCAGCGAGTGGTGACATCTATTCTTGGGGTGGGGTCATTGGCGCCGTATGGGAAGTATTTGGGATTACCATATTGTGTGGGGCATTCAAAGCGCGCTGTGTTGGGGTTTGTCAAGGAGCGCGTATGGTCTCGTTTAAATGGTTGGAAGGAAAAAATTTTATCGGTGGCGGGTAGAGAGGTCCTCATTAAGTCTGTTGCTCAAGCCATACCCATTTATATTATGTCCTGCTTTCGCCTCCCAGATGGAGTGTGCCATGAAATTGAGTCTATGGTGTGCAATTTTTGGTGGGGACAAAAAGAGGAAACCCGTAAAATTCATTGGACTAGCTGGAAACAATTGTGTAAATCTAAATTACGGGGTGGTATGGGATTCCGGTGCCTTAAACATTTCAATTCAGCTTTGCTGGCCAAACAGTGTTGGCGATTACTGCAACGGCCTCAATCTTTGGTTGCGCGGGTCTTTAAGGCTAAGTACTTTCCACAAACTTCATTTCTTGATGCTTTGGTCGGGAGCAATCCATCATTCACCAGGAGGAGCATAGTCGGATCTCGAAGCCTATTAAATGCTGGGCTTCGATGGCGTGTTGGAAATGGTGCCAGCATCTCGGTTAAGTATGATAAATGGGTTCCACGGCCTCATTCTTTTAAGGTAATTTTGCCACCTTCCAATCTTTCGGATGATGCACGGGTTTGTGAATTAATTGATTCTGAGAAGGGAGCATGGCATGATGGGATGCTTACGCAAAATTTTTTGGGCATGGATGTGGAGGCTATCTGATGCATTCCTCTTTGTCCCACGTTACCTTCGGATAAATTGGTCTGGCATTTTACCCGAAATGGTGAGTTTTCGGTTCGATCGGCATATCATTTGTGTAAGGATATGGCATCTGTGGATGGCCACGGTGATACCTCCAATATTGGGCAGTCACAGAGGCAGTTCTGGCGAGGTCTTTGGCAGCTTAATTTACCGACCAAACTTAAGATTTTTGGCTGGAAAATGTGCCTCGGGTTGTTAGCGGTAAGGGCCAATCTGCGACAACGTCATATTGTCAATATGAATTTATGTCCCGGGTGTGGAGTGGAGATTGAAACGGTTTGTCATTGTTTTCACAACTGTGGATTTGCCATGCAAGTGTGGAGATTGAGCTCACTTAATTTGATTATCAAATCTAATCCTGTTAACAATTGTTTTGAGTGGGTCTGCCAACTCATGGCCACAAATGGTCCAGAACCCATGCAATTATTTATTGCTATTTGTTGGTGCCTTTGGAATAATAGAAACTCCATTCTGTTTGGCAATAAATCAAAGACTGTGGAAGAAGTTGTTTTTTTCGCGGTGAATTATGTTTCTGAATATGTTCAAGCACAAGAGCGTGGCCATCTTCCTCCGGCCCAGGTTCGGATGCGAAGGTGGGTTGCGCCACGTGAGGGTGTCTTCAAACTGAATTTTGACGGCTCTGTTAGGACGGCCCACGCCAGTGCTGGTGTTGGCATTATTATTCGGGACTGTCATGGGGAAGTCATTGCGTCTATGGTTGAGCGGATCCAGTATATGGAGGATGTTGATTGTGTGGAAGCTATGGGTGCGATAAAAGCTCTTCAATTGGGTTGTGATTTGGGATTGGGACATATTCATCTGGAAGGTGATTCTCAAAACGTGGTGGCTGCTATTCAAGGTAAGGCGGATAACTTATCTTGCTATGATCATTTTGTAGGTGTGGCTCAAGCGCTCATGTTGAGGTTCCTTTCTTCAGAAGTTTCGCATGTTTGTCGAGATGGCAATTCGGTGGCTCATTGTTTAAGTAGGCTAGCCTCTGATTTTGAGTCGCCACGTATTTGGATGGAGGAGGTTCCGTCCTCTTTAATGGCGTTGGTGATGTCTGAGACGTCTTCTTCTGTGTAATTGCTTATTCTCTCTAAAAAAAAAAAAAAAACTAGTTTAGCCTGAGGTTAAAAAACTTAGTTTGGGAAGGACTTTTTTAGTTTTTTTAATTTTTTTGTGAAAGAAATAATATAATGATTATGGATTTGATATGATGTTTTGTCTTATTAAATTAAAAAACTTATTTTATTTTTTTATGACTATTTTAGCCAAAAAAAAAATCCTAAAACCTACTTCCCAAACATAGGCTTAGTGACAAAGTACAAAGGAATCACTAAATAAGGCTATTACTGCCATAAAAATTTAATAAATTTGTGTAAATTCCTAAATTATCTTAATAATAAGGGTAAACTATAATATAATAATATTTTAAGATATATTAACTAAGGCTCTTTTGGCCTCTGTTTTTCCTCTGTAGCCTAAGGGCATTTTCCAGTTCAAAAAAAAGTGGAAGAAGAAGAAGATATATTAACTATTGAATTTTAAACTTTAAAAGGACAAAATACGAATAGATCATGATTTAAAGTTGGTTTGTTGTAATTTACCAGTTATTTTTTAAATAGGTGTATGTATATGTGTATGTATTGGGTTAAACTTCTCTTATACTGAGTCTCAATATGAGAGAATTTGAGCGACTTATAGAACCAATTACGAATGTCGTTTCAATAATCTGAATCATTTGTTTTGTACGATTCTCAATGTGTATCATTTATGAAAAAATTTAGGTCAATTTGATAATCGTAAATTTTTCATTTTATAGTATTTGTTTCTAAAAAAATGAATGTTCTATTTTAAAAATATATTTATCGTTTATTTTTTTTTTAGACAAATATGATAAAATGAAAAGTTATAATTATTAGATTGAACTAATTTTTTTTATAAATAACATACATTAAAAAATTTATAAAATAAACAATTTAAATTTTTAAAACGATAATTACCCTATTATCTCCTCAAGTTGTCTGACGTCGAGAAGCACAATCCACACGTGTGTTATTACTCATCGGGTTCGACTATGGTACCCAAAAGTGGTATTTGGGTACCATACATGAAAATAATTTTGAACCATTAGATTAAAATCTTTAAATCTTAACCATCCAAAACCAAAACAAGTTAAAAAATAAATTTAAAAAAAAAAGCTTGTTACCACCGGTCAATACACTCTCTCTACTGGTATTGTTTCTTGTTTCTCTGTACTCTCTTCTCTCTCTCTCTTTCTCTACTATGTTCTTCTATCTCTATACTCTCTTCTCTCTCTCTCTACTGTGTAAGGGTTTCTACAAGCCCTTCTCTCTCACACCTGACCGGCCTCTCATCGCCTCGATCCCATTGTTCCACCACCACCGGCGCAACCTCGCCTTGATTCTGGCCACTCATTTGCCCCGAAGATCCTCGACAAGACCAGAAGCTCTGTTCAATGGCTACTTGTGATAGGAACAAGAAGAAAAGGGTTTGCTTTCTAAACATTTTTTTTTCCTTTTGGAACCTTTAAATTGGTTTTCTTTTGTTCAATGGCTTCCTCCGACTTGTTCTGTGATTCCTGCATTTTTTGTTTGTTTATTATTTTGATAAGCTGAAAAGGGAAACTAAAAAGAGAAGAAAAGAGGACATAAAAGCCATCTCCATGTGCCCATTTCAACCACAACATTTTCACAGAGAGAACCTACTAGACAGTTGGAATGCTTAATTGATTTTCTTTTCTTCAATGGCTTCCTCCGACTTGTTCTTTTGGAGTGAATATGCAACTGTATTATTGCAATCCCAAGTCTTCCTTTTTTGTTTTTTTATTATTTTTTTTGGGTTCAAAATCACCTGGAAGTGGTCCTGTTTTTTTTTTGGTCTTAAAAATCAAAGACAAAAGTGGGTGAGTTGGCTTTATTTTTTTGGGTTTCTCTACTTTCGAAACCTTTTTTTTTTCTTTTCTGATTTTTTTGTTCAAAATCAAAGACAAAAGTAGGTGGGTAATTTGGCTTTATTTTTTTTGGATTTCTCTGTTTTTTAAACCTTTTTTTTTCCTGATTTTTTTTTTTAGTGAAAATGAATGACAAAAGTAGATGGGTAAGTAGATGGATAGAGTAAAAATCATATATATATATATATTGATTTTTTAAAAAAAATTATTTTTGTATGGTATTTTTTTGAATTTTTAGTATGTGGTTGGAGGTGGCGTTTTTTTTCCCTCAATCCCCAAATCTTTCTAGAATATTGGGTATATGGTTGTCTCATATGCTTTGCAGTTTGTTTGGTTATGGGTATGAATTTTGTGTTGTCTCATATGTTGTGTTACTTATTTTTTAAAGTAAAGATGGTTCATGGTTCATATGTATTTTTTTTGTTCTTTCTTTCTTTTTTTTCTATTCTTTATCATTTATGCACCTAATTGTTTTTGGAATGGAAGGACTTGAATGGTTGACAAATTGTCCCATTCACTACTAGAAAAGGGGCTTTATGACATTGAATTTTTTGCGACGACTTAAAAACCGTGGCAAATAACAAGCTTTTGCAATAGTAAAAAACTTCATCACTAAATATAATTTTTTGCGATGGAAATAATCCATTGCAAAAAAGAAGATAATAAAAAATGATATTTTTAGTAATGGGTAACCCATTACGTCACAAAAGACGCAACATATGCAATGGTACGTTACTTCCGTCGCATAGCAATGTTTTATGCTTCAGTTTGATTTGATTTTAAATTTTATAAAATCATAAATAATAATTTGATCTTTGATTTATTCTGAAATCTAATCATGCACCTCTCTAATTTGACAAGTTATTTGGTAATTTTTGAGCAATGTTCCACATCATTTTGAGGTGATACTTATCTAATTATCTTTCAAAACTAACTAAAAAATATTAAGTGTTACTATTTTAATTAATAAAAATCATATTATGACATTTGTAATTTTTCATTTTCGAGCAACATGTCTGATTAATTAAATGAAATTAACAAAAATCACTATTGGAGAAAGGTGAAAATCCTCTTAGTTAGGGGTGGACAAATATCCACAAGATCTATCAAAATCGAATTGACCAACTAATCTGTCACAAAATAAATGATTTTAATGGTTTAAATGGATAGATGCAAATGGTTTTTCCTCAATCAGCCTAAATTCGAATGGACTATAGATATGGAAAGTCACTGCACCTAATTCGATTTGCTTACACTTTTAAAAAATGATGTTATATTTTTCTCTTAATCCCCAAATCTTTCTAGAATACTAGGTATATGGTTGTCTCATATATTTTGGAGTTTATTTGTTTGTTTGTTTGTTTGTGGGTATGAATTTTGTGTTGTCTCATATGGTTTGTTACTTCTTTTTTTTTAAAGTAATGGTGGTCCCATTTGTAATTTTTATGTTTTTTGTTTCTTTTTCTTATTTTTTTCTTTATCATTTATACACTTTGTTTGTTTTTGGAATGGAGGGACATGAATGGTTGACAAATTGTCCCATTGGTGGGTAATGGGGACTTTGACACTTTTTGCTAGACAATAAATGGTTGAGTTTTTTGTATTATCTCATGCTTTGTTGTTTATATTTTTAAAAGTAAGATAGTTTATGGTGGCCCCATTTGTGGTTTTTTTTTTTTTTTTTTTTTTTTTTTTTTTTTTTTTTTTTTAAGTCTTATTTCTATTATTTTTTTGAAGTAAGATAGTCCATGATAGTCATATATCTATTATCGGTTTGCTTTGGAGATTGTGTATATGGGACCATATGCTTTATTACATTTATTTTTAAAAGCAATATAGTTCATGTGATCTCATTTGTGATTTTTTTGTTTTGTTTCTTTTTTTTTTTTTTTGTTTTTTTTTTTTTTAAAGCAAGATAGCCCATGATGGTCCCATTTCTGTTATTGTAAACAAATGATTGTCTATTTAGTGCATTCTTGAACTTACTAATCATTACATAACCATATCATGTAGTTATTCTACATTGAGCATGTGACACCTGCTGTGGATTTTGTTAGTCCATGTGCAAGTAGACAAGCACCTCGTTTAGTATATTGGACAGATGAGGTGATTAAAAAGAGAATCTCCATGTTAGAAAAACTTCAATACCAAAACAACAAGAAGGTAATCTTATGTGTTATATAATTTAATTTGTATGCGTGTTGTAATTAAAGAATTCGTTTAACATGTTTGTTATTATTTTCTTAATAGGTTGGTTTTATTGTTGAAGATAATGATGTGAGTGTAGAGCCAAACATAAATGCACGGCTAAGTAATGTTGAAAAAGAAGTGAAAGATTTGAGAGGAGACTTAAATAACTTAGTCGTTGGTGTCAGTCAATCAATAGAATCTGCCAAAGAAGAGATTTTGATAGCAATTGCAAAGGTAGCTAATGGATCATGGGCTATTGAGAAGGAGAAACACTCTCATGATATCGATTGTCAATTGAAAAATGAAGATATCTTGGATGACAAATGGAGTCCCCCACCTTATGCTTTCCAAGATCGTACGTCTCCTATGGATAAACAACTCAAACAAGAAAATGAAGGATTGCCTAAGATTCCATTAGGTGATCAGTTCACATCGTCCGTATCTCCATTTGCACCATTTTTTAGTGAACATGAGCTACTACAACCAAAGTTACCAAAAGTGATTTTAAAAAGGTCAATTCCGGTAGATGATGGTGCCGAGTCTTCAACAGTTTTGCCTTATCATATGAAGCTTAGGAGGGAAAGCAAACGAAAAAAAAGCAAACATATACTTTCACCCTATGATGTTGAACTTGGCAAGGTAAGATACATTATTATTATTATTATTATTATTACTATTTGTTTTGTTTTGTTGTTAGAATTGAAAGTAGTTATTGATTTATTTGTGTTATGTAGAAATATAATACAACAAGCAAACAACTTGACATGTTGCCTAAATATGCACAAGAGGTAATAAATAATATTTGTACACATAACAATTTTTTTAAAAATAATTCATTACAAATGAACTTAGTCACCGACTGATTTATGTTATACAGGAAGCTACAATGAAAAATAAACAAGTTGTTGTGTTTCCTGAACAACATTCGAGAAAGGTATACTTATATTTTCTTATAGAAACTCATTTTTAGGAGAATATTCAATTACATACTTTATGAAAATGTTATTAATGATTGGTTAAAAACAGATTTCTGAGTTGTTGAGTATGCCAACTCCCATGAAAGGATTTGATTTGCCACCGCTTTCAGTTGAGGATAAATTGTGTAACGCCCTCAAAATAATAACATTAAACCCAACAAATAAGACAAGCGTTGATAGATAAACTAACCACCTTCTATCATTCATTAGAATTCCATTACATAAGTATTACATGTTAATCTCATAACAAAATGCCCTACGGGCTTACAGCTTTCCAAGTTAACACTTGGTTACAACAAAGAGGTCTAACTCGTTTACACATTAAGCCCTTGGCTTGAAATTACATGTATTACATCAAAAGTAAAACGACAAAACTATGCCCGCCACTAGCCTCCCAGCTATGTCCTTGGAGGTGGCATGCTTCCTGCACCTGAAAATGATGTTCCCATATAGGGTGAGCCACAGCCCAGTAGAAATACACTAAACCAACCATGGACAATGACTAAAACATTAGCAATTGATAGTTGGTCAACACTGATACAATCACATAAATTACATATTTATGTCAACGACTTACAAGTCCCATTTACTTTTCATTTTTCCTTTTTCAACAGATAAGCATGCTAGCTCTATCATCATTTCCACAGATATGTATAAAAACTATATCTCACATTCAGATAAGCATAAAAGCTATATCCACAATCTCAACAGATATGTATATCAACAATATCCACAGATAAGCATACAAGCTGTATCCACACTTCACAAAGATAAGCATATGAGCTCTATCTTCACTTCTCTAGACAAGCATATGAGCTCTGTCTACGGAGTACATCCCCTATCTCCTCCAAATACCTATCCGGTTTAGAGGTCCATCCCCTATCTTCCCCTAAACCGCGGAGTACATCCCCTATCTCCTCCTCTACACATAACGTATATAAACACATTGGTTCTATATACAATCACACAATACAAACAATTAATGTATTCCAGCAACTGCCAAGTTCCATAACACATTCCATTGATTAGTTTCAGTTTGCCTAATCAACATACATTGTCTACAACAATCACGACTATCCTCCACCGATAGCCCAAAGCAGTTATTTCTAAACAGAAAATAAATGCACAAATGGATATTCAATCAACATTTCATTTCTCACCAATTAATTATCCCAATTAATTAAACAATGTAATTAGGCCATTTTCCATAATTACCATTTCAACCCTTAGGTCCCATTTTCTTCAATGATTCAGCAATCATTCCATTTTTTTTCATGCTAAACATGCATCTAGGTTTATTATGAATAAAACCCCAACTTTTGTATAATTGCACAAAAGCCCCAAACTTTCACAAAATTACCAAACCAAGCCCAACATCTCAAAATACCAAAATTTAAAGACAAAACTCATAGAGAGGAGTAGGTTATCCCTACCTTGAAGTTTAAGCCAAAAAGGAGATGAAGACTCCAAGATCAACTTGCTCCAAATCCAAACTTTTTCAGATTAAATTGAAGCTCTCAACGCCCTCTATCTTTTTAACAAAGGCCCTAGGCTAGATTCACACCCTAGGGAGATGAAATCTTAGAGAGAGTGCAAGTTTAGAGTGAGAGGGTGTCGGATTTAGGGTTTAATCAAAGAAAAGGACTGAAAAAGTGATGTTTTAGACGCTGCTGTCCGCTGATATAAAACACTCTCGCTCGAGCGAAGGATTGGTCGCTCGAGCGACCAGACACAGAAAACTCTCGCTCGAGCCAAGAAGTTCTCGATCGAGCGAAGAAAAACCCAGACCGCTCGAGCCACGAAAAGCTCGCTCGAGCCAGAAACTACAACTCTCAGGTCCAGAACCGGGGCAACACTACTCTCGCTCGAGCGACAAACTCCTCGCTCGAGCGAAGGACCAAAAATCTGGGCAGCAACACTAGGCTCCCAAGCACAACCAACCTGTAACAAACCTGCCCAACACATCCCATAACTCAAAATACAAAGTAAAGAGGATGCAAACTAGGAAATAAACAACTACCAACATTCACGGACACATGTCCGGATCACTGTACAACAAGGGTAAACCCGGGATCGCTATAAATTGATAAGAGACTATTTGTTTCATCGTAGTAAATTGGAAAGGTTCTATTTCTTTCAAGAAATATTTTCTTTTAAGAAATATTTTCTTTTATGTTTCATGTATTTATATTGTCACATTGACATGTATCACTTAATTAATATGATAGTGAAATTCTTATTAACTTTGATATTCAACATGGAACGCGCAAAAACATATGGACATTAGATCGTGGTTGTTGGCTTGATGGACAAGTAAGTAGTAAACCATTGCTCAAATGAATTTATAATGTACAAGATAATTGCATTTATTGATGAGTTTTTGTTTCTTAGATAATTACTTTAGTTGCTTTGCAATTTACATTAAAGCAAAAGGATCGTATCCCAGATGCGAAATATCCAGCGTGGTATCTACCTACATATTTTTCGGTAATTTACTTATGCATTTTACAATTAAAAGCATTTGACTACGTAGTTTGTATTATTGATATTTATACTAATTTTTATGAGTTGTAGCAACATATTTTGCAACACAAGGTTCATAAGCCAAACATGCTCAAGTCCTATTTTGGAACAAAACGGTACACGGGAAAAATTGAATCATGTGAAAGGGTATTGATTTGTTATTATCTCACTTTACTTTTGTTTAATATGTTAATGAATATGATAGTGCTGATTATTGATTTAATATAGGTGTACATTCCAATTAATGATGCGGGTGAACATTGGTATATGTGTGTGGTATACATGCGACAACAAGTGGTATATATCCTTGATCCGTATATATCAAGAAGAAGTAGAACTCGGCCAACTCAAGTAAAAAAAGTGGTATACATCCTTATACAATGTCGTTATTTGTATTTTGTATTGCATGTTTTCCTACTAATTAGTTATGTAAATAACAGGTTGAAGTGTTACATGACTTATTGGGAATTCAGTACAAGAATGCATATACAAATAAAATTACCGAGTTTCCAATTAGAACACTTGAATGGCTTCCACAACAAAGTAATGGCTATGATTGTGGAATGCATGTCATCAAGTATTTTGAATTGGTGCAATTTATTGATTCCGAAGCTTGTTTGCTTCAATTTGACTCATGGGATGCTAGACAAAGATTAGCACTGGGCTTAGTTCGAGATGCAAACAATAAAATTGGGTCAAGAGTGATAGAATTGGCTTGTGATAGATAATTGTCATGTATCATTGATGTTGTTGCATGTTCATACTTGAATTATGTGAATTTCAACTGAATTTGTTTTGGGGAGGATGTAGAGCAAATGGATTTTAATCGTATGATTTTTGTCGTTTTTTTTGTAATTTGGATTTGGATTGTACATGGGCAGGGTTTGAATTAATTATGACTTACCACTTTATTATACTTCAATGACTCCACTTACTATTTCATTATTCTTTACTTACCATTTTATTCAACCATACTTACTAGTTAAAAGACTCTACTTATAAGTTTATTAGACTTAACTTACAACTCAAATAAGCTTCACTTACTACCACTCAAATAAATTCCACTTACTACTTTATTACTCTTTTCTTACTATTTTATTCAATCATACTTACTAGTTAAAAAGACTCCACTTACAAGTTTATTAGACTTAACTTATAACTCAAATAAGCTTCACTTACTACCACTCAAATAAATTCCACTTACTACTTTATTACTCTTTGCTTACTATTTTATTCAATCATACTTACTAGTTAAAAAAGACTCTACTTACTAGTTTATTAGAGTTAACTTACCACTCAAATAAGTCTCACTTACTACCACTCAAATAAATTTCACTTACTACTTTATTACTCTTTACTTACCATGTTATTCAACCATACTTACTACTTAAAAAGACTCTACTTACTAGTTTATTAGACTTAACTTACCACTCAGATAAGTCTCACTTACTACCACTCAAATAAATTTCACTTACTACTTTATTACTCTTTGCTTACCATGTTATTCAACCATACTTACTGCTTAAAAAGACTCTACTTACTAGTTTATTAGACTTTACTACTCAAATAAGTCTCACTTACTACCACTCAAATAAACTCCACTTACTACTTTATTACTTTTTACTTACCATTTTATTCAATCTTACTTACTAGTTAAAAAGACTCTACTTACTAGTTTATTAGACTTAACTTATCACTCAAATAAGCCTCACTTACTACCACTCAAATAAACTCCACTTACTACTTTATTACTCTTTACTTACCATTTTATTCAATCTTACTTACTAGTTAAAAAGACTCTACTTACTAGTTTATTAGACTTAACTTATCACTCAAATAAGCCTCACTTACTACCACTCAAATAAACTCCACTTACTACTTTATTACTCTTTACTTACCATTTTATTCAATCTTACTTACTAGTTAAAAAGACTCTACTTACTAGTTTATTAGACTTAACTTATCACTCAAATAAGCCTCACTTACTACCACTCAAATAAACTCCACTTACTACTTTATTACTCTTTACTTACCATTTTATTCAATCTTACTTACTTGTTAAAAAGACTCCACTTACTAGTTTATTAGACTTAACTTACCACTCAAATAAATTATACTCACTACTTTATTACTCTTTGACTATTCACATGTGACTTATATAATTCACATGTGACTACTGAAAATAATTGATCATAACACTAGTACATATAAGTCATACAACTTTTTACATTTCATTTACTATTCAAATAAACTTTACTTACTACCACTCAAATAAACTCCACTTACTACTTCATTACTCTTGGCTTACCATTTTATTCAATCATACTTACTAGTCACGAAGACTCTATTTACCAGTTTGTTGGGTTTGACTTACCACTCAAATAAACCTTACTTACTACTACTTAAAATAGACTCCACTTACTACATTACTTACCATTACGTTGTTATGAATATGATGAATGAAATCATAGTGGTAAGTATTGTGTTTGAGAATAGTAAAAGTCTTACACTATCATTTGTCTTATACATATAAAAAGTCACATGCCTTATAAGTATAAGCCTTACACAAACGAGTAATGCCACACAAAAAATCAAAATATAAGGCTGATTGCTTTGATTGTCTCGAAGATTGTTACAATCACTTTGACAAGTCAATTGTCCCTCCTACGACACGGCCATAAATGCTGTCAGGAGTTTCTGAGCATGTACGTACCTACATAATGTAACTAATAATTAATAAATTCTGAAACATAAATTTTGTGAATAAAAGTTAAATAAAAAATTATTACCACAAAGTTAGGATAGATATTGGAATCGCATCCCATTATATTGTAGTCAGTTCCAACAAAAGTAGGGTGCCCATTGGAACCATATCCCATTATATTGTAGTCACTATTAGTAAAAGTAAGGTCGACATTGAAACCACCTTCTTGGTGCAACATGCTTGCCCCTGATACATAAGTATCTTGTGTAGGAAAAGAATCAATATTCTCATTTTCTAGTGTTGGACACTTATTCCTCGTATGACCAGTACCTCTGTAACAAAACACATTACACTTAGGATATAAATTTAATTATAATTCAATACACTTACTAGATAAATTAAATTGTTAGATACCTGCAATGACCACATTTTCTTGGCTTTGAAAACTTATCATTTGCAACAGAACGACTTCCCTTCATCTTTGTAAAGGGAGGATCACCAACACCAAAATGTAAACATGTCCCTTCAACATTGGCTTTTCCTTTTGTTCCATTTCCTTCAACATGTTGGACATACAAATCTTTCATTCGACATGTTAACTTTGTCACTGCATCCCTAGCTTCTTCGTATCCATTGGTTAAGTGCGAAGCATAATAGCACATCTCAGTACATGCACTTGACAATGCACCAAACCGTGTTGTTTGCGTAACCCATTCTGGAAAAGGGGTCTTACCAAGTAAAGTGGAAGACTTGACATTTTTTGTCCACCTTTGTAATATACAGCTAGAGGGAATTTCTTTCAAATGCTCCATTTTCATGATTGATACCATATGGGAACATGGAATTCCACATGATTCAAAATACAAACAAGAACATTTCATGGCATGATCACTTGGTCGATATTGTACATTCCATGTGGATTCCGGATGTGTATACATAGACAAATAGTATACATGAATATCTTCTATATCAGTTTTTCCTGACATAAATAACACTTGCTCGGATTTTATTTGTTCGCGAAATTTGAAAAATATGGCACGAGTAAATATATCAGCAGCATGTCTTTCAATCCTTTTCATACCTGTAGAAAGAATAGGAGTGGTATTCTCAGTTTCGGATTGTGCCTTAGCTTCGTTATGGCGAAGTCTTGCAAGTGCTCTATCATATGCCCTTACAAATTCAAAGAGCCTTAGGCGCACCTTTAGGAATCGATTCAAAAATGCATTCATACTCTCACAACGTTGCGTGCTTTTTGCACCAGCAAAGAAATGTCCATGGAGGTATGCTTCAGCCCATAGAGTACGCTTGCAATATACATCTGCAATCCACTTGTTATTATGAAGGCCATACTTGTCTACAAGGTTCTTCCACTCTAATTCAAACATTTCTTGTGTACATTGCATTGACATGCATTTTTCAAAGCTATGAAGAAATCCCTCTATGTGGATATGTTTAACAGCATTCATTTTAAGATGCCATTTACATAATCGATGTCGAGCAGTAGGCATAACTGTTTTGATTGCTCTACACATGGCCTTATCCCCGTCAGTGATTACGGACAGAGGCATCTTGTGATCCATCGCATCAAGAAATTTCTCTAACACCCATATGTATGTCTCTACTGTCTCAGAAGCTAACAGTGCACACCCAAAAACAGTCGTTTGAAAGTGGTTGCTCACACCTTGTAGTATCACAAAATGTTTGTTGTACGCATTTGTCCGATACGTAGTATCAAACATCAACACATCACCAAAATACAGATAATCTGTTCGAGATCCACCATCAGTCCAAAACAAATTATTTAATCGATTTTCTTCATCTACATCATATTTATAATAAAACATTGGATCTTGCTCTTCTTTACCACATAAGTAAGCCAAAGCACCTTCTGCGTCACCATCGACAACTTGCACTCTACGCTCAGTCCCAAAATGGTTGTACATGTCCTTCTGTATGAACCCAACATTCTCATAACCACCTGCTTGTTGTGCAGCAAAGTCCATAATGTGACTTGTCCTCATACCAATATGATGCATTGCATTGCCTTGTGCCTTGTCGGCACTCGTAACATTCCGGTGTGAGCGAAGAAATTGAACACCAAGAGGCCCTATCATGGAATGATTGTGCTCCTTGAAAAATTCATTCACTTCATATTTGGAAGTACTCCGATTGTATTTGATACGAAAACAAGCACGACAACCAACTCTAGTTAATTGTTTTGGTTCTCTTTTACGTTCTTCAACCTCAAGGTATTTGGATTGTCTATATCCTTCTTTTGAACATACCCAACTCCTTGATATAACCATATTATTCTTGTCCTTATACAATTGATCCCTTCGAATACTAAAGCCTTTTACCTTAGCATACGAATTATAAAATCTTTCTCCGTTTTCTTCTGAATCAAATGTCATTTCAAACACATCCTTTTCAGTTAATTCATCTAGACGCTTAATATCTCTTTCGGTTGGAATATTATTAGAAATGACGATATTATCTTCGTTATGAATATTATACTCACCATCATTACCGTCATCATCAACTAGTTCATATATAATGTTATTCTTGTTTTGCTCAGTGTTGTCTTCCATCTGCAATAAGCATAAACAAAGTAATTAAGAAAAAGCAAGTAGAAAATGGTAAGTAAAATACTAGGTGGTAAAACAGATGGTAAGTGGTAAGTTGAGTCACAAAGAGTTGCTAGTAGAATGAGAATGAATGGCAAGTGTTGTGTTTTTGAATGATAATTAAACTCATTTAAACCATACTTACTACTCAATGAGACTGTACTTATTACTTTATCAGAATTACACTTACTACTCAATGAGACTCTACTTACTACTTTATTAAACTTGACTTATCATCCATTTAAACCACACTTACTAGTCAATGAGACTGTACTTACTACTCTATCAGAATTACACTTACTACTCAATGGGACTCTACTTACTACTTTATCAAAGTTGACTTATCATCCATTTAAACCACACTTACTAGTCAATGAGACTGTACTTACTATTTCATCAGACTTGACTCACCACTCATTTAAACCATACTTACTACTTTATTAGACTTGACTTACCGCTCATTTGAATCACATTTACTATTCAATGAGACTCTACTTACTACTTTATCAAACTTGACTTATCAGTCATTTAAACAACACTTACTACTTAATAAGACTTTACTTATTATTTTATCAGACTTTAACTCATTTAAACCACATTTACTAGTCAATGAGACTGTACTTACTACTCTATCAGAATTACACTTACTACTCAATGGGACTCTACTTACTACTTTATCAAACTTGACTTATCATCCATTTAAACCACACTTACTAGTCAATGAGACTGTACTTACTATTTCATCAGACTTGACTCAGCACTCATTTAAACCATACTTACTACTTTATTAGACTTGACTTACCGCTCATTTGAATCACATTTACTATTCAATGAGACTCTACTTACTACTTTATCAAACTTGACTTATCAGTCATTTAAACAACACTTACTACTTAACAAGACTTTACTTATTATTTTATCAGATTTAACTCATTTAAACCACACTTACTACTCTATCAGAATTACACTTACTACTCAATGAGACTCTACTTACTACTTTATCAAACTTGACTTATCAGCCATTTAAACCACACTTACTAGTCAATGAGACTGTACTTACTATTTTATCAGACTTGACTTACCACTTATTTAAACCATACCTACTGCTCAATATTTGGCTTACAACTCATTTAAATCATACTTACTACTTTATCAGACTTGACTTACCACTCACTTGAATTACACTTACTACTCAATGAGACTATCCTTACTACTTTATCAGACTTGATTTACTACTCATTTAAGCCACACTTACTACTCAATAAGATTATACTTACTACTTTATCAAACTTGACTTATCACTCATTTAAACAATATTTACTCAATGAGACTCTACTTACTGCTTTATTAGACTTGACTTATCAATCATTTAAACTAAATTTAAGACTACATTTACTATTTCATCAAACTTGATTTTTTTTTTTTCTTACCACTTGAATCTCGAAATTTTTCTTTTAACTAACTGAAATATTATTCCAACAAAACATAAAAAATTATAAATTCAAAATATAATGGAAGTGAAAGTAAAAAGAGAGAAACTTACCTAAGAAGTTCCAAATCAATAACAATTTTATCTTAAAATCTCCAAAAGTTTTAGAAATGAACATCCTTGACTTATCAATCATTTAAACTAAACTTAAGACTACATTTACTATTTCATCAAACTTGATTTTTTTTTTCCCCTTACTACTTGAATCTCATAATTTTTCTTTTAATTAGGTGAAATGTTGTTCCAACAAAACATAAAAATTTATAAATTCAAAATATAATGGAAGTGAAAGTAAAAAGAGAGAGACTTACCTAAGGAGTTCCAAATCAACAACAATTTTATCTTAAAATCTTCGAAAATGTTAGAAATGAACATCAAATTTTGTTTATGGAATCCTCAAATGAATTTGAAATTTTTCTATATTTTGCTAATCATATTTCTCATTAATTGCATTTATTGTGGTAGATGAAAAAGATACTAGGTTTCATTTATTGCCATTCATTGCCATTAAGTACATAAATAAAAAAAAAATCATATTCCATAAAATGTAAAAAATTATAATAAAATTTATAAATTTCATATTTATTTTGTATATATATATATATATATATATTTTGTTTACATTCTAGTTTATAAATTTTATATTTATTTTAGAGGTTAAGTGCATTTTATTAATGTTTGAATGGTAAGTGTAGTTATGTGGAATAATTACAATTATATCAAGTAGTAAATGTGTTTTGTTGTTGTAATAAATTGAAAAACACTCATTTAAACCATACTTACTATTTTATCAGACTTACTTACCACTCATTTAAACCACATTTACTACTCAGTGAGACTCTACTTATTATTTTATCAGACTTGACTTACTACTCATTTAAATAACACTTACTACTCAATGAGACTCTACTTACTATTTTATTAAACTTGACTCATCACTTAAATAACACTTACTACTCAATTAGACTCTACTTACTACTTTATCAAACTTGACTCATCATTTAAACAATACTTACTACTCAATGGGACTCTACTTACTATTTTAGTAGACTTGATTAATTAATTATTTAAATTAAACTTAAGATTGCACTTACTATTTCATTAAACTTGATTTTTTTTTTTTTTACTACTTAAATCTCATAATTTTTCTTTTAACTAGGTGAAATGTTGTTCCAACAGAATATTAAAATTTATAAATTCAAAATATCATGGAAAGTTAATGTAAAAAAAGAGATAGAGACGATAGAGACATAGATTCTTACCTAAGGAGTTCCAAATCAACAACAATCTTATTTTTAAATCTTCAAATATTCAAAAAATTTAAAAATAAACATAAAATTTTGTTCATGGAACCCTCAAATAAATTATAATTTTTTCTATATTTTATTACTTATATTTCTTATTAATTGCATTTATTATTTTCAAGTGTGATAAATGAAAAGGAAATTAGGTTTCATTTATTGCTATTAAGTAGATAAATAAATAAAAAATCATATTTCATAAAATGTAATAAATTATAATAAAATGTTTATAATTCAAATTTATTTTGTTTATTTTTTTCTTAAATTCTATTTTATAAATTTTATATTTATTTTAGAGATTTTGAAAATTTATTATAACTTAATTTTTTAAGTTTACCTGTTACCTGAATAGCAGGTTAAGTGTATTTTATCAATAATTGAATGGTAAGTATAGTTATTAATAATAGTAAGTATAATCACATCAAATAGTAAGTATAGTTAGTTATTGTGGTAAGTTAAAAACCACTTTTTGGTTTCAAAACCATTAAAAATTATCTTATTTTTTACGAAACTACCTAGATTTCTTAACCTGATTTTATTATTATCAATCAATGGTTAGATTTAGTTTACTTTTAGATCTAATGGTCCAAAATTATTTATGTATGATACATAAAAACCACCTTCATGTATCATAGAAAAATCCATTACTCATCATTAGAAAGGTCCACGGGCAGAGCTCGCCCATCAAAGTAGTGAAGCAACGGTTAGCTGTATTGTTGGTCCCATAATCTTGATGGTCTTTAACAGTCATTTAACGCAGCATGGACATAGCCAAAAACAATTTAATAAAATAATAATAAAATAATTTTAAATTTACACGTTTTAAAATGACATAATTTTTTTTTTAATTTTAAATTATCACAATAAAATTACATTATAAAAAACTACAACAGAAAATCATGATTCAAAATAATGACAAATAAATTTTCAAATTATGTGAAAAGCATAATCTAAGGCCCTGTTTGGTGTAATTATTAAAACAACTTATAGATTATAGCTTAACAGATTATAGATTATGACTTTAATCAGAAATTATTAATCTGTTTAGTGTAGTTGTTGGATTATAGATTTAAGTTGCTGATACACTGTAAAATAGTTTTTTCAATTAATTTTTATTTTTTGTTTGTCTACATTTCTCATAAAAAATAATAATAATAATCTATAGTCTATTTGGGTCTTTTTCTATTTTTTAAAAAATAAAAAATAAAAAAATTTAAGAGTAGAACCAAAAATTAACATGTCCACAGCAGAAGCTGATAATCAGAAGCAAGGGGTGAGCAGCTTCTCAAAATCAGCTTTTTTGAGTTAAAATAAACTGTTAAAATCCGAAACTGTTTGAAATAAGTTTAACCAAACAGTCCAAAATAATTTTTTCAAAGCTAAAAGCCATAAGTTAGGTCTGAAAAGTTGAAACAAATACCCCTTAAGTTACACTGCATGGTGAACATCAAGAAAAACAATCACAAAACTCACATCATTTTCAATAAAAAGAATCCCTTGTTTTTATTTATACTTTTCGGATTTGGTTCTTAACTTGAGAGAGCATTTAGATTTGGTAAGCCTCCGTTTGGGAAGTGGGTTGCCTTTTTGACTTTTTTTGCTATTTTAGCTTGGGCTAAAAAATTTGGTTTGAGAATGACTTTTTAGTTTTTTTGACTTTTTAAGTGAGAGAAGAGTGTAATAATTATGGGTTGGATGTGATGTTTTGTTTGTTGTGGCTAAAATAGCCTATTTTGTCTTTTGTGGCTAAAATAGCCAAAAAAACCCATAAACTCACTTCCCAAACGGTGCCTAAGTTTATTTTGGAACCGATTTTGATGATCCAAATAGTTCAGCTTTTTGGACTCAACAAGTAGAATATTTATGCAAAAAAATCAAAACTATTGAATATCATTAACTATATGTTTGAATCATATTTAATTTAAAAAAATAGACGACAAATATAATTTTAAGAATAATCATTCATTTTTTGTAATACAAATTTGATACAAACATATAGCTATCGATGTACAATTATTTTTATTTTTTGCATAAATATTCTACTCAATAAGTTCTAAAAAGTGGGTTGAAAACATCTAAACAAAACTTATAATAGGCTCTACGGGTTCAGGGCCGGCCCTGAGTTCGCCGGGGCCTAAGGCGAATTTAAAAAATGGGGCCCTTTTATATTGAAAAAAAATTCATGAATAAAACGATAAATTACAATTTTTTTATTTGTTTGTAACCATAAAAAAATTTACTTACACATATAATCATTAAAATTATAGATAAAATAATTTAATAAAACAAAATTAGAACAAAAAAATTAGGAAAAAATTATTCAATTAAAATTGATAAAGACCTAGGTAAAAAAATTTGAGCAAAATTCTTTATTCCACTAAAATCTAATAGATAAAGAAGGTAAAAATAAAAAATAAAAAAAATAGGGCCCATATATTGTATGAATTATTTTTCTTGAGCCCAAACACTTTTTTTTTAATATATATTTTCATTTTAATAAATATGGACCAAACTACACTTATAAATAAATATAGAGTAAATCATACACGGTCCTTTTAAATTGATCCTAAAACCAAAAAAAAAACATTGAGCCTATAATATTTTACCAAATTTAGGGGCCCTATTTTTGGGCCAAATTTAGGGACCCTATGTTATATATGTTTATATGTTTTACCAAATTTAGGGGCCCTATTGTTTTTTATTTATTTATTTATATATTTTCATTTTAATAAATATGGGCCAAACACATTTATAAATAAACATGGGCAAAATTATACATGGGCCCAATAAAACATTTGGGGCCCTTTAAATTGATCTTAAAACCAAAAAAAAAAAGGTTGAACCTATAACAATTTTTTAAATTTGGGGGCCCTATTTTTGAGCCAAAATATGGGGCCTAAGGCACAAGCCTTACCTACCTTAGGGCAGGGCCGGCCCTGTACGGGTTCCTCAAATTTTCTCATATTGGGATGTGAATATAAAAGAAAACTTAATCCTAATTGTATACTCATTATAAACTATTGACTGAGAATTTCATTTATCCAATTTTAGAGGTTGTGAATGATATTTGGCGTATATTATTGCTGTTGTCTTTTTGGACTTTCGAATGTCAAAATAGTAACTGAGAGCTGCTAAAAAGGAATTTTTTTATTTTTTTTATTTTTTATTTTTTTTGCAGATTCAATGTAACCTAAACAATTACTAATAATTGTGTAAATGTGTTTTTGCTCCAATAAAGAAAATGAATAATGCTTGGGACCCCCTTTTGGGAGTCACCCCCTCACCCCCTTTGCCACGTGGCAGGTGGTGATTGGAGGAGCAGGAAAAAAAAGAAAAAGAAAAAGAAAAAGAAAATGTAACCAATGAGAGAGAGAGGGGGTCAAAGGAGGTGGGAGGAAAAGGGGGGATGAATCATTGTTGAAAGAAAATTTTACTGTGAATGCCACGTTAAGAGCATCCACATTAGTCTCATTAAATGTAATTTTTGGCTAAATATAGCTAGTAAATCATAAAATTCTTACTCCATTAGTCTCAACAAATTATTTTTAAACTAGCTTTTGGTTGAATTTGCTACAGTACCTCAACAAATTTGTTGAGGTACTATTTATTAGTTATTCAATAGTTTATTTTTTTTAGACAGGTTAATCTATTTTTTATTTAACAATGTTAGAGGGTCACAATTTTTGTGGCCACAATGGCTCAAAATTGTCAAAACGACGTCGTTTTGGCATGTTTTGACATGTTTTGCATCCAAAACGACGTCGTTTTAACAGTTTTGAGTCATTGTGGCCACAAAAATTGTGGCCCTCACACATTTTCCTTTTTTATTATACTTTCTCACCCACCGGACGTCCTCCTGGATGTCTACCCAGATGTCCCTACATAAAAGGAAGTTTTGCTTAATTTTGGCTTGACCGGTCAATCGTCGTCCGACCAGTCAACATGGGTTTGCCTCCTTCGACTGCTACTCTTTGTTACTGCTATGGTGCACTAGAAAAAATATATTTAAATTAAAAAAGATAAAAGAATAAAAAATAATATTTTAATGAAATAGAATTTCAGAATAGTGAGTTTGATGGAGTGTGTACATAAAAAAGAGGTATAACTAAAATACAAAAGTAGATTTTGAATTATAATTTGATTCAAAATTTTCTGAGATTGATGCGGATGCTCTAAGAACTAACTTTACAAGAATGACAATTAATGAAGGTAAATAAAGAAACAAAGAAAGACAGTAGAAGAAAATATGTTCATTGAATAACTAAATAATACAATTACAGAAATAATACATTATCTCACTACTCCTATGGCTTCCAAATGAAAGTAAATGCAACTACAAGGAAATGAATTTCTATTTTAATAACTCCTAGAAAATGAAAGTACTAGACTAGTGAAAGGAAGCAAGTAAAATGTTGGAATTTGTAAATTTGTCTAGGGTCTTCTCTCATTAATACTAATGCCATATTTGTTTGGCTCTTTAAAGAGAGAAATTACACTAATAGTCTGTGGAACCACCTATAGAGTGTTTAGTTGGGAACATAGGTGAGAGAATTAAATATCCCCTTAGACTAATAAGCCCTTCATTTGTAGGATTACCAATCCCATGATGAGGTTGAGATTAGAAATTGAGTGAGGGGATTAGTAAGTTTTTAAATAATTTTTAATCAAAATTTATAGTTTTTTAGAACAAAAAATAATAATTATAGTATTTAAAAAATTCTAAAAATTTTAAAAAATATTATTTTATATAGTAATACTATTACCAATCCGGTGGTGTATAACTAAACACCCTTTATCCTATAGCCCCAACCTAATATCACCACACTAATAATCTTTTCACTCAATCTCACCGTACTCTTAATTCCTTCCATCTTATGGAGCCAAACAAACATGACCTGATTATTTATAGGATCTTTGGTGTGCATGGTAATTGTCGAAGTGCTTCTAATAATCTCCACTTCTAGTTAGGGGTGGACATTCGTCGGGTCAAGCCGACACTATATAATAAGAAACTTTGTGTGTTGTTCAAGTCTGGTCAGGCCCTAATTTCGGACCTCTACATTTACCCAAGTTTAATCTAAAAAATAATTATAAATCCTAAATCCACCATCGGGCTATATGTTAAAAAAATAAATAAAACATTCCATAATTAAATTCAATCACACATTATATTTCTTAAATGAATATACTGACATCATTATAAATTGAAGAATTTTGTATATAAATTGAAAGATTTTTTAAATAAATTCTATCACCCATCACTACAAATGTGAGTTATAATAAAATTAACAAAGATAAAGTATAGATCTTGACAAAAAATATATATATTAATATACTATAATTAATTAATCAATTTAATAGCGGGTCGAGCTGGGTTGAAAGTATAAATCTCAAGTCTAGCCCATTAATATATCGAGTTAAAAATGTTAGCACAACTTGCCTTATGGGCTAAAACAATCTCCCCAAATCCAAAAAAAATAGGATTGGGCTGGACAAGCTAGGCTGGCTAATAGGCCAATGTCAACCCCTACTTCCAATTGCACTTGTTACTTAGCTCATTTATTTGAATTAGAATCTATTGGATAATAGCTCATTACAATATCTAAGAGTCTTACCGATCAAGTTCTTTTGTCACTTAAAGAATGATTTTTGTCGCAAAAAATATTTAAGGAGTAATTTCAATTGTCACGAGGATAGTAATTAAAAAGTCGTCCCGAAAAGCCAAAAAATAAACTTTTAGAGACAAAATTTTGAAAATGTCGTTATCAGATGTACTTTTAGGAACAAAATAACTTGGAACCAAAAATGTTTATTTTTTTAGACAACTTTTGGTCCCAAAAGGTTAGTTATTCATCATTAAATATCTAATTTTTTTCTTAAAATAAAATAACAACACTTTTTGAGATAAAAATATTGTGTCCCTAAAAAGTGATTTTGTCCCTAAATTTTTTTTGTAATGGCTTGTTTATCACATCAACTAGTTACGTAGTCTTGAAAACCATCTTCTGTCTGCTGATCTCTCCCCACCTACATCCCGTCATATCCTCCACTTTCGTGATCATGGATTGACACGTGACCAATTTTATTGAAGGGTTGTTAGTGATGGTGGTCATGGTAATAGTAGTAGGACATTGTATTGGACGTTAGTGAAACAATTGTTCTATTTAGTTGTGAAATTTCAAAACTTTTAACATTTTTATCTAATTAATGGAATTAATTTTTTTTTAAAAATCTATTTGTATACGTGTGGAGAAGTGGTTTGGAAATACTCTTCTGATCCTGGGGGACGCTAGTGATCCTCTTCTAGTCACCTGAAAAGAAAATAAACACTCCGGTCGGGGGTGTCGGAATTAGCACCCCGACGGGTAAGTCAGTCTTTACACTCAAGTTTATTTGTATTTTCAATTAAGTACAATAGTTCTCACATACCTCTTTCTGACTGATGTTCTTCTATTTATATCTTTTCTTTCTTGGGCCTCGGGATTAGGTCCATTTCCAATTCTATATTCGGCATATTTTGTAGTAGTCCGCTATCTACTCGGCCCCTTGCTTAATCGGCTATTTGGCCGAGTAGAGTTGCATTCGAGCGTGTGAGCATACGTCGAGTACCACGAATTTTGACTCTCCCAGGTTCGACTATCCGGAATCTCTACGACTCCCAATACTCGGCCCCCACAATACGATAAACATATATTCTGAAATGTTTAAAATTAATTTCATGATTTTTACAACAAATTAAATTTTTGTAATAATATTAGGTCTTCTTTATTTGAATTTTATATTTAAAATCGCAAGAAATTTAATATAAAAAATGAAAAGAGTAGTGTTCATTGTTGTGTTTAGTGATGATGACGATGATGATAATGATAGTAGTGGTCGCATTTGAAGGTTAGTAGAATAATTTTAAAATTTCCCTGAAGCTTTTTTAATTTTTATTCAATCAATAAAATTCGAATTTTTGATTTGTCTTTCTTAGATATTGGTTTGGTATACAGGCCGGTGGGCTTTTCCTGCCAGCCCATTGGGCCAATAAAGTTGAGGTCCTGTTTGCTCGCTATGCAGAGTACAGTGCCAGGATTTCTATTACAAGTTAGAATCTTCCATTAGTTTTCAAAAAATGAAACCCACAACACTTGCACCAAAAAAAAAAATTAAATAAAATAAATAAATAAATAAATACACTAGACTAGTTTACATCAAATAATTTTAAAAAAATAAAAATTACAGACCTTATATTCGACCTACATAATAAAAATGACTAACAAAAATTTAGATAAAAAGTGTCTTTGAATCTCTCGTAGTATACTCAAAAACTAAAATGTGTACATAAAATGAAGTGACGTGTAAGATTAATAAGGATGGAAATTTTGCCCCACCCTGCCCTATGCAAAATTTTCAGGCCATGCCTTGATTATATTTATTAAAAAAATTTATATGTATATTAAAGTATTAGACTGAATACACATTTTTATTATTTTTACTGTCATCACGTATTAATCATTATCTATTATAGATCACATCGTCTCTCCAATTTACCTTGCCATCAAAATGATTCGGGGCAGGGGATTACAAACTCGACCCATCCTGTTGCCATCCTTTTATTGATTGCGTTGATGTAGTTGTAGAGAACTTGGTTTAATATTAAGCTCATGGGAGGTCTAAATTAATTTAGATGCCTAGAAATATCCTAACACCAATTAACTATTAAAACCAATTAAGTCAACTACATAATTTTTATAGGGTCATCGAAATCATTTTGCTAATTCAACACATATATGTGATGTCAAAATTTAAGTTTTATTTTATTACTTGATGCAAATTACCATTTCTCTAATCCTCTCATATTGATTGTAAAAAATAAAAATAAAAATAAAAATAATTGCAAAACAAGAAGAATACTTGTAGCTTTTATCAGTGTAGGGAAATTTCATCATTTTCCTTGGGTTAAAAAAAATAGAATCTTTATTTTTCCATAATGTACAACCAATGTAATTAAGCAGCTGCATAAAGTGTGCACTTTGGTGGAAGGAGTTCATTTCTCACTTCTCTTTCTATGGGAAAATGTGAACTTGTTGAAATAAAACTTTGTACTAAAAGATTTCATATTTGTTGAGATGCCAAATGAGTCACTAATAGGGCAAGCTCTTAGAACTAGAACTAATAACCAATGCCTTGAGCTTAGAAGAAGAAGAATCCTCTATAGGATTGGCTCGTCGAGTAATCGTTTCCATGTTCTTACAAAGACTTTGTTTCACCATATTCTTCATCATCTTCCTCCCTTCGTAGATCTCTCTCTGATTAACCGGTGATCCAATATTTGCTACCCTCCCTGTCTGTGGCCCTGAATGAGGTCCCATTTTCGCTTGTCGCTCATCTTTAAACCATTGCAATAATTTCAATGCCCTTTTTTGGGCCAAAGGGCTACCCAATAAGGCCACTTCTAGGAGAACTTGGACAATCCCAGACTTGGCCATTTTCCCTCTTTCTGCGGCGCATTGATAGGCCAGAATCATCAAAATGTATGTGGAAAGTTCTTGGCATTTGGGCTTGTCCTCCCATGTCAAGATTTCAATCAAGTTTTCGGGCACCATTGGGTTGTTTTCCATAGCTTTTTTCCCCAAAAATGTCACCACCAAGTTCCCTAGGGTTGAAAGGGCCTTTTCAGATGTTTCTTTCATCAAGGACATTCTCAAGAGGATGTGGACTACCCCATCTGTGACCAAAGTCCCTGCATGGTCTAACATAGTGGAAAAATTGTACAATGTGCCCAAACACAACATTTTGGTTTCAATGCTTGAATTGGACTCTAGAATGCCAACTAGAAATGGGAGAATTTTGATGCAGGTGAGAGGGAATTGGCTATTGGCTAGAGATGATATGGATAGAAGCAATTGGGCCAATTCATGTATTGTTGATTTGTCCAAAACGTCGACGTTTTCGGGTAATTTTGATAATATGCCTGCCTCTACCATTAGTGCCTTGTTCCTGAAAAATGAGAGAAAAGGATTATAAATATGGAAGCACAAAAAAAGTTTTTAACTTTTAGCTTTTGATAACAAATGTGACTTTGAAAAGTGCATTTGATCAAATATGAGCTCGGTTTAGTGTAACATTTTGAGACTATTTATAACTTTTTATTTATTTATTTATTTTTTGAATTATTTGAGAGTGTTTGATGTTAATTTTGCTTACTAATTATGAGAGAAGGATAACGCAAATAAGTTGAAAAATTAATTACTAAAAAGTTGAGAATGCATTTTAGCTTTTGTTTTATCAACTTTAAAATTATAAAAAATAATACCAAACTGGCCTCCATGTATACCTAAAGACAATAAAGTTCTATTTCATTGCTTTGAATACTTGCAACAAAGTGGGTCTACATTATGTTAATGCACCTTGGGGGTTCAAAAAGTATATGCATGTGGTCCCAAAAGCCACACAGAAAGATTAAAAAATAAATAAATAAAATAAAATAAAGTATGCCAGAGGGGAGTCAAGAATAGTCTAAAACTAGATTTCTCTGAGATGCAAGGCTAACAAAATGCAGTTTTCAATATTTTTTTAAAGATATACATATATCAAATCTAAACAACTACAATATAATTGGAAATTTTTTTGAGGTGTGTACCATATACCCCTAATTACGATCGCAGTTAGCATTTGATTATGATGTATTGGGGTGTTAGTTATGATTAATTTATGACTCAATTATATATTAATTTTGACTCATTATAATGTTAATCATAATATTATTTTGATTATAATCTAAAAACTCTCTACGTATACCTTCTATAGTGATAATCAATCCCACAATAGCATTATCCTATATTGTCACAATTATCATTTAGAGTAAAAGAAGTTTATTGGTTCACTTGGTTTTTTATTCCACAACCCAACTAGTAGTATTCCTATCACCACATGGAGTGTAGTGGGGATAGTCAGCCCACCACCTTGGAACCTCATTATTCCATGTAGTTTGGTCACTATTGGACCTCCAACTTATACCTTTTGATTTTTCACATATATTTTAGTAAGGGGAGACGTAGGATTTTAATAGTACACTAATACTACCACTAAGAAATATACATACATATATATATATATATATATAATAAAAAATAAAAGCTTAAGGGTTGGATATTCAAATTTAAAAGTAAATTTATGTAATTTAATTTAATTTTTTTTTTTGTTAACATGTGTGTTTAAAATACATATTAAAAAATTTAAAAGTATTATACATTTTGTAAAAATATACATATAATAAAGAATAGAGATTTTTTTTTAAGGTTTATTAACATAAACTTTTAAAGTACATGGTAATAAAACCGAATTTTAAATTATACTTAATTAACAATAATAATGAAGAAGATATTTGAAATAATAGGGTGGGGCACCAACTGTCCGTTAGATATGCCAAAGCTTAAACATCAATATTATTAACTCAAAAAATTTATTTAAATTTTTACTTAAAAAATTAATATATAATTCATATTTAATCTATATGTATGACCCACAGTACAATAATTAAATTTACAGCACAGTAGACTCGCGAATTTCTGAATCAACTTTTAACTTCATGTGAGGTACTAAGTTATCCTATAGTGCTCTTACATATGCAGCCTTTTTAGCTAGCTTTCAAACAATTTCATCATCATAGTGCTCATATCTATATATTTCACTACGTTTATCTGTTATGTTATCTTTATTAGAGTAATGATTCATCCCCCTTTTCCCCCACCCCTTTGACCCCCTCTCTCTCTCATTGGTTACCTTTTCTTTTTCTTTTTCTTTTTTTTCCTGCTCCACCAATCACCCCTGCCACGTGGCAAAGGGGTGAGGGGGTGACCCCCAAAAGGGGATCCCAAATATTATTCTCTTTATTATCTCATATATTAAAATTATATTTAAGACTATTTTAAGAAGATAATTATAATTAATTTTTTGTTTAAAAGCTGATTATAATCAGCTTTTTGTGTGAGAGAGAAGTGAGTTATAATCTGGAAAGTGAATCATAACCCACTTTCCAAAAGACTCCTTACTGAGTTTTATCACTTAGATCAATTATCAATTCAATAATAACATACAAGATAATAAACAAAGCATATTAAATAAATGTAATTGTTTTAATACTAATTCATAGGTTTTCAGGAAATCACACATCAGTGAATTTTTTTTAAAAATATTTATAAATTAATAAAAAAAATTTATGAATTTAATTATTAATATTATAAATTTTACAATTGATTTAAATTTTTTTAAAAAAAATACATTGAGATGTAATTTTCTCCAAACATGTGTGTGTCCTAAGACTGGGAGGGGCAAAGTGTTATTTCTCCTGTTACGCGATTTGTTGGGAAAAAAATTAAGTAGTGTTTGTTGTCAGCTTTTAAAATATTTTAAAATTTTATTTTGTAACCAAAATTATATTTAAAATATTTGGTAAATATAATATATTTATATTTATAGTGGGTGGTCAAGAGAGGTCAACAAGAGTGACTTGGTCGTGACACAGAAAAGGATGAACGAAACTTTTAATTTCTAACAAGTAAAAATATTTTCTTTTTCTTTTTTCTTTTCTATTCTTCTTGACATTTTAAAAATTTTAAAATCATTTTTGTTTTTATTTGTCTTAAATTTTTTTTTTTAAGTTTTTTTTTTTGTTTTTGGCACTTATCAGTCAATCTTATTAATTAGACCTATTTACCTACATGTTCTAATTGATAAATTTATTCATAAAAATAAAAATAAGAGACTAATAAATTTATCACCATAAATTTATTCATAAAAACAAGAGACTGATAAATTTATCAAATGATAAATTTATCAATAGGATTTAATGAGTAATAAGTCTCAAAAGTAGGACCTATTAGTAATTTTTTCTTCTTTTTTTTTTTGTGGTATATGTATAAATATAAGGTCAATTATGGGTAAAGAGGTACTTTGGACATACAACATAGCCGAGAATCAGGGGATCACAATCCATTTTCGGCAAAACCATTTCCAACCTGAGTGTTTTGAGAAATTGATAAAAAGTTAATTTTTTGACTTTTTAATTTTTTTAATGACTTTTTTGACAAAAAAATTAACTTTTTAAATATTTTTTTATAACTTTTTTGAGAAAACTTAGTAAAAAACCAAAAAAACTGGCTTTTTAACCAGTTGCTAAATTGCTCCTTATGATCTCTATCCTCCAAAGTCAACAGTGGCCATTGGACTTCATGGTGGTAACTGGTAAGATTCCATTGGTATTGGCTTGTTAGTCTTCATCTTGCCATATCATAAAAAATGTGATCACCACCCACTAACTTAATGGTCCTTTAATTCTTTATCAAAATATTGTGAACCATAAAAATTTATATTGATTTTTATTTTAAAAGTAAGTCCGTAGTGTAGATTTAAAATCAGTAAATATAGATCACAATTATAATAGATGTAGATTATTGATTCTTTTTCTAAATATATATTTTTTAAAAATCGTAACATTTTTTGTAATTTATTGTGGTTTAATTAAGCTATTTTTCTCAAAATTATGACGGAGTGTAGTATAAATTTAAATTTGATATAATGTGAAATGTATTTAAAAATAAATCTAATTCTAATTCATACATTTTATTTTTTTTAAATAGTTAAATACTCTTTTTTTTTTTTTTTTTTTTTTGCATACATAATAGTATTATTGTTTTGGTTGGTGCTTCAGTAATTTAGATCATTGAAATTCTAAACTAGCTTTATTTCGATCTTATTATACCTATATTAAAACTTCAAATTCTTTAATGTTTATTTTTTACTTACTAGACAAACAAAGTAAGTCAAGAAACAAGCAAACAAATTAATAATTTTAAGTTTAATCCATGATCATCTTAAAAAATAAATAATTAATTAGTTTGCATGATTCACCCAATTTCATGGTGATATTTTTGTATACATTATTAAAGAGGCAAATATTAAATTTGATTTTTTGTTTTTTTTTTATTTAAAAAAATCTGATAAGAAATACGTTTATTTTTAACATTAATCTAGATAAATATAATAAACACGATCAAATTAAACTTACATGTAAGTTCCGTTAGCAAGTTCAATTAGGGCTTGAACCGCCAACCTCCTCCGACCACCGACCTCCTCACCAACCATAGCCACCAGCGGCGGCACAACCCCAAGCTCCGCCAGCGATTTCTTCATCTTCAAGTCTTCTTTAGCCAACCTCCTTATCTCCTTCGCTGCCACTTCCTTCTCTTCCCACCTCCCAAAATGAAGTCTCTTCACTGACCTTTGCAAAACCACCAACCCATCTTCCTCTTCATCACCCTCCTCTCTCTTTTCCATGCCCATGTCATGTTCTTGTTTTTCTTCTTCATCAATATCTATCACTCTTGGTTTATCAAAGCTATCGGACGGTGTGTATCGTTTGTTAGAGGTCTTTAGCTGGAGGAACCGTCGGATGCGTAGAAAAAATCGAAGCTTTAACCAAGGAGAAGAATCAGACATGTTTGATGCTTGGGAGAGAGAAAGAGAGAGAATTGGTGTAACCTTTTTGGGCTTTTTCTAGCTTAAATAAGTCTATTTTTGGAAAGAGAGTAGAGAGAGAATATGGATCAATCAGGGAAGAAAACTTTGTGCGTTAAAACAGAGAGAGAGGACATTCAAAGACTTAGAAAATCTTTTTTTTTTTTTTTGGTATCACTAATGTAAACTGTGACACTTATATACTAAGACGAATGGATATGGAGATAAACATGTACACGGTCATAGACACGGATATGGGTATTGTCATATAATACAATGATTTTGAAAAAAAAAAAAAAATCAACATTCTTACTTGGTTGAAATATGAAAAGAAATATATATATTTTTATTTATTATGTAGATAAATATAAATTGAAGATATACAAAGATGTCACGTATATCCACGTATATATATGTTTTTTTTTTTTATCACTACAAAAAAAAAAAATTAAAGTTTTATACACTAAAATTTAGGGGAAAAAATTATTTTTTAGAGATTAAATATTTTTGTTGCGAAAAGTGTCATTATTATATTTTTAGCAATAAAAATTAGACATTAGTGATGAATTATTTTTTTTTGAGATCAAATTTTTTGTCTCAAAAAGTAAATCATTTTGAGATCAAATTATTTTGTCCATAAAAGTCTATTCATTAGTGACATTTTCAAAATCTTGTTACTAAAAACCTTATGTTGGATTTTTTGAGACAACATTTTTAGCGACTATCCTCACGACAATAGAAATTGGTCTCTAGATGTCTTTTGCAATAAAATTTTCACTTTTAGAGATCAAAAAATTTAATTTTTAAAACTCTTATATGTTGTAGTATATTTTTCTTTTTATTTATCATTTTTTTTTGTTTTCATATATTTTATTTTGACTTTGAATCAGATCTCTAAAATTAATAATAATAAAAACCAAAAAACACGCAAGTGTCTATTGGCCGTGAAGTATCTTAAGGGTGAGTATTGATCCAATTGGTTTAGTTTAAGAGTAAATCAAATCTAAACTGTTACTTATGGTTTCATAAAATCTATATATTATATAAGGGAAATGAAATTTTTAGGAAAAAACTTTCTAAGAACTCTAATTCTCATTCTAAAATTATTAAATTTTCTTAATTTTAAAAAATTATAAAAATTCTCATTAGCTAGTTTCCACTGGCCTTTTATTTTACAATTTCACATCGGGAAAAGAAAAAAAAAAGTGAATTATTTCATTTACATAAAATTAACCTTATACTCTCATTTATCAAGCAAAATGAGATTTTTAGTGAGAAGTTTTATAATCAATATCTCATACTAATTTTTTTTTTAATTTTCTTAATTTTAAACAATTAAGAAAATTCTCATTGGCTAACTTACATTTAACTTTTATTTTACAATCCCACATAGAGGCTTTGATTTGAAAAATACTTTTGTATGAGTTTTTGAAACTCTCATAATATCTCTCCTTAAAAGTATTCTTTTGTAAAATATATAGATATATTGATAATCTCAACGTCACTCTTATTACTCCTTCTTACAAAAATTATGAGATAATTATGATAATTTTAAATTTGTATTTAAAACTTAAAAATCATGGGATAGATTATTATAATTTTAAATTTATAATGTGTCAATTTTAAATTTAAATTATATATTGCTTTCCATATTTAGTGATAGTTTAAATTTTAATAAAATAAAATTTAAAATTTTAATTAATTAATTTTTGTGTAAGGTGGTTGGTCTTTCGATTTAACTAATTAAGTTAAATTATTTTTGGTTTGAATGATTTGCTAGTTTAAACATGATTTTAGTGGTTTTACCAAAATATATTAGTTTGATTTCTTTGATTCGAATTAAACTAAAGAACTGAGATTGCTTAATTAGAAATAAACTTTTCGCCCAAACAATTATTAATTTTTATTTTACAATCTCACGTCGGGAAAAGAAAGAAAAAAGTGAATTGTTTCACTTATATAAAGTGAATCTTATAAAAGGGATCTTGAGGGAGTAGTCTTCTAAAAGTTCCAAACTCTCATTCTAAAATTATTGAATTTTCTTAATTTTAAACATTTAAGAAAATTTTTATTAACTAGCTTCCAATAACCTTTTATTTTCCAATCCCACATCACGAAAAAAAAAAGAAAAAAAAAAGTGAATTGTTTCACTTACATAAAGTGAATCTTATGCACCCATTTATATAAATTATTGAATTTTCTTAATTTTAAACAATTAAGAAAATCTCAATTGGTTAGCTTCCATTTAACTTTTATTTTACAATCCCATACAGGGAAAAGAAAGAAAAAGTAAATTGTCTCACTTACATAACATGAATCTTATACTTCTATTTATATAAGCAAAAGGAGATTTTTAATAGGAAACCCTACGATTAATATCTCATATCAATTTTATTTATTTATTTTTATTTTCTTAATTTTAAACAATTAAGAAAATCCCCATTAGCTAACTTTCATTTAACTTTTATTTTCTAATCCCACATAGATGTTTTGATTTTAAAAATAAGATTTTGAAACTTTCATAATATTTAACTTTAGAATAATTGAAATCCCACATCGAGAAAAGAAAGAAAAAGTGAGTTGTTTCACTTATATAAAGTGAATCTTATGCTCTAATTTAATATTGTAGTATTGTGCATGTTTCAGTTCAAGATAATTTAAATTTTAAAATAAAATTTTAAAATTTTAATTAATTAATTTTGTTGTAAATTGGTTGGTCTTTTGACTTAGCCGATTAGGCTGAATCATTTTTGGTTTGACTGATTTACTGGTTTAACTGTGATTTTAGTTGTTTTATCAAAATATATTGTGTAGATTTGTTTAATTTAAAATAAATTAAGATTGACCTTATTAAAAATTGAATGCTGAGATTGCTTGATTAAAAATGAATTTCCGTTCAAACAACTGTTAACTTTTATTTTACAATCCTACATCAGGAAAAGGGAAAAAAAATGAGTTGTTTCACTATATAAATCTTATGCTCCCATCTAATATTGTAGTGTTGTGTATGTTTCAGTTCAAATCAGTTTAAATTTTAAAATTTAAAAAAAATTAAAAGTTTTAATTAATTAATTTTTGTATAAGTTGATTGGTCCTTTGACTTAACTGATAAGGTGAACCGTTTTCAGCTTGACTGATTCGCTAGTTTAACCGCGATTTTAGCGGTTTTATCAAAATATATTAGTTAGATTCTTGTTTAATTCGAAATAAATTAAAGAATAAACGGCTAAGATTGTTTGATTTAAAATAAAGTTTTTGCCCAAACAATTGTTAATTTTTATTTTACACAATCCTACATCGGGAAAAGAAACAAAAAGTAAGTTATTTCACTTATATCATATAAAGAAAAAGAATTTCTTAGAGAGAAGATTTCTAGTAGTTCCAAACTCTCATTCTAAAATTATTAAATTTTTTTAATTTTAAATAATTAAAAAAAAAATCTATTGGCTAGCTTTCATTTAACTTTTATTTTACAATCTCACATCAAAAAAAGAAAGAAAAAGTGAATTGTTTCACTTACATAAAGTGAATCTTAGGCTCTCATTTATATAAATTATTGAATTTTCTTAATTTTAAATAATTAAGAAAATTTTCATTGACAAGTTTTCATTTAATTTGTATTTTACAATCTAACATCGAGAAAAGAAGGAAAAAATAAATTATTTTACTTACATAAAGTGAATCATATGCTCCCATTTATATAAGCAAAATGAGATTTTTAGTAAGAAACCTTGTAATCAATATCTCATACTAAGTTTTTTGATTTTCTTAATTTTAAACAATTAAGAAAATTTCCATTAGCTAGCTTCCATTTAACTTTAATTTTACAATCTCACATAGAGGTTTTGATTTTAAAAATAATTTTTTATGAGATTTTGAAACTCTCATAATATCTCTCCTTAAAAGTATTCTTTTGTAAAATATATAGATATATTGATAATCTCAATGCCACTCTTACTGCTATTTAATGCAAAAATTATGAGATAATTATGATAATTTTAAATTCGTATTTAAAACTTATAAATTATGGAATAGATTATTATAATTTTAAATTTATATTGTGTCAATTTTAAATTTAAATTAATAGATTATTTTCCATATTTAGTAACAGTTTAAATTTTAATAAAATAAAATTTAAAAGTCTTAATTATTTAATTTTTGTATAAACTAATTGGTCTTTTGACCTAACTGATAAAGCTAAACCATTTTTTATTTAAATGATTTGCTGGTTTAACCGTGATTTTAGTGGGTTTACATGTTACGATGATTATTTCTTACTTAATAAGTTTTTAAAATTTCTTTAATTATTTCCCTTTAAAAAACCAATATGACAATTTTTTAAAATTAATATATTTTTATTCTAAAATAGTGAAATATTAGAACTATGTCATTTTTTTTTTTATAACAAAGCATAATTTTAATTATTAATTGTCAATACAACAATTTTAATCTATCTATTCTATGGTAAAAGAACATTTGAAACAAAACTTTAAACTTATATATAAAATTTTATTCATAGAGACAAAATATATAAAAAAATCAAATATAATTATCGTATTTTTAATAAATAATATATTTTTTTTGATCTCATGCATAGTACGGGTGATATGCTAGTTTGGAATTAAATCAAGTCATGCAAATCTTAGAATCAAATCAGATCAAACCACTAAAACACGATTTGGTTCAATTTGGAATCACGATTTTTAGAAACACTAATATCATTCACAATGTAATCACAAAATATTATTCACAAATTAAGAATTGTTTAGAAAAAATTTAAAACTAGCTCCACCACTATACATGTAACACACTTGGAAAACCAAAGCGATGGAACTTATGTGTACATATATTAAACACTAATAAGATATTTGAGTGTTTATGGTAGTTAACAATATATATATATATATATATAGAGAGTATTGTTATTCAGGCTCAAAAATTGGACTCGCTTTATAAATCTAGTGATGTGTCAACCAATCATCTTCTTGACACATCACTGAGTCCAGAAGACAAGTCTAGAAAATAGACTTCTATATCAATTTTCATATATATATATATATATATATAAATGGTTGGATTCGGTTTGAAAATAGATTTATAATTACAAAACAACAAACTGAACCATGAAGACCGAACTGTATAGTGAGAAAATCAAACCAAACTGATCGACTTGGTCTAGATCGAATCAGTTTGCATTTTGTTTTGAATTTTTGCTCAGGCCTAAGTATCCCAACATGTTTTGCTAAAAGAAATAAAGAAAATGTTACATATAATTCTATTTTTTACTTCATTTTCCGACTCCAAGACACAAGTGGATCCCATTTGTATCTATGAATGTGGGTCTCATTATTGTGTATCTAAAGTAAGAAAATGAGATAAGAAAAGAGATTATGCGTATCATTGCTAAAAAAAATATTAAAAAACAGGTAAATTAAATTGAACTCCCTTGATCTATGGACAAAATACAAGGAGCCTTATAATTTTGACATAATTATATTGACTTTCCTTTTAGTTAAAAAAAAAAAAAAAAAAAAAAAAAAAAAAAAAAAAAAATTCAACCAAATAAGTAGGGTGTAATAATGTCCCGGCACGGCCTACTTGGGCCCGGGCTCAGGCCGTCTCGTGTATAGACACCCCATTTTTGACCGACCTCAAGACTTAGACGTCATCGCTTGTGCACTCGATGATTACGATTTTATTTGTTCGCTTTGAGTGCCCGAAGTCCTCGGTGGAAGGCCCTGTCTTTGAGCCTTTAAAGCTTATTCATTTTGTGCCTTGTTTTGGACCCAAACCTTGTTGTTTCTAGCCTGGAACTTGTGGTGACCTGTCAGCCACCACCATAGGCTGTTGGCCATGGCTCATGGTTTTCGGCCATTGGTGTGGCCGGTCGGCCGTCAGTGGTGGTCGGTTGGCTACCAATTGTGGCCGACGGCCACCAGTGTCTTTTTCTAGATATTTGTTGACAGTTGTGCCAACTGTTAGCACATTGAGCTGCAGCTCCCTACACGTGTATGGTGAAATATTTCTAAGCTCAAGGCTTGTTTTTCTATATATATGAGGGTTCCTCCCCCATTTTTCAGGGTTAGAACATTTGGAACCAAATTCTCTCTCTCTCTAGACTTCTCTCTCTCTCTCTCTCTCTCTCTCTCTCTCTCTTGTGCAATTTTATACACATTTTGCTCACAAATCCTACACTTTTGCCTATACACCCTTGATAGAAGTTGCTAGTCTTTGTGCTGAAGTAGCTTGGGACTTGTTTTGAGCTCTAGAAGGAGGTTTCTGGCTTGGATTGTTGGCTAAATTGTGTCTTGGCTTCAAGAAGTATAACACTCTCTCTCTTTATACTTGTTTTGTACCCTTGCTTTGCCATCTTTTTCAATTGTTTTGAGGCTGATTTTGAACTGTAAAAAGCTTTATTTTATGGCTTAAAAGTGTTGGTTTGAGGCCATTTTCAGTTAAGGGGTGGTTCACCCTTCTTGCTTCTTTGCTTGTAAAGTTTTTGTGCATTTTTTCATCACTTTCAAACCAACTTTTTTGGGGCCTTTTAACCACTGAATTTTAGAGGTTTTTCAGTGGCAAAAAATTCATTTTAAAGTCCAAAATTGTAGAGGTTAGCCTCCCCTCATTGTGTCTTGTTTGCATGCCTAGTTATCCCCATGTATTAGCTTAATGTTTTAGCTTTTTATGGCTCAAGTCCAACATGTTTTACACTCTTTTTTGAACTGTTTTGCCACTGTTTTGGCTGTTTGGTGCCTTTTAAGTCTTGTTTTGCATAGTTGTAGTGTAAGTCCTTTTACTAGCTTGGTGTTTTAAGGTTTTAACCATCATTGGTTTGAGTTGATTGCATGTTTTAATGTTTTTTCTCACCTAATTTCAACACTTATAATCTCTGCAGTCTCCCTCATTTCTTCACTTTTTTATTTGCTTTGTAGGTTGTTTCAACCTTAGGGTTGTTTAAGCTTAAGATGTAGGCTCATGCTTAATGGTTTAATCCTTCTTTGAGGGTTCATTACCAACGGCATGAAGCTTTTCTCATGCCTTAAACTATCCCTTGGTTGACACTTCTTTCACCTTAGAAGACACTCACCAATGGACTAATTGATTAAAGAATGATTTGGTAATTAAAATGTGTAAACAAAATTGGCAAGTAAAAATGGCAAGATAAGCACTTCTTTGTGTTGCATTGTATGTGTTCAAATCGAACGTTAGTTTGAACACAAGGAAAATGAAACATTTCATACTCAAAAGTGATGAAATGTGCCATTTTCCTAGGTTTCCATTGCCCGTGATCATGCATGATAGGGTGATGGTCATTTGAGTCTTGTTTTGCATTCATTAAACTTGAACAAACTTGGTTCTTTGGCCATCATGCAATGAAATTGCTTGGTTGATGGTTTGAGAGCCAAGAGTGTCACTCCTTTGAACTTGTTTGATGATAAGGAGGGTAACAGTACATACAAACCTTCAAAAAATACATTGTTTTGCTCTGTTTGCTCTCTGTTGTAGCAAGGAAGTCCAAGCCAGTGGTGGCCATCGTAGCCGACCGACCATCAGCAGTGGCCGACCGGCCCTCCTGTCAGCCACCAATGCAAATTCAACAGTGTGCTCCTAAAACAAAACAGAGTTAATCTGGAGAAGGAGAAAGTGTAAGTGCTTCTGTGCAACAGAGGCTTGCAGCAGCAAAATAGTGGCCTTTCGGGTGAAAAATTAAGCATGCATGCATCCCTCGTTTCCCGTGGTCTTTTAGTTAATTAGTCGTAGCTAATGTTTGCAAGTGATGTAATTATTCAAGTAGATTAGTTAATTAGTTCATGTTATAATTAATTAGCTTAGTTGCTTTATAATTAATTAGTTAAGTATTTAGCTAATTAGTTCGCCTTGTAATAGTTAGTTATTTATTTGTTTTATTTAATTAGCTTGGAATAGTTAGTTAATCCTTTTAAGTGTTGTAATAGTTAGCTTAATTAGCCTAGCTAGCTAGTTAGTTTTTATTCATTCGGACCCTCCTTCGCGAGGGCGTAATGTTGTAAGAAGTGTGCGTGCATGCGTGTATGTTTTCCAACCCCACATCTTTCTCCCTTTTATTTAATCGCTTTTGATGGTTAGATTAGGGACATGTTTTAATTAGCACGCTTTATGCTTGCATCCATTCATTCGTATTGCATGTACCGAGACTCGGCGTATCATTCAAACTGCATTGCCATTTCAATATCTTATTTGAATACGTGTTTAATCGAATGTTATTTAAATTGCTTCGTATGCCATATTAGTAGCTGAGCCTATTAAATTGCATATTGCATGCGTTGCATTAGACACTTAACATAGTTAGGAACCATGCATATTTTTCTAACTTTGTCTTCTTAGCTCGGAGTACTAGGCGAGTTTTTATGCTTTAGCATACTTGCATGAACGTGAATGTTGCCATGTCTAGCATGCTTGCCATAAGGCTATGTGCTTACTTGCTAAACTGCTTGAATGCCAGTGGATAAAGGCTTGTTGTTTGAATTAGAATAATTTAACGAATGTGCGTTTTAAGCCCACTTTGTTGAGTGGCAAATCATGTTTTAAGTCCACTATATTTGGTGGCAAATCTGTAAACTTTAAGCCCACTTGAGGTGGCAAATTCAAACCATTTTCGCAAACAAACATGAGTTGAATTGTTCTAACTTAAGCAAACTAGTCTATACTAGCTTGTGCGCATCACATAGTAAAGCTAGCTTAATAATTAATAAGAGCACATAATGTTTATAAAAAATCATATCATGATTAGTAGAGGCCGATCTTTGATCGGGTGAGCCGGGGTGCTCAATTCATGACCTTCCCCTCTCGTACCTAAGTTCCCGAGCCGAGACAACTTTGGTGATGACGGACACGTGGCCTTTGGTACGAGTCATGGATTTCCTAAATTTTTCCAAAAATAAAATATTTAGGTGGCGACTCTATATCTGGCAAAGCAGTCCAATTTTGGCACTTTTTGATTCAAAATCAATTTTTCAAAATGATTTACCGGATTTGGACTCTTTGGTGTTTATCAGTTCACATTGCACTTGTGAGATTAGATTCAGAACCGCAGCAGTTTGAACTGTAAGGCTTTCTTTCAAACCTTTCGAAAGGGGGCGCGAAAAAGGCGACCCACACCGTGGTAGGCCTCGCTAGCTCTCGTCTTTTTGGTGGGTCGGGCCGGGTTGCGGGCTGAAAAGTGGGGCTCGAGCTCAAGCCTAGGAGCTCTCAGAATAGGGCTAGGGCCTGGGCTCGGGCTCGAGCGGCTAGGCTTTTTTTTTTTTTTTTTGTGTAAAAAATGAACGACAAATATAATATGTATATAGATTATTTATGAGAGATAAAAAACAAAGAAAATTTGTATTAGAGTATTTTAGTTAAGATTAATGAGATGTTTGGTTATGTTACATATGTGTAATATTTAAATTTAATTATGTATGACTTATATTTTTTTGGTTATGAACTTAGGGAAAATTAGTTTAAGATCCCTCTTCCATTTTTAGTAATAGAAGAGATCTACAATATTATTTATGATGTCTAAGGTCCCTCAATCTCACACCCATATGTCACAGATAAATTTGACTTCCTCAAATCAAATCACTCTGTAAAGAAGGAGCTGCGAGAGAGGATGAGGCAGTGAAGACGATAGGTGGAGGACATAGCATGGACGAGTGTAGCAACCCCTATCCGTAATTAGCCACTAATCCATATTTAATAATGTTAATAAGAGGATTAAAATAAATTATGTGTTTATTCTGCACTTTGTATGATTTTGACCTTCTATCTGTTACTTGTAGAAATATCTGTTTGGAATATGTAAATTGAAAGCCTTATCGGCATCCGAAACCAAAATTGACTACACCGATATGTTATTTGGAATTTTTAGAACCATATGGCAAATTTTATTAAAAATTAATTCAGTCTGATTCGTTATGTCGCGTTCGGCAAGCCTTATGTTCTAATTAGTGTATTTTAGCATCATAACTTTATATGTGAGATATAAGCACATTTGAGCTCATTTCTTTCATCTCCCTTGAGTGGAAAAATCTGGTGAAACATTTTAGAGAGAGAGGGAGAACAATTCTAGAGAGAGATAAGAAGAGATTAAAGAGAAATTGAAGGCCATAGCTTGAATTGATCAAAGATTGTGCCAGTACCTAGCTAATTGAAGACTCTAGGTAAGGATTTAAGACTTAATTATGATTTTTTACCATCAAGTAGATCATTTCAAGAATAATTTGTGATTATGAACAAGAATTGGACCAAAGATGATGAATTTAGAGTTAATTCATACTTGCATGCTTAGTTTAGTTTAATTTCATCATTTTGAACATGATTCATAACATCCATGTTTGAATTCTCATGTTTTGAACCTTGAATTCATATTTTGAAAAGGGATTTCTTATATGCATGGAGCTTATGAGCTCGATTTACAAGTTTCATGAGTTTTGGAGCAAAGAGATTGAAAAGTTTTTGCATGTATGTACATTTTCTTATAAATTGAGCATGATTTCCATGAATTCTCCCATGCATGTTTGAAATTCATCTTCATTTAGGGAAATCATCAAGTTTCAAGTTGTTTTGTGGTGTTTGATCATGTTTTGAGAAGTTTGATACAAGAAAAATTCATGCATGTTGTATTCATGAACATTCATCATGTTTTAAGTTGAAATTGTGAGTTTTTAACAAATCCTTGGGCCATGATTTTATGAAATGATCCTAAATTCTTCATGTTTTACAAGTTTACTATGTTATCTCAAGTTTTGGGGCCCAAGAGATGTGTTTTGAAGATTGGAATTTGAGTTTTGAGCTTGAAGGTGCAATCTGGAAATTCTAGAATTTGCATCTACGCTCGAGCGTGAGAGTACATGCTCGAGCGACCAATCTGAGTGCGTGCACTCCGCTCGAGCGACCAAAAGTCCGCTCGAGCGTGAATTGCAAGCTCTCAAAAGTTTCATGTCTTTTACAGATCGCTCGAGCGAAGGAATGTGCGCTTGAGCAACCATTCACATTTTGCATGTCTGCTCGAGCGAGGAAAACTACGCTCGAGCGTAGACCTCATTTTTAGAAATTTTGACTAAGTGTTCCAAGACATGTTTTGGTATCCTCATTGCATCTTAGGCATTCCTAAGCCTTAATTAAGCCTTAGTAATGAGGTTATGGATTAAAAACACACTAAGAAAAGAATGTACTAAGTTCCGAGACTGCAAGTGTGTGTGTGTGTTAGGCATTGTGATAAGAAAGAATAAGAACCAATGTAATAAAAACTAAGCCTTAATGGTCACATGAATGTGTAATGATAAGACATGCTTGTGTTATGTATTTTGTGATTGTTGGTCAAGACTCGATGATTGATTGACCATTTTCGGGAACCACTGTGAGTAACATTTCTGTAAAGATATGTTGATATGAATTATGTTCCAAATGAAATGTGATAAGCTATGATTTCTGAAATGATATCTGTTTACGTGAACGAACATCCCAAGTTTGAAATCTATTATGGCATCCATAGATAGTCCCAAGTCATGGGAGACGACATTAAAATGCGGGTCCATGACATACAAGTTTATGAGATCTCGTTAGCTACTTCATTGTGGTGATATGCGTTTAATTGGTATCCGGAACCGATTACTCTAGTCGGAAGACGTTTCTGTGATGTGTTCTATGGGATGTACTATTATTATGTTCTGATATGAGGATGATTATGCTATGATCTGTTTTCCACTTATGTTATGTTCAGATTTTGTTCACTAACCCCTTTACCTTAATGTTATTCATTGGGCTTTAGCTCATTGTGTGTATATATATGTATAGGTGACCATTCTGGAGCCCAAGCCTGAAGGCTTTTGTCTAGATCTGTGTTCTGTTGTTAGCCAACCATTGTGCCTCACGTGGATGTTCCCGAAGCGTCCTGTGTTTAAGTTCTGTGGTTTCTGTTTATTTAAGACTTGGTTTGATGTCGTTGGCTGTACTTAAAATACTGTAATGTGTGTGGGTATAATGTATGGTTGACTACCGATTATTGTATATAAAGTTTTTAAATATTCCGTTTCATATAAGTCAGCACAGCTCATTGGACAACTATATTTATGTATTTGCTTCCGCTAGCCCTTTAATCTTGTTAATCTGTTCAGAGGCCTTCGGTAGTCCAAGGATTACTGGCCGGTTATGATGCTAAACCTATCGGGGTGGGTTTGGGTCGTGACAACGAGGATGCCATTGCTGAAGCCTAAGCAAATGCATCGAGGCACGCATCGTGAAGATCGGATCCTTTCTGGAGTAACCAAAGCCCTTAATAGCCCTTCGAAACAGCTCCAATATGAAGTAGTCATAGAGCACCATCATTTCCACAAATTCATTACTGTTGAGAGAAATCGTGCCTTCGTAACAAGAACAAGCCTCCTATTCCAGCTCTTTAATGGAGTCCAGATATAGACTAATGCCGTACTGGGTATGCTTGAGGACACGGTAAAAGGCGCACCACTTGTGGCGGTCCATGGTGCGAAAATCTCTCCGCCCGTGGTGGTAAGGCCCCAAGGAGACGGTCTGGGGATTATAAGCTTTGTTGTTACTTTTTAGCAAGCACTGAGGGACTCTGTAGATGCACATCTTCGACCAAACAGATGTTTGTGTTTTCTTGGTGGGATTGTCTTTCACTTTTGTGCATAACGATCGTTGCTTTTGCTTTGTGTATTGGATTGAATTTCTCTGGTTTAGATCAAATAAATTCTCTAATTTGAACTGAATAATTTTTATTTCAAAATGAAATAAAAATTTATATAATTAAATAAAATAGGTATAGATTATTAATGATGGTAGATCAATTGCATCACTATAGGTCAAGTATATCCCAATTAGGTTGACACCTACTATCCTACCAATCATTTGCATTATACTGCACCCCAATAATCTAATACAAAAAAAAATAAAAATAAAAATAAAAATAAAAAAATAACGAAATGAAATAGTGAAAAATAAATTGTTAATCAATCATTGGATGAGGCAGACAATTCATTCGCGTTGCCTGAGCATGTTTTTCCAAATCATTTTGAATTATTGATCTCATTTTTACTATAATTTTATGTTTTCGTAAACGCATGCATATAATCTCTAGATATCACCAGTGCCTCAACTATTTGGGGCGAAAGCTTGTTGCGGTAATCATTTAGCACCAATCCACCTGCACTAAAGGTTGTTTCCGAAGCAACTGTAGAAATATGAACGGTTAGTATATTATGGGTCATCTGTGAAACCACAAGTCACATAGTTTCATTTTGTTTCTACCAATTTAAAATGTCAAAATCATCAAAATTATCCACTGATGGGCTTTCCAAATAACGTTGTAGTTTAGAACTACTTACACTTGTATGTTGAGATATTCTTCTATTTTTTATTGGTATAGTGTGTGTAGGTGTAGTTGTAGATACAGCTGCCATGTATTATTCAAATAATGTTTTGCATGTTTACATAATAGGGGTAAATTATTTTTTATCAGTAAAAATATGTTCTACAAATTCTTGTAAAATAATTTCTTTACACCTAGGATAAATTATTATGGCTAAACCTAAAAGAAGAGGCAATGGATCAAAATATTTATCAAATTTTTCTTTCATTGAAATAATAATGGTTACATAATATTATTTACTCATATATTTTATGAAAACTTTAATTATTTTTTCTAACATATATAAAGCAAATGGTGAAGTAAGAGAATATATATATATATATATATATATAAGAAAATAATTTTGTTGCAGTATCAAAAACTTTTAAAAAATCTTTAGACAACGCTACTTGACGCTAATTAAGTTCTGTGGAAGTTAATACTCCTTTTATTGATATTGTTGCAAAATATAAATCTGTTGCTTTTCTTTGTTTACAAGCTCTTTTTAACATATTATACGTTCAATTTCACCTATTGTCTATATTTGAAATTAATTTTCTAAATGACATACCTTCTCATTGACAGATTTTCTTATATTCTGAAATTTGATTAGCAGAAGACATAATAGTAATAATTGCATTTTTTATTACCAGTATAGAAATCTCATATACATGCATAGTTTCTTTAACAATCAAGTTTAAAAAATGGCACAACAACAAACATGAAATAAATCAACACCAACAAGTAATTCTAAAGTTGATTTTAAATGGGCTATAGTCTGATTGTAATATGTTGCATTATCTAAAATAATAGTAAAATATTTTATTTTGCAAAGCCCACTCATATAATACATTTCTTATTTCTACACCAAGTGAATGACCAGTGTATGGAAGTTCAACTAATCTAAACGAAATAATTCTTTTATTTAATTTTCAATCATTATCAATAAAATGTGCAATGATACATTGATATTCTAAACTATTATTTGGCCACAGATCAAATGTTAAATAAACTCTTCCATTCAAATTTTTAAATATGTCAAATAATTCACTTTTAATATCCTCAAATTTCTTTAAAATCTTGTTTCTAGTAGTATTTTTTGAAAAATTTTGATATTGTGGTGCAAAACTTTCGTGAATCATTTGGGAAAAATCGAGACATTCACTAATAGTAAAAGATTGTTTTTTTAATAATATAATCAATTATAGAATTTTGTGCACGTATATAAGATCATATGAATATGTTTGCAAATGACCAGTTGATGAAGCCCCTAATTGTATTTGACTTCTAATATTAGATTGTTGACTTTGTAAATGTCTGTTAGCATGCCTTTTTAGATGACTAATACCTCCTATAGATGCAACACTAAGTGGGTGTTTGGGAAGTGACTATTTTTTAGACTTTTTGGCTTTTTAGCTATTTTAGTAGGCTATTTTAGTTTTTGTATTTGGGAAGATATGATGGATTTTTATTTGAATTGTTGTATTGAAAAATGTGTTTGAAATGATATTTGAGGCTAAAATGATAAATTTGTCACTAATCTCACTTTTTCCAAAATTGGTCTAAAGGGGGCAAAATTGTCATTTTAGCCTGTGGGACTAAGCTGTCACTACACTATGTCTACACTGTCGACTGATCCTTTTTTTTTTTATATATAAATATAAATCATTGGTTTAAGATACTATTTGAGGCTGCTTGGTTTTTTTAGTATTTGAGGCTATTTTAGCCTCAAACTTGGGTTCCCAAACACCCCCTAAGTAAATTTGCACAATATATACATTTTGCTTTAAATGTAATTGTACAATCAAGATTATTTATAGATATTTTTTCAAAATGTTCCCAAACCCCGTTAGCTGTGCCCCTAGATGATGATCCAACTGTTGGAAGAGGGATATTAGGTACATTAAAAGGAGAATTAGTAGATTCATGTTGTGTAGTATATGAATCAATATTGACATAAACTTAGAAATATTAGGATCCATAGTAATGTGAGTAAAATAAAATATAAGAATTAACAATTGATTTAAATAATGAGTAAACAATGATGAGTAAACAATAATAACTAATATATGTTAAGAAATAATTAATACAAAAAATTACTAACTAATAAATTTAATTAAACTAATTAATGTTATTGACTGACGAATGCGATATAAAAATTAGCTTTTTTTGATAAAAGTTTTTTCTTGTAGAATTGCAATTACCACTTAGGAATTATACTTCAAAATTAACTAAGTGAGTTTAGAGTTGAGAGAGATTGAGAGTTTGAGAGAGATAATTGTTTGTGAGAAATTAAATGGGAGAGGGAGGATATTTATAGGAGTTTGGGAGGATGATGGGTGAATTTGTAAATAAAAAAAAATTGGGCCATTGTGTTAAATGGTCAAGTGACCCTTTTTTTTTATTTTTTTTTTACCATTGCTCAGTCAAAGAGAGAGGGAGGAGGGAGGGTTGATTGGCCACCCACAGGGCAAAAAATTTTTTGGGTCGGGTCGAGCCATGGACAAGGCCAGTAGGCTAGGCCGGGCTTCAAATGATGGCCCAAGCCCAAGGTCTCGGGCTTGGGCTTGGCTCAAAGGTTTCGGACCATTTTTACACCCCTACAAATAAGGAAATAGCGTGAAGGCCCAATGATAAATAAAAGAAATAAATAAATAAATAAACATTTCATTATAAAAGATATGATCATATATATATATATATATATATATTCTATTCATACGATTAATGAATTATTTAGTATGAACGGTTTGAATAATTAATATAGGCTTTATAATGGGCCCAAAAAGGCATTACGACACCTCTATTTGATTTTTTTAAACATTCCATAAGTTATTCAATATTAACGATTTGAGTCATTAATGTGGATTCTATAATGAGCACAAAAAGGCCCAATAACACCTCCATTGAATTTTTTTTTTCTCAAACATTTGGTAAAGACTAATGAATGTAATGTAAAGCAGAGTTTCATTTGTCATTGGGCAGACTTTTTATAGGTTTTTTCCCCCTTAACACTGTGTTTAGTTGAGAGATTTCGGAAAGGATTTGGAAAAAGAAGGAGAAAAGGTGTGTAAAACTAGGTGAAATATATGTATGTTTTATTCACATTTCACCTATCTTTTTCATTTCTCTTTCCAAATCCTTCATCAAATCTCCTAACCAAACACAGCATAAATGGCATTTTTTTTAACATTCAATTATTTTTTATTGCCAATGGTACCTGAAAAACAAAAATAAATGTTCACCGGAAAAATGTTGATTTAATTAAAAGTAATATTTGTTTGTCCTTTAACATTTTTTTTCCTTGTTTAAAAACAAAAGAGTAATATTAGAAACTCATACTTAGATCTTTAAAATTACTCACAATGATGTCGTAAGAAAGATAAGTCCTACACAATTGAATATACAACAAATCAAAAATTAATATATATCAAAACACATCATTGTGAATCAAAATGTAAAATAACTTTTACAGATCTTAAATATTTTCTACAACAAAGTACTAAAACACAAAAAAATAATAAAAGTAAAAAAGTCGCTTTTAAGCCTATAGCAAACGAACTTAACCTTGTCTTTTTAGGGGAACAATTTTGAGTGCACCACAATGACACACTGATAGCCAAAATTGAAATCCCCACTCACTACAGGAAATATAGGATTTAACGGCGTTTATTTAGCGACGTTTTTTTAAACACCACTGTTTCTAACCTTTAACGATGTTTTTTAAACGTCGCATTTTATTTTGATTAAAACGGTACCGTTTAAGGAATAGAAGTCGTTTTTTAAATGCCTTCACGTGTATTACAATAACATTATTCCTCTGTGTTTCTCTTAGCTCTGTGAGAATCAGAACCCTTCTCTCACTCTCTTCAAGCCCTCACCAATCCCTCAAATCTCTCACTCACTTGATCGCTCTCTCTCTGTCTCTCTGTCTCTCTCTCTCTCTGTCTCTCTCTGTCTCTCTAAACCCTTCAGTCTCAGAGATTAAGATTCAACCTTATTCAGCTCGGTTTCATCTCAGATCCAATCTCAGAGTGATTTCGATTTTGAAGTTCTCTCTCTCTCTCTCTCTCGATTTTGAAGCTCCGCCGCCGCCACCATCACCACCACCGTTGACTAAGGTGAGCACCACCGTCTACAATCTCAATTTCGTATTCTCTCTCTCTCTCTCAAGCTTTTCCATCCCTCGATTCTTTTCCTAGGGTTTACATAAGTTTAAGATTTCAAATATGAGATTTCTCATATGTTTCAGATCTGAGATTTCTCATTCAAAATAATGTTTGAGATTTGAAATTTCTTATTCAAAAAAACATGTTTCAGATATGAGATTTCTCATTCAAAAATATATGTTTCTGATTTGAAATTTCTTATTCAAAAATAGTTGTTTGAGATTTGAAATTTCTTATTCGAAAATATGTAGTCTTTCCTCATTAATATATATATATATATATTTTTTCATTTTTCATCTTCTTCTCATCTGTGTTTCACTCCAACCACCACCTCACCACTGTGCAGCCATCTCTGTGCACTCTGTCTCTCTCTGCGTGACTGTGTGTGTTGTATGAGACAAGAGGCAAGTGGTATCATTGGAGATCTCTGGTATCATTTTTTAATGATTTGGTTGGTTTTGGTGTACATTGGAGATCTTTGGTATCATTTTTTAATGATTTGGTTTCTTCATTTTTCTGCTACTTTGCATATTGCCTGCAGGGAGGATGCATGGCATCTTGGGATAGTCAGCATTTGAATGTTAGCTTCTTCTTTTTTTATGTGACAATCTTCTTGTAATCAGCCTAAGTCCTCTCTATGAGAGAGAGAGAGAGAGAGAGAGAGAGAGGGGGGGGGGAGTTTTGCAATGTATATTTCAAGCTACAAAATATAGCTAATATGCCCATTCTGGAGTGTTTTAATCTCTTGTACTCATGATTTATTGCACAAACAGGCTTTGCTTGATCAATCTCTACCTTTCCATGGAAATGGGCTATTGCACTTCTTCTTGGTGTTTTCTACTTGCTCAGTGGATGCTATTCACTGCACTTGGGTCACTTCAGAGGCATATTCATCTCCCTCAATTGTCTTACTATAGACACCCCATTTTTGACCGTCCTCAAGACTTGGATGTCACCATTGGAACACTTGGTGATTACCCTTGTTTGTGTTCGTCTTGAGTTCTCGGAGGTCTCGGTTGCACGCCTTGCCTCAGGATCTCTCGACTCAACCGTGTTGTGTCTAGTTTTGCACCAAACACTTGTGTTTTGCCTTGGAGGGACAGGGAATGCCTTGTGAGGTGTCCCCACACATCACCGGCCATGGCTTGAGGCCACCGGCCAGTGATTTTATGCCATCGGCAATGTATATTGCCGGTCGGCACTCTTTGTTGCCGGTCGGCCATTTATTTTGCCAAAATGGCAATTTTGAATGGCCGATCACTGTTCATCTACTTTTAGTAGATATTTTGTGCCAGCTGTGATAGCTGGCACCCACTCTGTTCCCCTCCATACACGTGTATGGAGGGATTTCCCTCTTGGATGGCTTGTTTTGGATGGCTTGTTTTGGAAGCCTTACAAGAGGGAGTTGCCTATAAGAAGAGGCTTCCTCTCTTGGTATTAGGGTTACAAAATTTTTAGAGGGAGTTCTAGATTAGGGTTAGGGTTGATACATATTTCCTATCTCTATATCTCTCTCTTGTGTGTGTCTAGTGTGTGTTTGTCCATACTATTGCACACAAACACATAGTGTTACACCTTCTCTTGGTTGTTGAGGGACCAGAGGGTTGTTCTTGGTGTTCTTGACTGGATTTGAGCTCAAGGAGGCAACAAGATCATCATTTGTGAAGGAGGACTTCAAGGGTAAGAAACTAGTCCATTTTTACCCCATTTTTGCACACTACTTTTACCTATCTTGCAACTGCTTTTTGGTTTTTCATATAATACATAAAAGTTCTATTTTTAAGGCCTCTAAATAGTTTATTAAGAGTGTTTTAAGCTTTGGGGTTGTTTGACCCCTCTTAAGCCTTGTTTGGCCCTTGTTTTGTGCTATTTTGTGTGAGCTCCAGGACTTTGGTGTTTGGACCTCCTCACCACTAAAATCTTGAGGGATTTTAGTGGTAAGGATGGTGCCTTGAGGTCCCAAGAAGAAGAGGGCCACCCCCTCTCCTTGTTGTCCTTGAAAGGACCATTTTTGCCTCTTGAGGGAGCACCTAGCTTAGGCTCTTGTTGACCATGCCTTAGCAGTTATTTATGCTTATTTTTCCATGAAATAGCATTGTTTTAAGTTGGTTTTGGTACACCATGCTTGCTTAGCATACATGCCTTGTAATGCCATTTTGTTGCCTTGGCTTTGTGAAGATTTCATGTTTATTTTTCCATGATTAAGGTCTGTCCTTAGTTTCTTGGGTCGACTTTGACATGCATTGTATAGCCCCTTTGCATTTTGGCTTGTTGGCCTTAAGGGTGTGAGTGTATAGCATGCATTACTTGCTTTGATTTAGTGGGTTGAGGCCATTTTTCATGTCATTTCAGTCCACTTAGTATGTTTGTATGCTTGCATTTCATGGTCCCTTTGATGTGTCAAAGGCTTGTGTTGCATGCTCCATGTTTTGGTCATTGTGCATGCTTTTGAATTCAAGTCATTTAGATGCCATCTAAGTAATCTTTTGGGCTTTGTTTTATGTGCTAAAACTCTGTTTTGGGTCATTGAATTCATGCCATGTTTGGTCTTGTTAAGTGTGATTCAATACCCCTTTAGCTTGCTTTGAATCTTGGACTTTGCTTGCATACCTTGATTGCATTGTTTGGGTTGGTTTGGCACCATGTTCTTGCATGATTTTCAAAGCTTAACTTACATGCTAATTGTCCATGTTATGCCTCTTTCAAGTGTGCTTGAGAGTTGCCCTTTTGTGCTTAAGTATTAGCCCTTTAACATGTGCATGTGTGTGCGTGTGTTGGCCTCCATGTTTGAGCACTTTGGCCACTGATTTAGGCGTGTTTGAGAATTGCCTAATCATGTTTAAGTCTATCTATTTGCTTGTTTGCATGCTCACCTCGCATGGTTGCTTACTTACTTGCATGTACACATTGCATTGCCATGTTGCATCCTTAGCTCGCATGCCTAGGTTGCATTGCATTGTGCATGCATTGCCTCACCTCTTGAAGTGAGTCATGATAGAGGTAGAAGCCCCATTGTTTGTTTTGTGCATTGCATTCCATAATGAAAAATGCACAACTTGGTCTCTTGGGCTATCACGCATTGAAATGCACGCTTGATGGTCCGAGAAGCAAGGACCATGTCCCTTTGAGTCATAAACATGATAAGGGATATGGTTGGTGCATACATTGCTTGAAATGCATTGCCATGCTGTGCCTTGCCCTCTGCTGCTGTCAATTGCAGGTTCTGCAGACATTCTTGGCCGACCGGCAATGTTCAGTGCCGACCGACCATAAATTCGTGGCCGATAGCTTCATCAACAGCCGATGATCACATCTTACTGTCGGTGGCCATTCTCCTCAGCCGGTGGTGCCTCCCAATGTCCAGGGAAGCAATTCTGAGACTTTGGCAGTTTTCAGAGGGGCAGAGCAGGGAAAACAGAGGCAGCCTACGCATGGCAGTGGACTTCCGAGCGAGACCCGAGCACGTGTGCATTGAGCCCTCTTCCCGAGGCCCTTTTTCTTGCTTTCTTAAACTAATTAATTTGTTTAATTAATTTAGTTGGTCTGTAATAATTAATTAGCTAGGATAGTTAATTCATTATTCGAATTGTATTATTCTTTTGGCCCCTCCGAGCGAGGGCGAATTTGTAATAAGTGTGGGTGAGTGTGTGCATGTCTTCCAACCCCCACTTCTTTCTCCCTTTTACTTACCTGCTTTGATGGTTAGTAATAGGTCATGTTTAATTTAGCATACCTTATGCTATGCATGCGTGCATCATTCATCAGTATTGCATGCACCGGGCTTGGCGCATCATGCTAACTGCATTAGTATTTCAAATCTAACTTGAATACATGCTACTTGTGCATTTTCACATGTCATTCATAGACTAGCCGAGCCTACTCTAGTGACATTCCGTATGCGTTGCATTAGACATTTAAACATGGACTTGGATCATGCATTGATTGCTAACGAGTTCTTTGTTTTGGCACGGAGTACGATGTAAGTATTTATGCTTTAGCATCCTTGGATGCGTGTGAGTGTTGCCATGATAGCATGATTACCATGAGGCTAGCTGCTTATGTGATATAACTGCTTGAATGCCTGTGGGTGAAGGTTGGATTGTCTGAGTTGGAATAGCTCATTGAAATCCGTGTTTTAGCCTACTTGCGAGTAGCAAATTCCAAAACATTTCTCTAAAACAAACGGATATGCAATGCTTATTCCCAAATTAGGTAATCTAGTCTATACTTTTGTGATGTGCGCATAACATAGTAATTCTAGGCTAATAATCGGGATAAGAACACATAATGTTTTCAAAAACGGATATCACGGTTAGTAGAGGCCGATCTTCGGATCGGGCGAGAGGGGGTGCTCATAGCTGACCTTCCCCAATCGTACGCTAGCTCCCGAGCCGAGGCAACTTTGGTGATGACGGACATGTGGCCTTGGCACCGAGTCAGGGTTTTCTAAATTCCCTCTTAAAAAATATTTAGGTGGCGACTCTGTATCTGGCAAAGCAGTCCATGTTTGGCACTTCTTTTCAAAAATCTGTTTCTCAAAACGATTTGCCGGATTTGGACTCTTTGGTTCAGATTAAGAACCGTGACAATTTGAGAGTCCTGAACTGTAGCAAGCCCAATAACGAACAGAACGGGACTCGTTCTCCCGGGGCGTTCAGGGACGTCTACACTTAGCTGCAAGGGGTGCACATGGTAACAGGGTCATTTTTTATGATTACTGCGAAGCATACTTCTGGCTTCGGCCGAATACTCCTCCAGATGCTAAGGTGATGTCCTGGTGGGATTAAGGATTTGACCGTTTGCTGAAAAATAGCTTAAAGAAATTGTATTCTAATCTTGTTATATATCTTTTTTTTGAACCATGCCTTCTTTTTATAGTGATAAAAACACTAAATGGTTCTTTTTTTAAAAAAAATAATTTTTTTTTAATTTTAATTTAACAATTTAACTTTTAGATGCAAAAGCTATGCCATGTAATATTATATTGTAAACTATTGCTGATTACGGCTGCATTCCCTTCTCCCTGTCTCCCTTATTGCTTGGTATGGTGAAGTGTTTCCATATAAATCAACAGATGGTATAAAATTTGATCTGTTTACAGAGTATCAAATAAGTACGAGACCTGCCTGTAGTATATAGGTTGCAGAGTATTTGCAAATAAGATGCAAGACCATCTGATGTTTCTTCTGGATAAGCTGGCAGCTTATTAGGGTCATAACAATAGTCCACTTATGGTGACTAGATCATCATACATTTGTCATTTGCCCCTGGGCCACTTAATTGAGGCGAGTAAGGAGGCTGTCCTAACTACAAACACAATAATTTCTGAATGCAATATAGTATCTACACTTCTATTTATATACATTTAGTACCGCACCAATTTTGTCGTCCAAATTCTATTTAAGGTGTTTATATGCTTCGTCTTATTTTTGGGTCCTCATACGTAGCAGACTTGAGCTGGCTTTTCCTCTGCTTTCTTTATTAACTAAAATTATTCATGCTTTACTAGATTTTTGTGGATGGTGAGAATTGGAGGTGGAATTTTTCCTGTCATCAAGGGACCTAATTACCTTGTCAATGGCGAGTATCGTGTCGACAAAGGGGCAGCTCCAAAGATGTTGAAATGTTTAATGTAAGTTGCTGTAAACTACTGAGCAAGTTGCATGTATGTTGTATCAAGCATGCACATATTAACTATATTTTTTTTTGTGGTATGATTTTGCTTTTCTCAGTGTGTTCCAATAATTGTGAGCTAGAGTTGGTGGTGGCAGTGACTTCGATGACATGAAAAAAAATATTCAAATATGTCATATAATAAAATATATATATATATATATATATATATTCTAGTGTCTTGTAAATTGCACAAGCATGTTATTATAATGAACCAGAGAAGATTGTAATTGGTTTTTTTGGTTCATAGCCATACCTTTCTTATACTCTGAAACCCTGTCAAACTTAAATTAATATACTGGACATCTTACATTTCTATCTGCTACTGAATTGTGATACTGATTGTCATGTATATACTCATTTGGGTCCTGTCAACTAGTTATTTCTGCTGGATGATATTGCTAAACTTTGTCTATCCTCCTGTGTGTTGTAGTTGCACATTTCATTAGATTTAATCTTTCTCTTAATAATGCCTGTAAAATATTGCAGGTCCAAATGCCTCAATTGACGAAATAACAGATTTTTTTTTGTGCTGCTCAAATGGCAAAGGCAGCAGATTATCTACTACCTGATGATGATAAGTTTTTTATTTTTTATTTTAATTTTTTGTATTTCTTCCCCATAATGAAACATCCACTACAGGAAAAATGGGTTTAGGCGACGTTTTTTTAACGACATTTTTTAAAACGTCACTTTTATTAATATTTAACGACGTTTTAGAAAAAACGTCGCATATTCCTTTAATAAAACGACACCGTTTTGAAATAGGAGACGCTTAAAACTGCCTCCAAATACGTTGCGGCTCATGCGCCTATTTTGAGAATACATGTTAAAGCCGTGTAAACCCTGAATCCTCACGCCTCTCTCTTGCTCACCCCCAATTGCTTCTAAACCCTTGAGAGCGATTTCGATTCGGAGCGATTTCGATTTGAAGCTCTGATTCTCCACTGTTTCTCTCTCTTTCTCAAGCTCTTCCTTCTTGTCTCTCTCGATTTGGTTATTGAGATCTATTGCTTATTTGTGTTGTGTGTGTGTATATATATATATATATATATAAATGTTTGGTTTCTTCGTTTTTCCCCCCCTCCACTATGTCACTGTTTAGCTTACCTGAAATCTGAGTTACATTTTTTCTAACCTTATGATATGTAAAGTTTTTATTTCCTCAAACTCCTCATTTACGACTTCTACGTGCTTTGCATTTTTTTTTCTATGAAGAAATGATTGATTGGAATATGCACCTGCAGTCTATACTCCTACAGTTGGTCTTGTTTGCCAGAACTATAATGGATTGTTTAGAAGGACTAGGGGGATGTATTTCAGTGCTGCTGATCATGGGGAAATGATGTCAATGGTGTATAATTGGCCAGCCGATCAGGTCTGCAGTACTTGTGATTAACAATCTGTTTGTTAAAGCTTTATTATGATTGTTTGATGCATCATGTTGTAGATTGGAACCTTTCAAGCTTTTTTGGACATCAAACTTTTGACTCAGAATATCTATTACTGTTTTGACTTGCAAGATTGTTCCATTACTCTTTTCCATCTATGAGGATTGGGAATAACTTGGCTTTAATTTTTGTTGGTTTCTCCCATTCTTTGAAGTGTTTCTAAAATATAACAGGTATTAGCTTTTGTGTCCTTTTCATTTTGGTTTTGTATTCCCAATCTTGAATTTCACTATTGCTAGATGCTTGAATGTTTCATTTTTGGCTTTCATCAGATCTCATTTACTAGTTGCTTACCATGAAGTTTGCTATCTTTCAGTGTTAGTTCGCTGCAAACATTGTACTTTACTTACTGTACTTGGTTTTTGATCACTGCTCTAGAGTGTTGATACAGAACCTTTTGTTGTAGGTTGATGTGATTGTTGTAACAGATGGAAGCAGAATACTAGGTCTCGGTGATCTTGGACTGCATGGTATTGGAATTGCAATTGGGAAGCTAGATTTATATGTTGCTGCTGCTGGGATAAATCCTCAAAGAGTATCTTCTTGCTTTACGTAGCTTTGTATTTTGCTCTGATATTTCAGATTTATATTTTTGTGAACAAATGCATGTAAAAACAATAATATGCATAACTTACTTTGAGTATGATTTGAACTGGTTTTACTTATATTTCAATCTTTTCTATATATAAAAGGATTTTCTCTTATATGAAGTTTGTCCCCATATTTAAAAGTTTTTGAAGCTTTAAAGGTTAAACCATGTTTCGGGTGTTCAGTTAGTTTTGTCTATGACTTGTCATATTCACTACACAAATTTTATCTGTTTACTTCTCAGGCTTCATTATCTGCTCTATGCTATTATTTTTATATATACTTATTTCTAACAACTCATGTAATTGGGCAGATACACCTCAGGTATTATCTTGTGTCTTATTTTATTTTGGTAATTGACAATGAAAGGTGCATTGAGCACGGGTGATGCACCCAAAGATAATATAACAGAGACAAAGCTTGAGGCCAAAATGGTTGAAGCTATGCAGCGAAGAGCATCTGAAGGAAGTTCCATGAAATCATTTAACAGCATAATCTTGAAGTTTCCCAAAATCGATGAGAGCTTAAGAAAGTGCAAAGCTATCTTTGAGCAATTTGGTAAGTGCAAAGCTATCTTTGAGCAATTTGGAAAGTGCTCAAATTTGGCCCATACGAAGTAATGTTTTCTAAAAAGGATATGTTTAGTTGGCAGCACTTTATCCCCTTTTAACTGATGCTGTTATTCTAGTACGAAATCAAATAATTTAAGCATCGGATGCATTTCATCATCATCTTATGAAATATCTTAATTTTGGGTTGTCATTGTGCTTGTTTTTTCTGACATATGCTCTCTTTTTCTTTAATGTTGGTAGTAATTTTGGGTTGTCATTTTCTTTAATGTATATTGTTCGAGTTGCTCAGTCTTGTCTAATTGTTGCAGAGGAGATGAACTGGGATAGAAATGTAATGGTGAACTTCAAGGAATTTCTTTTTACTTTCACCTGTTGGGTTGCTATTGATGATATCGAGGATGACAAAGAAGGGAAAGAGAATGTCTGAATTCAAAATTTTAAAGCATCTTTATCTGTCTATCAACAGTGATTATGACCTGCACAGCTAAAGCTTCTCAGGTCTGTCAAAATCGCAACAAGGTGAATATATAAACATGTAGGATCAAATCACAATTCTCTCCTGAAGTTTGTATTGTAAATAGTTTTAAATTGAATGGTGATTGGATATTAAATTGAATGGAAGAGTGTTTTAAAAACGTCGCTAAATATCAATCAACAGTTGGATTTTTTGGAATAAAAGATACGACGACGTTTTAAAAACGTCGCTAAATAGCATGGTGACGTCATGTTACTGTTAGGAGAACTTTTAGTGGCGTTTTTCTAAGCATATAGCGACGTTTCTAAAGCGCCATAAAGTTATAGCGACGGCCGCATCTTCGGCGTTTGGTGCTAAACGTCACAAAAGGATTTGATGGCGTTTTTGGAACCTGTAGCGGCGTTTTTTAAAAAGCCGCTAAAACCCCTATTTTCAGCAGTGACTCTCAATATATATATTTATGGTTGACGCATGCGATACATGGACAATTTAAATAAGTATAAGTAACACAAATTATGCATTGTGTGTTGTGTACTATTTAAATGGTAATTGTTTTCTTCATCAAATCTTAGGTATAGAGTTTGAGTCTCACTCTTTCTTTTTATCTATTTTTTTTTTTTTAAAAAAAAAAAAGGAAAATGAATGCTTGTCAAAAGGAGAGAAGAAATTTCAAGACACTAAGTGGGTTGTTCACTTTATATTTTTGTTTTAAGGGGTACTTACATGTAAGTCTTAATAGGTGGGTTTATTGCCCAATTAGTCCTATAATAATTAATAGCATTTTTCATCAAATACTATTTAAAAAAGTCACTATTGTTAATTTTTAGCAATAATTTAAAAAATTTATCACAAAAATGTTACTAATTATAAGTTTTAGCAATAATTTAAAAAAATTGTCACTAATTTTCAATTTTAATGATAATTTAAAAAATTCATCGCAGGAAAATATGACTAATTATAAGTTTTAGCAATAATTTATAAAAACAGTGATAAAAAAGTCACTAGTTAATTTTTAGGAACATGAAAAAAATTGTTACAAAAAATTATTTTTAACGACAATTTTATTAGGACATATTTTAAATAAGATTTGATAGAAATTAAGTCAAATTATTAGGACTTATTGATAGTTTACGCTTGTTTCAAATAAAAAAATGAACGCTTGGCAAAAAGGGAGAAGAAATTTCAGGGCATCAAGTCAATTGTTCAATTTATATATAGTATAGATAGATAAATAGATTAAATAGTTATATAAACATATGATATGTGCGCATAAATTGTAACAATGATTTGAAAAAATAATCAAAAATTGAAATCAAGGAAGTTGTATAGAGATAATTTCGATGTAAAAGTGTGGCATAAATACGCAGGTGGAAGGGTGGGCTGGTTACATTATCATGGCCAAGCTGAGAGCATTGAATTGGGCTTGAAAAAATGGAACACTGAGGTGTTTGGGAATGTTGAATCAAAAATTAAAGATGCTGAAGTAGAGTTACATTCCATTGATCTGTGGGCTTAATCTAGAAATCTCACTGAGGAAGAAGTTGCTAGGAAAAAAGAGGTGGTAGGTCTGGTTTGGAAATTTAGGAAGAGACAGGAGTGGATATGGTTACAGAAATCAAAGCTGGACTGGGCACTAAAAGGGGATAAGAATACACGGTTCTTCCATGTCATGGCAACAGTGAGACAAAGCAAGAACATGATTAATTCACTGAAGATTGGGAATAATTTATTAAAAGAGCGAAGGGAGATTAAACAAGCAACATATAACCATTTCAAGGAGCATTTTGATGAGAAGTGGAGGTTCAGGCCTAGAATTGGTGGACTATTCAAGAGGGTGGGCTATGATTAGGTAAAGGAACTACTGGAAAAAGACTTTTCTGAGGTAGAAGTGTAGAGGGCAATAAAAGAGTGTGATGGTAATAAAGCTCCCGGACCAGATGACTTAAACATGATCTGTTTTCAAAAGGGGTGGACAGTGATGAAGAAGGATTTAATGCATTTCATACACGAATTTCATAAAAACAGCAGATTGGGGTATGGAATGAACTACTCCTTCATTACTTTGATCCCAAAAAAAGATTGCCCATCCTCTCTTGGTGATTACAGGCCCATTAGCTTGAATAATTATGTATATAAAATTTTGTCCAAGGTATTGGCAAACAGATTCAAGCAAGTGTTGCCTACTGTTATTGATCATGTTCAATCTGCTTTTCTGGGTGGGAGAAACATCATGGATGGAGTTCTTATTGCAAATGAGGTTGTGGATTGGTGGAAAAAGTCTAAGAAAAAGGGTCTAATCCTAAAGTTGGATTTTGGAAAGGCATATGATTCGGTAAATTGAATTTTTTTGATTCACATGTTAGAGAATTTTGGTTTTGATTTTGGTTTTAGATGGATTGAGTGGATTAAAGAGTATATTTCTTCATCAAGGGTATCTGTGCTTGTGAATGTCTCCCCAACTACCGAGTTCTGCCCAAAAAGAGGGTTAAGGCAAGGTGATCCACTCTCACCTTTTCTCTTTAATGTTGTAGCTGATGGTCTTAACATTTTAGTGATGAGAGCAAAGGAGTTGGGAATTGTTAAAGGGGTGGAAGTGGGCTCTGGGAGGATCAATATTTCCCACCTTCAGTTTGCGAATGATACTATTTTTTTATGTGAAGCAGAGTGGTTAGAAGTTGTGGTAATTAAAAGATTATTAAGATGTTTTGAAGTAGTGTCTAGGTTAAGAATAAACTTCCATAAAAGTGTAGTGTGTGGAGTGGGTGTGGAAGATGAGATGGTGCAGGAGTTTGCTGTTAAACTTAATTGTTTGTGTCAAAAGCTCCCTTTGAAATATTTAGGTCTACCACTTGGTGCTAATCCTAGTAGAAGACAAACTTGGAAACCAATTATTAACAAGGTTAAGAAAAAACTGACATGGTGGAAAAGAAGATTTTTGTCACATGCAGGTAGAGTGGTCCTTATAAAATCAGTGCTCTCATCATTACCCATTTATTATATGTCACTATTTAAGATCCCATAATGTGTTGCTAGTGATATTGATAGATTGCAATCAGCGTTCTTGTGGGGGGATAGTGAAATTCGGAGAAAAGTTCACTTGGTTAAATGGGAAGGAAGCCACAATTAACAAGAAACAAGGGGGTCTGGGAATCAGAGATTTAACGTTGGCAAATCAGTGTATGTTATTAAAATGGTGGTAGAGGTTTGCGTTTGAAGAGGGAGCATTGTGGAAAGCAGTCGTGCGTAGCATCTATGGTTCTGTAGGAGGGAAGTGGATGCCACCGGTTGTAGAGTCAGGTTATGTATCTAAAATCTGGAAAGATATAGTGGGCTTAGCACATATTAACCCTGCTTTGTTTAACTTTTATTTGGAAAAGGTGGAAATTACAATTGGTAATGGTAGGAGGATAATGTTTTGGGTTGATGCTTGGAAGGGGGAATCAAGTCTTAGTGCTCAGTTCCCTAGACTTTACCAGTTAAGTACAGAAAAAGAGATTTCATTGAGTACGATGCTATCAAGGAAAGATTTGGCTAAGGAGTGGTGTTTTAGCTTTAGAAGGCCCCTACATGCTTGGGAAGAAGATGAAACTGCAAGACTCATTTCTTTGCTGGGTGTTGGTGCTGGGTGTTGGTCCTTATTTACATATGGAGCAAGGTGATTCGATGAGATGGAAGGCAGATCAAACCGGGGTGTTCAAGGTAAACACTACTTATAAATGGTGTGAGTTGGGGAATGGTACATCGTCGAGTTTTACGGGTCTAATATGGAATACTTTCGCTCCGCTTAAATCCAAGTTCATTACCTGGTTAGCATGGAAAGGAAGATTAAAGACAACAGAGTTTCTGAGTAGAATTGGAGTGTTGAGGGGTAATGTTGATTCATCTTGTGTATTCTGCAAAAAGGAAGCGGAGTCTCATAATCATATTCTTCTTTTTTGTCCCTTTGTCTGGGAAGTCTGGTCAAGTATTATGCATTGGTGAGGGGTGCCATGGGTGGTTCTAGGGTCGATGGAAGGGTTGTTGCAATGGTGGGTGGGCTGAAAATTTAGGAAAAAGAAAGGTCAAGTTTGGAGAGTACTTCCGGCTGCTGTGATTTGGTCAATTTGGAAATGCAGGAATGATTGCTTATTCTCTAGTATCCAACCTAACCTAGTGGAATTAAGTGATCTCATTAAAGTAAGAGTAGCTCTGTGGTGGAAATCCTTTCATCCAGTTTGCCTAGTTTTTGTCACAGATATTGCTTTTAATATGCAGCAGATCAGGAGAAGTATTAAGTGATAGGTTCTAGTGTATAAAGAAGAGATGATGAGATGCTGCTCAGTGAACTTGTGGGGGAAGTAGTGGAGGTGTTAAGATGAGGATAAGTACTGGTCTGTCAGTGCTTGAGGCGAAGGTGGAATTTCTGATTCTTTTCTTGTATTTCTGCTCTTGCTGCTGGGATTTCTACTCTGTTACTGAATTGTTTTGCTTAGCTGCTGTCTGCTTTGTTGGTCTTTCTGGTCTGCTGTACTGGTTTTGGTTATGTTGTGGTCTTGTTTTGTTCTGTTGATATGATATTCTCAGTTACTGGATTTGGTATGCTGATATGTTTTGGTCTGCTGCCGGGATTTCTACTTTGCTGTTGGTTTTGGTCTGCTCAACTTTGTTGGTCTGCTTAGCCAACAGCAGAACTGCCCATGTCTTTAGTTCAATCTAATTCTGTGGTTGGAGAATGGTGTGCTGTGGTTGAGTTTGGCGTGTTAAACTAATTCTGCTACTGAGGAATGGAGAGTGGGTGTGCTCTGTCTGCTACATCATTGGTGGAAATTTCAAGTTGCAAGTTGAAGTTTTTCTGAGGATTAAAAGTTATTCAAGTTTTCAAATTTGCATTGGTGGTTGCATTAAAAGTTTCTCAGCTGTTCTCAGCTGTTAGGTAGTAATCTGTTGGTTTTTTTGTTGGTGTTTGGTTTGTTTTCTCATTGGTTTCTCACAAACTCTGGGGGTGCTAGCAAATGATAGGATGAGCTTTTTGATGACAACGTAATTGGGATGATTTAGCTCATTGTGATGCTTTGCACTTTCCTTTTCTTTATTGATGTATTTTGTTTATTTCTATGTTCTTGATTCTTACATCAATAAAGCTTTTTTTGCCGATCCAAAAAAAAAAAAATTTCTGCTCAATAAATTATGTTTTATATAATAATATAGGTAATAAACACTATGGGGTTGGTTGAATGATAAACACTTGATAATAAGATCAAATGTCTAAAATCAAAGTCACTTCAATAGGTGATTAGAAATTTTTCTAGTCGTTAATTTTAAAGTCTTAAGATTAGTTGAGATGTAAGTTAATCCGGACATTTAATTATTAAAGTAATAATAATATAAATAATATAGGTATATTTGGTGGGAATTTTGGGTGGAATAGCACCAGAGAACCTTCCAGTGAGGTGGCATTTCCATATCTAGCCGTCTGATATGCGCACGTTCTCTCTCTCTCTCTCTCTCTCGCTCGCTCTCTCTTGTGTGGAACAGTTGCGAATTTGCTTCTTGGTTTTTGTTACGAAACAAAACTATTCAACTGGTGCTTATTTGAGGTCAACCCCATTTCGTAGCTCGAAATGGCGTGGGTCGAAAGGCCCGAATTGCTTTGTACACCCACCCCTTTTTCTTTGTACACCCACCCTCCCTCTGTTCATCCCCTCTCTCTGGAAAACTCACACACACACACACACACACACACACACACACACACACACAGAGCTCCGTTCATCCCCTCCCTTTGGTGTCATTTTTTTTTTTTTTTAAGAAGAAGTAGAAAATCAGAGAAGGAGGAGGAAGAAAGAAGGAGGAGGAGGAGGGAGGAGGAGAAGGAAGGAGGAGAAGGACTGGAGGGGGCCCAATTATTAGGGCTGGAGGCAGAGGCGGGGGGCGGAGGCACAATCGGGCGGAGGCGACGAGCTGCGAGCTGCGACGGCGGGCGGAGGTGACGAACGAGCTGCGAGCTGCGACGAGGACGGCGGGCGGAGGCGACGAGCTCTTCTCTCCTCTCCTCTCTCTTTCTCCCTCTCTCCTCCTCTTCCCCTCTGTTCTCCTGTGTTCAACGAAGTTCAACGAAGAAGAAGAAGAAAATCGCAAAACGATGTGGTCTTCAAATCTCGGGCCATTCGACCCTCACCCATTTCGAGCTACCACCTATTTTTCTATTTGAGGTGTGTACGGGAAAGAAATAAACCTTCTCGTATAATCCTGTTGATCAAGTCTGCGCTCCTCTGTACGTCGTCGCTTTATCACCTGAAAACACAAACGTGAGTTAGTCGGCGGGTGTGTGCCGGAAACCTCTTCGATGCCTAAGTCAGTAAGCTTGACAAATAGACAAAAGCTCTGTGTATTCAGAAAACAAAGTTGTGTGTTACCTCTCCAAAGGTGATGTTTGTGAGCTTTTATAGGTTTCGTGTGGCACAATCCTAGTAGGACTTCTACTTCTCCATGCAGAGTCCTCCTAGGATTCATACTCCTGAAAGATAATGCTTATCCTTCAACACCTCCCTCACTGCTTAAACCAAGTGAGATGGTCTCTACAATGGCCGAATTCCAACATGACCGAAGTAAACATGACTATGCATAGCCACAGAATAAGCCGAACTAGCTCTTCCTTTTACTGCTCTTACGTCGGCTTCTCATGCACAACCCATGGCGTGGTTAGACCGAACTAACATGTCATGACCAGTGTAACTCCAAGACCGGTCTAACTCCAAAGTACCGTTAGACCGATCTAACTTCGATCTTCTGTCGGACCGGACTAGCTTCACAGCCTTAGGACCGGACTAACTTGAAAATACCCACACGACCGGAGTAACTTACATGGCCATTTTACTCGGCCCTTGGTACTGCGGCTCATAACGGTCCATTACCCAGCTCGGCCCAATTTTCACATAAATTACCCTCTCAATTGCCCCTTAATTCCATCTGCCTAGCATGATTGGGATTATCTGTCAACCAGCCGAGCTATAGATTTTTAGCCTATCCAGCCGAGCTACTTTCAAACCGAGCTCTGGCTGTTCGGTAGTAACGTCTCTTCAATCACAGAGACTGAAACGCTTCCCATTCTAATGGCACGTGGCATGCTCTGATTGACTGAGGACGGCTGTCACGCCGTCTTCGTACTTCGTGAAATTTGAACAGTCCCGCCTTTTTTCCTTTTACCCAAAACGAGCCTCTTCATTTTGACACACTTTGCAACTTTTCCCTCTCTGAGCCTCCATTGCTTCTTCAACTTTCTGAGCTCGTGTTCTCCATAGCTGTTATTCTCTCTCCAGCTCTTGCCTCTTCATCGGGTAAGCACTGTACATCTACTTTGTTTTCGTATTTTGTTTTCTGTGTTTTTGCAAAACATATTTTTCCATTTTGCTTTGCTCTGTACTTTTCTGGAAAAAACTTAATAATAGAACACATGAGTACATGTAATATCCTGTAGAAAACTAGTTTTCGATCCAAAATCATGATGCCACCGAACTAGGACACTGTTTAAGCTAGGTAAAAGTCTAGTCAGTTTACAACCGGACTAACACTTCATGTTTACACCAGTAGTTTTAATAAGTCAAACCGCCTCTTGCGTTAACTCAGCCGTGGTAACCAACCGAACTAAGTTTGCACTTAACATACTGAGATACCTGAACTCCAACCGATCTAGGCCTTTGGGGCTAAACCAGCTTTCTTAGTTTTTTAGACGGAACTCAGAAAGCTGCCCCTAGACGATCAACCGGTCAAACAGAACCGTTTCCACAACCGAGATATCGAGACGCATAACCAAGGCCGAGCTAATAAAAGCCCTGCTCGAACCGAGCTACCAATCACCTTACAGAAACCGAGACAGAACCTGTAGCATCCCACGCAGTCGAAGTAGGACTTCTTTTTATCTTGCTTTTAATTTGTAGCACAGCCCAATGATCTGTCCTTAACACCTTTGTTCTTCACTTTGCAGACTTAGGTTGCCCAGGCACTCCTCTGCGCGCGCAACCGAGATACTAAGCACAATTTTTGGACCGAAATAATTTATTCATAATTTATACAATAAATGGGGAAGTATAGATTTTTAGTAAATACTCCGGGCGGTCTAGCCGAATTCCGAAAAGATTACAATATACCCAACGACGTCCACCTGATCTTAGCCGAAAAAGATGTCATACCTTGGGGCAATGAAGGCTTTGTCCCCTTCACCCTCTTGTCCATAATTGAAACCGGACTACGATTTCCAGTCCAACCCTTAATTTGTGAGTTTCTTAGGCAAACCAGACTATGCCCAACCCAACTTTTCACCAACTCCTACCGTATAATAATGGGGATAGCCGAACTAAACCGCCAAGCAGGCATCAACCTCGGTCTAGCCGAAATCTTTCATTAGTATTCCATAGGTTCGAAGGAAGACGGCTGGGTGTACTATTTAGAATACGCCGTCGTCGTGAGAAAATAATAAAAAACACATCGGATAAAGATTTGAATGACGACGATTTTTTCTGGGTGTCTGGGAACTTTGAAGACCAGCAAGCCCGGATCCCTGGCCGAAGTATAAACTAGAATAAAGGAGAACCCGGTATATTTACTTCGGTTTTCTTGTGTGCTTTACTATATTTCGGTTTTTCAATCTTTCAGCCGAACTAACAGTTGTCTTCTTTCGCAGATTCTGCCCACCTTCAATCTCTATACAGCTACCCAAATCTAGCGACCTTACGCGCCGCACTACGGTATCCAGAACATAGTTGGGCCAAGCTGCTAAAGTTCGAACCGACCTATAGATATAGCGGCCCCTGAAAAGCGAGAGTGACCGACTTTCTGCTAGAGGAGGCCCCAGAACCGGACCCAACCTTGCCAGAAATTAGACTAATCCCACTGACCGCTGAAGAATAAATGGCCAAGAAAAATAGAGTCAGGGCCCTTTTGACCGAAACCAACAGACCCGAAGTACCACCACCGAGCCAAACCCAAGAGACCGTAGTGGCGCTGCCAACGCAACAACCTTCTTCATCTCGGTCAAAGAAGCGTGCCCGGATTGACCAAACCGAGCCACGCTTAGTAGATGAGGATGAAGCCATCCTTCCACCGAGCCCCCCACGAAACCCTCAACCGGAGTCATCTGACCGATCTACCTCCAAGTGGGTTCCCAAGCTCACGTTTCAAAACTGAGATATCCAAGATACCGACTCGGTGGTTGCTGAGAAGGATCACACACTGGCTTTCAACCTTGCCAAAAGTGTGTGCCTTCCAAAAGACATGGAGCACCACAATCAACTGAACACCGAGTTGAAGGCCATCCGATCTTCAACAAAGTCCATGATCCTGGTAGGCAATTCTCTTCTTTGCTTTTTCATCTTTATCATTTTTTCAATCTTTTAGTTCAGTTTAGAGAAGAAAGTTTCTACACTGTTGCAGGCCATTCATAAAAACAACATCGCACACAAGCGAGTGTTGGAACTCAGGAGAACTACAAGGGAGGCCATGGCAAAAGCTGAAGCCAAGACCACCGAGCTCAAACAATCACAAGAAAGGATGGCCGAGCTGGAGGCCGAGGTAACTCGCTTAACCGGACTGGTTACCTCGGCAAATTCTGACAAACAAAGAGCTCTGACCGAAATGAAGGACAAGCATTTGTGGGAGCTCGCAAAGCTTGAAAGTACCAAAGACGCCAAAATAAAAGAATTGAAGGAGAAAGCTGCTGACGCCGAGCAAAAGGGCTATAAAGAAGGCGAGGCTACTTATATCCAACAATGCGAGACAGCAAAGGATTTATTTTTCAAGTGCGGCTGGAGAAGTGCTGTGGAGCAGCTCGGCTGTGGGTCCGAAACCGAGATCTACAATGCTCCGCAGTATTTTATCCCGGCTTCACTAACTCAGTATGCTGCATCCATTCAGCAGCAGTTCCTTGAGAGTTCTGACGATGATGAAGAAGAGCCAACTGATACCTCGGTCGGCAATGTTCCAACAAATCAATCAGCTCGAGCGGAGCACACGGTGGAAGATCTGATCATTGAGTAACCAACCGAGATCGTTCTTGCGACCGAGACCATGCTTGCAACCGAGACTGTGCTCCAGCTAGAGACCACGCTTCAGGATGATGGTGATGCCGATCTGGACGCCGAGATAGATGAGTTGTTCAACTGATTCCTGTATTTTTCTTCTTTCTTTTGTAACCGGGCTGAGTCCCTTGCTCTGTAATGAAAATTGTTATGGACATGGTATTTGAAAACTTTCTCTTGAGTTCAGTGTTACGTCGGTTTGTTGGTTTGTTTGTACTTGTTCTTTTTGAATGATTGCTTCATTTCCTTCATGTGTTATTTCGGTTTTTTAGTTGGTCAACCTATGCATACTAGCCAACCACTCTTCAGCCAATATAATTACTTCGGCTGTTGAGTATAAAGAGTTTAATCCAGCCAACCACTCTTCAGCCGAGGTCGTTACTTCAGCTGAGGAGTATAGATGGTTTAGTCCAGCCAACCACTCTTCAGCCTTAAACTTACTTCGGCTGAAGAGTAACAAGAGTTGGTTTAATCCAGCCAACCACTCTTCAGCCTTAAACTTACTTTGGCTGAAGAGTAACAAGAGTTGGTTTAATCCAGCCAACCACTCTTCAGCCTTAAACTTGCTTCGGCTGAAGAGAAACAAGAGTTGGTTTAATCCAGCCAACCACTCTCCAGCCTTAAAATTACTTCAGCTGAAGAGTAACAAGAGTTGGTTTAATCCAGCCAACCACTCTTCAGCCTTAAACTTACTTCGGCTGAAGAGTAACAAGAGTTGGTTTAATCCAGCCAACCACTCTTCAGCCAGCCAACCTCTAAGTTGGTTTTTCCAGCCAACTTAGAATAGATTGTTTGGTTATTCCGACCAAACGTCCTGCAGCCTAGATCCTTATCCTGGGCTTAGGAGGGGTGTTGGTTTAATCCAGCCAACCTCTAAGTTAGTTTTTCCAGCCAACTTAGAATAGATTGTTTGGTTATTCCGACCAAACATCCTGCAGCCTGGATCCTTATCCTGGGCTTAGGAGGGGTGTTGGTTTAATCCAGCCAACCTCTAAGTTAGTTTTTCCAGTCAAATTAGAATAAAATGTTTGGTTATTCTGTCCAAACGTCCTGCAGCCTGGATCCTTATCCTGGGCTTAGGAGGGGTGTTGGTTTAATCCAGCCAACCTCTAAGTTAGTTTTTCCAGCCAACTTAGAATAAAATGTTTGGTTATTCCGTCCAAACGTCCTGCAGCCTGGATCCTTATCCTGGGATTAAGAGGGGTGTTGGTTTAATCTAGCCAACCTATAGATTGGTTTTTCCAGCCAACCGTACTTTTGATGTCCCTAACTCACTAATACAATCTTATACAAAAAATAACTATGCTGAAAAGAATTGACTTTGTTTTATTGAGAGAAAGGAAAATTACATATACTCGTAAAAAAGAAAAACTAAAAATAAAATAGTTTGAGATTTGCAGTGTTCCATGGCCTTGGAATGGCTTTTCCGTCCTCATCTTCCAGATGGTATGCCCCTTTGCCAGCTAATCCGACCACCTTGTAAGGTCCTTCCCAATTTGGTCCTTCCCAATTTGGTCCTAACTTGCCATCTCCTGGTATCAAGGTGTTTCCCATCACTTTGCGCAGCACCCAATCTCCGATCTTGAATTGTCTTGGATGCACCGTTTTATTGTATTTCCTGGATAACTCTTGTTGGTATGAGGCAATGTGAACCAGTGCTCTTTCTCTTCTTTCTTCCGCAAGGTCGAGTTCTAATGCTATGGCTTCTCCATTCAAGTCTAGATCAAAATTTTTGCTTCGAATTGTGGGGAGGCCAACTTCCAGTGGGATTACTGCCTCTGTTCCATAGGCCAAGGAGAATGGTGTTTCTCCTGTTGATCGTCGAGGTGTGGTGCGGTAAGCCCATAAAACATGAGGAAGTTCTTCCGCCCACTTGCCTTTTGCCTTTTCTAACCTTTTCTTCAATCCATCAAAGACAACTTTGTTTGAAGCTTCTGCCTGTCCATTTGCTTGGGGATATGCCGGTGTAGAATTATAGAACTCTATCTTGTACTCTTCACAAAAGCCTCTGAAGATTCTATCGTCGAACTGAGTGCCATTGTCTGAGATTAGGGCTTTTGGTATGCCAAACCAAGTGATGATGTTTTGCCAGACGAACTTCTTCACATCCTTTTCCTTGATTGATGCCAATGCTTCTGCTTCCACCCACTTTGTGAAGTAGTCTGTTGTTGCGAGAAAGAACTTTCTGTTGCCGGGTGCTGTTGGAAGTGGTCCTACTATGTCCAAGCCCCACATTGCAAAGGGCCATGGGCTAGTCAATGGTAGGAGTTCTCTGGCCGGCTGATGTATTTGATGTGCGAACTTCTGACATTTCTCGCACCTCTTCACATACTTCTCTGAGTCAGCTTGCATGTATAGCCACTAGTATCCTTGCGAAATGGCTCTGTAAGCTAACGATCTTCCTCCTTGGTGGCTTCCGCACACCCCTTCATGTATTTCAAACAAGAATGCTTCCACCTTGCTGGGTGAACACACTTTAGATAGGGTCCTGAGAACGATTTTTTGTACAATGCCATGGATGGAGAGAGCCAAAATCGCTGTGACTTTGCTCTAATTTTGTTGGCTTCTTTCTTTTCTTCCGGTAGGACGCCATCTTTCAAGAATAGTATGATGGGATCCATCCATGAGGGGCCTAGATCTGCGCAGCATACTTCTTCTGCTTCGGGGTCTTCGATGCTTGGTCTTGGTAAGTAGTCGATGAGCAATGGATGAGGGATGGATGTATCTGCCATTGATGCAAAGCCTGCTAGTTCGTCTGCTATGCCGTTCTCTTCCCTGCCTATTTGTTCTATCCATACTACTTCAAATTTCTTGATTTCTGTTCTGACCAATTTTTGGTACTTGGCCATCCTATCATCCTTTGCTTCATAGTTGCCAGAAATTTGGTTTACCACCAACTGTGAGTCGCTGTAGACCATTAATTCGGTGGCCTTCATGTAGTATGCTGATTTGAGTCCTGCAAGAAGTGCTTCATATTCCGCTTCGTTGTTTGATACTGGGAAGCCAAGGTTGATTGCTTGCTCCACAACCAGGCCTTCTGGTGAGATGAGGACTATGCCAAGTCTTGCACCATGCCGGTTGGATGCTCCATCCACAAAGAGCTTCCACATCTCACCAACGAACAGCTTCCAGCAAGCGGAGGGGTCGGATGATGTCGTGGGGTCAAGAATGTTGCCGGTGTTTTCTTCAAGGTCCATGCTTGCTGTCTGCCCCTTGCCATCTGATTGTACCAAGTCTTTATTTGTTGGTGAGTCTTGGTTTGGTGTAGCTTAGTTTGCTTCTTCCTTGCTGTCTTTAGTCTGGTCTGCCATGGAGTCTGACTGAGTGCCTTCTACTAGGGGTTGCGCTATTCCGGCGTCAACTTCCATCCCTAATTCGGTTGTGTCAGTTAGGTCGACTGGGCAGATATGATGACTTCCAGGAGTAAACTCTGCGACGAAGTCTACCAAAGATTGGGCTTTTACTGCGATTCTGGGTTGGAACGAACAGCTTCCAGCAAGCGGAGGGGTCGGATGATGTCGTGGGGTCAAGAATGTTGCTGGTGTTTTCTTCAAGGTCCATGCTTGCTGTCTGCCCCTTGCCATCTGATTGTACCAAGTCTTTATTTGTTGGTGAGTCTTGGTTTAGTGTAGCTTGGTTTGCTTCTTCCTTGCTGTCTTTAGCCTGGTCTGCCATGGAGTCTGACTGAGTGCCTTCTACTAGGGGTTGCGCTATTTCGGCGTCAACTTCCATCCCTAATTTGGTTGTGTCAGTTAGGTCGACTGGGCAGATATGATGACTTCCAGGAGTAAACTCTGCGACGAAGTCTGCCAAAGATTGGGCTTTTACTGCGGTTCTGGGTTGGAACTTGATGTCGAATTGTCCCAACTCTACTGCCCACTTCAAGATTCGCCCAGAAAAGTTCGCCCTCTCAAACAAAACTTTTAGTGGGAAAGCTGTGAGGACGACTATGGTGTGGGCGTGAAAGTAGTGTGCCAATTTCCTGGAGGCCATCATCAAGGCTAATGCCAGTTTTTCCAGTGGCAAATACCTTGTTTCGGCTCCCAACAATGTCTTGCTGACAGAATAGATGGGCAGATGTTGAATTCCTTCCGCACAGACCAACACTGTGCTAATTGCGTGCTGAGAGACTGCCAGGTACAAGAAGAGTTCTTTTCCTGGTATTGGGGTGACCAGCAATGGTGGAGAGGACATGTATGCTTTCAAGCTCTCCAGAGCTTGGTCGCATTCTTTGTCCCATTCGAACTTGGCTTTTAAAGCTTAAAAGAATGGTCGTAGTCTGTCTGACGATCGGCTTATGAACCGGTTGAGCGCGGCTGCCATGCCGGTGAGATGCTGCACTTCTCTTACTGAGTTTGGTCTCTCCAAATCCTGAATTGCTTTGATCTGGGAGGGGTCCGCCTCTACACCTCGGTTGGTCACAAGGAAGCCCAGGAATTTGCCAGACCCTACTCTGAATGCACATTTGGATGCATTGAGGCGCAACTTGTGCTTCTTCAGGATCTCAAACATCTCGCCTAGGTCCTTGAGATGGTCATTCTCATCCTTGCTCTTGACCACCATGTCGTCGATGTAAGCCTCCATTGTTCTGCCTAACAATGGTTCAAACATCTTGGTGACCATTCGTTGGAATGTTGCCCCTGCGTTCTTGGAGTTGTAAAGGATGTGACCTCCTGGTCTGGTTCATGCATGGCGATTTGGTGGTAGCCTCTGTATGCATCCAGAAAGCTAAGTCGGTTGTGCCCCGCTGTTAGGTCTACCAGTTGATCTATCCGTGGTAGAGGAAAACTGTCTTTTGGGCACGCCTTGTTGACCGTTTTATAGTCGACGCAGACACGCCACTTGCCATTCTTCTTTGGCACTACGACTGTGTTGGAGATCCATCTTGGGTAGTGCACTTCTCTAATTGCTTCTGCCTCAAGCAGGTTACCTACTTCTTCCGCCACTATCTCGGCATGGTGGAGTGCCGATCTGCGTGTGTGTTGGATGATTGGTCTGGCGGATGGGTGGACGTTGAGTTGGTGACAGATGAAGTTTGGATCAATGCTTGGCATGTCGTAGGGCGTCCAGGCGAACACTTCGATGTTAGAGGTTAAGAATTCCAAGACCTCTAATCTCTCAGTGCTGGACAACGACGAATTGAGCAAAAAGAACTTATCTGGGTTCTTTTTATCTATTTTTACCTCTACCAAGTCCTCCACTACTTTTTGATCCGCCGCTTTGTCGACATCTGCGAATAGCTCATTGCTCTCAGGTTCTTCCACCGAATGAACGTATCCTTTGGCAGCGCGGCTGCCATTCACCGTGACGAAGCATTGCTTCGACATGATCTGATCTCCATAGACTTCTTCAATTACCTCGGTATCGTTGGGGAGCTGTATTACTTGGTGGTAGGATGATGCCACCGATCGCATGGCATGCAGCTAAGTTCTGCCCAAGATGATGTTGTAAGTGGAGCGGACTTTCAATACCCAGAACTCCACTTGTTTCGTCACGCTTCCTGCTCTGACTGGAAGAATTATTTTACCGACGGGCCATTCTGGCATGGAGTTGAATCCAATTAGGGGAGATACGGCAGGCGCCAAGTCTTTGTCTTGCAGCTTCAATTGTTTAAATGTTTCGTAGTACATGATTTCACATGAACTACCCTAGTCAATCAGAATCCGTTTGACGTCAAAATCCTTGACTCGGAGAGTGACGACCAGGGCATCATTGTGAGGGCAGTATATTCGTTCCAAGTCTTTATCCGAAAAAGACATGACGTTTGTTGCCTCTGTCTTCCCTTTCTTGATGGCGGGTTGGGCACTTATCACCTCTCTAAAGTGCTCAGCCTTTTTGATTGATCCCCTGAGCTCACATACACGCTCAGGTTCAAAGACTCCATGTATCACATTGATAATGCCTTGAGGTGGGGCGTCGACTGGCATCTCGTTGGGGTTATTATGGTCCTGGGGGGCTGGTTGCGTCCCTCCTTCAATGTACTTATCCAAGTGTCCTGCTGCCACCAGCTCCTCCAGGTGTTGTCTCAATGGCGTGCAATTCTCAGTGCGGTGCCCCTTTTCTTTGTGGAAGGTGCACCGTGATCTTTCATCATAGTCCTTCTGCGCTTCCCCTAGTTTGGCTGGCCATCTGACGAAAGGCTCATCTCTTATTTCACTTAGAATTCGGTAGATCGGTTTCTTGAATACCGTGGTTATGGCTGTGCGGACCCTCAACCATCTTTTATCTGGGTCCTCTCCGTTGTCTCGCCTGCCACGTCCGTTTCTGTTCTGTCGATCTACTGTATTGACCTTTGCTGAGGTCTTCTTTTTTGGTACTGTAGTCGTGCCAGATTTTGTTTTGGCACGTACGCCATCTTCTTCTACCCTGATGTGCTGATGCACTCTTTCCATCAAGGCTTCCATGGTGAGGGGTGGTGTCATGGTGATCGAGTCCCTTAGTCTATTCCTGACTGGAAGACCTCTTTTGTACTGTGCAATGGCGAGATTGGTAGGGCAGTCCCCAATTTGGTTGAATGTCTCCCAGTAGCGACTATTGTAGGCCCTTAATGTCTCTTTTTCGCCCATGTCAATGGAGAGTAGCTGGTCGATCTCCACTGGGGTTTTGGTGTTTGTTCTGAACCTTGTGACAAACGCTTCTGCCAATTGTGCCTAGGAGGCTATGCTGCCTTCTGGAAGTTTTTCAAACCAAGTCAAGCCTAGATCGCCAAGGCTTAACGGGAAGAGGATGCACATTAGAGCCTCGTTTCGCCGATATACCGCCATGACCTGGCGGAAGTGGCTTAGGTGAATGTAGGGGTCTGTCTTCCCCTCGTACGTAGTGAATTTGGGCTGAAGGAAGCCTGTAGGTAGGGGCGCGTTTTCGATTGCCGGAACGAACGGCAAGGTTTGCCGCCTTGCAAATGCTTTGTCTGTCGGTTCGTAGGCAGGGCGTGGTAATGGCATTCCAACCTCGACGCTTCCATGCGATCGAGGAGCCAATCGCTGAAGGGCAGAAACTCTGCGAGGGTCACGCGCCCTGGTGTCCTCCTTCCATCGTGCCTTTTCTTCCAGCATGATCCGCAAATCGGATGATTTGGGCAACTCCGTCTGTTTGGATGATGTCTGGTGCGAGTGCGAGGGTCGGTAGGTACTTCCCTCTGTGTAAGACCTTAATGATCTCGTTCTCTTAGACCTGGAGAAACGAGTTCTGGAGGTTCTAGACTAACTGTCGCTTGTCCTGAGGCTTCTACTTTCTGCTTGTGATGGTGTTGAATGCCTTGCATGGTCTTCTGAGCGGCGAGGGGGCGTCTTGTTTTTGCGCCCCTCTCCTGTCGCCACTCCATTTCCCTTTATCTGGCGCTTCAAGGCTTCCATATCGGCCGCCATCTTCCTTATTAATTCGTCTTGTTCCTTCACGCGGTCCTCCAGATCTTGAGGATCAACCCTCCGCCTTCGCCTGTTAGGACTTTGTGAACGAGAGTGACGGGGCCTGTGAGTCCGCCTTCCCCTAGTATCTCTCCTGGGGTTATGTCGTTGGGACTCCAAGTCTGCCATGGGAGGGATAGAAGGTAATCCTTCACGCCTTGCACCCTCATCTGGAGTTTGCCCATCGATGGCGGACTGTGACAATTCTTCAATGTGTGCCATTGTTCCTAAAGAGGTAAAGCTTGATCAAGAGGTTTTGTCCTGTCTGTTATTCCCACAGACGGCGCCAATTGTACGGGAAAGAAATAAACCTTCTCGTATAATCCTGTTGATCAAGTCTGCGCTCCTCTGTACGTCGTCGCTTTATCACCTGAAAACACAAACGTGAGCTAGCCGGCGGGTGTGTGCCGGAAACCTCTCCGATGCCTAAGTCAGTAAGCTTGACAAATAGACAAAAGCTCTGTGTATTCAGAAAACAAAGTTGTGTGTTTAGGTTTCGTGTGACACAATCCTAGTAGGACTTCTACTTCTCCATGCAGAGTCCTCCTAGGATTCATACTCCTGAAAGATAATACTTATCCTTCAACACCTCCCTCACTGCTTAAACCAAGTGAGATGGTCTCTACAACGGTCGAATTTCAACATGACCGAAGTAAACATGACTATGCATAGCCGCAGAATAAGCCGAACTAGCTTTTCCTTTTACTGCTCTTACGTCGGCTTCTCATGCACAACCCATGGCGTGGTTAGACCGAACTAACATGTCATGACCGGTGTAACTCCAAGACCGGTCTAACTCCAAAGTACCATTAGACCGATCTAACTTCGATCTTCTGTCGGACCGGACTAGCTTCACAGCCTTAGGACCGGACTAACTTGAAAATACCCACATGACCGGAGTAACTTACATGGCCATTTTACTCGGCCCTTGGTGCTGCGGCTCATAACGGTCCATTACCCAGCTCGGCCCAATTTTCACATAAATTACCTTCTCAAGGTGTACCAAAAACAAAACAAAATAAAAAACTGATATTTCAATTGTTAACACGTGACAACGTATAGCAACTATTCAAGATTGTTCTTTCATCTATGTTTTGGCCATTGAAGTGCATTATGTCCAAAGTCGTTAAATTGAAATTTTAGATGGGAAGATTCTATTGTTCAAATTCAAATTTTGGATGAAGATTCAACTATTTTTAATACAAAGCAAAATGAAAAATTATGTTACATTGTTTAAAAATCATTAAAGAAAAAGTAATAAATTTAAAGTAATGCGTCTTTTATATTAACATAAATTAAATGAGACGTTTGACAAAAATAATTTATGGTTCATTTTTTATATAAATAAATAATAATAATAATAACATATGCTTTGATCGTATGGGGATCATAGTGTAATTAGAATCATAATACAATTTTATACGATTTTATAAATAAGATGATAATCACATTATATACAATTTAGATTATTTGACCTAACTAAAAAAGATTTTACTATTTGAATTAAAATTCTAATAACCATGCTTATATCACAACTGGACTGCCTCATAACACCGAAAAAAACTTATTTGTAGACAATTTTTTTGTCTAAGACTTAGGTCTTGCCAGATCCATCTTTGAAAGAGTTGGATTTTCTCCACTAGAGGGAGTTTTCCGAGCCTGTGGAGCCTATCATGATTCCAGTTTCAATAATTTAAATTATTTATTTTGTAAGTTCTTTTTATATATCATTTGTAAAAAAAAAAAAATTAGATCGATTTGATAATTATGACTTATTCAATTTATCGCGTTTATCAGCAAAAAAATAAAAATAAAAATAAAAGTAAAAGTAGAAGATCTATTTTTTAAAGTGCACTTGTTGTTCATTTTTTTCAGATGCAAACGCGATAAATTTAATAGGATACGGTTATTAGTTTGATCTAAGTTTTTGTGTGGATAATATACACAAAGGATTCTACAAATGAACAATTCAAATTATTAAAATGAGACCTGTGATGAATTTTTTATGGGTCCAAATAACACCCTATCGACTAGAGGGAATCCAATTCTTTTGATAAATGTATAATATTTGAAAAAGTCAAAGGATAGAGAAATTAATCATTCAAAATTGGATGCAACGTCCTTATTTGAGATGAGTTTTACTCTTTTGTCAATCTCACACTTGTTTGTTTGTAGCCCTCCTCAAATTAATCATACAAAATTGGATGCAACATCCTTATTTGAGATGAGTTTCACTCTTTTGTCAATCTCACACTTGTTTGTTTGTAGCCCTCCTCAACCAAATCTAATCGAGTTGAGCTTTGGGTATTTGAGCTTGGTTCATGAAGAACTAGTCAAGTTCAAACTAAATTCAAGTTGAGCTTAAATAGTCTAACTTGAGCTTATCTCATCAAATATTAGAGAAGGCCAAGTTTGGTTCAAATCAACTCAATTACATAAATTTACACAAATACTAAACATATTAGAAAAATAATACAAAAAAATAAAGGCGGATTTAAAAAAAAAACAATTCTATTTCTAGTATTTTATGTACTAGTAATTAAAATAACCCTATTTCTCTCAATAATGAAAATAAATTTCATATATTATTAAAAAATAAATATTAATTGATATTTCTTGCGTTCACGAGTCTAATCGAGTCAAGTTTTGCTTTATTCAAACTCAATTCGATTACTAAACTGGTTTAAAATTCAAGTTCAATGTCTTTTCTTTAGCTAACAAATCGAACTAAAATAAAATAATAAAAAAATAAACGAATCGAGCTGGGCTGTGGATGATGGAAGTGTAAGCAAGAACTTCCAAGATCTTTCCAATGGCTGTTATTAACCCCAACCAAATCACATAAGAAGCATCACATGCCAAGAAAATCATAATTAATAAGTTGTGCCAAATGGTGCACTCACAACCTCTAACACGTGGGGGATAATGAAAATGGATCTCAAAATCGACATTCCACTAAATATGTTAGCGTTGGCATGCTAGTCTCCTCATTGACATAAGTCCTCAATATTGTCCAAAACCCAACAACTTCATCACCAAGTGGATTTTTCTTGGATTGTAACATCCACAAATATTACATGTCACTAATGATGGTTTTGAGACTTTGGAGATTGCCAATTTACTTGATTAAACGATACACGTGTCCGTGACGCTCTTTAATTAGTCTCTATGATTGGAGGGTGTTTGTAATTAGCTTCAATGGTAGGTGAAATTTGCACTTCCAATGAGAACTTTTTATCTTTTTGGGAGAGGACTTGCCATAATTCTCTTCTCTTAACTGTTGCTTTTCTGGCTGAAACTTGACTTGAAACTTCTTCTTATGTTTTACACAAAAAAAAAAAAAAAGGTGTGCACACACGAAGCGCGTGAGAGCTTTGAAGTTGAAAGGTGTACGAAAAGGAGCATATGATGGTGCTCAAAATTGGAAGATAAGGAATGGAACTAAATCATCTGATCACTCTCCTGTCATTTGGGATCAAACTAGATCCTTCGTCCCACTTTGTCCTATCTCTTTCTATAGCAGCCCGAACTTTTTATATTTTTTAGTTTTGAGTTTGGTGTCTATTGGTGTTGTTGACGTTTATTCTAGTCATATATAATCTTGGAGTTGTGAATTTGATCTGTAGGTTATGTTTTGAAACAGGTTGGGCTTAGTATTTCTAGGGAGGTTTTGGCTGTTTTATCTTGGGTTCGCACGACCGGTGGGTTGGTCGCTTGAGCAGTTTTTACTCTTTCTCAGAATTGGTTGTTGGGTATACCTCCTTATTGGAGTGTGGGACCCAATTGGTTTGTTAAAGAATTTTAATTTGGCTTGATTTAGGTATAATATATTTTTATATATTATATTTGAGGAGACCCAATTCAATTTGAATACAATTAAGGTTTGATTACAAAACCCAATGCCCAATTATATATATATATATATATATATTGTCTTTGTTTTGTTCGGTGGAATATAGTGTAGCTGCTTTACAGTTTCGGCGGCTATTTGCTTTGGGGGGAAGCTACAATTTTAATTGGTGCTTTGTTCTGAAGCTGATTTGGTTTGTTATTTTGGGTCTTCTTCAACTTTGGTTCTGAAGATTTTGGTTCATCTATTTGGTGAGGTCTTTCCTCTTATTTATTTGTGATTATTTGAAATTCACCTAAGGGTGATTTTGTGAGACCATTAGTGTCTCGTTTGTAATCGTTTGGAACTTATTTAGTTGATAGTGGAATCGAATTTCGATCCCGTGGACGTACCTCACATTGAGGGAACCACGTAAAAATTCTTGTGTTGTTTTTGATTTAATTTTTCCGCATTAGTTTTTATTCCCATTGATTGATTTACTTGTGGGGAATCACATATTTTCCCTAACAACTGGTATCAGAGCTTACGGTCTATTTGGGTTTATTTATTTGTGTAAATCAATGGAGGGGAATGTGAGTCGTATGTCTAGCTTCAATGGAAGTAATTGGGTAACTTGGAAAACTAAAATGGAGGACCTATTATTTTGTAAAGATTTGTATGGACCCATTGAGGGTGATAGCGGCAAACCCGAGGGTATGAAAGATGATGAATGGAATAGACTTAATCGAAAAATCGTTGGTATTATCCGTCAATGGATTGATGACAGTGTGTTTCATCATGTTGCTACTGAAACTTCAGCACATGATTTATGGAAAAAATTAGAGGGTCTTTATGATAGGAAATCAACCACAAATAAAGCTTTTCTATTTCGTAAGCTGGTTAATTTAAAATATAGAGAGGGCAACTCTATTTCGGAACATCTGAATGAAATAAAGAGTATTGTTAACCAACTTGCTTCTATAAAAATTATTTTTGATGATGAGTTGCAGGCTTTGATGCTACTGAGTTCTTTGCTCGAAAGTTGGGAGACTTTGGTTGTGACCGTCAGTAATTCGGCGCCCGATGGAATTGTCACAATGGGCCAAGTCACTAGTAGCCTGTTGAATGAAGAAACTAGAAGAAAATCAGCAGGTTCCACTCATTCGGAAGCATTTGTTGTGAGAGGCCGAAGCAAAACAAGGGGGAGGAGTAAGACTCCTCATGGTCGTGATCAAAGCCGTGACAAATCAAAAAATGGTTCTTTTTCAAAGAAAGACATTGAGTGCTATTATTGCTATGAGAAAGGGCACATGAAGCAGGAATGCCGAAAGCTCAAGAATAAGGAGAAAAGGCGTGACAAAAGTGTGGACAAGAAGCAAGAAGACACAACGACAGTTACTACCGATGATCGCATGGTCGTTTGTGAAGATGATTGTATCAATTTTGTGGGCCAAGAGAGCAATTGGGTGATTGATTCTGGTGCTTCTTTTCATGTAACTTCTCGAGTTGATTTCTTCACTACCTACACTGCAGGAGATTATGGTTTTATTCGAATGGATAATGAAGGTTTGTCCAAGATTATTGGCATGGGTGATGTTTGCTTGAAAACAAATTTGGGCTGCAAGTTGTTGCTTAAAGATGTGAGGCATGTTCCCGACATTCGCCTCAATTTGATCTCTACTGGGAAGCTAGATGATGAAGGCTTCAACAACAAATTTGGTGATGGAATATGGAAGCTCACGAAGGGTTCTTTGGTGGTGGCTAAGTGCAAGAAAACTCATACACTTTATTCGATGTAAGGAAAAATTTGTAAAGGTGTTGTCAATGCACTTGAAGATGATACTTCTACTGAATTGTGGCACAGGCGACTTGGGCACATGAGTGAAAAGGGGCTATAAGTTTTGTTCAAGAAAGAGCTTCTACCCGGTTTGAAAGGTACACATCTTAAAACTTGTGTTCATTGTTTGGCGGGTAAACAACATAGAGTTTCTTTTCATAAAAATGTTGCTTCTAGAAAAGAAAATGTTTTGGAGTTGATTCATTCGGATGTTTGTGGTCCTTTAAAAGTTAGAACACATAGTGGTGCACTTTATTTTGTTACTTTCATTGATGATTATTCAAGAAAAGTTTGGGCTTTTCTACTAAAAACTAAAGATCAAGTTTTAGAAGTATTTAAGGTTTTTCAGGCCATGGTTGAAAGAGAAACAGGACAGAAATTGAAGTGCATCCGATCAGACAATGGTGGTAAATACATTGGGCCATTTGATGAGTATTGTCGCAGCTAAGGTATTCAGCATCAAAAGACAGTTAAGAAAACTCTTCAACAAAATGGAGTTGCCGTGAGGACGAACCGCACCATTGTGGAAAGAACAAGGTGTTTGCTTTCACAAGCTAAATTGCCAAGATCCTTTTGGGGTGAGGCATTGAAGACAGCGGTTGACGTGATCAATTTGTCACCTTTCTATCCTTTGAATGGTGATGTTCCAGAAAGAGTTTGGACTAGTAAAGATGTGTCTTATGAGCACTTGAGAGTGTTTGGTTGCCGAGATTTTGTTCACATTCCAAAAGATGAGAGGTCCAAGCTTGATAGCAAGTCAAGACAATGTATTTTTCTTGGCTATGGGCGTGATGAATTTGGGTATAGATTGTGGGATCTGGTCGACAAGAAAGTCATTCGAAGCCGTGATGTTGTGTTTCTTGAAGACCAAACAATTGAAGACTTTGGCAAAGGTGATCAACCGGAGCCAAAAACTAGTGATCTCATTGACATGGATCCATCTCCTTCATCTTCAGTTGATGATGAAAATGGGGGAGATGTGCAGCCACCTATTGAAGAAGTGGAGGATGATGCTAATCCTAATGAAGTTGAACCAGAAATTGAGGAAGAGCATCCAACTCAAGAACCGCCACCACAACTTGAGTTAAGAAAATCTACAAGGGACCGACAACCTTCAAGAAAGTATCCTTCCAATGAATTTGTGTTGATTTCTGATCAAGGGGAGCCGGAGAGCTACCAAGAAGCAATTGAGCATGCAAAGAAAGATGATTGGAAAAAAGGCAATGGAAGAGGAATTGAATTCCTTGCATGAAAATCACACTTATGATTTAATGAAGTTGCCTAAGGGGGGAAAAATTTTGAAAAATAAGTGGGTCTTCAAATTGAAGAATGATGGCAATAATCTGAGGTACAAGGCACGTCTTGTTGTGAAAGGCTTTGGGCAAAAGAAAGGTATTGACTTTGACGAGATTTTCTCACCGGTTGTGAAGATGTTTTCTATTCGGGTTGTACTTGACATGGCTGCAAGTATGAACCTTGAAGTTGAGCAACTTGATGTGAAAACCGCATTTCTTCATGGTGATCTTGAAGAAGAAATTTACATGGAGCAACCGGAAGGTTTTGTAGAAAAAGGGAAAGAGAAATTTGTTTGCAGATTGAAGAAAAGTCTGTATGGCCTCAAGCAAGCCCCGCGGCAATGGTACAAAAAATTTGACTCTTTTATGATGAATAATGGTTTTTCTAAAACCACTTCGGACCATTGTGTGTTTGTGAAAAAATTTTCGGATGGTAAATTTATTATTCTTTTGCTTTATGTTGATGACATGTTAATTGTGGGTCAAGATTCTACCATGATTAACAGGTTGAAATTGGAGTTGAGCAAGTCTTTTGCTATGAAAGATTTAGGACCGGCAAAACAAATACTTGGTATGAAAATTGTTCGTGATCGCAAAGAGGGGCTGATTTGGTTGTCTCAAGAAAGCTATATTGAGAAAGTTCTTGAGAGGTTCAATATGCATAAAGCGAAGCCGGTTGGTTGTCCACTTGCGAGTCACTTCAAGCTTAGTTTGAATCAATGTCCTACAAGTGAGAAAGACAAAGAAGAGATGTTGAAAGTTCCTTATGCTTCAGCAGTTGGTTCTTTGATGTACGCCATGGTTTGTACAAGGCCGGATATTGCTCAAGCCGTTGGTGTGGTGAGTCGGTTTCTCTCTAATCCGAGTAAAGAACATTGGGCAGCGGTAAAATGGATTCTAAGGTATTTTCGAGGGACATCGAAGGTGTGTTTGTGTTTTGGAGATGGTAAGCCGATGCTTGATGGGTTCACTGATTCTGACATGGCCGGTGATGTTGATTCTAGGAAATCTACTTTGAGGTATTTGATGACTTTTGTAGGGGGAGCTGTGGCATGGCAATCTAAATTACAAAAATGTGTTGCTCTCTCAACTACCGAAGCTGAATTTATTGCTATTACGGAAGCTTGCAAAGAAGAGTTATGGTTGAAGAAATTTTTGCAAGAGTTGGGTTTGAAGCAAGAAAAGTATGTACTTTATTGTGATAGTCAAAGTGCTATTCACTTGAGAAAAAATTCTACTTTTCATTCGAGATCGAAACACATTGATGTGAGATACCACTGGATTCGTGACGTGTTAGATTCGAAATTGTTGCAACTCGAAAAGGTTCACACGGATGATAATATTTCGGATATGTTAACTAAGACTTTATTGAGGGACAAACATTTGAAGTGTCGAACTTTGGCGGGTATGGTTGATATCTCCACCTAAGTTGGTAGGGGGAGAATTGTTGGGTATACCTCCTTATTAGAGTGTGGGACCCAATTGGTTTGTTAAAGAATTTTAATTTGGCTTGATTTAGGTATAATATATTTTTATATATTATATTTGAGGAGACCCAATTCAATTTGGATACAATTAGGGTTTGATTACAAAACCCAATACCCAATTATATATATATATATATATATATATTGTCTTTGTTTTGTTCGGTGGAATATAGTGCGGCTACTTTACAGTTTCGGTGGCTATTTGCTTTGGGTGGAAGCTACCATTTTAATTGGTGCTTTGTTCTGAAGCTAATTTGGTTTGTTATTTTGGGTCTTCTTCAACTCTGGTTCTGAAGATTTTGGTTCATCTATTTGGTGAGGTCTTTCCTCTTGTTTATTTGTGATTATTTGAAATTCACCTAAGGGTGGTTTTGTGAGACCATTAGTGTCTCGTTTGTAATCGTTTGGAACTTATTTGGTTGATAGTGGAATCGGATTTCGATCCCGTGGACGTACCTCACAGTGAGGGAACCACGTAAAAATTCTTGTGTTGCTTTTGATTTAATTTTTCCGTATTAGCTTTTATTCCCATTGATTGATTTACTTGTGGGGAATCACATATTTTCCCTAATAGGTCTGTAGTCTGAACTTCTGGGAGTAGGGCTTTCTTTACTCGAGCGGTATTTTGGTTGCTCAAACAGTCTACTTGCAGTCTAAATTACTGAGAGTTTATATTCTGCGCTAGAGTGGTATTTTGTTTGTGCGAGTGGTTTGTTTTGTAGGGATAATCTTGTGAGAGTTTGGTTTCTTTGCTCGAGCCTAGTTTTGATCGCTCGAGCGATGTGCTGTATTTGATACTCGAGCACTGTTTTGGTCGATCGAGCAGTCTATTTGTACAAAGCTGCGAGAAAAAGATCTTTTTCTCGCTTTTTCGAGTTCTCTCTCTCTATAAAGAAGCATAATTCATTTTCTCTCATCTCTTTCTAAAAGTCTTGTCTAAATCTTCCGATCTCTCTCAATCCGTGAGTCTTGCCACCATAGTACTTTGGGATTAAAGGTAGAGCTCAATGAGGAGATCGTTTTAATCTGAAAAGTTCGAGTTTCTATCTCCATCAATTTTGGCGATTTGTTCATCTCTTTCTTTTGGTATGAGGTAGGGATTTCTTTAACATTTTTTTATGATATTTAGTTTCATTATGTGCTCCTTGAATAGTGTAGCACTTCGAGGGATTTGGGATTGATTTGGGTTTAAGTTGATTTATAAAACAGGGGTTTTGGAATGGTTTTGTTGTTTAGTAGTACTGGAAATTATGGGATTTGTTCATAAATGAGGCTTTCGTGGGAATTATTGGCTTCGGACAAAGAAGGAAATTGATGAAGTATTGAAATAATGTTATGGTTCTTGTTGAGTTAGAAAGAGGAGATTGAATGTGTGATTATTACTCCTATATTAAGATTTTGAAATTTATACTTGTCTCTTAGAATATATTTTTTGAATAGAGATATCTATTTTGGTTATCGATGGAAGATAACATTACTTGTTGTAGAAATTGTATGTGAACTAGGTTAATGAAAACCCATTCACTCATGCATTTACATTTAAATCATTGGCTTACTATCTACGCATTAAAAAACATTGTTTTGAGAAAAAATTATGAATACATTGGTGAATCTGGTTGGGGAGTGTAGTTGTGGTTATTTATGTTGGCATTTGTGTCCTTGGTGAAAGTTCATAAATCTGCGCAGGTAGGTGCTGATCCTTCCAATTAGTATCGGTAAAAATGACTTTCGGTAGTACTTGTATAGTCTACTTGTTGACACGTATCTAGAGATTCACAGTGTGTGTATTTACTGCCCTGTTTTCTGTTTTGATGTAATAGTTAATTAATTGTGAATTGAACTATGGTATTGCATTGTTTAAAAGGGAAAAAAACTCATGTTTTGGCATTAGCATTCATGTGCATTCACCATATAGCTTGGCTAAGCATCATACAAATTATTAAATTCAACTCTACTAGGTTTTACCTCACTCTACGTGGAAAATAGCTTGTATTATATTTGTTTTATGTAAGCCTAATGCTTGATTTGTATTATGTTTAACCCACTTTTGTTATTATCAAGCTATCTCTTGGAACTTTGTAGCCATTAAAGCATGAACTTATATTTGTTTCCTTTTGTTTCTATTTATATATTGGTCACATGTTATAGATTCACAATTTAAGATTGATGATTAACGTATTAATGATTAAGACTATTAAGTTTCCGCATATCTGTTGAGAGTTAAAAGGGTATCTATTGTCATTATTTTTGGAGTGTTTCACTTTCTGTTCCAGATCGTCTCCCTATTGTAGAATCAAAGACAGAGATAATTCCTATGATAAAAAGAGTATTTCAGACTAAGAAGATAAAGATAAGTAAAACAGAGAATTTTCGATCATTAGTGATGGTGTGAGATTAAAAGCATATGTACTTTTGGGGGACAGGCAAAGATATTTCATTGTTGAGCCAACATGCAAATTCAAAGTCATATATAGATGATGAAAATTCACGGCGTGTCCTATAAGATTAGGCTGCCAACTTAAGGCTAATATTAATGTTTTAGGAGTTGGGTGATTTCTGGGCCATGGAGCATGCTATTTCATGAATGCAAATTTTGATTTGGTCATCTCTATTATTCGTTTAAAATGGCTTTTAAGTAATCTCTGTTATAAACAAAATAAAAGTAAAAACTTTAGTCTCAATTAATTTCACAAGTCTAATGCAGTTTTTTTTTTCTTTAATGCATGAGTTGCATATTCATGGTGTATTAACTCTCATATTAATTTATGTTTTTCAGTTACAACGTTTCAAAATATTTGTAAAGAGCCGTTGGCTCCAAGCTATATGTATAAAGGTGGTGACTTTCTATCACAAGGAGATTTACTTGCGTATATTTTGAATCTTTATCAATTTATAAATCATTTTTTTGGTTGATAAAATATTATTATTTTTTTATTTTCTATATATATATATATTTTATTGATGCTGAAAATGTGTACACTGTGCTTAGAAAAACACAAAAAGTGCGCTTGGTATATTTAAATTATCTTTATCAAAGCATCTCCAATGCACTAGGCATATAATACTTATTAGTTAAAATGCCTAGTGTGATTCACTTTTTTTCAATTCCAATGCACTAGGCATATGATTAGGCATTTTGGCTCAACTCATATTCACTAGCTACATGTAGCTAGCCTTCAACGCTAGACAAAATGTATTCAATCATTAGGATCATTTCCCTCCACCTTTGTTGTTGACGTGGCATTCTGTAAAATTAATAGTATTTGGATAAACAGATAAAATAAAGAGCATGGTTGGAGTAAAAGCATAAAATAGTTGATAGGCAAAATAAAATATATACTTTATAGTAATATTTAGATAGGTAAAATGCCTACTACCGTTGGAGATGCTCAACTCAAACATAAGTGTACACCTTTCCTCGTCTAAATTTAAACATTTTGAATCGTGAAGTGGAGACGGATGCATTGAAACAGTTATCAAAAACTTAATGCTAGGTATCATGAAAATTTTGTCATGAAAATAATCATGAAAGTTTTGTAACCCTTGGATTACACTTAGAATAAAACACCACACACTAATCAAGGTAATCCAAGGATCATAAATTTTTCATGATCATTTTCATGACAAAATTTTCATGATCCCTAACTTTTCCCAAAACTAAATATATTTATTTGTGATGGCAAGTACCTCATAAATAGCTCACTAGGTTGATTCACGTGGATAGAAAATAAATGTGTTACACACGTAATGCATATTTTGAAGTACAATATATGGATATATTTTATTTAAGAGGACATGATTATTGGATCTCAACGCAATATTGAAAGATGACTTATTTATTTGTTCTGGTCTAAATTGAACTTCTCTCCAACTCAAAACAAAAAGGTAAGATTCTTAAAGAAAATAATGTACTGAAACTATTCATTATTATTATTATTATTATTTAAAATTTTATGTGCATCACTTGAATTTACTACGTTTTTTTTGTTTTTTTGGGTGTGATTGAATTCTCAATCAAGGTACACATTTGACCACAAAATGCATGCTTGTTTTGTTCATCAAGGGTACACTACACATATATATATATATATATATTTTGATCAGCAACGAAGAACACTTTATTGATGAAATAGAACCTTACAAGGAAGGAAGAAGACTTCCACAAAGGGGTAGGGGGGGGAAGGGGAATGATGCAAAGGCCATCAAAGTGAGACAACCCAATTCTAACTAGGTTGGCACTAAGCAACTCGCACAATCACCTGGTAGCACCAAACCAAGTACCTGTTAATGAGATACCAACAGATACACAGAAACACAACACAAAATCTGACAAACCAGTAGCACAGCCACCGCTAATACTAAACAGATACAAAGACAATAGCAACAGATACCAACAAAAGATATAAAGACAGCAGTGGAACCTTAAGCTAATAAAAACCCATACACTAGTGTAACACAGCCACCACTGAAACAGAAGTTAACTGATAAAAATCCCACCAATGTACCAGATCAGCCCAGGTCACCTGAAATCCACTACAGACTATAATACATCAGATACAAACCAAATAACAGCCCTCAGATTATAGTAGACCGAAAAACAGCCCTCGGAATATAGCAAACCATACACACCAGATGTAACAGAGCATGACCCGAATCAGTAGGTAGTCCTCATCTGCAGTCCTTAATCTGAGCCAAATTGTTGATTAAGTCCATGGCAGAGTACATGATCCCTTTTGAAGAAGCTTTAACCCATAAAGCAAATCTAATCTTAATAAGCTCACCTAACTCAAACCCACAAGGCTACGCTCTATTAAAAATACAATTATCCATTAACTTCCAAATGGACCAGAGAACAATAAAAGACAAGGCTCTTCACAATCTCCTAGCTAGTTTCTTTTGATTCCAACCTAACCACCAATGAAATAAGCAATCAATAGACCTTGGCACCACCCATAGACAGCTCCACCAAAGCAGTAAATCAGACCAAACTTGCCATGAAAATGGACAATGTAATAAGACACGAACAGCAGATTCATTTTCAACTTTGCAAAATGCACATAATACAAAAGCATTACTGTTCAGAACACCTACATGTTGTAAAAGAACCCTTGTTTTAACTCTATTCCTCCAAGCCAACCACCCAAAAAATTGAACTTTGGGGGGAATGACATAATTCCACACAAACTTACAAATTTGGAGATAAGGACCCAAAAGAGAATCACTAAACCGATATATATTCGAGACCTTAAAATTGTCACCATTAGACCCATTCCACACAAGGTAGTCTTCTTCATCTAGTCTCAGAGGAGGGGCTGCCTATAACACTGCAACCAACCTGTTAACCTCTGCCTTTTCCCAATTATATAATGCCCTACAGAAAAAGAAGTTCCACTCCCCTGAACTGGATTTCCTCTCAGAGAAATAAGACAATGTGTTTTACTTTGCAATTGACAAATTAATTAGTCTAGGGAACTCATCTTTAAGGCACCTACCTCCAATCCACTTATCATACCAAAACTTGATTTTACGTCCATTGCCAGTCTTTATCTGATACTTACCCAAAAAGAACTTCACAAGAGGTTGATTATGACTAGCAATTGCAAGAACATCTCCCCATATTCTAGATAATCTAGATGATGAGTTTATAGGTGGGAGCCAATGAACCTCCTCAATCATGTATTTGCTACACAACACTTTTCTCCAAAGAGCATTAACTTCACTTCCAAATTTCCACCACCATTAATAAGTAAGCTTGCATTAACATTCTTAAGTCTTCTAATTCCCAGTCCACCTTGATTCAGATTTTTAGAAACTTCAATCCATTTCACCCACTACAAGAAAAAACACTTTTCGTGACCAACATTTTGGTCGCGAAAAGTACCATATTTGGTCGCTAAATCTTTTTCGCGACCAAAATATGTTGGTCGCGAGTTGGTCGCTAAAGCCTCGTCACAGATAGTTTTCTGCGACCAAAAAAACCTTTGGTCACTAAAAGTGACCATTCGCGACCAACTTTTTTGGTCGCGAAAAGTCCAATTCATATTAGCCAAAAGGGAACTTTTAGCGACCAAAAAAAGTGACCATTGGCGACCAACTTTTTTGGTCGCGGAAAGTCCAATTCATATTAGCCAAAAGTAAACTTTTAGCGACCAAAGATAAGTTGGTCGCCAAAAGTCAGCACCTTGACCCAAAAAAAATAATTCTTTTGTGCTGCCTGAGACTTGAACTCCTAACCAAGGACTCACCATGCACCCAATCCACTCTGCCAATAACATGCTTCTTGTTCATATTCGGCAAAAAAAATATATAACCCATAAAAATTGAGTTATATATTATTTTATAAAACTTTTAATGCCTAACTAGAAAAATAGCATGTAATTACAGTAGTATCCTTTTTTTTAAATTTATTCCGCCATAACTTTCTGCGACCAACTTTTTTTTTTGGTCGCCAAAGGGTAATCTTCCGCGACCAAAAAAACCTTTGGTCGCCAATAGTATACTTTCCGCGACCAACTTTTTTTTTTGGTCGCGAAAGGGTGATCTTCTACGACCAAAAAAGCCTTTGGTCACCAATAATATACTTTCCGCGACCAACTTTTTTTTTGGTCGCCAAAAAGTGATCTTCCGCGACCAAAAAAGCCTTTGGTCGCCAATAGTATACTTTCTGCGACCAACTTGTTTTTTTGGTTGCCAAAAGGTGATCTTCTGCAACCAAAAAAGCCTTTGGTCCCCAATAGTATACTTTCCACGACCAACTTTTTTTTTGGTCGCCAAAGGGTAATCTTCCGCGACCAAAAAAGCCTTTGGTCGCCAATAGGTATACTTTCCGCTATCAACTTTTTTTTTTTGGTCGCCAAAAGGTGATTTTCTGCGACCAAAAACTTGTGGTCACCAAAAGTTAAATTTTAGTCACAGAAAGTGGACTATTTGCGACCAAAAAAAAAAAAGTGGTCGCCAAAAGTGTATTTTCTTGTAGTGACCAAATGAACCTTCCTTTTCAAGCCATTCCCACCCCAAAGAAAAGAAGCTTCAAGCCTTTCAATCTCTCTAACCACACCACAAGGCATTCTGAACAGAGACAGATAATAAAAAGGAAGATTAGATAATACAGACTTAATCAAAGTTATTCTACCTGCAAAGGAAAGGAGCCTTCTCTTCCACCCAGTCAACCTAGACCTTACTGCATCCAAAATTGGCTTCCCAGTAGATTTTCTTCCTGGATTAGCACTTAAGGGAAAACCCAAAAATTTTAGTGGCAGTCCACGGACCTTGCAATTCAAAATATCAACATAAGACACCAAAGTTTCCTCCTCCACTCCAACTCCACACACCACATTTTTGTGGAAGTTAATTCTCATGCCAAATAGGATTTCAAAACATCTTAGGATCCTCTTTGTGAACACTATTTGATCCAAATTTGTCTCACAAAATATTATGGTATCATCCGCAAATTGGAGATGGTATCAAGGGTACACTATATGATGTGAAGTTCGAAAACTTGAAATTCATACTCAACTACTCAATTGAATACTCACGTTATAGCACATATGAAATGAAAAAAATTGTGATTAATATTACAGAAGTAACCTTCCTTCTTTCTTTTTCTTTTTTTTTTTTTCATTTTTTTTTCATTGCTTGCATTATGTAAATAGTAGCCATAAGCTCATAAAGTCATTAGATTAATTTTGAAAGTTATATAATTTATAGACTTGAGTCACTCATTTCTTTCTTTATTTATTTTCTCTCTCTTGTAACACCCTTTTATCTTATACTAAAAGTGCAAAGACCACTTAACTCTCTACCTTTTGGAGGAAGACTTGGAGGTGGAGGACTTTTCTTCCTCTTCTTCAGTGAATAATTATTGCTTTAGTGCTTTTAGGAAAGAGTCAAGCTATATGAGTTGGTTTCAGAAGACAATGGAATCATATTATCATTGAAAAAAATCAAATCTGAAACTTGTGAATCTATAATGTTCTACTATGATAGAACACTAAAAACAAAAAAATAAATAAGTAAATAAAAAATGATAGGACAAAAGCCAAATACCTTCACGGTCTTATTTTGGTACAATATATAAACGGTATGCCATTTTAAAAAAATATTCCCACCCTCTCTAATTAATCTTAATCACCTAAGCTATTAAAATGTTACCAATAAATGAAATATCACTCATTGTTATGTCAAAATAACTGAAACTCTAATTTAAGTGTTCATTGTATTAAACACTATAAAATTCACACCAATGTAGATGGTGCATTTTTTATGGTGTGAGTTTTGTGGTGGTCCTTCCATTTATAACATATACACGAACATACTAACTTAAAATTTTACACTTTATGATTAAGGTAATTCATCATATTCCAAATATACTCTACAAGTCTATTAGTAACCGTGAAAATTTTATGTTACAAGATTTGTAATATATAGGGAACATTAGCGAATGGTCTAGCTTTTAAAATCTTTTGTGATAGACATGTGAGAATTAGTTTTTGTTAATTATAAGTACACTCATATGTATTTGTTGATTGTTAAGTCCAAACATGAGATCGCAAGGACGATTCATGACATATTTTCCTTTTATGGATATATGTTAAAAAAATTTAAATTAACTTCAGCTATATAAAAATGTTATAAATAAAATTAATATTTTGAATTTGTCTTTTGAGACCTTTAAAATAAGATTCATGTTGAGTATAAAATTTTTAAAAATGAAATAAAATCAACAAATAGATATATTTGTTTCATTTTGAAATTAATTGAGACAAGTCAAGGGCAAGACAACTATGCATTTGGTATCAACACAATAGAACATGAACTCGCTCCACCATATGGATCAAATGACATGGTTTCTGTCTTATGCTTCATGATTTATGCGAGAAAATTCAAATTTAGAGCCAAATTTGCTTTTATTTTATATATAAAAATTACCAATCTAAAATACCTTTGGCAATTTCTCATTTGGCGCTTTTGAGTGCGTATATCTCAAAAAAAAAAAAAAAAAAAAAAAAGGAGGAAAAAATGAACAACCGAGTGCAAAATTATGTTCCGTTGAAATTTCAACACCATATATATTTTAGTTTCCAAATTTTATTTTTTATTTTTGTAAAGTAGACAGATATATGCCTGACCTATTTTTTAATTTAAAAAACATTTAATATATAGTTTTCTATCCCCATATTTTTATTTAAAAAATGTTTTGAAAATGCACAAATGTTTTTATTTGTAACCATTTTAAATTTGAAAGTGCATAGATATTTCTATTTTTCATCATTTTTAATTTAAAAGTGGACATATATTTCTATTAGTTCCCATTTTTTAATTCAATTAAAAATAGGACATACACACACATACACACATATATACATTCTATTATAATATGTAAAGACTTGAGTTAGTGTTGGCACTTTTGTGTGTCATACTTTTTACAAAAATGACTGAGACTCTTAAATTTGGGGACTCCTATGACTCTCAAAATGATTTAGACCACTCATGTATTTGTTTTTGTTTTTGTTATTTTTCCTATCTCTCTTACATGAGTGATCTAGATCATTTTAGGAGTTATAGAGATCCCCAAAATTGAGGGTCTCAATCATTATTGTACTTTTTATTCCCAAAATAGTATATATGTATATATTTGTTCCAATATTTTTTTTTTGGAAAATTTGAAAGTGTAAAAATGTAAATAATTGTTTCAGTTTTTAATTTGAAATTGCACATACATGATATATGCTCTAATTTCTTTTTTAAAATTTCATATTCACCACAGATCTTAATTAAAAGATTTAGAAAAGATGAATTTAGAAATATCAATTTTATTAAAAACAAATTTGTCGAAATTTTAAAGTTTTCAAATAGAAAATAGACACAAGGGCAAACTTGTACAAAAAATAGTGTGTCCTTTTGGCTTTAAAAGTGTAGTGTGTAGATTGATTGTCCCAAAAATCTAAAAATTAGACTTTGTCCAAGTGCCTTAATTTATCTCGTAAAGTGATTATTTTTAAAGACAATCATTAATTATAGTCTGATTGTATTATTATTTGGATCATATTTGTATATATAAGGATATACAGTTTATTCTCAAAATCATATTTATTATCTATTTATAAAGATCAATGTAATACAGTCATATGATTATCGATATTTGATCAATTTGATTTTTATTTTTTATATAAATGATCTACTCGGTGAACCCTACAAGGCAAACAATCTAGATCATAACAGTGAGGCACAAAAGTCCCATCATAAGGCACAACCCACCATGTTATGCCTGGGGGCACAAAAGCAACCTCTTTGCAGGAATGGAACACAAGTATATATGTGATAGAATACTATTTAATCACGATATTACAAATGCAACTACAATTATGAGTGGTATGGACTTAATATCTCGCCTAACTTGTTCAGTCCAACACAACCTGATATTTTAGGGCAAGATACTCAACTTTTAGTTGAGCATCATCAAGGACCAATATTTTCTAACGACATTCTTCAAATCCTTGCCAATCATCCGAATCTGCTTCTGAAGATGATGACCCTCGTCTGATTTTTATGACTATTATACAATTCTCGACTCAAACAGATCCTGTTGTTGCAAAAGCTAATGATGCCACCCCCCAAACCCCATGTTACCTAAGGACTGAGCAACCTGCAAAATTCAGTGGAGGTATAAGATGTATGACATGCATGCCTGATGAACTGATGAACTTCTCCAGCCTAAAACCTCCATGCCAATTGTTATTGATAAATTTGTGACTGAATTCCATTGTTCTCTCCATCAATGGTGGATAGCTTTGAGCACATATTGGCAACTCCAGATTAGACAAACTCCAAATGTTAATACAAACATAGGGTACATCCATAATGAATTCATTGTCGCATGCGATCATTACACTACACAAGTTAGAGAAAAATATTTGGTCCATATGATAGGTTTGAACTGAAATTTTGAGCCCGTTTAATTTTTGAGTTGGACTTAAGAATTTTAGTACACTTCAGCTCTTCTGCTAATATATAAATATTAATTTAAAATTTTGTATTATTTAGTTTCATAATAAACTACAATATAATAAAAGATTAGAAAAGTATACATATGTTTCTTTCCATTACTTATATTCAAATATTAGTTAAAAGGACCAAGGTCATTTTACTATTATATTTGTTACTAATCTAAATTCAAATAATTACTAAGAAAGATCCAATTTAATTAATATCACTCCAAGACTTAGAACGAAAATATATATATATATATATATATATATATATATAATATATGTAAAATAAACAGGTTTGAAATTTAAAAATTAGTCGATATTAAGATGATATATATGTTCTTATATATAATACAAGTTCGACTTAAAACCACCACGGCCCACCCCGAGCTGCAACTGGTGGGGGCAGATTGTCCTTTTCTTAATTTATTGGGAAAAATCAATCATGAATTGAGGGCTATGTGCAATGCTCTTGCTCTGAATTCAACACCAACTCAATTTTCAGATATTTGTCATCCTGGCTTCAGCCAACTTTATTTGACTAAGTTTGGGTATTTTTTATTTTTATTTTTTTAGTCACAAAAAATAAAATAAAATTTTTAACGTAATAAGACAAACCATCGCATCTAACCTATAATTATATTTTTTCTCTCACAAAAAACTAAAAAAGTCAAAAGCCGTTCCCAAGCGAAGCTTTTTAGCCCTAAACTAAAATAGCTAAAAAAATCAAAAAGCCAAAAAGCTAATCTACTTCCCAAACGAACCTTAAAAATCATATATTGTCCTGCCAATTCATTCTGCTCATTTCATGCTATGTTTTCTCTAATTATTTCATTAGCTTATGATTCAATCTTTGAATTTAGCATTTCAACTTTAATGACTAGAAGCTAAAGAAGAAAGAAGGGTGCAATTTTGACAGCCCAATCTGAGAAACTCGAGTTCAATTCAAATTATATTAGGATTTGTGTAGTATATTTTTTAATTTGGTACCAGTTTGGATAATATTTCAAAAACCTGAAACTCAAATTGCATATATAAGCATATATAAATCTATACAATATTAAATATAGATGTAAAGCATTTGTGATGTTAGGTTATTTTGATAAAAAAGTTTCCTTCCTATATTTTGTTGCAGATTACTTATTTTGATGCTTACTTATGCTTTTGTCAAACAAAATATTTATAGGATCCAATTTTGTTTTTAAAAAAAATTTAACCAACTTGGCTGTAAAAAGAAAATACTAAGCTCAGATTTGTGGGCAATTCAGGCCTATCCCAAGTCCGATTTATTGAGCTGGTACTGCGTTTGGGCAGAAAAATTCAGATTGAAGGTTAGGTAATCGAATAGGGCTGGAACAACCATTAAACCCAAATTCACCCAAGTTGCATCCCTAAAAGAGAGGACTATTGAATTTAAATTATGTTTGAATCATGAATTTATATATATATATATATATATATATATAATGGAGATAGACCAAAAAAGAAAGCAAATAAAACAAAAGACGCTAAATTCGAAGGATGTTGATTTACAGTTTTACGCTATGTTTGGATTGAGTGATTTGGAGAGAAAAGAAAAGAAATGGAGAGATATGTATTTCTCTTACTTGTTTGGATAACCTAAGTGGAGAGAAATGGAAGAAATGGAGAGAAATAGAGAGAAACTCATTTATCTTATGAGCCTCATTTTCAATCTTTCCAAAAGTGGAGAGGTTGAGAGAAAAAAGAAATTACTATTTTCATAATACCAATTTTGTCCCTATAAAAATAAAAGAAATAAAATGATTGAAAATATAAAAAGGTTATTTTAGTAATATAACATAAAATAATTTCTTTTCTTTTCTTTTCTCTTAATGAAATCTAACCAAACAAGAATGAAAGAAATCACAATCATTTCTTTTCTTTTATTTATTCCTTATCTAAACAAAAATGAGAGAAATCACAATCATTTCATTTCATTTCTTTTCTCTTATAACTTAAGTAATCATTTCTTTTCTTTTCTTTCCTAGGTTTCCAAACACAGTGTTATTGTTTGGAATAATAAAAAACGAAAGTTAATAAAAAAATGTTTTACATGGTTATTGAAAACTGAGCAATGAGACTGAAGAGGGTCAAATTGATCGAGCTAGTGCAGCAGGCATTGCTGAAGGGGATGGCCCATTACTTAAATGACCAGAGGAGAAGGCCATGGCCCTGATGGCGACATTCAACAGGGCAGGGAGAAAGGCCTTGGCCCAAATGATGATGTTAGATCGGACTGGAAGGAAGGCCTGGCCAGCAGGAAGGTAAGCCATAAATTCAGGTTTCTATTTGATCCACGAAGTGAGCCAACCTCCTTCAAAAGCATATCTTTTTTTAATGATATTATGAGAAGAAAAAAAATCCCTACACCTAAAAATTATGTAAACCCATGGCACTATGATTTAATTGCAGGAGCTACAAAATCCAAATTAAACTCCAGAGAGACTACCTTTGGATCACTTTACCATACAAGCTAATCTATCCCCCAAATAATACAAATGGGCAAAGAGCATATCCTAACATCTATTAGACCATTTAACCAAAGAGGGTATTTTAGTCATTTTGTGCCGATAAAGTTATCCCGTGATAAGTTATCCCAACATGTGCAGGATAAAAGAAACCCGGATAAATTATCCCAAGTCAGAAAAGTCGAACCAAAAATGGGATAATTTATCCCGGGATAAAATAATCATATCCCGCCTCTTATCGGTGAATCCAATGTAACATATGGCCATCAAGTCAAAACTTTTTTATTGGTAATGTGCATTAGCAGTCTCATCTCCAGATTAAGTCAACTTGGCCATTTGAATGCTATATATAACGGTAAGCTGCATAAATTGTAAAAACTATGAAGGGAACAATTTAGGTAGTTAATATAAGTTGCCAATCAAAGTTAGACACGTGTCTGCCCATATTAATAATAATAGATCTGCGTGGCACTGGAACAATCAAGGGATATAAGGTGATGTGGATTGACGGTTATTCACAAAGTTCAAATTCAAAATCAGGAGGGAAGCCTAACTGCAATGTGGCGTAGTGGGACTGACTGTGAGAGAGCATGTTCAGCAAACATGGGAGGACATTTCGACGGTTGGAAACCCACTTCGACGGTTATCATTGAAAAGTATAAATAGCAGAGAAGGCCCTAGAATGAGGGATCCAGACTCAGAACAAAAAACCAGTTTTATTTATTTTGTTTCCCTTCCAATTTTTATAATTCTTTACATTTCTGTACTTTAGATTTTTGCACTGCACTTCATTTATAGGAGTAGTTTCAAATAACTTCTTGTTATAAACCTCTACGAGGCTGGGTCAGATCATTGTAAGTTTTTCATTTTACTTAATGAATTCTAAAATTATTCTTCACTTAATTGCTATTTGCTAAATTCTCCTAAACAAGCCACTAGTAAAAGTCCTCTTCATTGATGTTGAAAAAACTAAAACATAATCGTCTGATAATTGATTGACAATAATCTTCTGTAAGGACTGATTGATCCTTACTGGCACGCTTAAAATTACAATATTAACGTTCGAAAGCCAAAAAAGCCAACATATATTTTTGGCATGCCTAGTGGGACTAATTGAAATGGTTAGACGTAGGAGACAAGGAGAAAATGAATGCTTGGCAGAAGGTGTAGAAGGAGATGTAGAGGTACCTGATCCAGAGGATAATGTGATAACACATCCTATGGAAGCACCTATCTCATCAGAGCCTATGGTCGAACAGACCAGTAATTCAAAACAAACACCACATGTTCAAAATATTGGACGAGGCCATGGAATTGAACCATCCACTGTTCTATCTACTCAGCCAATGAATCCATGGGGGGGCCTAGTAGATGCCATGGGACAGCAGTTAATGAACACGATGGAAATATGGGTAATATCCTTTATGGATCAGATGAATTCCCATCAACCAACTAACCCAAGGCATATGGAGGAAAATTCAAATGTTCTTCAGCAAAGATTGGCTAGAGATAAACAGCTTATGCAAAGTAATGAAAATACTAATGGTCAGATTACCAATCAAAATTATGAACGACCATCACCTACACCTCAGTCTTGGTATGAGCCTCTTTCGAGGCCTATGGTAAATCAAAATGCCTCATTGCCTAACAGCGAAGCCATACAAATTGGTGGATCTGGGCCAACACAAGAAAATGGCATGATAATGTTTTCAAATCCCATGTTCGGAGCCATACCCAGCACAAGGGGGTTCACTAATCCCTTGTTCGAATTCATACCTGGGGGGTTGGAAGGGTTTCCTGCGGCTAGGAGAGAAACAACACCTATTCCTCCTATTACAGCACCTTTCGCAAGACAAGCTCAGAGAGGTCAACCATACCCTCAATAGCAGCCAGTACCACAGGAAAATCTAGTCCCAAATATACCTCCCTATGGATCAAGAGGACCTCAGGCACAAGGATTTTCACCAAATCCTGTGTTTGTTCCTCCAGTGGTAGTCCAACAAGCACAAAATATGGTTCATAGGGACCAAATTGCTAATATTGTCAGAGAAATGTGTGGACCTATGGCTCGGGGGGTTCAAACTCCTGTGTATAGGAAGCCATACCTAGAATGGGTGGATAGGGTGCATGACCCAAGGGGGTTTAGAATACCCGACTTTGCTCTTTTTTATGGGAATGAAAACCAGTCAACAGTATAACACATTGCTAGGTTCGCTGCCCAATGTGGTGAATTTACCAATAATGATTACATGAAGTTAAGACTTTTTCCAAATTCTCTAACTAGGGCAGCTTTTGTATGGTATATTAACCTTACACCTGGCTCTATCCAAACTTGGCAGCAAATGGAGGAGGCATTTCATGCCCAATTCTTCCAAACGGAGCCAAAAGTTTCCATGGCAGACTTGGCAAGGTTGAGTCAAAGGCCTAATGAGAACGCTGTTCAATTTATTGCCAGATTCAAAAGAGCACGAAACAAGTGTAGGATAATTCTACCAGAGTCTGAATTTGTAAGATTGGCTCAAAATGGTTTAGAGTTTAGGTTTCGGAAGAAGTTCGACTCAACTGAGTTTCGAGATTTAGTGGAATTAACCTATAAGGTGTCTAGATATGAATCATTACTTGAAGAAGAACAATATCGAAGTAATGCATCATACAAGACTTATTATAGAGGTCCTAATTATGAGATTGATGCAGCAGAGATCGTAGGGAAATAGCCCGTGATCTGTGAGGCATTAATTCATAAAGACACTACAATAGATCATCAATTTAAAAAGAAAGACCTTCATAAGAAATACTTTTTCGATTTAACAAAGGCAGATAACATTTTTGATCATTTGCTTGCAGCGAATTTCCTAAAGTTACCAAAGGGAGTTAAAATTCCTTCTCCAGAGGAACTTAAAGGGAAAATGTATTGTAAATGGCACAATTCTTGGTGTCATTCAACTAGAAACTCTATTGTTTTTCGGGATAGGATCTAAGAACAGATTCAAAAGGGGAGTTTAAAATTCCTAGCTAAAGCAGAGAAAGCTATGGGGATTGATACTAATCCATTTCCAGAGATTAGAGAAGTTACAGCCAATGTTGTTGTGCTAGACTTCCAGAACTTATCCTTGAAGGAATTGGAGGAGATTAATGTGCAGATGCATGTTGCCAGCCAGACTACTGTTAAGAAAGATACCAGAAGTTCACCACGAATGGGCAGAGCTTTGCAGACCAAAGAGAGGACTCTAGTGAGGTGGCACTGGATGATGACTCCCCAGAGGCAGCTGTCATGCAAAGGATGTGTCCTAGATGCAGGTTAAGTTACAAATGGTTGAAAGAACTCCCAATTGATGGGAAACAATATTACAAGGATATGCAGAGACATCCTAAACCAACCAGTACCTACAACAAGAGGCCATACCCAACTGGTCCCAGACAACAGCCATTCTTGGCTGGACTATTAGCCACTAGAGTGCATTCCAAGGGCAAGAGACCTTTACATGAGTTCAGACCACCCAACCACTACAGGATGGGGGGCAATCATCCTGAGAGGAGGCCTGAAGTAGGCTCAATTTATGGAATTAGAGCGAGAGATTGGCCTTCTAGATCAGCCTCAAACAAGATGGAAGGTAACCACCCTGACAGAAGGCCTAAATTAGGCTCAAGATAAGGGATCGGGGCCAAATAGTGGCCTTCACAATCAGTTTCGAAGCTGGCTTCGAAGGCAGAAAGAGCTAGTTTAGCAACTGAACTAGTGAGTTCATGGGTATTTGGGGTTTCAGATTGGTTTGTCATGCAGAACAAGCCTAAGAAAATGCCTATCCAGAGAAGTGTTGTTGGAGACCAGGGTAGAATGGTTAAACCTCCCTTGGTGGCTCCAAATAATTGGATATTACTAAAGCACCCAAAAACAAAGGAACCAAATATGGTTCTAGTAATTTCTAGGTCCCAAAGGAGGAAGATTCAGTGAAGGTACACTCAATACCAAAAGGATCTGAAGGAAAGTGGAGAGAGTTTTTTATTGGCCCAACTAAAAGGCCAGACAGAGGAAAGAGAAAGTTCAAAATTGGATCATAGTCCAAAATCGACTCCTCAGAACAAAAGAAGTTTTAGCAAAGAGCAGTTGGTTAAAGTTCACTCTGAACTGAAAGCCAAGGAAAGATCCAACTTAGCAGGTCTTGAAAAGGCCTTGATGGAAAGCGACAGTGAGACAGAATGACAAGTTAACCTAGACCAAAGGAAAGAAATGGTTGAGGAGGAGATGTTTGAAGCCTTCATGGCTGAAGATACATTTTTGGTTGAAAAACCAGCAACAACAGACCATTCGAAGGAAGTCACTAGTACTGAAGTGCCAGAATGCAGCATGGAAGATGCTTCTAAAATAACTGAACAAGTTAGCCTGAAAAAGAAGCAAGTGCAGCCAGTAGTTCAGTTTGGTTCATTTTTTTCAGTGTCAGTGAATATGGTGCATATACTACCACAGAAGTTCCAAGCTGAAGATGGAAACCAAGAAGGTCAGGAGATTGACCCTATTCCAGTTTCTAGTGAAGATTCATAGGTTAGTATGGTTCAAGAAGAATCAGAAGTGGCCACACCAATGGAAATTGAGGACAAGAGTGAGAAAGAAGTGAGTGTTAATCTCTCATATCATTTTGAGTATCCTACAACATCCATGACACAACATGTCAAGCCCTTGTATATCAAGGCTTTTTTTTGATACGATACAGATGAATATGGTATTGGTGGATAATGGGGTAGCAGTGAACCTGCTTCCAAAATCCTCTTTGAAGAAACTAGGAAAAAGGAACCCCAGATTAATCCCAACTAGCACAACCATTGCTGGTTTTGCTGGGGATAAGCAGATGGCTCAGGGTATTTGCTCATCAACCTGAGTGTGGGAACTAGAGATTGCATGACGACATTCTTTGTTATTGATAGGAATGCTAAGTATAATGCTTTACTTGGCAGGCATTGGATTCACATCGACAAATGTGTGCCTTCCTCTCTACATCAGAAGATAACGATGGCCTTATGAAACGGAGAGTTAGAGGAGATCAATGCAGATCTTCAACCCTTTGTCGCTTGTGCTGACTTTGCAAAAGCCAAGTTGTATACTGAAGGAGTGACACCACTCAGTATTTTGAGAAAACCTGATAGTTCAGCCGAAGTGATAGCTGATGAGAAAGTGGCACACCTGAAGCACTTAGTACAGGAGAGTGCTGATGAAGAATTCATCATCAAAGATGATAATGATGCCTGGTTGTAGGCAAGAAGATGAAACGCAAGAAGTCAGACCCTTGGCTTTAGTCAAGTTTTAAGTATTGGACTTAAAATCAATAGTCTAAAAAGTTCAGGAACAAGATAAAGAAGCCATGATAGTTGGCTGTAAGTAGGAACAACAACAGGTCAGACTTTGACTTTTGATAAATACTATGCATTGGACATTGAAACAAAAGTCCAGGAAATACAGGAAGAAGAAGCCCTATGGATAGATTTTGTCTATGAGGAAGAAGGAAAAGATGTTGAATCAGAGAAAGTGGGAGCAGAACAAAGCAAAGAAATTGCTTCGAGGGCAGAAGGAATCAAAAGACAAGTATTAGAGAGTTCTCAAATACAAGACCTCTTGGAAGAAGTTAATTTAGGGGAATGTTCTGCACAACAACCTACTTACATCAGTGCTTGGTTAAGTGCTCTTGACAGGGACCAGTTATTGATGGTCTTAAAGAGATATAAAGATTGTTTTGCATGGTCTTATAATGAACTACCAGGATTGGATAGGTCATTAGTGGAACATAGGCTCCTTATGAAGCTTAATTTCAAGCCATACACGCAGAAGCCAAGAAGGACGAGTCTTGAGGTGATTTAGAAGGTCAAGGAGGAAATTCTTAGGCTCCTTAAGACAGACTTTATTAGAACAGCCAGATATGTTGAATAACTGTCCAATGTTGTGCCTGTGGTTAAAAAGAATGGTAAAATGAGGGTATGCATCGATTTTAGAAACCTAAACTTAGCAACTCCAAAAGATGAGTACCCCATGCCCATAGTGGACTTGTTGATGGATAGGTCAGCAGGGCACAATATTTTATCTACAATGGATATGCATTATGGTTACAACCAAATCTGCATTGCATAGGAGGATGTCCATAAGATAGAATTCAGATGTCCTGGGAACATTGGCACATTCGAATGGGTTAAAATGTCATTTGGCCTAAAGAATGCTGGGGCTATATATCAAAAGGCAATGAACACTTTCTTTCATGATCTCATTGGAGGGTATTTAGAGTGTTACATTGATGACATTGTAGTAAAATCCCAGTCCATGGAGGAACATTTGGTTCACTTGAAAGCAGCTTTCGAAAGAATGAGAAAGTTCAAGTTGAAGCTTAATCCTCTCAAATGTGCTTTTAGTGTATCAACTGGAAACTTCTTGGGCTATGTAGTACACAAGAAGGGAATACAGATTGATCAGAATAAAGCCAAAGCCATCATTGAGGCCAAGCCTCCATCATGTAAGAAAGAAGTATAAAAGTTCCTTGGACAGATTAATTTTCTTCGAAGATTTATTTCTAACACTGCAGGGAAAGCTAAAGTATTTTCTTCCTTATTAAGGTTGAAAAATGAAAAGGAGTTTGTGTGGACAGCAGACCTGGTTAAGTATATGTTATCTAGACCAATGTTTAGATGAAGAATTGACAAATGGATATTGGCCTTGTCAGAGTTTCATCTAGAATATGTCCCCCAAAAGGCAGTAAAAGGACAAGTTTTGGTTAATTTCTTGGCAGATCATCCATGTTAGACAGAAAGCCAAGAGATAATGGATCTTGGTTTGGTTAATATTGAGCCATGACAAATGTGGTTTGATGGATCAAAAGCCAATGGTCTAACTAGAATTGGTGTGGTGATTAAGTCACCACAGGGGGTAGAAACCACACATGGTTTCAAAGTTGATGAAATTACTTGTTTCAATAATCAGGTTGAATATGAAACTTTAATAATGGAACTAGAAATGCTTATTGGATTACAAGCTTATGCAATTGATATATTTGGAGATTCTCAATTGGTGGTCAACCAAGTAAAAGGAATTTTCAAATGTCAAAATGCAAGCATGTTGCCATACTATGCTGTTGCATTACATCTGCTTTCTCAGTTGCAGATAGCAAATGTGACTTATATCCCAAAATTCATGAATAACAAAGCCAATGATGTAGCTAAGAAAGTTTTGAATTTCAGGAGAAGGGATGACACTCAAATGAACATAAGTGAAGCAACATATCGAAAATTAATACCACCTTTAACTAAAAGGAATGTGGTGTTAGAAGTCAATCACAATGACTTACAAGATCAAGATTGGAGACATCCAATAATGTAGTACCTATCTGGCCTATCTTCGAAAGCCAGCAGAAAGATCAAATTACAATCTATGCAATACATAGTGTATGGTAATGCTCTTTATAAAAGGGGAGCAGATGGGTTGTTATTGGAATGTCTAGGGCCAAATGAGGCATTGACAGCCATGGCTGAAGTTCATGAAGGCATCTGTGGTGCTCATCAGCCTGGTGTGAAGATGAGATAGATGCTTCAAAGACATTCCTACTATTGGCCCACCATCCTTATAGATTATATAGAATATGTTAGAGGTTACCAAGCATGCCAAAAGCATGGCATGATAAGACATATACCAATAACTGATTTACATGCAGTTGTGAAGCCCTGACTATTTAGAGGTTGGGCTATGGATATGATAGGGAAAATACATCCACCCTCTTCGAAGCACCATTGTTTCACCTTAGTGGCCACAGACTACTTCACTAAGTGGGTTGAAGCTAAACCATATAAGGCTGTAGACCAAACTGAAGTTATTGGGTTTATTAGAATTTGATTCACAAGTTTGACATCCCACAGGCCATAACAATAGATAATGGGACTGTGTTTGATGGAAAAATAGTAAAGTTTTTCGCGGCAGAGTTTGGAATTAGCCTTGTTAATTCTATCCTTTATTATGCACAAGCAAATAGTCAAGCAGAATCATCCAATAAGTCTTTGAAAAAAAGGAATACAGAGAGTTGTGGAAGACAATTCTAGGGATTGGCATAACTTATTGTTGGATGCATTGTGGGCTTATAGGACTTTTCCAAGGTCAAGTACAAGAGTTACTCCTTATGCCTTAATATATAGGCATGACACAATGTTACCTATAGAGATTAACATTAAGTCTTTGAGGGTGAGGTGCTAGGACCAGTTAGCTCTTGAGCAGTACCATCAGAGCACGTTCTTGGAATTAGAAAATGTGGATGAAGCTAGAATTTTGGCATTAAATAGCATTCTCTTTCAAAAGAAGAAAGCAGCCAAAAATTATAATAAGAAAGTCAAGCACATCAGCTTTGATGAAGATGATTTGGTATAAAAGACAATACTCCCAATAAGAATTAAAAGTCATAAATTTGGCAAATGGTCACCTAACTGGGAAGGACCATATCAAGTTCACAGAGTCTTGCTTGAGGGAGCATATCATTTGAAGAATTTGAATGGGTATGTACAACCTAAGAAAATTAATGGCAGGTACTTGAAACCTTATTATCCAACTGCATGGGAAACACGAGGAGTATAGAAAATGCTAAACAAGAGAAGCATAAAAACACTCAAATAGTAAATAAAGATTTCATTTCATAAGGAGTTAAGTACAGGCAGCCATAGATTGGCCCAAAAGTCAATACAATGTTTTAGTTATTCCCTTATAATTGATTCTCTACTCTTAAGGGATGGGAACAACTGAATGACTCTAGTCATCTCCTGCCTTCAATCAGCTAGCCCTTGGTTAGTGATTTTTAGCTTTGTAGCAGTTCAATCCAAAGCCAGGTTAACTACTGATAACTCTTTCTCTAATTGAGCTTTCTTCTCCAAAAGTTGGACTCGAAATTGAGAGACAGAGGAATGTTGTTCTTTCAATTCAGACACCTCAGCATGTATATAGGAAACAAATTCCTGGTCTCTCAGCAATTTCTCCTTTGCAGCTTTGGCAACATGGTAGATGTTGACATAAAAGTCTATGGTAGCTACTACCCGAGACAAGTGACTTGAAATAGCCATGTTAGATTGCTCAATGACCTTGCAGCACTGGAGGAAACCATTCTTGATAATAAGTCTTTGCAAGGCTTCGAATGGGATCCTGAAGAACGATGTCAGCAACTCCAAACAGATGCTCTAGTCTAGTGAAGGTAAGGAAGCCTTACTGATGGTTGAAGAGCTCTCAAAAATTTCCAAAGGAGAATCAACTAGAACCAATGGCACAATTTCATTACTAGCTGCTGGAATGGTAGAAGGCATGTCAAAAAGGCTAGCCAGTCTAGCTTCAAAAATGTCCATCTCTTTCATTGACATTGGTGGCGTAGAAAGGGCTCTAGTAGAAGGAAGAGATGGCTGCATAGGGATATGACAGGAAGATGAAGTGTCCCTAGCAGTTTCCATAGTCCTGACCACTAGTAGGTCAAGAGCAAAAGGGCTGGAGCTAGATAGTGATGGTGGACAAAGAATTAGTGAGTCACCAATATCTTCTCTAGGAGAATCAGCTATCATTAGAGATGAAGCAATAACTGGGATCTCCTTAGGAGGAGAAGGAGCAGTAAGGATTGTGGGGAGAGCAAACTAGGCTGAGTTAAAGGTTAAGTGAGGAAGATATGGAGTTAAACCAAGGGATAAAGATGTAAGAATGCTTTGCCTCAAAAAAGGTGTGAAAAGTGTGGAAACAGGAAGTGGGAGTATTGCCTGAATGGGCTCTACACTTAACTTTAGTGTCGATTTTTTCCTCCTTTTCGAGGGTGTTTCTAATGGTCTTTCAGCTTCAAATAAGACTGGAGAAACCCTTATCGAAGGAGGAGGTAGAGTAATTTTTGCTGCAGAATAAGAAATATGAAGTAATGTTAAGTTTCAGTATTGAAAACTTGAAAAAGGAAACTAGAGACACAAAAGGAAATTACTAGTTTCAGAAGTGGTAGCAATGGTTGGAGAACTGCGAAGGGTATAATGTTCAGTAGTTTGTTGCCTCATTGCAGTTTCTCTTTGGAGTGCATCAGTAGCAGCAGCTTCATCCCTTAGTACTTGTTGCTGTCTCCTTTTCTCAATCCTCTGGAAAACAATGATCTCTTTAGAGTGTTTCACTTCCACTGCTTTAGCAGACGCTTCATAAGTAGAGCCCCCAATAAAATCAGAGGGAGAGACCGTAATTTTTTTCTTTCTTTTTAATGGTGTCTCCTGCTCTTTCTCTGCTTCCTTGTCTTCCACGTGAGCCTTAGGTACCTTATCTTTAGGATCAAGCAAAAGTTTTTTTTTCCTTTGTTGTTGCTGTTTGTTCTTGAGGAGATTTAAAGCTTGAACTCTTTGAGGAGAGTCTCCCTGTGAGGCACCTACATTAAAGAAGGAATTATAAGCAAAAGAATCATAAAGGAAAAGAAAAGAAAGGAAGCAGCAGTGTGTACCTTTCTTCGAAGCAGCTCTAGTGACTCTAGGAAGAGGTGAGGCAACAAAGGAGTAGTGGGAGCCTCTCTGAAAGAAGATGGGAATTCAGGTTTGTTCACACACTCAAGCCAATCAGAGGAGCAAAGTTTTGGTTTTTTGGCTAGGAGTGTAGGACTAATTTCTAAGGCTTGATCAGGGTGTGGAGCCCTTCGCACCATTCGGGATGGCAGAGTAGAAGTGTACCATGCTGAAAGCTAGTTGTGCTCAAGGCTGTGTAGACGGTTGAAAGGAATATATGGGTACACTACAGAGCTACGCTTGGAAGGATGGACTGCAAGAGGGTCATCAAATTCAGGAAATCGATGATGGATATGCTCCCTCGTTTGAGGTTGAGTAGGAGTAGGCCAAACTCCCCATCCAGAAGCTTTAGAAGAAGAAGAGGAAGCAGCAGCCTTATCCCACGCAGAAGGTTTTATGGCAGAAGAAGAGCTTCCAATATCCATTATTACAAAGTCTTGGACTAAAGGATTGTGAACAATAGGTTCTTGATCCAAAGGTCGATGAATTGAAAAAGCTTCAATGACTTGAATAAATGGAGATGGATAGGTTGTGGCTAATAAATGCATGAAAATTCTTTCTAGGGCGAATATCATTATCTAACAACTCTTCGTATGCTTGATCTATGTAAGAAAATGTTTGTTTGGTCATGCGAATTGTATTAGCCTTTTCGAATGCTCAAATAGTGGGAAATGTTCGAGGCATAGAAGAGAATTTAATATAGTACAAACACTACAATGACGGACGTCGGTTGCATTTTTAAGAAGATGCAAAGCCCATGCACGTCCTAGGACGAGGGCAAAGTGCTTTGATCCACTAATATCACCAAGTAATGGGTATATTAGTGCGGAGGGGTAATGTTGGCTGTATAAATTGTAAAAGCCAATCACAATTCAACACGTGGCATGAAGGGGGCGATTTAGGTAGTTAATACAAGTTCCCAATCAAAGTCAGACACGTGTCAGTCCCGTATTGATAATAATAGATCTGTGTGGCACTGGAACAATCAAGGGATATAAGGTGATGTGGCCTGACGGTTACTCACAAAGTTCAAATTCAAAATTAGGAGGGAAGCCTGACTGTAAGGTGGCATAGTGGGACTGACTGTGAGAGAGCGTGTTCAGCAATCATGGGAGGACATTTCGATGGTTGGAAGCCCACTTCGACGGTTATCATTGAAAAGTATAAATAGTAGAGAAGGCCCTAGAATGAGGGATCTAGACTCAGAGCAAAAAAATAGTTTTATTTACTTTGTTTCCTTTCTAGTTTTTACAGTTCTTTATATTTCTGTACTTTAGATTCCTGCACTGCACTTCATTCATAGGAGTAGTTTCAAATAGCTTGTTGTTATAAACCTCTATGAGGCTGGGTCAGATTATTGTAAGTTTTTCATTTTACTTAATGAAATTCTAAAATTATTCTTCACTTAATTGTTATTTGCTAAATTCTCCTAAACAAGACACCAGTAAAAGTCTTCTTCATTGAGGCTGAAAGAACTAAAACACAATCGTCTGATAATTGCTTGGCAATTAATCTTCTGTAAGGACTGATTGATCCTTGCCGGCACACTTAAAATTATAATATTAACCTTCGAAAGCCAAAAAAGCCAACAATAACATAGTCAACTGGTTCAATCATCATATAAGGTCCGAGAAGAATCCCTAAAATAAAGGTGAAACGGATAATGAATGTGACTTTCATTTGGTTTCCTATTAAGTTCTCTGTACAATTAGCAAAGGTAATGCAACAAACAAAATTAATGAAATTAAAAAGTTCACCCTCAGATTTCAACACATTCATTATCATCGTCATCCTCATTCTTCCAGTCCAGCATAATAGAGTTCGCTGACTTAATTAGCTCAGTTAGTCCAGTGAGATCCTCCAGATAAGTTGGATGATTAATGGCTTCAAGGACAAAATCCAACCTTTTTTCTCGATATTCTGATACCCACTTGAACCGTATGAAATTCATAAATAAAATGAAAAAAATTAGAAAAAAAAATTGATGAACAAGAAGAAAATTGAAATAGAACTTCATAACTATTTCATAAAGCTACACACTTACAGTGTAGTAACAAGCAGTACAACTATTTGAGGAGTGTCCCCACAAGTGTCATCTGAGAAAACTGTGAGAGTGATCCTCAAACTTAATGTTGTAAAATGCCAAGGGATTGCTCAGTGCATTCACTGTCAGTAGAGTTTGCAAACTCGGCATGTATCCTGTTGGGGGACAATAATGAGAATGAGGACCGGAATTAACAAGGAAACCTACATTATTAAATGGGTTATTTCGCTTTTATCCCCTACACTGTTATCTTCTTTCTTCTTTATTTTTTTTTATTTTTATTTTTTCATTCCTAACCTATCAATTTCATTTATTTAGTCATCAAAATTTCTGATTTCATATCATCTAAACCTAATTTGATGGTCGAAACGAAAATATAATATCAAAATTTGAACAATTTAACCATACAAGTTGGTCGTGGAGTGTAGTTTGTTCAAAATAATAAGAAAAATGGGGAACTAATAGTGAGGGAAGGTAGCATCAGTGTTTGGTTAAGATGTTGTAATTTTGAAATGACTTTTTTACCTATAAAATCAAGTTTTAACAGTTAGTGTTGTGAACAATCATTACCAATTGGACCACTTGAACTGAACTTAGAAATTTCAAAGGACTAAATAGATGAAATTAATATTTTAAGGATGAAATAGAAAAAGTAGTGATAGTTTAGGGCATAAAAGTGAAATTAATCAAAATTAAATTTTCTCAACTGAAAATAAGCAAATAACTGAGCTTCGTTAACATAATTTTCAATGAGGGTGATGTAGAATCCCCACTAAAAGTTCAACAGCAAGGGCTGATGCAATAGAAGCAAGCCCTGGACGAGTAACTGTGCATTGTTGGTCCAAAGTGCGATTTATTTATTTATTTATTATTTATTTTTTTATCAGCAAAAAGAAATTTTATTGATGTAGTAGCAAAGTACAAGGTACAACACACAAAACATCAACAAAGAGAGGCAAGTGCGAAAGCATCACGATAAGTTAAATCATTCCAACTAGGTTGGCACCCAAAAAACCCATCATATCATTTGCTAGCACCCGCCAAGTTGGTGAGCAACCAACCATAGAAACAGAGACCCCTCAAAACAGAAAAAATAGAACCAAGACTAACAGCCCCTGCTGAGCATAACAGTCCAAAGTAATAGTCCACTGCTGAGCATAGCATAATAGTTCATCAACACCAGCATTTGAGATTACCCACAAGACAGAACACCACCAGGGCTTGCAGCATTCTAAGCATAACAATCCAACAACAGACTTAGCCGAGCATAGCTTTCTAGCAGCAGTCCAATAGCAAACTCAGCATAGTAGTCCAACGACTCAGCCTTCATTCCTGATACAGTACTGCACTTGTTGCAGATTAAACACAAGGTCATTAATAGAAAACACCACCGCCATTAGAGAAGCCTTTATCCACATTGCTACTCTCACCTTCACAATATCACACAATTCATTCCAATTTGGTTGAATGCCATGAAACACACACTCATTTTTGTGTTTCCAAGTGGACCATAGAATGGCTAAAGGAATAGCTGCCCAAATTTTCTTTTCCAACTGTTTCATTCTACACCCAGACCACCACTACAACAATCCATTAACAGAGCCAGGTAAAACCCACTGAAGACCCCATCATTTTATAATATTTGACCAAAGCCTCCATACAAAAGGGCAAAAAAAAAAAAAAAAGAATATGATCCACTGTTTCTACCTCACTTTGACAAAACACACAAACAATATTAGCATTCCCATCAAGGATACCCACTCTTTGCAAAAAACTAGAAGTTTTAACCTTACCTTGCTAGGCCAACCACCCAAAAAATTGCACTTTTGGTGGAGCACAATTATTCCAAATTGATCCTGCCATGTACAGCTTAGGCCCAAAAAAGGATTCACACCAATTATAATCTGAAGAAACAGTAAACATCCTTGATGTGCCAGCCACCCATATCAATTCATCTGTTTTGTTGCCACAAGGTGTAGGTACAGTACTAAGTAGAGTATAAAATCTACTTACCTCATGTTCCTCCCAAGCCAATAATGCTCTTCTGAAATCCAATTTCCAACTACCAGCTTCTCCCATTCTCTGAAAGAAGATATTTACCACATCATGCTTGTTAGTGGATAAGTAAAATAGCTTGGGAAATTCCTCCTTGAAGCATACATTACCTCCCCACTTATCCAACCAGAAATGTGTTCTCCTTCCATCCCGCAGCATAATCATGGCATTATTAAGGTTGTAGTTGTGTAGATCTGAATTAACCAAGACAGTGTGAATTATATCAGACCACAGCTTAGAGCCTCTTCCAACCAAACTTGGTAACCATCTGCCACCCTCTATATTATACTTCCAGCGTATCACTTCCTTCCACAAAGATTGATGCTCAGACCCAAACCTCCACCACTATTTTAATAAAAAGACATTCATTCATAATTCTAATCCTTCTCACACCCAAACCACCAAGAGTCTTGTTTTTAGTAATAACCTTCCACTTCACCATATGCATCTTCTTTCTAAGATCAGTACCACCCCAAAGGAAGTCTGATTGAGTTTTCTCAATCTCCTTAGCCACCCCTACAAGAATCTTGAACAGAGATAAGTAATAGATAGGCAAGTTGGACATAACAGATTTGATTAAAGTTAACCCTCCAGCAAAAGAAAGCACCCTTCTCCTCCAGGTAGATAATTTTTTCTTGAATTTATCTAAAATAGGTTTCCAAGTACGTTTCTAGCCTAGGTTAGCCCCCAATGGCATCTCCAAATATTTCAAAGGTAGCTTCTGATGCAGACAGTTAAAACTAGTGGCAAAAGCTTGCATCAACCCATCATCCACCCCTATACCACAAATGACACTCTTGTGGTAGTTTATTTTCAAACCTGATAAGACCTCAAAGCATCGCAAAATTCGTTTGAGGTTCACCACTTCCGCCCAGCCAACTTCACAAAACAAAATAGTGTCATTTGAAAATTGTAAATGGGAAACTACAATACCATTAGAACCCACCTTAGCCCCTTTTATGAATCCCAACTCCTTGGCTCTACTCAACAAGATATTCAGCCCCTACGCTACAATGTTAAATAGAAATGGTGACAATGGGTCACTTTGCCTTAAACCCGTTTTTGGACTAAATTCAGATGTTGGTGTCCCATTAACCATGACAGAAATCTTAGCAGAAGACACACAAGTCCTCATCTATCTCACCCATTTCTCTCCAAAGCCAACATTTGAGAGCATGAAAAATAAGAACTCCCGATTAACTGAGTCATACGCATTTTCAAAATCCAATTTGATTACCAAACCTTTTCTATTAGATGTTTTCCACTCATTAATTACCTTATTAGCTATCAAAACCCCATCTAATATGTGTCTTCCACCCAAAAAAGTTGACCGAACCTCACTAATTATCCTGGGCATCACTTGTTTAATCCTGTTTGCTACCACCTTGGCAAGTATCTTGTACAAAGAGCCAATCAGGCTAATTGGCCTATACTCATTTAGACCAGATGGACTATCAAATTTCGGAATTAGAGTAATAAAGGAGCTATTGAGCCCTCTGACCGAGTTTACATTTGTAGACACCCCATTTTTGACTGACCTTAAGACTTGGGCGCCTTAGGTTGATTACTCGAGGATGAAGGTTATGTTGTGCAAATCGCTTAATTTCTTCAGCAAGAAGAGCTCCAAATCCCAACCTTACAACCCATTTTTGGACCAAAATTATTTTAGACCTTAAAACCATCTCCTTCAAAATATATATTTTTTTCAAAATGCTTTTATGATGTTCCGAGGCTCATATTTCGTTAAAAATTGCATTTTTCGGTAAACTAAGCAAGGACAAAGTGGAAATAAATGAAAGAGAGGTGAACTCTTTGAAAAATATTTCAAAACATCTTATTTTTAGGTTTGGAGTTGAAGAAAATAGGAGAGAGGGAAGAAAACTAGTTTGGGAGAAGTTAGGCATGAATCTGGTTAGGACAAAACTAAGCAGCCTTCCCTAAAATAGGCTTACCTCTTTGCACACTAAGAATTTAGATATGGGCCACCTCCATTGGAAAGTTGTCACGACCCAAACCCGGCCCTATGGGTTTAGCACCGTAACCGGCCAGTAATTCGAGATTACCGAAGGCCTGCCTAACAGTAATCCAGTAAAACAGAGTACAGGGCCTGGCGGAAGCCAATACAGTAAATAAACAATGTCCAATGAGCTGTGACAGTCTACACATACAAGTACAATCATTCAGAACAGGGATCTAATCCCTAATAAACGGTACAGTAATAGTCTATACAGTCTATACAGTAAACAAAACAGTTACAGGGACAGACGGGGAATATTAAAACACCCCAAAGCCGAAGCTTGAACGGCTTAGAACCTCACAGTGAGGCACAGTGGTTGGCTGACAAAACAAAAGCTTGCCTGACGCTCCTAGCAGCGGTCCAGTGCTTGAACACCTACATATATATATATGAGCAGTGAGCTAAAGCCCAGTGAATAACATAATACGTAAAGAGGTTTAAGATGAATGTCTTTTCAATATTTAAACAGTTCATTGATTCAGTATATCGGTCAGTCAGTTTGTGGCTCATATTGATGCCGTAACAGTCGTTTAGAAATCATAGTAATCGTACGTGGTACATCCGTTAGCAGTACTAGTAGCAGTGTCAGTACAGTAGCAGTAACGGTAACAATATAGTAACAGTACAGTAGCCGTAACAGTAACAGTAACAGTAACAGTACAGTAGCCGTAACAGTAACAGTAACAGTAACAGTACAGTAGCCGTAACAGTAACAGTAACAGTAGCAGTACAGTAGCAGTAACAGTAACAGTACAGCAGCAGTACAGTAGCAGTAACATTACAGTTCTTATGGATTCAAGAGGTGTCTCGCACAGATTCTAGAGGTGGCTCACTTTGTAGCACTTAGTTCCGTGCAGCACTTTGCTCCAAGTTTCACAGATTATAACAGTCATATGTGGTACATCCAGTAGCTAAACAGTACAGTAGGTCTTAATAGACCGGGTCTTAATAGACCAAACAGTGAATGATGGCCATCATATCAGTAAACAGTAGTGGTTCCAACATGGGAACCGACAGAGATCTCTGTAACAGTAGTTGTCAATAACAGTAGTTGCTAAGGATGCCACAATACAGTTCAGAATATAGGTCATACATTCATTTATTCAGTTAACAATACCGTTCAGAAACAGTTGAGTTAAATTGTTCAGAAGATAATCAGTTTGAACATATCTTTACACAAATGTTACTCACTGAGTTCTGGCTATAGTAAGCTAGAGCGTCTCCTCGGAAGTCAACCCTACACAGTCAACAGATCGAACACACACTAAGCTACACAGTTGGGAAAGATAATAACTTAATCCCTAATTTGCCTCGGTGTGTTCTACATCTATATCCTCAATAAGATACCTTAAACTAGGCCTAAGAATGCCTAGAATGGGATGAGGATGCAAAGATGCACTCAGAAAACATTTTTAGAAAATCAGAGGTCCCGCTCGAGCGTGGATTTCCCCGCTCGAGCGGACATGCTGACAAAGGTCTACGCTCGAGCGTACATTAGTTCGCTCGAGCGGACTGTAAAACAGTGCAAGATGCTGGGAGCTCGAATTCCACGCTCGAGCTTCACTTTCCCCCGCTCGAGCGGGAGACCAAAATCTGGAAAATCCAGATTTGAACTCCAATGCTGAAATCAAGTTCCAATGCATCAAATTCGATTCTTTTGGGCTAATTTTCTGGAAAACACTTCAAAACTCATAGTATAACATGTTTCAAAGATCAATTTGAGAAATCAAAGCCCAAAGGTAGTTCAATTAAACATGATTTCAAACCAAGTTTCAAGAACAACAACTCAAATGTGACATGCATGGCTTTAATCAACTTCAAAGCTCCAAAGTAAGTTCAAATGAGTCTAAACTTCCAAAAACATGATGAATTCATGATCTACTCTCAAGACATGAACATGCATGTGAGGAATTATGAACTACAACCTCAAAACTTAGCGATATAAACATGCATGCAACAATTAAGCTTCATTTCAACAACTTAAGCTAGTTCTATGCTCAAATCACTACTTTTGACATGAATCATGCAAGAACAAGCTCAATTCATAACAAGAGGGTAATTACACTACCTTAGGTCTTGTAGTTCAAGAAATGAAGCTCAAATGGGCAATCTACACTTCAAATCTTCAAGTTCTCTAAGCCAAATCACAATGAAATCAAGTTATCTCCTCTCTCTCTCTCTCTAGTTCGATTATGCTCTCAAAATGAGCTGAGGAAATGTTTTGAATGAAGTGTAATATGATTCAAAGATGGTCCATATAGTGGGCCACTAAGTGGTAGAATAGTAAATAAGTCCAACTCTTGTAATTGACCACTATTTAATCTAATTTAGTCATACTAAATCACATTTTAGATAAATATGCCAAAAAAAAATCATATAAATTCCAATGGTCACAAACATCAATTAATTTCAGATTCGGCCGCCGATAAGGCCTTCAATCTGTAGTTTAATGCATATGACATAAACAGATAATTTGGCAGTCAAACAGATAGACAATGCTTTTAAACAGATACAGTCAGTCAATTAATTCCAGACTCCAGTCAGTCAGTTCAGTACTTTTAATCAGCTCAATTATCAGTCATAATCAATTCAGTTTAACGGTAATCAGTGTCTATCGGTAATCAATCAGTCATTAATCGGTAAGCAGTATGAGGGTTGTTACAGTCTCCCCTCCTTATAAAGAGTTTGGTCCTCCAAACTCGAATTAACATACGGCAACAGAGATAACGCCTAACATAATAGTAGCTTTCACTCTTTAACAGGAGCATAATCATATTCATAACAGTTTCATGACCCAATCTCAATCTTAGCAGTGTACAGAAATAGAATCATAAATTGCATACAGAGATTAGGGTCCGAATTATAACGGAGTCTTAGACCTAGTCAGGTTTTAGAGTCAGGAACAGATTCGGATACAAAGCAGAAGCTGAGCCCTCGTAACGAGGCCTCTGGTACGGGTAACAGAGTGCAGACAAATATAAGTTCCATAAGGAACCTCCAATACCGGGCAGCTAACATATACCACATAATATTAAGAGTCACGAATACATATCAGAGGTTGACCCCTTAATCAGTATACAACATATAGCATTACAGAAAACAAAACTTATTTCGTGACACAGAACATGAATACAGTTGCACACAACTTTACTGTAGTGGTAATCACACTACTTATATCAAGTACTTATCGGGGTTATGGATTGCACTGGCCTCATTTCATAAGTAATTCCCCCGTTAAGTTACAGAGATTCGATTCGTTCACTTCTGAGTCATTCATCTGGTCTTTGTTCAATTTGTCCTTAATTCGGTAATCCATCACAGTCAGTTGTACATCACTTCTATAGCAGTAGACAGAGTTCTGAAGTAATCATTCACATACTATTCATCAGTTTCAGTCCTTACAGATTCGATCATACCACGTATCAATACGGAAGCAGTCATACTGATTACATATACTTCCAGATAGTGAGGGTTCATAATCAAAACCAGTCTGTTGTCAATAAATCCCATCAGTTCTGACGCACGATAATCACCAAAACAATCATTATAATTCATATCGAAGCAGTACAGATCATATACAATGTGTTCCTCCCATTAAGTTTACAGGCAATGCGATTATTCACATCGAGAGGTAAACATCACAGTCAGTATAGCAACTTCCAAATAAATCTTTGATATAGGCATATGGCATACATCAATACATTACGCGAGATTCTCGGACACATAATAGGGAGTTGCCCTACGAGGGTTCCAAATCAGTCATACAGTCACTAGAGCATAGGCTCGCAGGTCTATTCAAACAGTCATGTCGATTTCCACAATCACGATTCACAGTCAAGAGTTCATTAGTCGGGGTCTTTATTCAATCACACAATTCTAGAGTCATAGTTCCAACGGTTAAGTTATCAACAAATTATATACCAATCAGTTCGAGCAAAGGTACAGTCATAAGTCTACCCAGTCTAGTAACATTCTTAAGTAAAGGTATGCGAACATGTACATGAGTCCAAACAGTTTTCATAGCATAGGTAATTGTTAACATAAGGCGTTACGGTGTTGTACATAGTCCGCATCAGATAGTAGATCTCGAAAGACTCATTAACCACTGTCCAGACCTGACAGCCCTAATCGTATTACAAGCATGGGAACATATGTGCAGGTGTGAGTCTAAAATCAATTAGCATGTGAGCATTCGTTCGCAAATTCAGACGCAGTAGTTCATCTTTACAAGCTAATATGGGTTCTTAATTTCAGAAGTCCCACACACAAACAGTTCACGTATATAATTCGAGTTCAAGGGTCCGTTCATTCAATGATGCCCGTCAATATATAACAGTTCAGTCCGAATCATAGCTGTACAGATTTCTCGAATTACAGTCAGTCATAAGGTGTTCCCACGTTCAACAGTTCTAGCACAGTTCAAAAGGTCATGCTTAATAGTTCACATTCAATTATTGCAATATGATACAAGGACCTAACTCAGTAAACTCTCGTTGGTCACAAGTCCTGACAATTCTCATAGTATAGGGTTCATAATTTCAGTAATTCAGTTGGTTCAGTCAGTATGTTCACAGTCTTTATCGAATTAAGGAATGTACGATTTCCACACCAATGTTCGTATAGGCAATTACACATAATTAAGGTAATACCCGCACCAGTCATTTCAGTGTTCTGAGCATTCTCCGGAACTAGGGTCTAGATTTAGACTCAATGTCGTTCGGTTGAGTTCGTGGGCAAGATTTAGGCAAGTGTCCTTCCTGTCCACGTCTAAAGCGAGTTTTAGACAGGCGGTGGCCACGCCCCAATGTTATTTCCCACATTCGGTACAGATAGGTGTATCATTGGTCAAGGCTATTGCCCGGGGTTTTCCATTCGCAGTGGTCATTTTCACTTTCTGTTACTTTCGTTTCATTCTTTCTGATTCGGTTGACGATGTTGATTTGGATATTTCAATGCTGCTACGTTGTCTCAGGCATTAATACTCTATCCAGGACATCTACATGCTTTGTTGGGTTTTAGCACGTCAATTCAGTCAAACACATCTAGGTCACGCCCACCTTCAATTCTTTTCTATTCTTTTGTAGACAGTATCTAACATGTGGGGTGCCTATCAAATTAGCTGGGTAAATTTCACCTCGCATTCGACCACAGTCTTATCACCTTACTCAAGTTGTTCAAACTCAGATACTTCCCTATCTTGGATGCATTGGGGGAAAGTATTTTTCGAAGAACACTTCACCTATTTTCTCAGTTTCTGAACCCAAGCCTCAATTTCAATGGTTCGGTACTTCCCAGAAATTTTGGTGGTTTCAGTTCGTTGGGTTTCTCTATCAGTGTCATCAGTTCATATTCAGTTGGTTCAGGCACATATGTCTGCCTTTATTATCTCAAATTTTCGATTAAGGCTTCAATCATTCATTCTAGCCTATTAATCCTCAGATCAGAAGATTCAGTTTCGTTCGCAATCCTCGCCCTTTCCCTTGTTTACACACAACAGGGTGATTATCAATCCAGGAGAGGTTCTTACTGATTTCACGTTTTATTTCATATCAGACGCGTGTATGCTTTCAATTCAACTCAGGTACGGTCACATGACCCTTTACTACCACACGTCCATAATCACATAGATTCCATATTCGGTATTAACATTCACATTACATGTTATACCACTTAACTTCTTTAAGTATGCATGTAGGTTGCGTTCATTTCACCATAGACAATACGGTAATCATAAGCATAGACAGTTGCATACTTAAACACATTAACACATTTATTCAAATCATGGCCACACACACTCCTCATGTTCATGTAATGCCCTAATTACTTTTCTAGGACATCCGATAGCTCACTTGGACACGTGTGTGCAGTATAACTCATGGTTAAATATCGCTCTGATACCACTCTGTCACGACCCAAACCCGGCCCTATGGGTTTAGCACCGTAACCGGCCAGTAATTCGAGATTACCGAAGGCCTGCCTAACAGTAATCCAGTAAAACAGAGTACAGGGCCTGGCGGAAGCCAATACAGTAAATAAACAATGTCCAATGAGCTGTGACAGTCTACACATACAAGTACAATCATTCAGAACAGGGATCTAATCCCTAATAAACGGTACAGTAATAGTCTATACAGTCTATACAGTAAACAAAACAGTTACAGGGACAGACGGGGAATATTAAAACACCCCAAAGCCGAAGCTTGAACGGCTTAGAACCTCACAGTGAGGCACAGTGGTTGGCTGACAAAACAAAAGCTTGCCTGACGCTCCTAGCAGCGGTCCAGTGCCTGAACACCTACATATATATATATGAGCAGTGAGCTAAAGCCCAGTGAATAACATAATACGTAAAGAGGTTTAGGATGAATGTCTTTTCAATATTTAAACAGTTCATTGATTCAGTATATCGGTCAGTCAGTTTGTGGCTCATATTGATGCCGTAACAGTCGTTCAGAAATCATAGTAATCGTACGTGGTACATCCGTTAGCAGTACTAGTAGCAGTGTCAGTACAGTAGCAGTAACGGTAACAATATAGTAACAGTACAGTAGCCGTAACAATAATAGTAACAGTAACAGTACAGTAGCCGTAACAGTAACAGTAACAGTACAGTAGCCGTAACAGTAACAGTAACAGTAACAGTAACAGTAGCAGTACAGTAGCAGTACAGTAGCAGTAACAGTAACAGTACAGTAGCAGTACAGTAGCAGTAACAGTACAGTTCTTATGGATTCAAGAGGTGTCTTGCACAGATTCTAGAGGTGGCTCACTTTGTAGCACTTAGTTCCGTGCAACACTTTGCTCCAAGTTTCACAGATTATAACAGTCATATGTGGTACATCCAGTAGCTAAACAGTACAGTAGGTCTTAATAGACCGGGTCTTAACAGACCAAACAGTGAATGATGGCCATCATATCAGTAAACAGTAGTGGTTCCAACATGGGAACCGACAGAGATCTCTGTAACAGTAGTTGTCAATAACAGTAGTTGCTAAGGATGCCACAATACAGTTCAGAATATAGGTCATACATTCATTTATTCAGTTAACAATACCGTTCAGAAACAGTTGAGTTAAATTGTTCAGAAGATAATCAGTTTGAACATATCTTTACACAAATGTTACTCACTGAGTTCTGGCTATAGTAAGCTAGAGCGTCTCCTCGGAAGTCAACCCTACACAGTCAACAGATCGAACACACACTAAGCTACACAGTTGGGAAAGATAATAACTTAATCCCTAATTTGCCTCGGTGTGTTCTACATCTATATCCTCAATAAGATACCTTAAACTAGGCCTAAGAATGCCTAGAATGGGATGAGGATGCAAAGATGCACTCAGAAAACATTTTTAGAAAATCAGAGGTCCCGCTCGAGCGTGGATTTCCCCGCTCGAGCGGACATGCTGACAAAGGTCTACGCTCGACCGTACATTAGTTCGCTCGAGCGGACTGTAAAACAGTGCAAGATGCTGGGAGCTCGAATTCCACGCTCGAGCTTCACTTTCCCCCGCTCGAGCGGGAGACCAAAATCTGGAAAATCCAGATTTGAACTCCAATGCTGAAATCAAGTTCCAATGCATCAAATTCGATTCTTTTGGGCTAATTTTCTGGAAAACACTTCAAAACTCATAGTATAACATGTTTCAAAGATCAATTTGAGAAATCAAAGCCCAAAGGTAGTTCAATTAAACATGATTTCAAACCAAGTTTCAAGAACAACAACTCAAATGTGACATGCATGGCTTTAATCAACTTCAAAGCTCCAAAGTAAGTTCAAATGAGTCTAAACTTCCAAAAACATGATGAATTCATGATCTACTCTCAAGACATGAACATGCATGTGAGGAATTATGAACTACAACCTCAAAACTTAGCGATATAAACATGCATGCAACAATTAAGCTTCATTTCAACAACTTAAGCTAGTTCTATGCTCAAATCACTACTTTTGACATGAATCATGCAAGAACAAGCTCAATTCATAACAAGAGGGTAATTACACTACCTTAGGTCTTGTAGTTCAAGAAATGAAGCTCAAATGGGCAATCTACACTTCAAATCTTCAAGTTCTCTAAGCCAAATCACAATGAAATCAAGTTATCTCCTCTCTCTCTCTCTCTAGTTCGATTATGCTCTCAAAATGAGCTGAGGAAATGTTTTGAATGAAGTGTAATATGATTCAAAGATGGTCCATATAGTGGGCCACTAAGTGGTAGAATAGTAAATAAGTCCAACTCTTGTAATTGACCACTATTTAATCTAATTTAGTCATACTAAATCACATTTTAGATAAATATGCCAAAAAAAAATCATATAAATTCCAATGGTCACAAACATCAATTAATTTCAGATTCGGCCGCCGATAAGGCCTTCAATCTGTAGTTTAATGCATATGACATAAACAGATAATTTGGCAGTCAAACAGATAGACAATGCTTTTAAACAGATACAGTCAGTCAATTAATTCCAGACTCCAGTCAGTCAGTTCAGTACTTTTAATCAGCTCAATTATCAGTCATAATCAATTCAGTTTAACGGTAATCAGTGTCTATCGGTAATCAATCAGTCATTAATCGGTAAGCAGTATGAGGGTTGTTACAAAAGTAGACTTCCGAGGCTTCAATTTGGACTTAAGAATGACCTGTAACGGAGTCCAGATGATGGAGATATGCCTGTTTGAAGTCGGGCCTGGGAAACAGGTTTTTGTGGCCTGCCGGCCAGTGGTGAAGCTTTTGTCTTTTTTTTTTTTTTTTTTTTTGTGTTTTGCCGGCCTTTTGAGTGTCTTTCCGTCCACCAGTGATGGCCTACCGGCCACCAATGTCAAAAAATCAGATTTTCTACAGATATTTTCCTCTAGCTGTTTCCCCAAAAGTTCCAGCTGTTTCCACAAAAGTTCCAGCTATCCATTTGTTGATATTTCGACCTGAGGCTCTAGTTTGCTATATATACATGACCTATCTCTCATATTTTGAGGTTAGAAAATTTTTGGGAGTGTCTCTCTCTAAATCTCTCTCTTTCTCTCTCTACATTTCTCTCTCTCTCTCTCTCTCTCTCTTGCAAAATTGTGCAGATTAGCATAGATATACTACACTTTTGCCTATACCTCCTAACAAAAGTTGTTCATCATTGAGCTGAGATTCCTTGAGGCCTTCTTGGAGCTTTAGAAAGTGGTTTTGGCTTGAATTATTGCTTAAAATTGTTCTTTGCTTCAAGAGGTATAATACTCTCCTTTAAAACTTGTTTTGCATACTTGTTTTTCTTATCTTTTCCCACTAATTTTGGGCCGTTTTTGGGCTGTATAAAACCTATATTTTTGGGCTAAAACTTGTGATTTTTTGGCCAATAAGGTTGAGGGGTGGTTCACCATTCTTTATACCTTGCTCTCAAGGCCTTTACCCTTGTGTTTTCTACCTTTGCATTATCTTTTTTTGAGCTTTTAAACACTGATTTTCAGAGTATTTTCAGTGGTAAAAATCATGTTTTGAAGTCCAAAATTTGAGGGGTTAGCGTCCCTTCCTTGTGTCTTGTTTGCTAGCCTAAATAGCTCTATGTTTTGGCCTTTTTTTTCTAGCAATTTGTAGCTTAATTCCAGCATGTTTCAGGCTCTACTTTGAATTGTTTCAACTCTGTTTTTGGCTGGATAAGTTTTGTGAGTCTTGTTTTGTATGCCTCTAGTGTAATAGTCCTCACAAGCTTGGTGTTTTAGGCCTTTAGGCACCACTTGTTTGAGTTGATAGCATGTTTTAGTGCTTTTCTTGCTTAATTTCAACACTTGTCAATCTCTGAAACCTCCCTCATTTCTTTACTTTTTATTTTCTTTGAGGGTTGTTTTAACCTTAGGATAGTTTAAGCTTGAGATTGAGATGTATTGCTTAATGATTTAATCCTCTTTTGGGGGTTCATTACCAACGGTATGACATCTCTGTCTTGCCTTAGACTACCTGACACTTCCTTCCCTTTAGAGGACTTCTCACCAATGGACTTAATTGGCTAAAGAATGGGTTGGTAAGTTAAAATGGGTATACAAGTTGAAACTAAAATGATGCAAGATAAGAAATTGGTTTTTCTTTGATGTGTTCAATCGGACGTTAATTGAACACAAGGAGAATTAGGGCATTTCATACTCAAAGTGATGAAATGTGCTAAGTTTCCAAGGTCTCCATTGCCCTTGATCATGCATGATAGGGTGGTGATTGTTGAGTCTTATTTTGTGCATTCATTAACTTGTACATCTTGGTTCTTTGGCCATCATGCAATGAAATTGCTTGATTGATGGTCTTGGAACCAAGCGTATCACTCCTTTGAGATTGTCTTGATGATAAATAGGGATACAGAGTATAAACAACCTGTGAGAATACCCTATCTTTGCCCTGTTTTCCCTCTGTTGTAGCAAGGAAAGGTGTGTCATCAGTGGCCGGCCAGTAGGCTATCAGTGTTGGACGGCAACCCCTTAATGGAGGTTGGCCGGCCACCACTTCTGGCCTGTTGGTCACAAATGAATTTTGAGTAGTGTGCTTATGAGGCATGGCAGAGCTGATCTGGAGAAGGAAATAGTGCAAAGGTTGTGCAAATAGAGGCTTTCGGGAGCAAACATCGGATGCTCTTCGGTTGAAAACCGAGTATGCATAGGCCTTTCTCGCTTCCTGGGACTAGTTAACTACTTAATTAGTTTAATTAGCAATTAAGCATTTATTTGTTGTAATTAATTAGTTGTAGCTAATTAGTTTATGAAGTAATATTTAATTAGGTTAATTAGTTGTAGCTAATTTGTTTATGCTGTCATATTTAATTAGCTTAATTAGTTGTAGCTAATTTGTTTGTGTTGTAATATTTTGGCCTTGGTTGGAGTACTCTAAAAAAGCCAAAAAGTCACTATCTTATTTAAGTCACATCATCTTATTTAAATTACATCATCTCTCTACCACATCACTTCAAACTCAATCCATACCCAACCCATATTTCACAAAAAATCAAAAAGTACACTTATTTAGATCATCCCAAACCACCCCTTAATTAGATTAATTAGTTATAACTAATTAGTTCATGTTGTAATATTTAATGAGTTTAGTCTAGTTAAGTTCTTAATTAATTAGCTTAGATAGTTAGTTAATTATTCATTCAAGTTTTGTAATAATTAGCTTAATTAGCTTAGCTTAGTTAGCTAGTTAGCTTAATTCATTCGGACTCTCCTTCGCGAGAGCGTAATGTAATAATGTGTATATCTTCCAACCCCACGTCTTTCTCCCTTTTATTTATTGGATTTTGATGGTTAGATTAGGGACATGTTTCAATTAGTATACCTTGTGCTTGCATCCATTCATTTGTATTGCATGCACCGAGACTCGATGCATCATCCAAACTGCATTGTCATTTCAATAATTCTTTGAAAACGTGTTTAATCGCATGTTATTTAAATTGCTTCATATGCCATATTAGTAGTTGAGCCTATTAATTGCATTTATCGCAAGTGCATTTTATATAGTTAGGAATCATGTATATTTTTCTAACTCGTGTTTTGTTAGCTTGGAGTACTAGGTGAGTTTTTATGCTTTAGCATACTTGCATGTGTGTGAATGTTACCATGATTAACTTGCATGCCATGAGGCTAAATGCTTATTTGATAAACTGCTTGAATGCCTGTGGATGAAGGCTTGTTGCTTAAATTGGAACAATTCAATAAAATGTTTGTTTTAAGCCCACTTTGTTGAGTGACAAATCGGTTTTAAACCCACTTTGTTGAGTGACGAATTCACAAACTTTAAGCCTACTTGAGGTGGCAAATTCAAACCATTTTCGCAAAAACAAACATTAGTTGAATTGTTCTAACTTGAGCAAACTGGTCTATACTTGCTTGTGCACATCACATAGTAAAGTTAGCTTAACTGGAATAAGAGCACATAATGTACATAAAAATCATATCATGATTAGTAGAGGTCGATCTTTGATCGGTCGAGTAGGGGTGCTCAATTCATGACCTTCCCCTCTCGGACCTAAGTTCCTGAGCCGAGGCAACTTTGGTGATGACGGACACGTGGCCTTTGGCACGAGTTATAGGTTTCCTAAATTTCTAAAAAAAATAAAATATTTAGGTGGCGACTCTATATCTGGCAAAGCAATCCAATTTTGACATTTTTGATCCTGAAATCAATTTTTCAAAAAGATTTGCCGGATTTGGATTCTTTGATGTTTATCAATTTCACATTGCACTTGTGAGATTAGATTTAGAACCGCGGGGGTCCGAATTGTAGGACTTCTTTCTGAGTTTTCGAAAGGGGGCACGAAAAAGTCGAGCTACAGCATTCTGATGAAATTCTCTTATGAATTGAAGCACATCATATTTTACAGTTCCCCAACACTTCTTGAAAAATGACATGTTGAACTCATGCAGGCCCAGGGGCCTTATTTCCCTCATAACTCTTGATCACCTCCCTAATTTCCTCCTCTGTAAACTCCGCCTCCAGTTGTTCCACCACTTGAGCACCACCTATGTTTTTAAAAAGGCCAGATAATTTAGGTCTAAGACTCTAAGATTCAGAGAATAGCCTCATCAAATGATTCTTAACTTCTTCCTTAATTCCTAAATGCTCCTTAATCAATGATCCATTCACTATAATTGAACACAAAGAATTTCTACTGTTTCTGCTACAAGCCAATATGTGGAAATATCTTGTATTTCTATCTCCTTTAGATGCCCAGTTACTTTTGGATTTCTGCAACCAAATCCATTCCAACATTTTACTTAATCTCCAAACTTCACTCCTAACTTCTTTTCTTCTATCTTGTCCTGGAGCAAGAAGTGGTCTCTCTTCAGCTAATATATCAAGAGCATGAGCTTCATCTTCTACATTTTTAAGCTTAGCTTCGATCTTTGCCAAACACCTCCATGTTCCGCTATTTTAATCCTTGCTTCAATGCTTTAAATTTCATAAGACACTTATACCTTGCCCACCTTTCCACCATAAGCTCTGACCAGGTTTGCTTCACAAAAGGGAGAAAATTAGGATGTAACAACTAGGCATTAATAAACCTAAACGGCTTAGGGCCCCAGTCCCTATCATCCTCCAATAAAATAATGGGACAATGGTCAGATAACAGCCTAGGAAGACCCCATAGTTTGAAATTGAAGTTTTGCCCCCATTCATGGTTAAATAAGAATCTATCAATTCTGCTCTATTTCTCTCTATCTTGGGAATTACACTAAGTGAACTTCCTCATAAGCATGGGCATATCCATCAATTCCATTTGATCAATCATATAATTGAAATCCCTCATCCCTCTATCCCGACTAGAGCGCCCAATCCTTTCTGAAATGGTTCTAATTTCATTAAATTCTTCTTCCATACACCACGGCCCCAAGAAAATGGATTTTAACCTTATTAAACACTCCCAAACCTCTCTTCTTTTTGCCACCTCATTAAGACCATATACATTGACAATAACATAATCAAAACTATGAAAAATTGTACCTGAGAGCAGTAAGAAATTATGGTTGCAACAACAAGCCTTCAATTGGAAAACGTCTGGGTTCCAAACGCATAGCAGTCCTCCAGCTCTGCCAGATGCATCAATAAACATGAAATCAAAATAGTCACCAGGCCATATAGTCTTTACCAACTCTGAGTTGACTTCTGATTTCTTTGTTTCTTGAAGTAAAGCAATATCCACTCTTCTTTCAGCAAGACTTTTCTTAACCTGCCGCCTTTTCTCTGGTCACCCAATCCCTCTCACATTCCATGATTGTATCTTCATTAAACATTGCTAAACACTCTACATCCCCTAATTTTGCTAAATTAATTAGCATCTCCATCCCTTATTCTTTCCAAATCTTGAGCTTCCAGGTCTTTTAAATGGCTGATCACCTCTTCTCCTTTCCTTTCATAATCAATACCAAGAGCTTTACCAATTTCAAGTGATGCTTTCGCCTCCGACAACACTAGCTTTCCTCTGTTAGATTCTCTTGCTATTGAGAGTGAAATAGTAGCTACAGTGGACCTAAAAATTACTTCTTTCCTCAGATTTAAAGATGGTTCACCCAAATTTTTGTCACCAACCAACTTTCCTTTCTTCTTCTTTTACTTACCTTGCATTACTTTCCCTATCATTTTCAAAGTATGCTTTCTGTTTGGAGTTGGGTTGACCACTCTCAGCACCCCTTTCTCCTTAAGTTTATGAGTACCCACCTCCCTTTGGGTTTGGGTTTCAGAGACATTAGAAAACTATGTGTTGCTAAGCTCCTTATAACCTAACCTATTACTTCTAATAGAATTTGGCCTCGACTTATCAAGACCTTCTATTAAATGGGTCCTAAACTAATATTCTTTCAAATGAATCCCATGCCTAATGCCATTTGGGCCACCATTCAGTTGGGTCGAATTCAAATCCACCTCCAACTAAATTCCATGCCTAATACCCTTTGAGTCGCTGATACTTCTGATAAAACCAGTCGTGAAAACGTCCCCATCAACCCTTTGATTTCTATCATCATCATTCATTTTGGAGCTCACCACCTTCGCTGCAGAGCCACCTTCGCTTGCTTCGCCTACCTTTGACACATCCTTTGTCATCTCTGTTTTAGCCACCACAGAGACATCCCTCAACAGATCCTCCCCTTCCAAGACATTTTCTTTAACACGTGGTACTTCTTTCCTCTCTCTTTCCACATCAGCCCTTCTGTCCATCACCATGCCAGCTTGGGCCTCTACGTATTCACCTTTCTCTTCATGCCTACTGCCTGTCTCTATGATCTGAGCATCATCTGTCTCTGGACTATTGTTCTTGCCAGTCCTTCATTTATGTGATGTACAAAGGCATTGCATCTTCACTTTTTGCTCCTCACAGACCCTAATGAGATAAAGTTTACCTTTGCATTCTAAATTGATGGTCTGATTAATGGGCTCCATATAACTCGTGGCTATCTTTACTTTCCCACAGCGAAAATAGTTCAGATTTCAGGTATCATCATTCAAACCAATCACTACTCCCCACACCTTACCAATGTTGCTGAATGTGTTACAGTTCCACAAGTTCAATGGAACACCATAACAACTAAGCCAAACATATCTTTCTTGATCAAGGACCATCCCTTGATTCCACTCTATAGACCGCCTGAACTTTCTCCGCGCTCCCCCGCTTTGGAGAGGGTGCGGATTTGGGTTCATGCTACTACAGTTCGAACTCCTATCACGGTTCTAAATCTAATCTCACAAAGTGCAATGTAAGACTGATAAATCACAAAAGAGTCCAAATCCGACAAATCATTTTGGAAAATCGATTTTAATCAAAAAACGCCAAACATGGACTGCTTTGCCTGATTTTAGAGTCGCCACCTAAATATTGTATTTTGGGAAATTTAGGAAACCCTGACTCGTGCCTAAGGCCACGTGTCTGTCATCACCAAAGTTGCCTCGGCTCAGGAACTTGGGTACGAAAGGGGAAGGTCCTGAAATGAGCACCCCCGCTCGCCCGATCAAAGATCGGCCTTTACTAACATGATATGTTGTTTTTATAAACACATGTGTTCTTATTCAGATTATTAGCTAACTTACTATGTGATGGGCACAACACACAAGTATAGACTAGATTGCCTAAATTGGAATAAAACATCTCATGTTTGTTTTTGAAAATGGTTTAGAATTGCTACCCTCAAGTAGGCTAAGGCGCGGATTTGCTACCCTCAAGTGGGCTTAAAACAAGATGATTTGCCACAACCAAGTGGGCTTAAAACTCGCATTTGATGAATTGTTCCAATTCAAGTAATAAAGCCTTCATCCACAGGCATTCATGCAGTTTATCAACTAAGCAAGTAGTCTCATGGCAAGCATGCTAAACATGGCAATCACTTACACTCATGCAAGGATGGTAAAGCATAAACACTTACAGTGTACTCTGAGCCAAAACAGAAGCTAATTAAAAATCAATGCATGATCCTAACTATGCTAGATGCCTAATGCAACGCATGGAAAAATGCAACTAAATAGGCTCTGCTATCTAATATGGTACATGAATGCAACAATTGATATATGTATTCAAATAGGTATTGAAATACAATGCAGTTTGTATGATGCGCCGAGCCCGGTGCATGCAAGACAAATGAATGATGCACACATGCAAGCATAAGGATGCTAATTGAAAATGTCTTAAAACTAACCATCGAAAGCAGTTAAGTAAAAGAGAGAAAGAAGTGGGGGTTGGAAGACATGCACATACACACGTACACTTATTACAACAATACACCCTCGCGAAGGAGGGTCCGAATGAATTTAGCTAACTAGCTACGCTAATTAAACTAATTATTACAAACCAACTAATTAACTATGCTAAGCTAATTAATTATTACAAAAATTTGACTAATTAATCAAATTAATTAAGTTACAAAACCAACTAAGTATGAAAAGCATCTAAAGTAGGCTGCCACAGTTCCGCCTTGAACAATGAAGGATGCATGCTCGGTTTCCGCCTTGAAAAGCTCTTCGATTTGCTCTTTAGAGGCTTTGTTTGCAGGGTTTCTCCAAGAACCTTCTGCTGAATCTTACCAAATCAAGGATGGGGAATGCACTAGTGGCCTGTCGGCCAAAGATGGACCACTGCGGGCCAAGGATGAGAGGGTGCCGGCCATCTGTGTGGCACTGCCGGCCACTGGTGTGCTGTGACACCAAACTGCAATAGAGCATAAGACAGAGAAAAGGAGAGGGTCTCCCTAGGGCATGTATGTGCTATGTCACTCCATATCACCTCAAAACATCAAGGGAGAGGCACCATTGGATCCAAAAGCATCAATCAAGCATACAATACATAATGGCCAAAGATCCAACTTGCACACATTTTAATAAATGCAATGCAAACAAGACTCTAAATCCACTACCTTATCATGGATGATCAAAGGCAATGGAGGCAAAGGGGATTGGCTCACTTTCATCACTTCAAGTATGAAGTGGACCAATCCACCTTGTGTTCAACATAACGTCTGATTGAACACAATGCAATGCACACAAACAACATGCTTATCTTTCAATGCTAAGGTCATGTACAAGACTCTATCATGTAAGCAATGCATGCAAGACATGTTAAGGGACCTAAGCAGTGAAACAAGTGAAGGAAACAACACTATAAGCATGCCATACAAGGCTCAAACAACCAAATCAGCTATGAATAGAGCTTAATCATGCCAAAACAATGGCCTAAACATGCTGGAAATAAAGCTCAAAATGCTAGAGGAACATGCACACTTGTTGGTCTATAAGCAAGGTATAATACACAACCCTCAAAAGCTATGAAGAGGTGAAGTATATGAGAGTGTGACTACACTATATGCACTAAAATTACATGCTAAATAGTGTCATACCATGCAAACATCACATGCATAACATGTTAAAGGCCTCAAAACTCAAAGCTAGTCAAGGCCCTTTACACTACAATCGTACTAAGCAATGCTCAAATGACCATGACCATTCAAAATAGACCTAAGGCAGGTCGAAATAGTAGCAAAAACATGCTAGACTTGTAACATAGATGGTAAGAAAGATAGGCTCATGTATTGGCTCACAAACAAGACATGAGGCTCAACTTCTCAAAAGCATTGAAAGAGTGATAAACATGAGAGTATGACAGACATTTATGCTCTGAAATTACATATCAAAGGATGCCATATCACACAAACATCACAAATAATGCATGCTAGGGGTCTCAAAACACAAGACTAGCAAAGCCAATTACATTATAGCCCTACAAGGCAAGCCATACATGAACAAGACCACTCAGAACAGAGTTTAAGCATGTTAAAACAATGCCAAAAACATGCTAGAGTGGAGCTAAAACATGCTAGAATTATGGGCTAAGACATGAAGCATGTTAGGCTAGCAAGTAGGATTACACTACAAGTGTATGAAGCATGCAAGAGGTGACCAAACCAGCCAAAAACTGAGTTATGAAATGGAAAATAATTGCTAAAAACATGCTTGAACTAAGCAAATTCAAGTCACAAAGACATGCTACTTTGCAAGGCTACAAGTAGGATTACACTACAAGTACAAGAAGCATGCAAGAGGTGACCAAGACAACCAAAAACAGAGTTATGGAAGGTCTAAAAAGTCACAAAAACATGCTCAAACTAAGCCTCAAGAGGATAGAAACACATGCTCATTTGGTAGGCCAATAACACAAGCAAACAAGACAAGAGGAGGGGGACTCCCCCTCCTATTTGGGACCTCAAAACAACCTTTCCACTACTGAAATTCCTCTGGAATTCAATGGTTAAAGGGCCAAAAAGAGATGGTTTGAAAGGCTTTAAAAGGTAGCTCAAAGGGCTTTACAAGCCAAGGAGCAAAAGGGAGAGACAACCCCCTAGCCAAACAAGGCTTAAACCATCATTTTAGAACCTAAAAAATTAGAGTTTTTTTATGGTTCAAAACCAGCCCCAAAATAGTCCAAAACAATGGAAAAAGGATGGTGAAGCAAGTGTGAAAGACAAGCTTAAAGGGTGAAAGTTTTACCTCTTGGAGGGAAGCACACTTTGAAGCACAAAACCAAGTCAAAACCTCCTTAATGAGCTCCAAGAAGACCTTCTAGCAACCTCATCCCAATGATCGACAACTCTTGTTAAGGGTTGATAGGGTGAAGATGGCTGTATGCAAGCTTCTGGCACAAAACTCTTAGAAAGAGAGGAATCTAGAGAGTGGATTGAGAGAGAGAGGCTCCCAAAGCTTTGCCAAATTGTTCTCAAATGTTCAAACCCTTGAATATGAGATATAAGGCTCTCATATATAGCAAAAAAAGAGGCTTTGGTCGAAAATATCTCAAGAGAGACAGCTAGAAAAAGCTGGAGCAAAATATCTATCCAAAACTGCTTTCTGCCATCTGTGGCCGGCACTGTACCACTGTTGGCCGACACTTTACCATTGTTGGCCAGAAGCACACTCCCTTGGATGGCTGGGGGCCGACATTGGCCATTCGTGGCCGGCACATGGCCCAGAAATCCCATTCATGGTAATAAACTTCCACCTCTGGTTGGACAGAAAAATCTGCTTTTTGGGCCCGACTTCAACCGGAGATATCTCCTTCACTTGGACTGGTTTTCAAGTCATTCTTGAGTCTAAATTGTAGCCCTGGAAGTCTTCTTTCCAATGGTGGCAGCCTCATGTCAACATTCTAGGTGTGCAAAAAGTTATGCCCATTTGAGTGAAGACTGCTTAGTTTTGATCCTGCCGGGATTCATGCCCAATTGCTTCTCCAACTTGTTTTCTTCTCTCCTATTCTCTTTTCTTCAACTCCAAACCCCTAAACAAGGTGTCTTGAAAGATTTTTCAAAAGAGTTCATCTCTCCTTCATTCATTTCCACTTTGTCCTTGCTCAGTTTACCGAAAAGCGCGACATTTAACAAAATGCGAGCGTCGGAACATCACAAAAGAATTTTCAAAAATATTTTGAAAGAGAGAGTTTCAAGGTCTCAAAATATTTTGATCAAGATTGTTTTAGTCCAAAAGGGGTATGAAGTTGGGATTTGACTCTCTCCTTGCCAAAGAAATCGATCCTTTGCACCGCACATCTTTCATCACCAAGCAAACAATTAGTAGCGTCCAAGTCTTAAGGACAGTCAAAAATGGGGTGTCTACACACTCTAAAACTGATTCACACAAATCCTTAAGCCATTCTCTTTCATGATCTCCACTGCATAGAAAGACAAGGCCATATCTCTGCCACTTCTAACTCTCACTTTGACATCCCCAAATCCTCTCCGAACTATTTCCTCATGAAATTCATCTACTGAAGATGATGGTTTTAATCTAGCTAGTGCACTTTCATATAACCATCCATTGTCTATCTCATATGATTTTATGGTTCGGATTGTGTTTGTTGATACACCCCTTCCTTTGACAATCTCAGCAAATGTCTTCTTCTCTAAGTAGCAGGCATTAACAGTAAGGTTATCCTCCCCAGCCTTACTAAGTAGTGTTGATTGAGCTGCTTTATGCTCTGTGACATACTTCTTCCCAAAATCTGCCAATTTCACTTTCGGTGCTCTTTCATCACACCAGATTCCATTTGCTTTTTATATTACCATATCGGCTGCTACCGAACAATTGTACCTAACGAAACCAAATTGAGATCGCGTCATTTGTCTCATCTTGTTGGGTATATATGCGTCCATGACTACACCATAGTTGGAAAAGATTTTATACAACCCTTTTACCCCCATAGATTATGGAATATTATCCACAAAAACAGAGTGGATTGATACATCGTCCCAAAAATTCCATATTCCTCTCCCTCCATGCCTCTACACCACTGGCTGCCAGCCTCCATGACTTTGTTGGTTGTGTACTCTGCCCATAGATGTGGGAGCTGAATATCAGTACATGCAGGGAAACCGAATGCGTCTGAAGATAATCAGGATATATATTATATTCGGCACCATTCTGTACGATCCCGAAGCCGAATAGACTAATCGGCCATAGAACCAGTTGAACAAAAAGCCGAGTGGGAATTGGCATACGACAGAAGGGGGCCGAATGAGCAATCACGAAATGGATTAGGAGTGGGCCCAACCCTAGGGCCCAAAGGCGAATATAAATAGAGGAACATCAACCAAAGAAAGGTATGTAAGAATAGATCAAAGAAACTTAAGACTCAAGCAAACAAGAGACCTATACTAACTTGTCCGTCGGAGTACTAATTCCGGCACAACCGACCGGAGTGTTAATCCCTTTTTCAAGTGGCGATCAGAGGATCAAGGACGTCCTTCAGGATCCAAGAGTATTTCCAAACCTACCTCTCCACAATAATACTCTTGGATCCGGAAGGACGTCCCTGATCCTCTGATCGCCACCTGAAAAAGGGATTAACACTCCGGTCGGAGCTGCCAGAATTAACACTCCGACGGACAAGTTAGTATAGGTCTCTTGTTTGCTTAAGCGTTAAGTTTCTTGGGTTTGTTCTCACATACCTTTCTTTGGCTGATGTTCCACAATTTATATTCGCCTTTAGGCCCTAGCACTACAAGAGAAAGCACCTTTGCCGACTAATTTTGGTGACTAAAAATTTTTTAGTCGCCAAAAGTATACTTTTTGGCAACTAAAATTGATTTTGGTCGGCATTTGTTCTATATTTACCTACTAAAATATTTTAGTCGGCAAATATTCTCAATTAGCGACTAAATTTTAAATTAGTCGGCAAAAATTAGACTTTTCAGCGACTAAATAAAAAATTAGTCGCTGTTGGTGTACAATTTAGGCAAAAAAATTAAAATTAAATATGTATTATACACTTTTTCCCGACTAAAATACTTATTAGTCACCAAATTGGCTTTACCGACCAAAAATTTTGTCACTAAAGGTTGATCAGTCATTCATTCCCCGACCAAAAATAATTTAGTCGGTAAAAAGTTGAAATTTGAACTCGCGCCACTTCATTAAGTGATGCGCGCGCGTTGCTCGTGACGTATAGGCAACCATCTCACACACTGAACCACAGTGTATCACACACCTTACCAAATCCCTTACAGAGCTCAGTCCCTTCACCGTATTCTACTGTACAGGCGACGCACAGACGGCCACATCCACCGCCACCGGCGCCAATCACCACCGTCTCAGCCCTTGAATCACAGGTTCTCTCTCTCTCTCTCTCTCTCTCTCTCTCGCTTTGGCGTTGTGCTTCTTAGTCCGTCTGTGCCTCTCTCGCCCGAGCTTTCTGGAAAAGGGCGTATCTATGTCTTTGTCTGTCTCTGTGTCTCTCCATCTCTTTCTCTCTATCTGCATCCCCTTTTGCCTATGTTTTGCCCCTATTTCAGACCCGTAGCTTGTTGTGCAATGTGTGTGAATGATGTTTATTGTGTGTGAATGATGTTTGAATGAACAATCCGATATCAATTTGTAAGCAATTTGTAATCATTCAATCAGTGTGTAATAAGTAATTTGTGAGCAATTTTTTTTTTGGCTCTAAAAAAATAGTGATGTGTGTTGTGAGAGAGGTACCTCATTGTAAGAACTTGAATCAGGCGTTTCAAACTTGATGAAAGCCCTAAAAGTAGAAGATGCAACTAAAACAAAGTAAAAGCACAGATAGTACATAAGACATGCCATCAAAATTTTTTTGAACACTGTTGCAGAGATTTTCATTTAACTGAAGTGTATAATGAAAGGGATTGGGATAATGATTTTAAAATCACTGATCCAAGAATGAATACCAAAAACAAAATCGCTTCTCTAGACCCATTGATTCACGAAGAATACTGGAAATAGAGATACCAACAATCATTAATTCACACAGAATATCCAAAGTTGGAGAGAATAGTAAACAACTCAAAAAATCAATTTTCAAAAACTGATTAACACTTAGGCTTACAATGAGATTTATAATGAATAACAAATCTAGTCCAACTAGGAAACAATCTCCGACAATTCGGCTATTCATTGTCAGACATGATACTAATTAAGAAAAATACAAAAATGACAAAAAAATAAAATAAAATAAAAAGAGTGAAAATATTCAACATGAACATTATGATATCCCTGTTTCGTAATATGCTAATTGGTCCTTAATATGAGTATGATTATGTGTTTAATATGATTTTGTGTGCCATTATGTAAAAAAAATGTGGTTTTGAATTTCTATCTGATCACCATAGGAATATCTGTTTGATTATCTGTTTTGGAAATTAAATTGAAGGTCTTATCGGCCACAGAACCCGAAATTGATTACGCCATCGTGATTGGCATAATTTTTAGTGCGTACGGTGAAATTTAATTGAAAATCTATTCGAATCAGATTAAATTGATTTAATTGATGAATTAGTGCCTCATTATTTATTATTACTATATTGGACTTAGTGGGATTAGTTGTATTGAGTCACTACACCCTCAAATTCCCTCTTTTAGTCTATTTTGGCTGATTATAAACTCAAAGAAAAGAAGAGAGGGCCAGCCATAGAGAGAGAGAGAGAGAGAGTGTAGGAGATTGAAGTTTTGGCCTTGAGGCTTAGAGATTTTGGAAGATTACTCAAGAATTTGCTATAGATTGGAAGAATTGAGCCTCTAGGTAAGTAAATCCATGAGCTCAATGTGTAATTTTGTGTATTCAAGGTGGATTAATGATCAAGAGTAAGGATTGAAGTGGAATTGAGTTGTTTATGTTGAATTGAAGGTTAATGTATGCATGCATGTATATAATTGTCTTGAATTTGCATAATTGAGCTTGAATTACAACTGATGGAATGTTATTCGGACCGATATGTTGGGATTTAGAGCGAATACGCCCAAAACTTACTCGAAAAAGGGTGTTTCAGGAGCGCAAATTCAAAACAACCTCCAAACCTCTGTGTGGCCGAAATAAACAGTTTCTCTATGCCAAATATGACTTGTGACAACTGACTGAATGTTATTCGGATCTATAGGTTGGGATTTCGAGACAACCAAAACTTAGTCGAAAAAGGGCATTTCGGAGGCGAAAATTCAAAACAGCCCCTGAACCTTTGTTTGGCCGACACGGGCAGCTTCCCCATGCCAAATAGGACTTGTGACAACTGACGGAATGTTATTCGGATCTATAGGTTGGGATTTAGAGCCAAGTACGCCCAAAACTTACTCGAAAAAGGGCGTTTCGGGGGCGAAAATTTAAAACGGCCCCCGAACCTCCGTGTGGCTGAAACGAACAGTTTCCACATGCCAAATACGAGTTGTGCCAACTAGCGAAATATTATTCGAACGTACAGGTTGGGATTTAGAGACAAATACGCCCAAAACTTAGTCGAAAAAGGGCGTTTAGGGGGCAAAAATTCAAAACAGCCCCCGAACCTCCGTGTGGCTGACATGGGTAGCTTCCCCATGCCAAATAGGACTTGTGACATCTGACGGAATGTTATTCGGACCTATAGGTTGGGATTTAGAGCCGAATACGCCCAAAACTTACTCAAAAAAGGGCGTTTCGGGGGCGAAAATTCAAAACAGCCCCCGAACCTCCGTGTGGCCGAAACGAACAGTTTTCCCATGCCAAATATGACTTGTGACAACTGAAGGAATATTATTCGGACCTATAGGTTGGGATTTAGAGTTGAATACGCCCAAAATTTAGTCGAAAAAGGGCGTTTCGGGGGCAAAAATTCAAAACAGCCCCTGAACCTCCATGTGGCTGACACTTGTAGCTTCCTGATGCCAAATAGGACTTGTGACAACTGACGGAATGTTATTCAGACCTATGCGTTGGGATTTAGAGACGAATACGCCCAAAATTTACTCGAAAAAGGGCATTTCGGGGCGAAAATTCAAAACAGCCCCCGAACCTTCGTTTGGCCGACATGGGCAGCTTTTCCATGCCAAATAGGACATTTGACAACTGAAGGAATGTTATTCGGACCCATAGGTTGGGATTTAGAGATGAATACGCCCAAAACTTAATCGAAAAAGGGCGTTTTGGGGGCGAAAATTCAAAACAGCCCCCGAACCTCCGTGTGGCCAACACAGGCAGGTTCCCCATGCCAAATAGGACTTGTGACAACTGACGAAATGTTATTCGAACCTGTAGGTTGGGATTTATAGACGAACACGCCCAAAATTTAGTCGAAAATGGGCGTTTCGGGGGTGAAAATTCAAAACAGGCCCTGAACCTCCGTTTGGCCGACACGGGCAGCTTCCCCATGCCAAATAGGACTTGTGACAATTAACGGAATGTTATTCGGACCCGTAGGTTGGGTTTTAGAGACGAATACGCCCAAAACTTAGTCAGAAAAGGGCGTTTCAGGGGCGAAACTTCAAAACATCCCCCGAACCTCCGTCTGACTCTCACGGGCAGCTTTCCCATTACAAATTGGACTTGTGACAATTGATGGAATGTTTTAAACTTGCTAATTTGTGAACGTACACACGTGTGTTATTATTTTTATCACATGTTCTAATATCCTCTCTGAAATGGCACTAACATATATTAATAAGCACCGATGGTTTTATATCCAATCTAATGATTCAAGTACTTTTTGCAAACAAATAATGAGGAAGTTGGTAAAAAGAATACTTTCTATTCACATTGGGCTTTGATATTGGTTTAGCCACAGAATTTGGATACATGTTGCATACAAATAGAAGATTGTTACATTAGCTGTATGATACTAATGAAAGATTTAGTAATGATTGTTCTGCATTGTGGGAGCCGAATTTTAAAGGAGGCATACTTTAACAGACAGGTATTGCCCGGCTCTGTCCAGAACCATCAGGATGCCGAATAGAAAGGGTAGATGGGCCGAATAGGTACTGAGCTATGGAGCCGAGTAAATATGAACATAATGAGCGAAAAGTGGACCTGGCCCCGAGGCCCAGGGAACGAGTATAAATAAAGGAATAGCAGACTAAGAAAGATATGTGATTATTATGGTGTTTAACTTAGAATACAAGTAATCTAGAATGAGAGACTGACTTGTCCGTCGGAGTGCTAATTCCGGCACCCCCGACCGGAGTGTTTACTTCCTTTCAGGTGCCTATCGATGGATCACGAGTGTCCCCTAGGATCAGAAGAGTATTTCCTAAAACGACTTCCCCACAATTGGCGCCGGCTATGGGAATACTCAAGCACATCCATGGCGGACGCGACGGAGGACCCTCCAATATTCGCTGATGACACCACACAGATAGACGACTTCACTCCAACAAACACGCACGGACCGGAGCCTAACCCAGTAAGACGCGCTGTGAACTTCGGTTCACCTTCGACTCCAGAACATGAGGCAATGCAGGCGATCATGGAGCAGGCAAAGCAAAACGAGCAGCAGTTGGAGAACATGATTGCTGAGAACGAGCGTCTCTATTAGGATTTGGCACTAGAGGTGGCAAAGTCCAAACAAGCCATGCGCCAAGACTCGGAGCGACCTCTGATAGCAGGCGGTCGACGACCTCGAGCCCGGCAACAAGACACTGATAGCGACTCCGACTCACTATCTCCGGAGCCAAAAAAGAAAGGATGACCTACAACTTCTAGCTCCTCTGAAGAGAGCCCACGCGTAAGGCATAAGCGCAGAAGAAACGACTCAGATGACGAGGACTAGCATGATCCTTTTGTGCGACGGATCGCAAGGGCAATCTTGCCCAAAAAGTTTAAAGCTCCGTCATTTACTCTCTATGACGGCAAATCAGACCCCACTGATCATATCTGCCACTACAAGCAAGTCATGACATTGCATGCAGATGACGAAGCCCTTATATGCCGAATATTCCCCAGCAGTTTGGGACCACTGGTTGTCAAGTGGTATTAAAAACTGGAGCCGGCTTCGATCAAAACCTTCCACCAATTACAGAAGTCTTTAGGGGCCAGATTCATCACAAATGAGGTCTAGCCGAAACAAGCCGACTCTCTCTGGGCAATGCAATTCCTACCAGGAGAGATGCTAAGAGCATATTCGGCACGATATTGGGAATGCTTTAATCTTGTAGATGATGCTTGCAATGACTCCATGGCCATCACCACTTTCAAAATGGGACTACACCCAAATAGTGCCTTTCACAGTTCCTTGACCAGAAGACCCCCCAAAACAGTCTGGGGGTTGATGAAAAAAGTAGAAGAATACTGCAAAGTAGAAGATGACGCTTTGCGGGTTAAAGCCGGACACAGTACCACCAAAACGTCCCCCCCTGAGATTGCCCAGCCAATACGTTTCGTACCTCCTCAGAGCCATGAACCACGCCAGCGGACTAAACGAGATAAGAAACGAGATTCTCGCCGACCAAGCGATTAGTGCCCACACCGAACAAATGAGCAACTGCAAGTTGATAATAGGCGCACAAAGCGCGCCGACAAGAAATATACGGAGCTGCCAGATTCAATCATCTCGGTTATGTCCCAAATCCAACATCTCCCATTTTTTAAATGGCCATCCAAAATGGTGGGACCTCCTGACACGAGAAGACGGGACAGACGGTGTGAATATCACAAAGATCACGGTTATGATACGGACAGCTGTCATGCTCTGAAAGACCACCTTGAGGAATTGATGCAAGATGGTCGGGCTCAGCAACACGTACGAAAGAATGCAATCAAAACTGTTGCCCTTCGGCAGGATTCGCCTCCGCTCGGCATCATTCATATGATATACAACCTTCCAATGCCACTTGCTGTACACGCAATTCAAGCCCCCTAGAAGCAACGCACACCATCGAAGAAGCCCCACGAAGCTCCAAGTATTATCTTCAACGATTCTGATCTTATCAGCATAACACTCCCCCATAATGATCCATTGGTCATTGAGCTACACGTAAATCGATTCGTCGTTGAACGCGTCTTCATAGACCAAGGAAGCACTTCGGAGGTTATGTATTACGAAACCTTCCTCGAACTCGATTTCAATCAATCAGACCTGTCTCCGGCTCCCCATCCATTGTTTGGCTTCAACGCGAATCCAGAGTATCCATTGGGGAAGATCACACTACTCGTTCGAGCTGGCTCTCGAACGATGGATGTAGTATTCTTGGTCATCAAGCTCCCATCGCCGTATAATATCATAATGGGGAGAACTTGGTTGCATGCTATCCAAGCCGTGCCTAGCACCTACCATCAGCTACTGCGCTTTCTTACCCAACACGGTATTGAGCAAATCCGTGGTTCCTGGCACTACGCACCAGCATTCTGTCCTCCTCCCGAAATACCGAATCGAAACATCCTCGACTAACACGGTCATCATCGGAAGGATTCCATATCGGCTCAGAAACACGTTACGGCCCTGGACCTCGAGAATTGTCATTAAACCCGACTTGTGGGGAAGGAACTCAGTTCTAAAATGATTCTCCGTGTACATATTCCTCCTTTGTAAATGCAAGGATTCTTGTTAGGAAGATATAATCCCATCCTCTGCAAAATCTAATTAAAAAGGGCATTCTAACCAAAAAGCCCCCTCGGCGCATGACACCGTTGGGCCGATAAAGCCTCCGGATTCGGAGCGCCCTTCGTGGATGTCATGATTGGCCAAGTAGAGCCTCCGGATTAGGAGCTCCCTCGGAACATGATGCCGTTGGGCCGATAAAGCCTCTGGATTCGGAGCCCCCTCGGCGCGTCACGCCGTTGGGCCAATAAAGCCTCCGGATTCGGAGCGCCCTTCGTGGATATCACGATTGGCCAATAAAGCCTCCGGATTCGGAGTGCCCTTCATGGATATCACGATTAGCCAAGTAAAGGCTCCGGATTCAGAGCCCCCTCCGCGCATGACGCCATTGGGCTGATAAAGCCTCCGAATTCGGAGCGCCCTTCGTGGATATCACGATTGGCCAAGTAAAGCCTCCGGATTCGAAGCCCCCTCAGCCCGTCACGCCGTTGGGCCGATAAAACCTCCGGATTCGGAGCAGCCTCGGCGCGTCACGCCGTTGGGCCAATAAAGCCTCCAGATTCAGAGCGCCCATCGTGGATATCAGGATTGGCCAAGTAAAGCCTCCGGATTCGGAGCGCCCTTCGTGGATATCATGATTGGCCAAGTAAAGCCTCCGGATTCGGAGCCCCCTCGGTGCATGATGCCGTTGGGCCGATAAAGCCTCCAGATTTGGAATGCCCTTCATGGATATCATGATTGGCCAAGTAAAGCCTCCGAATTCGGAGCCCCCTCGGCGCGTCACGCCGTTGTGCCGATAAAGCCTCTGGATTCGGAGCGCCCTTCATGGATATCACGATTGGCCAAATTAAGCCTCCGAATTCGGAGTCCCCTCAACGCGTCACACCGTTGGGCCAATAAAGCCTCCGGATTTGGAGCGCCCTTCGTGGATATCACGATTGGCCAAGTAAAGCCTCCGGATTCGGAGCCCCCTCGGCGCATGACGCCGTTGGGCCGATAAAGCCTCCGGATTTGGAACGCCTTTCGTGGATATCACGATTGGCCAAGTAAAGCCTCTGGATTCGGAGCCCTCTCGGCGCGTCACGCCGTTGTGCCGATAAAGCCTCCGGATTCGGAGCGCACTTCGTGGATATCACGATTGGCCAAGTAAAGCCTCTGAATTTGGAGCGCCCTTCATAGATATCATGATTGGCCAAGTAAAGCCTCCGGATTCGGAGCCCCCTCGGCGCATGACGCCGTTGGGTCGATAAAGCCTCCGGATTCGGAGCACCCTTCGTGGATATCATGATTGGCCAAGTAAAGCCTCCGGATTCGAAGCCCCCTCGGCGCGTCACGCCGTTGGGCCGACAAAGCCTCCGGATTCGGAGCCCCCTCGGCGCGCCACGCCGTTGGGCCAATAAAGCCTCCAAATTTGGAGCGCCCTTCGTGGATATCACGATTGGCCAAGTAAAGCCTTCGGATTCGGAGCCCCCTCGGCGCATGATGCCGTTGGGACGATAAAGCCTCCGGATTTGGAGCCCCCTCGGCGCATGACGTCGTTGGGCTGGTAAAGCCTTCGGATTCGGAGCCCCCTCGGCGCGTCTTGCCGTTGGACCAATAAAGCCTCCGGATTCGGAGCGCCCTTCGTGGATATCACGATTGGCCAAGTAAAGCCTCCGGATTCGAAGCCCCCTCGGCGCATGACGCCGTTGGGCCGATAAAGCCTCCGGATTCGGGCCCCCTCGGCGCGTCACGCCGTTGGGCCAATAAAGTCTCCGAATTCGGAGTGCCCTCGACGCATAACGCCGTTGGCCCAATAACGCTTCCAAAAGCCGAATAACATTCCGAATTCGGGGCGCCCTCAGTGCACATCAGAGCAGGGAAATGTAACTCGAGCCGGCACAACGGTATAAACGAAACAAAACCTGCCAACACTCGAAATAAGATGCTTAACAAAAATTCATAATGAAATACAAACTTTTTAAACAAAACATTTTATTCGATTGAACAATAATTACAAAAATGCAATTCGCGTTCGAGCATTACAAAGTCTACTTTCATACAGTGTAACCTTCATCCTCACCTTTCTCAAATGTCAAAGGCGAAAGAGGAGAAGTGGTCGTGAAGGTACAGCGGCAGCGCCGGATCGACGCCCGCTGCCCAGAGAGCGTCCGTAGCTCGAAATTCTTCGATCTGACCGCGTTTGAACCCACAATGTTCACACCGGCGCGGCAATCATCCTCAAGGTCGAGAGCCTTGACACCATAGACAATGTCAAGGCCAAGATCCAGGACAAGAAAGGAATTCCCCACGAAAATAGTAAAATTCAATGGTTGTAGCGCTACGTCAGCCTCTTCCTTCCTTCGGGGTGATCTGCATCGACGACTTGGAGGTCGACGTTCTTCCCGTTCTTTGAATGCCCCACCCCTCTCACGGGTGGGTTCCTTGTTGCGATTCATTGCAGTGTCAAGCTCAGCCAAGGTTTGAGCCCCTCTTTTGCTGTTGAAGAAAATTCCATTTGACATTCACATTTGTCTGCCCCATGCAACAAAGTTGTTTTAAAGCAAGTCTGAACACAGTAAGTGAAATTACTAGGGCAAGAAGTCCGAGGCAATCTATTTTTAATCCTTGTGGTGACCCCGAAGCAATGTCATTAATACTGAACTCCAAAAGACGGATGCCGATAGATGTTGGCCGTAGCTGTTCCATGTATTAATTTTTGACTTTTTTGAGTTAAAATGGACTAATTATGGCAATTAAAGATGGGATGACAGTTTCCGGATTCGAAGCCCCTGGAGCACAGCACGTTTGGGCCAATTAAGCCTCCGAATTCGGAGCCTCATCGACGCATCACGCCGACCGATACAAGTCTCTGAATTCAAAGCCTAATCGGCGGAGCGATCATGACAAGCCGGCATGTAACCGTTCGGAATTAAATGACTACTTGAGCCAGACAATGTTTATACAATAAAAACATATGCAAACGCGTGTGTGCCGAATGTAGATTACAATGAAACATTTAAAATAGGACGTTTTATTCAATCAGGCAACAATTACACAATTACATAGTATTTTTATACGGCGTCGTCCTCATTCTCACTCTTCTCGACTTCAAAAACAGAAAACGGAAAATGATTACGTTGGTAGAGTGGCAACGTCGAATCAATTCCCGACGCTCGGAGAGCTTCCGTGGCTTGAGATGCCCTGATCCAACCGTGCTTAAAGCCACGATTCTCACATCGGCAAACTTCTTCGACGAGCTTCTCTTTGGTCTTCTGAATTCCGACCAGTCGACCGTCATGAAAGCCCTTTTCATAGGCCACGTTTCTCACAGTCTCGATCGCAAACATGCTTGCCATATTACGATCGGCGATCGCATCACTAATCAGCCTTTGAGTAACCTTCTTTGCGACAATCGGGTTGGGGGGGACGGCTGATTGGGGTGACGCAGGCTTATTTCTCCTCAGCTCGCGCTCGGCCTTTTCGGCGCGAGCTTCTAACTTTCGAATACATTCGTCTCTTTGTTCTATGTCCCGACGAGTGGCGCGGAGACGCATACCGATCTCATAAGCCGTGTAAAGTCCCCTCACTACCCCGTGAACACCTTCACGAAACCCTTCGAAGGCCGGACGGCCTACCATCGACTGCTGAACTTCGGGCGAAAAAATCTATCGAGCAAACTCGACTGCCACATTTGGGTCTCGAATGATAGAATCCGCCTCCGTCATCTGTCTGTTACCCACGAAGACTGCAAAACTCAATGGGCGAGGAGTTGTGTCGGATTCCCTTCCAAGATGAGATTGAAGAGACTTATGCTGTGGCTGACTATCCCTCCTAGGCGATCTACTTCGACGTCGAGGAGATTGGTGTCTCTCCCGACCCCTCGACGTCCTATCGCCCGTGCGTGACGGTTCACTGCCTCGATTCATGGCACCTCCCAGCTCAGCTAGCGTCTTCACTTGACCTCTGCTGTTGAAGAAAAGCTTATTTGACATTCGCACTTGTTTCGCCTTTCTCAAAGAGCCGGACTGAGATGCTTATTTAGCACGTAAATAGGACCCTCGTTCACGAAGTACATGCCCATTTATTCCCTACAAGGGCAGCATCTCCTAGGCTACCTCGTTAATAATGAAGTGTCAATAGCCCATCCTGTACCGTCCTGTACTAGTCCCAATCGCCCCAATCGCCCCACCAACCGCTGATATACAGTGTTCTCGGTTCATGAACCATCTGGGGCAGGGGCAGATTCATCAGTCTATACGGCTCGAGTGCACAAGCCGTTCCACGAATCGATTCTTACGTGCAAAATTTATTACATTTTATTCGGCGTTCTACGTTCGTGAACCAGCTGGGGCAAGTGCAGTTTATCAATCTATACGGCTCGAATGCCATAGCCGTTCCACGAATCGATTCTTGCGTGCAAAATTTATTGCGTTTTATTCGGCGTTCTACATTCGTGAACTAGCTGGGGCAAGGGCAGATTCATTAATCTATACGGCTCGAGTGCCCCAGCCGTTCCACGAATCAATTCTTGCGTGCAAAATTTATTACGTTTTATTCGGCGTTCTACGTTCGTGAACCAGCTGGGGCAAGGGCAGATTCATCAATCTATACGGCTCGAGTGCCCCAGCCGTTCCATGAATCGATTCTTGCGTGCAAAATTTATTACGTTTTATTCGGCGTTCTACGTTCGTGAACCAGCTGGGGCTAGGGCAGATTCATCAATCAATACGCCTTGAGTGCCCCAGCCATTCCACGAATCGATTCTTGCGTGCAAAATTTATTACGTTTTATTCAGCGTTCTTGGTTCATGAACCATCTGGGGCAAGGGCAGATTCATCAATCTATACGGCTCGAGTGCCCCAACCATTCCACAACTCGATTCTTGTGTGCAAAATTTATTACGTTTTATTCGGCGTTCTCGGTTCATGAACCATCTGGGGCAAGGGCAGATTCATCAATCTATACGACTCGAGTGCCCCAGCCGTTCCACGAATCGATTTATCTGAGCACTAGTCTTGAATTCATTTTGTTTATGACTAAATTAGATCCCTAATTTTAATTGGCCATTAAGTCTGCCGTCTCACGCATGCTTGACATTTTGTTCTAACTACTGACTCTCCAAATTATACGCTCACATAACAGACAATACGAAAAATAACTTGAGAGCATATAAAATTTTCATTCATAAACTAGACGCTGGCAGCGGACATTTTACATATGAAAATCCAAAAAATGTACATTGAATATACTTAATGAAACTAGAATGTCTCCCGGATCAATCCTCGGGATCAAACTCAAGTGGCTCAACGTCCACTTGCTCGTATGGAATTGGCACGGCCGATGTAGCTCCAACGGCAGCATGGGCTTTGAGCCACCCATATTTGAATCCCCGATTTTTGAATTTGGGACCTTCGTCTACGTATTCCTTGAAGGCGGCGCTCTTCCCAGCCTCAAGCGCCGTAGAAACTTCGGATTTGGCTTTTTCCTTGGCCGCCTTCAACTCCTTTAACTCAGCCTCTACCTTGGCAAGCGCCTCCTTGGCTAACTCGAGCGATTCCTCGCTCGCGTTTGCCCTATCCTCGGCTTCGGATCTGAGCTGGTCAGCAGTCTGAGCCCTTTCCATTTCCGCTTCGGCTCGCGTATTTTCCATAGCGGCCCTCATCGTCTCGAACTCGGCCCTGCTCCTTTCATCTTCAGCTTCAGACTTTAAGTGGCCAATTCTTTTGGCGGCATCATGCTGCCGGCAACCTAGTTCAGCTATCCTTCCAGCCGTCTGCAAAACAAATTGGGATCATCACATTAAGCAATATAGTGTGCAAACCAAATCAAACGAGCAGAAAAGAAAATATCGTATACATACCAGAAAGGCAGACTGGGCAGCGAACGTTATAAGCTCCAAATCTGGCTCTTCTTGAAAGGTGGCCTTATCAGCCGGCAGTGAAACTGAGGCGGCCAAGCACAACGCTACGGTCGGATCCTTTATGAGGGATGCGTCATTAGAGATTGGCATGTTTTTGATCTTTAGTTGAACAACAAAAGGAACAACCACATCGGATTCCTCTAAACGAGGCCTTTTACCAACAAGACTATCCTCCGAGCCTGCGTCGCCCTCGGCATTACGTTTTTCGCCCCGTTCTTTACGAACCAGTCGTTCTTCCGTGACCTGCTGTTCGGCCTCCCTCTCTGTCTCATCCAAAACGATTTGAGCCGTTTCTTCCGTAGTAACGGATTGTAAAGATTCAACCGGGGGAGGCTCAGAACGAGCGGCCTCTGCCTTCTTTCAAGCGGCCATTCGCTCAACATTTCTCTTTCTCGCCATCTGCGTGAGATTTTCCCCAGCCATGCCTTCAGAAAAATCGCCGAGCAGGTCTCCCAAATCCGTAAAAATGTCTCTGAAAGAAAACTCTACTCGACCCGAAATGGTCGGTGAGTTAGGCTTGTTAAGACCGGCAATTTCAAACGCTGATTTCAGAGCTTCGTCGACCTGTTCGGCCTTGGTAATGAACTCCCTGGTTGATTCGGCGACCACCTCAATTTCCGGCTCTAAGTCTCGCTCCAAATCGGAAGTCTCGAGACCAATCTATCTCAGGGACTTGAACCTGGGGAAGATAAGAGCCGTATGGTGTTGTTCGCCGGTTGGGATCGGAATGTTGTCTGTAGCCGAGAACGTAGTATAGGTAGGCTCGTACCTCAGAAGAATATGGGCGACTCTACCTTGTTTCTGTACGTAGGATTTGGCTAAAGCGTAGCAATGCCGAATCGCAGGAATGCGCAGGTTGATCCTAAGGTACCGGTTCAATTAAACAATTCCCATTACGATTCGAAAGAAATTCACATTGAGTTGCGAGGGAATCAGATCCCAGTGGCGGAGGACAGTCCTAAGAAATGGATGTAGGGGAAAGCGAACGCCACCCTCTACAATGGACAGGAGAGGGAACACGATTGTATTTGGGTCATCCCTCTCCATATCCAGGGAACTCTCCGTTACTAGAGATAAATGCACATCATCAGGAATAGAGAAATGTTTTTGGAACCCAGAAATTCGACCCTCAGAGAGGAGGTCTTTCAAATGCTTAGCCATTCTAGAGAGAACTCAAGGATATTCTAAAGCAAAAAATAAATATGGAAAGTAGGATTGCAAAGAAAAGAGAAGAAGACTTACGAGAGGCAAAGGGAACGAGAAGAAGACGGAGAGGAGTTGCAGAAAATACGTCGGAGAAGAAATACTGATAGGCGGTCCAGAAGGTTCAAATATTCAAAAAAGTATGTGTTCGAAGGGACTTAAACTTCAAACATAATAAATGCGAGAGAAGTACGAATGAGGCGGGAAGGCGTTACAGTGACCGAAAATCATGTACGTGTCCTGACATGCATCGGGAAGAGGATTAACCGCCGAATTTCTGTTTTCCCAAATCAGGAACCAAACACACCGACTAACTGATGTTAGAAAGGTGTTTGGGGGGCAATTATGGGAGCCGAATTTTAAAGGAGGCATACTTTAACAGACAGGTATTGCCCAGTTCTGTCCAGAACCATCAGGGTGCCAAATATAAAGGGTAGATGGGCTGAATAGGTATTGAGCTATGGAGCCGAGTAAATATGAACATAATGAGCGAAAAATGGACCTGGCCCCGAGGCCCAGGGAACGAGTATAAATAAAGGAATAACAGACTGGGAAAGGTATGTGATAATTGTGGTGTTTAACTTAGAATAGAAATAATCTAGAACGAGAGACTGACTTGTCCGTCGGAGTGCTAATTCCGGCACCCCCGACCAGAGTGTTTACTTCCTTTCAAGTGCCTATCGGTGGATCACGAGCGTCCCCCAGGATCAGAAGAGTATTTCCTAAAAGCACTTCCCCACATGCATTTAACAATGTTCCTTATAACAAAAGACTGTACAATGACTGATAATTGATTCATCATGGAAGGTTGATTCTCACTTTTTTTTATTTGTCACTTGTTCCCAAATTCATTCATGAAGTTGGGCATTTTTGGGTCCAATTCTAATGTTTTTTTTTTTTTTTTTGTAGATGACTTCGTTGCGTGGACTTGCAGAGATATTTTGGTGTATGGAGAAGAAATTGTACTTTTGTATAGAAGTAATATAATACTTTTGTCGTCTCCAGCTTTTGTGCAGTTAACTATTCCTGATACTGAAAACTATTGGCAGCGAACAAATAATTATTGGCACGGTAGATAGATCACCTTTTGACGCCGTCCACTAAATTGATTTTTTGTCGTGGTACATAGATGTATTTTAGGCTTGGTACATACATCACCTTTTGTCGTGGTACAGATTATGATGGTAATTTGTACCATGCCAAATGGTCATTTCACATGGTATAGTAAATGTAATTTTTGTATATGGAGGGCTTTACTTTTTGTATGATTGTATATGTTGTATGGAATTATTATTTTAATTTGGACAATAGTTCGTTTGTATGTACTTGGACAGTTAAAGTAATTTCTTTTTTGTATACGGATGCAGATTGTGGAATGATTGATAATTTATGTATCATTTTATTTATATACGTATTACAGGTTGAATGGAATACAGACAGGTTATGGACACGTTATAATATTAGCAATAAAACATAATATCATGTTTTTGCCGACTAAACGTTTTGTAGCCAATAAAAAGGAAAAAAAAAAAACATTTGGCTACTAAAAGTTTTGTAGCTAAAAGAAAATCAAATATTTGGCTACTAAATTTTTTGTAGGCAAAAGAAAAACAACCATTTGGCTACTAAATGTTTTGTAGCCAAAAGAAAATCAAACCTTTGGCTACTAAAAGTTTTGTAGCCAAAAGAAAATCAAACATTTAGCGACTAAAATATTTTGTAGCTAAAAACAAAAGTTGAAGAATAAATAGGACTTTTGGCGACTAAAAATTTAGTAGCCAAAAATGTCGTAGTTTAGGCGACTAAATTTTTTGTAGCAAAAAATGTTGAAATTTAGGTGACTAAATTTTTAGTAGCCAAAAGAAATAGTATTTGGCGACTAAAATTTTAGTAGCCAAAAAAGATTGACTTTAGGCAACTAAAATTTTAGTAGCCAAAACACTATTATTTGCTTTTGGCGACTAAAAAGTTTAGTAGCTAAAAATTTTTCGGCCACTAAATAATTGGCTTTTGGCGACAAAAAATTGGTCAGCAAAAATGTATTTATTTAATTAATTTTCAAACCTATTGGCGACTAAATATTTAGTCGCCAAATGAATACATTTGGCGACTAAATTAGGTTTAGTCGGCAATTATATTTCCTGACTACTCTTTGGCTATTAATTTTCCGACCAAAAAATTTAGTCGCTAAAGACTATAGGCGACTAAAATATGACTTTTGGCGACTAAAAATTTTGTCGCCAAAAGTGAAAATTCTTGTAGTGTAGGGTCGGGCCCACTCTTAATCCATCGCGTGATTGCTTATTCGGCCCTCTTCTGTCATATGCCAATTCCCACTCAGCTTTTTCTTCAACTGGTTCAATGGTCGATTAGTCTATTCGGCTTCGGGATCATACAGGACGGAGCCAAATATAATATATATTCTGATTATCTTCAGAAGCATTCGATTTCCCTACATGTACTGATATTCGGCTCCCACAATAGATTATAGGTTTTTAGCTTCTCTCTTCCTATGGTCCAAAGTGCAGTTGGTAGTTGACTGCACATAGAATGAATAGGCAGTGATTAATATATTTTCAGCACATGGTTTCTATTTATAAAATTACATCAACTGGGCCAACCACGTCATTGCAAAAGTAACAACCCAATCTTTGCTCTCCATCTCTATCCATTTGGTAGAAGTTTCCCATTTCACCAGATACATCATCTTTGAAGTCACGAAGAGTGCCAAGAGGACCAGCGCTGTGACGCATAACCAAGAAGGTATCGAACCCTAAAGCAGCAGTTATAGTGGTCCAGAGATATAGTACATTAGTGAATATAAGAACAAATCAATCAACAGTGTCCATGCAAACTATTTGGAATTGGCTCTTTTAGTTAGGCTTATTTGTCTCCAGTGAGCTTTTTTTTAAAATTATGTCAAATTTCTTTACTTTTTAGATCTATCTTGACTAGATGGTCCTAAAAACTTTAATATATATATATATATATATCTGAATTTTCTTTGAATAAAGTTCAGAAAAGACAAAAATAAACCAAAATTTATGGGAGCTTTTTGGATAAAAAAAATTTGGTTCATTTTCGTCTTCGGTCAACTTTTTTTGTCAAAATTGACTCAAAATGTTTTTAATTCTTAGAATCATCTAAGTCAAGACGGACGTAAAAAGTAAAAACTTTTGACTCAAAGTTGAAAAGAAAAAAATGAGTTGAAAAAAGAAGTTTGCCTTTTCGCTTTAGGCAAATGAATAACAACAAGAATAGGAAATCTGATCGAAAGTTCACAAGAAAAATGCAATTTTATAAATAAACAAGAGGATAACAACCTTGTTAGCATTAACACAAAGAAGAGTAGAGAGCCCTTGACTTTCCCTTGTATCAGTCAACAAGAAAACAGTATCACGAGAATCAATTAAATCATGTAGGCATCTGCAATCCTCAAGCACACTATTCACTTCGTGGCTAGGCATCGGATGGCCAAGCATTGGAAAAGCCATCACAACACCTTCAGCTTCCTGAAAATAAAACCAACACAAACAGGAAATCAAACTTTTTGGGTTGAATTAGGCATATGTAGCTACGCAAAGGGTAATATTAATTACCACAGCCGGAAAGATTCTCTTGAGACTTTTAATAGCTGCTGAAGCTTTAAAATCACCACCATAGAGGCAATGGTCCAATGTATATAGGGATTGCCTCAGTAGATTAGACATAGCCACCTTACCAGAGTCAAGTAGTGTAATTTTCCGAACACCCCATGCCTGCAGTTGCACAATAATTTTCATAAACCAGGCAATAGAACAAGAGATTAATGTTTGTTAGTCGATGTTCTACATTGGTTTAGTCCATAAGGGTATTTTGGTCATTGTGTATTGCAATGCCAGTAATATAAATGCAAGTTACGGTGTACAGTTTCATGATTGAAACTCTACTCCTTTTTCATCACTCCGTTCTCTCATTCGTTTCTTCACAACGTTAATACATATTGACAATTAACTCTACTCCTTTTTCATCACTGTGTTCTCTCATTCTTTTCTTCCTAAGAGCATCTCCAACGGCCGCACAAATTTGAGTAAAAAAAAGCCAATTTTCTCATTCTGATACCAACAGCTCCAACCGTTCACTGTAGCATGCATCAAACAGAGAGGGTCGTCTGGCCGGTTGACTGGTAAGAGCAAATTTCAATCATTTCTGTTGCTTCAAAGGGGTCATCCGGTGGGACATCTGGGTGGTCAACTAGGTGGTCAACCCCGCAGTGTAAAATTTTCACAAATTTCTGCTTTAAAGGGATCATTCGGTGGGACATCCGGCCGGACGTCTGGTGGGTCCAACTCAACGGCTATGCACAGTGAATTGGTGAAAGGGGCAAGCCATTCTCAGTTTGGTGAAACATTTGATGTTTTCTCAATTTGATATTGCTGTGGTGCAACCGTTAGAGCACAAAAAGCACCTTTTTCTCATCAAATTTGAATTTGATGTTGGATTTAGTGAACGGTTGGAGATGGCCTAACTTTAATACATATTGACAATTCAACTTTGTATCATGAACCTGTACACTGTAACTTGCATTTATATTACTAGCATTGCAATACATAAACCAATCCAAAACACATTTAACAATGTTAAATTCTTATTCACTCACCATAAGCATGCGAGCAACCTGGCATCGAAGTGTACCTGCCCCTAAGACAAGACACTTAGCTACAGATAAGATTAGGAATGGCAACGGGACGGGGCGGGGCCGGGGATCACCCTCTCCGTCCCCGATCCTCGACGGTGAAAATTTCCCCGTCCCTGGCCCCGATCCTCGATGGGGAACCTGTCACCACCCCCACCCCCGTCCCTAACGGGGATCGGGTTTCCCCGACCCCGAAGAGTCCCCGGCCAGGTGGGAGTGGGAGAGGTTCAAATGAAATGAGTCTTAAAAGTAACCTAAGCATATATATATGCAGAATATATATTCGGGGATATATACGGGGATTACTTGGGCCGGGACCGGGGCGGGGCCGGGGTCGGGGGAATCTATCCCAGTCCCCGGCCCGAAAATGATCGGGGATTTGTTTTTTAATCCCATCCCCGGCCCGTGGGGAGATTTTTTCGGGGAAAAACCGTCCCATTCGGGGTCGGGGGGTTAGGTCCCCGTCGGGCCGGTTTCAAATTGCCATCTCTAGATAAGATGTTTATGTTCAAAGGCGGCAAAGCACACAATCTCATTAGTTTTAAATTTAAATCAGCAACCGATATTGCTAACCTGTAAACATTTTAATCTTTAAATGTTAAGGATGCAAAAGAATAATACTGCTATGGACTATGGAGAGACAAGACAACCTCAAAACATACCTAGTTGGATCAATGGATTTAGCAAGGCTAATACACCTGGGCACCTTCTTCCCTTTATTAAGTTCCCATCCCACGGCATTAGGAATATGTTGATTATCTTTCCATCCTAAAGAAATATTGTTCATGTGTTCAGGAAAGCCAATTCAGAAAACACATTCAACTAAAAAAGAAGATAGTTTTAATTAGAAGAGAATTGTTACCCAATTTCCATCGCTTTACCTTGTGAAACTGATATCAAGGCTTCACCAATAAGGGACAAGCTCAGATCAGCAAAACCACGATTCTCACGATAGTAAAAAAAGTGAATCCTTTCGAGATTCCATCTTGAACAAATAAGAGAACCAGGGTTACTTGGAAGATGACATGGGTCGTAAAAGCCAAATAAGAACTACCAATAACATGCAATGTAGCTTTATGGTAGAGTCATCTAAAACTTTTACCTAACTTTAACAAGATTCAATTCACCACATGTTTTAAACAAACTGTCATGCTCATTTTAATTGGCAAAAGCTAGTATAAGTTTACAAAAAATGTGAAGTATGTGGACAGACCTTATGACCATCATGTTGGGATGATTCCCAGTACTTCAGATGCTTAATTTTAACATATGAGTTTGAAACAATAGAGACCAGAAAAAAAAAGGCACATCTGCAGCAGAAACGCATGCGTTGGGCACTCCAATAAATAAATAAATAAATAAATAAATAAATAAATATAAAAAATAAATAAAAATGCAGCATAAATAAGATTTGAGTAAAAATACAGGGGGCATTCTACCTGTCGTTGCACTTGAGTTACACCACTCATTACAAGCTGCCGACAGCGATTCAGCCTGTATGCCACAACAATAACCTTTGTGTAAAAGATAATAAGAAAAATTAAATACCATACTCACAAAATTACTAACATTCACAACATCTCTTCCAGGCTTAACCACCGAGAAGCCGGTCTCAAATCAACCAAGGTTGCAGGAAGATCAAGCACTAGAGCAGGGAAGTGAACCAATAATGAAAACTCCACTTTTTAAGGTCTGCAAATGATATAAGAAGGAATCTTGAAAGTACTGCACTGTCCTCCTCAGCTTTTCTAGAATGGATGTCCTCCCAAATCTGATATTCAATGAAAAACAAACTTGTGATATGAGATTTTTGTCTATTTGCTATATAGCAAGCCCCACCCACCCCTTTGCTACTGGAGCCAAGGCCCAGGGCCATTTACAATCTACTAAAAGGCTGTGGAACTGATAAGACTTGTCAATCAATTTGACAAACTCCCCACAATAATACTTGCAAAAACAAAACACATGCACAAAAGAGTAAAATCTATCTGTATAAGAAAGATACCTTATTTGCTTCAGCCTTTAGCAAGCTCTGTTTGTCAAGTGCATGGAAACCCTCCAACGTATTTGAGTTGAAAAGAATACCAGGGACAGAACATCTATTCCTGTTGCCACGACTTCTTGTAGTTACTTATGATTGCTCACTTGGTTCAGGTGGAAAGGATTCAACAAGAAGAGTTAAATGATTTGATACTTGGGAATGTGAGCAAGGTGCATAGAAACCTGCCACATGATTATATCACCATTCGGGTACATTAAATTACCCATTAAAAACAATTAATTTGTATTTCTTTTCTTGTCAATTAATTGCACACAAAAAATTAAGCTTGCTATTACAGAAATCTAAGTGAAATAACCCAAATCACTGAGCCAATATAGGTCAGCTATATGGATCGTATTTTCCATGAAGGTCTAAGATTAATTCACGACTGGCTCCCAGCCTAATATCCACCTCCACTAATACAAGATCCTGACAGGCCTGATCGAAAGGTCACAATCAGTCAACAGTAACTATTTTGTCATTTATGCATTGTAAACTCACAAAACAAGATTTAATTTCATTTAAGAGCATAATGTCCAAAGACTTTGTTTCACAATTATATTTTCCTTGCTCCAGAATTTCTTGATCCCAAGATCTTGTTTCAAAAATATAAAATGAGGGTGAGAGAAAAAAAAAAAGAAAAAAAGTGCACCCTAGTAATTGTAATTTGAGTTGAAAGAAAATCATAGACTTTGTATTTCAATTACTTATCTAGCTATTTTAATTTCTACCAAGAAAAGAAGAAATTAAAGAAATTGATAGTTGAAAGGTCAAAGGCTTTTCGATTCAACAATTTCTCACGAAATGTCATTCGTAAGTGCCCCCCTTTATCCCGATCGGGCATTCCTTCCCTTCTCTATGGGATGGTTCTAGCCCTCCCTGCCTTTATTAGGCATAAGCTAGTGATGGTGCAGTCATAGATTGGTTGGAAGCCCGATATCGGATTTGGAAACCTGAAGTGAAACCCATGGGTCCGAAGACTTTTTGGTCGAAAAATGTAATTGGTAGGGTTCGTGTCTTTGGCCTACAGGGCGATGTGAAGCCAAGTACCATATCGCCCAAGTACTAAATAATAATATCGAATACATATATGCTTAACAGGTAGTTATTATTATTGTTTAGTTAGATATAATTACGTAAAATTTAGCATGTGATTTAATTGTCTCCCAAATAATATTAGGAAAATTTCCTAATTAGATTAGGGTTTTGAGTGTTTCTTCGCCTCTCTTCTCCTATTCTGTTCATCAGCTAGCATCCCTTATTTCTTCCCGGTACGAACTAGTGCTTGAAAATGAACAAACTTGTGAATTGTTGAGTTAAGCATTCTGAAGGTCTTTTATCTAATGAAAACCTTCTTTCAACACCAAAAGAAGGGAGCATTTAGGGTCATGGTTAGGGTTAGGGTGAGGGTTAGGGCTTTCCTCTATTAGTTTTTTTAATTTTTTTGATTTGAGAATTTTTCAATAATATGGATTGATATCATACATGTGGCTGCAATGATTGATCTCATAATCTAACAAAAATTGAAGAATCCAGAAAATTAAAATGAAATGAAAAAAATAAATAAAGAAGCATACCAGTAATAGGAATAGGGGATTCATCAATTCCTAACTTGTTGAGCTTTAGCGAAGATAATCTATGCCAGAAACCCTCATCTACAAAACTCTGGAACGGTGCAAATTGTAGAATAGATCCAATTTCATTTCCTGACATACTTGCTGTTGTAGTTTACTACTTTTCATGTCTCAAGGAGATTTTCAATCAAGTTGCTTCTGTTGCAGCTACTTGGTTAACAACCAAATTGTTCAATCAACACACCATCCGAGACATATGTGGAATGCCTATCTAGCAACAACCGAAGCAAATTGAGTAGATGTAATAGAAATACAACAAATTATTAGATATATGATCGAATTATATAGTATAATATGTATAATTTCTTATTTATTATAGGGAAATTTTTTTTCAGGTCCCTGGTATTAAGACTTTACAGCATAAAGGACACTCAATATTTTCATAATGTCTAAGGTCCCTCAAGTTGATCCAGAGAAAATTGGTCCAGAGAAAATTCCTCAATATTTTCATAATTTCTTCACCTGTTTGAATTTGCAGCGTTACCACCATGGGTTTGTTTACATGGTCCAGAGAAATTCTTTGGTTTGGACTGAATTTTCTTTGGTCTGAACTGAATTTTCTCTGGACTTTCTCTGGGTTGGTCCAGAGAATTTCTCTAGTTTGGTTGGTCTGAATTTTCTCTGGGTTGTTGGACTGAAATTTGAGAAGCTGATGCATACTTACCTTGATTGAATTACCCATGAGATTTGTGATCATTTACCGAAATCTACCTGGATCTCCATAATACTGAAATTCTTGAATAAGGAAAATTTAGTTTAAAACCAAAGAATTTCTCTGGACCAACCCAGAGAAAATTCAGTTTAAAAACCAGAGAATTTCTCTGGTTTCAACCCAGAGAAAATTCAATTCAGGTGAATGGCCATGGCCATGGGAGTTTCCCTGTCTTAAAGCTGTAGCAGTGTTGATGGAATGTGAAAATCTTGTGAATTCTCCACTATACATGAACACCAATAGTAGTGCTTATACTAGTTGTATTAATAAAACAGTCAAGTCTTCTTCACAAACCCATTATTAACACCAATAGTAGTGAGGCAACAAAGGATGCTGGTGTAATTGCTGGTCTCAATGTGATGTGTATCATCAATGAACCCACTGCCATTGCCATTGCTTATGGTCTTGATAAAAAGGCAACCAGTGTTGGCAAGAAGAATGTTTAGAAACTCTAGAGCGGTGCATTGGTGGATTACACACAAAATAATAATAATAAATAAATAATTAGAATTAAAATCGAACACATGCATTAAGAAAATGAAGACGCAGCGATATATATGCAGTAGTATTGAAATTCAAATACCATTAGCCCAGAGAAAATTGGTCCAGAGAAAATTATCATTTTTGTAGCTAGTTATAACAATCGATATATATATATATATATATGTATATATGCACATTGATCATATGTTTTCTTTCTTTCACAATTTCAGAAACCAAACCACGCACGAGGTGAAAACTTTTCTACATTTGTCTATTTTCCAAGGATTATCAGTGAGAACTGAGTGTATGTACAATCCATTATAGGCCTTTTCCAGTTTCTCTCTCTATTCAGGGCAAATCAATTATAGGAAAATCCAATCTGGATCTGGGTATAGTTATAACAAAACAACACAAATATTTGATATTTGGCCAAGATGGCAATGACTCTGCATATTGGTGAAAATCTGAAGCTTATCAAGGGAGATCAGGGAAAGTGGTGTTCTTAGAATACTCACATTTTGCTTACTATACACAGTTTCATTCTCATGATACTGTTAAAGGTTTCAAAAAACCTAGTATAGTGATCACAAATAATTTAAATTATTCCAACTCATAACTTCAAATCCACTGCCTACCAAATACATCATAGGTAAAATAAGTTACTAGATGGAAGGATAACTAAATGAGAGACTATACAATATAGGAGCATGCATATATATATTGGTGAAAGGAAGAGTAATAGCACCAAAATGCATGGATACAATAGAATCGTTCTACAGCACAGGCATTGTATAAATGATTCAATCACAGAGAAAATTCAAATTTCTCTGGGTTCAGTTTGACCAATTTTCAAACCAGAGAAAATTGATAAATTCTGGACTTCCCAAGCCCAGAGAAAGTTGGTACAATTATTAGAATCTTGAATTTGAAGCTGTGATTTCAAATCTTCCACTTTGTTGGGTTATGAATAAAATTGGTTTTCAAAAATTCAGGTGGCCTCCTCTCTCTCTCTCTAGCTTGAGACCATCCATCACATGCAAGCAAATCCTTTAAAACCACCATGGACGATGCTGTTGTTCGGGTGAAGCAAGAAACCAAGCGACCGAGGTTCGGATGAATACACACAAACCCAGACCTCTCTCTCTCTCTCGGGTGGGAGAGACAGCATTGTTTGTGAGACACATGCATGATCTCTCTATCTATTACCTTCTCTCTCTCCACAGGGGCAAAACCCAGCTTGCTCATAGCCCATGGCTGCCACTCTAGGGGCCGTCATCATCACCGAAGCCTAAGCTACCTTGCACAGCATCGGCGGTCATAGCTTCGGTTACCATTAACGTCGCGACTGCTTTGGCTACCATCGGTTCATGCCGATACCATCTCCACCTCATCTTGGTGCTTCACTTTAGACTATCACTCGTCGGAGTCTGATCCATCGATGGCTATTTCCATAGGCGTAGCAGCAGAAGAGGAAGATGCAATGTTATTGTTGCTGGGCTCGGCCATATCTGATGAAGAATCAACAACGCGAAGTCGAAGAGAGAGAGAGGAATTGTGGGCAAAGAGTCAAATTTTTCTGATATATGTTTAGGGACCTTAGACATGAAAAAATAATTTTGTGGATCTCTTCCATTACGAAAAGTGGGGGAGGGACCCTAGACTAATTTTCCCTTTATTATATATCTGACGTTGTGGATTTCAATTCTATCACCATATCATTTTAAGAGAATTTACCAGTCTTTAACATTTCTTCCAAATTTATAAAAAAAAAAAAAAACAAAAACAAAATTATGGTGGGTGGCTTTTCTCAACAGATAAATATAAAACAAATACTAAGATAATTCTCTCATCTAAAAAAAAAAAAAAACTATTAAGATAAGTCACTGAACTAACAAAGAAGTAGAACAAAATACATATATATACAAATGACTAATTTTATTAATACATAAATCATATTCGCATAACAAATGATCAATTTTGTTCACAAGTAAATCATTAAGTAAATTAACAATTTTTAATGATATGAAAAATATTTTTCAGTTAACCATTTTGTTAATAAATAAACCATTAAGTCCATTAACAATATTTCATGATATGAGAAATATTTTTCAACAAACAATTTTGATAATTTTGACAATTTAAATTAAAATTTATAAGAAATGCTAGTTGTAATTTCTAGTATTATAGGACCGATTCATATTTTAAACAAACTTTATGGGTGTATTTGTAATTTGTTAAAGAATAAAAGATTTGTGTTTCATATTTGACCAAGAATATTTGCGTAATTACGAAAAAAAACCTATTTCATAATTGACCAAGAATGATTGCGTAATTATGAAAAAATCTATTGCATAATTGACCAAGAATGTTTACATAATTACAAAAAAAAAAATTAACTCAACATATAGGCCATCATTAGTAAATTATTCAAAATAAAAGGACAAAATAGGTAAAAAAATGACAAGCCATAACAAGAAAGAGCTTCTTTTATATATATATATATATATATATATATATATATATCTCTATACATCTTTTTATATTGTATTTTATTTATCACGTGAGGTGGCATGCTCATATTTTTTAAATACAATGGGTCTCACATGAATGTCATTAAATCAAACTAAACTATCTCATAAGTCTCATGAAATAGGTTCAACAACATAAATCTTTTTTTTTTTTTTCCACTCAACTCAATCAAATGTCATTTGATTAATTAAATTAATGAAATTCACATGGATGTCATTAATATTTCAAGAGTATAAGCATGCCACATAATGTGGTAACCAAAACATGGTTCACTCTAGCATTATTGTTTATTTATTTTTTTTTTTTAAAAAATGTTACTTCCTTCGTCTTAAAATATTATTTCTTTATTTTATTTTTATTTTTCTAAAATATTAGTCCATTTTAAAAAATTAAGAACTAAAATAATATAAATTTTCTATTTTGCCATTCTTTTGAATTTATTAACAACACAAAAGGTACAATTATGACAATTGATATTTCTAAAAAAATGTACTATTAAAGGGTATTTTTTAGAAAATTAATATTTTTTAAGTATAATAATTGTACTATCAAAAAAAGTTAGATTCTCCAAAAGGAACTATTATTTTGGAACGGAGGAAATACATTTTTTTTTTGATAAATTAAAAAAAAAATGCTATGTTGACAAGTTGTGTTTAGCATGTGATGAGGCATACTCCACACCCTGTAGATATTAATGTTATCAACAATGTTAGGTGGCCTAAAAAAACATGGCTCGAATGGCTTGAAACATCCAAAACGATGTCGTTTTGGGTGTAAAACGACGTCGTTTTGACACATTCGAGCCACAAAAATTTGGGCCACCAAACATTTTCCTAATGTTATATATGTGGGACCTATTATATCAATGATAATAAAGTGTGACACATCATATGATAAATGCAAATGGTCAAACCAAATGGTAGACGTGGCATTGCTCTTTTATCTTTCAAGTAATTTGCCCCAGATTGGTTAGTATCACACTCATTTTTAGAGTCAATTTTTGCAATATGCACTTCTCTAAATATGAGTCACAAAACAAACTCATCAGGACAGCAAATTCCAGGAAAAATAACAATGCCAATATTTTGAAATTTTCAAGTTTCCAAAATCTATAATCACATATCAGTCACTCATTAGTGCAACATTTAAGATAAAAAATATTAATAACTACAATCCAAATTCTCTGTTCATAGTTGTCTTCACTGTTGGGTTAAGTGTTTTGAATTCTATGAGTCCATACAATTTTTTATTTTTGTTTTTTTCACATGTATTTGGGTTGGGGTATGGAGTGGGGTGGATATGAGCCCAAAAGCCGGCCCAACCAGCCCAAGCCTGCCTATTACTTGTAGGGTCTTGGGATTACATTTTAGGCCCATAATGCAAAGCAATTTTTTTAGGTCTGTTTACAATCATGGGTAGTCTTGGGAAGAATGTATGAAACTTAGCCCAGCCTGTAACTTATATACAAAATATATTTATACATATTCATATTTTATATTAGGAAAAATTACTATGTAGTCTTATGTAGGGGATCTATTTCCCTTTTAATCCCAATATATTTTTAATAGATTAATCGGTCCACAGTTTTTTAAGTTTTATACCCAGAGGCTCCGTTTTTTATTTTGTTATTTTTAAATGACTGTATTACCCTTTGTTTTGTGATCTATATAGACGTGAAAAATCAAATATTTTCTCTGTTCAAAAAAGAAAATCGAATCTTTGCCTCTGCGATCTCGATTTCTCTTCGTTATGTCGATCTCATTGTGCTGTGTGGTCGATCTCATTGTGCTGTGAGGTGGATCTGGTTGTGCGATCTGAATGTCTGTGTATAGGCGATCTCTGCATACGTTCTCTCTCTCTCTCTCTCTCTCTCTCTCTCTCTCTCTCTCTCTCTCTCTGTGTGTGTGTGTGTATCTGGTTTGTATCTGTCGATACATATATGTATGTATCTGTCGTTACATACATATATATATATATATATATATATATCTGTGTGTATCTGGTTTGTATCTGCGTATGTATCTGTCGATACATATATGTATGTATATATAGATAAGCAAATTTGCGTGATATTTGATTTAGCAATGTTGTTTTAGCTTTTTGTTTTGTGATAAATTTTGTTTGTTTGATACTTATTTTGTGATTTTTGTATGTGATATAGTGTAATGATTTTGATTTTGTTGATTTCGTTTATTGTATAGTGTAATGTGTTTTGAAGTTGTAGTTTGGAATTATGAATTATGATGTTTTGATACTGATATGTTGTAACTGTACAATTTTGCTATTTGGAATTGTGAATTGCGCAGTGTTGGTACTAATATGTTGTAACTATATAATTTTGCAGTTTGGAATCTGTGAACAATTGTTTGCTGGTTTGTGATTTTGTAGTATGGAGGAGTGTTTCATGTTAATGTGCAAATACAGTAATTCTTGTGCTGCTATTAAGATTAGTGATGAATGTAGTTATCATGAAGTTGTTGAGAAAATATCTGCGAAGTTCAAGGAGTTGAGTGTTGGTAACTTTTGTTTGTTTTTCTCTATTCCTGGATATTCTAATTGTATTGTTGAATGTGATAATGATTTGTGGAATATGCTGTCAATGGTAGGTTGTAGTGGTTCTCATGTTGTTGATGTTGTTGTGGGTGATAAGAGAATTGTGGTGGTTGATGATGATAATTCTTGTAGGATTGATTCTGTAATTTGTGAGAGTTCTTTGGTTAACAATTGTGATGATTTTGGTGGTTTGTTGCCTAGTTTTTATCCATAACTAGAGAGAGTTTTGTTGTCTGCTAGTTGGAAGGGGATTATACATAGTGTTGGTCAAGAATTTGAAGGTGGAGTGCCGGCGCTCCGCATTGCATTGGCTAAGTATGCAGTTGAGTGTGGTTTTGCAGTGAATTATTTGAAAAACGATGCAACAAGAGTAACTGTTGAATGTATGATGTAGTTGTCTACGGGTTGTAAATGGTTTGTGCATGGAAGGGTTATGATGAATTCCGGTATTTTTTTTATAATGAAGTTGGATAATGTGCATACTTGTGGGGTTGTCGCCCGTAGATCTTGTAGCAAAATGGTTGGTTCTAGACTTGTGTCTGATATTGTGCATAATGATATTAGTGATAATCCATTGACTCGTCCTATTAAAGTTAAAAAAAAGTTGAAGAAGCAATATGGTATAAATGTTTCTTATCGGGTTGCATGGTTAGGAGTTGATAAGGCAAGAGGTGGGTTGTTTAGTGATTTTGCAACTTCTTTTGACCAACTTCGTTGGTATCTTGAGATGGCTATGAGAACGAATCTGGGAAGTGTGTTTGAATTAGATGTGGATGAAAGTAGTGTGTGTTTTCGGAGGTTGTTTGTGGCATTTCATGGATGTTTGTATGGCTTTCAATTTTGTCGTCCGTTGTTGTTTGTTGATGGTACATTCTTGAAGGGGCGTTATAAGAGGCATTTGCTTGCAGCAATATCAAAGGATGGTAATCAAGGTATGTATTTATTTGCAGTTAGTATAGGTTTGGTTTGTCAGTGTGTTATTGTATTGTGAGTCTGCTAATTTTTGCAGTTTCATGTTATTTTGTTTACAGGTCTATTTCCTTTGGCTTTTGCGATTGTTGACGCTGAAAATCAAGATAATTGGATGTGGTTCTTAAGTCAGTTGTTAAAGGCTGTTGGTTCAGGCTGGAGATTGACCTTTGTGTCTGACCGTGAACATGGATTGCTGGATGCTCTTTCAGTGGTTTTTCCCAATGCACATCATGCATATTGTTTGAATCATTTGAAGAGAAATTTGATTGACAAATTGGTGGGACTTCGTACTAACTATAAACTGAGTTTGATGAAAATATTAGTTAAATATGCTTATGCGCCAACTGTTGCTTCTTTCCAACATTATAGGGAGAAATTGAGGCGTATTGCTGGGAATGGTAGAGTTGATTGTATGTTGGATGGTTTGCAAAATGATAAGTGGGCCAATGCATTTTCTTAGAGAGAAACGATATGGTGAGATGTCATCTAATGCTACCGAGTCTTACAATAATTGGATTGGTGGGGCCCGTGAGTTGCCTATTACTTGTATGGTTGATATGATTAGGGTTCAAATTATGACTCAATTGTGTAATAGAAAAGCTGAATCTAAAAGATGGACTACGAAATTGTGTCCAATTATGGAAAAGAAGTTGGTGGACTCTTTGAAGCTAGCTAAGTCTTGGGATGTGATTGTTGCTAGTGATACTGTGCTTGAGGTTCATTCTTTTATTTCTTTTTATGTTGATATTGGTAGACAGACTTGTTCTTGCCATGAATGGCAATTGAATGGTTTTCCTTGTTGTCATGCTGTGCATGCTTTGCGTAGTAGTGGTAGAGATGTGTATGATTTCATTGATCCATTTTTTCAGGTAGATTGTTTTTGAGAGTTATACAATGAATCTGTCTATCCAGTGCCTTTAAGTGAGAGATTTGACTTTGATGGTGCCGGTAGTTCGATTATCAAACCACCTATAACGAAGAAGCAGCCCGGGCGGAACATGAAGAAGAGGATAGCTTCTAGGGGTGACAATGTGAAGCAAATCAAGTGTGGGAGGTGCTTGAAATATGGGAATCACAATAAGAAGGCGTGCAAGGCTGCTATTTGAGGCCACATTCTATTCTTTTGGATTTGTATTTGAATTTGAGGAATTATGATAATAATATATGTGATACTTGGTATTATGGAAGTAATGAATAAAGTTGGTTGAATTATTTTTTCTTTTTTGATGTGTTCTATAGTTATTGAAGTTGTTTTGGAACAGTTTTATTTCGGTTTTTAGTTTTTATTTTTTGTGTGGATTTGGTTGGTTTTATTTTTATGGAATGTTGAGAAGGTTGTTGAAAATTTCTTATTGAAATGTATAATATTGAAATGCAGTTTTACTACATGATTTATTTATTTCATATTTCGTAGTGACAAAACTGTAAAATTTTACAGTTTTATTTTGAATTTTGAAATGCAGTTCATCTATTTGTTGAGTCATGAAATTGGATGCATAATTGTGTAGCATAATTTTTGTTTGAGTAATGAAACTGCATAATTTTGCAGTTTTAAGAATTATTAGAAACAACCTGATGAAACTGCATATTTTTGCAGTTTGAAAAATTATTAGAAACAACCTTTACTGTATGAAAATATATGCAACCACAAATAAGTACACAAACAATCAAATGAACTACCACAATAATAATAACAAGAAGAAGAGCAACAACCACATCAATGACAACAATCATTTTCACCATAATAACCAGAAGAAGATCATTGCCAAAAGCATATAAAGTACTTATTACATGTCACATGTTAAAAAAAAAAAAAAGAAGTACAAAAATATGTTCACTTGAATATTTGTATTGTCAAGAAGTTTGTTCATTGTTTCTATAGTTTGGTATGTTTTGTCAACATTTGGTAGTGCTCGAGTTTCCAAGATCGGTTGTTATCATTGAGGAATTGACTGATGATTTCTGCTCGAAATTTGACCCACTCAGTTGGTCGAAGTGATTTCTGCACAGGTTGCCAGTTGATATATTGGTTGATAACATTGTAGACAGCGATTGCACAATCATTCCTGCAAAGTTTTAGATGAAGTTAATTAGTTAGGTAAAAGTGAAAAATTTAGCATATTGAAGCATTAGTTTATTGATTTTGTATCTTACGAGTATGGGGTTTGTTGTGGGCATTCCTCAATTGATGCAATTACTATCTCGCACTCTTGAGATGATAACATGCTTCATTGATTGCTGAATAATGCTTTATTCCATCTCAGTTGATGTTGTTGCTAGAAAATAGTTAGTGGGTGTTTTTGTTAGTTATAGTGATGAGTTGAGATGTTTTGAAAGGAATGGAACTAAGTAGGAAATTTTATTTAACTTACAATTTCCTTTGCAATTTCAAAGTGTTTGTTGTGGCAATCTTTTGCTGGTCTCAAAGAGTCATAGTGTGATAACCCTGTTCCGTATTATGCTAATTAATCTTAATTATGATTGTGATTATGTGTTTGATATGATTTGGTGTGTCGTTTATATGAATATATGTGGTTTTGAATTTCTATCTGTTCACTGTAGGAATATCTGTTTGATTATCTACTTTGGAATTTAAATTGAAAGCCCTATCGACCATAGAAACCAAAATTGACTGCGCCATTGTGATTGGCGTAATTTTTAGAGCCTACGGTGGAATTTAATTAAAATTTGATTCGGATCAAATTAAATAGATTAAATTAATGAAATGGTGCTCAATTATTTAATACTAAAGAAATGTGATTAGAGGGGCTTATATAAAGGGCCAATTACACTCTCATTTTGTTGTTTGGGGCTCAAAAATCAGATTTCACACCTTAGAGTGAGAGAAGGTCGGCTAGGGAGAGAGAGGGTGAAGGAAATTGAAGTTTTGATCTTGAAGCTTGAATAATTTGGAAACCAACTCAGGAATTAAGCATAAGTTTGGAAGGTTAAAGCTCCTAGGTAAGTAATCAACCCTTAACTCATGAGTTTGAGTTGTGATTTTGTGAATTGAAGATTAATTGGTGGGTTAGATCATGAGTTGAGTTGATTAAGTTGAGATTGAAGTCCATGTGTGCATGCATGTAGAGAATTCCTATGAAATTACATAATCTAGCATGTAATATGTGAATTATGAAGGATTGAGCATTGAAGCATACATGCAAGCATGGTTTTGTTGAGTTTTATAGTTATAAGCATCATTGGTGCTATTTGAAATGGAATTGAGGTAAAAAATTGACATGCATGTTTGATTATGGAAGATATGAAGCTTATATGAAGGTTGAATGCATGAGCCTTAATTATACTAAAGGAATGTTGATTAATTTTGAAGAATTGGGCCATGATTTTGAGCAATTGACCTCATCTTGCTTGTATACTCATGATATATATTGTATTTGCTTGTTTTGAAACCAAAATTATGAGTTTTGGACCTTTGGAGGTCAAGTTTGGACTTGTAGAACAATTTTGGATTTTCCAGAATTTGGCATGTCTGCTCGAGCGGGGAAATCGCCGCTCGAGCGGGAAATGAGAGCTCCCAGAAGTTTTGTAGGCACGGATGTCCACTCGAGCGGGAAGATTCACGCTCGAGCGGGGAGCCATGTAGTGAGACATTCAGCTCAAGCGCCCGACTTCACGCTCGAGCGTAAAAATGAGGCAACCAGTACTTTTGCAGACCTAATAGGTCCGCTCGAGCGGGAAAGTCCATGCTCGAGCGGGGACCCCTGTTTCAGAAATTTTGTAAGGATGTCCTGTGTTTCGTTTTCCGTTCTCTTTCACTTCTAAGTATTCTTAGGCATGCATTGAGCATTATGAATGAATTAAGAGGATAAGAAAGAAGCCTAAGAGGGATGTATGAGTTAAGAACGGATTGAATCGTTTGTGACCCATATGTGTTATGTAATGTGTAGGGTTAAGCTCAAGGGTGAATCCACCGGCAGAGCACTGTGAGTAATATCTTAACAAAGATATCTGAAGTATGTTATTTGTCCAACTGCTTATTTTTATATAAGTCTTGTTAGTTTGTTACATTGAATTGGGGACAAATATTTGTTATGCCATGTGATTGGGCCAAAGGCCGTTGGATACAATTGGTTGGGCCGAAGGCCGTTGGACATGGATGATTGGGCCAAAGGCCGTCTGATACGAATGATAGTCTGATACGAATGATAGTCTGACATGAACGATAGTATGACATATGAATAAATGGGCCAGAGGCCGTATGACATATGAATGAATGGGCCAGAGGCCGTATGACATGAATGAATGGGCCAGAGGCTGTATGACGTGAATGAATGGGCCAAAGGCCGTTTGACACGAATGATTGGGCCAAAGGCCATCAGACAGGAACGGCTGGGCCAAAGGCTGTCGGGTACAAGTTAATTGGGCCCGAGGCCATTTGACACATTTGGAACTTTAGTTGAGTTATACATTAAATAGAAACATGAATTGGGCCTAAGGCCGTCTGATGTAACTGTTTCAAATATTGTTCATGTATCTTCCTTATTTGATATTATTCACTGGGCTTTCGCTCACGCTCATTCATGTGTATGTAGGTGAGCCAAGGGATGTCCAAACCCAGTCTCGGTGAAATATGTGAGAAACAGTCAAGGTTTTTGGAGAGTCAGCCCAAACATCTCACGCACGAGACTTGTCTTCGCCTCTTTTGCTCTTTGATATGGTTTTGTTGTATTGGCAAAGATGTCGGATTACTTTTGTATATAAACTTTGGGTTTGACCGACTTAGACTTAATGATCCTGTATGTACAGAACTTTATGTTATTACTTATTTTGACGTGAGTTATTAACATGTATGTATATGGACTGTTATGATGTGCCATGTACGCACAGCTCTATGGACAATTTGTAAGTTTGCTTCCGTTTGGACCCGTTACTCCGACGAGTTATGTCTGAATTGGTTTGAGGCCGTAGGTAATCCCTTGATTACTGGCCGGTTATGTCCTTAACCCATAGGGGCGGGTTCGGGTCATGACACATAGTGCCTCCATATCCCATCAGCATTGTCAAAGACCACAATTGTCCAATGGTTGTCGTGGTTGATTGGGAAATGGATATATCTATTTTTCATTGCTTCTGGAAAATGGCTGTCCATCATTGTTTCTCTCAGTGCTTGATCTTGGTTTTGTTGTGGAGTCTGTAATTTATATATATGTTTGAAATATGTTATGAAACTATGTAGTAAGATATGTTAAGAAAGTAGAAAATTTTGCAGTTTGAATAATATTGAAAGGTTAAGTTTTTCTTACATTGTTGAGTGTTGAGAAAACGTAAGATCTTCCCGCGTATGGACTTCTTGCAAAGGCTAGATCATGTTTATCAAATTCTTCAATGGATGGTTGGAGTGCCAATTTTATTTCTGAGAAGGCATTAATGACCTGAAGTATGTCATATATGAGAATGTGTTAGGTTTGTGAAATAGGTTATTGAATATGAACAGAAACTGTAAAATTGTGCAGTTGGAGATGTACATTCCCATATAAGGGTTCCCTGTTGGTCAATCTGCATATATCTGAAAAGTATACGCAATTTTCATCTTCGCTGCCAAACCAGACACAAGCACTTGATTGTGTGTTGTTGATGAGTTGGATTTGGTCGTGGTCTTTTTTGGATAGGCTATGCCAAACCTTGTTTGTTTTGCGGCATAAAATGGCGAATGGCTTGTTTTGGATTGATTCTTCCTTGAAATCATCATCACTTTCCAATACTTGATGTTGTGTCTTCTCTTGATTGGCATCATCTTTTGGGTTGGTTTCAGCAGCAACTTCTTTCTTTTAGCCAATATCTTCTTGCATCTTTTCTTTGTGCTGTTGTTTTGCTTCATGAGCACCCTCTTTTTGCTCGGGTTTAGTAGCAGGTTCTTTCTCTGTTTCGATTTTTTGTTTTTTTCTTTTCATTGTTCTTCTCTTTTTGTTCATCGGTACCCTCTGTTGGTTTGGATACATCAGCAGTAGTTTCTGTCTTGTTCCTTGTATCTTCTTTGGCTTTTGTCATTTTGACTGGTATTCAAAATCTGGGTGATGTGCTTGTTTTCTTGATTTTTGTTTGATTCTCTTGACCATTAATCTTTGTTGGGGACTACCAGTTTTTTTGACAGACATTTCCTTCAATTGATCTTCTTTTCTACGCAATTCAGCTATGAATTTTTGTTCCATTTCTTGCATTTGTGCTCTCATGGCTGATATGAGCTTGTCCTTGTCGTCCTCTTTGGTTGATGTTTGTGCTTGGTCATGACCTATAAAAATGTTGGATTGTGTTTTGGTTAGTTTAATTAAATATTGCAGTTTGCTTTAGTATTAGACAAGAGTTTACCTTGTGCATGAAATGTGTCAGATTTCTCTTGGAGTTCTTCTTGTTGTTTTGTCTTTTGTTCTTCTTGTTGTTTTGCTTGTTCTCTTTGTTCATGTTGTTGTTGTTGGTCTGTCAGTTCTTGTTCATTGACTTCTTGTTGTTTGTTTGTTTGTTGTTCTTCTTGTTCTTGTTGTTGGCCTTCTTCTTCATTAGCGTCTTCTTGTTGATCACCTTTTTCTTCTTCTCTTTCTTCCGCTTCATCATTGTCTTGTTGTTCATCAGCTTCTTCTTCTTCTTCTTCTTCTTCTTCTCCTTCTTCTCCTTCTTCTTCTTATTCTTCTTCTTCAGCTTCTTCTTGTCACTTGTTTTTTTTCATCATCACTCTCTCCTTCTTGTTCATCACTTTCTTGTTCTTCTTGTGGTTTTTGCTTTCTTTTCTTTTTTTTTTTTTTTGTTATTCTTCTTGTTCTGATTCTGATTCTGATTGATGTTCTTCTTCGAGAAAGTCATCCTCATCACTGCCTAGAAGTCTTTTTTTTTTGTTGCTTTTGTTTGTTTTTTTCTCTTGTTGTCCTTTTTGTGGTCATGTTTCTTTGCTGAAGAGTCTGTTGATGTGCTTTGATTGATATGCAATAACTGTATTTCTTGTTCAGTTGGGGTTAAAGCACTTTGGTCAACCTGCATTGGAACAATGTGGCATATATCAGCAATACTGTAAAATTGGTCAGTTTCATAAGATGAGTTGTACTGTGAGTAATGTGAGTTAAGTGTCGAAATATGCTGTTTGAAACTGAAAAATTTGACAGTTTGATAACATGAGTGATGTTAAATAGATTTGTGCATTTAAATTGTACACTTTTGTAGTTTCATAACATGAGTGATGTTAAATAAGTGTGTGCTTTGAAACTATAAACTTTTACAGTTTCATAATATGATTTGTACTGTGAATAATGTGAGTTAAGTGTTGAATATATGTTGTTTGAAACTGAAGAATTTGACAGTTTCATAACATGATTTTTACTATAATGATTGTGAAAGGAGTGTTAAATAGATTTGTGCTATAATAGTATAGAAGAGTTTGAATACTTTTTCGAAGTAAGCAAGGCTGATGTGTTTCCACTTGGAGTACATTTTGCCAAGGTTCCATTTCATAAACCTTGGGAAGCCTTCTTTGTCGGATGGTTGGAGGAGTTTACTGTGCTCACAGTACCAGTACTGTAAAAAAAAAAAAAATTGAAATATGTTAGATAGTTAGAAATAGGTGGATGTTTGATATTATTTTGTGAAGTAGTTAAGTAGTGTGTTTACCAAGAGTAACATGACGCATCTAGTGACATGCCTTGGGTTGTTGTTTGCATTTGCCATTGAATTCATCAGTGTGTCTTTTATTGCCTCAACCCAATTGTACTTCTTGATGTTGCTGAGATTGTCAACATAGTTGAGGAAACCCCAACTGAGTGTATGGCCTGTTGTAGGCATGAGAAGTTTCAGGCACAAGTAAAGGGTGATGACCCTTGCAAGATCTTGACGATCATTGGTTGATTTTCCTTTTTTTGTTTGTTGAAACATTTTGGTCAAAGACTTGCCATCCAATCTCTTTACTGATTTGTATCTTCGTTTGTAAAATGCAAGCTCAAAATCCTTTGGTCTTGCATAGGATTTGGTGGTGATGCTGTCTTCTCCACAGTCGATACCAAAAATGAGCTTGACATCACTGTTTCTGAGTTTCATTTCCTTTTTGCCAAGTATAAATGCTCTTTTTCTTTTGTTATAGAGTGTTGTCATTTCTGCTACAATGGAATTGTAGCATCTGCACCAAGAGGCCTTCAGTTTTGTTGAGGAGAGAGCATTTATAATGGGCCAAAAAGGGGTTTTTTCCAGCTCTGTCTGTTGGGCTTTTGTGAATTTGACACCTTTCAACAGTTTGATTACTGTTCTGATGTTGGAACGGTAATTAAACTGTTGGACTCTCTTTGCAATGACTGCTCCTTTTTTCTCTTTTGATGGCTTGGTTTTTGTTTTGGGAGTTGATTGGCTTTCTTGGAGCTTTCTTTTTTTGGTTGGAAGAGCTTCTTATTTTTTTGTTAGCTTGCTTTTGTTTGTTTTTTTTTTGGGTGGTTGGAGGTGTGGTTGGTGTTTGTTGTGTGGGCGGGGTCTGTGGTGTAGTTCTTGGGCTTTTCCTTGTAGGTAGTGTGGTTGTTTTGTGGGTTTTTTGGTGGGGTCTGTGGTGTTTGGCTGTTTTTGGTTGTGGTGGTTGGGTTTTTTGTGGAGGGGGAGATTTTGGTGGCATTTCAGTGGATACAGGTGAAGGACTGTCAAAAGGGGAGATACTTAAATCCCTGATTGGATTTTTGGGCATATGGGTTTGTTTCTTCCAATATCTTCCAATAGCTATTTCTGAAAAAATGAAAGTGACAGCAGGGCATGAGTAATATAGTGACAAAACTGTATAATTTTGTAGTTTGATATGCAGTTTAATATGAAGTTGTATCTATTTGTTGTTAATAGTTACAAATCTGTATAATTTGACAATTTGATTTGCACTTTATAATAAGTTACCTATTTGTTTTGAATAGTGATTAAACTGTATAATTTTGCAGTTTCATTTGCAGTTTGAATAAATTTAGATATGTTACTTGTAGAGTGATGAAATGAAACTGTATGATGTTGCAGTTTTTATAAATAGTATCAACAATAAGAACATCCCATTGTATTTTGTAAACAGTAACAATAACAACGATTAGATTAAGTATTCAACGAAATGTAGCAACAATACGAAGAATAAAAGCCAATATTTAACAGGAAGAAGAAGCAAGAACAACAAGAATAAGAATAAGGTGTTGAATGTGTAAAAACAGGGATTTATGTGTGAAAACAGTGGATTAGAATGTTTAAAAACAGGGAACTAGAATGTTTTAAAATAGGGGATTATATATAAAAGAGGGTTTATACATTTTGAAGTGTGTAAAATGTGTTTGACAAGGGTTTTTTTTATGAAAGTGTTATTGAAACGGTATATACGAAATATGAAAGAATAATGTACAAATTTGAATGAAAAATAATGGATAGGTGAAGAGAGATGTTACTTTTTTTTTCCATTTTTGTGAATCAGAAGTCAGGAACTATGAAATTTCTTCAGAGTAGTGATGGTTCTTCGTGTTGTTGAGAGTCGTCGATTGGAGAATATCAACGGCATGGTGTTGTGTTGAAGATGAACGGTTTCATTTTGTGGTTAGGGTAGGGTTCAGAGGGAATGGAGTCGATCGGAGGAGAGATGAAGGACTGAGAATGCGATTTCGAGCGGCGGAGATGTGACAGTGTACTGATCAGACTGAGATGATATTGGGTGATGGTTGCGCGCGTGTAAATTTGATGATATATTGTGGGTATTTTCGTCTGATTGATAATTTGAGAACTTAATGGAGTATTAAATTTGTTTTGGGCCTAAATGGGGCATGATATGTTGGGCTTGGACCTTTGGGTCAGTTCCCCTTTATATTATTTAATGTTGTTTGTTTGCACACTATTGAATTTTGATCTAGTTGGATAAATATGTGGTTGGGCTGTCTATAGCACGTTCGGGGCTCCATCTTTCACTGGATTATGAATCATTGAGCATTGTTTTGCCTTTAAAGTCCATTTAACCAAAATGCTATTATTGTTGCGGTACTAAGATGTGAAACAGTTATTATTTGGCAATACTCTTTAAACTCTTCTTCTTTTCTTAATATTTACCTATTTTCATTTATAGTCACATAAATAATTTTCATGGTATGCATATCTACGTACTAATATGTTTGTAACCACAAAACTTTGTTGTTAGATATGAGAAATAATATATAAATGAATTACTTTGAAAATTTGAGCTCTTAATTGTCAGTATATAAGAAAACACTAAAATCAGAAAATAATCAACATTATTTTATATTTTTGTGATACAATACAAATATATTTATTTTTATTAATTTTTGGGCTATATAAGCAGGCTTGGGATTATGTGATTTCTTCCTAGGTAGGCTTGGAAATTTAATTGAGGTTCGATCATCAAGTCAACCCGGACTTGGGCTAGTACATATTGTGTTATTATATAGCACAGTCACTACCCAACATATGACCACCCCTAGTGCAGAGTTTGGATGAGTTTGATAAAACACTAAAGGAATTGGATTCTGTCAGCACAAAAATTGAGGACAAACATAAGGCGATTCTATTATTGGTTTTCTTACCTCCATCATACATTCATCTAAGGAATACATTGATCAATGAAAAGATATACTTAGGTTAGATAAGGTCATTGTTGCTGTTATATTCTATAGATGTTGCAGAAGAGAGAGTGGCATGTCAACAATGGAGAGGAGCATGGTTGCATCAGGTGGTGATCAATTCAAGTAGGACAACAGAGAGTCAGGATGGGTCCAGGTAAAAGAAGTGTCGTTACAAGTCAAGGTGTCATAAGTTCACAAATTACTATGCACAAGAAGAAAGACCAATCATCAGAGGTAGCAATTATAGTGGGCTTCCTGATAAAGAAGAAAGCATGGTCATAGTTCCTTCAACTATAGAAGAATTAGATTAGGTGTTAGATTCTGGATGTTCATTTCATATGTGTATAGTTACTTTGCTACATATTAGGCATGTGATGGGTTACTATCAAGATTGCTAACAATGCAGAGAGTTGAATTGGCATAGGGACAATATGGTTTTGCATGTTTGATGGAATCATTTTGACTTTAACCAAGGTTACATATGTGACAAAATTGAGAAACAATCTTATTTCTCTAAGAATGCTAGATTCAAAAGGTTGCAGAGTTGTGTAGTAGGGAAAAAAAAACCAGCAACCTATACAGGCTTGTAGGGAGTGTTGTAATAGATAAAGCTACTATCAAACATGAGATGAATAGTATGAGTAGGTGACATATGTAGGGGAAAGATATAGGTCAACAAGGTGAGCAACAATTGCAAATGCACACAAAATAGGTGCAAGGGTATGTGGAGGCAACATAGTCATACAAGTGCACAGATGAGTGAAACAAATAGTGTGTATGATCTTACCCAAATGCAACAAGAACAACTATTAGATGTTCACAAAGAAGTGATAAACAGAGAGATAGAGGCAATTGATGTAACGAAAATGTGTACACCTAAGACAAAGCAGGTTAGCCGCTTTCACTCACGATTTGGTTAGTGATGATGATGTCTCCGGTTGTGTGCACAGAGAGAAGGTGGAGCCACATTAGTAGCAAAGTGGCGAGTTTTTTTACATGTATTTGGGTTGGGATGTGGAGTCTAGAATCCACTATGAATGCAACATGTGTAGAGTTTTCCTAATTGTACGAGGACTAGGATCTCTTAGGTTTTCCTATAAATAGGATACTTACGTAATTCTAGGGTGTAGAAAATAGTGTGGGTTAGGCTTGTAGAGAGGAAGGAGTGGATTTGTACTCTTCTATTAATGTAGTTGAATAATTTCATTCTTGCCCATGGGCATAGGCCCGTGTGTCAAACTACGTAAATCATTATATGAGTTTTCCTCTTTGGTGTATACATGGATGTGCTTTTGTTCATGTTTGTGGGATACATAAAATCATAACATTGACTTCTATGAATTGGAGTGATAACACTCTCCAACCAACACCCGATATTGCTTTGTGCATTCACTCTAGCCTAATTTTAGACGGCCCTTAGTTACAGTATGGTTCTTGTTGTGCCATCCACATGTCAACTTGCTACATTACACAAACCTACGATGTGAAAATGGCTTCAATATCAAATTCTATGAACCCAAGAGAAAATCCTTTAAATTGTGTGGCATTGAACCTAAATCACCATGAACACAAACCTCTCATAATAGGGAAAAACTAAGATATGAAGGCCATAGGGGTATGGCCGATGTTTCAATGTGAACCCAAAATGGTATAACCAGAAAGGCAGTGCAATCTAATAATGGTCCTCAAGATTTCTCCTTCTAAAAACTATTATCATATCCATATTAGAACTCAAATGGTAACATATTCGGAATAGTGGGATTAGATGGAATTGGCATTTGAAAATGGAATTTGATTTGGTGGGATTTGCAATTAATAAAAGCTTATATAGTCTTATTACCCAAACTACACTCCACATGCTAATAGTGGCATCATTGTCTAACCTTTTTTTCCCTCTCCAATTCACTTTCAAACCAAAAATGGAATAATTTTCTTTTAATTCCAATTACTTCCAAACACAAAAATAAAATGAAATTCCTTACAAATCCATTCCGTTCCTTTCTTAAAAGGATTTGGTTCCAAACACAGTGTAAGTATTTGATCAATCGTTTTTCAATCAAAAATAAAGAACTAAACAAAGAAGTAATTCAGTAGAATAGTAGATTGTCCAGGTATCATACCACAAGGACTTTGGGCTGAGTTGTATCAATTCGAATGGTAATTTTTAATTTAATTTGAAGAAGAGATGATGAATTGGTATTTTTACTAAAGAGAATTTAAATTAAAACTAAAATAATTGCGCAAATAAATAGAGTAATCTGAATATGGAGAGAGACTTAGGATTTTGAATCCACTACTAATCTTATATCATGTAATTAAAATATCTAATTCTAGTAAATCAATGGCTCGGATAATAATGATGTATCGTGGCTACAAACCTCAATATCATCGTCAAGAAGATGAGTATATTCAAAATGTAGGTAAGAATCATCTTCGGTCAGCACGAATCATCTACACTAAACTAAGATTGCTCTCCCCTAAGCATGACTCGTCTCACGATTTGTATATACATGAAAGTAAAACAGTTGTATGATTATGCATTCTCAATTATAGAAATCGAATATATAAATCGAATGAAAAGATTATATGAATAAAAGATCTAAAAACAATCATACAACGATTATCTAATTCTAACGACAAACTAGAATTAAAACACAAAATTACATGATACTTGATTAGAGTTTCATCTCAATTCTAAGAAGAAAGCTTAGCCGCTCAAGGAGAGATTGAACAGTTCAAATGTTGAAGAGAAAGTCATGGATTGATGATTTGCTCTTCTTCTCTAGCTTCTAGACGTCTTCTCCAGGGTTTCAGATGCCAAAACAGGTCCCTAATATTCCTTTTTATAGCTGTAGACACCCCAATTTTGACTATTCCTAAGGCTTGGGCACCACCGATTGATCACCTAATGATGAATTTATACGCTTGTCCAAATGCTCGATGTCCTCAGGAGGAAACCTCAGTTTTGACCCTCAAAAACCTACAAATCTTGTGCCTTGTTTTTGGAACAAAATAGTAGTTTTTCAAGCCTGACCATCCAGAGACGTGCAAACCCACTAGTGGCCTGCCGCCTACTTTTAGTGGCCTGTTGGCCACTTGTGTAAAAATTTAGATCTTTTTGCCAACTGTGCCAGCTGTCTCCATAGATGCATGCACTAACCAGCTATGTCTGTATGGATATTTTCGAGCTAGTCTCATATATTTCTATATATTGATGACTCCATCTCAAAAATTAGGTTAGAGAAAAATTTGTGGAGCAAAGTCTTGAAAAGTATTTCTCTCTCTACATTTCTCTCTTTCCCTTTAAACTTCTATACCCTTTGCCTAGAAACTCTAAACCAAACCTTGAGGGTTCTTTGTTGAGGTGTTTGAGCTTGCATTTTAGCTCTTGATAGTGTGAAATTAGTGGTTTGTGAACAAAAGGATCATTCCTCTTCAAGAGGTATGCATCTTAGCTCTTTTTCACTACTTCTTTCCCATCTTTCCTTACTGTTTTTCGACTATTTTTTCACCTGTATTTGTGGGTTGAAACTTGTGGCTTAAGGCCATAAAGGTAGAGGGGTTGACCACCATTCTTTGAACCTTGTCTTCTAGGCTTTTACCCTTGTGTTTCCCACAATTTCATTATCTTTTTATGAGCTTTTTTCCACTGATTTTCAGAGGTTTTTCATTAGCTAAAATATGGTTTTGAAGTCCCAAAAATAGAGGGGTTACCCTCCCCTCCTTTGGCTTGTTTACTAGCTTAATTGGCTCAATATTTTATCTTGCTTTTTTAGATGTTTTTACCTTAATTTCAGCGCTATTTTAGCCTATTTTAAGACTGTTTTAAGTTGTTCATGTCATTTATGCTTTGTATTGCATGCTTGTAGTGTAATGGTCCTCATAGGCTTGGTGTTTTAGGCATTAGACACCAACCTATTTGAGTTAATAACATTTATTTCAAGCTTTCCATACTTATGATCATCTCTGTACTTCTCTTATTGCTTGCTTCTTTCTTGCTTTGAGAGTCATTTCAAACCAATTATTTGTTTAAGCTTGACATAGAGATCATTGTGTTTAATGGTTTAATCTCTTTGGAGGTTCTTTACTAACGGCATGACATCTCTCTCATGCCTAAAAAAACCATTTGTTTGACACTTCCCTCCTTTAGTGGACTTAATGCTCATTTTGGACTAAAATGACTAATGAATGGAAAGGTAATTAAAATGGGTAATCAATGGCTTAAAATGGAGCAAGATAATAAAATGGTTTGGGTTCAATCAGACATTAATTGAACCCATTGAGTCTTGAGTCGTTTCATACTTGTTAGTGATGAAAACGGTTCAAGAGTCGATACCAACTGCTTCCCTTGATCAATATCATGATAGAGAGGAGGTTCATGAGTCTTTAATTGTGCATTTATTGAAATTGTATCCCTTGGTTCGTAAGTCATCACGCAATGAATTTGTGCCGATTGATGGCTTGCGAATCGAGCCTACCCCTCATTTGAGCTGTCTGATAATAAGGAGAGGCAAGCAAGACAAACATCCCCTAAGAATGCTTTGTTTGTGCTCTGTTTGTTTTCTGTTATAACAGGAGAAACCCAACATTAGTGACTGGCAGGCCACCTTTATCATACGGCAGGCCACTATTAGTAGGTAGCCAGCCACCACTTCTGGCCTGCCGGCCACCTTTTTCAGCCAGGCAATACTACTTTTTTGTCACAAAGCAGAGCAGAGGCTGAGGTGAAAAACAGAGCAGAGGCATTCTCGGGGAAGAAATTCATGTCCATGCATAACCCATTTCCTTGCTCCTCGGGACCCGTTAGATTTTTGTTAATAGTAGTATGTTGTTAGTGAACTTGTTATTAATTATTTAGTTAATTAATTCCACAATGTAACTAATTAGTTAATTTGTATTAATTAATTAGAGTGTGTTGTAACTATTTAATTAGCTAGAATAGTAAGTTAACTTCGGCGTGGTAATAATTAGTTAAGTAGCTTAGCTAATTCATTCATTTGGACCCTCCTACGCGAGGGAAAATATGTAATAATGCTTGTATGTCTTCCAATGTCACGTCTTTCGCCTTTTTATTTACCCGCTTATGATGGATAGTTTAGAGCATCACATTTCGTTTAGCATTTTCCATGATTTGCATCCATGTGTCTTGCATGCATAAGGTTCGGTTCCTCATTCTAACAAGCATTGTCGTTTAAATACTTCTTTGAAAAACGTGTTTAAAACTGCATTATATCGAATTGATTCATATGCAATGCTCGCAGCCGGACTTCTAATTGCATATTGCATGTGTTGCATTAGGCATATTTCATTAGTTAGGATCATGCATTTTTCTAACTATTTTCTCACTTTTGGTTCGCCTCGGAAATTGGGGTAAGCTTTACTACTTTAGCATATCGCATGAGTGTGATTGTTAACATGTCGAGCATGATTACCATGAGGCTAAGTGCTTAAGTGCTAAATATGTTTCAATGCCTGTGGATGAAGGCTAATTGCTTAAATTGGAATAATTTGAGTAATGTGCATATGAGATCACTTTTTTAAGTGGTACATATTCGAAACAATTTCAAACAAACATGAAATCAAAGTGTTTCAACTTTTGCAAATTAGTCTATACTTGTGTGCATCACATAGTAACAATAGTCTAATAATCGGAACAAGAGCATATAATGTAAATAAGAATCACATCATGATTAGCAGATGCCGATCTTTGATCGGGCGAGTGGGGTGCTCAATTCATGACCAATCCCCTCTCACACCTAAGTTCCCGAGCCGAGACACTTTGGTGATGGCGGATAAGTGGTCTTTGGCACGAGTCCCAGGTTTCCTAAATTTCCTAAAAATATTTAGGTGGTGACTTTGTAATCTAGCAAGCAGTCTATTTTTGGTATTTTTATTCAAAATTGACTTTCCAAAAGATTTGTCAGATTTGGACTATTTTGTGTTTATCTATTTCACATTGCACTTGTGAGATCAAATTTAGAACCACAAGAGTCCAAACTGTAGGGCTATCGTATCCGAAAACAACACGAAATGGAAGCTACAATAGCCTTTAGTCAATTTAGAGTAAAAAATACGCGCACACATAGCGAGACAAATCCGCTCGTGCGGATTGGGAATTCCGCTCGAGCGGATCCATTCAGAAGCAATTGTTGGTAGGGAAATCCGCTCGTGCGGATTCACTCAATGACAGACTTTTTGCCTCTTTTTGTGATCCTTTTCTCTCCGGAGTGATATTAACTTGAAAAGAATAAAAAACACTTTGTTGTATCAAATATAATAAGCTCAAAGACTAAAAACATAAGATAGGGAGCCTCAAAGTGTAATATTTCGGCTCAGATCAATATTTCCATGGTCATTAAAAATAAAGATCAACTAAAACACTTCTCCGAGCATACCGCACTATATAGAGCACCCAAACAACAAAACATTACATGATGTTTCTGCTGATAGTAGAATTAAGTTATTGTTGTCACAGATAGATTAATTACACCAAAATAGAGTACTAAATCAACTTTGGATTTTACAAACAATGAACAATCATAAGTTCCGTACAGAATCAGAAAAAAAAATTAACTAAACAAAGATGGGATTTTGGTGTTTGATTCAAATAAACATCATATTACTGACAAAAATAATAATAATAATTGTGGGTTTACTTTGAGATAAGCTTCAGATATTCCAATTCAACTCAAAACCAACAGACCCACAAGAATAAATTAACAGAAATTAACAAAACATTGTTTGGGTTATAGTATAAATCAATGATCTCAAATGAAATTTCAAAAATAATAAAACAGAAATAATTATATATAGAAAAAAAAGAAAGAAAAAATGCAACGCCCCTAAATTAATTCAATTAAAACATTTCTCACAACCTAATTAATCCGAAATCCTTCCCAACCAAACAATAACATTAATCTCAAAAGTCCTCTTTTCCATTGAACTACATACCAAATATTACAATTTTCATATTCTTGTCTTAGTAATAATAACATTTACGTAGTTCAAGAAACTAGAGAATAAAAATAATAATGCCTTAATGGCGTACAATCATCAAGGCAAGGCCTTGTTATAACAAAATGGACACACGGTTCCAACCACATATGGTCGAAGCTTTCACATAACACATCCATAAGCCTTTGTGCCCCAACAAAACAAGGAAATCCACCTCCTTCTCATAAGGGTGGTTGCACATCATCAATTCCTGAAATTGTTAGATAGGAACGAGTTAGATGCCCAATAGAAATACTTTTAACAACGTATCTAGTTATTTAAAAATCCATCTGGCATTATCACAACCAAAACATTTTCATGTTTAACTCATGTTAAAGGTTTAAGCACAAAACTGAGATTTTATAAGTTCCATGAAAATCACATTTCAACACCGGGGGGTAAATACACCATGAAATCCCTAAAAAGAGTCCTAATACATACATTTACATAGGTTTATATCCAAAATATCCCTACATTTACCGACTATAATACGGCAGAACGTGGGCACCCAAAATCATCCATTTTTTTCCACTTTTATTAGCTACAATACGGCAGGACTAGTGGACACCCAAAAATATTTTCCCACATTCATCTGGCGATATGCACAAATAGGGAAATTGGGCACTTTGACTCCCCGCGCGGGTACCAACAACACATAACTCTTTTCAAAAACCGACTCCCTACCCAGACTCCCATGCTATTTACCACCCCCTAAAACAACATTTCCAATATTTCCACAAATTCCAAGAATTTATACAATCATGAGGACAAAGGTAAATATCACCATTCAAATAATTGAACTATTATAAAGACATAATCTTCAAATTTCCAAAGAAAAATCTCAAAAGCTTTCAATTTCATGAATCTTAAGTCCAAAGACATCTCATTCTCATAATTCAATCATAAATTTAAAGAATTGAAGGTTAATTCCATTTGAGCATATCATTGTTCAATTTCAAAAAATAGGGTTTTCATTCAATTTGGGGCATTTGCCTCTCCATAATGTAAAATGCTATTTTTCAACTAAAGTTTTCATAACCCACAAAAATTAATATAAATTTTGAGAAAATATATGAGAAATTTCATTTTCGAAATCAAAACTCAATTTTTGTAAACTCAAACATCAATCATAAAACCAATGTCACAATAATACCAAATGAACATCATCAAAGTAAAGAGATACAAAGTTAAAAGTAATCTTACCTCCAAGATAAGAGTAGAGAAGCTAAATAAAGAGGATTCCTTCGAAAATCCAAAATCCAATCAGTTAAAAATGTTGATCTTCACTTGTTCTTCATCTTTAATGCAAGATCCATGGTGGATTGTTGGTGAAAAATGGGTGAAATCAAGGTTTGGAGGTCAAGGGTTTCGGGTGTGGAGGAGATTGAGAGAAGAGAGGAAGAAAGGATAAAGATTTTGGGACAAAAACTCCCTTGAAAGTGTCTAATATCGACCAGACTGCTCGAGTAGTCAAAGCTTGGCTTGAGTGGTGAAAAAGAGCTCCCAAAATCTCTAAAATTGGCACAAACTGCTCGAGCGGTCAAAAGTTTGCTCGAGCGGACTTGCTTCCAACACAAATACTCAAATTTCAAATGGCATAACTCTCTCATCCAGACTCCGTTTTAGGTTCTTCTTGTGTCTAATTCGAAGCCTCAAAAATAAGCTTTCCAATGGTTCTACTCTCACGTCCAAATTCAAAGTGTGGAAAGAGAAAATGACAAAAGAGTGAAGACTACTCATGGGACAATTATCCAAATCAATGTTTTTGGTCCAACCTTACTTTACCATTATGATACCACCTCAATCAATATTTCAAAATGAATCAAAGAGTCTCCAAGTACAATAATAAGAGTATCGAAAACAATCTCATGGGTTCAAGAAGTACAAAGTGTTAAAAAAAACAAAGTCAGATTGCATAAACAAAAATTAAACAAACTTACCTTAATTAAATTCTTAGATCAACAGAGTGGCTTCTCATAGTTGAGAGAGAGAGAGAGAGAGAGAGGTATCTGATGGTTTTGGTTGTGCGAACAATCAAGATTGTGTGTCTAGTGGAAAACCTCTACGGGGACAACCTATGTGGTATGTATGCGTTAATCAACCCGGTTAGCTTACAATAGTGAACTATCTTTTTTTTTTATTAATCTGTCTACCTATATATATATATATATATTTATGTATGTATATATATGTTAGATAGACAAATCGTATTGACACAATATGATATTTTAATTTTTAAAAATATTTTTATAAATTTAAATATTTTTTAGCATGTCTTATATTAGTGTGTATATATATATATATATATTTATCTTTTTATCTTTTTATCTCACATTACTTCTCTACTTTTTTTTGCACATCCTTTTGTAAAAAGTCAAAAAATATATTTATTCAGATCATTCCAAATACTTTCTTATATAAAATATAAAACTATAGAGAAAAAAGGTTAGGATTTGAAACGGTCTATCAGGCCACTACCACACACATATGTGTTTTTAAATTAAAATCAAAATTTATTTTTTCACATGTAATAGCCTACGCATCAAAATTAAAATTATTTTTTAAAAAAAAAATTAATAGCACATTCACTGAGTGAATAAACACCCTCGTTATATTATGGGTGAAGCTTATCTCTAGTTTGAAAATCAACTGGAGGGTGTTGTTGGACGTCTGTGGGCTCACCATAGAGCCCACATCAATGATTTAAATCATTCAATGTGTAGAGCTCGTCAACTACTTTATCCCTATAAAAAAAATTAAGTTGGTAGGATATGGATAGCCTTAGATCACATTTGTGTAAACAATTTATTTTTAAAATCATATCTATCTATCTATCTTTCTATCTATACTATACTATACTATACTATACTATATATAACCAAATGTAGTTCTTCGGTCAAAAGTCTCCAAATATTCATTCCTAAATCCTCATAATTTTGGAAAATAAAAAATAAAATTCATACCCGCAATTCACTCAGCAAACCCACAAATGTCTATCACACTCTCAATTAAACATCATGTTATTAAAAAGAAAAACAACGGTTAAAAGTCTCCAAATATTCATTTTACACTATATATATAAATAACCAAATGGAATTGTCAAAAATCTTCAAATATTCATTCATAAATTCTCATAATTTTGAAAAATAAAAAAAAAAAATACCTAGCACCTCCATTCTTAATATTCATGCCTTCTCCTAATATTGTTAGACATGTAAGGTTTCGACATCGTTCTAGACATGGATTGGTTATCTTCGTATCGTGCTGCTATTAATTGTTACCGTTAGAGAGTTACGGTGTGCACCTCAAGTGGTGATTGTTTTTGTTTTCTGTGAGACCAAGCTAATAGAGTTTTGTCGCCAGTACGTGACTCACGTGGTTAAGGCGAGTTTAGTTGTCTTCTTACAACTCTCTTGGGTAGTGAGAGCAATGAGGTCCAAGTCAAATTATCGAGCGTAGTTTGTGAATACCCGGACATCTTTCCTGAGGATCTTACTAGTTTGTCACCCCACTGGGAACTCGAGTTCTCCATTGACTTAGTGCCTAGTAAGGCACCGATTTCCAATGTACCCTATAGATTTGCACCAGTCAAGTTCTGTGAGTTGAAGGTTTAACTCCAAGAGTTGTTAGATAAAGGCTTCATTCGCCCTAGTACATCACCTTGGAGAGCACCGGCTCTTTTTGATAAGAAGAATGATGGCCCTTTGTGACTGTGTATTGATTACTAGAAGCTGAATCAAATAAAGTTAAGAACAAGTACCTACTACCTTGCATAGATGATTTGTTTGACCAGTTAAAGGGGTCTTGTTGTTTCTCTAAGATTGATTTGAGATTGGGTTATCATCTGTTGAGGTTGAAGGATTAGGATATTTAGAAAATGGCATTCCATACGTGGTATGGCCATTATGAGTTCTTAGTAATGCCTTTTGGGCTGACCAATGCACCGACTTCGTTTATGGACTTAATGAATCAAATCTTTCGCGTGTTCTTGTAATGTTTTGTAGTTGTCTTTGTTGATGGCATTTTGATCTACTCACCCTCTGAGGAAGAACACAAGGAATACTTGCGGGTTATACTTGAGTTACTTAGAGTCCATTGTTTGTATGCTAAGTTCGGGAAGTGCAAGTTTTGGTTAAAAGAAGTTAACTTCCTAGGCCATGTGGTATCCAGAAAAGGACTGACGGTAAACTCTTCTAAGATAGAGGCGGTGCAAGATTGGGAGCAACCTAATAATGCCTTTGAGATCTGAAATTTCTTGGGTTTAACCGGGTATTACCAACGTTTTGTGCAAGACTTCTCTAGATTGGCCTCACCATTGATTAGATTGACAAGGAAGGGGGTGAAATTTGTGTGGAGTGAGACTTGTGAAAAGTCGCTCCAAGAGTTTAAAGTTAGACTCACCACTGCCCTAGTATTGATTATTCTAGAGAGAGAATTAGGCTATTCAGTTTATTGTGATGTGTCTCAAGAAGGGTTAGGTTGTGTGTTGATGCCAGAAAGGAAGGTAGTGGAAGCATACAGTTCACGGCAGTTGAAAACTCATAAGAGAAATTATCCTACTCATGATCTAGAACTAGCAGCGGTGATTTTTTCATTAAAGAGTTGTAGGCATTACTTGTATGGTGAGAAGTTTGAAGTGTTTTCCGATCACAAGAGTTTGAAGTATCTATTTTCACAGAAGGATTTGAATTTGAGGCAGAGGAGGTGGATGGAGTTTATGGAGGATTATGATTTTGAGTTACACTATCATCCGGGAAAGGTCAATGTAGTGGTCGATGCCTTGAGTAGGAAATCCATAAGCAGTATAGCTAGTATTGCTATCCGAGAATGTGAGATGTTGGGAACTATTGGCGAGCTTGACTTGCATCTTGGCGAGTCTGTTGAGTTAGCCGTTTTGTTCACTGTAATTGTACAACCTACATTAGTGAGCCGAGTTCTAGAAGCACGAAGGGGTGATCATGTGGTAAAGGCTATCCGAGGAAAGATATCCAGTGGGAAGGTAGAGAAGGGCTTCAACGTGTATTTTGACTCTAGTATGAGGTATTTGGACTGTCTCTTCGTACCAGAATCTTGTAGAGAGGAGGTACTCCGAGAGTTTTACCATTCACGCTTTGCGGTACACCTGCGAGGCACAAAAATGTACCGTGACCTTAACCGCTAGTTTTGATGGAGGGGAATGAAGAGAGACGTAGCCTTGTTTGTTTCAAGGTGCCTTACTTGTCAACAAGTGAAGGCCGTGCATCAACAACTAGCGGGTTTGTTGCAATCCTTACCTATAGCTGAGTAGAAATGGAAGCATGTTACGATGGATTTTGTTGTGGGTCTTCCGAGGACTCAACGGGGTAATGATGCCATGTGGGTGATAGTCAATCGGTTAACCAAGTCAGCACACTTTGTATCAATGTGCACAAGTGACTCAGTAGATTATCTTGCCGGCCTTTATGTTAGGGACATAGTTCGATGCTTTCGAATCCAAGAACCCGTGTATTTAACTGTTATTCAGCTCTTTTTTACATCTTGTTACTTGTTGAGTTTGGCTATTGGGAGTTTTGGTTGTGTTTGAAACAGGTTGGAAGGTTAGTTTTTCAAATAATTGTTGCCCATATTTTGGCTTGTTCGCTCGAGCAACCATTCCTGTGTTCGAGCGGTCTTTTACAGTCCACAAAACTATTAAGAGTTTGATATATTCGCTCGAGCGGTCTTTCTTGCACTCAAGCAAATTTTTGCAGGTTTGAAACTACTGGGAGGGGGTCATTGTGCGCTCAAGCGGTGGTTTTGGTCGCTCAAGCAGTGTCTCCTTTTTGTGTCTTTCGCTCGAGCAACCATTCTTGCGCTCGAGCGGTCAGTGCGTATATCAGTTTGAGAGGCAATCATTTTCAATCACTTTTTCATCTCTTTCTCTCTCTAAACATTCCAAAACCCTAGATCCACTCTCTCTTTCTCTAGTTCTTGAACTTTAGTTGCAAATACTCTCAATCCGTGGGTTTCCTCACCCTACTCCTTTGGAGAAAAATGTTGAGCACGTCGAGAGCTTTGTTTTAATTAGAACATTTTGTGTATTCGGCTCCATCAAGTTCTACCCACCATTTCTTCGTGTCTTCTACTTAGAGGTAGGAGGTTCTTTGACTCTTTTATATGATTTTTAACTCAGTTATTTGCTCTTTAAAAATGGTTAGTTATTTGGGAATTGTTGGTAAAACTTAGGGTTTAGTTTGAAATCGAAAGATGGGTTTTCCAAATTGATTCTTAAAAAGGGTTGTGGGAATATGGTTATGGATGAGTTGTGTTGAAATGATGGAAATCTTTTCTTAAATTGATTCTGAAAGAAAATGGGCTTTTAGCCCTAATTTGAATATTATGAAATTGGAATAATGGTTATGTTGATGAAGATGGTTGAGTTAGATATGTAATATCTATTTCATTGTAAATGATGAAATTGTATATTTAATTGGAAATTATCTAATGTATAGAGATATCTGTTTTGGGCTATCGGTGGAGGATAGTCTTGATTGTTGTAGACATTGTATGAGGATTAGGTTGAATTAAAAGTAATTTCTCATCCATTTTGCATTAAGCATTATTACACATAGAACATTGTAAATGTATTGGTTTTTGAGAAAAATGGGTGAATACCGTGGTGAATCTGGTTAGGGGGTGTCGTTTTGTTTTTTATTATATTGGCCTATGTATCCTTGATGAAAGTCCAGAAACCCGCACGGTTAGCTATTGATCATTCCGATTAGTACCGATAAAATGGCTTTGGTATTGCTTGTATAGCCTATTGGCAAACACGCACCTAGAGATTTCCAGTGTGTTGTATCCTCTGCCTTGGTTTTTGTTATAAAATGATTATTTTCATGAATTGAATTATAATCTGGCATTACATTGTTTTGAGACGAAAAACATGAAATGTTTGGAAAATGGCATGCATGTGCCTTCACCTTATGGTTTTGCTATGATTCATATACCGTGTTAGAGTATTTCTACTAGGCTTTGGTTCACCCTATGTGGGAAATAATTTTCAGGTACTGATGATATGTCTCTGCCAAGGACATAGCTTAGGAGGACTGAGAGCTTAAGGCTTCCTTTTTGTTTTCTTGATGTAATTATTTTGTTTAAGCGTCGAGCTTTACTTGTATTGAGATTAAACTCATTTTTTTATAACCAAGCATCGTCTTGGAAAGTTGTAGCCATTAGGGCATTTCTGTAACTGGTTTATTTTCCTTTTTATTCTTGTATCCATGCCATATAATATAGATTTAAAATCTAGGATTTGTGAATATATATTGCATATGCCATCTTTTATAATGATCACAGATATAATGAATAGAAGATATGAAATGGTTGATCAATTATAATACTATTATGAGGTGGGTTGATATTATTTATTTCGGGGCGTTACATGTATGCTGCTTAACAATGCCATAAGGTGAATGCATATGCAATGCCATGATTACAACATGCATTTTCCTCATTTAAAACAATGTTATGCAAGAGTTTTAAAATCACATTTCCCAGACTTTCCCTTTTAAAAACAACACAGTGGTAAATATAATGAGTAAATCTCCAGGGCTAGTGTTCAAAGAAATAGGAAGTGTAGACACCCTATTTTTTACGGCCCCTTTAAGACTTGGATGTTCTTGCAGGTACATCCACTGAACGCTCGAAGTTCGCGGCAGAACACCACAGGTTTGAGTTTTCTAAACCCAGCATCCATTTTGCCTCATCTTTGGACCATGCTTAGGTCTTTTCAGAGTGGAGTTGGTGATGGCCTACCGGCGATCCTTGAAGGCTGCCAGCCATGGCTTTTGGCCTGCTGACCATTGATGTTCCTTGCCGGCCATTAATGAAGCCTTGCTAGCCATCACTGATGGCCGGCCGGCTACCAGTGTTTCCTGCAAATATTTTGTGCCAACTGTTTGCACAGGTTCATGCATCTTCAAGCATTGGTGTGGTTGGATCTTTGTGAGGAGATTTTGCATTTTCTATATATAGGACTCCTTTCTTGCATGTGGAGAGGTTAGAAAATTTTAAAGACAAAAATTCTCTCTCTCTAGAATTCTCTCTCTCTTACAATTTTGTGCCTTGACGCTTGTTTTCTCTACACTTTTACATACACTACCTTGATCAAAGTTACTTCTCTTTGAGCTGAGGTTCATTGAGACTTGATTTGAGCTCTAGCAAGTGGTTTGGGCTCGGATTGTTGTTTATTTTGTGCCTTAGCTTCAAGATGTATAACATTTGTTATTTAAGCTTGCTTTCAATACACACTTTGCCATCTTTTCCAACTATTTTTTGGTTGGTATGTAAAACGTTCAAGAGGTATGTAAAAAGTTCTATTTTTGAGACCTAAAAGTGGTGGTTTGAGCCCTTTTGAGTTAAGGGGTTGTCTACCCTTTTTGCTTCTTAGCTTGTTAAGCTTTTGTGCCATCTTTTCACCACTTTCAAAACAACTTTTTTGGGCCTTTTAACTACTAAATCTCAGAGGTTTTTCAGTGGTAAGAACCTTCTTTTGAAGTCCAAAATTGGAGGGATTAGCCTCCCCTCCTTGTGTCTTGTTTGCATGCCTATTTAGCTTCATGAGTTAGCATGTTTTTCTAACTTAACTTAGCTCTAGTCCAGCATGTTTTTTCCTCTGAAATAACCTGTTTTGGCTCTGTTTTGGGCTGGTTAGTTCAGTTGAGGCTTGTTTTGCATAGTTGTAGTGTTAATTCCTTCATTAGCTTAGTGTTTTAATGCTTTAACTATCATTGTTTTGGGTTCATAGCATGTTTTAGTGTTGTTTTGCACTCCATTTCAGCACCTAAATCTCTGCAATCTCCCTCTTTGCTTCACTCTTTTATTTGCTTTTGAGAGTTGTTTCAAACTTGGGGTCTTTTAAGCTTAAGATTGAGGTTATGCTTAATGGTTTAATCCTCTTTGAGGGTTCATTACCAACGGCATGATCTCTCTCATGCCTTAAATTACCACTTGGTTGACACTTCTTTCCATTAAAAGACACTCAATTTTGGACTTAATCGATTAAAGAATGAATCGGTAATGTAAAATGAGTAAACAAAAAAGGACAAGTAAAAGTGTGAAAGATAAACATTCTTGGTGTTGCATTGCATGTGTTTGAATCGAACATTAATTCAAACACAAAGAAAATGGGACATTTCATACTCGAAAGTAATGAAATATGCCATTTTCTTTGGTCTCCATTGCCCTTGATCATGCATGATATGGTGGTGGTCTTGTTGGTCATATTTGTGCATTTATCGAAATTGTACAACTTGAATCTTTGGCCATCATGCAATCAAATTGCTTGATTGGTGGTTTTGGATCTAAGTGTGCCACTCCTTTGAGATTTTGAGATAATAAAGAAGGGGACTGTACAAACAAATCCTTGGAAAAACCTTCATTTTGCTCTGTTTGTGCCCTGTTGCAGTACGGTGACCCAGAGCATTAGTGGTCGGCAGTGCCTCATCAATGGCCGGCAAGGCTTCATTTCTGGCTGGCAATGCTCATCTTTGGCCAGCAGATGGCCGGCAGCAGCCATCCATGGCCGACAGGCCACTGATGTAATCCTCAGCAGAAATTTGGTAAAGTGAAGCAGAAAGATTCTAAATTATGCTCTACCCTACAAACAGAGCCTTTCAAGAGCAAAACGGAAGACTTTTCGGGGCGGGAACCGAGTGCATGCATATTCCACTTCCTGAGGCGGAGCAGTGGCAGCATAGTTTAATATCTCGCATGCTTAGTTAGTGTACATTCATTTTAATTAATTAGTTTGCTGATTAGTTGATTAAAGTGTTGTAATAATTAGTAATTAGTTTACTAGTTATTCATTTGATTTGTAATAATTAGTCTAGTTCATTTAAATTAGATTAGTTTTATTAGCTTAGCTTTTATTCATTCGGACCCTCCTTCGCGAGGGCATAATGTTGTAATAAGTGTGCGCGTGTGTTTGTATGTCTTCCAACCCCACGTCTTTCTCCCCTTTATTTAATCGCTTTCTATGGTTAGATTAGGGACATTTTCAATTAGCATACCTTATGCTTGCATGTTTGCATCTATTCATTTGTCTCGCATGCACCGAGGCTTGGCGCATCATTCAAACTGCATTACACTTTCAATACTTCTTTGGATACGTGTTTTATTGCATGTTGTTCAAATCAATCCATGTGCCATAATTAGTAGTCGAGCCTATTAATTGCATATTGCATGTGTTGCCATAGGCATCTTGCATAGTTAGGATCATACATTTTTCTAACTAGTTTCTGTTTTGGCTTGAAGTACTCGGTGAGTTTTATGCTTTAGCATACTTGCATGAGTGTGATTGCCATGTTTCCATGTTTAGCAAGCTTACCATGAGGCTATGTGCTTAAATTCTTAACTGCATGAATGCCTGTGGATGAAGGCTTGTTGTTTGAATTGGAACGATTCAACGAATGTGCGTTCTAAGCCCACTTTGTTGTGGCAAATCATGTTTTAAGCCCACTATGTTCGGTGGAAAATCCGCATCTTTAAGCCCACTTGACCATTGCAAAATTTCAAACCATTTTCGTAAACAAACATGAGTTGAGTTGTTCCAATTCTTGCGATTCTAGTCTATACTTGCTTGTGTGTGTCACATAGTAATGTTAGCTAATAACTGGAACAAGAATACATAATGTTTATAAAAGAACATATCATGATTAGTAGAGGCCGATCTTTGATCGGGCGAGCGGGGGTGCTCATTTCAGGACCTTCCCCTCTCGTACCCAAGTTCCCGAGCCAAGGTAACTTTGGTGATGACGGACACGTGGCCTTTGGCACGAGTCAGGGTTTCCTAAATTTCCCCAAAATAAAAAATATTTAGGTGGCGACTCTGTATCTGGAAAAGCAGTCCAATTTTGACACTTTTTGATTCAAAATCAATTTTCCAAAACAATTTGCCGGATTTGGACTCTTTGGTGTTTATCAGTTTCACATTGCACTTGTGAGACTAGATTCAGAACCGCGGGAGTCCGAACTATGAGACCTTCTTTTCATACCTTTTCGAAAGGTGGGGCGCGGAAAAAGGCGAATCCACAATAAGCTATACAAGCTAGCTACGCCATTTTGCTGGGACTATCTGGATGGAATCAGCACCTGCTGCACAGGTTTATGGTCTTACATGAAGGACACACAGGCCAACTTAGTTACCACACCCCCTAACAGCTTTATAATTTTATTTACCCTTTTCAAAGACATAATAAATGTGATTCCAATCGAATCATTTCAAAATATAAAAGCTCCAATTTAGAATCCATGATATGCACAATAGAATATATGATTTGTAAACAATTCCATTTCCTAATCCACATGCAATCTCTAACACCTGGCAATGTTATCCTCCACTAATAGTCAAAATAGTTATTTCTAATGCAATTATTAAAAAATAACAACAACAATAATAATAACAACATCCAAAACGATATCAAAGCTAGAATCCAAATGATTTATACAAAATCTTCATGATTCATAATAACCACATTCACACTCCTTATAACAAAAATATTCAATTTCAAAAATATTTGTTTAGCTTTCTCAATGAAATCAACTTTTTAAAATGAGTAATTCATACCCGTGGTTTCCAAAACATTTTTTAAATCAAACCCTCAACACACTAACAATAGTTACATTTCCATATCCTTTTTCCAAAACTTCAAATAAATCCTAGCTTTTGAGAAAAGAATTAGGGTGTAGCTTGTTTTTCGTGCTCCTTTCGGATACGACTAGATCTACAGTTCAAACTTCTGTGGTTCTGAATCTAATCTCACAAGTGCAATGTGAAATAGATAAACACAAAAGTGTCTAAATCTGGCAAATCTTTTGGAAAATCGATTTTGAATCAAAATGTCAAAAATAGACTGCTTTGCCAGATTACAAAGTCACCACCTAAATATTTTTGGAAAATTTAGGAAATCCAAGACTTGTGCTAAAGGCCACTTATTCATTATCACTAAAGTGTCTCGGCTCGGGAACTTAGGTTCGAGAGGGGAAGGTCATGAATTGAGCACCCCACTCGTCCGATCAAAGATCGACTTCTACTAATCATAATGTGATTCTTATTTACATTATATGCTCTTGTTCCAGTTATTAGGCTAACATTATTATGTGACGCACACAAGTATAGACTAATTTGAAAAAATTAGAATACTTTGATTTCATGTTTGTTTTGAAAAGTGTTTGAATATGTACCACTTGAAAAGTGACCTCCTATATACATTACTCAAATCATCCCAATTCAAGTAATTAGCCTTCATCCACTTGCATTCAAACAAATATATCAATTAAGCACTTAGCCTCGTGGTAATCATGTTTGACATGGAAACAATCACATCCATGCGATATGCTAAAGCAATAAATACTCACCTAGTACTCCAAGGCAAGCCAAAATAAAAGAGTTAGAAAACTGCATGATCCTATCTAATGAAATATGCCTAATGCAACACATGCAATATGCAATAGAAAGACCGGCTACTAGCATAGCATATGAATCAATTTGATAGCATGCGGTTTAAGCACATTTTCAAAGAATTATTTTAAACAACAATGCTTGTTAGAATGATGCGCCGAACCTTATGCATGCAAGACAATGGATGCAAATCATGAAAAATGTTAAATGAAATATGATATTCTAAACTATGCATCATTAGCGGATAAATAAAAGGGAGAAATACATGTGGTTGGAAGACATACACATTATTACAATTTGCTCTCGCCCAAGAGGGTCCGAATGAATAAATTAGCTAAGCTACTTAACTAATTATTACAACACCGAATTTAACTAACTATTCTAGCTAATTAAATAGTTACAACACAAAATTAAATCAACTAGCTGCTCTAACTAATTAATGCAACTTAACTAATTAAACTAACTAACTAGTTATATTACGAAATTAATTAACTAAGTCATTAATTACAAGTCGTACAACAACATACTATTATTAACAAATGTAACGGGTCTCGAGGAGCAAGGAAATGACTCATGCATGCACATGATTTTCTCCCACGAAAATGCCTTTGCATTGTTTTACACCTATGCCCACGCTCTACTATATGAACGAAATGATACTGCCTGGCTGAAAAAGGTGGTCGGCAGGCCAGAAGTGGTAGCCGGCCGCCCACTAATAGTGTCCTACCCCCCCCAAGTAAAGGTGGCCTGTCGGCCACTAATGTTGGGTTTCTCCTGCTACAATAGAAACAAACAGAGCATTCTCAGGGGATGTCTGTCTACCTTACCTCTCCTTATCATCGAACAGCTCAAAGGAGGGGTAGGCTTAATTTGTAAGCTATCAATTAATACAAATTCATTGCATGATGGCCTATGAATGAAGGGGTACAATTTCGATAAATGCACAATTAAAGACTCGTGAACCTCCTCCCTATCATGATGTTGATCAACGGAAGCGGTTGACATTGACTCTTGAACCATTTGCATCACTAACAAGTATGAAACGACTCAAGACTCAATGGGTTCAATTAATGTCCGATTGAACCCGAAACCATTTTATTATCTTGCTCCATTTTAAGCCATTGATTACCCTTTTTTAATTACCTTCCCATTCATTAGTCCATTTTGTCCAAAATGAAGATTAAGTCCACTAAAGAAGGGAAGTGTCAAACTAAGGGTTAGCTTAGGCATGAGAGAGATGTCATGCCGCTGGTAATGAACCTTCGAAGAGATTAAACCATTAAGCACAACAATCTCTATCCCAAGCTTAAACAAAAAATCAGTTTGAAACAACTCTCAAAGCAAGGGAGAAGCCAATAAATGAAGGAAATACAGAGGTGATTAGAGATGAACACAAGTATGGAAAACTTGAAATAAATGCTATCAATTCAAATAGGTTGGTGTCTAATGCCTAAAACACCAAACCTATAAGGACTATTACACCACAAGCATGCTATACAATGCATAAATGAAACTAACACATAAAAACAGTCCTAAATTAAGCTAAAATAGTGTAGGAATTGAGATAAAAATAGCTAAATGAGTAAGCTAAAATAATGAAGAATTCAAGCTAGTAAACAAGCCAAAGGAGGGGTGGCTAACCCCTCTATTTTTGGGACTTCAAAATCATATTTTTAGCCTCTAGAAATTAGTGGTAAAAAGTTGAAAAAATGTTGACGAAGAGATGGGAAACTCTAGGGCAAAAGCTTAGAGAACAAGGTTCAAGGAAGGGTGGTTAACCCCTCCACCTTTGACAACTTTAAGCCACAAGTTTCAACACATAAAAATAGTCCAAAAACAGTTCAAAAACAACAAGAAAAGATAGAAAAGAAATAGTGTACAGATACCAAAAATTATACCTCTTGAAGCAAGGTAACTCTTTTGTTAACAAACCCACAAGCTCTCACTCTCAAGGGCTGAGATTTGAGCTCAAGAGCCTTAGAAAGAAGAGCTAAATTTTTGGTTTAGGAAGTGTAGAGAGAGAGTGTGTAGGTTGCAAGAGAGAGAGAAAGTGTGTAGGTTGCAAGAGAGAGAGAGAGAGAGAGAGAGAGAGAGAGAGAGAGGGAGATTTTAAAGAATTTGAGTTTTTGGAATTTTTTCTAACCTTAAAAACATGAGGGAAGGTCAAGTATATAAAGAAACATAGGTTGATATCTCAGAAATATCCATATAGAGACAGCTGGAGTGGTGCATGCATCTGTGGAGACAGTTGGCAAAAATATCTGATTTTTGACACAAGTGGCAGGCACCACTAAAAGGGGGCGTCCGCCCACTATTCGGCCACTAGTTGGTTTATGGGCCTCTAGGGACACTTAGTTGGCCGGCCAAGGACTTGTAAAAAGTGGGCGGCCGTCGACTAATTGTGGGCGGCCATCCACAAAAATCTGCTTCCAGGCCCAACTTCAAATGGGCATATTTCCTTCATCCGAACTCAATTGTAGGTGATTCTTGAGTCTAAATTGAAGCCCCAGAAGTATACTTTCCAATGGTGGTGGCCTCACATCGAAATTCTAAGTGTGAAAAAAGAAATATTCCTATTTTAGAGAAGGCTACTCATTTCTTTCTCAACAGATTGATGCCCAACTTCTTCCCCAACTAGTTTTCTTCTCTCTCCTCCTATTTTCTTCAACTCCAAACCTATAAATAAGATTTTTTAAAGATTTTTCAAAAATTTCACATCCCTTCCATTTATTTCCACTTTTTCCTTACTCAATTTACCGAAAAATGTAATATTTTAAATGAAATGCGAGCCTCAGAATATTGTAGAAACATTTGGAAAAATATTTTGAAAAAAAGGGTTTTAAGGTCTAAAATAGCTTTGGTCAAAATGGTTTTGGTCCAAGATGGGGTGTAAGGTTGGGATTTAGAAGCTCTTCTTGTTGAAGAAATCGAACGTTTGTACAACATAAATTTCATCATCGAGTGATCAACCTGAGATACCCAAGTCTTAAAGGCAGTGAAAAATTGGGTGTCTACAGGGGGGAGGGTTTCTTTCCAAAAGACCATTTTATTCAAAATCTCATCTAAATAACAACCATAAGCTTATCAATTTCAACCCATAGCTAAAACAAGAGTTTTTCCCCAATTTGAGCATTTATAAATATATATAAAATCCAAACCTAACTTTTCAAAAACCCATAACCAACAAGGATAGCATATAACAAAGGTAAGTAACATACACATCGATAAGAAAATCTCTACCTCAAAGCAAGAAGAGGAGAAAGCCTGAATCTTCAAAATCCGACAATGAAAATGCAAAATTTCCATATCAAAATGAATCCCTCAACACCCTCTACCTTAAAGTCTTAAGTACAAGGGGTGAGAAATGGGTAGAAAGTAGACAAAAACCAAGGTTTTATGGCTAAGAAAGTTGAAAATGACAGAACAAGAGAGAGAGAGAGGGAGAGAGAGAGAGAGAGAGAGAGTTCCAAAAGATATTTTTTGCTTTTCGTGGGTATATATAGAACAGGCTCATCACGGGTGTGAACTAAAGACCGCAGGTGCGACAAACACAGTCACGGGCGCGAACAACGTCTCACAGGTGCGACCTATATATCATGGCCTACCTCACGGCCCTTTGCGGGCCATATGCTTTCCTTCCATCGTAGACGTGACCCTCAACATACTGAATCGCAGGCATGGTTCGAACAACCGCGACCTCGACTTGCCAATCCAAGTAGCCTGCTCACAGGTTCTGGGGTTCTATACTAAGGTTCTAGGCAACAAAGAGACCCAACACAAAAGAATACATCCCACAACAAGTGTTAACCCAATCAAAAGAACAGGAAAGGTCGGGTCTTAATCTGGACTGTCACAGCTGCAATGCGATTTGTGGTTAGTACAGGTAGGTTAATCGGGTGTGCGGGTGGGTGCATTCGGTTTTGCGGGTTGAGATTTTATTATAACCAAAAAAAAAAGGAAAGAAAAAAAAAAAAAGAGCTATTCATGAAGCTCAATAATTTGCAACTCATTCAAACTCGTTTAATTACCAAACAAGTCAAAATTGTGTTTTACTTTCAAGCATTTTTTATTTGTAAATTTACAAATAATTAATGCATTGCTTTATTAGTTATTGCTTAAATGAATTTGATAGGATTGACATACTTTTATAAGAGTTGAGAATTCTTCAAGTAATTTTTCTTATTTTTTTTTATTTTTTATGTGGGACAACCACAAGTGGACTTCAAATATATATATATATATATATAAACAAACATGATCTGGTCTTCAGTTTTTATTATTTTGTATCCCACATTATCTTTGTAGTACTTTAAATAGACATGAAGGCTTCATATAAGTGAGAAAGATGATTTGGGTTGAGTGTAACCCTTAACTTGCAATTTTATCTAAAATTCAACACCCATCTGACCCTACATATCTCTCGAACCACTCAAAACCTTATGAGTAGGGTCAAATTGGGCGAGTTGTGCAGGTCGAGCAACCCACTGTCCAGCCCTAGTCAAAAGTCTCCAAATATTTATTCATAAATTCTCATAATCTTGGAAATTTTAATATATATATATATATATATATATATCTGGCACCTCCCTTTACCTCCATTCTCACTATTCAGGCCTTCTTATTTCCTCTTCCCCTATATAATAAATAATAAAAATAAAATAATAAAAAATTCATCCATATCCATCACCTACAATTCACCCAACAAACCTACAAATATCTATCCCACTCTCAATTAAATATCACATTATTAAAATAAAAAATAAAAACACCCACAACTCCCGTTCTCAGTTATATATAATGTTATTAAAAACATAAACAATTATTAAAATCTCCAAATATTCATCCTAAATTCTCATAATTTTAGGGGGAAAAAATATGTGACACCTTCCCTCACCTCCCTTCTCACTATTTAGGCCTTCTCACTCCCTCTCCCTCTCCCTCTCCCTCTCCCTCTCCCTATTTAGGCCTTCTCACTCCCTTCTCACTATTTAGGCCTTCCACAACTTTTATTCCCAAGTGCTATATAAAAAAAATAATTAAGAAAACATATAATATCGTGGAATTGTTAGTCTCCAAATATTCACTCATAAATTCTCATAATTTTGGGAAAAAAAACATATACCTAGCACCTCCTTTCACCTCCATTTTCACTATTTAGGCATTCTCACTCCCTCTCCCTATATAAAATAGATAATAAAAATAAAATAATAAAAAAATCATCCATATCCATTACTCACAATTCACCCAACAAACCTACAAATATCTATCCCACTCTCAATTAAATGTCACATAATTATAAAAAAAAAAAAAAGCAAAAAAAAAATCACAACCCTGCTCTCAATTATGAATATCATGTTATTAAAAACAAAAACAACTGTCAAAAGTCTCCAAATATTCATTCGTTAATTCTCATAATTTTAGGGGCGAAAAAAATACTTGGTACCTCTCTTCACCTCCCTTCTCATTATTCATGCATTCTCACTCACTCTCCCTATATAAAATAAATAATAAAAAATTAATTCATATCCATCACTCACAATTCAATCAACAAATCCCTTCCACAACTTTTATTCCCAACTGTTATATAAAAATATATTTAAAAAAATAATTAAAAAAACCATATAATATCACATGTCAAATAGATAAATAAATA